>NC_137178.1:67137700-69637700 GCF_951804945.1 Podarcis cretensis
CAAATAGGGGCGGGAGAGACACACCTGCCCCACCCCATGCCCGCTGCTGATTGCACCCGCCAGGTGCCCAGGCAGCCCCAGCAGGAGGGGACGCAAAGGGGCATCCTGAGCCAAACACAGTGTACTCCAATGGGTGGCTGAGAGGAGAGGAGCGGGCTGCCCCAGAACAGGGAAGGGAGCGGACTCTGACTATCCTTCCCGGACACTCAGCCTGTGGCACCCTCCAAAATCTGGTGCCCTGGCGCCCAGTGCCACTAACATCTATGGGTAAGACGGCCCTGGTAGCTGATCCACAAAGTGCTGCAACTACTGCCCACCCAGAAAAAAGGAGCAAGAGGCCATTACAGTGATGTGACCTAGAAGTATAGGTTATACATAGGGCTGCCTCTGAAGATGGTTCGGAAACTTCAGCTAGTGCAGAATTCAGCGGCTGGGGTGCCCAAACTGTGCATTAATAAATAACACTATTATAAATTATACATCATGCCACTCGTAATAAGGTACTGGATTTCAGAGGCTTCTTGGAGCGTCTAAAATTCTCAGACAGGGTTTGGCCTCCAGCACACTAATGTCAGTCAACATATAACCTTATACTGAGTCAGACCATTGATCTATGTAATCTTCCTTGACTGACAGTGGCTTTTCGGGATTCAGGCAGAAGTCTCACAGCCATTATCACACCCAAGTGTGTATTCACATACATACACACGCAATCATATTGTTATAGATTTGGGTGGACCCCCCTCCCAAAAAAACCCCTTCAGAAATTAATAAATGATAAAAAGGTAAAGGTAAAGGACCCCTGACAGTTAAGTCCAGTCACAGATGACTCTGGGGTTGTGGCGCCCCTCTCACCTTACAGGCTGAGGGAGCCAGCGTTTGTCTGCTCTGCAGACAGTTTTTCTGGGTCATGTGACCAGCATGACTAAGCTGCTTCTGGTGAAACCAGAGCAGCACACAGAAACGCTGTTTACCTTCCCGCCAGAGCAGTATCTATTTATCTACTTGCACTGGCATGCTTTTGAACTGATAGGTTGGCAGGAGCTGGGACCGAGCAATGGGAGCTCACCCTGTTGCAGGGATTTGAACCCCAACCTTCTGATCAGCAAGCCCAAGAAGCTCAGTGGTTTAGACCACAGCACCACCCGCATGGTTTTTGATGGCAGGGTTTTGAATATTTGGGATGGGAGCCATTAAGAAACGATGCAGGGCCATTGAGAGCTATTGACAATGCAAAAGAACTGTCCTTCCCCCTTGCCCTGAGGTGAACAGAGACTGGGAGTTTGGAGGGTTGCCAGGGTAACTGGGTGTGAGGTGACAGGAAAGAGAGTCTTGTGCAAGGGCTGCTGGGAAGAAGATGGAAGAAAGACTGTGATCTAAATCACTAAGCCTCCTGGGCTTGCTGATCAGAAGGTCGGCAGTTCGAATCTCCACAACTGGGTGAGCACCCACTGTTCTGTCCCAGCTCCTGCCAACCTAGCATTTCGAAAGCACACCAGTGCAAGTAGATAAATAGGTACTGCTGTGGCAGGAAAATAAATGGCATTTCCATGCACTCTGGTTTCCGTCATGGTGTTCTGTTGTGCCAGAAGCGGTTTAGTCCTGCTGGCCACATGACCCGGAAAGCTGTCTGTGAACAAATTCCGGCTCCCTCGGCCTGAAAGCGAGATGAGCACCGCAACCCCATAGTTGCCTTTGACTGGACTTAACCATCTAGGGGTCCTTTACCTTTTACCTTACCTACAGGGTCATTTATTTCTCATCTGTGCTTGACAGGTAACATCTTATTTAAAATGTGTCCAGATCTGTTTAATTGAGTGTACTTTAAAGGGGAACAGCAGCTCTCCTACCCCAATAATTTTTTCTCATAATGTTCCATTTTAATTTAACCTTCTGTCTGTTGTTGTTGTTGTTGCTTAGTCGTTTAGTCGTGTCCAACTCTTCGTGACCCCATGGACCAGAGCACGCCAGGCACTTCTGTCTTCTCTATCTGCTAAAGAGGAAAAGAAGGGGGAACAGATCATTTCTTGATAAATAATAACAAGGCATGAAGAGAAGGAAGTAAACATAGTTTTAAAGCCTTATTACTAGCTTTCCCTTCAATTTCTGCATATGATATCTAGTCAGCTAATGATGTGATTCACTGACAGCCGGTGTAAATTCAGAAATTGGCGGAATGTCCTTTAAAGTGATAGCGTAAATTAAGAAGACGATGCCTAGCAGGGCAAGCACCTGAGAGGAGCTTCCAGTTCATTGCCGAACAGCTTTTATGTCAGGATTCAAATTCCTTCAAATATTTTGCTGTCCAAATGAGTGGGAAGCAAATAGACAAGTTCCAAAAATATATCAGAGTTGATAATAGCAGAAGAAAAATAATTTATTTATTTGCTTTGCAGATTTTCTGTGTTTTTCGGTTTCCTTTTATGCCCAATCCTCTGCATATTTTCAAATTTAGTTGGAAAGTAACATTGGATTATATTGTTCCTAGGATATAATCTTTAAATGCAGCATATATTTTGCAGGCCAAATCACATGATGCATTTAAGGATGGGGTAGAAACTCCACTGAGTTTGAAATTAAAGAAGAACCAATCTAATTCTGAAAAGTTACAACTTCTGCGACCCAGTGCTGGAGCAAAAACACCTTCCAGATCTTGATTTGGGTACAGCTGTAAATGGCTCTGAAACTCTGATCATAGACCACCCGTGTAAGGGTGAATTCATGTTGTATACGAACCTTCTCTGATTTATGTGAGCTAAATGGCGTTCAAGATACTTGTGTTTCCAACTTTGCCCATTGGAAAATATTATTCAGTTGGGTTTCTTTGGCTTTTCAATACATTCCTTATTACAAGTCTTCCAGTAGGCATCTGTGTAACCAGGAAGCGGACAGAAATACATTTGATCCTGCAGGTAATTTGAAAACACATCTGATCCTGATCCTGCTGAAATCATGATGTAAGCTTCCAAGAACATCATCTATTGATGACAAATAGTAGGAGCATTCTGACAAGGAGCAGCACAATATCCTCTGAAACGTGTTCCTGCAAAGGAGTGTTGTTTTTTAAAAAAGCAAAATAAAAAAGCAATGCCTACTAAAGGAAAGCGGGGGGCAGGGGGGGCATCCACTAACATAAGGAAGATGCTGAAAGGTAGTGGAATAAAGCAGTTTGAAGACTAGAAGCCCTTGCTGTCCATATAGATAATCTGTGTAAAGTAACAATACAAGGAATGGAGACAAACTGATATGGTTACAAAGGGAATGTGGGGGAAGTTGTTAAAAGCGTTGCCAAAGACCAGGGTGCAAGCAAAGATCCAAAAAAGGGAAGAGGAATGAAGGATAGCCACTCCAGGCAGCTGTAATACTGGGGTCCTATTGACTTCAGCACAGAGAATAGAAAGAACCAGTGAGACAAATACATTCTATTTGGAATTTTCTAGGGATGGCAGGACAGAATGTGAGTTATTTCATGAGGAGGAGTGGAGAAACAGTTCTGCAAAATGAAGAGACTCTTGAAAAAGCTGTTGCTAAAAATCAAGCCCAGTCCATTGAAATTTCTAAAAAGGAAAGTCCTGTAAGAGATCAGAATAGTGGATAGTCAGCTTTCTTTTGATTATGCTTTTTGTGTGCATGCAACAATAGAAGGGATATGGAGAAGGCCTGCAGAGCTCAAACAGTGGTGGGGCTTTCAATGTGTTACTGCAAGAGTAAAATGGCAGAAATATATGTTTACCAGCCTTTGATCAATTTATCTAGGACTGGCAGTAGGAATGCAGCAAATCAATGATTTCTCTCCCGGTATAAAAACCATACATTCACCGTTGCAGACAAGTGTGCTGAAAAGGCAGCAAATTTGAAAATATTGCTTAATCTGCAAGTACATAAAACTAATACAAGCGGGAATCAGAAGAGAAAGAGGATGCACATTTAAGCGAATCATGCATATGATACACAACAATAATTCTGCTCTGTGTTTTACTATTTAAAGAGATGACTGTGCTTGTGAATGGGAAGTCGACAGTGCAACAATGTGTGGCATGCAACAGGGACGCAGAAATGTATTTTGAAAATGGCATACCCACTCCTACAGAAAAATCCTAGAAATGCAATGTCAGAATGCAATACCAGAATGGGTCTAAGAACCATGGTACACAATCAGCAAAGTCGTATAGAACAATACGGCTTCTCCTCAACTTTTATCCCAATATGTACGTCAAAGAGGGGTTGAGAACTAAGGCATTTTATCCTCTCTATCCAGCCCTTGGGACTCTCTCTGAGCCACATATCTCACTGGACCTGCTCCAAACCCTCCTCAGGTGCTTTTGCCCGGTTGGAATATGTCAACCTGTGTTCACGTTCATTGCTTGCCTGGCTGGAGGAGGGGCCTGTGTGTCTGTGCATGAGAGAGAGAGAGAGAGAGAGAGAGAGAGAGAGAGAGAGAGAGAGGCAACCTCTGGCTTTTGAGTGGCTCAAAAGGTCACATCTGTTGCTCCACACACTTCTGCCTCTGGTTCGGCGCATCACTGACAGGCACTTCCATGGTGCCATGTGGCTCTGTCTGAAAATGGGTTCCCCACTTCTGCCTTAATAACTGGCCCCTTAAATTTTATATAAGGTTAGAGCATAGTTTTCAGACCAGCTTTCTTGTGCTGAATACCTTCCATGGTAGGAAGCCCAAACATGTGGGTAAGAGGGAGAACATCTGGGTGAGCGAGAGAGTTTCTTACGGATGTGGGTGGTGCTGTGGTCTAAACCACTGAGCCTCCTGGGCATGCTGATTGGAAGGTCGGTGGTTCGAATCCCCAAGATGGAGTGAGCTCCTATTCCTCTGTTCCAGCTCCTGCCAACCTAGCAGTTCGAAAACACACCAGTGCAAGTAGATAAATAGGTACCACTGCTGTGGGAAAGTAAATAGCCTTTCTGTGTGCTCTGGTTTCTGTCACGGTGTTCCATTGCACCAGAAGTGGTTTAGTCATGCTGGCCACATGACACGGAAAACTGTTTGTGGACAAATGCTGGCTCCCTCAGCCTGAAAGCGAGATGAGCATCGCCACCCCATAGTTGCCTTTGACTGGACTTAACCGCCCAGGGGTCCTTTACCTTCACCTTATTATTATTATTATTATTATTATTATTATTATTATTATTCTAATAATGTGGTCTGAAGCCTTCTCCCATTCTTTTGCCTGCAAGCAGCACCTCAGCAAATGGAGCAAGAACATCTTCAGGAATTTCTCTACTAGGCATGCATTTATTTATTTGCAAACCCAAAGCGGTTTCCAAAAAAAGATAAAACAATAAACTTACCCACTAAAAGCTTACAACCATAACTTAAAACATGCAGAAGGCTAAAACTGCAATAAAATAGACTGAAACAAATTGAAACATCTCAAAGTACACGCATGGCATTCTTGGGACAATTGGGGAAAATGGCTGGAGTACTGTCCGCTCTGCCCCACCTCGCTTCACATTTCTTTGCTCTAAATTTCTCCTGTCCTGAAGTTGTGATGCACCTTTCTTCATAAGCAATGCTAGGGTAATGCTACACAAATTTGTAGCTTTCCATTTTAATTCAGACTTTATCCAAACACCTCCATTTTGCCTAGCTGCTTCTCCCTGGGGAAACCCAATCTTTAGCATCGCATCAGAACAAATGGCAATTGTGTTTCCCATGGATTGCTGTTTGTTCCAATTTAGCACCAAAGAGCGTGTTTTCCAGGGGAAAGTGGCAGGACAAAAGCAAAATGGCTTGTACCCGTACCTAGAAAGCACAGGAGGTTAAAAACTTCACGGCCCCATACTTTTTAGGCCTGGGACAAGTGGAAATGTGGACAAGCTTACAGTGGTGGTGAGGTTGAGAGAAGACCCTTGCCTTGTCTGACAGACAACTGGGAAATACAACATGAAACTTTTCTTAAAAAGCATTATAGGTTTGCATCTCTCACAGTTAACACAGAGTACAGCTTGGGGAGACCTTGGGTCTTTTCTTTAGGGTTTTGAGTGCTCAGACTTTACTCCTGAGCTGAAACCAAATTGCCTCAATATGGCATTTGCTGTAGCAACAGATGCAGCTGTCATGTTTTGACAATTCAGTGGCCAGCTTCCTGTTTTATTATTATTTTATTTTTTGGAACAGCGAGAAACCTTGAGAGCGGCATTCAACACTGCCATGATTTTGAGAGGCTGCATCAATACCCTAATTAAAGAATATTGCAGTCTTTCTTTCTTTCTTTTTTTTGCGTGAAGGGAAATCATAATATAAAATTTTAATTTTATTTTTTAAAAAAGAGGTGCACTTCTAATCCTGTATGCTTCAACGGTGGTTTCTAGGCAACTGTCCAACTTGGCAGTGGGTGGTAAGAAACTATTTGAACCATTTCTTTAAAAAAGAGCACCAGAGTAATTAACACCCTAATTGCCCGATTCTAGCATGAACGCAAAGCATGCAACACAGTAGCGGAGCAGCAAGAAGTGTTATTTTCTGTCTTTAAGGCCAGCACTCAAACAATATGTTATTAAATGACTTTTTGTACCAGAATTTATGTTTAAATCTTCTGCACATGATACCATACTGCAGCAGCATATCCATCTCAGATTCAGATATGAAGTTGCCTTATACCAAGTGAGACAGTAGGTACATCAAGTTGAATACTGCCTGCACCAGCCTTCTCCAACATGGAAGCCTCTGAAAGTTTGGAACTACAACCTCCATCAACATAGGCATCCTGGTTGTTTTCCAGATATTAATACTGCACAGTTTGAAGTGACTGGATGAGTAAAAACTTAGTCCTATTGGAATGAAGCATTGTTCAGACCCATTACATATTGCTCAAACTTTCACTTGCAGAACTTTCTTCATAGCAAAACAGAAAAATCTTGTGCACAAGCTCAGCATCTTCTTAGAAATCAGAGCTCTCTCACTCACGCACAGGCTCCATTTTGCCTGTATTCAAGCCCCAAGGCTGTTTTCCTGGAAAGCTTCATTTACATCCTTACTCCACGGAGCCTGGGAACAAAGGAAACTAGCCACAACCCATCCCAGATGCTGAATTTGCAGTTCAATACAACTAAGGTTAAACATTCACGTGTCAGCTAGCAGAAAACAACAATGGTTAATTATCAGCAAGTTAAAGCTCGGAGGAGAGCTCTTCTTGCTGTTCTTCAAAGGAATCTTCCAGTTAAACCCTTTCACCAGTACACACAAGCATTCCCATTTCAGTTTCAATTAAACCAATTATACTTAACAGGGTGGAGTTGATGGGTGTTTTAGTCTGAAACATCCAGAGGGCACGAAATTGGGGAAAGCTGCTTTAAACTGAATCAGGCCACTGCATTTCTAGCTCAGCATTATCTACTCTGGGCTGACACTAGCTACCTGATCATTTTTTAGCTGGAGATGTTGAGGATGGGACATGGAACTTTCTGCAGGCAAGTGGTTTTGATCACTACGCTGTAGCCCCATCTGCTAGCAGATTGCATTTACTAGAAACAATGACCATCGTTGTTATTGTTATTGTTGTTGTTTTGTTTAGTCGTGTCCAACTCTTCGTGACCCCATGGACCAGAGCATGCCAGGCACTTCTGTCTTCCAGTACCTCCCGCAGTTTGGTCAAACTCATGTTTGTAGCTTTGAGAACATTGTCCAACCATCTCGTCCTCTATCATCCCCTTCTCCTTGTGCCCTCAATCTTTCCCAACATCAGGGTCTTTTCCAGGAAGTCTTCTCTTCTCATGAGGTTGCCAAAGTATTGGAGCCTCAGCTTCAGGATCTGTCCTTCCAGTGAGTACTCAGGGCTGATTTCCTTAAGAATGGATAGATTTGATCTTCTTGCAGTCCATGGGACTCTCAAGAGTCTCCTCCAGCACCATAATTCCAAAGCATCAATTCTTCGGCGATCAGCCTTCTTTTGGTCCAGCTCTCACTTCCATACATCACTACTGGGAAAACCATGGCTTTAACTATACGGACCTTTGTTGGCAAGGTGATGTCTCTGCTTTTTAAGATGCTGTCTAGGTTTGTCATTGCTTTTCTCCCAAGAAGCAGGAATCTTTTTAATTTTGTGACTGCTGTCACCATCTGCAGTGATCATGGAACCCAAGAAAGTAAAATCTCTCACTGCCTCCATTTCTTCCCCTTCTATTTGCCAGGAGGTGATGGGCCCAGTGGCCATGATCTTCATTTTTTTGATGTTGAGCTTCAGACCATATTTTGCGCTCTCCTCTTTCACCCTCATTAAATGGTTCTTTAATTCCTCCTCACTTTCTGCCATCAAGGTTGTGTCATCTGCATATCTGATGTTGTTGATATTTCTTCCGGCAATCTTAATTCTGACTTGGGATTCATCCAGCCCAGCCTTTCACTGTTATATGTGCTCTCATACATGATGCATGGAGCGAAGATTTCCATATTCCCAAGCCACTGGGAGCTGGGCAGTGAGTATTTACATTCAGAAAATAACAGCAACCCTTGAAAGATTCCTGATATTGGGTTGTGCTGCAAGTGTGTCAGAGGTTCTGGGACTTGGTCAGGGGAGCTAAAGGGCTGAGGTTTGGCTTACCAACCATATTGCTCAAGCTACAGAACCCTTGTCAGATGCATAGGTGAATATGGAAATGTTCGATATTAGGCCATTTTGACAGTTAATCAATCTTGTCCATTCAATTGAGAGGCCCTTGGAGTGGTCAGACCTAATGCACATACTAGGAATCTGGTCTTGTACTTCTGTACAGTCAAGTGCACAGTATATTTTGCTGGCTAAAATTCAGGCTCCAGCTTCTTGAGATCTTCCTACATTTCCAAAGGGAAAGGAAGAGAAGAGGCAAAGATTTAAGATTCCCTAGCATAGTTCAGCAGTTGCAAGAAGCGACAGCTGTCAGCTTCAGAAAGCAGTGAGTGAAAGGGGTTTTCAAGAGAGGAAGAAGTGCAGTGGTTTCAAGAGACAGACAGAGAGAGAGAAATTAACACCCTTGTTATAAGAAAAAACTGCTCCTTTTCCCTTATGGGGTACCCAAGAGCCTGTATAGAGTCCTTATGTAGGTTCTCTATCAGTAGGAGAAAATAACAGAGGCTAACCAGACAATATTGAGAAGCAAAGCAGCTAGTAAGCCTGATCTTTATTAAACTGTTGCAACAGGGTGCTCCCCTCAGACGCAGGAGAGAGGAGGAACCCAGAACAATGATGTGCAAGCCCTTATATAGACTTTTGAAATTGCCCAGCCCGTAGCTCAAGACCACCCCAAAAAACATCATACATACATCACAGAAGGAGCGGTCTACAACAGAAATCCTGTCTGCCAGGATACCTGACAATGGCTAGTGATTGCTTCATTGGGCAGCATGGCCATTCTTTTGTGATGGTAAATACTTTAATTCCTGAATCCAGGTCACAGGCTCACCCTGTTCATACACAATGATGCCCTAAAGACAGGTAAGCAAAAGACAGCGGAGAAGCTTTCCCATTTCCTTCCTCCTTGCAGAGAAACATTTGAGGTCAATTTGGGAGAGTCAAAATGGCTTCAGGGTTGTTCTCCTGTACTAGTTCAGACCCGTGGTTTACATACTTATGTATGTGTTTTCCTTGTAAATTTATGAACATTTAATTTATATATTTGAGACCTTATAACAACCCTAATTGTCCGATTCACTGAAGACACCCCAGAACACAGTTTGAAAATCATCTGGAACCCTGATTAGATGGTGATCTTGTGATGGTGGGGAGGTGGGGGCCATTTCCCAGGAACATGAATTATGCTGACTTCCCATTTTGGGTGGAGTCCCACTTCCTCTAAAGGAGCAGGTATGAATTTTGGGGGGGATTCCTTGATCCAGCACTGTCATTGGAGGCAAAAGTGTCCTCCACTGTGAGAAGAACAGCCTTTTGCTAACTTTGGTTGGTGCGTCAACTGTTGCGTGTCAAGGTCCCCAAGCCACCCCCCAATAACTCACACATCACACATCAATTTTGGTTTGGGTTTTTGGCACGATTTTGGCCACAACTATATTTAAATACATCCAAGTGAGTGGTTGCTTAGGCATTGGTTCCGACTATCTGTCCTTGCCCAGGAGACAGAACTGACTTCCGGATTCCAGCGAAAGCCAGTGCGGGAAGCAAATTTTGGGGAGAAAATGAAGCTGGGCCTCAGTCCCTCACTTCTCACCTCATGCTCCTGGTGGCTTGCACGGCCCAAGTCCAATGCCAGGGACAAGGACGAAAAGAATGGCAAGCCCCTGGATTCCTTTAACGGAATTCCCTTTCCACACCACCATTGGAGGGGTAGGCACTTACCCCTCCACCAACCAATTTGAACCAATGCCTAACCGCCAACCTTACAAGTTGTGATGATTTGCTACGCAGTAGGCTAAACAAAATGGTACCAGCCAATCAGCCAAATGGACAAATTCCTACCAGGCCCCTGCCTCAAATCAGACGACCCCATGACAGGCATAGCAAGGTCAAGTGAACACCCCCCCCCCCAATACAGGGAGGGTGGGCGGGTGATCCGGTGCAAGCAGCCAAGAGAATGCTCAAAGTTGGGTGACCAGTATTTAAAACCTCTGACCCCTCCTTCAAAATTGGCAACAAGCAGTTCTCCCCAGCAACCCGATTAACCAATTCACTGCCTGGGTCCCTCCACAAATCTGCCCAGCAACAATGGGGTGGCTTGTATCCCCCACCGCAACACATGCTCTCTGCTAGGGAGAACACGTTTAGCCATTCCTGGATGGGGACAGTCTAGCTACAGTGAACCATCCTTCACTACTGCAGTGCCTGCCATGTAGCAAAAGGGAAGGAAGGATGAATACACGAGAAGCCCTGTGTGTTTATCTGCTTTGCATATTTGTAAAAACTCTTCTGCTGGCTATAATTTAAGATGCCTTTGTGTGTAGGATGCCGGCAGGTTTTGGCACCGTTTCAAAACAATGGGAAAGCACTCACGCTTAGACTGTCAACACCTCTACGTGCTAGCAGATGCCGGGGCCTCGGCAGAGTTAAAGCACAATGGGGGGAAATGCTTCAACTGTCAACAGCCTTTGTAGAAGCAGATGCTCTGTTTTTGGCAGAGTTTAAATTAAGTAATAAACAAGCTATGGCCTCCCCTTGAAAGTGTGCCTCCCTTACCCCTTGGCGCGTGAACAGGTGCTGCTGGTGTTGCAATTTATTTGGCCCCCCGTTTGAATATTTAAATCACTGTAAACTGGGAAATGCAGTTTGAACATCAATGATATGCTAAGCGCTTTGCTGTGTTTTCATACATGTGCTGACATGTCTACCCAAGGAGCTTCTAAAGAGAAATGCCCTTTGATTCAACTCTCAAGTATCTGTCAAAAAGATAAAGTATTCTTAGCTTACGTGCACATTCATTTTGGCTCATCTCTACTGTTTGGTTTTATTCAGTTCAATTCTATACCATCCACAGTCGTAGTAAGAGATTGGGCACCCCAGAAAATTGGGCCAATATATATATATATATTAACTCTACATACCTCATTCTACGTGGCCACCTTGAATTTGCATTTTTCAACGGTAGACCACATCAGGATTCAGTCCTCGGCTTGATGCACATAGACTGGTGATGTCAGAGATGACCAGGGGCAGGGGTGGCAGACTGCAAAGGAAGGAACTTCAGAATGGCCTGTCACAAGATCCAAATCCAATCCACCAAACTGCTTAGGCCAGGCTTCCTCAACCTCAGCCCTCCAGATGTTTTTGGCCTACAACTCTGATGATCCCTAGCTAGCAGGATCATTGGTCAAGGATGCTGGGAATTGTAGTCTCAAAACATCTGAAGGGTCAAGGTTGAGGAAGCCTGGCTTAGGCAATGCCTTCTATCCTCTACAAAAGTTTCCGGAGCCAGCTTTCTTTGCTGATCTGAGCGATAAGGAAAACATACTTTGCCCATTGCAAGCAACTTTTGCTTAGTTTCTCCTCATTCCATCCTCAAGAGCACAGCCTAACAGCCCTCCCCATGTCCTATGGCAAAGAACAATGGCATAGGATGGTGGCATCAAATGGAGGCCGTGATAGGATACAACATCCTGCTGGACCAAAGCAGGTGGTGAAACCCCATTAGAAAAGTGTATCCAGTGTTATGTTGGAGGGGATGCCAGGAAACAGGGAATTATGTTCATATGTGGTGGGGGTGTAAATATGTAAATAAAAAATAAAAACATGGCAAAGGGTGTTTAAGGAGATAACAGAAATCACTGGGTTAAAGATGGGGTGGAAAGTTCACAGGCTATGAAGGACTTGCTCACAAATTTATTGACAGCTGCAGAAATTATGATAGCTAGGAAGTGGATGGGGCAAGCAGAATATAAAATGGAAGAATGGTATACAGAGGTGTGGGATATAGCTATCAATGATAAATTAACATGTGCCATTAAGGTAAGATGGGGAATACGCAGGAGAAATGATTTTGAAGAGATATGGAGGGTGTTTGTAGAATTTGTACTGTTAAAACGGAAAGGGGTCAAACCATCACAAGAGGTGTTGAAATTTTGGGAGGTTGGATAGTTACAATGGAATGTTCTCTTTTTATTCTTATTTATTTATGATTACTAATATATATATATATATATATATATATATATATATAAAATTATCAGCACTGATTTTTTTTAGGCGAGTTTATCCAAACATGTAGATGTTGACACAGAGATTTTCTTAAGCAAATAATAAAATAAGTAAATAGAAAGAATTGGTATTGATGAACAGTTGACTTTTCATAAGAAAACACAGTAATTAGTCAAAGTTAGTAATGTTAACTTTTTCCCACTTAACACATCACATGCATTCAAAAGAGTTCTCTTTTTTAAGAAAAGAACATTCTTGTATATAAGCTGTGTTGCACATCAAAGATAGACAGATATAAAATCTATGATAGTTTTTAGTGAAAAATCTCAATCTCTGGTACAGCTACGTGATACGTTTTTGATCATATTTTAATAGAACCATGTTTTATACTTGCCTTCTCATTAAGCACGGTAGTACGGCAGTGTTGTAAAATAATAATGCAGAGACAGAAAGGAGGGAAATCTTATAATTTATTAGTCATTTTGAAATCCAGAGCTGTGTGCAGGCAAACTATCACTTCATAAAAGGGTGGAGAAGATGTTACAAAGTAAAAGATATCAAAGTTATGTTATATTCATTGAACTATAAAGATCACCCAAAATATGGCAGCTAAATTAATGATAGGCAAAACTGAATCAACAGTCTGCCCTAGATTTCGATACCTGCAGTGGGTCCACTTAGTCCAGTACTGCGTATTCTGAGAGCCGTGTCAGATACCTGAGCTCCATTTAACTGAACCACTTATTTTTTTAAAAAAAATATGGAATTAGTTTATATTTGCAAGCTTAGAAGCTCATTCTGTGTGGATTTAGCCCACCAAATTTCAAACAAATGGGGACAGATGTTCCTGTGCTAAGTAGCTTTAAGTTTTATGATAGGGGCGGGGAGTTTGTGCAAGAGGAGCCATATATATATATATATATATATATATATATATATATAGGAATAGGTTTTCTCTCCCACCGTGTTATTTTGAGCAATTTGTATGAAAATAGCATATAGCACACACGAGTGTACCTAGGTAAAGTAGCTTGTAAAATTCCAGAAGTATAGGACACAGATTAGGGAATTAGGATGAATGAAAACAGTTATGGGTTTTGTTTCTCCTCAGCTGATGCTAACTTCTATTTCTCTCCCAAAAGCTCTGTAATTGGAAGAAGGAGAAGCCTAGAAAGATTGCTCCCAGATTAGATGGTAGAAATCTCATTCACAAAACTGCACCCCATTCTCTCCCTCTCTGCCATTTTCTTTTTATGGAGAACTTGCAGAGGATGCACGATCAATTTAAATTGACAGTTCTGATATTATCTGGCACTATTTGCCTCCCCTGAATCTCAGAGGCTCTGGGAACAGCCCAACTTGCTTTGAAACACCTTAGGAAGCCCTGTTTCACCTTGAAGAGTGCCTAAAACTCCAAAGCTTTGGATTTGGGCCTTGTCTGAAGTGGATGTGCATGCATAATGGAAAATGCAAAAACTACCAATGAACTATGGATCCTTTATAATCAGGGAAGCAAATGGATCCTTTATAATCCAGTGATGGCTAAGGGAAGCAAAATTTTAATGCCCGTCATATCATAGGCAATATTTCAAAGGAGTAAATTATGGTGGTCTTTCTCTAAGGACAGGAAGAGGGCAGAAGAAGAGAGACAAGTGTCTCAGAAAACTCTTTAGAAATTTTGGCTCAGTTCTAGAACAAATAACTATACATGCAAACATGCTAATCCATCATATTTCACTGGAGAGGTAAGGAAAAGACCCGCACTTCCATTGTCCATTTCAAATGCTTAACTTTGCCTACACTGATCCATTAATCCTTACAAGTCAGCCCAATGTTCTGTATTACTATCACCATGTTGTAGGTTGAGGGATGGGGACTAAGAAGATACAGTTGTACCTTGGTTCTTGAACTCCTTGTGACTCAAACATTTTGGCTCCCAAACGCCGCAAACCCGGAAGTGAGTTTGCGAATGTTTTTTGGAAGCCAAATGTCTGACGTAGTTTCTGTGGCTTCTGATTGAGTGCAGGAAGCTCCTGCAGCCAATTGGAAATAGCACCTTGGTTTTTCAACTTTTTCTGAAGTCAAACGGACTTCTGGATAGGATTAAGTTTGAGAAAGCATGTTCTCCTTCATAGAGAGCACGTGTTGCGGTGGGGTCTGACAGGCCATCCCTCTGTTGCTGCGTGGATTAGTTTGGATGACCATCCACAGTGATTGGGTGGTTGGGTTACTGGGCAAATTTTGGTGTAACCATTTGGGGGATGGACTAAAGGTTATAAAATCAAGTCATGCAGCACTGACTGGGCTCTTTTGCTGTGTGCATCAGATCATCCGCCCACCCTCCCTAATCTAGGGCTATTGCTTTGACCTTGCTATGCCTGTCATGGGGTCGTCTGCTTTTGGGGCAGGGGCCTGGTAGGAATTTTGTCCATTTGACTGATTGGCTGGTGCCATTTGGTTTTTGCCTACTGCGTAGCAAATCGTCACAACTTGTAAGGTTGCAGTTAGGCATTGGTTAAAAAATTGGTTGGTGGAGGGGTAAGGATTGGTGGTGCCTGCCCCTCCAATGCTGCTGCTGCAAGGGAATTCTGTTAAAGGAATCTAGGAGCTTGCCATTCTTTCATCCGTACCCATGAATGGGGCTTAGGGCCGCACAAGCCCCTGGAAGCATGCGAGGAGGGGTGAGGGTCTGGTGCCCAGCTCCATGATCTCCCCAGGATTGTTTTCCCTTACTGGCTTTCGCTGGAATCTGGAAGTCAGTTCTGTCCCAGGGCGGGGGACAGATAGTCAGAACCAATGCCTAAGCAACCATTCACATTTGTGTATTTTAATAAAGTTGTGGCCAAAATTATGCCAAAAACCTTAAACAAAAAAATAAATAAATGTGTGAATTGTAAATTATTTAGGGGTGGCTTGGGGGACCTTGACACACAACCAAGGTATGGCCGTAGTGTGTTGCTTAAGCCATGCCGTGAATTCATGGCTGAGGCAAAATCTGAACTGGGAGCATCCCAGGTTGTCATTCACAATGACCGCTCCCCGCTTAAAACGGGGGGCGCCCTTTGCGTGGACGCGCGCAGCCCCTGGATCTGGAGCGGCTCCATCAGCATAGGCTTGGCTTTGCCTTCCCTCAGGTGGGATACCTGGAGGTCTCCACCTACCTCAGTCAGTTGTCCAATCCCACCTGGGGGAAGCGTTGCCAAGGAGACCAGGCCAGGTAGGGGAGGGACTACCTGCCCACACAATAGAGGGAGGATCTTACCTGGGAATCCTCACTTGGCTCCAGAGCTTCTTCTCCCACCCTACCCACCCTCAGTTAATGTCTTATTTTGCAGGTTAACTTTTCTTCACAGGTACGCGGGCGCTGCTACGTTAAGGTCACTGTTAAAGGGCCGGAAAGGAATTTCCCTGCATTGGCAGGTTTCGCCTTTCCCATAGCAAAATGTCACAACTTTGGCAGTATCAGGCCTTGGGCGGAATCCTTTAGTCCATCTTCCTCTTTGTGGTGGCGATACCAGGGTTCCCCGTTAAAGGGGTTTCTGAAGGGAGGCTTTGACCGTACGCCGAAAGGTCATCATTGCTCTCCCCTGTAGCGGCGGCGTAACGGGGGCAGCTATCTCTGCTTGAACATATGTTCTCCAGAGCTGGCCCATCCCCCACACAAACACTGTATAACCCTGATGCTCCCTAGGTCCCCGGCTGGGGACGGGGGAGGGAGAACGCCCAATGCCTGAGCCAAGGTCTACCCACATTTGAAATTTAATAAAGTTGTGGCCAATTTAATCCCATAGCACGTTGTCTTGAGTCGTTATTCCACATGACGGGGGGGGGGGAGGGACCGCTCGGGATCTGGGGACTCCGCCTGTCCACGCAATGTCAGCTACCATGCTACACAAGCTGCTCTATGAGAGTAGAATGACAAAAGTCAACATTTCGGTGTGTGTGTTTTAGAAACCAGCTTCTACTGTTGTAAACGGTGCAGCTGCTTCTGTTAACTGAATTTCCATCTTGATGTCACTGGGAACCTGCATTGCTCTGGGGGAGCAGCGGTTTAAGATGTGCTTTACATTACTGTTTCATTCCATCAGTATTATCAAGTTTCTTTATGGGGTTGCTTTGGTATGAATAATAGAAAAGCCTTTATTAATTATATTTGCTCTTATAGAAAGGCAGTTTAGTGGTTTTTAAAAAAGGAAGGGGGAAACTAATGCTTAAACATCAGCAGGATTTGTATAGCTTTAAGCCACTTCAGTACGGGCCATGCTTTTGTTATAATATGATAGATCCAGAGAAAAGAGTCATGATTGGAGCAGAGACTTGCCCATTCTCCAGAGACTTGTTAAAAGTGGCATGTGAAAAATTGGGGTGGGGGGGAATAAGCAAAGGCAAGACTTATTTTTAACCCCCCAAAAAATCAGATGAATTTTTTTTATGCAGCTTCAGAGAGATGTGTGTTTGTGTAATTCTTATGCATGAATGTAATTGTGTGTCATGTGTCGTGTAAATGACAGGACGCTAATAAACCTGTGGGAGTGACAGCATCTTCATAGTTCAATAATATACTTATCTTGCAAAAGTTACTTATTAATGTTTGTGATGCACATAGAGAGCTATAAGATCAGCTAGCTAGCCAGGCTAGAAGCCTTGTGTCTGTTGTTTCTTTGTAAGTGCCTTATCTTGTGCTAGGAGCAGCTTTAGTCCCATGGTTGTAAACAGCATTCCTAAGTGTCTACATTTGACAATGAGATGTGCTCTGCTCGAATGTCCTAACCCCCTCAGGTAGGAAGGAATGCAAAGAGACCACGTGCAGCGGGGGCTGCTTAGAGAGAGAGTCCTTTGTTTCCTTGAATAGAGAATGAAGGAAAGACAATACATGGTATATTTAGTATTGTGTTGTAACTTTAGATTGGAGGAAGTTTATGCATATATATTGCTTAATAGTGGTGCTGGAGGAGAATCTTGAGAGTCCCATGGACTGTAAGAAGATCAAACCTATCCATTCTTAAGGAAATCAGCCCTGAGTGCTCACTGGAAGGACAGATCGTGAAGCTGAGGCTCCAATACTTTGGCCACCTCACGAGAAGAGAAGACTCCCTGGAAAAGACCCTGATGCTGTTTGGGGATGGAAAGGCTAAGAACTAAACCCTACACACAGCTGGAGCCCCTAAAATGGTTGGGTGGTTCACCTCCTTCTGGCAACTCCTGCAGCCAAGCTGGTGCCAAACGTGTTGCTCTGCTTTCCTTTGGACCATATCAGCAAAGCCAAGAGGGGGATCTTGTCAACTGGGCAGCCCAGCACCTTCATACACAGTGCCCAGGCTTGTGCCCTGGGGAGGTCACTTTGGTGATGGCAACACAGTGGCTTGACTTTGCCCCCATTGGTGCTCTCCATTGTCTCTCGAGACGGACAGATGCCAGCAACAACAAGGGAGGGCATTCTTTGCCCTAAGCCAGTCGGATGTGCATCAGAGTTCAAAGTTGGCTTGGGGAATTGGAGATAGTGCTCGTCACAAGATTAGGTCAAACCATGATACATGCAGCTGCAATAATCTTGCAGGCCCAGTATCTGTCTCTTGTCAAAGATGTTTCAACACACTTTAAAAAGTTTCTTTTCAAATGCTGGTTTGAATTTCATCTGAAGGAACATAATGAAACAGAAGGGGATTGCTGTGCCCACTTTGAGGTAATGCATTATGATCTCTCAACAGAAAGACTTTGATCTCAGACCCTTCACAATTTTCTTTTCTTTTTTTTTAAAAAAACTTTCAACTACCATTGAAAATCGTTCCCAGTGTGTTTTGCTCTAAAGTGCAAGAATCTTACCAAAGTTCAAAGTAATGCATTTTCGCTTTGTTTCATGTAGCAAGTGTTTTTATTTGTTGTTTTATTTCTCCCTTGATCTGACAAGGTGCAGACTTTGCTTTATTTTCCTTATAAATGTATCTTGACCCTCTTTATATTTGCTATATAGAAATCCAACAGTAAAGGAGTTTGCGCCAAGTGAGCAATGCTCCCCAGCTAGATATAGGTCACATATAGGTAATGCACATAACTCAATAAATATCCCACACATGCTCTGCTACATTTACATGTCCTTAACCACCTGTAATATTTCATATGAAATATTAGCACAGTATGCTTGCCTGGTCACCCGTGGACTAGGTTACATTGGGAGTGCACTGGAAATAGGGAAGGATGAATCTGTGTTTGGTCACTTCTGCATCTATTTAACTGATAGTTTAATGCCATTACATTTCTGTTTTAATTGCTTTTTTGTTTTTGTTTTTTGTTTGTTTTTTATTCAAAATTATAACAAGACATATTATCCAAAAACATATCATCCTTGTCCCCCCCCCCCCATTTTTGCATCACTGCTGGCCTCCAAACCCCTGCCTGGATAAAATCGTGAGTGATGAAACATTTGTTTAAGGAAGTAAGGAAGGTAGTTATGATTCTCAGGAAACTTCAGTCAGCCCCCAACAACACATTGCAGGCCCAGGCTGCACATTCCACAAACACACACACACACACACACACACACACACACCACTCAAGTGAGCTACCAATAAAAGAAACCACACAGTTGAATGGGATCAAATCAGGCCACAACTTTATTGGCTACATAAGCATTGGGTAAGCATTTCAATTTCTGGGCTGCCCATCAGAAATGACATGAGGGTCAACCCGGCAGTGGGGATTCCTATGACTCGGCCCTCCAGATGTTTTGAGACTACAGTTCCCATCATCCCTGACCACTGGTCCTGCTAGCTAGGGATCATGGGAGTTGTAGGCCAAAAACATCTGGAGGGCTGAGTTTGAGGAAGCCTGCTTTAATGGGATATTGTATTTCTGGAGGGGAAATAAAGGGTTTGACCACCCCTCCAACCAAGACTAAGGTTATACAATGCCTAAACCGCCTAAGTTGTGATGATTGCTATGAGGTAGGCAATTCCTCCAGGTCATAGCCAATTCACCTGATAGGCAAATTCCTACCTGTCCCTGCAAATACAGCGACCACCGCAGGCCATATCAAGTTCAAATCAATGAGTAAATGCAAAATTACCAGAGTGGGTGGGTGGGTGGGTGGATCCGACGAAGAAGAGCTGGGTGTCCGGGGCTGGCGTGGGTTGATTTAAGTCCCCCAGGAGTGGACCTGAGGGAAGCCTGATGGTTCCCTTATGCCCGCTCCCAGATAGCCTAGCCCTCCACGCCAGCCTGCCATTGGCCTGTTCAGCAGGCTGACGTGGAGCAGGATTTCAAGCTGGGAAGGCAAGCCGAAACTCTTGCTCCGGCCAGGATCAGCTCCCCACACCCAGCCCCGCATTGGCAGAGGGGGGGGGAGATGCTGGCCGTCCCACAAAGCTGTCACACCCCTCAAAAGGGTAAGCAGACTTCTGTGCTTCCTCTGTGCTTGTGCAAAATCGGAGCATCCTCACAGCTCTCCTAATTAAGGCTCAGCAAAACAGCTCATTTTTAGTTGACATGTGTTCATAACTAATACTATATAAAAAATGCAGCATTTGTCATTCTACATGGAGAGAATAAGTAGTGCAAGCAGCTAGAGATTTGCTGATACAGGTATGGAAACAGATTGAAAATGACAACAAAATGAACCATTTCATATGTTTGAATCTTATCACCTGCTGTCATGCCGCAATGGTGACAAGCCCTCCCAACCTTTCACAGAATTGTAAACGGTTTCCATTGGTGAAACAGAAGTGATTGAAAAGCAAAACATAAATATTATCTGCTGAGAACCTTTTAAAAAATAAAAATAAAATAAAGTTTGTCAATTCTCTCTTGAAGCGCAGGTAGAAACATGGAAGCTGCTGGCTTAATAATAATTTTTGCTGGTGATTTTTCTTGAAATACCAGGGCAGTGATTTTGACATCAGTGGAGGGCTGTTTAGTTATCTGGTATCTGCCTTGGTCAACAGGAGCTGCTTGAAGTCATAGTCAGCAAAAAGTGAGAGTAGGCATGCACATGCTAGCTTCAACCCCCAACATCCTGACCCCAACACTACTCCACTTCTGTGTTGAGAGGAAAGGTCTGAATGGAAGGTCTGATGAGGATTCCATATCATGAGGATGAAATGCATTCACCCCACCACAGTAAGAATCCCGCTTCAGACTTCCCATCTCAACGCAGAGTTGGCAGATAGGGACATCAATGAGGACTGGGGTGAGCTGTTTACATACATGACAAACTTGTCACCACAGAGTCTGTGGCGACCACAATGAGCCCATCCAGCCAAGTAGAGTCTCCAAGACACCAAACCAGAAGAGACCCTGACCATGGATCTTGCTGAATCCCAGGAATACTTAGCTGCAGTTCCGTCCCTGTCTAAGTTAATCAGAACCACCTCCAGGACTTCAGAAGCAAAAGTGATAATGAACAGGAGAACAGGCTGCCATCAGGAATACCTGCTTTGCTCCTCAGGGTCTTCCTACTTCCAACATATTCAGGTAGGAAGTCTGTAATGTGGACTGAGCAATGTCAGAAGCACTGACGTCATCTGCCAGAGCACATGGATTTGACAGATTTGTTTGTGGAAGTCATATAATTAGGAAAATAATCCAGCAGAGGCAAGCTACTTCCATTCTTTCATTTGACAGGTTTCCCACTTCAGGCTAGCAGTTTATACGGGAACAGTTATTTTCAAGATAACTTGGATATTTGATAAAAATCTAAAGCTTGTATTCCAGTTGACTGAATATCTTTTATTTAACCTCAATGTGTTTTACAAAAATAAATTTTACTATGCAGTCAGAAGTAAACACTACTAACTTCAGTGGAGCTGACACTCTGGTAACTCTGCAAAGGATTGTAACCATATTGATAGTAATAAATTGGATATTATGCTATGTAATGCTGCTCTTTGGTGTGTGGGTGTACACATGTGTGTTTAACGGGATGTGGGTGGTGCTGTGGTCTAAACCACTTGGGTCAGGATTCAACCCTTCAAAATTCAAAAGTGGTGGTTGCAGCTGACAATCTGCTCAGGGTAGACTTTGAGAACATACATTAAACATCATACATATCATCAAACATATCAGACTCTGTTGCCTTTGTCTTTGCCCGTTTGTTCTCACATACCCTCAGGGTGGCTAACACCAGTAAAATTACAATAAAAACATAATGGAGGGGACCAACATAATGGTGGGGACTTGTATTTAAAATACAAGTTAGAATGCAATTTAAAATGCAGCCTCATTTTAAAAATAGCCCATAAGGGTCAGACTGAGTCCAAACCAAAGGCCAGGCGGAACAGCTTGCAGGCCCTGCAGAAAGATGTCAAGTCCCGCAGGGCCCTAGTCTCTTGTGACAGAACATTCCACCAAGTCGGGGCCAGTACTGAAAAGGCCCTGGCCCTAGTTGAGACCATTCTAACCACCTTGAGACTTGAGACCTCCAAAGTGTTGTCATTTGTGGACCTTAAGGTCCTCTGTGGGGCATACCAGGAGAGACGGTCCCATAGGTACGTGGGTCCTAGGCCACATAGGGCTTTAAAGGTCAAAAGCAGCACCTTAAACCTGACCCTGTACTCCACCGGGAGCCAGTGCAGTTGGTAAAGCACTGGATGAACGTGATCCCGTGGCAAGGACCCCGTAAGGAGCCTCGTCACGGCATTCTGCACCCGCTGGAGTTTCTGGGTCAGCTTCAAGGGCAGCCCCACGTAGAGCGAGTTAGAGAGAGAGAGCTTCCTGCAAACAGTATGCGTGATTTCGGACCCACACATATGCTGTTGGCAACACCATGCCAGGAAGTTCTTTTAAGGGTTTCAAATCCAGCATCAATAGCAATGTAACAAGATAACAAAGAATGACACACACACTGAATGTTGGGCTCATTGTAAGAGTTGATTGGTAAGCGGGGAGCACTGCCAGCTGACACCTGACAGATGAAATGCCAGCTTCTTTTGTAACCTGATCATTGTTCGTATTTTTAGTAAACAGGATTTAAGCACCTGCTTTGCTCCTTCATAATTTCCAACATCTGTGGAAGGCTCCTTGTACTTTGTCATTCACCAAGAGGCACAAGTGATTCTCTCTGACTGCTTCATTTATCATTGTAACACCTGGTTCTGCATTTTGAATGGATTTTTTCAAAGATTCAACGTAGACGCAATTCTCTATTTGGTGTATAGGGTATTTTGGTCCAATACACTTTGGCCCTATGCTAAGAGGCAATAGGAAGATATGTTGAGTATGTAAAGGTGACCCCTGACCAT
Organism: Podarcis cretensis; assembly: GCF_951804945.1. Taxonomy (NCBI): domain Eukaryota; kingdom Metazoa; phylum Chordata; class Lepidosauria; order Squamata; family Lacertidae; genus Podarcis; species Podarcis cretensis. The sequence goes on from NC_137178.1 coordinate 67,160,508, forward strand.
TAGGTCCAGTCGTGGCCAACTCTGGGGTTGTGGCGCTCATCTCGCTTTATTGGCTGAGGGAGCCGGTGTACAGCTTCTGGGTCATGTGGCCAGCATGACTAAGCCGCTTCTGGCGAACCAGAGCAGTGCACGGAAACACCGTTTACCTTCCCGCCGGAGTGGTACCTATTTATCTACTTGCACTTTTGACGTGCTTTTGAACTGCTAGGTTGGCAGGAGCAGGGACGAGCAACGGGAGCTCACACCATCACGGGGATTCGCACCGCCGACCTTCTGATCGGCAAATCCTAGGCTCTGTGGTTTAACCCACAGCGCCACCCGCGTCCCATGATGAGTATAACCTGGGCCAAAGTATATACAAGGCAACATCAAGGTCCAGCATCTACACAGAAGGCCACACAGTCATGCGCTCCTTCCACAGTCTGAAGTACTATCCATAAGTCAGGAAAATGTCTGTCCTCAGATTCTGTTGCCTTTGCCTTTGCCTGTTTGTTCTCACATACCCTCTGTATTATAAACCTGCTTGTCAATCCTATTTGTATTAACTCAGAGGTACCAGTTTCCCTTTGTTCGATCGATTTTATTCCAAGCAAACACATAGGATTATAGGCTAAAACCCACTGAACTCAGTAGGATTTGCTCACTGATTCAGCATATGCATTGATAATCATCCTGCTTTACTTACCAATCATCAATTTTCATGCATAAAAATTGTAATTTTGGCTAGAAACTGGGAAATAATTATTTTTAAAAATCAAGTACACCTGCCAGTCTGTGTGATACAAAATTTTTATGCTGTGTGATTTTATGACTGTTTACTCAGAAACATTTTATCTGGCAAATGTGCTTAGGATGACTGCGCACCACTTGTGATGCCATAGAAGCTGTTGGCAGCTGAATGGATATAAGGGAGGACCAAGGGAAAGGCCTCTTTCTATTAACCAGCAAATCTTTTCTGTCAACCACCTTGAGACCTCCGGGTATAGGGTGGTATATAAATTCAATTAACAACATCATCATCAACTACAACAACAACAACATTTCTCCAGTGAAAATAGGTAAAGGTAAAGGGACCCCTGACTGTTAGGTCCGGTCGCAGATGACTCTGGGCTTGTGGCGCTCATCTCGCTTTATTGGCCAAGGGAGCTGGCGTACAGCTTCTGGGTCATGTGGCCAGCATGACTAAGCCACTTCTGGCGAACCAGAGCAGTGGTACCGTTTTCTTTACTTGCACTTTGACGTGCTGTCAAACTGCTAGGTTGGCAGGAGCCGGGACAGAGCAACTGGAGCTCACCCCGTCACAGGGATTCGAACCGCCAACCTTCTGATCGGCAAGCAAAAGAGGTGAAAATAGGGACATCCTATTCCATCATCATCATCACAATAATAATCAATTTCTTATTTATACGTCAGCCATCTGACTGGGCTACCCCAGCCACTCTGAGTGGCTTCCAACATATATAAAACCATAATAAAACATTAAACATTTTAAAAAACCTTCCCTATACAGCGCTGCCTTCAGATGTCTTTTAAAGGTTGTCTAGTTACCTATCTCCTTGGCTAAAACATCGCATAACTCTATACCCTCCAACATTTCTCCGATGAAAACAGGGACGTCCTAAGAAAAAACAGGACATTCTGGAATCAAATCAGAAACCGGGACGGCTTCTGCAAATCTGGGACTGTCCCTGGAAAATAGGAAAACCTGGAGGGTCTGTTCTCATATTGCTTTGGAAAGTGGAACTCTGATTCGGTCAGCTTTAAATGCTAACTGCATCAAACTCCCCCTCCATCCCTATTCAGAAATAAGCCCTGTTTTGTTCAATGGGGCTTATTCCCAAATTAGGAAATGGTTGAGCATGTGATAAAGGCCAGACGATGGATGAATAGGATGTGAGCGTGTACCCATGTGTCAGAATTTTCGCTTTTGACACTGGTCCACACACATGAAGCCTTTGAGTGGGGTGTGTGTTTCCCATCCCTGCATTCTAGTAATCAATGGGGACTTATTGTTTTGATTTATGGCATTTGTCTTTTTTTATTTTAACTTTCTGTACAGAGACTACAGCTGGCATTTTAAAAAATGGTTTGCCTGCAGGCTAACAAAATGGAGTTTCTTTGTGTGTATCATATCACAGGGTGACATTTTTAGACATTTCATAATGCAACTTTTCATGATGAAGTGAATGTTTAAAAATGTACCTAGAAAGGCAATGGCATGACACTTTGTCCTTCATTTCACTTTCTTTACAGCATGATTGCCATACAATTTCCTATTGTTCAGTCACTCATTTTAGCTGGTTAAAATAACACTAAGTTCAGATGATTAAGAACATTGTATCATATGAAAAATGTAAGGAGAATTTCATATTTTGTTTACAGGAAGCTGAGCCAATTTAGAAGGTTCTGAACTGAACTGGAAATGAAACATCGGCCTATCTTTTCGTAAATGCAAAATTACAAAACTGCTGTCTAGTTCTCAGGAACTCTTTGGGAAAGCAAGCAAGCTCAATTTCCAAAAAATGAAAGCCTTTTAAGCATAAATCTCTTGAGTCTGAAGGCAAATAATTTGGATGCCGCAGAAATGTCTGCATTTAGAATGTTAAGTATCACAACTGTTTACCTGTGCATTGAAAGTAAATGGTCAAAGCTAATCTGAGACATGTGCCTGTATCATTTCGAAACATTTGAACCATTCCCCTTGATACATTAACAGAAACAGCCACTCTTTAACACCATGACATTAGGAAAGAGATGAGGATTGATTCTATCTTGAAATACAGATCAGAGTCTAGAGAATGGGAGGAAGCTGGTGTGACTCTATCCATCACGTTTTAACAACTGCCCTGGCTCTAGCCAATCTTCCAGCAGTAAAATCCTGTGGATTGGGGTTTCCAAACATGGGTGATTGAGGTAAGATGTATTAGATCCATTGGTTGCAAGTGACTTTGAACCTTCAGTAATAGCAACCAGGTTTCTAATTACAGTCATACCTTGGTTGTTGAACGCCCTGGAACTCAGATGTTTTGGCTCCTGAACACTGCAAACCCAGAAGTGATTGTTCCAGTTTGCAAATGTTCTTTTGGAACCCCAACGTCCGATGGGGCTTCGCAGGCTTCTGATTGGCTGCAGGATTTGGTTTGTGAACATTCTGGAAGTCCAACTGGATTCCGTTCGACTTCCAAGGCACAACTGCACTTGGGTTCTGAATTTCTAAAAGTAGTCGTATTAAGGCAGTCACAGAAAGTAGATTCGAGGAATTTCAAATACAGTGGTACCTCAGGTTAAGTACTTAATTTGTTCCGGAGGTCCGTTCTTAACCTGAAACTGTTCTTAACCTGAAGCACCACTTTAGCTAATGGGGCCTCCTGCTGCCGCCATGCTGCCAGAGCATGATTTCTGTTCTTATCCTGAAGCAAAGTTCTTAACCTGAAGCACTATTTCTGGGTTAGCGGAGTCTGTAACCTGAAGCGTCTGTAACCTGAAGTGTATGTAACCCGAGGTACCACTGTAATCAATTCCTTAATTATTGCACTGTTCTGTGAAGAAAACAGAGTATAAATCTTCTAAATAATAGCAATAATAATCCTTTAAGAAATGATTTATCCAAAAGCATGTGGGATGTAAACACAGGAGCAGTCAATGACAACATTCCTAGAGTGTACATGTTAGAACATGGGGAGGGATGTCTGTCTAGCAAGCAGGTAAACTTCCTGGGGACGGACTTCCTCCACATGTGACCAGAGGTGGGTGTAGCCTCACCTGTGCAGGTAAATGATAAAAGCACAGGGCAGGCAGCCATATCTCTCTCTCTCATCTTCATCTTCTGAAGGAGCAACATGCCCTCTTGGCTCTCAGCCAAGAGAGGACAGTACTATCTTCCTATAAGATAGATTCTAAGTGTATGTAACCTTTTTAAAGCTGTCTGCCTTCTGGGATCATATTGTGAACAGAACGTGCGTAAACTCTTTTATACTTTTATAAAGACTGTGTTGTGTCTTGTATTTTAAGAGGGAACAAAAGGGGAAGTTACCAGAGTAATTATTATAGAGGTTCTAGCGAACCTGTGCAGACGTTACCGTTGCGAACTAAAAGGGGAATGTCATAAACTCTGCTGATATTTTGGGAACTTGTTAACACAAGTTGGATAAGGATATAATTAGTCAATATATCCTCTCCTGCACCCCAGAATATTCCCACAAAGCACAATGACACTCCATGGTGACTTCACCATAGCCACAACAGCCTTGAGGTTTGACCCAGAAGACTTGACTTGTCATGTGAACTGAACCTGGATTGCTAAGGTTTGTTCTTGGCTCACCACTTGTGGCTTGCTTGGAGAAAAGCAAATCACAAGAGCTGGTTTGGACAACATGATGAGCTATGTACGCACAATCATGTTAAACCATAGTTAAATATTAGCTGTGCTTTAACATGATGTGAAAACAGCAACTATGTTCCAAACTACTGGCTGAATATGCATGGCAGGAAGTAGACTGGGACTTCAAGAATGCTTGATCCCACAATTGTATAAATGTCCTGGATGAGCCAGGCATCCACATGTGCAAAAGGATGTGTGAGTCAATTGAAATAAATCCTTTCTTTGGCAAATCCTGAATACGTTTTCAAGCATGGATGAGCAACTCGTAAGTGGCTTCATTCCTGCAGTGAATGCCTCCAACAATTAGGCCAAAACTAAAGCAGAGAATGTCATCTGTTCCTCTTAAAGTAGCAGTTGCACATACTGTACTTTCAAGACCCAAGCCCACTTCCTGTCCCTGGACAGGCATGGATATCTCAAAATACCTACTGCCACCGCCAGCAGTCATTTATATGGAACAGCAAGGAACAAATGAGCAATTGTATAAAGCTGAGAAGGGAAGCAGGTTGGGGTTTGAATGGAAGTTTCAGGATTATGTCTCTAATATTATTATGTCTCTAATATTATGTCTCTATTTATTATTACGTTATCATTTCAAATTTATGCTGTGCGGTGTGTTTTTGTTTTTTAAAAATTCTCTATGTTTGCTTTTGAAATGACAGTCTCACTTCTGAAGAAACTGTTTTTATCACGTGCTGAAAGGCTGGCAAGTCATGAAGCTATGCTCTTCATAGCCTCTGCAAATGGGAAGAATCACCTCCACTAAAACAAAATATAAAAAGCTTTAACAGCTTTGCAGTGACAGACTTCATAGGCCACACAGTCTGTGTGAAATTGGATTCAGTGTGATTATTTCTGGGCAGTAATTCAGAGCAAATAACATCAAGAAAAACCTTGCGTAAATCCTGACAGGGAAAAAATGGATTTAAATCAAACTAATAGCTTGCAAAACACACGAAATATGCTTTGTACCATGCCTTGGAGATACATGGCCAAATCCATATTCAAAAAGTACAGGGGGGGGCAAACTAGAGTGATTTGAAGAATAAATTACTTGTCATAGTGATCTTTAAAAATGCCAGAATTTAATGCAAAAATATAATCCTAACATTTATTGCAGCAAAAATAAATGTCAACATATTAGACTTAACTGGCTAAGCCTTGTGGTAGCATTTCCACAAAGTGAAAGGAACATGACAAGCTGTATTTCACATTTATTGGAATGAGATTTGGTCTTCTTTATCATAAGCAGTAGATTAAAACACTTTATTTTAATTTACTTCACAGTACTGAGAAAAAAACATTGACTCAGATAAGCAGCAGAATACTATATCCAGTCCTCAGTGAAGCAATCAATCAATCTTAGAAGCTAAATATGTAATTTGACACCACTCGGCTTTGCACTAGAATGCCAACAGTAATATAAAAGAGTTGTGACATATCTCACGCTGTGATATTGAATGGCAAAACTCCTGTTTGCTTCAGTAGAATAGAGACAACATTTAAATGAATAGCCCAGTAGTAGCTTGCCCCCCTCCTCAACCCAACACTGTAGGGATGCCCTTATAGCCATGGTCCTCAGCTCCCAAAGCAAAATTAAGATACTTGTTTTTTGATAATAACTATCACAAGCAGTGTTTGTAACCTGAGGTGTTTGTAACTTGAGGTACCACTGTAATGGGCCCCACCTGCTAGCCTACTCCCTAAAATATCACTGTTTGCTCATTTCTATATACAGTGGTACCTTGGTTCTCAAACTATATATTGTATTTTACTATTAATATACAGTGGTACCTCGGGTTAAGAACTTAATTCATTCTGGAGGTCCGTTCTTAACCTGAAACTGTTCTTAACCTGAGGCAACACTTTAGCTAATGGGGCCTCCCGCTGCCGCCGCGCCGCCACGGCACGATTTTTCTTCTCATCCTGAAGCAAAGTTCTTAACTCGAGGTACTATTTCTGGGTTAGCGGAGTCTGTAACCTGAAGCGTCTGTAACCCGAGGTACCACTGTACTTCTTCTTAATTGTATTTCAGTTCAACAATATGATAAAATACATATTTTGTTATGTTCAAATGGCTTTAGATACCTATCAGATCCATAAATTACCATATAACATATATATAAACACAAAAAAAACAGTGACAATTTCTTGTTGGCAAAGGACAGCTTTCTCAAGAACAGCTTCTTCTCCAGAGCGATCTCGGCCCTGAATGGGAAACCTGGACTTTGAAAGTTATCTAATCTTCCTTGCTGTATTATACTGTATTGTTTTAATTAGTGTTTTTATAGTTGTTCTGATTTTGTGTGGAGTGCCCTACCTGGGTGGATGGAGCAGCCAAGTAAATTTTGTTGTCCCTGAGAGGGGGCAATGACAATAAAGATATTATTATTATTATTATTATTATTAACATGTCATTCTCTGTTGAATGTGCTGTCGTACTCAGATGCTACTTGTGGGCTTCCCAGAGGCATCGGATTGGCCCCTGAGAACAAGATCCTGGACTAGATGGGTCTTTAGTTTCATGCAGCCAGGGCTCTTCTTAGGTTCCTATACACTGCCACTGTTTAGCTGCATTTGTTTTATATCAGATTTTAGTTTTTCACTGCTGTGTGCCCTTATTTGTATTAGGGGAGTTTTCTGCATGTTTCTAGATTTTACGTTGGAAACTTCTTCTTCTTGTTGTTGTTGTTTAGTCGTTTAGTCAGGTCTGACTCTTCGTGACCCCATGGACCAGAGCACGCCAGGCACTCCTGTCTTCCACTGCCTCCCGCAGTTTGGTCAAACTCATGCTGGTAGCTTCGAGAACACTATCCAACCATCTCGTCCTCTGTCGTCCCCTTCTCCTTGTGCCCTCCATCTTTCCCAACATCTGGGTCTTTTCCAAGGAGTCTTCTCTTCTCAAGAGGTGGCCAAAGTATTGGAGCCTCAGCTTCAGGATCTGTCCTTCCAGTGAGCACTCAGGGCTGATTTCCTTCAGAATGGAGAGGTTTGATCTTCTTGCAGTCCATGGGACTCTCAAGAGTCTCCTCCAGCACCATAATTCAAAAGCATCAATTCTTTGGCCATCAGCCTTCTTTATGGTTCAGCTCTCACTTCCATACATCACTACTGGGAAAACCATAGTTTTAACTATACGGACCTTTAAATATGTAATGAAGGATGGCTGACAAACTTGGTTATAGATGGATAAATAATTAAACAGATTATAGTGAGGTGTTCCACTAATGGAAGAAGCCAGAAATTTGGAACATAACTCTACACATGATTTTCTGTGTCCTTGAAAAATATGGTCGTTAATACCAGATGGCATTTTATGCCCCCAAAGATTTACCATGTCTTCTGAAAAGTTTCAGCGGCATTGTCCCCATGTTCCATATTCTGGAGGGAAAGCAATAATTAGTTTTCTAAGAAACACATCAAAAACATAGTGAGAGCTTCTGTTATATCGTACATTTTGAAAAGAATTGTGAGTTGGAGAGTTATAAAAATGTGTTAATTGCAGCTAAGGTTACAAGCTGTTTTTAACTGATATTTTAGTGCCCTGAAATTAATGGCTGGTTTATGAAATCTGTTTTGGTGTGTGTTTCTGCTGCATTTTAAACACATGAGGCTTTATTTATATTTATTTATTACATTTATACCTCACCTTTCCTCCAAGGAGCTAAATGTAGCATACATGGTTCTCCGTCTCCCCATTTTATCCTCACAATCTTGTGAGGTGAGTTAGTCTGAAAGATGGTGACCAGCCCAAGGTCTCCCAATGAACTTTAAAAGCAGTTACCCAACCCAAAATGCTGTCTTCGAAGACCCATACATGCACAGATGTTAAGTCTTGTATGCAGTCACCCACACAGCATCAAAACTAACTTGGAAAATCTCTTACAGTAAAGGTTCAGATCACATCCACAGAGTACTGTATTTTTCGCCCTATAGGATGCACTTTTCCCCCTCCAAAAATGAAGGGGAAATCTGTGTGCATCCTATGGGGCGAATGCAGGCTTTCGCTGAAGCTTGGAGAGCGAGAGGGGTCGGTGCGCACCAACCCCTCTCGCTCTCCAGGCTTCAGGAAGCTATCAGCAAGCCTGGGGAGCCCGTGGGCGTTCCCGCAGGGCTCCCTAGGCTGCGGATATAAGCCTGCCACCCGGAGCGCCCCGCGCTTCAGGAAGATATCCTTTTCTCCTCTAAAAACTACGGTAGGTGCATTTTTAAAAGCTCAGGTTTCCCCCGCAGCTGGGGGAATATATTTTTTTTTCTTTATTCCCCCCCCCCCAAAAAAAATTAGGTGCGTCCTATGGGCCGGTGCGTCCTATAGGGCGAAAAATACAGTATATGTCAATCTAAAGCATTGAGATACTTTCTCCATTGGGATCAAAGCCCATCACTTTTGCGAATAAGTGAATGAGCAAACAAATTTGTTGTATTTTCTTTTCTTTTCTTTTTTTAAAGATTTTTATTAAAATTTTAAAGGTTACATAAGTAATAAAAAAAATAACAACAGAAAAACACCCAATTAAACCAAAAAAGAAAGCAATACATAAAAACAAGTCACATCAAAGAAAAAAGATAAAAAATGGAAAAAGACAAAAAACAGGAAAAAAAAAGATGCATAGAATCAAGAAAGAAAGAAAAAGAACAAATCAAACATTTACATGACTTTCCTTCTTTAACTTATTTCCTTGACCTCCTCACACCTCCCCTCTTTTTATTCTGGTTCAGTTAGATATTTCAGCAAATCCTTCATCTTTGTTTTTATCCTAATAATTCATCTTAATATACTGTAATTTAACATTCTCTTCTTTCACCAATTAACCATCCATTTTTACTTTATTTAATCTTGTTTCATTAAAACTAATATATTGAATATTGAACTTAATCTCTTAAGACATTTCCCCTAGGGTCATAAAAATTTCATTCCATGATTTTTCCATTTCTCATTAATTTTTTTTTTAAAAATCTCCTTATATACACTTTAAATTCCCAATTTCTTTCCTCCGTCTCCCCTCCCTGGTCCCGGCCCCTGCCGTCAGTTCCATCAACATCCCAGCGTCCATCAACCTGGATATCTGATATCCGAGGCTCTTAACTCTTCTTCATTTCCCTTCTGCCAATCTTTTTGATAATCTTTGGTGCTAAAAAGCAGATCTCGGGGGAGCTCCAACCCAACGATGCTTATATTCCTTCTTGACAAGTCTGCCAGGTTTCCATAATTAAATCTAGGGCCCATAAAGTATTCCAAACCTTGTTTCACAATTCTTCCAAGTCGAAAGGCCCCCAAAGCTCCAATCTCCTCCTGGCTCAAATTCATATTCCAAAAGTCATTTGATCCCTGCATAAAGGGATCTCTCCACTTTTCCTTTTCCAGATCAGGCCAGGCACCCATCTTCAAAAACTGGCTTCTCCTAATTACAGTCATATAAGGCCTCAAGTTGTAATCCTCCATTTGCCTCTTTAGGGTTAAGGCTCCCCCATGTTTTGCTTTATATTCAACAACAGCAACTTTCTCCTTCTCTAATTCATCAATTTATTCAGTTAAGAAAGATTCTTGTGCCGGGTTCTTGTTGACTTCTATGCTGATGCCCACTTTTATTCCCAAGATATCAATATTAGTAGCCATGACGTCTATCTGTTTATGCAGCTTTCCCAGCAGATAGATTGTCCTATTCAGAACAGACGCTACTTCTTCCTTTACCGACATTCTTAAGATGTTCAAGGTCAAAACTAGTTTCTCACAGTCCTTATCTTCAGACCAATTTCGCAGCTGCACACTTGTAACAATGTCCCAAAACTCCCTCTAGAGGGAAACAGTCTCAATTTGTATCAATCCTTTCCAGCACAATTCCAAAAGTAAATTAGTAACAGAAGCAGACAATAGAAACAATGTCTTTCTTTTAAAGCTAGCTGTCAAATTAATGTCAGCTGTCAAATTAAAGCTAGCTGTCAAGTTAAAGCTAGCTGTCAAATTTGTCCTGTTTACCATCGATGGACTTTTTGCAAACCGTTCCCAGGTTCAGAGATGTGATGCTTCAATTTTTAATTTTCCACCCTCTCCTGCAAGTTCACTTGGTCAGAACTGATGGTTTCAATCAGTGGAGCTTTAATCCTTTACATGAGACTTTCCAAAACCTTAGTTAATAACTACTTTGCTTCAGTCTATTTACAGAAAGGGAAGGTGGACTTCCTGTTTAGACCTTCCCCGTTTGGTGCCAAATTAAATTATTTAAAAGCTCAATTTCCCATTCTACTCACGGGTTGTTGTTTAGAATCCAATTGTCCACAGGAAAAAAGTCAGCGCTCTCCGACAGCAGGAATGCAGCTTCGCTCCGTGAAATAAGCGGTCGATTCAAAGCACCACACTTCTCACCCCACATCGCTCCGGATTCCCGATACCGGGTCTCCCCATGAGTAGGGGGGCGCTGAAGGTGCCAGCCGAATCCCAGGTTCACAGACTTCTCCCGTCTGTTATTTCTAAGGGTCTCCGCCGTCGCCGTGGCGGTCAGACCCTGTTTTTCACAGAGCTGGTTCCTCCCGATCGGAGGAGCTCCGCCATTGCCGGAGGCGCTAATCCGGAAGTCAGGATCAAATTTGTTGTATTTTCAACCAATTAGTTGAAATATTCCCAAGTCATTTCTTAAAAAAAATTTCTTGGGCTCCTGGCGCACGAGAGAAAGAGGCCTATTTGGTTGAAACTTGCATATGGTAGATGACAACTTCCTAACATTTGAATGGATTCTGCTGAACCTTCTTTTCACCCACCATTAGTGCATCAGTGTTGTGCAGGGGTAGGCAACATAAGGCCCGGGGGCCAGGTGCAGCCCAATCGCCTTCTCAATCCGGCCCACAGACGGTCCAGGAATCAGCATGTTTTTACATGAGTACAATGTGTCCTTTTTTAAAAAATGCATCTGTGGGTTATTTGTGGGGCCTGCCTGGTGTTTTTGCATGAGCAGAATGTGTGCTTTTATTTAAAATGCATCTCTGGGTTAATTGTGGGGCATAGGGATTCGTTCATTTCCCCCAAAAAAATATAGTCCAGCCCACCACATCGTCTGAGGGATTGTGGACCGGCCCACAGCTGAAAAAGGTTGCTGACCCCTAGTGTTGTGGGTCACAACGATCTGTGGCGGCAGAAGAACACTGTGGAAATCACAGTGGATCATTTAAATCATGAGGTGTAAAGGTAAAGGTACCCCTGACCATTAGGTCCAGTTGTGGACGATTCTGGGTTGCGGCGCTCATCTCGCTCTATAGGCCGAGTCATTATAGGCTTCCAGGTCATGTGGCCAGCATGACTAAGCCACTTCTGGCGAACCTGAGCAGCACACAGAACGCCATTTACCTGCCCGCCAGAGCGGTACCTATTTATCTACTTGCACTGGTGTGCTTTCAAACTGCTAGGTTGGCAGGAGCTGGGACCAAACAACAGGAGCTCACCCCGTCGTGGGGATTCGAACCGCTGACCTTCTGATCGGCAAGCCCTAGGCTTTGTGGTTTAGACCACAGCGCCACCCGCGTCCCTTTCATGGGGTGTACCTGTAGATAAATTGCAGGGATCTGAGCACTTGACTTTCAGAATTATAGTCTTCACCCCAGTTTAAAAAATCAGCTCTGTACTAAAAATCACTGCAAACGCAGTACATAAAAGCAGCCGGGATGTCGGCTTCCAGCTCTTCAGTGCCTGCCTTCCATTGCAGGTTTTCAACCCTGCTAACAGCAAGCAGTGTAAATATAGAGGCGAGCAGATATAAAAAGCACACAGCATTAAATGTGGAGCACTATACATGTTATAAAAGGCATTTCTGGCCATTACTGGCATGGCCAAAAAATAAACTAAAAAAAATCCCACACACCCCAGAACCTACAATTACACATTGAAATTTTGAAATATGTGCTGTGAAAATGAAGAGCTGCAACTTTATAGGGATAATTACATTTCAATGTGAATCTACTTAGCACTCTTTGGTAATAAATAAAGCTCTCAAATGTCTAAAGCGTTGAAGTGTTTTGTATAAATATCCAAAATGAACAAAAATATGTAATTACATACACTAAGCATATGCTACTACCAGAGAGTGACAAGTAATTAGAAGAATCTGAGTCCCCCTCCCTCTCCTACTTTTAAATTTGGAATCTTCTGATTCACAGGCAACATTTAACAAACTAAAGACATGTGACATATCAGGTACCTGAAGCCTTTTAACAGCTGCGCAAGTATTAACCACTTAAAGGTACATTTCCAAATGTCCTGAGAATCCTTACCAACCTGCTAACATTTCGCAAGGTAATAACATTTGCATGTATTTCTGGGCAACTGCTTCTGTAGGTAATGTGAATAAAATTATAGCTTTCTCTCCCCCACCTTAAAGATGCCCACGGAATACAAATGCAGCAAAAACATTCACTAAAAGCCAGTGATGTTCATGGAATAATATGCTGTTTTACATTCCCTGTAGTTTATCAAATAAATTATGTTGTGTCCTGATTTTATGTTTCATTGCCCCCTACTGTTTGACGAAGTTGCAGGTTTTAATCTAGTTCTGTACAGGTCCTTATTTGAGGTTTCATTTTTTATTCATTTTTTAAGATGCTGTGCACATGCAATGTGCCATACTGGATATGGTTTCAAATTGATTTTATTTGTCTCACCTAAAGGATTACAACATTCATATAATAGGTCTTAATCATTCAATTCAATGGGTATATATCAACTTACCTTATGTGCCTATTACTGGTTATTATTATTTGCATTTCTACAGGAAAATATAATGGGTAGGACTAAATAATGGAAATCTGCTTTCATTTTGTGCTTCTCTTTCACACATATAAGAGTCTACTGTTGTTGTTTTATCACAGGTGAGAAAATTAGATTGCTTGTGCAGTCCAACTCATGCTTCTTTTGAACTAATTAGAAACAGTGACCACACTGCTATCAAATTCAGCAGAAATTTAATTGCCAAAAAAGTTCACTTTTGACTAAATTAGGAAACTTCTTTAAAAGAAAGCAAATTGAAATGGCGTATTGAGAGGGCCAGATCTCTCCACAAGGCTTGAGGGTGATTCAAACCACAATAGCAGAAACTCAGCTGGAAAGTAGACTGCAAATCTGAAAAAGGTACCACTAGGGCCAAGAGAATGCCAGCATAGTTAACAAAGAGAGGCAACAAAGTTTTCAAAAGCAAAAAGGGTTTTCCCCCCAGAAAATGGAAGCACTGTCCAAATGAGAATGAAAAGGAACATAAATTTTGGCAAAAGAAATGAAAGTAGACAATTAGGCGTGCTAAACAAGAATTCAAGAAGCTCATAATAACATTAATACCTTTAAAGATGGTGGAAACTGAGTAGGGCAGTGGCTGGAATTATGGGTGAAGGTTACTGGCTGCTTTGGTGGGTGGACTTTCCCATTGGCTAGTGTTTGAATTTGGGCCAATCCATCCAGGCTGGGTGGGTGTGGTTTGAGAGCAGACTGAAGTGGAACAGGCTTCACTTTGGTCCACCCCCAGCCAATAAATTCCGGCTGCATCTGACTACGGGACTGCAGAGAAGCTGAATGAATTACCGTATTTTTTGCTCCACAACACTCACTTTTTTCCTCCTAGAAAGTAAGGGGAAATGTCTGTGCGTGTTATGGAGCAAATGCCTACGGATGGCGGGGGGATCTGCTGCAGTCGTGAGCAGAGGATCCATGGTTCCCCTTCCTTCCCTCCTCCGTGGCTCGCTTTGCTCGCTTTGAAACAGCAAAGCGGGAGAAGAGCCACTGAGTGGGGAGAAGAGAGGGTCAGAGAGCCTGGTTACAAAGCACGGATCTACATGGATCCTCAGGATTTTTGCACTGGGTCACCCCAAATTCACCATCAGATCACATAGCATGCCCATGGCTACAGCTTGCACCAAAAAAATCACGCACCCACTGTTGCCTGGGGCCGCAGTGGTGCAAAAACGTGTTTACAAAGCATGGATCCACATGGATCCTCAGGATTTTTGCATTGGGCTACCCCAAACTCACCGTCAGATCACATGTCTGTGGCCACAGCATGAACCACAAAAATCATACATCCACTGTTTCGTTTAGAATATTTTTTTTCTTGTTTTCCTCCTCTAAAAACTATGTGCGTGTTATGGTCGGGTGCGTGTTATAGAGCGAAAAATAGAAAAATACGGTATTTGCATCTGATTTTCACTGCAGAAGATGTAGGGGAGATTTCTACGTGCCTGAACATTGCCCAGAAGAAAAGAATTGACATTCTAGGCTAGAGATTCCCAAACTTTCAACCCTGAGCTTCGTTCAAGTGGTTGTGGCAAGCCTGTAACGTTACAATTAAAAACCATGCAACATCTAGAAGAGTGCATTACAGTTGCTACAACAAGCAGAAAATGCATCAGTTCTGCCAGGACCATGATCAATTTTCAAGTGGTCTGTGGGGAACCATTGCTCTAGGTCAAATTGCTATATTAAAAATGGAGACATCACTGGATGGCATCTCCTCAAAAGTTCTTAAAGAACTCAAATGTAAAATTGCAGATTTCTTTAAAAAAATAAAATATAAAAAAGAGTAATTTGTCCCTAAGCCTAGGTACCTGAGGAATGGAAAGTGGCCAATATAACTCATTTTTAAAACGTAACAATGGGTGGAGTTGGGTTTGGGAAATTACAGGTAAATTAGCTGAACATCCATTCTGGGGAACCTTTTGGGAAGCACTATTAATGACAGAGTTACCAAGTGTATAAATGGGCAAGTCTTACTGAGTACTTACTGAGGCAGCATGGCTTCCACAGGGTTGTCTTCCCTTAACATTTGAGAGTTATTTGAAAGTTTCAAGAAGCTTTCAAAGTGATCCAGATGACACTGTGCACTTAGACTAGTAAAAAGCCTTCCTGAATAAGCTTAGCAGACATATGTTATGATCTCAGGTAGGCAAACAAATTAATGACTCTCTGGCAGTTTTATGTTACATCCAGAGCACGGCTTCTCACCTGCTCACATTGAAAGGAGTTGGTCAGTCTGAAACTCTGCCCCGCTCACAGCAGGAAGGATGCCAAATTCCCTTGCCCTCTTGCCCTTCCGTTGTACTCTAACCTTGTCCAGTTTCCAAGCATGAGGACTGAGAGGTTGGCCTTTTCCCTCCCCACTTCTACTAGACACACTGTCCATTCTCTGCTTCTCTGCTGGTTGCCTAGCAATGCTCTGATGGCCTCCTAACTCTCCCGCTTCTTGAGGGCTATTTGTGTCTTCTTTGTGAAGGGAGGTCGAGTTCAGCCTTCCTGGCTCTGCCAGCCAGCTTTTGTTTGCAGATCCAGCCTCTCTCTCGCTTAGCTCAATTTCCGAGTAGCTTTCATCTGCGGACCTGGCCTCTCTCAAACTTAGCTCTATTTCTGAATCTGACTCTTCCCCTGTGCCCGGTTGATCCATGTTCCTTACAACATATCAGGCAATGCCTCAAATGCCTCAAAGGATGTGACAGTGAAGCAAGGCTCTTGATGTGTTGACAGTTGAGCTACAAGTGCTTTAGGATAAAACCAATTAACTGGACCCATTCCAAACTGGTTCAGGCTAGGTTTTGGCATGGCTATCCCAAAAGAATTCCTTCTCCAGGGGAAAGGCCAGAGGAGTGTGACCTTGTTGTGCCTGCTCGATCTCTCAGCCGTTTTGAGACTGTTGATAGTGGCATCCTCCTGGGCTGTCTCTATGAGTTGGGGGTTACAGACACTGCTCTGTGGTGGTTCCTTTTCTACTTGTGTAGCCTGTCTCGGAAAATAGCTTATAGCAACTCAGTTGTGGAATGCCTCAAGGCATTTTTAAAATTCTCATGCTATTTAACATCTATACGAAGCTGTTGGGAACTATCACCAGGAAGCTGGGAGCATAGTGGCATCAGGATGCTCACATCACCTTCGTTTCACTGCAGACAGGACTGAATCACTTCCATATTCCTCAATATGAATCATGTGAACAAAGGTCATGAAGATTGTGCAGTCATTGTCATTATTATACCTACACTAGACTTTCTTCAAATGGCCATGGAAGCACACATACAATTTCATTGTAGGCATTGCTGAGGGGTCTGAATCTTGGTCCTTGGTGTATTATTTTCTGTGTCATTGTGGCAGGAGAAGCAGCAGTTGGCTAGATCTCTACAATGTGTAAGGTAAAGGGACCCCTGACCATTAGGTCTAGTTGTGGCCGACTCTGGGGTTGCGGCGCTCATCTTGCTTTACTGGACGAGGGAGCCGGCGTACATGTGGCCAGCATGACTAAGCTGCTTCTGGCGAACCAGAGCAGTGCACAGAAATGGTGTTTACCTTCCCGCCGGAGCGGAACCTATTTATCTACTTGCACTTTGACGTGCTTTCGAACTGCTAGGTTGGCAGGAGCAGGGACTGAGCAACGGGAGCTCACCCCGTTGTGGGGATTTGAACCACTGACCTTCAGCTCGGCAAGTCCTAGGCTCTGTGGTTTAACCCACAGCGCCACGCGCGTAGGCACCACTAAATCAGCTCTTTGACTGTTTTGCTCTCTGCTTCAGAGACACAGCATCTGCCCCAACTTTGCTGCCATTGTGTGTGCCCGCTCCCATCAAAACAACCGTAATCCCACACTTCAGAAATCTCTGGCACTGTGAGTCCAAGGCTAAGATTGTAAATTCCTTAACTTGCTAACGGCAGAGAAATCAAACTCCTTTGTAAAATGGTCAGCATTTTATTCCCAGCCACAGGCTTGAGTGCAGTCGATTTCATAAGCTGTGATAGCATGTAGAAGAAAGTGCCGGGGCTTATGTGGAAAAGCTGATAAAGTCATCAAAGCACTGTAACGTTAAGAGAAAATTTAATGATTCCCAATCATTCACTCCCTGAATTGGATTACTCTGCGGACTTCACAACACATTCAAAACTGCTTACTCTCCAGATGAAGGCCTTCTGGTGCTGTATGCCAAGACAATAGAGATTTCAATGACACACACACACCAAAAAAACCCAAGACAGGCAGCAAGCGATGCTGCAGAATTGCAAAGCAGGAGAAAAACAGCTGCAGCTAATGAGTACAGAGGTTCCATTGCTTTAAAAAAAAAAAATACCATGTCATGCTGTGTTTTGGGAACAATGGCGGGGGGGATAAAATTGTTATGATCTATGATGATTTCTCAAAAGTTGGAAGGAAGGTAGGTAGGTAGGTAGGTTTTGGCACTGATACTGTTAACAGTTTGAGGTGGGGGGGGATCTCCTTTTAAGAAGCAGAGTGAATATTCATGAGAATGTGGGAAAGAGGAACACAACTGAAAATGGCAACGGCAACCCAGGGTAGTGAAACAGCAAGCCCTGAGATCAAGAACCTTCTCTATAAGTCTGTTTCTGAGGTGATATGATTAACAGAGCACTGAAAGGAAGCCATTAAAACTAGACTGTGAGCAGCAGACTGTCCCTTCCTGAGATCCTGAATTCTGTGGTCCACTCAGACTCTACACACAGAGTTTGTGGTTCACATCATTCTATGGAGAGTTTCCACAGATGATGCTAAAATTGGTCAGGAATAATATATTCAACGAACAAAGTACCCCAAGCAAAAGCTGAGCAGTTTCAAGTCCCACTGATTTCAGTGGGAGACACATGAACATGAGCTTAATTATTCCACTGAAATCACTAGACATGGTCCAGCCAACAGACATGGTTTCAGTTTCTCCCACTGAGAAAAGGGAGGTGGAAATATGTAGCGAGATGTGCAGCCTGATCCTATGTATGTATGTATGTATGCATGTATGTAAACACTCAAGGGTTTACCCCATACCACTGTGTTCAATGAGATTTACTTTCAATGTAAGCGTGCAAAGGATGAAAGCCTTAGGAGTGCTTCATTTTGGACCTAGGTCATGTTCTCAAGATGATGATGATGTTGGAACTGTCCTAGGACAACTCAGCTGGTTCCAAATGCAACAGCCAGGCCATTGACTTTGTATAGATCATTTGGAGAACATCCTTATAGTGTTGAAAGAGTACCATTTTCAGGATGCTTGCATTTACCCAATAATAATAATAATAATAATAATAATGATAATAGCAACAACAACAATAATAATTTTTAATACCCCGCCCATCTGGCTGGGTTTCCCCAGCGACTCTGGGTGGCTCCCAACAGAATATTAAAAACACAATAAAACATCAAACATTAAAAACCTCCCTAAACAGGGCTGCCTTCAGATGTCTTCTAAAAGTTAGATAGTTGTTTATTTCCTTGACATCAGATGGAGGGACGTTCCACAGGGTGGGTGCCACTACCAAGAAGGCCCTCTGCCTGGTTCCCTGCAACCTCACTTCTCGCTGGGAGGGAACCACCAGAAAGTCCTCAGAGCTGGACCTCAGTGTCTGGGCTGAACAATGGAGGTAGAGTCTCTCATTTACTGTGGTTAGACGAGGATTATCTTTGGGGGCACTCAGTATAGAATGCATCTCCTTAGCTTTATGTACCTAAACCCCACATCGATGTGCTTCTAACACCAGCTTAAAACATTTCTTTCTTTTTACCAAACATCTGCTTTAATGTTGCCAATTTGATATTTCAATATTTTTAATCAACTGTTCCAACCATCTGGACACTTTTATACACTGCTGGGCTTTTTTAAAAAAGCTTCTCTGATTTTTTCTCTGATTCAGTTCTATGTGTTTTGTATATTATCTGTAGGTCACATTGAACTAATTTTGGAGAGTTGCAGGATGTGCATGTGTGTGTCTGTGTAATGGGCAATTATTGAAAATGTCAGAGTTAATGTCATAAAAACATCTTGGCAGCAACAACAGAGGAGCTGGCAACTGAATCATAAAGAAAAGGGAGGTGAACTTCAAACATCTTATTCCCTGCTTTTTATAACTGAAGCTATACACTAAGAATCTTACATTTTTAAATTTTCAACACTAATTTTCTGGTGATTTGGTTCATGGGACACTGTTAATTGGCTGCTGCTGCATAGAGGTGAGCAAACTGGACTTTATCACCCTTAAGACGTGTTTTGGGATGGGAAGCCAGGCATAAATTTAAAAATAAATTGTATAACACCATTGGCTAGGATGTATAATCAGTCTACAGGAAATAGCAGCATTTAGCCTATTGCACATGAAATTGTCTTCCACCATAGAAAAGCCCTCATGTTTCAGCCAAGGAGTCTCACTGCTTATACAACCAGTTAGCCTACTGTAGTTTATGTATACAAGGCCATGCTCAAGTTAAAAAGGTCATTCTTCTTCCTTGTAAAACACCTTATAGTTCCATGAATCTATGAATTCATGGCATCTCCGCTAACAAGCTCTTTTAAAAAAGTCTGAAGCCAATCATTAGTAAAAAGAATTATACCATCCTAAATCATGATCCATTGTGCCAGGGGATTTAATAGGCCACGTTACAGATGAATGCACGTGTAATTTTTGCAGCTGCAATAATTTATCAGCAGATAATTATTACAGAAACACTCAAGCCAGATCATTATTCTGAATAGTGCATATCCTGTGGTATGCAAGGTATGAATCCCAACAGCAAAAATGTCCATAAAGTGTGTTGGGTACCATATATAAGCAGTAATCAGAGATGAAGCAATGGACAACAAGGAAGAGAGAGGGAATCCTTATGTCATGGCCCTGGGATCAGACTCCTCACATTCAAGGGATGAGGGCATGCACACCAGGAAGGAGATGGAGCCAGTGGTGTAGTGTGGGGAACCACATGGGCAGTTGCCCCAGGCCAAAAATTGTCAGGTTTGCAAAATTTCAACACTCAGTGCTGCCTTAATACAGCCACGTGCTTCCATCACTGGGCTCAGCTGAAAACAACTTCTCCATGCAAACTAGGAAGTGACCTCTCCAGACAACAGAACGACTCTTATTTTCTGACCTCTACAACTGCAATCTCCTGAGAGACACAGATGCCATTGGGCAGTTGAATGATCATGTGTACTCTATCCGTTTTACTCCCCCACCCCCATTCTGCCCCGGGCTCAGGCAACCCATGCTACCCCACTGGATGGAGTGCAGAGGAAATTAGCAAAAACCCAAGATTCCATCTTGATTTTCCTGAGAAGGTTGTGTCATCATTGTCCTCATAATCTTGGAACTCTATGCTATGCTGCAGGCTGCTCAATGATATCTGAACCATTGTTAGTTAAATAATGTAAGGTGCTTCCCTCAGTGGAGGAATAGCTACTAGCCATCCAGAATGAGCTGCAGCCTTATTTAAGCATCAGCCTAGAGCAGCCTAGCGCCTTCAGATGGTCCTCAACTAGATGTAAGAACACTTCTCCCTCCTTTGGGTTCCTTCCACTTAGGTTGCAACTGCTCTAACCAACCAACAGAATTTCTATACATCCAAAACCTACACAAAGTGGCATGGCATATATTTTGTTTTTTGATTATAGACAGGCAGTATTTGAAGCCATGCCACAGTCAGCAACTTTGAGGACGATCTCATTGGCAGAACAAGAGAAGGTGTAGAGAAAAGCCACACATGGTCAAGATCCACAGAGCCAAATGCAGCTTGCCAGCAATTTATTTCATCCTGCCAAGTAGTTGGCAAAACTATTTTATTTTTTTTGCAATCCCAGGCAGATAACAAAGCCAAGAGCTTTAGTGGTGGATTGCCAAATAAATGGCCAACGTCTTGGATTTGGCAAGGTCGGCTATAGGAAGTGGAGGCAAAACTAGACAATCTGAAGGTGAGCACAGAAAGAATAGCAACAGACAGCAAAATAATAATAAATTAAGTAAATCATATATTGCTTTTTCCAGAAAAGTCGTCACACAACTGTTTATAAGCACGTAGCAGCAAATAATGTAAGAAGAGCCAATGAATGACAAATAATTTGTTGGGTCTTTTTTTAAAAAAACAACAACAACCAAGAGGTAACCTCTTTGTTTTTTTAAAAAAATATTTTTTATTAAAGATTTTTTTTGGGTCACAAAAGTACATACATCGTCTCTATTTTCAGATTATAAAGTTCTTTTTTCAGATCAGTTATATTCAATGTATACAGTATCAGGTTGGGGGAGAAGAGAGGTGGGAAGAGAGAAGGGGGTTGTAAACTTTCATTTTTTTACATAGTGTATGTGCAAGGTTTCCGTGTCAGAGTCATGGGGATTTATCTGTTTTCACTGGCATTGAGAAAGGTTAGGGAGCCCAGGGCATGGCTGGTTGCCTTCAGTCGACTACAATGAGTTTTGTTTGTGTGTGTGTTGGGGGGGGGGGAGGAGTTGTTTGGTCAAGTTAGCCATATCATTTTTTATGCTGTCAGTAGGTTCTTGGTGTTATCTTGTTGGGGTGCGTATGGAATGATTAGCTATTCTAGTAAGGCAGTTTCCCATACAGTTTGGTACCAGTGGTCCATGTTCACTCGTATATACGCCATCACGGGTGAAAAGCCACAAATTTTGCCCTAGGCATTTTGAAGCCAGTGCTACCAAGATATTAGCAAAAATTTGCACTTGATGTTGTATCATAGGCAATGGTGGCTGGTGGCCCTCAAGACTTGTGGGGTGGAAAGCAATGATCCTAAACAGTTTTCTTCTCCTTCTTCTTCTTCTTCTTCTTCTTCTTCTTCTTCAGTGATCACTCGTAGCCGAGTAAGATTGTCTTCCATAAACATGGTTTAAACAGTGGGTTTGTAAGTGATTGTGGAGGCCAATTCTGGATCCACACATCCTTCCACTGTGGGGACATAGGTTTTTGGGTGGGAGTTGATCATGGTGAGGGTTAGCTTGCTTCTCTATTTCATCCTGAGTTTGGGCATCTTCAAGCCCATGACACCTTTGGTAAAGGCTGTTCTTCAACTGGAACGCTCACAGGCCAGTGTTTCCCAGTTGTTGGTGTTTATACTACATTTTTGAAGATTTGCCTTGAGACAGTCTTTAAACCTCTTCTGTTTGACCACCAGCATTACGCTTTCCATTTTTAAGTTTGGAATAAAGTAGTTGCTTTGGAAGACGATTATCAGGCATCCGCACAACATGACCAGTCCAACGAAGTTGATGTTGAAGAATCATTGCGTGGACAGGCGGAGTCCCCAGATCCCGAGTGGTCCCCCCCGCCATGTGGAATAACGACTCTAGACAACGTGCTATGGGATTAAATTGGCCACAACTTTATTAAATTTCAAATGTGGGTAGACCTTGGCTCAGGCATTGGGCGTTCTCCCTCCCTAGTCCCCAGCCGGGGACCTAGGGAGCATCAGGGTTATCCAGTGTGTGTGGGGGGGATGGGCCGGCTCTGGAGAACATATGTTCAAGCAGAGATAGCCGCCCCCGTTACGCCGCCGCAGGGGAGTGCAATGACGACCTTTCGGCGTACGGCCAAAGCCTCCCTTCAAAAACCCCTTTAACGGGGAACCCTGGTATCGCCACCGCAAAGAGGAAGATGGACTAAAGGATTCCGCCCAAGGCCTGATACTGCCAAAGTTGTGACGTTTTGCTACGGGAAAGGCGAAACCTGCCAATGCAGGGAAATTCCTTTCCGGCCCTTTAACAGCGACCTTATCGTAGCAGCGCCCGCATACCTGTGGAGACAGGTTAACCTGCAAAACCTATGAAGAAAAGATAACCTGCAAAAGAAGGCATTAACTGAGGGTGGGTAGGGTGGGAGAAGCTCTGGAGCCAAGTGAGGATTAACAATTAAGATCCACCCTCTATTGTGTGGGCAGGTAATCCCTCCCCCTACCTGGCCTGGTTTCCCTGGCAACGCTTCCCCCAGGTGGGATTGGACAACTCACTGGGGTAGGCGGGGACCTCCAGGTATCCCACCTGAGGGAAGGCAAAGCCTATGCTGATGGGGCCACTCCAGATCCAGGGCTGCACGCGTCCCCGCAAAGGGCGCCCCCCGTTTTAAGTGGGGAGCGGTCATTGCTTCGATACTGATGGTCTTGGCTTCTTCCAGTACACTGGCATTAGTTTGCCTGTCTTCCAAAGTGATGTGTAAAAACTGACACATCCAAAACAGGAAGGTGGAGCCAGGACCAATGCCAGGCAAAGCATCCCATTCTGGTTTTGTGCCCATCTGCTGTATTCTACAAGGCCAACAATGAGATTAAGGAAGAGGATGGTGGTAGGTAGTGCCATCACACCCTGAACAGGTTGGAAGAAGGAAGGGAGACAGGTGGGGGCTGGATGAGGGGCAGAGCAAGGTCTGTGGGGCAGTGACCCACTTGACCTAATGGAATAGCCTCCAGTGATCCTAGGAACACTTACTGACTTCTGTGCATGGAAAGAACTAATGCATAAAATAGCCCTGAATATTTTAGGGATGGGTTAGAAACTTATATTTATGGATCTTTATATGTTTCATTTCTTTGTTTGAGTAACATTGATGACATTCATGTCACCTATGATTCTCCTTTATACAAAATCAGAGTAATTCACCATACCAACAAAGGTCCATATAGTTAAAGCCATGGTTTTCCCAGTAGTGATGTATGGAATTGAGAGCTGGACCATAAAGAAGGATGATCGCCGAAGAATTGATGCTTTTGAATTATGGTGCTGGAGGAGACTCTTGAGAGTCCCATGGACTGCAAGAAGATCAAACGTATCCATTCTGAAGGAAATCAGCCCTGAGTGCTCACTGGAAGGACAGATCGTGAAGCTGAGGCTCCAGTACTTTGGCCACCTCATGAGAAGAGAAGACTCCCTGGAAAAGACCCTGGGAAAGATGGAGGGCACAAGGAGAAGGAGACGACAGAGGACGAGATGGTTGGACAGTGTTCTCGAAGCTACAAACATGAGTCTGACCAAACTGCGGGAAGCAGTGGAAGACAGGAGTGCCTGGCGTGCTCTGGTCCATGGGGTCACGAAGAGTCAGACACGACTAAACGACTAAACAACAACAAGGGCCTCTTCACTGCCCTGGAAGATGACATTCCAACCTACCTTTTCTGATATTCCAATTCCACAGAGTTGCCAGGTTACACTCGGAAAGTTTGTGCTCTTGAGACAAAGTTATGGCTTCAGAGGACGGAAATTTCTGATATTTTCAGGAAAGAGCATATATTCTCTAATTAATTAACTTTAAACAAAGCATAAAAGTAACATTTTGATTTGCAAAAAGTTAAACATTTCAATATTTCTCACACGCATTTAGGGGTATTTGAAAATGTCCTTGACCTTCAATGTAATGAAAAGCTTTTTCTGCCCCTTTATTTTTGGATTGCTTTGTTTGATTACCAAATTCTGTGAATTGACTCATGCTAAATATGATTTTGACTTTTTCAAAATTAAAAAGTATGTTGCAAGGTGAGCTCCTTTAAAAAAAAGTTTTATTTAAATTTGAAAGACCTTTAAGAATGTAATAACAGAAATGTTTTCATTAACTTTTCCCTGAAATACACTGCCAGTTCACTCTTGCATTCAAATTATGTGTTTCTTTCCTTGTGTCCATTAACACCACTGGATGTGCCACGAGATCAACTCTTCTACCATTTTTTTAAATGCAAAAGTAAAGTCAAGTCTACACTTCTCAGAGGGGTTAAAAATCAATCCCTCTTCCCAAGGAGCTCTGGGAATTGTAGCTCTGTGAGGGAACTCGGGGGTCTCCTAACAACTCTCAGCACCTTTAATAAACTATGCTTCCCAGAATTCTTGGGGGGCAGTCATTACTATTTAAAGTGCTAAAGTACTGCATGAAATGTATGATGCGGACAGGGCCTCAGAGAAGTATAGATTAGGGGAACACGTTATTTTCCATTGTTGTTGTCTTTATCAAGAAGTGCCTAAAGAGTATTTTCTGTAGATCATTATGACCTCAGACTTTTCACTGGAGAATTAGCACCAAATCCAAACAAATTAATATATTTCAGTCAGTCATGCACTGTGTTGATATCTAAGGAGCCATTGCTATTTCTGTTAATAACAGAATGTGATAAATGCAATTTTTATTACTGCAATGTCCATGCAACTGGCACTAAAGTCAAAACTTTTAATTAAAACTCTCTCAAAAAATGCCATATCTGATTAGACAGAATAAACACTAAGGAATAACCACCTTCAATTGAGAATCTACAGAATTTATCCTGCTTTGACCTGAACCTAAAATAGTGGCTGTCCCAAACTCAAGAAATAAGAAAGCAATTGTTTTACAGAAAGCAAATTCAAAGGACATGTTCAGGCTTAAAAGAAATATTCAAATTAATAATCATTCATAGATAGATAGATAGATAGATAGATAGATAGATAGATAGATTTAGATAATTTATATTCCAAATGAATCTCACTCAAAGTGAGATAGTTTCCAGAAACAAACTATCTGGAAAACCTATAGACAACTAGCACTAAAGTGAAACAACTAAAAATGCCATCCCAGATCAAAATATATTCACCTGGTGAAAAAACAGACTGAGGGATGGCTATGCAGAACTCTTTAGATGGGGAATTCTACAAGGTGGGTTCCATTACTGACAAAATCCACCTCCCTCAGTAGATTGAACAATAGAGAAAGACAGAATATGGAACAAAGAGGCATCAGAAGACCCAGTTGTCATGGGCTGGCCAATTTATATAAGTTTCACAGTTCTCAGCCCATGCAGAATCCTTCTTTTGGGGAGTCTACTAAAGTAGGAAATCTAATTCAGCTTTCTCTTCAAAGTTCTGTCTTTCTCCTGGGCAGCTGGCTGTTTTGCTTTCTCCAAAATTTCTAAGAATATCGGTGATACAAAGCAGCCTGTATTTTAGTATGGAATAGAAAAGCAAGATTTAAAGACAGATAGAAGTGAGAAATAAATAATAGAAATGTTCTCCACATTCTTATCAAAGTTTTATGGAAAGCACTGGAGGAAACGACCAACAGGATAAGGCAACTTTTCAGTCACCTATTTGTTTTATGTAGAAAGATTTACTCTATAAAGATTAGTTATCGCTCTGAAAACAAAATGCTTGTGCACAGCTGCTGATTATCAGCATAAAGCCTGGAAACATTGGTTTTCCTCAGATACTTATCCTAAGTAGGACGTAGAACCTCACAAAAACTTGGCAGCAACTTGAAAGTGTGCCCCCGCTGATTTCAAGACTCATCAAATTATTTATACCTATTGTGAAATTTATATCTAGCATAACATGAGGACAGGCTCAGGCTGGTGGGGCAAGTGCCCCGTTTGTCCTAATGAACCAGACTCTACAAAGTTTCCACAGCGTTAGTTATAAAGATCTACCCTAAGAACCTGCCCCATAGATTTTGACGTCATACCAGATTCAACATCTTTCACTTTGGTGCAGACAAACACAGAGAAAAATTATCAAAGGAGCCAAGTGATTGTTAAAAGAATAATTTTGACTCTCAGGTTGTTAAAGAGCGTTCGGGCCATTACCTCTCAATTTACAAAGCAAGCAAGTTGTCTTAGCTGTAGGGGGGATTACTTTTCTTAGATGAAGATCTAATTTTCTCTACTGAGCAGGACACGACATCCTAGAACACAGATAAATTCTAAAAGGGTTCTACCTTTCCCATAGTTCTGCCGCAGCCTGCAACACAGTTAGGTGACTGTCTAAATAATTCTTGTTGTTGTTTAGTCGTGTCCGACTCTTCATGACCCCATGAACCAGAGCACACCAGGCACTCCTGTCTTTCACTGCCTCCCACAGTTTGGTCAAACTCATGTTAGTAGCTTCGAGAACACTGTCCAACCATCTCACCCTTTGTGCCCTCAAACTTTCCCAGCATCAGGAAAGGTTTTCCAGGGACTCTTCTCTTCTCATGAGGTGGCCAAAATATTGGAGCCTCAGCTTCAGGATCTGTCTACCCATATCATATTAAAGGAAATAGAAATACTGGACAAAGCAGGCATCTCAAACAATTCCTTTTATACAGTTTAACTGTGCCAGTCAAACTGAGGGTATTATGAGCATTACAGAAACCACCACCTAAAAAATAATAATTTGGGTTGGGGCTGGAACTGCAGTGCTAAGCTTCAGGAGATCTGGAACTCTCCCTCTCCATAGCCCCTGATGACAAGGAGATTGCTCACCATTCTGTGCAGCTATGATTATCTCTACAAATCCACAAGTTATGTGTTTTGATGCATCTCAGTGACAGGCTTAGTGAATGTCTTGCAGGGGCTATTTCCTAGATGTGTGCTTTTTTTCCATGCATAGCTATGAACTGTGAACCTAAATTTGGGAACCAAGCATACCGGCCTCAGGCATGTGCCTGAAATGCATCACACAGGATCAATCCATCCCTTCCTATAAGTACAAGTGCCAATGCTTCTCTCTTCCTGAAGCAATTACAGATTACATGAGCCAATTCATTCATTAGGAGTCTGCTTGTGTGGAGAGAGGACTGGAGATTTATAGTGTAAATTGATTTGGAGTATCATGTTGCTGGAACGTGGGTGGCACTGTGGTCTAAACCACAGAGCCTAGGGCTTGCCAATCAGAAGGTCGGCGGTTCGAATACCCACGACGGGGTGAGCTCCCATTGCTCGGTCCCTGATCCTGCCAACCTAGCAGTTTGAAAGCACGTTAAATAGGTACCACTCTGATGGGAAGGTAAACAGCGTTTCCGTGTGCTGCTCTGGTTCGCCAGAAGCAGCTTAGTCATGCTGGCCACATGACCCGGAAGCTGTCTGAGGACAAATGCCAGCACCCTCAGCCACTAAAGTGATATAAGCACCGCAACCCCCGAGTAGTCCACAACTGGACTTAATGGTCAGGGGTCCCTTTACCTTTACCTTAGCATGTTGCTTATAAAAAATACAGATTTAGCAAAGGGAAACAGATGAGTGCTAGAGAGTTTTGGATTCCCCCAGAGTTGCAGCATCTCCTTGTAGTTTTCCCCAAATCTGCTTCATGCCAGCAAGCAGGGAAATTCAGCCTTCTCTTTCTGTCCAAATTCAAACTGAAAAACTGTTCCTTGTTCGTTTCTGTGGCAACCAGTCACCTTTACTCTTTAGACATGCAAAGAGAGACTAAACAGACATGGCTAGAGTCATCATCTTAAAAAAATAAAGGAAGTCTAGTTTGACCACTTACCCATCTCTTTCTCCAGAATATCATCTTACAGATATCACACCACAGGCTTGGAGCTCAAAGATGACATCCCCAACCCCATCACACTACCTTTAAAAAGGCTTGAATCAAACTAAATACGACCCACCAGCCATTTATAATGACACTCCAAGGGCTCTGTAAATCTTCTGGGTTTTTGTTGCTGTTGTTGCTTGCCTGGGATTGCTAAAGGGGGAAGGACTGTCAAGCACTTGACAGACCATAATAGATGGCTGGTGGGCTGCACTCAACTCCACAGGTCACAAGTTGTGGAGGTCTGATTAAATAAAATGAATCATGAAGTTTTACCTTGTCAGTCCATAAAATCACTTACTGAAGTTTTTTTAAAAAAAACAAAAACAAGAACACATATTCAAAGGGAATAAATATATTTGACCCTCTGCCTGCCCGCCTGCCTGCCTTAGAAGGAAACTATAAAAGACAGATTTATTTCCAAAGTTGTAGTCTTTTATAATGCAGTTCAGACTCTTTAAAAACATTTAAAAATAAGCATAAGCTGTTTAGAGAGCCTCAAAGACACATATGCCTCTAAAGACTGAAGCGAAGTTCTTGCAAACAGTGGGAAATTCTTGAGACATTATCCTTGCATACACTAAATGTGTGGATAATGGAGGATTGGGACAAATGGGATCATCTTAAAAGATGGTCCTGGTTGTTGGCAGGCCCTCAACCCAGTCCCCCCCCCCCCCATCCTGGCATGGGCAGAGTAATACCTTCACGCCAGGGTGGCACCACGTTCACCCAGGCCTCTTGGCCAATCACTTTTGTGTGGGGTGACCGTGGGGTGGGGGTATAAAAGCAGCAGCACGGTACGTGTCAGGCACCTGCTTCACACTGCCGAACACCTGCCCTTTAATTTAGGTGTCCTCTGGCCTGGCTTTGGACTTTGGTTGGTTGCGTGTCTTGGGACCGGGGACAGGTAGGAATTTTTCCATTTGTCGGGATCTCCGCTCGGCCAAGCTGATAAAGCTCATTTTCCTCCGGAATCGCCTCCCGACGTGATTAACGACCTGAGCCTTTGATGAGGCCTCAGGCACATTCCCATCCGGCAGAGTTTCCAGCACAGGGAAGTGATGAGATTTATGGCTACATCGCTATGCTTTATGTTGTACTACGCAGACAGCAAAGAAATATACATCCTCTCTCTATGAAAGCAGAAAGCAACTGAACAACAAAGGAACAGGAAACCGTCTCCCGTCTCCCGTGAGACTTACAACAGTATGGAATGTGTGGAATGTAAACAGAGTCTTGTGACTCCAAAGCACTGCACAGTGGCAAACAGAAACTAACATATTGGCACTGGCCACTTGGTTTTTGCCTACCTCTTAGCACAACTTTGTAAGGTTTGGCGGTTAGGCATTGGCTTATTGATGAGTGGGGGAGGGGAGGTCAGCCCAGGCCTGGATCCTGTCCGAAGTCCGCTTGAGGGGCTAGGGCCATGCCAGGCCTTTGGGAACACTAAGGAGAGCTACAGCTGGGTTCCCCTGATGTGGCTTCCTCTTTGGGTAGTTTACCCTTACTGACTTCCTGCAAAGGGGGCAGGAGTCCAATATAATCCTTTGCCAATGCCTAAGCCAATACCGCTCACATTTGCTGTAATCATTAAGTTGTGGCCTAAATTTTTGCCCATTAACCTTAAACCAAAATTCTGTGTCAGTGTCAATTTTTATTCTAACGGGGGATGGCTTGGGGGCCTTGACACGCAACGCAGTGCTCAGCCTTGATGTGCCCCGACTCTTGCTATACATTTGTTCAGTGTAATGTCACCTATGCATAATGTCACACAGCTATATGTGTGAAGGTACTCCATAGAATCTGAGCGCCATCACCCAATGTACCACTTCAAATTGTGGGTGAGAGAGAGGAGGTCACTTCTGCATATCAAACAAACAAACAAACAAACAAAACAAATCCACATAGAAAATGCATACTTAAAGCAGAAGAGCTGTATCTATCCAGCATGCTTGTTTTCTATATGAGGCATTTTCCTTTTACAGTGGTATCTCGGGTTACAGATGCTTCAGCTTACAGACGCTTCAGGTTACAGACTCCTCTAACCCAGAAATAGTACCTCACGTTAAGAACTTTGCTTCAGGATGAGAAGAGAAATCGTGCTCCGGCAGCGCAGCGGCAGCAGGAGGCCCCATTAGCTAAAGTGGTGCTTCAGGTTGAGAACAGTTTCAGGTTAAGAACGGACCTCCAGAACAAATTAAGTTCTTAAAGCGAGGTACCACTGTAATTGTGTGAGGAAACGTTTAATTGTGTCAGCTCCTACCTGAACTCTGAACTAATTCAGACCAGAGGCATGTTAGCTATATGCTCCAACCAGCCAGGATAGTTCAATCTATCTGTAGGTGAGTCAATACACCAAAATAGCTGTGTGTCCTCCCATCTTTCTTGGCTATATTTGTTGACCGCTTGATTTCTTCAGCAGAATCCATTCAAATCCACATCTGAATTACAGGCTGCACACACATGACATTTTATTCTATAATCAATGAAAGATACTTCCCCACCCACCCTACATATTTAACACACAATGCAGATCTATTGCATTTCCTTTGGATCCTGAAAATGCCTCTTGGGAAACTGTTTTTGTTCCGAAAATAAAAGCTCATTTCAGATCGAATCTCCGTTACCTTAGAGCACACGCTCCACAAGGGGGGCAATTCAGGAATTAGTTATTAACCAGTGAATAGCCTTTTTAGGCTTCCTCCACGTGAATAAAGGTAAAGGTAAAGGGACCCCTGACCATTAGGTCCAGTCATGGCCGACTCTGAGGTTGCAGCACTCATCTTGATTTATTGGCCGAGGGAGCCGATGTACAGCTTCCGGGTCATGTGGCCAGCATGACTAAGCCGCTTCTGGTGAACCACACACAGAAACGCTGCTTACCTTCCCGCTGGAGCGGTGCCTATTTATCTACTTGCACTTTGATGTGCTTTCGAACTGCTAGGTTGGCAGGAGCAGGGACCGAGCAATGGGAGCTCACCCTGTCGCAGGGATTTGAACCGCCAACCTTCTGATCAGAAAGTCCTAGGCTCTGTAGTTTAACCCACAGCGCCACCCGCATCCCTCTCCATGTGAATAGGAGTTCCCTTTTTGAATAATAAGAATTATATGTCATGGGGGGGGGGCATCAGGATTTTAGAGATGCTTAGGTGCAACATGGCCAGAAAAAGGTTGGGAACCACTGCCCTAGAGTGTGTCCATTTGAAAATGAATATAAAACATTGAAGGTGGTTCCCAAATGGCACACGTGTATGCCCACACCTGTCCAGTGATGTTGTGGGTGGCTGAAGTTCTTGCCCACTAAATAGAATCGTAGAATCATAGACTTGCAGAGTCAGAAGGGACCCCGAGGGTCACCTAGTCCCACCCCCTACAATGAAGGAATATGCAGCTGTCCACCCCCATCATTCTGCTCGGACACTGAGGTCCAGCTCCAAGGACCTTCTGGCGGTTCCCTCACTGTGAGAAGTGAAGTTACAGGGAACCAGGTAGAGGGGCTTCTCAGTTGTGGCTTCCACCCTGTGGAACGCCCTCCCATCAGATGTCAAGGAAATAAGCAACTATCTGACTGTTAGAAGACATCTGAAGGCAGCCCTGTTTAGGGAAGCTTGTAATATTTGATGAATTATTGTATTTTAATATTTTGCTGGAAGCCACCCAGAGTGGCTGGGGAAACCATAATAAACTGTATACATAATAAACTGTTGTTGTTGTTGTTGTTGTTATATCCAAAATGAGGATCAAACCTGTGACCTGGGTGTTATCAGTACCATGCACTAAACAATTTGGGTGCCCACAAACAAGGCAAAATAAAGGTGGCAATAGGTTGCCACACTGTGCATATTTGCCAGGGAGTAAATCTAGCCGAGTTGACTTCTGCGTCAACATACATATATAGGATTCCACTGTAATTCCCTAATCTCACATTAGTGTTTAGGTAATTTAAGTCAAACATTTTCCCTGCTCATCCTTTCCCCCCTCCTAAATCTCCAAACGAGGCCCCCGATAAAAAAAAAATATATATGCTTTGTATCAGAGGAATATTTTTATAATGAGGAAAAGAACAAAGGAGATTATTATTTTTTCTGCTGTCTCCGCTGCAATGGCAAAACAAACAAACAACAAAGCCCTCCCCCCACACACACCCAAAAAAGCAAGGCTCGAGCAAAATCTGCTAAAAACAACAGAATCATAAATGAATTCAAGCTCTCTAAATTATTGTATAACACAGCAGTGTGCTTCTGAAGCCGTGTGCACAGAAAGTCTGCGTCAGCATTCCCACAGCAAACCTATGCTTTGCTTTGGGCTGCATTCTGGCATTCACACAGTCTCATTCCTGGTGCGAGGGATGGGTACAAGAGCAAGACAAATCCCTCTGACCTTTTCTTGAGTCACACACACACACAAATATAGACTATTTGTTGAGTCACAAGTTGCACACACATTTACACATTGCTTTTCTTCTTCACTGGGATAATTTAGAAAGGAAAGTCATTCCTCCCTCCCTCTTTCTTTCTTTCTTTCTTTCTTTCTTTTAAAAAAAGGAGATTTAGAATGAGATTTAGCATGAATCCATGCTTGGATGTATCCTAATTATTTTTTTATGAAAAGGAAGTCGAGGAGATTAACAGAAATGTGGTTCAGCTATAGATAGATAGATAGATAGATAGATAGATAGATAGATAGATAGATAGATAGATAGTCAGACAGATAGATAGGCCTACAATGTGGAATTATCAGTCTGGACTCTGTTGAGGTGAAACCACAACTGGACTTCATGTCTTTGCTCGAACAGAAAACCTCTCATGTGCAGTGCCACCTAGTGGTTATTGTATTAGATGATTTTAGCACAGGGGTCTGCAAACTTTTTCAGCAGGGGGCCAGTCCACTGTCCCTCAGACCTTGTGGGGGGGGCAGACTGTATTTTGGAAAGAAAATGAACAAATTCCTATGCCCCACAAATAACCCAGAGATGCA
This sequence comes from Podarcis cretensis, assembly GCF_951804945.1. Taxonomy (NCBI): domain Eukaryota; kingdom Metazoa; phylum Chordata; class Lepidosauria; order Squamata; family Lacertidae; genus Podarcis; species Podarcis cretensis. The sequence goes on from NC_137178.1 coordinate 67,193,891, forward strand.
TTTTAAATAAAAGGACACATTCTACTCGTGTAAAAACACACTGATTCCTGGACCGTCCATGGGCCGGATTTAGAAGGCGATTGGGCCGGATTCGGTCCCCATGCCTTAGTTTGCCTACCCATGTTTTATCACTTTCAGAGAGGCAGGAAAATAAGATGTTTAAGAAGCATTATGGCTGGTAGGCTGAGTTCAGCTGTGTGGGGCCATTCTTTTGCAGAACTAATTAAACAATCAAATCCACACAATTCTCTTATTATGCTATACTTTCTAAGCTATGAACCAAGGAGTCCTGTTTTAATTCTCACCTGCCGTAAATTCCTTACATTAGTATCTTAGGGCTCATGCAGGCTTCCTGTTGTGCCATGTTTCTAGGAACAGGGCTGTGCTTTAAAGTTCCATGTACTGTACGAGTGTTCTTGTTGTTGTTGTTGCTGCTGCTGTTGTTTTGCCCCCAGTGGTGTAGCATGGGTTATCAGTGCCTGGGGCCATGCAGAGGGGTGGGTGGGAAGTGGACAGAGTGCCCATGCAATTGCCTAACGGCATCTGCATCACCCAAAAGATCGCAGCCGCAGACATAAAAAAAGAAGGGTTGTTCTGTTGTCTGGAGAAGTCACTTCCTAGTTCACATGGAGAAGCCGTTTTCAACAGAGCCCAGAGACAGAAATGCACAACAGTATTGAGGCAGCACCAAGTGTTGAAATTTTGCATTCCTAACAATTTTGTGCCCGGGGCAACCGTCCACACTATGCCACTCCCCCCCCCCCCGCTCATTCCCTATGAAAATCAGTTCTTTACTGCTGAATTAGAGAAGTTGGAAACCACAAGAAACCTGAATTGCCATTTGTTCTGATTCAACATGTTTCTGAGCACAATTCAAAAGGTTGGTGCTGACCTTTAAAGCCCTAAATGGCTTCAGCCCAGGATATCTGAAGCAGCATCTCCACACACACCCCCATTGTCTAGCCCAGACAGTGAGATCCAGCTCCAGCTCTGGTGGTTCCCTCAGTGTGAAAAGTGGGTTTACAAGGAACCAGGCAGAGGGCCTTTTCAGTAGTTGCGCCCGCCTTGTGGAATGCCTTCCCAGCAAATGTCAAAAAAGATAAAACAGCTGTGTGTTTTTTAAAAGACATCTGAAGGTTCAGGGAAGTTTTGAGTGTGTGATGTTATATTGTGCTTTTATTATTTTTGGCTGGGAGCCACCCAGAGTGGCTGGGGAACCCAGTCAGATGGACAGAATATAAATAATAAATAATAATTATATTATTAGAAGGGTGGCTTTTCCTGGGGAAAGCAGCAGAGCAACAGCAACAACAACAACAAAACCTGCTCAGAAATGAAATTTTAAAGCCCAGTGCTGTGCCAGTAAAGCGAGGGGCAAAAGTTAAGTGTGGATAATCTAGGCAACCATTTTCCCAGCACCAAAACTGGTTATACAGTTCCCTGTGGAACTGTTTTAAGCATTAAAGAAACAATACACAAGAGGCACTTTGAACCCTTGATATGATCCTATATCAAGTTTAGACTCTCTAAAATTTAATGGATACAATATGGTGCCATACAGTACATTATTACCTGTTGCTGTTCCCTTTGCCTGCTATGCATCATCTCAACAGCTACATAGAGCTGTAGGATCTGACTTACAGAAGGCATAGGAAGTAGCCTCTGTATCCTCGGTGACGATGATGGTCTTTCTCCTTCCTCACCCACGGGCCATAGCCTAAGCTTTTCATAGGTGCTGCAGAAGCCCATGTTGAGCAAGTGAACCAAAGGTGCTTGGGAACATGAGGTGTGTTGAGAATGACAGTGCAAAAAGAAGGCTTCAAGCAGCTTCACCATGGGCAAAGTTTTTAATGGAAATAAGTCTTCCTGTTCAAAAATGTTGCACCTTCAAATAGGCAGGATTTTCCATCAAATGAGCTGCCTACTTTTCTGGAAATTCCAGGGTGAAATTCAGATGGAAAAAATGCATAAGCACCCCTTATGAATAGGAATTATGCCATATGTCTGCTGTAACCAAACATCAGCAAGTGATCTGGGAAGGAGACATGGGTCAGTATCATTCATGAATCCTAGTTTTATCTTCGCAGAGGATCTGCTGAACGTAAGAGACTATCAGTCTGGCACAAGGCTACTAATCTTACTTCATCTTTTCATAATGCATACTTGTGATTTGTTTTTTAAAAAATCTATTGTTGGAAAGTGTTGCTCCTCTCCAATTTGTGTCCCATAAAGCTTTCTATCTCCTCTTAACTGCATTTGAATGATAGGACTCATGTTTCCATAATCTGCCTCTTGATTTTGAGACTGTGGGTTCTCCCTCTACAGCACTCCTCGAAAAAGTAAAGAATGGCAGCAATGCAAATTGGCAAGAAGGTAGGATTTTTCTTCCAAGAAATAGAAACTGCACAGAGCGGGAGAACATAATTAAATGTCACCCTCAGGGCAGAATGTTCAAAAACTTCATTTGGTACCATTACTGGCGCATTCATTTTCTAATTTGGGACTCCAAAACATAAGATGGAGAGGGTTATGTGATTGCTAGCATATGATGGGAATGAAGTATGAAACTTCTGCTTCCCCCCACCCTCCCCAAATCAAGACAACAGCTCCGCAAAAACCTAAGACTATAAAACAGTTACTTCCCTTGGCTGCTACAGCTGCAGACTGATTAAAACTCAGCAGGAACAGCTATAATAAACAAATACCACCTGCTGCAAGAACAGGTGTTTGCATCTTCATTTAGAAACCAAATGAAATGAGAAGATGCAAAGGGACAGGCACAGATCACTGCCTAGGCTGACATAATTTGTCACCACTCATCCTTGAACTAAACGGCGTGTTTGTCATTACCTTGCCAAGACGGCCCCGCCAAAACATCAGACACGTGCTTAACCAACGAAGCTGCAAGAGTGGCGTGTACAAAAGTTCTTCAGCACCAAAGAGAGGCAAGGCAGACAGAAACACAGAATTGTAGACTTGGAAGGGTACCGGGGGGTCATCTAGTCCAACCACCCACAATGCAGGGATCTAAGCTAAAGCCGTCCAACCTCTGCTTAGAAACCTCCAGAGGGAGACTGTTCAAAAGTCGAACATTTCTTATACTGATGTTTTGTTGAAATCTCCTTTCTGTTGACATTTCCATTCCACCTTAAGGAACAGGCATGAGATTGTTGTGTGTCACATGTCTGTTTACATTCCAGCACAGTATGCTGGGAACTTCCGTTTGTGTATAGCTTTTGCTGTTCTCTCTGAGAGGACATGAGAGAGAGAGAGATGACATGTTTCTTTGTCCTGATTTATGTTTAATAAATCTGTAGCTGTAGCATGACTTCACAAGCCTCATGCCTATTCTGTGTGCGCAGTAAACTCTGCTAATAGTGTGCCTTGGCTTTTGAAGCTTGGGTCGCTGATGTACATCGGAACACGGGCCGATAGAAGGAGATGGCACAGCTGGGGCTTATCAGCTGACCTCCCAGCCCTCTGCATGTCGACACTCTCTTGTGACTTGGATTGAGTCCTATGCCCTAGAATATGATATTAGGACACCCATTTGGCTTGCTAACAATTGGGAAAACGTTAGGGATGATTACAGATTTTATTTATAACTGACACCCCCCCCCCCGAGTTTCCCTCACAGAAGGTGCTTCCCGCCCGCCCATACTCAGATATGTTCCTTAAACTCTCTTGAATTATGAAGGTGAATTTTGTTTAGGAGCATAAATGCTGTTGTTGCATATTCTCTGTATTCCCCAACCAGAAGCCCTGAAGCAAAATCAGCACTCGTTTCATGCAGCCTCTGAGGCCTCTAAGCTGACCAATTCATTGACCTCCTACCTGTTCATGTCCTCCTTATTTTCCCTGGTTTTTAAAAGCATCTCTTCCTCCTTAGCTTCAGAACAATTGGAAGAGGCATTTGATATTTTTAAAAACTCGTTTTTCAACATCGAATGGCTTGGAGGCAATATTTCCACCCCAGCCACCCACCAGCTGTTTGAGAACAAATTGACTGGCTTGGGCCATATATGCGCAGTGGTACATTTTGAAGTGCAGGAACTTGTCATGACTGTTCAAAAATATAGGCAATTGTGTTGATCTGGAAAGCTCCCAGATACATCGCATAATAGCCAGTTTATTCAGGTCCTATGGCAGTCAAAGAATAGTGAGCTGGCAGATAGTTGTATGGTGAGAAGCATGCTGGACTTGGGCTGGGGAGTTTCATATCCCTGAAAAACAGAGGGGGGTTTTAGGATGGCACAACTGGTGCAGCCTTACTGGGCTCTGTGCAACAGAGAGTGCTACAACAATGCTATAGAAAGGAGTGAGAGAGGCAGTGTAGCCTTATTAGACTTTACTGATTGGTTGGGTAAGCGTTGCTCCCAGACGGGAGGAAGGAAGTCAAACAACACCGAGGTTTGGTTCAGAGAAAGAGTTTTATTCTGCTCTCCGGATAGCAAAAGGCACTTGCATGGTCAGTCCACAGCAAGTCCAAAGAAATGAGAGATTCCATGCAGTATATATATCCTCCAGGCACCCTGCCCCCCCCCCCAGGAATCCAGCCATGTAAGCTTATACACGTAAGTTGACATCACAGATGTTCCTGCTCCTGTACTCTTAACCATAAAACCATAAAAGGGTGTTCCTGTTCCTGTACTCTTGACCATAAAAGGGTGTTCCTGTTCCTGCATTCCTTATCTTGGGGTAAGAAGGTCACCAACTCTAAGAGTACTCCTGGCACCGTTCCCGCGGGGCTGACAAGGTCTGTGCGTCATTGTGGTCAGGATGTGAGATAAGACCCAGATGTGTCATCCCTGCTCCACTTTGGAACTGGCAAGGCCATTCATTAGGCGTCATGGACTGATAAAGGAGAGAGCTTTGTTTATACAGCTGTGTTTTTGTTATGCATTTGCTCAAGTTAATGGTTTTTAGCTAATGCACCCTTGGAGAAGGAAAAATGAGGATTTTGGGGCCTGTTTCAGACTGTCTGCACAGTCAGATTTTAGAGTTTGGAAACTCATTCCTTCAGCAGGGGGCACCAAATATTAGTTTCTCACAAAGCGCCACAGAAATTTGAGAGCCCAAAGTTTGCCACTGCTGTGAAGTTCCCTGGGCAGTGCCGGATTTATGTATAGGCTAAGTAGGCTGAAGCCTAGGGCCTCTAAATCTAGGGGGCCTCACCAGCCTGCCTTCTCCCCAGTGCCTCAGTCTCCCCTCTTCCAAAACTGTTAACCCAAGACTTCATGCAAGGACAGGGCAACTAAGGCCCAGCAACTATTAGACTCAGGGCTAGCCAGAGGGGCCCAATTTGAAGCAGTGGGGTGCAACTTAAATATATATTTTTTTGGGTAGGACCCCAGATCTCAGCCAAAGTCTGCAATATCTTATAGATATAAATAAATTCCATCTAGATTGCCCTGGTGCAGGGCCCCCCTTAGTAGTGCCCTGTGGGGCCCAATTTGGCCCAATTGCTCCAATTGCCTTAAGGTCAACCCTGATGAGACTGTGGGGTTGGACTGACAAGCCCTGCATCTTCTAGGTCCCTGGTGTCACCATTCAGAGTACAGACTCAAGGACTTGCTTTTAACAACAGACCAAAACCAACCATACAATAAAAAAAAAAAATCTGTATATGTGAGAGTAACCCCATCAAACCCAGTGGGGCTTACTTCTCAGTAAACCTGCATAGGATTGAGATTTTAATGCTGAAATAGCTACTCATGTTTCCTGGCAAGTGGGATCCAAAGGTATACTGCCTCTGCTATGGGAAGTATAATCTTTATGATGAGTGTAGTCTTTGACCACCTAAACATCCATTACTTTGTTTAAGGTAAGCACATTCCAGAGTTTGCTGGTTTGGATTAGTCGCAAACTATGGTTTGTCTTGGTGACAGCAGCCATGAAATTAAAAGATGCCTGCTTCTTGGGAGAAAAGCAATGACAAACATAGACAGCATCTTAAAAAGTAGAGACATCACCTTGCCAACAAAGGTCCGTATAGTAAAAGCTATGGTTTTCCCAGTAGTGATGTATGGAAGTGAAAGCTGGACCATAAAGAAGGCTGATCGCTGAAGAACTGATGCTTTTTTAATTATGGTGCTGGAGGAGACTCTTGAGAGTCCCATGGACTGCAAGAAGATCAAATCTATCCATTCTGAAGGAAATCAGCCCTGAGTGCTCACTGGAAGGACAGATCGTGAAGCTGAGGCTCCAGTACTTTGGCTACCTCATGAGAAGAGAAGACTCCCTGGAAAAGACCCTGGATGGCCCTGAAAGATGGAGGGCACAAGGAGAAGGGGATGACAGAGGATGAGATGGTTGGATAGTGTTCTCGAAGCTACCAGCATGAGTTTGACCAAACTGCGGGAGGCAGCGGAAGACAGAAGTGACTGGCGTGCTCTGGTCCATGGGGTCACGAAGAGTCGGACACGACTAAACAACTAAACAACTAAACAACAACAAATGGTTTGTCTTGTCGCAAATCTGGGAGGGGAAATGTTAAGTGGAATATGCAAGGGGAAAGAGAATATGAGGCTTTTTCTTGTGATGAGAAAAGTTGGTTTGCCTTTGGATCTGTACTGACTCTAAGAATGCACATCTAACTCTTGGGGTCTGCCTTCCAAGTAATTCTGGGGCTTCTGAACCACACCGAAAAGCAGGATGGAAAAGGGTACAATGTGGAGCATTGTGAAAATACCTGGCAATTGCTGCCTTGGAAAGCATCAGTTTCTCAGTTCTGTAGAAGATGCAGAAAGGCTGATTAAATATTAAAATAATATTCTTATGGTACAACTTATCATCATGGAATATCAGCCCCATTGGGCTTCAGCTAGATTGCTGTATATAGCTGCACAGACATCATTAGTGTGACTATGTAGAACAGTGGTTCATTTGCAGCTCAGAGTTTTTCTCCTCTAGGCTGCAAATCAATGCAGGATGTGTACCTAAAATTGTTCCAAGGAGCTATTAACTTAAGGCATTCTGAGCACCTTGCTTTGCAGAGATGTCCTTTCGTAAAGGCTACATCTGTATATTATCTGTATTAAATGAAGGAAGGAAACTCTATGACCACTATCAATATTCAAGGTGAAATCATGGATTATACTATTTTTAAAAACTCATATTGCTTTTGGATGTTACGAAGCTTTCCGGGCTGTCTTAACCTCTGATTTCCCCAGAGAATAGTGTTACCTCTAGACCTGCAGGATTCTAACAGGTATCTTAAATCTCAGAAAGAGGTTCAGGGGCATCTTAACATACAAAAGTTAAATGGTTCGTTCTACCCTCGTGTTACAATTTTGAGCGCTAGCCGGACAGGGAGCCATGGTCAATTTGCGGATTATGTATAATTACTTTTCTTACTGGTTTTTGAATATTTAGTAAATGTGGTTTTGTTCTGCTAGTCTTTTAATTGCTAATTTGTAAATTATTTATCAAGTCTTTGGAACTTGTTCTTAACATGTAGGCTGCCAGAACAATTTCCCGGGGCTGTTTCACACATGACCTCCACCTTATTAAATATAGTAATCGTAGCTAAAGCTTGATTCCTATGCACTCCTACCTGAAAGTAGGCTTCACTGCATGCACAGTAAAACATGCATAAGGGAGGGCTCCAAGTCCCATAATAAATACATTAGTATATAATTCTTTGTGCTGGATTAGATCCCAGATTAGATAGACTAAGTGGCCCAGTTTTGTTCCATTTCAGCTTCACAGGTGATCCACCATAGTTCCCTTCTGGTGCATTTTTGCATCATCTGATCCATCCACAGTAATTATTAAGTTTGCAGATGATACTACCATAATGGGCCTAATTGCAGGCGGAGATGAAACATCATACAGGGGGGAGGTTCAAAAGTATCTACATGGTGCTTAGAGAATAGTGAAGGTAAAGGGGCCCCTGACCATTAGGTCCAGTCGTGACCGACTCTGGGGTTGCGGCGCTCATCTCGCTTTATTGGCCGAGGGAGCCGGCGTACAGCTGGTCATGTGGCCAGCATGACTAAGCCGATTCTGGTGAACCAGAGCAGTGCACAGAAATGCTGTTTACCTTCCCGCCGGAGCGGTACCTATTTATCTACTTGCACTTTGATGTGCTTTCGAACTGCTAGGTTGGCAGGAGCAGGGACCGAGCAACGGGAGCTCGCCCCGTCACGGGGATTCGAACCACCAACCTTCTGATTGGCAAGTCCTAGGCTCTTCAAAAGTGCTTAGAGAATAACTTGCACCTAAATATTAGCAAGACAAAGGAGATGGTGTTGGACTTCCGGAGGAAGAGAGGGGAACCTGCCCCATTGTATATCGGGGGCGCTGTGTGGAGAGAGTCTCCTCCTTTAAATTCCTGGGAGTTTACCTTAGTGAGGACCTCACTTGAAAGATCAATACAACCCAGGTGGTCAGAAAGGCCCAACAGAGACTCCATTTCCTCAGGGTCTTGCGAAAGAAGAATGTTAAACAACAACTGATGAACTCCTTTTACTGGTCCACAATAGAAAGTGTCCTTTCATATTGTATTACAGTGTGGTATGCTGGCCTGAGAGCCACGGACAGAAAGTCTCTACAGAGGGTGGTGAATACAGCACATGATATCATGGGCTGTCCCTTGAGTCTGCTAGACTGACATTGCAAGGGATCGTTGCTTTAGGAGAGCGAGAAAAATTCTCAGGGATGACTCACACCCCGGCTATCACCTCTTTAATCTTCTCCCCTTGGGCAGGAGATATAGAAGTATAATCAGCCAAACCAACAGGCTAAAAAACAGCTTCTATCCGTGGACTGTTAGGCTGTTGAACGGAAAATAACATAGCACAATTTACGGGTGAGGTGGTGTGTTGTTCGATAACAGATTGAGTGTTGGGGGGGGGGTGTCGCTGAATTTCATTGTACACAGGTTGTACAATGACAATAAAGGGTTATTATTATTATTAATAGTAATAATTTTTAAATTTTGCAGTGCAGCTCCCCAGACAAGTAATGTTTACAAAAATACATATGCTAGGGTATATATGCATTTATTGGTGGGGGCTTCCACAAATGCATTGTATATGGGGAAATATAACTTGCCCAAAAATGTATCCGCCTGGAGAAATTTGCACATAAATGTTGCAGAAATTTTGTTACCTTTCTTTAAAATAATAATAATAAGAAGAAGAAGAACCGCAAACTGATAAGGAGATGTGTAGAACTAAAGATTGGGAACTGTCAGTGACATATTCAAATTATAAGCAGATGAGAAAGAACAAAGGGACAATAAGGCTGAAACAGTATGCCCTAAAATGTTGTGCATGATCTTTGGTACTCTTATAGCCCAACACACTGTGGCTATATAAAAAAAAAGGGGATTGCAAGTGGTACATTTTTACAAGTTGCAGTTACAAAACTTGGAATGTTAAGTTTTTGTGACAATGAACTGAACAAATACATTTGCTTGCTCCTTCCCATGCTTGAATCAGCCTCAATAGCCCCCCCCCCCTCAAAGCTTGAAATGTATATATGTGCTTGTAAGATTTAATGTGAACTTGTGTGTGTGACATCCACAAGTGTTAAGAATTGGGAGCATTTCAAAGTGCTAGTAAACACTTTAAAACAACTTTACAATTCAGTTTCTAAAACATATCTCCCTCTCCCCGCCCCCCCAACACAATACCAGGTTTGTTTTGCATTTCTCCACCTTGATATTTTCACTGGGAAGGCCATTTTAGCAAGAGAGTTTATAAACACATTTTGAAGTAGAAATAATGAATGCTGGAAAAAGCATATCAGGAACCATTTTCCGTACAGGAAGGTTCTTGAGGGCACAGCGATATGGAATCATTCAGGCTGCAGCTGTAAGAAACCACATTTTTATTTGCTTGCACCAAATTATGTCCATTCTTGATCTTAAGATCTGTGTGTGGTCAGACATGGCCCCATTTCACTGGGATCCCCATTAATTTAAACTAGGGTTCAGTCTTCCACGGAAATGCAATAGGGACTTCTCTGCATGCGCAAACACTTCAGCCCCCAGGCCTTGGGTGTTGGCCAGAAGAAGAAGAGGAGGAGGAGGAGGAGGAGGAGGAGGAGGAGGAGGAGGAGGAGGAGGAGTTTGGATTTGATATCCTGCTTTATAACTACCCGAAGGAGTCTCAAACATTCTCCTTTCCCTTCCTCCCCCACAACAAACACTCTGTGAGGTCAGTGAGGCTGAGAGACTTCAGAGAAGTGTGACTAGCCCAAGGTCACCCAGCAGCTGCATGTGGAGGAGCGGGGAAGCGAACCTGGTTCACCAGATTACGAGTCTACAGCTCTTAACCACTACACCACACTGGCTCAGAAGCAAAGGTGAGGCTGGGATTGATGGCACAAAACATTTGCTAAAAGGAAGGAGGCAGAGCAGTCTGTCGTCACCTCTCTAGGTCTCCAGGGAGATCAGACGTCTGCAGTGTATTTTGATGACAAAAAACCACATAAAGATATTTAGCCACTAACTTGGTGGGCTCCTGATCATTCCCCAGTAATAGAAAATGTCTGACCTCCAACTCTAGTTTCCATTTGGGGATACAGAGTTGATCTAGAAATGCTGACAGAGATCAGCATATGTTGTTGTTTAGTTGTGTAGTCATGTCCAACTCTTCGTGACCCCATGGACCAGAGCACGCCAGGCACTCCTGTCTTCCGCTGCCTCCCGCAGTTTGGTCAAACTCATGCTGGTAGCTTCGAGAACACTATCCAACCATCTCATCCTCTGTCATCCCCTTCTCCTTGTGCCCTCCATCTTTCAGGGCCATCCAGGGTCTTTTCCAGGGAGTCTTCTCTTCTCATGAGGTGGCCAAAGTATTGGAGCCTCAGCTTCACGATCTGTCCTTCCAGTGAGCACTCAGGGCTGATTTCCTTCAGAATGGATAGGTTTGATCTTCTTGCAGTCCATGGGACTCTCAAGAGTCTCCTCCAGCACCGTAATTCAAAAGCATCAATTCTTCAGCAATCAGCTTTCTTTATGGTCCCACTCTCACTTCCATACATCACTACTGGGAAAACATAGCTTTAACATAGATTCAGCATATAGTTTACAATTAAGAACCATATGTATAAGGGTTTCCATCAGGTGGTCTTCACATAGGCTAATTCTTTCTCCTTCCATCCTGCCTGAGAAGCTCCACGAAAGGAGGTTTGATGGATTTGAATTAAACCTGGCCAGCAAAAATGCCCTTCTTTAGGGTTAAGCAGAAATCCAAGGTGGTTATTTTCATGTGCTCAAGAAAGTTGAAAATAAAGAGGGGAGCATGTTTTCTCTGCTGCTACTGTTAGTTCTTGGCGTTCAATATCCCACAACCTAGTTTTTATTATAGCCTTGGCAGATGGTAGGGACATCGACCACAAAAGTTCCATTGACAGCCTAAGTTACTGTTTTCTCGTGCTCCGGAAGGAACCCATGGCTTCAAGTTAGAAGAAAGGAGATTCCCACTCAACATCAGGAAGAATTCTGATGGTAAGAGCTGTTTGAGAGCAGAACAATCTCCGTCAGGAGGTTGTGGACTCTCCATCCTTGGAGGTTTTTAAGGAGAGGTTGGGTAGCCATATGACATGGATGCTTTAGCTGAGTTTCCTGCATTACAGGGGTTTGGACCAGACAACCCTTAGGGTCCCTTACAACTCTATGATTCTATCCCTGCCCAAGCCAAGTTTTTGTTTTTGTTTTGTTTTTTGTGTAAAGTTTTTGTTTTAGTTCTAGGTTTTGTTCGTAAAGTTTTAGTTTAACAACAAATGAACCATTGTTGTTCTATATATATTTTTCTTTTTTTCATGAAAAGTTATTTGTATTTCTATATGTAACATATGAGTATTTCTATTTCTATTTTTATCCTCTCCCTCCCCCTTCTTTCTCTTTTTGGCTATCTCTTTTCTTATATGGTTTCACTATGACTCTTTTTAATTTTTTTCTAATCTTTATAAGTCTGTAAGTTTCAATTTGTATGTATCTGCAATATAACTCAATTAAAAATGAACGATTGAATGTGCATGTTACCCAGCCCAAAAATTATCATATACACCATCTTTCAATGTTGAGATTTTTTTCTGCTTTGATGCTTATCCTTAAATACAGTAACAGAAGCATCTTTTCCCTCCTGACTGACTCCAACTACAACAACTGAAGCTGCTGAACAGTCTTTTGAGCTGGGATATTGTTTAGGGGGTTGTTTAGGGTGGGGAGTTGTTGCTTTTATTGACATTAACTCTTGGTATATCAATTTTAGATCTTATGATGATTTTTGTGAAAATTGTTCAATTTGGTTCAATTGGACATTTTATTGGTTTATGAACTTTCGTTATGTTCGTAAATGTGTGGGTTGTTGTTTTTTTCATGTTGTAAGCGGCCTTGAGCATGGTTTTAACTGTGGAAAGGCAGTGCACATATAAAACGGTGTGTGGGAAATGGTCCCAGTTCATGGAGCACTTTCAATTCCTGCCCACATTATCAGTGTTAAAATATCTGGTGGAATCTCCATCCAGCTGCCGTCTGACCCAATGAGCTTACCATAACTGCTTGTTGTTTTTAGGCACTCTGTAAGGTAAAGGTAAAGGGACCACTGACCATTAGGTCTAGTCATGACCGACTCTGGTGTTGCGGCGCTCATCTTGCTTTATTGGCCAAGGGAGCCGGCGTACAGCTTCTGGGTCATGTGGCCAGCATGACTAAGCCGCTTCTGGTGAACCAGAGCAGCGCACGGAAACGCCGTTTACCTTCCTGCCAGAGCAGTACCTATTTATCTGCTTGCACTTTGACGTGCTTTCGAACTGCTAGGTTGGCAGGAGCTGGGACCAAGCAACAGGAGCTCACCCCATCACGGGGATTCGAACTGCCGACCTTCTGATCAGCAAGTCCTAGGCTCTGTGGTTTAACCCACATCGCGTCTCTGTACAAATCAATAAATATCCCAACAAACCCCCAAAGTTTAGTGCTGCTCATGAAAACGGCCTCGGGCATCCTGTACCAGCAGGAGAAAATGGATCTTTCCCCACCTAGATGTTGCAAGATGTCGATAAATTTAAGAACTGCTCAGCGTTCTTTACATCAGAGACTCAGTGAATCACATTTAGTTTATTCGCTTAACAACTGCACATCGCTAATGAAATCTAACAACTCTGGAAGACCGGTATTCTTTTCCCTCAGATATGTAGAAAATGTACAGTTTGGCATTATATTTTCCTTATCTGACCCCCCCCTCCTTCATTTTTTTTTAAAAAAACAGTTTAATACAGACTCTTACTGAAGAGTCCCTGCAAAAAAATAATAATTGGGGGTCCTACAGAGCTATGGTAATGACCGAAGGAGCGAGGAAGATCAAAGGATGGGTAAATATCTTGCATAGAAGCATATTCTCACACTCTGTGTTTCACAGCAACAGACATAGTAATGAGATGATAAATAATTGAATGTTGCTGCCGGATGGGGGGAGAGAAAGAAATCCCTGCATAGAAAAGAAATTTTTTAAAAATAATGGTCTTAGCTGAGATTTCCAAGAAGATGAGGTGATAAATACAGCAATGATCGTCAAAGGGCGTTCAGGGAAGTTCTGTGGCGCAACGGTAGAAGTGGGTAGATTTCATTATGAGTCTTGCATGTGCCTAGTATGAATAAATTGCAAGTGGAGAGGGAACAAGGGGGAACAGAGGTGTAAAAGTAATATTTTTGAAAGCTGATGTGATGGGTTTGTGTTGTGCACTGCGATACACTTAAGTATTCTTGTGCCGAGCAACAAAAACCACACACACATCTGATATTGTGATCTGTCTCCAAATAGCTGCTGAGCTCTCTGGTGTGTGCACTGAGGAGACAAAAAGATCACAGTGAGAGAGGCCACCTCCCTCAAGAGCAGAAAATAACTACCTTAATTTGCATGAGGCCAATGTGCCTTTATTTATTCAGTTTTAAGGGAGAGGCTTCTGAGGACGCAGGAAGCCATTACAATGCTAACAGCCAGATATTCTGCCTTTGGAACCTCCATATTTTGTCACACCCTATCTGAGGCGATTCAGAAATTGCAAAGCTGGTCCAGAATGTGGCATCAAGCTGTTAGTTAGCGTAAGTCCCAGGAAAACTATTTATCCAACATTAAGAAGCTTTATTGATTAACATTTGGTTTCTGGGCTGAATTGAATGGGCATGTTCTAATTTTAAAACCCTACATATTTGGGGTTCATGGTGTTTTTCCAAGCATTCCCCTTGAGCAGAAAATTTCAAATACAATCCAATGAGCATCATTTCAAATTACCTTTTCTTGGTCCAGACTTTTGCTCTTTAGTTTTGTTTTCGTTTGCTTTAATTGCTTTGCAGCATGCTTATCTAATCTAATATAAGGCTTTTATGTATTTTGTTTTTAATCCCCATTAGAAGTTTCCCTTTTCAGTCTTGAAAAACTCCAAGAAATGGAAGAGGTTCATGACTGCCAATGACCGCTCCCCACATTAACTGGGGGGTGGCTTTTGTGTGGTCACGCACAGCCCCCCGGACAACAAGACTCCTAGCAAGGTAGCTGGCTTCGCCGCCACCCCCCTCCCCCAGAGCCAGATACCTGGAGGTTCCCACCTAGCCTCTCCAATTAGCCAATCCTGGCTGGGGGGAGGGCATTGCCAAGGGAGTTGGCCAGGTAGAGTTAGGACCACCCCACACTCACAATAGAAGGTGTAACTTACCTGTTAGTCCTCAGTTGGCTCCAGAACTTTTCCCATCCTGCTTTCCCTCAGTTTATGCCTTCTTTTGCAGTTTAAACTTCCTCTTTACAGCTATGGGGACGCTGCTGTGGTCTTAGATGGTTGTCGTTGAGGGAATGGGAAGGAATTTCCCTGCATTGGCAGGTTTTGCCTTCCCTGTGGCAAAACATCACAACTTTGGCAATTTTTAGGCCTTGGGCAGAATCCTTTAGTCTATCTTCCCTCAAGGGGGGGCGTGAAGCGGAGACCCACACACACCCCACGGCAGCTATCCCAGAGTTCCCTGTTAAAGGGGTATTTTGAGGGGAGGCATTGGCCATACACCAATGGGTTGTCAATACTCTCCCCTACGACACGATGAAATCGGGGGCAGGCTCTCTGCTTGAACCGATGTTCTCCAGAGTCAGCCCAGTCCCCACACATTTTGGATAACCCTGATTTTCCCCAGATCCCCGGCCAGGGACTGGGAGGGATAAATGCCCAATGCCTAAGCCAAGGTCTTCCTACATCTGAAAGCTTAATAAAATTGTGGCCAATTTTAATCCCATAACACGTTGTCCAGTGTCATTATTCTACCTGGGGGTCGACTGGGTTGGGGGGGGGGTCTCCACCTGTCTGTGCAAAAGGACAAAAGGACAATCAGTCCTGTGCAAAAAAAGGGGGAGATTTAATTGTATCCATATAATTAACATCAACACAGGTCTGGTCCAGTCACTTCTCTTATGCACTGGAAAGTCTTGGCGATTCAAATGGAGTTACATGCATTTAGAATTTGGTACCGTATCCTATAGTCATATACAGGGTTGACCACCCATGAGGCAAGGTGAAGCGACCATCTCAGGTGGCAGAATCTACAGGGACAGCAGATTCCATTGAAGATATTTATTTCCCCCTTTTTCCTGATGCAAATCTTCACTCACCTTCCATTGTGGGAAGAGGGAGCCATTTTGTGGTTTGCTTCATGTGCCAAAATATCTTGGGCCAGCCCTGGTTATAAGTGAAGTGCTTGCAGAAACAGAAGTGTTTCTTGGTCCTACCAACAAAATGTCTTAACTAGTTTCCTAAGAATTTGGCTGTGCTGGTCCCATGGGTTACCCAAGAGGCGAGGTCCAAGTCCGGTCCATGGTCAAAGGTGCAACGTGGAGGCAGTCCGTAATAGCTGAAGCTGGGTGCAGGGCAGGGAGTCGGGTGAAGTCAGGAACAGGCATGCAAGCAGGGAGCCAGGGCGCGTCAGGAGCTCAGGCAGGAAAGCAGGACAGGGTTCAGACAGGAACTAGCAACCAACAATGTTGCTCCCGCAACTTGGGACTGGGGCTGGCTGGCTTTTATCTGCCCCGAGGCATAGGGCAGCCCTGATCCTCAGGTGACTCACCTCTCCTGGCCTGGAGGCGAGCACTCCTCTTGCGGGAACTTAGTTCCCTCCGCCTCTCTGCCCTGAGCCTCTGCAGCTCAGGAGAGGGTGGAGGGTTACCGGACCCAGAGGCAACCTCAGCTTCCTCTGACGGGGCTGAGAGTGGAGCACCTGCAGGCAATGGGTCCTCCATCACCTCAGGAGCCAGAGCAGACTCAGTTTGTTGCTGGTTAGGATTAGAGCTTTGTGGCCTTGTGTTAGTCTCTTGTTTTGGATTAGGTTGGCCTGATATTTGACACATAGCATCTGCGCAAAGAAGAAAGCCCTTTTCTTTCTAAAATGTTGCACTCACCATGAATATAAAAAGTCCATTAAGATCAAATATCAACTCTCACCAAAGCGAAGTTATATATAAAAAGTATTCTGGTGAGAAAAAGAGTGGATATAAAGGGAATGGATGAAAGAAAGCAAGAAGAAACGACCTAAATTTGCTGACTAACAGCAGTTCCAGGACTAAAAGGCCAGAAAATATATTTCAAAATAAACAAAGGGAAATGACAGCAATGCCTTTCAAAGAAATAGACAAAGCTCTGAAGAATCCTCTTCTGTCTTCTAGCTAAAGATGACATTGTACGTTGTTGGACATGGGTTGATTAAGCTCCTGTCAATGTTTATGGCTCTAGAAATTCATTACTATGGAGGTGGAGAAAATATTGTAAAGCCAGGCAGAAACTCATGAAAAAAAGTACACAGTAAATTTTATTAGCATATTTTCTACAAAGGGAAGAGAGAGGGGGGAAATTCAGGTGGAATAAATCTAAAGACACTATTAGTATAAGTAACCTTTCTGCTACAATCCCCCAAGAGAAACTGAGGAAAGACTGGTGGAAACTTTAGTTCTCCTAGACCCATAACCTTAACCTAGACTATTTTGCAAGCCTTATTAAAAACTGAGGGCTCTTTTTATAAGATCAATGAGATGCTGAAAGAATACCCACTATGCAAATATTTTGAGTACATGTACAAGTAATAATTGTTGTTGTTGCTTAAAAAAGCTTACCTTCCCACTTAGACACAAATATTGAAACCAGGCCTTCAGCGCATGTTCCATGACTGAGCAGTGCAAATAACACACCACAAGAACCACTTTCCTTAGTGAAGTAAGTTGTATTTATATGTTGCCTCATAAAATAAATTCTGTAGGTGTTGTGCAGAAAAAAATAAAGCATAACAATAAAGGAATGGTGCAATAAAACACACACAATAAGCTTAAAAATACAACCAGCATAAAAGCCAAATGCAATATAAAAATATATTTAAAAAACACAAAGAGCACTATCAAATGCAGAAGCAAAAAATAATTGACCATACCACAAAGACTTAAAAAACAAGATCTTAACTCGGCCTGGTCCTGAAGGGACAGCGACATTTGTGCCTGGGAAGATTCTTAGAGAGATCATTCCATCCCTCTAAGCCATTGTTAAAAAGAGTATTTCTCAATAGCTAATGACCTGGTCTTCTACATAAGTTCAGGAGAAGGGATTCTGTTTGGTACTGAGGTCCCAAGCCATGTAAGAATTTATAGATCAAAATCAGGAACTTGATTTGAGCCTAGTATCATGCCTTGTATGTTCATAATACCTAGTCCTAGGTAACACTCTCATTGCCATATTTAAGTGATTGTGCTGAACTGCTTTTAAATGCTGTTAAATCCACCTTGAAAAGTAGCTTGAAGATTTGGTGGTAGGACAATGGCTGAAAAGGAAGAAGGTAAAAAATTCTGGTGTTTGAGAGTACTGCATAGATGTGCACTGAGAGATGCTTGATGAATTCAATTATCATGAATTCTGATACAAACCAATCCTGATCCACACCTCCCAGTTGAAGAGCATAAGAATAGCCTTGCTGGATCAGGCAATTGCTCATCTAGATCAGAATCCTGTTCTCACAATGGCCAACCAGATGCCTATGGGGAGCCCGAAAACATTTTAAGGAAGAAAAGAGTAGAGAGAAAAATGCAGATTCAAGGGATAAAGGAATGAAACAGGCTTGAGGGTGAACAGCTGAGAAACTAACATAGACCAGAAACAGAATCATGTGCACTTTCCAACCGGCTTGGACTGGTTTCAACCGGTCTGAAACGTTTCCAACCGCCATGGACCTGTTCCAATGGACTGGGACCCGTTCAAATCAGCCTAGACCTGTTCCAACCTGTTTGAGCCAGTTCCAACAAGTCTGGGCCAGTTCAAACAGGTCTGGGCAAGTTGAAAACCACCAGGAATTTTTCCAACAGGTCTGGGCTCATTCCAAGTGACATAGATCTGCTGAAACTGGCTTGGACCGGCAGAAACCGGCAGAAACCAGCCTAGACCGATTCAAACTGGCATGGACAGGCAAAAACCGACGTAGACCTGTTCAAAAAGGCTCGGACCAGCACAAACCGGCATAGACCAGCTTGAACTAGCCTAGATTGGTTCAAACCGGATTGGACCAGAAAAAAAACCAGCCAAGACCAGTTCAAACTGGCTTGGACTGGTTGAAACTGGTCTCTGCGGCTGCTCCCAGTCACCAGTTTAGCTGCCGCGTTCTGGATTAGTTGTAGTTTCCGGGTCACCTTCAAAGGTAACCCCACGTAGAGCGCATTGCAGTAATCCAAGGGGGAGATAACCAGAGCATGCTCCACTCTGGCGAGGCAGTCCGCGAACAGGTAGGGTCTCAGCCTGCGTACCAGATGGAGCTGATAAACAACTGCCCTGGACACAGATTTGACCTGTGCCTCCATGGACAGCTGTGAGCCCAAAATGACTCCCAGGTTGCGCATCTGGTCCTTCAGGGGCACACTTACCCCATTCAGGACCAGGGAATCCTTCACACCTGCCCGCCTCCTGTCCCCCAAAAACAGTACTTCTGTCTTGTCAGGATTCAACCTCAATCTGTTAGCCACCATCCAACCTCCAACCGCCTCCAGGCACTCACACAGGACCTTCACTGGTTCTGATTTGAAAGAGAGGTAGAGCTGGGTATCATCCGCATACTGATGAACACCCAGCCCAAATCCCCTGATGATCTCTCCCAGCGGCTTCATGTAGATGTTAAAAAGCATGGGGGAGAGGACAGAACCCTGAGGCACCCCACAAGTGAGAGCCCAGGGGTCTAAACACTCACCCCCCACCACTTTCTGAACACGGCCCAGGAGGAAGGAGCGGAACCACTGTAGGACAGTGCCCCCAGCTCCAAGCCCCTCAAGACGGTCCAGAAGGATGTTATGGTCGATGGTATCAAACGCCGCTGAGAGATCCAGCAGAACTAGGAAACAGCTCTCACCTTTGTCCCTAGCCTCCCGGAGATCATCAACCATTGCGACCAAGGCAGTTTCAGTCCAATGGAAGGGATACAAATGGTCCGCTTCTTCCAGGCATGCCCGGAGTTGTTTGGCAACCTCTCGCTCAATCACCTTGCCCAAGAATGGAAGATTTGAGACTGGGCAATAGTTGGCCATCGTGGCAGCATCTAAAGATGGTTTATTAAGAAGCGGTTTAATAACCGCCTCTTTCAGCAGGTCTGGGAAGGCTCCCTCACGGAGGGAAGCATTCACTACCCCACGAAGCCCATCGCCCAGTCCTTCCTGGCTAGCTTTTATGAGCCAGGATGGGCAAAGATCAAGGAGACAAGTGGTTGGTTTCACTTGTCCAAGCAGCCTGTCCACATCCTCGGGGGTAATAGATTGGAATTGATCCCACACAACTTGACTAAACAGGACTCTAGCACTCTCCCACCCCGGCCCTGCTCCCATGGTGGAGTCTACCTCTTCTTGAATCTGAGCGATTTTATCTGCAAAAAACTTTGCAAAATCATTGCAGATCATGTGGCCCGTACTGGGCCCCGATGCAACAGGTGGTTCCGCTAAATTGCAAACCACCTGAAAGAGTCTCCTGCTGCTGTTTTCCGCAGATGCAATAGAGGCGGTGAAGAAAGTCTTCTTCGCCGTCGCTATCGCCACTTGGTAGGCTCGACATTGAGCTCTAACCTGTGTCCGGTCAGATTCAGAATGGGTTCAAACCGGCTTGGACCAGCACAGACTGGCCTAGACCAGTTCAAACTGGCTTGGACCACCACAAACCGGCCTAGACCAGTTTAAACCGGCTTGGACCACCACAAACCGGCCTAGACCAGTTTAAACCAGCTTGGACTGGTTCAAACCGGCCTAGACCAGTTTAAACTGGCTTGGACTGGCACAAACCAGCCTAGACCAGTTCAAACCAGCTTGGACTGGTTCAAACCAGCCTAGACCGGTTCAAACTGGCACAAACCAGCCTAGACCGGTTCAAACCGGCTTGGACTGGTTCAAATTGGCCTAGACCGGTTCAAACTGGTTCAAACCGGCTTGGACTGGTTCAAACCATTCTAGACCGGTTCCAAACGGCTTGGACCAGCAGAAACCAGCCTAGACTGGTTCAATCTGGCTTAGACCTGCACAAACCTGCTTGGACTGGCACAGTTGGCTTGGACTGGCACAAACCAGCCTAGACCGGTTCAAACCAGCTTGGACTAGTTCAAACCTGCCTAGACCGGTTCAAACTGGTTCAAACCGGCTTGGACTGGTTCAAACCAGCCTAGACTGGTTCAAACAGGATTGGACCAGCACAAACCGGCCTAGACCGGTTGAAAACGGCTTAGACCTGCACAAACCTGCTTGGACTGGCACAAACCAGCCTAGACCGGTTCAAACCGGCTTTGACTACTTCAAACCAGCCTAGACCGGTCCAAACCGGTTTTGACCAGCAGAAAACGGCTTGTACCAGCACAAACCTTCACAGACTGTTTCAAACTGGCCTAGACCTGTTCAAACTGGCCTAGACCGGCACAAACCGGGTTGGACTGGTTCAAAGCAGCCTAGACCGGTTCAAACCGGCTTGGACCAGCACAGACTGCCCTAAACCAGTTCAAACTGTCTTGGACCACCACAAACCAGCCTAGACCATTTCAAACTGGCTTGAACTGGTTCAAACCGGCCTAGACCAGTTTTAACTGGCTTGGACTGGTTCAAACTGGCCTAGAGCAGTTTAAACTGGCTTGGACTGGTTCAAACAGGCCTGGACTGCTTCAGACAGGCTTGGACCAGTACAAACCGGTCTAGACAGGTTCAAAGCGTCTTGGACCAGCACAAACCGGCTTGAACTGGTGCAAACTGGCCTAGACTGGTTCAAACCGGCTTGGACCAGCACAAACCGGCTTAGATCTATTCAAACTGGTCTTGACTGGCACAAACTAGCCTAGAATGGTTCTAACTGGATTGGACCAGCAGAAACCATCTTGGACTGGTTCAAACAGGCCTAGACCGGCACAAACCGGGTTGGACTGGTTCAAACTGGCCTGGACCGGTTCAAACCGGTTTGGACTGGTTTAAACCGGCCTAGACTGGTTCAAACTGGCACAAACCAGCCTAGAACGGTTCAAACCGGCTTGGACTGGTTCAAATCGGCCTAGACCGGTTCAAACAGGTTCAAACCGGCTTGGACTGGTTCAAACCATTCTAGACCAGTTCCAAACAGCTTGGACCAGCAGAAACCAGCCTAGACCGGTTTAAACTGGCTTAGACCTGCACAAACTGGCTTGGACTGGCACAAACTGGCTCGGACTGGCACAAACCGGCCTAGACCGGTTCAAACCGGCTTGTCTTGGTTCAAACCAGCCTAGACTGGTTCAAACCGGATTGGACCAGCACAAACCAGCCTCAACCGGTTCAAACTGGCTTAGACCTGCACAAACTAGCTTGGACTGGCACAGACTGCCTTGGACTGGCACAAACCATCCTAGACCGGTTCAAACCAGCTTGGACTGGCACAGACTGGATTGGACTGGCACAAACCAGCCTAGACCAGTTCAAACCAGCTTGGACTGGTTCAAATTGGCCAAGACCGGTTTATACTGGTGAAAACCGGCTTGGACCAGTTCAAACCGGCCTAGACTGGTTCAAACCAGTTCAAACTGGCCTGGACAAGTCCAAACTAGCTTAGACCAGCAGGAACCGGTCTCGACCAGTTCTAACCAGTTTGGACTGGTTCAAACCGGACTAGACCAGTTCAATCTGGTTCAAACCGGCCTAGACTGGTTCAAACCAGTTCAAATCGGCTTGGACTGGTTCAAACTGGATTGGACCAGCACAAACCAGCCTTGACCGGTTCAAACTGGCTTAGACCTGCACAAACTAGCTTGAACTGGCACAGAAACCGGGCTAGACCAGTTCAAACCGGTTTGGACTGGTACAAACCAGTTTGGACTGGTTCAAACCGGCCTAGACCGGTTCAAACCGGTTTGGACTGCTTCAAACCGGTTTGGACTGATTCAAACTGGCCTAGACAGGTTCAAACCGTTTTGGACTGTTTCAAACTGGGCTAGACCAGTTCAATCCGGTTCCAATTGGCCTAGACCGGTTCAAACCGGTTCAAACCAGCTTGGACCGGTTCAAACCGGCCTAGACCGGTTCAATCCAGTTCAAACCGGTTTGGACCAATTCAAACCGGCCTAGACCGGTTCAAACCGGTTTGGACTGCTTCAAACTGGCCTAGACAAGCTGGTTTGAACCGGTTTGAACCGGTCTAGGCCGGTTTCAACTGGATTGAACTGGTCTAGGCCAGTTTGAATCAGTCCAAAACCGGTTTGAACCGGTCTAGGCCGGTTTGAACCAGTCCAAACTGGTTTGTACCAGTCCAAACCGGTTTGAACCGGTCTAGGCCAGTTTGAACTGGTCCAAGCCGGTTTGAACCGGTTTGAACCTGTCTAGGCCAGTTTGAACCAGTCCAAACTGGTTTCTACCAGTCCAAACCGGTTTGACCCAGTTTGAACTGGTCTAGGCCGGTTTGAACCGGTCCCAGCTGGTTTGAACCGGTTTGACCCGGTGTAGGCTGTTTTGAACTGGTTTGAACCGGTCTAGGCCGGTTTGAACCAGATTGAACCGGTCTAGGCTGGTTTGAACCAGTCCAAACTGGTCTGTACCAGTCCAAACTGGTTTGAACCGGTCTAGGCCAGTTTGAACTGGTCCAAGCCGGTTTGAACCGGTTTGAACCTGTCTAGGCCAGTTTGTACCAGTCCAAACTGGTTTCTACCAGTCCAAACCGGTTTGACCCGGTTTGAACCTGTCTAGGCCGGTTTGAACCGGTCCCAGCTGGTTTGAACCGGTTTGACCCGGTGTAGGCTGCTTTGAACCGGTTTGAACCGGTCTAGGCCAGTTTGAACCGGAGTGAACCGGTCTAGGCTGGTTTGAACCAGTCCAAACTGGTCTGTACCAGTCCAAACCAGTTTGAACCGGTCTAGGCCGGTTTGAACCAGTCCAGGCCGGTTTGAACCGGTCTAGGCTAGTTTGAACCGGATTGAACCGGTCTAGGCCTGTTTGAACTAGTCCAAACTGGTTTTTACCGGTCTAGGCCGGTTTCTGCTGGTCTGAGCCTGTTTGAACCAGTCCAAGCCGGTTTGAACCAGTCTAGGCTGATTTGTGCCAGTCCAAGCCGGTTTGAACCGGTCTAGGCCGGTTTGTACCAGTCCAAGCCAGTCTGTGCCAATGCAAGCCAGTTTGTGCAGGTCTAAGCCAGTTTGAACCAGTCTAGGCTGGTTTCTGCTGGTCCATGCCGTTTGGAACCGGTGTAGGATGGTTTGAACAAGTCCAAGCCGGTTTGAACCAGTTTGAACCAGTGTAGGCCGGATTGAACCGGTCTAGGCCGGTTTGAACCAGTGCAAACTGGTTTGTACCAGTCTAGGCCAGTTTCTGCTGGTCTGAGCCAGTTTGAAGCGGTCCAGGCCAGTTTGAACCGGTTTGAACTGGTCTAGGCCGGTTTGAACCAGATTGAACGTCTAGGCCAGTTTGAACCAGATTGAACTGGTCTAGTCCGGTTTGAACCAGTCCACACCGGTTTGAACCTGTATAGGCCAGTTTGAACCAGTCCACACTGGTTTGATCCGGTCTAGGCCAGTTTGAACCAGTCCAAACTGGTTTGAACCTGTTTGAACCGGTCTGGGCCGGTTTGTACCAGTCCAAGCCGGTTTGAACCAGATTGAACCAGTCTAGGCCTGTTTGAACCGGATTGAACCGGTCTCGGCTTGTACCAGTCTAGGCCGGTTTCTGCTGGTCTGAGCCAGCTTGCACCGGTCCAGGCCAGTTTGAACCGGTCTTGGACTGGTACAAACTGGCCTAGATCGGATCAAACCAGTTTGGACTGGTTCAAACTGGCCTAGACAGGTTCAAACTGGTTTGGACTGGTTCAAACCGGACTAGAGCAGTTCAATCTGGTTCAAACTGGCTTGGACTGGTTCAAACCATTCTACACCGGTTCCAAATGGCATGGACCAGCAGAAACCAGCATAGACTGGTTCAAACTTGCTTAGACCTGCACAAACTGGCTTGGACTGGCACAGACTGGCTTGGACTGGTACAAGCTGGCCTAGACCGGTTCAAACCGGCTTGGACTGGCACAAATCAGCCTAGACTGGTTCAAACCGGTTTGGACTCGTTCAAACCGGACTAGACCAGTTCAATCTGGTTCAAACCGGCCTAGACCAGTTCAATCTGGTTCAAACCAGCCTGGACAAGTTCAAACTGGCCCAGACCAGTTCAAACAGGCTCAGACCAGCAGAAACCGGTCTAGACTGGTACAAACCAGTTTGGACTGGTTCAAACTGGCCTAAACCGGTTCAATCCAGTTCAAACTGGCCTAGACCGGCTCAAACCGGTTTGGACCGGTTCAAACCGGTTCAAACCGGTTTGGACCGGTTCAAACCGGCCTAGACTGGTTCAAACCTGTTTGGGCTGGTTCAAACCGGTCTAGACCGGTTCAATCCGGTTCAAACTGGTTTGGACCGGTTCAAACCAGTTCAAACCGGTTTGGACCAGTTCAAACCGGCCTAGACCGGTTCAAACCTGTTTGGACTGGTACAAACCAGCTTGGACTGGTTCAAACAGGCCTAGACCAGTTCAATCCAGTTCAAACCGGCCCAGACTGGTTCAATCTGGTTCAAACAGGCTTGGACCGGTACAAACCGGCCTAGACCGGTTCAAACCGGTTTGGACTGGTTCAAACTGGCCTAGACCAGTTCAAACTGGTTTGGACTGGTTCCAACTGGCCTAGACAGGTTCAAACCGGTTTGGACTGGTTCAAACCAGTTCAATCTGGTTAAAACCGGCCTAGACCAGTTCAATCTGGTTCAAACCAGCCAAGACCGGTTCAAACTGGTCCAGACCGGTTCAAACTGGTTCAAACTGGTCCAGACCGGTTCAAACAGGCTCAGATCAGCAGAAACCGGTCTAGACTGGTACAAACCAGTTTGGACTGGTTCAAACCAGCCTAGACCGGTTCAATCCGGTTCAAACTGGTTTGGACCGGTTCAAACCGGTTTGGACCGGTTCAAACCGGTTCAAACCGGTTTGGACTGGTTCAAACCAGCCTAGACCAGTTCAAACCTGTTTGGACTGGTTCAAACCGGTCTAGACCGGTTCAATCCAGTTCAAACCGGCCTAGACCGGTTCAAACCAGTTCAAACCGGTTTGGCTCAAACTTGTTGGAATATGTCTAGGCTGCTTTGATAGGGTCCAAGCTGATTGGAACAGGTCCAAGCCGTTTGGAAATGTTTCAGACCAGTTGGAACCGTTCTAGGCTGGTTTGTGCCGGTCCAATCCAATTTAAATAGGTCTAGGCTGCTTTGAACCGGTCTAGGCCGGTTTGTGCCGATCCAGGCCGGTTTGAAGCAGTCTAGGCTGGTTTGTGCTAGTCCAATCCGATTTGAACAGGTCTAGACCGGTTTGTGCCGGTCCAGGCCAGTTTGAACAGGTCTGGGCTGGTTTGTGCTGTTCCAACTGGTTTGAACCAGTCCAGGCTGGTTTGTGCCGGTCCAAGCCAGTTTCCACAGATCTATGTCGCTTGGAATCAGCCCAGACCAGTTGGAAAAATTCCAGGCAGGTTTCAACTTGCCCAGACCGGATGGACTATATGGAACTGGCGGAAATGACTGGCAGAATCCGAGACCAGGGAGAAGAGTCAGTGGAAGAAGATTGGAAATAATTTAAAGATTATTTACAGAAATATTGTAAAATTAATGAGCTTTAGAAAACAGGTGGAATGAAGATATGGCTTTGGCAGAAATGTTAAAAGGAACTAGGTACAGATAGATTGTTAATGTATTAAAGGGGGAAAAACTAGGTTAGAATATGTTAAGATTAATTATAGGACAGAAAACAGATGAAGATGGAAAGGACTTGCTGAAATAGTTAATTGAAGTGGAATATAAAAAGGGAGACGTGAGGAAGTCAATGAAACAAGTGAATGAAAGTTAAGATTGAAAATATTGGAAGTGTTTTTAATTGTTTTTGTTTTGTTAACTCAATGTTTTATGTAGCGGTTTTGT
Source organism: Podarcis cretensis (assembly GCF_951804945.1). Lineage (NCBI taxonomy): Eukaryota > Metazoa > Chordata > Lepidosauria > Squamata > Lacertidae > Podarcis > Podarcis cretensis. The sequence continues at coordinate 67,220,319 of NC_137178.1, forward strand.
TTTTGTTTTTGTATTTTATTATATTGTTATGTCTAATTTTTCTTTTTTCTTTTTGTAATTTCCAAACTCTTAATAAATATTATTTAAAAAAAAAAAAATTGCCCAGACCAGTTTGAACTAGCCCAGCCTGGTTGGAACTGGCTCAAACTGGTTGGAACAGGTCTAGGCTGGTGTGAATGGGTCCAAGCCGCTTGGAACAGGTCCAAGCCATTTGGAAACATTTCAGACCGGTTGGAACTGGTCCAAGCCAGTTGTAACCATTCTAGGCCGGTTTGTGCCAGTCCAATCTGGTTTAAACAGCTCTAGGCTGGTTTGAACCGGTCTCGGTCGGTTTTTGCCAGCTGCAGTTTTCAGCAACAACAGTGCTGCAGGATAAATGTTTGAACTGTGCCAAATATTGTTCCCAATTGGATTTCTGAGCAAATATCATAATTTTAGAAGATGGGGCTAGAACTATTTCCTGGAAAATTCCTGACAATTGATAGTGAGACTCTTTACTGCCATTGTTTGTTTTATCTACTGAAACTTCAACTCTACCTTGCCACTATACACTTAGTTATTTCTTTCTTCTTCTTTAATTAGTCACACTAGTGATTTGAGACAAAGAAGACTCATGCACCTTGGAATGACATCACTACACTGCATTGCTTGTCAGATGTGGAGGTAATAAAATCATTAAAGACCAAAAATCTCAGAGAGAGAATGAGAGAGAGAGAGCGTGCATGAGGGCAATGCAAATCAGTATTTCAACATTTCAACAGGCATCGCCAAAAAAAGTAATAATAATTGGATGGGTGGAGGCTTTTTCAAACACCGCTGGAAATGTTCCCAATAAACAGTGGGCATATTCAGCTCAGCCTACCTCTTCATCTTTAAAAATGGGATTCATAAAGAACGGGGAAAGAAGATGATAGCACTTCAGTTATTGACTTGAATTGCATTATTATAAGGAAGGTGTAAACCAGTTAGAAGTGAACAAATCGGCACTTTGTACCCATTAGATTTATTTAATGTTTTCACTTGAATCAACGTCCTTCTTTTGTGCCAAGCCAAAGCTGAAGACATGAAAAAGCAGAACTTGGGGGAAGGAACTAGTTAGAATTCAGCATGCAGGGTAAATGAATTTGCAACTTGCAAGTATTATTGAAGCGTTTCGGTCACATCCAGTCTTCCACTATTAGTTCGCCATGTAGCCCATCTGGGCCAGCTCCAGGGATGGAATAAGACTCGGGATGCCAATATTTGGGCTGAAATGGGCCACCACTTTAAGAAGAAGAAGAGTTTGGAATTGATATCCCGCTTTATCACTACCTGAAGGAGTCTCAAAGCGGCTAACAATCTCCTTTCCCTTCCTCCCCCACAACAAACACTCTGTGAGGTGAGTGGGGCTGAGAGACTTCAGAGAAGTGTGACTAGCCCAAGGTCACCCAGCAGCTGCATGTGGAGGAGCGGAGATGCGAACCCAGTTCACCAGATTACGAGTCTACCAGTCTTAACCACTACACCACACAGGCTCTTTATTGATTTCGTGAAGGTGATGTTTATGTATCTTGCATCAGCCAGCCCACTCCTTGGCTGATGTGTGGGTCTGGGGCGATCCCAGAAGGAAGGTTGCTCTATGACTCAAGTCAAATGGGGGCACCCTCCCCAGGGTTACCATTGAGAAGGATGCTATGGCCCATCAGTCCTCATGTGGTGTCAGGCATCAGAGGACCCAACTCCCATGGTAGGTTGCCAGGAATGGATAAGACAAGGAAAAGTTCTTACCAACTGCTTTTTATTCAATATTCACAGAGAGGGGCTTGGAAAAGCCACTTCCGACCTCAGGAGGAGGTGGTGTTGCGGGCTTACCGCCCCCAACACTTGCGCGGAGGCTGGCTTCCAGCCCCGCGTGACAAGGGGAATCCTCTGCCGCGTCATTCCCGTGGCCAGCCAATTGGCTGTCTCAGGGGGCGTGGCTTGCCGCATTTAAGGCAAGCGCGGCAGAGGAGCGTCCTCTTTTGCCATCGATTAGCTAAAGAATTTCCCACCCACCCTTCAAGGTTTCTCTTTTGACCTTGCTATGGACTTCGCTTGGTCGCCGTTAAGGGGCCTGGTAGGAATTGTTCCACTTGGCAAATTGGCACCAGCCATTTGGTTTTTTCGCCTACCTCGTAGCAAATCGCCACAACTCCCCTGGTTTGGCGGTTAGGCATTGGTCGGGGTATTGTTATGTAGATGAATGGGGGGGGGAGGAGCGCCATCACCTACCCCAGTTTGTGAAGGGTAGTCTGGTAAAGGACTCCGGGGGGGCGTGGCCCCGTCCGAAGCCTAGGGAGGCCAGGGCCCAAGGCACGCCCCCGAGCGGTGACCCCAAGGGAGTGCCTAGTTGATGTGCATCAGCAGGGCTCCCCCTGCTGGTGTTAACCCTTCCCGGCCTCTCAGGCAGACAGTTTGAAGCCGGATAGTTGATTAGGACCAATGCCTAGGTCAATACCACTCATCACCTGTAACCAATAAAGTTGTGGCCAATTTTAGCCCATTAACCTAAATAATGGTGTCTAGTGGTCTTTATTTCTACTGGTGGGAGTGGGAACTCGCCACGCAATGCAGCCTCTTGGAGTAATGGTGTTGCTCTGAGTGAAACCCTACCCCCCTCCTCCTCCTCCTTCTTCCCCTCCTCCTCCTCGTCCTCTCCCATTATTTCCCAGCTTTCCCCCTCATCTGCCTCTGAGCTGTAACCTCCCTCAGACCCCTGTTGTAATTCTGAACTGTCTCCTCCTTCTCTGGAAGGGTCAGGCTGGGGAGGCAATCTCCACCATTCTTCCTCTTCCCAGTCCATGACATGTGGATTCCTGGACAGATACTCTCCTGGACCCCTTTAACGAGGTACCCTTTTCGCTAAAATTCCAATCCAATGCCTTATCTGCCATAAGTTGTGATCATTGTTACGAGGCAGGCGGAAACCTACAGACCAGCCAATTTGTCTGCAGGAAAAAAGTCCTCCCTGATCCCAAATATGGTAGCCAAGCATTCCATAGCAAGGTCTAACTGGCACCAATCTTTGGGCTGGACCAACCAAAAAATGGTGGAAGGCTGGGGAATCCATTGATGCTCTAAACAGGTCAAGGTCTTGTGGCGTTTGCCTCCTAGGTGGGTTAAATGAGTGTGAAGTGATTGGCCAGTGGGAACCCAAGGGGAGGAGTTAGAGTTAGAGTTGGTGTTGTGTGAAAGTCACTTGGGAGCTGGGAGCTGGAGAAGGAAGAGGGAGGATACAGTGGTGCCCCGCAAGACGAACGCCTCGCAAGACGGAAAACCCGCTAGACGAAAGGGTTTTCCGTTTTGGAGGCGCTTCGCAAAATGAATTTCCCCCCCTTTTTTCCCTCTTTTCCTAAGCCCTAAGCCGCTTATCAGCTGATCCGCTAAAAGCCGCTAAACCGCTAATAGCGCTAATCTGCTAAGCTGTCAATGGGCTTGCTTTGCAAGACGAAAAAACCGCTATACAAAGAGCCTCACAGAACGGATTAATTTCGTCTTGCGAGGCACCACTGTACGTCTGTGGGTTGGTCAAGTTGTGTTGTGAGAGAGTGAGAGGAACTCCCAACTGAGCGAGTGGAGTCAGATAGTTAATAATCAGTTTGAAGTTAGGGATAATCAGTTTGAAGTTGTTAGGAACGTATAGGACAGTAAAGAAACTAAGATTAAGAAACTGACAAGAAGAATTAACTGAAACCATAAACTTGTTCATGCTTATAAAAATAAACTTGATTATTTGTTAATGTTAACAACTGTCTGGACTCCGTGTGTACCTGAGAAGGCAGCAAAGAAAGCAATCACAGTGGTGGCACAGGGATCAGTAGACCTTCAAACATCCGGGGACCCCGTGTGATCGCCACAGCCCTCCTATTAAAAAATCATGCCTCCAAACTTGTCCTAAAATGTCCTGATGTAAAGCAACATTAATTATGTTTTCAAATGTCATTCTAGTCATGGACTGGTTTCCACATGCATGTGTGTCACTCGCCTTATCAGCACTGGGTGCCTGGCAGCTGAAAACATGGTTTGATTCCACCTGAAAAGGCACCACTGGATGATAATGAAAGTTTTCTCCAACGTGTTAGAGCTGTGAGGCCCATTCACACGTCCTTGCTATCACCTGTTATAAAACAGTATGAACCAGTGCACAGTGATGCATGTGTGCAACTGTAAAGTACCACGCAATAATAATACAATCACGCATTCACAGCATCATCCTATGAATGGCTACTCAGAAGTAAGTCCCACCAAGTTCTAAGATGAAATGGCTTAGGGTAAAGAAGTAAATAAGGATAGAATTTCAGTTCTAGTCATTCTAAGATCAGTTTCTTTCCATGATTTATAAATAGCCATGTGCACATCACTAACACGGATGGCAGAATGGATGCAAATGAATAGACTCAACTGAAAGCGGTAGTACACTGCACATGCTTCGAATTTGGAATGAATGTTATGAATTCTTCCAGAGGGAAGTGCAGAGCAAGCCTTAGCAGAACAGCTTCTCTGAAATGAGGAACTGTAAATGAACTACTCAACAGAAAGGATATTCAAATCTATTAATTTCAGTTTCTCTTAAATTGCTCATTTTTGCCATCTTTACTTCATTTCCTTCGCATTTCCAACAGAAAGATATTCAAATCTATTAATTTCAGTTTCTCTTAAATTGCTCGTTTTTGCCATCTTTACTTCATTTCCACTTCAGTTTTGTGTTGTTGGGGTTTTTTTTAAAAAAAAAGGGTGTGTTTTTTTTACAAAAATTCAGCAGAATTTTGGTGCAAATTTCTCCTAATATACACATTTTATGTTCAATTTGGTCAATCCAGCCAGATGGGTTGGGTATAAATAAAGCTTGCTTCCTTCCTTCCTCCTCCTCCTCCTCCTCCTCGTCCTCCTCCTCCTCCTCCTCCTCCTCCTCCTTCTTCTTCTTGTTTATTTTTATTATTATACGAACATTTTTGCAAAGCAGTTTCCCCAAAGAAAATGCATTTTTATGATACTTTCACAGTATATACATTTGTATCACACTTCACACTAGAAAATATATTCATGCACAAATCATTTGGTTGGAGAACTGCACTGCAGAATTTGAAGAAGTGTGGATTTTGAAGGAATAATAATAATAATAATAATAATAATAATAATAATAATAATACCCCATCCATCTGACTGGGTTTCCGCAGCCACTCTGGGTGGCTCCCAACAGAATCATCATCATCATCATCAAACATTAAAAACTTCCCTAAACAGGGCTGCCTTCAGATGTCTTCTAAAAGGATGGTTGTGCTTTGGTTTATGCGTTGTTTTGGAATGTGGGCTTTAGGGAAGCTCGCTGTTAAATGCAAACTGAATCAAATCCCCCCCCCCATCCTTAGTCACCAGCAGCAACAGGTCTCATAGCAAATATCAACACTGGGATCAGACCCTAGACAAAGGCAGATGCTGACTCTGGCACTGGATCTACTCACTATGACATGACCTAATAATGTCAAGGGTTCAGTCATCTGCTTGTCTCCCTATGTGGCATAGGCTGTCATCTGCCAGCAATGCCCTTCTGCATTCAACAGAGGAAGGGTCCCTGTAATTATTTTGCATACATTTAAGATGTCACCTCATTGTCATTGTCCGTGTGACAGAGTAGGTTCTTTGTGATGTCCCAAGGAAGACAGACACAGCTGCAAGGTTTAATCTGGTTCCTTTATGTAAGATGACAAGCCTCTGCATGTTACAAACCACAGCAAGTAAGGAACGGAAATCTGAATTCATAACTCTCAAGCCACTCAACTCTTCGCTACCAGGCATATCTGCTTTTTTCTTCTTCATGGATTGGCCCAAGATATTTTGGCACCTGAGGCAGACCCCAAAATGGCATTTCTCCTTCCTGTCATGGAGGAAGGTGGTTAAGGGAGATCTACATCAAGAACATCAAGGGATGCGGCTGGCGCTGTGGGTAAAACCACAGATCCTAGGCCTTGCCGATCAGTAGGTCGGTGGTTCAAATCCACATGACAGGGTGAGCTCCCGTTGCTTGGTCCCTGCTCCTGCCAACCTAGCAGTTCGAAAGCATGTTATGTGGAAGTAGATAAATAGGGACCGCTCCGGCGGGAAGGTAAACGGCGTTTCCGTGCGCTGCTCTGGTTCGCCACAAGCGGCTTAGTCATGCTGGACACATGACCTGGAAGGTGTCTGCAGACAAACGCCGGCTCCCTCGGCCTATAGAGCGAGATGAGCGCGCAACCCCAGAGTCGGTCACGACTGTACCTAATGGTTCAGGGGTCCCTTTACCTTTACCTTACATCAAGAACAAGAGTTGAGGGGAGACAGAAAGATCAACATTGGGATCTGCTGCCCTGGCTAGACTCTATCCTGCCACCTGAGGTGGTTGCCTCACCTTGCCACATGGGTGTGCCGGCCCTAGCGGGTAATAAATAAAGGCTGTTGCCTATTCCAACAGTTTGTACATCTGGCATTTCATTTCTCACTAGCCTCACTGCTCATGGCTTTCCAACCCTGTGTACATTTGCATGTTCAGACCCAGAGACCATCCCCCTAAATAAATACACACATGACTCAAATTTTAGTTTTGTTGTTTTGGCGGAATTTAGGCCACAACTTTATTGATTACAGAAAAGTGAGTGGTTGCATAGGCTCTGGTTCGACTAGCTCCCTGCAACCTTGCAGGTAGCACTGACCCAGAGCTTTATCATAGGTCAGCCAAGGGTGAACACCTGAGATAGGGGAAAAGCCTGGGAACAGACTATGTCCACTCTCCCAGATGCTCCCCTGGACTCAGGCACGGGCACAACCCCCTCTCGGGGCTTGACCAAACCAAGTTGGATTCCTTTAACAGAATACTCTTCACATAGGGATGGCGAGATCGTTCTCCCATCCCTATCACCTGAACCAGAGCCTATCTGCAACCTTACAAGTTGTGATGATTTGCTACGCGGCAGGCAAAACCCAAATGGCAACAGCCAATCAACCAAGTGGGGAAAATTCCTGCCGTGTCCCTGTCCCAACGACAGATGACACACGACGGCATAGCAAGGTCAATCACAAAATACCCTAAATATAGGGAGAGGTGGGTGGGTGTTCCATTTGCACAAGCCGAAAGAGAATCTCTGGGTCACGTGCAAGGGATTAAATAGGTCCCTTGGTCCATTTAGACTGCACCCCATTGGCCAGATTACACCCAGCGACAAGGGACCCACCAATCGGGCATTGTGGCTATCCAATGGACCCACCCACAACCAGGAGGTCAGTCTCCATGTGCTCTCTTTTAGGGAGGACACCATTTACCTGACAACTTCGGATTGCATGCATTTGATGAAGTACATTCTGGTCAATGAAAGCTTGTGCCCTGCTAAATAGTGTGTGAGCATTTCTTTTCCTGCAAGAGTCTCGGGCTACAATTCTGTAAATACTTATCAGGCGTGCATTGGACTGCAATATAAAACAGCTACACTGCTGGAAGATTAGAAGTATTATTTTTGCTGTGGCATTAAGCAGCAGCACCAAACCTGTGGCAAGCTGGTCTCATATATCCTGAGAGCCACTGAGCTAGTTAAGGAAAAAAGTGGAAGGGCTGCTTATTCGAATAAGGATTTTAATAGTATAGAACTGCGTCTTCTGTTTCAAATCAGTATTTTATGATGACTGTAGATGCTATTGGAATTCCAACTCTCTGATTTTTTTATTGGGTTTTTATGGTTATTTTACTTTTTATATTTTAGGTCAATTGTAAGTCATTTTGAACAAACTGGATGGAGGCAGGGTATACATTTATTAAAACTGTATAAAGTATTACGACTGTAGAATGCTAGGCTGTATGTGTAGGTGAAGACTTAAGAACAAAACATAAGCAGGACTTCAGAGAGTGGAGATCAAGTAGAATGGGCAAAGATTTAGGATCTACACAGGAGCTCTACATAGAAAATGTGTGGGTTGAGTGGAGGACAACAGAAAAAAGCTCCATCATCAGAATGTTGGGGACTAGCAGGGTAGACAGGGACGCAGGTGGCACTGTGGTCTAAACCACTGAGCCTCTTGGGCTTGCCGATCAGAAGGTCAGCGGTTTGAATCCCCGCAACAGGGTGAGCTCCCGTTGCTGAGCCCCAGCTCCTGCCAACCTAGCAGTTCAAAAGCACGCCAAAAAAAGTGCAAGTAGATAAATAGGTACTGCTCCAGCGGGAAGGTAAAAGGTGTTTCCATATGCTGCCCTGGTTTTGCCAAATGCAGCTTAGTCATGCTGGCCACATGACCCGGAAAAACTGTCTGCAGACAAACGCCGGCTCCCTTGGCCTATAAAGCGAGATGAGTGCCACAACTCCAGAGTCATCTGTGATTGGACTTACCGTATTTTTTGCTCTATAAGACTCACTTTTTCCCTCCTAAAAAGTAAGGAGAAATGTGTGTGCGTCTTATGGAGCGAAAGCAGGCTGCGCAGCTATCCCAGAAGCCAGAACAACAAGAGGGATTGCTGCTTTCACTGCGCACCGATCCCTCTTGCTGTTCTGGCTTCTGAGATTCAGAATATATATTTTTTCTTGTTTTCCTCCTCCAAAAAACTAGGAGCATCTTGTGGTCTGGTGCGTCTTATAGAGCGAAAAATACAGTAACCGTCAGGGGTCCTTTACATTTACCTTTTAGCAGGTAGACACATCCCATAGACTCCAGGGAAAGCCCTGTGAGTTTCTCTTGTATGGCTTCCAGCATAATGCACACTTGTTGGGCAGGAGTATTTTTGAGGAGAGGGTGCAGTCAGCTTGGTGAGCCCCTCACCTGCCTCTTCATCTTCACCATTTGTCCGATGTCACACAACTTGACCATATTAGATCTGACAAAGATCATATTAGATCAGATGAAGTAAATATATGTCACTATCGTAACAAAATTAAATGGGTTGCTCTTATTTATTATTTTATTTTATTTATTTATTGAATTTATATACCTGGGGGGGTCTCAGAGCAGTTCACAGAATAAAATCAAGATAAAAAACCACAAAATACAAAATAAAAATAAAAACAACAACCCAGTAACACCCCCCCCAAAAAAACCCCCACATTTTCAAAGGGCATAAGATGTCAATCAGGTCAACCAAAGGCCTGGTTAAAAAAGGAATGTTTTTGCCTGGCTCCTAAAGGTGTATAATGAAGGTGTCAGGTGAACTTCCCTGGGGAGAGCGTTCCACAGATGGGGAGCCACTGCAGAGAAGGCCCATTCTCGTGTTGCTACCCTCCAGACCTCTTGAGGAGGAGGCACACGAAGGAGGGACTCAGAAGATGATCTTGGGGTCCAGATAGGTTCATATGGAAAGAGGCGGTCCTTGAGGTATTGCGGTCCTGAGCTCTTAAGCTCTATGCTATGCAAAAACAATTCCAATGCTAGTCCTACTCAAAGTAGATCCATTGAAACAGATGGGCACAGTTAACTGAGGCGCATTAGTTACACTTCTATAATGTGCTGTGCACTAATGTGCTGCTCATGGAGGCTACAGCTGCTTAAACCTCAGCCAATCTGGCTGAGGGCACAAGTCCCACTGCTGGTGGATAGCTTCTGAATGGCTGAAGACCCAGATACCTAAGAACCACCTACCTCAAATGACTATGCCCATATCTTGGATTCACCTAAGGTCCTCCTTTGGTTTCCAGCAGTATGATACAGTATTAGTCAACTAGAGGGCTTTTTCAGAAACAGTATCCCATATGTGTAATGTTATCCCCAGGGAAATTCACCTGGCATTGAATCCCATGTCTTTTATTTCCCCACACCTACCAGCATGTTAGCATAGTTGGTTTTAAATAATTGTTGTACTGATTGTATTTACCATGCTGTGCATTACTAGTTCCTGTACTTTTATTATATCTGTTGCTCTTTTTCTACCATTCTATGTGAGCTGCTCCAGAATTTAATTATTTTCTCTGTAAACCAAAGGATGGCATATAATTGTTTTAAATAAATAAACAAGTACATTCAGGCAGCAGATACAGTTTAGTGTGTGGTGTTTAAAAAGCTCTTTCTTCTTATAGATAAGTAAATTGATGGCATTGGAAAGATAACACAAAACAGCCATCAAAAGCATAATACCTCGGAGAAGCTGAAAAAGCAACATAAATGCAATGCACTCTGTGACATTTACACCCAATTTTCTCTCTGTGAACTGAATCTAGTCAATAGAGGATACTAATATAGGCAAATAATTTCACATTTCAAGTGAAAAGAGAAAAATCGGGTTGAAAATAAACACCTCTGCCATTGAAGATTTATGACACTGAAAAAGATTTTTTAAAATATGCCTTTTTACTTGCAGGGCATATCAATAATTATCTACCAGGGCCAAGAAAATAGACCTGCAGTTGAGTCAATTATTATTACTAAATTAAAATAATGCATGGATATAATGTTCAACCATTTCTTTTAATAAATGCAAACATATCTGTTACAGCTTACATTCTCCTTTTAAGATAGGTCTAGCAATTTTCAGCGTAGAAAGGACGCGGGTGGCGCTGTGGGTTAAAACACAGAGCCTAGGACTTGCTGATCAGAAGGTCGGCGGTTCGAATCCCCATGACAGGGTGAGCTCCCATTGCTCGGTCCCTGCTCCTGCCAACCTAGCAGTTCAAAAGCACATCAAAGTGCAAGTAGATAAATAGGTACCGCTCCGGCAGGAAGGTAAACGGCATTTCTGTGCACTGCTTTGGTTCGTCAGAAGCAGTCATGCTGGCCACCTGACCTGGGAGCTGTACACCGGCTCCCTCGGCCAATAAACGAGATGAGCGCTGCAACCCCAGAGTCGGCCACGACTGGACCTAATGGTCAGGGGTCCCTTTAGCTTTTAGCAACTTTCAGCAGCCTAGGTTCCTCAGGATCCTGGGCATAGGATTGCTCAACAAGAGTTCTTCAACCATGGTCCCTCAGACCTGTTACTGGGGCTGAGGTTTTAGATCTAGATATCTAGGCACTATTGACCAGGCAAGGGCAGAAGACCAAATACCGTAGTAGCCCATCCAGTCCTGGGGCTTCATACAGCTAGACAATTGCAGGAAATGATGCTAGAAGGCTCAGAAATATGGGAAAACTAGATCATCAGGTTTGTTATTCATGAGCTGCGTGGTTTAAGTCTAACAGTCTATAGTCGCTTCTCTTCAAAGAGCTTATTGATGCCCAATAAACCCATGAACCTGAAATATATGTATCCATGTAAAAGTAAGCAAAGACATGCAATTATTATTATTAATTATTATTATTATTTATACCCCGCCCATCTGGCTGGGTTTCCCCAGCCACTCTGGGTGGCTCCCAACAAAATATTAAAAACACAATAAAACATCAAACATTAAAAACTTCCCTAAACAGTGCTGCCTTCGGATGTCTTCTAAAAGTCAAATACTTGCTTATTTCCTTGACATCTGATGGGAGGGCGTTCCGCGGGGTGGGCGCCACTACCGAGAAGGCCCTCTGCCTAGTTCCCTGTAACCTCACTTCTCTCAGTGAGGGGACTGCCAGAAGGCCCTCGGAGCTGGATCTCAGTGTCTGGGCAGAACAATTTGAGTGAAGATGCTCCTTCAGGTATACTGGGCAGAGGCCGTTTAGGGCTTTAAAGTCAACACCAACCCTTTGAATTGTGCTCGGAAACGTACTGGGAGCCAATGTAGGTCTTTCAGGACTAGTGTTATTTGGTTTCGGCAGCCACTCCCAGCCATCAGTCTAGCTGCCACATTCTGGATTAGTTGTAGTTTCTGGGTCACCTTCAAAGGTAGCCCCTTGTAGAGCACATTGCAGTAGTCCAAGCAGGAGATAACCAGAGCATGCACCACTCTGGCGAGACAGTCTGCGGGCAGGTAGGATCTCAACTTCAATACCAGATGGAGCTGGTAGACAGCTGTCCTGGACAACACAGAATTGACCTGTAACACAGAGGTGCAGAGGTGCCAACTTGGGCCCCAGACTGTGGGTGCCCAGCAGTGTGCAGGCCATGCCATGCTGTCACGATGCCAGGATGCACTGTGAGCATGCTCTGCTGGGCCTCTGCCTCCACTCTGTACCCCCTTCACAGGGCTGGGGCCTTGCCCTCCACTGTGGGGCTTCTGTTGCGGCCTGTCACAGCCGCAAACACAGCCCAGAAGCACATCCACAGCCACAGTGGGCCACAACAGAGTCCCTGTGGTGGAGATGGAGGCCCTGGCCCAGTTACCACGGTGGTGCCAGAGAGTCAGAGGTAAGGCAGCACGTGGCAGAGGTGGGCACCCACAGTGAAAATTTTGTGGGTGCCCAGGCCCCCCTAGAGTTGGCACCAGTGCAGTTGTAAGAAGCACTGACACAACAGGCTTGGGTATGTTGGTGAAGATGCACCTTTTTGGGCAGAGTGAAAACTATAATGAGTCACTCAGTTTGAAGTTATTTGTTGTCTGCTGATGTGGTATATTTTAAGGAGGTTTTACAATGTTTTAATAGTATGCATAGATGATAGATAGATAGATAGATAGATAGATAGATAGATAGATAGATAGATGATAGTTAGATAGATGATAGATAGATAAATAGATAGAGATTAGATAGATAGATAGATAGATAGATAGATAGATAGATAGATAGATAGATGGTAGACAGATAGATGATAGATAGATAGATAGATAGATAGATAGATAGATAGATAGATGATAGATAGATGATAGATAGATGATAGATAGATGATAGATAGATAGATGATAGATAGATAGATAGATAGATAGATAGATAGATGATAGATAGATAGATAATAACTAGCTGGCATAGAAATGAAAGAATGAGTTCTTCCACTCAGTAAAATTTGTTTTTCCTCATTTGCTCAGTTCTACAACCCTTATAGTAAACAAACAGAAAATCCTGAGGTAATTGGAAGGCAGTGTTGCTGTCAGAAAAAGAAGCAATGGTACAGGTGACTGTGGTGATTATACTGTGCTCACCAGCCCTAGTCCTTTATACAAGTAGGAAATAATTAGCCTCGAGTACCTCTTGTTTTTGTTATGCAAGGTGGGTTTTCATGACATGCTATAACTCTCCTCAAAGGATGTCAGTGCACTTTTATTAAGTACATTTGGAAACGGAAGTCTAAGGAAATTTTGGGAGATGAGAAAATAGGGCATCAGTTCTTGACTCAAATCATATCTCCTTGGAACATTTGAATATACAGCTGAAAAGAACAGATATCACTGGGACCATGGTAACCTGGCTGGAGGGATCCTACAGGGCAAATAAAGAGCTTGACATATTTTTGCACAAATGGCCCACATTTCAAACCTCCAGTGCCAGACACTCACTCTCTTTCAATATGACTTATGCTGCTAGCATGAATAATCAGGGCAGGAGGCAGCTTGGAGCAATGATTTGAGGCATAAATTCGGTCAGAAGGGTTTCTTTCTGTGTATGCTTCAGCATCATGGGGGATGGAGTTTATGCAGCAATGATGGGTAAAGTTTCATGCTTGTAGTGAAAAGATTGATTGAAAAAGAATGATTCTGTGGCCACCACTGACACTGTGAATGCCACAAGGAAGTTCTTTTAGTGGGACAAAGTCGATGGCAGATGGTGGGATCTGGCAAATACCCCTCTTGTGAATGAGCTGTAAAAAGTATAACACGAGGCACAGCCTCAATATGGACTCTGCTCTAAGGCCGTTGTGTTAACTGTCATTCTCATCTTAAAACAATATCATATGACACTGCACCATTGCATTTTGTCCAAGCTACTCCATTTCTAGCCCTCATCCCATGAAGCTAGGGTTTTCCCTTCCCACTTCCTACCACTTCCATAACCCTGCAGGAAAGGGCCTAGTGGTAGATAGGAAAACCCTGCGGTCAAGCAACACATTTTGCTGAATGCTCAATGTCCTACTATGCCTCTTGTGTTTTTAGAACTAATTATAGCCATGACGGGGGTTGATATCGGGATCAGTATCACCTACATTACCTGTCTCCATCCACCTGCTCACTTGCCTGCCCGCTCAGTCAAACCAAATATGCCTCTGCTGACTGCTTGGCCAAACCATGGCCCAGATGAGCCACAGCGAATCAGGTACAACAGGCTGGGCTAGACCCCCAGTGACTGTCCTGTTCTGGTGCCTCTTCCCTCGTAATCTGCTGCTGAGCCCAAAACATTGGTGAGTTGTGTAGCAACAGCATAGCAGGATGGTTTCTTGAGAGCTTCCCATAATCTGTCATGGCTGTTCATCAGTGGATGGCCTTAGCAACCTGCTCACTTTATTCACTTGCATGGGCTTCCTGCCTGCTGTTCTGATGTCATGCAGGTGGCATTTCAGCAGTCACACAAACTGTAGTGTGACAACATCCTTACAATCTTATTATATAACATACTAAAAACATTGTACACTGGAGCCTGAGTTTGTTATACACATTATACAACATGGGGAGGGGTGTAAGCTGAGTGGTTAGTGTGCAACCAGCCATTACGTACATTTGCTAGGCCTCATGGCAAATATGTGCAAAATTCATCCATGAAGACGAATCACACATTATTTTTCCTGGTCAATACACATAAATTCCAACAGGCTTGGGAAATTAAATCCATTTTCTGGTAGGAACTTACCACCTTTTTCATGAAATCTGATTCTGGGCAAAGCTTGATGGAAACTATAAACCCACTCTGAGGGCCAAACTTCAAATCACTTTTTCAAAAGTGTACAGAAACGGCCCACCTTTATTTTGAAGACAAAGCAGTCATGAGAATTCAATCTGAAACATGCTCCCAATTTCAACTGGAGCACTCTACCAGTTTTCTGACAAAAATTCATCACACCTTGCTTTCATTTGCTCTAAAGTGTGATTCATTGCAGAAATCTTCCAATGAAAAACAAAAATCAGGCGGGGAGGTGACTTTCCAGCAGGAAATGGCTGTGATTCCAATTCAGGTTAGAATTCCAATTCAGCTACCCTTTCTTCAAAATAAGTGTTGTCAGTTTAAACATACTCCCCATCCCACCCCCAGAAAAGGTGTGTTTATCATAATGTGTAGTTTGCCCGCAAAATACAATGGCTGACAAAGCAAAGGAAGTAATAATTTACTGAGATTTACTTTTCACATGGGAAAACCCACCACTGCCCACCACTGAGACAGGATGAAACACACTCACAAAAAGTGTAAGAGGAGCTAATTAATTAAATAGGTTTGAATAGAACAGCGTGAAATGGTAAAGTAGTCTATTTCCTCCCCCCCCCCAATACTTTTTTGTACTGTGGTGACTAATGTTTATTGATTCCCCCTTGTGAGATATTGAAGGATTCTTCCACAAGATGCCATGCTGTTTTAAAAGCTCATGGTAAAGTCAGCTCCTGCTGGTGTACATTAAAGGGCACCAAATGATATCCACTGATAATAGCACCATTAAGACGTCACCTACTGTGTATATTTGTGAATAGGGATGTTTCCTTGTTAATAGAATGGAAGTATTATTTTTTTTTTCCTTCCACATGGCAAGAGCCCAAGCAGTTTGACACCATTTATTTAATCAAGGGGGAGTAACCAGAGTCTGGTTTGGAATTGGAACTCTCCAGTGGAAAATGCATTTTTAATGAAATCCGGAAAAGTGTGACTCTGCCTTTTTTTCTTCATTATTAAAAATACAGTGTTATATTCAAAGAATTCACCAAGAATAGCTAAAACAGCAGTAGCCTTATACAGAGTCATCAAACAAATAGGAAATCTACACACCACAATTATTTCAAAACACCTGCGTGCATACATGCAGAAATAATTTGCTTCATAGTAAATACTCTAGGGTGTGATCCAGCTATGCTTTACTTAGAGTAGACCCATTAAATTAATGGACATGACTAAATTAAAACCTAGTTGACTATAACGCATTGAACACAATATACCATATATGCATTCTATGCTCACGCCGGATCAAATTTGCTACTTTTATTTAAACTCTTTGGACTTCCCTCAAAATTCCTTTTGAGAGGAAGTTTAAGCAGGAACTTCCAGCCCAGCCCATTATTGATTTATTTCTTGACTTTTTATTTGTGTGACAATTTGGTGGGTGTGGTTAAACCTCAGACTAATATTAATAACAACAGCAACAATAGGTTTAAGAGTAAAAACTCTGCTTCCTGCCCATTGTTTCCAAAAGGAAGGGTTAGAAGCTCTAGCAGAGGTGGTCAAGCTTCCCTTTTGAAATTTTGAAATTACCTGAGTCTTCCCTCCGGCATAAAAAAAAAATATATTTTCGAAGAACTCCATGTAGTTTTTCTGTGCCAAACCATGGTTGATCCATCTTGGGATACTTTTGCCCAGTCATTTCTATAAAGCAGGAACAACTGCTAGCAGGGCAAAATCAGTGGGTCAAAGTTAAAATCCCACCCCTTGCATGTCATCCCCAGAGTATAGTTGGTGACTTTTGACCCTGACAGCTTTTAAAATCTGCCCCATGTGATGTAATGTGATGTTAACAGAGAAATCTGAGGGCTCCTTTGGACAAAAACAAACAAACAAACAAACAAACAAAAAACCAAGGACACCAGCCAGGAATACCAGAGCAAAACAGCAGCCAGTAGGCTTGGTCTTTATTGAAGACTGTTGTGACAGAACTGCCACCTGCCACAAGGTGGAACAAGATGGAAGCCCTGAACAAAAGAGCCCCCAAACTTTTATTAGCTGCTAATCCCCATGTTACACCCCCCAAAAACTACATCACGGTTACATCATGAAAGGGGAGGTCTGGTGGCAGTAATCTGAGCATCCTGGACCCTGCCCCATGGTTCCCCTTGTCCTCCACGTGAAGAGATATTTGTAGTATTCACAGGTTGTGGCAGCCTCAGAATCTGGGTCTCTTAAGTTCCAGCCCCTGACAGGCATGTGTATTTTGCCTAAAGTTAAATTTGAGAACAATTTTTTGAGGGGCAAATAGCTGTAGCAATGCTAAGGAATACAGGAATAATTCTGATAAGGTTTCATGGCCTTTCTCCATGGGGAACACTGCATACAGTAGAACCTCAGATGTCGAATGTAATCCATTCCGGAAGACCGTTTGACTTCTGAAACGTTCGACAACTGAGGCGCAATTGCCGGTCGGCAAAATCCATTGAAAAAAATGGAGAAATGCACCTCGGACGCCATTCGAAAATGGAAGCATTCACTTCCAGGTTTGTCGGCGTTCGAAAGCCGAAACGTTCGACTTCCGAAGCATTCGACAACCAAGGTTTCACTGTATCACTATTCCCAATTTGGCATTTTACAAGGGTAAGGCAACCCTGTGAATTTGATATACTGATACTGTTCCTGCCTTTCCTTTTGTTGCTGTTCCTTTCTTCTCATATTTGCCCCCATGGAAATGTACTCTGGAAGTAACTGGGAGAAAGTTTGCCTAGAGAAACAGAAATAGGTGATATTTGTCCATAACAAACTTATCCCTTCACTCACCCACTCATTATCCATTGATCCACTGCACAAGATTTCCACAACCCTTTGAGATGGCCTGACCCAACATTTGGAAATCAATTCTTTAAATTCAAGAATAATAAATGACTGTATGATCACACACCAGCCAAACAAGAAGAACATAAAAGCAGCAACTTCAAAACACTCCACTGACATTTTTTACATAACATTTGCTCCACTTTGAAAAGGAGCTTGTGCTATGACTCAGAATTTGCATAGGAACGTGACAATACAGTCAAAGCATTACAAATAAACATGTATTGTGTCTTCTCACGTATGAAGCCAAACATAGATGCTACTGGGTTTCTAAACATATCAAAGCTTGCCTAGTCCTTTCTAGCTATGGCCATAACAGATTGATAACTGCTGGCCTTCAAGAATGATTTCCTTTTTGTTTTTCAGAGATCAACAAATGTTTGCTTTTAGGAGCCCTACTGGCCACAAATAAATTAATTTTACACAGCACAACAAGGGCCGCCAGCAATGTTTGCACAGCTGCCAGCAGAGTAAAACATGTAACACAAAAGGGACCAGCATGATTGAGTGCTCTGCTGACAGCTATACTGAGTCTCCCTTTTTTCCTTTCCAAATCCATCCCAACATTTGCCAATATTTCACTTCTGTGCTGAGTTATGTGACTGTGCTGAGTGAGTGTTATATATGCCAAGTGGCATGGGTGCATGGGTGCTGTGGAGGAGGGGGAATAGTGTACTGTGTTGGGTCCACTGGAGGCCCTAGATATGAGACAAAAGATAAAAATCCTTAGCTAAGAACGTTGTTATTGTTTTTATATTATTCAGTTGTAAGGATAATGAGGTGGATATTCAAGGCAGGGCAGCTATGGCAATGGCTTGCCTCTCGAAAATAGTATGGGAGAATGTGATGCTAATGACCAATACTAAGATGAAGGTCTACCAGGCTTGTATGTTGTTCACGATGCCTTATGGAAGTGAGTTGTGGGCAACTTACACCCATCTTATGTGCTACGTCAGGAAGATTTTGGGCATCACATGGCACAACAGTCTCCAACAAAGATGTGTTCTTCCAAGCCCACATTCCCTCCTGTCTCAGTGATGTCTATACTGGCTTGGTCATGTCCAAGAATGGAAGATGGCAGGATTCCCAAGGTCATGCTCCATGGGAGATAGCTTCAGGCACCAGGCCTGTTGGAAGACCAAGCTGGTGCTACAAAGATGTTTGCAAACCTGACATGAAGGCTGGCAAAATCAACCCTGCTATATAGGAATCCCTTGCAGATGACTGCAGTACCTGGAGACAGGCAGTCAGGTTGTGTATCCACAGCAGTGACCAAAGGAGGAATGACCACTAGGAGGAGCACAGGGAGAAGAAACGCCATGGTGCATCTGAGGATGTTTTGCCCCTCCCATTGCAAGAATCTGCTGACAATGTTTCAGAAGGGAGGGGGTGGATTTTGCTCATCACTTCGAATCATAGAATAATAGAATCATAGAGTTGGAAGAGACCACAAGGGCCATTGAGTCCAACCCCCTGCCAAGCAGGAAACACCATCAGAGCACTCCTGACATATGGTTGTCAAGCCTCTGCTTAAAGACCTCCAAAGAAGGAGACTCCACCACACTCCTTGGCCGCAAATTCCACTGTCGAACAGCTCTTACTGTCAGGAAGTTCTTCCTAATGTTTAGGTGGAATCTTCTTTCTTGTAGTTTGGAACCATTGCTCCGTGTCCGCTTCTCTGGAGCAGCAGAAAACAACCTTTCTCCCTCCTCTATGTGACATCCTTTTATATATTTGAACATGGCTATCATATCACCCCTTAACCTCCTCTTCTCCAGGCTAAACATGCCCAGCTCCCTTAGCCGTTCCTCATAAGGCATCGTTTCCAGGCCTTTGACCATTTTGGTTGCCCTCCTCTGGACACGTTCCAGTTTGTCAGTGTCCTTCTTGAACTGTGGTGCCCAGAACTGGACACAGTACTCCAGGTGAGGTCTGACCAGAGCAGAATACAGTGGCACTATTACTTCCCTTGATCTAGATGCTATCCTCCAATTGATGCAGCCCAGAATTGCATTGGCTTTTTTAGCTGCCGCGTCACACTGTTGGCTTATGTCAAGTTTGTGGTCAACCAAGACTCCTAGATCCTTTTCACATGTACTGCTCTCAAGCCAGGTGTCACCCATCTTGTATTTCTTCCGCTCCAGCCTGTAGGAGTCTGAGTGTTATCTGTATATAGGTTAAGTGGCTGCTCAAGCAACTGTAACACTCATGCAGTCCAGCGTCTCCGATTAGTCTTTAGTTAATTTTAGTTCTGCAGTAGCTGTAAAGAATACAAGAAGTTATACTTCAGAGCTGTCATTCATGTGGTCCATACTCTGCTGTGCTCCGCTGACTTTTGGAACTGAGTTTGGTGCTCACAGTTCTAAGTTGTGAATCCACAGCACTTTGACCTGCTGCAGCAGTGGAAGGTCTCTGGAAGTGCTTTCCCAGCTTGCCTGGCCCAGTCGGGGCTGAAGAGGTTGAGCCCAGTTGTTGGCACCGGCTCAAAGGCGAAGATGACATCATCTGCAGCAGCACAACCGGACACCTTCATCTGCCCCAGCTGCAGCAAAACATGTCTCTCCCATTATTAGTCTCTACAGCCACAGCAGGCGCTGTAACTCTCCAATGGTTTGACTTTACCACCAAAGGTGGACTTTTCCATGGTCTCCTGAAACAGACAGTTGCCAAGACACAACACACTAAGGCAATCATTCAATCAGCGCAAACATTTCTGCTTGTCATTGAGCTCGCAGGGCTCATTGCACTGGCCTCAACAAGTGTAGCAATGCAGCTGAATCTGGCCCTTAAATATTAACTTATTTTTTTAAAAAAAAAATCATAATGCTTGTCTCGCGCGGCAAAAAGTGCCTTCTCCTCCAGCCTCTTGTCTTCCCTCTGAAGTATAGGATTTATGCATGCATACATATATAATTTTATTTGTATCCCACCTTTCCATAGTATTACAAACATAACAATGGTCGTAAAAAATAATTAAAACATCAAAAGTACACACTCAAATTAAACAATTTTCACATAAATCATGAGATCTAAAATGAAGATACAAAAATTAATGCCGATAACGACAATAACACTTTCCTCACAATGAAAACTCAAGCCCAAGAGCTCATGCTATTTCTCCTACCGGTAATTATTTAGTTACGAATCCATGGTAAAGGAGCGAAAAGATTAGAGTACCATTGAGATTTAGGGGAGGGAGGATATGAAGCTATTCACAAAAAAGACCTGCAGTATATATGTATAAAGGTAAAGGGACCCCTGACCATTAGGTCCAGTCGTGACCGACTCTGGGGTTGCGGCGCTCATCTCGCTCTATAGGCCGAGGGAGCCAGCGTTTTGTCCGCAGACAGCTTCCAGGTCATGTGGCCAGCAGAACCAGAGCAGCACACGGAAACGCCGTTTACCTTCCCACCAGAGCAGTACCTATTTATCTACTTGCACTTTGATGTGCTTTCAAACTGCTAGATTGGCAGGAGCAGGGACCGAGCAACGGGAGCTCACCCCGTCACGGGAATTCGAACCGCTGAACTTCTGATCGGCAAGTCCTAGGCTCTGTGGCTTAACCCACAGCGCCACCCGCATCCCTTGTATATATGTGTATACACAATCAATTTGTAAAGTGCTATTTAGTTCCATATCATTCATTATGCTACACACAAACACACACACACGGCTGCCTCATTCTATCTCTACTAAAATAGTATTCCTGCCTACTATCCTGCTATTGTTGCACAACATACAAACAGAGGTGTTTTATGCTCCCCTGGTGGATCATGTGGGGGCTTTTAAGAGTTCAGGAGTTTCACAGCTGAATTTTCTAAATTGTGTTGATAGTACAAGCCCTTCCCCCGCCCCAGGTACTAGTTTTTGAAGGACATGGGAAGCATGATTTAGTTTAAAAGGGGGTTGGGGTTGGGACAGGATTTGTTCATTTAATCATTGGATCTGCTGAGAAAAGGGACAGATTCCTACGTTGCTACCAGTGTGAGACAAATTTCCCTGCTTCAGCCTGGTAAGTTTGGCATATGGTGACGCATAGACACCCTCTTTTGCTTTCCTTGCTATTTAATGCCAGAAGCTAGGCCAAAAACTAGGTATTCTCCCTGTAGGGAACCGACCCACGACTTCCCACTGGCAGCGAGATTTTCCATCTTCAAGTCGAAAGGGGGATTTTGTGACGGCCACATTGGTGGCATTTGAGGTCAGAATCTAAAGATGCCAGCCCAAGTGCGGGAAGAGACAATAACTGAAAGAGCAAGGAAATGTAACTTTAAACAGAAGTGAAGTATTAGGACTATTAATTTCATTGCTGCACTAACTTGTTAAGATATACAGTTTATTAAGTTTAATGTACAACAGGAGAGGAGACGATGTCTCTTTGATTTGCAAAAGGGGTGTATAAACTCCAAGCTTGCCAATTCCTACAGTAGGAAAACAATGACTTTCAAACTGATAAAGGGTGTCCCATTTGCATTTGAATTGCCATTGACACAACGCATTAAAGTGACAAAAAAAGCAATGGTACACTTTCAAATTTAAAGTGATATGGTGTATTTCAAGGTGCAAGCACTGCGGAGCCAGGAGCACTGTTTTATGGAGCTGTTCCTGAAAGAGGAATAAATGCAGCAAACAATTATTTACCACATGGCTGAGTCTGATTTGTGAATCGAGGCAGTTTTCCATTCTGGTAGAAGAGTGAGTTATTCAGTATAGGGCACACTTCGCAAATAATTTTCCCTGCACAGTTAATAGGCACTGGGAAACAACGTGGGTTTGAGCTAAATTTGGAAGTGTGTGTTAGGGGTATCTGGAGAGTTTGGAGGAAAGCTAGAAAGGTTTTTTCGACAATTAGGGGAAAAAAATTATTGGCTATGTGTTAATGTGTAGGGGAGCAAATCCCTACATTGGTACCATTTCAAGACAATCTGAATGTTTCTGCTTGGGGAAAACTTAAGAGAACCAGAATCAGGAGGTGATCAGGTCCATTGCTGTCACAGAAACAAGTCTGGCACAGGATCCAGCCCCAAACACCCAATTTCAGGGGTTGCCACCAGCTACTACTGGCAGTAGCTTCTATCTGGCAATTGGCAGGCACATTGGAGTGCTCATGGCTGGCAGCATTGTGGATATTGGGACTGCTCTGTATATGTTTAACTTCATGGATCCAAACAGAAGAAGAAGAGGAGGAGGAGGAGGAGAAGGAGGAGGAGGAGGAGGAGTAGTTTGGACTTGATATCCCGTGTTTCATTCCCCTTAAGGAGTCTCAAAGTGGCTAACAATCTCCTTTCCCTTCCACCCCCACAACAAACACTCTGTGAGGTGAGTGAGGCTGAGAGACTTCAGAATTGTGACTAGCCCAAGGTCACCCAGCAGTTGCATGTGGAGGAGCCGGGAAGCGAACCCGGTTCACCAGATTACGAGTCCGCCGCTCTTAACCACTACACCACACTGGCAAAATACACCCCCTTGCAAAAAACCCACATTGAAGGCAATTTTGCGGCATTTTATTTGGCTTAGAAGAAACTTTGCTCCTTTCTGCGATCTTCTGTGTCACATCAAGTTAAGTTTCACTAACCTCATTTCTAAGCAACTGCAGTACTATATGTAGCTAATTGCCACCAGGCAACCTACTGAGAGGCCATTCGCTCTGGAACCCTGCGCATGAAAATATCATGGTAACCAAATTTACTAACTGGAAGTCTAGCGAATGCTCACGTTCCAAGAGCCACTGCATGCCCACCTCTTTCAAACAATAAATTCTTTGAAATGGAATCCGTGCAAGGAAGTTCTAAACAATTGAGGGAGCTGGCACTCCCCACCCCCCTTTGATCCAGCTCTGAAAGTTTCAAGTTACAGAGTACCTCCGGTCTGTCATTTGCCTGCTGGGAAGCAACCTCAAAAGGTAAGGTTGTTCAAAGCCTTGGTTTTCTAGGACACCTCTTAATAGCTCGACCTAGTCTATTACACTTAACGCCTGCGGTGCAAGCCTGCTAAGTGTCAGACATTAGTCTTCTAATTGCCCTTAAGTGCAGTCCCTCTTTTAATGCTTTGACATTAGGGCTTTATTTGTCATCGCCCACCACTACGCTGATGCTTTCATATGGATGGAAATGTTCAGTGGAGAGGAACTAGCAGTACTGGGACTTCTTCTACTCTTCCACTTTATGGCACTCCTGGAAGAGAATATTTGCATTTGCAGAGATGGATCTTTTACTCCTGTCTTACTGTAGGAATATCCAGCTTTCGCATGCTATTTCTGCACCTCACCAGTTAAAGCTAGTTTGGGAACCATGCATTTTGGTTCCCCAAGAAATGTCTTCCACATTGCCACATTAAGTTATGGATCTACAGATATAGATATGTAGCCTTTTAAATTATTCCACATACAGTATCATACAATCACCAAGTAAGGCAGGTCAGTATTATTGTCGATCACATGTCTCAGATGGGGAAAGCCACCGAGTGAGTCATCACAACAGAAGCAGCAGTTCAGGCTCATAGCCACTAAACTACACAGGTAGGTTTAGAGTGCTGTGCATTAGCTGGTAATTCACAGCTCATCTGATATTGGCAGTTCTAGCAAAACAGTTTGGCGGTACCAATACAAGTTGGAATGATTGCTAAAATTCTGCCTTTGTGAATCCCAATAGGATCTGATTCCAGGATGAATGTGTGAATCAGAATGCAGTTATCTTTAGATTTTGTACCAAACTTCTCTGTTGTTGTTGTTGTTGTTGTTGTTGTTGTTGTTGTTGCACAACTCTCAACCACCAAAATATCAAAATGTGTTTTGAGTAAAATATGTTAAGAAATTTACATTCAGAAATGTGTACTTGGAAGTGAATTTTCATACAGAATTCATTTTTTTAATATAAAATGCAGACTAATTTGGAAATAGAACAGGATGAACTTATGAAAGAATGCATGATAAGGTTCCAAAGAAAAGGAAACCAGCATAATGAAGGGGGGAGGGGGAGCATAGTGCATAGACTAGACTAGACTAGACTAGAATTTCTAGAATTTGAAGGGGCCAATAGGGTCACCTAGTCACTGAACCCATGATACTGGGATTAAGAATCTCATGCTCTATCAACTGAGCTATAGCAATATATTTTAAGATCACATTACTCCCATTTCAGCCTCCTACACTGCTGGTAGTTATAGTATCTAAAGGAGAATTTCAATGATTATGCTTTTAGCATGCATGAGTTTGTTTCTTCTGAATAAACAGGGTAGTCAGAACTGTCAGTTAATAAAAGCTGTTCACCAAAAATGTAATAATGGGTTTTGTGTTCGATGAAACGCAAAGAGGACGCAGAGCAGTTACCTGAATATCCATACAGAATTCTTCCAAGTAACAAAAAAATACGTTTTTCGTGGATAGTCATCACGCCATGTTAAATTAATTGTGATTTCATTGTGGGGTGGTTACTGAGGTGTCCTGGTTATGGCTCATTATGTATCTCATTAAGGATGCAAAGGTTGGCATTTATTTTGTTGGTCAATGGGTGACATTGGTCATTCAGTAGTCTTCAATGCTTGGCTGAATACGTGCATCTGTGGTCTCTCATTCTTCTTGTTGTTTTTAAATAAATGCCTAATAAATTCTTAGAGACTAAAAATGTATTTTGCTGCACAAACAGATCCCATCACACTATAAAGGTAGAGCAATATAACAATTAGGATTTCAGAGTTAATGAACATGTTCAAGGGGCATTCCTTAAAATGTTTTTTAAAAAAATAATAATCACAGGCTATAACATTAAAATAAGAACTACTCAAAGGTACCAGTTAGATCTTGAAAACTTTTATTATTATTATTTTCTTCTCAAGTGAAAACAGACATTTTGTTCTTTTCTTACCTGTACATATCCATTCTTCATGAGAAGCAGGCAGCAGAAAATGAGAGGAGAAGGGATCAAAGTTGATGACTTCCTCCCCGCTTCACAATGCCATTACATAGAAATGACAGAAAACTGAATGAAAACATGAACTTCTGAAAACAGCATTAAGGAACTATCAACACAAAAAGAACAGTTTGAAAGAAGACTGGAAGGAGTTAGATAGTTGTCAACACATCCCTGTGAGATTTCCCCACATGCCATGGCTAGGAGAAATATAGACAAACATTTTACCACAAATTTGCTGATAACTTGGAAGGGCACTTTGGGCGAGATGAAACTCTTGTGGAAGCTGCCAGCTTATCATTCCTGGTCTCGAAAATCAAGGCCTGGGGGAAATTATCCCTTGGATGAAACCTATGTGGTAGTAGTGAGTAGTAGTGTGGGGATTTGCAGTCAAAATAACTGCATGTTTTGCTACATAAGCATATGAAGGGGAGAAGATTCACAGGTTTCCTATTTACTAGAGAGGGCACTGTGTGATGTCACTTCCCTTGAGTTCTCTGGTGCGGAAAAGACAAAAGGGTTTAATTCTTTCTACTTGCCCATTCTTCAAAACTCAGCCTTTCTTTCCACCATGCTTCTGAGGCAAAATGGACATCTGTCTGGTGTCTGCTGCAAGCGGAGATTTCCTTTTGAACTCAAATATGTACAGTGGTTACGTACTTAATCCGTTCCAGAGGTCTGTTCTTAATCTGAAACTGTTCTTAACCTGAAGCACCACTTTAGCTAATGGGGCCTCCCGCTGCTGCCGTGCCGCTGCCGCGTGATTTCTGTTCTCATCCTGAAGCAAAGTTCTTAACCTGAGGCGCTATTTCTGGGTTAGCAGAGTCTGTAACCTGAAGCATATGTAACCTGAAGCGTATGTAACCCAAGGTACCACAGTATTTCGTCAAATCTAGAAGTAGAATTTCCCACCTCGTTTTTGTTACTCTTACAGATGGAATCAAGTGCAACACTTTATGTAAGTAAACACTACATTCATGCTTAAACTGTGATTCTTTTAATTAAGTGGGGAAAGGGGGAAATCCAGTCTGTTACTGGATAAATTGCAATAAAGTTACAAAGCCTAGTTCCAAAGTTTCCACTTTACTGGTGCAAAGAATGGTGTTATAAACCCTGCTAATTGTTGTAAGTTTAAACTTTCTGCTCACACACGTAGTAGGTAAGATAAATGATAAAATATATCCTAGCCTGCCTATAAAATCCATCCAACAAACAGTACAGTAGGACGCGGGTGGTGCTGTGGTCTAAACCATCGAGCCTCTTGGGCTTGCCGATTGGGAGGTCAGCAGTTCTATTCCCTGTGACAGGGTGAGCTCCCGTTGCTCTATCCCAACTCCTGCCAACCTAGCAATTTGAAAGCATGCCAGTGCAAGTAGATCAATAGGTACCACTGCAGCAGGAAGGTAAACGGTGTTTCTGTGCACTCTGGTTTCCGTCATGAAGTCCTGTTGTGCCAGAAGCGGTTTAGTCTGTTGGGATACTGCCAGGGAGACATCGGGCAGGCCTCCACTGTCGATTCCGGACGATCCATCGATCCACCGTAGAACAGCATCAGTCAATTAGCGACACGAGCCTCAGACACATTCCAAGACCCGTGCACGCCCTTTTCAGCAGACTCCACAACAGAAGATGCACCCAGAAGAGCATATTTACAACTTTATTCAACGTTGGTCAGAACAAAGGAAAAACATGACCGCTTGCTTCGAAGTTGAGGAAACAGACAGAACAAAAAGGTAAAGGTAAAGGTACCCCTGCCCGTACGGGCCAGTCTTGACAGACTCTGGGGTTGTGCGCCCATCTCACTTAAGAGGCCAGGGGCCAGCGCTGTCCGGAGACACTTCCGGGTCACGTGGCCAGCGTGACATCGCTGCTCTGGCCAGAGCCAGAGCCAGAGCCAGAGCCGCACACGGAAACGCCGTTTACCTTCCCGCTGGTAAGCGGTCCCTATTTATCTACTTGCACCCGGAGGTGCTTTCGAACTGCTAGGTTGGCAGGCGCTGGGACCGAGCAGCGGGAGCGCACCCCACCGCAGGGATTCGAACCGCCGACCTTTCGATCGGCAAGTCCTAGGCGCTGAGGCTTTAACCCACAGCGCCACCTGCTATATACAAAACGGAAACTCCCTGTGAGCAGCAAGTACGCAGGCTTGTGACACACAACAGCCTGCTCCCTTTTTAAGGTGGAACGGAAATATCCTAACATCGTCATGCTAGTCATGCTAGTCAAGACTCAGAAAGCTGTCTGTGGACAAACACCAGCTCCCTTGGCCTGAAAGCGAGATGAGCACTGCAACCCCATAGTTGCCTTTGACTGGACTTAACTGTCCAGGGGTCCTTTGCCTTTTACCTTACAGTAGTTTGATCTCCTGATGAAGAGCTCCATGGAGATCCTCTGCAAGCATCTTCAACATTCACTTCAGTGGAAGATGCACATCCTTCTGCAGCAGGCTCAGACATCTGCAAGATGTTGCCAGCCTCTTTTTTCTGTTAAAAAGAGTTCAATGTGGCTTTATGTGGTGCCCCAGTGAAGATCTACCTCTCCCCAGCTAACAAAAAAAAAGTAAAATGTGAGGTGGGCCATATACATATAAAATTGATTTAGATGGTATTACCCATTTCCTTGAAAGGGAAGAGCAATGGAACCTGTGCCTCCCTGTGGATTGTCCACGTGCTAATTTATAGGCTTGCCTACTTCTTCTTCACATTAAGAACCTGCTAAGTGTATTACGGAGGCGGGTGGTGCTGTGGTCTAAACCACTGAGCCTAGAGCTTGCCGATCGGAAGGTCGGCGGTTCAAATCCCCGCAACGGGGTGAGCTCCCGTTGCTCGGTCCCTGCTCCTGCCAACCTAGCAGTTCGAAAGCACATCAAAGTGCAAGTAGATAAATAGGTACTGCTCTGGCAGGAAGGTAAATGGTGTTTCTGTGCGCTGCTCTGGTTTCGCCAGAAGCGGCTTAGTCATGCTGGCCACATGACCAGGAAAAACTGTCTGTGGACAAACGTCGGCTCCCTCGGCCAGTAAAGCAAGATGAGCGCCGCAACCCCAGAGTCGTTCGTGACTGGACTTAACTGTCAGGGATCCTTTACTTTTACCGTTTTAAGTGTATTAGGTCTAGGGCAAAGTCTCTAAAATAATTCATTTCATTGTATGTGGGTGGATGTTAGTTACAGCAGCTCAGGACAGACTTGAGGGATAGATCCCCTGTGCTCCACCTCATTTTGAAATTAAAAGATTTGTATAATCTCATCAGTAAATTAAAAAAAAAATCTGATTCCCCAACCTTTTGAAATTTGCTACCAAAGTGTAATTCCATCCTGACCACTTTAAAGGGAATGAACCTATAGATTAATATATGTGAACAATGAACATGAGAAGCTGCCTTTGTCAGACCATATGACCTTCTGGTTCCAACTAGCAAAAACTCTCCTTGGTCTCCAGTAGAAGCCTTTCCCAACCTTGCTTGCTGAGATACTTTAAACAGGCCTGGCTAAACCCAGAACCTTCTCTGTGCAAAATTCCAAAGGCTAGCATCACAAATTGTTCTATGGGATGAAGGAATGAATTTGAAATGGTGACCATAATGTGTGATTGTACGGAAACCAAGAGAAGCCTTATTTGAGTGTAGGGAGCCAAAGAGATCATGGGCTATATAGATCTTTCAAATAAGCACAGTGACCTTCAAGATCTTTCTGGAATTGTTTTAATAGGCTTGTTCAAACAGCTATTGTCAGCCAAATACCTCTGTATGACTCATAGCGAACCAAGACATTTTAAAGTCAACTGTGTACTGCCCCCTGATTACGGAGGTTCTACTTTGGGATGACACTTACTTTTCCAGAACTTCTTTACCAAATGAATATGAAGATAAGATGAAGAAAAACAATCTACTAGCCTATTTTTTTCTCCTTTCATTTCTGTGGCATTTCCAGTGTTGGGTATCACTGGCCTGATGAATGGTCTGGCTACATTTCATCAGGCATCTAATGATCTATCTTGTTTGGTGTTGAGACATGAGCACCTCCTCACATACTAAGTTGAGAGTAGCATTATTGTTTTTTCCCTGTAAAAGCACACCATGTGAAATGAAGAGTTTTTGTGTTTTTAAAGAGTTTGCTTGAAGGGGCGGACTTCAGTGCTTTTGAATATAGTCTTGAGCAGTTTTCTCTTCACACTGCAATAGAGAAGAGCTCCATTTCCCCAAAGACTGGGTTTGTCAGGACTGGGCAGATGAAGAGGAGTGGTGGAGACCAGACCACCTCCCCAGGAGCCTCCCAGAGAGGAGGAAGGGGCAAATAGTATAGATCTGCAGGACTGGTTTGACACAGGGTGCACCCCAGAGGGACACGGGTGGCGCTGTGGGTTAAACCACAGAGCCTAGGACTTGCCGATCAGAAGGTTGGCGGTTCAAATCCCCGCAATGGGGTGAGCTCCTGTTGCTTGGTCCCTGCTCCTGCCAACCTATCTGTTCGAAAGCACATCAAAGTGCAAGTAGATAAATAGGTCCCGCTCCGGCGGGAAGGTAAACAGTGTTTCCGTGCGCTGCTCTGGTTTCTCCAGAAGCAGTTTAGTCATGCTGGCCACATGACCCGGAAGCTGTACGCCAGCTCCCTCGGCCAATAAAGCGAGATGAGCGCCGCAACCCCAGAGTCAGTCCCAGGGACCAAGCAATGGGAGCTCACCCCATTGCGGGGATTCGAACCGCCGACCTTCTGATCGGCAAGTCCTAGGCTCTGTGGTTTAACCCACAGCGCCACCCGTGTCCCTCTGGGGTGCACCCTGTGTCACTTGTTCCTTTGTTCCTTTGGTCCATGGTCCAAGCAAAGTGTAGGGTTGATTCTTGAGATAGTTAAGGAGCAAAGAATTGGTCCTGTTGGAGCTGTGAGCTAACTAATTATTGAAAACCAGGATTTTATGTAAACGTCTATGCAGAAGTGAGGGGACTTTCTCTGGAAGTGGGTAACATAACACCAAATCCTTTAAACTATGTTTGTTCCTTCTAGTGTACTATTGTGTTTTGTGAGATGGGTTTGAATTGAAGAGGACATAACCTTAATTTGGGAAGACCACATATTTATCTCTGTAATTCCTGAATCATAAATGTACCTTAAAAGAGAACCTCATTGTCTGTAGGTGATAGGACAGATGGTTTGTAAGGGGTACCTATTGTTACACTACTACAACTGTAACATCTTTTGTGGTATATCACACATGCCAGAAATGACCAGGCAATTGATTTGAATGATTTCTGACATTCTCAGAGCCACTGATTCACCCATGTTTATCTGGAACAAAATGCTGACTTGCATTCTAACACAAAGCCTCTGTATCTGTGTCTTATTTAGTGGTCTAATGTTTTTTTTCTTAATGCAAACAGAGAGGTGGCTGGCTAGTATATCTCTTGCATGTAATCCTGTTATTGTAATGATAATCCATATTGACTGTGTGATTGCCACTGAAAATTATCTGTGTAGGACTGTTTCTTTATGCTCCACTAATGGGATTTTGCAGATTACACTGAGTGCTACACACACACACACACACACACACACACACCAGAAATTCATGGAGGAAAACAGACAGAACTGCTCTACTTATAGTTCTGTTCTCTAAAGAAGTAGGTGCATCCCACATGATCCCAGGGCACCCTTGAAGCTATATATGCCCACCCGCTCCTGATGATAGCAGACCACCTTCTTTGAAAAACCTACCACTTGGCTACCACCACTTACATCCCCCTGCATTGCACAGCTTCAGGGGAGTGTGTGGGGTGTTTCAGATCAAGCAAGGTAACAGGGAAGCTAAACAAGTCTGGTTGTGCTCCCCAGAAGATGCCTCAGAACCCTCTCCAGAACATATGGGATCCTTGGCTGATGGGGTGACATGAAATAGAATGACTGAAAACCACTGCTTCAAGCATACATACAGGGTAAATGGAGCCATAAGAATGGCAATATATTTTGCTAGTCCTTTTGCTGTCCTTGAAAATCCTTGGATGTTTTGCCGTGGCAAAAATACCAAGCACTGCTTTACAATATCACTTTAGACCAAATTCAGTGGCAACTCTAGGTTTCATGTTGGTGTTTGACAAGGAAAGAATGTGCAAGTGTAATGGTCTCTGACTGTAAGTTATGGGGTCCTATCATTGTACTGTCTGACTCTCCAGTTGTAAAGCTTTGCGCCAGAATATTTGTTCTGACACTGCATCACTTCAACAGGAGCAAAATGTCCTAAGGGTTTTAATTATTTTTGACTAGGATTGCAAGAAGCTTAAGCAAGATCTTAAGTATATTTTACTGCTTGTATGAAATATTTCTGACAAATTCTACTAGTTTTATTTTTTATTTTTTAAATTGAACTCTGTTGGAAAATTCCTCAGATGTTTAGCACCAGTAGGAATTCATCTCAAATTCCACTTTAGCTAAAATTAGATAGCAAATTAGGGTTGTGCATAAGAAGAGACTTGATAGATCAGAACACTAGTTCTCCAGCCTTCCAGAAACACCACAAGTGGGGCTTTAAAGAAATAATAGTCCTTCCCTGCTGTTTTCTACCAGGCCAGCAATCAAAACTTATAGTTCTTGTGACAATGGAGGGATGAAGACAGAGAAATAGGGGGGGGGGAATGCTATTCTTTAAGAAACTATTTGAACGCCCCTCAAAATTTATATTCCTGAGTGAGAGCTTCCCAAATTATCCTTGTTTGGCATTCTCTCTACACCTGCAAACTTAAAGCATGGGTTCCTGAATGCCAGCTTTTTATGGATGATTTTATCTTAGCCTACCATGTCTTTCCCATTACAATTTACTACTTCATTTTGCCATGCCAAAAAAAAATCCACATAAGGCAAGGCAACAATCCATTGATGGCTTCCCATTTTAATCTACCATACAGTAACTCACCAGAAGCCAATATATGTATGTACTAATAAAAGAAAACTCAATTGTCATGCGTTAGAGAAGGAGAAAGCTTCCTCGCAAATTAACTTGCATGATTTACTAACATCAAATGTAATTCATTCTCATGAAATATATGTTTGTTATTGCAATCAGTGTATTTTCCAGCCCATAACTTAAAACATGTGTGTCAATATAAAGTGACCAGACCAACATAATTTAAATGCAAAACAGCTTCACTCACAAGAAACCAGTATGATTTATTCTTGCCGATAAACACCATTGCCATCCGTCTGATTCTCTATCAATCAGGCCAAGATACTATATACAACAATCAATACGAAACAGCACTTTGTTTATCCTGCCACATGGAAACCAATCTTTGACTCTCATCTTTATGAGATAGATCCAGGCTATATTGCTCACACTTAGTTTATATTGAAATCAGTGGGGGTTTAAAGGTTAAACATGACTAACTTTTGATTTCAAGAAGACCAAAGTGTGATTAACTTAGTTTAGACCCAATCCATAGTAATAGTTTTGGTCATTGGATAGGTTCTAGATGTTTTTGAGACTTGACCTCTGTATGTTCATGCTTAGGCAATGATAAAGTGCTCCATAGTAAATAATAATAATAATAATAATAATAATAATAATAATAAGTAAGGTAAAAGTAAAGGACCCTGGATGGATAAGTCCAGTCAAAGGCAACAATGGGGTTGTGGTGCTCATCTCGCTTTCAGGCCTAGGGAGCCAACGTTTGTCCACAGACAGCTTTCCAGTTCAAGTGGCAGCATAACTAAACCACTTCTGGCACAACGGGACACCATGATGGAAACCAAAGCACACAGAAATGCCGTTTACCTTCCTTCCACAGTGTTACCTGATTATCTACAGGTAGCAAATTGTCACAACTTGTAAGGTTGCGGTTAGGCATTGGTTAATTTTTGGTTGGTGGAGGGGATGTGGTTGGCAGCCTGCCCCTCCAATGCTGCTGCTGCAAGGGAATTCCATTAAAGGAATCCAGGGGCTTGCCATGCTTTCGTCCGAATCCCTGGTCTGGGGCTTGGGCCATGCAAGCCCCTGGGAGAATGTGGGGAGAGGTGAGGGCCTGGGGCTCAGCTCCATTTTCTCCCCAATACTGTTTTCCTTTACTGGCTTTCACTGGAATCCGGAAGTCAGCTCTGTCCCTGGACGGGGACAGATAATTGGAACCAATGCCTAAGCAACCACTCACATTTATGTATTTTAATAAAGCTGTGGCCAAAATTATGCCAAAACCTTAAACAAAAATTCTGTGTGAATTGTGATTTATTTAGGGGGTGGCTTGGGAACCTCGACACACAAGTGAGCAGGCAGCCTCCCAGGCACCACAAGGGTTAAGCTCTGAATCGGAGGGAGGAGGGAGATTTGTGTCAGCTCATGCCAGATGAGAGGAAAAGAGGCAGGGCCAAAGAAGAGTCATAAAGTTCCCGCACTTTAGGTGCTGGAAAAGGGGGCGGAGGTCATTGGTGGTATCTGAATCAACAGACTCAGACTGATGGTGATTAGCTCATGATGCCTTTTGTAAATACTTAATTAAAAAGACCATAAAAACGCCAACGGGTGTGAAGTGGTGAATACAGTGATGAGAGAAACGTATCTCCCTGACACTGACTCTCCCAGAATTCTCCCATATTGGTAACTCCATTGATTAGGCTATGTGGCCTTTGCCTCCTAGGTGGGTCATAAGGAAAGGTTTAAATGAGTGTGATGTGATTGGCCAGAGAGAAACTGATAGGAGGAGTTAGAGTTAGAGTAGAGGTGTGTGTGGAAGTCAGTTGAGAGTTGGGAGCTGGAGAAGGAAGAGGGAGGATAAGTCTGTGGGTTGGTCGAGTTGTGTTGTGAGAGAGTGAGAGGAACTGTTAGGTGGAGTCAGATAGTTAGTTGGGATAATCAGTTTGGAGTTGTTAGGAACGTATGGGACAGTTAAGGAACTAAGATTAAGAAACTGACAAGAAAAATTAACTGAAACCATAAACTTGTTCATGCTTATAAAAATAAACTTGATTAATTGTTAATGTTAACAACTGTCTGGACTCCGTGTGTACCTGAGAGAAACGGGTTGATGGCAGCGAAGAGGCAATCACAGTGGTGGCACTGGGATCAATAGACTGTCAAACATCCAGGGACCCTGTGTGATCGCCGCAGGCTAACTCTGGGACATCCAGTTTATAAGGGGTACATGAAGAATAGAACAGTGGATGCTAATCTGAAATAGCTTCAACCTTTTCTATGGGTTGGGCTTTCTCAGTGACCAATATCCACATATCCTGTTCCGTTTTTGAGATTTGCATGGATGTTAGTGGCTACCCCCCCACACACACACACTTCTTGCTCTGGGAGTTCAGATTCTGGACAGTGGCAGGTCTAAATATTTGCTAGTGATGTGTATGAGTATGTATGCCTATGGAAAAGACTGAAAATCTTCTGACTTTCCCTGAAATGCTTTGCCTACAGGAAAATCAAATTCTCTTTGATTTTCCATTTAGATGTAATTCAGAGGTAACCTATGGATGATCACCTCCCCAATACATGCATGACTGTGATTGCAAACATATGAAAATTATATATATGGGTTCCCATGATATTTTCTCTCTTTTTTTGCATAAAGAGAGAACCCCATATTAACTTCCTTTGAAAAGTGATGGCAAATGTAAAAAAAACAAAACCCAAACTTACTAAGAAAAGGATGAGCTGGAAAAAATGAGCAAAAATATTTTGTGTATGTGCAGATTTTTGTGGGGAAATGTATATCCTTATCAAAAGCATTTGATTAGAAAAGCTGTGGGTACTTTCTTGACTTTTTTATCCAACACATTTTCTCTCTCTTCTCTTTCTAAGAAAATTAGCTGTCTCTAATGAAAGGCCACTGGCAATATAAGGCCGTACTCTGACATGCTCATTTTCATAGGATCATGACATATTTTCTCCTCACTAGCATTTCATCGAGGCCCTAGGACAGCATCCTTGTAGGCTGAGCTTTTCATTAAAATGAAAAAGAGGAGACTGATCCAATTGCCTTTACTAAAAATGCAGAGACAGGAACATAATCTAATTGCACTGTGTCGTACCTGAAAGTGCAGCCTTGAGATTTAATTTCTTCAGCAGACTATGAGAGAGAGAGAGAAGAAACATACAATCTGCTCTTGTGCACCATCTGAGGCACAAACATGTTCGGGGGTTCCAGCTATTCAAGAAAACGACTTCAGTTGCTCATGGTTTAGCTCTCTCAAGACAAATCCATGAGCAGCAGCCAAGGTTTGCTCTGTGCCGTACAGCTCATGGTTTGTCTGACAGAGCTATTGCATGATCCCTGATTATTCAGGCAACATATTAAGTCAAACCACAGCTTAGCTCAGCACTGCACCAAAACCAATGGGAAGACGCAAAACTACATCATTCTTCTCTCCAGGAGCTCACACTTTTGCTCCTTTGCGCTAAACTTGCTTAATATAAGTGCCATTTTGGACCAGAATCCCTTACAGGGGTCAGATCATTCTTCTTTCCTTTTGTAACAGCCCTCATAGATACTAATTCTGGAAGGCTACTGGAGTGGGGGGCTGATTTTGCTAAAATAGGAGGCGGGAATCAAGGGGTGGTTGGGGGATTTCTCCCATGGTTTGAGCACTGGACAAAGGCCCAGTTTATCCATCAGACTTAGTTAGAATCCCTGAAACCAGCAGGCACTAAAGGTCCAGTCAGTGGTATTCCTACCCCTGGTATGGAGATTGCCTTGCTTTTATAAATTTCTGCCTTCATTTTCGCACCAATGATATTCATATTCAACTGGGGCATCAGCGTTGAGGGAAAGCCAGAGAACTCCAGTGGCAAGCATTTCACACTAGAGCTATACATAAAATGCTCTTTTTCATCTATTCATTGAGGAGGAGGAGGAGCAAAATCCACCTGAAAGATCATGAGTGGGTTACTGTTTACCTTATAAGGTAGCTAATGGTTTTCCTAAAGGTAAAGGTAAAGGGACCCCTGACCATTGGGTCCAGTCGTGGCCGACTCTGGGGTTGCGGCGCTCATCTCGCTTTATTGGCCAAGGGAGCCAATAAAGTTTCTGGGTCATGTGGCCAGCATGACTAAGCCGCTTCTGGCGAACCAGAGCAGCACACGGAAATGCCGTTTACCTCCCCACCAGAGTGATACCTATTTATCTACTTGCACTTTGACGTGCCTTCAAACTGCTAGGTTGGCAGGAGCAGGGACCGAGCAACAGGAGCTCACCCCGTCACAGGGATTCAAACTGCCAACCTTCTGACCGGCAAGTCCTAGGCTCTGTGGTTTAACCCACAGCGCCATCCGCGTTCCTACTGTTTGCCTTACAAGGTAGCAAACGGTTTCCCTACCTTCCTAACAATGCCACATCAGGACTCATTGTGCTGCTCTCAAGGCATTATGGGAAATATGGGTGGTGGGAAGCAGTGCGAGGGTCTCTCCACAGTTTTACAATTGCATTACCTGACAAGATCCTGTAAGGTAAGCCACAACCCCTACCCCCCCCAAAAAAGGGTAAATTTCTTTCTCCCTTCCCCCAAAACACCTGCAAAAAATCATCCCCCATTTTTGCAGAGGAGAAATGTTTTCAGGAAATAAATGGGGGGGGGGGGGATTTCAGCCCAGCCTTACTTCACATCCAATAATTGAATCTTCCAGCAATATAAAATATACACCAGAAATCACGTTTTTGCAATCCAACTTTTTTCTTTGTTTGTTCAGTTTGTGTCTCTAGGTCGGAGCAAATTCCATTGATTTCAGAAACAGGCATCTAATGTGTTAAAGAGAAATGTACTGGCCTTCTGCAGAAAGGAACAGAAAATAGCCAGGACATAAAATGAAAGATGGTCTCCTATCTCTATAACGTGTGTAGATTATATTGTGCTAACTGAAGCAAAATAATATTGAGTATTAGAGCCAAGCATCTGAGCAGCATTAACTTCACAGAAACTCAAATGAAAGTATATAGCATTTGAGGGAAAATGGTGCCGTGCAACAATTCTGAATAAAATGCAATTTGTTTGCTGAAAATGACTCTTGTCTCGGCCTTTCCTTTATAATCTTTCCTGACGGCAGATATTCTTATCTGCAGTTTAATCTGCCAGGCTTCCCTAACATAATACACATCTTGCGATTCCCAGTTTTGCCACAAAAATAAACTTCCCTTATTCCTTCCAAATGACATGAGGGCGAGCAGACCAGACTCAGTTCTTCGTATTCCTCTAGAGATTTATCATGCCGGGGAACACAATTTTGTACTGTAACTGGCTGAGAGAATGTGAAATGTGCAGCAAGACTGAAGGATTTCCCATCACCATCACATTTCCAGGCATCCCAAATGTAATCCTAGGGAAAAGTGCAGCTATTGACAAGCAACTGAGGGACAGATCCCTTGAAAATCCCAGTAAGGGAGGCTCACTCCATATCTTATTCTTATGTAGTGTCAGTGTTTGTCATGGGGTGGAGGGGTTTCTGAATCAGGGTCAATGGGGGGCGAGGGTTGCTGAAAATGCAACTTAGGACTTGGGGTCAAGAACTGGGTTCTGGAGTGCAGCAAATTGTGTCCTCCCTCAAAGTGGGCACGTCTTGCGGTGCTACCTGGCAACCAAACCCTGTGTTGTGGGTGGGTACGATTGGATAGCCACAACACCCTATTGGTAGGTCCCTCAATGCTGGGTTTAATCAGGCCAATGGGACGCTAGCCAAATGGATTGAGGGACCTTATATATGCCCATGCACGTGACCCTGAGCTTCCTCTCTGGGCCAGTGCATCGGAACACCCGCCCACCTCTCCCTATATTTAGGGCTTGTGCTTGACCTTGCTATGCCGCCATGTGTCATCTGTTGTTGGGACAGGGGCACGGCAGGAATTCTCCCCACTTGGCTGATCGGCTGTTGCCATTTGGGTTTCGCCTGCCACGTAGCAAATCATCACAACTTGTAAGGTTGCAGATAGGCTCTGGTTCAGGTGATAGGGATGGGAGAGCGGTCTCGCCATCCCTATGTGAAGGATATTCCATTAAAGGAATCCAGGGACTCAATGGTTTGGTCAACCCTGAGAGGGGTTCTGCCAGTGTCTGAGTCCAGGGGGACATTTGGGTGGTGGACTAGCCTGACCCCGGCTTTCCGCTGTTCCAGGTGTTCACCCTAGGCTGACCTATGCTGGTGCCCTGGGTCAGCGCTACCTGCCACGGTGCAGGGAGCTAGTTGAACCAGAGCCTATGCAACCACTCACTTGATGTAATCAATAAAGTTGTGGCCTAAATTCTGCCAAAAACCAAACCGAAATTTGAGTCTTGTCTGAATTTATTTAAGGGGGAGGTTAAAGGTCTAAACACGCAAACAGAATATACTGCCCAACTAACCATGAAAAGGAAGACGTTCAGAAGAGAAAAACTTAATAATAATAATAATAATAATAATAATAATAATAATAATTTATTATTTATACCCCACCCATCTGGCTGGGCCTCCCCAGTCACTCTGGGCGGCTTCCATAGAAAGCAAAAATACAATACAATATCACACGTTAAAAACTTCCCTGAACAGGGCTGCCTTAAGATGTCTTCTGAATGTCAGGTAGTTGTTTATCGCTTTGACATCTGCTGGATGTGTGTTGCACACACACGCTTTTTCAATAAGGACAGAGTCTTAGGTGTATATATGCCACCTTTTTACTGGTCTCAGTGGCAGGCCACCCAGAAACATCTCAGGAATCTCCAGATAGGAAAATACCGCAGCTTGAAATTCTCGAGAGCCACCTCCATTCAAGGTGTTGAGTAGAGGATCTCAGACCCAGTGTGCAAATGTGGCTTCTGTTCTGCTCTGACTGGTACTTGGGAATCTCCCCAAGTCATACTCCCTCTCTTTAGGCTGTGCTTTACAAGTGTTCCTGGCTGGAGTGTAAACTTTAGATAATGCTTCTTTGCTTGCCTGAATGGACTATGGAGAGAGGTGCCTGAGAGTGTCGGATTTTAGCTCACTGTCAAAAGTAAGGCATCTATGGCCCCAACCACCACTGGGAAATGCATGTCAGTTTGCATTTCTTAGTGCAGAAAGTATTGATCCAATGTGTAGGGTACTTCCCTGCTCTAAGAAATTTAAGAGGGTTCTGGAAGCTCCTCTGTAGTAAAGAAACAAGCAGAAGGTTCATGATGTTCGGGTTATTCCTTCAGAGAAGCTGGGTACAACTGGCTTAAACTGGTTCTCTTATCTCTTCTGTCAAGGTCATGCTGACTATAAAAGTAAAGCCAGAAGGAGGCTGGGTTTCACACTTTCTATCTCTTTTCCTTCTGGTGTGGTGTTCTGTATAGAGTGTTAAGGTTTAGACTTATTATAAGTTATTGCAAGTTTAAGTTAAGTCTGCTGCAAATTGATTTCTTATGGACAGTGCCAATCCTGAATGTATTGGATTTGTGACCATGATGCTCATTTGCCTTCAGTAGCAGTAAAGCTCTACTGGATGACATATTAATTGCCTCTGGTCTATTTTGGGGGGAATCCTGCAACATGTTTAAGTTGTTACTCTGCTAACTATACATTGGAATATGTTCTGGATTAATATTGAGTAGAATTCCATGACAGTGTAGCCCCCAGAAAGTACCCCTCACATATTCTCATCAAAGAGGTGGCACCCAGGGAAGAAAAGAGAATAAACCTTCTCATGGGGATAGGTAAATAAATGTTCCCATTCTCTTGCATTTCATGCATGAATTCAGTGCAATGAACAGATCAGCAAATGTAGTTTTCATTTGGGTTACTGAGATTTGTTATGCACGTGGAAAGATACAGATGGCATGCAATTATTCACGCTGCCTCAGAAAGCTGCTATGACGACACTATTAAAGTATGAGAGTTGATTAGTGTGCTCATCAGGATTTCTGGGGGGAAATAAGCACTTGAAATAAAATCCCCAGTGATTTTTCAGATGCTCAGTGGTGCTTTCAGCTACAAGGTTAACAAGTCACTGTAATTAACTGTAGGGATCAGATGACCTAGACGTGTCTTTTTTTTTCCCCATACAAAAGCTCAGCTACTATAATCCATTGCCTCCATTTCATTAGAGTTAGCCGATGAGTTTTACAAAAGTCCTCACATGGCCTGTCAAAATTCGATATATTTCTTTGCATTGTGCAAAGCTGTTTCAAGGCACAGAAATGAACAGAGAGAGGCTTCTTCTTCTTCTTCTTCTTCTTCTTCTTCTTCTTCTTCTTCTTCTTCTTCTTTTATAAATAAACTAGATCAGTTTTGCTTTTGAATTATGGTGCTGGAGGAGACTCTTGAGAGTCCCATGGACTGCAAGAAGATCAAACCTATCCATTCTTAAGGAAGTCAGCCTTGAGTGCTCACTGGAAGGACAGATCCTGAAGCTGAGGCTCCAATACTTTGGCCACCTCATGAGAAGAGAAGACTCCCTGGAAAAGACCCTGATGTTGGGAAAGATTGAGGGCACAAGGAGAAGGAGACGACAGAGGATGAGATGGTTGGATAATGTTCTTGAAGCTACCAGCATGAGTTTGACCAAACTGTGGGAGGCAGTGGAAGACAGGAGTGCCTGGTGTGCTCTGGTCCATGGGGTCACAAAGAGTCAGACACGACTAAACGACTAAACAACAACAACAAGATCAGTTTAGCTAAAGTTCCGACTACAGCAGCAAACATTTTGGACTTTGAGTGGAGGATGGGAGGCAGCTTCATTAGGGTGAATGGGCCTCTTCTCCACCAACCCTTGTATGTCCTCCATGTGCTACCACCTGCTTGCTTTCCTACTTACAACCAATCCAGGGGCCGAAACTCCAGCTCAGTTTCCTCATCCTCTTGATTCTCAGTGTTGCCCTTGTAGAACTCAGTGGGGAGCAGGAAGGGGACAAAACCAGAATTAGTTGACTCTTCCTGGTTCTAGCTTCACCTACTGTTGGACTCCTTGCCTTCTGTTCAACCAGTCTCAGCAGGCAGCAGCCCCACCTGCAATGGTGCAAAATGGAGACGCTACCTATCCTGTCTATTATGTAATCTCATAACTTGAAATAATTTCTCCTGCCTCTGTTACTCCGTTGGTATTCTGTTCTCAGGGTGATCATCTGGAATTCACCTAGAAGAACCATAAAGACCATCACATCATTGGTGGAATGGTAAGGGTTACAGGTATTCTAATGTCTTGAGAACACCAAGTTTAAAAGCAAGATGTATTCACAGTTATCCTGTTTTCACTTAAAAGCTTCTCACTCTTGTTCCACTTTTCCCTCCCATTTCCATCCCTTTTTTTTATTATCCCACTTTTTCTAGATGAATTGATCTTCAATAGAACACATTCGTGTCTGAAAGGTTTCGGCAGATGGCTTTCCTTTATCCTCATTATTCCATTATCATTTCTATTCATCATTGGAAATTGCATAACTGTCAGATTCTCAAGGTACAATAGGAGTAATTCATA
The DNA here is from genome assembly GCF_951804945.1 of Podarcis cretensis. Lineage (NCBI taxonomy): Eukaryota > Metazoa > Chordata > Lepidosauria > Squamata > Lacertidae > Podarcis > Podarcis cretensis. Next base: position 67,262,078 of record NC_137178.1, read on the forward strand.
GCTGAAATATTAAGTCGCTAAAGTGGGGGCATTGTGATGAACTTAAACAGGAGTTACTTAATAATAATAATAATAACTGGAGAAGGACTTAAAAACTATTCGTCTCCCTTTGCTGCATGGAAGGAAAGTGGCCTTTGTACAACATTCTGTCCTTTCTCAGACGTAAACACCTTTGTTGGCAATGAATTGACCTTGCCCCTTTCTTGCAACTTTTACCGAGGAATCCATTCACATAACTGCATATTTTACTAAGGAATCCTTTCATCTGAAACCAGTTATCCAATTTTGGGCCCCACTAAATGGGCCATTAAATGTATCTTTGCATTTAACCTTCACGTTATGCAGAGACCAGCAATTGTGGGTGGGTGTAGTTCATTAATATTAAGATCACAGCTAGGGGGGTGGGGTGGCGAGATTAGACCCTTTTCTCCCTGACCCTGCTATTTGCATTAGCTTTTTTGCCTGCCTGAGTCTGCAAAAATGGGGCAGGGTCCATGTATTATGGAATCCTTTCAAAATAATGCCATTATTATTTACAGTGGTACCTCAAGTTACAAATGCCTCCGGTTACAAACTCCGCTAACCTGGAAGAGTTACCTCAAGTTGAGAACTTTGCCCCAGGATGAGAACGGAAATTGTGTGCTGGCAGTGCAGCAGCAGCAAAAGGCCCCATTAGCGAAAGCACACCTCTAGTTAAGAACAGTTTCAGGTTAAGAACGGACCTCCGGAATTAATTAGGTTCATAACTAGAGGTACCACTGTACTAGCAAATGATTCATCATTATGACAGGTGTGTGAGAGAGACAAGGAGAGAGAGATGTCATGTATTTTTGAATTTGTGTATAGGTTACTCCTCAAAGTGTCATGGCTGAAGGACAACGTTGCCCTCACACAAACAATACTTCTCCCAACCTCAGACCTTTACTTTTAACTGGGAGATGTTAAAATATGGGGAAATTGAAAATGATGACACAGATGGGAGAATGGGCTGAACTTGTCCCTAACCTACCCTCACCTGGATGAGGACAGATTTAGCCACCTCTCTTTTAAAAAGTAATAATATTTTTTTATTAACCGGCCAATCAAATCAAATTAAATCACATCACATAAATTCCGAATTACAAAGCCGAATTTTAAATTTTGTTGGGGGGACCCATATTTCAAGATCCGAAGGGGGATTCTGATCATCTTCTTGCTACTGCGTTAATGTCCAAATCAATCCAAATCAGTCCAAACAGAGTTCATAATTCTATCCAGTCTTATCTTGCCGTTTCCACATCACATCTTGTTCATATCTTTTCTCTTTTTTTTCCTTTATGATCTCTTCTGATAGTCTCCTTAAGCCGATAAACACCAATAATAATCCTGTGTGAATTTTCCGTTCTTCCAATCCTCAAATCGAGATGGTTTCCATATATCATCACCTTCATAGATAACAGTGCTCTTTCCATCATTAATTACAGAACTGTCATTCTTAAGTCCCACTGAGGAGTTTCACCCACAATATAAAAACAGCTCTATTTCTCTATTTCTCCTCTCAGACTTAAGTCCACCGACAGAACTTCCCAATATAGTGACGGCATTTTTAACTGCGTCATTCCAAAGCTCTTATACATTCCATGCTCTTCTTAAAACATGCTTTGGTTTGAAAGTTTATCTCCACACAGCCTTAAATCCACAGCTTAAGTCCTTAAAACGACAATTCTGACTCGTGAGGGGAGGGGATTCTTGTTTAATCACATAAGGAAAGAAAGGAAAGTTTCCCCCCCTCCCCCATCAGTCATTTGCCATACCGTATCTTGGCGTATCTTCTCATGTTTTATTCTTGTCTTGTTTTATCAGAGATCTCTTCTGTTAGCAGTCTTTACTCCCCCTCCTTCCTTGAGATATGTGCATTCCTTCATCCAAATTGTTTTGTTTTTGTTTTTTTTGAAGTTCTTGCAGCTAGTGGCGTGGATCAGGGACGGCGTCCAGGAGTGCTGGAATCCCACAGGAGGGCTTTGTGCCTAGTGCCCCCATCCCCACAAATTCGGGGGTGGTATAGGGCACAGCAGGCAAGGGCAGTCCCCCCACCATCCTGGGGGGCGAAGGGAGGCTAATTACTCCCATCATAGCCTCCAAATTACCTCGTGTGGGTCGGAGAGATGTTATTGTCAGCCATCTTCCGATGCGCCCCCTTGTGGCCCCCCGATTTAGCCACCTCTCAACATGATCCCAGATTTCAACTCAGTTACCTTGTCCCATAGAAATTGATGGGAGCCTTCTCCCATCAGATTAACACTGCCTCCTCAAAGGCAATTATTGATCGCATTAGTGCCAGAATGTGATACAAAGTGGCATATATTTCAAAAACTATACAGCGCTACCTCGGTTCTCAAATGAAATTCATTCCGGAAGCCCGTTCGGCTTCCAAAACGTTCAAAAACCGAGGCATGGCTTCCCATTGGTTGCAAGAGCTTCTTGCACTTAGCAGACGCCACGTTGCATGTTTGGGTTCCGAAAAATGTTCAAAAGCGGAAGCATTTACTTCCAGGTTTTCAGCGTTCAAGAAACGAAACATACGACAATGGAGGTGTTCAGGAACCGAGGTTCCACTGTATTCAAAGACTTTAGTATCACTGCATCTGGATCCTTAGCAGGATTTAATAACTCAGAGAAATCACAGCTAAATTACAAAACAGACTTTCAATTTTGGCTGCCACTTACTTTTATCTAGATAGAATTAAATCAACTCGGCAATTTTTTTACTGAACTATGTAGCCCAGAATCTGTAGAATCTCCATAAGGAACATTGTTCCTACCGAAACTTTTTTTTACTGCCCTTGAAATTCCTTGGACATTTCTTCTCCTGATTTGAAATCTCCAAAATATTGCCTGAAAAAAATATGACAGCTCAAGATATAGCCAAAGTGAAAGATACATTTTATAATTTAGCGTGCAACTTTTACTTTTCTTAAAAGGCCACATGCCCTGACCATATATATGTCCATAGAAAGCATTACTGCATGCAAGTAGAACCTAAATGGATGAAAACATATGCCCTTCAAGTTATTGGATCACTTGATCTGTGAACCTTTAAAGAATGTGCTTTTCAGTGGCTTTGTGATGAGCTAATTTGCCTTAAATGTCACTTGAATTCTATGTAGTGTATCTCAAATATTTCCCCTTCACTTTGCCTATTTCAACTAAAGATGAAATTAAATTGCCCAGATTATCCTGCATTACTTATTCCATCATATATCTTGAATATTTAATTGAATCTGTAATAGAGAAAAATGTAAACAGTTTTGATTAGGCAGTTCTATTACCTGTCACTCCTATCGCAATTAATCACTGGATTCCTTTCTAGTTTAAATACAACAGCTATTGCCACCTGATGTTCTTCAGTTGAATTTCACTGTGGTGTATGGGTTGATGATAAAAGATGGACTTCATCATTGCAGAATAAAATTCAGAAGCGACTGACACATAGTCATTACTAGCTATTAATTAATGCCACGGTAAGTTCAGCAGCCTTTTCAGTCATCATTAGATGAGTATTATTTTTATCTTTTCTTTTCTTTCAGTACAGCAATAGAAATGCAATACAATCATATCAGAGAAAAAATATGTGCATGGTTGAAACCAGCTCTGGGCTTGGCTGGGCACTGGATTGGGAGCACGGAGGACTGGACACAGCACCAAAAATATATTAAAGATTTTGGAACTGAATAAGAGCCCTGAGCAATATGGGAAAGCCTCTCCTCCTCCCGGAGGGGAGGGATTGTGATCGGGAGCCTTTTCCTGTGCTTTGCAGGGGGCGTGCCAGCCCCCTGCACGTCATCAATGCTGACGCGCCCCACCCCCGGTCAGGCTTCCAATCAGTGGGAAGCTTGGGGGCAGCCACAGCAGCTCTTCCCCACATTGTGCTGCCAGTTTCTTACAGGTCACCCACCCACCCTCCCTTTAGTTCAGTTCCTTGCAATTGACTTTGCTATGGACCTTTGGTTGGTCGTCCTGGTTGCCCGGGGGCCTGGTAGGAGTTTTTTTCCAATTGGCACATTGGCACCGGCCTCTTGGTTTTTTCCGCCTACCTCGTAGCAATCGTCACAACTTTCCTGGTATTTGGCGGTTAGGCAGTAGAATCTGTGTTGGTGTATGGAAGGGCAGGGTGTGACCATCACCTACATCTTCCTTATGGGTATTCTGTTAAAGGAATCCGGCGGTCGTGGATCCTGTCGGATGCCCTGTGTGGCGGGGGGCCATGGCACGACCCCTGGTGACATCAGGGGAGAGCTTACAGTTGTATTTGCATCAAGAGGCTCCCCCTACTGGTGGTTAACCCCTGTTAGATTTGCCCCTCCCTGAGGGCGGAGTTGATCATTGGTGTTCTTCCAATCAATAAAGTTGTGGCCTTTTCTAGCCCATTAACCTTTAAATCTGTGTCCGTGTGTCTTTCTTATCCACAAGCATGGGGGGAGGGTCCTCGAATCACAAATAAAAATGGAAGGAAGTCCTTGTATGAGACAAAGGGAAGAATTGAATGCAGATAGAAGAGGCATTTTTATGGCCAGAGTTCTGAAATATATGGATTTCAAGAAGGAAGGGGGGATGTAGAACAGGGCTCAGCTATGTTATTTTTCTCTCCTTCCACATGCAGGTGGCAATGCCTCCATGGGGACAAATCAACCCTCTTTTTTTACTGTATATAATTTGAATCTATTCTATTTCCTCCCATTGCCAACCTCCCATCTCAATCCTCCTCCTGGTCCAGTTGCTTCATTTCATAGCAATGCAGAGGTTAACTAAAATCATTCCTGTTTGAACAGGGAATTGCAATGAACCACGTCTTCCCCAAAATTTCAGTCATGAAGGGCCATCAAGATGATATATTGTTCTTTATTTTCCCAGCATGGTACACCAGGCAAAGCAGTCCACTGTCACAATGTAATGGAGTGTAACATCCAATCATCCATGCCACAATTCATCATAGGACAAATTTGGAAAAATCTGAGGTTGGCTGAAAGGGGAGGGTTAAAATGTTTTGGTTTGTTTCTTTCCACTTAGAAAGAAATGTAAGAAGCAAATGGTTAAAAATGTTTGAGATTATCTTTTTATGTTAAAGAGCCCATCTAACAGAGACTAGTCTGCAAATTAAAAATCATTTTTCTGAGCGGAGTCTTATATTCTAAAGGACAGGGATTCCAAATTACAATGGACACTCTGTCTGAAGCATTACAGTGGTACCTCTGGTTACGTACTTAATTTGTTCCAGAGGTCCATTCTTAACCTGAAACTGTTCTTAACCTGAAGCACCACGTTAGCTAATGGGGCCTCCCGCTGCTGCCGTGCCGCCGCCACACGATTTCTCTTCTCATCCTGAAGCAAAGTTCTTAACCTGAGGTACTATTTCTGGGTTAGCAGAATCTGTAACCTGAAGCGTATGTAACTTGAAGCGCATGTAACCCGAGGTACCACTGTATATATTTTTTTCTAAACAGGCAACTATTCCATTCACTGGCCCTCCCATTCCATTCCACAACCATTACAATTTGAGATTTTTAACTAACTATTGCATGTTAGTCATTAAAAAACCCTTCTAAGGAAAGTCCATGAAAAGGAGCTTATAATCAACAAAAACTACAAGTATGAACAAACAATCAATATTATTAAAAAGAAAAGAGATTCACAAAGTTAAAATGAAACTCAGAACTCCAATAACATACCGACATCCCATCCTAGAAGGTAAAGAAGGTAAAGGACCCCTGGACAGTTCAATCCAGTCAAAGGCGACTATGGGGCTGTGGCGTTCATCTCACTTTCAGGTCGAGGGAGCCAGCATTTGTCCACAGACAGCTTTCTGGGTCCTGTGGCCAGCAGGACTATACTGCTTCTGGCACAACAGAACACCATGATGGAAACCAGAGCTCATGAAAACATCGTTTACATGCCCACCACAGCAGTACCTATTTATCTACTAGAACTGGCATGCTTTCGAACTGCTAGTTTGGCAGGAGCTGGGACAGATCAACAGAAGCTCACCCCATTGTGGGGATTCGAACTGCCGACCTTCCAATCGGCAAGCCCAAGAGGATCAGTGGTTTAGACCACCATAGAGCCACCCATGTTTCCATCCTAGAACCAGCAAGTGGGACAAAAAAGGCACAACATAATATGGATGTAACCAGAGCATGAATCTCACTATGACTACGTGTGTCCTCTTCTGAAAAGGCTGTAGTTGGCATATGGCAAAAGCTGGGGAAAAAACCACTTCTAGATACTGGTGAGACCTGGGCTCCCTCATTCATTCCTTGCCAAGTCCATGAGCACTCTAAACCATGGGCTTGCTTTTCAAAAGGACCTGTGTCTTTTCAGAAGAAGAATTTGGATTTGATATCCCGCTTTATCTCATAGCGGCTAACATTCTCCTTTCCCTTCCTCCCCCACAACAAATACCCTGTGAGGTGAGTGGGGCTGAGAGACTTCAAAGAAGTGTGACTGGCCCAAGGTCACCCAGCAGCTGCATGTGGAGGAGCAGGGAAGCGAACCCGGTTCACCAGATTACAAGTCCATTGCTCTTAACCACTTCACCACACTGGCTTTCAGGGAAGCATCAGTTGTAATCCTCCAAGAGCTGTGATTTCTCAACACACGTACCTCCATCTTGCCCAGATTTAACCTCTTCCCTCCCAGAACTGCCAGTTTGGGGTTTTAACAACCTCCCTGATACCAGAAGATGGGGCAGGGGAAGGCAAAGCTGTGTCATCAGCATACCGGTAACATTGCAAATCAAACCTTCAGGTTACTGAGCAGTTACATGTATATCAGGTGGGGAACTGGATCTAGATGATAGACTGACCACCCTCCCCACCCTCAACAGGCCATGTTTGATGGGTGGGGCAGCCTACCTGTCCATCATGTGATGTCACAATGGTGTCATGTGACCCATTTTCCTTTGCCTGGGTGGTTTCAAACTTTCCAAGTGCTGCTCGGCAACTCTTGCAAAGGGACAAGGCTGATCAGCTAATCAATGTTGTTTGTATCCCATCTTAAAGTAGCTGAAGTTAGCTTCTCTGATCAGTGATCCCAGTAGTGTAGAATTTAGGTAACTGGTGATCCACCTTCATGGTTTGAGGTTCAAACCCCGTGATATGTAGCATCACCTCTAGGACACCCTTCCTCTCGTTTTTGATGGTACAGTGCTCAACAGAGCGTCAAGTTAGTGACCCTAAAATGTCACGTTCGTTAAAAGATCAGCACCATCTTTAGCTATACAAATGTCATTTATTCAATAATTTAAAGTAGTTGTAATTACTGTGGACATTCTTTAGTCCTCTGTTTACTCCATGCCTACTGTCCCCCTGCCCCCCATTTTTATGCGGTATGGAAATATCTCGACTAGTAGCAATGCAACATTGACATAATTTAAAGGTCTTCTTAGATAACATTGTTGGAAAACAGAGTAAATTCTAAACCTGAAACATAAACCAATGGATAATCAGTCTGGAAAGTGCAAAAAAAAAAAAAAAGGCTCTTCATAAATTATTAACGTTTCACTATCTGAAATGTGAACTGTCACTGTAAATGAATGGAAACTAAATTGTATTAATATTTAAGTATACCAAAACTAATTATCTGATACTGTTGTTTGCCTAGTAGGTGATTTTGAGTTTTTGATAGGGAAGGACTCCTGTCTGAAACCAAAACTTTTGCAGATCGTCTTTTGGCATGTTGAGTCTATATAATTTTATTTTGTTAATAGGTTTGAACACATTGAACCATAGCTGGAAACATATCAGCCAGAAACACGAAACTTTTTCTTTGGTCAAATTGGTCAAACTCTCATCCTCTTCTAGCTACATTTTTGACCAGTGTAATTAAAGCTAGGCTTGGACTTTGTGGATAGATACTGACCAATCTTTCCCAGAGTCCTCTACATAGTCAGCTACAATCCACTGCAGTAGTTTTCAAAACTAGGTTTCAACTTTGTAGATTCTAGGGCACTTTGAAGGGGTTCTTCAATGAGACTGGTAGCTTGTTCATCATCATCATTATCATTTTATTATTTACACCTCGCCATCTGGTTGGGTTGCCCCAGCCACTCTGCGCAGCTTCCAACATGCATAAAAACATAACAGAACGTCAAACGTTAAAAACTGCCCAATACAGGGCTGCCTTCAGATGTCTTCTAAAAGTTGTGTAGTTCTTTATCTCCTTGGCATCCGATGGAAGTGCATTCCACAAGGAGGGCACCACTGCTGAGAAGGCTCTCTGCCTGGTTCCTTGTAACTTCACCTTTTGCAGTGAGGGAACCACAAGAAGGCCCTCAGAGCTGGACCTCAGTTTGTGGGCTGAATGATGGGGTGGAGATGCTCCTTCAGGTATACTCGGCCGAGGCCATTTAGGGCTTTAAAGGTCAGCACCAACACTTTGAATTGTGTTTGGAACATACTGGGAGACAATGTAGATCTTTTAGGACTGGTGTTACATGGTCCCGGGAGACATTTCCAGTCACCAGTCCAGCTGCTGCATTACTAGTTCTAGACAGATAATTTGCCTATCACTGCTAAACCGACTATGTAAAGTGCAGTGACAATAGTGTAATGGATGTCTACTAGGAATTTACACAAACCGGCTCCATACCCAATGAACTCCACAATCTTCCTCAATGCTCCCATGTTCCATGGCAGACATCAATATGCAAAGGATCTGCTGAAGTAGGAAGCCTGAAAATGACTGACCTACTTAACAAAGTTCTTCTCACGTTCTAATGTAAATACACTTGGCTCCTTGCCCATGCTTCACTAAAATTCACATCCTGCCCCTTATTAAACACTTCAACAGAAAATCCAAGTCATTTGCCAAAATGATCATGTTGAAATCCCTCCTTCTCGCAGAAGTCTCCAGTGTGATTGGCTAGTGCCTCTCCTGAATGCCTCCTGTCAGCCCCTTCTCTTCTTCATTTCCCTAAAATAAGTGTCTCATTTCCGTGGACGAGTTCTGAGTGTTCCTGCCAGGTGCAACCCCCCCCCCCCAGTTTGAATGCTTTTCAAAATTAGAAATTGAATGCCTTTCAATTTCGTGTCATTCAGATTATATCGAAATTCAAATGAGTGCATCTCAACCTATTAAGCAAAAGTTTTCAAAAGACACAGGAATTGTTTGTGCTGCATGAGCACAAAAACTTTTTAGCTGGGGTTCTTCACAACAAAAAATTGTCAAGATTTTTGTTTTAAAGAAATGAAGTTTGACATATAATCTGTTTCCAGGATGCAACTTTGTATTAAAAAAAAATTAGCCTGCAGTGAATGTTTAGATCTGAGTTATAAACATCTAGAGGTAAAAAAACATTATGGTCTGTAAAACTGCTGACAGACCCTTCTCTACATGTACACTAGGGAATATTGCAAAAATTAATACATTATGCACTTCCTTACAAAGGTATGTTTTTTTCTCGCTGTCTGCAGAGTTCAAGGGCTTTTTCCTCTTCAGTCATCACTGCGGTGACAGCGATAAACAAATCAAAACGTATACAATTGCCTCTAAATTTTTTTTAAAACAAAATTAAAAACTAGTCTCTGCTCTCAAATCGGCTGCAAAATTGCCACAAGACTGGATTGGATCCTAGACAAGGGCAGTGTTTAACCAAAGAAAAGAAAGCAGAAGTTTTAGTTAATTCACTGGACATGATTATTGGTTATTACTGGTATATAAGCACTGCACACTGTGGGGTATATGGTAGAAGTGAGAAAAGGGAAGACTTAGGTGAACTAGGGGTGACATCCTGACTTTTCCATGACTGCAGATATGGAACACTCACATTTCATAATATGGGAGCCCTTTGCGGGATCGTGCGTGGGACTACAGTTCCCAGGGAGCTTAGCGGTAAAAGGGGGCTGACTTGCTTCTCAGTGTTATTATTCAGAGGCTCACGCCCAGCCTCAGTAATCAAGTTTCTTGCTGGGAGGTGGGGCCAGCCCCATTTATAAATATGGGGTGGAGCCGACAGTATCCAGGCATGTGGCTCTGGAGATTCACCCTCCCCACCCTCCCTTAGTTTAATGTTTCTTGTTTGCAGGTTAACTTTTTCTTCCTGTTTAGCGGGCACTGCTGTGGTCTTTGACTGGTTGCTGTTGAAGGACTGGGAAGAAATATTCCTGCATTGGCAGGTTTTGTCTTCCCCGCAGCAATTCGTCACAACTTTGGCGGTTATGGCCTTGGGTGGAATCCTTTAGTCTTTTCTTCCCTATAATGGGTGTGTGTGTGTGTGAAGTAGTGACTCACCCCCCTGTGGTGTCCATTCCAGAGTCCCCTCTCAAAAGGGGTTATATAATGGGTGTCACTGGCCATACACTGAAAGGTTGTCAGTGAACTACCCTGCGTGCGGGAATATGGGCTGGGCTGCCTGCTACACTTACGTCTTGCAGAGCACCCCCATATCCCATTTATCCTGATGTGCCCCAGTTCCCCCGGCTGGGGGGCTGGGAGGGATACATGCCCAAGGCCTAAGCCAAGGTCTTCCTACATTTGGAAGTTTAATAAAGTTGTGGCCTAATTTTAAATGCATAACATTGTCAGAGTCCTTATTCTTTTCTTATGATCCCTGGGGGCTGGGGCTGTCGTGCCTGGTCCCACGAAAAGGTTATTGATGGAAGTGGTGGGGGAAGCAGAAAAAGCTCCTGGGAAAGATGATGGAGGTTGCGATAGCAATCTCTACCTCCCACCCCACCCCCAAAATGAATGGTACAGAGCAAGCAACCTGCATTCACTTCTTAAAATCCTCAGATGAACATTCAAAGCTGGATTTATTATGAGCTACAAATAACAGAGGGATGTGGGTGGCGCTGTGGGTTAAACCACAGAGCCTAGGACTTGCCAATCAGAAGGTCGGCGGTTCGAATCCCCACAACGGGGTGAGCTTCCATTGCTCGGTCCCTGCTCCTGCCAACCTAGCAGTTCGAAAGCATGTCAAAGTGCAAGTAGATAAATAGGTCCCACTCCGGCGGGAAGGTAAATGGCGTTTCCGTGCGCTGCTCTGGTTCGCCAGAAGCGGCTTAGTCATGCTGGCCACATGACCTGGAAGCTGTATGCTGGCTCCCTCGGCCAATAAAGTGAGATGAGCGCCACAACCCCAGAGTCAGTCACGACTGGACCTAATGGTCAGGGGTCTCTTTACCTTTACCTTTACAAAGAACAGAGACAATTATGTTAATTACAAAGCTATAGTATTCAAGAAGACTCTGAAGTCCAGTCTTTCTCATAAGCTCCACATGGAGGTCCATGCTTGTCACAGCAAATGAAATACGTTTGGTGGTAATTCTGATGCCTGCATGTCAGGGAGTCCTCATAGTTCCTCTTTTGTTGCATACATATAAAAAAGGAGGAAGACAGTTTTAGAAGGGGAACGTTTTGATCAGAGAAGTAGTTTAACCCTTTGAGAGAAAATGGAGAAAAAAACTAGCATCTTTCAGTTGGGAGTTCTGGCACGACCCTGTGAGACCAAAAGATGGAACATTCTAGGATCCACTCAGAAACTGAGATGGACTTCTGTGATTCTGGGATGTCCCACTTAAAATGGGGGTTTGGTCTATACGTATGCTCTAGGAGAAGTGTGATAACCTTCAATGTGAACTCACCCCCACTGCTTCAAGCATGTGAGTGCCTGGCACACGAGTTAACAATTCAATATGACTAGTATACTGCTTCTGGAAAGTGTGCAAGTCACTTTCTTAAGTATAGCAACCAGGGGAGATGTGTATATTTAAAGTAATTTTAGAAAGATAAGAAGCTATGCACAGGTTGGGTCTCACCATGTTCAGTGTATGGAATGTGGCTTCCCAGATACTTTAGAAACCTCCTGATTCTTGAGGCAGCAAAAAGATGAGATCAATTGGAAAAATAAAGTGTGTGTGTATATATATATATATATACATATATTACACATGAGGGTCATGAGGTATGGCTGTGTGAAGCATAGTTGATCATAAACCACGCAGGACTCCAAAGTATTATTAATATACAGTGGTACCTCAGGTTACATATGCTTCAGGTTACAGACTCCTCTAACCCAGAAATAGTGCTTCAGGTTAAGAACTTTGCTTCAGGATAAGAACAGAAATTGTGCTCCGGCGGCGGCGCAGCAGCAGCGGGAGGTCCCATTAGCTAAAGTGGTGCTTCAGGTTAAGAACAGTTTCAGGTTAAGTACGGACTTGACTTCCGGAACAAATTAAGTACTTAACCCGAGGTAATACCACTGTATTATTATTATTATTATTATTATTATTATTATTATTATTATTTGGTATATATTAGTTTCATTTAGCAGTAAAAAAGGGGGGGCTATGTCCTAACCCCTTTATATCAAACGTAAGTCATACTCAATGGAATTTTGTTTCAAGTTAAGGCTGTAACCAAATGCCTCATACTGCTACACAAGTTTTGTTGATAACCCAAGAAATGCTGTAAATTAATTTACTTCACTTGCTGTTTCTTTCTCACCGCTGCTCTCTGACCTCTCAGATTAGCTGCAGCTAATGTATATATGGATTCTAGAATGGCAGCACTGAATAATGTGACCCTGATTTGGCCTTTGGGTTTTATGAGTACTCTCACTTTCTTTCTTTTTCTCAACTAATTTGTTTTCACAAGTGCCCACTCAGCTCTCACCAAACTGGTCAGATGAAGAAAATTGCTTGAATCTCAAGAAAAGAAGTGCATAGCACCTTCAGAGGGTCTTGTTTCTCTGTTTTTAAGTTTGGTTGTAAAATTAAGTTCCCATAGTAAGCTTTTCTTAGATGAAATTAACATCATCTAGGAATTTAGATTTTAGGGAAGCTAAATTTAGATGTTTAGGGAAGCTTTTAATGTTTGATGTATCACAGTATTTTAATATTCGTTTGGAAACCGCCCAGAGTGGCTGGGGAAGCCCAGCCAGATGGGTGGGGTATAATTAATAAATAATTATTATTATTATTATTATTATTATTATTATTATTATTATTATTATTATTTCTATGGCACTAACATCTACTGAACTGAAGGCAGGCTGGAGAGCAAACCATTTTCCTATTTCATATTTGTACTGAACCATTAAAAAAAAGTTAGAATGTGTTTGGGAGGGAATAAAGACATTCTACAATGTACCTTTATTATAGCAGGCAAGTGGTGGTACAGAAACTTTACTTTTCCACCACCATTTTGTGCCCACAGAGTCATAACTTTTAACATAACTTTTCAGAGTGATCATGAGGCTGTTGCATCTTGTTCCCTAGGGAGGAGCAGCACACTGCTTACTGTGATCAATTCGCAAATCTTATCTGTTGCCATTGTTAGGGCAGTCGGTCAACGGTACCAGCTTGATACAGCCTGAGGATATGGGCAGTACACACTGGAGAAAAAAGGATGACTACGGTATGTTGTGTGCTCAGCCTTTGCATTTCTTGGCTGATAACATTTCCACAAGATGGTTTGGACAAGTGGATGTCTGGGTAAATGCTTCATTGTGTGAAGATATGGTCCAACAGATTTTAAGAGGCAGTAGTTGGGTCATTTAAAAAAAAAAATATGTACAGGATAATTTCTACCTAGTCTTGGGCAAGGTGTTCAAGCAAGTGGTGGTCTCTTAACTCCCAGTCTTTTAGGGTGAAATGGAGGATCTAGATGAGAGGTTCCCAAACTTATTTGGCCTACTGCCCTCTTTTCAGAAAAAAATTACTCAACGCCCCCTAGAAATTCCTTAAGCAAAGAAACAGAAAGATGCAGTGACAAATTTGTGTTATTTTATGTATCTATATGAAATATACTCGGAGTCGAGTGTGGATTTCATGCTCTTTATTCAGCTCATAGTAGTGAGGAAATGCCAGTTCCCCCGAAATGTCTGCTTTATATACATTATTTACACAATGGGCTCCACGTGATTGGCTAATTCTGGGATTCTCCTGTAGGCCAATCAGGCTGCGGATTCACTTCCACCTGGAGTTGGATTGGGTGGCTCCTGCGGACCAATCAGACTGCTGCATTCTGGATCCTATTGTTCTAGGACCAATCAGACTACTGCATTTTGGATCCTATTCAACTCAATACATAATACTCAATACTATATAAATAGGCAGAGAAATTGTGATCCACTTCCCAGCAAGGATGAAGCCGAAAAGGGATCAGCCAAGCCCAGGAAAACCTCTCGCCTTCTGCACGACTGCCAGATGCAGGGGAGGCATGATCATCTTCATCATTTATTGTTTATACCCCGCCCATCCAGCCAGGTTTCCCTAGCCACTCTGGACAGCTCCCAGCAGAATATTAAAAACATGATAAAACTTCAAACATTAAAAACTTCCGTAAACAGGGCTGCCTTCGGATGTCTTCTAAAAGTCAAATACTTGCTTATTTCCTTGACATCTGATGGGAGGGCGATCCACAGGGCAGGCGCCACTACCGTGAAGGCCCTCTGCCTGCTTCCCTGTAACCTCACTTCTCACAGTGAGGGAATTGCCCAAAGGCCCTTGGAGCTGGACCTCAGTGTCCTGGCAGAACAATGGGGGATGGAGACACTCCTTCAGGTATACCGGGCCGAGACCGTTTAGAGCTTTAAAGGTTAGCACCAACACTTTAAACTGCGCTCAGAAACGTACTGGGAGCCAATGTAGGTCTTTCAGGACTGGTGTTATATGGTCTCGGTAGCCACTCCCAGTCACCAGTCTAGCTGCTGCATTTTGGATTACTTGTAGTTTCTGGGTCACCTTCAAAGGTAGCCCCAAGTAGAGCGCATTGCAGTAGTCCAAGCATTGTCGCCATCACACAGTGGCGTCCAAGCTGGCAGTAAGCATCATTAACAAAATAGCAAATAACAAAAATAAACTATGGTAAGCCCTGTAAAGTCCATACACTCAGTTGGTAGAGCGTGAGACTCTTACCCTCAGAATCATGGGTTGAAGACCCACATAGGAAAAATATTACTGCATTGCAGGGGGCTGGACTAGATGACACTCATGTTCCCTTCCACCTCTGCAATTCTATGATTCTCTCCACACCCCATGACTCAGAACACATTAAGAAGCAGTGTTGGGAGAGGCATCTTGGAACAAGGTGATATATTTTTTTTTTCAATAATATTTTATTAAGTTTTCTCAAGAATAAAGACCACAAAGATAACAAAAAAAAAACAACATCAGAGACAGAAAAAGAAAAATTACAATAATCAAAAATCAAAAATTCCACACAGAAAACAAAAAGATAAGAAAAATAAAAATAAAAATCTCTCCTTTCAAATTCTCAACATTCTTTAACTTATTTTCCTGACTTCCTCTCACCTCCCTCCTTGTATTCCATTTTAAATTTAATTCAGCAAATTCATAGCCACTTGTCTTACCCTTAGTTATATGTCCCCATGTGATATTTACCTCATATTTTCATTTATAATCAACCCATTCTTACAAATTCTTATTTCCCCAATTTTATCTTGTCCTCAAATCTTTAAAATTCTTAGATTTAAACCATTGCTAAAGCCAATTACTTCCTTTCCGGCATCTCAGTATTTCATTAGAATTACACTAATTCCATAAATATGAATTTATTACAAAAGCATTTCTCATTTTAAGTTTCTCCAACGTCCCTTTTCCTGGTTCTGGATAATGTCAGTCCTTAAGTCTTTAACCCTTGTCAGTCCGGCGTTCTAATATCTGAGGCACTCAAGTCACCTCCAGGCCCCCTCTGCGAGTTTTCTTGTTTCTGTTTGTAGTTACGTAGATCCTTGTTCCCTGTTGTATTCTTTCGCATTTTCTTCTCTTTCTCTTTGGGGAGCCAATCTCTGGAGGACTCTATGCAGTAAAATTCTTCATCTCCTTTTATCCAGTTGTCCCATTCCCCAGTGTTGCACTCCCCAATATCTAGTTTGTAATCCAAAGGGTAATCATTCCAAAGATAATCTTCCACTTGTTTCACAATCCCACCAAAGGTAATAACTCTCTTAAGTCCACAATTTAACCAGTGTCCTGCGAATTCCATCTCCCAATGTTGCGGCTTCTGATCCTGTAAAACTTGAAGACTCTGTGTCTTATGAGATACATTCATAACCTCATGCACTTGCCCTAAGTCAATATCCTGGATAGATTGTTGTGCAGTTTCTGTAACTGTACATTCCATTGGCACCTCCTTGTTAACTGCAGCTAAAATGTAGGCCGTCTCTTGATTCATAAGAGACACTTTCTCATCCATCTGTTGCAGCACATCATATATTTTGTCCAGGGCAGATAAAACTTCCTCTCTCATCATTCTGTCAAGGTCAGAAAGCTGGTCCCACAGTCTGATTTTCCCAGCTGCTATGTTCTCTTTATAGAATAAAACAAAAGCACTGGCAGACCTCCTCTGGGGGGTGTGGTTACTTTTTAGCATCCATTTTTACAGTGTATCCAACAAGGGAAAATAAAAGTTACTTTCGATTTTCAGATATTTTGTTTCCTTTCAATATAAAACAATCAGGCAGAAGGCAGCATTGGACTTTTTTTTTTTTTTTCCTTCGAACTCTGTCAGATTTTTTATATTCCTGTTATAGGCACCACCGACAGTTTCTTTCCTTTCATTCCGTCCCCAGGTCAGGAACAGTGAAGACTTATTTTCTTAAGTTACTCTCTGCAGGATTTGCAAAGTCACGATTTATTTTCCCCCATCCTCCTGCTGTCAGGGGGATTTAGTAGTTAAAAGAGCAGGAAATTCCAGGCTGTCAATTTATGGCTTTTAGCTTGTAAATTCTTTGCTTTGATCTTTCTACAAAGAGCGGGAGGCGGACTTCCTATTTACACTTCCCGTCTCGGCTCTAATTCAAAGGTATACTTTTGATCCACAAGTTTCAATTATCCTACTCACGGGTTGTTGTTTGAAATCCGAATTGGCATAGGAAAAAGGACAGCGCTCTCCGACTCTGGCTATGCAGCTTCACTCCACAGAAGTAGCAATTGACTCTCAGCACCACGCCAACCCCCGTCTCACTCCGGAGCCCTTTGTAGAGCTCCTTTGCCAAACAGAGGGGCGCAAACGGTGCCTGCCGAGTCCTACGGTCGCAGGCTTCTTCCGCCTGCGATTTTTGAAAGGGTCCCCGCTTCGCTGCAGCGGTAAGACCCGGTTTCTGTGGAGCTGTCTCCCCCTGAATCAGGGAGAATCCACCATTGTCGGAGGCGCCACCTCCGGAAGTTCCCTTGGAACAAGGTGATAGCACTTACACTGGACTAGACAGCCCAGTAGTCTGACTCCATAAGGATGTGGGTGGCACTGTGGTCTAAACCACTGAGCCTCTTGGGCTTGCTGAACAGAAGGTCAGAGGTTCAAATCCCCATGACGGTGTGAGATTTCGTTGCTCTGTCCCTGCCAACCTAGCAGTTCGAAAGCACACCAGTGCAAGTAGATAAATAGGTACCACTGCGGTGGGAAGGTAAACGGCGTTTCCGTGCGCTTTGGTTTCCGTCACGGTGTTCCGTTGTGCCAGAAGCGGTTCAGCCATGCTGGCCACATGACCTGGAAAGCCGTTTGTGGACAAATGCCAGTTCCCTTGGCCTGAAAGCGAGATGAGCACCGCAACCCCATAGTCGCCTTTGACTGGACTTAACCGTCCAGGGGTCCTATACCTTTACCTTTACATATAAGCAGTGTTGTTGTTTTTTATATGGGGGTACGCGGGGGTACGCATACCCCTAAACATTTTGTGAATCTAAGTTTGGCTTCATTGAGGGGGAATATTTCAATATGAGTAGGAAAAGGACAGTGCCCCTAAACATTTTTCTAGAAAAAAAGCACTGCCTAGAAGTAGCATCATATGCCAACTATGGAATCCTGAGCTGCATACTCAGTTACCTCGGCCCAATTCCTTATAATTTCAGCATCAAGCAGTTTAGGTACCTTCTGCTGAAAGGTGCTATTGCCTAGAAGAAATGTGTTCCATATCTCATTTGCTGTATGTGTTATTTAACAGATATTGCTAAGATTAAAGTTCAACAGCAGTAACAGTGACTGGGAGGGGGGAGCTTTCGAGAAATGACATCTTTTTGGCAAAAAATGAAACAGAGCTGAATAGATTAATGTTGAAAGAATGAACACAAAGATGATTTAATTGATGGAATAGGGTGAAATATTTGACAGACTACGGTAAATGTTTTCAAGGGGGGAAACCTGAGAGACTTGATAAAATTCATATTGTTCACAGAAGAGGAAAACGCGTTTTGTGACAATATCTACTTTGTAGGCAGAACAAAGGCTCTTGCCAAAATTAATTCTGTCCACACGCTATCATATGGAAACTTGAATAGCAGCCTTTAAGATGGACATACTCAGTTGTTTCCCACTCTACAGCTTTTGCAACATAATATGAAACTGAAGATGACTGGAAAATAAGAATAATCCAGGCAGATCCTTGAAACCCAGTGGAAACAATCTTTACTTGTAGGTTAGCAATGCACAGAAGGACATAATTCTGCACACATGTGACCCTGAGTGCATAGAGAGCTCTTTTAACTTTCAGTTTAACAAAAACACTTAGGGACGCTCTTAGCGACATTCCATTGTTCCCAGAACATTTCAAAGAGATGTTTGCTCAATACTCCAGTGCTACCTCAAAACATAACATCCTGACATCTGTGCCCCTCTAAGAAGACAAATAAACCCCCAGCCCACCAGGGTCAGAGAAGTATGGAGTTGTAGTGATTCAGAATTTACACAGTGTAGGGAGAAGGCATGAAGGAGTCACAAAATGCAGGAACACAAAATGCAGAATCAAATTGTTCATTGATACATTGGTGACACATAGTCTTTTATTGAGTAAATGCAATTACTGTTGGGTAAATCCATGAAACAACTAAGGCGAAATCTATATCAAGAATCTGAGATCAAAATTTCTTTATCACTGACATCAAACATTCTGGCCCCAAAAGTTTTCTCTAGCTCAGATTTTAATCCGTACCAAAGAAAGATCTGGTTTTCCCTTTCATACTCAAGTTGATGAGGATGATGTTCCCCTGCAGGTAGAACTGTAGAAAACTACTGTGATACTAAGGGTTAGATCCAGACTAACAATGCATTCCTAACCATGTCTGTCTGGGGGAACATCCTACCAAATTACATGGGACTTATTCTCAGGTAAAATAATATAATAATAACATAATAATTTATTATTTATACCCCGTCCATCTGACTGGGTTTCCCCAGCCACTCTGGGTGGCTTCCAACAAAATATTAAAATACAATTGTCTCCCAAACATTAAAAGCTTCCCTAAACAGGGCTGTCTTCAGATGTCTTCTAAAAGTCAGATAGTTGTTGATTTCCTTGACATCTGATGGGAGGGCGTTCCACAGGGCGGGCGCCACTACCATGAAGGCCCTCTGCCTTGTTCCCTGTAACCTCACTTCTCACAGTGAGGGAACCGCCAGAAGGCCCTCGGAGCTGGACCTCGGTGTCCGGGCTGAACGATAAGGGTGGAGACGCTCCTCCAGGGATACTGGGCCGAGGCCATTTAGGGTTTTAAAGGTTAGCACCAACACCTTGAATTGTGCTCAGAAACGTACTGGGTGCCAATGTTGGTCTTTCAAGACTGGTGTTATGTGGCCTCGGTGGCCGCTCCCAGTCACCAGTCTAGCTGCCGCATTCTCAATTAGTTGTAGTCACCTTCAAAGGTAGCCCCACATAGAGCGCATTGCAGTAGTCCAAGCGAGAGATAACTAGAACATGCACCACTCTGGCGAGACAGTTTGTCTAATTAGGATTGCAGCCTAAATTAGTCGCACTGTACCCTTGTTGTAATCAATGGTCCTTAAGTTAATCACTGATTTGTCCCATTGGGACAACACATGAGTGGCTAACCTAGGACCCTTCAGATATTTTTGAGCTCCAAATCCCACCAGTCCCAGTTAGTACCACCAATGCTTAGGGATGATGGGAGTTGTAGTCCAACAGCACATGGCTGTTGGTTCCTGTTTCTTCTGCATCAGGAAAGATTCAATTAACTATATGGGCATGCATGCACTATACAGTTGCTTTTGTTTGTAGTTATATTGCTGTTGGATTGTTTATTCTTCTGACAATCAAGAAATGTTTTGGTTTTTTTTTAAAAAGAAAAAAATTAGAAAATGTTGAAAGTTTGGAAGAACATATTCATTTAACTCTATATAATTAAAAGTAGCATATAGCTTAAATGAACTTAATCCCCAAATTTATTTTTAATTATTTATTTTATAGTCTAGACATAAACCTGCTCTTTATATTTATAGTCCCAAAGTCATTTCTATTAAAGATTAATAAATCTTATTCACAAGACACCTTAAAATTGGAAGCATTAAAAAAAAGTGTTGTGGCTGGGCCCATAACCCTGATGGAATACTTCATCTGAATTATCCCCTCAAGAATCCCCAATGGGGACACAGAAATATTTTACTGCGTCTTACATCATTCCAGCAAAGGAAATTATTCAGCACAACAATGCAGATTAATTTAAAAGTGACATTATTGATTGTGCTAAAGCTAAGGGCAGCATTCAGGTCTTCTACTGTTTAGAAAACAAAACACACGGTTGCAAAATCAAATCATTATGGTGGCCTTTTTATTTTATTGGAGAAATGACATTTTTAAATCTGTGGCTGCAGGATCGTCATAGAAACGTCTAGAACAGAGATTTCCACTGGAAATGTCAAACGTGATTCAAAAGAAAGTGTCTCAGATGAAAGGAAGACACAAGAAGCTGTTCCTGACCGAAAGTTGTCATGGCCTTAATTCTCCTCTCCCTCCAACAACTGCTATTTACCTTCGGTGGGGAGAACTGTCATTAATGCAAGTGGCAGTTTTCGTCACAGGGCAAATAACAGCTGCTGAGGTATCAGTGGCAGGGTGATTTGGATCAGAATAAATTCCTTCTCCCTCCATGCCATGGTACCAGTCTGAATCCCCTTTCTCCCCAGCTGATATTTGCTACACAAGAGCCAAGAACGCAAAGCAGAATCAAGACCTTAGGGCCGTGCATAGATTGGCCCTTGGTCGTTGTTTTGCTCATTCAAACTTATAACCCTTTCGAGCTCCGTTCAGCCTTATGTTTTAAAAACACTGTAAATGCAGCCACTTAATTTAAAGCACTTTTAAGGACCATTCACACAGCAGGAAATAAATGAGGTCAAAAACTGCTTTATAAATAGCCACACAGCCATTTCCAATTGTCTATGGGGCCATCAGGCATGCTGTTTCAACCGGCCCTCACCTCCGAGGAGGCCCAATTACAATGATTTAAGCATTCATGCTGTGCTTAGAGCTTTTTATGTTAAAGGACTTTATTCTATGAGAAGAGGCAGTAAAGGGAGCATTTAGTGTGTTAACATACTTCAGGGCTGCTAAACTCCTTTATGCGGTTTAATGCGAACGCACCCTCTAATGTTCATGGGGGCATGCACTGAGCAATTCTGTGCAGAAAAAGCCACAAAAATGGTCATTGGTGCAGAATTCAGTATCCCGAGAATCCAACTTTTTACTTGTGCAGTTTCAATCTGCAAGGCCAATGTGCGGTGAAAGGGGTGTACTATATTTCTAAGATGCCTTTCCTGAAACAGTTCAAAGCCAGTACGAAACAATTTTAAAATACATAATATTATACAATTACACAATATAATTGTAATTAAAAGCACCAATCATTAAAACAGACCCTCCAAGTGTCCCTATTTTCCAGGGACATCTCTGATTTTGAAAAGCTGTCCCGGTTTCTGATTTGATCCCAGAATTTCTCACTTTTCCTTAAAGGTAAAGGGATCCCTGACCATTAGGTCCAGTCGCGGACGACTCTGGGGTTGCGACGCTCATCTCGCTTTATTGGTCGAGGGAGCCGGTGTACAGCTTCCGGGTCATGTGGCCAGCATGACTAAGCCGCTTCTGGCAAACCAGAGCAGTGCACAGAAACACTATTTACCTTCCTGCTGGAGCGGTACCTATTTATCTACTTGCACTTTCCTTGGAAAAATGTTGGAGGGTATGGAGTTATCCAACCCCTGAGCCGTCTGAAGGCAATTCTGTACAGGGAAGGCCTTTTTTTAATGTTTACTGTTTTATTATGTTTATATATTTATTGGAAGCTGCCCAGAGTGGCTGGGTAAGATGTGTAGGGTATAAATAGTAAAATTAACATTATGGAATGGTCCGTCCTTATTTTTATCGGAGAAATGTTGGAGGGTATGTTAAAAGCAGCAGTGCCAGGTAGATTGCCAGCAAACATGCCAGGACAAAAGGAGGCAACAAAATTGTGCTAAGCCACAAGGGACTTGATATGTCAGTGCTCTGTTCACAATGGTACTAGATTGTGACCTATGTAAACTAAGGGAATACATGCAAATCTGCAAAATTCACAGAATTCAGACTTCTTGGTGCAGGATTTATTTGACAGAGAAATTTGGTTATTTTTATGCACATGGCACACTGACATATGCTTATTAAATCCCAGAGCAACATGGTTACAGAATTAATCATATAACTCCCATATTTTGGAACACAGAGAGTTAACTACCAAGCACTGTCTTGACTTCCCACCTGAAGGGAAACTTCATTGAAAACATCTTACATTTGCACAGCTTCAGACAGGGACCAATTGATGTGGTCATTTGTATCGATTTGTGCAGGCATTTGATTTAGCTGATAATTATTTTCGTTTGCGGGAGATAAAATAAAAACACGCACGGCTTTCTTCGAGCAAATCTGATAAACTTTTTATATCTGTGTAACAGAAAGGCAGTTAATCATTGACAATCAAGGAATTAGATTGAACCAGTGCGAAGTGGCATACCAAAAAAAAAAAAAAAGGAGGTTCTATGCTGCAATCCTAAACACATACAACTATGAAATGAGTCACACTGAGCCCAGCAAGAAACTTCTGAATAATGTCCTTAGGATTCTGCTGCAAGTCAATATTACATTTGATGTTCTGAAACCGAAATTGACCTCTCTGCCCATCAATTCAATCTGACCTGGTTTAGCTGCATGACAAGTTCCCCAGGGAGAATTCACAGGAACACTCATGAACAGGTTCATGCAGGAAGAGACAGTACTTTAAGTATTTAGGCATCAAATGGTTTGGGGCCTTCGAAACTATCACAAGCATCTCACCTTTAGCCTGGTAGCCTATACAACTCCATTGGTATTACAGGGTTCCAATAAACCGATCTGCTCAGCAGCCAATTTTGCCCAAGCTGCAGCTTCTACACCATATTCAAGTGCAGGCACAATTGTTATACGGTGCCCAATCAGGCCCCTTCGCCAACTGTGCTCCATTAGAATTGGTGCAATCTAAATTCCTAAGATCTGTTCTACAAGTATCTAAATATGTCTTCAATGCAACCATACGCCTCAAAACTAGATTCATAAGAATTGAGGCCAGAGTGTGGCTTGCCACTCTTAATTACTGGCCGAGACTAGCCTTCCTTCCGAGTGTCCTTGCTTCCCTATTATAGACAAATTTCAGTCCACATGGAAATGAGCAGTGGAAAATATAATAACAACTTTAGGATTCAATCCACAGATCCTACTCAACACGGGGCACGAACAAGCAAAAAACAACATTAAACAGTGTGGGGTAGATATAGAACAACAGGTAGACCTAGCCAGGTCCCTCAAATTTTTAATTAGCAAAACTAGAAGATACTTGAGTTACTGAATGCCATACATAGCTAATCTCGAAAAACGAAAACAACAAAGGGCTTTCACTTTGGCCTGTTGTCAGGCCCTCCCTTCAGCAGTTCAGGAAGGCCATTATAGGAAGATACCATATGAGGAGAGGAAATAGAGAGGTCTATGCTACAAGTCAATCCTAAACTGAAGGCCCATATTGTTAGATCTGCACTACTGAAGCCCACCCCATATAGCTGTGTTAACCGATCTTTTAATTTTTCTTATAATGACCGCTCCCCGCATAAAACAGGGGGTGCCGTTTGCGTGGACGCGCACAGCCCCTGGATCTGGAGCGGCTCCATCAACACAGGCTTGGCTTCGCCTTCCCTCAGGTGGGATACCTGGAGGTCTCCGCCTACCTCAGTCAGTTGTCCAATCCCACCTGGGGGAAGCGTTGCCAAGGAGACCAGGCCAGGTAGGGGATGGACTACCTGCCCACACAATAGAGGGAGGATCTTACCTAGGAATCCTCACTTGGCTCCAGAGCTTCTCCCACCCTACCCACCCTCAGTTAAGTCTTATTTTGCAGGTTAACTTTTCTTCACAGGTATGTGGGCGCTGCTATGTCTAGGTCGCAGTTAAAGGGCTGGAAAGGAATTACCCTGCATTGGCAGGTTTTGCCTTTCCCGTAGCAAAACGTCACAACTTTGGCAGGGTCAGGCCTTGGGCGGAATCCTTTAGTCCATCTTCCTCTTTGCAGCGGTGATACCAGGGTTCCCTGTTAAAGGGGTTTCTGAAGGGAGGCTTTGACTGTATGCCAAGAGGTCGTCATTGCTCTCCCCTGCGGCGGCGGCGTAATGAGGGCGGCTATCTCTGCTTGAACATATGTTCTCCAGAGCCGGCCCACCCCACCCCCCACTGGATAACCCTGATGCTCCCTAGGTCCCTGGCTGGGGACTGGGGAGGGTTAACGCCCAATGCCTGAGCCAAGGTTTACCCACATCTGAAATATAATAAAGTTGTGGCCAATTTAATCCCATAGCATGTTGTCTTGAGTCGTTATTCCACATGATGGGGGGGGGCGCCCGGGATCTAGGGGACTCCGCCTGTCCACGCAAATTTTTACTCACCCATTATCTATGCTTAATTAAGTATTCTATGTAAATGTTTAAATCTACGTTTGGTTCTTGCTCCCATTTATTTAATAATTATTCGCTTAGATTCGTACTGTTATGCTGTTTATTTAGATGTTTTGCTTATGCTGGTCTATGACCGTAATAAAGTACTTGACTTGACTGACAAGTCCAGGCCTATACAAAGCACATTACAGTAGTCTATCCAAGATGCTGCCAGTGCATTGGTCACTGTGACCTGACTTTCCCTGTCTATCAACAACTGTTAATGCCATAGAAAATATAAAAATAGTAAGATTAAAAGCTGAAATGTGAGCAAGTGAAGGTTGGAACGTGAAGGTTGTGCTTGCAAGAGAGCCATTAGAGAAGGACAAAACAACATGTGCACAGGAGCTATTGCTATAACTGTTGAAGAATTAGGAGGGAGGGAAATTTAAGAATTTTGCTGTGCCTTGTCATTAAACTTGTAGAAGTAGGTAAAAGAAGGAAGTACTGCAGTATATGGACATAGCTGACCCTTTGCTTCCCTTGAAAATGTATCAATGCTTGTTCTTTTTTTTTTCATATTTGTTGTGCCACCTGTTAAGTTGTGGGTGAACATATCAGACGACACAGCGATTCTTCAAACAGCTCTTGTTTATTCACAGGCCTGAACAGAACTGAACTGAAGGGTTCAGCCAGCCTGCTTATATAGAGCTCCAGTACAACGTAACTGTAACAACTTTCTGTAACTATCCAATCACTGAACGTCACTTTCGATCCCTTATTTGCATATGTGGACCTGAACTATCTACAGTATCCCCCTGCTGGCCCAGAGTGAGAACTTCAGTACATGACACCACCCTTCAACTACTTGCTGCTTATAGTTGTGTCACACCTTGGCCTTGCAACGCCTAAACAAACACCCTGTTTGACTTGTCAACTGGAAGCTGGATCTTACTGGCCATCCAATGGTTTGACTTCAATCCCTGAAGGCACACTCTTTCATTGTCTCCCAAGACAAACTGATGCCAACCAGTCGGTCACAGAAACTCAAGAACAGGGGTCAGCAAACTTTTTCAGCAGGGGGGCTGGTCCACTGTCCCTCAGACCTTGTGGGGGCCAGACTATATTTTTTTTTTTGGGGGGGGGGAGAATGAACAAATTCCTATGTCCCACAAATAACCCATAGACGCATTTTAAATAAAAGGACACATTTTACTCATGTAAAAACATGCTGATTCCCAGACCATCCATGGGCCGGATTTAGAAGGCTATTGGGCCAGATCCAGCCCCCATGCCTTAGTTTGCCTACCCATACTCAAGAAGCAAGATAAGAAATAAATGTTAAATCTAGCCCTGGACTCACTGTCAAGAGAACAAAAAAGACAGATGCAGAATGAGGACTGTGAATTAGACTGTCTTTCTGACTGGAGAACAAGGCCAATAAATGGGGTTCATCCATTTCAAGTTTTGAAGACGGCTGAGAGAAACCCACCTAAAAGAAAAAGAAAAGTTTTGTATCCTATGGGCATCTTGTGGTACCAGATCAGGACTGTGGGCAACTGGACTCAAATCCAGACTTCTGGAATGTGCTCTGACCTGAGTGACCCTGTGGTTAGTGGAGGTAGTTAGCGGTCTGATTTAGTTTAGAATTTCTTTGCACTTCTCCCAGATTGCTATTGAAATAGGACAGCCAAATTAAGGAGCATCTCTCACAGTTCTTCCCTCCAATAGTTTTCCAAGTTTCTTATTTTTTCCCCTTCAGCCTCTGGCTTGCTTTCTTCACTTTATTACAGAATCTGCCAACCTTTAAATCTCAGGAAAGCACGAAATGCATCACATGGATATAATTTTCACATAATTTCAGACAATTCTTGATAGGTATAAATACTGCATGACTCAGAAGCAAGTCAAACTAAGTTTTAATTTGTAGAAACTGACATGCCCCATTTTATTCCTTTCATTAAAAAGTAAGGGGATTAATATTTAATTTTCAACTGTCAGCAAATCCATTATAATTTCAGAATTTGACTTGCTTGTTAATTCTAATACTCACGTGCTGCTAATGTTCTCCTGACCAAATCTGGTCCATCTGGTATAGGCAAGTGTCAGGGCTGCCCGAGGTCCCAGCTCACAAAGGACCAACGCCAGTCCATTGTTATATACAAGAGTCTTTATTGAAACGCAGTTTCGATTTCAAAGCCGCGGTGTGCAGCCCTACGTCTTAAACCCTAGACCGCTGAAGCTCCGTCTGAATCTCCACCCCCCAGACACCAGTTTAAGACTCTAGCCTTACTCCACCTCTTCCTTTGCTCTTTCCTCCTCTGGGTCCGCCTGTCCGCTGGGGTCTTGTCCTTTCTAGACTCTTCTGACGCTGAGTCCCCTGAGTCTTCCCCCTCCCTCCGGCGGGCTTTAGGACCTGGTTCCCAATCCGGGTTACCTGCTGTGCCCTGCGCCTGTACATTTGAACTTGGCGCGCGCGCCCAGCCGGCAACCTTCCTCCTAACCGTTACACTGCTCCTGTCACTGCTTCCCTCTTCAGAGAGGCTAGCTGGACCTGACTTCCCCTCCGTTCCCTCACCCTGCGATGAAGGCGTGGCCAGCCCTGATTCATCTTCTCTCCCTGCTGGAGGAGAAGCTGGTCCTGATACATGAGATTCTTCCCCCCCACTACGCTCTGGTGGAGGAGCCGGTCCTGATCTCTCGCTGCTGCTTTGGGAGTCCCCGCTGGCCCCTTGCTTCTGGTGTGTCCCCCCTGGGGCCCCCCTTGCCCTGGCCGTCGGCGCCCCCCTCTGGGAATCTTCTGATTCGCTGGAGAAGCTTATGGAATCTCTCGGGCCACTCTCATACTCCCCTACGCTGCCCTCAGATTCTTCCCCTTCGCTCTCCATTTCCTCTCTCCCCTGTGCCTCTGCTCCTGAGCCCCTGACAGCAAGCATTCTATGACCAGAGAGACCACCTAAGTTGTTTTTATACATCATTGTATTGAAAGCCAATGTTCTTATTTTCTTGATCATTACAGGCCTGAGATGCTTTTCTCCATTACGGCCACCGTACAGGAGGATCAACATATATTTTATGTGTGGGGGTTTTTTTTAAGACTCAAAAAGTAGCTTGCCACTTCAGCATACAGTGGAAAGTCTTTTCATTCTTCGGGTTTGATTGGAGTAATGTATGTGCCATGAGGCTATCCTGTTCAGAAGTTTCAGCGGATGAAGAAACTTCCAGAGAAAAAATAATACCAAGTTACTGCTTATAAAAAGGTAAACTGTTCAGAGATTGTCCTTTCTCCAGACCTGACTGAGATCTGCTTAGCTCTCATATGCCCTCATATGCCCTTAGACCGGATCAGCCAAAAGGACTCAACTATACCTCTTGTATAAAGTCAATATCACAAAGTTATTTTTTAAAGGGTACTTTCTTCAATAGAACTCAATGTGCCTGAATCTGAACATTTTCTATAGCAACTTGGCTCATCTAGTATGGCTATTTTTGGCCATATTAAAAAGCAAGCTTCTTTCCATTTCAAATAGCTAACACGCACACAAACGCCAATTAAGAACTGGGATGTGGCAGGGGCAAAGGCTTAAAGCCCCACTCAAACTACATGACAAATTTGCACCTTTTCTTATGTATGTATGTATGTATGTATGTATGTATACCCCATCTTTTCCCCTGACAGGCACTCAAGGCAGCTTACAGATAAAAACATATAGTTGGTCCTCAAACACCCAGAAATCTTGCAGTTTGATACAGGGCATGAATGAAACTTTGCAGTGTGGTGTAGTGGTTAAGAACGGTAGACTCGTAATCTGGGGAACCAGGTTCGCATCTCTGCTGCTCCACATGCAGCTGCTGGGTGACCTTGGGCTAGTCACACTTCCCTGAAGTCTCTCAACCCCACACACCTCACAGAGTGTTTGTTGTGGGGGAGGAAGGGAAAAGGAGATTGTTAGCCACTTTGAGACTCCTTCGGGTAGTGATAAAGTGGGATATCAAATCCGAACTCTTCTTCTTCTTCTTCTTCTTCACACGAAACCCACACTGCTATTCAAATCAGAATATAACAGCCTGTTGTGCTTTACAACCATCATAACTGGAAAAATGTATTGGCAAACTTAAAGCTTATCCACAAGACAACATTAAGGAGTACATAGAGCCAATAACATAGACATAAGCCCTGTAAATGAAAGCCATTTTGCAAATAATGATCTCAGCTTGTTTATAAAGTAAGAATTCATCAGGTGTGGAGGGGCGACACTGATTAATAAGACTATTATTTTTATCGATCCAAATAATTTCAGTCAAGTAATGAGCTTGATTAACACTGCAGCCCTGACAACAATGAATAACTGCTTTTAATCCAACAAAATCTAGAGGGTCAAGGTTTTCCTACACCTGTTGCAGGCAAGGGGAATGTTTAATGCAATACATGTTGCCAGCAATACAGACCTTATTATCAGCCTAAGCTGGAGAGTCAGGAGCCCTTTGAATCTTTAGAAGTTTCCCAGGCTCTAAAATGCTGAGGAAATGTCCAGGGATACAGATTACTGTATCTGATGACAGAACACCTTGAAGAGAGGTAGTATCTTTATCCACAGTTATTTAGACTAAACCCATACACATTGTAGGGCCACCTCACATACTGCAATTGATGGCCTCAGGAGCAGGCAAATTTAGAGAAGCTTATTTAATTTATCCACTCAGACCCCCCTCCCCCAAAAAAAACCACAGAACGTCAAAGGGGTTCCCAATCTGTATTCTGTTCAGTCTAGGTGGAGAAAGCAGCCGGAGGAGAAGGAATGGCAGTTTTGGCCTCAGTATCGTGACAAAGTATCCCTCCTGCTCTACAAATGAGATCCAGATTCCTTGTCACTCTTGTTAAATCACCCTGCTATTCTTTTAAACTCTCACTAACCATCTCTTGTGTTATATTACACAACAAAATTGAGTATGCTATGCTTTTTATGAAACTAATCCTAAAGAGAACAGAAGATATACTGCTTGGCTCCAAACAGTTTGCTGAGCAAGATTCTTCTTCTGATGATTCCACTTTATAATGTTCTCTTAATCCCATCAGAGAACATTAAGTCCTTGGTGTTACACTGTCGTCTGATTTATCTACGGATAAAACAAAAACAAAGCCAAAAAACCCGCACACACATTTAGTTCCTTGCAAGAGCTCTTTTTTATTATTACTTTTGAAATATTGCCAGCATGAGACCTTTGGCTCAATGTGAATGAGGGAATGATCAGGGAAAAAGTGGTAAACATCTTTGTTATTTCAAGGATAGATTAGTATAATTCCCAGTGACATTCAGGGAACCCATGCTCCATGAACATGATCAAATGCTTACTAGTGATAAGGGAAGAACACCAGTGATTATTTTTCCCTTCCTTAGGCTGCAGCCCTGAACACATTTGCTAGGGAGTAAATTCCACCAGACTCACAATGGGCAATTGAGATGCTGAGTAAATGTACAGGATTGCACAATACACTTTTGGTCCAGCTTACATTTAAGGGCTATGAAAATGGATGTAGTCATTCCCAGGCATGCAACCCAACCACACTAGCAATGCAGAAACACCATCTTAAAAGCATATAATTTATCATTTGCCTATCTGAGAATGAATACAGCAAAAACAACAATTGCAACCACACAGCGGTCTTGGAAACATACCTGATCATGCCCTAATTTGGGGATTTAATAAACACACAAGATGTAACCGGCTGTATGTTTGAAAAAATAAGATATACTGTCGGTATAGTTAAAGCTATGGTTTTCCAAGTAGTGATGTATGGAAGTGAGAGCTGGACCATAAAGAAGGCTGATCACCGAAGAATTGATGCTTTTGAATTATGGTGCTGGAGGAGACTCTTGAGAGTCCCATGGACTGCAAGAAGATCAAACCTATCCATTCTGAAGGAAATCAGCCCTGAGTATTCACTGGAAGGACAGATCGTGAAGCTGAGGCTCCAATACTTTGGCCACCTCATGAGAAGAGAAGACTCCCTGGGAAAGATGTTGGGAAAGATTGAGGGCACAAGGAGAAGGGGATGACAGGGGAGGAGATGGTTGGACAGTGTTCTCGAAGCTACCAGTATGAGTTTGACCAAACTGCGGGAGGCAGTGGAAGACAGGAGTGCCTGGCGTGCTCTGTTCCATGGGGTCACAAAGAGTCGGACACAACTAAACGACTGAACAACAACAACAACAATTCATTGTATTGAATTTTAGATTTCGACAGACATAGCTCATAAAGTTCAATGAAAAAAGTAGAAGACCCAGTGGATCAGTTCATTCTCTAATCAGTTTATGCATAAGGTCCATATATGGGAAAGTGTCTATTCCACCTGTCTGTTCATAGAGTCCAACAATCCACAGGAAAGGTTGTTACAGTTCCATAGAATCCTTTCACAGAGTCTAAGACAAGGATTTCTGGAATATTAGCCTTGTTTCGCCATCCTGGGCTTCATCAGTAGTACAAACACATATATGCTATCACAGGACAGTGAATCATATAGCATAGTAGTAGCTGGGGATTGCCAACCCAACACATGTGGGTGTCAAGACACCCATTAAGACATTTATTGTGCCCATAGGCCCTCAGACCCTGAGTTTTATTTTTTATTTAAAGCCCTCTTAGAAAGAATGCCATTTGGTATTCAATGCAGGCAGGACTGGAAGCCATTTGTGACTGGAACCCTCAGCACTGTCAAAATTCAAAATGTGCTCATGTCCCTGTAAATTAGCAACTCCTGCCCTAATATTTCATGATATAATCCAATGCAATAAGGAGTTTGCTACCAATGAATTTAGGTGAGGCAATATTTTCCCAGACAATAACTGATTTTATTTTTCTCTGAAAGGAGAAATTGTTTAGGCTGAACTACTGATTATTGTAAACAAGGTGTCTCTTGGGAGCTTTGGGAGGTACTGCTCGAGTCCAAATTTGGACTAAGAAGAATGCTTACAAAATCTCCCCCATCCAAATAGTTTCCTGGTGTGGTTCCAAATTGCCTGTTGTTGCATTAACCATTTGCCATTTCTCCATTTTCCCCTTTTCCAGATCCACTGCAACTGCTGCTTATTCTGGCAGATTGTGCCACAGGATTAGCCCCTAAATCTTAGAAGAAATTAGAAAACCTTCATTTTTTTTTCATACACAGAGCTGTAAGATGAACAAATAAAATCCAGGTTCTGCACCAAGGTAGCATAGATTTTGTAATAAGGAAAGCTTGATTCTACAGTTGTATACTTTCCGTAAACATACATGATTTTGCCTGCTGTGTATAATTAATTGGGCATTTTTAGTATTACTCCGTTTCTACTGGTTATAGGGAGGACTAATGAATTAAGGCATGGCTCTCTGTCCAAAAACCTTTCCAGGAGCATAACCACTTCTTGAGATTTCACCAGATGTTGTCCACACACTTTCAATAATCTTTCCGAAACAATGAGAGCTTAGAAATCTTTGAAAAAAATCAAAATCAAAAATAAGGTGCCAACTTTATTACATGTACAGACAGTTGCAGCACGAACACACAGACTTGCTCAGTGGTAAAGCTACCTGTTCCGGCACCAGAAGCAGTGTACATGCAGGGGTGTGGCTGGCGCGCGTCCCAGGGGCCATGGTGCGTGTCCCAGGGGCCGTGGTGTGCGTCCCAGGGGCCGTGGCATGTGTGGGGGTGCGCGGCAAGCGGCGTGCATCCTGGGGTGTGTGGGTTGAGCAGCGAGTGTCCCAGGGATGTGCGGTGAGTGGCGAGCATCCCGGGTAGCGGGGGCTGCTGCAATGTCACCCCCCTCCTGGACGGCACTGGGGACGGATTGCCCCCGCCCCCTTCATCTGCCAGTGGCCTTGCTTCTATGCACATAGTTTGGTCATGCAATAAAGTAATGACATGGCACACCCAGCACCATTTAAAAGAACTGTATGAGCTTTCTCAAGCAAGGCAGAGACAACTTTGCTATTCCTCCCAGAGCGAAAACATTATCGTATAAGCTCAATGGCATATTCAATGTGCATTATTTAGTATTTGCATTCTCAGTGTTCCTTTTCTGAACAGCAATGCAAAGTTAATTAAAAACATTCCCCGTAGAGAAAACTTCAGTTTCATCTACAATTTCAAACAATTAATTAACTTTTGCATGCTCTCAGGTAAGTCATGCCTCTTGCTGTGCAGATCATTTTGCAGAGATGAACACTCTTATTGGTGCCCCGGGAACATGTCCCAAAGGCAGTGAAGTGGGAAATATGCAAAGTATACAATGAAAAAGAAACAATGGCCTTTTATGACGCTAATGCAGAGGTGGGGAACTGGTAACCCTCTGAACATGGTTGAAACTCTAATTCCTAGCCTCCCCAAACATTGCCTCTGGTGCCTGGGGTTGATGGTAGGTGGAATACAAGAACATCTGGGGGTCTCCCAGATGCCCACCCCTACTCTGCAGCAATGTTGTTCCTTCTGTATCCTATAGCCTTTGGACGCGGATGGTGCTGTGGTCTAAACCACTGAGCCTCTTGGGCTTGCCAATCAGAAGGTTGGCAGTTCGAATCCCCACAATGGAGTGAGCTCCCATTGCTCTGTCCCAGCTCCTGCCAACCTAGCAATTTGAAAGCATACCAATGCAAGTAGATAAATAGGTACCACTGCAGTGGGAAGGTAAATGGCATTTCCATGGAATTAGCTGCTCAGCCCATTCCTACCTACAGCCTCTCCAAAATATGTAAACAATTTTGAATATGAATATGAACCACCTCCCTTATGTTTTCTGCAGCACTAGTGCAAGTTTGCATCTTCTCTTATATTTACTGATCTGCTGCTTGCATTCCCATGTAGGACTATTTATTAATGTTCATATTAGGGAGAGAAAATATAGCCCACTAGCTGACCAGAAATCTAATACCGCTGAAAAGAAAGGAAAAACTCTTTTGAAGAATGACTCTCACAGGGGACATTAAAAGCAAAGGAGAAATTGGTTTATATTTTGATGGGATCTGTTGTGCTCTGCAAAGCTCCATTTGGAAGTTTATGCTTTCTCTTGGGAGGTCATAACACTCGTTGTTAAGTACATTTGTACTCTATAAAATAATCTTCAGATCAGATTCAATCAATCAGTCAATTTGTAGAGAAGCACCTTAATACGGGGAGACATTTTCTAAGATTTGCTTTGCAGTGTTTATTGCAAGTTCACAGTAATACTGGCCCAGGACCTCTCTCCCAGCTACAAAGGGACTCCTGCTGCAGTGAGGCCTCGGACCATCGGCTGGGTGAGGACTGCAGGGCCTGCTCCCTTCCAGGGCCTTTTCCAACTGGCCCAGGGGGCGTGGCCCAGGCACTTATTTGGAACAAACTTTTTGGGAAGGGTGGGAAGTGTTCTGCCATTCTTCCCTGTTCCAGGTGGTTAATGTGCTTTAAAATGTCCTCAAGCAGTCGGTGGCAATTTAAATTTAAATTTAATTTTTTTTCCCTTTTTTCCATAGTTGGGGGTGGGTGGGATGGATATTTAGTTGGGGATTAATTTTAGTATAATTGTTCTGTTTCTTTTTGTTGTTGTTGTTTTATTGGTTCTGTATAGTTTGTGTTTTGTTTTTAAGGGGCGGGATCAGGGCTGCCTGGGAGTGGGGCCCCAGCCAACACGATGGCTGGGACAAGTTCCACAGGGGGGGAAGCACTGGGACATCCGATCTCGGTGATCATGGGCAGGAGGCGGAGTTACGCTAAGACCAGACCATGTCATTACCGAGGAGGCAGGTTTAGTCGTTGTTTGAAGACTATCCCTGCCTCCGGGTCTGGCCTTGACCAGATGGATACTGGAATCAACAGGGGAAACCTACATGACCTGAAGGTGTTGCTGTGTAATGCCAGGTCAATGATGAATAAAACCACTGCCATCCACGACCTGATTGTGGATGGAGGATTTGACCTGGCATGTGTGACAGAGACCTGGTTGGAGGAAGCAGATGGGCCTGTCCTTGCCGCTGCTTGCCCACCAGGTTTCTCTTACGCACAGCAACCCAGGTCATGTGGGTGGGGAGGGGGGGTTGCAGTGATTTTTAGGAAGTCACTAGCTTGCACCAAGCGTCCTACTGGGAAGATCCAGTTTTCTGAGTGCATGTTCTGGAAGTTGGGCAATAGGGGTAGTACAGGATTCCTTTTGGTGTACCGACCTCCCCGCTGCACCAAGGACTCCCTGTCTGAGCTGCTTCAGGTCGTGGCGGATTTTCTCCTGGAGACGCCTAGTTTGGTTGTCCTAGGAGATTTTAACATCCATGCCGACACGACCTTACAAGGGGCTGCTCGGGACTTCGTGGAAAGCATGGCCTCCATGGGGCTGTCCCTGAATAAGTTTGGCCCACCTCATAGTCATGGACATGCCTTAGACCTGGTGTTCACCTCTAGTGACGTGGGTGATCTGACACTAAGTAAAAGTGAAACAAAAGAAGTGCCATGGTCAGATCACTTCCTGGTGCAACTGGACTTCTCTGCGACCCTTCCCCTCTGCAGGGAGGTGGGACCAATTCGGATGGTCCGCCCCCGCCACTTAATGGATCCAAATGGTTTCCAGAGAGTGGTAGGGGATGCTTTATCCCATGTTGATGGCCTTTCAGCTGATTCCCTGGTGGCCCGCTGGAATGCGGAGTTAACCAGGGCTATCGACTGTCTGGCTCCGAAGCGCCCTCTCCGATTGCATGGAGCCCGGACAGCTCCATGGTTTTCTTCGGAGCTGAGGGCGATGAAACAATCACTGAGACAGCTAGAGCGTTGGTGGCAAAAAACTCACTCCGAATCTGACCGGACACAGGTTAGAGCTCAACGTCGAGCCTACCAAGTGGCGATAGCGACGGCGAAGAAGACTTTCTTCACCGCCTCTATTGCATCTGCAGAAAATAGTAGCAGGAGACTCTTTCAGGTGGTTCGTAATTTAACGGAACCACCTCTACCACCGGGGCCTTGTAAAGACCCCAAGATCTCCTGCAACGATTTTGCAAAGTTTTTTGCAGATAAAATCACTCATATTCGGAAGGAGCTAGACACCACCGTGGGAGCAGTGCCGGGGCGGGAGAGTGCTAGAGCTCTGTCTGGTCAAGTTGCATGGAATCAATTTCAATCCGTTACCCCCGAGGATGTGGACAGGCTGCTTGGACACGTGAAACCAACCACCTGTCTCCTGGATCCTTGCCCATCCTGGCTAATAAAAGCAAGCCGGGAAGGGCTGGGCGATGGGCTCTGTGGGGTGGTGAATGCTTCCCTCTGTGAGGGAACATTCCCAGATCCGCTGAAAGAAGCAGTCATTAAACCGCTTCTTAAAAAACCATCTTTAGACCCGGCCAGTATGGCCAACTATCGCCCAGTCTCAAATCTTCCTTTCTTGGGCAAGGTGATTGAGCGTGTGGTTGCTGAACAACTCCAGGCACGCCTGGAGGATGCGGACCATTTGGATCCCTTCCAATCGGGATTCAGGCCTCATCATGGGACTGAAACTGCCTTGGTTGCGCTGGTTGATGATCTCCGGCGAGCTAGGGACAAAGGTGAGAGTTGTTTCCTAGTTCTGCTGGATCTCTCAGCGGCCTTTGATACAATCGACCATAACATCCTTCTGGACCGTCTAGAGGGGCTGGGAGCTGGGGGCACTGTTATACAGTGGTTTCGCTCCTTCCTCCTGGGCCATGTTCAGAAAGTGGTGGTGGGGGATGAGTGTTCAGACCCCTGGGCCCTCACTTGTGGGGTGCCTCAAGGTTCCGTCCTCTCCCCCATGCTTTTTAACACCTATATGAAGCCGCTGGGAGAGATCATCAGGGGGTTTGGACTGGGTGTCCATCAATATGCAGATGATACCCAGCTCTACCTCTCTTTCAAATCAGAACCAGTGAAGGCGGTGAAGGTCCTGTGTGAGTGCCTGGAGGCGGTTGGAGGATGGATGGCGGCTAATGGATTGAGGTTGAATCCTGACAAGACAGAAGTACTGTTTTTGGGGGACAGGGGGCGGGCTGGTGTGGAGGACTCCCTGGTCCTGAATAGGGTAACTGTGCCCCTGAAGGACCAGGTGCGCAGCCTGGGAGTCATTTTGGACTCACAGCTGTCCATGGAGGCGCAGGTAAATTCTGTATCCAGGGCAGCTGTCTACCAACTCCACCTGGTACGTAGGCTGAGACCCTACCTGCCTGCGGACTGTCTCGCCAGAGTGGTGCATGCTCTAGTTATCTCCCGCTTGGACTACTGCAATGCGCTCTACGTGGGGCTACCTTTGAAGGTGACTCGGAAACTACAACTAATCCAGAATGCGGCAGCTAGACTGGTGACTGGGGGCGGCCGCCGAGACCACATAACACCGGTCTTGAAAGACCTACATTGGCTCCCAGTACGTTTCCGAGCACAATTCAAAGTGCTGGTGTTGACCTTTAAAGCCCTAAATGGCCTCGGTCCAGTATACCTGAAGGAGCGTCTCCACCCCCATCGTTCTGCCCGGACGCTGAGGTCCAGCGCCGAGGGCCTTCTGGCGGTTCCCTCATTGCGAGAAGCAAAGCTACAGGGAACCAGGCAGAGGGCCTTCTCGGTCGTGGCGCCTGCCCTGTGGAACGCCCTCCCATCAGACGTCAAAGCAATAAATAACTACCTGACATTCAGAAGACATCTTAAGGCAGCCCTGTTCAGGGAAGTTTTTAATCTGTGATATTTTAGTGTATTTTTTGTTTTTATGGAAGCCGCCGAGAGTGGCTGGGGAGACCCAGCCAGATTGGCGGGGTACAAATAATAAATTATTATTATTATTATTATTATTATTATTATTATTATTGCTGTGACTGGTCAAAGCCCACAAAGCAAAGCATGAAACCACCAAGAGACAAACAGAAGGCCAGCTCAAAGTAGTACAGGATCTGGGAACGACTGTGACTGCGAACGACTCTCAGATTGACAATGAATGCTACAAACAGCTTGGGTCCAGAATACTGAAAAGGTCATCTCATCCCCTGAATACTCACCCAATCACTGTGTTCTGAGGGAGAGGGCACCCTGCAGGTGTCATCTTATTAGGTAAGAGGTTCATTTCACTCAATATCAGAATCAGACACTTCTTGAGTTTGCTGTACACCACTTAAATACTATTGCAATTGAACAGTATATAAGCTTCTGGAATAAATAAATGTAAACTATGGATATTTATTGGGTGCAGGCTGTAGCCATGGACATGCTATGTGATCTGATGGTGAATTTGGGGTGACCCAATGCAAAAAACCTGAGAATCCATGTGGATCCGTGCTTTCTAACCACATTTTTGCACCATTGCAGCCCCAGGAAACAGTGAATGCTTGATTTTTTTGGTGCAGGCTGTAGCCATGGACATGCTGTGTGATCTGATGGTGAATTTGGGATGAATTTGGGGTGACCCAATGTAAAAATCCTGAGGATCCATGGGCTTTTATCTCCCCCCTCCCAGGCAGCCTCCTTTATCGCTAGCGTCCCTTATCTCTCTCCCAATCCCACCGATCAGCTGCTTCCTTTCAACATTCCTTTCCCTCTTGTTTGCCTTAGTGTCTTTTCCTTAGCTGGAACAGTTTTTTGCTCCTCCCTTTCTTTTAATTTCTCTCCTCATTGATTTAGTCTTCCTGTCTCCTCTCCTTGCAAGTTTGCTGTCTTTACCTCCCCCCTCCCAGGCAGCCTCCTTTGTTGCTAACATCCCTTATCTCACTTGTGATCGCTTACAATCAGTGGCTTTGTTTCAACACCCACTTCCCTCTTTAAAATAAAAAAGCATGATCTGCTTTTTGCCCCTGGGCAATTCGGCTCCAGGGGCCACGCATTCTCTCCATAAGACGCATTGACATTTCCCCATGCTTTTTAGGAAGAAAAAAAGTGTGTCTTACGGAGCGAAAAATATGGTACATGTTATCTTCCGCCTGTTCTGCCATTGAGGACTTCTTGGATCATTCGTTGTCTAGCACTTTCCCTTTGTCCTTACCTCCTTGGGTGACCCTGCTGGGAGTACAAGACTCCCGACGGCTTCACTCACAAGCATCATAGGAACATGGAAGTCCACTCACCACGACAAGCTGATGATCCAGCAAGTGAGTAACCTGACTAGTATGGCGAGGCAAATACCCAGATCAGCCAGGTGACAGCCAGATTCAGAAGATGATGATTGTGGCTGCTTCTCCTGCCTTTTGCAACAGGTACCAACAGGGACCACCGGTAGTCAGGGCATCTCTAAGTGCACAACGATAAGAGTGTTAGACACAGTCATATAAAAAATTTACAGGTGCTGGAATGAAACCCTTTTGTTTGGCATGTCACTTTTTATTAAACATGTCACTCGCCCCCTCCACTATCTCACTTTTACTTTTTTTTTCTGAGTGAAAGCAGTATAAGGAGAAACATGGTACTTGTCAGCTTGCATTTATACCCAAGCATTTACTCCGTCCTGTCTAATAACAGACTTTCTGATTGATATTTTTTTTAGCCACAGTAAAATCATGCCATCACAATACTATACTGAAACACTGAGGCTGCAATCCTGAACACATTTACTTGGAAGGAACACATTACACTTGAAGTAAGTGGGGCTTACGTCTGAGTAAACCAGTGGATTGCAAAAATAGTAAGGCATGGCAAGGAAGTTGATGTGTTTCCTGAACCGGTGAACAAATCCTCCTCTATTTTTCCCCCCTATTAAAATTATATGATCTTCAGCATGAAACAATGAAATTTACAGGAAGTGGAAAAACAAATAACATTGATATGATTCTTAACTGTTAATTCCAGGTTGGGTTTGTGTGTGTGTGTGTGTGTGTGTGTGTGTGTGTGTGTTGTAACATAAAATCTCTCTGTTAATCACAGAAAGACTGCATATTGCTAGAATACCCAATTGATTCACAGTGGATTTCTTCAAGTAGAAACTGGACCAGCTAATATCCATGGCAAAGGGCAGTTTCTGCACTCAGTGCAAACAATATTCCCAAATATACTGTTCTGTTATCCCCATAAGAGTGAATAGCAACAATTCACTTGCATCAGAGAAATTCTAGGGCTACATTAAGTGGCTTAACAGGGATGGAAATCAGCTTTACCCAGTGGCGTAGCGTGGGTTATCAGCACCCGGGGCAAGGCAAGTAATTTGCGCCCCCTAACCCATGGATTTGCGCCCCCTAACCCGTGGATTTCCCTAACCCCCAGATGTTGCGCCCGGTGCGGCCGGCCCCCCCTGCACCCCCCACGCTACGCCACTGGCTTTACCCTCGACTTCCTAACGCCAGTCATCAAACCCCAACGTACTTGCTTACCCTTGCTTCTTTATCTCTGAAAACCAGGCCTGCGCAGTTTGTGACCCACCAAGCTGAACACAATTCACTAGCTATGAAGCGTGTTCTGTTCGGGGTTCCATAAAGCAGTCTCCCTGGCACTGCAAAAGCAAGGGATTATCAAGTATCTGGCAAACCACAGTACACGAGTGGTAATAACGGGGAGAAATTAATTTGTTTTTCATGTGAACTTATCTGATTTGCACTTCCTGATAACAAGACACAAGCACAGCTTTCCTTTGAAATTCATGTGCTCTGCTCTGAATTTTGCAGTTGAAAAAATGTGTACATAAATTCACGTATTACGGAAACATGCACACCGGCATGTATACATTGGTAAAAATAATGCTTGAAAATGGATTATATTAGGGGAAATTACTTGAAAGAATGTGTATTTTATGCAATTTTCTCTAGGTCTCTAAAAATGAGCAATGTAGATGACGCAAATAGTGGGAAGTTTATAACCCTAACGTAAGATGTTTCTTCGTATTCGCCATTCACGGAATCCTTGGGAAACAGATAATGGGAACATTAAGTGCATTAATTTGAAAACCAGAAACTCAGGCCCATTAAAAAATGATGCATAGTTCACATAATGTTGGATTATGCATTCCATGAGCTGCAGAAGAGTAAACCTCTGTCTACAATTAGAATCAGAACCAGAAGATATGTAATTTCAAGCCTACCTTGCCCACCCAGCTTCTTGGGACAACATATTAGAATGCACTGGTGATATTTAACAAGCTCTATGGAATGGAATAAAGAGAATAATAGAGCAGCAGCCGGTGATAACAATGGTGTCATCCTGTCATAGGATCCTGGTGGTATAAATCATTAGCACTTTGTTTTGCAAGGTAGCTTGTTTGTTTGTTACTTTAAAATATCTGGATTTTTAAAATCTACATCTAAAATTCAAAAAGCAAGACACACACACAAAAATAGATACTTTGGGATTCTCTGATCCTAGCATACCTGAGCTCTCCCTTTCAAGTTCCCAGAGCAGAAGCAATATTGTCTGTTTGTTTTTCACAGTTCTTTGCAAAACCATTTTTGCCCCGATGGAGAGAAGGCATGCAATTTTTACAGAATTAGATGAGCACATAGCCAGCAAGCTTTGGTTAGCAGGACCTCCCCCATGAGTTATAATTTTAATTGGCTAAAGAAACAAAGGCACTTGACAAGAAGCCCAGCCTATTGAGGGCCCTGTTCCATAATTATCTTTTTCTGGAGTGTCATTTTGAGAAGCCAAGTGAGGAGGTGGACCAGCCACTCCACCTTAAAGTGGTCACCACCGGCACTACAAATGTGTCTAGATGAAAGTTTGGCAACTGGGCATAGAATGAGGCAAGAATTATCTAGGTGATGGAAAATAGATTAAAGCTAGGATCTTCAGTCATGGACTCTTGACTACAACTATATACCCAGGGGACACAAACTTTTTTTCGCCTGTGGGCACATGCGCAAACTGGTGAAACCTATGAGCAACACACTACAATAGATTGTGACTTTCAGCATAAATTCAGTGGGGACCCCACAGTTGCCAAGGAAGGCATGTGTGGGCCTATGAGTGTTCACAGGTGTCATGTCGATGACCCCTGCATACATTTACCTGGGAGTAACTCCCACTGTTCTCAGAGGTTCTTACATCTGAGTAGACTGGTGCAGAATTAAGCTACTACTAAAGATCCACAGTAAGGGACACGGGTGGCGCTGTGGGTTAAACCACAGAGCCTAGGACTTGCCGATCAGAAGGTCGGCGGTTCGAATCCCCACGACAGGGTGAGCTCCCGTTGCTCAGTCCCTGCTCCTGCCAACCTAGCAGTTCGAAAGCACGTCAAAGTGCAACCAGATAAATAGGTACTGCTCCGGTGGGAAGGTGAACAGCGTTTCCATGCACTGCTCTGGTTTCACCAGAAGCGGCTTAGTCATGCTGGCCACATGACCCAGAAAAACTGTCTGCGGACAAACGTCGGCTCCCTCAGCCAGTAAAGTGAGATGAGCGCCGCAACCCTAGAGTCGGTCACAACTGGACCTAATGGTCAGGGGTCCCTTTACCTTTAAAGATCCACAGCAGGAGCAAACAAAGGTGTGAAATGAGGGCAGGTTCAAACATTGTTTAAGAAATGGTTTGAGCTAATGAGGTGGGTGGTGTAGCCCCTGTGGTTGGAGCAAAACCTGCCTCTCACCATATGCCTGCCTAGCCCAATCTGCACTGAGAAGCATCTCACAAGGTGTATATGAAGATGCTTGCTGGTGGATATCTTACTGTCATTCTCCTAGGACTAATTAATGCTAAGTATCTACTTGCTTGGAGGGCTACGGTGGTGCTCTGTGGTCTAAACCACTGAGCTTCTTGGGCTTGCTGATCAGAAGGTCAGTAGTTCGAATCCCTGCAACAGGGTGAGCTCCTGTTGCTCGGTCCCAGCTCCTGGCAACCTAACAGTTTAAAAGCACGCCAGTGCAAGTAAATAAATAGGTACCGCTGTGGTGGGAAGGTAAATGGCGTTTCTGTGTGCTCTGGTTTTTGTCATGGTGTCTCGTTGCATCAGAAGTGGTCATGCTGGCCACATGACCCGGAAAGCAGTCTGTGGACAAACGCCAGCTCCCTTGGCCTGAAAGCGAGATGAGTGCCCCAACCCCATAGTCGCTTTTGACTGGACCTTTACCTTTACCTACTTGCATTAGACATAACAGAGGTTTTGAGGATCAGGTAGGCGTCTAGGAACGCAGGTGGCGCTGTGGTCTAAACCACCGAGCCTCTTGGGCTTGCCGATCAGAAGGTTGGCAATTTGAATCCCCACGACAGGGTGAGCTCCTGTTGCTCATTCCCAGCTCCTGCCAACCTAGCAGTCCGAAAGCACGCCCCAAAGTGCAAGTAGATAAATAGGTACCGCTCCCGTGGGAAGGTAAACAGCGTTTCCATGCGCTGCTCTGGTTTCGGTGTTCTCCAGAAGCAGCTTAGTCATGCTGGCCACATGACTCGGAAAAACTGTCTGTGGACAAACGCTGGCTCCCTCAGCCT
The DNA here is from genome assembly GCF_951804945.1 of Podarcis cretensis. Lineage (NCBI taxonomy): Eukaryota > Metazoa > Chordata > Lepidosauria > Squamata > Lacertidae > Podarcis > Podarcis cretensis. Next base: position 67,305,105 of record NC_137178.1, read on the forward strand.
GTAAAACGAGATGAGCGACATAACCCCAGAGTCATCTGTGATTGGACTTAACTGTCAGGGGTCCTTTACCTTTACCATTTTTTAGGCTTCTACTTACATGATCCATTATGCATATTAGTTATTGCAGATAAATTCCACTGTAGCAGCTACTATGGTGAGGCAGAAACCACTAGAGTTGATGTGAGTATGATTCCTTTACTTTGGGTCCATGCTCATTGCTCAGAACAAAGCCAGAATCAGCACCTAGTCTCAGGGTATGTTCAGAATTCCAGTTGAATCAAGTCTCTCAGCAACATCAGTTTTGAGCAGTGGAACTGAGCAGAATACTATGTATGGACAAGCAAGTGTTTGAAACATTAGTATTTCAGATATGTCTCATTTGATTTGAAGAGAAAACTTCAAATATCTCCTCTGCTGTACCTATGCAATCCATTTCAGTGCAGTTTACTGACAATTTACCAGCTGGGAACATGAAGTACCCAAGTGAACTCTACAGGTTTAATGATCAAAATGCTGCATAAATGCCTCTGTAACTGCTTTATGGATGTAATGATTGGAAAATGCACCTGAGCATCAAACCAGAACAAGGTCTTCATTCTGCTTTCTTTGCCAAGGTGCTGATCCTCTAAAAGGCATGCTCAACTTCAGTGGAATATAGTGAAAACTGAAGGGCTCTGGACCACACCAGCAGTCATGACATCTTGCAGAATAAGGCCCACGGGCTAATGGGGAGTAGGGGACATGCACGTAGCTCGCATTATCTATCATTCTTGTTGTTCATATAGGGAAATCGATCTGGGATGCATTTGTGTCATATTTGCAGTTAAATTACAAGAACTTTCATCACAACCTATTATCAAAATAATTCTTTAAGGGAAGGGGTGACTAAGGCCTCCCACATGTCATTGGATTCCACCTGACATCAGTGCTAGCCACAATATGCAGGAGTGGTGGAAGTTGTGGTCTATCAACATCTGAAGGGCCACAGATTAGCCATCCCTCTTTTACAGTGTGCAAGGGTAAAAATTATCTATCACAGAAGGGAGCTACCTTCTATGTTTCCATGGGAAGCGTGGTTAAGCAGTTTCATAGGCGCCTTGATGAGACTGTTATATACCTCCTGATGATCATTAGCAGGCTTGAACTGCCAGGAAGGGCAAAAACCTATTAAACACACAAACAAATGTATGGTTCCATTTTCAGAACCTCTGTGAAATGCTCAGAGATCAAAAAAGTACAGCCAGTGCGAGCAGGGCCAAAGTGCGTTGTCTTCTTCTCTCCTCCATTCCCTCGCTCTTTCTCCCTCTCCCAGCACACCCCACTGCTTTCAGGCAGGTGGTCAGGAGGAGAAAACCTCTGTTGGTTATGCAAGCATAAATAAAATTGGACCTCTTTGAGTGACACATCAGACACGGAACCCTATCCCTTGAGGTGTTTCAAGTCTTTCTTGACTTGTACACCCCTAACTACAAGATTTCTGCCAAGAGCTTTGTACACAATTAACTTGTATTAAAGTTGAAGTGAATTGTATTAAAGTTGAAATGACAAACCTAGACAGCATCTTAAAAAGCAGAGACATCACCTTGCCAACAAAAGTCCGTATAGTTAAAGCTATGGTTTTCCGAGTAGTGATGTATGGAAGTGAGAGCTGGACCATAAAGAAGGCTGATCGCCGGAGAATTGATGCTTTTGAATTATGGTGCTGGAGGAGACTCTTGAGAGTCCCATGGACTGCAAGAAGATCAAACCTATCCATTCTTAAGGAAATCAGCCCTGAGTGCTCACTGGAAGGACAGATTGTGAAGCTGAGACTCCAGTACTTTGGCCACCTCATGAGAAGAGAAGACTCCCTGGAAAAGACCCTGATGCTGGGAAAGATGGAGGGCACAAGGAGAAGGGAACGATGGAGGATGAGATGAGTGGACAGTGTTCTTGAAGCTACCAGCATGAGTTTGACCAAACTGCGGGAGGCAGTGGAAGACAGGAGTGCCTGGCATGCTCTGGTCCAGGGAGTCACGAAGAGTCGGACACGACTAAACGACTAAACAACAACAAAAGTTAAAGTAGAGGCACCAGCTTGGGTGCAGGAGTTGCTGGAAGGAGGAGTACAAGCTGCCATCCAACCATCTTATGGACTCCACCCCTGATTTGTGCGGGGTTTTCTCCTTAGCCTTTTCCTCTCCTGAAGATGTCCCACAAGGCAATGGGAATCTTACTGATTAACTAGTTAGCAAGGAAGGAAGACTGGATTTGGTGGGGAGAGGAGGACACTTGAAAGCACAAAACTGAGACTGAAGTCTCCCAGCATCTTTTACCAGAGTATGGGCACTGCCTTTGGAGAGGTGGGACCACAAAAGTTAGTGGATTGCAGCCTTCTCCTCATGTCATTCATGCCTATTGTTGATTCTCTTATAAATAGCATTGATTAATGGTTCCCTAAGAAATGCCTTCATTGCTTGCAAATTTATGCAAATCCACAATTAGGTATGAGCCGATTATATTTGTCAAATCAATCAGACATTGTGTCTATTTAAAGTGATGATGGAGCCATGCTTTAATAATGAATAATTAAAGATTAACAAAGCCTATTAATAAATGATCAGGCATTTTTGTGGGCAACTTTTAAAAGAGAAATTTACACATTGCATGCGTTATCTGTTTGTAACTTGTTAACATGCTATAAAAATGGGTTTCTTGTTCTCTTTGTGTGTTTGTGGATTAGTTTTGCAGGTGAATAAGAGAAGCTTCGTGCGATCGGGAGGATATAATATGTGATGGCAAACAGTGCCTGATTTACGTATAAACTAAACAAGCTATAGCTTAGGGCCCCACTCTCTTGCCCCCCCCCAATACTTCTTCTTAATTGTATTTCACTATTAATATACTTGGGATGCGGGTGGCGCTGTGGGTTAAACCATAGAGCCTAGGACTTGCCGATCAGAAAGTTGGCAGGTTCTAATCCCCGCGATGGGGTGAGCTCCCGTTGCTCGGTCCCTGCTCCTGCCAACCTAGCAGTTCAAAAGCATGTCAAAGTGCAAGTAGATAAATAGGTCCCACTCCGGCGGGAAGGTAAACGGCGTTTCTGTGTGGTGCTCTGGTTCTCCAGAAGCGGCTTAGTCATACTGGCCACATGACCCGGAAGCGGTATGCTAGCTCCCTCGGCCAATAAAGCGAGATGAGCGCTGCAACCCCAGAGTCGGCTATGACTGGACCTAATGGTCAGGGGTCCCTTTATCTTTTATTAATATACTTCTTCTTAATTGTATTTCAGTTCAATGATTACTTCGATAAAATACATATTTTGTTATGTGCAAATGGCTTTAGATACCTATTAGGTCCATAAATTACCATATAGCATATATTCAACACAAAAAAGTGACAATTTGTTGTTGACAAAGGACAGCTGGACATATAAAGGGCCCCATTACCTTCAGTAGCTTAGGGCCTCATCAAACCTAAATCTGGCCCTGATGGCAAACATCTCTGGATATAGCTGTAACTTGCCAACGGTGAATAAAGGTCGCACCACAATCATATAAATTACTAGTAAATGTGGAAAACGGGAGAGTTGGATTATGAATCTCCTTAGTTCATTTCAGACAGGAATAATGGAAACTTAAGTTGATGCTCTGGCTCTCAACAGTCTCCTTTGCCCCATCTTTCAACCCCCATATTCCCCCATATTTCAACCCCATCTGTTTTGAAAAGTGGCAAGGGTGTCAGGGCAGATACCAGCAGCAGCAGAAAAAGTAACCTCTGTTTTGATTCAAGACAATGAGACATAAGAACTAATGGCTACAAACCGTGCATGAATAAATTAAGGAAGGAAAGGGAAAAGGACACAAAAACAATAAGGAAACAAGTGCCCAAACGAGAAGTATGGTATTTGGGGAGAGGAGATAAACACAAAAATGGACAAAAGACAAGGTTTCATCTCAGTTTGGGGGATGGGTTTGGTTTTTTTAAAAAAAGTAATGTCTTCCTTGGAAGAATATTTCACAAGAAAGAACCTAACCTCTCTTCCTGAGGAATGTTTCTTTATCAAGAGACCAATCCATTTGATACCCTAGTTAAAAGCCCCGAAATTCTATTTGCTTCCTTTAAAGATCTTGTCCTAAATAGTATTTTAGACACGCTGTTCAATTTTTGTTCACCTATAGCAGACAACAGAATCAACAGATAACAGTAGAGAAACAAGGTTGTGCATGTTTCGTTGGAGAAATTGAATTTTCTTCTTTGCCGTCCATCCTTTTTATATCCACTTATCTCTCCATCTATTGCTTCCCTATGTTTCCTTGTCTCTCTTTTAATACAGGAAACAGATTTCTTCGCTTGATGAACGAGCACTGCCAAAGCTCATATACTTTGATGCCTGAACACCTTTTGCAGTAATAATGAAAACTGCCACTTCCTAACAGGTGTACTGTTAACTCAAGTGAAAAGAAAAATCCCAACAGTAAATTTATGGACTGCTGAGGCATAGTATCAAGACAGGGGGTTTGTTTGTTTGCATATGAAAGGCATTAATAATATTATGAATTGACTAAGGAAGGGTGAATCCGTCTGTTTCTCATGTGTCAGATTTGCATGTGTGCATTCCTAACTCTGTCCCCTTTTCACATTTCATTTGTCTGCACAAAAATGTGAATGGGCTCCATGTACTTCCAACTGCATGCATACAATTGCACATGTATATCCACAACTGGAAACATTGGTGTGCCCAATTCACTACCTCCATGCATTCAGCAAAAAGCAAGAAAATGCTCAGAAAGTACTGTATTATTAATAATAATAATAATATTAATTCATTTCATTTTCATATCATCATATATATCATTACAGTGGTACCTCGGTTTAAGAACAGCCCTGTTTATGAACTATTCGGTTTACGAACCCTGCAAAACCGGAAGTAGTGTCCTGGTTTGTGAACTTTACCTTGGTCTAAGAACGGAAGCTGAATGGTGGAAGGGCACTGGCAGCGGGAGGCCTCATTAGGGAAAGTGCACCTCGGTTTAAGAATGGTTTTGGTTTAAGAACGGAGTTCCGGAACAGATTAAGTTCGTAATCCGAGGTACCACTGTATATGATGAAATGAAATGAAAATTATATATCGATGGTATCTAACACTGAGTAAGTTGGCAAAAATGTATAAATCTAAATCAAATAAGTGTTGGAAATGTAAAGAGAAAGAAGGTTCTTTTTATCATATGTGATGGTCTTGTGGTAACTAACTAGGAAATCATATATAATGAAATGAAAAGTATGTTCAAAATAGCCTTTGTTTAAAAAACACCAGAAGCTTTTCCTTTGGGAATTATAGGGACAGAACTACCTAAAATGTATAGAAACCTATTCATGTATGCTACTATAGCGGCAAGAATGTTACTTGCCCCCAAAATGGAAAGAAGCAGAAGTTCCAGCAAAGGAAGAATGGATACCAAAACTTATGGGATATGCAGAAATGGCAAAACTTACCAGAAGAATAAGAAATCAAGATAACAATTTTTTTTACAAAAGAAAGGAAATGGTTCATTGAATATTTACAGATAGATTATAAACAGATAAAAACATTGGCAGGATTATTGTAATAACCTGCAGTTTTATAAGAATATATATTTAAAGAAGATGAATAAATGAGTAAATTAAGTTAATTTCGTTATGCAGAAGATATTAAAAACAAATTTAAGGAACCGCAGAAAGAGGGAGATGGAAGTCAAATTTTGAAATGTCAAAATGATTGTAAAATTAATGAAATGTATAAAATTAAGGAAATGTATACATTTGAAAAGTATGAATAAAGTAAAAAGTAAAAATGTTATTAATTAAATTAATATACTGCCCTTCATCATAAGATCTCAAGGTGGCTCATGGAATAAAGTACAGGATAAAACATGTAAATAAGTAAAACGAAACAGCAAAGCAATAGCCCCTTCTTCCCACAGACACATTTAAGAGACTGTAGACTGTTAAAGACTATTGAAGAGGTACGTTTTCACCTGACACCTAAAATAGAGTGGTACCTCCGGTTACGAACTTAATTCATTCCGGAGGTCCATTCTTAAGCCAAAACCGTTCTTAACACGAGGCACACTTTTGCTAATTGCGACTCCCGCCGCTGCTGCGCCACCGGGGCACAACTTCCGCTCGCATCCCAGGGCAAAGTCTGCAACCGGGAGCATCTACGTCCGGGTTAGCGGAGCTCGTAACCCGAAGCATTCGTAAGGAGGGCGGTACGTAACCCGAGGTTCCACTGTATAAATAATGAAGGCGTCAGGCAAACCTTCCTTGAGAGAGAATTCTGCAAATGGGGGTCCACTCCAGAAAAGGCCCCAAACCCTCCAGAACTCACGTACAAATCTGACATGCATACAGTTTTATGTGCACAGAGCCTGTTTTCATCTTCCATGAAATGTGGAATGGATGGTGCTAGCTGGAAAAGTTAAACTGCTTCTCCATATGGTCCGTCAAAGTGTGGGAAGGACATTTGACATTATGTGGAACGTGCTGAGATATGAGACTAAGGAGGAGAAAGTTGACAGCCAGGACTACCCCATGGGATGGTTTTAAACATGAACACAGAGAACAGGGTTTGACTGAGGGCAGACTAAGGTTGGTGGAGTTCTGGTCTTGCCTCTTCTTTACTTACTGTGGTTGCAAACCATGTTCTCCTTCATGGAGAGCACGTGTTGTGGTGGGGGCTGCCAGGACACTCCAAAGTTGGGGGCGGGCTAATTGTTTGTTGGCCACTGATGCAATTGGGGCTTCCCTTGTTGTTGGGAAGAAGTTAATGTTGCCATTTGTTGATTGACAGCCAGAAATGCTAAAACTCCTTGCATGAGGCTAGGGCTTCCTCTTTTTGCCTGTGCATCGGATTGCCCATCCCCCCCCCTAGAATTAGGGTAGTTCTCTTTGACCTTGCTATGCCTGTCATGGGGTCGTCTGCTCTTGGGGCAGGGGCCCGGTAGGAATTTTGTCCATCTGGCTGATTGGCTGGGGCCATTTGGTTTTTGCCTACTGCGTAGCAAATCGTCACAACTTGTAAGGTTCGTGGTTAGGCATTGGTTTGTGGTTTGGTTTGTTGAGGGGCATGGATTGGCTGTGCCTGCCCCTCTAATGATGCTGCTTCTGCAAGGGATTCCGTTAAAGGAATTGGGGGCTAACTATTGCTTGTCCACTCTGTCAAGGGGGCTCGGGCCACTGCCAGAGCTCCTGGTTGCATTTGGGGTGGGCTGAGGGCAGGTTCCCTGCTCCGTCGCTACCCCCAAGTGTAATCCCCTTTTCTGACTTTCGCATCGTGCGGAATGTCAGTCTGTCCCCCATGGTGGGGGCAGATAGTCGCAACCAATGCCTAAGCAACCACTCACATGTTTGTATTTTAATAAAGTTGTGGCCAAAATTATGCCAAAAACCTCAAACAAAAAATTCTGTGTGATGTGTGAGTTATTGGGGTGGCCCTGGGGACCTCGACACGCGACATATTTTGCTGGTGTTGTTTCTGAACAGATATCATTCAGGGTTTCCTCTCCAGCAAATACTTGCCATGGTGGGATGAAATTCCTAGAAATGATGGAGGAAATTGCATGCACAGTCTGCAACACTACAACATACTCTGAAGGAACAATAGCTATTAAAGAATAGGACTTGGACAAGGGGAAGAGCTTCAACATTATATAAAGGTACATAAGATATAAGCATACAAAGTTAGACAAGATGTAGCCTATATGTTTTAAAGATGTGGGGCATTATAAATGGCATTATAGCTTAGCAGTGTATAAATTGCAAGATGATTTACTCTTCTTTTTATCTAGCCGAAGCTAGAAACTGACAATGTCTCATTTGCAATAAAAGATTTATAGTTATGGAAATTAACTCGACTATATCAAGATGTTTGAAGAGATTGAATTTCTCTTTTTATAACAAGATTAATAAAATAAGAAATTGAATTAGTCATGACATGTGCTGCTTTTGAATATCTGCTGCAGAATTAAAAAAAGTAAAAAGTAAATGTTTTATAATGGGGTGTTAATAGTTTCCTCTTTCAAGGCAAGAACAACAAATGTGTGCCATTCTTATTAAGTGTTATTAAGTGAATGCAACACAAATACTTAATGTACTGTAGAACAATGTGGGAGAGGAAAAGTAGGGAGCCATTACCAGATGTCAGGGACTGTGCTGAGGAGGGTTGCAGTGAGTAGGAATGGTCCCCCTGCTCCTGATCTGGATCCTGAATCTTCCCAGGAGCAGGAGGACAGTAGGACAGTACAGATTTGGAACAGTGGTTTGCAGAGGGACATAGTACAGAAGGCAGAAGCTGGGAAGTACTGAATGGGGAACAGCTAGGAGAAGAAACACTGGGTGAGAGAGGGTTAACAGATTCACTGTCTCTGGGGAGCATTCCTCCACTCTCCCCAAGGTCAAGAAGAAAGTAGCAGAACAGAAAACTCACAAAGCAAAGAGGGGACGAACTCAGATTACAAGATGTCTTCTTCTTCTTTGATGATCACTCATAGTTGAGTAAGATTGACTTCCATAAACACGGTTTTAACAATGAGTACGTAAGTGACAAGGGATGCAGGTGGTGCTGTGGGTTAAACCACAGAGCCTAGGGCTTGCTGATCAGAAGGTTGGCGGTTCGAATCCCCGTGATGGGGTGAGCTCCCGTTGCTTGGTCCCTGCTCCTGGCAACCTAGCATTTCGAAAGCACCTCAAAGTTCAAGTAGATAAATAGGTACCGCTCCGGCGGAAAGGTAAATAGCCTTTCCGTGTGCTACTCTAGTTCGCCAGAAGCGGCTTAGTCATGCTGGCCACATGACCTGGAAGCGGTACTCTGGCTCCCTCAGCCAATAAAGTGAGCACCACAACCTCAGAGTCGTCTGCGACTGCACCTAATGGTCAGGGGTGCCTTTACCTTTACCTTTATGGAAGTGACAGTGGAGGCCAATTCTGGATCCACACATCCTTCCACAGCGGGGACATTGGTTTCCTGGCAGGAGTTAATCACGGTGTGGATTTGCCAAGCATGCCTTCCTCTTAGCACGTTTCTCCCTTGCGTCCTGAGTTTGAGCGTCTTCAAAGCCCATGACACCTTTGATAAAGGCTGTTCTCCAACTGGAGCACTCGCAGGCCAGTGTTTCCCAGTTGTTGGTGTTTATATGACATTTGTTTAGATTTGCCTTGAGACAGTCTTTAAACCTCTTTTGTTGACCATCAGCATTACACTTTTGAAACTTAAAAAAATGGAAAGTGTACAAGATGTAGAAATGACGTGGATTATGAGGGATGTAAGGGGGTGGGATTCTTAATTGGGAGCACCGCCATTTCTAGGAGTTCTTTGTTCTCTCACTGTGATTATTTAAGTTTCTAAGAAGACTCCTTTACTTTTGTTCTGCTTATCTACTGCCACGGGGGGAGGAAGCTGATTCCCTAGGAATCTGAAGGAAGCTGAGACCATAGGACAACCATCACAGTCTCTGCACATGCAGGACGGGGTCCCCCTTCTTCTCCACCCCAAAGATTTGGCCAAGTTCATGCTGTGTCAAGTGCACTGCAGTATGTCTTGCTGTGCTGAGTGTGTGATGCTGCCCTTCTGCGTAGCACAGAGACGATCCAGGAGTCTTATTACTGACAAAACCCCCCCAGCCCACAGGCTACTTGTGTGTTTGTGATGCTTATGGGCTACCCAGTGTCAGGGACTGTGCAGAGGAGGAATGGTGGAGACCACCTCCCCATCCTGACCCTTCCAGGGAGGAGGAAGACAGTATAGATTTACAACAGGGGTTTGAGGGAGGTTGCAGCTCAGAGGCAGTGGGGAAGCTTGTAAACCATGGGAGAGTCAGAACAACACCCAGCTGACACGTTGCCATGAGAAAGCATTCCCCTTCACGTGGACAATTTGCTCACACATAGGTTGACCACCTGACATTATGTTGAATACTATGTACAGAGAGAAAGGATGAGAAAATACTTTTTTGGTGACTCGTCACCAGAAACTAAAAACATCTTCTCAGCATTCAACCTCTCATACAACCAGCTATTCCTCAGAAGGATTGATGGACCCCCTGCCTTTTTATCCTTGTATCCATTAGAAGGATAATGGAGAACAGTGCATGTGGTTGGTTTTCCATCTCTCTGGGGTCACTCCAGCCTGAGAACAAGATCTACCCAAAATTAATGAGTTTTAAGTTTGGCTGCTGTCAATGAAAGAGAGTGAAACACATGCTCAGTGTTCGGGTAGCTAGGGTGCCTCCTGATTCCAACCACCAGAACATGTTCTCTTTCTAAGGATGCTAGCCAATCTTGCGCATAGATAGATAGATAGATAGATAGATGATAGATAAATAAATAAATGCTATTTTCTTATGCATATCACATCAGAAAAACAGGCCACCTGTGTTTCTGTATAGTGAAAACTCTCATGAAATGGCACTCAAAGGCTATTCCTCTCTTTTAATTAATTCTTCTGGAAATATTGGCTTCCCGTTAACCAAAGGCCAGAATGGCAGAGTGAATTCTGCTCCCTTCCAAATTACACAAGAAGGGAAGATGGAGTGCAGCACCACAGTAGTTAAAAATGTGATTTCCTCCGAGTTCATCTTACCTTGGAGCTAAACTGTGGTTTGATGTCTCCTGGTCAACTCATGTACTGGGAACTGTTAATTAAAAAGAGTTGCCCTACTCTATTAAAGCTCCCCATAGACTAATTATTAAAGTGCTGTGGACCATCACAAACCTACAAGCAATTGAAAGTCACAAAAGGACTTGCTTATATTATGAACCCTCAGTATCCAGAAGAGCTTTCTTCTGCACTACAGAACATGCACAATGGGAAGTAGATTGCCTTCTCTATTGCTATTATGCCACTGAAGGGAAGGGAAGAAGAGCGAGAAATTGCTAGAAATAAACATACATATTCATTAATGTTTTCAACATCATTCTAGTGAGTCAAATTCCCTACAGGTACAAAAAGTCATCTTGTTAAGTTGCTGTGGTGGGTGGGATTCTTCCCCTCCCTTTGCATTTATTCAGCTTGGTTCTATGTTGCTGAGATGGAAATCTTAACCTTAACACACAGAGAAACTAGGCAGAATTGGTTGGGGAAATTTTGTTAAAACATCTACTTAGGAATGAGTGTAATGATAGAATTTTGTGTCCCGTCCCCCCTGCCTGCCATGTTACAACACAGTTTCTAGGGTCAAAAGAAAATGAATACCTAGATCAGGGTTATGAGATCTCCTGCCACTCAGCAGCTGTGCCGTAGTAGCACCAGCAGCTATGCAAAAAGCACTTAAGCCAGAAACACAGTGAAAAAAAGAGAGCAGTAATAAATATTTGCAGTTCCCAGCTGCAGCGAGTCCATGAACGTCAGGGTTGTGTTATATATTCAGTGGCCTGTGTTTGTCTGAGCTTGAGTCTGGAATAAGGATTCTGAGCCCCTGTGTTCTGATTCGATCCATGATATCCAATCATAGAACATTTCAGTTCAGCTAAGGCAACAGTTCCGCAGCAGTGATTTCAGCTTGTGGAAGCTAGAAAGCATCCCACCTTCGTCGCCAGTGAAGTGTAGGTGGGTTCCCATTGTGGGAGTGTTCAGGGATGCAGGAGAGGATATATTGTCTGATTATATCCTTATCCAACTAGTGTTAACAAGTTCCACAATTTCAGCAGAGTAACATTCCCCTTAATTTTAAGCTTTGCAACGGATGCGTTTGCTCAGGCTCGCTAAAGCCTCTATAATAACTGTTCTGGTATTTCCCCCTTATTCCCTCATAAAATATAAGAGACGACACAGTCTTCTACAAAAGTATAAAAAGAGTTTACTCCCACTCTGTTCACAATCAGATCCCAGAAGGCAGACTTAGCTTAATAAAGTAACATACACTTGGAATCTATCTCATAAGAAGACAGTCCCTTTGTCCTCTCTTGGCTGGAAGCCAAGAGGGCATCTTTGGCTCAGTAGATGTTGTTTCTTCAATGCATGTGGTGAAAAAGAGAGAGATGGCTGCCCTGCCCTGTGCTTTTGTCATTACCTGCACAGGTGAGGCCACACCCACCTCTAGTCACATGCAGAGGAAGTCTGTCCCAGCCCAGAAGGAAACAGGAAGTTTACCTGCTGGCTGGACAAACATTCCTCCCCATGTGCAAACATGTTCACTCTAGGAATGTTGTACTTGACTGCTCTTGTGTTTCACATCCCACACCCATGAGGCAAAACACAGTGATAACAACAAGAATTGGACAACAGGGGCAAAGCAACTGCTTATATACATTTCTGAAGGCCTGGGCCACTCCCACTCCCAACGTGATTGGCTGTCTAAACCAGTGTTTCCCAACCTTGTGCCTCCAGCTGTTTTTGAACTACAACTCCCATCATCCCTGACTAGCAAGACCAGTGGCAAGGGATGATGGGAATTGTAGTCCAAAAACAGCTGGAGGCACAAGGTTGGGAAACACTGGTCTAAACTTCCAAGCTGTGAATTATAACTTAGAGTTTAAGGGCCAATAGCAGAGGCCCAAATCATGAAATGTTCCATGATTGGATATCATGTATTGAATCAGAACACAGGGGCTCAGAATCCTTAGTCACGGCAAACACAGGCCACTGAATACATAACAGGTTGAACCATAAAAAGAAGTAATAAAGGCAGGGTAAGACAATGAAGATCAATTAGGCCACCAATTTATTGATTACAGATGTCAGGTCTTGGCACAGGCATTGCGTTTGTACCTGGAATCAACCAACCCAATCTGTTCACTGATTTTTCCATCAGGATTAAGGAACACCTTATGGCATTCATCAAATTGGGGTGTGTATGTGTGTCCCTGCAACACATTGTTTGGGTGGGGGACCTGTCAACCCCTGTATGGGTGTTCAGACAGAGCCCCCACGGACCCCTTTACCAGAGTGCTCTAATTCTTTGCAGTGGGGAGAAGGTGTCAGGAGCTGGCCCTACACTCGAGTAGGACCCTGGCAGAGACACATGCCCAACTGGCATATTCTCTCCCTCCTGGTCGATCATTCAGGAGCTTCAAAAGCTTTCTTCAGCCCAAACATCACAGCGACCGATGCCAACAGACATCGGCACACTTAGGGATCCGCAGAGTCTTCGCAGTTCGCGTGACAGACCTCAGCAACTCAGCATTTTGGATAATCTACTTTATTTACATATAAACACACACGGAGCAGTGCAACACCCTGGCCAGCATCTCTTTAATCTTCTACCCTTGGGCAGGAGATATAGAAGTATAGTCAGTCGTACCAACAGGCTAAAAAACAGTTTCTATCCGCTGCTGAACACGAAATAATATAGTACAACTGACTTTCGGGGTTGGTGTGTTGTGTGACAAACACACAGAGTGCAATGAGATTTAGTGTTTGGGGGGGGGGAGATGCTCATTTAATTTCATTGTACACAGGTTGTACACTGACAATAAAGGTGTTGTTGTTGTTGTTGTTGTTGTTGTTGTTGTTGTTGTTGTTATTCCATCTGAGACTCAGGAAACACCGTGACAGGAAATGAAGCCGCCATCAGGGGTAGCAACAGAACTGATGATTCACCATGCTAGAGAAGAAGAAGAAGAAGAAGAAGAAGAAGAAGAAGAAGAAGAAGAAGAAGAAGAAATACTACTTTCTTCTCCCATTAGATTCACAAAATGTTTAGGGGTATGCGAACCCCTGCGCCCCGTCCCCCCAGAAAAAAAGCAGTGTGTGTGGGGGGGTGGAATTTCTCAGAGGAGTCTTGATAAACATAATATTGACTTTTCCTTGCTCTGCTAATACAGTGGTACCTCAGGTTAAGTACTTAATTCGTTCCGGAGGTCCGTTCTTATCCTGAAACTGTTCTTAACCTGAAGCACCTCTTTAGCTAATGGGGCCTCCCGCTGCTGCCCCGCCGCCGGAGCACAATTTCTGTTCTCATCCTGAAGCAAAGTTCTTAACCCGAGGTACTATTTCTGGGTTAGCAGAGTATGTAACCTGAAGCGTATGTAACCTGAAGCATGTGTAACCCGAGGTACCACTGTACATAAGAATCAAAGTATAGGAATGCCCTCAAACCCAATGAAGAATCCCAAATTGCTTCCATTGGGCAGTGATCTATATATCTTATCATTCGAGTGTCTTCAGCAGTGATGATCTGCCAAGTCAAATCATTTCAGGGATCCAAAAAATAACCATACTCTGATCCACTGTCATAAAGATGTCAAATAAAGTGTACTTTGCTTTAGGAGGATTATTTAGCAGGAAATTAGATTTCTATAGCTCTTCCTCATCATTTCTGCAGTTGACAGCCTTACAACACTCGTAATTTCCATAAAAGCCCTCTCTCTATTATCAGCAGAACATCATCTTTATAAGTGAAGAAAAGCGAAGAAAAGAAGATTGCTAAATCATTATGTTTTTCTTCTGTATTTTTAGGTCATTATATACGATAGGTTAAATCCACCGAGCTGTAGTGAAGAGTCAGCTGGGAAGGGGAGCATGGATGCGATCCTGAGCTCTTTAGATGAGAAAGATGAATATGTGAATCTATCATAACTGCTGGTGACTGGGAAGATGGAGGAAATCAGCAATGACTGGCTGCTTAATGCTCAGCTGAAATTGGAGATCATGATATGGAAACAGTTTCACTCCCATGAAACATGACTCTTCTTTTTGACACCTGTCTCCCCCCCCCCACACACACAAAATGGTGGGAAATTTTCACAAGGGCACAGATGCAGGGTGAAAAGGAATAACTTTTCCCCCATTGCTAAGGTAACGAAGCCAATTTGCTCCTGTTTTGGAACGTCCTTCCAAGTGTCCATCCCATTTAAAGTGAAGCAGTGCAACAGAAGAATCTTGACCTACAGATGTACTGTGTGTTGAAGATGTAAATGTGCAATATGACACAAGGGTCAACCTGTTTGCGTCAGCAGTTGAGATTTCTCTATCCCCACCACAGCAAGGCAGAGAGGAGTGAAGTGGCTGCAGATAGGTGGGGGGTGGGAATACGGATAGTGAAAAATGGAGGTAAAGGTACAGGTAAAGGTAAAGGGAGCCCTGACTTTTAGGTCCAGTCGTGGCCGACTCTGGGGCTGCGGCGCTCATCTCACTTTATTGGCCGAGGGAGCCGGCATACAGCTTCCGGGTCATGTGGCCAGCATGACTAAGCTGCTTCTGGTGAACCAGAACAGCGCACGGAAACACCGTTTACCTTCCTGCCAGAGTGGTACCTATTTATCTACTTGCACTTTGACATGCTTTCAAACTGCTAGGTTGGCAGGAGCAGGGACCGAGCAATGGGAGCTTACCCCATCGCGGGGATTCGAACCGTCGAGCTTCTGATCGGCAAGTCCTAGGCTCTGTGGTTTAACCCACAGCACCACCCGCATCCCAGAAAGATGGAGGTATTGCCTAATATTTCAGCAATCCTCATAAAATTGCAAGATTTGCAGTAAAAAATGATTTCTCAAATATTTAGCACAGAGCTCTGCCCACTTGCCAGACTGTCCTGACTACCAAGTTGAAGAACTTTCGAGAATTGAATGCCCTGTTAATTAACTGCCACTAGACTTTGGCCATTTGGAAAGAACTGGAATAATGTGATTCCCAATTAACTGCAAGTCATATGGAACATATGAATGCAAATAATAATATCCAATATTGAATAATTATAAAACTGATTCACACAGATCAGCTTGTAATCTGAAATATAGCCTCTAAGATCACTTCTGTCCCCATATTGATGGTGACTGGGTGGGGTGGGGTTTAAGGGGCTTGTCTAAGGCCACCTAAAGAATTCACGGGAGTGCTGAGAGCCAAATCTAGAACTTTCTGAACAGTAACTTGTTCACTACACTACAATGGCAAGACTGAAACCTGAAACTGTAGGGACTCGAGGCCCTGGTATCGGAAAAAGAAAATCAGTATTGTAAGAGAAAACACAAGACACCTGCAGAATAATGTGAAGCGTTTGAGAGTGTCAATTTAAATTAGAAATGCTTTATTTGCATCATTTGAATTATTTATTGCAAGCTACTGTTGAGTCTCTCTGGGAAACTGGGGCAATGGTTCAGGAAGGGGAACTCAATTGTAGAGCACATAGTTTAGACCATGGTTAGGCACACTGAGGCCTGGGGGCTGGATCTGGCCCAATTGCCTTCTCAATCTGGGCCATGGATGGTCTGGGAATCAGCGTGTTTTTACATGAGTAGAATGTGTCCTTTTATTTTAAATGCATCTCTGGGGTATTTGTGGGGCCTGCCTGGTGTTTTTACATGAGTAGAATGTGTGCTTTTTATAATAAAAAAATGCATCTCTGTGTTATTTGTGGGGCATAGGCATTTGTTCATTTCCCGCCCTTCAAAATATAGTCTGGCCCCCCACAAGGTCTGAGGAACAGTGGACCGGCCCTCTGCTGAAAAAGTTTGCTGACCCCTGGTTTAGACTCTTGAAATGTGCCCTACAAAGGACTGGTCTTGAAGATGATCCAGAAGCTGCAGCTAATGCAGAAAGCAGTGGCCAGACTGGCACTGTGTAACGGGATCGCTACCTGGCCCAGTTTAAGGTGCCAGCATTGGTCTACAGAGTCATATATTTGACTCTTTGAGGCCCATGGATTAGAAAGATCTCTTGCTACCTCCTGACCTGTGCCTTAAGAGCTGCTGGAGTGGCCTTGCTTGTTGTTCCATTAGCAGCTGTATGTCACAGTGTGAATTTGTACAATATTGGTGTGCTTTATTTTAAAGGATCATTGTTACTGTCGTGGGAACCTTTGGGTTGAAGGGCAGGATATGAGACTAAAAAATTAAAATAAAATACTAGCTTGACATGCCTAAAGTGCCCACGGCTCACTCAATCATACAGCAGACTGCTTTAGGCAACAAAATTTGAAGCAAGGGTGAGGAGCCTACTTTCTTTCTTTTTTTCAAATTATTTTTATTAGTTTTCCAAAAAAAAAATTACAAATCAAACTGAATTCCTTAATTTAATACAATTTCTTAAACAAAATCAGGTTTCCCACTCCTGTTGCAAACATATATCCATATTTTTCTCCTATAGCTACATCTTCTCTTCATTAATATCCATTTCCTCCTTCACTTGTTGTTGTCCATTCTAACAGCCTCCTATCATTACCTCCTTACAAACAGTGCTTCATTTGTTTCTTAAAAATATAAAATCCATTTCTCGTGCGTAGTCCTTCGTAATCATCATCATCTCAGACCGGGTGTGCTGGGAGAGTTAATGTTTATCTTCCTTTGTTCAGCCTTTGCAGTGTTGCTCTGTAAACACTGCAAATGAGCCTACTTTCATGGTGGGTAGGGCCAGGGACAAAAGTGGTCCTAGTCCTAAACCTTTATGTTGTTTGTTGTTGTTTAGTTGTTTAGTCGTGTCCGACTCTTTGTGACCCCATGGACCAGAGCACGCCAGGCACTCTTGTCTTCCACTGCCTCCCGCAGTTTGGTCAAACTCATGCTGCTAGCTTCGAGAACACTGTCCAACCATCTTGTCCTCTGTCGTCCCCTTCTCCTTGTGCCCTCCATCTTTCCGAACATCAGGGTCTTTTCCAGGGAGTCTTCTCTTCTCATGAGGTGGCCAAAGTATTGGAGCCTTAGCTTCAGGATCTGTCCTTCCAGTGAGCACTCAGGGCTGATTTCCTTCAGAATGGATAGGTTTGATCTTCTTGCAGTCCATGGGACTCTCAAGAGTCTCCTCCAGCACCATAAACCTTTATACTGTAGGTTAATTTTCACCCAAACACATCTCTATCCTCCCTTCAGGCAAGTGAGAGGCATCATCGGTGTTCAATGATACATCCCAATCAAGCAGAAACACTCAAGGAGGTGAGGCTCAGGGTTGCTGAAGGGGCGAGGTCTAGGGGAGAGGGTGTGGTCAGGGAGGAAGCTCATCCTGAGGAGAAAGGCCTGGGGTTGGGTGACATTCAGCTCTAGGTCTAGAATTATCCACCTTGCATTTAGAGAGATAAAGGCAGAAACTAAGACTTGAATGGTTCAGTGGGGCCCTTAGAAAGGTTGGCTTTAGCATTGGGGTGGGAGAACCACTTGCATCTCTCAAAGGATCTCCATCAACATAGTTCAGAGAGACTTCTGTCAAGGAGAGCAGGGACCAAACAGAATCCATAGCCCTGTGTTTCATGGGCCAATAATTGTGACCCAATGCAATGTCAGTTTGTATTTCTTAGTACAGAAAGTATTGATCTGATGTGTAGAGATCTTTCCTATTCTAATTAATTCAAGGGGGTTCTGGAAGCTCCTCTGTGTGAAAGAAACTAGCAGAAGGTTTGTGATGTTTGGGTTATACCTTCAGAGAAGCTGAGTACAGCTGGCTTAAACTGGTTCTGTTATATCTTCTGTCAAGGTCATGCTGACTATAAAAGTAGGTCCTGAAGGAGCCTGGGTTTCACTTTTCTCTTTCTATCTCTCTTCCTTCTGGTGTGGTGTTCTGTACATAGTATGCTTAGTGTTAAGGTTTAGACTTATTATAAGTTATTGTAGGTTTAAGTTAAGTGTGCTGCAACTGGATTTCTTATGAACAGTGCCAATCCTGAATGTATGGGATCCGTGACCATTATGCTCATTTACCTTCAGTTGCAGTAAAGCTGTGCTGGATGAAATATAATTGCCTCTGGTCAATTTTTGGGGGAATCCTGCAACGTGTTTAAGTTTTTACTCTGCTAACCATACGTCAGAGTTCTGCTCTGGATCAATTCCATGACATGCAAAGCCTTTCTTATACAGTGGTACCTTGGTTTACAAACTTAATCCATTCTGGAAGTCCGTTCTTAAACCAAAACCATTATTAAACCGAGGTGCACTTTTCCTAATGAGGCCTCCTGCCACCAGTGCCCTTCCATTGTTTGAATTCTGTTCTTAGACCAAGGTAAAGTTTGCAAACCGGGACACTACTTCCAGTTTTGCGAAGTTCGTAAACCGAATCATTTGTAAACAGGACTGTTCTTCAACCGAGGTACCACTGTATATGCATAGATAGGCAGACGGACAGTTGACTAGGGCTGCAATCCTATGCACAGTTGCCTGGGAGTAAATCCTATTGAACTCAGTGGGACTTGCTTCTGAGTCAACAGACATCGGATGTAGCGCAGGTTCATCTCTTGGCTGCCAGGGAAACCTATGAAACTGGCCTTAAAGTCTCATGGCATGACAATCAGATGAAAGAACAGCAATGGGGAAGGTCAACAGGGGGTGGGTGGGAATACTACTTGAGCTTTTGAGTATGAAAATGTCTCACTTTTATACCATGAGCTATGTTGGGAGTAAGTCAATGAGAAATGTATACTTAAGTGTTTTCAGAATCAGATCTGATTAGTCCACATGCCGTGTTTCAGCAGTAAAAACAGCGTGCCTTCAAACACAGAGAGTGCTATACCAGGATCATTACACTGAGGGGGATGAGTCAATGAGGACTTACCATGGAGTAGTTCCAATGAAACAGCAGGATAAAGGGTCACTAAACGACTCAATTAAAGTCACAATTTTCAAACAACTAGAAGTGAGATACAAGGAATTAGTTGCCTCAACACACATCCTTACATATTTTCAGTGGACGTAGCAACTAATTTCAGTCTTCGCTTCCACTAAGATAGTAAATCTGTATCTGGGCTGCACCACTTAAGACTGGGCAAGAAGTCACATGACTGAATGTTCCTATGTACAAAAATAATAAGAGGATGAACTTGGAGGTGCCACTGCCTATATATAGTGTTTATCAGCCTTATGTTGACCGGCCTGATGAGCCACACACATTTCCATCTACTCCATTCTTTGGGAAGGACTGTCTCAAGATCTGCAGGGTGGGGCAAATACACCCCTGTCAAAAGGAGGGAAATGGCATTTTCTGGACATGTCAGGCAACTCACAACGTATGCACTTGTAACTTGTGTGCATTCAGTTTTATTCAGTTGGCAAAAAAAAGGGGGACAAAAGGGGGGCAGGCATCCCACCTACCATTGTTCCCAATGAATTTTGACTATACAGTGGTACCTTGGGTTACAGATGCTTCAGGTTACAGACGTTTCAGGTTACAGATTCTGCTAACTCAGAAATAGTACCTCGGGTTAAGAACTTTGCTTCAGGATGAGAACAGAAATTGTGTGTTGGCGGCACGGCGGCAGTGGGAGGCCCCATTAGCTAAAGTGGTACCTCAGGTTAAGAATAGTTTCAGCTTAAGAACGGACCTCCGGAACGAATTAAGTACGTAACCAGAGGTACCACTGTATGTGATTTTGGCTTTATGTACTATCCCCATAATGTAAGCTTAGAGTTGCCTGTATATAATTGTTTTGCAAGAAGCCTAGAGTAGCAGGTGACATCTTCCCCTACTTAATTTCCCTCTTCTGTATGACTATTAAAGGTGAAGGAGACCTGCCCACTTTCTTAGTCGGCTACCCTCAGGAGCTCCCATCTTTGTGGCTATAATAGTATAGCTCAGAGGGAGATGTTCCCCTTCTGGGAGAGCTAAGTTTTTGCACAGTGTCTTTCAAACGTTATATGGTTCAAGTAACAGCAATACAGCCCTTATGATTGATATACAAGTTTCAGTCACAAAATTCACTTTGGAGATGTAGTGGTGGCTGGTGACCATTGGCACACATAGGGTGGAAGCCAGAGAGACAAAGAGTAGGTGCAGACAGAGCCAATGACACAGTGGCATGTGGTCAATGGACTAGGGGGACTAGGCTAACCCCCTAAATGTTTCCCTGGCACTCTCTTCCCAAACCTCGGGAAGCTTCTGCCCAGCTTAGAGAGGGAGGTGCAATGCTCTGATGGGTCCAAGAGCCCTCCCACCACCTTCCCAAAGCACATCCAGTTTTGGGAGGGAGGCAAGAGGGCTCCAGCATCCTGTCAGAGCCCTGGCATCTCCTTCTCAAAGCTCAAGAAGCTTCTGCCTAACTTAGGGAGGAAGATGCGGTGCTCATTGAGATGTCCTCTCTCTATCGCTCTCACAAGCTGGCACCTCTGGATGTAACTGTTCCTCTATGAAAAAATTTCCCACACGCCACTGCAATGAGAGGCAGAGCCAACTAATCCTAGCTTTGTCCCTCATCCTGCTCCTCTCTGCTGAGTTCTACAAGGATGAGACCAAGGAGGAAGCTGATAGCCAATTAAGCAGGACTGTAAGTAAGCAGGTGGAAGCTGGTTGAAGGCAAGCTGAGGCTGGTGGGGCAGTGCCCCACTTGCCATAATGGACCATCCTCCCCTGGTTGTATGTAGAATTACTTTTCTTTAAGTTTGAATATTCATCCTATTCAAATACTATGATGCCACAACTTTATTTCTGGCCCTACCTTCCTCAACTCTAATAGTGGAGGTACTCAGATGGAAGCTTCTCAGAAAGGTCATAATATCTAAAGAGCTTCATTCAAGAAATGGAAGTCCTTTAATGACATGGATTGGAGACCTGGGTGATCCCAGCCAATCAGGATTGTGCAGAGAGCAAGATTGTGTCGCTTCATTATATAGGCAATCAGATTTAACTGTGCGATGAAGTCCCTGTAGGAAAATGAGGTCAATTTTTCAACATGTCAAAAATACCTAGGTCCCCACAAAGCAGTTTCAGCTCAGCTCTTAGATGTGAATATGCACAGTTCCAAATCAACAGAACGTCACAAGAAGTTTCAGGAGAGTTTCCTTCTCTTCAAGGCAGCCTCAAGACCCATTTGCTTCGGGAAATGTGCCAAGAACTTACCACTCAGTGTCTGTTATTAAAGTCTGGAAGAACTCTGGGGAATCTTCCTTTGCTTTGCGGTTACTTCTATTTGTGGGCAATTTCAGCCTGTTATTAGGCCCCTAAGAGAATTGGGGAAGTTATATATATTTCCAATTAATCTTTTGGAACTTGCGGGCACTAAAAATTCTTTCTGAAGTGAGATGGATCAGGCTATAAGTTTCTAATGGCAACATCAGAGCTAGCATTTAGATCCCTAAATAAGCTGGTTCCTTGCCTTGTGCCGCTTAACTGTAGTTGGCAGAGTAAATGAAGGCCATGGCTTTAAGTTCCCTGTTTTTATATTATTGGTTTATAGCAGCATCCCCCTTGAACTCTGAAAGATCAGAATGAAATCCCGTATTCATGTTCAGGGCACCATTCTACGTTTGAAGTTCAAATACTAGCTCAACCCTCATAAACCATGTTACAAGGAGCAAAGAAACATGCAAAATGTTTCTTCTTGGGTTATTGGAATGAAAGTTGGTATAGCAATTATATCCCAGTTCTAAAAGTATTTACATAGAAATAAATACCTTGGATTGTAGGAGAACCCATTTCTACATAAGCATGTTTAGTATTGCACTGGGAACTAACAGATCTGAAGAGCACCACAGTGGCTTCTACCATCCAAAGAGAAGGTTGAATCAGAGCGGGCAGCCCATCTAGTCATTTTATTTTGCTCCTAGTTCAGCCAAACCAACCTGTCAAATGCTATACAGTGGTACCTTGGGTTACAGATGCTTCAGGTTAAAGACGCTTCAGGTTACAGACTCCGCTAACCCAGAAATAGTACCTTGGGTTAAGAACTTTGTTTCAGGATGAGAACAGAAATCATGCTTTGGCAGTGGGGCAGCAGTGGGAGGCCCCATTAGCTAAAGTGGTGCTTCAGGTTAAGAACAGTTTCAAGTTAAGAACGGCCCTCCAGAACGAATTAAGTTCTTAACCCCAGGTACCACTGTACAGGTAACTCACATCTTACAATAATTTTGCTTGGATGATCTCAGCTTTGTGCTGGTGTGGGAGGAAAATAAATTAATTAATAAATGGAGAGTGGAGGAAATCCACTCCCCTAAGCTGTGATTGTGGGCTTACTTGGCTTTGGGAAGGCAGTGGGGGGTGGCTCTTGCACGGTCCAAGAGCCCTCTTGCCTTCTTCCCAAAGCCAGGCAAACACTTACTGCCATATGTCCTCAAAAACCAGGACATTTAGCTGATTTCAGAAAAATCTACCAGGACGCCATTTTTGAAGTCCAAATCTAGGCCATATCCTGGTTTTCCAGGATGTATGGCAGCCCTAATAACCATGAAATAAAAAAAAACCCTATTCTTAATTAAAAGGTAGTTGAACTGCTGCATTTAGTGCAATTAAAAATACTAGTATAAAGCTTCTTTTGAGCTCAGTTTGGAGAATTGCAACGTTAAAGTAAAGCTTACTTGATTCCTCTCTTCTGCCTTTGTAAGTCAAGATCAGTTGCAAAAGCTCTATTGGAGAGTAGCTTTATTTACTGAGTTACAATAAACAACCACCTGGTACTTTGCATAAACTACATGGTAAATCACAGCAACTCTACCGTGTTATTTCACAATAACACAGTAAATAACCAGCATCATCACCATAAATCAGACTCTCTCCAGTGACAGGGATATCAGTAATAACGTCTCAGAGATTGGAGGGGGGGGGGAGTTCTTTTCTAGTTTCAACTATGAAACTATTGTTGAGCATTCCAGCTTGCTTGTTGAGTGACATTATTTCCAGCCTCTCATTGAAAATGAGTTTGAACAGCGACAGGGAGAGGAGAAGCTAAAACATTTGACGGTTAGAATACCTTGGGTTGTCTCCTTTGGGACTCAATGTATACAAAATTCAAAACATTAAAAGACAGGAGTTAGCACAATGAACATTGGCTTTGAGTGTTGAGGTGGGCAGCAAGGGTTGACCAATGAATAAGTACAATGAATAAGGATCATTTGCTGCTGTTTGAGACTTAAGTGGTGTCACTGGCACAGAGTGTCTTCCATCAACTTCAGCTGGTGGCCAAGCTGTGCCTCTATCTGGTCAGGGACAGCCTAACTAGTGTTGTCTATGCTCTAGTAACCTCTAGCACATATAGCAATGTGCTATAAGTAAGGCTTCCACTGAAGGTGGTTTGGAAACTTAAGCTAGTGCAGAATTTGGCAGCAAGGTTGCTCACAGGGGCAAGGCAGTTTGAGCACCTTACACTGATCCTGGCTGTTGGGTCCAATTCAAAGTGCTGTTTCTGACCTATAAAGACTTAAGCGGCTCAGGACTGCAATGCCTCAAGGACCACCTCTTCCCATATGAACTGACCCGGACCCTGAGATCACCATGTGAGGCCCTCCTTTGTGGGTCTCCCCCCACAAGAGGTCCAGAGGGTGGCAACACGAGAATGGGCCTTTTCTGCAGTGTTTCCCCATTGGTGGAATGCTCTCTCCAGGTTGGCTCCAGGCACGTTCATTCTGCACCTTTAGGTGTCAGGCAAAAATGTCCCTCTTCAACCAGACTTTGGTTAATTAACATCTTATACCCCTGTGACAAAGGTCTGTATAGTTAAAGCTATGGTTTTCCCAGTAGTGATGTATGGAAGTGAGAGCTGGACCCTAAAGAAGGCTGATCGCCAAAGAATTGATGCTTTTGAATTATGGTGCTGGAGGAGACTCTTGAGAGTCCCATGGACTGCAAGAAGATCAAACCTATCCATTCTGAAGGAAATCAGCCCTGAGTGCTGACTGGAAGGACAGATCGTGAAGCTGAGGTTCCAATACTTTGGCCACCTCATGAGAAGTGAAGACTCCCTGGAAAAGACCCTGATGTTGGGAAAGATGGAGGGCAGAAGGAGAAGGGGACGACAGAGGATGAGATGGTTGGACAGTGTTCTCGAAGCTGTGAACATGAGTTTGACCAAACTGTGGGAGGCAGTGGAGGGCAGGAGTGCCTGGCGTGCTCTGGTCTATGGGGTCACGAAGAGTCAGGCACGACTAAATGACTAAACAACAACAACAACACCCCTGTTAAATGTGTTTGTGGAAGGATTATTGTTTTGTTTTGTTTTCTGTTCTTGTTTTTATTATTTTGCATTTTTATAGTATATCTTATGTTGTGAACTGCCCTGAGATCTACAGATGAAGGGCGGCATACAAATTAAATTAATAAATACATGGAAATGGCTGTGAGAAACAAGATAGGGTAGAAAAGCAACAGAGAGGATATTGGGGAAAATTAACAGGTGGGCCTTCTCATGTTCTGCACATGGATCCAACATACCCTGTCTTCTCATCATAGGAAAATTGGATTATGGCCAATTTAATTTGGTCATATTTTCACTATGGAAGACATTTGCAGCATTGGTAACCATTGGATGGAACCAGAGGTTTACCTCATCAGGCTTTGATTTACATCCTGCATCTTATTTTGGCATAAGCCTTTTGAGGGTGTTTGGAGACAGTGCCCATCTTGTAAATGAGCATGCTCACCCATTAAAGGTAAAGGGACCCCTGACCATTAGGTCCAGTCGTGACCGACTCTGGGGTTGCGCCGCTCATCTAGCTTTATTGGCCAAGGGAGCCAGCGTACAGTTTCCGGGTCATGTGGCCAGCAGGACTAAGCCGCTTCTGGCGAACCAGAGCAGTGCACAGAAATGCAATTTACCTTCCCACCAGAGCAGTACCTATTTATCTACTTGCACTTTGACATGCTTTCGAACTGCTAGGTTGGCAGGAGCAGGGACTGAGCAATGGGAGCTCACCCCGTCACGGGGATTCGAACCGCTGACCTTCTAATCAGCAAGTCCTAGGCTCATCTCGCTCTCCCATTACTCAGTGGTAAACCGAAGTTTGCATTTTGAGTGCACTCTTTTATGGAGCCACAGTCAATTTCCCAAAAGGGTATATATGCCACACTTCATATTTTCAACTTTGCAGTTAAAATGCTGTAGCTTTACAGTTTGCATCAGTGGCGTAGCGTGGGGGGTGCGGGGGGGGCCGGCCGCACTGGGCGCAACATCTGGGGGTTAGGGTTAGGGGGCGCAAATCCACAGGTTAGGGGGCGCAAATCCATGGGTTAGGGGGCGCAAATTACTTGCCTTGCCCCGGGTGCTGACAACCCACGCTACGCCACTGGTTTGCATTTGGTCAGTCGTGGCACTTTTCAGCTAGGCATCACTGTGGCTTGCAAATAACCCTTGCAGACATAAACTGGGACAACTGGAAAGCAAATAGAAGGTGGGTGTGAAGAGGAAGCCTCCTCTTTTCTTCTATTGGACATTCCTATGATGATGACTTTATCTGCAATCATCATGCAGTCCAGCAAATCATAAGACTTTCGAAAAATGCTGCACAACTAGATTGGTTATGTTTATTCGGATGGATGAATTTTGGCCATGCTTTTAACAAAAGAAGATAATTTTCTGAACCACCCCCTTTCAGTTTTGCAAACCTCTGCCAAATTCTTTTTATGGGCTCATCAATACTGGTCTGATTGTCAGGGGTGATACAGCCAAGAAAAAGACCTGGCACACTGACTAATCTCTGGAAACTCCGAGAATTTGATGACTGCAGTAAGCAGACACAAAATGCACTGATTGCAAAAATAAAAAATAAAATAAAAAAGTTGCTGAATAATGCAGGGGCTATAGATGCTGCAGTTTTGTTATTGGAGCCTAATTGGAAAAGCATGGTCATAATCTTTCTACCCAGCTATGAAGCAGTGTTATTTTGTTTGAATTTGTTTTTTAAACCTCACATCACAGCAAATGGATTCAGGATGAACCCAGGAGTCCCTTCTTCATACATAGGTGTAGTAGTCTAATCTGTTTTCATCTCTGTCAGTTTCACAGCTTCCCTCTCTAAGGGCTTATCCACAGTGAAATTTTACCCTGTGCTTTCTAGGCATAGGTTCGTGCTGAAAGCTCCATGTCTGAGTATGAGTAGGTTTTCGCAGAGAAAGCACTGGGGCAAAAAAAAGAGCTTTAAAGTTGTGCTTAGAAGCACAACACAAAAGGAAGCCTGGATGAGCACAGAGTGTCAATCATAGCTGTAATATTCCTAAGTACAATGCAAGGCATGAGAAGGCTCATTTCTCTCTAAATGTCTGTAAGGTAAAGGTAAAGGATCCCTGGACAGTTAAGTCCAGACTATGGGGTTGCGGCGCTCATCTCGCTTTCAGGCTGAGGGAGCCGGCTTTTGTCCACAGACAGCCTTCTGGGTCATGTGACCAGCATGACTAAACCGTTTCCGGTGCAACAGAACACTGTGATAGAAACCAGAGCACACGGAAACGCTGTTTAACTTCCCGAGATAGCAGTACCTATTTATCTACTTGCACTAGTGTGCTTTTGAACTGCTAAGTTGGCAGGAGCTGGGACAGAGCAATGGGAGCTCACCCCATCACAGGGATTCAAACCGCTGACCTTTGAATCGGCAAGCCCATGAGGCTCAGTGGTTTAGACCACAGCGTCACCCACGTCTGATTGTGCAGAGTCCTTCCTGCACACTTTGCCTCATGCCTTCAGTTCTTTAAGGATGAAAGGTGAGTATATTGTTATGAGCTAGAAATCTAGACCATCTAAAGGTATCAATGAATAGTGGGTGGCGTAGCTAGAATAGGAGTGAAGCCCAGCCAACTGGGATGTATGGCAACTCTAGATGTGTGCATGTTTGTGTGTGCTGGAGATTATTGATAGTTCAATGCATCACAGATATCTGCCAGGTTTGCCATTCACAAGCAGGGGAAAATGTCAATGCACCATCTCAAGATTTGAGTGTGCTATGACATAGGCTTCAAATGGCTAGAGATCGGGAGGATTTTCCGCACTCCACATTTTGGAGTGGACTTGCCCAGTTTTCTGCTCTCAGATCACTGCATATATCAGAACTTGCATGTGTGGAATAGCCCATATTTTTATGAACCGCTCCATGCATCAATCTGACCAACAACAACACTTATAAGTTGATCTGATGCTTCTATAACCCTTCCTTCCCTCCCCCGCGCCTTTTTATGAAGATTACCCTGGGATCCCACAGCTAATTCTCCCCTGGTCTCCTCGCTGGCTCAAATAGGACTAATTTAGCCAGCTAGCCCTGGAGATAATCTAATGTTTATTGGATGGATTTCCCCCCTAAATTGATTTTTGAATTCTGAATTTATTGTTATTCACGTTTTATACTGTATTCTATGCTGTTTTTTGTCTGAACCGGGAAGGGCAGGGTATAAATAAAAAAATATTATTATTTTATTATTCTAGGATTCTAAGGTTGTTTGGAGCATCTTATAAGTCCACTGGAACAACACAAGTAAAAAGTTGTTTTAAAAGGACCACAAAAATATCTGTGCATCATAGCATGCAGTCCCTTCCTGGGGAATTGTAGAGAGAGAAAAGATGGCTGATTCCATCTACCTAGAAGTACCTTAGGCTGTGCATGATTTACATCCAAAGCATACATGCATGTTTTGTCTGGGATGCTTTCACTCACCTCTTGCTTCTACCAGACTGAGATTTTCTGCTGCAGAATTATCTGACTATAGAGGTGGTGCTTATTGAAATGAGGGAAAGCATCGTGCCCAAAAAATCCTCACTTGGCCTGTTCATAGAACTAGTTTTGGAAAGCACCTGGCTGGGCTAATATTCTACCGCTGGCTGATTTTTGTGATTTTAATGTCAGTTTGTTTTATGCATACTTTCACTTATTCTGCATTAGCTGCCACAAAAGCCTGTCAACTGAGTAGCAAGGTTACATTTTTAGTCAAAATACATGTATATGAAATGTCCTTGGTAATGCTGAGGGATGTAGTTGGAATGGTGCCTGATGTAAGGCACTTCTAAATGTAACATGTTGTCCGTCCTGATTTCTATTTCAAGTCATTATAGATTCTTATTGCACTTTCCTATAGACTATTTGTGTAGACAGAGATCAGATATTGATATTTGCACAGGAATATGGCTCTTCCTCATGGATCACTATAAATCATCCACTCTGTGCAGGATTGTAGCCACAGAATTTAGTGAAAGTATCTGGCTTATCAATGGCTATTTATGTGGCTATATGTGGGTTAAACCACAGAGCCTAGGACTTGCCGATCAGAAGGTTGGCGGTTCAAATCCCCGCAACGGGGTGAGCTCCCATTGCTCAGTCCCTGCTCCTGCCAACCTAGCAGTTCAAAAGCACGTCAAAGTGCAAGCAGATAAATAGGTACTGCTACAGCAGGAAGGTAAACGGTGTTTCCGTGCGCTGCTCTGGTTCGCCAGAAGCAGCTTAGCCATGCTGGCCACATGACCCGGAAGTTGTACGCCGGCTCCCTCAGCCAATAAAGTGAGATGAGTACCGCAACCCCAGAGTCGGTCAGTACTGGACCTAATGGTCAGAGGTACCTTTACCTTTGCCTATGTCTGTATATAGCTAACGCATTTTGTACATACTTCCTATAATATCCCACATGTTTTTCAGTGAGATTCAGTGAGTTTCTCCCTAAAATATACATATTGTGCTCTCTCAGACACCCTCTACGTTACGTATATTTCTGTGCACAATTTTTAGGACCAGAACTGTTTTGCAAAATGCAAGGAAATGCATAATCTGACAGAGAAGTTGTGTTTTGATCTGCAGGCAAGTTTGGTGAAATCACATTGGGTTGGTTCACTGTGAAAACATAACAAACAAATTGCGCCCTAATCCCTGAGATCTAACCATCCAAATGACTCCTAATACTGTCACCCATGTCTTGCTCATCATTAAACATACATAGAATCACCTGATGCAAATTAACATAGTTCAATTGCTTCTCTGTCAATTTCCACCCCTTTGCAACAAAGCGTGTTCTCCTTCATGGAGAGCATGTGTTGCGGTGGGGGCTGCCATGACACTCCAAAGTTGGGGGCGGGCTAATTGATCGTTGGCCACTGATGTGATTGGGGCTCCCCTTGTTGTTGGGAAGAAGTTAATGTTGCCATTTATTGATTGACAGCCAGAAATAGTAAAAATCCTTGCATGAGGCTAGCGCTTCCTCTTTTCGCCCGTGCATTGGATTGCCCGTCCCTCCCTCCCTAGAATAGGGTTGTTCGCTTTGACCTTGCTATGCCTGTCATGGGGTCGTCTGCTTTGGAGTGGGGGCATGGTAGGAATTTTGTCCATCTTGCTGATTGGCTGGAGCCATTTGGTTTTTGCCTACTGCGTAACAAATCGTCACAACTTGTAAGGTTCGCGGTTAGGCATTGGTTTATGGCTTGGTTGGTTGAGGGGCATAGATTGGCTGTGCCTGCCCCTCTAATGCTGCTGCTGCAAGGGATTCCGTTAAAGGAATTGGGAGCTAACTATTGCTTGTCCACTCTGTCAAGGGGGCTCGGGCCATAGCAATGAGCTCCTGGTTGCATTTGGGGTGAGGGCAGGTTCCCTGCTCCGCGTAACCCCCAAGTGTATTCCCCCATTCTGACTTTCACATCGTGCGGAATGTCAGTCTGTCCCCCATGGTGGGGGCAGATAGTCGCAACCAATGCCTACGCAACCACTCACAAATTTGTATTTTAATAAAGTTGTGGCCAAAATTAAGCCAAAAATCTTAAACAAAAATTTCTGTGTGATGTGTGAGTTATTGGGGTGGACCTGGGGACCTTGACACGCAAATGAGAATTTAGGCCGTAATCCTCCAAGGTGTACACCCTGCCAAATTCAACAGGACTTCCTTCTCAGTAGTTATGATGTGGAGAATTGCACTCACTATTAGATTTCCATATTTATTGACTTGGAGGAAAGGCATGTAACTTGAAAAGATGTTACATACTGCAGCTTATAAAACAGCGAAAGTTTCCTCACCCAAGTCCTTTTAAGGTACAAATTCATTGAGATGCTTCCCTCCTTTTTTTGCAAGGTTTTATGCTTTTGGGGGGGGCAGGGGGGTCATTGTTGTGAGTGGCTACTTGCTTCAGCTGAGCTGGATCAGTGTGAACAATGCAAAGAAAATCTTTCTGAGCCTTAAAATAGATGTGTACTGGTAGGTCTCTTTGGTATTTTTTTTTCCCCATAACATATTTTCTTAACTTCATTGGACTCCCTCACGTCTCCCGCTCCCACTTGCATCATTGTCAATTCTTACCCGCAATTTATCATCTTGTTTACATTCTTATATCCCATTCATTTAAAATATAATCTAGTAATCCTCCCAAAGGTTTATGTTTTTTCCTCAATCTCACTTGTCATCCTAATTCCATCTAGTGTAGTGGTGCTCAATTATTTATGATCTAGCATCCTTCTTAACATTCAACCAAATTACAATACTTTTTTAAATAAATCTTAAATTTCTTCCAGTCTTCTTCAACCTTCTCTTCTCCCAGGTCTTGGATTCTGCCAGTCATCTCGGCTAGTTCCATATAGTCTATCAGCTGCATCTGCCACTCTTCCAGTGTGGGTAGATCTTGGGTTTTCCAGTGCTTAGCGATAAGTATCCTTGCTGCTGTTGTTGCATACATAAAAAATGTTCGGTCCTTCCTTAACACCTTCTGGCCGACAATACCCAAAAGGAAGGCCTCTGGTTTCTTAGTGAAGGTATACTTAAATACCTTTTTCAGCTCATTATATATCATTTCCCAGAAAGCCTTCACTCTAGGGCAAGTCCACCAGAGGTGAAAGAATGGTCCTTCATTTTCTTTACATTTCCAACATTTATTATCAGACAAATGGTATATTTTGGCAAGTTTAACTGGGGTCATGTACCATCTATATATCATTTTCATTACATTTTCCTTCAAAGCATTACATGCAGTGAAGTTCAACCCAATGGTCCACAACCTTTCCCAGTCCTCAAACATAATGTTGTGCCCAATGTCCTGTGCCCACTT
Source organism: Podarcis cretensis (assembly GCF_951804945.1). Taxonomy (NCBI): domain Eukaryota; kingdom Metazoa; phylum Chordata; class Lepidosauria; order Squamata; family Lacertidae; genus Podarcis; species Podarcis cretensis. The sequence goes on from NC_137178.1 coordinate 67,336,673, forward strand.
TATCATAGCCAATTTAACCAGGTAGGCCTCTTTGGTATTGGCTGGAGACTTAATTAAAATTCATTACAATTAAAAATGATTAGTTAATTGAATTAATGTTTAAATAGGAGTTCTTACAGCATTTAGGGGAAGACAGTGGCAATGTAATCTCCCTATTGTAGCTGCCCTGCCTGGGAATTTACACCATTTCTCATTGGGCAAGTCTTTGTCTCAAGCACAGATTAATGAAGTGACATTTCCCGTTCCGTTTTATTTTAAGCGAGCACGAGACAATGGGATTTAATACCTAATATATTCTGATGGCTCCCTGTGCTGCTTTGATAATGTTTTGTATTCTGCATCAACTATCCATTTGTCTTTATTTGCTTTGAGCTCCCAGAAACTTTCAAGAGAGCTGAACAAATACAATGTTCCAATGTCATTTCACAAGCTCGGGGAAAGGAACATAAAACCGCACACACATCTCTGACTTAAGTTGACCAAAACTTCATATCATTCCTTGCAACATTATTTTAAAAATCTCTACTGCATTCTTATTACATTTGCTTTTATTTATTATTTATTTTTGCATTTGTATCCCAGCTTTTTTCTCCAGGGAGCTCAATGTGGCCACCTCATTGATCCCTCACGACAACCCTGTGAGGTAGGGTAGGTTGAGAGGCAGTAATTAACTAAACTAAGGTCACCCAGTGAGTTGCCTGGCTGAGTGGGGATTAGAACCCTGCTCTTCCAGGTCTTAGTCCAATACTCTAACTGCTACACAGGTGTCAAGCTTTGGGGAATCGAAGATCAAACAAAAGAAACGTCTTACCAGTTAGATTATTTAATAATCACAGCGAGAGACAAAAGAACAAGTCTCCCTAGAATGGCGCTGCTCCCAATTAAGGCTCACCGCCCCCGTCACTATTAATCTATGTCACTCCTACATCTCGTAGTTTGTAACTCTGCGCTTTCTGTTCTAACACACTCTGAACTCTCTGTGTCTTTGGGGATGGGGGTTGATTGCTGTCCAGAGACCATGAACCTGTTCATCCTCTCTCTTCCAGTGTTTCTTCTGCTAGCTGTTCCCCATCCAGTACAGTGGTACCTTGGGTTAAGTACTTAATTCATTCCGGAGGTCTGTTTTTAACCTGAAGCTGTTCTTAACCTGAAACACCACTTTAGCTAATGGGGTCTCTCACTGCTGCTGCGCCACCTGAGCATAATTTCTGTTCTCATCCTGAAGCAAAGTTCTTAGCACGAAGTACTATTTCTGGGTTAGCGGAATCTGTAACCTGAAGTGTATGTAACCTGAAGCATATGTAACCCGAGGTATCACTTTATTTCCCAGCTTCTGCCTTCTGAACTATGCCCCTCTGCAAACCACTATTCGAAATCTATACTGTCCTCCTGCTCCTGGGAAGATTCAGGATCTGTATCCGTATCGGGGGAGGGGGAGGCTCCCACCATTTGTCCTCAGTGCAGCCCTCCTCAGCACAGTCTCTGACACCAGGTATATCTTGTTGTTAGGGCAGCGGCTGGTGCTGATCTCCAGTTGGGGTATTATTGCTTTGTCAGAATGAAAAATGAAAATAAAAAATGGGGGGGGGGGACAATGAAGTCGTGTGTGTGTGTGTGTGTGTGTGTGTGTGGAGACAGAGAGAGAAAGAGAGGGAGAGGGAGAGGGAAAGGTTTATTTCAGACCTGCAAAGTATATCTGCAGTCAACAGCCATCATTTAGACAACACATTTAAGGGGCTCCTTGCAGAGACTTATTAACTCTCTATCTGTGTGAATATTTCATCTGCATTATGTCTCAATAAGCAATCAATACTCTTGGTTAAGTAACTGGCTCAAAGCTGCAAATTTAATGGTTATTATCATAGACAGCCACCATGGGCAACTTCCCAGACAATAAATGCTAAAGCATAGCTAGTTTCCTAAAACTGCAACACCCACTTATTTTCATAGTCTTCATTAAACTTTATGTATAGTCAACAGCCATACAGTGACAGCTTTTCTTTCTTTTTAAAAGAAAGTTATTAATATTTATGTACTTTCATTACTGCTGAAAAGCATACATCTTCTCAGTGGTCAGATGAGGTTGTTTGCAAACTCCAGGAGATGCAACATGGGCTCATTTATTATTAATTTAACTCATAAATTCTCCTACCATCCAAAATAGCCTTAAACAATATCCACTAAGCATATTCTGAATTCTTGTTCCTTGGTTCTAAAAAAAGTTATGGACAACAGCTAGGTGTCATCAATTTTGATGGGAAGATGCCTCCTCCTTAACCTCCCTCATTTCTCTCAGCAAATGATAAGAGTTTTATAGCCTAAAGCTACCTAGAAATATTATCATGCAACCATCTCAAAAAATACATACGAGGGGAATGAAGAGGAAAAGTAATGAGGGATATTTTACACACACACACAGACACACACAGTAATATAACATTTTTAAATAATAAATGTTCTGAAAGTTAGTTATTTCATACTCTTTATACTGCTTAGCAATACAGTGGTGCCCCGCAAGACAAATGCCTCGCAGGACGGAAAACCCGCTAGATGAAAGGGTTTTCCGTTTTGGAGGTGCTTCGCAAAACGAATTTCCTATGGGCTTGCTTCGCAAGATGAAAATGTCTTGCGAGTTCCTGTGGTTTTTTTTCCCCTTCCCCCCCCTTTTTCTAAGCCGCTAAGCCGCTTATCAGCTGATCCGCTAAGCCACTAAGCCGCTTAACAGCTGATCCGCTAAGCCGCTAAGGCGCTTATCAGCTGATCCCCTAAGCCCCTAAGCCGCTAATAGCGCTAAGCCGCTAAGCCGCTAATGGTCTTGCTTCGCAAGACGAAAAAACCGCAAGACGAAGAGACTCGCGGAACGGATTCTTTTCGTTTTGCGAGGCACCACTGTAGTTTATATTTTTTTATTATTTACCAGTGAGATGATATAAACCTTGTTGGTGATGAATCAGGCAGCTATTGGCAGAGCTATCCAACTTTAAGCTGTTGGACAGCTCAACAATTTCAACAGGACCCATTTGCCAGTCAAATCCTAGAATTGTATAGTTGGACCACAAGAGTCATCTACTCCAACCCTCTGCAATGCAGGAACCTGTAGCATGTGACTCAAACCCACAACCCTGAGATTAAGAGGCTGATGCTCTACTCACTGAGCTACCCAGGATGAATCCCACCCTTACACCAAGGAGCAAAGAACAGTGCTATTTCACCCTTTCGACAACAGCAACCCTGCAGAGTAAGTTAGGCTGACTTGTTCATGGTTGCTTGGTGAGTTTCATGGCCAAGTGGGGACCATTGGGTCCATATAACTCAGTATTACCTACACTGACTGACGCTCCGGGATTTCAGACAGGAAACATTCCCAGTCCTGTAGATTGAGCCTGGAACCTTCTACCAATCCCTCCCATAAACAGAAAGGTGTCTGTTAACAAGGCTGACCAAAGGTCCAGCAATCCAGGTAAGGTTCGACGACTGCTTCAGATGGCAGGATCCACAGGGCCACAGGTCTCAATGCAGATCTCTAGCTCAGCATTGTCCAGACCAGTGCTTCCCAAGCTCTTTTTGGACTCCAAGTCCCATCATCCCTAGCTAGCAGGACCACTGGTCAGAAGTGATGGAAAATGTAGTCCTAAAACAGCTAGAGACCCAGGATTGGGAAACCTTTGTGAAGAGTGACTGTTTCAGACAGGAGTACAGTGGTAACTCAGGTTACATACGCTTCAGGTTACAGACGCTTCAGGTTGCAGACTCTGCTAACCCAGAAATAGTACCTCGGGTTAAGAACTTTGCTTCAGGATGAGAACAGAAATCGGGCGGTGGCGGCACAGCAGCAGCAGGAGGCCCCATTAGCTAAAGTGGTACCTCAAGTTAAGAACAGTTTCAGGTTAAAAACTGACCTCCAGAATGAATTAAGTTATTAACCCAAGGTACCACTGTATTTGAACATGGATCTGTTAGAACCAGGTAAAACACACCAACCCCATTATTGCACCAAATTTATTATTATTATTTTAGAAAGGAAATTATTGGGCAGGGCAGAGCTAGTCCTGCCATTAGGCAGAATTAGATGGGCACCTCAGCTGGAAGATGTGAAGAGGCCAGCACTTTGTGGAAGGTGGAAACACAAAGCTGAGTGTGCCATGAAGCCTTTCTGGCCCATTTAATTGAGCCTGCTGCTTTCAAGTGCAAAGGAGGACATAGCCACCCATCAGTTTTGAAGTAAAATTCATTTACTTTCCTTAAGTATCTGGGTTGGCTAGTGTGAGGATGCTGGACTAGATCGGCCACTGGTCTGATCTAGCATGTTTTTCTAATCTTTTTCTTATGATATCAATCCAGTTGGTTTCTTTACATGGAATTGGGAGGGACAGCCATCTTGTCCTTTGTCTCAGGTAGCAAAATGTATTGGGCCAGCCTTGGGAAATAGCTAAATACATAAATGAACTAGGACAAAATTAAACAACACTGTAGTCCAAATGTGGTATGGAGACAGGCCAAGTTGTGCCATTATGCAGCTCACTGAAGCGGTCAAAGCACTTGGAATGCATTATTCTTATATCACATTCATCATGACAACATTGCAAGGCTTATTATATTGTAAATGAAGGTGTCAAAGCTGAGATATAGCTGAGTCAGAACGAGGACTTCCCGGCTCTTGCCCAAAGGATATGATCATGATGGGAGCAGGTACTCTGAACTATTTCACATTTTATGCAGAGGCACACACAGGCTTGGCATTATGCAGAGGCAAATGCAGATGTTCACTCAAGAGAGAGTTGCATCTAAAGTTCTGCATAATACATATTTGGAAACATGTCACATCCGCATTTTAAAATTTAAGGTCTATCTATCATCTGTCTGTCTGTCTTTCTGTCTGTCTATCTATCATCTGTCTGTCTGTCTATCCTTGCTTGCACTCCAAGGACAAATATTATTATTATTTTGCTTTACTTCAGCCAATTAGTTATTGGTTTGTCTGCTTTTTCATTCTGTAACTAGCTGACCTGCTGATATTTATATATTTCTAGCATCATTAGGGACTGGAAATTAGCAGAGGCATAGTTTGCCAGCCATTGTGTACTCCGTACTCAGGATTTGTCAATTCATTATTTCTCATTTGCCTTGATTCAATCATTTCCATCTGAATTACCTATTTTGCTTACACACACTTCAGCGCTCAAAGTCAGAAGTGGAGGGATGGCAGCTGCATCATTATAAACAAGCAAAGATGGATCTAGAGTGGGAAAATGCCTTCTGAGCAAAAAATATAGGCCAGAAATTAGCTTTTCTTTTTCCACTACAGGTACATTTGAATATGACACAAAGCAAAGTACAAGAGCAGAACGACCTCTGCCTTCATAGTTAATAATAATAATAATAATAATAATAATAAGGAATACATGGAAATTTAAAAGCGTCTCGCGCAATTGGAAAGAGTAGGATTTAACTGAAACAGCAGTGTCAACTTGTATTCGAAGGCACTCACTACACTACAGAACAGGAAACACACCTACCTGACAAGAGTTATAATTTATTCCTTAAATTATAGTAGAAGCAGTGCTTCCAGAGATATTTCAAACAACTATATACTCAAGGGCCGCAAAATGAATCAGAGATAGAACAGTTTCTAAAGAAGAATGGTTTACCAAAGTTGTCTCTGCGGAATAGAACAATCCTGAATTATAAAATAACACAATTAGAGATTGAGGAGGCCATTCAGAACATGCAACTGGGCAAGTCTCCAGGGCCAGATGGGCTTACCTCCAAATATTATAAGACATTGAAAGACTATTTGATACATCCATTAATGGAGGTTTGCAATGAAATTATGGAGGGGAAGAAGGCACCGGAGTCGTGGAAAGAAGCTTTCATCACATTGATACCCAAACTAGAAACTGAAAAGACACAACTTAAGAATTACCGCCCCATCTCCCTCCTAAATGTGGATTACAAAATATTTGCAGACATTTTAGCAAGTAGATTTAAAAAAGTTTTAAATGAAGTAATTCACAAGGACCAGGCAGGCTTTCTCCCAGGTAGACATTTGTTTGCAAACACAAGGAACATTATTGATATTTTGGAACTCTTGCAAACAAACATTAATACAAAAGCAGTCTTGATATTTATAGACGCGGAGAAGGCCTTTGACAATATCTCCTGGAAGTTTATGAAGAAAAATTTGGAAGGAATGGGAGTGGGGCGGGGGTTTTACAATGGGATAGAGGCAATTTATTCAGAGCAAAAGGCAAAACTGATAGTTAACAATGTGGTGACAGAAGAGTTTAGAATTGAAAAAGGAACACGACAAGGTTGCCCTATATCCCCTTTGTTATTTATATCGGTCCTAGAAGTGCTCTTGAATATGATCAGAGGAGACCCGTTGGTGGAAGGTATCCAGGTCGGAGCGAAACAATATAAACTGAAAGCATTTGCAGATGACCTAGTTTTAACCCTACAGGAGCCAGAGCCTAGTACTAAAAGGGTGTTGCAACTGATTTATGAGTTTGGTCGAGTGGCGGGATTTAAACTTAATAAGCAAAAAACCAAGGTCTTAGAAAAAAAATTGACTTCTTCAGAATCAGAAAGGTTTCAGAAAGAGACAGAATTAAATGTGGTTAAAAAAGTAAGATACCTAGGGGTAAACATAACTGCGAAGAACAGGAATTTATTTAAAGACAATTATGAAAAATGTTGGTCTGAAATTAAAAGGGATCTAGATGTTTGGTCAAGATTGAAACTTTCCTTGACAGGACGTATTGCTGCTATTAAGATGAATGTATTGCCAAAAATGTTGTTTTTGTTTCAAACTTTGCAGATTGTGGACAAAATGGAGTGTTTTGGGAGGTGGCAGAGAGATATTTCAAAATTTGTCTGGCAGGGCAAAAAGCCCAGAATTAAGTTTAAGATATTAACTGATGCTAAAGAAAGAGGGGGCTTTGCCCTGCCAGACCTAAAGTTGTATTATGAATCAGCAGCTTTCTGCTGGTTGAAAGACTGGCTACTTCTTGAGAACACTGATGTTTTAGATTTGGAAGGATTCAACAATGTGTTTGGGTGGCATGCATATCTGTGGTATGACAAGGCTAAAATACATAAGACTTTCAAGAACCACGTTGTCAGAAAAGCAGTATTTAACGTCTGGTTGAAATATAAAGACTTATTGGAAAACAAGACCCCAAGGTGGTTATCACCAATGGAGGCTAAGGCCCTGAAAAAACTCAATATGGAGGCCAAATGGCCGAAATATTGGGAAATAATAGAAAAAGATGGAGATAACTGGAGGTTGCAGAGTATGGAGAAAATAAAAGATAAAGTGCGAGATTGGCTACATTATGCTCAGATTAAAGAAGTTTTTAAGTTGGACAAAAAGATAGGATTCCAGGTGGAAAAATCAAAGTTAGAAACAGAACTGTTAGAACCCAGCTCTAAGATACTTTCAAGAATGTATAACTTGCTGTTAAAATGGAATACACAGGATGAAACGGTTAAATCAGCTATGATAAAGTGGGCACAGGACATTGGCTATAACATTATGTTTGCTGACTGGGAAAAGTTATGGACCACCGGTATGAAGTTTACGGCATGTAATGCCTTGAAAGAAAACATTATGAAAATGATATACAGGTGGTACATGACCCCAGTCAAGCTAGCAAAAATATATCACCTGTCAGACAATAAGTGTTGGAAATGTAAAGAAGCTGAAGGAACATTCTTTCACCTCTGGTGGACTTGCCCTAGAGTGAAGGTTTTCTGGGAAATGATTTATAATGAACTGAAAAAGGTATTTAAGTATACCTTCCTTAAGAAACCAGAGGCCTTTCTCTTAGGCATTGTTGGTCAGAGTGTGCAAAAGAAGGATCGAATCTTTTTTATGTATGCTACAACAGCAGCAAGGATACTCATCGCAAAAAGCTGGAAAACTCAAGAATTACCCACACTGGAAGAATGGCAGATGCAACTGATAGACTATATGGAACTGGCGGAGATGACTGGCAGAATCCGAGACCTGGGAGAAGAACTGGTGGAGGAAGACTGGAAGAAATTTAAGGACTATCTACAAAAATATTGTAAATTGTATGAATGTTAAGAAAGATGTAAGATTAGCAAAAACATGGCTTCAACAAACTAGTTATAAAGAATATAAATTTAAATTTAATTGGAAGACGAAAAGATAAATTTTGGATAAGTAATATTTTATGATTAAGTTTTAATAAGAGTATGTTAAATTCCAAAATTTGAGATATTAATATTGGAAAATTATATTATATGAATTAAACCAAGTTAATAATTTGCTGGTAAAATTTATGAGTTCAGAAAGCAGGAACAAGGGTTGTGAGGAAGTCCAAAGATGAATATGAAATGTGGATATTGGAAAAGATTGTGTTATTATCTATGTATTTTATTGTTAAACTAAAATTTAATAAATATTATAAATATATATATATATAGTAGAAGCAGTCATATGAAATTGTGAACCAGTCACGTAACCGAGCAGCCAGTTGAAGTCATTATGTCTTAGGGATAGTTTTCCCATTATTGTGGGTTCATATACACACAGAGAGAGACTAAACCGGTATATAGTAAGTAACTACCTGGGCAGTTCAGAAGATAAAAATAAAATTAAATAAAAATAACTGAGCTTTAATAAGGTTAGCATATACTGTTTTCACAACAGCAGATGCCTGTGTTTCCAATCAGAAGCAGCTGGTTTGCTGCTGCATACCCACTGCCTGCCTTTAATTGAAGTTAAACATAGAGCCTGAAGATGGCTTTTCTTGTTACTTGAACTTCCAAAATATCACCTTCTGTATTCTGAATGCAAGCAACATGTCCTAAACTTTGTTTACTGTACCTGTATAACCCAATAACTTCAGAGACAGGGCTGTAAAAACCAAAGCTTTAATGTGACCTTTAATCTTTCTGACTTCGCAAAAGAACATTATCCTTTTTTAATGAAACATGGTAGTGACTCTACATGACTTCTGCCTTCCCCCACTTACTGAACCATAGTGAGCATTATGACCTATATTTACAAGCCAGAAAGCAGCATATTTTTAAATAACCTTTCATATCAACCATCAAACACAAACAGAACAAACCAGTATATATAATTCTCCATCCATTTCACGTACTGGAATGTTTGGATGAAGTTATCCTGAGGACAACATAACTCATAGTATGAAAAGGTTTGGGCGATTTGAGCACATGTGAAAGGTTTATTAATATGACTTCATAAATTTATTGAAAAGTAGATCTGCAGTTCTTCCCTTTGCAATGTGTTTATTTACGAGCTCAGAGACCAAGATCTTCTTGGCCTTGAATTCTCTGGGTGCTGCAAAAGTAATTAAGAGACAAACCAGTTTCACTGAAGGGACAGCTGCTATCGATTTATTTATTCACTTTTAATTTGATTCGGTTAGCTGGGTAGCATTAATATACTATATTGCTGAACTGCCTTAAAATTTTAGGTCCGGAATCTCTTCCCTTCTCTGTAATATGTGTATGAATCACAGCCTTTAGGGTGAGACTATGCTATCATACACTCTCTAATAAGAGGCATCAATAGATTGGTGGCCTAAGTGGCAATACCATATAGAACCACATCTCCTGTAGGCTTTGACTTGTGTCTTTGGAGAAGGTGATGGGGGCATTTCAAACATTCGACTCTGAATGCTGTATTTCTGTTCCTAAAGAGGAGACACTTTCGGATCCTTTGCAGATGGTTGGAAGAAGGAATCCTGTGGCTTAAAGTGCCCTGGGGACTTAGGTTGCCTTTATAATATTTATTTTCTTTAGAAATAGTAGCCCTGATAATGATAATAATAATGATAATAATAATAATAATAATAATAATAATAATAATAATAATGGGCCTCTTGGGCTTGCCGATCAGAAGGTTGGCGGTTCGAATCCCCATTATGGGGTGAGCTCCCGTTGTTCTGTCCCAGCTCCTGCCAACCTAGCAGTTTGAAAGCATGCCAGTGCAAGTAGATAAATAGATACCACTGCAGCGGGAAGGTAAATGCTGTTTCTGTGCTCTCTGGTTTCCGTCACGGTGTTCTGCTGTGCCAGAAGTGGCTTAATCATGCTGGCCACATGACCCGGAAGGCTGTCTGTGGACAAACGCTGGCTCCCTCGGCCTGAAAGTGAGATGAGCTCCACAATCCCATAGTCTCCTTTTGAGGCATCTAATCATAAGCCTGCATTTTTATCAAAGCTTATATTTTTGATTAAGGCCTGTATATTAAGATGAGCTTAAAGATTTTCAAATGTTTCATGCCAGGCAGAAGACCAGCTGCCTAAGAACCTTGGCAATGTTTATTCTCCTGGACAAGGGGGCCCCCTGATTTATAGCAGAAAACAATTCTCAAAGTCGTAAAAAGGGAATTACAGGCTGAGAGCCAAGGTTACACTGACCCTACATATTACAGAAGATAAAAAAAGAGATAAACATAATTAAGAGTGGGTAAATAGTAAAATAAAACCATGTGCCTCCCATTAAACTTGAGCCATATTTTCCTAAGGTTAAAAGGCCAAGAGCATCTGGCTGGCAGAAAGGAAGAGAGTATTTTGGGAAGTCTTTTTCTAAAGTTGTTTCTTTCTTAAACTGAGATCCTTTTAAGATTTCTTTTCCTTTTAAAAGGTTATTTATGTTATGTATTAAATATATTGGCTTAAATGTAATTATGCAAAGGATTTAGAAACTAAGAAATGTTAAATCCTTATGCTAGATTCTTATTTCATATAGTTGGAAGAGATCACAGGGGCCATCAGCCACCAGCCCAGCCCCCCTGCCAAATAGGAAACATCATTAGAGCACACATATGGTTGTCAGGCCTTTGTTTAAAGACCTCCAAGAGAAGGAGATCTTTCAATGATGATGTGAACTCAAGATCCTTGACATCTGTTTAAGATAAAAATTTAAGATTAACCATTTGTTTTGGAGGGCAATAGGGCAAGGAGGGCAAGAGGTGAGCTGGTAATTAAGGTTCCTTGTTGAGACACATGTAAGATATATTACTACTTATTTGTCATTTATAGATAGAAGAATATATAGCTTTTTGTTTCCCATAAAAGGGCAAAAGGAAATGGGTGTATCTTTTGTGATTGGTTCTAGCAAACAGCCAATAGGAATTTCAACCAGGCTGATTGGACAGAGGCAGCCACAGGAGGAGCAAGGGGGCTGGGTTAAGGAAATATAAGTGCTGGCCAGAATGGCAGGAGGGCAGGCCAGAGCTTGGTAACCATATACCACTGTGCCTCTCATTTATTTGTCTGACAAATAAATTATTATTTTAATTTCTCTATTGCTGCGTTGAATATTTCATTCCAGCTAAGCATTAACCACAAGCAGGGTGCTACACTTTGACTGGACTTAACTGTCCAGGGATCCTTCACCTTTATCTTACAATCATTTAGTGAGCCTTCTCATGCCTTGCATTTTATAATTTATACCCTGCACATCTGGCTCGGTTTCCCCAGCCACTCTGGGCGTCTTACAGCAGATCTAAAAACATAATAAAAACATCAAGCATTAGAAACCTATTCAGGCATTCTTACCTTATGCCTGAAAAAATCACAAAACGGCACCACAGAGACCCACTGGTCCTGGCCCTGAATCCCCACTGGTCCCACCTCTTTCAGTAGTTGGAGAGAGAGAAAATGAACCACGGAGGGCCACCCTATGGATTGGTGCCACAAATTGCACAGACAGAGGGGGTGCATGCTATAGTCTGGCAAGGTAGTGTGGGCTCAGCTGTGCTATGGGCTTAGTCCCACACCCGCTAAGCTGTTTCCATACTGCCATTACTGGGACTCACATGTGGTGAAAGTGCTGTTATGCTCTTGAGGGCTTTATTGAGAAGAGCTACTTCCCATAGAGGGACATGGGGTGGTGCTGTGGGTTAAACCACAGAGCCTAGGACTTGCTGATCAGAAGGTCGGCAGTTCGAATCCCCGTGACGGGGTGAGCTCCCGTTGCTCAGTCCCTGCTCCTGCCAACCTAGCAGTTCGAAAGCACATCAAAGTGCAAGTAGATAAATAGGTACCGCTCCGGCGGGAAGGTAAACGGTGTTTCTGTGTGCTGCTCTGGTTCACCAGAAGCGGCTTAGTCATGCTGGCCACATGACCTGGAAGCTGTACGCCGGCTCCCTTGGCCAATAAAGCGAGATGAGCACCATAACCTCAGAGTCGGCCACGACTGGACCTAATGGTCAGGGGCCCCTATGCCTTTACCTTACTTCCCACAGGTATCTTGTTGACCCACTTGTGAGAAGACGATGCTGGACTAGATAGGCCTTTCGTCTGGTCCAGAAGGACTCTTTTTATGTCACCATGTTCAGTGATGACTGCTCCCTTTCTTAGTAAACTGGATATAAAAGAAACATCAACCCAAGCTGGCTATGTTGTGGATTGGTCAACAGATGTGCTGGTAAAAACAACTGAACTGAATGAACATTATTTTTTGTATACTGGGTTTCAGAAGCTTCCAGCTTGTTCAAAAGTAACCCCCACTTCCCAGACTTTCTCTATGGTCTGTGCAAACTCTAATGGGATTAAAGGACTTCATGAGTGCGACACATTGTGCAAGACTGGTAGACTAAAGAGAAAAGTGTTTTTCTATTTGATGTCTTGAAAGAGCACATCTCTCAAAGAGGGAGGGAGGCTTCTAATACTAGTGATCTGACCCCTTTCATGTTTTCCAAAAACTAAAGGCAAGCTCCCCTTTCATCGGCCAGAGAAGGGGTGGAGAAGCTATTCATATTTTAAATATTTAAAGGAGCTCTTTTCAAACTGAACAGTTTCTTTGTGAAAGGAATCCTTCAGGGTAAATGAAGACCTACATGGATATTTACCTGCTGCTGCATTTTACATAATAAGTGTCTTGAGCAATATGGGTATTTTTGGCAGCATTGCTGTTGTGTACTTTAAAAGACCCCAGTCCTATGAAATTGAGCTTGCTCGCCCCATAGTGGTCACATACTAACCCATCTTTGATTATAAGAACTAATTCAAGTGTTTAGAAATAACATATTGTACAGTCAGAAGGTGGGATGCGGGTGGCGCTGTAGGTTAAACCACAGAGCCTAGGACTTGCCAATCAGAAGGTCGGCGGTTCGAATCCCCATGATGGGGTGAGCTCCCATTGCTCAGTCCCTGCTCCTGCCAACCTAGCAGTTCGAAAGCACATCAAAGTGCAAGTAGATAAATAGGTACCGCTCCGGCGGGAAGGTAAACGGCATTTCTGTGCACTGCTCTGGTTTGCCATAAGTGTCTTAGTCATGCTGGCCACATGTACGCCGGCTCCCTCGGCCAATAAAGTGAGATGAGCGCCGCAACCCCAGAGTCGGTCACAACTGGACCTAATGATCAGGGGTCCCTTTACCTTTACCTTACAGTCAGAATGTGACCATATCAGCTCCAAATGCACTTGCGTGTTCAGACCCAGAGACCTCCCCCCTAAATAAACACACACTTGAGTCAAATTTTAGTTTTGGTTTTTGGCAGAATTTAGGCCACAACCTTATTGATTACAGATTACAGTGGTTGCATAGGCTCTGGTTCGACTAGCTCCCTGCACCCTTGCAGATGGCACTGACCCAGAGCTCTATCATAGGTCAGCCAAGGGTGAACACCTGAGGTAGGTGGAAAGCCCGGGAACAGACTATGTCCAATCCCCAGATGCTCCCATGGATTCAGGCATGGGCACAACCCCCTCTTGGGGGTTGACCAAACCAAGTTGAGTCCCTGGATTTCTTTAACAGAATACCCTTCACATAGGGATGGTGAGACCGCTCTCCCATCCCTATCACCTGAACCAGAGCCTATCCGCAACCTTAAAAGTTGTGACGATTTGCTACGTGGCAGGCGAAACCCAAATGGCAACAGCCAATCAGCCAAGTGGGGAAAATTCCTGCCAAGCCCCTGTCACAATGACAGACGACACATGATGGCATAGCAAGGTCAGTTGCACAATGCCCTAAATATAGGGAGAGGTGGGCGGGTGTTCTGATGCATGAGCAATGAGGGACCTACCAATCAAGTGTTGTGGCTGTTCAATATACCCACACACAACCAGAAGGTCAGTCTCCAGGTCTCACCATAACACATGCCCTCTTTTCGGGAGGACATGCTTTATCTGTAGAGCTGCACTCAAATGGAAATTGGTCCATTAAGCCAAATGGTTTTGTACCTCACCAAACTCAGTCTGCCCTCACACATTTCCTAACCACCTGTTGTCTTACAGGTGACCAGTGGGTGACATTTCTTGCTAGCTTCCTCCTCCTCAGTTTTGTTCCTGTAAGGAAGAGTAGGATTAGAATTAGTGGGCTCTGCCTGTCATTGGCTCGTGCTTCTCCTATTGTTGGCTTCTCTGCTTTCCACCCTGTAAGTCCCAGTTGACACCAACCATCACTGCAAAAGGCCTACTTGTGGGCAGAATGGTTACGGACATCATTCCATCAGATTTTCCCCATAGGAAGGATGTGTGAGACTGTAGTCAAACATGCATGAGTGCTAGTTAGTGCATGAAGGGGTTAAGAAAATAGAACTGGATTCCTAGACTCAGCTAGGTGACGTCCCCCTCTTCTCCAATAAGGGAGGAAGTGAAACCTTCTCTCCCTGTTCCCCCTCTTTCTCACTGTGACATGGAATTGAGTTTGCCTATGCCTGTTCTGTATTTTCTACCCAAGAACATTTTGCCTGTGTTCTCCTTGCTGCTGCTTGGAGAAATGCATGAATCTGAACTTTGGAGATTTTGCAAGTAAAGTATTTAAAGTTACTTAACAATGTGTGATCTGTTCATTGCCAGAGGGGTAGAAAGAGAGGAGTGCTGTTTGCAAGCAAGCTAAATGGGACATGAAAAGTTTTAACAGCATATATTCCCACATTATACTGCTGCCTGTTTTTTTGTGAGTTTCAGCTCTGCCACTGGGGGCCCTCTCCTGCTGGGGAGTGAGTTTCGCCTGTGTTTTGAATCCAGGCACCCAGTCAATTCTTTTGTTATTTACCCACGCATGTGGATCACAGGACCATATATTTTCCTCCCACAGAGGAGCCATTGTTCACAGGAGCAGGGCTCACTATTAATTAGTGCAAGGACCTGCACAATCAACCTTCCTCTCCCTCTCCTTCCCTGGAACAGATTTTTGGTGGGTGCAGAGAAAGGGGCATTAGAAGTCCTTGACTGGATACGACCCTTATTTTTTCATTTATTCAAAATGAAAATGCTCACATTTGTTTTTGCTGACTTGAGCTCCTTTCAATCTCTTTGCTCTGCTGTGGCAGCATACCTGATTTGCCAGCCACTGTTTTCTGTTCCCAGAATATCCCAGACCGTACAGCATTCTGCCGCATTCTAGGAATGGGCAATGGCAGTCGCCACAAAAAAGTGATAGCCCTGCTGGTGACTGCCATTTCCCACAAAAATGCTCCAGAACCATGTGATAGGCAGTTCTGAAAAAATAAAATGACACCTGCTGGGTGACATCTGCCCCCACATTAGCTACTGCCATGGGAGAAAGATAACCAACCCCACCCCTGAGTGGGATGATTAAATTCTTACAGATGGCATTTGTTTGGTACTGTATGAACGTTGAACCAAATGGACCTCATTTGGTTCAGTGTTTCATTCATTAGAAAATCAGTGCATGCCCCTATATAAAACGACTCTCATGTGAGCCCAGTATATAATTGACCCATGCAATGCAATCTGGCTAAAAGCAATTCTTCATTCAGAGTCAGTGAAGATTATGTTATTTTATATATACATATTATTATTTTTTTTTAAAAAGCAAGTTCACAGAAAATGACTCTGCGATGTAAAGAGAAAAGAAATCTCTGTCGTTGCAGGCTTGGAGCAATGACTTTATAGTAGGGAAAGAGGCAATATAATGGCAGTGTTGCTCTGTGACCATTTTTACAAGGCAAGCCAATGCAAAATGATATCAGGGCAATGCAGGGGACATTGTAAAAACAGAATGCGGAAACCAGAAGAGCGAATCTGTTATAGAAATAACAAAATTGATTCTCACACTAAACAGTATATTGCTTTCATATGTCATACTTTCCGTCCTTCTGGCTTAGATGGAGCCAGACATGTTAAAGTCTCTCTCTTTTTATATTGTTGCTTGAATTGCCTCGCTCAAGGACAGGTAGTTACAATGCCCATGCACAGCGGTAAGCTGGCATTTAGAACCGTGTGATATATTTGCCGGTTTTGCTCACTTCAAATTCAATGCATTTGTGAAATAACTAACAATGCAGCGGCTACATTAGCAGCAGATCTCTCTCCCTCCAAAGCAGGCATATTTTCTTTCATCAAATAAAACCCTGTTTTTATGTTCCCTGCGAAAGAATACATTCCCAGGTTTGCACAAAAACACACACAAAACGACAAATGCACACAGTCTAAGCTGCAGAAAGCCAAGCATAGCAATTCAGAATGAAGTTAGTTGCACTGGATTAAGATTGTGGCATTCAAACTGCATTTAAATGGGGACTTCCGGGTCGGCGCCATCGCCGAATGGCGGACTCCCTCCGAGCTCCGGAGGGAGTCGGCTGGGTAGGGGTCGGGTCCTGCATTGCCGGCGACGCGGGGACCCTTAAAAACCATGGGCGGAGATGCCCATGGACTTGGTGACTCGGCGGGCACCGTTTGCGCCCCCCCGACCCGCAAAGGAGCCTTTTTAAAGGCTGCGGAGCGGGTGACGGGGGGGTTGTGGTGCTGTGAGTCCAATGCTTCCCCTGCCCAGCGAAGCCGCATGCCATTCGGCGGAGAGCAACGACTTTGAAAATTTCGGATTTGGACTAAAAGGAACAACCCGTGAGTAAATTGATTGGACTTAAAAGGGAAATTTGATCTTTGAATTTGGAGCAAGCGGGGGGAGTGCAAAAAGGAAGTCCGCCGCCCCCCCTGTTGTAGATGGCTCAACGCAAGGATTTGACAACTAAGATCGAGAGATGAACTTGTTTACCTGAAAAAAATTTTTAACTTCACGAAGGGAAATTACAATAATTGTGCTGGAGGAGAAGACTAATTTGTGGGAACTAAAATGCAACCCCCCCGGGAACCGGGAACGATCCGCTATGAGAGACTGGTGAAGAGACACAGAAACTTTGACAGCTGTCAAAGTAGCTGTCAAAGCAGGAAAATAAAAGAGAACTTTGTTACGATGGCTTTGCTGGTTAGATTTGTTACAATTTGGACATAAATTATTGGAAATAAAGGCAACAAGTTATTTGACTTTTGGGTCTGATTTTGAAAGAAATTGTTACCATATTCCCTCTAGAGGGAGGCTGGGACATTGCAACAGTAGCAGCAAGTGGAAAAATACTATGAATTTGAGCAGGATCTGTTATCTCTTGGGAAAGCTGCAAAAACAAAGCATTATTTTGTCTACAGAGGTTTCTATACTAAAGGAGACAATGGATTTATCTATTGAAGAAAGGAAGGGACTTGACGCAAGTTATGTTCCTGAATAACAAAAGCCTCTGTGGAGAACAAGAAGTTTCTGAATTAGAAGGTTTCTGCAGCAGAACAGGAAAAAGCAACCTGAGGAATAAGAGCTGGACCAAATTTGAAGCCGGAGTATTTGGAACATCCAGACTTTAAAAGGACCAAGAAATAGAATTTAAGTTAGACTCTTAAACATAGAGGTCTGGATGGAAGAACAATGACTTTTTCTGAGAGTTTTTTCGAGATTGGACTTTCTGAAATTAAAAGCTATCAAAAGACGGCAAAGTGGAGTTGAGATATAGACGTGGATACACCAGGCTGGCAGTAGACAATGGATGAACTTTGGGGATTGGAACCGGGGAATGGGGGGGGGGGGGAGATTTGGAATCCAAAGGCTGTAAAATTATATATTATTTCTTTCTTTTCTTTTTTCATGTTTGTTGTTTGAAAATAGGGGAATTCGTGGAAGGGAAATGGGGTCGATCTTAGGGAATTATATAAAATATAAGGAGAAATGGTTCATTAAGATAAATAAGATAAATTAATTTGGAATAAATGGGTTATTTAAAATTACAAATAAGGTTTTAAAATTTGGGGTAAGAATCTGTGGAATCAATTTAAGGGAAATGGAATACAAGAGGGGGAGGGGGGGAAGTCCGGGAAAGATGCCACTGAAACCAAGTGTAAATCATATGTGTTTTTTCTTTCTTTCTTGCTATCTTTCCTTTTTATTCTGGAAAATTTTTAATAAATATTATTAAAAAAAACAAAAACAAACAAACTGCATGTAAATGAGGGCACATTATGAAAAGCGTTTGCTAATTATGCAGATCAAGTCAAACTCTTTTCCTACTCCAAATCACCTCTTCCCAATGCTGCAAACAGGTAATTCGGGGTAGGTGCTTACAGGGAATGTGCTGTTCAACCTCAGGGCCACATTGCCTTTTGAGCATGTGCCTCTGCGCATGCACCCAGGCACCCCTCTCTATCCTCTACCCATGCAAACATGAGGCAATATTAAAATTCGAGGGAACACTCCAGTCTGGCAAAAGCACTCAAGGAGGATGTGAAGAAAGATTGGTGAGAAGTGTAGAGTGCACCAGAGGAAACAAGGAGTGTGAATTGGGGAGAATCTCAAGGGTGAGATGGTGGCAGAGACTGGCTGGATGAGGAAGAGTAGTGGGGGCCGCCCACCCAAGAGCCCCACAGGGAGGTCACAAAAGACCATAACTTAAAGAAAATAATAATAATAATAATAATAATAATAATAATAATAATAATAATATTTTACTTTACTTATACCCCACCCTTCCTGGCCAGGGCTGGGCTCAGGGCAGCTAACACCAAATATAAATTACAATAAAAGTAATAGGGGATGAATGAATGAACAGTTAATTAAAATACGGCTTGAAATACAGCACAAAATGCAGCCTCATTTTAGTAAAGGTAAAAGTAAAGGGACCCCTGACCATTAGGTCCAGTTGTGACCAACTCTGGGGTTGCAGCGCTCATCTCGCTTTATTGACCGAGGGAGCCGGTGTACAGCTTCCGGGTCATGTGGCCAGCATGACTAAGCAGCGTCTGGCGAACCAGAGCAGCGCACGGAAACGCTGTTCACCTTCCTGTCTATTTATCTACTTGCACTTTGACGTACTTTTGAACTGCTAGGTTGGCAGGAGCAGGGACCGAGCAACGGGAGCTCACCCCATCGTGGGGATTCGAACTGCTGACCTTCTGATCGGCAAGTCCTAGGCTCTGTGGTTTAACCCACAGCGCCACCCATGTCCCAGCCTCATTTTAGTAGTAGCCCATAAATCAAGACCATAAAGGGAGGAAACATCAGATATTCACCCAAGCCAGCTATCTATGCTGGTCCTACATGGGCCAGCAAAAAAGCCAAGGGAAAATTTATATACCAGATCCCATATAAGGGGTCAGTGTGAGTCTAAGCCAAAGGCCAGGCGGAACAGCTCCATCTTGCAGGCCCTGCAGAAAGATGCCAAATCCCGCAGGGAGCTGGTCTCTTATGACAAAGTGTTCCACCAAGTTGGGGCCATAGCTGAAAAGGCCCTGGCCCTAGTTGAGACCAATCTAATCTCCTTGAGGCTTGATCCTAGGCCGCATAGGTCTTTAAAGGTCAAAACCAGCTCCTTAAACCTGACCCTGTACTCCACTGGGAGGCAGTGCAGCTGGTAAAGCACTAGATGAATGTGATCCCATGGCCAGGACCCCGTAAGGAGCCTTGCCACGGCATTCTGCACCCGCTGGAGTTTCTGGGTCAGCTTCAACGGCAGCCCCGCATAGAGTGAGTTACAATAATCAAGACTGGAGGTCACCATCACATGGATCACTGTGGCCAGATCAGGGCAAGAAAGGTAAGGGACCAACTGCTTAATATGGCGGAGATGGAAAAATGCCACCTTTGCTGTGGCTGCAACCTGCACCTCCATAGAAAGGGAGGCATCGAGGATTATACCCAAACTCCTGACAGAAGGTGCTGGCACTAATTGAGACCCCGCAAGAGATGGGAGTTGGCTCCCCAATCCCATGTCATCCAGACTCAGCCAGAGGACCTCTGTCTTCGAAGGATTTAACTTCAAATGGTTCCCACACAGTCATCCAGCCACAGCTTCCAAGCATCTGGTCAGTGTGTTCAGCGCCGAGTCAGGACGGCCATCCATCAACAGATAAAGCTGGGTGTCATCAGCATATTGATGACAACCCAGCCCAAAGTGCATCCTCTTCAAATTCTGTGGTTTAACATATGAAGACATGATAACATTAATCTTCCCTCCATTTTCTTTTAAGTTATTGTATTTTCTCCCTGTCCTTTACTATATAAGCATTGCATATATTTTAGCTAATATGGCCGTACCTTGATTGTCGAACAGAATCTGTTCGACTTCTGAAAATGTTTGACAACCAAGGGGCAGCTTCCGATTGGCTGCAGGAGCTTCCTGCACTCAATTGGAAGCCATGGAAGCCGCGTCAAACGTTCGGTTTCTGAAGAACATTCGCAAAGCAGAACACTCACTTCCAGGTTTGTGGCGTTCGGGCAGCCAAAACAGATGAGTACCAAGGTGTTTGAGAAGCAAGGTACGACTGTAATCTTTTGTTCTTTTTAGCTGTACTAAGAGTTTTTCCAAGACAGTTAATCGATGGTTAGCTCCAGGTTATCTGGCAAAGTGCATTTATATTTGAAAACATTGACATAACATTGACATAACAAAAGTTACTGAACTCTAGCCTATAATTAACCATTCTTAAAGGTAAAGGGAGGGACGCGGGTGTACCCGGAAGTGTCTGCGGACAGCGCTGGCTCCCGGCCTATAGAATGAGATGAGCACACAACCCTAGAGTTTGGTAAGACTGGCCCGTGTGGGCACGGGTACCTTTACTTTTTTCAAGGTAAAGGGACTCCTGACCATTACGTCCAGTTGTGGCTGACTCTGGGGTTGCGGCGCTCATCTCGCTTTATTGGCTGAGGGAGCCGGCGTACAGCTTCCGGGTCATGTGGCCAGCATGATTAAGCCACTTCTGGTGAACCAGAGCAGCGCACGGAAACGCTGTTTACCTTCCTGCCTATTTATCTACTTGCCCTTTGACGTACTTTTGAACTGCTAGGTTGGCAGGAGCAGGGACCGAGCAATGGGAGTTCACCCCGTTGTGGGGATTCGAACCTTTTGATCGGCAAGTCCTAGGCTCTGTGGTTTAACCCACAGCGCCACCCATGTCCCTTAACCAGTCTTACTCACCTACTAATTGAAACCCACCCCCAACCCTCTCAATAACCCTTCTGAGATATCCCAAGGTTCTCTCAAAAATAGCTTGAAAACGTTAAGATTAAATTGGTCAGGAATTGTTCTACAGATACCTTGTATTTTGGGTAGATGTATTTCCCCGAATGCAAACATTTTCCAATTTTGAGTCAGGTTTCATCATCAAGATTAAATGCCAGCATCTTTTCGGTGAGATCTCCCCATCTGCGGAATGGATGGCTTTGACCTTTCTTGCTTCCATCCATTTTGCTCGATCGCCATCTCTTCTCCTTGCATGTTCATCTTAAGCCCGGACTATAAATTATGTATAGCATATGGCATTATGAGATTTGACCGTTCTGTGATGCACCTAAGGGAAGAAACAGGCAGCCTTTTATACACTAAATAGACTGACAAGAGCTAGAAGCTATGAGAGCACCGCTTAACTCAAAATGATAGAGAATAGCAGTAAAACACCAGTAGGGATCAAAAGGCAAGATGCATCTCCAAGCCCAAGACTTTGATTCCCAGCATACTGAGCTCCAGATCAATAAATCAAAAGTTAAATGTTATGAACTGGCATTACAAGGATGGCAGCGGTTAGAGTGGGAGTAAAGATTGAGGTGACTTACCTTTAAACCCCACTGCAGCTTGGCAAAGTTTTCACTACAGCATTCTTCTCCGTAGGAATGCTGTACTGTACATCCCCCAGTCATTTCAAAGCTGACTTCTTTTGACTTATCACAACCGTAGCAATTTCTGGGGGAGAAAGAGAGAACTGTGTGCTGTGCTAGTAATCCTACAATAGCCCTGGAAGTAGATTGGTATAATTACCCCCATGTTTGAGGGGCCGGCTGGTTTCAGACTGAGAAACAGCAGCTCACTCGGCAAGTTAACAGCTAAATTGAATTAATTTTAGAATGAAATGATTTTAGAATGTTGTATTATTTTATTGTTGTTAGCTGCCCTGAACCCAGCTTCATCTGGGGAGGGCGGGATATAAATAATTTATTATTATTATTATTATTATTATTATTATTATTATTATTAAAGTTGAGTTTAGAAGACAGGAGTGCCTGGCGTGCTCTGGTCCATGGGGTCACGAAGAGTCAGACACGACTAAACAACTAAACAACAACAACAACAAGTTGAATTTACATCAGAACCACTGTCTTTACGATAGGAGTTGCTAATCTTTTTTAGGGGGAACCAGCGGAGACATTTGAATTTTGAGAAAATGCCGCGGGCACCAGTTACAAAATGGCTGGTGTGGGAGGGGCATGACATAAGGCTGCCACATCCAAAATAACAAAAAAAAAAGTGACAGGACCACAAAATGGTGCAGACATGCCCCCAATTGGGGGTGGAGAGGCACCTGCATAAGCCACCACCATGGTCACTGTTATGTACTGAAGTTCTCACCCTGGGCCAGCAGGGGGATACTGTAGATAGTTTTCACTCAGGTCCACATATGCAAATAAGGAATTGAAAGTGACGTTCAGTGATTGGATAGTTGCAGAAAGTTGTTAATGTTGCTTTGTACTGGAGCTCTATATAAGCAGGCTGGCTGAACCCTTCAGTACAGTTCTGTTCTGGCCTGTGAATAAACAAGAGCTGTCTGAAGAATCGCTGTGTCATCTGATATGTTCACCCACAACTTAACAGTCACAATGAGAAATCTTCTTTGTACATCTCTTCGGATCAGAGGGGTGGGGTGTGGGTGGCACTATGGTCTAAACCACTGAGCCTCTTGGGCTTGGTGATCAGAAGGTTGGGAGTTCAAATCCCCGCAACGGGGTGAGCTCCCGTTGCTCTGTCCCAGCTCCTGCCAACCTAGCAGTTCAAAAGCACGCAATTGCAAGTAGATAAATAGGTACCATTGCGGTAGGAAGGTAAACAATGTTTCTGTGCACTCTGGTTTCCATCATTCTGTTCCGTTGTGCCAGAAGCAATTTTGTCATGCTGTCCACATGACCCAGAAAGCTGTCTGTGGACAAACGCCAGCTCCCTTGGCCTGAAAGCAAGATGAGCGCTGCAACCCCATAGTTACCTTTGACTGGACTTATCTGTCCAGGGGTCCTTTACCTCCTTTACCTTATCTTGTTTAGAACAGAGAGGAGAGCAGGCCTCCAGTCCCAGCACTGAATGAAATCTGGGTAAAGGGGAAAGGTTTGTTCAATGTAGGGGAGAATTGAACAGAAGCAGCAAACCATCTCTTGTGCATTGTGGCATTTTGAGGTGATGTTTATGAAGACCCTTCATAAAGGACAGCAGTAACTACAGTGGTGCATGTGGGCATCATATTGGTGCTGTATGGGAATCAAAGAAGCTTTTCGTATGCGCTACTCCAACCTTTCAACCACAGTTTGCCGCTGTTTCGAAATCTAGGAAATCGGTTAGCACTCACTAGTGTTTGCCCAGAAACTAGTATTGAAAAGCAAGATCAAACCATAATTTCCAATCCTGATTTCTGGGCAAACTATGGTCGATAAGCTATGATTTGATGCTTAATACAATAAGTGCTTTTTTTCTAAAAAAAAATTAAATGTTTAAGGATACTCTCATTCCATATGAGACTCAGGAAACACTGTGACAGGAAAGGAGGCCATCAGGGGTAGCAGTGGAACTGACGATTCACCGTGTTGGACAAGAAACAAACAAAATATTATTATTTTTAGTTTCTTCTCCAGTTAGATTCACAAAATGTATAGGGGCATGCATACCCCCAGAAAAAAAAGCACTTAATGCAACCAAGAACAGAAAGCAGCTTTCTTCTGCTCCTACACATACCACTAAACATTGATTTAACGTTACATCTGTTTTTGGTGCAAAGCTTTGTTTTAGTGGCGCATCCCCTAAGTTATAGAAAAGATGCACCCTTTGCCAGGTTCAAGCTATTTTGCAGTTTTTGTTTCAAAGCCATTTTCTACTCCGCAGTAAAATTTCAAATGTTGCTACCTCACACATTTATTTTCTCCTTCTTATCATAATTAGTGGTACATAAACCTTGGCTTATATTCCGTATGTATAAAGTGCAATGCATATATCCAATAAGAAACCTGCAATTAATCCAGAGAGAGCACTCCATTGCGTGGACAGGCGGAGTCCCCAGATCCCGCGCGGTCCCCCCGTCATGTGGAATAACGACTCAAGACAACATGCTATGGGATTAAATTGGCCACAACTTTATTAAATTTCAAATGTGGGTAGACCTTGGCTCAGGCATTGGGTGTTCTCCCTCCCCAGTCCCCAGCCAGGGACCTAGGGAGCATCAGGATTATCCAGTGTGTGGGGGGGGGATGGGCTGGCTCTGGAGAACATATGTTCAAGCAGAGATAGCCGCCCCCGTTACGCCGCCACCGCAGGGGAGAGCAATGACGACCTTTTGGCGTACGGTCAAAGCCTCCCTTCAGAAACCCCTCTAACGGGGAACCCTGGTATCACCACCGCAAAGAGGAAGATGGACTAAAGGATTCCGCCCAAGGCCTGATACCGCCAAAGTTGTGACGTTTTGCTACAGGAAAGGCGAAACCTGCCAATGCAGGGAAATTCCTTTCCGGCCCTTTGACAGCGACCTTAATGTAGCAGCGCCTGCATACCTGTGAAGAAAAGTTAACCTGCAAAACCAATGAAGAAAAGTTAACCTGCAAAATAATGCATTAACTGAGGGTGGGTAGGTTGGGAGAAGCTCTGGTAAGATCTTCCCAGGTAAGATCCTCCCTCTATTGTGTGGGCAAGTAATCCCTCCCCTACCTGGCCTGGTCTCCTTGACAACGCTTCCCCCAGGTGGTAGGTAGGCAGGTAGGTAGGTAGACTGAGGTAGGCATCCCACCTGAGGGAAGGCAAAGCCAAGCCTATGCTGATGGAGCCACTCCAGATCTAGGGGCTGTGCGCGTCCACGCAAAGGGTGCCCCCCATTTTATGCGGGGAGCGGTCATTATCATTTTTACCCAGCGCCATGACAAGAAGTGCAAAAAGGTAAGATTCTTTCCATCCCCTGAAATGCAGTCATGCAACCCGCCTTGAAGCCAGCCATGTGTGCAATCTTGAGGGCAGAGCACATTGTCCTAGCTATTGTAAAATGTACCATTTGGATTGAATTTTAATAAGACATTCAATATATTCCAGGTATGCGGCAGTGTGTGGGAGAGCTATGATTACTGTGAGAATGTCAACTTCAGCTCCCTCTCCCTTCTTTCCTTAGGACTGAAAGAAAAAGTTCTTCGTTGACATAGCAGTGGAATACATTTTTTTTTTGTCTTAAAACAATTTCTTCGGCTTGAATAGTTTTATCTGAAATTTAACACATACACACACACCCCTCTCTCTATATGTGTGTATTCTGCTCTTGAAGGCTTGCATTCAAATACAAATCCACAAATCCACATATACATACAAATGGATCTCTAAGTAGTACCAAATATACTCTTACATGTCAGATCAGAGTAAAAACAGGCTATAATGTGCACTGGAAATCTTTTTCAAAAAGCATAGTGTATGGCACATTGAAGATTGCATGATGATGTTGGGATTCTCCCATTTCTTCCAAGAATGAAGGCCTTGTTTGGGCTATTGGGGAAGGTACCACAAACAAATGAAATCACGGGCAGGATTTGAGATAGGAGCAGTGGAAGAAAAAGGATAAAGTAACTGTATTAGAGGGATTTGTGTAATGGGCGAGAGTTTGATATATAATGCAGTAAGGTAAAGGTAAAGGGACCCCTGACCATTAGGTCCAGTCGTGACCGACTCCGGGGTTGCGGCACTCATCTCGCTTTATTGGCTGAGGGAGCTAGCGTAAGGCTTCCAGGTCATGTGGCCAGCATGACTAAGCCGCTTCTGGCGAATCAGAGCAGCATACGGAAACGCTGTTTACCTTCCCACTGGAGCGGTACCTATTTATCTACTTGCACTTTGACGTGCTTTCAAACTGCTAGGTTGGCAGGAGCAGGAGGGAGCAATGGGAGCTGACCCCGTTGCGGGGATTTAAACCGCCGACCTTCTGATTGGCAAGCCCTAGGCTCTGTCGTTTAACCCACAGCACCACCCGCATAGAAAGTGTTTAAACAAAAAGATTGTGGAAGTAGGGGTGGGAAGGCAATACGCTATTTAATGTAACTATTTAATTTGAAGTCAATTAGTAGAAAAAAGAAATCCAATGAAAATTATATTACGGGTGGGGAGGATTATGCCTTTTGTTAACCTTAGCATATTGTAGCCAGAGCTCCCATGACCATAAGCACAGAGGTTGAACTTCTGGTTCATATGGGTAACTAATAAACTGTGGCCAAGTGCAATGTATATCGGTGACAATATAATCATTATCAACATACAATCCTGCAGAAACTGAGATACACAAAGATGTTTAACTCTTTGATGCAGTACTTTTG
Source organism: Podarcis cretensis (assembly GCF_951804945.1). Classification (NCBI taxonomy): domain Eukaryota; kingdom Metazoa; phylum Chordata; class Lepidosauria; order Squamata; family Lacertidae; genus Podarcis; species Podarcis cretensis. The sequence goes on from NC_137178.1 coordinate 67,363,279, forward strand.
ATTTTAGCTTTGGCTATGCTCCACTGTTCTGTTTCCAGATGTAGTGACTTAGATCCTCCTGGAAGCTCACAAGCAAGAATCATTCCCTTTTTCGATCCTAAGGTAGGATACTCAGATATATATATACTTTTTATCTTTTATCACAGATGTCCTGTGTAGCTATTGTTACTAATGGACTGGTCCTCCATACATTCGTCCATAAGAACATAAAAAGATGCTATGCTGGCATTTCATCTTATGCTGAATCTTCAGTGTTTTCTGCTTTTTATTCCTCATCGGTTTTATCATTCAATTCTTGAGTGCTTTCGGATATAAATAGCTGCCGTTTTCATTTTATAGATACATACACACACACTTACAAAAGTTACTGAACTCTAGCTTATCCTTATTTTATAAAGGAGTCATGATATAGTCAGAGTGAATAAAAATAAAAAAAAACTAGATTTAAAGTGGAAGCAGTATTTCTTCTTTTGAATTACCATCTGCTGTGAATGTCAAATGTTGTCAGGAGCTGCAGTGATCTTCATAGCAATGTATTATTTTGAATGCCTATACATTCCTATGCATGCCTAGTCAATCCTATACATAACTATTCAAAGTCCCATTGAGTACAATTGATCTTGTTTCTAGGTAAGTGGATAAAGATGGCAATCTAAGTCTCGGTTTGCATGGGCAACTATAAAAGCAGCCGAGAGAGTGAAAGAGAGAGAGAGAGAGAGAGAGAGAGAGAGAGAGAGAGGGAGAGAGGGAGAGATGTGATGAAATGAGAATTCTATGACATCTTAACATCACCTGTGCCAAGTTCACTAAATATATGGCAAACAACCACCCTTGGTTGAGAATTTAGCACTGACTTTTAGATTATTGTCAAAGTTCATTGCGGTTTTTGTTTTTTAAAAAACAACATAGTTGTTTTATTTTCTCTCAAATTGTCAACACACATCATTGCTATCAAAGTTGATCTAGAGCAGATTATGAGGCCAATATGGAGATTCCTGCTCATGCTTTTAAAAAAAGCTTTTATAAAGCCTCTTCAAATTTGTAAAATTATCAAAGGTTAGATTTAAAAATCCAATGGAATGCATCATTCATCTTGTTCTTTTCACATAGAAAGAACAAGGAAGAAATAAGCCAGCTGCAACAGGTCAGAAAATGCCAGATGAAAGTGCAAATGAGCGTTGGGGTGGATTGAAGCACGTATAAACATCCCTCGTCCGATTGCAGAAAGGTTATCTTGATGGCTCATGAAGTTAGAATGCATTGTCAAGAACAAAGCTATGGCAAAGCTAATGGGAATTTTTTTACTAAGGTGGCAGTCTGTGACCTCACAATAAGTTGTGTATGCAAAAGTATTTCAAAACTCAATTAAACTGAAATAACTTTTCTACGAGTGACTCTCTCTTTCTCTCTCTTTTAAAAAAACTTCCATTCTTGCCTGGTAATCAAAATTTATACCCTTGAGTTATGCAGCATATAATGTCAAATCTAAAACAAATCTGAGCAGCTCCTTTTGCAACATGGTGCTTTTTTTCCTGTCAGCACAAGAGAGGCAGAAAGCAAGAATCATCAGCGCCGCTGTCTGTTAAAGGTCAAAATACATTTCATTTGGTACACGATACACTAGTTTGAGGGGGGGAATCCAGGCTTGTTTATAAACACATATTCTTCAAATCATTTGTTCCTCCCACCACATTGTTTCTATTATTTTGTACATACATTTGATTGAGCTTTTTTAAAACAAAACAAAACCAACCACCATATTTCTCATGCAATTCAAATTATGGGTTTGTATTTCTGAATATTGTAAGTGCTAATATGTATCTCTGATGCAGCCATACATTTCTTATATGGTAATGACTGCAAATGATTTTAAGTGCACAAAATTTCCAAAATCTGTCCTGCGTGTAAATTAGGGTGCCGTTCTGTGCATATTTACTTGGGATTAGGTATGCACAGAATAACATCCTAAATTTTGAAAAGTGCATAATCTGCATGCATATTGAGGTTCTGACCTGCTAATAAGTTTCAGAGCTGTGGATCAAATGAGTTCATATAGGAATTTGCAAGGATTCAGCAGGGGACAGCATGGTGGAGCTGGTTTGGTTTTACAATACCTGAGTTGCTGCTGTTTACAAAAAGGGAGGTGGGCAAGGTGGCAGAGAGCTTAAGGTAAAGGTAAAGGGACCCCTGACCATTAGGTCCAGTCGTGACCGACTCTGGGGTTGCGGCGCTCATCTCACTTTATTGGCCGAGGGAGCCGGCGTACAGCTTGGCCAGCATGACTAAGCCGCTTCTGGCAAACCAGAGTGGCACACGGAAACACCGTTTACCTTCCCGCCGGAGGGATACCTAATTATCTACTTGCACTTTGACATGCTTTCAAACTGCTAGGTTGGCAGGAGCAGGGACCGAGCAATGGGAGCTCACCCCGTCCCGGGCATTTGAACTGCCGACCTTCTGATCGGCAAGCCCTAGGCTCTGTGGTTTAACCCACAGCACCACCCACGTCCCTGGCAGAGAGCTTGGGATGGTGCAAATGCACTGATACTGCTAATCTGGTACTCCTTCTGGTTTGGTTTCACCACACAGGCCTCCTCATAAGCAACAGTGACTCAGCTTCCTCATGGGCGGGTTGACTCTGCCAGAAGGTGTGGATCAGGTCAGTTTTTATCAGAATTCAAAAAGATTCAGTTCCTCAAGTGCAGAACAAGGGAAGGGGTTGGAGTGTGCATGGTGGTTTCCACAAAGGATGACCTAGATGTAACTACCTTGGGCTTCCTTTTTGGAAAGGAAAAGAAAAGAAAGAGAGAGAGAGAGAGAGAGAGAGAGAGAGAGAGAGAAAATAGAAAAGAAAAGAAAACTGAAAGAGCCTTCCTCCATTCTTCTAACTCCAGTTTTATGATAAATCAAAGAAAGTACGAGGCAATGAAATGAGACAGAATAGATTTTATGGGGTTTTTCCCCCCTCCCGCACTTTTTGCTCTGAAGCAGGTAGTGGTGAGTAAAATATACTGAACAGTTTGAAACCAGGAACAATAACGTGAACTGTTTTCTGGGTTCATCGGTGTCTCAGCCCATTAAACTGGAAGTGTCTGTGCTGTCAACTGAGGTGTGAACAGAGAGATAATTATACTAATTGTGCTGGCTGGGAAAACAGAGCACAAGGGGAGAGACAGAATGATTTGCTTGTACATGGCAGATGAGAGGCTCCGTTGCACATCAGCTTCCTGGGATCTAAGATGCCTTCCTCCGCTCAGAACCAAAGGAAGGTGAAGGCAGAGGGACAGAAAAACAAAGTGGGACGAAAAGAAGCCATATGGCAGGTCACCAGCAGGGCTTGCATCAGCTCTGAAGCTGGGGTCTAATTTGGTGAGCTAATGGAGGCTGTGCAGCCTCAGCAGGGCCAGCACTTCTGTGAGGTAGAGTGAGGCAGTTGCCTCAAGCAGCAAATGCTGAGAGGTGAAAAGTGGCTAGAAATATGTGGTTTGTCCTGCAGTTCCTAACCTAGCTTGCTGCCCAAGGCTGCGGTGGGAGACTTAGTTCCATCGCCAGCACTGAAGTAAGAGTCAATTACCAGTCTAGTTAGATTTTCTGCACGGAATGGGAATGCACCATCTTGTCTCAGGCAGCAAAGTGGCTTGGGCCATTCCTGACCGGAGGCCTCAAACCTCTCCTGCCAGGTTCCCTAAGGTTTAGAGCTGTGTGAGGAGGAGCTAAGTGATGGCCCCAGGAAGATGTGGGAGTAGAACCAGGTGAGAGAGGTGAAGCCTAGCTCAGGGGATGGCTTTAACAGAAGATTAGGCAGGCTCATGGATGATTAATGCATCAATGACTGCATGTCAAAATGGCAATGTTCTGCCTCCACTGATGGAGACAATACACCTCTCATTTGTTGGTTTCTGTGTGTTGACACTGTGCAGTGCTTTGGAGTCACAAGACTCTGTTTTGCATTCCAGAGATTCCAGACTGTTGGAAGTCTCATGGGAGATGGGAGACAGATGTGGTCTTTACTGGTTTCTTGTTCATTTGTTCCGGTTGTTCTCTGTCTTTCACAGAGAGAGGATGTTTTCTTTTCTGTGGGCGTAGTTAGAAATAAAGCTCATAAATCTTGTCACTTCTGCTGCTTTGAAACTCTGCTGAATGGGAACGTGCTTCGAGCCTTATCAGAGGCTCAGGTCGTTAATTATCGTCGGAGGAGAGAATGAAGGCTCGACCGGAGGAGTCGCTCGGTAGAGTGGAGATTCTGACATCATTGCCAGTGGCTTGGAATCCCAAGTGGGAAGAGCATGATTGCACTCAGGTTGGATCAGCTTAGCCAAATTAATTTGTCTGATGTTGGCGGGTTCTTGTTGCTGTCTTGTTGAGCTATGTATGTGATAAAGGGTAACCATACTGGGGTGCAAGCATCTTCTTCTATTTGTCCCCATGTCAGTTTCAGTTTGTTGGTTAGTTTTTCTAATAAGGCTGTTTCCCATATTATTTGATTTCTCCTGACAGGTCTCTCCAGTGTCTGACTATGATGCTTCTGGCTGCTGAGAGTAGGTGGGTTATGAGCTCGTTGTGATGTGATTGGGCATTATTGTCCCAGAAGATGTTCAGTAGGTCCTGTTCTGGGGTGACTTCTAATACTTGCTTAGTTATTTTGCATATTTCTTGTATGATTGATGTCCAGAAGAGTTGGATGTTAGGACATTCCCACCACATGTGGAGGTATGTGCCTGTGGAGGTGCATCCTCTCCAGCATTTTGGTGAGGCTCCTAGGAATATTAGCATTAGTTTCCGTGGTGTCCGGTACCACCTATAAGTGGGTTTCAGAGTGAGTTCTTTTCTTTTCACTGATATGGAATTAAAGGGAGGTTTAGATCACATTCTAGTCCATTGGATGGGTTTAATCTCATAGTCTATTGTTTTTTGATTATGTCTAGGGGGTTTGTGGAATTTTGGAGTAGTATTTCGTATACAGGCCATAGCTCACTGGTTTGCCATTGTGTGGACAGGACATTTGACTAGATTGGCCTTTGGTCTGATGCAGAGGGCTTTTTGATGTTCTTATGATGGCACCGGGTAGGTTGAGGGACACAGCTTGGCTGTGTGGAGCTTGGGTGGAGCCAGATAAATGACAGGGTGCCCAGAGTGGCTGGGGAGACCCAGTCACATGGGTGGAATATAAATAAATAAATTATTATTATTATTATTATTATTGTTGTTGTTGTTGTTGTTGTTGTTGTTGTTGTCAGGGACTCAGCGGGAGCGCAGGGAGGAGAGGAGATGGAAAGCGAGGGGGAGCAATCCGAGGGCAGCGTCGGAGAATATGACAGCAGCCCGATAGATTCCATGAGCCTCTCCAGCGAATCGGAAGATTCACAGAAGGGGGCGCCGATGGGCAGGGCAAGGGGCGACCCAAGGGGGACACCCCAGAAGCAAGGGGCCAGCGGGGACTCCCAGAGCAGCAGTTGGAAATCAGGAACAGCTTCCCCACCAGAGCGTAGTGGGGGGGAGGAGTCCCAGGTGTCAGAGCCCACATATGCACCACCAGCGAGAGAAGATGAGTCAGGGTTGACCACGCCTCCATCGGAGAGCGAGTTAACGGTTAAGAGGAAAGTTGCAGGCTGGGCGCGCGTGCCAAGTTCAAAGGTACAGGAGAGCGGCACAGAAGGTAGCCTGGATAGGGAACCAGGTCCTAAAGCCTGCCGGAAGGAGGGGCAAGAATCGTCAGGGTCAGCGTCAGAGGAGTCCAGGAAGGATGAGACCCTAGCGGGCAGGAGGGCCCAGAGGAGAAAGGAACTTAGGAAGAGGTGGAGCAAAGCGAGAGTCTTAAACTGGTGTGGTGGGGGAGGAGACTCAGACGGGACTTCGCCGGTCTAAGGTCGGGACGTAGAGCTGCACGCTGCGGCTTTAAAATGGAGACTGAATCTCAATAAAGACTTTTGTACATAACTACAGCCTAGCGTTGGTCCTCTGTGAGCTGGGACCTGGAGGCAGCTCTGACAGTAAGTCCCGTCTCTAATTTCAAAGAACCTCGCAACGTGAGAGGACGCAGCGAGGGGCGAAGATTGGTGCTTCGCGAGCTCACAAAAGCAGCACAAGATGACTACAGAAGAACGACTGGCAGCTTTGCAAGATGCCGTGGTACAACTTAACGCAGAAATACGAGCCGCAAGGAGGAGAGAAGAGGAATCAGATGCTGTCTGCAAGGATCTGCAAAACAGGTTGGAAATGTTGACTAAACAGGGGCCACCGGCAGCCAAATCAGAAGGGATCGGGCTCGGGAAGAGAGGGGGGAGCCTGGTGTCGCATTTCGATGGGAGTCTGCAGCAATATCCTAACTTCAGAGCAGACGTAGTTTTTGCGCTAAAGTTGCTGGAGAAGGACTTTAGAGATGAGCAGGAGAAAGTAGGCTTCATACTAACGCATCTCCATGGAGAAGCCAAAGCGTGGTTGCGCAATCTGTGGAGAGATAATGATCCAGCCCTCCAAAACGCAAAAGCCTTCATTAAGGCGATGGACGATTGTTTTTTATCGGAGATAGATGTGGATGTCGCTAGAAAAGAGATTCACGGTTTGAAACAAGGCAGAGCCACTGTAAGGCAATATCATTCCCGCTTTTTTGCATTGGTCAACGCGCTGGGATGGGAAAAAGACTCAGCGTCCGTCAGGGACCTGTTCTGGGAGGGGCTCAACGGGGCTGTGAAAGACGAAATCGCAAGGGGGGAGAGGCCACGGAGCACTCAAGAAGTGGTCCAGAAGGCGTTGACGATTGGTGTGCGGCTAGAAGAACGTCCCTGGAGCAAGGATGAAGGGCGTTGGGGACGCACGCCAGCAAGGGCACCTCCTTTCTTTCCCAGAGACTCAGCGCGCACTCAATCCACGCCTCCACTGGGAGGGGGAGAGGAGCCGATGGAGATAGGTGGTGCCAAGGCTCAGTCAGCGACCAGAGCCCTCACACCAGGAGCAGCCAAGGTGAAGCCTCCTAGAGGGAACAGGAAGTGTTACATCTGCGAAAGTGCTCAGCATATGGCAAAAGAGTGCCCCCAGAGGCTCCGCAAGCACAATGCAGCCTCGGCAAAAGTAACAGAAGCAGCTCAGCAGGGGGAACCGCAGCAGGGAAACGACGAAGTCTGGCTGGAAGCAGAGCCGCTGGGGCCCAGCCAGACGAATCAGTGAAGCAGTCCCCAGGAATCTTACAGCCCACAGACCCCCTCCCGCCCAAACCAGTGGTGCAGCTCACCGCAACACTCCAGCTTCCCAATGGGCTCACCATGGAAGTGCCTATTACCATTGACTCTGGTAGCAATGCAGACTTTATGGGGGTGGATTTCATCAAGCAACATAGCATAGTGCTCCTGCCTGCCACGATGCCCCTGAAAGTAGTGACAGTCGATGGAAGAGAAGTGCTGGGGGGACAGGTGGTACAGCAAACGCCGCCAATGGTGATGCGCATTGGAAATCACAGCGAAGTCATCAGCTTCAACGTCACCCAACTGTCAGACACGCCCATAGTGTTGGGCATGAGCTGGTTGGACAGGCACAGCCCGGCATTGGCATGGTACCAGCGTAAATTGACCTTCTGCTCCTCCTACTGCGCAGAACATTGCATCATGACTAACCAGGAGGACGAGGGGCAAGAGGATGACCCACAGCTACAACTGGGCATGCTGCAAGCGGTACCCGACAAGTACAAGGCGTTTTTGGAGGTCTTCTGCGAGAAGGAAGCGGACAAGCTGCCTCCCCACAGACCCTACGACTGCAAGATTGACCTCCTGCCGGGGGCAACGCTGCCGACCGGAAAACTGTACTCCATGTCTGAAGACGAACTGCAAGAGCTCAGGGAGTTCATAGATCACAATTTGAAGCGGGGATTCATCCGAGAATCCAAAGCAGTGGGGGGCAGTCCTGTGTTCTTTGTGAAGAAAAAAGACACGCCCCAGAAGAGGCTAGTAGTTGATTTCAGAATTTTGAATTCGAAAACCAAGCCCACGGCTTTCCCGATGCCCAAGATCGACGACTTGCTCGCGACGGTGAGGAAGGGACGCATCTTCACCAAGTTGGATCTACGAGGGGCGTACAATCTTATACGCATGCGGGAGGGCGACGAGTGGAAGACGGCCATGTTCACGCCCTTGGGCACCTATGAGTATAGGGTTATGCCCTTCGGTTTACAAAATGGCTCCCACTGCTTCCAAGCCTTCATGCATCACGTGTTAGCGGGGCTCCTCTACAAGAAGTGCGTCTGCTTCCTGGACGACATTCTGATCTTCTCGGAATCGCAGGAGGCTCACGAGAGAGATGTCAAGGAAGTCCTGCAAAGACTACGGGAGCACAGGCTTTACGCCAAACTGGAGAAATGCCAGTTCGACATGACGGAGGTGGATTTCCTGGGCTACAAGCTGTCCGACAAGGGAATCGCCATGGACAGCGCCAAGGTACAATCAGTACTGGACTGGAAGAGCCCGCGCAATCGGAAGGAGGCCCAGAGGTTTGTCGGCTTTGCTAACTTTTATCGCAAGTTCATCAAGGGTTTCGCTATGCAGATGGCGGCCATCACGGACACCCTCAGCTCCAAGAAGAAGAAGTTCATCTGGACGGAGCAGGCGGAGCAGTCCTTTCAGAAACTCAAGCGTCTTTTCGCTTCCGAGGAACAACTGCTGCATGTGAACCCCAGCAAGCCCATGAGGGTGGAGACGGATGCCTCCGACAGAGCCGTGGGGGCAGTCCTGTTGCAGCGAGACCCGCAAGGGGATTGGAGGCCGTGTGCTTTCTACTCCAGGAAACTCAGCAAGTCGGAGCAGAACTACACCATCTGGGACAGAGAGTTGCTGGCCATTCATGCAGCATTCAAGGCGTGGCGGCACTTCCTCATCGGAGCCAAACACACGGTGCAAGTTCGCACGGACCATAAGAACCTGGAGTACTGGCGCACGGCGCGGTTCCTGAACCAGAGACACATCCGCTGGGCGGAGTTCTTTGCGGATTTCGACTTCAGGATAGAATATATCCCCGGAGACAACAACATCATGGCTGATGCGCTATCCAGGAAGCCACAGTATCTGGAGGAAGCAGCACCGGTAGCGGCCAAACACATTTTCGCACCCAAGGCGTGGGCATGCGCTTTTGCCACAGTAGACCTGGAAGCGATACGGCGCGAGCTGCGAACAGATTCCTTCGCGCGCTCCAAGATGGAGGAGGTGCGCAGCGGCACGGCAAAGGACGACGAGTTCCAGATACGCGACGGACTGCTCCTCCGCAAGGGGGCCATCTACGTACCGGGAGATGAACTCCGCGCGACAGTACTGCAACAGCTACACGACGCACCCAGCGCCGGACATTTCGGCAAGGAAAAGACGGTGGAATTAGTAGCCAGAGACTTTTGGTGGCCCAAGATGCGGGGAGAAGTCGCGGATTACGTCACGAGGTGCGACACCTGCCAAAGGGCCAAGCCAGTACACAGACCGCCGGCGGGACTGTTAGAACCGCTACAGACCCCGTCCGAACCGTGGGAGAGGGTAGCCTTGGACTTTGTCACTGACCTGCCCAGCTCGAGGGGCAAAACAGCAGTACTCGTGGTAGTCGACATGTTCACCAAGATGGCGCACTTCATTCCTTGCGCGAAGGTGGCCACAGCGGAACAGACAGCCAAGCTGTTCATAGACCACGTGTTCAAGGTACACGGCCTGACACGGTCTATCCTGTCCGACAGGGGGCGCCAGTTCATTTCGAGTTTCTGGCGGAAGCTGATGGGGATCCTGAACGTCAAGGTCAACCTAGCGTCGGCAAGACACCCGCAGACCAACGGACAAGCGGAGAGGGTCAACGCAGTCATGCAGCAGTACCTGAGATGCTACGCGAACCAGCAGCCCTCGACCTGGGTGGACTATCTGCCCCTGGCCGAGTTTGCCTACAACAACACACAACACGTGTCCACGGGGGTGACACCGTTTTTTGCCAACCACCGGCGACATCCCAGGACCTTCCCGGGCTTAGAGAAAGAGGGGGAGGGGGAGCCACAGGGAGCAGAGGCATTGGCAGAGGAGTTACAGGAGGTCCATGAACAGCTCCGTAGACAGTTAGACCTAGCAAAACACGTATACAAGATGCAAGCAGACAAACACAGAAGAGTGGGGGAGGACATACGGGTAGGGGACTGGGTCTGGTTAGCGGCCCAGGCAGTGCCGGCCAGATCCTTAGCTAAGAAGAAGCTAGGACACAAGCAGTTGGGCCCTTACCTAGTTGAGGCACAGATCAACCCAGTGGCTTTCCGTTTGACACTACCGGAGGGTTCCAGAATGCACCCGGTCTTTCATAGATCGGTGCTAACGCCCTACAAGGCACCTCACAGGTTTCAGGAGCCAGGGACAGCTCCCAGTCCGCTTAGAGATGCACCCATGACAGGGGGGTCGCCGAGGGCGGGGCCACTCAACGAGGTGACGGAGATTTTGGACTCGAGATGGGGGGAAGAGGGAGTCGAATATCTCATCGCAAGGGAAGGTGCCCCGGCCAGCGCCAACAGCTGGGTGCCGTACTATGCGGTGGAGGAGCACTACCTCAAAGACGAGTTCCACGCACTCTTCCCACACAGGCCCATGCCGGAGGATTATTTTGACGAATATCTTTTCACCCCCACACTCTCAGCCAGTACGTTTCAGGGGTTCTCCTCGGCTGAGGAGACGGTTCCAGAGACTAACTCGCCGGAGGGGTCGGTCTCAGACTTGGGTGCGGAACGCTCTTATTGGTGGGACACTCAACCCGAGGAGGAGTGGCGCAGGAGACTGCTCAGAGGGCCCTGGCACGCAGACTACCCAGAGGAAATGGGGGAACAAGGGGGCATGGACGGGTTGGGGGAGGATCCTGGGTTCGAGCACGCCGGCAACGAGATGGAAGCGGAGGAGAGCGACGTCGATGTAACCGTCACGGACTGGCAGCATGCCAGGGGGGAAGACCGGTATCCGGCATGCACCCCCACAGCATTGGAGCACCCGGAACCCACGCCAGAAGAGGGGGAGGGGGGAAGGGGGGGCTTCGAGGGGGGGATGGATGTCAGGGACTCAGCGGGAGCGCAGGGAGGAGAGGAGATGGAAAGCGAGGGGGAGCAATCCGAGGGCAGCGTAGGAGAATATGACAGCAGCCCGATAGATTCCATGAGCCTCTCCAGCGAATCGGAAGATTCACAGAAGGGGGCACCGATGGGCAGGGCAAGGGGCGACCCAAGGGGGACACCCCAGAAGCAAGGGGCCAGCGGGGACTCCCAGAGCAGCAGTTGGAAATCAGGAACAGCTTCCCCACCAGAGCGTAGTGGGGGGGAGGAGTCCCAGGTGTCAGAGCCCACATATGCACCACCAGCGAGAGAAGATGAGTCAGGGTTGACCACGCCTCCATCGGAGAGCGAGTTAACGGTTAAGAGGAAAGTTGCAGGCTGGGCGCGCGCGCCAAGTTCAAAGGTACAGGAGAGCGGCACAGAAGGTAGCCCGGATAGGGAACCAGGTCCTAAAGCCCGCCGGAAGGAGGGGCAAGAATCGTCAGGGTCAGCGTCAGAGGAGTCCAGGAAGGATGAGACCCTAGTGGGCAGGAGGGCCCAGAGGAGAAAGGAACTTAGGAAGAGGTGGAGCAAAGCGAGAGTCTTAAACTGGTGTGGTGGGGGAGGAGACTCAGACGGGACTTCGCCGGTCTAAGGTCGGGACGTAGAGCTGCACGCTGCGGCTTTAAAATGGAGACTGAATCTCAATAAAGACTTTTGTACATAACTACAGCCTAGCGTTGGTCCTCTGTGAGCTGGGACCTGGAGGCAGCTCTGACAATTATTATTATTATTAGCAAAAGCTCTAAAGCCAAGGCCCCACTCTCCCCCCCAAAAAATACTCTGACCATTTGCTTTCTTTGATGATCAAAAACAAAATAATCAAATTTAATTTTATCTATGGGGAACATATTAAATGCGAACAACTGTCTCAAGAGATGGATTAGAAAGAAACCAGAAAATCTGGGAAGCACACCCTTGCCCCCGGAATTTATTCTAGCACATTTCTAATAAGGCTTATGCAGAAGAGGCTATGTTGACATTGTCAGCCAAGCAAATCAACCTTATTTCTATTTTCAGTGGAAGGGTTTTGGTGATGGTAGGGAAATCAAATGAGATCAAACTCCACAAAGGCTCTTGAACCAGGCTGCTTCTTATTATGTCTGTCCAACTTCATAAAAAAAGTGTTTCTGTTAATTATTATGAGGATCAGCCAGAGGATAGTAATATAACTGTATTGAGAGCTCTGGGTTCAGCATTCCCCCCATCTCCTTCTCCTTCCTCTGGCCCCATCCAAGAGCAATCTAGCACCCTTTGGCTGTTGCTGCCCCTCAATATGAAAGCGGATCTAATAGCACATTGATTCCTGATGAGAGAAGGATATACTTCTGCAGATTTTTCTTGTGGGGAAGGAAGGGTGACTGATAGAAACCAATGTTGTGCTGGTCCCGAGGGTTAACCGTGCGGTGAGGTCCAAGCCCAGTCCGAGGTCGAGGGTGCGGTATGGAGGCTGTCCATCAAAGCTGAAGCAGGGTCCAAGGCAGGGAGTTGGGTGAAGTCAGGAACTCTGGCAGAAGAGCAGGACAGGGTGCAGGCAGGAACAGGCTACCAACAATGTTGCTCCCACAACTTGGGACTGGGGCTGGCTGGCTTTTATCTGCCCCAAGGCATAGGGCGGCCCCGGTCCACAGGTGACTCGCCTCTCCTGGCCTGGAGGCGAGCACTCCTCCTGCGAGAACTTAGTTCCCTCCGCCTCGCTGCCCTGAGCCTCTGCAGCTCAGGAGAGGCTGGAGGGTTACTGGACCAAGAGGCAACCTCAGCTTCCCCTGACAGGCCTGAGTGTGGAGCACCTGAAGGCAATGGGTCCTCCATCACCTCAGGAGCCAGAGCAGACTCAGCTGGTGCCTGCACCTGAGGATCCAGCACAGGTGAGGACCCTTCAGGCTCAAACCCCAGCCCCAGCTCAGCTGGTTCTGGAGGCGGGGACTCCTGTGCAGGCTGGGATTCCTCATGTTCAGCCATCACAAATGTGCTCACTCTGAATTGGCTTGGTGATGCCATCACATAGCAAGTCTCATTGGCTGAATAGCACATTTGTGGGATTGTTCTGCTATGTGATACCCAATCAACTGAGCTATTGCAGCATGAAGAAATGCTTTGGATTGTTTTTTAAATTTTGCCATAGATTCCGCCAATCAGACAGCAAGCAGCACTCTGGAAGTGAAAGAGGTCAAGGGGCATTTTGGCCTCTTGGAAGCACTGTTTGCTGTGAAAATGTCTGCTGGCAGACATTCAGCATGGACCTGATATGAATTACTGATAAGACAGTTTCTACTTGCTAAAACAAGAGTGGGCAACCTGTGTCCCTGCAGATATTGTTGTCTGCTGTGCTCTAGTTCATCACTGAAGCCTACAGAATTCTTTCCATGGAAATGTCAAGGAAAAAAATAAGATGTGTAGAGGCACAGGTCTGTTTGCAAAGAGGAGTTCAATGTTATTGGGTGAGTTATAAGGCAATTCAGAATACCAGAAGACTGGGGGACAGAACACACTGTGCAATGCTTAAGATTTGAGGCAGGCAGGATCATGACAGCAGATGTTTATGTGTGAATGATAGCAGCAACAACAAAAAGCCCACATGGGGTTGTCATCGTCTCCATTTTGGCTCTGTTTAGGGGGATGTGGTCCAGCAGAATTTGCTGGAGGCCAAGAAAAAGAATTAATGTTCCTAAGCACACCCCAATATTAGTTATCTCATGGCAGCCATTCTTTCAGCATGCCGGGGTGAACACTTGTATCACATCTCCAGGAAGACATGCAGAAAACAAGATCTCTGTTTCATGGGTTAGCACTTGCAGGCGACAGGGAATTAGGAGTGTAATGATATCACAAGTGTGTATCTTCGTTTTATGAGGTGTTACCGGGGAGATGCAGAGTTGCTGCTCTCGACAGCATGTACATGTCCCCAGCAGCCTGGCCCTTAAAGCTTGAAATGTTCTTCTCCTCGTCTAGAAAATCAAAGTCAAGATAGAGAGCTGCTGTAAAATGTTTCCCAAAATTTACATCCTTCCCTTGTTTGAAGAGCTGCACAAAGATTATCAAAAAGTTTCCCTTGTTGTATTTTCTGGCTTTGTTTTGTTTTCAGCTTTTAGTCATGTGTCCAACTAGTTTTGATGCTATAGCATGCGTGTGAAGCACTAACATGGCCAAAAGCAAGCATTTGATGCTGTCTGGCATTGATTCAGCTGTCAGGAGACACTTTAATGAAACCCAGGGAGCTGTCAGTTACCAATATACATCAGTGGTGTTATTAGTTTAAATGTTAGCTTTCTGCCTTTCAGCTGCAGAGATTCCATTTTGCAGGCTTCTGAGTTTAGGTAGGATCTGGCCAAGATCAAGAAGCAGGAGGAGGTGATGTCTGGAAGTATCCAACAGCTCATAAACCATTAAGAGATTAATATACCAGTAGCTACTAAGTAGGGTGGCACTGTGGGTTAAACCACAGAGCCTAGGACTTGCCGATCAGAAGGTTGGCAGTTCGAATCCCCACGATGGGGTGAGCTCCCGTTGCTCGGTCCCCGCTCCTGCCAACCTAGCAGTTCGAAAGCCCGTCAAAGTGCAAGTAGATAAATAGGCAGGAAGGTAATCGGCGTTTCTGTGTGCTGCTCTGGTTCACCAGAAGCGGCTTAGTCATGCTGGCCACATGACCTGGAAGCTGTACGCCGGCTCCCTCAGCCAATAAAGTGAGATGAGCACCACAACCCCAGAGTCGGTCACGACTGGACCTAATGGTCAGGGGTCCCTTTACCTTTGCCTTTAGCTACTAAGTAGCAACATGAAGTGCATCAAGCAACAAATGATTTAGCTTTGATTTTGAATAGATACCTTATGCATGTTTGTTCTTGAAAATTAGACGAGAGCAGATCCAAATCTACAAAATATATGGTGCAGGAAAACAGATATAAATTTTACAGCTTGTTATGTAGTAAAAGAAAATATAATGAAAATGTGTTTTTGATTGTATCTCACCCCAGTAAAATTAGCAAAAATTTATAAAAAGCATCCAAATCTCTGCTGGAAGTGCAAGAAAGAGATGGGGACATTATACCATATGTGGTGGGGGTGTAAGGTGGTAAGACAATTTTGGAATGAGATAGATAGATAGATAGATAGATTCTTTATTGTCATTACACAAGTGCAACATTGCACAGTGCAACGAAATTGGATGTCATCCCTTAAAAAAACAACAAAAGCAAAACAGCAACAACAACCAAACAAACCACATTCCAGCCACACCCACACCCACACCCATCAAACTCCCAGGTCACACTATCGAGTTACAGCATTCAAAAAGGCCACAGCTCTTGGATAGAAACTATTTTTCAGTCTATTTGTCCTTGACTTGATGTTTCTATATCTCCTGCCAGAAGGCAGTAGTGCAAACAGACTGTATCCCGGGTGAGATGCATCCTGCAGGATGTTGTTTGCTTTCCTAAGACAACGGGAACCGTACAGTTCTTCCAAAGATGGGAGAGGATGACCAATAATCCTTTGGGCTGTGGTTATGACCTTCTGGAGCACCTTCTTCTCCCTAGCTGTACAACTGGAGAACCAAGCACAAATACAGTATGTGAGAATGCTCTCTATGGAGCCTCGGTAGAAGGACACCAGCAGTTTCTCACTCAGATTGTTCTTCTTTAAAAGTCTGAGGAAATAAATTCTCTGCTGAGCCTTCTTCACCAGAGCAGTGGTATTTGCGCTCCAAGTCATGCCCTGATCGATAGTCACTCCCAAAAACCTGAATTCCGCCACCCTCTCCACCCGTTCCCCGTTGATATACAAGGGCTGAATGACCGCCTTTTTTGTCCTGTAATCCATCACCAATTCCTTGGTCTTAGCTGTATTAAGAGCCAGATTGTTCTCTCCACACCAAACACAGAGCCGCTCCACCTCGTCCCGATAGGCGGACTCATCCCCTCCTGAAATGAGCCCCACCACCGTAGTGTCATCAGCAAACTTGATGATTTTGTTGCTGGAATAGATGGCTGTACAGTCATACGTATAGAGAGTAAAGAGCAGGGGACTCAACACACAACCCTGTGGTGAGCCGGTGTTAAGGCTAAGGGCTTTGGACATATGTGACCCTACTCTAACCCTCTGAGAACGTTCTGACAAAAAATCCAAAACCCAGAGACAGGTGGAGTTGGAGAGTCCAATCGCCTCTAGCTTGGACACCAGTCTATGGGGGAGGATAGTGTTAAAAGCAGAGCTAAAATCCACAAACAGCAGCCTCACATAACTCCCCGGCTGCTCCAGATGGGACAGAGCAGCATGGAGAGTGGTGGTGATAGCGTCTTCTGTGGATCTATTTGCCCTGTATGCAAACTGGTAGTTGTCAAAAATTGGTGGAAGACAGGAAATAATGTGACGGCGCACCAGTTTCTCAAAGCACTTCATGATGATTGGAGTCAGTGCAACTGGTCTGTAGTCATTCAAACTACTGATTGTGGGTTTTTTAGGCAGAGGAACAATAGTTGACGACTTCAGGCAGGGTGGGACAATAGACTGGTGTAAGGACTTGTTGAAGATCTTAGTAAAGACCCTCGCCAGCTGATCCGCACAGCCCTTCAACACCTTTCCAGTGATGCCATCAGGTCCAGCAGCCTTCCTCGGATTCACCATCCTCAATACCTGTCTCACCTCGTGCTCCTCTACAGTGAATGAGGGGCCCCTATGGGCTGGTGGCTGTAATACCGACGTCTCAGGTGGCTCCCTCTCGAAGCGAGCAAAGAAGAGGTTAAGCTCCTCCGCCAGCAAAGGGTCACCGTCGACAGCACCAAGGTTAGGTTTATAGTTGGTAATATGCTGAATCCCCTGCCACATCTGTCTTGTGTTGTTGCTCCTTAAATTATCCTCAATCCTCTGTCTATAATCCAGTTTCGCCCGTCGAATACCCCTCTTCAAGTTTGCTCTTGCCACACTGTAAAGCTGCACCTCGCCGGACCTGAAAGCCCTGTTTCTTTCCCGCAACAGGCATTGGACCTCTCTATTCATCCAGGGTTTCTGATTGGGGTAAAACCGGATGGATTTATTTACTGTGACAGTGTCTGTGCAGTGATTGATATAGCACAGAACTGCCGCCGTGTGCTCCTCCAGGTCTGAACGATCGAAAATATCCCAATTGGTTCTCTCAAAACAGTCCTGCAGCTGGTGAATAGCACCTTCAGGCCAGATTTTAACAGTCCTTGATATTGTGGGAGCCCGTTTCCTGAGTGGGATATATGCTGGTACCAGGAACAGAGACATATGGTCGGACTGGCCCAAATGTGGCAACTGTAAAGCCCTATAGCCGTGATTTACATTCGAATAAACTTTATCCAGTGTCTTGTCCCCTCTTGTGGGACATTTCACATGCTGATAGAGCGTTGGGAGCACTGTTTTAAGTTCAACATGGTTGAAGTCTCCCGCAATGATGTGCACAGCTTCAGGATACTTGTCTTGCTGGCTGCTGATAAGGCTCTGCAGGCATCCCAAAGCCAAGTTGGCATTAGCATCTGGTGGCACGTACACACCAGTTAGCATAACAGCTGTGAACTCCCTAGGGATACATGAGTAGATCAAAAAATTCCTCAGGAGCTCTATTTTTTAAAAAAACAGAGTCATACTTACTGAGTTCATTGACAAACAACATACCCAAGGACAAAAGGAATCTATTTTTGTATATAACCGCAGCTGCAAGAATAAAAAGGTAAAGGTAAAGGTACCCCTGCCCGTACAGGCCAGTCTTGACAGACTCTGGGGTTGTGCGCCCATCTCACTTAAGAGGCCAGGGGCCAGCGCTGTCCGGAGACACTTCTGGGTCACGTGGCCAGTGTGACATCGCTGCTCTGGCCAGAGCCAGAGCCAGAGCCGCACACGGAAACGCCGTTTACCTTCCCGCTGGTAAGCGGTCCCTATTTATCTACTTGCACCCGGAGGTGCTTTCGAACTGCTAGGTTGGCAGGCGCTGGGACCGAGCAGCGGGAGCGCACCCCGCCGCAGGGATTCGAACCGCCGACCTTTCGATCGGCAAGCCCTAGGCGCTGAGGCTTTAACCCACAGCGCCACCTGCGTCCTTAGCTGCAAGAATACTTATGGCAAAATATCGGAAAACAGAAAAAGTACCACAAATGACAGAATGGCAAGTTAAGATTTGTGAGTTTGCCAAGATGGCAAAAATGACTGCAGCGATCAGGGGCTGCTCCAATCAAAAATTCTATACAGAATGGGAATGCATAGGGGAATACAGGAAGAAATATGGTGTTAAAGCATAACTCTTAATAGGAAATTGTTAAGAGTGTAAGGACAAAAGAAGTAATTATAATTTAACAGTTTTCAAGTTACTCTATTTTATCAAAGCAACTAGGAAAAAAAATATTATGATGGAAAGATCTCACACAGGTGAAGGGAAGCAGTGGGGAGGAGGGGAGGGTTAGGTTAAATTTGGGAAATAAAATAAAATATGGGACAGCAAAAGATATAATAGATTCTTATAGAATAGTAATATATTGTAACCAGAATAGAAGTTTAAAAGGGGAAGTATATGTACTTTTAGTATTTTCATTATTGTAATAGTTATTATTACTGTCTTTTTCGCTCTATAGGACGCAACCGACCATAGGATGCACCATGTTTTAGAGGGGGAGAGCAAGAAGACAAAAATCTCCCCCTCCCTGCTCAGTGCCCCTTCAGAGAAGCGGCAGGAGAAACGGAGCCCTTTCCATTTCTCCTCCCGCTTCGCTGAAGGGGCGCTGCACAGAGAGGGAAAACTGTGCAGTGCCTCTCCAGCAAAGTGAAACCTGGAGAGCAAGAGGGATCAGTGCGCACTGACCCCTCTCACTCTCCAGGCTCCAGCGAAGGCAACGCGAAGCCTCCAGAGCGCGGAGGGAGCACTCTCTCTGCACTTCGGAGGCTTCGCGTTGCTATCGCTGAAGCCAAGGAGCCTGCATTCACTCCATAAGATGCACACATATTTCCCCTTAATTTTTGGAGGGGGAAAAGTGTGTCTTATAGAGCGACAAATACGGTATTTCTTATCGGTAGAAGGCAATGCTAATTTAGACTTCTTTGTTTTGCTGTCTGTATAATTTTTTTTTTAAGCCAATAAAAAAAGAAAAGAAAAGAATATGGTGTAGGATAGAGAGGGCTCTCTGCCCTCCTCTTCATCAAATAAATCAAGTGGTCCACCAGAAGAGAAGAGTAATCTCTTCCATGCCCATCCCAGAAACACAGTGGGCTGTTGCAGGAGGGACAGAGCTCTCCATCTTTCTCCTGACAACCAGCAGCTGGCCCTCATCCCATTTGCCTTTGGTCATTGTTCATTTAGATGCTAGCCCAATTATTTACACTGGATAGTTAGCTTTATTGATACCTGGCACAGAAACAAAAATGAATAAATGTTTGATTCATGGAGGTGTTAGATCCTTTCTTGGACATTGTTCCAGTCGGTAAGCCTCACTGTGACAGCCTGAGCCTTTGATGGATATAATTCTAACAGCAAATGCAGACATCAAAAGAGCCAAGGTCTCACAAAGTAATAAGAAATGTTTAAGACCAAGAGAACTTTGCAGAGCTGGAGACCTTTTCCCATAGGACACTGGATAACCTTTTCCCATAGGACACTGTGCTTTGGAGGAGGACATGGGGAGGGCAAATCATTGTTATTGTTATAATCTTTTTGAAAAACCAATAAAATACGTTTATAAAAATAAAATCAAAAACCCACAGATCCATTTTTCATTTCCATATATTGTTAACATGTTTTACATCATTTTAAAGATAATCTCCCAAAGTCTCTCTCTCTCTCTCTCTCTCTCTCTCTCTCTCATTCATTCATTGATTTACTAGTCACTTGTCACCTGAAGGCCTCCAGGTGACAACAAACAAAAATATACAATACATAATACCATAGGGGGAAAGGGGGGAGATCATATAATACATTAATATTTCATATAACATAACATCCATGCAGGGAGGGGGGACATACCAATTGTATCAATAGTAGGGAACAACATTAACAATACTCAAGTACAGTATTGCTTATCCATTATTTTAAAAATAAACAAACTTCAACCTCCCCCGTCCAAAAATCATTGACATCAAACCAGCAATCAAATCCACAATAATCTGCCAACAGTTTTTTAAAGGTGTCATTTTACATGTGAGTAAAACAACCAGAAGCACGACATGCAAGATGACTCAGAATTTCTCTAATTATTTTCTAAAGTTTAGTTAAAGACCTTTCCAAGAAAATAGACAATAGGTTAATGTCCTTTTATTGTACTACTGATCGTTTTGCTTTCTCATTTGTAGGATTAAGAAGAAATTGTACATTAGGAACAAAATGAGGACAATATAATTTACATTGGTTGAGTGTGTTACAAAATGCATATTGCTGCAGATGGGATTTATTTTTTGATTCACACATTTAGAAAATAAGAATGTCTTAGTTACAGATAAATTCTTGAGGTTCCAAACATGTTGGTCACATCTCATAAAACACAACACAAAGAAAGCGTTTAAACTATTTTTGGCAAACTCCTTGATTATTATTTTTTTCTAGGGAAGATCAATCCATTTAAAACACAAATATTTCAATAATAATAATAATAATAATAATAATAATAATATATTATTTATACCCCGCCCATCTGGCTGGGCCTCCCCAGCCACACTGGGCGACTTCCATAGAAACCAAAAATACACTAAAATATCACACGTTAAAAACTTCCCTGAACAGGGCTGCCTTAAGATGTCTTCTGAATGTCAGGTAGTTGTTTATCGCTTTGACATCTGCTGGAAGGGCGTTCCACAGGGCAGGCACCACTACCGAGAAGGCCCGCTGCCTGGTTCCCTGTAGCTTTGCTTCTCGCAATGAGGGAACCGCCAGAAGGCCCTCGGCGCTGGACCTCAGCGTCCGGGCAGAATGATGGGGGTGGAGACGCTCCTTCAGGTATACTGGACCGAGGCCATTTAGGGCTTTAAAGGTCAGCACCAACACTTTGAATTGTGCTCAGAAACGTACTGGGAGCCAATGTAGGTCTTTCAAGACCAGTGTTATATGGTCTCTGCGGCTGCTCCCAGTCACCAGTCTAGCTGCCGCATTCTGGATTAGTCACCTTCAAAGGTAGCCCCACGTAGAGTGCATTGCAGTAGTCCAAGCGGGAGATAACTAGAGCATGCACCACTCTGGCGAGACAGTCCACAGGCAGATAGGGTCTCAGCCTACATGCCAGATGGAGCTGGTAAACAGCTGCCCTGGACACAGAATTGACCTGTGTGTCCATGGACAGCTGTGAGTCCAAAATGACTCCCAGGCTGCGCACCTGGTCCTTCAGGGGCACAGTTACCCCATTCAGGACCAGGGAATCCTCCACACCTGCCCGCCTCCTGTCCCCCAAAAACAGTACTTCTGTCTTGTCAGGATTCAACCTCAATCTGTTAGCCGCCATCCATCCTCCAACCGCCTCCAGACACTCACACAGGACCTTCACCGCCTTCACTGGTTCTGATTTAAAAGAGAGGTAGAGCTGGGTATCATCTGCATACTGATGAACACCCAGCCCAGACCTCCTGATGATCTCTCCCAGAGGCTGCATGTAAATGTTGAAAAGCATGGGGGAGAGGACAGAACCCTGAGGCACCCCACAAGTGAGAGCTCAGGGGTCTGAATACTCATCCCCCACCACCACTTTCTGGACACGGCCCAGGAGGAAGGAGCGGAACCACTGTATGACAGTGCCCCCAGCTCCCAGCCCCTCAAGACGGTCCAGAAGGATGTTATGGTCGATCGTATCAAACGCCGCTGAGAGATCCAGCAGAACTAGGAAACAGCTCTCACCTTTGTCCCTATCCTGCCAGAGATCATCAACCAGTGCGACCAAGGCAGTTTCAGTCCCATGATGAGGCCTGAATCCTGACTGGAAGGGATCCAAATGGTCCGCTTCTCTCAGGCGTGCCTGGAGTTGTTCAGCAACCACTCGCTCAATCACCTTGCCCAAGAATGGAAGATTTGAGACTGGGGGATAGTTGGCCATCGTGGCCGCATCTAAAGATGGTTTTTTAAGAAGCGGTTTAATAACAGCCTCTTTCAGCGGGTCTGGGAATGCTCCCTCACGGAGGGAAGCATTCACCACCCCACGAAGCTTAAATCATATTAGCTAAAATAAAAAATAGCATATTAAAAAAGTTTACACATGTTAAATTGGTGACAAAACTGCGCTACCAGAGAACAGTGGCTCTCCAAAATTTCACAAAGGAGTCTTTGCCAGTCTGACCTGGAGAACCAGGGACCAAACTTGAGACTTTCTGCTAATACTAAAACAAAACTGGTGTTCAGCCGAGTCCATATTCTACCTGCGTCCATACTTTCAATGAACCTTCATTCAAAAAGGTTTTCTTTCTCTGTGTGTTAAAGGTAAAGGGAGCCCTGACCGTTAGGTCCAGTCGCGGATGACTCTGAGGTTGCAGCGCTCATCTCACTCTATAGGCCGAGGGAGCTGGCGTTTGTCGGCAGACAGCTTCCAGGTCATGTGGCCATTATGACTAAGCTGCTGTGAATCAGAGCAGCACATAGAAATGCTGTTTACCTTCCTGCTGGAGTGGTATCTATTTATCTACTTGCACTTTGACGTGCTTTCAAACTTCTAGGTTGGCAGGAGCAGGGACCGATCAATGGGAGCTCACCCCATCGTGGGGATTCGAACCACCGACCATCTGATCGGCAAGCACTGTGGTCTAAACCACAGAGCCACCAGTGTATGTTATGAGGTAATAAATACCACGCCACCACATCATCATGCTTTTTGTGTTGAAAACTGAGCTTCCCACATGATAGATAAATCAGATGACTTATTTATTGTACTGCCAGATCTTATGCACATTAGATTTGCTAAGCATTCAAATGTGGTTTTGAGTCAGGGACTGGTGTCAGGTTGCCACAGATTATTCTCTACTTCCTAAGCAGCAATTGCATATTTGTCATTAATAGTCCACAGCGACTGAAATGTTTGCAAATAAGTGTTGTAGTTGTGAGAAATGATAAACCATTTGAAATAGCTATGGCTTTTTTTTTTCAAGCCTAAGGAACAATACATGATAATGATCTGGTGAAGGTTTCTGAATGAAGACCAATGCATAAGAATTCCAAGTGAATGATGATGAGCTATTAATAGTGTAAGTCCTATACATGTCTCTCCAAGCACAAGTCCTATTGAGTACATTAGGATTTACTCCCATGTAAATGTGAATAAAACTGCTGCCTAAATCAGGGCTGTGCTTTACTTAAATGGGAAGCAATGCAATAGAAAGCCAACTGCATCGCAATGTACAATTACAATGTCAAAAATCGTGAGAACAGTGAACATTGCCTCCATTGATACAAACATTGCATAACACAGATCTCTGGTACCTGGTGTTCAGAAATGCATTTTGAAAACAAATGGGGAGATTTTACACATCTGCTAGTACAGACTTGATTCTAACCCAGTATTTCCAGTTGAAATTTTAGAATAATAAGAATAGTACCCACACGTTTCTACCTCAATAACAATTTGCAAGGGAGTTAATATTAGCAGCAAAGTGATGTACTGTCATGTACCGTGTCTTGCAAAAATAGCAGCAGGGGATTGCAGCACGGACAGAGGAAAAGCTGGCAGCACAGAGACATCATTTACCAATGTCAGTCTCATTTCAATAATCACTTGAACCTGCTAATTGTTGGTAAACCTCTGAGCTACACCTTGTGTCGTTTTCCTATCTCAAAGTGCTTCCATCTATCACTGCCACTGAGCTCACTCTAGACTGCTCTCTGCATTTGAAAAGCTTCCAGTCACGGAGCTGCATAATTTACATGGCATTCTACCAAGGGGATATCAAGACGCAGTGCAAATTTAGCACATCATCCCCTTTCCTAGTGCATGTAAAGGTGCCAGCTGTGTCCTTAATTTGGGAGGGCTCTGTACACACATCTCAGGAGCCCTCTCAGTTTTCCTGGAAAGTACTCCATGGGCTGGATTGCATTTCTGCGACACAGTCACTTGAGAAAATGTATCCCGTTCAAGTTCCATATGATTATAAGAGGTAGGTAGATTTAATATAGCCAATTAGCTGCTACTACTGCAAACCCTTCAGGGATGCTGGTGGCTCTATGGTTTAGACCACAGTGCCACCAGTGTCCCTGAAGGGTTTGTAGTAGTAGCAGCTAATTGGCTATATTAGGGCTTGCTGATCAGGTCAGTGGTTCGAATCCCTGCGACGGGGTGAGCTCCCATTGCTCGGTCCCAGCTCCTGCCCACATAGCAGTTCGAAAGCACATCAAAGTGCAAGTAGATAAATAGGTACCACTCCAGCCGGAAGGTAAATAGCGTTTCCATGTACTGCTCTGGTTTGCCAGAAGTGGCTTAGGCTAAGCCACTTAGTCATGCTGGCCACATGACCTGGAAGCTGTCTGCGGACGAACGCTGGCTCCCTCGGCCTATAGAGCGAGATGAGCACGCAAGCCCAGAGTTGTCCACGACTGGACCTAACGGTCAGAGGTACCTTTACCTTTACCTTTACAAACCCTTCAATACTCATTCCCTCAACCTTACTCCCCATGATGATTTTTTACCTGAACTGTTATCCAAAGTCACTTCCAGGGAAAAGAAGGAGATGCATTTTAGAATGGAAGCAAACATTTATATAAAAATATATTAAAATAATGTTACTTTTACTATAATTTCTACATCAATGTTTAAATTATGGCTAGCTATACGATAGCTCAATTTGTTGTATCCTCTTCTAAAAACTGTCTAAGTTGGTCCTCATCATCACAACTTGTGCTAGCAAATTCCACAGCTTCACTGTGCACTGAGTGAAGAATTACTTCTGGGCTTTTTCTAATAGTCAACTTTGGGGGATGATCTCAGGTTTATGAGAGATGGTGAAAGAACTGTCTCTATTCACTTTATGCACACTATGAATTATTTTATACACCCTTATCAAGTGCCCTATTACAGTGGTGCCCCGCAAGATGAACGCCTCGCAAGACGGAAAACCCGCTAGACGGTGCTTCGCAAGACGAATTTCCTTCTGGGCTTGCTTCGCAAGACGAAAATGTCTTGAGAGTTCCTGTGGGGTTTTTTCCCTCCCCCCCTTTTTCTAAGCCGCTTATCAGCTGATCCGCTAAACCGCTAAAAGCCTCTAAAAGCCACTAAGCCGCTAATAGAGCTAATCGGCTAAGCCGTCAATGGGCTTGCTTCGCAAGACGAAAAAACCGCTAGACGAAGAGAATCACGGAACGGATTCTTTTCGTCTTGCGAGGCACCACTGTACTTAGCTTTTATTTTTATTTTGTAAGAGAATTTTTATTAATTTTCCGTAAATAACATTTCAAACATATGGCCATACTACTCTGAACACGCCCAATCTTGTCTGATCTTGGAAGCTAAGCAGCGTCAGGCCTGGTTAGTGCTTGGATGGGAGCTCTCCCCCCCCCCTTGTTGTTGTTGTTTAGTCGTTTAGTCGTGTCCAACTCTTCGTGACCCCATGGACCAGAGCACGCCAGGCACTCCTGTCTTCCACTGCCTCCCGCAGTTTGGACAAACTCATGCTGGTAGCTTCGAGAACACTGTCCAGCCATCTCACCCCCTGTTGTCCCCTTCTCCTTGTGCCCTCCATCTTTCCCAACATCAGGGTCTTTTCCAGGGAGTCTTCTCTTCTCATGAGGTGGCCAAAGTATTGGAGCCTCAGCTTCAGGATCTGTCCTTCCAGTGAGCACTCAGGGCTGATTTCCTTCAGAATGGAGAGATTTGATCTTCTTGCAGTCCATGGGACTCTCAAGAGTCTCCTCCAGCACCATAATTCCAAAGCATCAATTCTTCAGCGATCAGCCTTCTTTATGGTCCAGCTTTCACTTCCTTAATGAAAAGAAAACAAAGCCAGATGTAACCTTTGGAAAGTCGCTCCAGCCCTCTTGGGCTTAGCTTTTTATGAATTTTATTTATTAAATTTCTGAGGCACCCTTTATCTGTAGATCTCAGGGAAGTTCACAACATAAAAATACAGGATAATAGCACAAGATACATAATAAAAATAAGCCAATAACATCCCCCTCCCCACAGAATCATAGAAAATGGGGGCATGGGAAGGATATTGCATTTCTGCCATGTAAATATGAAAAGTTGACCAAGATTCAATGAGTGGCTTTCATACTATTCTGTGGGAACCTTTTTTTCATTCTGCATGTCAAGACTTGGGGTGGCATTAACTGAAAGTTTACTTGGAACAGAACCATCAAAATGAATGGACCTAACTTAATTTCAATGGTCTAGTAAAAGTTAGCTGAATACCACCTTCTGTGTTTCACACAATGCATCTCCCTCAGATTATAAAATGGCAAGTACGTTTATATGGAGCTATAGGTAAAGGCATCAGCTGTATTGTACGCTGAAAGAAAATTATATGAAAATGATGTACTGGTGGTATTTGACTCCTAGTAAGCTAGCAAAAATGTGTAAGACAAGTACAGATATCTGTTGGAAATGTAAAAAAAAAGAAGGCACCTTTTACCATATGTGGTGGATGTGTAAGATAACAAAAGCATTATGGGAAATGATATATAATGAATTGAAAAAATGTTTAAAATAACTTTTATTTTTAAAAAGCAGCTTTTTTATTAGGAATTGTAGGTGCTTATATTCCAAAGGAACAGAAAATACTTTTCATGTACACAACAACAGCCGCATGGATGCTACTATCCTGGAGATGGAAGGAAGACAAAGTCCCTACCAGATAAGAATGGCAAACTAAAGTGTTGGATTATGCTGAAATGGCAAAACTGACCGGAAAGCTAAGGAACCAAGAAGACCAAAACTTCAATAAAGAATGGGATTTATTTATTTTTTAGTTTACTTGAGAGACCACTGTAAGCAGATGAAAACATTAGCAGGATTGCAATTAACATTAACATTAGCAGAGTGGCTGGGGAAGCCCAGCCAGATGGGTGGGGTATAAATATATTATTATTATTATTATTATTATTATTATTATTATTATTATTATTTGTAATGTAGAAGATATTGTGGATAAAATGGAGAGGCATACAATTTGGATGTTGAAAAAATGTGCAGTTGAAAAGGTTTATAATAGGACCCATGGAGGGGAAGATGGGAAGTCTAGAGATTCGGAGAAATCTCCAAATATGGATACGTATTTTGTATTGTTATAACTATATGCTTTGTAAAATCAAATAAAAATTATCTCATCAAAAAAGGCAACAGCTCTAGAACAAGCCCTATGAGCGAAAGCAGCAACAGTGTTTGTGTCTGTGACATTTTGAGTGCTCACCAAAGTGGTTTGTATCCTATTCAGATATTTGGATGAATTAGAACAAGGGTCAGCAAACTTTTTCAGCAGGGGGCCGGTCCACTGTCCCTCAGACCTTGTGGGGGGCCGGACTATATTTTGGGGCAGGGGGGGAAAGAATGAATTCCTATGCCCCACAAATAACCCAGAGATGCATTTTAAATAAAACGACACATTCTACTCAGGTAACAACACGCTGATTTCCAGACCATTCACAGTCTGGATTTAGAAGGCAATTGGGCCGGATCCGGCCCCCAGGCCTTAGTTTGCCTACCCATGGATTAGAACATAGCAAAGTACAGCAGACTGCAGTGGTTAAGATTTTAGGAGAAGAAATTATTCATTCCCACACAGCATTTCCCTTGGCAAGTTTTTGAAGTTTAAATATTCAGTTGAGAACAATGGGCCTCTGCATGTTCAGGCTTCCTGATCTCCTGCTTATAGCTAGACACTCTTTGTGTAGAATGAATGCTAAAGGCATCCTAGATTATTGAATTTCACTTTTTCTGAATAATTCAGTTTTAACTGTAAAATATTTACAAGCACAATGTCTCTTTCACGGGGCCAATACGCTTTCAGTTAAAATGGCAGTAATGACTCTTAAGTCTTCAGCAGTTTCGTAACACAGTTTAAACGACACACACACAAGCCTCTGTGGAGGCTTTCTATTCTATTTACAGTTCTTAATTGTTTGTACACATGCATGTCATTTATAGGATGTAAATAATTCAGATGGCAAAGCAAGTAAATTTCCATGTTTGCATTTAAGAAGCAGTTGGGTGAAAACAACAAATTACATGATCGTTTTAAGAAAGAACCTTGACGAAGCTGATCTTGACATTTAAGTAATTGCATGTGTGATAGCAAGTTCCAGTGTAGATCGCAGAAGAATAATGCACCCTTTGAGCACAGACAATAAAGAGGGATTTTTGTATTCGCTACTGGAGCTATATTGCAATATTTGACTCCAAATAAAACAATACTCCATAGATTGTCTTTTTTATTTTTTTGCAAACTGCAGAGTTTATGTGCTACTAACTGCCTATCAATATGATGTGTATGGGTAAAAGAGACAGACAGAGAGACCATTGCCAGATTAAGACTCTGCTGCTACTAAGGACTTTGTGGGTTCTGAATCTGGAGACCAACATAGAGGGATTCAGTTTTCCAACTACCTAGGCTTTTTGTGTGACCGTATTCACTGATGCAGAGTACCAACATTTCTTGTTTTGTTGCCCACGGCAGTCATTTTGTGCTGGGCTGAGTTTCACTGCACCTGTGTGTATCCTTCAAGTGTCCCCATTTTCCCAGGATGGTCCCGGAATTACAGAAGCCACTCCACTTTCCGATTTGATCCTGGAATGTCCTGTTTCCTCTCCTCAGCACCACCACCTCTGAGCTCAGGGAGAGGGATGAGCCAGTGCTTGTGGCGGGTGCTTGTGCTTGCAGTGGTGGTACCTGAGCATGAAACCCGCTAGGGCGTATTTCTGCATACCTAAGGTATGCAAGTAGCGACATGGGTGGTGCTAGGACTTGCCGATCAGAAGGCTGGTGGTTCGAAACCGCGCGGCGGGGTGAGCTCCCATTACTCGATCCCTACTCCTGCCAACCTAGCAGTTCAAAAGCATGTCAAAGTGCAAGGAGATGAATAGGTACCGCTCCGGCGGGAAGGTAAACAGTGTTTCCGTGTGCTGCTCTGGTTCTCCAGAAGCGGCTTAGTCATGCTGGCCACATGATCCAGAAGCTGTACGCCGGCTTCCTTGGCCAATAAAGCGAGATGAGCGCCGCAACCCCCGAGTCGGTCATGACTGGACCTAATGGTCAGGGGTCCCTTTACCTTTAAGGTATGCAAGTACAGTGGTACCTTGGTTCTTAAACTTAATCCTTTCCGGGAGTCCGTTCGACTACTGAAACTGTTCGGAAACCAAGGCGCGGCTTCTGATTGGCTGCAGGAGCATCCTGCACTCAAGCGGAAGCTGCGTCAGATGTTCGCCTTCCGAAAAACATTCACAAACTGGGTTTGCGGCGTTCAGGAGCCAATTTGTTTGGCAACTAAGCCATTCGGGAACCAAGGTTTGACTGTATCATCACCATCACCATCTTTATTATGGTCACAGACCAGCATAAGTTAAAATAGAAACACGTGATGATTTAGGAAGTAACACAATTAAAACGTGTTAAAGGAGTGACTCAAAGGGGGGAGGAGTGTGAGGAAGACTTAAAACCAGCAGTTGCAAAAGTAACTATGGAAGGGAGGGTACCAAAGAGGGCATACGAGCCTTCAGTTTGGGTCTGGTAAGTTCCCCAAACCATTCTGTTTGTCTGTGTGTCGTGTTTCCCTTGGGAGGAGCGTCGCTTGGCGATGGCTGATTGGGTTCCAGCTGGGTTAATGGATGGTGAATTTCGAGATCAACCAAGGGGCTACTGGACTGTCCTGTCTTTGACTTATCTAGATTGGGCTGGCGTTCTTTATGTAGCTGGCCTTTTTGCTCTAAGGTTTTCCTCTCCAAGAGAGTGTTACGGCTGGGTGCATCGTGTGTATCCATCCTTAACGGCCCTGCTAAATGAACCATGGACCTATGGCAAATGCCCTCCGACAAAGAGGGCATTGATTGCTCAGGGTCCTTCCGGCAATACGACAAATTTGGCAGTGGTTGTTTTCGTTCTGTGTCTTTAAAAACTCGCCTCGCCTCAATATCATAGTCCTGTAAGAGGGCCCTATATTTGCGTGGTGAGTTCCTGCCTCCCCCCAGTGGAAATAAAGACACATGACACAGATATTTAAGGTTAATGGGCTAAATATGGCCACAACTTTATTGGTTACAGGAGATGAGCAGTATTGGCTTAGGCATTGGTCCTAACGGACTATCCGGCTCCAGCCTGTTCGCTTGAAGTCTGGGAAGGGTTAACCACCAGTAGGGGGAGTCCTGCTGATGCATATCAACTAGGAACTCCCCCAGGGTCACCGCTCGGGGGCGTGCCTTAGGCCCTAACCTCCATAGGCTTCGGACAGGGCCACACCCCCCGGAATTCTTTATCGGACTACCCTTCAATATGGCTGGCCAGGGGATGATGCGATCAGGATTCCCTCAATCACGCGGAGGCTGAGAGTCAGCCCCTGCGCACATGGTGGGAGGGTGAAGCCTGCAACCCCACCTCCTTCTACGTCAGAAGTGGCTTTCAGGAGCTTTTTAGGAGTAGCCAAGTTGGAAAATGTCAACATGAGTCTGGTGTGCTGGAAGTCTGTGCAAAGCAGGCTTATCACAATCAGATTGTCGCACTGGATATTTAGTAAAAGCGGTGAATGCCAGTAAGATGTCTAGGTAGGCCATAATGTGTTTTTTCATAACAAGAGGTAATTCGCATATCCCTTCTGCCCTTAAGGTCTTCAATGCCAAACCATTCTTTGGTGAATCGAATCACTGGAAATCTGGCTGCTGAGTAGGTTACATGTGGGTTTGCATCTTGAAGGAGCAAAGAGGTAAAGAGTTACTCTGTCCATCCAGGCAATTTGAGTAGTATTGGCAGGATGAACCTAACTCGTATGTCTGTAAAATATTGGCAGTGAAAGAAGACATGGTCAGGAGTTTCTGGTTGCCCTGAGCCACGTATGAAGAAACTGCTATTTTATTTTTGAGTAATCCTGTTTTCTTTCCAGTATGTTCACTATGAAGATGAAACCTCTTCCCAACATTCTGCCCCTCTCTCAGTGTTCCCTGTTAGTTCTGTAGCCTTAGTACGGATGTGACGAAGAGGAACATCTCATTCTTCCCCACTTTAATATTATTTTTCTTTCATTCTATTTATCTGTTGTCCAACAACAATAGTTTCTCCACAGACATACAACATTGTGTCAGATTTGATGGCCTTCTAGCTTCTTATAAAATGAATATGAAATTGTGCACTGTTGAGATATATCACCTAAACTATTTCTGCACTTGCAGGAATGAACTATTTACCATATTCCATTTGCTCCTATGCAAACCTCTATTTCCTTATGACAGATGAAAATCCCAATGGAGGCAAACCATCCCAAGTGGCATCACAAGCTACAAGCTTCCTCTAGGCTGGTGAGGATTGGAAGAGGAGAAGAGATCACATAATCACACCTATCTTCTTGCTCCAAATAAAGAACTTAAAAATAAATTGACTGAGTGCTGGTAAAAGAAGAAGAAAAAGTTAACACCTTTGTTGCATGCAACTATTGCAACCTGGTCTTTGCAGATATTTTGCTTAATAAGGAAGGTGAAAAAACATTCAGCACTAAGAGCAAACAATCAATAAAGGAATTACGAAAGAAAGATTTTGTGTAAACATTTGAGTAAAGTGAAGAGAGTTTTGATTCACATTTAAAGGCAAGCCTACATAATTTGTACTGTCCTAAAACAATTTGTACTTTCCAAAGCAATACTCAAATCAAAACAGACCTATCCTTTAAAATGTGCAGTTATCTGAATTTTGCCATACACTTGCAAATACCAATGTGCAGCAGGTTCTCCAGGTGGGTAATGTGTTCAAATATATAGAGATAAAGATAAAGTGTCCATGAAAACACATGCATTAATGAAAATAACATACTAAAGTGCATTACCTTAAAAGATCCCCCCCCCCAAATGTATTTATTTGTTACATGGAAGATGGAGCAAGCTTCTTTTCTCCTGCTCTGGAAGCTATGACCCAAACCAATGGATTCAAATTATGAGAAAATAATAATCCAGGATTCCATTTCTGGAGGTGAATTCCAGGACATGTCCTGGAAAATCAGGACATTTGGCAGCCCTAGACTAGATGTCCCTCAGGTTCCTTTTCAATTCTACAAAGTATATGACTCTATGATCGCCCACAAACAAATCTGGAAAATGCTTAATGAAAACTCGACATGGTCTAACCAGCTTTCTGCAAGCTAATCAGGATAAATCCTCAATATACAGTACACTGGGCAACAATTTTTTACTTTTTGAATGTTGTCTAGATTTCTACAACTGATTTAGGGTATTTTTGCACTGCTGAATCAGGAAATGGCATCCGTTTCTCTCCATCAGGTCAGGTTTACTGTAAACTGAATGGTGGGCATTGATAAAGGTAAGTACACATAAATTGCATGTTACTTCACCATTTTTCAAACTTCAGGGCTTGAACTTCCGTTCCTTGGAACTCCTGGAATGCTCAGCGGCAGGGAGGTCTCTCTTCAGAATCCAACAGTAGTCAGCTATCATGACTGCGTCCCAGCGACCCTGATACCTGGTCTCCATCTCTTTCATGTCCTGATGGAATCTCTCCCCCTGCTCGTCACTCATTGAACCCAGGTTCTCAGGAAACCAGTCCATATGTGAAAATAGGTAGTGCATCTTGACGCTCATGTTGCAGCCCAGGTTTCTGAAAGCAGTCAGCTTGTTGTTGACAAGTTCTGCGTAGTTTCTGGCCTTATTGTTGCCAAGAAAGTTATTCACTACCAGAACAAATGCCTTCCACACTTCCAGTTCCACTTTGTTCATTGAGTTTCCGAACTCTGGATCTCTGATGAGCTGACGGATCTGAGGACTGTCAAAGATGCCAGCTTTCAACTTCTCCATGGTCAATCCTGGAAAAGCCTGGCACAAGTAAGTGAAGCAGTCACCATCCTTGTCCAGAGCCTTGGTGAACTGCTTGATTAAGCCGAGCTTGATGTGCAGCGGTGGGAAGAGTATTCTGTCTCTGTCCACCAGAGGGTCGTTGATGATGTTCCTTTTTTTGCAAGGCACCAATTCCTCCCGCACAGGCCAGTCCTTCTTCGGGTAATGCTGAGCATGGTCCCTACTATCCCACATGCACAGAAAACATGGGTACTTGGTGAAGCCAGACTATTGCCCCAACAAAAAGTTCACCATCTTCAGGTCAACACAAATAAACCACTTATGCTAATCATAACCAATTTTCTCCAGCACATACTTCACCGCTTCATAGTTCTCCTTCAGTGTACTCGAGTGAGCCAGGGGTATAGAGGCAAACTGGTTGCCGTTGTGTAGCAGAACACATTTCAGTGATCACTTGCTGCTGTCAATGAACAGTCTCCAATCTTTGGGTTCGTACTGTGGCACTCCAAGCTTGAGCAGAAGCTGCACAATATCTGCACAGTACACCAAGTCCTTCACTTCCGAGAAAAGACGGAGGTACTCTTGATGCCTGTTGCGGAATAAGCTGATGCGAGCACTGTCAGAGAGGAGGTTTTTTTCCTTCAATCTGGATGCCAACAGTTCGGCAGAGTCCTTTGACAAGCTAAGGTCGCGAACTAGATCATTCAACTCCTTTTAGTATAATGGATGTGGAGCATCATCTTCAAGAACCACTTCTTCTTCTTCATGTCCTTCAACACTGGAGGCATCTTTGTCACTAATGTCAGGAAGTTCTCCGAAGATAGGCACTGGAATTTCATCACAATGAGCTACAGGACGACGTGCTGATTGAAGATCAGGATACTTCATGGGGCGGCTGCCCCATTAACTTAGTTTTGATCCCCCAACTTTATGCTTTGCCGCACCAATTTATGGAAGATTTCGAGGTTTTATGACTTCAAACTGATCCCTTTTCGACATAATCACCCAGAACTATCGGACCTGAATACTTCTTGTCATTAAAATAATCATTTCCAATCAAAACAATTATTCAACATGGTATTTTACCCCCACCAACTTCTTCTAAAATGCTCCACACAAGCGTACGTGTGAACAAAAACATAAAAAAAATGTGGCCATAGCTCAAAAACTTGACCTGATTGAGCAAAACCAATGTGATTTTTGGATTCAGTGCATCAGATTCGTCCTAAATCAACTGAAAAAACACAGACAACAAATTTGTTGTTGACCAATGTATAATCCAGAGGAGCCCCATATCTAGTCAGAAACACCCCAAAGGCAACACAGCACAGATGATATGGCAACACTCTTCTTGGGCAAGGTGTTTGAGCAAGTGGTTGTCTTAACAGTGCTAGATACTCTTGGATGAACCTGATTTTCCAGATCTATTAGGCTTGGTTTTGGCACGGAAACTCTTGCTTCCAGGAGAGAAAGTGCAACCCTGTTGATTTTCTCCTGCTTAATCCTCACTGACCTGGCCCTTATAAACATGTCTGGAAATGTGAAACAGCTACTGCCATGTCTTAATTTACAATGGCCGGAGCAGAAACATTACCTCCAAGTCTACCACTCCATTGCCTTCCCACAAGACAATAAATGTACCACTTCCTGAAAAACATCCTACCTTTTCATGATGTAAGGCTCTATGTTCTCCCTCTGATGTTACAATGTGTCAAGAGTTAATGTGAATTATAACACAAATTCACTGCACATCGAGGGGAAAGGTAGCTTCCCTTTGGTTCGACATGACAGATTTGCAGGCTTCATTAAAGAAAATAAAGTTTCTAGACCTGTTTCCAGAGGAAGCTCTGGTTCTATAAATCAGTGTATTCCTGCATTGTGTGTTTTGCTCCCAGATGGACAGGAATAACAATGCCAGCAGAACTGTATGAACTGCCTTTATTCATCTTAATGGCATATTCACTTCAAAGCCAAGTGCAAGCTACTTAAATGCTAACACAGTAAGTTTGCCTCCCACAAATTTCCCACCTCCAGATACAAAAATAAATAGGATGTATGCTGAGTGCAACTAGCTTCTAACAGGAGCAAGTCTTCATTGCACTGAAGTGTAACTTCAAAATGTAAATAAAAGGAATAGGATATATGAAACTGATAGACTAACATTGGGGTACCAGCTGCTTTTTTTATTTGAGTGTCTCCCAAACTTTAAATAACCAATTTCCATTCCCTCCCCACTGGAATCATGCATCAGGAGTACAAACAAAATGAAAGAAAATAGAAGTAAAAAAAAAGATTCATGGGCAACACAGAGATAAACACTTGCACTAGTACAAGGATTAATGCTAACACAATGGGATTTCCTCACACCCTGTGCATGAGCCCTACGCCATCCCAAAATCTGGTCTGGATAGATGGGCAGAGCCACGGAACAGGTTTAGGGGCAACCATGTGTAGGAAAGGGGGGGAGGGAATATCCTGTTGCACAAGGAAAAACCCTTAGGCTAATGGATCATTCCCCTCACTAAGTACAACTCCATATACAGGCAACTCCCCATTTACACAGGGATTACGTTCTGAGGTACTGCAAAATGGCTTGGGTTTGTCATCACTTGATG
This sequence comes from Podarcis cretensis, assembly GCF_951804945.1. Taxonomy (NCBI): domain Eukaryota; kingdom Metazoa; phylum Chordata; class Lepidosauria; order Squamata; family Lacertidae; genus Podarcis; species Podarcis cretensis. The sequence goes on from NC_137178.1 coordinate 67,398,861, forward strand.
ATTTGATTGTCATCATCAAGATGATGATGTGGTGTGTTTAGGTGCCATCTCTTAAAAAAGGCTTAAAAAACTGTCACGGAATTCTACTCAATATCGATCCACAGCAGATTTCAACGTATAGTTAGCAGAGTAAAAACTTAAATACATTTCAGGATTCCCCAAAAACAGACCAGAGGCAATTAATATTTCATCCAGCAAAGCTTTACTGCTACTGAAGGCAAATGAGCATAATGGTCACAAATCCAATACATTCAGCATTGGCGCTGTCCATAAGAAATCCAGTTGCAGCACACTTAACTTAAACTTACAATACCTCGTACTAAGTCTAAAACCTTAACACTAAGCATACTATGTACAGAACACCACACTAGAAGGAAAAGAGAAAGGAAAGAGAAACCCGGGCTCCTTCTGGCCTTACTTTTACAGTCAGCATGACCTTGACAGAAAGAGATAACAGAACCAGTTTAAGCCAGCTGTACTCAGCTTCTCCGAAGGAATAACCCAAACATCAGGAACCTTCTGCTTGTTTCTTTCACACAGAGAAGCTTCCAGAACCCTCTTGAATTAATTAGAATAGGAAAGATCTCTACACATCAGATCAATACTTTCTGTACTAAAAATGCAAGCTGACAAAAACTCCTCAGAGAAAAATATCAAAAAACCTCCTAAGAAAAGATCTCAAAAAAGTTGTGCAGAAACTCCAAATTACAGATAGGTAGCCGTGTTGGTCTGCCATAGTCAAAACAAAATAAAAAAATTCCTTCCAGTAGCACCTTAAAGACCAACTAAGTTAGTTCTTGGTATGAGCTTTCGTGTGCATGCACACTTCTCCAAAAACTTTGCCAAACTCCACCACAATCTCTCCCTCCAAATCTCCTTTCTCAAACTCTTAAAAAAAAAAAAACATTTCCATGTTCTTTTAGGGCCATTTTTGTCATTTTTGAAGTCATTTCCAGGTCCGTGGAGATGCCCGTGTGTGCAGTCGTGCATGCTTTGAATGTGTGTAAATGTGGAGTAAATGCTGGGACGCGGGTGGCGCTGTGGGTAAAACCTCAGCACCTAGGACTTGCCGATCGCATGGTCGGCGGTTCAAATCCCCGTGGTGGGGTGCGCTCTTGTCGTTTGGTCCCAGAGCCTGCCAATCTAGCAGTTCGAAAGCAGCCCCGGGTGCAAGTAAATAAATAGGGACCGCTTACCAGTGGGAAGGTAAACGGCGTTCCGTGTGCTGCGCTGGCTCACCAGATGCAGCTTGTCATGCTGGCCACGTGAGCCGGAAGTGTCTGCAGACAGCGCTGGCTCCCAGCCTATAGAGTGAGATGAGTGCACAACCCTAGAGTCTGGCAAGACTGGCCCGTACGGGCAGGGGTACCTTTACCTTTACCTTAAATGTGGAGTTGCCTTCATCTACTATTCCACTGCCCTAGACATTAGTGCAGGCTGCCTCAGAGAATCCCAATTTATATTTGCCTCTTCTCTTAGGCCCTGGGCCTGTAGCATCATTTCCATGGGATGTTTTTGAGGTAATGAAAAACAGGGAAACATACTGGGCTGAGGTTTTGGTATGATCTGAGCATGCTCGACAACTGGGGTGAAATACAATACAGAGGTTAAACTTAATCCTGCAATAAAAATCTAACAGACCACAAGGAATTTCCTTTGTTTACAGACTGCTAGTATGCATGCTCTCACTGTTTGCAATTCGGACCAATTATAGGGAGACAGCATGTGCATATCAATGAGCTTTTTAAAAGAGAGAGAAACAAAAAGATATGATTGGGTAACTGAATTTGCAATTTCTGTAATGAATATCAAAACTGTTGGATCTTTTGTTCATGGTCCAGTCTTTGCAGAGCAATCCCACTGGCTCAAAACGTCTGTGCTGAAATAAACTTGCACTCCTTTTTCACAACTCATGTGATGTCTGGTCTACTCGTGAGAAAGGGAGCAGGTTTTCCTGCAACATTTTGTCACAAGTTAGAAGTGAATGCTGCTGGGCTGCAGAGGGCAACATTCCATTCGAAGCAGCAGCAAAGTCCCCTACATGGAGCTCTGAGAATCACAAAAGTCACCATGCCTTCTGCCATTGCCAGGGAATGAACGGTCTCATGAAAGTGGAGGGAGACATCATCACGGCCAGGCCAGCCTTAGTCTGATACTCCAGCAAGTCCACTTGCAAATCCATCCATTGTATGCCAAGCTCTTAGCACCACCACTCACCAAATAAACAGCTGGAAAGTGCTTTATGAAGATGCGGGTGGCACTGTGGGTTAAACCACAGAGCCTAGGACTTGCCGATCAGAAGGTCGGCGGTTTGAATCCCCACGACGGAGTGAGCTCCCATTGCTCAGTCCCTGCTCTTGCCAACCTAGCAGTTCAAAAGCACGTCATAGTGCAAGTAGATAAATAGGTACCGCTGCGGCGGGAAGGTAAACAGCATTTCCGTGTGCTGCTCTGGTTTGCCAGAAGCAGCTTAGTCATGCTGGCCACATGACCCGGAAGCTGTACGCCGGCTCCCTCGGCCAATAAAGCGAGATGAGCGCCACAACCCCAGAGTCAGCCACGACTGGACCTAATGGTCAGGGGTCCCTTTACCCTTTATCCTATCCTGCAATACAACCTTTGGCAACCTGGTGCCCTCCATACGTCATGGACTACAACTCCCATCATCCCCAGTCAACACAGCTTACTGGGGTTGACAGGAATTGTACTTTGTGAGGGCACCAGGTTAACAAAGGCAACTATACTATATCAACACATGCAAATCCACAGCAGTCACACAGTTTATAAAAAAAATTGTGACTGCCGTCGATCAGCCCAGTTATTTTTTTCCCAATATTGCAAAGGCAATATGAAATTAATGTTGCTGGATGCAGAAATAAGAATAATTACTTTTAATCAGGCTACACTGTTTGACATTTCAAGTTAGTATGTCAAGTCACTTGAAATGGCTTCCAAAATTGATCACACTATTAGTAGGTAGATTAATTTCTGGGAGACCAGGGTAAGTCTGATACTAAAGTCTGTTGTTTAGTTTTACAGACATAAAGACTCTTCACCTTATATATTCCATAGATCCACAGAGGGCAACTGGCAACCCAGTCAGCCAAATTCAGCCCCAAGGCCTAGTATTTTGCCCCGGTGACTATTCAATAAACTTCCTGTTTTTATCGTCTGCCTTAAACAAGATAGATTGAGATTGTATGTATGGGGGAAGGGTGTCAAGTACTTGAGATGCCGCAACGCACAGGTTGTGGGGGTTGGCGATTCATGAATTGTGTATGTCTGGCCTACAGTGATATGGCTAGATCAAGTGGATAGCTCAACGTCTTCGATTTGCACTTGCTCGACCTCTCTGGATGATTACACAGAAATAGCTGAAGGAAAGAAAAGGAACACTGAAAGCTGAAAATGTGAGAACCCTGAGCCTGCACTATCAAGCATTGGGCGGATATGCAAGCCTTTTGTGCAGTTTGTACTCAAAACCCATCTATTAATGGAAGGGATGTATGAAAGATCCAATTCCAAAATGTTATTACTACTACATACTCCCAGACATTTCTCCAATGAAATTAAGGACATCTTCCAACATTTCTCCAATGTCAATGGGGACATCCTACCATACCCTCCAACATTTCTTCAATGAAAATAGGAACGTCCTAAGGAAAAGCAGGACATTCTGGGATCAATGACGGCTTCTCTAATTCAGAACAGCCCTGGAAAATAGGGGCACTTGGAAGGTCTGCTACTATTGTATAGAGGCATGGATATCGGTACTCATGTTCTTTGTTGCAGGCTGTCTCCTGCTTCCTTGCAGCTACTGAGTGCAGGGCACATACTCTTGCTACCCTGAAAAGATCAACTTAGCCCAGTGTGGCTAGATGTTCTTCAGCCATGCAGGACTGCAGCTTGGCTTGGACCAATGTAATGGAAACTTTCCTAGCACTGAATCAGCTCTGTGAGATTCCATCTCAGGCTTGGTCACTTGATTCATCCTTATGCTCTGTATGAGAGGGCAGAGCTACTCATCATGGCCTGGGGAACAATAGAGGCATGGGGTGCAAAAGGGGAGCAACACCTGACTTTTTGTTGATCTGTTGACCAACTTCTTCTCTCCAGTGGCAAGCAAAAGCCCAAAGATCTGAGACAGACAGACAGATAGAAATAAAGAATATACTGGTCACTGTCAAAATACCGTATTTTTTTCGCTCTATAGGGCGCACTTTTCCCCCTCCAAAAATTAAGGGGAAATGTGTGTGCATCCTATGGAGTGAATGCAGGCTCCTTGGCTTCAGTGATAGCAACGCGAAGCCTCTGAAGCGCAGAGGGAGCACTCCCTCCGCGCTCCGGAGGCTTTGCGTTGCTTTTGCTGAAGCCTGGAGAGCAAGTTCCAGGCTTCAGGGAAAGCAGCCTGAAGCCTTCAGAGTGCAGTGTGAGTTCCTGCTGCACTCCGGAGGCTTCAGGTTCCTTTTGCTGAAGCCGGGAGAGCAAGACTCTCCCGGCTTCAGCAGAGAGGGAGAGCTGCACAGCGCTCCTTAAGCCAAGCGGGAGGAGAAATGGAAGGGGCTCCGTTTCTCCTGCCGCTTCGCTGAAGGGGCACTGAGCAGAGAGGGGGAGATTTTTTTTTCTTGTTCTCCCCCTCTAAAACAAGGTGCGTCCTATAGAGCGAAAAATATGGTAGTCATCTAAGCAGTTTGCAAGTATAAAAAAATCCAGGGTGTGGGTTTTTTCTGCCAGAACTCACTAGAACTCAGTTCTGGCACCTCTTAGGTGGACACCATTGTCATTCTAAGAGAATGAGGAGGCATTCATGGTGAGTTCCAGCACCTCTTTTTCTAGAAAAATAGCACTGATAAAAACAACTGTGCAAACATCAAAATGCAAATATCCATAATTAAAATGTGCACTAAAACAATCCAATTAATACATTAAAAAATAAACAAGAAGGCTCAAGTTGAGAGGTGGAGGAAATGCCTATGGAAATAGGTGCATCTCCAAAACCAGATGGAATGGCAATGCAGATGGGTCGTGCCTTTTTTCCCCAGCAGAGAATACGTTTCATAATACTGGTTACACCCGTGCCAAAGTCTGCTTCCATATCATCACAAGAGGATAATCACTTAGTGGTAGCAAGATTAACTGGACTCCATTTGTGGGTCTTAATGCCCTTACCAGGCAACGAAGAAGGAAATCTAAAGCAGAAACTGCACTGCTAAATGGTGAGTCAATGGTCAGTGCTCCCTGCATTCTCCTTAGCACAGAGGGTCCCAGAAAGCCATGTTCTTGGCCCACAAATGGAAAGAAGATCCCTACCAGAGAAGATCCCTACCAGAGAAGTCCCTACCAGAGAAGAATGGCAGATCAAATTGGTGGATTATGCCGAAATGGCAAAAATGACCGTAAGAATCAGAAATCAGGAATACCAACATTTTAACAAGGAATGGGGACAATTGATAACTTATCTTAAAAACCATTGCAAACAGTTAAACCTGTTAGTAGGTTTGGAAGAACACTTCTAGTTTTGTGGTAAATTATGGACATAATGGAGATGTAAAAGATTTGGATTATCATAAAAGATGCAGGAGGAAATGATTAGCAATAGGACCCACAAAGGGGAGGAGAGAAGTTCAGGAGATTCTCTGGAATCTATGTTGTATGTTGGATATGTGAGTGTAAAATTTTAATCTGAAAACCAAATAAATAAATTTATATAAAAAGCAACAATAGAAAGCCGACCTCGGAACTACCCCAAGACTCCAGTCTTGAATGTGAGTCACAGTCACCCTATGGTAACTCACCAGCTTGTTAAAGCCATCGTTGCACATGTTCCCCTGAAGTTGTAGCATTTGTTCTTTCCATTTACAACAGAACATTTCATTCAAATGGTGTTTCGTTTCCTTACTGAAGTGGCATGAGAGCTAACCACCGTAATTTAAAACTATTATTAGAAAGCTTAAGTTCCAAGTTAATAAAAGCCTTTATATAAAGTTAATAATGGGTTTCAGGCCTATAAACCTTAGAGGGTAACATTAAAATTAGCTGGCAAGGGAAACTTGGTAGATGGAAGTGTAAATACTGGCTGTGAATAAAGGTGCTAATTCTTCTACCTACTCTATTGTTCCCCACCATTTTCTTCCCATACCACTGACATTATCTTGGTATCGGCACTGAGCAAGCAGAATAGAGAGTAGCTTTATTCATGGCTGTATACAGCTAGGGGCAGGAGAGACATTCAGATCAGTTCAGATTTAAATGCAAACTTTCTTCCCAAGACGATACATAAACTGAAATGAGCCTTCAGAGAATTTGCACTCCTCTGAATTTTGTGGTGCAGGTCTCCAATGGAAAAATGTGGGAAAGGTTGCATGAGAATACATATATACATGAAAGCAACATACACAAATGTATTATATGGGGAGGGGAGTGCATTGCAAAAATGTGCATGTTAGGCAAAATGTTAGGCTTAAAAGCTAATGCACAGTCATGAAGATTTTTGCAAACTGATGCAGAAATGCAGTGAAAGGAATGTAAGATTTGAAAAATGAGAAACTGAAAGGAACAGCTCTATCCATCCCTTTCTACAGCCTACCTCTCACACCTTTGCACTTGCTGAATCTCCACAGATATTACTGTACCACTTTTGATGGGGCCCAAGGTCTTAGGTCACTTCAACAGCACACGTGGCAAGTTAATAATTAAATTAGAGGCTGAGCTGAAGATGGGGAGAACTGCTTCAATTCTCTAGTCAGGGAGAAATCACAAACTGGTTAAACTAGTGATGACAACCCATCTATTGCAGAAGTGGATGACCTGTTAGGAAGGCCACTCCCTGCAGACTGATGGATCCATGCTGGTTTCCTTGGTGATAGGGTGGCTCAGACAGATGACATAACTGTTGCCAAGCACCATCTCATAATTGCTGTCAAGTGGTAGAGCTCAACTGACCAAACCAGGTGAGGGTAGATGATAATAATAATAATAATAATAATAATAATAATAATAATAATAATTTATTTGTACCCCACCCATCTGGCTGGGTTTCCCCAGCCACTCTGGGCGGCTTCCAACAAAGATTAAAAATACATTAAAATGTCATACATTTAAAACTTCCGTGAACAGGGCTGCCTTCAGTTGTCTTCTAAATGTCAGGTAGTTGTTTATCTGATGGGAGGGCATTCCACAGGGTGGGTGCCACTACCGAGGAGGCCCTGTAACTTTGGTTTTTGCAGTGAGGGAACCGCCAGAAGGCCCTCAGCGCTGGACCTCAGTGTCTGGGCAGAACGATGGGGGTGGAGACGCTCCTTCAGGTATACTGGGCTGACGCTGTTTAGGGCTTTAAAGGTCAACACCAACACTTTGAATAGTGCTCGGAAACAGACTGGGAGCCAATGTAGGTGTTTCAAGACCAGTGTTATGTGGTCTCGGCAGCTGCCCCAGTCACCAGTCTAGCTGCCGCATTCTGGATTAATTACAGTTTCCGGGTCACCTTCAAAGGTAGCACCACGTAGAGCGCATTGCAGCAGTCCAGGCAGGAGATAACTAGAGCATGCACCACTCTGGTGAGACAGTCCAATGGATCTCAAACCGTTGGTGAGTTAAGGACTTCTGCTGCATGCAACAACAGGCTCTGGTGGACTGAGCGGACGAGACCAATAGCGGGTCCAACAGTCCATAAGGTGGTTTTTGCACACCGTGCAAAACGATGAGCAGATGGAGCTCATCCCTCAGGGAAGGTAGTCCATCTAGGAGAAGGAAAGCTCAGATCCTAAACATCCACTGTCTTGGGAGAAGAAAAGGCTAAGGAGTAAACCCTACGCAAATCCACAGTGGAGTGCCTAAGATGGTTGGATGGTACGTTGTACGCCTACTTCCAGCATCTCCTGCAGCCAAGTTGGTGCCAAATGTATTGCTCAGTGCTTTTTTCTAGAAAAATAGGTGCTGGTACTCACCATGAAGTTCTTACAGTAAGTACCACATTTTTAAAACCAAAAAAAGGGGGGGTGTTGGTACTGTGTGCCATTGAGTACCTCCTGGGGGTGTCTGACTCTGTTTCTCTTTGGTCCACATCAGCAAAACCCTGATACACAGTATTATTTGCCCCATATTGCAGATTATTATCCTACACAAGACAGAAACATAAATGTGAAAGTCACTGAAGGATACAAATGAGTCTTAGACTCTTATTGCCCCATCCCCACTCATGCATAGATTCTCAACTCTGAATGGGAACCAACATGTGCAAATTGCAATGACATAAGCTACAATCTCTCTGCTGCCCCCCCCCCCAAGCAATGGTAAAGGAGAGCCCTGACCATTAGGTCCAGTCATGATCGACTCTGGGGTTGCGACACTCATCTTGCTTTATTGGCCGTGGGAGCCAGCGTACAGCTTCCGGGTCATGTGGCCAGCATGACTAAGCCGCTTCTGGCGAACCAGAGCAGCGCACAGAAACGCCGTTTACCTTTCCGCCAGAGCGGTACCTATTTATCTACTTGCACTTTGACATGATTTTGAACTTCTAGGTTGGCAGGACCGAGCAACGGGAGCTCACCCGGTCGCGGGGATTCGAACCACCAACCTTCTGATCGGCAAGTCCTAGGCTCTGTGGTTTAACCCACAGTGCCACCTGCATCCCTAAAACAATGGTAGGCTCATTTGATTAAGGCCTTCTTAGATGGGCATTTACTTGTGTTTGCCTAAGTTGAAGAGCTCTATAGATGTGGTGCAAATATAACCCCAAAGCTCAATTCCGTGCTCTCTCTTGCTCTCTCTCACACACACATATGTGCAACATGTCTATTGGGGCCATGCATAAAGCAGCTCAAAGTGAGATCAGAACCTTGTCTTAAGAAAAAGAAACTCCAGAGAAGGAAGGTTGGTAGAAAATCTGTACAGAATTTAGATGAGCTACATTGGTATACTTATGTAAGTTTTAATATGTTCCTTAATAATAAAATTCATTTATATCTTAGACGTTGGGTTATTGGTCTTTCGGCTTCTCCCAGAAAGTAATTGAACACCTGTCTAGGGACAATGGGAATTGAGGTGTTCTGATTAGTTTTCTCTAACGATAAATTACTTATCATCTTATTCCATTTTTTACCCCTTCCTTACAGCTTTCAGAACCTCTCCCGCTATCATGTTGTATAATAAAAATAAATAAAAGTTTCTTGTTTGCTCAGCCTCACAAATCATTTAGCATTCTGTAATACCATGGAAATGGCTGCTATGACCCATTTCTGATAGCAGGAAATAAAGAGCTTGAAAAATGCCTTCCTTTAATAATTTCTTTGCTGGAAAGGACAACGACATGACTCATCTGCAGAGAAACAAATGAATGAATGCAAGATCTCGAATATTATACAGGATGTCCACCACTTAACCCGCTACTCAAACACAAATGGATTATTCATCATTTAGAACATACAGACACACATCAAGTGCTTCAAAACCAAAGTTGACAGTCTGGTGGCAGAACATTTTCCTCATCATGCACCATTTCCTTGTCTTAATTACCAAATACCCTTTGCATTCACACACACAATCTTCAGAGCCTCCTTGGAGTATTTTAATATGGAGCTAAGATTCGCATAACGGAACCTCATCCTTCTGTCCCAGCTTAACACAGCTATCAGTTGGATTACGCATTTCTCATAATTTTGTGATGCCCTTTCGACTGGAGAAAAATGGGCACGGAAATGTGTATTGCACCAAATAGCTCACAGATATGCGTATTTTAGGGGGAGAATGCATATAAAATGTGTAAAATTTAGATGCTGATTTTTCAGATTAAAAAAGAAAAAACAATTGGGGGGGGGAGTGGGTGTTAGAGGAAGAACAAAGTATATGCAAAGCTGATACAGCCAGAAAACAAATAGGCTTATATCTCTCCACTTCTATGGAAGTGAAAGCTGGACCATAAAGAAGGCTGATCGCCGAAGAATTGATGCTTTTGAATTATGGTGCTGGAGGAGACTCTTGAGAGTCCCATGGACTGCAAGAAGATCAAACCTCTCCATTCTTAAGGAAATCAGCCCTGAGTGCTCACTGGAAGGACAGATCCTGAAGCTGAGACTCCAATACTTTGGCCACCTCATGAGAAGAGAAGACTCCCTGGAAAAGAACCTGATGTTGGGAAAGATGGAGGGCACAAGGAGAAGGGGATGACAGAGGACAAGATGGTTGGACAGTGTTCTTGAAGCTACCAGCATGAGTTTGACCAAACTGTGGGAGGCAGTGGAAGACAGGAGTGCCTGGCGTGCTCTGGTCCATGGGGTCACGAAGAGTCGGACACGACTAAACGACTAAACAACAACAATCACTCCACTTCTAGTTTCCTTGGAAAGACTCAAGGTCCCCAAGTCTAAGACAATCTGCACAGCATTAACATTGTGATTATCCACCGTTCAGAAGCTCTCTAAATCAGAGAGAGAGATTAAAATGCTTCTGATGAAAGTCCTGGGCTGTGTACACTTTCCTCTTTATTCTGCATCCAGTGACCTCCCACCGCTTGTTTGGCACACGTGGTATCCAGGACATTAGTCACAAATGTTGTGTTTTGATGTGTTCCACCCCCCCAAAACCATCTTTGATCTGTACAACCTAACTGTAGGGACGCGGGTGGCGCTGTGGGTTAAACCACAGAGAGCCTAGGACTTTCTGATCAGAAGGTTGGCGGTTCGAATCCCCGCGACGGGGTGAGCTCCCGTTGCTCAGTCCCTGCTCCTGCCAAGCTAGCAGTTCGAAAGTGTGTCAAAGTGCAAGTAGATAAATAGGTACCACTGTGGCGGGCAGGTAAACGGCGTGTCCGTGCGCTGCTCTGGTTTGCCAGAAGCGGCTTAGTCATATTGGACACATGACCCGGAAGCTGTATGCCGGCTCCCTCGGCCATAAAGCAAGATGAGTGCCCCAACCCCAGAGTTGGTCATGACTGGACCTAATGGTCAGGGGTCCCTTTACCTTTACAACCTAACTGCAGCATTGTAACTCAGCGATGTGCCCACAGTCTCAATGTGTAGTATTATAAAAATGTTGCCGGGTGCTTGAGAGAGGCAAGAGATGAAGACGGAAGACAGAAATCCAGGAGAGTCTTCAATGAAAGGCTAGTCTCTGCTTGTTTCTTTCAGTGCTATTGTTACAAACTGTATATTGTTTCAGGACATCAGTGTTGCATCTTCTGCTACATTACAGCATCTTTTAATGTCATAATATACGTTACAGGACTTGGTGCAAAGTCCTTTGCTCTCATTTGGCAAGTGGATAGAATTTCCTGACCCATATTTCTCCTCTAAATTAAAACAAAAAAAACCCAATTAATTCTGCCAGGGCTGTGCTGTGGTTTAAAATCTTTCTGGCTCTCTCTCACATCTTTACTATTTTACAACATACATCGTATGTTCTTGTAATGAATGTATGGGGGTTGCTCGTGCGTAAGTTGCTACCTTGCCTGGCTAGTTAGCCTGGTCAAACCTTTCCTGCCTGGACAGTCCTTCACTTCGTGGCTGTTCAGTCGCTAGCAGAATCCGTCAGTGGGCGTTTCTTAAACTTCTTCCAGCACAAATGCTCTTTGACACCAAGTCTACGCCTACTTTCTCTGCGCGGAAGTTTTCTGCGCAGAGTGGGTGTGGGCAGAGGAGGACCAGTGCTCTCCCCGCTGGTCTCCAGCAAAGAGTCCTGGAGACCCCTCTCCGATTCCTCCGACCGTCCCCCTTTATCCCTGGTGTTACGCTGATTTCCTTCCCCAGCCGAAGTGTTCCCTCTCTCCCTGCTTGTCCCTTCTCCGGCATCGCTTGGGAGCTCCGCCTCCACTCCTGTCTCCGATGTCAGTTCCCTGACAGTTCTGATCTGCCACTGAGCACTTATTTTGGTCTGCTGGAAATTACTGTATTTTTTGCTCTATAAGACTCACTTTTTCCCTCCTAAAAAGTAAGGGGGAATGTGTGTGCGTCTTATGGAGGGAATGCAGGCTGCACAGCTATCCCAGAAGCCAGAACAGAAAGAGGGATTGCTGCTTTCACTGCACAGCGATCCCTCTTGCTATTCTGGCTTCTGAGATTCAGAATATATTTTTTTCTTGTTTTCCTCCTCACAAAACTAGGTGCGTCTTGTGGTCTGGTGCGTCTTATAGAGCGAAAAATACGGTAGGCCCTTTCATTCAAAAAGCTGCCAGTTTTTATTTCACACAGAGAGAGCATGCATTGAGGGATGCAATTCTGGTAACTGGTGGAACAAACATGGGGAAGTCTAGGTCTCAGGCTGGTTTGGAAAGTGTTTGGAGAATGGAAGTGCAGGAGAGAAATGGTGGACGGGGGATTTTGCATTAAGCATCCTTCATCAACTGAAAGGTTTAATGGAAGGACAGTTTCTCAGACCCAGGCCACATGAACTTAGCCCTCAGCATCATGGCTAAATGTCAACGTCAACATCTATCAACGATGAAGACAAAAGCAACTGAAAATAGCAAAGCAAGCAAAATAACCCTTGACATTTATATTTCGAGAATAAAGAAACCCCAGCTACTTGTTCCTTCAAGGAATGTGAACCCCCCCAAAAAACAAGGTTTATTTCTCTGTTTTGATTTCTGTATTCAAGCAAAGACAGAAGCACACAAACTTGGAGTCTCATTACTCTGACGAAACAGAAAAATCAATATGCTTCCCCTCCCCTCTCTGACTGAAAGGCCTGATCCCCCAATGGCCTTCAACAACCTTGCCATTGTTGAAGCAGTTCTCATGTGTGATGTGAGACAAAATGTTTCTCATTACTAAACACTGTCAGAAATTATTTCTGCACAGAAAAAAAATATATATATTTGCCAACATGCAAGGGGCTCAAATCTGAAGTGAATACATAAGCAATCAGCAATCAGCAAAATGCATAGCTTATGAAATATGCAGCTCTGCTTGGGCACACATCGACAATGGTGAGGGTATGGGTTTGTTTGTTTTTCCTAACCACATGAACGATACTCAGCACAAAGATTTATTCTTATTCTCATTTCTCAGAAGAAATGTGGAGCAATGCAACATTGCTTATGCAGAAAGCCTGGAAATGAATACAACATGAATTTGACTTGACTGATTACTGAAATATCCTTCCTTGTCAACACAGAATTCAAACCAGTCTTCTAGTGAATAGATCTGAGCTGAAAGGATTCACTGTTTAGGAGGGAAGTTGTTGTGTTGTTTATATTTTAATGTTGTATTTTAACCTTGTTTGTAAGTTGTATTCATTCAACTTGGTTTTATTATTGCTTGTTGGCCACCCTGAGCCCGGCCTTGGCTGGGGAGGGCGGGGTATAAATAAAAATTACACACACACACACACACACACACAAACACTCTTCTCTATCAATGTGGGTTTTGGGGGTGGAGGGAGAGAGAACAGTGAATCCAAAAACGTATTCATTGACCTTATCCTCACTTGCATAGCTTAATTTGCCTCCACAGACATCATCACATAACCAAGCCTGAGTGTTGTCCTAACCCAGAGGTTTTCAACCTTTCTGGGTCCATGGATCCCTTGACCAAACACATTCTTTCTGCGGCACCCCTGTGGGGCACAGTTATGTTCCCCCTTGCCTGCAGAGCTGACAGCCTCTCACCTCAATTTTAATAGTAGGTTTATTGTAGGTGTGAGAGACAGAATAATAACATTACAATGTTATAATATGTGCATTATCGTGAGTGAAATAAGTATTTGATCCCCTATCAACCAGCCAGCACATCAACCTCTGACTTTTGTCTTCTGGGTTTCTGGGAGTTTTCCTGTTGTTATTCTGTCTCTCACACCTACAATAAACCTACTATTAAAATTATGGACTGGTCATTTCTTTGTCAGAGGGCAAAAGGGCAAATTTAGCAGGGGATCAAATACTTTCCCCCCTCACTGTAAGTGCATGCATAGAGGATCTTCATACACCAATGGATTGTGCAGACATCTTGTTCCTTCTTCGCTTACTGTCTTCTTACGTTCCTGCCAACTCCCACTTATTCTCTATTCTCACTCCAAAGGCAAAGTTAAATGTAAACTCTTCAGAGCAGGGAGTTGTCTCTCTTTTCTTTCTTAATTTTTAAAAATGCTTTATTGATTTTAAAAACAAAACAACACAAAACAGTCAACAAAAAGATCCAAAATCGATACTTATTACAAAAAAATAGGTTCATATATAGTGAATTCCAACATGAGTTCCGATCCCCCCCCCCCCCATTGTGGTTCCTAAATTACATTTTAAAATACACACTTAACTTTATCTCTCCTAAGTGCTTTGAGTTGTATTGGTTTTGTAAACTTCTCTTATTTCATGCAGAAGTCAATCCCGGCCTGCCAAAGGATTTAGATTTTTACAATGTTCTTTTAGGTATACTCTGCAAACGTCCCACTCTCTATTAAATATTTGGTCTGTATCATCTTGGAATCTTGCCGTCAATCTTGCTAACTCTGCATATTCTAACATTTTGTTCTGCCAATCCAATTTAGAGGGAATGTAGTCTCTTTTCCATCCCTTTGCAATTAGGATTCTTGCCGCTGCTATTGCATACATAAAAATTCTCCTTAAATTTTTCAGAAATTCATTATTCTTTGTACCCAGCAGGAAGGCTTCAGGCTTCTTAGAAAAAGAACTTGTAAATATTTTTTTAAGCTCGTTATATATTGTTTCCCACAATTCCTTTATTTTTTTGCAGTTCCACCACATCATGCCTTCCGCCTCCCTGCATTTCCAACAGACGCTTGACCTGGATTTATACATTTTGGCCCATTTTACAGGTGTTACATACCATCTGTAAAGCATTTTCATGAAATTCTCTTTCAAGTCATAGCATGCAGTGAATTTCAGGTCCTCCCTCCATAACCTTTCCCATGATTCCATTTGGATATTGTAACCGAAATCTCTGGCCCATTGTACCATTACTGATTTTACATTCCAATAGGACCAGCAGAAAGGCTTTTCCACAGAACTTTCAAGACTCAAGAAAGATCTAATAAAAAAAAAAACCCTGCTCTCTAAAATGTATAGACATCTCCTTGACTGAGAGGTCAAGGAGGAAGAAGTAAAATCAGAGCAGGGAGTTGTCTCATCTCTTTTGTTTCCAAATATCAATGGTGTTATATTCAGGGCTTTTTTCCCATCCGGAACTCTCCGGAACTCAGTTCCGGCACCTCTCAGATGGGCACCATTTCCATTGTAAGAGAACAAGGGAGGTGTTCATGGTGAGTTCCAGCACCTCTTTTTTGATGATGATGATAATAATAATAATAATAATAATAATAATGGTAGACTGGTTATATTACTTAATGAATTAACTATGCTATATAAACTGGTATAAAAAATAGCGGCTTCAGACACATAATTGTCATAAAATGAAAACAAACAACAACTGAGATCTAATGTACACAAATGAGAGAACACTTTTCTACCAGTAACTAGACACTTCTTCCATCGCTGTATCTTTAATTTAGTTCAAAGCAAGCCTCCAGATTTCACCTACCCAAGCACATAAATTATAGGAAGTGTAACGGTACCTGTAACTTTTCCTTAAGATAAACGACACTTTATAAATCCAAACTGTGTTTTGTCTCGGACTGTACAGTGGATGTAATAATTCAGAGCAAATGATAATGTGCTGCGGTATTAAGACCATAACCTTAGAAAAGGCAGAGCCCAGTTCCCTGCTTGACTTACAAGAGCAAAACAAGCTCACGGAATACAGGGCTCTGTTGTCTGGCAAGTAGTCAATAAAACTGTACCTTATGACTTTCTCTCCTAAAGGTTCTAATCAAAACAATTTATTTCAGGCATGTAAACTCTTGCTTTTCGGAGTGTAGCGATTGTCAGGATGCTGTAAGAGCGCTGGCAGAAACCACGGCATCATTTCACTAAGAGTCCCAGAGCTCCCCCATCTGTCTCCATAACAGACAGATTTCCTTGCTAGTTCAATCTAGCATGTCAGCCCCAGTAAAAAAGAGATGCAGCTTCTTTCATATTTTACTAACTGTTATAACCGCTCTTTCAACGTAGAACATCTTCTTTTGTTCCAGATATTATGCTCCACAGAGAACTTTGCAAATAACAATACCACCTGACTGGGAAGAAGGTAGGAAAGGAGGTATGTATCTGGTACTAAAGTTCATCTCCATAGCCACTAAAACTGCTCAGCTGATCAAAGAGCAGGGGAAATCACTTGCCATTATTTTGGAGTATTTTTTTATTGGTTATAGCATTTACAAAGTGCTGGCGTGGTGTTGTGGGTGGAGTTTGTGGCCTGTACTGGGCAGAATTCACATGCAATAGACTCATACAAATGCAAGTTAAAAACACAGCAAGGCTGCAATTCTATAAACAATTACTTGGATGTAAACCATATTTAACACAACTGGGCTTACTTCTTGCTAGAAATATGTCTTATGCAAAGACCCATTCTCTTGATGAGCTAGAAGAGCTTTCAAAAAGGTCTGTCCTGCCACCGTAAACACTAAACTGCTGCCTTGGAGGACTCTGCCGCATCACCAATACTGAAGAAACTTTCAACTGCCAATGCAGTCAGTTGGTGTGCATGGAATAGGGCTGGGGTGTCTTGTTCCTTGCCTTGGGCAGCAAAATTCCTTGGGCCAGACCTGCCTGCACTAGTCACTGCCAAGTGATGAGCTACAGAATTCACTAGCTATGATTTCTTGCCCATCATCTACAAAGTAGTCTCACAAAGAGCATATTGCACAGTCTAACCTAAGGTCACAAAAGAACAGATGACAGTGACCAAATCATTCAAATGACGAACTGTGTGTTTATAAGGCGTATTCTCCATAACAGAGAGCACGTGTTGCGGTTGGGGAAACAGGCCACCCTGCAGTGACTAGGCAAATTTGGTGAGGAACCCAAGCCTTTAAGTGGTTAACTTTGGGTTGCTGGGGAGTTTTGATTGTTGCCAATTTGGAGGAGGGGTCAGAGTCTTTAAATACAGGGGCCAGACGTAGGACGTCCTCTTGGCCATTTTTGCACCGGATCACCCGCCATCCCTCCCTTTTATAGGGTGGTTTTTTCATATCGCTTGACCTTGCTATGCCTGTCATGGGGTCGTTCGCCTTGGTGCGGGGGCCTGGTAGGAATTTTGCCATCTGGCTGATTGGCTGGTGCCATTTGGTTTTTGCCTACTGCGTAGCAAATCGTCACAACTTGTAAGGTTGGCGGTTAGGCATTGGTTAAATTGGTGCTTGGAGGGGTAAGTGCCTATCCCTCCAAATGATGCGAAGGGAATTCCGTTAAAGGAATCCAGGGGCTTGCCATTCTTTTCGTCCTTGTCCCCGGAGTCGGACTTGGGCCGTGCAAGCCCCACCGGAACATGAGGGTGAGAAGTGTTAGTCTGATTCCCAGCTTCATTTCTCACCCAATACTTGTTTCCCACGCTGGCTTCCGCTGGAATCCGGAAGGGCCAGCTCTGTCCCTGAGGGCAAGGACAGATAGTCATAACCAATGCCTAAGCAACCACTCACATTTTTTGTATTTTAATAAAGTTGTGGCCAAAATTATGCCAAAAACCTTAAACAAAAAAATCATGTGTGAAGTGTGAATTTTTTGGTGGGTGGCATTGTGGGACTCAACACGCAAAAGTGGGAACCGGTTCTCATTCTGCAATCTGCTAATTACATATAGATGCAATCAATTTCCCACTGAAGCCAACAGCAAAACATCCGATAGATCTAGTTTTAATTGACCTTGTTTGTATCTGGAGATTGTTTTCCCCACTAGCGAAATAATTAGCTTTATTCATATGCATGCACACACATTTATATATAATGGAATATTTGAAATATATTTGAATATGTGTGTGTGGAAAAACGGAAATAATTGTATTGTTCACTGTTCATTCATACTTTGCTAGATGCCAAGCCATTATCCAGAAATATTTACTGCAGATTCACTTCCAAATTTAGAAGAATCTGAGGATAATATAACTACATTAAACTAGCCTGCTGTTGAAATCGTGCAAATCTATATGCAGTGCAGATTTCCTGATGCAACATTTGGGTGTCATGAGTCTTACAATGCTGTCAGGATCAGGCTTGGATTAGCAGGCTCTGGCACAAGAGGAGAAGGGAAAAATGGGGGCAGAACTAAATTGTGGGAACCTGGCTTGGAGAAGGGAGGATCTCCCCTTTTCACCTTATCTTCATCTGCTTTGGAAGGGAGAGCAGAAATGCTGACTCTCCCTTCCAACCTTCCTGTGGAGTGGATAGCCTCAGTGGAGTCTAGGGAAGACTTTGATTAGCCCAAAGTGAGGCTGAACAGCAAACACAGCAGTGACTGAACAGGAGCCCAAACAGGAGCATGCAGCCTTGTTGCCAAGAACCAGGTGCCACCAGGAGCCAGTGTGGTGTAGTGGTTAAGAGCAGTAGTCTTGTAATCTGGGGAACCGGGTTTGTGTCTCCGCTCCTCCACGTGCAGCTGCTGGGTGACCTTGGGCTAGTCACACTCTCTGAAGTCTCTCAGCCCCACTCACCTCACAGAGTGTTTGTTGTGGGGGAGGAAGGGAAAGGAGAAAGTTAGCCGCTTTGAGACTCCTTCGGGTAGTGATAAAGCAGGATATCAAATCCAAACTACTACTACTACTACTACTACTCTTCTTCTTCTTCTTCTTCTTCTTCTTCTTCTTCTTCTTCTTCTTCTTCTTCTTCTTCTTCTTCTTTGCAGGTGGCAGCAAACCCACCCACCCACACCCGACAGAGTGCACACTGGGATGTGAGCGGAAATCACACGCCAGAGGCGTGCGTGCAGTGGGAGGCCCCATTAGCGAAAGCGCGCCTCAGGTTAAGAACAGTTTTGAGTTGAGAATGGACCTCTGGAACGAATTATGTTCGTGACCAGAGGTACCACTGTATTCCTGCAAGGTGAGAGTGTCTTGCAAGTGAGTATGGCATGCCTTATCTTCAAGGGCTTGGCAGGCTGGGCGAGGAAATTTGTTGGGACATCTTTGTCACTTCTATCAGGCTCTAAATTTTTCACCCGATTCCTGAGCTCCTGAATTGTGATTCTTGGTCGCTGTGTTTGCTGCAGAGTTTGTACTGTTCCTTGTCTGAATAAAGATCTCTTACTTACTTACTTACTTACTTACTTACAAGTATCTGCATGTTTTGGGTGGGAGCCAGGACACCAGGGCAAACTGGGATAATAGACTGGAATGCAAGCTATCAGATCAAGTTAAGCCCCACTCACACCCGAATTAGCAACAACTGAGTATTGGTGGGCTAAGAACAAGGATGTTGGGAAAGATGGAGGGCACAAGGAGAAGGGGACGACAGAGGACAAGATGGTTGGACAGTGTTCTTGAAGCTACCAGCATGAGTTTGACCAAACTGCGAGAGGTAGTGGAAGACAGGAGTGCCTGGCGTGCTCTGGTCCATGGGGTCGTGAAGAGTCGGACCCGACTAAACGACTAAACAACAAAGAACAAGAAACCCATTATTTATACCCATTTACCTGGAAGAATGGAAACTGAACAAGCAGATCACACTCAGTTCCATTTCTTCATAAATAAATGCACAGGCTCACCTAGTTTTATAATCATCTTTTGGCCATTGTGATTCATTAGCAAGCAAGCAAGCACACAAATGAAGGCCTTCTCTTTGCTTCTCACAATGCAGTACTATTTCTGAGATACCAGCAGACATGAAGTTGTAGTGTGTTATTGGCACAGATATGACATAAAGCATTTTTTTAAAGGAGGCAGCAAGTAAGAGAAAATAACACTTCAGTTATAAAACCTGTTAATTGTCACTTGTAATGTGTCTCTTCCACTTGATTAACTTTCTCTCTGAATGTAACACTTCCCACACTTTCTAATGGCTTTCCAAGTGATCAGAGTTGGGATGCAGTCAAAACTGCATCTTGAAGAGGCTCAAGGCAGGTTTTTCCAATGGAATGGGGGAAAGAATAGGCACACTGTCCAAAGGGAAAACAATTTGTTGCATTTTTTTCAGCAGAAACCATAATTTTGTCTGCCATTAAAAAATGGACTTCTAGGGGTATAATCTCATATATATATATGGGGGTTGTACTTCAGAAAGAGAAAATTCTCATCCTATTCTTGGATATGTTTGGGAATAATTTGCTCTGAGGAGTAAGCTTTAAAAGCAATTGGTGTAGTAACTACTAGAGCAGGGGATCCCAAATTGTGGTCTGTGAACCACCAGTAGTCCCAGAAGTCATTTCAGGTAGTCCATACTGATACTGAATTTTAATTGTATATTTATTTCATATTGTGTTTTATTGTACTACAATTTGAATTCTATGGAATGCAAATATAAGAAATAAAAGAAGCAATAAAAGATGATGAAAAATCACACAGCATCTAGTGCAATGGCTACAACAGGCGGGGGGGGGGAATCATTAAATGGTTTGCCAAAACCATCAACAATTTTTGAGGGTTCCATAAGGAAAAAAGTTTGGGAACCACAGTATGTTATTGACATAAATCAAGCTGCCACTTTGACAAGCAAAGGGATTTGTGCCTTTGGCATGCCTAGCTAGTATAAATCTAATTAATGCATTGTAACAAATACTTTCCAGGAGCATAGAACCAGCAGCAGAGCAAGCCGATCAGGCGCCTGGGGCGGTGCTCATTCCGTGCTCCCAGGGGTGGAGCCAGCCACCTGTGGGGGTGGGGCCAACTGGAGCAGGATGCTCCACAGGGCCTCCGAGGAGTCTGCCTGCTTCCTCCCCCTCAGCCGCTCTATAGCTGAGGGGGAGGCGGCAGGTGGACCATTTGGGCAGTGTGGCACCTGCGTGCCAAGCCACCGTGTCACTCCCAGGAGTGACACATGGCTCGGGCGTGCTGCAGGCCCCTCAGTGAGTGCCACCTGACATTTTGTCACCCCCCCCTCAGTGTTGACACCTAGGGCGGACCACCCCCACCACACACCCCTTCCTTTGCCCCTGCATAGAACCAGTTAGTCAGAGATAGAGAAATAGCCACATGTTCCCTGAAATACAGGAGGGGATGAAAGGCTGCCCCTCATTCTAGAGCTGCCCATGGATGGTGGAGTGAGGGGGAGAGTGTGTTTTGCTCCTGTGCCTCAAACAACAGATTGATTAATCTTTCCAAAGTATGGAATTGAGTACTGATTGACTATAGTTCGGGAGACGGGCCTTGTGCAACCTGCCAAACTGCAGGAAGTGGTCCACCAGCCTCTGCCAATTAATTTCCAGATTGGGAGATAAAATCCCTCAGATCATCTCTAAAGAACAGGCATGGGGCTCTTTGATCTTAGTGCTAAACTGTGCATCACTGTGCTAAAATTGGAGATAACGTCATCTGCCTCTTTACGCTGTAAGAGGGAAAGGAGGCAGAAATGCCTAGAACGATTAGGGCAAAGTAAAAGGCAGCACTTTCAACCACTCCCCACCCTAGCACTGGAGTGGAGAGGGATGGAAATACAGACTGTGTGTGTGTGAGAGAGAGTGAGTGAGAGAGAGAGAGAGAGAGAGAGAGATGTTTGCTGCAAGGATGAACGTGCAACTCCATGAGAGAAGGACAAGGAGAGGGTGTGGGTGTCTGTACATCCGGTAAGAGGGTTATCATGTGTGCACGTGGTGAACATGCAACTGTGATGTGCGCATGATAGCCATGTTCAAATATATAAAAGGATGTCACATAGAGGAGGGAGAAAGGTTGTTTTCTGCTGCTCCAGAGAAGCGGACACAGAGCAAAGAAGATTCCACCTAAACATTAGGAAGAACTTCCTGACAGTAAGAGCTGTTCGACAGTGGAATTTGCTGCCAAGGAGTGTGGTGGAGTCTCCTTCTTTGGAGGTCTTTAAGCAGAGGCTTGACAGGAGTGCTCTGATGGTGTTTCCTGCTTGGCAGGGGGTTGGACTCGATGGCCCTTGTGGTCTCTTCCAACTCTATGATTCTATGATTCTATGAATGTGTAGCACGCATGCGCACATGCATATACATTTAGCATGCCCACTGCTGGGATTGGCCCATGGAAGGATGGCTGTAAGAGCCTAGCCACTGTAGCTCAAGCTGTGGTTAAAGGCACTTGAACAGAGCTGCTATCAATACAAGAAGGATCAGTCAGCTCGTCATAGTCCATTTGTTTAAATACCCCAATTTCTTTTTTTTTTATTTTGGGGATAAGTGTGGCGCTGTGGGTTAAAGCCTCAGCGCCTAGGGCTTGCCGATCGAAAGGTCGGCGGTTCGAATCCCTGCGGCGGGGTGCGCTCCCGCTGCTCGGTCCCAGCGCCTGCCAACCTAGCAGTTCGAAAGCACCTCCGGGTGCAAGTAGATAAATAGGGACCGCTTACCAGCGGGAAGGTAAACGGCGTTTCCGTGTGCGGCTCTGGCTCTGGCTCTGGCCAGAGCAGCGATGTCACGCTGGCCACGTGACCCGGAAGTGTCTCCGGACAGCGCTGGCCTCTGGCCTCTTAAGTGAGATGGGCGCACAACCCCAGAGTCTGTCAAGACTGGCCCGTACGGGCAGGGGTACCTTTACCTTTACCTTTACCTTATTAAATTTTCTGTTTTACAATTTCAAATATTCATTTTACATCCTTAAAAAGCAGTGACTTCCCTTCTTCTCTTTCCATGGTTCATTTTACATATCATAAATCCCTGCATACTTTACAAAACCTATACCATTCAGTATTCCATTATTGCATCCATCAAAGCTTATTTACACTGTTGAATTTTTCTTAATGCTGCCAGGGTTTTTGGCTGTACAAAATTATTTCCCAAATATTCAATAAAGGTTTTCCAATCTTCTCTAAATGTATGTTCCTCTTGTTCTCTTATTCTATAGGTTAAGTCTGCAAGCTGCTCATGTTCTGTCAACTTAAGTTGCCATGCTTCTTTTGTTGGGACCTCGCTCGCTTTCCATTTAACAAAACATTAACAAAACATGGACAGCAGTAGTAGCATACATAAATAACCTTTTTTGACACCTGGGAATTTCAGTCTGAATTATCCCCAACAGAAAGGACTCTGATGTTGTTGTTTTTTTGGAAAAGTACTTTTAAGCATTTCCCCCCAATTCATTATGGATCATTTCCCAAAATTCTTTTACCCTTTCACAAGTCCACCACATATGAAAGAACGTTCCCTCTACGTCTTTGCATCTCCAGAACATCTGATTCAGTCTTCTACATCTTAGCAAGCCCACTCGGAGTTAAATACCATCTGTAAATCATTTCCAAGTAGTTCTCCTTCTAAATACACTATTTTTCACCTATCTATTTGGCATCAAAGTAGCTGACATCAAAAAACAGTTTATATAATAATAAAATTATAATAATTTGTTATTTATACCCCATCCATCTGGCTGTTTCCCCAGCCACTCTGGGCAGCTCCCAATCAAGTGTTAAATACAATACAGCATTAAATATTAAAAACTTCCCTGAACAGGGCTGCCTTCAGATGTCTTTTAAAAATAGGATAGCTGTTTATTTCCGTGACATCTGATGGGAGGGTGTTCCACAGGGCGGGCGCCACTACTGAGAAGGCCCTCTGACTGGTTCCCTGTAACCCCACTTCTCGCAATGAGGGAACCGCCAGAAGGCCCTTGGTACTGGAACTCAGTGTCCGGGCTGAACGATGGGGTTGGAGACGCTCCTTCAGGTATACAGGACCGAGGCCGTTTAGTGCTTTAAAGGTCAGCACCAACACTTTGAATTGTGTTTTAAAGACAGTAGTGGAATAAGCAAGATACCCAGGGCCGGTCCGCTCATGAGGCAAGGTGAAGTGATTGCCTCAGGCAGCAGGATCCATGGGGCAGCAGATCCAGCCTCCAACAAATGTATTGCCTGCTTCTGCTGCCATGGAAGCAACCCTAATGTAGTGACGTCTTGGCTAATAGGAAGTGCGGCTAGTCTCCTCCTACCCCCATTCCCAATGTAGCTGTAATTTCCCTATTTCTATTCTATCTTGATGTAATAAGCAAAAAAGACTAGTTAACTATGATCCCCGTGCAATTAAAATTCTTAGAAGAAGAAATCAAACACACAGGAAGACATAAATAAAGGAACTTACAAAAGGCTGTGGCAAGCAGCACCATTTTTTAAAAATAAAAAAGATACCTGATAGCTAAGAATGACAGCTTTCTTTTCTTCTTCTCTGGGGGATAAAGGGAAATGTTGAAAAACCTATTAGGAATATTTATAGGCTGAGCTTAATGTCCAGGATGCAAGCTATATATTCTTTCCAGGTGGTTCTTCAAACTAAGACTTAAATACTTAAGAAATTCCAAATAGTACAAATAGTTCTTTGAAGATTACTTCTGTATTTGTCTCGGAAAAAACACAGACAAGGGCATAAATAATAATGAAACAAAAAAATCAAAACAAAAACCCTCAGGTTTAAAATCTGACATTTCAAAATGGCAGGTTTCCTCTTTTCCTGCTGAGGCAAACAAAAGCCCTTGCAAACTCTGTTAGGGAGACTTTCTGATCTGAGATTAGTGGGCAAGATTTAGTTTAGCCCACACAACTCTCTGCACTGACTTCTGGATTAAGAAAGCCTTCTGGAGCAAACTTTGAGCCTGACTCATCAAAATTCTAACAAGATTTGATTCTATACTCCTATGAAGCAGGGTCACTGCCATAGGTAAGCCTTTGGGGACAGCTGCTAAGGCTCATGGCTTTGGAGGAAGCCCACTACCAGTCCCTGGAGGAGAAATGAGGAACCTCCGGTCTTGGAGGGGTTTGAATGTGGTCCTCCAGGCCTTTCTGTCTGGTCCTCTGGACTATTCCAAATCCACACTCCCTTACCAGCCCTGCTTTTGCACTCTCCTGAAGAGCTTTTCCATAAAAGCTTTATGGCTGGACCATAAAGAAGACTGATCGCTGAAGAATTGATGCTTTTGAATTATGGTGCTGGAGGAGACTCTTGAGAGTCCCATGGACTGCAAGAAGATCAAACCTCTCCATTCTGAAGGAAATCAGCCCTGAGGGCTCGCTGGAAGGACAGATCCTGAAGCTGAGGCTCCAATACTTTGGCCACCTCGTGAGAAGAGAAGACTCCCTGGAAAAGACCCTGATGTTGGGAAAGATGGAGGGCACAAGGAGAAGGGGACGACATAGGACGAGATGGTTAGACAGTGTTCTTGAAGCTACCAGCATGAGTTTGACCAAACTGTGGGAGGCAGTGGAAGACAGGAGTGCCTGGCGTGCTCTGGTCCATGGGGTCACGAAGAGTCAGACACGACTAAGCGACTAAACAACAACAACAAAGAGCTTTTCCTGGAACATTTCCTTGAACTCTGTAGATGCTTACCTTCCAACGTTTCTCTGATGAAAATAGGAATGCCACATTCTATGATGATAATTTTACTATTTACATCTCATACATCTTACTGGGTTGCCCAAGCACTCTGGGCAGCTTCTAAATATAAAAATATAATAAAACATAAAACATTTTTTTAAAAAAACCTTCCCTATACAGGATTGCCTTCTGACGGCTCGGGCGCTGGATAACTCCATACCCTCCAACATTTCTCCAAGGAAAATAGGGACATCCTAAGGAAAAGTGGGACATTCCAGAATCAAATCAGCATCTGGGATGGCTTCTCTAAATTAGGGATGTCTCTGGAAAACAGGGACACTTGGAGGGTCTGTGGATGCCTCTTGCATGCCTAGGTGGAGGTAAAAGTAAAGGTAAAGGTTCCCTGGACACAACTATGGGGTTGAAGTGCTCATCTTGCTTTCATGATGAGGGAGCCGGCGTTTGTCCAGAGACAGCTTTTTGGGTGATGTGGTCAGCATGACTAAACCACTTCTGGTGCAACGGAACACCATCATGGTAGCCGGAGCGCACGGAAACACCGTTTACCTTCCCCCTGCATCAGTATTTATTTATCTACTTGCACTGGCATGCTTTCGAACTGTTAGGTTGTCAGAAGCTGGGGCAGAGCAACAGGAGCTCACCCCATCGTGGGGATTTGAACTGCCAACCTTCTGATCTGCAAGCCCAAGAGGCTCAGTGGTTTAGATCACAGCACCACCTGCGTCCTCTATGTGAAGTACAGAGATGGGTGTGTGTGTGCCTGTAGAAACTAACCTACTGTACAAAGGTAAAGTCCTCTGGCACTTTTTTCTGGCCCCACCCACCACTGGGACGTAGCCTCTGGAATTTTGCTTAGTGGTCCTTGCACGGATCAACATTCCCCATCCCTGCTCTGGAGCCTATTGGTCCTGCTGTTCCTCCTTGCTGACACAGCCTGTTCATGTGCCCTCCTTAAGTGTAGAAGAGATATAAGGAGAAGCATCCTCTATCTGCCTTGTCCTCTCTCTGGGAGGTTGTACAGACTGGGTTGAAGGGAAGGACAAGTAAGTGAGCAGAAGTGACAGTGGAAAGGAGCAGAAGGTCCATGAGATTTGAGCACTGTGCTCTGGTAGCTTTCCCAGGTAACTCACTTCCCTTATTTGTGGATTTTTTTTTTTTGTGGTTACTCTTTCTTAAAGGCAAATGTCTGTGCCCATGCACATTAGCTAGCAGATATTTCTGAATGTGCTTAGGTTCTGCTGTTCTTCAAAGACAACCAGATCCATTGTATTCAATATCCTTAAGATGGATTTGTTTGGGGGTATTGATAGTTTATTAACACATTTCTTTTTATCTTCATACACTTATATCTTGCCTGTCTTATTTCTTGGAACCCAAAGCAGCATACCTACAGTCAGTTACAGGTACTGACTGGACCCAGACATGCTTAGTTCAAGCAAGTAGCCAATGATGACCTCCTCATGTAGCTTCAGATCACATTCCAGGACCAACCATCCAAATACCTGCTTCGGAAGCCACTGCAGGATAAATTAACACTGCTTGTGGCAGGTAGCGACCATCAATGGTTATGCAGCAATCTTCAATGTAGTGTACTTTCATAGGAACAAAGAACTGTGGAGTGGGAAAGGACTCTGAGGACCATCTAGTCCAACCCCCTTTGATGCATTCCCCAACTTGGTACTCTCTGGATTTTTTTGATCTACCACTCCCAACAGCCCCAGTCAGCAAGGTCAGGGATGATGGAAGCTGTAGTTCAATGTATCTGAAGGGCAGCAAGTAGAAGAAGTCTGGTCCAATATTTTATTAAAGCAGACTAAAAGCTCATTCACACTTCTGTGATTTCTAGTCATGGTTCCAAGAGATTCGTAAGTATAAATCGTGGGACAAACAGTAGGAATCATGGGACAAATGGAAGTGTGGATGAACCAGCTTGGTGTAGTGGTTAAGAGCGGTAGACTCATAATCTGGTGAACTGGGTTCGCTTCCCCGCTCCTCCACCTGCAGCTGCTGGGTGACCTTGGGCCAGTCACACTTCTCTGAAGTCTCTCAGCCTCACTCACCTCACAGAGTGTTTGTTGTGGGGGAGGAAGGGAAAGGAGATTGTTAGCCGCTTTGAGACTCCTTCGGGTAGTGATAAAGCGGGATATCAAATCCAAACTTTCTTCTTCTTCTAAGCCACTGGTCACTAGCCACATGGCAGTAAATTCCTTAAGTTAATTATGCACTATATACAGAAATAGTTATTTTGTCTGTCCACAATCTATTTCCAATGCAATATGCTCTTTCCCAAACAGATTCTACAATCCTGCCCATGTCTAATTTACTATTTATTTCTGGGAGACCTGGTTCATTTCTCCGTATTGACTGTTATTTATACTTAGCAGCATATAAAATGTGTGTTCTGTAAAAGGTTTATTATTGAACAGAGCTGAGTGGGCTGGGGCATAATTACCAATGGAATGTTCACCATTAAAAATATGATATTTCAAATGTCAAGGCAATTTTAAGAGGAACAGGTTCTGGAAAATATAGATCAACATTTCAGGCCACTTGTTGTAAAACAGTTGGATACTAGTAACTGAAATAATGCCCAAACTATCCAACAATTATAAAGCAGTCATAAAATGGTGAGCATATAAACCATTCTGCTATCTTGACACCCAGAGGACCTGACCACAGTGGGAGCTCAATTTAATTTACAAGGGCAGCTGCTGAAGTATAGAAAAAGAAATAAAATTTATATGGGGCATTTTAAAAATTGTGATCATGCAACTTATTGAGTGTATTATGGAAGACCAGCTCCCTTTCTCACTGGCATATCAAAATAGTTAGGATATTTCACTTCCCACAAATTACAAACCTGACATTTGGCTGTGGCAGTTGCCTAGATTACTAGGTGTACAGTGGTACCTCAGGTTAAGTATTTAATTCGTTCCGGAGGTCTGTTCTTAACCTGAAGCACCACTTTAGCTAATGGGGCCTCCTGCTGCTGCTGTGCCGCTGGAGCCCAATTTCTGTTCTTATCCTGAAGCAAAGTTCTTAACCTGAAGCACTATTTCTGGGTTAGCGGAGTGTGTAACCTGAAGCGTATGTGTCAGAGCTGCCCCTAGGTCCCAGCTCACAGAGGACCAACGCCAGGCTGTCGTTATGTACAAAAGTCTTTATTGAAGTTCGGTTTCCATTTCAAAGCTGCAGCGTGCAACTCTACGTCTTAAACCCTAGACCGGCGAAGCTCCATCTGAGTCTCCTCCCCTTCCACACTAGTTTAAGTCTCTAGCCGTGCTCCACCTCTTCCTTAGCTCCTTCCTCCTCTGGGCCCTCCTGCCCGCTGGGGTTTCATCCTTTCTGGACTCTTCTGACGCTGACCCCCCTGATTCTTCCCCCTCCTTCCGGCGGGCTTTAGGACCTGGTTCCCTATCCGGGCTACCTGCTGTGCCGCTCGCCTGTACATTTGAACTTGGCACGCGCGCCCAGCCGGCAACCTTCCTCTTCACCGTTCCCCCGCTCTCCGATGGAGGCGTGGTCAATCCTGACTCATCTCCTCTCGCTGGTGGTGAATACGCTGGTCCCGATACCTGGGACTCCTCCCCCCCCCACTGCGCTCTGGTGGGGAAGCTGGTCCTGATTTCCAACTGCTGCTCTGGGAGTCCCCGCTGGCCCCTTGCTTCTGGGGTGTCCCCCTTGTGGCCCCCCTTGCCCTGGCCACCGGCGCCCCCTTCTGTGAATCTTCCGATTCACTGGAGAGGCTCATGGAATCTCTCAGGCTACTGTCATCTTCTCCTACGCTGCCCTCGGATTGCTCCCCTTCGCTCTCCATCTCCTCCCCTCCCTGCGCTCCCGCTGCGTCCCTGACAGTATGTAACCTGAGGTACCACTGTATTTGAAAAGGAAAGGCTTTTACATCTCAAAACGGGGTATAAAGTGTTTCAGCATTTGTTGACCGTAAAACATCATCATAGAAGCATAGGCAGCTGCGTTATACAGAGTCAGACCGTTGGTCCATTCTCAGCGCTGTCTGCACTGACTGATTGTGGCTGTCCAGGATTCAGACAGGAATCACTCTCAGTCCTGCCTTAAGGTGAACTCAAGATTTGGAATGCTCTACCTCACAAGTGGGTGATGTCATTTGACTACTACTTCCATCAACATTCCTGAGCATTGGCCATGCTGACAGGAGGTGATGGAAGTCACTCTTGCATTACAGCAGGCATCCCCAAACTCGGCTCTCCAGCTGTTTTGGGACTAAAATAATAATAATATATACCCCGCCCATCTGGCTGGGTTTCCCCAGCCACTCTGGACAGCTTCCAACAAAATATTAAAATACAATAGTCTATTAAACATTAAAAGCTTCCCTAAAGAGGGCTGCCTTCAGATGTCTTCTAAAAGTCTGGTAGTTGTTTTTCTCTTTGACATCTGGTGGGAGGGCGTTCCACAGGGCGGGTGCCACTACCAAGAAGGCCCTCTGCCTGGTTCCCTGTAACTTGGCTTCTCGCAGCAAGGGGAGCCCTCGGCACTGGACCTCAGTGTCCAGGCAGACCAATGGGGGTGGAGACGCTCCTTCAGGTATACTGGACCGAGGCCGTTGAGGGCTTTAAGGGTCAGCACCAACACTTTGACTTGTGCTCGGAAACGTACTGGGAGCCAATGTAGGTCTATGTAGGTTATGTGGTCTCGGCGGCCACTCCCAGTCACCGGTCTAAAACTCCCATCAGCCCTAGCTAACAGGACCAGTGGTCAGGGATGATGGGAATTGTAGTCCCAAAACAGCTGGAGGGCTGGAGAGTTTGGGGATACCTGAATTAAAGGGATGTACCCAGTTAGCTCCCATTCTCAAGGTCGTGGAGTGATCTCACACACACTGCATTTGAGTTTTGTTATTCTTTTTTCTTTACAAGGTTGTTATTTTACTTCACCAGACCTTAACCTATTACAGTATTTGTAATAATGGATTCCAAATATCATTGAATTTATCCATGGCAAGTCTGTGTTTATATGCAAGTTGTTCATATTATATGGGGTTTTTTTCATTGCCCTATATTGAAAGATTTTTGGCAGAAGGTAACTGAAACTATCAACAGAACTGTACGGAACAACCTTACATTTACAGATCAAAATATTCTCTTGAATTATGCACCCAGCACATGGAACCTTACAAAAGGACAATACGAGTGGACTCTCCATGCCCTTACCTTGCCACAGCAAAAAGACTAGTACTGATGGATTGGAAAAATAAAAATGCGGCTCCCTTCTACTATTGGATTGAAGACTTAAACAAACTCGCTACATATGAACACACACCTCATTTGAGTTGGCTTCAGAGATGCACAATTCTCTCTTACTGCAGCTATCGTGTATGTATTTACATATGCATTGCCTTTATGAGACACACGATGAAATAAATTCTCTGGGCTTTGTGCAAAGATTTAAAAATAATTATAACAATAAAGCAATATCTCCTGGATGTAAAGGATGGATTGAAGACCTCTTATTCCAAATCAGGGTGATTTTGTAGCAGTTTCCTTTAGGGGAATGCATCTTTTCCAGCTACACATGGGAAACCCAGCCAGGTGGGCAGGGTATAAATTATTATCATTAATTAGTATTATTATTATGCTCGTGTTAAGATCTATATGAGCCAGTTCGCATGTGACTGATGCTTGAGGCATGGAGGAATGACACACACCCATTGCAACACATACTTAAGGTAGCACATGAAGTGGTCTGCCACACCAAGGCCAGTTCACATGTCTTTTTTTTCCGCAAAAAAAGGGAGGGGTGAGGTGCAGGGCAGAACACTGTGTGCAAACCATACATTTCTCTGCAGGTGCCTCCATTAAGCCTTAGCTGCATAATGAAAGCAGTGCATATCAACTTCTCCTCTGTAAGAAGAGGGGAATTGTTGGGAAGAGTTTCTGGCTCACCTCTATATCTCTAATAATAATAATAATAATAATAATAATAATAATAAATTTTATTTATATCCCACCCTCCCCAGCCGAAGCCGGGCTCAGGGCGGCTAACAACAATAAAATAGTACAACATTCTAAAATCATTTCATTATAAAATTAATTCAACTCAAAATGATGGCAACCATTAGGCTAAAGTTCTGTGAAGATTGCCAAAGGAGGGAGTCAGGCTGTGCCCTGGCCAAAGGCCTGGTGGAACAGCTCTGTCTTGCAGGCCCTGTGGAAAGATGTCAAGTCCCGCAGGGCCCTAGTCTCTTGTGACAGAGCGTTCCACCAGATTGGAGCCATAGCCGAAAAAGCCCTGGCTCTAGTTGAGGCCAGCCTAACCTCTCTGTGGCCTGGGACATTCAGGATGTTTTTGTTTGAAGACCGTAAGTTCCTCTGTGGGACATACCAGGAGAGGCGGTCCCGTAGGTACGAGGGTCCTAGGCTGTATAAGGCTTTAAAGGTTAAAACCAGCACCTTAAACCTGATCCTGTACCCCACCAGGAACCAGTGCAGCAGGTATAGCACCGGGTGAATGTGATCTCACAGCAAGGACCCCGTAAGGAGTCTCGCCGTAGCATTCTGCACCCACTGGAGTTTCTGGGTCAGTCTCAAGGGCAGCCCCACGTAGAGCGAGTTACAATAATCCAGCCTGGAGGTGACCGTCACGTGGATCACAGTGGCTAGGTCAGGGCGAGAGAGGTAAGGAGCCAACTGCTTAGCTTGGCGGAGATGAAAAAATGCTGCCTTTGTTATAGCTGCAATCTGCGCCTCCATGGAAAGGGAGGTATCGAAGATTACACCCAAACTCTTAACAGACGGTGCTGGCACTAATTACGCCCCCGCAAGAGATGGGAGTTGCTCCCCCCCCCATGATAAAAAAGAGGGCTCAGGCTGAGTACTTGACTTGCTGTGTGTGTGTGTTGTCTTCTTTTCTGTTGTACTTCCTATTCTGCTGAACAATGAGAGGAGCTGCATTCATAATGCCAAAACAAGTGGGGGGTAAGTCATATCAGAATCAGAACTCCAGCTTGGTCCTAGTGTGTCAGCATCGCCCTTGAGCCAGTGTCACCAACTGGACTCATCCACTTCAGCCCCGACTGGGCTAGGCGAGCTGGGTAGCACTTCCAGAGACCACCTTCTAAACAGGAACAGGTCAAAGTGCTGTGGACTCACAGCTTAGAGTTGTGAGCACCGGATTCACTTCCACAATACAGTCGTCGCACAGCAGAATATAGCAGAGTCTAGCAGTGTATACACGACTCGGAGAGCAGCTCTGTAGAATATCTTCTTTTATTCTATAACTACAACTATAATACAAAATTATATACAGAGCTAAATAGGTCTAAGCATAAATGAATGCTGCACTGAGTGTCTGCAGCTGCTCTTAGCAGCAACCTTATCTCTACACACGATCTCTAACACTCAGTCTCTCTCTCTCTCTCCGACACACTGACTGACTTGGTGCTGGAGCTGAATAAGTAGAAAGCAAAACACTGCTCCTCCTCTCTGGAGAATCAGCAGACTCGTCAGGAGATTCTTGGATATGGGAGGGGTGAAATCTCCTCATAGTGCAGGTTCTGAAGTATGAAGATCAAGAACGACTTCCAAAGGTCTGCCTGTTAATTAGAAAAGCAAGAGGGAGCAGCAGGGTAAAGGAATTAAATGGGCCAAATCAAAAGCTGTGACCAAAAGAAGCACAGAAAATGAGCCCCACAGCATCAACCACCACGTAGCAGAAAGTGAAGGCTTAAGGACTTGAATGGAAATCATATCTGCCCTTCTACTGCAAGGGCTCAATCCTGGCCTAATTTCTATGAGAGTTTTCTCATTGATGCTAGGATGGTTGTGATAGAACCACATCCAGCCTTTCTTTTGGGTAGGCATATAGGGATGGATGAACACATTTCTTCCCCCCTAGAGAATTTTGCTATCAAATTTCATTTCCCCCAAATTTCTCCACTGCTATGCTTGGGGACTGCAAGAAGATCAAACCTATCCATTCTTAAGGAAATCAGCCCTGAGTGCTCACTGGAAGGACAGATCCTGAAGCTGAGATTCCAATATTTTGGCCACATGAAAAGAGAAGACTCCCTGGAAAAGACCCTGATGTTGGGAAAGATGGAGGGCACAAGGAGAAAGAGACGACAGAGGACGAGATGGTTGGATAGTGTGCTCAAAGCTACCAGCATGAGTTTGACCAAACTGTGGGAGGCAGTGGAAGACAGAAGTGACTGGTGTGCTCTGGTCCATGGGGTCACGAAGAGTCGGACACGACTAAACGACTAAACAACAACAACAATGCTCAGTGTCAGGGTCTCTTAATTTGCTTCTGGTTTGGTTTTAGGAAAGAGTCCAGTGGCAACTGCTGATCTGTCATGGATTTTGTGCTTGTTTTGTGAAGATAGCTTTATTGTTGGTTTTATGTTGTTCATCGCTGTGATGTTTTACTGAATGTTGGCAGCTGTAGAGGTCAGTGTGGGGGGGTGCTGGTCACCTGCTTCCCAAGCAGTGTGAGCTTGATGGATTGTCTCCATTGCCACATCCGCACCGCATCTCTCTCCCCTTTCCGCTCTCTGTCAGGAACTGGCAATGATGCTCAGTGTTCAGAAGGCAGAGAGCAAAACTGTCCCAGCTGCACCAACAGCTACTGATTGGCAGTGCAGACATTTTTGCCAATAAATAAATAAACAACTCATGCGATGTAGGATCCTAGCCGCAATTGCTCCACGTGAGGAATTACATGTTCCAGTAGACATAAGGGAGCCACCCACACCCAGTTTGCTTGGTCTGAACCCTAAGTCAATGGACTGTTTGTTTCCATGATCATTACAAGACAAATAAATCAACGGAACTTGGAAGAGATAGTGGCAGCTTGAAGGAAGGAACTGGAATGCTACCTCAGCTACATGAATGCATAGTATCAAGCTGTTTTCCCCATTAAAGCCAATGAGACTCAGTTGGCTTCCATTATCTTCAATAGCAATAAACTCCAACTGCACACATTCAGTTCTGCAAAATCCTTTCCATCATCAAGTGTATATATAAATGATTATCATCATTATTATCAGGACCAAAGCACAGATGAAACTCATTACCACACCATTCATGTCAGTTGGTGCTGGTAATCAGCCACAGTGCTCAGATTTGGAGTTTGTGGTTTGAATAAGGATGAGAAGATTTTCCCTGTTTGGGTCTGTTATTGTTCCGTTGGTTGGATGTGCCACACTGTCTGTTCTGCCTGTCTTTCGCTTTATAGAGCAGCATTTCTGAAAACTTACTTCAGAAATGGTGCCTGCATAGTTTGCTGTGGTTTCAGCCGATGGGCTCTTTCCCTATCCCTGCCAGAGACATGAGCAATGATTAAGTCTCAGACAAAAATAAATCAATCCAGATGTGACTACATCAAGATTCTTCTTTGGAGCATGATTTGATGTGCACACACGCTTGCACACTTAGGTAACATAGAATGAGAGAGTAATATATATGCAAATACAAAACTGTGGCAAGCTGCCCATGCTCAGTGGCACGAACAATGTATGGAAATCAAACAATGGCTGGATGCAGATCACCAATGCTTAAGTACCTTCATTGGGAATGTGATTAGGTAATCTGGAATCCCCAAATCTCAAGGGAAATGTGGTTGGGGAGGTGGGTTGCTTGTGTGAAAATAGCCAGCTGAAGAATTGCATGTTGGTTTTGTTCCCTTTTAAATGCTTTCATGGAATCATAGTGTTGGAAGGGACCCTGAGGATCATCTAGTCCAGCTTCTTGCAATGCGGAAAAATGTGGCCATCCCATACGGAAATCGAACCTGCAGTCTTGGCATTATCAGCGCCACACTCTAATCAACTCAGCTATCCAGGCCGATTATTGCAGTTGATTGCCACTTTCCCCTCTGACTTGGGACAAAAGCCCACCATGACTTTCTCCTGCACAAACTCAATCGAATGAGGATGTTGCAAGGGTTTGGGAGAGCCAATTTACCACCCCATTTTCAGATGGCTCGTGAGTGTCAGTGTTAAAGAGCAAATTGCAACACCAATGATCTTCCATGCTGTTGCTCTGTTCTATTTCTTAAAAGCCTCCAGAAGTAATGCTGTGTGATGACATAGCATCATCTGGTGGGGCTGTGCAGAAAAATGGCAACATCCAAAGAGCAGGAAGGGATGGGTGATGTTGGCGACATTGCACATACCTTCTATTGTATGTGCTCATGAGTACACATTGAACTTCTGAATAGGACTACGGTAGTTAGGGAAAGAGTTATTTAGTAGTTAGTGAAAGAGGAGAGTGCAAAATATGGTTTGAAGCTCAACATCAAAAAAATGAAGATCATGGCCACTGGTCCCATCACCTCCTGGCAATTAGAAGGGGAAGAAATGGAGGCAGTGAGAGATTTTACTTTCTTGGGTTCCATGATCACTGCAGATGGTGACAGCAGCCACGAAATTAAAAGACGCCTACTTCTTCAGAGAAAAGCAATGACAAACCTAGACAGCATCTTAAAAAGCAGAGAGATCACCTTGGCAACAAAGGTCCGTATAGTTAAAGCTATGGTTTTCCTAGTATTGATGTATGGAAGTGAGAGCTGGACCATAAAGAAGGCTGATCGCCGAAGAATTGATGCTTTTGAATTATGGTGCTGGAGGAGACTCTTGAGAGTCCCATGGACTGCAAGACGAACAAACCTATCCATTCTGAAGGAAATCAGCCCTGAGTGCTCACTGGAAGGACAGATCCTGAAGCTGAGGCTCCAATACTTGGGCCGCCTCATGAGAAGAGAAGACTCCCTGGAAAAGACCCTGATGTTGGGAAAGATGGAAGGCACAAGGAGAAGGGGACGACAGAGGACGAGATGGTTGGATAGTGTTCTTGAAGCTACCAGCATGAATTTAACTAAACTGCGGGAGGCAGTGGCAGACAGGAGTGCCTGATGTGCTCTGGTCCATGGGGTCACGAAAAGTTGGACATGACTAAATGACTAAACAACAACAACAACAGTTAGGGAAAGTGTTCTGTAGGCTTCTTCCCTTCCACCACTTCTCCTTTGCAAACTGCCTCATCCCCACGCTGCCTTGCAGAGCAGAATCAGCAACCAGGGTTTCAAGACCTAAAGCAGAGGCCAAAGGTCCAGTTCTTTTGCCACTTGGTGCAGAAGCCTCAATTCCTGCAAATTGTACTGCAGGCAAAATGATGAGAAAGATCTCCAGCTTCCCATTAAGGCATCAAACCTCCCCCGGCCTCTAACGAAATAAACAATACAAAATAAAGAACTCAAGTCTGGTAACTAAACTTTTCTGGCTCTTCCTGACCCACTTTCATCACGTACTCAAAAGCACATCAGCAAGGCAACAAAGTTTTTTTATGATATATTATTTAAAAGAGGCTTTTTAAGGCAGTGAACCCAGGAAGCTAAAGATTTCATAAAATCACCCCTCTGACCATTAAAAGGATTGAACAACACATTATTTTTCATTGGTAGTGGAATTTTCAATTTGCTCTGCTCCAAAACATGTGCTTTATATTTAGAGGTAAATGACCCAGATCTTGCCTATATACATTCTTGCAGACAGAGTTAGGTAGGGAAAGTGGCACTTTCCAAGGCAGAGGAGAACTAGTGCTTGCTCTTTTAGCATCCTCTCTAATATAAGGTTGCCAACTTCTCCTTTTTTTAACCAGCCTGAGTTCCAGCGGCTTTAAGAGCAGCTTGTTCTTCAGAAATCAGCAGGAGAAGGAGTCCACAGCATGGTGATCCGAAGATGGTCAGGGAAACATTTTTTTAATGATCAGCTGGCAGCCTTCCCTAATAGCTATGAAGGCATTGTGTTCTTTTGTGTGAGTCTCTCCAATTGCTTTGATTAGCTGGTGTTACACCCAGAGGCGTCAAGAGCAGGGCTGTTGATCTAATCAGCCCAGGTGTAGAAGTTAATAGATGACCTCTCATTTATTCCATCCTCTTGAATTAGTTTTTTTTTTTTTAAGAAACAAAAACAAAGCTTGCCCGACTCTTCTGTCCGTCTTCTTGTCCCCCCTTTCTACATTTCAATTTTTTGGGTGGTAGGGTGGTTCGAGGTAGCACTGAGCACTGTAACGTTTCAAGGAATGTGTTGGCAAATTCAGAGATGTGTGAAATCAGAAGGATAGAAGCATTTCAACCTGCAACGTTGATTCAGGAGATGTGGATCAAATTTCTCAAGCATTCTTGGTCAGAATACACAAATGTTGTCCTTTTCAAACTTGGCACCCAAATTAGTAATGTATTAATTATTTCTATCCAGTCTTTCAGACTTATAAAAATAATAAATACAATGATATAAATAATAAATACAATAATATAATATAATAAATATAAAAAGCTAACAAGATAAAACAGGCCAAAAAAAAGAAAGAAAGGAAGGAAGGACTGATTCCACCTAGTTGTCTGGTTGCCGCATTCTGCAACAATTGAAGATGGGGGATGCTATTCTGAATGCTCTTCAAAGGCAGCCCTATGTACCAAGCATTA
Source organism: Podarcis cretensis (assembly GCF_951804945.1). Lineage (NCBI taxonomy): Eukaryota > Metazoa > Chordata > Lepidosauria > Squamata > Lacertidae > Podarcis > Podarcis cretensis. The sequence goes on from NC_137178.1 coordinate 67,436,590, forward strand.
CAGTAATCTCCCCTGGATGTTACTTATGCATGGATAGCTGTCATCAAAGCATCTCTCTCTAAGAAAGAACAAAGCTAGAGCATGAAGCAAAGTTGATGAAAGGCCTACAACCTCTGAAAGTTACCTGTGCATTCAACAGAAGCAGCAGATCTAAAAAGCATTCCTATACTGTCAATCTAATCCTTAAAGGGACATGCCACCTCATACTTGGTTTTCACCCATCTGTCAATGGAAAAGTCTGCCATCGGGGTAAAGTCAAACCGTTGGAGAGTTACAGCACCCGCTGTGGCTGTAGAGACCAGTACAGGAGAGACATATTCCATTGCAGCTGGGCTAAATGAAGGCATCAATTTTTGCTGCTACAGGGGCACCATAGTGTTTCTTCTCTCTGTGCTCCTCCCAGCTGTCTGTATGCAGGCACACAGTAGGGTGTGGCAAAGTTGCTCTGCCAACAGGCCTGGTGCCTGAAGCTATATCCCATAAAACATAACCTTGGGGATCCTTCCGTTCTGTGTACACGATCAAGTCAGCATAGACATCACTGAGACAGAGGTGCAAACATGCTAGGACTGTGAGCTTGGAACAGCTCATCTCTGTTTGAACCTTTGTCCTAAACACTTCCCGATGTAGCGCAAATAGAAGGCACTGAGGTGCTGCTCCTGGCAGTAATTTGCCCATGACTCACTTCTATTAAGCAGTTTCCTAAACACAAAAGCCTGTAGAGACCTTCATCTTTGTACAGTGGCACCCCATCAAACATATGGCTGGAGAGCATGCAGCTTCCATCCCAAGTGAGCGGCATGGGGGAGAGGTGCGCACCCCCCGCCCCATGGCTGGCAGTGTGCAGCTTCGCTCCCCCCACACTATCCATGGTAATTTGGGGGCACTGAGCGGATATTTGCACCCCGGCGCCGCATCTGCTAAAGACAGCCCTGCTTAGACCCTCCAAGTGTCCCTATTTTCCAGGGACAGTCCCCAATTTACAGAAGCCTTCCCAGTTTCTGATTTGATCCTGGAATGTCCTGCTTTTCCTTAGGACATCCCTATTTTCATCAGAGAAATACTGGAGGCTACGCAAACCTTGGTGAAGTCATAATACTGCACCAAGGGAGAGAGGATGGGGAAAGAATGTGAGTGACCTCTATGGGGCACTTTTGGTCTTTAAATACAGTGGTACCTTGGGTTACATACGCCTCAGGTTACATATGCTTCAGGTTACAGACTCCGCTAACCCAGAAATAGTGCTTCAGGTTAAGAACTTTGCTTCAGGATGAGAATAGAAATTGTGCGCCGGTGGCGCGGCAGGAGCAGGAGGCCCCATTAGCTAAAGTGGTGCTTCAGGTTAAGAACAGTTTCAGGTTAAGTATGGACCTCCAGAACGAATTAAGTACTTAACCCAAGGTACCACTGTATTGGCCACTAGCATCACATTCTCCCATAACCTTTTGGAGAGGTGAGCCATTATCACAGCTGCCTTGCCAACATGCTTGTCCAGCTCAGCATCAATGGAGAAGTTGCTGGTTATGATGGTAACCAAAAATTTGACAAAATCATCTACCACCTCAAGCATATGGTCACCAATGCTGATGCGAGGAGTGCTGGCAACATTCTGACCCAAGATGTTGGTCTTCGTCAGACTGATAGTGAGGCATTTTGATTTGATGTAAAGCAGAAACAGAGCTGGGTGTCTTCCATGTATTGAGGGCTCCCAGCTAGATAATCTCTCATAGTGATTTCATATAGATGCTAAGCAATAGCTTGGGGAAAATACCATAACACAAGTTTGATGGCACTGAACCATTGCCCCCCCAGCACTATCTTCTGGATTCTGCCAACCAGGTAGAAGCAGGGCAAAAACAGTGCATCCAACTCTCCCTTTGGGTGAGTAACCCATGGCTGAGGATATCAAATAATAGAGTCCTAAGAGAATAGCTGAGACAGAGTTTCTCTTTGGGTAAAGGTCATCCACCAGAATAACCAAAAACATTTCTGGCTGGAGTCCAGTGTAAAATAAATCCAGATAGCCAGCATCATTTGGGAGTAGTACTGAGCCACCATGCCTGTATACATGTGGTTGATAGTAAATAGCTTTGTAAACAAGCATTTTGGTTTCCCTGTGAATGCCCTGGTTGTCAAACACTCTGCACTTCAACTGGGAGAAAGTTGAACTTGCAGAGCTCAGACGATGCTGGATTTTGACATCAATGTCGGCCCTTGTGGAAAGATAAGTAGGAGAAGTGATCAACATTTTCCAATGTTACACCAATGGGTTGGATTTGTGGTGCTTGTGAAACATGGACCGCTTATAAACGCCATCTCCAGCTCCTCGAAAGATTCCATCAATCGTGTCTCCGAAAATTCTTGCACATCACTTGGGAAGACAGGCAAACTAATGCCAGTTTACTGGAAGAAGCAAATGTCGCCAGTGTCCAAGCAATGATTCTTCAACATCAACTTTGGTGGACTGGTCATGTTGCGCGGATGCCTGATTATCGTCTTCCAAAGCAACTACTCTATTCTAAACTTAAAAATGGAAAGCGTAATGCTGGTGGTCAACAAAAGAGGTTTAAAGACTATCTCAAGGCAAATCTTTAAAAGTGTAGTATAAACACCAACAATTGGGAAACACTGGCCTGCGAGTGCTCCAATTGGAGAGCAGACTTTACCAAAGGTGTCATGGACTTTGAAGAAACTCAAACTCAGGACAAAAAGGAGAAACATGCTAAGAGGAAGGCACGTTTGGCAAGCCCTCACAGTGATCAACTCCTGCCCAGAAACCTATGTTCCCACTGTTTGGGATGTGTGTATCCCAAACTGGCCTCCACAGTCACTTACAGTCACACTGTTAAAACCATGTTTTGTTTTGTTAAATTTTTATTTTGCAAAAAGAAAACAAAAACAAATTTCAAATGTCAACACATCAGATAGAATAATCAATACAAATTAAGATGACATAAAAAGAGTAAAAACAACTTCCCTCCACCCGTATGTGACTTTTCCTTTTAAATTTTACTTCTCTCGTTGTGTTCTTCTGCTATCTTATACCAACGTTTCTGTTATGCCTGTTATTACTCTGTCGCTTCTCCTTGCGATATCTTAGACTTCATATCAATATTTCAATACCAAAACAATGTTTTCCCATATATTCCTTTACGCAACTCCATTCTTTTTTTATTGTTTGGTTTGATTTTCCTCTTATAATTGCGGTCAATTTTGCCATATTTATAAATTCACAAAATTTGCTCTGCCAATCCCTTATTGTTGGGGCTTATTCCTCTTTCCATTTTTGCAGTCAAGATCCTGGCAGCTGCTGTTGCATATTGGAATATATTTTTCATACTTTTGGGGATATCTTCCATTACTAAACTCAGAAGGAAAGCTTCTGGTTTTTTCTTAAAATGATATGTTAAATATCTTTTTTAATTCTTCATGTATATTGCACCAAAATATAATTCTGCATCCCCACCAAAAATGGTACAGTACATTGTACCTTTTTCCATTTTACATTCCAGCATACATTGGATTTTTGCTTGTAAATTCTGGCCAATTTATCTGGTGTTAAATACCAACGATATAACATGTTCATAAAATTCTCTCTAATCATGTAGCAAGCTGTAAATTTCATGTCCTGTTTCCATGGTCTCTCCCATTGTTGCATTTGTATCGAATACCCAAAATCCTGGGCCCATTTTGTCATAGCTTCTTTGACCTCCTCATCTTTTAATTCTCACTCCAATAATAAATTGTGCATTCTAGATAGGTTCTTTTTGGGGCTCTTCAACAATTCTGTTTGTAATTGTGACTCCTGTTCTTCAAATCCAATTTTTTTATCTTGATTATATGTGAGCAATTTGATGATATTGTATCCAACTAGAACAGTATTGTTTGATTTCCTCATAAGATCTTAATTTTAATTGACCCTGTTCCTCTTTTAACAACTGTTGATACGTTGCCCATTCTCTCTCCATATTTTTCGTCTTTACTGATAAAACCTCCCCTAGTGCCAACCTCCATGGTGTTTTTGGTGTTAAAACCGTGTTTATGGAAGACAATCTTATTCGGTTACGAGTGATCACCAAAGAAGAAGATACATGTGCAACATGCATACAATATACATGGTCAAACACCCCCAGCCACATGGACAAAGATTCGTGTTTTCAGCACTTACAAATGTAGTAAAAAAAGAAAACAAACAAACAAACATTTATCCTAACTGTTAAAATCCCAATTTTGTTATCATTGTTAGATGACTTCCTCGAATCCCCCTAGCTAAGTTTCCATATAACTCATTGTAGCAGTTTTCCAATGCTACTTTCAAATGAGATTAGCTTAATCAATTAACATCTTTCTTTTCATATTGTGTCCTATCCATAATGTTATATAATTTAACATATTTAACTCCTAGGCCAATTTGGTACTTACAAGTTGTTCTACTTTTGTTATCTTAGAATATTTAACTAAATAGTCCTTACATTTCTTCCATTCTTCTTGATACTCCTCCTCTTTCTGTTCGCATATTCTTCCAGTCAGGTCAGCCAGCTCCAAAAAGTCCATCATCTTCATCTGCCATTCCTCCACTGTTGGTATTTCTTGTAGTTTCTAGTTTTTGGCTAACAAAATTCTTGCTGCAGTTATGGCATACAAAAACAATCTAACATCTTTCTTGGGCAATTCCAAACCTATTATTCCAAGTAGAAAGGCCTCTGGGTTTTTTTTATAAATGTATATTTCAACAACTTTTTCAGCTCATTGTAAATCTTTTCCCAGAAGTCTTTCACCTTCGGACACGTCCACCACATCTGGTAAAAGGTACCTTCCTTTTCTTTACATTTCCAACATAAATGATCACTCGTATGATAAATCTTTGCTAGTTTTACTGGGGTTAACTACCATCTATACATCATTTTCATGATATTTTCTTTTAATACAGTGCATGCAGTAAACTTAACCCCTTTCTTCCAGAATAGTACTTCTCACAGCTGTCCAGTACACAAATTGCATCAAAATGTTTCTGAAATTGCCTACAACAAGTACAAAGTCCCTTTCCATGTTCAAAGAAGCTCACTTTTAGCACAATGTGGTTCAGTTCCTTCATGATTTGCTGCTCTACTCATTGTTTAATCTCCATTTCAAACATACCTTTGATTTAAACACGCTTATTTGTGGGTTATTTTAAGTAAGATGTTTTCTGTAATCAAGATGCTACACTATGTTTTGCAGTTATTATACATCTATTGCATTGGTGGTGGTTGAAAGTAAACTCTTTTTCCTTCTATTTTCATTAGCATACGTTATGGAACTATTTTTAGAGGTCATTTGCACAATTAAGGCTATGGGGCAATGTGTAGATGATTAGATGAAAATATGGAACTGAAATCAATTTAGAATTTGAACACACTGGTAATATGAGTTTCAACAATCTATAGTTGTAATAATTGTTCCTATTTTCATTCACATCTAGAACTATTAACACTACTTTTGTGTTTCCAACATAGCTGTCAACTTACAGATTTAAAAATAAGGGACCAGCAGCCTCGAAAATAAGGGATCAGCAGCCAAAATAAGGGATTTTCAGAGCACAGGTATGTTCAACTTCTGAGCCCCTCTGAGCCAAAGGCAGAAAGCCCAGCTAGCAGCCAAACAAAGCCTCAAGCGGTAGTTCCCACAGCGCAGCAATCCGGCAAAGGGGATGCAGCAAAGAAAAGTACCGTCACCTCTCCGCTGGGAAGCACTGAGCAAAGGCGAGTCCCCAGGCAACGCGGCCAATTTGATCAGCACAAGGCATGCAAGCTCCACCCCCCAGTCGTTCTTAGACTCCTTATTGGGTGAGCAACGCAGTCAAGCAACACTGTTGGAGCCTCCCTCCCTGGCCAGTAGGGAGGGAGGGAGGGAGAGGAGCTGCTTCCTTTGAAACCTGGGAAATTTAAGGGACATCATCAGTAAGGGACAGCAGCAGGACACAGCACTGGGATAAGGGACTTTCCCGCCAAATAAGGGACAGTTGACAGCTATGGTTTCCACCAGGGGCTGGGTCCTCCAACCTGCTGGCAAACTTCCCCAACAAACACAGCCGCCTCTCACCAACAAAACGTTACTACGCTAACTGCTTAGATGATGGCTGTGGGATCATTTTGGCTTCCTCCCTGCAGGCGACAGAAATATTGAGTGTTATTGATATGTTTCATATGGAGGGGAACAATATACCATCTAGGTTACCATTGAGACTTGTAAAATCTTTTTCTTAGCACCATATCTGCAAGAGTTCAAACACTGTTTTTCCACTGCCAGATCTAGCCGTTTTGTGGCAACAATTCTCAAAAATTAGCATAAATTTGTCTGCATAAATTGATGTTGTAGCTTGCATTTTCAGTAATAGATTGTAAATAAATATTCTATTTATTTAGAAAAATTATAAATGCTTTATAATAAAAAGAAACCATGATGGAGTTTACTTAACATAATATAAAATAATTATCAATAATACACGGATAAAAGCAGTCAAAACTTAGAAACAAGTATAGATAGCTAAAGTATATGTTTTGTTAGGCTTGCTAAAAATAATAACAGCAGGCATGTAAAATAATATTGTGTCTACTCAAATTAACAGGCAGGGAGCTTCACAGCATAGGTGCTGCCACAATTCCTCACGAGGGCAGAATCCACATCTTCCTACAAATCCCTTAAAAATTTGGAATATAATCACAATTTCAGCTTCTTTTGTCTTCTGACATTACTATTACCATTACCATTACCATTATTATTAATGTTGCCAATATATTATCTGAAAGTATTGAAACAAGTGTGGCTTTTGCCCACCTGTTTTTACTGCAATCTTTTTTGTAGGTAATTTTTTTACCAATCATTCAAATACCAAAGCGATTACTGTGATACCACACTATTAATCTGGATAACACAACATAATTTTGGATGACTAGAATTCACCCAAACATTCCTGAAGCATATAAAGATGGGAGGTGGCTAGGGCAGTAATTAATTAGTATCATGGGGGGACTGAAAGAGTATAATTAAGGAGAGCTCAAGTGAATTTAGAATATAAGACTATAGTAAGCATTTCATACTAATGGGGATTATTAGTTAATGTTGGTTGCGACCTCTGAATATGGTGATTTTGGCAATGCTACATCTGATGGACAAGCAAAATAAAAATTACAGATGTGGGATACAGTCATTCCCATTAGTGAAATTAATGGGAGCTGAGCTGCTTTCAATGGAGTCACAATTAGAGCCCTGGTCATCAGACTCCGGAGATTTGTAATAAGTCAAAGAGGCAATTTGTTGCTTGCTTCCTAATTTGATATGGGATTAACATAATTTACTACATGTGATAGCTTTTGGCTACATGATGTGGAATCAATCAGCTGCTCCTGCCTTGTCGCTTCAGAACCCCAGGCTGTTATTAATGGCTATCTTTACTAGTGCGCATTGTTACCAATCACAGCATAATTACAAAAGGATCAAGAAGGAGCGATGGATTCATTATTGCCTTATTGCTCTAGGCAGGTCTTCAAAAGAAGACTGATGCATATAACCCATTAGATCATGTCATATACCCTTTCTACATTGTCTCCACATGTGGCACAAATCAATGTCCTTGTATAATAATAATAATAATAATAATAATAATAATAATAACAGCTTGCCCATCTCACTGGGTTGCCCCAGCCACTCTCCCTGACATCATGTCATCTTGTTTGTGAGCCACAAAGTTCTCAGGAGAACAATAAAACACACTGACACAGAGTATTTTGCTTTATGGGTTCAAATAGGCCACAACTTTATTGGTTACAGATGTGAGCAGTTTGGCTTAGGCATTGGGGTGAAGCCAGGCTATATCATGATTCCTGCCTGGCTGCAGGGAGTCCACAGAAGGGTAAACCACCAAATAAGGGCACCCCGAGGGGTATCCATAGGGGCTGTGACATGGCCTTAGCCCACGTCCAGGCTTCAGACAGTATTCACACCCCAGATCCTTTTAACAGGATACCCTTACTGAGGAGGGGCAGGCGACGGCAACAACCTCCCCTCCAACCAAACAAACAAAGGATTACCCAATGCCTAACCTCACGAAAGTTGTGACAATTGCTACTAGGTAGGCAGAAACCAAATGGCCGGTGCCAATTTGCCAAGTGGGAAAATCCCTACCCGGCCCCAACAACATGGCGACCGACAATTGCCATAGCAAGGTCATATTTCATCCTGTTTCCTGTTATCTCTTTGCCTTCTTTTCTCCAGTTCTTTCTACATCAGGGGTGGCCAACTCCCAAGTAGCTGCAATCTACTTTCTGAATTAAAATCTGGCAGGGGGTGTTTCAGGTCAAAGTTGTTGAGCTCTCTTTAGGGACAAGGAAAGCCCTTTTTTAAGGGGTTCAACTCAAAGTTGCCCAGTGATCTACCGGTAGATCACAATCTACCTGTTGGACATGCCTGTTCTACATCAAGCAAACCAAATATGATGTTCCCTTATACAGTGGTACCTCAGGTTAAGTACTTAATTCGTTCTGGAGGTCCGTACTTAACCTGAAACTGTTCTTAACCTGAAACACCACTTTAGCTAATGGGGCCTCCCGCTGCTTCTGCACCGCCGGAGCATGATTTCTGTTCTCATCCTGAAGCAAAGTTCTTAGCCTGAAGCACTATTTCTGGGTTAGCGGAGTCTGTAACCTGAAGCGTATGTAACCTGAAGCGTATGTAACTCGAGGTAACACTGTACAACCCATTCTCTTTCACTGCATCTCAGTGTCTAGAATTCTCTCTCTCTCTCTCTCTCTCTCTCACACACACACACACACACACACACAGAGAGAGAGCGAGAGAGAGCACTACATGGTGCAACAAACAATTCGTATCAGATGAGGAAGTTCTGTCTACTTTACCTTCTGTGATGTCGACACCTTGAGTACTATTTTTAGAAAGCTTTAAAGAACATGATGATTTGATTAAAATTGGGAAAGCCAGAGGGTGAGGTTTATGGATTTAATTAAGCCAAACCACCACCTTTGCCTCCATTATTCAGGCACTCCTGCCAGTTTCCCCTTTCTTCAAATATCTCATTTGAAACAATAGTTTGCTACAGAAGCCATTCACACTGGGTGTGGTGATCTAGTGTCATATTAACATAGCTCCTGTAGGGAGAGATAAGTATTTGAAGGTAAATATTATGTGTTCATGAAGCTCAGGCTGGATGACAGTTGTCATTTCATTTCACCTATTAGCGAAATCTGAGGTGATTTTTGAGCAAATTGCCTGATAAACTTCAAGGGAAGTAAAGAAAGAAAAAATGCCAGTAAGACTAGCAAAAGGTCTTAGGTGCCTCTGAATATCACCTTAAGGAACATTTGAGGTGAATTTGGAGGGCTCTGTTCAGGAAAAATATCTGAAGAATTTCAAGCATTTCGAGATATTAGAATAAATTATTGGGTGGAGGGAGAAATTCACATGAATATTTGGAATAGGCAAAAAGTCTCTATGAAATAACATTTTGAAGTAAAAGCCATACTTTGATTTTAGATTCATATACAACACCTGCTAGTTTTTACAAATGCTTGCATTATTATTTTTTACATGAGGCACTAAATACTGAAATCAACGAGTTTCCTTTTCCCTTTTTTAACTTTTCATGCATTTAATCTCATGGGTGAATTTTCTCGTCTTGTTATGCATTGTTCTTCCATTTAGTTGCTGGCATTTTCGACTTTTTTTCCTCTCCATAACAAAACTTCACGTTTAAGAAACAGTGCTGTCCAATTAATCTGATTAATTAAATAAATGTTGCAGCCCTGTTAGTGAATGTACCCTGGGTGATGAAATGAATATTCAAACACTTCAACAGAGGGAGTTAAAGTTTTGTAATACCCTGTACTCTTCTCATGCCAAGCTTGCAGGGAGAAATTACAAGCAGCAAACTATAGCTCTCAGCAAACAAGTGATAAAAATACAGAGTACTTTCCACTGGCATCAAGTTTTTCATCCGTAGCCATTAAAAATATATATACAGTATAAGAAAAGGCATGAGGAAATGGAGATAAGCAATCGTTTGCACCAGGCAATCGTTTGCATGTCTCCAAAGAAACAATTAGGTTTGATGGCAGCAGCAATTGCGACCCAACCTGTCTCCTCTCAATTTCCTGTACAGTAATGTGTGTCATAATCCATGTCCTGATTGGCCCAGGATTCTCCCTCAGAAAAAAACAAAACCTTTGAATGCATGTTAGTTAGCATGTGTGCTGGCAGCAAACAGTGGGACTAGCAACCCTGTTGCAGACCCTCCAAGTGTCCCTATTTTCCAGGAACAGCCCCAGAATCGTCATGTTTTCCAATTTGATCCTGGAATGCCCCACTTTTCCTTAGGATGTCCCTATTTTCACTGAAGAAATGTTGCCGGGTATGGAGCTATGCGACCCCTGAGCCAAGGAGATAACTATACAAGCTTTAGAAGACATCTGACAGCAGTCCTGTATAGGGAAGTTTTTAATGTTTTATTACATTCTTATGTATGTTGGAAGCCACCCAGAGTGGCTGGGGCAACCCAGTTGGATGGGCAGCATATTAGTATTACAGTGGTACCTCGGGTTAAGTACTTAATTTGTTCTGGAGGTCCGTTCTAACCTGAAACTGTTCTTAACCTGAAGCACCACTTTAGCTAATGGGGCCTTCTGCTGCCGCCGCACTGCCGGAGCACGATTTCTGCTCTCATCCTGAAGCAAAGTTCTTAACCTGAAGCACTATTTCTGGGTTAGTGGAGTCTGTAACCTGAAGCGTATGTAGCCCGAGGTACCACTGTATTATTGTTATTGTTATTGTTATTGTTATTGTTATTAAACAGGATGTTCCTATTTTCCTCAGAGAAATGTTGGAGGTTATGCTATTACTCCCTTTACAAACACACGTGAGTGGAATCATGTGAGATAAGGAGCACACTCAGCTTTGTATCTGGTGGAAAATTGGGGAGAAATAGAGAGTTTGGAAGGTTTAATCAGCCACCCTTTATCCTTCAACTATGTTTCACGGGTCTTGTGCATTCATAAAATATTTTAAAATGCAAGCAGTTATTGCACAACAACAAACTGACTTTCCCCTTATAATAAATCCTTGCTGCATTCACAAGCTTATCTGGAAGCACCTTGTTTATGAAGAATTTATAGACCTGGTTTATTTATAGAACACTATGAAAGTTGTGTACCACAGACACCATGTAGCGAGGGCTGAATAATGGCAGAGGAGGTATTGTATTCTTTTATTTTTTTTAAAAAAATCACCAGACAAATCTGTTGAAATAGTCTAAAATTGATAAAGACTGTAATAAACTCCAACACCTGTTCATTGCCTTAAATGAATCCCAATTTATCTCTGTGTTCTGTTAGCTCCAAGAAGTGAGAAGTGCACACTCCTGAGGACAAACCCACCGAACAGATGCTTTATGCTTTGGCATATTAAATTATGTACGGCACCTGAACATTTTTCTTCATTAACGTGCAAATTGCATCAGAATTTCACCACAAATTTGTGTCTGTCCTGTGCTCTAAGGAAATCACACACACACACACACACATTTAATCTCATCTTGAAATGTAGAAATAATGACTGCAGAATGGCTCATGTTTCCCAGTTCCTTCTGAGAGTCATCAGGATAGCAAAATAGCCTCTCTCTTGACTTTTTGACAGTTGTGAGTTTTGTACCTGCTGTGGGAAGTGCGAGGCACTGGCAAGCCATCTGTTAATACGGATGGGTTCTGTTCCTTAGCGAAAACACAGTGTGACTGTTCAGTAATGGGGAAAGGAAATACACTAAGCATTTGGTTCGCTTTGTATTAGATTTCTGCCAAATATCTTCTACTTTGGAGTAGTTTGAGGGGGTTGAAAGTGATAAGTTCACTCTAGTCAAAAAAATCACCCAGAAAATATGTTGTTGTTAAAAACTTACCTTTCCCAATCCCATTCAGTGTTAGGATTCCTGCTCTGTGTTTGCAGTCATGAAATTGTTGTTTATCACATGGCGGTGTATGTTTTCATTCCACAGTGTGGGAACTGATGGACAGGATGTTTTGTACTACTGTGTTCTGGAATGTAAGACCATTATCCTTTGTTCTTTCTCTCTTTGCTGTCTGATGAGAAAGAGGAAGGAGCCAAGTTAAAATGCTCCGAGTGTATCATATGTAAATAAACGTAGATTAGCCAAAATGCTGTGCTACTGAGTTCTGTTACGCAAAGCGTGTTCTCCCTCATGGAGAGCACGTGTTGCGGTGGGGTCTGCCGAGCCACCCCTCTGTTGCCAGGCAGGGTCTCTAAAGATGGCCTGGGGCAGTGATTGGTTCACTGGGTTGCTGGGGTAAAAGTTATGTTGCAATTTTGGTGGGAGGGGTAAAATGTTTAAATACTCTGCACGCAGCCTGGAGCTTTCTCTTTGCTGTATGCAACGGATCACCCGCCCACTAACCCTTGAGTAAGGGGTTGTTGTATTGACCTTGCTATGCCTGTCATGGGGTCGTCTGCCATTGGGGCAGGGGCCTGGTAGGAATTTTGTCCATCTGGCTGATTGGCTGGGCCATTTGGTTTTTGCCTACTGTGTAGCAAATCGTCAAAACTTGTAAGATTGCGGTTAGGCATTGGTTATAAATTGGTTGGAGGAAGGGTTAGGATAGGCTGGGCCTGCTCCTCCATGATTTCTGCGGAAAGGGAATTCCGTTAAAGGAATCCAGGGGCTTACCATCTTTTCGTCCAATCCCTGGAATGGGACTAGGGCCGGCAAGCCTTGGGGAGCATGCGGGTGAGAGTTGAGGGCCTGTGGCTCAGCTCCATTTCTCCCCGATTTGTTTTCCCTTACTGGCTTTCGGTGGTGCCTGAAAGTCAGTTCTGTCCCCAGGCGGCGGCGGGGGGGGGGGGGACGACAGATAGTCTTAACCAATGCCTAAACAACCACTCACAGTTTTGTATTTAAATAAAGTTTTGGCCAAAATTATGCCAAAAACCTTAAACAAAAATTAAGTGTGCGTTGTGAGTTATTTGGGGGGTGGCTTGGGGACCTTGACACGCAAACTGCAAATACTCTGCAGGATCAAGAGTGTGCTGATGCTTCTTGGTATCAGTCGCTGTGATTTTCTGGCAGAAGAAAGCTTTTGAAGCTCCCGAATGACAGCCAGGAGGGAGAGAACATGCCAGTTGGGCATGTGTCTCTACCAAGGTCCTACACGGGACGATCCTAACATTCAGTAGCATTGTTTCCCCTAGTTGGCTGCAGCTGTGGCCTTTGTCCTACCAGTCTCATAGGTGGTCCCACCCAGTCATGGGTCACATAGAGTTGATGTCACAATACAACCTCAGTCCTAGGCAATCAGATTTGACTCTGTGAAGATGTCTCCAAAGGCAAAGAAGGGCAGTTGAGGGCCTAAACCTATAATGTTTAAACATGTGGCATCTTAACCCTTAAAACTGCGAAAACCTTACCCCCAAAACTGCCAAAATATATTTTTCGTTCCCAATCCTAAAAATAATTGTGCACCTCAACATGCTCATTTAGCTAAGTTGGTATTTAGTTAAATAGCGTTCTCAGACATCATAGGCGGTCACATAAATCAAGTCTTTCCACAAGTAGTAATTTGCCTACCATGGCGTAGGATTTCACACAGTATATTCTGATATTTGCCTATACCGCAGTAAGCTTAGAGGAAATGTACATGGGCTTCTTTGACTTATTGTGTTCACATTGAATTTGGTTTGTCAATTGCCATGTTTCAAAGTGATAGCCAATGAAGTCTCAAGAGTAATCAGAAAATGATTCTTTATTGCTGTTGCAGGAAATGGATTATATATGGATTTGGGGCTGGTTTTGTCCAGGAGAACAGATTGCGTGGTGTGTTCCCACCTCCCACCAAAAGAAATAAAGACACAAGACACCATAGTTAAGGTTAATGAGTGAGAATTGGCCCCAACTTTATTGATTGCAGGAAATGAGCGGTATTGACCTAGGCATTGGTCCTAATCAACTATCTGGCTTCAGGCTGTATGCCTGAGAGGCCGGGAAGGGTTAACACCAGCAGGGAGAGTCCTGCTGATGCACACCAACTAGGCACTCCCCTGGGGTCACCACTCAGGGGTGTGCCTTGGGCCCTGGCCTCCCTAGGCTTCGGACGGGGCCACGCCCCTGGAGTCCTTTACCGGACTACCCTTCGCAACCGGGGGGAGGTGATGGTGCTCCTCCCCCCTCCCATCCACCTACATAACAATACCCCAACCAATGCCTCACCGCCAAACCGAGAAAGTTGTGACAATTTGCTACGAGGTAGGCAAAAAAACCAAATGGCTGGTGCCAATTTGCCAAGTGGAAAAATTCCTACCAGGCCCCTTAACGGCGACCAACCAAAGTCCATAGCAAGGTCAAAGGAAAACCTTAAAGGGAGGGTGGGTGGGAAACTCCCCAGCTGATCGGCAGCAAAGAGGGAGCTCCTCTGCTGCGCTTGCCTTAAGAGCGGCAAGCCACGCCCCCTGAGCCAGCCGATAGGCTGGCCAGGGGATGACGCGGCAGAGGATCCCCCCTGTATGTGCGGGCCTGAGAGCCAGCCTCCGTGCGGGCATTTGGAAGCCCACAACCCCACCTCCTCCCTAGGGTCGGAAGTGGCTTTATGCACCTATACCTAAAGGGCCAGGATTTTAGCCCAAGCCACCAAGCCTTGCTTGCCACTTTTCTTATGCTCTCAGTAAATGAGAAATTAATTTCCAGGAGGCTCATTTCTTCCAAAGAGCACTTCTTTAAAAGCCCAACAAGTGCTTTCTTTTCAAGAAATGAGTGGGCTGCATTTTGAAGGTCCCACTGAGTGATTTGGTTTGCAGCAAAATGTGTGCTCCCTTCCTCTTGTTCTTTTGTTTGGAATGCAGCCAAGTCAAGTATTCATGCATGGGGAAAGAGAGGATGACAGCTTTGGACAGGAGGCTGATGCTGGGCTTGTTCTTGCTGCATGCAGCTATTGGCACTGAATGTCATGCAAAGGTCATCAAGATATGTGGAATGAAATGGCCATCTTAAAAGCCTAGAATGTTGAAGGAGCAGCGCTAGAGACTGACCATTAAACATCTTTCAGCATTCACCATCAGCGGGAATTTTGTCCAGCAGCAATATTATACATCAGAACAACAGCCAGCTCAACGAGGACAATTGCTAAGGTGCTTTAAACAGAGAGAAACCCTCATATGCTTACTTTATGTTTGGGGAAATAATCAGTGTGGAAACACGAAAAATTAACTTCCTTCATGCTGTCAGTGGAAAGATGAACCTCATGATCCTGTGCCATTGATTTAACTGGTGTATACTATGCAAGCTTGTTTATATTCTCCATGTACACAGAGAGTATACCTATAAACACCAAACGTTAAGGCAAAAAATAGGAGACATGCTTGTGAGCTCCTAGAGGGCTCTGCAGACTGTTATGTTTTGTGGGTGCATTCTGCAATGTGTCATTGTGCATTAATAGTGTGTTAATGGTGGATCAGACTGGACTGTCATTCCACTCTATTCTGTAACGCTTCCCCAATGTTACTGCATTGTTACCATCGGGAGAAGAATTATTCGGCCACATTCACATCGTAGGAATATTGTAAACTGTAGTTTTCAAACAGTACTGGGAGTTGTTAGGAGCCCCTATTCCAACTCCCAGAGCTACAATTCTCAGAGTGGTTTAACAGTCAATCCCTCAGTCAGCAGGAAGTTTGGGGACATGGAAGCACAGCAGTATGTTGACTCTGAAACTTTGGCAGGTACCTACTGTACTGCAAGTGGGATTTTGCTTAGCCACCCTGATACTATCATGAGCTCAAATCATAATGAAAGCACCATAAAAGGGGTATCTGGAGGAGCTTCTGGCTGGTGATGGTTGGATACAGAAGGCTGGACTGGGTAGGCCTTTAGTCTGATCTAGGATGGCAGTGCTTACATTCTTAAGGCAAGTGGAGATGAGCATTAGCTTGGTTGGAACATAGACAAACTCCAGGACCAAAGAAAGACATATTTAAATCACATGTGAGCCCACGACAGCTTATCATTTAAAATGAAAAGCAATACGGGTGGATAAGCCCCTTGTTTTGCATGGGACTACCTGTCCTTTATGGGACACGGGTGGTGACAAGACACAGGTGAAGACAAGACAGATAAGCCCGGTTCCCACATAACATGAAACCATAGTTTAAAAAGAAAATATAGTTTAATGTACCTCAGGGGACTGGGTGGCACTGTGGGTTAAACCACAAAGCCTAGGACTTGCCGATCAGAAGGTTGGCGGTTCGAATCCCCACAACGGGGTGAGCTGCCATTGCTCGGTCCCTGCTCCTGCCAACCTAGCAGTTCGAAAGCATGTCAAAGTGCAGGTAGATAAATAGGTAAATGGTGTTTCCGTGCACTGCTCTGGTTCGCCAGAAGCGGCTTAGTCATGCTGGCCACATGACCCGGAAGCTGTACGCCGGCTCCCTCAGCCAATAAAGCGAGATGAGCGCCGTAACCCCAGAGTTGGTCACGATTGGACCTAATGGTCAGGGGCCCCTTTACCTATCCTTTTGCTGCTGCTACCCTGGCATAGAAATGCCTGCTCTCCAGTATGAGATCTCAACCTTAAAACATTGTTTCCTGGTCTGGGGCAAGACTGGGTAAAAAACATTTCCAGCTCTATTACAAGCAAGATTCTAAACTCTGCTTAGTTAAAGATCCTTAGAAAAAGCTGGGTGTGTCTCTTTTCTAAATGAACATCACAGAAATTCCTTGAGCATGCTACTTATTTATACCTTTGTAGGATAATCAGGATCAAATGAGAAAGAAACAATATATGCTTCAGTCATCCAGCAAAGAACATGCATGTGTATGCTCTCTTAAACATTAGGTGATTTCTTTTGCTATGTTAGATATTTTTAATTCTTGGCAGCAGCTGCTTCTTCTTCTTCTTCTTCTTCTTCTTCTTCTTCTTCTTCTTCTTCTTCAGTCCATTCCTTTGAAACTTCTCAAGAAGCATGACGATGATGATGATGATAGCTTTAATGTACCCTCTGTTGTTCTGCACCCATCCCTAGACCCTGTCTATTTCCTTTGGGAACTGCAGTAATTGAAGTGTTTATTTTTGAAGAAAATGGATATAGTGGCAGCTGCTACATTAGCAGTTTGGGTGATAAATGAAACCTTTAATGTTTTGTGAAGTTTTATATAATATGTATGTGTGTGTGTATATATATATATCTTCAATGAGTATGCAGAGAAGCTGAGCCATATTGAAATGCAATGGACTTTGCAAGAGGCCGTGGGATTTGTTTTGCTGCTTAGAAGGTGAAAAAATCGCCATAGCATTTGGCAGTATTCCAGCACCAGGTTGCTGAGGCCCACTTGCGATTTATGGAAGGCAAGTGATACAAACAAGATTCCACAAACCAACCATCTGAAATGACTGGGGAGAAATCCATCATGGTTCCTGCGCTTCAAGTCGGGAAATCCACGATGGTCTTGTTATGTTTTATAGTGCTGAAGCACAAGCTGAATCATTTGTTGTCCCCCATGCCCATGTTGATTTATGGTGCATTACACAAACATAGAACCAGCCTCAAATCACACTCTGCACATGCCACTTGTGTCAGATGAAAAGAAACTCCTGGCCAAGGAAGGGCTGAGATATGCAAACACTCAGAGAATTTCTAAGCCAAATGAAAAGTTTTGGAAAGACTGGAGACATTTCTTTGAGGGCTTCCATACGGTGAGGGGCTGAAAGCAGAACAGCCTGAAAAACATACATTGTGTTACATAAATCCACCTACCTCAGCTTGTTTTCATCTCAAGAAGGCTTATTTTCCCCATTAAATCACCACCCTTCCCCCTGCCCACTAGGTTTCACACAAAGTGAATTTGAACTTTGGGTATAACACTCGGGGAAGTTTGATGGAAGGAAAAGAGTTTTTGTGACCTACTTGGAGAGAAACACATGTCTGATTTTGCTTATGAAATTATGTAAAATGGACATATTGTTATTAGTCCAACCATAGAGGCAAGCTAAGAAACTATTGGCATTTCCCTAATTCTAAGAGTCCCTGATTAAGTTATGTTAATAGTCCTGAAAGAAGACCCACTACCTGGATTTTTGAAGGATGAACATGGAGACAGCCGAGCAGATAATTGGCTGGGTAATATTCCCTACAATCTGGGAAGCCTGACTGGGCCCACAGCAAGATGTAAAACATGGCAGACATTAAAAATTAAAATAAAATATGGTATCCTCGTTAATTTACAATAATGTATACTGCAATTCTATGCACATATTTTCCAGGCAGTAAGTCACACTGATATTTTCCAGGCAGTAAGTCACACTGCCTGGCGTACTATGGTCCATGGGGTCACGAAGAGTCGGACACGACTAAACGACTAAACAAGTCACACTGAATTCTTTAACACAATCTGCGTAGATATGCCTAGGATTGTGCTGTCAGTGAACTCAGCATATCATGAGACTCAATAGGCAGAAAGCAAGACTAATCTTAGGCAGAGTGAGGCAGTTGCCACAGGCAACTGATTTTCAACATCATGAAAGGGCGTTTCCGATTGGATGTTCTGTCTTAGGTACCATAATAATTAGATTAGCTATGGGACGTGGGTGGTGAGGGGATGCGGGTGGCGCTGTGGTCTAAACCACAGAGCCTAGGGCTTGCTGATCAGAAAGTCACGGTTCAAATCCCTGTGACGGGGTGAGCTCCCGTTGCTCGGTCCCTGCTCCTGCCAACCTAGCAATTCAAAAGAACGTCAAAGTGAAAGTAGATAAATAGGTACCACTCCAGCGGGAAGGTAAACGGTGTTTCCTTGCACTGCTCTGGTTCACCAGAAGTGGCTTAGTCATGCTGGGCACATGATGTGGAAGCTGTACGCCGGCTCCCTCAGCCAGTAAAGCAAGATGAGCACTGCAACCCCAGAGTCGTCCGCGACTGGACCTAATGGTCAGGGGTCCCTTTACCTTTATGGATACGTACTAAGTACCTTGACTTGGAGCATTAACAAAACATTGACCACATGGGCTATTGAAACATGTTTGATAGCCAGAATGACATTTTACCTAAAAATCAGATTGTATTCTTAGTGGTAGTAGTATGGCAGGGAATTTTGTTATATTAGAAGATCAACCCTGTTTCATTGAACTTTGGTGTCAAAGGGCTTTGACATTGACAGGAAAACTCACACAGAGAATCTGATGCAGAAACCAGTTAAACAGGACTCTGCCTGCCATCTTGAATTGGTTGAATGAATGTATTGTTTTTCTCTTGTATTTTCATTGTTGCTCACAACAGACCTCTTTGATTTATACTTTTTTTGAGATTGCACACTTATTTTATATCTGATCCTTTTAGATTGCTATGGATTGTTAAAAATGCATTTGTTTGTGTAATTTTCCTTGTTTCGGATTGTTAAAAATGTTTTTGTTTTTTCCTTCTGTCCAACTGTGTTACAAAGATAACGCATGGTCTGTAAATAAGATGATAAAACTTATTAAAAGTTAACAAAAACAACATATTAATCTGCCTATAGCTGCAAACACACACACACAAACACACACACACACACACACACACAAACCAACAAACAAACGACAATGACAAAGAAATTGGAGTGGTTTATGCGCATAAGAATTCCATGTCTGTTTTAGCAGAAGAAACATTATAGTAGTACATTCAGGTAGGTAGCTGTGTCGGTCTGATGCAGTTGAAATAAACAAAAAAATGTCTAGTAGCACCTTAGAGACCAGCTAAGTTTGTTCTGGGTATAAGCTTTTGTGTGCATGCACACTTCTTCAGTTACACTGAAACAAAAGTCACAAGACCCTTATATATAGTGGGAGGGTGGGGTTTTTCTCAGGAGGGTGTTAGGAGATGGGTGATTGACTCAATGGGTATGGTAAAGCTGTTGACGACTGTTAACAACTGCAATTATGCCTACAGGAAAAAGCAAGGGATAGTATGCAGATGACCAAAAAATAGCTTTAGCGTATGTAATGAGACAAGACCTTATAATAGTAGTCCCACTGCATTGTAATTTGAACCAAAGGGCATGATCAACCCCTGGGTTCCACGCATGTAAAGATTGCCTGAAGGGATGGTTCTAGTGACACTAAATCTGCATCCAGTTCCCAAATGTCTGTCCATATTGGATTCAGCTAGCTTTGCTATGGCTGCACCAGATGTATCAAGCCAGATTTGTGGGCATTCCCATGTTGAGCCTGTCTCCTTTCCTGTCCAAGGCAGAAGAACTTACAAGAAAACCCTGTTGCTCTCTTTTAAAAATCAAAATTGGATTAACAGATCTAAAATCACATTTTTCTACCACAAGAAGATTCCACAAATGCAATACATCACATTTTCACTTGGCTTTGTGACATCTCATTTTTTTTTTTTAAAAAAAAATACTTTTTGAAAAATTATTATATGATTGACCACAGCACAGTTATATCTATAACTATTGATTGGCCAAAATATTTATTTTAGAAGTGTTCAGAGCAAAGCTTGATTTAAAAAACACATTTAGATCCATTTAGATGACTCAGGAGAACACATTTATTAAAAATTGATCTTTGAGTGCAAAAAGTTTATGACAGGGACAACTTAGTTATAATTATCACATTACAGTAATTAGAAAATGAAGTGTATATAATGCATGGCTCTTTCACACAATACCGGATGTGATGAAAAGGAAGAGCAGTGATTTCGTCTCTTTTCAAGCTTCCACAGTTACCAGAAGACAGTAAGGTCAGATTATCTGGATATGGAGACAGCTCATGGGCCTCCAAACAAGAGGGACACCAAACGTCCAAATTATAATAAAATATGATTATTAATAATTTTATTATTTATACCCCGCCCATCTGGCTGGGTTTCCCCAGCTACTCTGGGCGGCTCCCAACAAAATATTAAAAACACGATAAAACATCAAACTTTAAAAGCTTCCCTAAACAGGGCTGCCTTCAGATGTCTTCTAAAAGTCAGATAGTTGTTTATTTCCTTGATGTCTGATGGGAGGGCGTTCCACAGGGCGGGTGCCACTACCAAGAAGGCTCTCTGCCTGGTTCTCTGTAACCTCACTTCTCGCAGTGAGGGAACCTCCAGAAGGCCCTTGGAGCTGGACCTCAGTGTCTAGGCAGAACATGGGGGTGGAGATGCTCCTTCAGGTATACTGAAAGCGTAACAAAGCTCTCTTCATGTAGTAACCATACAAAGGACTAAAGTATGAATCAGGGAGAGTAACAGTGTGCTTCTGGTTCAGACACTGATGCAGCTGCCTGGCTTCTCCCCTCTAGCTTCTGCATATTCAGCAAAGGTCTGATGTGGGAGGCAGATGTACCAATATACAGTGGTGCCTCGCAAGACGAAAAGAATCCATTCCGCGAGTCTCCTCGTTTTGCGGTTTTTTCATCTTGCGAAGCAAGCCCATTAGCGGATTAGCAGATTAGCGCTATTAGCGGATTAGCAGATTAGCCCTATTAGCGGCTTAGCGGATCAGCTGATAAGCGGCTTAGCGGATCAGCTGATAAGCGGCTTAGTTGCTTAGCGGATCAGCTGATAAGCGGCTTAGCAGATCAGCTGTTAAGCGGCTTAGCGGATCAGCTGATAAGCGGCTTAGTGGCTTTGAAAAAGGGGGGGAACCTGCAGGAACTCGCAAGACATTTTCGTCTTGCGAAGCAAGCCCATAGGAAATTCGTTTTGCGAAGCACCTGCAAAACGGAAAACCCTTTCGTCTAGCTGGTTTTCCGTCTTGCGAGGCATTCGTCTTGCGGGGCACCACTGTACCTCAGAAACCCTGTGCAACTGGGGCTCCCAACTGTGTGTGGAGTCAAACGCACAGAGTTTAGAAGGGCAAAGCCAAGTCGCAATGCATAACCTCACAGGAGGGGCTAATGATATTCCTCTCCATTTTCTCTTCAGCTATAATGCCATGATCAGGGTCATGAAGTGATGTAATTTCCCCAAAACTATTTGGAAAGTAGGTTGGGAGTTGAGGAACTTGATAGATTCAAATAAAATAAAATAAAAAATCCTGGGAATTATATATTCAGCACCAAAAAAATGACAATTTGTTGTATGCTATATGGTAATTTATGGACCTAATAGGTACCTAAAGCAATTTGCACATAACAAATAGGAGCCTACACAACAAAAATACTGTTGCTGTATGTAGGGTTTATTTTACAGTGGTAAGGTAAAGGTAAAGAAAGGTACCCCTGCCCGTACGGGCCAGTCTTGACAGACTCTAGGGTTGTGCGCTCATCTCACTATAGAGGCCGGGAGCCAGCGCTGTCCACAGACACTTCCGGGTCACGTGGCCAGCGTGACAAAGCTGCTCTGGCGAACCGGCACCAGAGCAGCACACGGAACGCCATTTTACCTTCCCGCTAGAAAGCGATACCTATTTATCTACTTGCACTTAATTGTGCTTTCAAACTGCTAGGTGGGCAGGAGCTGGGGCCGAACGACGGAAGCTCACCCCGCCATGGGGATTCGAACCGCCGACCATGCGATCGGCAAGTCCTAGGCGCTGAGGTTTTACCCACAGCGCCACCTGCGTCCCTCATTTTTTATTTTTTTTTACAGTGGTACATCAGGTTAAGTACTTAATTTGTTCCGGAGGTCTGTACTTAACCTGAAACTGTTCTTAACCTGAAGCACCACTTTAGCTAATGGGGCCTCCTGCTGCTGCCGCTCCACTGGAGCACATTTCTGTTCTCATCCTGAAGCAAAGTTCCTAACCTGAAGCACTATTTCTGGGTTAGCAGAGTCTGTAACCTGAAACGTATGTAACCTGAAGCGTATGTAACCCAAGGTACCACTGTATTTGTTTTTTATCTTATATTTTGGATATGTACATCCAGTTCCACCCCCTTTAATTTCCTTTAATTTTAATTGACAAAGGACAGCTGGACGTATAAAAGGGCCCCATGACCTTCAGTAGTTTAAGGCCTCATCAAACCTAAATCTGGCCCTGGATTCAGCCCAGAAATGGACTGGATTTTCCACTCTTAAAGTGTGTTACAATCTTGCAGCAAATACAAATCACGGGGGTGACATGAAGGCGGGATTTCATACAGTCAGCACTTCCATGGAATCTCAGCCCAGTAGTACGTGATCCTGGAGAATCCCCAAACTCTCTGAACCCCAACTGATGACCAGAAATACAAAATGGTAACAGGAGGGATGTTTAAGTGGGCCTGAAGTACAGAAATGAGGTTGCTGATTAAAGCACAAGGCCCTGAGAGTGCAGTGCAAATTGCAAAATATATGAAAGGAGCATCATTTAGGTATTTGTATTCAGTGCAGAAGAGTAAACTGATTTACAGTTCCT
Source organism: Podarcis cretensis (assembly GCF_951804945.1). NCBI lineage: Eukaryota > Metazoa > Chordata > Lepidosauria > Squamata > Lacertidae > Podarcis > Podarcis cretensis. The sequence continues at coordinate 67,459,940 of NC_137178.1, forward strand.
GGCAGAGCCAGATTAATTTTTATTACATGAACTGAGATCCTGAAATCCTATTAACCTCAGAGGCTGGATAACTGCTCATAATTTGTGAGAAATATAGCTTTCAAAGTAACCTGTCCAAAGCAAGTTGAAGATTTTTGAGCCACTGCAGGGTGGAAAATGTAGATGCTTTAACATTCAGTACTGGTGCATTTTAATTTGAGATTGAAGTCCACTGGGTCTGCTCCCCAGTCTAAGAAATGTGGGATCTGGTCTGGATAGCTGGCGCTAGTGGCAGTGGGGCTAAAGAGGAATCCAAAGAACTAATTTCTCTTCCTTCCTGTGCATAGAGATAGAGGGGGAATTCACAACTGAGCTTGCATTTGAAACCAAATCTTTCAAATTCACACTTTCTGAAACAATATGAGAAGCGGAATACAGCCATCCTTCAAAATTTTCACATATCCCAATTTTGTGATGTAGTTCCCTGGCCAAACGATGTTTACAAAAATGTATATTTTAGGTGTAAGTGTGGATGGAATTCAGAATATTATTGAAAAGAACATAAAAATACATTGTATTCTGATTTTAAAAAAATTGTTGATTATTACATTTATATCCTGCCTTTTCTCCAGGGAGCTGAAGGATGATATTCATGGTTCTCCACTTCACCATTTCATCCTCTCAACAACCCTAGGAGGTAGGTTAAGCTGAGAGGACATAACTGGCCCAAGGTCACCCACTGAGCATCATGGGTAAGCAGGGATTCAAACCTGGCCTTAATGGTCCTAGTCCAACACTCTAACCACTTGTTATTCAAAACTGCATATAAGAATGTGTTTCTCAAGATAAATTCACACTAAAATGCTGAAGAATTTTCGTGAATGTTTTTTAAAGGGGTATTTTTGAAGGAATGTGGAGAAACTGATTTAAGCTTGGAAAAATGAGAAACTTGCCAATGAGAGCCAAAATGGACAGATTCTTTCATCCCTATCTGTACATGATGACTTTAGGGCAGGGGTCAGCAAACTTTTTCAGCAGGGGGCCAGTCCACTGTCCCTCAGACCTTGTGGGGGGCTGGACTATATTGGGGGGGGGAATGAATGAATTCCTATGCCCCATAAATAACCCAGAGATGCATTTTAAATAGAAACACACATTCTATTCATGTAAAAACACCAGGCACGCCCTACAAATGACCCAGAGATGCATTTTAAATAAAAGGACACATTCTACTCATGTAAAAACACGCTGATTCCTGGACCATCCATGGGCCAGATTTAGAAGGCGATTGGGTCGGATCCAGCCCCCAGGCCTTAGTTTGCCTACCCATGCTTTAGGGTCTCAGAACTTGGAGAACTTACTGGATGGTTAAATATGCATCCAGCTAGGGAAGCCATTTTAGTCTTCTTCTTTGGTGATCACTCATAGCCGAGTATGATTGTCTTCCATAAACATGGTTTTAACAGTGATTCAGTGGATCCACACATCCTTCCACAGTGGGGGACATTGGTTTCCTGGAGGGAATTGATCACCGTTCCTTCCTCTTAGCATGTTTCTCCCTTTTGTCCTGAGTTTGAGCATCTTCAAAGCCCATTTGGGTTTGGGATGGGTTTTTGGAAGATGCCTGTGTGTGAATTTGTTTTATGTGTGTAGATCAGTGCACGCTGACCAAGACACAGTCTTCGCAGCAAGGCTCTATTCTGATGACATGAGTATCACGACTTCATCCGCCATCACAGCTGCTGTAACATACATGTTATCTTCCACCTGTTCTGCCATTGAAAAATTCTTGGATCATTCTTTGTCTAGCTCCTTCCCTTTGACCTTACCGCCTTGGGTGACCCTGCTGGGAATATGAGACTCCTAATGGCTTCACTCACAAGGGTCATAGGAATGTGCAAGCCCACTCACAACAACAAGGTGATGATCCAGCAAGTGAGAGCCATTTTATAACCTAAGTCCTCTTCAGGTGTTCAGCCTGGACATAAGAGGGCCTGTGGGTGAAGGAAGCATGCCCAGTGCATGGTCAAGATGCAACAGGCAGGATGAAACATGTACGTTGTCCCTCTGCACAGTTTTGCCCTCGCAGGTCCAAGTTGGACACTTGATATGGACTCTATGTTGCCATAGCTCAGCCCCTTACCACCCGGCAGAATAATTCAAGTGACCAAGCTGAATGGTTTAGCTGCATCTTTATGCGATCCATCCTGTTCTTGCTTCCCACAAGATATTTTGGACATTATCATGGATGATATTACTAGTGGAGTGGGCATGGACTGACTCCAACTGTGCTGATGACTTCCCAAATTCTCCTAGCTAAGGCCAACAGGTGTGTGCTGCTGCCAGACTGGCATGTTGTCAATAGCCTTAGAAGCTTTTGCAGCTTGTAGAAAGTGGAGATATGTGCTTGTTCGTTCATGAAAAACAGGACTCACACACACTCAAAGACGTGCTCTGCTTTGGGATTCTCTTCATTTTATCACTGAGGAGACCTCATTTTGGCTTCATCTCCACCCTATTTCCTTCAGCAGGAAGGGAAACAGGAGAAGTCATTATAAGGCAGAAGGAGAACAGAGCAGGGCAGGAGGTGAGGAGATAGGTAACCTTCTCCCCCTAAACTCCCCTCACATATTTTGACACTGGACTATTTTGAAATTCACAAACTCGAAAAGCATTCCTATAATTCTTTTCCTTCAGGAGAAAATAAAAGGGGCGGTGGGGAGAGAAATATGCATGGCTGTTACAAATAAATAAATAAATAAATAAATAAGGCACTCTTTTATTTTAATTTAATTCAAATAAATGTGATGCAAGTCAAGCTATAAATTCATGTAGCATTCCCTGTGCTAACTGGATTTCAATAAAGATGTTGGCATAAATCACTCTTTTTTGCCAATACACTGTGGCTCATTCCAGTTAATCAGCAAGAAAATAATCCAGAAATTACTTGAAAGGCTTCCAGTTATATTGAATGAAATTTCTATTCAGTCAGGAATGCTGGTCAGCGCTTTCTCGCCTCCCGCCATTAGACACCTCACCAGAGATCCATTTTACGCATCCCGGCCAGTCCCTTGCAACCACTAATATCATGTGGCAGCCTAAATATGAAGGTTATTAATATTTTAAAAATCTAATTTTCTCTACATTATAGCTGTAATGAATTTTGATATGACTTAGGTGCCGCCAATTGCAGATTGTGACATCTCAAATGCTTGGCAATCAGCATGGCTGATTGGATGCGTTTTAAGTTTGAATATCCCTGAAGCGCTTGATTTACCGAGCAAGCAGTTCATGATGTAAGCATGGCTGTGAAGAAATAGCTTCAATGTCATGTGTATTAATCTAGAAATTACCTAAAAGGCTTAAATATAAAAACAAGCAAATAACGAAATAAGGTGTTAAAAATAAGCTGTGCTCTAAGGTGAATGAGCAGCAAGCTGGCTCACCACACCCCCAAAATCACTTCACTCCTCCTTTGGCCCTCAGCTGAGGGGAAATAAATGAAAGATTGCCTTCGTGTTATGTGCAAACCAGCTGTCATGGTTTGTTTCCTGTCAACAAACCACAAGCAGTGAGCCAAGGCATGTTCGCACGTGATACAATCCATCTCTGGCTTGTTTTCTTTGCAGTGTGCTGAAGGAAGGAGCAAGGAAAGAGCAACTCATGGACTTTGGAGCTGCATGCCCCAGCACTTTGCTTGCTCACCTTAAATTATAAAGATAAAGGGACCCCTGACCATTAGGTCCAGTCGTGTCCAACTCTGGGGTTGCGGCGCTCATCTCGCTTTATTGGCCAAGGGAGCCAGCGTACAGTTTCCCGGCCATGTGGCCAGCATGACTGAGCCACTTCTGGCAAACCAGAGCAGCGCATGGAAACACTGTTTACCTTCCCGCCGGAGCGGTACCTATTTATCTACTTGCACTTTGATGTGCTTTTGAACTGCTAGGTTGGCAGGAGCAGGGACTGAGCAAAGGGGAGCTCATCCCGTTGCGGGGATTAGAACCACCAACCTTCTGATCGGCAAGTCCTAGGCTCTGTGGTTTAACCCACAGTGCCACCCAGTCCCCTGAGGTACATTAAACTATAGTTTCTTTTTAAACTATGGTTTCATGTTATGTGCGAACCGGGCTTATCAGTCTTGTCTTCACCCCTAAAACATAGGTAGTGTTGCCACGAGCTATTTCTTGAGCTTATTTTCCCACACCTCTTCATTTCTTTTCAGATAGGGTGGATTTTATAGGCACCTGCTTGCCACGCAAGATATACCAGCATCCTTTTTCTAAAGACACTTTCCTGATGCATTTTTTTTTAGTGAAAATGAAGTTCTCTCAAGCAGGAGAGGGTTCAGATATTTAGCTGTCGGCAGGAAACCAAAATTGCCGCAACGCAAGACAGCAAATAACCAAGCGGAGAGGAAGGAGGAATGAAGGATTCTGCAGGCTAAAGAAGCACTCAGTTTTAGACAACTGTAGAGCTGCAAGACAAGTTTGATCCATTAGAATTCCAATATGAAATAACTCGATCCTTTACTTCCAGGCAGCTGTGTTCACTGCAACAGTTTTGGACCTTGGCACTTCAAATTTCAGTGGTGCCCTGTGAAGTCATACTACAGCTACAGATTTACTAATCATAAATCAGGACAAAGAAACATGTCGTCTTTCTCTCATGTCATCTGAGAGAGAACAGCAAAAGCAAACAGCTATACACAAATGGAAGTTCCCAGCATACTGTGCTGGAATGTAACCAGACATGTGACATGCAACAATCTACACGTCTGTTTCTTAAGGTGGAATGGAATTCCCAACATTCTCCCCCCTTTTCGTGCAACCAGTGGTGCAGTATTTCAACTCAACAGCAACCACTGTACATAAACCTTACGCCTATTCTGTGTGTACAGTACACTCTGCTAATAGCATGCCATGGCTTCTGAAGTCTGGGTCGTTGATTTACGTCAGAGCATGGGCTGATGGATGGAGACGGCACAGCTGGGGCTTATCAGCTGGCCTCCTGGCCCTCTGCATGTTGATGCCCTGTGTGATGCCAGAATCTAGCGCACTCCCCAAAAAGCCTCTCATCTTCTATTGGATGTCATAGCTGTACAGACCCCCAAATCTCTTATTCACTTCCATCTTATGCCAAAGTTTTGTACTAAGTTTCCTGTTTCAATCCATAAACTTCAGCTTTGGAAGCCCAGGTGACCTCAGTGCTGAGAAGTGTTTATGCAAAATTATGGCTGATTGAGTAATTATGGCTGTTCCTAGACTGTCATGGCTGAGCATCAATGATCCATACTCTGATAGTTTAGGATTACTGAGCCCAATCCTCAACCCAAGAGATATCCTTCTGGGCATTCGGCCTATTGTTTTTGCTCACAGCAAATTTGTCGATTGGACAACCGCAGCACAAAACTTTGGCAGAGATGTGAAGGAGATAGGACCATGTTGTTTCTTGTTTGTTCACTAGGATTCACCAAACGGTATGTCATTCACACGCTTGTAGGTGGCGGCAGACTTGTCACACAAAACCTTGGCATGGATATGACAATGACAGCTTTTTGAGTGTTTGATAGGCCACTCTTCTGGGTATGTTGGTTTCACACCTGAGCATGAAACCTGTGATTTGCAGCTTAAAACTTGGGATTTGTGGAACAAAACTTTGGCATAGGTTTGAAGGGGATTCCATATTTGGAGCTTTGTAGTTAATAGCTCCCTTGCAGACTAATGTGCTGATCAGAACATAATTATCCACTGGATTTCACACTTCCTGAATGTTCCAACACCGTACTTGGCTGAAAAAGAAGTGTCTCAAAATATGTTTAGAAATGTGTCTATTGTGGAGGGTGGAAACAGTTTCGAAATGTTTGATTTTAAGTTAAGTATTTTCAAATGGCTGCTCAGATAAATGTGTCCATCCCCTTCCCAAACCACAATGGCTCCATCACCCTCACTGGTGTGATAGTGAGAAGATCAGCCAGGAAATATTCCCTGTAGCTTAAAGCAGAACAGCAATGATACACTAGCAGTATCAGTCACCCATCTAGAAGACATCTGGGCAATTCCAAACATCAAAATTCATGGAAAAAATAGATGTGGAATATTTCAGAAATATCCCTAAGAAGTACCCAGGAACTATGGTTAGCACATCTATAGATAATGAACCTATACACTAGGATCCTAACTTGAAATCAATGGGATTTGAGAAAGACCAAGGTTTAATTCTTATGACTCAGTGATAACAATGTTCATAGATACATTGTTAGAACGAGAACTAGCTTCAGGTATGGATCTATATTGTGTGTAATAAAATCATGATACTATTAGGAGACTTTTATAAAGCAAATCTCTAAAATGGGTCATATGTACCTTCTTTTATGATTTTTATTGCATTTTAAAGTACTGTCTGCAATAAAACCACTCTGCTGGGGACAGCACAATTTCTTTTAAAATAATTACATCTAAGAACTGCTTGTGGTCCGAACCTTGCCATGCAGCAGTTAAATATATTAAACCAGCTAAAGTACTTATATTTCTGAGATACTTGGCAGCCCTTCAGAGTCACTAAGCTACAACTGCAGTCCAACTGCCTTCAGAGCCAGAGATGCTGTTACTGCGGCAGGCTAACTCCCACAAGTAACTGATCTCCTTGATGTATGTTCATGTGGATCATATGGGTGATCTGTATGAATGAACATGCTGGAAAAGGGATTCTAATAAAATATGGTGCCTGCTCTGCAATTAGATAAAAAAATGCAAGATGATTCCTACTTGGAATTGAAGATACAGAAGGTGAATCAATGGACAGCTCAGGCAAACATCAAAACCTTCAGAAAGACCAAGGCTCATCAAAACAAACAAAAAAGCTCTATTGTGGAGTGGGCATCCATTTAAAAATGCACTTGTTCCCTTGCTATTGTCCTTCATATTTTTAACGCAAATAATACAGAGTTGTGGCCTCCTATTTATCACAATCTGCAGCTCCCACGTAGCAAAGCCAATTACAAGTTTGTCAATTTCATCCTCATAGCAATACCCACAATGCTGCTAAGAAATGTTGTTAAGGGCGAGGTTTTATGCTACTAATAACTCCTCTGGAGAAGCAGGGGCAATTTTACATAGCAAATTAAGTGCAGAAGACTTCACAGCATTTTTAAACTGGGCACTTGCCAATTTTGTTTGGTTTCAATTAAGGATCAGAGCTTTAGTCGGTTTAAGGGCCTGTCTCAATGTGTATGTGTTTATGTTGTATAATTTGCCTCCTTGCCTATAAAGCAACTTTTGTATCCACAGGAACATGCAGAAGAGAAGACTGAACCCAACTATGCTCAGCTGCTTGAAGATGATTCCCTCAGCCCAGCTCTAACAATGGGAGTGAACTGGGCTGAGGAAGAACAACCTTAGAGTAGCCAAGAGTGGCAAGTTTGCATTGGTGAGAGGTAAGGATGGAGGAGGAATTTGATTCAGTTCACCTTTAAAAAAACACAAATTTATGTAATTTGTTGAATTGTGCAAAATTCACTTTTCCAGATTTTGCAGTGTAGTTCTCCAGTCAAGTAACATGTACAAATATGCACACACAGGGATAAAGTGTTCATAAAAATGCATCTGTTAATGAAATTACCATGCAAAATGCATTGTGTTGGGGGAAATTCCACTACAAAGGAGCGTACATCAGGTAAAATTGCATATAAATACGTAGATTAGCATAAATTTGCACTAAAATGCTGATGAGTTTTCGTGAGGAGCTTTTTAAAAAAATGCATGGAAATGTGGAGAACTGGACTTAAGACAGGAAAAACGAGAAACTGAAAGAAACCAAAATAGACAGATTTGCCTGTTCCGAGCTGAGTTGCCCCCTCCCCCCAGCCTTGCACAACTCTTGGTATTAAAAACAGATCCCCCCCCACCTCCTTGATATGTATAAATGGCCTTGGGAACCCTTTCAACACCAATTCATTTGCTTCGAAATCTCTGAAGGTCTGTCAGGCAAACTCAGACTTTAGCGTACACAGCTGGGTGTGAGGAACCATCCAGTCTATTGGGTCTCACCACCAATGAATGTGGCAGCTAGACTGGTGACTGGGAGCGGCTGCCAAGACCACATAACACTGGTCCTGAAAAACCCACATTGGCTCCCAGTTTGTTTCCGAGCACAAGTCAAAGTGTTGGTGCTGACCTTTAAAGCCCTAAATGGCCTTGGCCCAGTACACCTGAAGGAGCGTCTCTACCCCCATCGTTCAGCCCGGACACTGAGGTCCAGCTCCAAGGAGCTTCTGGCAGTTCCCTGACTGCAAGAAGTGAGGTTACAGGGAACCAAGCAGAGGGCCTTCTTGGTAGTGGTGCCCACCCTGTGGAACGCCCTCCCATCAGATGTCTATCTGACTTTTAGAAGACATCTGAAGGCAACCCTGTTTAGGGAAGTTTTTATGTTTGAAGTTTTATCATGTTTTTAATGTTCTGTTGGGAGCCACCCAGAGTGGCTGGGGAAACCCAGACAGATGAGCGGGGTATGAATAATAAATTATTAGTAGTAGTAGTAGTAGTAGTAGCAGCAGCAGCAGTAGTAGCAGCAGTAGTAGTAGTAGTAGTAAGAGTGTGACCTTGAACACACCCAGCTTCAGTGGCTTCTCATTGCAAGGGAAAAGTGATACTGGTTCTCTTCCTTTGCTGTTCTTACTGATAAACTCTGAAAAGATTCAAAGATACCATAGAGTTCTTTAGTCAGAAAACAGATAAAAGAAAGTTTTTGTTGATTTATTGGTGGCGGAAGGACAGTTTTCATCTGCGGCCCGCATATTCCACCACTGCGCTATATTCTGGAGGGAAAATTGTGTTTTCCATATCTTCCATGGGCCACAACTGGCTGAGGAGTCAGAGAAGACTCCAACTCACATCTAATCTGTCTCAAGTAAGGCCTTCCTTCATTTACGCTGCTTCATGTGGCTACTTCTACTCGTGTCCCAGGTTACTGTCACTGTTACTTTGAACAGACATCTGCTTTTAGGGTGGCTGCTTCAATGCAATTACTTATCTGTAGCTTCCGAGTTTCACATTTTGGTCTCCTCAGGAGCAAATCCCAAACCCCAGGAACAGTCAAAGCCTCAGGGTCATGGGGAAGACTCTTCCGAAACAGGGAAGGAGCACTCTGCCTCAGTGCTTTTGGCCAGGGCAGGCTTGAGCCCAAACAATAAGTCTCACAGGGTGGGCTGGTAAATATTTGATGCTGATATTCCATCTCTGGGCTCCCTTAATGACAACCTGAAGAGGAACTCTGCCTGGGAGTATGAGAAACCACATTTAGGAGTCTAGAGTTCCCCATCTCTTCTTTATGTTCCTACTGGGCTTCTCTTCCTTCTCCTGACTGTTCTGCAATGTTCTGTACATCTTCTATGTCTTCTTGCTCTTTGTTTGCCCAAGGCATTGCAGCTGGGCTCTTTTCTCTCCACAAGACTGATGACTGAGAGTTTCCTGCCCTGCTCCTTCATCTCTCAGAAGTAGAGCCTCTATGCCTGGCATGTCCAAAGTCCGGCCTCTGGGCCCGATGGCTTTGAAGGTCCCAACGGTCGGTTTAATCTGGCCCCTGTTGCAGTTTATTTCCTGGGGGGAATCCCAAAAGAAGTTCAACAACTTCAATCCTAAAAAAAGGTCAACAACCTTGGTCGGCCCTCACGCATGTTCACTCCATCAAATCTGGCCCTCTTTGGAAAAAGTTCGGACACCCCTGCTCTAGGCAGTGCCCAATGAACCATTAACTTGTTGGCACCAGATGGTACCAATTGGGGGACAACTTACAGGGCCAGGCACTAGAGGAGGAAACAGTAAGCCTGGTAGCCCTTTTAATTTGCAAATAAATATAATGGGACACAGGTGGCGCAGTGGGTTAAACCACAGAGCCTAGGATTTGCCGATCAGAAGGTTGGCGGTTCGAATCCCTGTGACGGGGTGAGCTCCCGTTGCTCGGTCCCTGCTCCTGCCAACCTAGCAGTTCGAAAGCACGTTAAAGTGCAAGTAGATAAATAGGTACCGCTCTGGCGGGAAGGTAAACGGTGTTTCTGTGCACTGCTCTGGTTCGCCAGAAGCAGCTTAGTCATGCTGGCTGCATGACCCGGAAGCTGTACACTGGCTCCCTCGGCCAATAAAGCGAGATGAGCGCCACAACCCCAGAGTCAGTCACGACTGGACCTAATGGTCAGGGGTCCCTTTACCCTTTACCTTTAAATATAATGGACATGAAAATACTGTGCAAGAAGCTGGAAATATCTGCAAAAATAAATGGTTTGCTTTTGCACTCAGTGGATATCATCCTGAGCTTCAGAAAATTATATGCAAATTGCAAGTGCTTGAATTAAAAAATAAATAAATAAATGGGCCAGATCCTCAAAACTATAGCAGGAAATCTATTTATTATACCATCTGATTATTTTATTAGTTTAAAACCATTGGGAGTCCTTCTTCTTTGAAGTGGTGTTAGATCCTGTGTTACTGCACTTCATAATTGGTTCGTGAAATAATCCCCATCTGCTCCGGGCAAGGGAGACCACAGGAATAAAGTGATTAAGTGTTGTCATCAGATTTGCGATCCCACTGAATTCAATGAATTTAAAATACTCTACTTTGTGTAAAATATCGCAACATTACAGAGTGATCATTTAAATATGTTCATACAGCATCTCATTTGCAGCAAAAACTGGCATCCACAGTAATGTGAAATATGACCGTTTATGCAGCACTGGAAAGTTTATTTGTAATAAACTGTGAGAGCATGTATCAAAATGTGGAGTTTTAAAGCATACTGAAAGGCACAGGGGATTGGAAATGGATGCCAGTATGTTCAGCAAAGGTTTAAAAAGCCATTTCACATTGTGCCTATGAAGTGAAGATCAGTCTAATCCCCCCAGAAAACCATCAGTACAGCCAAAAATGTTAGACTGTAGCCTTTAAGTCCCAGCAGGTATCATAACTAGCCTGAGGGTTCTCTGGAGTTTCATTTCTGACATAACTGTTTGGTATTTATCTCTTTTAGCTACCATATAAGTCATATGACATTACCAGTTGCCATGTGTAATGGGAAGAAAGGGGCAGCTGCATCTTTGCTAAAGCTCACGTGGTTGTGTTAGTCTGTACCACAGACTAACTTGGGACTGATGGAATCAGTGTTCCAGGAGACTAACGCCCCTAAATGGGCATGCATATCTCAATTAATATAAATAAGATGCCCCCCCCTTGGATTCAATTCATATGTGCCCAGACAAGCATAGGTATGGATGAGCAGTCAGATGCATCAACTCCTGCATGCACAGTTTTCTTTTTATTATTATTTTTTTATTCAAAATTATAACAAGACATATTATCCCAAAACATATCATCCTTGTCCCCCCCCATTTTTCCTCCACCCCACCCCCCACAAAACCCACCCACCCCCCGACTTCCCTCAGTTCCAGTCTTTGGTTTCTCTAAGAATGCTGTTTTCTGCATGTTACAAAGTTGTATAGATCCTCAAACTATTTATCAATAAAAAGTTTGTGAATGTTTATTCAAAACCTGCCAAGGAGTCCAGTTCGCTTTGTTGCATCTTCAGATACTTTGTAAAGGGTTCCCATTCATCCTTAAAGTCACAGTTATCCTTGTCCCGTAGCCTATATGTCAGTTTTGCCAGTTCTGCATAGTCCATCAATTTTTCTTGCCATGATTCTTTAGTTGGGGTTTCTTTAGTCTTCCATCCTTGTGCTACCAGAACTCTCGTGGCTGTTGTCGCATAAATGAAGATGTTTTTCAACTTTTTTGGCAGGTCTTTCCCTACAATCCCCAACAAAAATGCCTCAGGGTTTTTAACAAATGTTAAATGGAACATTTTCTTCAATTCGTTGTATATCATTTCCCAAATTTTTTAAATTACCTTACAATCCCACCACATATGATAAAATGTCCCTTCCTTTTCCTTACACTTCCAACATATATTTGAACTAGTTTTGTACATTTTCCCTAACTGCACTGGTGTTGTGTACCATCTGTACATCATCTTCATGTAATTCTCCTTCAATAGGGAACAATCTGTAAATTTTAAGTCAGTTTTCCATAATTTTTTCCAATCTTCCATCATAATGTTGTGACCTACATCTTGTGCCCATTTAATCATAACAGTTTTCAAACAAGCAATGGGAGGTTAGAGAATTCCATCAAAAATGGAAACAGAAGTGGAAATTGCCACAATTTGCATGTTCATCTGAGCCGAGGAACAGAAATCATGCAAGCAAACACAAGGCAGTATTCACTATCGTTGGGTTTTGCAGTCCATAAATGCTACATAAATAATTACATTCTCATCTGCGTTGGTTTCAACATTTCCCTCTGCTGAAATGTCTTACATCAGTTTCAGGCATAGGGGAGAGTGAGATGAATAAAGTAGGTTTTAGCAGAAGCCGAACTGCAGCAGAATCGAAACGGGACTGATTATGAGAAACACCGAATAGGATGGTAATTGCTGCTTCTTTACATCCCTAGTTGTCTTGAGAGCCTTGCAAGTGGTGCTCCACTCACACAATGGGACTTTCCCCTTCCTCTCCTCTTCCTAGTGCTCTCATAATCTGCTCCAGAGGTTCTCCTGATCTTCTAGAGAATATATGAGGGGTGTACAGAGGTTCCATATATGGAGATATGTTTTATAACTGAATTAAGGCAACGGATTTTCCTTTTACTTGGTGAACATAAGAACAACAGTGAACGGGGTTGGATAGGCAGGGTTCCCTAGGCAGGGAGTTCTAAATCCTAGGGGCAGAAATTGATGAGGTCCTTTATTGCATTCTCACCAAACACCCTTAAGATAACAGCAGGACACTGAAAAGAGCCTCTTTTGGAGTTCTTAGAACCCAGGTCATTAAGAAGGGAGGAGTATTTCAAGGATTATTTATTTAAAATATGTCTAAGTCACTCTTCATCTAGGCAGACACCGAGTAACTTTGTACTTCTACAGCTTCTCCCACTGCATTGTGTCTTTGCCCCATCTTTTTGTGGGGTTACAATTTTCCTGAGCTAGGGCTGCCATGTGTCCAGGGGGGATTTCTGGCACTTTGACCTGACCTTAGGCAAGCCAATCAAAAAAAAAAAAAAAAAAAAGCTCAACAACTTTGTGGTTTGTCGAAAACAAAACCCTTTTGGATTTTCCTAAAAAAAGGGGGGGCTCAACAATTTTGAGGGTCTCTTTTAAAAACCTCAACAACTTTCAGGGTGTCCTGGTTTTTACTTTTTGAAATATGGCAACCCTACCTGAGCTCTAGCCGGGACAAATTGTAGTCCAAAATATCTGGGTAGCGCCAGGTTGACTAAGACTGCCTTAGCCTTTCCTGTCTCTACAGAACCTCCTCCTTCCTTTTAGCAAACTCTGCCTGAAATAAAAACACCTCTCATGGTCTGTTTACAGACACTCTTTATCCTTATCCTCTTCCCCTCTACAAGCTTTTCCAAGGCTGCAGAAGTACTACTGCCATTCCCATTTCTGAATGACCTTTTTGAACTTAAGTTGGGTAAAGGACAGCATTTCTTTACATGGGAGAGCATTTGTTCTGCTGTGCTGTTAGACATCTCCTCTGATCTTAACCACCTCATTGAACAAAGCACAAGCTACAGATATCCAGATCTTCCTTCCTTCTTTCCTTCCTTCCAGGAGGTACAAAAACCCTCCAGTGACAAGGAAAAGCACAAAAAATTCAATGCATGTATGAATGTGAATTTGACAGTGGAGGGAGGGAGGGAGGGAAGGACGGCATTGGAGTGTGGTGCTCGGTAACCTGCCTGCCGCACACCTCTCTCCTAGCAAATAAACAATATTCTGAAGCTGGATAAATGCTTTATTGAGAAGATAACATATTGAGCTTTCAGCTACTGCCGTCCCACGTGCCACGCTGGCAAAGATGGAAGCATCGGTTTTATCACATAAATAAAGCATTTCTCAAAGCCACCGAGAGCAATGAATAGCATTTCTTTTCTGCGCGGCAGAACGGTGTGCCGCAGATAGCGTGACTTCCAGAAAATGAAATTGCCACTGTTGAATTTTAGACAGCTTCCGACAGGAACAATGAAAGGGGTGGGGAATTTAGCGGGGTGCTGAGGGCGGCGGTGGGGGGGAGAGAGAGAACTTGACTATGTATATGTACATTGTAATTCACAGGTGAACTACTCAAAAGAGAAAGCAGAGCAGAACCTTTACAATTAGAGTCTTTCCCCCCTCTTTTTGTAGTGCTGCTTCTATGTCTTTACCCAGCCAGGGGGAAAACCCCAGGGAAAAGTGGCACAGCCATAGCTTCTACTAATATTAAGTCTTGACTTCCAGATTATCACTTTGCATCATTTATTCCTCAATATTATAAGGTTTCGTGCAGAATTCTTATATTTTATTGTGGTGCTAGGGGAGCATGTAGCCTTCTCTTCTTTTTTGACTCACAGCAGCTCATCTCAGGAAAATGCCCTGGAGAAGTGAAGCTGATTTGCTCCTCAGCAATTTCCTTTCTCCCATCAGACAGCAGCAACCCCAAGCATGCCCACTGCCATTTACACCTGAAGGAGTCAAATAGAAGCAGCCCACAAGCCTCTTAGACAAGCCTGGAAGGGAGGAAGCCCTCTGCCCCATAACCTGCAGCTGTTGTTACAGAATCTGTTTGCAAAGCCATACAGTGGCATGAAAAGCAGAACATCTGTTTATTTTATCCTCATCGTACCCCTTCTTATTGGCTGCATAGAAAAGCTCCATGGAAAAGCACGAACAGCACGTTGAACATGCAGGAAAAGGAGGAAACGAACAGGAAGGAATTAACTCTGATGGGATAGGAGAACAAGGCAACTTCAGGAGACATCAGTGGCCACGTAATTTGAGACTGGGGCTGCATGAGGCTACCTGCTTTAGGGAGGCTGCATGCAGGTTGCTCACCTATGCTATAGATTAGAGATGGGGAGAAACATGAGTCCATGAGGATTTATAGGCAAACCTACTTAATTTGCATTTTCTGGAAAAAAAAAATGAACCAAAGCACAGATGTCCTTCAAAAGGTACACTTTTCTGAATTTTTCCATTCTCTTCTCCACTAAGCAATGTATATCGAAAGGGCAAAGTGTGCACAGTAATGCATGTATTAGTGAAATAGCATAGAAAATGCATTGTATCACTGCAAATTGCTTTGCAGGAAAGGTGTGTCTAGGACAAAATGCCATACAAAGATACACATATTAGCGAAAATTCACACTGAAATGCTGCTGAATTCTCATGAGGAACGAAAAGAGAAACATTTGCAAACTGATGCGAAAATGTGGAGGACTGAATTTAAGAATGGAAAAGCGAGGAAATTATTTATTTGTTATTACATTTATATGCCACCTCCCAAGGAGCTCAGCATAGTGGTACATTAGGCTAAGAAACGGTGACTGGCCCAAGGTCACCCAGTGAGTTTCATGGCTTGTGGGGATTTGAACATTGGTTTCCCATGTAATTGTTTGACACACCTAACCATTTCAGCACATCAACATTGACAGAACTGACCATAGATGTTTCAGCAGCGAAGAAACTTCATGTCAAAGAAGGCCCACTGCCTCTCTTCTCCACGATCTTCCACTTGTAGTGAAAGAAGTTTATATTTGGATTTGAAAATATGCTGAGATTGGTTTTAACTGCATGTTTTAATTGCTTGATTTTTAATTGCCCTTGTATTATTATTTTTGCATTATTGTACATTCTTCCACTCACATATTTACTTGCTGTTCATCAGCAAAGTATAAACTATCACGACACTGCCCTCTGAAAATCAGTAGGCTCCAAAGTTAGCACTGTACTGCTTAAACCTGAATTCTTATTAATGTACAAGAGTTCAAAAAGTTGTGCAAGTTCATATGTAAACCCTCGGTTGATCGACGTAACAGTGAGCCAGATTAGGATAGCAGCTGCTGCTATTTCTCTTCTCTTTCACATGGGTGAGTGAGAGAGGGCTTGATTTATTCCCTATCTGCCTTCTTCTAATTATAATCTTTTTTCTTTCTCTCTCTCTTTTTTGCTTCTGGATGGCACACATCTGGGACTCAGCTTGATGTAGCCAATTGCAATTGACATTTCCCATAGCCCAGGGTTAGTTTAGCATTAATTAACACCAGATTATTAGCATCTTTCTTCTTTCTTTCTGTGGTTCTCAGGCTCTTTGCAAAAACCTACTTAGCAAAGAAGAATGAATCCAAAGCTTCTGTCCTAAACATATTTAGACTTAAGGCTGGTCCAAACAGGCATGCATGCCACCTGACTTTTTGTGCTTGATTTTTATTTGAGAAACAGTTCACATATGCCGTTCATCAATTCATGTTGCAGTCCATTAAATAATGAACATGCATGTCTGAAGAGGCTCGTTGTTAGTTTCTCGTTGGTGGGTATAACATAACCAATCCTAAGGGAGCAACTGAACTACAGGAGAGGTAATCTGAAGGGGAAAAAAAATATTTTCAGAGGAGTCACTTCTAGAGGCAGAGGTAACATGGGGTACTCTGTTGAAAACCTTGCTGAAATTGAGATACACTACACCTACGGCTTGAGAGTCCCATGGACTGCAAGAAGATCAAACCTATCAATTCTTAAGGAAATCAGCCCTGAGTGCTCACTGCAAGGACAGATCGTGAAGCTGAGGCTCCAAGACTTTGGCCACCTCATGAGAAGAGAAGACTCCCTGGAAAAGACCCTGATGTTGGGAAAGATGGAGGGCACAAGGAGAAGGGGACGACAGAGAACAAGATGGTTGGACAGTGTTCTCTAAGCTACCAACATGAGTTTGACCAAACTGCAGGAGGCAGTGGAAGACAGAAGTGCCTGGCGTGCTCTGGTCCATGGGGTCACGAAGAGTCGGACATGACTAAACAACTAAACAACAACACACCTACGGCATTCCTTGGATCCACCAAGCTTGTAGCTCTATCAAAAAAAAAAGACTGGTATGACTTGCTTTTGAGAAACCCATACTGGGTCTTAGTAATCACAGCATCCTTTTCTAAGGGCTCCCAGACTTATTGTTTAATTGTCTGTTCTGGGACCTATCCTGGTATCGATGTCAAGCTCACCAGTTACCTGGATCTTCCCCCCCCCCTTTTTTTTTTTGAAGATGGGGGTGACATTTGCCCACCTCCAATCTGCAGGGACCTCACCTGATGCTAAAGAATACTAAGGCCACTCCAGCAGGCTACTACTAGGCAAGCTTCAGTATGAGGATTCAGTATGAGGGGGCTGAGAAGCCCTCATTGTTTTCCTTATGGCATCACTGGGAGCACTGGAACATGGATGGGTTGGGCTCAAAACAAGCTTATTGTGAGCCAAAATCAGTTGGGATGAATCCATTCAAGTCAAGCTTGGACAATACTACAAACCAATACTTTGCAACCTGAAGATCACTGTTCACTGTTCTGATCGTTCCAATAGTCTTGTTTGCAGGCAGTGAAATACGAATAGTCTTTAATTACAATTAATTAGCATGAAAGACTAGCATGAGTTTTCTCCCTGCGCTTTCCCGCCCTTAAAAAGATTAAGTATTTTATTGCTGAGGTCTTTGCATAATTTTATAACAAGAGTTCCTTTGATAAGCTGGGTTGTCTACATTTTCACACTTGTCTTTTTCTTCCTGAGGAAATTTGGTATTTCTCTGGTTTTGGAGAATTTGTAGCGGGGTGGGGAGAGAAATAAATAGAGGAATGTTCCTTCAGAGAAACTATGCATCTGGTCTTCAACAATTGAGTTAAATCTATCTGAAGTAATTATCTCCATCTTCTTAAAAATCAATGGCAACAGAAGCTCAGTCTGTGTCATACTCTGCCTTAATCGGATTTGAGATATTAGATTTTAAGCACAGGCACGATCATCTCCTTAATTGAAGCAGCCATTCTTCTCAGTTGTGTGACAGAGGGTGAATACAGACAGTCATAAGGCAACTGCTGTACTTGCTACAGTTCGAGGTACCATGGAGATTTTCAGGAAGGTCAGCTTCCATTTATGATGGAGCTGTGGTAAGCCATCATCACCCATCAAACTGCAAGCTTGCCTGATTTTGGGGTGGCTACCAGTCATACTTTTGAAATAACCAAACACTTTGTTGTTGTTGTTTAGTCGTTTAGTCATGTCCGACTCTTCGTGACCCCATGGAACAGAGAATGCCAGGCACTCCTGTCTTCCACTGCCTCCCACAGTTTGGTCAAACTCATGCTGGTAGCTTAGAGAACACTATCCAAACATCTCGTCCTCTGTCGTCCCCTTCTCCTTGTGACCTCCATCTTTCCCAACATCAGGGACTTTTCCAGGGAGTCTTCTCTTCTCATGAGGTGGCCAAAGTATTGGAGCCTCAGCTTCACGATCTGTCCTTCCAGTGAGCACTCAGGGCTGATTTCCTTAAGAATAGATAGGTTTGATCTTCTTATAGTCCATGGGACTCTCAAGAGTCTCCTCCAGCACCATAATTCAAAAGCATCAATTCTTTGGCGATCAGCCTTCTTTATGGTCCAGCTCTCACTTCCATGCATCACTACTGGGAAAACCATAGCTTTAACTATACGGACCTTTGTTGGCAAGGTGATGTCTCTGCTTTTTAAGATGCTGTCTAGGTTTGTCATTGCTTTTCTCTCAAGAAGCAGGCGTCTTTTAATTTTGTGACTGCTGTCACCATCTGCAGTGATCATGGAGCCCAAGAAAGTAAAATCTCTCACTGCCTCAATTTCTTCCCCTTCTATTTTCCAGGAGGTGATGGGCCCAGTGGCCATGATATTCTTTTTTTGATGTTGAGCTTAAGACCATATTTTGTGCTCTCCTCTTTCACCCTCATTAAAGGGTTCTTTAATTCCTCCTCACTTTCTGCCATCAAGGTTGTGTCATCTGCATATCTGAGGTTGTTAATGTTTCTTCCGGCAATCTTAATTCCGGCTAGGGATTCATCCAGCCCCACCTTTTGCATTATGAATTCTGCATATAAGTTAAATAAGCAGGGAGACAATATACAGCCTTGTCGTACTCCTTTCCCAATTTTGAACCAATCAGTTGTTCCATAACAATAACACCCCCTTTCCCATTGACACATTTAAAAGGCTGTAGAATAATTATCAGCCAAAGGCCTGGTTGAAGAGCAACATTTTCACCTGGCACCTAAAAATATATAATGAAGGTGCCAGGTGGACCCCTCCGGAGAGAGCATTCCTCAAATGGGGAGCCACTACAGAGAAGGCACATTCTTGTTTTGCCACCATCCAGACCTCATGTGAAGGAAGCACACAGAGAATTGCCTCGGATGGTGAACGCAGAGTCCAGGATGGTTTATATGGGGAGAGGTGGTCCTTCAGGTATTGCAGCCCCCAAATCAGTGGGATCTTGGAAGACAGCAGGAAATAAAGCTTGGTGGCTCAACAGATTCCCAAATTGGGTGTCTGCTACCTCTGGATACGTTGCTTTATTCTGATCAGCACTTGGACAGCTACATTTGTACCAGCTGAAGTTTTGAGATGCAAAGCAGCATCATTTGGACACATTACAATAGTCTAGCCTTTGGGTAACTAGTCTTTGGGTAAGAAAGGCATGTGATACCATTTCTATGAAAAAGCAGCATTCAACTGTACTTGAACTCTGTACATGTCCCGAGACTGTGTGCATATTTCAGCTTTGTACTGAGCGACAAGCACAGAGCGTAATGGTTATGAATTAAAGAAAGCAACAATGAATTAGAGGAAGCAAATGGTTCAAGATAAATCAGTCCCAGATTATCACTAATTTGCAGGAGTGGGTCAAGTGCATATCAAAACTTTTAGGTCTGCACAATTAAAGTGGACTAAAGTGCTCTGTTGCCCTACAAAATGAAATTTTCTGGTAAGGAAAGTTATGTGGAAAGGCACTGAAAAGTATGGATTGAAAATTATTAAGGAAAGAGGTGTTGTTTTGTTGTTGTTAAAAAATACATTTGTATGCGGCCCTTCATCTATAGATTTCAGGGTGGTTCACAGAATAAAACTACAATATAAAAACACCAAATATATAATAAAAACAAGAGCAAAACAAACCAATAATCCCTTCCTCCTTCCCACCCTCTCCAAACACCTTGCAAGGAAAATCAGGACAAATACTCATTGTCATATAACGATCCTTCAAACAAATCTGAACAAACCAAAACAGGATGGATGCTGAATAAAGAGGTTGTCTGAACAAAGAGGTTGTCTGGAGAAAGGAGGACTCCTTGAAACCAGCTGTTATGGAGAACAGCTCCTCAGAGTATGGTGCTGATTAAGATGATTATGACGATCTTTACTATTAAAAGTGCCGGGACCAGGACTGATAATAATAATAATAATAATAATTTATTATTTATAGCCCACCCATCTGGCTGAGTCTCCCCAGCCACTCTGGGCAGCTCCCAATCAAGTGTTAAAAACAATACAGCGTTAAATATTAAAAACTTCCCTGAACAGGGCTGCCTTCAGATGTCTTTTAAAGCTGCTTATTTCCTTCACATCTGAAGGGGTGGTGTTCCACAGGGCAGGCGCCACTACCAAGAAGGCCTTCTGCCTGGCTCCCTGTAACCTCATTTCTTGCATCAAGGGAACCACCAGAAGGCCCTCGGGGCTGGATCTCAGTGTCCGGGCTGAACGATGGGGGTGGAGATGCCCCTTCAGGTATACAGGATCGAGGCCGTTTAGGGCTTTAAAGGTCAGCACCAACACTTTGAATTGTGCTCAGAAACGTACTGGGAGCCAATGCAGATCTCTCAGGACTGCTGTTATGTGGTCCCGGCGGCCACTCCCAGTCACCAGTCTAGCTGCTGCATTCTGGATTAATTGCAGTTTCCGGGTCACCTTCAAAGGTAGCCCCACGTAGAGCGTGTTGCAGTAGTCCAAGCGGGAGATAACTAGAGCATGCACCACTCTGGTGAGACAGTCCGCGGGCAGGTAGGGTCTTAGCCTGCGTACCAGGTGGAGCTGATAGACAGCTGCCCTGGACACAGAATTAACCTGTTAATACCTAACTGAGACTCCCTGCCTATTTTTTTTACTTCATTCTGTTGTGTGTGGGGGGGGGGGTCGAGCATTGCTGTGGGAACTGGATAATTCCATAAAATTCTCAGCCTAGATGAAATTTGAAGCAATGCTGTCAAGCTGGTAGATGAGTATGGTGCTATTTCTAAAAGCAATAGCAGAAACAGTGTAACCAGATGCAGCAAAAGATGGATATGCTTTGCCACATCACAGTACTGTAGTATTCAGAAAAACTGATTCCCCCAAATTCCCTCTAGTACGAGGTACAGGGACCCTTGCCATCTGTTGCCTTAGCCATATGTATAAAAGTGGTGCTTTGCATCCTGGCTGATAGAATATGAAAACAAAAATGCTTTCAGGTAATTAATTTTTAGCCACTCTGCATTGTCAAGAACTCAACTATTTGAAAACCATTAGTTGGCATGGAAACATCAACTTAATTAAAAATGGATTAAACTAATTAACCTGAAACATATTGTACTATGGATTGTTTTCCTTCGGAAGAAATCTGAAGCAGTGGGAACATTAGGACATTTAAAACGATCGTTTTGGCTCTTCTGTTGGCTGAAAATATTTCCTGTTTCCTGAAGAGTCCCAGAGGTTTATGCATCTCTAAGGAGTACGTCAGAGGGGACGCAGGTGGCGCTAAAGGTTAAAGCCTCAGCACCTAGGACTTGCCGATCGAAAGGTCGGCAGTTCGAATCCCTGAGGTGGGGTGCGCTCCCGCTGCTCGGTCCCAGCGCCTGCCAACCTAGAAGTTCGAAAGCACCTCCGGGTGCAAGTAGATAAATAGGGACCGCTTACCGGCGGGAAGGTAAACGGCGTTTCCGTGTGCGGCTCTGGCTCGCCAGAGCAGCGATGTCACGCTGGCCACGTGACCCGGAAGTGTCTCCGGACAGCGCTGGCCCCTGGCCTCTTAAGTGAGATGGGTGCACAACCCCAGAGTCTGTCAAGACTGGCCCGTACGGGCAGGGGTACCTTTACCTTTACCTTTAAGGAGTACGTCATGATCAGGTGGACAGATGGTGTTAATGATAACACCTTTGCTGGCAAATTATCTGTTTTTGCAGCAATCTCCATTGTGTACGTAATGTGGAGCTTAAGGCGTATCTGTGTTTTACGCTTGTGAGTTGCTGCTTTTTAATAGATCAAGCAAGCAATAAGAAATATCCTCTAGCAAGTTCAAGTTCTGCAACCTATAAATGATTTTGGCTGATAGATGAATCATCTTAAGCTTCAGTTAATTGCTAAAGACCAGTTTTAATATGTGGTCACAAGTTTTGGTTAGGCTGTTTGAGAGTGAAGAGCACACAGTCAGCTGTTGATGCTGATTTGGTTTGGTACTGGTGTCTTAGGACTTATTTTACAATTTAAAATATTCATTAAACAACCTGAAAATGTCAGTGACTTCCCTTCTTCTCTTTCCATGGTTCGATTTGCATATCATAAATCCCTGCATATTTTACATAAACTAAACCATTTACCATTCCATTAATACATCCATCAAAACTTGTTTACATTGTTGAATTTATCTTAATGCTGCCATCGTTTTCAAGTGTACACAGTTCCCGCCCCCCATATATTCAAAAAACGTTTTCTAATCTTCTCTAAACGTATGTTCTTCTTGTTCTCTTTTTCTATATGCTAGAGCCGCGAGCTGCACATATTCCATCAGTTTAAGTTGCCATTCTTCTTTAGTTGGGAACCTCACTTGTTTTCCATTTTGGGGCTAACAAAACACAGGCCACAGTAGTGCCATACATAAATAGCCTTTTTTGACACCTGGGAATTTCCATCCGAATTATCCCTAACAAAAAGGACTCTGTTTTTTGTTTCGTTTTGTTTTGTTTTGGAAAAGTATTTTTTTCCCAATTCATTACAAATTATTTCCCAATACTCTTTTACCCTTTTACAGGTCCACCACATATGCAAGAACGTACCATCGACCTCTTTGCATCTCCAGCACTCATCTGATTCAGTCTTATACATCTTAGCAAGCCTAAAGGTAAAGGTAAAGGGACCCCTGACCATTAGGTCCAGTCGTGGCGACTCTGGGGTTGCGGCGCTCATCTCGCTTTATTGGCTGAGGGAGCCGACGTACAGCTTCCAGGTCATGTGGCCAGCATGACTAAGCTGCTTCTGGTGAACCAGAGCAGCGCACGGAAATGCCGTTTACCTTGCCGCCGGAGCGGTACCTATTTATCTATTTGCACTTTGACATGCTTTTGAACTGCTAGATTGGCAGGAGCAGGGACCGAGCAATGGGAGCTCACCTCATCATGGGGATTTGAACAGCCGACCTTCTGATCGGCAAGTCCTAGGCTCCGTGGTTTAACCCACAGCGCCACCCGCGTCCCATCTTAGTAAACCTACTCAGAGTTAAATACAATCTCTAAATCAGATAACTCTCCTTCAGAGGATGACATGCTGTAAACTTCAGATCTGAAGTTTAATACTCTAATTTACTGAGAACATTACCAAATGTTTCCTCTGTATTTTCTAAGCATGGTCCCTGCTTTTGCAGGGAACACTCCAGAAGGAAGGAAGGAAGGAAGGAAGGAAGGAAGGAAGGAAAGAAAGAAAGAGCACTAAAGGTAAAAGGTAAGGTGGATAAACCCTTAGTGTAATGGGGAATTAAAAAGAAATTCTGAAAGTACAGAAATTACATATTTCTGTACTTTCAGAATTTCTTTTGTCTTTTGTTTTGTCTATTGAATGGATATTATCGCATTCTTCAGTATCTCAAAAGGTCACTTGAAACTTTGGTTGTATTGAAAATGATTTGATCAGTTAAATTAACAAATCCCTTATTAAATATTCACATAAACATTTTAAAATTATTAATCATCTTCCTTTTTCCAATTAATCTGTTAACAACTCAAGAAGAATAAGAAATAGTCAAGAAATCTTTTTCTTTCCCACTGGCATTTTTTAGTGCTCAGTCCTATGTGCTGCTGCACTTGAGGGGTGTACAAAATTAAGTAAACAGTGCCATGAAAAGATAAGGACCCTTGAAATATGGACCTTACTAATTCCTGTTTAGATGCTAGCCATTATCTAGGCACAGCCATTAATATGGGCATATTAACACAAGAAACAAATCTTCTTTGGCAGCAATCCTAAACCCAGTTACCTTTGGGTTAAGCCCCACTGAATCAAATTGGACTTATTTCTGAGTAGATATTAACATTAATAAACATTATTCCCGTTAAACTGAGAACTGTATTTCTGTAAGTGTAACTGTACTTGTGTAAGGTAGTTAGAGGTCTCTAACAGACTGTTCTTGGGGCCTTCAAACTACAGTTCCCAGAACACTTTGCCATTTTAAAACCCTAGTTCGGAACTGTGGTGCTGCTCCCTTGCAAAAAGCTAACTTTAGCTTGCAAAAAAAGTTACGTAAATGTAACTGGGGCAGAGCAAGGTTGCACTCAGACAGCACATTATTTCGTTTCCCCGACATTTCCTTACCTGATAATTTCTGCGTTTTATGTGCTCTTTCAGAGGATGTAAAAGCCACATTTGGAAATCTAGCAAAATCCAGTGGAAATTTAGCACTCATTTCCATGTTAATTTCTTCCAGAAAAAAAACCGTTTGCAAACTGGAAAACGCTCGGAGTTTTGTACGATAATTTTCCTGCTGTTTTCATGGTTCATGTGGCAAAATTTAGGACACTATTCTGCCAGACAGTTCTTTCCTTGGGCTGGCAGATAGGTTAAACTAAGACTGCCAAATCTTTGTGAGACTTCAGAGAATGATAACATGGAGAAAAGGGAGACTGGAGTGCATAGTTTCTCCAAAGCAGCAGCATTTGCCCTAGGAGAGAAACAAAAACCACTCTTCATCGCAGAATTACAATTCCTCCCCCTTTCTACACAAAACACTTCCTATGAGAGAAGAGGACAACTGCATTATGCATTGCACTGCACATGACCTCCTTTAAAGGAGGCCAACGTTGAGGCCCTAGTTGATGTACGCCTGGAAAAATCGCTGGCATGTATGGCCCTTTTTGTGTGAGGCAGCATGCTCTATATGAGGGGCCCTGCATTTTGGATCAGCCCTAGGTTTAAGAGAGGAAAAACCCCAGTGATAAAGCAGATTCAAATGTAAGTGCAGCCTGCATTCTCTGTGTTGGTCTCGCTTGCCATGCAACAGCAGTCTTTGAAAATAGAACTCATGTAATCCTAGCAGCAACTTCCTGTACATTCTGAGTACAGAGCTCAGATAATGTCAAAAAATGTCACAGATATCTGCAGTGTGCAGCTTGACTACAAATGTGGCAGGGAAGAGAAAGAGAGAAAATCCAAAAGTCACAGTCCCATTCTTTCCATTTTGTACCGGGAAAGGGGAAAGGTTGGGGATGGTAGGCGAGGCCACATTGGCTTTTGCTTGTTATAAAACTTGCAGCCATCTCTGGCGCATTAACAGATGCCTGTCCTAAAACAGTGTCATTTATATGAAGATGCCATTTATATGAAGTGTCATTTATATGAAGATACCAAGGAGCCTAGGGACGCAGGTGGCGCTGTGGGTTAAAGCCTCAGCGCCTAGGACTTGCCGATCGAAAGGTCGGCGGTTCGAATCCCTGCGGCGGGGTGCGCTCCCGCTGCTCGGTCCCAGCGCCTGCCAACCTAGCAGTTCGAAAGCACCTCCGGGTGCAAGTAGATAAATAGGGACCGCTTACCAGCGGGAAGGTAAACGGCGTTTCCGTGTGCGGCTCTGGCTCGCCAGATGCAGCTTTGTCACGCTGGCCACGTGACCCGGAAGTGTCTCCGGACAGCGCTGGCCCCTGGCCTCTTGAGTGAGATGGGCGCACAACCCCAGAGTCTGTCAAGACTGGCCCGTACGGGCAGGGGTACCTTTACCTTTACCAAGGAGCCTGCCTTTATTCTACCCTTCCATATCAAGTTCGCCATTCAGTTGTTAATGCACAATGTGGTTAAAAGTCACAGTGCCTAGCAAGCGCCATTCGTGAGATTCTGAGACTCCAAAACACTTGAATTCCTGCTTTTTGACTCCATGCAGTGTAGGGATATCAGTGACCTTTTTGCAAAGGGGAACTTTATAAACACGTACAAAAAAGCACACTTCTGCATGCTCTTGTTCCGTCAGCAAAATGAGGCAGCTGCTCAAATGTACTTTAGTCAAATGGCTCTTCTTGAGGCCGTGAGAGTCTTTCTATAGCAGGAAGGCCTTGGGCTGGCAGATGCATTGATAATGAACCATCAAGCAAAATGAAACAAACAAAAGTTGAATCCAAAATAATGTCAAAAGGAATTTTTTTGGGGGGGAAACCACACAATCATATTGGATATTCTACTTATTTTGGTTTGGGGTTGTGGTAGCCTTTAACTAGAGCCAAACGTTTTGATGTTAAAGGGGGGCCCATTAATTGGAGTGGGAGAAGGAGATCAGGCCACTCCTGGTCTCAATGCTGAGATTTCTATTTCCAAGGAGCACATGTTCAAGGCAAGACTAGGATCGTGGGCAGTCATATCCAAATCCAGACGCAGTCGGGGGTCCTTCCGTACACTGATGGAGGTGGAACAGAGGCCTTGAGCATAACTGGAGCCTAAACTACAGCAAGCCAAAGATAGTGCCATGTAGATCAGGGAAAGACAGAGAGTCTAGATTCTAGAGCTTATATCTGACCAGGCCAATCCATAGGCTTCGTTTACACCATATTTGAATACCAGTGGTGGGTATAATATTTACCTCCTGAGCCTGAAGACGGCTCCAAGGTCTAAGCATACACTGCTAAACATCACCCTAGACAACTCTAGATCACAATTTCAGATCAGATTGGATTGTAATCCAAATGCTTAAAGAATGTGGGCAAGTCAACAAGTCCAATACTTTCAAAATGAATTCAGATCATTCGTCAGTATAGGTCAAGAGAGGTGGGAAACCCATAGCTGCCCAGCTTATAATGGAAGAAGATCAGAACACTTGTTGAAAGAGCATTTCATGGACGTTTTGGCCATTAGCCTGATGCTGCTAAAGCCCAGTGACTCATGGGTTGCACAGCCTTTTGTAGAATTTAAAGGTAAAGGTAAAGGGAACCCTGACTACTAGATCCAGTTCTAACCGACTCTGGGGTTGCAGAGTTCATCTCACTCCATTGGCTGAGGGAGCTGGTGTACAGCTTCCGGGTCATGTGGCCAGCATGACTAAGCTACTTCTGGTGAACCAGAGCAGCGCACAGAAACACCGTTTACCTTCCCACTGGAGCGGTACCTATTTATCTACTTGCACTTTGAGGTGCTTTCAAACTGCTAGGTTGTAGAATTTAGATTGGTGTAAAAAAATATAGAAAGATGGTCTCATACCTGGGTGAGGAGCAGCACTGATTCTTGTGATGAGCTGAGTCCTATGTCCTTGTAGGTACAAAATCCAGGATGCATGTTGATTATAGATGCTGCAGTTATCCAGATTGTTCTGTTATTTGTGCTCCCTCCTTCAACTGCAAAAGAATAAAAAATCTGCACATTCATAGATGAGAATAAGTGCTCCAAACAATCAGAGATTGAAGGGGAAACACAACCCAGTTTAAATCAGCAGCCAAGTGTGCAATTAAGCCATTTAAGCAAGAGATATACCACAGTGGTTTGGGTCTGCATTATTCTGCTGTGCTTGGGGAGAATGGCACTTGTGGCTGAAGGATTATGTTCAATTAACCTCATGTGATACACAATAATGATATGAAACAGTGATTTGAATACTTCAAAACCTGCATCATCCTGAAAACTGCATAGTTGCTTTCAACAATGTACTCAATATGCTTTGGCAGGGTTTGGGGAGAAAGAAAGGTCCATAAAAATAAATTCTGCTTGCACATGGACAATATCTACCACAATATAACACCATATCAAAAGCAGGGAAATGCTAACTAGAATATTGCATTACTATTAGACATTAACGGTTAGACCGTCATCCACTGAACTAAATTTGAAGTGTCTGGAAGGGAATACGCTGAAGAACGATGCTTCATAGCACAAAATACTGCAGTGGTAGAGGGCAATGGAGAGTACCAATGACATTTAGCTATAACCTTCTACTCAGAAGTAATTTTGCTAATTGCTAGCTCTGTTTGGGGGCAAGAATTGATAGAGTGCATTGTGTTCTTTCAAACTTCATAGGCAACAGCAAAGGCATGACACAATTGCCAGAAGCAGGAAAAACATCTTGCTTTGCATCAAGTCTTAAATACACGAAATTTGTTGTTGAAAAGCTGGAAGAGCTTTTGCATGTCTAGCCCTGTTCACGGTCTTCTTTTAAGAAAGAGATGGAGAACCTGCAGCCCTCCAGGGGTGGTTAGACTACACCTCCTATCATCTCTGATCATTGACCATGCTGCTAGAGACTGCCAGAAACTGAAATCTAACAGAATCTTCTGAGTGGTGTGTTGCCACAAGGCATTGTGTACAATATCAATATCTGGTGATATTGTAGCCTTATTGGAGTTCGCTGATTGGGTCTGCGTTGCTCCGGGACAGGAGGAAGGAAGTCAAATAACACCAAGGTTGATTCAAAGAAAGAGTTTATTCTGCTCTCCAGATAGCAGAAGGCACTTGCGTGATCAAGTCCACAGCAAGTCCAAAGAAATGACAAGTTTCACGCAGTATATATATCCTCCAGGCACACTCTCCCTCCTTCCCATATAAATCCAACCACGTCAGCCTATGTACGCAGGTTGACATCACATATGTTCTTGCTCTGGTATTCTTAACCATAAAAGGGAATTCCTTCCTGTACTTCTGACCATAAAAGGATCTTCCTCTTCCTACTCTTATCTGGGAAGAAGAGGTCATCATCTCCGGGAACACGCTTTTGGCGTTGTTCCCGGACATGGGTCTTTGCGTCTTTTGTGGTCAGCACATAAGATAAGGTACTGACATGTCTTCTCTGTTCCCCTAGAACAGCCAGGGTCATCCCTTGCCATGACTGATAAAGGAGAGAGCTTGTTTATGCAGCTGTGTCCCTCTTATGCTTTTGCTCAACCGCTCAAGTTTTATGCATTTTAGAGTGCTCTCTTGGAGAAAGAAGAAAAGGGGGAGTTTGAGTCAGTTTTAAACTTACTGCACAGAAACCCATTCCTTCAATATGTGTCATCTTCTTCATGCTCCAGCTAACTAACCCTAGTTCTATGGGTCTCTATGGGAACAGAAAAAAATTACCATACTTTAAAAGCTTCAACTTGTAGGTGCTGTTGGATATGACGGGTGATTCTTTGCAAGCTCACTTCCCACTTCACACCCATGTAAAGCCTGGTCTCTCAATCTGGCCCTTCCTGATTAATATGATTCCAAAATGTCCAATAACACTCATCGGGCTATTACAAACGCAATTTTCTACATATGCTTTTTTTTTTAAAAAAAAAAATCAAATCATAAATTGATAGAATAATTAACTTGATTGTCATGTCCACTGCTTTTGAAAAACCAAGTCTATTTAAGACAGTTTCTTTCTAATTAATTCTTGGCAGACTCTGTGCCTGTGACAATAACTCTCAGCAATGTTTCATGGTAGAACCTGACAAAGTCTGTGTAGTCACCAAATTACAGTATACTAGGTTCAGGCAACTGCAAACCCAGGGGCTTTTTAACTCACTTCAGCATAGCTTCTGATTCCAAAGACTCCACTCATGACTAAGGAGGCCCCAAGATTACATTTGATCCTCATTTTTTGGCACAGCAATGCAATTTACACTTCTCCGATTAATAAGTGAATTGGAGTGCAGTTTTTGCTCTTCTTTTAATTTTGCAATACCGTTTTCATCTCAAAAATATGTACCGAAAACACATGTAAAATATGTATTGTTGGTTAAAAAGTGCACAGGACACATTTTATGGTATAATGTGTGCAAAATAAATCTTTTAGGATATAATTATTATTATTATTATTATTTATTTATTTATTTATTTATTTATTTATTTATACCCCACCCTTCCCAGTTCAGAAAACCGGGCTCAGGACGGTTAACAACAAATTTAAAACACTTAATTGTTGAAGCAGCATAAAATGCAAGTGAATAAATATTTTCCGGAGGGAATATCTGCATATTGTTGCAGAAATGGGATGGAATGATTCATGAGCACATGTGAAACTGATACAATCCAGAAATAGACTGCTCTGTGCATCCCTGCTTCTGAACAAACTGAACTGCTTATTCCCATATGGGAGGACACTTGGAGGATAAATTGAGAACCAATGCTAGTGGTTCTCAAACTTTGGCCTGCATAACTTCTTGAAAATTTCTAGGGGTCTTGTTGGACTACTTAGTAAACTTTCTTTTTTAACAAATTAGAACACATACCTAACTCATGGTATAATAACTGTAGTCTTCCCTTTCTAATGCAATAGATGTGCTGGTTTTTGTGAGCAGTGAAGTCAGGTGCAGTCTCGTTTTCAGCTTCAGACTTCAAATTGATCTCACTATCATTGGTTTCATTGTTTGTTTGTTTGTTTGTTTTCAAGTACCCCATTTCCACCACAAATCCATTTCTGGAGGCTGACATCTAGAGCTGCCAACTTGAAAACACACTGGATTCTGGTACAGTCAGAATTTTCCGCATGTCTATGGTGGAAGTGACCCATGTGAGCTCAGAATCGGGAGTGCAACTGGTGGGAACTGGATAAGCAAGAGACATGTTTGCAATGTTGTGTGCAGTCGTACCTTGGAAGTCAAACAGAATCTGTTCCAGGAGTCTGTTCGACTTCCAAAAAGTTCAAAAATTGAATCATGGCTTCTGATTGGCTGTAGGAAGCTCCTGCAGGCAATCAGAAGCCATGGAAGCCCTGTCAGACATTCCGGTTCCAAAAGAACGTACACAAACCGAAACAATCACTTATGGGTTTGTGGCGTTCAGGAGCCAAAACTTCCGAGTTCCAGGGCGTTCAGGGTCCAAGGTACGACTGTACTTGCATTTCATCAACTGAAAAAGTTTCATCTTCTATTAAAATAAGGTAAAGGTAAAGGTACCCCTGCCCGTACGGGCCAGTCTTGACAGACTCTGGGGTTGTGCGCCCATCTCACTTAAGAGGCCAGGGGCCAGCGCTGTCCGGAGACACTTCCGGGTCACGTGGCCAGCGTGACATCGCTGCTCTGGCGAGCCAGAGCCGCACACGGAAACGCCGTTTACCTTCCCGCTGGTAAGCGGTCCCTATTTATCTACTTGCACCCGGAGGTGCTTTCGAACTGCTAGGTTGGCAGGCGCTGGGACCGAGCAGCGGGAGCGCACCCCGCCGCAGGGATTCGAACCGCCGACCTTTCGATCGGCAAGTCCTAGGCACTGAGGCTTTAACCCACAGCGCCACCTGCGTCCCTTCTATTAAAATAACACTATTCTATTGCCTAAAAGTAATGCCAAAGTGCCAAATGCATATTATCTATCTACTTTTCACTTAATTGATGAACATTGAATTTTAACACTGCCATAAGGTCTCCAATTGGTTTCAACTTCCTCCTTTGTTTTTTTTTTTTTTTATAATAATTTTTATTAATTTCCACACATATAATAAAGAACAATATAAAACAGTATCACATCATACTCATCGGTTCTTACCCTTCTTTCTTTGACTTCCCCATACCTCCCCATCCCTGCATCCTTGTTTAATAATTCTTTAGCAACCCTTAAGTCCATTGTCTTAGTTCCCTTTCGTAAAAGTTTCTTAAGTTTTTTTGTTTACTGCTGCAATTCTTTACTTCTTACCCCCTGACATCCTAACATTCCTCAATTTTGCAATTATTTTTAAGATATATTTTGAAGTTCTTCCAGTCCTCTTCCATTGTCTCTTTCCCCTGGTCCCGGATTCTGCCCGTCATCTCGGCCAGTCCCATAAAGTCAATCACCTTTGTTTGCCATTCTTCCAGAGTAGGTAGTTCTTGCGTCTTCCAATACTTTGCCAGTAGAATTCTTGCTGCTGTAGTGGCATACATAAAGAAAGTCCTATCCTTCCTTGACACCGCTTGGCCCACCATGCCCAAGAGGAAAGCCTCTGGTTTCTTAGGAAAAGTCCACTTAAGGACCTTCTTAATTTCATTATAGATCATTTCCCAGAAAGCTTTAACCTTTGGGCAGGTCCACCAAAGGTGGTAGAAAGTGCCTTCAGTCTCATTACATTTCCAACACTTATTATTAGGCAAATGATAAATTTTTGCAAGCTTGACTGGGGTCATGTAC
Organism: Podarcis cretensis; assembly: GCF_951804945.1. Classification (NCBI taxonomy): domain Eukaryota; kingdom Metazoa; phylum Chordata; class Lepidosauria; order Squamata; family Lacertidae; genus Podarcis; species Podarcis cretensis. Next base: position 67,492,111 of record NC_137178.1, read on the forward strand.
CACCGGTAGATCATTTTCATAATATTTTCTCTTAATGCATTACATGCAGTAAATTTAATACCGGTGGTCCATAACTGTTCCCAGTCAGCAAACATAATATCATGACCGATATCTTGTGCCCATTTAATCATAGCTGATTTCACCGTTTCATCCTGTGTATTCCATTTTAGCAGCAAGTTATACATTTTTGATAAGTTCTTAGTATTGGGTTCCAACAATTCTGTTTCTAATTTTGACTTCTCTTTCTGAAATCCTATTTTCCTGTCCTGTTTAAACGTCTCATTTATTTGATGGTAGTGCAACCAATCTCGGACCTTAGGCTTTAGTTTCTCATAACTCTGAAGTTTCACCCTTTCACCATCGTATTCTAAAATCTCATGATATTTTGGCCATTTAGAATCCATATTAAGCTTTTTTACTTCCCTAGCTTCCATTGGTGACACCCACCTAGGGGTTTTACTTTCCAACAAATCTTTGTATCTAATCCAAACGTTATACAATGCTTTCCTTACAATATGGTTTTTAAAGCTTTTATACACCTTTACCTTGTCGTACCATAAGTATGCATGCCAGCCAAAACTATTATCGTACCCTTCCAGATCCAAAATGTCAGTATTCTCAAGAAGTAGCCAGTGTTTCAACCAGCAGAAAGCTGCTGATTCATAATAAAGTCTTAAGTCCGGCAGGGCAAACCCCCCTCTATCCTTTGCGTCAGTTAAAATCTTAAATTTAATTCTGGGCTTTTTGCCCTGCCAGACAAATTTTGATATATCTTTCTGCCACTTCTTGAAGCATTCCATCTTGTCCACAATCTGCAACGTCTGGAATAAAAACAACATTCTAGGCAATACATTCATCTTAATAGTAGCGATTCGGCCTAGCAAGGAAAGTTTCAGCCTTGACCATATTTCCAGATCTTTTTTAACTTCTGACCAACATTTTTCATAATTGTCCTTAAATAAGTTCACATTCTTGGATGTTAAGTTTACCCCCAGGTATTTTACCCTTTTTGTTATCTCCAAGCCTGTTTCATTCTGAAAACTCTCTCTTTCTTCCATTGTTAAATTTTTTTCCAACACTTTCGTTTTTTGTCTATTCAATTTAAAACCTGCTACTCGACCAAATATATCAATTAATTCTAATACTCTTTTAGTACTAGTATCTGGCTGTTGCAAAGTCAATACTAGATCATCTGCAAATGCTCTTAATTTATAATGTCTAACTCCGACCTGAACTCCTTTAACCAACTGGTCCTTTCTAATCATGTTTAACAATACCTCCAGGACTGATATAAAAAGCAAAGGGGATATTGGGCAACCCTGTCGTGTACCTTTTTCTATAGGTATTTCTTCTGTTACCACATTATTTACAATTAATTTGGCCTTTTGTTGAGAATATATTGCACCTATACCGTTTTCAAAACCTTGGCCTACCCCCATCCCTTGGAGATTCTTTTTCATAAAAGTCCAACAAATGTTGTCAAAGGCTTTCTCCGCATCCACAAAAATCAAAACTGCTTTCCTATTAATGTCAACATCCAGCAGCTCCAAAATATCTATAATGTTTCTCACATTGTCTGACATATGTCTACCTGGGAGAAAGCCTGTTTGGTCCTTATGAATCTCTTCTGCTAAAACTCTTTTCAATCTTTTTGCCAAAATGTCTGCAAAAATTTTGTAATCCACATTGAGTAAAGATATAGGGCGGTAGTTTTTAACCTGGTTCTTCTCAGTCTCTGTTTTCGGTATAAGTGAGATGAAAGCCTCTTTCCACGATTCAGGTGCCTTTTTCCCCTTCAAAATTTCATTGCAAACTTCCTTCAATGGTTGTGTCAGCCATTCTTTCAACATTTTGTAGTATTTGGCCGTCAGGCCATCTGGTCCTGGTGATTTTCCCAATTTCATATTTTGAATGGCACCCTCTATTTCTTGTTCTGTTATTTCCTCATTTAAGATCCTTTTACTTTGTTCTGAGATTTTTGGTAAACCGTATTTTCTGATGAATTCTTCTATTTCTTGCTCGTTGATTGGCCCTTGTGCATACAATTTCTTAAAAAAGCTTTGAAAACAATTGTTGATCTCATTGGGTTTATGGATAATTTTTCCATCCATTTCTAAACTTGTTACAGTGTTCATTTTCTGCCTTTTTTTCAATTGCCATGACAGAAGTTTCCCACATTTATCCGCTGATTCAAAAGTTCTTTGTCTCATTTGCCTTATCTTCCATTCTATTTGTTGGTTCATAAGCTCCATGTACTGCATCTGATAGAACTTTATTTCTCTCAAAATCTCATGGGATTTAGGTTTAGACCTCAACTTCTTCTCTCCTTCTTTTATTTTTTCTAAAATTTTTTCCTTCTTCTCATTTTGTTGCTTCCTCTTAATAGAATTTTGTTGAATTAGGAAACCTCGCATCACGGCTTTACTTGCGTCCCAAATTATTCTTTTTTCCACATCTGTTTTCCTGTTGATCTCAAAGTAATCTTTTAATGTTTTAAGGGCCTTCTTATGGATCTCTTCATCCTTAAATAGGGTGTCATTCATTCTCCATCTAAAGGATCCAGTTGTTGTTAGTTTCATCTCCATCTTCACCGCATTATGGTCGGAGCACGTTTTTGGACATATTTCTACTTTTTTTGTTCTTGGCGCCAGACTACTAGAAATCCAGATTTGGTCTATTCTTGTCCATGTCATTTTTGCTTCAGAGAAGAAGGTTCCCTCTCTCTCTAGAGGATTCTTTATTCTCCAAATATCAATCAAGTCCATTGTTTCAGTCATTTCGAAAAAGATCTTTGGTAGTCTCCCTTCTTTTGAAATCACTTGTCTCTGTGCTTTATCCATGTTTGTTGAGACAACTCCATTCATGTCTCCCATCATTAGGATTTTATAGTCTAAAAAGTCAACTAATGTCTCATGCAACTTCCTAAAGAATTCGGCCTTCCCTTCATTTGGGGCATAAACTCCCACAATTAATATCTTTTCTCCTTGAATTTGTATTTCAATTGCCAGGTATCTTCCTTGTTCATCTTTAAATATCAATTTTGGAGCCAACTTTTCCTTTGCATAGATCACCACACCTCTTTTCTTTACTTTGTCTGATGAGATAAATTCTTGACCAAGTCTCTTATTTATCAGTAATTTCCTATGTATCCTGGCAATATGGGTTTCTTGCAAACATATTATATCTAATTGTTCTTTCTTCAAAATGTGAAAAACCTGTCGTCTTTTCCGAGGAAGGTTCAGACCGTTACAGTTCCAACTAAGGAGTTGCAGAGACATTTTGTATTTAGGTAGCTGTTCCTCCAACTGCTCCAAGCTTCTGCTCTTCCTCCGATGGTGGTAGTGAAAGTCCAAATGACAAATTTGCTATATCAGGTGGTTCCCTCTCCTCCACGGTTCCTTTCTGCAGATCCTCCAGGTACTTCTCCAGAAATTGTTCTTTGTCCTGAATTGTTTTTATTTTAATCTTCCTTCCTTTGAAGTTAAAGGACAATCCTTGTGGAAACTCCCATCTGAATGGTATAGTGTTTTTCTTCAGCAGGTCTACTAAGCTTTTGTAATATGTTCTCACCTCTAAAATGTATTTAGGAATGTCCTTGAAAATCTGTATCTGACAATTTTGGATCACCAATGCCTTTTGATAATGCAAATTCAATATTCTATCTCTTTCTTCTTTTGATCTCAGTGTAATTAGACAGTCCCTTGGTTTTTTATCCTGCCTTCTACCCAGTCGAAAGGCTGATATTATCTCAAGTTCCTCATCTTCCTCCCATTCCTCCTGCCAAAAAGTTATGATGTTCTCTATAAGAAATTTCACAAGGTTGTCCCCTTCCCCTTCAGGCACCAATCTAAATTTTAAATTCTTCTCTTTACGTTGAAGTTCCAGTAAGGAGAGGGCTGCATCATGCTCATTCACTTTTTTAATAATAGGCCCAAATTTTTCCCTTGTCTCTTCAGCCGTTATTTTTGCACTTTCTGCAATCTTTCGTGTTTCTGAACTTTCCTGAATTAATCTATTTATAGAATCTGTGTTCGATGTAACACTAGCTGTATTCACATCCAACCTTGTTGTCAACTCTGTTAATTTTTTAGAATTCTCTGTCGATAGCTTTGTCAATGCTTCCAGGGATTGATTTATTTTAAGTAGTGCCTGAGTCATAGGATCCATAGAAGCTGGTGTTTTTTCCTGCACAGCTGCAGTTCCTGATATAGAGGCCCTTTTCTTGTGAGATTGTTTTGCTTTCTGCCTTGTTACTATCTCTTCTGTAGGGGCACTCATATCCTCAAGGTCGTTTTCACAGAGTTGATTCCCAAGTGGAAAATCCCACTGTTACTTTTCCAAGTGCAACAGTTTCACATAGAACCCTCTAGAGGGAGCATTCAATTGTATCCAAATGGCAAAGATAGAAGAAAACAAAGAGGCAAGGAAGTATAACAGTAGCCAGAAGTTTCCAATATCCAAATTGTAATGTCTCTATTTTCTATGTGGCCAAAATGCAACAAAGTACGTCTAAGGTCCGGTAACTTTGTTACAAACAAGTCCCCACTTCTCAAAGTTTGACAGTCCACGTCCCGGTGTCTTGTTTGGGCAGCCCGACCCCGGGGGATTTGGCAATGGAAGGTCTTAATTTTCCATTAATTTTCCAGCAGGTTAACAACGTTCCAATCCCTTCCCCCCTTCTCCTGCCAATCTGGGGGGAGGTTTTAAGTCCGATGTCAGTTTGACAGCTTAAAAAAATTAGAAAGATTCCCTTTAAGTGCAGCTTGATTTTCGTTGCTTTATCTCTTCTGCAGTTCCGGGGAGGCAGACTTCCTTAATTTTTGCCTTTCCCGTTTTCAGCCAAATTTTTTTTCTTTTTAATGTCCCGTTACTTTTTCAATCTTACTCACGGGTGTTGTAGTCAAATTCCAATTGCAGGAAGGAATCGGCGCTCTCCGCTCATGGCGACGCGGCTTCACTCCGCTAGCTGGGTGACGACTCTCAGCACCGCGCTTACCCCGATGCCGCTCAGAAGCCTTTAAAAAGGCTCCCTCACAGTACCGGGGGGCGCAAAGGGTGCCCACCGAATCTCCTTTGTTCACAGGCTCCGCGCCTGTGATTTTAGGGGTCTCCCGCTTGCCGTAGCGGTGAGACCCGAACTAACGGAGCAGTCCTGCCTCGGAGCTCGAGGCTCGGACCGCCATTAAGCGCTGGCGCCGACCGGAAGTCAACTTCCTCCTTTGTTAAGTTGGCAAACAAGTACATTATTCCAAATTTAATCGGCTCCATTACCATTTCTTGATAGGGTGTCAGATCACAGCGTTTAAGCACCACTCCTTTAACAAGCACAAGAAGAAGGTTATGCAAATATAATTGCCCAAAATATAACAATACACTCCTATACTGCCAAGTTTCACAAGCTATAATTTGCCCTATTAATTGCTTTTGACAAAGTTCTTCGTGCGTGTGATTTTGTCATTCTCTGACTCCGTTTTAGATGTTCCTTCCTCAAAACTTTCCACCTATAAATCTGAAGCGCACATTGAGTGCTTGTTCCTGGAAGATTCTGATCTGAGAAGCAGATGGGATCAGCAGGGGGCCGTCAATCACAGCTCTCTGAAAGGTGGCCCAAATATTTGGGAGAACTTGTCTTTTTCAGAGTTTGCTAGTTTGCTGTGGCAAACACTGGTGAAAAGTCTCTGTGACACTGAGGTCTTCCTTCATATGCAAGATGTGGCATTTGGGTTGCTACTATCTCCACTGTTCCTCTCACATCACTCCCAGGACAGAATCCTCTACTCAAATGATGTCCCATGTCTATTTAAATCTGCAGGCATTCTTTGTCACCTTAGGAGTCTATGGCTTGTGTGTTATGTCAGCAGGCTAGACACAGTTTGCCATTATCTTGAGGCTCTATGAACATTCTGTCCAAATAATAATAAGAAGAAGAGTTTGGATTTGATATCTGGCTTTATCACTACCCTAAGGAGTCTCAAAGCGGCTAACAGTCTTCTTTCCCTTCCTCCCCCACAACAAACACTCTGTGAGGTGAGTGAGGCTGAGAGACTTCAGAGAAGTGTGACTAGCCTGAGGTCACCCAGCAACTGCATGTGGAGGAGCGGGGACGCGAACCCGGTTCACCAGATTATGAGCCTACCGCTCTTAACCACTACACCACACGGGCTCTACACTGTAGCAGCTTGCCTTTGTTCTATCATTTTATTTGCTTGTCAGACTCATAGCTCATAACCAATCTTTTGCATATATGCCGCTATATTCAGGGAGCAATCCAAACTCTCTGGCCTGGTGGGGCTTTGCAGAGTGACAGAGCCACTACTGGGTTGAAAATGGGAGGAGGCAATGCAAAAATACCAAGGGAGCAGAAAAAAACTATTTATGTACGCAACGACAGCGGCCTGGATGCTTTTAGCCCAGAGACGGAAGGACCATTCTTTCTTTGCTGGAACTTGTGTGTTCCAAGTAACACTCTTGCCGCTGTAGTAGCATACATGAATAAGTTACAAAATTTTCATATTCAAGCAACAATCAGACAAATGCCTATGTACAAATGCCTATGTACAAATTTAGATGCCCGCATACCACCACAAAGGCAATGAACAGAGCCTAGGGCTTGCCAATCAGAAGGTTGGTGGTTCAAATCCCCGTGACGGAGTGAGCTCCCATTGTTCATTCCCTGCTCCTGCCAACCTAGCAGTTCGAAAGCACAAAGTGCAAGTAGATAAATAGGTACCACTCTGGCGGGAAGGTCTGATTGCCGATGATTCAGAAGAATAACATCAAGAGACAGCCACAAAAAAGTTTGGATGGTGCAGCTCAAATCTTGTTAGTTAGGGAAAAAAACAGAAAATACAAAGAGTTAGTAAAGAATAAGACTCCCCCCCCCCCCCGGAAATTTAAGTAGGATAAACTCTCATCTGCAGCTAGATCAATGGACAATTGGGATCTTCAGAAGATAGTCTTGATGAAGATAGGAATTTACTAGCTTCAGATGAATCAGGCTTGGTTTGGGGAAAAATCATTTTCACTCAGTATTTAATGGTGCTCTCAACTCAGTAGAAATTTGCACATTAATGTTGATCTCAACCTTGATAGATCTTTGGCCTTGCACAGGGTGAGATGGAGAAATTGTTAAATATCCTTAGCAAAGCACAAGGTAAGAATGAGATTCCTGTGGAAGCTTTCAAAGGATAGTTTATTCTTGTGAGTTTCAGTGGTGGTTTTTAAATAATCTAATCCATTCCACAGGTTGAATTCCCTCAGGCTGGTATATCAGAATGGTTATCTCTATTTACAAAACAAAAACACTACTAATAAAGCCCAACCCATTAATTACAGGCCTATTAGTTCAATTAACATAATTGCTAAGGTGTATGCCAAATTCTTCCTCTGTAGACTTAAGAGCCGGTAGGAAGAAAATAAACTCTTTTCTTAGGAACAAGACAGATTTAGGGCTGGCTTCTTGACAATGGATAATTGTTTTACTCCTAACTGGTAAATATTCTGATCCTGAAAAAGTGTGATTTGTATTATATTGATTCAGTAAACAGGAATAGGTTCTGGGATAAGTTCTTGAATACCAATAAATGCTGTTCAGTTTATCAGGGCATTACTTAATAGCAATAATATAAGGGTTTTAAGCCCTCATGCTGAACTAACAATTAACAATATTCCAATGACCAGAAGAGTTGAAAATACATCTGGACACCTTTTCCTTTCAAGATTTGTAACAGCAGAGTTCCAGTGACTCTTTGGGATGGAGCTTTTTCTTCTTCTGCTTTCGGTTTGATAAATGTCAGGGTTACTTTTTACACGAACAGCATGGTCCCATTTTCCATAGCTGAGGCAATGACAGCCAACGACTTGGATATTTTTTAAAGACATGCAAGGTAAGGCCCACAGTGGTTATGCTCTACCTGAATACCAGGGATTGAAAATGTTTTATTTATTAAATTTCTATAACACCCTTTATCTGAGGATTGTAGTTCTACAACACATATTTCCATAACACCCTTCATCTGAGGATTGCAGCCTGCAATATAAAAAACACAAAAACACATAACATAGTAACAAACAAAAAGGATGCCCATCTCAAGTTTAAGAAGCTAGAGATTGTTTAAAGGAAAAGGTAAAGGGACTCCTGACCATTAGGTCCAAGCATGGCCGACTCTGGGGTTGCGGTGCTCAGCTCGCTTTACTGGCTGAGGGAGCCGGCGTACAGCTTCCGGGTCATGTGGCCAGCATGACTAAGGCACTTTTGGTGAACCAATTCAAAGTCTTTTTGAGTATGTAGGAGTTCAGGTGAGAACATTGTTTGCTCAAGACCTTTCATCATTTGCCACTATAAATGGTACAGATCAGCATATGCATCCTTTGGCATTCAAAGTTGTCTTTGGCAATCAAAGTTGACCTTCTGGATTCCCATGGATTACCACTGGACTTTAGACTGGAGCAATACTCTGGAGAGGGAACAAAATCTGATATCCTAATTGCATGTGTCTCAGTCTCCACTGGATGTACTGCAAGCAGGTAAGCGGACCACATTTCAAGGAAAGGAGTGGAAATCAGTAGAAGCTGAATATGTATGTGAAAGTGTGCATGGAACCATCTTAAAGCTGGAGGGCAAAACTGAGCCTTCGAGCCATTGTCTGGAGTTGCCAGGAATGAAGCCCAAACCAAGTGAACATTCCCCAGAGTGCCCAAGCACAGAATTTCATTTGCAGGTAATATTGAAGTTTCATTGTATTTTTAATATTTTGTTGGAAGCCACCCAGAGTGGCTGGGGAAACCCAGTCAGATGGGTGGGGTATAAATGTTGTTGTTGTTGTTGTTGTTGTTGTTAGAAAGCGTGTTCTCCTTCATGGAGAGCACATGTTGTGGTGGGGGCCACCAGGACACTCCAAAGTTGGGGGCGGGCTAATTGATCGTTAGCCACTGATGCGATTGGGGCTTCCCTTGTTGTTGGGAAGAAGTTAATGTTGCCATTTGTTGATTGACAGCCAGAAATGCTAAAACTCCTTGCACGAGGCTAGGGCTTCCTCTTTTCGCCCGTGCATCGGATTGCCCATCCCCCCTCCCTAGAATTAGGGTTGTTCGCTTGACCTTGCTATGCCTGTCATGGGGTCGTCTGCTCTTGGGGCAGGGGCCCAGTAGGAATTTTGTCCATCTGGCTGATTGGCTGGGGCCATTTGGTTTTTGCCTACTGCGTAGCAAATCGTCACAACTTGTAAGGTTGCGGTTAGGCATTGGTTTATGGTTTGGTTGGTTGAGGGGCATGGATTGGCTGTGCCTGCCCCTCTAATGCTGCCGCTGCAAGGGATTCCGTTAAAGGAATTGGGGGCTAACTATTGCTTGTCCACCCTGTTAAGGGGGCTCGGGCCATAGCAATGTGCTCCTGGTTGCATTTCGGGTGAGGGCAGGTTCCCTGCTCCATCGCTACCCCCAAGTGTATTCCCCTATTCTGACTTTCGCAGGCGTGCGGAATGTCAGTCTGTCCCCCATGGTGAGGGCAGATAGTCGCAACCAATGCCTAAGCAACCACTCACAAATTTGTATTTTAATAAAGTTGTGGCCAAAATTATGCCAAAAATCTTAAACAAAAAAATTCTGTGTGATGTGTGAGTTATTGGAGTGGCCCTGGGGACCTCGACACGCAACTCCATCATCATCATCATTATCATCATCATCATTATTAATCATTTATTCAATTTATGTACCACCCTTTTATCAAAAGATCCCAGGGCATGTGGTCTAAACCACTTAGCCTCTTGGGCTTGCCAATCGGAAGGTTGGCAGTTCAAATCCCCATGATGCAGTGAGTTCCCTTTGCTCTGTCCCGGCTCCTGTCAACCTAGCAGTTCGAAAGCACAGCAGTGCAAGTAGATAAATAGGTACCGCTGCGGTGGGAAGGTAAACAGCATTTCTGTGCACTCTGATTTCCATCACAGTGTTCCATTGCACCAGAAGCAGTTTAGTCCTGCTGGCCACATGACAAGGAAAGCTGTCTGTTGACAAACGCCAGCTCCCTCGGCCTGAAAGCGATATGAGAGCCACAACCCCATAGTTGCCTTTAAATGGACTTAACCATCCAGGGGTCCTTTACCTTTTACTTTTACAACGTTAAGAGCACATTTTATGGAGCATGCAGTGAAGACCAGCTCAGAGCATAAAACCTAATGGAATTGATTCTAGTTCTCCAAAGCCAGGCGGGCCTAGCAACCAAAGATGTACGGTTCCAATATGGGGACAAGCAGGAATATATGGAGTTATATAGAGGGTTATTATGGGGGTGGGGTGGGTGGCTTGACACTCAATTTGCAGTTTTCGCTATTTTATGTAACATTTTTTTGAGCAGTGTGAGTACACATACTGTAGCTATCAATACACAATAATATGGTGCCCTAAACTTTCATGCACACATTGATTCAGGCAAGGGGTACACTGAGTTGGGATGGAGAGGCAGCTTTCTGCAACAGCAGTCCTGATGCCGTCAGATGGAGCCACTCTCAAATGGTGCCTAAGAGGCTCCTCCCTTTCCTCTTTCCCACTGACCTTCCTCCTTGGTCCCTATATATCTCTTATATCCCAGAATTCTGCCTCAGTGTCCCCTGAGTCACTGGAAGAGAATTGACATCAAACACCATTGCAGCAGTGATATCAGCTTTCCCTCACCCCTAAATTCCTAGCTTTAATTGGAAATATTCTGAACAGCAAGAGCCAGACAAACAAAGCTGACCTGGAGGCTGAAGCAACCTGAAGGATGGGGAACATTTGCTTCAAATCCCATATGGTTTTCTCAGGAAGTTTATTGAGCATCCCCAGAAGCAAATCAGATGGGAGGTGATTGTGGCGATCACACAGGGTCCCTGGACGTTTCACCGTCTATTGATCCCTGTGCCAGCACTTTATTTCTTGCTGCCACCACCCAGGCCCTACCTGGTACAATACTGAGTCCAATCAGGTTTAAATTGGAAGATAAACTTTTGTTTATTTATTGTAGTTTAACAAGCGTGTGGTTTCATAAATGGTATCGGTCAATTACAATCATAGGGTGCCTATCCAGACCTATAGCTTCCACTACCTGCTCTCACTCACTAAACTACCTCTCAGATATTTACAGTGGTACCTCAGGTTACATACGCTTCAGGTTACATACACTTCAGGTTACAGACTCCACTAACCCAGAAATAGTGCTTCAGGTTAAGAACTTTGCTTCAGGATGAGAACAGAAATCGTGCTCCAGTGGCACGGCAGCAGCAGGAGGCCCCAATAGCTAAAGTGGTGCTTCAGGTTAAGAAGTTTCAAGTTAAGTACGGACCTCCGGAACGAATTAAGTACTTAACCCGAGGTACCATTGTACTTGTCTTCCTAGCTCCTAACTGTTCCTGACTCAGCTTATTTCGCTACAGTAACTCAACCTAACCTTAGACTCTATCCCAATTCACTCCCGCTCCAACCAACCACCCAACTCCCGACAAACTCTTCCTTCACCCCTCCCAGAGCTGGTTTTATAGTCCCTCTGACTCCACCCCCGGGTTCTGATTGGGTAACCTGTTTAACTATTTCACCTCCAGCACTCTCATATGTTAACGTCACAGTGGTCAGCAAGAAACCCATGGGACAAGGCACTCAGACAAACAAGGCCAGAGAGGTCCACCCATCGAACTCGATCTTGTGGTCACATTTGCTATTAGTGCTTTGTGAAGTGGATCGGATGCCATGATCCGCTGCTGGGCTTCACTGTGCACAGTGATTATATGCATGTGTGACATGTTGCAGCACGCAGTGCTCTCTGGGACAGAGCCCCTGCCTCTACATTTCTTGTTAACAGCTAATACCTCCTGCAACAGCAATCATTAGCATACTAACACTTTGTGCTGCATTTCAGTCAGTTAAGACTAAATTTAAACTATGCACAATTAGCAAGCTAGAACATTGTTAATGGAAAATGCAATTTGGTACCCAGATTACATTAGCACATGTTTTATCAAATAATTACTGTATACTGCAGAAAGGCAAAACTTTGAAAGCTTTGTAGCACATTAAAAACGGGGTGGGAAGAACCACCCTATTTTAATTTTTGTAATTTTTCAGGATGTTACTTGAGTAGTTTTGAAAGGCTATGTGCGGTGATCTACAAAAACACGCAATGGTAAATAGCAGGCCTTTAGGATTTTACAAGGATAAAACTTCCTGTCTGTCCTTGGCCTTAGGCAGTTCAGGGTAAATTGCCAGAGAGGCTCAGCTCAAGCAACATTTCACCTTAACTTGGAAAACCTTTATTATCCTTCAAGGCTTTACCTTTAGGTGTTGGGAGATGGCAGGGGACTTAGGAGAACAGCAATAACACTGTGTAAGTATATGGTTGCTAAGTGAATATTTGCCACATGGACTGCCAGCGTCAGCAGAGGTACCAGAAATATATATGGATTCTCAAATCTTTCAAAAAATTATCAAATTACAATTTATCTGCAGTAATGGTGGTGGCAACCGTAGTGCGACGCTACCAGTATACATGGCATTTTGCAGTATAGCATAAAGTAACAGAACAAAGGCAGCCTCTGCCCTGAGGAGCCTACAATCTAAATTTGGACACTGAAGGTAATGAGGGAGACTGATGGAAGAGACTATGGAAAAAAGAAATTCACATGCACAAAGGCAGTCACATGTACTCAGTCATTTTGAGGAGGAATTTGGGGAAAACAGAGCTTTGCTTTAGAACAATGCCTAGCTTTGACAATGGCAAGCAAAATTCTCCTTTTCAGGCACTCGACTGAAAGCAGAAAGATAAACATATATGCCCCAAAGAATGAAGTTAACCCAGCCGTAGAAGGAATCTCTTGGGTACATCTCAGTCGAATTCTAATTTCCCAATTTGTTTAATTCCAAATACAGCTAAGAAACATTATAGCCAATTAGTTCCAGCAGGACTGTTAGTCGGTGTACTTAAAGAGGCTACATGTACAGCTATCCCGATAAACAGAAATATGTCTCATCCCTTTCCAGATTGTGGCACAATAGCAGCTTTTTTGCTTTTTTTAAATCCTCAGCTGGGACAACAGTTGAAAGTCCTTGAAAGTTAAATGGAATTCACCGAATTAAGCAAAACAAGGAGCTAGGGCATTTTATTTTGTGAATTATTAATTTGCTCTTTTTCTCGTTTTGTAATGAGCTTCATGCATTTACAGCAAAGGCTCTATACTGAGAAATGTTTAGGCTGACCTTTGAACTGGATTGTGCACCATGTCCCCATCTATCATGAAGGGGGAAGGTGATAAATGGTCCTAGTTATGAAAATTGGGCATGGGTTTGTAGGACTCTGCTATGTCCACAATGATTTCTCAAGGTGCTCCGTGTAACTTGTACATTGGCAAGATACTCAAAACTACTTCACAGGGGCAGGATAGGTTGTGATGGAGGAGGAGGAGGAGGAGGAGAAGGAGGGGAGAGAGAGAGAGATCTGGAAAGAATGGCATTCTCAGCAATGAGAGGACTACACAGAAGACCCCAGGGCCATGTTCATTAGCCATCACTGAGGGTGACCATAGAACAATGAAAGCTGGTCTACTTTGCTTATCTCTCCCATAAGAGAATCAATGAACAGGGAGAGGTGTACCCTATCACTGTCTTCTTGGGAACAATTAATGTCATTTCATCATCATCATTTTTAATTTGTATACCATCTTTCTATCTTACAATATTCAAGGCGGTTTACAAGTTGAAGAAACAAAAAATGTACATCTTATAACAATCTAATGCAATACAAAAATGTGATAATAAAACATAACTTTAAAATAAGCAACCTACATCAAAAAAAGTAATATTCAATAATCATTAGAATAGTATAAAATACCAATAATATCAGCATATAAAAGTTAAACAGAAATTCATCCTTAACAGTTACGATAAATAATTTCTAAACTATAATCAAGAAAACAACGGTGAGCCACAGTACATAAAATAATACAATAGAAATGGAGAAGCAGAAACTAGAGGGTGGAGCAAGGCAGGTGGAAGAGAGCCTTGCCTGATGAAGTCTCTCCCCTCACCAGTGCCAGTGTCAGTGAGAGCATATCACATTGGGCACACCCAAAAAAGCACATTAGAAAAGGTATTGGATGCAAATCACCTCAATCAAAGGCCTGGTTAAAAGGAACATTTTTGTCTGGTGCCTAAAGGTGTATAATGAAGGCACCAGGCAAACTTCCCTGGGGAGAGCATCCCACAGATGGGGAGCCACTGCAGAGAAGGCCCGTCCTTGTGTTGTCACCCTCCAGGCCTCTCAAGGAGAAGGCACACGAAGGAGGGCCTCAGAAGATGATCTCAGGGTCTGGGTAGGTTCATATGGAAAGAGGTGGTCCTTGAGATACTGTGGTCCTGAGCCGTTTAAGGCTTTATAGGGCAAAACCAGCGCTTTGAACTGGGCCTGGAAACTAATTGGTAGTCACTGCTGTTGGACCCGAATTGCTGTAATATGCTCAAACTGTCTTGCTCCGGTGAGCAACCTAGTTTCTGAATTATGTAGACATAAGCACAGATATAGATTCATTGTCTATTGCCACATGAAACCAGAAGGATTTCTCTTGTTCCCAGAATCTCCTGCAAGGAAAATACAATCCCTGTTGCCATCAGAAAGACCAGGGATGTGGAGGAGAAGTGTTGTTCCTTTCTCTCACCTCATATAGTGTTTCTTGGGTGGGTGAGAGACCCCTGGAGACCACTCTCCAGGAACCAGGACACAACAGATGGAGGGTCATGTTGCTGCCTCAGTATGCACATTGTTATATGCTTAACTATACCATTATAAGTGAATATAACACAAGGAAATAATTTAAAGTTACCCAAAAAAGCATAGTGGAGCCTATTAAAAGTAGGGCTGGAGGAGAGAACCTTCTTTCATAGACATAAGTAGGGGCAGACTCTCCAGAGCGCAGCTGGGAACTGGCTCAGAAAATTAAACTACTCCAAAAATTTACTTCTATTGACTGTGCCCCAAAAGCATTCCCAAAACCTTTCAGTTCTCTGAAGAGTCTCTCCATAGGTGCCTTGAGCCTGATGGCAGCCTCTCAAGTAGAGTCCTAACTTTCGACTAGGTGTATATAGTGTTGTGGCGCTGTCGTCCAAACCACTGAGCCTCTTGGGCTTGCTGATCGGAAAGTCGGCAGTTTGAATCCGCATGACGGGGTAAGCTCCTGTCGCTCTGTCCCAGCTCCTGCCAACCTAGCAGTTCGAAAGCACGCCAGTGCAAGTAGATAAATAGGTACTCCTGTGGCAGGAAAATAAATGGTGTTTCTGTGTACTCTGGTTTCCGTCATGGTGTTCCATTGCACCAGAAGCAGTTTAGTTATGCTAGCCACATGACCCAGAAAGCTGTCGGTGAACAAACGGCGACACCATCAGCCTGAAAGGGAGATCAGTGCCACAACCCCATAGTCACCTTTGACTGAACCGTCCAGGGATCATTTACCTTTTACCTATTATCTTGGGAGTGGGACATAGCTATAGCCTCCCTGAAAGCTCATCCACCAACTTTTCTGCCTCTCTCAAATTGTCTAGGTAAGCAAACATGGCCACAAAGGAACAAACTAATTCCTGGAGAATCAGAAGCTCATTGCACTGAGGAACCACCCACAACTTCTGTCCAACAGGCAGGTAGTCATACATGTGACAGATGGCTCAAGCCACTGGAAAGCCTTTTTTTTTTTTTAATAATATTTATTACTTTTAAAAGAAGAGAAAACAGAAGCAAAAAAAAAACAGAAAAGAAGAAAGAACAGAAAAAATATACAATAGAATACAACATAAAACAGTACAAAACACAACCTAAACACTATAAACTAAACTAAAAAAACCCACTCCCTAACCCTAACCCTAAATAAAACAAATCAAAAACAATTTTAAAAAATTACATCCCTCCCTTTTCGAAACTCTTTCTTTCATTCCCTTGTTTCCTCGACCTCCTCTCACCTCCCTTTTTATTTTCCACTTCTACTAGTTGTTTCAGCAAATCCTTTCCATCTTTCTCTATTCTCTATCATATTATACATAACATTTTTTTAACCTTATTTTAACGTTAAAACTAAAATACTTAACTCCTTATAACATTTCTGCTAAATCCATAAAATATCAATCCACCAATTTTCTATCACTCATTAATTTTGCAATATTTCTATATATAAACTTTAAATTTTTCAATCTTCTTCCATCAACTCCTCTCCCTGGTTTCGGATTCTGCCAGTCCTTTCCGTCAATTCCATATAGTACATCAACCTGGAGATCTTATGTCCGAGGCTCTTAACTCTTTTCCAGGTCCCTTCTGCCAATCTTCTTCATATTCTTTAATGCTAGAGAGCAAATCTCGAGAAAACTCCATCTTAACAATATTTTTATTCCTTCTGGACAGTTCAGCCAGATTTCCATAGTTGAGGCTAGGGTCTATAAAGTGTTTCAGGTCGTATTTCAAGATTCTTCCAAAGGCCCCCAAAACTTCAATCTCCTCCAGGTCCAAGTCCATGTCCCAAAAATCAATTAATCCCTGGATAGAGGGATCATTCCGACTTTCCTTCTTCAGTCCAAACTGGGAACCAATCCTCGAAATCTGACTTTTTCCTATATTCAATCACAAAAGGCCTCAATTTATAGTCCTCAATTTGCTTCTGTAAAACTAAGAGTCCCACTTGTGTTATTTTAGGTTCAAAAACAACAACTTTCTCCTTTTCCTCCACTATTTGTTCTGCCAAAGTAGGTTCCTGTGCCAAGTCCTGAATTATTTCTGTGTTGGTGCTCTCTTCTCGTATCAAATTAATCACTTTCTGTTCCAAGTTATCAACTTTAAAAGTCGTGGCATCCGTCTTTTTATTAAGCTCTTCCAGCGAATGACTTATTTTACATAATAGAGTCACAATATCTTCTCCTATCAACATTTTGAATAGTCCAAGGTCAATCACTGGTTCTCAGAATCCTTATCTTGCAGCTGGAGATCCCCCAGTTACACTCCTATAACAGTTTCAAAAGCTCCCTCTAGAGGGAAACAGTCTCCACTTGTATGAGTTCTTTCAAGCACAGCTCAAGCAATAAACAAAGTTTCGATTTTCGGTTACTTTTCCTCCATTTTGAATGCAGAAGAGGACAATGGAAACAGTATCTTGCTCTTATTTCAACTAGCTGTCAAATCCGTTCTGTCAACGAACTTTCCCCAAATGTCATCTGGCAACCCGTTCCCAGTTTCAGAGCTGAGGTGATTTGATTTTCCCCTCACTCCTGCAGGCTTACTAAGTTCAAAATTCAAAGGTTCCCCCCTCTTCACCTGCCTCCAAGGGGGGGTTCTGTATTTTTAACCGATGGAAATTTAATCTTTTATCAAAGGCTTTCAAAGACTTTAGCTTGTAACGTCTTTGCTTCAGTCTATTTACAAAAGCAGAAGGCGGACTTCCTGTTTATGACCTTCCCGCTTCAGCGCCAAATTAAGATATTAAAAAATCCAATTTTCCATTCTACTCACGGGTAGTTGTTTAAAATCCAATTGTCCACAGGAAAAAGTCAGCGCTCTCCAGCAACAGCAATGTGGCTTCACTCCATGAAAAAAGCAGTCGATTCAAAGCACCGCGCCGCTCACCCCACGTCGCTCCGGATCCCCAAAACAGGGTTTCCCCGCGAGTAGGGGAGGCGCAAAAGGTGCCAGCCGAATCCCAGGTTCACAAGCTTTTCCCGCTTGTGATTTCAATGGGTCTCCGCCTTCGCCGTGGCGGTCAGACCCTGTTTTCCACGGAGTAAGTTCCTCCCGATCGGAGGAGCTCAGCCATTGCCGGAGGCGCCAACCCGGAAGTCTCCACTGGAAAGCCTTTATACCCCTGCTCGCTTTCTACTTGCATACTGTTTTTGTAGTTTATTGACTTATTTCATTAGCAGTTTAGGATTGGATTCAACTAACCTGGTGCCCAATGGAAGCCACACATGGAGTTCAACCAGCACAATAGGGCTTTTCTCCCTTCTTCCCCCCATGTGCCCCTGTGTCTCCCCCAAATCTAAAGCATCAGGAGGACCCTCAGAACAGAAGCGCCAGAAGCAGTTTAGTCCTGCTGGCCACATGACCTGGAAAGCTGTCTGAGGACAAACACTAGCTCCCTCGGCCTGAAAGCGAGATGAGCACCACAACCCCATATTTACCTTTGACTGGACTTAACCACCCAGGGGTCCTTTAACTTTTATCTTAACTTATAGGGCTGTGCTGTAAGTCTGTATCCAACCCACAGATTTTTCTCTATCTGGGGCCCAGTACAAATGTTTCCCTATCATTTTTTTCAACCCCTTTCCACCAGATGTTGGGTTCGAACAAGTTGTCGCCACGTTTCTGCATATGTTTCAGCGTAGCAGAAAGATCACCTACCCTGTGATTTTTCTCAGCCAATTAATTTTCACCAGAGCTCATTACTGTGTTCAGATATGCTTTTCTCATGCACGTTCCACTTCTGCCGTGAGACGTATGTGGACATATCATAGGGGACATGAATAAAAATCCGTCTAAATGGGGAAAATGTGCCTCAGTTTCTAAGGGAAGTTCCCATGGTTAACGGTTTTGTAATATGCAGAAAGAAAGTGGAGAGGAAGGCTATCTTTTTCCCTTTCCTAAAAGAAGATCAAACTCTGTATCAAGCCACTGTTCTTATCGACTCAATATCCTAGCAACAGTATCAACACCCTGCGTCACCCCCTTCCACATTGCCAGGGAGCTTCAATTTCTTCTTTTTAAATTGATCTTCCATAAGTTCACCTTGTGATTGAGGGCAGCATTATCTTTAATTAGAGTAGCTGAGAGCTGCTTAGCATTGTCCGGATTGTGATTTGAATCATTAAACTCTCCACTCTCTGGTTAGAAATAGTGCCTCTCTGCACTCCAGACTTTCATTCTGCCAGCTTCCCCAGATGTGCGCAATGTGTAAACTTCTACTTTGGCAACCTGCTGTGATCTTCTAGCGCCTTTGGCTGAAGAGCTGCGGAGAAACAAGGGAAACATATGGCTGCCTCCGAGTTGTTTTTGTAACTTTCCTTCCACTGTGTTATTGTGTCTTGGGGAATTTAGAACAAAACCTGCACGAAGCAGGGCTGGTATTATTACAGTATAAAGCTTCAGGAGGTAATTCAGGCCTGTCAAACATTTGACCCACCAAGCTAAACAAAATCCACCAGGAGGCCGTCGAGAGGTCCAGGGGCCAGATGTTCATTTGCTGCCCCCTTCCTCTTCACTGCCACACCACTTTGCCCCCTCCACTGAAGAAAACAACTGAATACACACATAATTCTTCCTAAAGTTATTTGTATTTGACATCAAAAGGAGCAGTTAAGTTAAAACAAACAGATATTGGATAGACTTGTGATATATCCCTTCAGTCCTTCTGCACACAGAATCCTCTTTTCATGTCATTAACTATGAACATCAAAACAAAGTTAAGCAAAATGTTTACGCATAATGACAAGCTATATTCAGGTTATTGTAAAAGTTATATCTTCTTCCCCCTACTTTTCTTTGGTAGCAAATTTAAATAAGAGATTATTAAATATATATATATTTCAGAAGATCCCATTCTATAGAGAGAACAGCTGGCAACACAACAACAGACTTGTGCATCATTGTTGAATGTAATGTGTGTTTTTTATGATAGAGTAATTTGGAGAATGCTTCCCCCCCCCCTCACAATTTGAAATAAGAAGTTAGATAAATGCAGAAAGCTATTATGACAGCTGGAAATGTTTCTTTCTTTAAATTATCTTCAAGATACTAGGCACAATAGTGTCTGGGAACTTGTTACGTCCTTCAGTGGTACCTAAGAATTTAATGTTTGAATTCAGAGGCAAGGAAAATATGATGATCTTTGGAGCAGACTCCAAGTTTCACCTTCCTTTTCCAGTGTAATTTTAAAGGACACAGTTCTGAGCATGCTCAGAGCAGGTGTAAGGCTACCGGCCTAATAAGTCTAATGACAACAGAAGGAAGGAGGAACCTGCAGAGTTAGGACTAAGAGACGTGCAGCTCTAGTAAAACACAAAATTATTATATAGTGTTTCCTTCTGGAGAAACATAAGGAGGGCCACCAGGCTGTAGCAATATTTTTGGATTGGAAGTAGATGAGTGGTATAGAGAAGTGATTGAGATAAATATCTCCAGGATTCTCTCCAGTGGTTTTTTTTCTGGGGGTATGTGGGGGTACGCATACCCCTAAACATTTTGGGAATCCAAGATTGGCCTCATTGAGGGACAGTATTTCAATATGAGTAGGAAAATGAGAGTTTTGTTGTTTAGTCGTTTAGTCGTGTCCGACTCTTCGTGACCCCATGGACCAGAGCATGCCAGGCACTTTTGTCTTCCACTGCCTCCCGCAGTTTGGTCAAACTCATGGTGGTAGCTTCAAGAACACTATCCAACCATCTCGTCCTCTGTCGTCCCCTTCTCCTTGTGCCCTCCATCTTTCCCAACATCAGGGTCTTTTCCAGGGAGTCTTCTCTTCTCATGAGATGGCCAACGTATTGGAGCCTCAGTTTCACGATCTGTCCTTCCAGTGAGCACTCAGGGCTGATTTCCTTCAGAATTGCAGTCCATGGGACTCTCAAGAGTCTCCTCCAGCACCATAATTCAAAAGCATCAATTCTTCGGCAATCAGCCTTCTTTACAGTCCAGCTCTCACTTCCATACATCACTACTGGGAAAACCATAGCTTTAACTATACGGACGTTTGTTGGCAAGGTGATGTCTCTGCTTTTTAAGATGCTCCCTAAACATATATTTTTTAAGAAAAAAAGCATTGAGTCTCCCTAAGTTGAAATGGAAATATATGTCAGTGTGGGTTAGGAAAGACTTTAGGGGGAACATATTTTTAAATTGTTTGAAATTTCACCTTTTGGGGGGGCTGTTTTTTACACTCCCTCATATTTTCTCTCTTTAAAAACCCTACCTATAGGAAACAAAATTGAGAGCGAGAAGGTAGGGCGTTTCTCCATGATATTCTCATTTTCTACACCACAATTTTGTTGATAGAAATTGCCCCCTTTAAATATATTGTCAGGTGAATATTTTAGCTTTTGTTTATTGCTGTTTTTTCTAACTTTATTTTATTGTGTGTAAGTTGAAAGCAAAAATGTGACATAAAGATAATAATAATTTATGAATGCCTGCTCAGAAGAAGGTCTGCCAACTTTAGCTGGACCTGCCCCATAGACCTGCAGCCCACAAACCTCGTACCAAAGGCAGAATGCTACTGAATATATGTCACTGAAAATGAAGAGGTTCTGTCAAATAGCAGGCTTTTCAAAGTTCAAAAATACTGAAAATTGAAGCAAATAGGCTGTCATTATTTTTCAGGCCCACCTGAAAAACATATGTCATGATAAACATTAGGTTATTTCAGATTTTCACTGTTCTTGCCTGAATATCATTTGCATGATAAATGCCTAGATTATGAAATTTCATTTCAGTGACTGGCTTGTTAAATGTGAAGAGTAATTAGACGCTGAGAAATGTGTACAGACTTTTTTCATTTCAGTTTTATTGGTCTTTATTATGGGCAGTAAATGCATGTTCAGGGAGGAAATACAGCTATAACTTTATGTGGAGGCATGATGTTAAATAACTATAAAAAGTCACAGTAACAAACAAGAAATCATAGGTAAGTGCAGCATTTTCAGTGGAAAGGTCTAGAGTCAAATATTCTTAAACTCGTGTATTAATTGGGATGAGCAATCACTCTGCGTGTTCAGACCCAGAAACCTCCCCCCTAAATAAATTCACACTTGACTCAAATTTTTGGTTTGGTTTTTTGCAGAATTTAGGCCACAACTTTATTGACTAAGAAAGTGACTGGTTGCATAGGCTCGGGTTCAACTAGCTCCCTGCACCGTTGCAGGTAGCGCTGACCCAGGGCACCAGCATAGGTTAGCCTAGGGTGAACACCTAGATAAGCAGAAAGCTAGGAACAGGCTAACTCTGCCACCCAAATGTCCCCCTGGACTCAGGCATGGGCACAACCCCCCTCTCAGGGGTTGACCAAACCACCGAGTCCCTGGATTCCTTTAACAGAATACCCTTCACATAGAGATGGTGGCGAGAGTGTTCTCCCATCCCTATCACCTGAATCAGAGCCAATCCGCAACCTTACAAGTTGTGACGATTGCTACGCAGCAGGCAAAACCCAAATGGCAACAGCCAATCAGCTAAGTGGGGAAAATTCCTGCTGTGCCCCTGTCCCAATGACAGACGACACACGACGGCATAGCAAGGTCAAGTGCAAAGCCCTAAAAGTAGGGAGAGGTGGGTGGGTGTTCCGAATGCACACACTGAAAGAGGAAGCTCTGGGTCACGTCCATAGGCATAAATAGGTCCCTCAAACCATTTGGATTACGCCCCATTGGCCAGATTGCACCCAGCTTCAAGGGACCTACCAATCGGGTGTTGTGGCTGACCAATCATACCCACCCACAACACAGGGTGTCGGTTCTCCAGGTCTCACCGCAATACATGCCCTCTTAAAGGAGGACCCGATTTATCATAACGGCTGTGTCAAGCTTCAGATATGAAGTCTGGTTTTGCACCGCCCTCCTCCATTATGGTTTCCTTGTAAACATTTCTTTTTTACTGCAATTTTTCATGTTTACTTTCCTGACTGTAGAAGATGTGCAAGTAGGTGTCATGCATAGCACTTTGAAAGGCAAAAAAAAAAGGGGGGGGGTTCTTTCAAAAGATTTTAATGCACTTTTTTTGGAATGAAATCTCTTGTACAAGACACCTGTCATTGGCTTCATTATCATTAAATCACCTACGCAGAATCTGGAGGGAATACCATATCTTTAGTGTGATTGCTGGAGAGAGAAAAAGAGCATTCTATTAGCAGTGCATTAGCTCCTGGGAGTTCCAAACACTCCCAGGAAGGAAGTTGGTTTTTAACTGCAAAATATCTCTGTTACTCTGAAATGCCATCAGTGCCGGATTTATGTATAAGCTAAACAAGCTATAGCTTAGGGCCTCACTCTCTTGGGGGCCCCTAAAAAATGTAAAGGAAAAAAAACCCACTGGATATACATTTCCAAAATACAAGATGAAAAACAAATAAAATAAATCCTACATGCAGTTAGAGCTTAATAATTATTTCACTATTAATATACTTCTTCTTAATTGTATTTCAGTTCAACAATTACTTTGATAAAATACATATTTTGTTCTGTGCAAATGGCTTTAGATACCAGTCAGGTCCATGAATATAGCATATATTCAACACAAAAAAAAGAGACAATTTGTTGTTGACAAAGGACAGCTGGACATACAAAGGACCCCATTACCTTCAGTAGCTTAAAAAAGGTAAAGGTACCCCTGCCCGTACGGGCCAGTCTTGACAGACTCTGGGGTTGTGCGCCCATCTCACTTAAGAGGCCAGGGGCCAGCGCTGTCCGGAGACACTTCCGGGTCACGTGGCCAGCGTGACATCGCTGCTCTGGCGAGCCAGAGCCGTACATGGAAACGCCGTTTACCTTCCCGCTGGTAAGCGGTCCCTATTTATCTACTTGCACCCGGGGGTGCTTTCGAACTGCTAGGTTGGCAGGCGCTGGGACCGAGCAGCGGGAGCGCACCCCGCCGCGGGGATTCGAACCGCCGACCTTTCGATCGGCAAGCCCTAGGTGCTGAGGCTTTTACCCACAGCGCCACCCGCGTCCCGCGTTCAGTAGCTTAGGGCCTCATCAAACCTAAATCCGGCCCTGAATGCCATGCTTTATCCTGAACCACACCGATAGTAATAATGCCTCAGAAAGAAGAGTACAAGAGACTAAGGACTTTATTGCAAGCTGAGCAGAGCCAATTCTGGCTCCTTCACAGACCATACTAGGGGTCAAACTAACTGACGCATGAAGAATATTATTTCATTTCATATATCTATTAAAGATTTCTTTTTTTTAAAAAAAAAGCAGGACTGTTGTGTGTTGTGTTGTTCTCCCTGAAATATCTCCTGCTGAACAGTCCCTTCCAGGGAGAAGCTTCCATCCTTTTTCTTTCACCAGGACCACAGTGTAGGAGAACAGGTGAAACTGCTTCTCCACACCATAATCCCGAACCCACTATGATTGCTTTTAAAAAAAAGGGAAAAAAGAAAAGAAAACCAACAAAAACAGGTATTTGAAATGCAATCATAAATGTCATGTATTCTTTCATTAGACCCTAAAACTATCAACAACAATGGAAAGTGAAACGGGACTAAAGTAATTATCTTGCCCCAAAACTACTGTCTCAGAATCCCTATACAGTGGTGCCTCGCAAGACGAAATTAATTCGTTCCGCGAGTTTTTTCGTCTTGCGAAGCACGGACTTTGGAAAAGCTTCAAAAATCACCAAAGTCTTCAAAAAGCTCAAAAAAAGGCTACCACACTGCGTGTTATGAGTTGTTCCTCGAAGTGAATGCACGGTTTTAAGAAAAAGGAAACAAACTTGCAAGACAAAGGAAACAAACTTGCAAGACGTTTTCGTCTTGCGAAGCAAGCCCATAGGGAAATCCGTCTTGCGAAGCAACTAAAAAAATGAAAAACTCTTTCGTTTTGTGAATTTTTTGTCTTTCAAGGCATTCGTCTTGTGAGGTACCACTGTACACACCTGCAGAATCATTAAATTTCCAATCATCACAAGAGATCCCTTCTCCATATGCCACCTGCTTCACACCCCATTTGCTGATTCCCAAAAACCCCAGTCTAGTTCATACAGCATTCAGGTTACTTTCTGTCTACAATTCCAAATAATCAGAACCACCAAAGAACATTTACACTGTTCAGACAAACAGCAAATGAAGTGGCAAGTCTCTGTCAGGGCTCTAGTAAATTCAGATTGCAGGTGGGAGATGTTTCAGCCTGCAAACATTCTCGAGGGAGCCATTTCTCATATTGTTGGTGAGAAACAAATATAGCATTCCTTCCTGTTTGTGGTCCTGCAGTCTCTTTCCCCTTCTCTCTTCCTAATGAAGAATTCCTTGCTTCTTCTCTGTTTTCAAAAATCTATTTCATGCACACCTGTGCATGAAATTGAAGCATTGTTGACAACCACAATTGCCAACTTTTGAGGGGCAGTGGAATCTTAAGTCTGTTTTTGCCAAGGCACAAATGAGAACCTTAAAAAAGGAGCTCCTGTTACATAAGAACGTAAGAGCATACTGTCTCAGGCCAATGGCCAATCTAGGCCAACGCTGGTCAACCAACCAGATGCTCTATATGTTCTGCTGTGAAGACAGATGAAGAAAATTCATTCAGCTTCTCTGCAACGTCCTCATCCTCTTTTAGCACACCTCCAACTATCTTGTTATCCAAAGAACCAACTGCCTCTGTAGCCTGTCTCCTGCTACTAGTGTATTCTAAATTTAGTGGTGGTCATTGCCAGTGTCCCTTCACCTCCAGAGAAGTATTCTCAGAATGAGGGGATAGCTGCTCATCCTCCAAGGAATGGGTCCCTTCTGGGGGATTGTTTCTCTTCCTCAGAGTGATGTCATCTTTCCACAAGACCCTTATATTGGGAATAGGGACACGGGTGGCTCTTGGGCTTGCCAATCGGAAGGTCAGTGGTTTGAATCCCCGTTGCTCTATCCCAGCTCCTGCCAACCTAGCAGTTCAAAAGCACGCCAGTGCAAGTAGATAAATAGGTACTGCTGTGGCAGGAAGGTAAATGGTGTTTCCGTACACTCTGGTTTCCGTCATGGTGTTCCATTGCACCAGAAGCAGTTTAGTCATGCTGGCCACAAGATCTAGAAAGCTGTCTGTGAACAAACGGCAACTCCATCAGCCTGAAAGAGATATGAGTGCCGCAACCCCATAGTCACCTTTGACTGAACCGTCCAGGAATCATTTACTTTTTACCTATTATCCTGGGAGTGGGACATAGCTATAGCCTCCCTGAAGGCTCATCCACCAACTTTTCTGCCTCTCTCAAATTGTCTAGGTAAGCAAACATGGCCACAAGGGAACAAACTCATTCCTGGAGAATCAGAAGCTCATTGCACTGAGGAACCACCCACAACTTCTGTCCAACAGGCAGGTAGTCATACATGTGACAGATAGCTCGAGCCACTGGAAAGCCTTTACAGTGGTACCTCTGGTTAAGAACTTAATTCGTTCCGGAGGTCCGTTCTTAACCTGAAACTGTTCTTAACCTGAAGCACCACTTTAGCTAATGGGGCCTCCTGCTGCCGCTGCGCAGCCAGAGCACGATTTCTGTTCTCATCCTGAAGCAAAGTTCTTAACCTGAAGCACTATTTCTGGTTAGCGGAGTCTGTAACCTGAAGCGTATGTAACCTGAAGCATATGTAACTTGAGGTACCCCTGTATACCCCTTTTCGCTTTCTACTCGCATAACTGTTTTTGTATTTTATTGACTTACTTCATTAGCAGTTTAGGATTCAACTAATAACTATACAAGCTTTAGAAGACATCTCACAGCAGTCCTGTATAGGGAAGTTTTTAATGTTTTATTACATTCTTATGTATGTTGGAAGCCACCCAGAGTGGCTGGGGCAACCCAGTTGGATGGGCAGCATATTATTATTACAGTGTTACCTCGGGTTAAGTACTTAATTCATTCTGGAGGTCCGTTCTAACCTGAAACTGTTCTTAACCTGAAGCACCACTTTAGCTAATGGGGCCTCCTGCTGCCGCTGCGCCGCCAGAGCACGATTTCTGTTCTCATCCTGAAGCAAAGTTCTTAACCTGAAGCACTATTTCTGGTTAGCAGAGTCTGTAATCTGAAGCGTATGTGACGTGAAGCATATGTAACTTGAGGTACCCCTATATACCCCTTTTCGCTTTCTACTCGCATAACTGTTTTTGTAGTTAATTGACTTACTTCATTAGCAGTTTAGGATTCAACTAATCGGGTGCCTAAGCTTCAGATCGTGAAGCTGAGGCTCCAATACTTTGGCCACCTCATGAGAAGAGAAGACTCCCTGGAAAAGACCCTGATGCTGGGAAAGATTGAGGGCACAAGGAGAAGGGGATGATGATTGGACAGTGTTCTCGAAGCTACCAGCATGAGTTTGGCCATGCTGCGGGAGGCAGTGGAAGACAGGAGTGCCTGGCGTGCTCTGGTCCATTGGAGTCACGAAGAGTCAGACACGACTAAACAACAACAACAACCTGGAGCCTAATGGAAGCCACACATGGAGTTCAACCAGCACAATGGGGCTTTTCTCCCTTCTTCCCCCCATATGCCCCTGTGTCTCCCCCAAATCAAGAGCATCAGGAGGACCCTCAGAACAGCAAACAGAGGAAGCTGATGCAAGATTTTCTGCCTGGCAAGCAAAAATGCTTGCAGTAAAGGAACTATAAAATTCCTTTAGCGGATACTGAATTCCACATTTAGGCTTTGCTTAGGTCAAGGAAAGTAAAGGACGAACAGAATATTATGTGCTGGTCTCCTCAACCTGCTTCCAAACTCATTCAAGATACAGTGGTACCTCAAGTTACATACGCTTCAGGTTACAGACTCCACTAACCCAGAAATAGTGCTTCAAGTTAAGAACTTTGCTTCAGGATGAGAACAGAAATCGGCTCCGGTGGCACGGCGGCAGCAGGAGGCCCTATTAGCTAAAGTGGTGCTTCAGGTTAAGAACAGTTTCAGGTTAAGTACGGACCTCCGGAATGAATTAAATACTTAACCCGAGGTACCATTGTACTTGTCTTCCTAGCTCCTAACTGTTCCTGACTCAGCTTATTTCGCTACAGTAACTCAACCTAACCTTAGACTCTATCCCAATTCACTCCCGCTCCAACCAACCACCCAACTCCCAACAAACTCTTCCTTCACCCCTCCCAGAGCTGGTTTTATAGCCCCTCTGACTCCACCCCCGAGGCCCTATTAGCTAAAGTGGTGCTTCAGGTTAAGAACAGTTTCAGGTTAAGTACAGACCTCCGGAACGAATTAAGTACTTAACCTGAGGTACCACTGTATGTCATCTTTATCACCTGGCACAGAGGTATGTCAGCTAGAACTCTCCTCGCTATATGCCTGACTTGTTCTCCCTACTGCTGTTGCAGCCAATGAGCTGTAGGTGTGGCTCAGATTCCTGAGAATAGGAATTTGACAAGGTGAGTGAAGCCATGTCAGTTTAGCTCCTTGGGAATGGCGAGTGAACACAGACTAGTCAGCCAGTTGGGAACGAAGTCATTGTGGAAGTGATCTTCCTTCCTGAGAGTCCTAATTAAAATGTTTAATAACAATTGTAAAAAACAAACAAACCACAACCTAGCTTTTACTTGATTTTTTAAAAATGAAATTTAACACACTTTAAAAAGTTCAAGTAGTTTTAAGTTGCCATGTAACAATTCTCATCTGATATGGATGATAAAAAGAAATAACGCCCTTACTCGGTGGGGAGGGGTGTCAGGAAATGCTGTGTTTTCGTCCTGGGAAAAAAATACAATAGAGGGGAAATGGTCGCTCTTCTTAATGTATGACATTAAGGTTCACTGCCTATATAGATCAGGGAAAGCTTTAAGTGTATATTAATGCCAGTATCTCAGAATTATCTCCTTACCCATAATGGATTATGCAGATAGTAAAAAGAAAGCCTCACACAGGGTACTATAAGAATTAGATATTCCGTATAATGTGATAAAAAGATTTATTTTGAATTTGGGATTCCAGAGCACATTACAGCACTGCAGCTTAACAGTTGTCTTCCCTCTGAGAACCGAGAGAAGTGAGAAATAGAAAATGATCATAAACACGAGAGGTGGGAAATTAACTTTGCCCTATTACTGAATTGTTGTTGTTGTTTAGTCGTTTAGTCGTGTCCGACTCTTCGTGACCCCATGGACCAGAGAACGCCAGGCACTCCTGTCCTCCACTGCCTCCCGCAGTTTGGTCAGACTCATGTTTGTAGCTTTGAAGACACTATCCAACCATCTCGTCCTCTGTCGCCCCCTTCTCCTTGTGCCCTCCATCTTTCCCAACATCAGGGTCTTCTCCAGGGAGTCTTCTCTTCTCATGAGGTGGCCAAAGTACTGGAGCCTCAGCTTCACAATCTGTCCTTCCAGTGAGCACTCAGGGCTGATTTCCTTCAGAATGGAGAGGTTTGATCTTCTTGCAGTCCATGGGACTCTCAAGAGTCTCCTCCAGCACCATAATTCAAAAGCATCAATTCTTCGGCGATCAGCCTTCTTTATGGTCCAGCTCTCACTTCCATACATCACTACTGGGAAAACCATAGCTTTAACTATACGGACCTTTGTTGGCAAGGTGATGTCTCTACTTCTCAAGATGCTGTCTAGGCCTGTCATTGCCCTTCTCCCAAGAAGCAGGCGTCTTTTAATTTCGTGGCTGCTGTCACCATCTGCAGTGATCATGGAGCCCAAGAAAGTAAAATCTCTCACTGCCTCCATTTCTTCCCCTTCTATTTGCCAGGAGGTGATGGGACCAGTAGCCATGATCTTCGTTTTTTTGATATTGAGCTTCAGACCATATTTTGCACTCTCCTCTTTCACCCTCAATAAAAGGTTCTTTAATTCCTCCTCACTTTCTGCCATCAAGGTTGTGTCATCTGCATATCTGAGGTTGTTGATATTTCTTCCGGCAATCTTAATTCCGGCTAGGGATTCATCCAGCCCAGCCTTTCGCATGATGAATTCTGCATATAAGTTAAATAAGCAGGGAGACAAAATGCAGCCTTGTCGTACTCCTTTCCCAATTTTGAACCAGTCAGTTGTTCCATATCCAGTTCTAACTGTAGCTTCTTGTCCCACATAGAGATTTCTCAGGAGACAGATGAGGTGATCAGGCACTCCCATTTCTTTAAGAACTTGCCATAGTTTGCCATGGTCGACACAGTCAAAGGCTTTTGCATAGTCAATGAAGCAGAAGTAAATGTCTTTCTGGAACTCTCTAGCTTTCTCCATAATCCAGCGCATGTTTGCAATTTGGTCTCTGGTTCCTCTGCCTCTTCTAAATCCAGCTTGCACTTCTGGGAGTTCTCGGTCCACATACTGCTTGAGCCTTCCTTGTAGAATTTTAAGCATAACCTTGCTAGCGTGAGAAATTAGTGCAATTGTGCGATAGTTGGAGCATTCTTTGGCACTGCCCTTCTTTGGGATTGGGATGTAGACTGATCTTCTCCAATCTTCTGGCCACTGCTGAGTTTTCCAAACTTGCTGGCATATTGAGTGTAGCACCTTGACAGCATCATCTTTTAAAATTTTAAATAGTTCAGCTGGAATACCATCACTTCCACTGGCCTTGTTATTTGCAGTGCTTTCTAAGGCCCATTTGACTTCACTCTCCAGGATGTCTGGCTCAAGGTCAGCAACCACTCTACCTGGGGTATATGAGACATCCGTTTCTTTCTGGTATAATTCCTCTGTGTATTCTTGCCACCTCTTCTTGATGTCTTCTGCTTCTGTTAGGTCCTTTCCACTTTTGTCCTTTATTATGGAAATCTTTGTACGAAATGTTCCTTTCATATCTCCAATTTTCTTGAACAGATCTCTGGTTCTTCCCATTCTATTGCTTTCCTCTATTTCTTTGCATTGCTTGTTTAAGAAGGTCTTCTTGTCTCTCCTTGCTATTCTTTGGAAATCTGCATTCAATTTCCTGTATGTTTCACGATCTCCCTTGCATTTTGCTTGCCTTCTCTCTCCCGCTATTTGTAAGGCCTCATTGGACAGCCACTTTGCTTTCTTGCATTTCCTTTTCATTGGGATGGTTTTCGTTGCTGCCTCCTGTATAATGTTATGAGCCTCCATCCATAGTTCTTCAGGCACTCTGTCCACCAAATCTAAATCCTTAAACCTGTTCCTCACTTCCACTGTGTATTCATAAGGGATTTGACTTAGATTGTATCTTACCGGCCCAGTGGTTTTTCCTACTTTCTTCAGTTTAAGCTTGAATTTTGCTATAAGAAGCTGATGATCTGAGCCACAGTCAGCTCCAGGTCTTGTTTTTGCTGACTGTATAGAGCTTCTCCATCTTTGGCTGCAGAGAATATAATCAATCTGATTTCGATGCTGCCCATCTGGTGATGTCCATGTGTAGAGTCGTCTCTTGTGTTGTTGGAAAAGCGTGTTTGTGATGACCAGCTTGTTCTCTTGACAGAACTCTATTAGCCTTTGCCCTGCTTCGTTTTGATCTCCAAGGCCAAACTTGCCAGTTGTTCCTTTTATCTCTTGACTCCCTACTTTAGCATTCCAATCCCCTATAATGAGAAGAACATCCTTCTTTGGTGTCACTTCTATAAGGTGTTGTAAGTATTCATAGAATTGGTCAATTTCAGTTTCTACAGCACCAGTAGTTGGTGCATAAACTTGGATTACTGTGATGTTAAAAGGTCTGCCTTGGATTCGTATCGAGATCACTCTATCATTTTTGAGATTGCATCCCAGTACAGCTTTTGCCACTCTTTTGTTGACTATGAGGGCCACTCCATTTCTTTTACGGGTTTCTTGCCCACAGTAGTAGATATGATGGTCATCCAAACTGAATTCACCCATTCCCGTCCATTTTAGTTCACTGATGCCCAGGATGTCAATATTTATTCTTGCCATCTCATTTTTGACCACCTCCAACTTACCCATGTTCATGGTTCTTACATTCCAGGTTCCTATGCAATATTTTTCTTTAAGCATTGGACTTTCCTTTCGCTTCCAGGCATATTCGCAACTGAGCGTCCTTTCGGCTTTGGCCCAGCCGCTTCATCAGCTCTGGATCTACTTGTACTTGCCCTCCGCTCTTCCCCAGTAGCATGTTGGACGCCTTCCGACCTGAGGGGCTCATCTTCCAGCGTCATAACTTTTATATGCCTGTTGTCTTTGTCCATGGAGTTTTCTTGGCAGGGATACAGGAGTGGCTTGTCGGTTCCTCCTCCAGGTGGATCACGTTTGGTCAAAACTCTCCACTATGACCTGTTTATCTTGGGTGCCCTGCTCGGCATAGTTCATAGCTTCTCTGAGTTCTTCAAGCCCCTTCGCCACGGCAAGGCAGTGATCCATGAAGGGGATTACTGAATTAGCTCTAATAAACAGGAAATACATATTGCTTTTTGAACCTCTCCCCAGTTTCAAGAAAGCAATTTCCCGTGGGGGTGGGATGGGGTGAGAAACTGTTGCTCAATAATAATAATAATAATAATTTATTATTTGTACCCCACCCATCAGGCTGCGTTTCCCCAGCCACTCTGGCTGGCTTCCACAGAGACCAAAAATACACTAAAATGGCACACATTAAAAACTTCCCTGAACAGGGCTGCCTTAAGATGTCTTCTGAATGTCAGGTAGTTGTTTATCGCTTTGACATCTGCTGGGAGGGCGTTCCACAGGGCGGGTGCCACTTCCGAGAAGGCCCTCTGCCTGGTTCCCTGTAGCTTTGCTTCTCGCAATGAGGGAACCGCCAGAAGGCCCTCGGCACTGGACCTCAGCGTCCGGGCGGAATGATGGGGGTAGAGACGCTCCTCAGGTATACTGAAGGTAAACAGGTAGACAGGTAAACAGAGCACTTTGGGAGTGCTGAGCTGGTTCTGTCGGTCTTCCGATTCTGCCTTTCAGTGTTACCATTTCATCATCAGTTTTTATACACTCACGGGGCAGGATGTCATCATCTGACCTTAAAATCCTTCAGCAGTTTGTTAACAAGTCACTTAGAGGATCATCAACACCCACAGGGGTGCCAACTTGAATAAAATATTGGGGGACGGCAGGTAAGCCCCACCCCACATAATTGATCACACCATTTGTGCACGCACCATTTGAATGGCAATGCCCATTTACTTGGGTAGGGCAGCCCCCTCAAATATTTTAGGGGGGGCAGCAAAGGGACCTCAGCCCCTAGGTGTTGGCTCCTATGAACACCCATATGCACCTGCTGAGATAAGCTACAGATATGTTTCTAGTGTGTCTTCCAGAGCACACTGAAACGCTGTTCACCTTCCCGCCACAGTGGTACCTATTTATCTACTCGCGTTGGTGTGCTTTTGAACTGCTAGGTTGGCAGGAGCTGGGACAGAGCAACGGGAGCTCACTCCGTCGCAGGGATTCAAACCGCTGACCTTCTGATCGGCAGGCCCAAGAGGTTCAGTCATTTAGACCACAGCGCCACCTGCGTCCACTAGTTCAGCCTACTTTATTGATTGATTGTAAAACAAACACACACACACACCTACCTCAAAGCATTTTATAAAGAACTGAATAGTTATTTTACTGTATTTTGGTTATCAGTTAGAATTTCATATTTTGTTAGGAAGATCTTGGGCATCACATGGGAGGACAGAGTCTCAAACAAAGATGTGCTCTTCCAAGCTCACATTCCCAGCATGTTCACACTTCCATTTCAGTGATATCCACGCTGGCTTAGTCATGTAAACAGAATAGAAAGGGGCATCTGATAGAGCATTCAGTGGTGGAGTCACTTACTGAGTGAAGTAGCAGGAACCTCAGATCTTAAACATGATCAGTGTTAGTTACTGACTTTCTTATGGCTTTTAGATGGTCCTGTGGACATTTTAAATTAGTATTTGAGTCCTTGCTATCTTGTTGAATGATGCAATAGAAACGCTACATAAATAAGTAATACAATGCAAATCTGAATGTTGGTACTCATGCCAGCTTTCTCAGATGCAAAGCTATTTTTTTAAAAAAAAGCACATGAACTTTTTTTGTTATTTTCATATATTACCCTTTGTGATGTAGGACTATTTTTCACTAAGATATATATTTAATAATTGTAGATATGAACAGTAATAAATAAAATTAACAGTACTAGGCTTACAACGAGGTATTTGGCTTTTCATCTTTCTAAAGGTTAGGTGGGTTTTTTAAAAAGTATTATGCTCTGCCCACTCTGCATGTTCTAAAATACCAAGCCCTTGGCAGAGAGAATGCCTGGTAGAGTCCTTATTAAAATTGGTGCTTGAAGGGTTGCAGGTATAAGGTTAGATTTCAAACCTTTACCCTTTTGCGAAGGCCATGAATATTTCCTGCTCTCTTTAGGACTAGGATATGGATTCTTCAGGTTGAATAAGAACAGACTTGAGAGATGTTTCACCTCTTTGACCCAAGCTCAAAACTTTGTCTCAGAACTTTAGTTGAACAGCTGAAAATACTGCAAAACTGTAAAACTTTCTTGTGACAGATTCTGCATATCCACATTTTCCTAGAACTTGGGTGTTTGCTTATCTCGGAGCTCTTTTGCTTTAGCTGAACACCAACCTGTTGATGGCCCAAAATAAGATGTTACTAAACCTCAAGCCCAGGAACTAAGTCCCAGCCAATGTCAATGCTCAGACTGACCATGCCATCTCCACTGCTAGTGAGCCATCAACTCAGCAAAGTAGACTCCCGGATTCACCCATACAATAAGGAACACTGCATAAGAAAATGTTCCAATTGAGGCAACTTCCAGGAGGTGTAGTGCATGCCAAGCTGTTCAGAAGGAACTTCCTCATGGGGAGGAGCAGAGCAGACATGAGTCCTCCTAAGAACAGATGTGAGTAGTCAACAAGAGCAGCCGCCAGCAGCTACCCTCCCAACAACAACATTCCTGCCACTAACCTAGGTTGGGTCAGCAGTATGGCTACAGTTGGGCATGAGCACCAGCAGAGCCAATCTGTCACTCACACCAGTTCACCCATGCAGTCTTGACTATCTTCTCCTCTTCTTTGGTGATCACTCGTAGCTGAGTAAGATTGTCTTCCATAAACACAGTTTTAACAGTGAGTCCAAAAGTGACTGTGGAGGCCAATTCTGGATCCACATGTTCTTCCACAGTGGGGACATAGGTTTCCGGTCAGCAGTTGATCATGATGAGGGTTTGCCAAATGTGCCTTCCTCTTACCTTGTTCCTCCCTTTCATTCTGAGTTTGAACGTCTTCAAAGCCCATGACACCTTTGGTAAAGGCTGTTCTCGCAGGCCAGTGTTTCCCAGTTGTCAGTGTTTATACCACATTTTTTAAGATTAGCCTTGAGAGAGTCTTTAAACCTCTTTTGTTGACCACCAGCATTGTGCTTTCCATTTTTTAGTTGGGAATAGAGTAGTTGTTTTGGAAGATGATCATCAGGCATCCGCACAACATGACCAGTGCACCAAAGTTGATGTTGAAGAATCATTGCTTGGACACTGGTGATCTTTGCTTCTTCTAGTACACTGGCATTAGTTTGCCTGTCTTCCCAAGTGATGTGTAAAAATTTTCGGAGACACTGTTGATGGAATCTTTTGAGGAGCTGGAGATGGCGTTTATAAGTGGTCCACATTTCACAAGCATGCAGTAAGGTTGGTACTACAATAGCTTTGTAAACAAGCATTTTGGTTTCCCTGCGAATGTCCTGGTCCTCAAACACTCTGCACTTCAACCGGGAGAAAGCTGCACTTTCAGAGCTCAGGCGATGCTGGATTTGACTATGCTCCTGCTGTATCCAGCTATGTGGGAGCAACA
This sequence comes from Podarcis cretensis, assembly GCF_951804945.1. Taxonomy (NCBI): domain Eukaryota; kingdom Metazoa; phylum Chordata; class Lepidosauria; order Squamata; family Lacertidae; genus Podarcis; species Podarcis cretensis. Next base: position 67,527,528 of record NC_137178.1, read on the forward strand.
TGACTGCCAAGGGTGGCTCCGAACCACTGTCCCACCATGCCAGCTGCTTCTGCCTAGTTTGCTAGCAAGCTTCCTCAACCACACAAGTGTCCAAGTGCCACCAACAGATGTGTGGTTTTTGGCCTAGAGGTTGGACCTAGAGTAGCAATGGGCCACAGAGATGTTGCCTTGCAGCACAGCTGCAAAACAACGGTTTAATTTTATTGCAAAACACAGGACTAATTAATAGATACAGGTGTCTATTTGTTTAAAAGACTTCATGAATCCCACCCTTCATGAACCAAAACTAGACCTATGAAATTAGGGAATGCTTGCCGTATAAGGATAGGGAAGAGATGGTAGGGATTTGGCAGGCTGCAATGGAGGACTAAGAACAATGGGGCAACTTGAAATGTAATTGTTACAGGTTTAGGATACAGCAGGTACCCTCCCCTAATAGGAAACAAGCTTGTTCTCTTTACCATTAGAAGCAAGGACTCTGGCCATTGGCCACACTTGCTATTTCTGATGGGGGTTGTAGTTCTCCCCATTCCTTCAATCTAAGTTCCTAAGGTAATTTTTTTTCTGTTCCATCTTCTGTTCCAAATGCTTCATTGACCTTGGAGGCTAACATCTCCTCTGTTGAATTAGAGATTTGGTGTAGGACATTTAATTATTGGCTTCAGCTTAATTTAAATCCCACTGGTCTACTACCCTTAGTATCACAAGATTTTCATGAGAGTGCTTGGATTAAAATTGTAAACCAAAAGCTTTACTTTTCTGGTTTATCACCACAACGGTTACTAACACTCAGCTTCAGTAAAGCAAATAATTTAATTAGACAGCGCCTATATGATATCGAGTGACAGAATAATTTGGTCACAATAAGGAAATTTTGTCCATGGTATGATTATTTTCTACCTGGTCATTTTGACGCTTTGGCACCCTATTTGCAAAATTTAACAATTCCAGAATATAGACACATTTTCACTCTTGCAAGATTGAATATACTGCCTTCGGCTGCACTTGAGGGTCGATTTCAAACAATCCCACTGGAAAAATGGTTATGTCCCTGTGGAGATAGCCGTATTGAGTCAGCGGCTCATGTGCTTCTGGCCTGCACTCTTTATAAAGATTTGAGGAGTGAGGTTCTTATCCCTCTATTATTGTCCATTCCAGGTCACTCACCCATTGCTACTGTGTCCTTTCTTTTAACAGATCAAGATGATCAGGTGACAGCAAAAACCAAAAGGTTTTTAGCGGGGACAATTTGAATAAGATTTATTATTTGATTATTGATGTAATCCCCCAATACGTATTTCCTATACTGTAGTTAAGTTTTTAGCTCTATCTTCATTACATTTTATTTTATTTCTATGGCTAGTGGCTCATGCAAATAAAGATTCTTCTTCTCTCTCTCCCCATTCCTACTGTACCTTCACTATATGCCTTTCGTACATGGCCAACAGAGGCATCATCTCTGTTTGGCCATTCATTAGTCCTATTGAGAACAAAAGCTCATTTTCTACACACCCTGGCCACCCAGAAAACTGATAATACATGCTAGACACCACAGCACTCTGGCCACCTCCACAAGTTCATTTGAACCACCCAACAGTGCTTAGATCATGGTGTTATCCATTCTAGAGACCTCTTCAATATGAGCAGTTTGCAGCAGGTGGTAACAATCTATGACCCGCTAAGCTACACATGATTGCCCTCTCTGGGTTCAGTAAATCTGTTGCTTTCCTGGGGATGTAAAAATGGAGGGGGCATCATTGCAGAGCACCTGGGTGCCCAGGACATGCGACTGTCAGCCTACATTTAGTAGGGAAGGGCACATGCCTTGCAGTCTCAGAATGGAAGTATGATAACAAAATGAATATTCAGCATCTTCTGCCAAATCCTTCCATTAGCAAGTAGGTAGGGTGTCAGGTCAAGCTTCGGCCATTTTGACTGCAGTATAGGCTGTGGTCTTGACCTTTTCCACTATTAATTGTACATTACAACAAGTCACAGATAGTACAATTGCATTAAAATAAACGCCAGTTTGCAAATTATGCTATAAAATTATGTTCCTAAAACCCCCTAATTAAAATTTTTTAAAAATGTAACAGTTGCTTCAGAAGATAAGTAGAGAAGCTCTGTTTCCAGAAAGAAACCGCAGCTTGCTAAGTTGCCATGAGAAAACAGGAGCAACACTTTACCCTTGCTTAATACACCCTAGGCTTATAGTATCAGTTTGGATCAAACACAGCCTACATCCAAACACAGATATAAAGTCTTATGTGACATGGTAAGCAGGCAACTGTCACTTTAATTTTAAATGTAATAGCAAGGATTACATAGCCACAGAATCAGATATATGGCAAACAGCTTAAGGATCAATGGAGCTTTAGAGAAAAACTCTGAGCAACAGTGTTTAGATGGTCTCTTGTAGTCTCGGTGCCCTTAATTTCTTTTCCTCTCCAGAAAAAAGGTATATTCAAATAATTCTAAATACAATGTACAGCAGGGACAAATAACTAGAATCCCAAAAGACTTCCAACAATCTAGAGAAATCATACTGTTTTAAATGGGGGTACAGTTTGCTATTGCTTATTTATTTATTGCACTGCATGCCCAGGCAGAAACCCCCTGGCCCCGAGAGACCACCAGAACGAATAATAACTCTTGACAACGTGTTATGGAATTAAAGATTGGCCACAACGTTATTAAACTTTTCAGATTTAGGAAGACCTTGGAATAGGCATTGAGCGTGTATCCCTCCCAGCCCCCCAGCCTGGGGAACTGGGGTTCCTCAGGGTGGATGGGATATAGGAGGGTGCACAGAAAGATGCTTGTGTACGTTGGCAGCCCACCCCATATCCCCGCAACACAGGGGAATTCACTGGCAACCTTTCAGTGTATGGCCTGTGACTCCCATATACAAACCCCTCTAAAGGGAGACCCTAGAATCGCCACCAGGGGGGGGTGAGTCACCACTTCACGCCCACCCACCCCCCATTTAGGGAAGATAGACTGCATGGTTGCTGCCGGCTCCGCCTCCTATTTAAGCATCTGTCCTCACCTCCCTGCAGGGCTGATTGGCTAATTGAGTTTGGTGGGAACCTCCAATGACTAGTGCAGGCAGGCAGGCCAGGCCAATCAGCTGGTGGGTCCTAAATGGGCCACGGTGCTGCACGCAGTCCCACAAAGGGCGCCCACAAAGGAAGGTGTGAGCTCATTTTTATTTTCTCCAAGGGGGTTTGATGGGAGAAATGCATCAAATTAAGTATTTCTCAAGAAACCGTAGTTTCAGTATGGATTGCAGGTGGCTAATATCATGTGAGGGGATGCAGGTGGCACTGTGGGTAAAACCTCAGTGCCTAGGGCTTGCTGATTGCATGGTCGGCGGTTCGAATCCCCGCGGCGGGGTGAGCTCCCGTCTTTCGGTCCCAGCTCCTGCCCACCTAGCAGTTCAAAAACACCCTTAAGTGCAAGTAGATAAATAGGTACCGCTTTCTAGCGGGAAGGTAAACGGCGTTTCCGTGTGCTGTGCTGGTGCCAGCTTGCCAGAGCAGCTTCATCACGCTGGCCACATGACCCGGAAGTGTCTCCGGACAGTGCTGGCCCCCGGCCTCTTAAGTGAGATGGGCGCACAACCCTAGAGTCGGACACGACTGGCCCATACAGGCAGGGGTACCTTTACCTTTACCTTTAATATCATGTGAATGTGGCTTCAAAAATGAGCTGTGGACGGGGAGTAAGCAGTAATGTAAACATAAAGGTAAAGGGACCCCTGACCATTAGGTCCAGTCGTGGCCAACTCTGGGGTTGCGGCGCTCATCTCGCTTTATTGGCCGAGGGAGCCGGCGTACAGCTTCCGAGTCATGTGGCCAGCATGACTAAGCCGCTTTCTGGTGAACCAGAGCAGCGCACGGAAACTCCGTTTACCTTCCCGCTGGCGCGGTACCTATTTATCTACTTGCACTCTGACGTGCTTTCGTACTGCTAGGTTGGCAGGAGCAGGGACTGAGCAATAGGAGCTCACCCCGTCGCTGGGATTCGAACTGCGACCTTCTGATCGGCAAGTCCTAGGCTCTGTGGTTTAACCCACAGCGCCACCCGCATCCCAATGTGAACATACCCACAGATTAATTGTTGGATCTAGAAAATCCAGAAGCATATGCTCAGCAACAAAAGATGCTGCTCTGTTATGCAGGCAAAGGGAGCCCAGTGTCCTAGTATTTAACCAGACCAATTTAAACCTGAGGCTTCTTGCTAATGGGCAACTGTGAAACCAATGTTCGGTACCTAAACAGAGCTCTGAGGCTTAAGTGCATATTGAAAACCTCCATACATTGCGTCTTCTCTGCGGCAGAAACTACAATAAATCCAATTTGGAACCAGAGGCCTTCCTTTTGGGCATTGTCGGCCAGAAGGTGTTAAAGAATGATCGAACATTATTTATGTATGCAACAACAGCAGCAAGGATACTCGTTGCTAAGTATTGGAAAACTCAAGATTTGCCCACGCTGGAAGAATGGCAGATGCAACTGATGGACTACATGGAGCTTGCAGAAATGACCGGCAGAATCCGAGACCTGGGAGAGGAAGCTGTGGAAGAGGACTGGAAGAAATTCAAGGATTATCTGCAAAAACGTTGTAAACTGTATGAGTGCTAAGAAGGATGAGAGATTTGAAAATAACAGGGCCCATAAAGTTAGTAGATAAGATTATGAGAATGAGTGAATTTTATGAGAAAAACAAATTTTGAATGAACATTGTGTTAAAGTTAGGTATGTAAGACCTAGATAAAAGTATTCAAAGTTAGGGACAAAACATTGGAAATGTGCACAATAAGAATTGAAACAAGGTGATAAGTTGCTTGTTAAAGTTTTATAATTTGGAACGCAAGTGGGAGATGTGAGGAAGTCTAAAGGATGAAGAAAAGATGGGTATTACAAGATGTTAAATTTTATGTTTGTTCTTTTTTCTGTCTATTATCTGTTTATTCTGTCTTTTCTCTATTGTATTAACAAAACTTTTAATAATTTTTTTTATAAAAAATAAATAAATCCAATTTGGAAAGAAATTGCGACTCAAAATGTATTGTGTGTTTATTTTACAGGCTAATGTACAAAACTCTTCCAAACTGAGAACAATTAGAAGCGGTCAAGAAAAGAACACTGGTAAATCTGGAAACCAAATGTGTTCCTGTCAGGATTTTGTGATGACAAATCAATCTGACTGTTTGGATCTACTGTTTGTCATCATTGTCAATATGTTGAAGGCCTACTCCACAATCTGTTTCCCTTTTAAACGCTTTTCAATTGGACCACGTTTAAAATCCTGGTTTAGTCTTCCGAAATTGTGCAATAAAAGGATGGCACTTGGATCAGAGCGGGGGTGGGGTAAGCATAAAATGTCCCTGCACAGTACAGTGGTACTTCGGGTTAAGTACTTAATTCGTTCCGGAGGTCCGTTCTTAACCTGAAACTGTTCTTAACCTGAAGCACCACTTTAGCTAATGGGGCCTCCTGCTGCTGCAGTGCCGCCGGAGCACGATTTCTGTTCTCATCCTGAAGCAAAGTTCTTAACCTGAAGCACTATTTCTGGGTTCGCGGAGTCTGTAACCTGAAGCGAATGTAACCTGAAGCGTATGTAACCCGGGGTACCACTGTACAGAGTTTTCATGGCAAGACAGTTTTTCACTTTTTTAATTGAAATTATTGTCATGTGTTGGTTAGGAAAAAAGTTATGCAACTCTCCTCGAAAGGAAAACCTGTTGAGTTAAATGGACTTACTCCCATTGGTGTGTGTACTGGAATGCAGCTTAAATCAAATAAGAACAAGATCCCCTATGAAATTAAGTAACATAAAAAATTATATTAACTTGAGAATCTGTGTTTAATTATCTCATTTGCTGGTGTTTCATCGAGGACTCTAGTTTTGTGGAAAAGTTTCTCTTACTGCCTTCTAGTTTTACAATTTATATTGAAAAGATAAAGGCCACTACCCTAGGTAATGTATGCAAACTGCCCAGTGTTAAAACTGGCACTTACTGTATCTGACAGATATGGTATAAATCAGACTACATTATTAAAAATAATTGCCCTGTCATGTTAGCAATGCTGTCATCAAGGGTGAAAGGACATTTAATTTCTGATTGCTCTGCCCTGTGAGAATCTTTTCATGCCAGTTCCGGAATGTCATCCTTTTCTCTGCGAACTAGTAAAGGAAGGAGGAAAGAAGGACCTTGTGTTTTTTTCTCCGCTGACCTTAATCTTTCCCAAAATGAGACACGGACACTGACAGTGATGAATTGTCCTACTTGTTAATGGTGAAAGATATGGAAAAGTGCAAAGAAGGGGAAAGAAAGATGTGATTTTGATGGAAACAAGTGGCTTCCCATGCCTTCCTTATCAGCACCACTATTTTGTAGTTCGTTTATCTTTGAAGGGTAGGCCAGGTAGGCGGAAAATCCATACCTGTAGTTCTCACTGACGTGGCAAAACTCTAGCTGAGATGGACCACTCCATCAAGCATGTGTGTCACCACCTGCGATGCAAAGTGGTACAACCCAGACATGGGTTTATCACTTCAGCTAGAGCTTTGTTAGTATTTGTACTGCTTTCGTTAGAAAATGTATTTTACAAAGAATATAGTGGACTGGGGAAAAGGAAACACGTTTAATGTAACAGCTGCAAAGCAGGTGACCCCAATTAAGGTCACAGAAAGGCTGGATCATTGCCCTGTTAACTTGTTAACTGCTTTTAAAAGTGTGTGTGTGTGTGTGTGTGTGTGTGTGTCTTAGAACAGAGAGTGGGAATTGGCCGTTGGCTGGTTGTCTCACCATTGTTTTGTTGACTTGGGGTCATGGAAGTGCAAAGACTTCAAGCAGACTCTGTCTGGAAGAATTTATGAAGACAGGCAACCGATGGACTAATGGTTTATGCATTGCTACTAAAGAGTTTGTTTTTTCAGAGCAAGAAGTCCAAGCTTGAAGGAGTGTATCCCCATCGTCCAGCCCAGAAACTGAGATTCAGCTCTGAGGGCCTTCTGGCGGTTCCCTCACTGCAAGAAGTGAAGCTACAGGGCACCAGGCAGAGGGCCTTCTTGGTAGAGGTGCCCGCCCTGTGGAACACCCTCCCATCAGATGCCAAGGAAATAAGCAACTATCTGACTTTTAGAAGACATCTGAAGGCAGCTGTGTTTAGGGAAGTTTTTAATGTTAAATGTTATCGCTTTTTATTATTAATATTCTATTGGGAACCGCCCAGAGTGGATGGAGAAACCCAGCCAGATGGGTAGGGAATAAATAATAAATAATTTATTATTATTATTATTGTTGTTGTTGTTGTTGTTGATGATGATGATGATGTTGTACCTCGGGTTACATACGCTTCAGGTTACAGACTCCGCCAACCCAGAAATATTACCTCGGGTTAAGAACTTTGCTTCAGGATGAGAAGAGAAATTGTGCTCCAGTGGTGCAGCATCAGCGAGAGGCCACATCAGCTAAAGTGGTGCTTCAGGTTAAGAACAGTTTCAGGTTAAGAACGGACCTCCGGAATGAATTAAGTACTTAAACCGAGGTACCACTGTATTATTATTCCTCTCTTGGGCTCAAGGGAGAGAAACAGATTGTAGTGAAAACACACACACACAATACAGGCTGTTCAATGATTGCTATCCTGACAAGTAATTATTCATCTTCAAGTCTTGTGTAAGGAGTCCACTTTAATGCTAAGGTTTGAGGGTGAAACTGCTGCATCACTCTGAATGACAAAGAAAACAAAATAAAAGTGCAGTGGACTTGGAGCTTTACAGTAGGCGATGCCTCTCCAGGATCACATAACCAATATGCAGAGCCAGGGAGATTCTGTAGAAAAGAAGCTGAGATTTAGAGATAATAATTTATTTCAATTGTTGTTGTTGTTTAGTCGTTTAGTCGTGTCCGACTCTTCATGACCCCATGGACCAGAGAACGCCAGGCACTCCTGTCCTCCACTGCCCCCCGCAGCTTGGTCAGACTCATGCTGGTAACCTCGAAAACACTATCCAACCATCTCGTCCTCTGTCGCCCCCTTCTCCTTGTGCCCTCCATCTTTCCCAACATCAGGGTCTTCTCCAGGGAGTCTTCTCTTCTCATGAGGTGGCCAAAGTACTGGAGCCTCAGCTTCACAATCTGTCCTTCCAGTGAGCACTCAGGGCTGATTTCCTTCAGAATGGAGAGGTTTGATCTTCTTGCAGTCCATGGGACTCTCAAGAGTCTCCTCCAGCACCATAATTCAAAAGCATCAATTCTTCGGCGATCAGCCTTCTTTATGGTCCAGCTCTCACTTCCATACATCACTACTGGGAAAACCATAGCTTTAACTATACGGACCTTTGTTGGCAAGGTGATGTCTCTACTTCTCAAGATGCTGTCTAGGCCTGTCATTGCCCTTCTCCCAAGAAGCAGGCGTCTTTTAATTTCGTGGCTGCTGTCACCATCTGCAGTGATCATGGAGCCCAAGAAAGTAAAATCTCTCACTGCCTCCATTTCTTCCCCTTCTATTTGCCAGGAGGTGATGGGACCAGTAGCCATGATCTTCGTTTTTTTGATGTTGAGCTTCAGACCATATTTTGCACTCTCCTCTTTCACCCTCAATAAAAGGTTCTTTAATTCCTCCTCACTTTCTGCCATCAAGGTTGTGTCATCTGCATATCTGAGGTTGTTGATATTTCTTCCGGCAATCTTAATTCCGGCTAGGGATTCATCCAGCCCAGCCTTTCGCATGATGAATTCTGCATATAAGTTAAATAAGCAGGGAGACAAAATGCAGCCTTGTCGTACTCCTTTCCCAATTTTGAACCAGTCAGTTGTTCCATATCCAGTTCTAACTGTAGCTTCTTGTCCCACATAGAGATTTCTCAGGAGATAGATGAGGTGATCAGGCACTCCCATTTCTTTAAGAACTTGCCATAGTTTGCCATGGTCGACACAGTCAAAGGCTTTTGCATAGTCAATGAAGCAGAAGTAAATGTCTTTCTGGAACTCTCTAGCTTTCTCCATAATCCAGCGCATGTTTGCAATTTGGTCTCTGGTTCCTCTGCCTCTTCTAAATCCAGCTTGCACTTCTGGGAGTTCTCGGTCCACATACTGCTTGAGCCTTCCTTGTAGAATTTTAAGCATAACCTTGCTAGCGTGAGAAATTAGTGCAATTGTGCGATAGTTGGAGCATTCTTTGGCACTGCCCTTCTTTGGGATTGGGATGTAGACTGATCTTCTCCAATCTTCTGGCCACTGCTGAGTTTTCCAAACTTGCTGGCATATTGAGTGTAGCACCTTAACAGCATCATCTTTTAAAATTTTAAATAGTTCAGCTGGAATACCATCACTTCCACTGGCCTTGTTATTTGCAGTGCTTTCTAAGGCCCATTTGACTTCACTCTCCAGGATGTCTGGCTCATAGGACTTGTCTAAAAGGACTTCCCACTGACCCGGGAACCAGTGTGGTGTAGTGGTTAAGAGCGGTAGTCTCGTAATCTGGGGAACCGGGTTCGCGTCCCCGCTCCTCCACATGCAGCTGCTGGGTGACCTTGGGCTAGTCACACTTCTTTGAAGTCTCTCAGCTCCACTCACCTCACAGAGTGTTTGTTGTGGGGGAGGAAGGGAAAGGAGAATGTTAGCTGCTTTGAGACTCCTTCGGGTAGTGATAAAGCGGGATATCAAATCCAAACTCTTCTTCTTATACCCTGAAACTCGTGGTAACTAGTTTGACCGTTACACCAAATGAAGTTTGTAGCCCTAAGTCATGTACCGCGGGCATTACCAGCAAGCTGCCATTCTTACAACCTCAACTTTTTAACCCTCCCTCACCGTGAACTTTAGACTCATTGTCACTGCTCTGCTTCTGAAATCCACTCACTCTTCAGCATACAGCAGTGGAAAGTAGTGTTTTTACATGTTCTAGGAATGACCACAGTACTCATTTAAGCCATCTGATAATTGTTTAATCGTCCTTGCCCTTCTTTTTATATGTCTGCCCAGAAAAGGTGCTTTGACAGCATCCTATTTTAACATTTTTCTCCTGGTTCCGCTGTGCTTAGTCACTTACCGTCTTCCTCGAGTTTAGCTCCCCTCTTTCCTCTCCCTGCTAAAGCTTTCCCCTCTGTTCTGCCTCTCTGCCTGATCTCCAACCTCACCCTATTCTAATAATTGCATGAACCATGTTCTGTTATCTAAACCTGTCTCCTAAAATGTTCTGTATCTTATCATTAGATTCTCTCTCAATGTCATCTTGGCTTGAGGCTTTGGCCAGCCTTGATTATTTGATCACCGGTGATGGAAAGGATGAGCTGCAAGTATATTAGATTTTTCTCTGTGGTCCATGTTGTCGCTTGCCCCCATTTCCCTTTCCATTCCCACCAGCCACTGCTATAAATACTTAATAATCTTATGATTAAATTTCCTTGTTGCTTTTCATTTAAGTAGCACCCGGCACCTGGACTTGGGGTGATTTAAACTGCATTATAGAACTGCTTCAGGATTAAGGAAGAATTCTGATTGACTGGTAGATTCTTGTTTAGGGAGAGATTAATTCTGGTGAAGTGCACAATTGCAAACTGCTAATTCATCTTATTCCAAATACAGAGATTCGTACTTTACTCAGAGTTTGGGGGGTTGTTTTTTTTTTTGGGGGGGGATAATAAGACACTTCTAAGTAGGGTATTTGCTAATCATAAGATAACACACTCCAGAATGGTAAAAAGCATTAAGCTGTGTAGTGTGATTATACCATGATAAGCAGTCTTTACATTACACTTCAGTGCCTGCTGTTCATCCAGTTCAAGGTAACTTTTCTTGCATCTGTGTCCAGGGCAGCTGTCTACCAGCTCCATCTGGTTTGCAGGCTGAGACCCTACCTGCCAGCAGACTGTCTCACCAGAGTGGTGCATGCTCTAGTTATCTCCCACTTCAATTGCTGCAATGTGCTCTACTTGGGGCTACCTTTGAAGGTGACTTGGAAACTGCAATTAATCCAGAATGCGGCAGCTAGACTAGTGACTGGGAATGGCTGCCGAGACCATATAATACTGGTCCTGAAAGACCTACCTACATTGGCTCCCAGTATGTTTCCGAGCACAATTCAAAGTGTTGGTACTGACCTTTAAAGCGCTAAATGGCCTCGGCCCAGTATACCTGAAGGAGTGTCTCCACCCCCATTGTTCAACCCAGACACTGAGGTCCAGCGCTGAGGGCCTTCTAGTGGATCCCTCACTGTGAGAAGTGAGGTTACAGGGACCAGGCAGAGGGCCTTCTCAGTAGTGGCGCCTGCCCTGTTGAACGCCCTCTCATCAGATGTCAAGGTAATAAGCAACTATCTGACTTTTAGAAGACATCTGAAGGCAGCCCTGTTTAGGGAAGTTTTTAATGTCTAATGCTGTATCATGTTTTTAATATTTGGTTGGGAGCCACCCAGAGTGGGTGGGGTATAAATAATAATAATAATAATACATTATTATTATTATTATTATTATTATTATTACTACTACTACTACTACTACTACTACATCTATAAGGCCTGGCAGGGAATCAGACTGTCTCTGGACAGCTCATGTTGAGGAACCAGGTCAGAGTCAGTAGTTTGTACAGGGACAGATGACACTTCATTGCCTCCTTGTATCTCTCAATATGTAGAGACTGGAATTTGGAACATCTCCCTCCAGGCATCTACAGTACTGTAGAAATCCACAGGTCTTGCTGTCTAAAAGGTTTTACAGCCCTGCAGGCAAAAAGCCACCTAGGCTTGCGAATTCCTGGTCCAAGGTGTGGCATTTGCCTCCTCAGTGGGTCATAAGGAAAGAGTTAAATGCGTGTGATGTGATTAGCCAGAGAGAAACTGATAGGAGGAGTTAGAGTTAGAGTCGGAGCTGTGGGGAAGTCAGTTGAGAGTTGGGAGTTGAAAAAGAGGAGAGAGGAGAGAGGTTTAGTCTGTGGGTTGGTCGAGGTGTGTTGTGAGAGAGTGAGAGGAACTGTTAGGTGGAGTCAGATAGATAGTTGGGATAATCAGTTTGGGGTTGTTAGGAACATATAGGACAGTTAAGGAACTAAGATTAAGAAACTGACAAGAAAAATTAAATGAAACCTTAAACTTGTTCATGCTTCTAAAAATAAACTTGATTATTTGTTAATGTTAACAACCGACTGGACTCTGTGTGTACCCGAGGGAAACGGGTTGATGGCAGCGAAGAGGCAATCACAGTGGTGGCACAGGGATCAATAGACCGTCAAATGCCCGGGGACCCTGTGTGATCGCCACACAAGGCTCTTGCATTTATCAGTCCTGGCAAAAAATTAAGCATTCTCCCTCTCCCCCACAACCCCATTACGGCTCTCAAAGAAGTGCCACTCAAGTCCGTATCTTTCTATTACGTTTTTTTGGTTTTTAAGGAAAGTGGCTGTTCCAAGACAAAGTCATTTAGGTCTCCTGGTTGTTCTGTAAAATGGAAGTGGAATTATTCTATTCAGAGGGACACTATTTATGGGCAGCATAAGACAATTATGGCATATCTACCTATGAATAGATGAATGAATAATCATAGCTTTTATATGCATAGGTCATTGTTGTAAGCCAGCCAATCAATAGCAAGAACGAAACCCATTTTACAATACCTATGATGCTTAGCTCATCTCTTCCTTAGTAATTAACGATTTTTATCTGTAGCTACCATGGGCCTGATTTCAGGAATAAATCCAGAAGCAACAGAAGCATTTTGAGCTTTAGATCCATTGTATCAAGAGGCTGAGACATGATTACATTTCCCATAATGAGCAGTTTCTTCAGGACAGCTATCCTCCATTAATCTCCAGAGCCATCCTCTTCCTGAATGATTATCTCATCTCTTTCCTGTAGTTTTTAAACTCTCATTTAGATTATAAATTCTTTAAAGCAGAGAATGTATCCTCTTGATAAAGGCTATGGTTTTCCCAGTAGTGATGTACGGAAGTGAGAGCTGGACCATAAAGAAGGCTGATTGCCGAAGAATTGATGCTTTTGAATTCTGGTGCTGGAGGAGACTCTTGAGAGTCCCATGGACTGCAAGAAGATCAAACCTATCCATTCTTAAGGAAATCAGCCCTGAATGCTCACTGGAAGGACAGATCCTGAAGCTAAGGCTCCAATACTTTGGCCACCTCATGAGAAGAGAAGACTCCCTGGAAAAGACCCTGATATTGGGAAAGATGGAGGGCACAAGGAGAAGGAGACGACAGAGGACGAGGTGGTTGGATAGTGTTCTCAAAGCTACCAGCATGAGTTTGACCAAACTGCAGGAGGCAGTGGAAGACAGGAATGCCTGGCGTGCTCTGGTCCATAGGGTCACGAAGAATCGGACACGACTATATGACTAAACAACAAAGCACCTAAAAACCTACCCCTGACATACACAAGGATTTGAGGAGAGTCCTCAATGGGAGGCAGGAGTGATCTTATTCCATCACCCTCAAATTTGGCACCTGAAGTTCCCACAGGTATCAGTGGAGCCATTCAATTCTATGGCAGAAGGGGGGGGGAGTTAATACAAGGGGAGCTGTGGGGAGCTTACCCATTTGTTGACAATACGGGCAGAGGGCCTTGTTGGTGGCGGTGCCCGCCCTGTGGAACGCCCTCCCATCAGATGTCAAGGGAATAAACAACTACAGTGGTACCTCGGGTTAAGTACTTAATTCGTTCTGGAGGTCCGTTCTTAACCTGAAACTGTTCTTAACCTGAAGCACCACTTGAGCTAAGGCGGCCGCCTGCTGCTGCTGCGCTGCTGGAGCCCAATTTCTGTTCTTATCCTGAAGCAAAGTTCTTAACCTGAAGCACTATTTCTGGGTTAGTGGAGTGTGTAACCTGAAGCGTATGTAACCTGAAGCGTATGAAGGTACCACTGTATCTGACTTTTAAAAGACATCTGAAGGCAGCCCTTTTTAGAGAAGTTTTTTTTAAAAAAAAAATCTTTATTACGGTCCAGAGACCCAACAATAGAGAAGTTTTTAATGTTTGATGTTTTATTGCTTTTTAAAAAAAAAAAAATTGTCGGGAGCTGCCCAGAGTGCCTGGGGAAACCCAGTCGTATGGGCAAGGAATAAATAATAAGTTGTTGTTGTTGTTGTTACTATGTACCAGGCACAACCCCTCAGTTACAGATATTATAGTCCCTTAATTTTTTAATAGGACTTGTATTAGAACTTTGTATAATGTCCATTGTAATGAGAATGGTTCATAGCATCTGAGGGAAGGTCGCCCTCATAATAATGTGATTGGAAACATCCCAGGATGACTGATTTTGCGAAACCATATGGTCTTTCTCCTCTCTTAAGTGTTACTTATTGTGAGGGTTGTCATAGCTTTCTTTAAATAAGGAAACAGCCACCTTGCCTTCTCATCTTGCTTTTGTTCAAACACCAAACAATTAAGTCTCCTCCCCCCCCCCCCCCCCGCCGCCGCCCCATGTTTCTAGGCACAGTTCTGCGCTTTATTTATTCAATTTTTTTTATTTAAACTTTTCAAGTTCATACATTTCACTAGTTTTATACATTTCACCAATTTTACATTCAGTTTGACATTTCAAAACTCGACCCATCCTCCTCTTTCTGTGGTTCCTTAAATTTGTTTTTAATATCTTCTGCATATCCACATTAACTTAATTTGCTCGTTTATTCATCTTCATTAAAGATAGACTCTTATACAACTGCACGTCATTACAATAAGCCTGCCAATGTTTTTATCTGTTTATAATTTATCTGTACATATTCAATAAACCTTTTCCATTCTTTTATACATATAAAAAAGTTTGTTATCTTGATTTCTTATTCTTCCGGTAAGTTTCACCATTTCTGCATATTGCATAAGTTTCTGTATCCATTCTTCGTTTGCTGGGACTTCTGCTTCTTTCCATTTGGGGGCAAGTACAGTGGTACCTCGGGTTAAGTACTTAATTCGTTCAAGGTCCGTTCTTAACCTGAAACTGTTCTTAACCTGAAGCACCACTTTAGCTAATGGGGCCTCCTGCTGCCGCTGCACCACCGGAGCACGATTTCTGTTCTCATCCTGAAGCAAAGTTCTCAACCTGAAGCACTATTTCTGGGTTAGTGGAGTCTGTAACCTGAAGCATTTGTAACCTGAAGCATATGTAACCTGAGGTACCACAGTAACATTCTTGGCCACTGTAGTAGCATACATGAATAAGTTTCTATACATCTTAGGTAGTTCTATGCCTATTCAAACAATTAAGTCTTCTGAGAATCCTTTTAATGTTTTTTTTTAAAAAAAATAGTGGCCTCCTGTCCATTGTAAGATGTTCCTTCCTTAAAATGAATGACTGTTACTGGAAAGTAATCTGAGATTAGTTGCGTGTTGAGGTCCCCAATCCACCCCCCAAAATAACTCACAACGGACACGTAATTTTTGTTTAAGATTTTTGGCATGATTTTGGCCACAACTTTATTAAAATACAAACTGTGAGTGGTTGTTTAGGCATTGGTTAAGACTATCTGTCCCCCCGCCTGGGGACAGAACTGACTTCCGGGCACCACCGAAAGACAGTGCGGGGGAAAGCAAGTCGGGGAAGAATTGGAGCTGAGACACAGACCCTCAACTCTCACCCGCCTGCTCCCCGAAGGCTTGCCGGCCCTAGTCCCATTCCAGGGATTGGACGAAAAGATGGCAAGCCCCAGGATTCCTTTAACGGAATTCCCTTTCCGCAGCAACCATGGAGGGGCAGGCCCAGCCTATCCTGAACCCCTCCATGGAGGGGTAGGCCCAGCCTATCCTAACCCCTCCTCCACCAGATTTATAACCAATGCCTAACCACAACCTTACAAGTTGTGACGATTTGCTACGCAGTAGGCAAAAACCACCCAGCCAGCCAATTTGCCAGGTGGAAAAATTCCTACCAGGCCCCTGCTCAAAGGCAGACGACCCCATGACAGGCATAGCAAGGTCAACGCAACAAACCCCTTATTCTAGGGCGGGTGGGCGGGTGATCCGTTGCACGCAGCAAAAGAGAAAGTACAAGGCTGTGTGCAGAGTATTTAAACCTTTTACCCCTCCCACCAAAATTGCAACATAACTTTTGCCCCAGCAACTTGGCAATCCAATCAATGCCCCCCGGCCATCTTGGAGAACTTACCCAGCAACAAAGGGGTGGCTCAGTAGACCCCACCGCAACACGTGCTCTCCCTGAAGGAGAACACGCTTTGCGTGTTGAGGTCCCCAATCCACCCCCCAAAATAACTCACAACGGACACGTAATTTTTGTTTAAGATTTTTGGCATGATTTTGGCCACAACTTTATTAAAATACAAACTGTGAGTGGTTGTTTAGGCATTGGTTAAGACTATCTGTCCCCCCGCCTGGGGACAGAACTGACTTCCGGGCACCACCGAAAGACAGTGCGGGGGAAAGCAAGTCGGGGAAGAATTGGAGCTGAGACACAGACCCTCAACTCTCACCCGCCTGCTCCCCGAAGGCTTGCCGGCCCTAGTCCCATTCCAGGGATTGGACGAAAAGATGGCAAGCCCCAGGATTCCTTTAACGGAATTCCCTTTCCGCAGCAACCATGGAGGGGCAGGCCCAGCCTATCCTGAACCCCTCCATGGAGGGGTAGGCCCAGCCTATCCTAACCCCTCCTCCACCAGATTTATAACCAATGCCTAACCGCCAATCGAGCCCTTTACGCTCGCCGCCAACCACTCACAATCCCAACCCATTCTTCAACCCTTCAATTACCGCATCCAACCAGACATCATTCCCCAGCTCGGAAAGATGTACCCCATCATTGCGGTAAAGGGCCAGAGCCTTGAAGGTAATATCCTGGTGGTAAATCACCAAACCACCCAATTCCGTTACCCTCTTGCTCACTGCGGAATTAATGCGCTTCCTGGCCCTTTCAGCAGCCTTGGGTTGAGAAATGCCCTGCCAATTGCTCCTTTGCAGCAATTGTGACCAAAATATTTTAACGGTAGGTATTAAGGTCACCAACTCCCCCAAGTCTCTTTGAATCGTGGAGCGCAAAGTGGAGCAATCAACCTTTGCCATATCATTCTTCCCCAACTGCACTACAATCGCCAAAGGGGGACCATGTGAAAGCACCCTCCGCTTAATTAGTGGGATGAATTCACTCCACCACATTCCCCGTCTGGATATCCACTACACCTGTACGTGCTGTGGGAAGCCAAGATCCGGTCCCCTTCCAGACTGCCTCGCTCTGATGCCAGCCCAGTAAACGATGCTGTGCCCCACAATCCAAATGCGGACTGGAGCTAGAAACATGGGCAGGAAGGCCAAGATGGCGCCCCCAGTCCAGACTCGTCAGGGTGCTTGCCAGCTCAGTGCATGATGCTGTGGCCGACAATCCAAATGCGCACAGCTGCTCCTATGAGGGGAAAAATAAAAGGAATAACAGACAGGCATCATTGGCGATGCTTCCTGAGATAACCTTTGTCAGCATCATACTTCCAATGACCCGTATTCACAATCCTGTCTACTAACAGGCCCCAGTGCGCAGCCTTTGCAGCAGCACCTATTTGGAAGGAATGAGGCGTGTTCAGCGGTAGGCAAGCCACAGGCTGCAATAACTGGCGCACGACGTGAGCAATTAGATGCCCGTCAAACTGGAACCCATTTCTGTGCACTAGGATCGAGCCAGCCCCCAGGGGAATGAAAAGCCAAATATTTCCGGTATCCAATAACAGGGCAAGGGCCCACCTCACCTGAGACTGGAAGCCTGATGGTGGCAACCCTGCTCACTAGGTCTGACTCAGAGCTCCAGACACTTATGACAAGCTCCAAAGCAGATAAGGAAAAGTCCTGAGGCAATAAGCCTCCAAACTTTCAGCCCCGTGCTGGCTCCAACACAATTTCCCCAACCCTCAGTACACCAAAATTACAATGGAATACTGAAATAAGTCTCGTCTTGATCTTGAACCAGCCGACAAGTCTTAACTTGTTGCGGATACTGCATAGGTCAAAGATTGACCGGCTTCCTGCCTGCTGTCCTGTGAAGGTTGGAGCTTATTCCAACCTTCCGAGACCCTGCGCACGACACACTTTTTGAAGGGTCTCTGAAAAATTAAAGCTTTACTCTAGCAGACATTGCAGCGGACTGAAGTCTGATAGTTTTAACACTGCATCCGATCTGCAGCAGGTGGGCGAATTACTGCAGGTCCTGCTCAGAGGATGGGGGCAGGTTCCTCTGAATGGCCGAGGACTGCCAGCTAAATTTTAAGAAATCAGTCCAGGCCTTCTCATAAGACCTGAAAGCGAATGGGGAAACGTAAGCTACTACTCCTCATAATTATTAATTGTTGCCAAGTGCCACAGGAGCTCCAGAAAAATCCGGCTATAGCTGGGTGTCCAGAGCCCAGGATCTGAAGCTCTCCAACTGAAAAAACGGGATAGAGCAACCGCAAAAACATTAGATGATCCCGAAATAAAGCGAGCAGAAACACAATATTAAACCTTAAGCAGTGCGAAGACTCTGCCAGAGCATGAGGACTGTTTTGCCAGGACTCTCACACTGCCGGGTTATCAGACCAAGACAGACCCGACGGTCTCTAAACTCCTCAGTCCAGATGTGCGCTGACACTACAATGGGGAAAACTCGCGAAAAGTTAGGTTACATGTGGTTGCCTTGCCCTGCCAGGCTCAAGGCCACTGTACATGATGATGAAGGAACCCCGGGCCATGAGACCACCTGGCCAAGCAGGAATGGAAGGGGCAGCCTGGAGCAACCACCCTGCATGCAAAATTTAACTGACCTAGGAATGATAGGATCTGACAAAGCAACACTTGCTTCAGAGGAAGCATTACAAGAATAACATCCTTCAAGGCAAACAGCTTTTCCACAGGCAAGCAGAAGTTTGAGCAACGGTATCCAGCTAGCCCCCAAATACATTAAAAGGGGCAGTAGGACCCACTGTCCTCCATTGCCAACAGAACACCCAGCTCCTCAGGGAATAAAGGGGCATCTAGTAAGCTAAGCAGAGGCTGGTGTCACATGAACCAGCCAGTAAAACAATCCACATAACGATACCCCCAGTTAAACGAGTCTTAACTCGCAATGTACAATCCAGAAAGGCACTAAAGGACTCAAGTGCTGCACAGCCTATTGAGCAACCCACTGGCATCGCCTTATCAATATAAGGACCATCCAATTAAAGCCTAACTACTTAAAATCTTGAGGGTGAACCGGCAGTAGCCTAACAGCCGATTCAATATCGCATAATGCCAACAAGGCACCTCCTCCAATTTGTTGGTAAGCTCAACTGCCTGATCCAAAGATGCATATTTCACGGAACAATTCCGGAGACAGAGCATCATTCACTGAGGTGCCCTTGGGATGCGATAAATATGGATCAGATGGAATTATATGGGGCTTTCTTTGGGACGATCCCCAATGGGGATAAATGAAAATCGGGACTAGAAGGAGAATCAAGGGGATCCCACCATACGTCCCAATGCAAGCTGCTTCCTAACCTTCTTTCTGGCTACCACAGGTAGCTCTCTAACTGGCTTTTGAGTTGCTGTATTCTGAGCCACTGGCTGAAAAGCCAGAGGAATCCCAAACCTTGGGAAAACCCTTCCCACAAGCACAAAGCTACTGACCCATCTAGATAACCTTTTAGCCAGACTTTCAAGGGCGATATTTTTACGGAAATATGGGCAAGAGGTATTGAGTTATTGCTTGCCAGCCCCCGCTTGGGCAAGATGCCCTGCCTTGTGTTGCCACCATGATGTGTAAATTTACAGGGCCAACACTGGCCAGAAACCCTAAAGAAGTCCCAACAAAGCTGCCACCGGGCCAGCTTCCTGCATACCAGCTTCCGGTTCTATTGCTCAGGGAATTTCCATTTGAAATGTGGAGCTGCACAAGTGGTCCACATGTCCCCGTCCCTGTGATCCTAGCGAGCTAAGGGGATGATGGCAGCCCTGCGTCTAACATTCCCATCATAGTGAATTACCACTTATAGAATAGTGGGGTTGGAAGGAACAGTAAAAGCTTCCCTAAACAGGGCTATTTTAGATGTCTTCTAAAAGTCTGGTAGTAGACATCTGGTGGGAGGGTGTACCACAGGGCAGGTGTCACTTCCGAGAAGGCCCTCCAACTGGTTCCCTGTAACTTGGCTTCTCACAGTGAGGGAACCACCAGAAAGGCCCTCGGCGCTGGACCTCAGTGTCCGGGTAGAGTGATGAGGGAGCATGCAGCTGTCCCATACAGGGACCAATCCTGCAACCTAGGCATTACCGGCCCATACGCTGACCAGCTGAGCTATCCAGGATGATCCCTAAAGACCTGGAACAGCCTCACCCTGACCCCTGGAGAGGTCCAAGGTGATGTCTGAGTCATCATCAGAGCCCAGTGGTGATTTACCTGCAAGGAGGTGTAAGCATCATCCCTGCTCCGCTTTTTCCTGCCTCTGAAGACCTTCCTTCTGGAAGAAGGCATCTGGGGCATCAGCAAGTCATCCTCTGCAGGAGAGGCAAGCTCTGGAGGCATCTGCAAAGGCCCTGCAAAAGGAAAAAACCTAACCAATGTGAGGAACAGGTGAAACTAATGCTTTGTGCACCACATGGGGACACTATTCAGGCCAGAAACGCTGCCAGAGGCCATCAAATTCTAGGGCCAAGCGGGCCAAGCCCTAGGATCACCTGCCAGGCCAGACATAAATGTTTCCAATGAGATAACAAACTCGAGGCAGCCCACCGCCTGTCCAGGTACCCCTGTTTGCCCTTTAGAGGGAAGCACCCCCTCAAGAAACCCAAAGTGTTTTTTTTTGTGTGTGTGTTTTTTGGGGGGGAGCAATATCACAAATGGGCCAAACTACCCAGCAACAAAATAGTCCAAAAGGAGCAGCTTGTTTTGCTTTGTTATAACAAGGGCTAAGTGGGGGATATGTATGAACCCTGTCTCCCAGGTCCTAATCCTGTACTCTAGCCACTAAGCCACAATGGCTCATCTCTAAAATGGCAGTTGCCATTATCAGGGCAAAACAAACTTGAAGAAAATAAACTTGTTCAGAAACAGCATAGTTAAAGAGCATACAAAGAGTGCTCATTGGAGGCACAGAGAGCCTCTGGCTCCACTCTGTCTGCCTAAGATATACATTAGCAACAAGTGAGCCTGCAAACAAACAGATACATTCTTAATAGAGAGAATGAGTCACATGTCACAGAAACTTAACAATTTACTGTACTGCTAACTGGAGCAGGCTTAGGCTTGAAAAATATGTGCAGGCCGAGCAGGCCTCCCAGCTTCAGCTCACTGCCTTTTATAGTCGCATTTCAATATTAAAGGAACTCAATATAGTGCTCCCGCCCAAGGCTAGATTAAAATTCAGCCAACAGCACTGCACCCACCCAAAATAAAGCCAAGCTATGAGGATACTATAAACGAAAGTGATCCCAGGTAAGCTGGGAATGTATTGTACTGCTAACTGTAGCAGGCTAGGCTTGAATGATATGTGCAGGCCGAGCAGGCCGTGAAAGCCTCCCTGCGTCTGCTCTCTGCCTTTTTTGTCTCATTGCAATATTAAATAAAGGAACTCAAAATAGTGCTCCAGCCAAAGGCTAGATTAAAATTTGGCCAACAGCACAGCAATCACCCAAAATAAAGCCAACCTATGGGGATACTATAAATGAAAGTGATTCCAGGTAAGCTGGGAACAGCCCTGACTAGCCCCACAGTTAAACAGGCAAAAATGGGGAAAACCTTTTTGCAAAAGAAAGCCCCTAATGGGGGCTCTCTCCCTACTGGGAAAGGCAAGCCCAGGAGGATTATGCCCAGGCAGCGCTCACAGGTACAGGGAGAATCTTCCCACAGGGCAGGGTAAGGGGTGGGGTGAGAAATCAAACAGGGGAAAAAAGGGGAATTAAATTAATTAAGGGACTAGAGAAGATTAAAAAGAAGGGGAAAATAAAGAAATGTAACCAGACAATGAGACAATGAGAAGATCACTCCACTGTCCTCCAGACGGTCCAAGTGCTCCAGGTGATCCGTTGCACGCAGCAAAAGAGAAAGTACAAGGCTGTGTGCAGAGTATTTAAACCTTTTACCCCTCCCACCAAAATTGCAACATAACTTTTGCCCCAGCAACTTGGCAATCCAATCAATGCCCCCCGGCCATCTTGGAGAACTTACCCAGCAACAAAGGGGTGGCTCAGTAGACCCCACCGCAACACGTGCTCTCCCTGAAGGAGAACACGCTTTCCTAAACTACTCCCTGCATTTTCTTTGCAGATGAGACTGTGAGGTGGTTAGGGAGGCAGAGTGGGAAGCTGTTCCTTGAGCTTAAAAAACAGCAAAATATCATGTTTCGATAGCAACTCCTCATTTCTGTGTTACTCCTCAACGTCTTTGAATACACAGCTGCATGGTAGAAACCTAAATGTGGTGACTCAGTCAATAGCAATTCTTACAACCACAGCAATTAGAACCAACGTTGCTGCAATTCCAGACATCACTGTCTGTATCCATACACACACCTGCTTGTGTTGCTGTGAGAAGAGCAGCTTGGGATTGCTTGCAGGTAAGAGAAAAGTCCTGTAGGAACTGACTTTGGTTCTCTGTTCTAGTTTTAGAATTTGTGACAACTGGAATGTCAGTTTCAGTTTAAATACATCTACCTTTTTTTTTTATTAATCACAACGTGTTCACCCCAGGTAATGACACCCACTTTATTATACACAAGGCCATCTGCAATAGATTGGTGCTATTGACTTCAGAAAGAGCAATAAATATAATTAGCAAAAGGGATATATTGCCTATTTCTACTTAAGGAAAGTCCACTGGAGTGTGTAATGGCTAAAGCAAATAATATACCAGAGATTATCCATGCAAGAAGCTTTCATGAGGTGTTGATTAGTTTTTCAGATTCTGGATGCTCTGATGGTGGCAGATTTAGAAAAGACTGCATGATAGGCTACAGACAATAATCTTATCCATTCGTTTAATCTGGTGTTTACAAAACAGAACAGGGAGGGAGTGAAATTATTATTATTATTATTATTATTATTATTATTATTATTATATTTACCAGGTATGACAAGCCACTACATCAGTCTCATACCACATACCACAATATGGGGATAATTGGGTTTTTTTATTTTAAAACAGCCTGATGTGGAGATGGTATAAATGCGTCTTACCTAATCAATACAATAGACCTCCAGAAAATCTCAGTGCTTGATGTGAGATGGTCGCAGCATGCGATTCCTTGCCAGCATCAGCCAGTGCCCTGGAATGGAGGTGTGCAAACTCACAAAGGGATGACATCAGACTCATGGGGAGAGCTTCGTGAGATATTACTGGGAAAGTCACCTTCATCAGCGGCTTCACATCTGCTGCGACATCTAGTTCCACCCTGAGTGAAGGTATATATTGAAATGCTGCAGACACTAAAATTCAATACAAATACTAGACAGGTGGTTCTTTATTTTCTTTGTGTGTGTGTTTTTTTTTTTTAAAGCACAAAATACAATTCCCATAGGGGTGCTGTTTCTATTGAGATGTGTTGTTGTTGCCGTTCTTACATGACCCCCAAACTTGCTAATTTTGCAGTGCTTGGACGGACGGACTTGATGCGATGCTTCAGAGGTGTCACTCTCCCCTTCCACAGTAAATTCAGCAGAGCTGTTAAGACTGATTAGCTCTTATGGTATCTTTGACTAACAGATTCAGAAAGGTCTTCTGCTGTCTCCTGAACATATGCTTAATTAAATTGGCCCCAGTCCTGAAGTTATAATTTAGACCGTGCTCCGACAAAAACTCTCTGCAACAGCAGATTTGCCCCAGTGCAGGACCTTAGGAGCACACATTTTGTAGGGGGTGGGGGGGCAAGTTTAGAAAAGGAAAGTGCATGTGTGAGCAGAAACCTGGCTTAGGCTGCAATCCTGTACACACCCAGCAGTAAATCCCATTGTACACTGTACCCTATGCGGCCTAGGACCCACGTACCTACGGGACCGCCTCTCCTGGTATGCCCAGCGGAGGATACCAGGTCCACAAATAACAACACTTTGGAGGTCCCAAGCCCCAAGTTGGTTAGATTGGTCGAACGGCTTCCGAGCTGGACTTCTAAGTTTCCCCCATTGAACTGGCAGACAACCCTTTGATCCTCAGTTTTTGAACATTTCAGAAGTCAAATGGACTTCCAGAACGGATTACATTCAGAAACCAGGGTTCCACTGTAGCAACATCCTTCACGTCATAAAAAGTAGGTGTGACCTTCAAGATGTTGTGTTATTTTGTTGTTGCTGCAATTGGCATCTATCTGTCTCGAGAGACAATGGACTGCACCTCTGGGTGCAAAGTCAATCTATAACTATAAATAATGTTGAGAGGGGGAGCATTTGTGTGTGCAAGCTTACACAGGATTCATCCAATACCCACCCCAATGGAGAAAGGTGGACGGGAATGGGTGAATTCAGTTCGGATGACCATCATATCTACTACTGTGGGCAAGTAACCCGTAAAAGAAATGGAGTGGCCCTCATAGTCAACAAAAGAGTGGCAAAAGCTGTACTGGGATGCAATCTCAAAAATGATAGAATGATCTCGATACGAATCCAAGGCAGACCTTTTAACATCACAGTAATCCAAGTTTATGCACCAACTACTGGTGCTGAAGAAACTGAAATTGACCAATTCTATGAAGACTTACAACACCTTATAGAAGTGACACCAAAGAAGGATGTTCTTCTCATTATAGGGGATTGGAATGCTAAAGTAGGGAGTCAAGAGATAAAAGGAACAACTGGCAAGTTTGGCCTTGGAGATCAAAACGAAGCAGGGCAAAGGCTAATAGAGTTCGGTCAAGAGAACAAGCTGGTCATCACAAACACGCTTTTCCAACAACACAAGAGACGACTCTACACATGGACATCACCAGATGGGCAGCATCGAAATCAGATTGATTATATTCTCTGCAGCCAAAGATGGAGAAGCTCTATACAGTCAGCAAAAACAAGACTTGGAGCTGACTGTGGCTCAGATCATCAGCTTCTTATAGCAAAATTCAAGCTTAAACTGAAGAAAGTAGGAAAAACCACTGGGCCGGTAAGATACAATCTAAGTCAAATCCCTTATGAATACACAGTGGAAGTGAGGAACAGCTTTAAGGATTTAGATTTGGTGGACAGAGTGCCTGAAGAACTATGGATGGAGGCTCGTAACATTATACAGGAGGCAGCAACGAAAACCATCCCAATGAAAAGGAAATGCAAGAAAGCAAAGTGGCTGTCCAATGAGGCCTTACAAATAGCGGGGGAGAGAAGGCAAGCAAAATGCAAGGGAGATCGTGAAACATACAGGAAATTGAATGCAGATTTCCAAAGAATAGCAAGGAGAGACAAGAAGACCTTCTTAAACAAGCAATGCAAAGAAATAGAGGAAAGCAATAGAATGGGAAGAACCAGAGATCTGTTCAAGAAAATTGGAGATATGAAAGGAACATTTCGTACAAAGATTTCCATAATAAAGGACAAAAGTGGAAAGGACCTAACAGAAGCAGAAGACATCAAGAAGAGGTGGCAAGAATACACAGAGGAATTATACCAGAAAGAAACGGATGTCTCATATACCCCAGGTAGTGTGGTTGCTGACCTTGAGCCAGACATCCTGGAGAGTGAAGTCAAATGGGCCTTAGAAAGCACTGCAAATAACAAGGCCAGTGGAAGTGATGGTATTCCAGCTGAACTATTTAAAATTTTAAAAGATGATGCTGTTAAGGTGCTACACTCAATATGCCAGCAAGTTTGGAAAACTCAGCAGTGGCCAGAAGATTGGAGAAGATCAGTCTACATCCCAATCCCAAAGAAGGGCAGTGCCAAAGAATGCTCCAACTATCGCACAATTGCACTAATTTCTCACGCTAGCAAGGTTATGCTTAAAATTCTACAAGGAAGGCTCAAGCAGTATGTGGACCGAGAACTCCCAGAAGTGCAAGCTGGATTTAGAAGAGGCAGAGGAACCAGAGACCAAATTGCAAACATGCGCTGGATTATGGAGAAAGCTAGAGAGTTCCAGAAAGACATTTACTTCTGCTTCATTGACTATGCAAAAGCCTTTGACTGTGTCGACCATGGCAAACTATGGCAAGTTCTTAAAGAAATGGGAGTGCCTGATCACCTCATCTGTCTCCTGAGAAATCTCTATGTGGGACAAGAAGCTACAGTTAGAACTGGATATGGAACAACTGACTGGTTCAAAATTGGGAAAGGAGTACGACAAGGCTGCATTTTGTCTCCCTGCTTATTTAACTTATATGCAGAATTCATCATGCGAAAGGCTGGGCTGGATGAATCCCTAGCCGGAATTAAGATTGCCGGAAGAAATATCAACAACCTCAGATATGCAGATGACACAACCTTGATGGCAGAAAGTGAGGAGGAATTAAAGAACCTTTTATTGAGGGTGAAAGAGGAGAGTGCAAAATATGGTCTGAAGCTCAACATCAAAAAAACGAAGATCATGGCTACTGGTCCCATCACCTCCTGGCAAATAGAAGGGGAAGAAATGGAGGCAGTGAGAGATTTTACTTTCTTGGGCTCCATGATCACTGCAGATGGTGACAGCAGCCACGAAATTAAAAGACGCCTGCTTCTTGGGAGAAGGGCAATGACAGGCCTAGACAGCATCTTGAGAAGTAGAGACATCACCTTGCCAACAAAGGTCCGTATAGTTAAAGCTATGGTTTTCCCAGTAGTGATGTATGGAAGTGAGAGCTGGACCATAAAGAAGGCTGATCGCCGAAGAATTGATGCTTTTGAATTATGGTGCTGGAGGAGACTCTTGAGAGTCCCATGGACTGCAAGAAGATCAAACCTCTCCATTCTGAAGGAAATCAGCCCTGAGTGCTCACTGGAAGGACAGATTGTGAAGCTGAGGCTCCAGTACTTTGGCCACCTCATGAGAAGAGAAGATTCCCTGGAGAAGACCCTGATGTTGGGAAAGATGGAGGGCACAAGGAGAAGGGGGCGACAGAGGACGAGATGGTTGGATAGTGTTTTCGAGGTTACCAGCATGAGTCTGACCAAGCTGCGGGGGGCAGTGGAGGACAGGAGTGCCTGGCGTTCTCTGGTCCATGGGGTCACGAAGAGTCGGACACGACTAAACGACTAAACAACAACAACAACAACAACATATTAGGAGAGTTGTATATCTGTTTACCCCCCGGGACGCGGGTGGTGCTGTGGGTTAAACCACAGAGCCTAGGACTTGCCAATCAGAAGGTTGGTGGTTTGAATCCCCACGATGGGGTGAGCTCCCATTGCTCGGTCCCTGCTCCTGCCCGCCTAGCAGTTCGAAAGCACATCAAAATGCAAGTAGATAAATATGTACCACTCTGGCGGGAAGGTAAACGGCATTTCCGTGACTGGACCTAATGGTCAGGGGTCCCTTTACCTTTTATATCTGTTTGAACATGTTCACCTCTGGCTCACAAACTGTGTCATTCACATAATACCAGATGAACATACTCCAGAGACTCTTGCCCACTTCCTGTCATTGAAGCACAGAGCTCAAGTGTTGAACAAGGCCTCTCTCATTGACTTGCATTTATCAGTTGTTGATCATTACATGTGTTTACTTACACAAGTTTAGAGAGACCCTGGAAGTAATGTTATTCAAGATTTTTTCACTCCAGCAGACTTATCTCAGGAAAAGAACGAGAGAATACTTAAACCACTATTTCCCTCTCTTTACTCTGTGTACATTCAGCTAGTCAGAAACAATCAGCAACATGATCAATTTTCACAGCAACAATCTCATTCTAACCAAGTTTCTCTCTCCACAATGTCTTAAAAATAGAAATGACATATTTGCAGAAAATCCTCCGGGTCACGTCTGCACGACCCCCCCCCCCCCATACAGCCTGGAGACCTGAACATCAGATTTGTGTACACCAAATAGCTTTTCCAGTGAGCAAGTCATATACATGCAAGAGAATATTTCAAAAAGCCCTCTGAGGAAAACATTGGAGAATTTGCTTTGGGGAAGAGAACTGACATGATGAGTTCTGTGAAATCAAGTTTGTTGGGTTGACTGCTGAAACCCTGGTCAGAGCCTTGGCTTTCCCCCCAATTTAATATCAAATCCTCTGGTCAAATCCTATAAAAACAGGGGAGCCTTTCCTGGCCTGGTGTTCTCCCATCCACTCCAGCCAGCATGGCAAATGCTCAGGATGATGGCAGTTGGGTACCAGGTGGGAGCTAATTGTGTGGTAAAAAGGTAAAGGGACCCCTCACCATTAGGTCCAGTCGTGACTGACTCTGGGGTTGCGGCGCTCATCTCGCTTTATTGGCCGAGGGAGCCGGCGTACAGCTTCCGGGTCATGTGGCCAGCATGACTAAGCCGCTTCTGGCGAACCAGAGCAGCGCACGGAAATGCCGTTTACCTTCCCGCCGGAGCGTTACCTATTTATCTACTTGCACTTTGACGTGCTTTTGAACTGCTAGGTTGGCAGGAGCAGGGACCGAGCAACGGGAGCTCACCCCGTCACGGGGATTCGAACCGCCGACCTTCTGATCGGCAAGTCCTAGGCTCTGTGGTTTAACCCACAGTGCCACCCGCATCCCTAATTGTGTGGTACCTGCCTGCAATATATTATTTTAGTTAAATGAAATCTAACTCAGTTCTATAGTAGAAATATATAACCCTATTGGTATATGTGTGTGTCTACTCAGGTGTAGGTCTCATTGGCTTATTTCCAGGTAGGCGAGAGCAGGATTTCAGCCTAACTGAACCAAAGAAAGAGGACTGCCTATTTATTTTATTTATTTATTTTTTGCTAGCAAACTTCCTGGAGTTATGACAGGAGGGATGGCTGTTTGGAGTAGGAACATGTATATTGCAAGAATCTCTGGAAGTGTAGTGTATCCTTTTCTGTCAGTAGGGACCACAAAGAAAAGAAAATCACATGGATAAAGTTAGGGGATGGAAGACCCCAGAGCTGTTTGAAACAGAATATGTCTATATAAATACAAAAGTGCAGTCCAGACAATGTTAGGTACTCTTCTTGCTTCCCACCGAATTCAAGGGAATATAATTAAGCACATGGTTAATTTTCCAGAAATCAATACACAGAACACAGAAAAACTCCCACTTACTTCAGTAGGAAAGTTAAGCATGTGCTTAACTCTCTCCCATCAAAATAAAAAGAGAAATTAATTGTGGCAGAGTCATGCCCAGGATTTGCAATAATTTTCAACAGTAGATGGATAAAATAGTGTTAGAAGCCCAGAAAGCCAATGCATTATAATCAGAATTGCAGTGCACTACAGTTTAGACAACTCTTAATCATATATGCT
Organism: Podarcis cretensis; assembly: GCF_951804945.1. Lineage (NCBI taxonomy): Eukaryota > Metazoa > Chordata > Lepidosauria > Squamata > Lacertidae > Podarcis > Podarcis cretensis. The sequence goes on from NC_137178.1 coordinate 67,556,831, forward strand.
TATACATCAACTAGAGACCTACATAGTCGGAAGATAATTAGCAAGCTTATCCAGAAAGATATGATTAAACCCATTAAGGCCAACTATGAGGAAAGCAGTCTGATAGAGATTTCTCCTTACCCAGACGCTTCTGTTTTTAAATGACCTACTTTCTGACTTTCTGGCTTTTAGTATTCCTGTTGCATTGATTTTCATGATCCCTAGATGGTATTTATTTACTGTTATTCCTGAGAGAGCAAATAATTTCCCCTGATTTACTTTTTGTTCCTGAACCAGCAAATAGCCCTTACTTGCGACAGATCGATAACTATGGATAAAAGAAGAGAGCTGTGTTCAGTACACTTCTGTTGCACCCTATAGGACTTCCTTTTGTTGAAAGTCAGGTTCCCCCAATGTCAGGGTAGGTTTTCGCCCCAGCTACAATGTTCCTAAAAGCAGCACTTTATTTCTGTCTGTAATAGTGTCCATTATTTCATATGGAGGAAAGGGATATTGCTGAGGGCACTGTCAAGTATGTGTGTGGGATACATCTCACAATCTCTGCTAAGAATCAGGATTTGCCCCCTTCCACATTGTAGCACCTGTATTTTGTCCTGCAGGATTCAAGTTATTGTAAAGGTAAAAAGGTAAAGGGCACCTGGATGTCTAAGTCCAGTCAAAGGCGACTATGGGGTTGCGGCTCTCATCTCGCTTTCAGGCCGAGGGAGCCAGCATTTGTCCACAGTCAGCTTTCTGGATCATGTGGCCAGCATGACTAAACCGCTTCTGGCACAATGGAACACCATGATGGAAGCCAGAGTGCATGGAAATGCCGTCATTGACACCTAAGGCAGCTCCTATCTGGCCATACTCTTGCGTTTTGCATTCTCTTAAGTCTAGATTCAGCATCTTAAAAAGCAGAGACATCACTTTGCCAACAAAGGTCCGTATAGTTAAAGCTATGGTTTTCCCAGTAGTGATGTGTGCAAGTGAGAGCTGGACCGTAAAGAAGGCTGATTGCTGAAGAATTGATGCTTTTGAATTCTGGTGCTGGAGGAGACTCTTGAGAGTCCCATGGACTGTAAGAAGATCAAACCTATCCATTCTTAAGGAAATCAGCCCTGAATGCTCACTGGAAGGACAGATCCTGAAGCTAAGGCTCCAATACTTTGGCCACCTCATGAGAAGAGAAGACTCCCTGGAAAAGACCCTGATGTTGGGAAAGATGGAGGGCACAAGGAGAAGGGGACAACAGAGGATGAGATGGTTGGACAGTGTTCTCAAAGCTACCAGCATGAGTTTGACCAAACTGCGGGAGGCAGTGGAAGACAGGAATGCCTGGTGTGCTCTGGTCCATGGGGTCACGAAGAGTCGGGCATGACTAAAGGACTAAACAACAACAACAAAGTCTAGATTCAGACCAGCTTAAGTCTGAATCCAACCCCATTTCCAACATTTTAAAATTTAGTCTGTTGTGCACCACAGATAAATAAATAGCTATGCAAAAGTAAGTTATATTGTTCCTTATAACAAACCCTAGCATCCAATTATCCAGCTAAGCGTACAGTTTGTTGTAACTCTAATGGCAAACCAGTGTACAAGTTCTTGTTTAATTAGATCAGACCTATTGATGAAATTTCATCAGTGGAACTTGCAGTCGATGCCTGCACTCGTTTCTTGCTCATTTCTTTTGATTGCTAGGGTGTGGAAAGTAGACTTGTTCAAGGCCATAATAAAAGGATTTCTGATTTATAGGAAGTGTTCATCCACATAACGAGAGAAAACTATTAATTTGCTTTTTGTGTAAAGGGAAAAATAATAATACGCAGGCATGTTTGATCAATGGAATTGCACCTACTTTTTTTAAAAAAAAGGCTATTACAGCAACAGATCACTTTTTAAAACAGAATAATTAGCAATCAAAAATTGTATGAAGTTCTGGATTTGCTTTGCTAAAGAAAAATGCATTTGTAAGATCATATAGCAGTCCCTTACAAAATAAAAATGCATTTGTAAGGTCATATAGCAGTCCCATGGGACACGGGTGGTGCTGTGGGTTAAACCACATAGCCTAGGACTTGCCGACCATGATGGGGGGAGCTCCCGTTGCTTGGTCCCTGCTCCTGCCAACCTAGCATTTCAAAAGCACGTCAAAGTGCAAGTAGATAAATGGGTACCGCTCCATCGGGAAGGTAAACGACATTTCCGTGTGCTGCTCTGGTTCTCCAGAAGCGGCTTAGTCATGCTGGCCACATGACCGGGAAGCTGTACGCCGGCTCCCTCGGCCAATAAAGCAAGATGAGCGCCACAACCCCAGAGTCGGTCATGACTGGACCTAATAGTCAGGGGTCCCTTTACCTTTACCTTTATAGCAGTCCCATCCTCTAAGAGGGGCTAGTTTTGGGGGGCACCTGGCAGAAGGCTGCACCTGCTTGAAGGGTGCTGGGAGACATGTGTGACACACACACGTAACATGCTCTGGCCCCCACAGTCTTGAGGGCAACCCAGCACCTCTATCCAAATGGCTCTTGCTGTCTGATGGTTCCCTTCTGCATTCTCATTCTGCACTGGATTACAACTAAAGTAAGTAAGATTGGGTCTGCTTTTGTGAAGGAAGAGTTGACAAGCTCTGCACCAATCTTACCCAGCAAAAAATATATATTTTCCTCTGTTGACAGATTGTAGCAAATATCCAACATCTTCAAAGCTTAGAGACAGAGACAACGAACGGAGGGAGGAGAGAAAAAAAGAAGAAGAAGGGGGGAAAACCCTAGAGGGAAAATCCTGATACATCCAATAGACTGAAATAAAAATGGAACTGCTGGTTGTGCATATTAAGTGATTAATGGACTTTGGATTAGTGCTGACTGATTTGCAAAGGCATTGCTTTTGCTTGAGATTCCGTCAGCACTAAAGACTTGCGGTAGTCTGTAAATTAATTCCTTTCAAGATTTTTTTTTTTTTTGCAAAAAAAGGAGAGGCTTACTTACACCAGCCGCTAAGGCCTGGGAGGTGGGGGGAATAAATAAAAAATGCAGGGGGAAATGATATGTCTGATAGTACAGGCACTGTGATGAATAAAGCAATGGATGTTGGCACAGCAGAAAGAAAGGCAACGTACTGTGGTTTTGATAGTTAGCCTAATCATAGGTTGGGGGACCGTCCTTTCTCATGCACTGTTTGGAAGAATGCCCTTCAAGAGAGAGGAATAGATCTCCACTTTTTTTTTCCTGGGGGGAAAAAACATTTATTTGAATAGCGTAAGCAGTGAGCGCCGAGCTGGGTGAGTGCAGAGCAGTTATGTACAAAACAGTTCGCTGAGAAGTGCAATCCAGTTCTGTTCCCCACAGAAGGGTATAATCCAGGCTGAAGGGGTTGAATTGTCCTTTATGTAAACACACATTGATGATAAAAAGAAAAAAGAAAAAAGAAAAAAGAAAAAAGAAAAAAGAAAAAAGAAAGAAAGAAAGAAAGAAAGAAAGAAAGAAAGAAAGAAAGAGTATTGATAGTGCTGGCACCAGTGCTGAGAACTACTGTATTTTTCGCTCTACAGGATGCATTTTTTCCCCTCCAAAAATGAAGGGGAAATGTGTGTGCATCCTATGGAGTGAATGCAGGCTTCAGGAAGCTATCCGCAAGCCTTCGGAGCCTGGCGGATGTTCCCACCGGCCTCCGAAGGCTTGCGGATACTAGCAAGCTCTGGGAGCGGCAGGGAGGTTGCACGCAACCTCGCCACTGCTCCCGGACCTGTTCTGGGGGCTGGGGTCAGGGGAAGCTCTGGCTAAAGAGAAAGCCAAGACAGCCATCCCGCTCGCTGTCTTGGTTTCTTTGCTCTTTGGGGCTGGGGGGGAAATATTTTTTTTCTTTATTTCTCCCCCTAAAATCCCCCTAAAATCTAGGTGCGCCCTATGGTCCGGTACACCCTATAGAGCGAAAAATATGGTAACCTATTCCTGCTCAGAGCAAGCAACCCACACATTAGAGGGGCAGCAAATAGTGCTGCTCTTACAATACAGATATTAAACGAGCCTTTCGAAAGGAGGCCAGATGGCATGTCAGAAACAGGAAGTAATTTGAGGTTAAGTGCAGTCACAGCACTCAATTTGTAAAGTGAAGCAGGGCTGATGGCAGCAAAACCCAGGAAGTAAACTTGCTTCCCAATCCTCAGGGTCAGTTTTATAATGAAGAACTTGAATTGGTTTCATGCAGAAGAGGTAGTAGGCTTTTCCCATTTTTTTTAAAGTGTGTCATTTATTTATTGAAGGAAGGAAGGAGGGGTCCTATAAAAAGCAGCAAAAAACAAGATGCCATTTTGACTTTTTGCTTCAAATGCATGTTTTGTATTTCACTTTACTGGGCGTTGTTGCAACTATCAACCCTTCGACTTTCATGCTGTTCCATGCACACTTTGCAACTCCTCGAAAGATTCCACCAACACCGTCACTGAAATTTTTTGCGGCGCTCATCTCACTTTATTGACCGAGGAAGCTGGCGTACAGCTTCTGGGTCATGTGGCCAGCATGACTAAGCCACTTCTGGTAAACCAGAGCAGCACACGGAAACGCTGTTTACCTTCCCGCTGGAGCAGTGCCTATTTATCTACTTGCACTTTGATGTACTTTCAAACTGCTAGGTTGGCAGGAGCAGGGACCGAGCAACAGGAGCTCACCCCGCTGCAGGGATTCGAACCACCAACCGTTTGATTGGCAAGCCCTAGGCTCTGTGGTTTAGACAACAAAAAGGGTTTAGAGACTCTCTCAAGGCAAATCTAAAAAATGTAGTGTAAACACCGACAACTGGGAAACACTGTGAGTGCTCCAGTTGGAGAACAGCCTTTACCAAAGGTGTCCTGGACTTTGAAGACACTCGAACTCAAGACAAAAGAGAGAATCGTGCTAAGAGGAAGGCACACTTGGCAAACCCTCACTGTGATCCACTCCTGCCTGGAAAGCAACGTCCGCACTGTGGAAGGACATATGGATCCAGAATTGGCCTCCACCGTCTCTTATGGACTCACTGTTAAAACCGAGTTCATGGAAGACAATCTTACTCGGCTACGAGTGATCACCAAAGAAGAAGATATTTTTATTCAGTGATCTCTTCAGTTTCTTGAACCCTGGGCAGCACACAAACACATGGTTCAGAACATTGGAAGATGGAGTCATTTCAAAGCACGGTCCAGTTTCCCTCCAGATAATGTCATCAGGAGCACAACAGGACCTGAAGGGCCTGACAGGTTATGAGTGCTACCTGTCAGAATCCCAGAAACCCTCTTCTCTTTCCCAACTATGTATCTGACAGCAACAGCAGCAGTGACTGTGGTGAAAGACCTTTAGAACTGAATATAGAACCATACTGGGCCAAGGGAGTCATCGGAAATGGATTCCTTTAGAATCTATGGGAACTACATTTCTCATGAATCCTTCTACCAGATATGATACTGTTGCATGAGATTTCTCTGTGTATATAATTTGGTTCCTAGAATCTGAACCTGACAGCTCTAGTAGGGACCCAACTTTCAGCCTTGCGTTAATATGTGGGCAAAACTTTAAATGCTTTTCAACTGCCTGGTGCTAACACACACAACCTTTAAATAAGAAAGGGAGTTTCTGCTTTTAAAAACAAAGTTCATTACACTTTGAATTCATCGAGCTGTAAAAAAATAAAATCCAGCTTTCCTTTAAATGGCAGAAGTGACTCACTCTGGCCCATTATAAAATATTCATTATAGCTGTGACACAGCTAAAGATACTTTCTAAGGTCCCCTACTTTTAGAATCTACTAAAGCTGGCTTCTGCATTTGGGTTTTCGTCCCCTTTTCTTCTATGTTCTATGTTCTGGGGCTCCATCTATTGGTGAAAAGTGCTAGAAATCTCTGGACAGAATATGAGACAACATATTAAAGACAAAGAGTTTCAAATTCCTTCTTCCACAACATCGTCAAGGAACAATTCAAGTCGGCACCCAAGCGTTTTTAGAAGCTTCGAGATGAATAATCTACGTTTTCAAAGTCAGTGCCAGCTTTGGAAAGTTTCTGCCTTCAAAGAGAGAAAAATGAGACATCAAATAAAAATACATAAAACATAGGTTGGCAGAAAAATAGTGGGTTTGTCCATTTACACACACACACACACACACACCATAAAAATAAACTCTACAAAAATAACAATTAATTCAGACTTCAGTTTTCCAAAACTGCCCCCTATTATCAGGACATTAAAATGAGACCTTTTTGAAAGTTGGTGATATGGACATTTTGCTAGCCATCCATCTACTCGGAAGTAGAAGAACTCTCATCATGCAAACCTAGGGATAGGCATGTAATTGTGCTGCTGAAATAAAGTAAGCAGCAGAGTACTATTACACCTCTGGTGAACAGTTTAGTCATGTGCACAAATGTTGTTTGTGAATGAGGGTAGAGCAGGGGTCAGCAACCTTTTTCAGCAGTGGGCCAGTCCACCGTCCCTCAGACCATGTGGAGGGCCAGACTTTATGGGGGGGGGGGAATGAACGAATTCCTATGCCCCACAAATAACCCAGAGGTGCATTTTAAATAAAAGCACACATTCTACTCATGTAAAAACACCAGGCAGGCCCCACAAATAACCCAAAGATGCATTTTAAATAAAAGGACACATTCTACTCATGTAAAAACACACTGATTCCCAGACTGTCCACGGGCTGGATTTAGAAGGCGATGGGGCCACATCCGGCCCCCGGGCCTTAGGTTGCCTCCCCCTGGGGTAGAGTATACACTGCATCTGTGAATACCATGAATCAGTGATCTTATTGATCTTCATAATCGCCTGCTTTGGAATACACTTTGTTGAATCTCAACTCTAGCAGTATTCCTCCCACCCCACCCCAAAAACTTCTTCTGCAGCCTGGAATGTGAAATGGGATTCTCACCAGGCATTCAAAACCAGATGCTGTATTGTTGTTTGTTTTTAAAATGTATGCTGTGCCCTTTTTCACTAAGTGATGTCAAGAGGGGGGAAACAGTGTGTCATGATAAAATAATATGACTCTCATCAAATGCCTCTCCAGATTGGTATGCTGTTGCATGGGGGACAAGAGGAAACCTTGCAGAAGCCTGTGCACCCCTGGCCATCTTCTGGACTTGACCTTCCAAGAATGAGTGCAGTCAACTTACCTCCATTGCTCATATATGCAGGGCTATCTAGAAGCGTACCATGCCAGTGGGACCAAATGTACTGAGAGGTACAAGAAAAACAAGAAGAACAACTTTCTGACAGTAAGTGCTGTTTGACAGTGGAACAGATTCCTTCTGTAGATGGTGGACTATCCTTCATTGGAGATTTTAAAGCAGAAGTTCGATGGCCATCTGTCATGGATGCTTTAGTTGAGATTCTTGCATTGCAGGGGTTGGTCCGGGTGGCGCTGTGGTCTAAACCACTGAGCCTCTTGGGCTTTCTGTTCGAAAGGTCGGCGGTTCAAATCCCCGCGACAGGGTGAGCTCCCATTGCTCTGTCCCAGCTCCTGCCAACCTAGGAGTTTGAAAGCACACCAGTGCAAGTAGATAAAGAGATACCGCTGCGGCGGGAAGGTAAATGGCATTTCCGTGCACTCTGGTGTCTGTCACAGTGTTCCATTGTGCCAGAAGTGGTTTAGTCATGCTGGCCACTTGACTTGAAAAGCTGTCTGTGGACAGACGCTGGCTCCCTCAGCCTGAAAGCGAGATGAACGCTGCAACCCCATAGTTGCCTTTGACTGGACGTAACCGTCCAGGGGTCCTTTACCTTTAATGACCCTTGGGGTCTCTTCCAACTGTACAATTGTATGATTCTATCAACAGGGTTGCATCTCCCAGCACAAGCTACCCACTGTGGACCAGTTTGATCCCCCAAACCAGGTGAGAAACCAGACTGTAAAGGATCCTTGTAATAAATTTCATCAAGAAATCTTCGTAGATACATGTATAAAAGTTCTTTAACATTAAGCTCCTTCCTCTCGCTGAAACACTCATTGATTGCTAGGTAACCATGTGAACTACAAAGCCAGCTGCTTTGTAGGCATATACGCAGAAATTCTTTAATGTTAAACCCCTGATACACACCGAAACACTCATTGATTGCCGTGAACTACGCGACCAGATCCTCTAAACAAGCCGGCTTTTGTTTGATAAGTATCTTCTCTATTGGTTTCCATTCTTATCTTGGTTGTTTCCTACAGACGTTTATTGTGGCTGTTGTCTCTCATCTAGATCTGAAACCCTCTCTTGTTCCTCAGTTGAGTTTTGGGAGAGTGCTACCTGATTGTTAAAAGCAGCTCTCTGCAATTCCCATAAGGCAATATGAAGAAGCCCAAGTGCAGAGGACCTTCAGGGCACATGTAGCAATGTTACAAGCTGGGAAAGAAAACTTGAAAAACAGAAGTTTCTTGTTCTTCTGAATATTCACTTAGAAATCTGTTAATGAGACAATTCTGAACTGAGCTGGCAGAAGATAGCTCATCACTAGTAATTAATTTAGTTAGTTAGTTAGTTAGTTAGTTAGTTAGTTAGTTAATATCCTGCCTTTCCTTCTAATAGCACCCAGGGCAGCGAGTAGCAAGTGATATAATAATAAAACCTCCTTAAAACTATTCTGATACAAGTACCTTTTATCATATGTGGTGGACTTGTAAGGTAATAAAAGCTTTCTGGGAGATGATATATAATGAAATGAAGAAAAATGTTGAAAATTTGTTAAGAAACCAAAAGCCTTTTTATTAGGAATCACAGGTACCGATATACCAAAGGAGCAGAAAAGATTCTTTATGTATGGAACAACAGCTGCCAAGGTGTTATTAGCCCTGAGTTGGAAAGAAGATAAAGTCCTGACCAGAGAAGAATGGCAAATCAAACTGATGGACTATGCCGAGATGGCAAAACTAACTGGAAAACTCAGAAACCAAGAGGACAAAAACTTTATAAAAGAATGGGGGAAAATACAAGTTATTTGGGAGACCACTGTAAGCAGATGGAAACAAGAGAAGGATTTTGATTCACTTGTAGTGTAAAAAAATACTATGGATAACAAGGTTTGATATAATAATTGGAGTACGTATGAATATGCAGGTGCAGATTCCTAAAATGAGACTCCATGGAGGGAATGGGGGAAAGTCCTGAGATTCAGAGAATCTTTTTATACAGATATATCTTTACTAGTTTGTGTTTATTTGTACTTTGTATTTGTAAAACCAGTAAAAATGATGTAAACAAACAAACACTATTCCGATGCAGACACAGACTGGGAAAGACGTCAGCTTAATAGGCTTGTTGAAAGAGGAAGGTCTTCCGTAGTCTCCAAAAATACAAAGTTGGCGCCTATCTAATATTTGAAGGGAAAGAATTCCAAAGAGCAGGTGCCACAACAATGAAGGCCAGATTCCTATATTATGAGGAATAGATCTCCTTATAAGATGGTATCTACAGGAGCCTCTCACCTCAGAGTGCAATAATCAACTGAGTGTGTAAGCGGGAAGATGATCTTTCAGGTATCCTGGTCTCAAAAAACAACTGTTTGAATTTAGTCCATGGGTTAATTGGCAGCCTGTACAATTCCTTCAAAAGTACAGTAATGGGTTGACAACCCACAGCAAGGACTCTGGACCAACCCAGTCACATAGCATTGACAGTGGTACCTTGGTTCTCAAACTTATTCCATTCCGGGAGTCCGTTCGACTACCAAAACCATTCAAAAACCTAGGCACAGCTTCTGATTGGCTGCAGGAGCTTCCTGCATTCAATCAGAAGCTGTGGAAGCTGTGTTGGAAGTTTGGCTTCCAAAAAACGTTCACAAACCAGAACACTTACTTCTGTGTTTGCGGCTTTCGGGAGTCGATTTCTTCAGGAACCAAGCCATTTGGGAACCAAGGTACCTCTGTATAAGACATAGTTGGCAAGGATCCAGAGGTCATGTGTTTAGCCAAACAGATTGTCCACATCCTCAGACATTAAAAATTGAAACTGGTCCAAAACAGCCCAACCGAACAATGCTCTTGACACTTCCACTGGATTTTTCTATTGCAGGTGTGTCATTTCATGTGAATCTCAGCAATTTCATCCTCAAATTGGCCATTGCAAGGCCAAATCTCATTAGAGGATGTTCCATCTAGGTTCCCTAACCTTGAATCTCCAGCTGTATTTGGACTACAGTTTCCATCATCCTTGACCACTGGACCTGCTAGCTAGGGACGATAGGATTTGAGATTGCAAAACAGCTGGAGATCTAAGTTTGGGAAACCCTGATCTAGGACAGTGGGTCTATCATAAGATTCCCCCACCATTCAAACAATTCCCACCACCCTACTCCATAGCAAAGTCCACAGTCAATTAAAGAGACCATGTTGACTAAGGAGAACATTTACCAATAAAAAATTTCTGTACAGTACAGCCTTTATTAATAGAAATGCTCTTCAAGCCATCACTCATAATAATGCAGTGTTCTGAACCCAGAAGTGAGTTAATTTCTTGATAGCTTTTTTTCTTTTTAGCTCACTAAGAGATAACTGTGCCTTCCCATAGTATACCTTCAGAGGGGCAAAATAGACGACATGCACCACCAAAAATGATAAAAATGGGAAGCCATGATTAAGTGAGTTTATAGAAAAGTAATTACATGCATTTATGACAAGGAAAATGAGCCATGTAGTGAATTTCTCCCATCATTCCAAGCTAGTAAAGCTTTGTTTCAAATGAGTCTCTGTTCCCAGATTTATACTACCATGAAGAACCATCAACAGGCAGACTTCAGACCATGTTAAATATAAATCAACAACAGGAAAGCACATTTGTAAGAAACCTTTGCCACAGGGCAGCGGCTGATAAATCAGTACAAAGAAGCTACATTCCCTTTTCTTCCTTCAACAGTGAGATCACATCTCCTCTCCTGTTGGTGACTGCTAAATTGTATCACCTCCGAGTGCAGGTAGGGAATAAAATGAATGAATTATCCACCACGCAACTTCTTGAACATACACAGCCGACTTAAGCTGAGGTTTTTCCTTCACACAGTAGCCCAAATGAGAATTCTTGGAGATGTATGAGAATTTACTCAACTCACCACCTGTAGTCTCAGAGCTAATAATGAAATGTAATTTTTAAAAAATCAATCTCATGACTGTGATCAGGATCCAGGCTCCTCATGTGCAAGCAAAAGGTCTCCCATATGCACATGTGGGGAGAGGTCATGTGCTTCTAGTAGCAAGCCCTCACATCTCATGATAGGGATAGAAAGATCTGTCAATTTTAGTTCTCTCAGTTTCTCAATTTTATATATAGATAGATAGATAGATGATAGATGATAGATAGATAGATAGATAGATAGATAGATAGATAGATAGATAGATAGATTTTCCAATGTAAAATTATAAAAAGAAAAGACATCCACTTTATCACCAACACATCTTTTTGGACTTCCATCAACTCGTCTGATAATTCTCCATCTTAGTCACTTCTTACACATTCCCTATTTAATATTGCAATATAATAATAACTTATCCTATCTTTTTCTTTTTTACAATATTTCTACTGTTAATTCTTCACAGAACTTCCTGTAAACTTACAAACGTTATCTGGTCATTACATATACTTTTCATATAATCTGTAAATTTAGTCCAGTCCTCAGTGAACTTTTGGTCACGCCGGTTCCGGATCCTTCCTGTTAGTTTATCAAGTTCTGTGTAGTCCATTAGTTTCATCCTCCACTCAGTTTCTCACTTTTCTAATCCTGTTCTCCAATTTGCAATTAAAAATAATTCGTCATGAAAATGCATCGACGTTTCAGTGTAAATATCTCCCAATGAACACATTTCTGCACACAGTTTTGACTAATGCACACCTTTCTGCAAGTAATTCCCTTTAACCTGCTGCATTTGTGTGCTGCTTTTCATTAATGTGTGCATTTTCCTGCACGCTTTCCCCTAACGTACGAATTTTCACAAGCATTGTTTGGTTGGCGAAGCGCCTTGCAAAATTCAGATTAGCGCAAATGCAGAAGGGTGGCTGTGTTTTCGTTCACATATTGTTTCAGAAAGTACGCATTTGATAGAGTCACCTCAAAATGCAAATTTCTCACCCACCCCCTACTTCACTGACTCTGGAGTCTTCCCCTTTGGCGGGAGGAGATGGAAGCAGCTTGGGGTATACAGGGGATTTGCTGCTGAAAGGAAAAGTTGAGCGCAGCACGCATTCCTTTACATCCCAGCCCATGTTCGCTTGTCTCTCCTTTTGTCACAAAGGTCAGCCCATGAATTAGCAGGCAATGACAATCAGAAACATAAAGCCATGGGATACGAACAAAAGTGAACTTGTACCACAGCGCCAACTGATGCCATCCCATCAATTACACTGACTCTACCAAGACCTTTGTGTAACAGAGCTTGCTTCAGGATCATTATAATCTTCCCTCTTCCGCTACACATTGCTATAGCAACATACAGGAGGATGGGGATTTATTACTGATTAGGAAAAAGACAATAGTGTATGTGCGGCATGGGTTTTAAGTGATTATTATTATTATTATTATTATTATTATTATTATTATTTGGTGGCCAAAGCTTTGATATTGCTAAACCCACAAGAATGCCCTCCTCTATTAAATTAGTTCTTACTGCTTAGTTAATTTAGCCCTGGTCTCAGTAATTAACCTGTAGTATAATTAAATTTTATAAGATGGCCTTGTGTTAACATTTTTTTTTTTAACAGACTCACAGCGACTGGTGGCAAACTGTAATTTAGAAACTGCTTCTTCTCCTTGCCTGACTGAGGATATAAACACATTCAAGATTCCCAGGTACCAATGGCTACCTAGTGGTGGGAGTCATGGGTTTTTTAATTCAATTTAAGGATCCGCAATTATTAGGACCATTTTACTATTTGTGATGCCATGTTCCACTTTTTCCTGCCTATTTCGGAGAATAAAGCAGTTCAGCAATCAAATGAGCTATCGAGGTTGTTGTGAAGTCCCCCCAACTCTATTTTTCAAGAAGGCTTGAACATTCCCAAATTTTTATTTTTTGTGTTAGCTTTAATAACTTTTAATGATCAATCCTGATTCTTCGAGAAGAGCCCTGTGAAAAATGGTGTTTTACCAGTGTTGGTTTTTAACTGTAGTCTTGCCTTACATTTAAAGACCTGAAGCAGCATTTGCCAAGCTGGTTCCCTCCAGATGTTCTGGACTACAACTCCAAAAAATTGTGACAAAAGCTGCCCTAAAGAATTGCTTAGGTCACAAACCAGGATGCAAAAACATGACTGATGTTAGTCTTAAATATAAGAGTTATTTGGTAATGAGTAAGCCATCATTGAGTGTCCCATTCTCTCTAGTCTATTGGTCTGTGCTGCAAGGTGACAGGCAGGTCTGGCTAGTAGTCACACACAATCCCTGCCCTGTGCACATAAAAATGGGGGCAGCATTTAAGTTAGGGTGTGAAATGGGAGCCTCCTATATTCTCCCTCAGACCTGGGCAGGAGTTGGGGGAGATTTAGGCTGGGAAGGAGGGCAGACAGGTGGTTGGTTGGTTGGTTGGTTGGTTGGTTGGGTAGGTGTGGGTGCGTGGTTCAGGTTTCAGGGAATCCAATCCCTTCCCTAGTGGCAGCCAGTGAGCAGAAAAACAAGATGAGTTCTTACCAAGTAATTTATTCCATAGTTCACAGAGAGAGATGAAGGAATGCAGCCTCCCTAAAATAATGGCATTTCTCAGAATAAAGTCCAATCCCCTCCATCTCTCCTGTTCTACGTCACTCTTACGACGACTAATCTGAGCTTTCTGCCTCTGAGCCTTCTGTTCTACTACTCTTAATGCTTGCCTGGTCCTGGGAGAGGGGGCAGGAATGCTTCCCAAAGACACTGAGTCTGTTAGTTGTCTCTCCCCAGTGTTTCTTCTTCCTGCTGTTGCTCTCCCAATATTTCCCAGCTTCTCCCCTCTTCAGCCTCTGAACTATGACCTTCTGCAAACCACCATTCTAAATCTATACTGTCCTCCTGTCCTTGGGAAGGCACCTACCATTCCTCCTCAGTCCAGCCCCTGATGGATGGGTGGATGAGTGGTGGGAGGAGGAAGATGATCTTTGAAGCCAGGAACTGGTACATGGTTGTGTATTGGGAAGAACAGCTGGAGAGAAAAATAAATGCATGGTAATCATGATCGCTATCTGGCTTACCCATCAGCTTTCTACCAAAGAAGGAAGCACACAGAGACAGACAGACAGACAGACAGACACACACACACACACACACACACACACACACACTTGAAAAGATGATGACAGCCGTCAAACTGCAGGCAATTCACCAGCCTGCCTTTGGAAATGCCAACATGATTCACAACTCTTCAGGCATCTCAGAGTTCTCACACTGTTTATGTTTATGCTTATGATGGACAGGCGTGATGGGAGAGACTTAGGCTACAAATGTATACACCTGGGAGTGAGTCCAAGTGGACTCCGTGGGACTCACTTTTGAACAGATACGTATAGGATTGCACTGTTAACCTACTATTTCCTTAGAGTCCAACAAGCTCTCTATTCTCTTTTCCTTGCCAGTAAAGTGTATGGTCCTTGGAGATTCCTTGCTTGCCTTATTGTAGATAGAATTTGTAATACTAGGCTGCCTGATCTGACAGAAGACACTTTGCTATCCTATAGTTAGTGGTAGATATGTTCATCACTGGGCAGATGGACAGCAATAATCTGAAGTACAGTTTTTTAAAGTGATTGATATATATGGGCAGAGACTTCTGGGTATAGGGTGGTATATAAATTCAATAAAAAAAATAAAAAATAATGAATCTGCTAAATAAACATTTGACTTGTTCCTTGAAATGTTGTGCCTGTTATAGAAATGAATAGAAACAGGAGAGTTCTCTGCAGTTGAATTTAAATATGAGTACTAAAAATAAATTGGTAGGATGTCTGGGAAGTATTTCCCTCCTCTGATTGATTCTGAAATAAATATGGCCTCAAGGCCCACTGACACATCCAAAAACAATGGTATAAAGTTCTGAAAGTCCCAGCATCCTCTGGGAATGCATGAGCAACTTAAATCTCACCTACCCCCCAAAAAATCTACATCAGATAGCAAAAACATTTTTGGTGGGTGCTGAACTGGATTTGGGGAGGGGGGAACTGGACCCTCCCAAATCTATCCAGAACCCCCAGTTTCAGTGATTCCACAATTCTACAATTCAAATGTAGCTTATAAAAATACAGAGTAACAATTTTCACATTGCACCCTGCCTAAGGCAATAAAAATATGGAACTGAAGTTGTAAGGGGGGGGGAGATGAGATTGTGGCGATATATTATGAGTGGTAAAAAGGTAAAGGTAAAGGTACCCCTGCCCGTACGGGACAGTCTTGACAGACTCTGGGGTTGTGCGCCCATCTCACTTAAGAGGCCAGGGGCCAGCGCTGTCCGGAGACACTTCCGGGTCACGTGGCCAGCGTGACATCGCTGCTCTGGCGAGCCAGAGCCGCACACGGAAACGCCGTTTACCTTCCCGCTGGTAAGCGGTCCCTATTTATCTACTTGCACCCGGAGGTGCTTTCGAACTGCTAGGTTGGCAGGCGCTGGGACCGAGCAGCGGGAGCGCACCCCGCCGCAGGGATTCGAACCGCCGACCTTTTGATCGGCAAGCCCTAGGCGCTGAGGCTTTAACCCACAGCGCCACCTGCATTATGAGTGGTAGGAGGGGTTTTATGCGAAGCAGCGAAGTTCTTGACACTGGCTTCTTTATTCTCTGTTCAGTATTCTCACATTGTGGTACATCTCTTTTTTTAAAAAAAAGAAAAACCTGTCAAACTGCACAGCTGGAGTTAATAAACTGAGGAAGGATGCCCATTACCAGTTACAGACATCCCTGTTGTTTGATGCTTTCAGTATTTCATTATCTCCCCATCAGCTCCGGTAGTTCTGCAAGTGAAAACCCATCAAAATAACGCAGCTTGAGATGATAAATGAAAGCAACGAACAACCGCAGCACAGAGCGCCATTCTGCTCCATGTGCTGTTTTTTCCCCCGTAGGTAGGCAAACCCAAGATTTGTTTCCATGTCACAGTCACCTCATAAGAGGACCAGCAGAAAATGAAATAATGTGTTTGTTTTATGTTAACTTTGAGCTTGCTTTAATTTGCTGGTCTCGGTACAATAAAGAACATTTCAAATATATGTATCTATAGGAACAAGGCACATTAACTTCAGCTGTTGCAGAATTCAGCGGCCAGGTTGCTCACCCGGGAAAGACGGTTTGAGCATATAACGCCAATCCTGGCCCAACTGTGCTGGCTTCCAATTAGTTTCCAGGCCCAATACAAAGTGCTGGCTGTGACCTATAAAGCTTTAAATAGCCCAGGAGTGTAATACGGTGGTACCTCTGGTTAAGAACTTAATTCGTTCTGGAGGTTTGTTCTTAACCTGAAACTGTTCTTAACCTGAAGCACCACTTTAGCTAATGGGGCCTCCTGCTGCCGCCGCACCACCACCACACAATTTATGTTTTCATCCTGAAGCAAAGTTTTTAACCCAAGGTACTGTTTTTGGGTTAGCAGAGTCTTGTAACCTGAAGCGTCTGTAACCCGAGGTACCACTGTAGTTCAAGGACTGCCTCTCTCCATATGAACTGACCTGGATGCTGTGATCATCACCTGAGACACTTCTTTGGGTGTTCTGTTTGTACTGTTAAAACAGAAAGGGGCCAAACCATTGCAAGAGGTGTTGAAATTTTGGGGGGGTTGGATAGTTACAGTGGAATGATTTCGGTGGTGTGGAGCACATTTTTATTCTTATTTATTTATTATAAATTGATAATATGATACTTTGTCAAAATGATAAAAAAGGGGGAGGGGGGAAATACGGTAACTATGCTTTATTTATTCAAAGCTTTATTCATTAATACAACCCCGGAGTGGGGTACAATATAAGAAATAATATATGTAATAAACTACTCAAGTCACAAATTTCCAGTAGGGCAGTCAGGCCCACCTCCAACCGGCAAATTGAGCTTAACTGGCCAAAACAGATGAAGGACCTAGGGGTGGGGAACATATGGCCACCCAGGTATTGCTAGACTACAAGTCCCAGCACCCCTGCAGCTGATGGGAGATGAAATTTGCAATATCCAGAAGGTGCAATCCTACTGTATTTCCCTTTCCAGTTCCTTGGGCTCAGGGAAAACCCTGAGCTAACCAGCCCGAGGAAGCAGCCTGTAGAATGTTCTCCCCCTACCCCCACCTAAGCTAATAAAGCATTATCTTTCCGAGAAGGTATTAATATACCTAGTCACAAGCTTAGTCATTAAGAAAGATTTCCTTGTTTTAGACACTGATTAACACAAAGAACTGTGTCATGCTGACATTGAGGAATTCACCGTGCTTCAAAGAGACCCCTGTTGCTTTGACATTCATTGAGCAATGTCTCATACATTTCCACTGAGGAATTATTATGGGAGATGTAAAGTTATAGCTCAAAGTGACAGAAGCAAGCATATCTCTGCCCTCTTTTATAGCGCTATTGTCTAAGAGCAAATGTGAGCACAGGTAACTATCCTTGCTAGAAGTGGATGCAAAGCAAAATTCAATCGCTCCTAGTACGATAAGTTTTCCTTCTTCCTTTTAAAATGTGAACAGTTATTATTATTATTATTATTATTATTATTATTATTACTACTACCAGTTCAAAAGTTACACGCCCGGTTTGTAAAGCTCTCCTATGGAGATTTGATGAAGGCTGCACTTTTATTTTTTTGAATTATGGTGCTGGAGGAGACTCTTGAGAGTCCCATGGACTGCAAGAAGATCAAACCCATCCATTCTTAAGGAAATCAGCCCTGAGTGCTGACTGGAAGGAAAGATTGTGCAGCTGAGGCTCCAATACTTTGGCCACCTCATGAGAAGAGAAGACTCCCTGGAAAAGACCCTGATGTTGGGAAAGATTGAGGGCACAAGGAGAAGGAGACGACAGAGGACGAGATGGTTAGACGGTGTTCTCGAAGCTACCAGCATGAGTTTGACCAAACTGCGGGAGGCAGTGGAAGACAGGAGGGCCTGGCGTGCTCTGGTCCATGGGGTCACGAAGAGTCGGACACAACTAAACGACTAAACAACAACAAGCACTTTTGTTTTTTTATTTAGGCAGTGTCAAGCCTGGGAGTTCCCCTCTCCCTTTGGTAGCTCACAGATAGAAATTAATGGGCATTTGAAAGATTTATAGTCCTTTTATTGCAGCGTCATGCTACAAGTAGAAACAGATAACCTTCCGCAAGGAGATCATTTGCTTACTCTGAATCCTCCTTCCAACTTCTGTAGCAAAGAGCACGCCAATGGGAAGTTCCTCCCCCTCTTTGCCTCCTTTGTTCTCTGATACGTTAGGACCTCCAAGTCCATGGGGAGAGGGGTTCGCCCACACTCTCAATCAATGCGTCTCCCAGCTGCCCCCTCCCTTCTGTATCTCTTGCCACTATCTTGTAGTTGGGTAACTCCTACCTAATCTGTACAGCTTCTGTGTCTGTGTCTGCCTCTCTCTCTGCTTCTGAAAATGCAGGAGGGGGGTCAAATAGTCCCCCTCCTCTCCTGAGAGGAACTGATCTGTCTGTGACTGCATTCCCATTCTTCAGATCCAGACCATTCCCTGACAGGCAGGCTGGACAAAGGTCGTCCTTCCATCTTCAGTGGAGCATGCTTTCCAAGAAAAGAGATTGTGGGAAATTTGGCAACGTCCATGGAGAGGGCAGGAAAAAAAATAATTTGACTGAGGTTGGGGTGGGAATTCATTTACAATTATGAGGTGAGCCCAGGGCTTTTGTTTGTTTGTTTGTTCTTTTTTCCTATGTTCTTCTGTCACATTATCCTTCCAATGATTTTTTTTGTCAGCCACACGGGAGCCAGAAAGCAAGAATCTCTGAAACACCTGGTTAGCTGTGTTGGATAACACAAAGGTTGCTGGTTCCTATTTGAGAAACACTTTGAGGACAAAATTCTGCACTCCCTGGCATCAACATTGTGAGGTTATTCAAGATTCTGTCCACCTCACCAATGCTTTTCGACATCTACATGAATCCATTGAGCCAGGCCATCTGGAGTTTGGGGGGTGAGGAGCAGTGATCAACAGGCAGATAAAACCCAACTTTGCTTCTGTTTTTTTCCTGTTCAGGTGAGGTGGAAAGGGTCCATGTATCAACCGCATGAGGGCTATTAAACTGAAGCTCAGTGCAGAAGACATAGAGTGCCCTGTTGGCGGATGGTACATCCCCAGGTTGTTTACCTGTGTGGGGTGGATTTGCATTCCCTCCTGAAGAACAAGTTTGCAATCTGGTGTGCTCATTGGTGACTTTTTATGCGACAACAGCAGCACGGATGCTAACAGCCCAGAGATGGAAAGAAGAAAGAGTCCCTACCAGAGAGGAATGTCAAACCAAGCTGTTAGACTACGCCAAAATGGCAAAACTGACTGGAAAGCTCAGGAACCAAGAAGACAAACACTTCAAGAAAGAATGGGAAAAAATTATAATTTATTTAGGAGACCACTGTAAGCAGATGAAAACATAAGCAGGATTTTAATCTCACTTGTAATGTAACAAATACTATGGACAATATGGAGAGATACAAAATATTATGAAATAATATGCAGTTGAAAATGTTGACAATAGGACCCATGGAGGGGATGGAGGGGAATGTCTCAAGATTCAGAGAAATCTCTTTATATGGATATGTATTTGGTACTGTTATAAATTTATATTTGTAAAATCAAATAAAAATGATTTATTTATTTATTTTTAAAAAAGAAAACAACCATTAGTCACACACATACAGCCACACGTCTCTTGACTGGGTCTGGATAGGACTCCTGTACTTCACTCTTTGCTCTAGACACCAGTTCATTTCCAGGCTCAATTTAAAGTGGTGCTCTTTGGAAGCCTTTCACAGCTCAGGATAGAGATAAACCTTACAATATGTTTTCACTTGGAAATGAGTGGGGCAAGGGGCAAACCTCTCGGACCTGTGCCTGAGAAGCAAGAGTCCATGCTTGGGCCTATGCTTTCTAGCTACAGCACAGGCAGAAGTGTGGACTAGCCCTCACTTTGGTAGGTATTTCCTAGTGCTTCTTTCTCTGCTTTAAATAGCAGAAATTGTGGGATGTGATCCATGAGAAGCAGTCAAGTACAACATTCCTTGTAATGCTGGAGAAGACATGTGAGGGAATGTTTGCTCCAGCCAGTCAAAACTTCCTGTTCCTCCTGGCTGGAGCATCCTTCCTTTTCCATGTGACAGAAGGTGGGCGTGACCTTACCTGGCCAGGTAACAAAAGGATGAGTCACACAGCACCACTTCCTTCTTTTTCACTTCCTTCATTGTTTGACCAGCTTTTAGCTAGGACTGCTCTGCTACTTTTCAGCTAGCAAAAGCACTGGGATTATTCCCCCATATGGGGTAGATCCACATGTACATATTTGTAACTAAGTCTGTCTTCAGGAATCCAACTGTGAACTGATGTGAGTAAACTTCTTTTATTAACTTTGAATAAGATTGTGGCATCTTTATTCTTTTTAAGAGGGATTCAAGGGAATTTACCTGGAATGTACAATTCAGTCTGAGACAGATTGAATTGTATAATAGTGAGAGGCTCAAACGAGCCTGCAACCAGTTATCTGCTGTGTGTGAGAAGGGGAATGTAAACTCTGCTAAGTAAAGAAACTTGCTAGCGCAAGTTAGGAAGGATATTAATAAACAATATATCCTCTCTTGCCATCCTGAACATTCCCACAGAAATGAAGCAGATATGTTTTTCCCATTGTTTTCTCTCCATGTTGGGAAAAGACTGACCTGTTAAATATTTGCCAGTTAGGGTGATATTGTTGTTGTTGTTTAGTCGTTTAGTCGTGTCCAACTCTTCGTGACCCCATGGACCAGAGCACGCCAGGCACTTCTGTCTTCCACTGCCTCCCGCAGTTTGGTCAGACTCATGTTTGTAGCTTCGAGAACACTATCCAACCATCTTGTCCTCTGTCGTCCCCTTCTCCTTGTGCCCTCCATCTTTCCCAACATCAGGGTCTTTTCCAGGGAGTCTTCTTTTCTCATGAGGTGGCCAAAGTATTGGAGCCTCAGCTTCAGGATCCGTCCTTCCAGTGAACACTCAGGGCTGATTTCCTTCAGAATGGATAGGTTTGATCTTCTTGCAGTCCATGGGACTCTCAAGAGTCTCCTCCAGCGCCATAATTCAAAAGCATCAATTCTTTGGCAATCAGCCTTCTTTATGGTCCAGCTTTCACTTCCAGGGTGATATTAACAAGGCACAAATAGAGAATGACTGAGAAGTTGGCAAAACCCCACCTAGGAGATAAATGTGAGTGTTTAAACTGAAGTTTATGTGGACATCTCAGCAACAAGAGCTTAGAGGCTCACAGTACAACACAATTTTCTCCTTTAAATTCTAGGTCACCCTTCTGCTTATGCTTTCACTGACCCCAGAAATGGATTTTCCCTTAACACCTGGCCTCCTATTTCCATGTGTGCTAATCCTTTGCAGGTGTTTATAAGTAGCTTTCAAGTTGCAACACAGTCATGTTTTCCCTAGGTTCGGCAAATTCATCCTCAATACCAGGGAAATTTCCACCTATTCTCCTGTCGTTGGAACCTTTTTCCAACTTAGTAAAATCTTTTTTTAATGTGATGAATCTCTGAATTGCACATGAGGCTTAAAAGTAGCCTCAAAAATTTGCCACACAGATAAAAAATAAGTGACCTTTGTGTAACAATATGAAAGAATAATTAGGCACAGCCAGTGTGGTTTGTGCTTCCTGGGAGAAACTAGGAAATAGCTAAAGGCAAGGCACACTCCTGGCCTGAGTAGAGGGAGGATACAAGCTGAGAAAGCTTCGTAAAACGTTCATGTGATAAAACTTAAAGCTTTGCAGAAAGAGAGGGAGAAACCAGATGTAATTACAACAGTGGACATTACAGAACAATATAAATGGGGAGCAGGGCAGAAACACAAGACAAAAAGAGAGCTACATAGCTTATGGGAAGAAATGTCACAACTGTGACAGACATAAGTGCTTTGCATTCAAAACAGAAAAAGCTCAAACCTAGAGATCACACCGAGAATATGGAGACTGGTAATGAATGCAGAGGTATTCTGTGGGT
The DNA here is from genome assembly GCF_951804945.1 of Podarcis cretensis. Lineage (NCBI taxonomy): Eukaryota > Metazoa > Chordata > Lepidosauria > Squamata > Lacertidae > Podarcis > Podarcis cretensis. The sequence continues at coordinate 67,578,949 of NC_137178.1, forward strand.
AACAGATCACATAGGAGACGGGCTGGTATGGAGGACTCCTTGGTCCTGAATTGGGGTAACTGTGCCCCTGAAAGAGCAGGTGTTGCAGCCTGGGAGTCATTTTCGACTCACAGCTGTCCATGAAGGTGCAGGTCAATTCTGTATCCAGGGCAGCTGTCTATCAGCTCCATCTGGCACGCAGGCTGAGACCCTACCTGCCCGCAGACTGTCTTCCCAGAGTGGTGCATGCTCTGGTTATCTCCCGCTTGGACTACTGCAATGTGCTCTATGTGGGGCTACCTTTGAAGGTGAACCAGAAACTACAACTAATCCAGAAAGTGGCAGCTAGACTGGTGGCTGGGAGTGGCCAACGAGACCACATAACACCGGTCCTGAAAGACCTACATTGGCTCCCAGTCCAGCTCCTAGGGCCTTCTGGCAGTTCCCTCACTGCGAGAAGTGAGGTTACAAGGAATCAGTCAGAGGTCCTTCTCGGTAGTAGCACCCACCATGTGGAATGCCCTCCCTTCAGATGTCAAGGAAATAAACAACTATCTAACTTTTAGAAGACATCTGAAGGCAGCCCTGTTTAGGGAAGTTTCTAATGTTTGATGTTTTATTCTGTTTTTAATATTCTGTTGGGAGCCACCCAGAGTGGCTGGAGAAACCCAGCCAGATGAGCGGGATATAAGTAATATTATTATTATTATTATTATTATTATTATTATTATTATTCTATAGGGAAAACCAATGGCACCAGAAACCCTGCTAGGCCTTAAGGCAGCCCTGGCTATGAACTTGAAAAAGGTGCAGTTCCAGAACATACTGAAAGTGAGCAGCGGAGTGACTGAAAAACCAAATGAAGATAGAAGCTGGAATCAAGAAGGGATTCAGAGGGAATTCAGAGATCTGCTTGAGGGAAATGGACAGCTAGATGGAGCATGCAAAATGCAGATTGGCACACGTGTGAGGCTACTTAAGTTACCTAAGATGAAGGTACCATTAGCTTTATTACGGCCTCTGAAAGAAGAACTGCAGCGTATGCAATGGTGGGGGATTATACAGCCAGTAGAGAAATGCACAGACTTCATATGCAATCTAATGATGATCAGAAAACCATCAGAGAAACAAAGTATATGCATAGATCTAAAGCCCTTAAATAAAGGAATGAGAAGAAGCCACTTTCCATTATCCGCTGTAGAAGATATCCTGCCAGATCTGTCACTAGCAAAACTATTCCCTGCCTGTGATGCCAAAAATGGATTCCAGCATATTGAGCTGAATGAAAAACCCAGTTATTTGACAACATTTGCTGCACCCTTTGGTCCTCCATTGCTAGCTCTATTGCTAGCTAAGAATGCCAATGGGTCCTGCTCTTGAAATGTTCCAAAACAGACTAATGCAAACCTGGGGGGGGGGGGGGCTTACAGGAATCTGTGCACTAGCTGATGATGTGTTGATACTGGGAGAGGCTAATGACCTAAAGCGAGTACGCCAGGCCCATATCTCATAGCATTCCTGAAAACATGCAGAGAATGACCGCTCCCCACATTAAATGGGGGCGCCCTTTGCATGGTCGTGCGCAGCACCGGGGATCCTATGCAGCACCATTAGCACAGGCTTGGCTTCGCCTTCCCCAGGTGGGATACCTGGAGGTCTCCGCCTACCTCAGCCAGTTGCCCAATCCTGCCTGGGAAGGTATTGCCAAGGTGATCAGGCCAGGTAGGGGGAGGAACCACCCTGCCCATACAATAGGGATGGATCTTACCTGGGAATGAGTTGTTATTTCACACAGGGGCTCCCCAGGGTTTTGGGGGACTCAGCCTGTCCACGCAAAAGAAGATCAAACTCAACAGAGGTAAACTCTGAGGGTCACAGAGGTACCATTTTTTGACCATTTCCTGATCTCCAAGGGCTTGAAGGTACATCTGGAAAAAGTAAGACCTATTTGAAGTATGCCAAGCCCCAGATGTCAAGAGATTACTAGGAATGACTAGCTACTTCAGTTTTTGTAAACATGTCTCAGAGAACAGGGAGGCCCCAAAACTGTTAACACATTGAGAGACATCTTGGGAGTGAACAGATGGGGATTTTGAATACATCACTTCGTCACCAGGGTATTTTCAAAGTAATAGCAAGGTAGAATCAGCAGTGAAAGTAGCTCAGAAATTTTTGGAAAAGGCAAAAGCAGAAGGGCAGAACCATATCTAGTACATCTAAATCAGCAGAACACCCCATTCAAGGTCTAGGTTCAAGACCAGCACAAGAAAAGATGGCTCAAAGAACCAAGTCACTGGCCTGCAAGTGGCAAGCTACTGGAGCCAAGATTCACAGGGGTGGCCCTTGGTGAAAAAAGGAGACAGCAGCAACAGAGGCAGGTACTATATTGCAACCAGTTATCCAGAGATCTTCCAGGCCTAGACCCAAGGGTCACAGTGATGCTCTCACCCCTAACAAAACAGGACAAATTCAGGCACAAAGCAACAAGAATATCCACGATCATATCTTTCTTTCTTTGTGATCGTTCATAGCTGGGTAAGATTGTCTTCCATAAACACGGTTTTAAGAGTCAGTCCATAAGTGAGTGTGGAGGTCAATTCTGGATCCACACATCCTTCCACATTGGGGACATAGGTTTCCGAGCAGGAGTTGATCATGGTGAAGGTTTGCCAAGTGTGCCTTCCTCAGCACATCTCTCCCTTTCGTCCTGAGTTTGAGCATCTTCAAAGCCCATGATACCTTTGGTAAAGGCTGTTCTCCAACTGGAGCACTCACAGGCCAGTGTTTCCCAGTTGTCGATGTTTATACTACATTTTTTTAGATTTGCCTTGAGAGACCTCTTTTGTTGCCCACCAGCATTACGCTTTCCATTTTTAAGTTTGAAATATAGTTGCTTTGGAAGATGATAATCAGGCATCCACACAACATGACTAGTACACCGAAGTTGATGTTGAAGAATATAAGGTACAGATGGCCAATACTGAGACGTAACAGAAGACATCCAAGGAAAACCAAAGAAGCATCAGGTGATATCATGACGGTCAACAAGAGACAAGCATGTGACCAGCAGAGGGTCCAGCCTGAGAAGACATACAACACTCTTTGTCTGTTACTGTCTATGGAAGGGACACATCAGAGGGTAGTCTAGTGGGGAGATGTAGGCAAGATGACATTAGTGACATACCCTGAGCTTAGAGTGGAACAGACTACAAGAAGGCAACTGAAGGATGTCATCACTGACCCAACTTATCCTCAAAGTGGGTGAGTTGTTAAAAGACCTGCACACATTGAAGACTATGTTAGTGTTCAGTTCCATTCCTTTAAATGAGAAGCAATGTGAAAGAATTAATAGATCCAGCCTGAATTGCTTGAGCTTCCTGGGATGAACAAGGAAGTTCCTTCTGGCCTGAGGAGAGCTTGGTAAAGCTTAAAAGTTTGTTTATATAGCAGAGCCTTTCTGATTCTGCAAGGGGCTATATGAAAATCTTTGAAACACCCCCTCCTCCTGACCTAATTGTGTTTTTATTTGGTGCTTTCTGAAACCTGGTCACACAGATTTCATTATCTGCTCTTATTCACTGGTGATATATTCCTGTAATAACGTTTGCTAAATTAGAATTGTATTAGGTCTGCTTCTCCCTTTACATTCATCCTGATTAAGATTCAATTCACTATATTTAGCCAGTGACCCAAACGAGAAAATGTGAAGAATCTTTTTCAAAGAGGTTGGCTTTCAGATTTGAGCAGCCAAGGTGGGAGTCAGGAATTCTGGGTGGAAGGGCAAGAGAAGACAAATACCCCAGTGTACTTGTCACACTATTACAGCAGACCAAAGGTGTAGGTTTCAGGGCATTTTGAAATTGAGTCTCATGGTCTGACGCCAAACCTAGTCTGTAACCCAGGCTCACAAGCCCTTTTCGCGCACCGAACAGGGATGTGCTACGTTAGCCCCTATGATTGGCATTCTGATTGTCTAGTGCTTCTGCAAGCATAGACAGAACATTTTTAAAACATGTATAAACAGGCACCATCCTTGCAATATATCCTTTCTCTAAGGATTATGAACTGCAAGCACTATTGTGTACAGATGAGTGTTGGAAAAAATGGAAGCCATGCATCTAGTTCCCACGCCCCCTTGTCTAGTGTAACCTATCCACAACATCACACTACACAATGGCACCCAGGGAAATGCACAACATTGCAGCATCAGGGAAGTGGAAGGCTATTGGGATTTCAGCTCCTTTCGTCCGAGCTGATAACGCTCATCTTCCTCCGAGCCCTCCCAGCAGAGCATTAAAACAACACCACAGTGGAAGGATGAGATAGGTATGGGCTACACGCCATGCTTTATTACTAAGCTATGCATAGAGCAAAAAAGTATATACATCTCCTCTCTGTTAGAAGCAGAGAGCAACTGAACAAAGAAAGCAGTGGAACAAAGGAAACAGGAAACCAGTAACGTCACATCTTGTCTCCCTTTCCCGTGAGACTCCAAGAGTTTGGAAGCCTGGAATGTAAACACAGTCCTGTGACCGCAAGCAGCTGCACAGTGAGGAAACAGAAACTAACAGAGGCTGCATTAGCTTTTGGTGGGGTAGATACAGGCCTACTTTTCTCAGTGGTTGCCAAGGGTATATGTTTAGGGAAGCTTTTAATGTGTTAATAGGCTATTGTATTTTAGTGTTTTGTTGGAAGCCGCCCAGAGTGGCTGGGAAAACCCAGCCAGATGGGTGGGGTATAAATAATAATAATAATAATAATAATAATAATAATTATTATTATTATTATTATTATTATTATTATTATTATATCAACAGTGCTTACATAGGAATATGACATCATTCTGGTTTACGGTACTTAATTCTGGCCTAAGCAGGCCCTCAGAACACACACATAAACACACACCCAAAAAAGTCTCTCTTCGCTTCTGAGAAAACTCTGGTATGCATTCTTTGATTATATGAGGAATTTTCAATAGCTCTTTAATCTTTTTAGCAGTCTCAGCAGGAATATCTAAAATAATCATTTGTAGGCTGTTGGAGATCATATCTTTTAAAAAAGAATCCTTGGGGGAAGTACCATATTGTCATATAATCAATATCCTTGATTAGCCCTTTATTTTTCAGTTACTGTTTTTGTCCACATTTTCACTTTAAGGTTGGCCAACTCCTTGGCCTCCAGCACTTCCCTTGGGAAGTTATTCCATTTTAAAGCCTCCTTTTATCAGATCACAGCCTGATGGATCAACATATATTTTCGCTTTCTCTGTTTCATTCACTACCAATATACAGTATACCTTTTATTATGCTAAATACCTATAAGCAAAGGTCTCTCTCTCTCTCTCTCTCTCTCTCTCTCTCTCTCTCTCTCTCTCTGCAGCCTACTTTCCAGCCTTAAGGCTGTTTGCTGTCCTTTCAGGAGAGCCATTTATTAGCATTGTTCTCCCTGTAGCATTCAGAGAGAAACCTCTATTTGCATCTTAACTCCATTCAGTTTTGGGAGGCAAAAACTCCTTTCAAAATGGAGATTGCAAGCCAATAGCTATCATGTGATCCCAGGTTTACAACCTTCAAAGTTAGCTAGTGGGGAATATCTGTTAGTTAATCATTAACTTTGCAAGGAGCTTTAGAAAAACTACTTTGTGGGAAAACCTCAGTGTTAGCAATACACATTTAGCCACATATAACTATGAAAATGCTCTGAATTCTTGGGAGGCTAACAAGGTATTTAGCATACTAAAAGGTATACTGTATATTGGTAGTGAATGAAACAGAGAAAGCGGCTTAGTCATGCTGGCCACATGACCCAGAAAAACTGTCTGCGGACAAACTTCGGCTCCCTCAGCCAGTAAAGCGAGATGAGTGCCGCAACCCCAGAGTCGTTCGCAGCTGGACTTAACTTTCAGGGGTCCTTTGCCCCAACTGAGTATCTGTTAGCCATGACCCATAGCTTCATGCTTCTCCGTATTGACAGCCAAACACACAGTCTTCTATGTTTGGCTCCACCAGAAGGAAAGTCACCCTATGTGCTATAGCTATAGCTGTTATCTCTCTTGTCAGACTACCCAGCATGTCCCAGCAGGCGCTTTTGACAATGGCCCCAATTCTGCATCTAAGCAAGGTACTGGATACCCGCGATTTTACTTGGTTCTAGTGAACTTTTTGAAGTTATACTTGGGTTGCCCCAATTGAAAAGCAGCTGGACAGTCCATAATTTGCCAGTTTAAAAGACAGCAATCCTGTTTTGTGTTTAGTGGAACTCTTCATCTAGCATGTGTTCTTTAAGGGACAAGTTATGTGTTTTATTTTAAATGTTGAGTTCAACATCTACCTTGGGCATTCAGCTTCCTAAATATCATTTTTCTTTTTCTTTTTCTTAAAAAAAGCAAAAAGAAATATTAAAGCTAGCTTCTGACCTTTATGACTGCAGAGAAAAGTTTGCAGATGTGTAGGAAGTATTTGAAAAAGCTTATAAAACAGAAGTACCATTTGATAAGGTCATCTTCTGTGAGGTCCTACGTAAGCTTCTCTTCCTCCACCTTTTCCCACTTCTTTCTTCCGGTCAGGTATAAAAACTGCGCCACCCCCCCACCCCCCGTTCCGTGGAAGAAAACACACAACAAGAGAGATTGTAGTGAAATTGCAACCAACTCTGTGAAAACATAAAGGCAGCAATCAGAATATAATGTATTCAGAATATTAAAACGTGTTTCTCCTGCAGGGGCTGAAACAGTCCTCTTTATAGACCAACATTTACTCAAAGTCACATAAAGAGTTGCAAAATTAGACTTGCCCATACAGAAGCTAAAAGTCAAAGTAGCAGATAATAAGTATACGTGTAGATATTGATGTTTTATTCCTTAATCAGTCATACTTTATTGTGTTATTCTAATATTAGACGATGCATCTGGACTAATGTTTTGTCTCCCTGCTATATTGATTTTCCGTCTCTCTTTTGTGATGCTGCTTACGGATTAAAGAATAAATCTATGACTTTCTTGCTTATTACAACCAAGACTGCCACACAACCACCAGAATTTTGTCCCACTAGCAAGCTGCCAGCCAAGAAAATTCCAGCCAAACCATTCACATTGTTAATGCATATGTTTGCTACGCAGGTATGCTGTAAGACACTGATTTAAAATGGTTGGGTCAGGACCCTCAAATGAGTCCAAGACTAATTTGAGGTGGGTCGCACCAGTGGCATCAACAAAAGTGTCTCTCCTTTGGGTTTGTTGTTGTTCTTTTTAACTTACTCATCTGAAAATTTTCAGTTGCAACCTTAATCAGTATGACACACATTTCAAACAGCGGTCAAAATCACTCAAATTCACAATGGACAATATCCAACATATGTCATACTCAGAGTAGAGCCACTCTGGGGTTGCGGTGCTGATCTCACTTTATTGGCCGAGGGAGCCGGCGTACAGCTTCCGGGTCATGTGGCCAGCATGACTAAGCTACTTCTGGTGAACCAGAGCAGCACACAGAAACGCTGTTTACCTTCACGCCAGAGTAGTACCTATTTATCTTCTTGCACTTGGACGTGCTTTCGAACTGCTAGGTTGGCAGAAGCTGGGACCAAGCAACGGGAGCTCACCCTGTCGCAGGGATTTGAACCACCAACCTTCTGATCAGCAAGTCCTAGGCTCTGTGGTTTAACCCACAGCGCCACCCAGATTTTTTGAAAACCACCAGAGTGGGTGGCCGACCTGATTGCTGCGTGTTGAAACAAATCTCACATGAAACTATCACAGAGTTCTGCATGTCCTCTACTAGAAAGTCTGCACAACCTGTGACACAACAGGATGGACAAGTCATATATTGTGGCCTATCAGGTTCTTGATAACACCCTGATTTTTGTGGTCCCTATCAAGCAGTAACAACAGGTTTGTCAAGGACCTGATAGACTCGGTAGGTCAGAAGATATGAAGCCTCCTATACTAGGAATAATTTGTTAGATTCATTATTGTTCTATAGTGATCCAGAAGAGCCAAAGGAGTTACACCAGAGTTTAATTTGGCCTGTGATGTCCACTTAATTTTTCTTATCTACTGTGGAAATATTAGCACAGGTTAATTGGATATGACCTTCTGCTTACATAATTTTCTTCCCCATGACTATATACGTTCCTCAAGGATTTATTGAAGGCTTTCTCTGATCTTACCAAGACTTTGCAACTTGACCTGATACTATAAACTGACTCTTAGGTTCCCAGACTTAATGATTGTTTCAACAGATATGACCTCATCATGCTTTAATAATACTTAGATTATATTATTTGGCTGAGCTAATTAATTTTTGCCACCATATTTCAGTGGTCTGCTTTGCCTCTGCGTGATTTACTCTGTTTATTTGGAAGCATTTATGTTCTCATATAACTTATAGACTAATAGCAAACTCATTCGTCAGGTGCCAGTCCTTACGTAGCTGAAAAGGGCACCATCCACTCACAAGGCTTGGGAGAACCCCAAAGTACCAAAAAAGGGGGGGAGAGAAATTGGGGAGAATACATGAGGAGGGCTCACAACAGCCCTGTGTGTCTGTTGGGGGAGAACCGTTGATGTCACCAGTTAATCCTTGGCACAAGTTAATGGCACAAGTTAATCCTTGTGCTGCCATAACTCAGTGGCAGAGCATACGGTTTGTATGCAAAAGGTCCCAGATTTAATTACTGGGATCTCCATGTAGGGCTGGAGGAGTGTATGGCCAATCTATCCGGAAGATAATTGTATTTCAAGAAGGTTATCATTCCTGCTCCTGTTTGCTTCCCCCTCTCTAAGCCCTTTGATGGCTGAAGAACAGCCTTTAATGCCCTAATCTGTTGGAAGAGAAAGGAGTGATATTGCTGGATACCTTCTTTTGATGTTGGACATTGTTTGAAGAAAGTGAGGCATTGGGAGAGGTGGCTAATGAATATTCTGTACGTAGCTAGTAGCACATAGGCAGTCAGGCAAGCCACACAGCTATCTATAAATCGGATGGTTTGGGCACAGTTTTGGAGAAGCTTGTGCACGGACTGATGAGCCGCAAACAGAGGCTACCTGGGGGAGTCACTTCACCACTTCTTGAGGGCTTCCAAGGGGCAAATTGAGGTGCCTGCTTGGTAATGTTACTTGCTGTTTAGAATAAAATATGTAAGCTTCTCACTCACTTTTGTTTGTATTGCCTCTGAATCCAATTTTAGAAGAACCGCCTTGCATTTGGCAAGACAAGGAAACCCCTGACTGAAAACCCAGAGAACTGTTGCCAAACAGTGTAGACTGTACGAAATTAGATGGGAAAATGGCCTGAGTTAGTATAAGACACTTCCTGGGGTATTTTGGAGAACCACGTCATGTACGGGACCAACTCTCCTGGTATGCCCCGCGGAGGACCTTAAGGTCCACAAATAACAACACTTTGGAGGTCCCAAGCTGCAAGGTGGTTAGATTGGTCTCAGCTAGGGCCAGGGCTTTTTCAGTACTGGCCCCGACTTGGTGGAACGCTCTGTCACAAGAGACTAGGGCCCTGCAGGACTTGACATCTTTCCGCAGGGCCTGCAAGACAGAGCTGTTCTGCCTGACCTTTGGTTTGGACTCAGTCTGACCCTTATGTTTCCCTCCCCTTATGGTTTTGATTTATGGGCTACTATTAAAATGAGGGGACGCAGGTGGCGCAGGGGACGCAGGTGGCGCTGTGGGTAAAAGCCTCAGCGCCTAGGGCTTGCCGATCGAAAGGTCGGCGGTTCGAATCCCTGTGGCGGGGTGCGCTCCCATTGTTCGGTCCCAGCGCCTGCCAACCTAGCAGTTCGAAAGCACCCCCGGGTGCAAGTAGATAAATAGGGACCGCTTACTGGCGGGAAGGTAAACGGCGTTTCCATGTGCTGCGCTGGCTCACCAGATGCAGCTTTGTCACGCTGGCCACGTGACCCGGAAGTGTCTCCGGACAGCGCTGGCCCTCGGCCTCTTAAGTGAGATGGGCGCACAACCCTAGAGTCTGTCAAGACTGGCCCGTACGGGCAGGGGTACCTTTACCTTTACCTTATTAAAATGAGGCTGCATTTTAAATTGTATTTTAACCCTGATTTTAATAAACTGGGGTTGTTTGTTTGTTTGTTCCCCCCCCACACACACACATTATGTTTTATTGTATTTTTATTGGTGCTAGCCGCCCTGAGCCTGGCTCTGGCCAGGGAGGGCAGGGTATAAATAAAATTATTATTATTATTATTATTATTATTATTATTATTATTATTATTATTTTGCAGAGGCAACCAAGGCTTCCAAACTAGGGTCCACATGTTTGTAAAAGCGGTAAACACTTTTGAAAAAATGGGAGGATGGTGACACACACACTGCACAGCAAATGCATACATTGCTCACATAAAACATGTAGACTGTAAAAGCTATACCGTATCTTTCAATGTATTTATATGCAGTGGTATATCTTGGGGACAACATGGCACATCTGCCACCAATGAACTCCATTCCAAAGCAGCAGCTGCCACCATAATGGCTTTGGGAAAGGAACTCACCCAGGCAAGCAAGGACATAGAGCACGCTGCTCCACTGAGTGGCTGGAGGAAGAAGATGGCTACTTTGCAGCCTCTAGGGGAGAAGATGCCAGGGATCCCCTTCTCCTTGCAGGCACTTGTTGTTTGCACCAAGGAAACTTCCGTCTCCCACACCAAGGACATCACTGGTTTGATTTGACACTATGGCCTCTCTATGGCCTCCCTATAGAGTCCTTAGAAATAGAAAAGTTCCCCGTAGAGTCAAACACAATTTGGGACATTCAGGACAAAATTACAAACCCGTGATTGCTCACATATTTCCATGAATGCCCCAGCCAAATCATGGTAGTTGGGTGGTATGGAATTATGCCTTGGATGTGGAATTGCTGCCACCCTGATGGTATTTTCCTTGCAGTTTTGTTTTATTCTTCAATAAAAACTGATAATATACATATATATAAAGAAAATCTCCTGATTTATACAAATAATCATCATTATATTACTAGAACCAGATGTGCATAATTAAACCTTGATTTCTTCATAAAACATTAATAAACCATTTTAATTCTAAATGATAGAATGAAGGGGTCTCTGGCTTGTTGTTGTTGTTTACAGAATAGCATTTGCCTCAGTTGCCAACTCTGCTGCATACATACTAATGCAAAGCATATCTGATCTTTTATTGAAGGAAATTTCTGATTTATAATGCCAACAGTTGCTTTTAATCCTTTCAAGTTTAGAACAATGGGACAGAGCAATTCATCTATGTTTTCTTATTAAGGGGTCTGGCTTGTCAAGATGTAAAGGAATTTGAAACCGAGGAAGACTTAAAACACTGCTCTCCATTGCTATAACTAGTTAATAGCTTGATAGATCATGAAAATGGCATAAACATGATATATCTTTATTTCAGCAAAGTATCTGACAAAGTCTCCCATGGTAGCCTTGTTAGCAAGTTATTAAAATGTGGTCTGGACAAGACTGCTATTAAGTAGAAGAACTGTACCCAGTAAGTGTTCATTAATGGCTCTGCATCAACCTGGAACGAGGCCTCAATAGGGGCGCCACAGGGCTCTCTCCTAGACTTTGGGCTGTTCAACATCTCAGCTTGGATGAGTGTGTGAAGAGATGCTTAGCAAATCAGCAAATGACACAAAGCTGGAAGAGATAAATAATACGATAGGAGAGAGAAGAAAGATTCAAAACAAGCTGGAAGGCTAGGCCAAGACCAATGAGATAAAATTCAAGACTTAAATAGAAGCTCATGCATCTAGGTACCCAAAAACCAATGACACAAGTCTAAGATGGGGGAGACCTGGCTCGGCAGCAAAACGCAACCTGTGTTTGGCATTGGTGAACCAACAGTGCTATGAGGCTGCTGAATGGAAGAATGATGTCCAGATCATGAAAAGCAATAGGTCCACTCAATTCTGTGGTGGTCAGACTGCATAAAAATACTGGAGTGAGTCAGAGTAGAGTAACCAGCACAGCGAGCGCTTTGGAAAACACGTCTTATACAGAATGGTTGACGGGATGGTCCTGTTTAGTTTGCAGAGGAAGAGATTAAAGGGATATGTGACAGCTTCATAGAATTATAGAACTGTAGAACTGGAAGGGACTATCAGGGTCATCAAGTCCAACCTTCCACAATTTAGGAATCTTTTGCTTAATGTGAGGCTTGAACCCATGACCCGGAGATTAAGAGTCTCATGCTCTACCGGCTGAGCTATGCTAGGCTCAAGCTGTCTTGAGGGTTGTCATGCAGATGTTCTGTAATTGGATATTTCAGGGAAGCAGATGGACCAGTGTCTTGCCTTGGTAATGGACTGGATGAGAGCCAACAATCTGAAGCTCAGTCCAGATAAGATTGAGGGACTTTTAGTGGGTGGTTCCCTAGACCAGATGGCTGGGAGGTTGCCTGCTCTTAATGGGTTCAGTTACAGATAGGTAGCCGTGTTGGTCTGCCATAGTCAAAACAAAAAAAAATCCTTCCAGTAGCACCTTAAAGACCAACTAAGTTAGTTCTTGGTATGAGCTTTCGTGTGCATGCACACTTCTTCAGATACAGATATCTTCAGATTCAGATATCTTCAGATTCAGATATCTGAAGAAGTGTGCATGCACACGAAAGCTCATACCAAGAACTAACTTAGTTGGTCTTTAAGGTGCTACTGGAAGGAATTTTTTTTGCTCTTAATGGGGTTACACTTCCTCTAAAGAAGCAGGTTTGTAGCTTGGGGGTACTCCTGGATCCTTTGCTGTTGCTCGAGGCTCAGGTGACCTCAGTGGTCTGGAGTGCCTTCCATCAGCTTTGGCTGGTGGCCCAGCTGTGCCCCATTCTGGACAGGGATAGCCTAACTGCTGTTGGCTCTGGAAACTTCAAGGTTAGATTACTGCAATGTGTTATACTTGGGCCGCCTCTGAAGATGGTTCAGAAGTTTCAGCTAGTGCAGAATTCAGCAACAAGGTTTCTCACTGGAACAAGATGGTTTGAGCATATTACACTGATCCTGGTCTGACTGCACTGGCTACCAATTAGTTTCCGGGCCCAATTCAAAGTGCTGGTTTTGACCTATAAAGCCTTAAATGACCAAAATAACTCAAGGACTACCTCTTTCCTTATAAACCTACCCAGACCCTGAGATCATCTTCTGAAGCCCTTCTTCATGTGCCTCCTCCTCGAGAGTCTGGAGGGTGGCAACAGGAGAACGGGCCTTCCCTGCAGTGGCTCCCCATTGTGGAACACTCTCCCCAGGGAAGTTCACCTGGCGCCTTCATTATACACCTTTAGGCACCAGGCAAAAACATTCCTTTTTAACCAGGCCTTTGGTTGATCTTTTTGACATCCTATACCCTTTTTTAAAATGGGACACGGGTGGCGCTGTGGGTTAAACCACAGAGCCTAGGGCTTGCCGATCAGAAGGTCGGCGGTTCGAATTCCCACAACGGGGTGAGCTCCCGTTGCTCGGTCCCTGCTCCTGCCAACCTAGCAGTTCGAAAGCATGTCAAGTGCAAGTAGATAAATAGGTACCACTCTGGCAGGAAGGCAAACAGCGTTTCCGTGCACTGCTCTGGTTCACCAGAAGCAGCTTAGTCCTGCTGGCCACATGACCCAGAAGCTGTACTCTGGCTTCCTCAGCCAATAAAGCGAGATGAGCACCGCAACCCCAAAGTCATCCGCAACTGGACCTAATGGTCAGGGGTCCCTTTACCGTTTACCCTTTTAAAATGTGGCTCTTTTCAGGGCAAGATGTTATTGGGTTGTTGTTTTTATTCTGCTTTGAGATCTCCAGGTATAGGGTGGTATATAAAGTCTAACAACAACAACAACAACAACGCATGGTTCTAAATTGTGCAGGGAATGTCACACAGTCACCCTCCACAAGACTGAGGGTGGCAGGGATGATGGCATCAGCGGGTGAGATGGGGGTGAACAGAGTTTAGCACAAACATTTTCCCTTTCCTATGCCCAAATAGGAGGATTCACCAAGTTTCTTCAGGAGATTATAGACACGGTAGCAGAAAGCGTCTGAAAGACATCTGTGTCTAACTTGAATTGAAAATGGCTTTGATTCACATCCTTACCTTTTAAGTGAAGATGCTAACTCTTTCTGCTTTCCTCCCATTTTTTGTATATTATATAGAATTCTTCTCAGTTTTATTGTAAAAACTCTCTAAACAGTTGGCTCTCCCTTTTGTTGAAAGAAGACTGCGCCGTCAACCATTTTCCCCCTCACAGAATTTGTGTTTTTAAAAATTACATTTCTTTCATTTCTCCTCATTTAAATTCCTTTAGTTTATTTCCCATAATTAATTGCTGCTGTTGTGAATTGGACGTGTTATCTATGGCTTTTTCAGTGCCGGTGACTTATTTTCTTCCCCCTGCCTCACCTTAGATTTACAGTGTTCATATGCCTTCTTTTTTTACTTTTTTTGTTTCCCTTTCCTTTGTGTATGACTTTTGGCTTTTCTCTAGTGCCATTTCTCTCAAATACCATTATGCATAATGAGTTATGCCCACCCTACTTCTGCACGCATTGAGCAACCACACCAAATATAGAAAGAGGCAGGCACCCCACTGCTCCCCTCTTTCCCTACAAAACGTATTGCTGTCATCATTGTAATAAACTTTTATTGCACCAGCCAAAGGCCATGGCGTCATCCAAAAACATCAACAGTCACTACATATAGAGTAAAACCACAGTCAAATCAACTAAAATTCTTTGTTATGTAAAATGAAAGGTAGTTCTCTACTGTTTCTTTTACAGCACACATCATAGATGATAGATAGGTAGATGATGATAGATAGATGATAGATAGATAGATGATAGATAGATAGATAGATAGATAGATAGATAGATGATAGATAGATGATAGATAGATAGATAGATAGATAGATAGATAGATAGATAGATAGATGATAGATAGATAGATGATAGATAGATGATAGATGATAGATGATAGATAGATAGATAGATAGATAGATAGATAGATAGATAGATGATAGATAGATAGATAGATAGATAGATGATAGATAGATAGATCTGGTATGCAGCTGAAACCCTACCTGCCTGTGCACTGTCTCACCAGAGTGGTACATTCTTTCATTTCTCTTGCTTTATGTGGGGCTACCTTTGAAGGTGACTCAGAAGCTGCAGCTAATCCAGAATGCAGCAGCTAGACTGGTGACTGGGAGTGGCTGCCAGGACCATACATTAGCTCCTAGTATGTCTCTGAGCACAATTAAAGGTATTGGTACTGACCTTTAAAGCCCTAAATGGCCTCAGCTCTATATACCTGAAGGAGCGTCTCCACCTCCATCATTCAGCCCGGACACTGAGGTCCAGCTCCAAGGGCCTTCTGATAGTTCCCTCACTTCTCAAAGTGAGGTTAAAGAGAACCAGGCAAAGGGCCTTCTTGGTAATGGCACCTGCCATGTGGAACACCCTCCCATCAGATGCCAAACTATGTGACTTTTAGAAGACATCTGAAGGCAGCCCTGTTCAGGGAAGTTTTTGATGGCTGATGTTTTAAAGGTAAAGGACCCCTGACAGTTAAGTCCAGTCATGGATGACTCTGGGGTTGTGGTGCTCATCTCGCTTTACAGGCCGAGACAGCTGGCGTTTGTCTGCAGACAGTTTTCCGGGTCATGTGGCCATCATGACTAAGCCGCTTCTGGCACAACAGAACACTGAAACCAGAGCAGTGCACGGAAACACTGTTTACCTTCCAGCCTAAGTGGTAACTATTTATCTACTTGCACAAGTGTGCTTTCAAACTGCTAGGTTGGCAGGAGCTGGGACAGAGCAACGGGAGCTCACCCTGTTGCAGGGATTCAAACCACCAACCTTCTGATCGGCAAACCCAAGAGGCTCAGTGGTATGGACCACAGTGCCACCTGTGTCCCGCTGATGTTTTACTGTGTTTTAAATATGTTGTTGGGAGCTGTCCAGAGTGGCCAGGGAAACCCAGTCAGATGGGCAGCATATAATAAAATTATTTTTATTAGATAGATTATATCACCGTTGCTTAGAAGTGGGAGGAGAGAGAGAGAGAGAGAGAGAGAGAGAGAGAGAGAGAGAGATGTATTGCTCTTTTCAGATATTTCTTAATCAGTTAGAAGCCTTGGGGAAGATCCAACTCAATGGAACAGCAATGTCCCTAACAAATGATGTGCCTGACAGCTCTTCCAGGACCATGAAGGGAGATTTATCAGTCCTTCTGGCACCCTTAACCCTGTCCTCTCCAAGCCTCCAATCTTAAAACAAAATGTATGGATGCAAATATAATTTCAGAAATTTATTCCCATGTTCACTGAAATAGCTTCAGCTAATTAGTGTCGACAGATGTACACATATTACCATTTCCTGTATAAAATGCACATTTATGAAATAAGATCTTGCCTTACAAAAATGACTTGTATAAGTGGCATTAAAGTGCCTGTAAAATGTTTAGTATGTCCACAGGAATGTATACACCCAGGATACAAATAGCAGGCTATCAACAGGGTGCTAAACTTTCCTTCCCTGATGCCTGAGGAGGGAAAACAAGACAGGATTAAGCTTATACTGAATTCTAAAACCAAGATAGGGAAGCTGCAGTCCTAAACCTAAGTCCCATTGAAGTCCCAAGTAATACAGGATTAGGAATGCAACCACGGGTGGTTTGGTCATGGGCCATTAGCCACTTAACTTAGTCTTTTGCAGCAAAAACTACTTGTGGCACCTTAAAGACAAACAGGGCTACCCTTCTAGAAATTTATGCATTTTGAAAGGAAACACAGAGGGGAGGGAACTGATTTTTAAATATCTATTGATGGCTGAGATGTGCATATTTATCATGTGCTATAATATACATAAAAATGGCCTATATTTTCTGCATGAGTGGGAAATTACCTATATTTCTGCATGAAATGGGTGGGGGGAGGGACATGATTTGTGCAAAATAAATCAATTGCAGCAGAATGGGAAGTAAAAGTGCAAATAAACATCAGAACGGATTGAGGCATGTTTGTACATCCCTGGTTGCAAGCACAGGCTAAGGCTGGCCACAACTCTTTCACTTCCATTTCTGACAGAGTCTGCACCTATTAAGGTTGTATGGGCACCTGGTGTGGAGGTATTGGGCAAGGCAGATCAAGTCACATACCAGGGTTGAAGGGATGACCTGAGGCCAGCAGTGATAGCACCTGTAATCTATGTCTGTGTAGTTGTCATATTGTGGCCCCTAGGAAAAGAGTTATCTTGAGAAATCAAGAAAATTATTAGAAATGGTTGGAAATTAGCTTACTCAAGACCTGAGTTCTTGGGAGTGGTTCCAAGATGGAGTCCAGATTAGAAACTGTGCAACAGAAACTGAAATTTTTAATAAAAAGTTACTGTTCACCTTGCTGGTGTAGTCTGTGTGTGTTACCAATTACAGATTCCGGTCCTGTTACATTAATACCCTATTGCTTTATAGAAATTTCTCTGTATCTTTCTCCTGTTCACGTTCTTGTATTTCCTTTCTGTCTTCCGAATCCCATCACTTTCATTAGACGCTCTGCACATGTTCAAAAATGTGGGAATGCACTGTAATGATACCTCACAAAATTTCATTTGGTCCCTACTTAAGGAACAAACACTTTAGGGAATATTTTTATTTTTATTTTTTTCTAAAACAACGCGGGCTCTGCTCACAGAATTACAGTCTTTCCTCTCTTTTTTTTAGCATGTCTCACATATGAAGCTAAACCCATGACAACTGATTTACACAAGCATTTCATCCCCTAATGTTACAGTCATCAAGCGACAAACATTGTGGGAACAAAACCACAGTACAGTGGTACCTCGGGTTAAGTACTTAATTCGTTCCAGAGGTCTGTTCTTAACCTGAAACTGTTCTTAACCTGAAGCACTATTTTAGGGTTAGCGGAGTCTGTAACCTGAAGCGTCTGTAACCTGAAGCGTCTGTAACCTGAAGCGTATGTCGAGGTACCACTGTATTCTAAGATGTGAGTTGTTGTTGATGATGGCCTACAGCTTCCCTAACCTGGGGCTGATGATGGAAATTGGCTTTCAATGTCTGGAGGGTCACAGCTTCCTGGCTCCTGCATTAAGGACCAGCCAAGCACGTGTTGTGTGAATAGGCCCATAATATTCATAAACGCATATTATTCGCCGCCACCTCGTCTCAAGCGCTACGGCTAATGCTGAAGGGTTGGGAAGGATCCCATTTAGGGAATTGTTATTACTAAATGGCACCCTGATTTGCACAGACTATAATTCCTATGGTCATATGTACAGAACGAACCTCTCTACCTGTAATCTGCTGTGTAGCTTCTTTCTTCCTCCCACACATGCAAATCCCCGATGTTGCTCGTCTCAGAATTCTCCAGCTGCAAGCATGAAATCTGATTGCTTCTCCCTTCCCATTTTCTAACAGTTTGTTGACAAAGACCTTTCTTTCTGTATTATCTGAAACGCCAAGATTTTGCTGCATACCTTATTGGCTTCGTGCTCCATAAGTGGAAACCCGGTACTGCCTCCTCGCTGAGCTTATTTTGGTCCCCATCACCTCCACATGTGGGACAAAGAGAGCAAGTTTATTAATAGGGGGAAGTTATTTGACTTAGCACCACACATCTTTACAACAATGATTTTGATTAGGTGCTGTGTTATGTCTATGCTTTTGAATAAACTCACTAAATGGGAACAAAAAAATCCAGTAAGATGTTAATTAATTGTCAGGATTTTACAGTGATTTAATAGATTCTCCATTAACTTTCCATTAACAGAAGTCTACTTCACATTAATCTTGCAGTGAAAAATGCTAGCATTGGGCTAATCTGTATGATCCTCTTCCCGATGTTTCCAGTATAAATTTTCTTTGGCAATCCCACTGGGCTGAAGCTTTCCCCTGCCCGGATCAATGCAGGCAATCAATTAATGGCAAAACCCAGATATTGTTGCTGATTATGACACTGTGAAACAACCCTCAGAGTTGCTGCAAGAGCTCCTATCCTGAAACAATGCACCCTGAACTTCTGGTTCAGGACCACAAGCTGATCTCTCCCATCTATTTGCAATAGATGCAAGAGTAGCTTCTGCACAACCTGGAGGATGTATTTTTCAATGTGTGTGCTGTGGTCTAAACCACTGTGCCTCTTGGGCTTGCTGATTGGAAGGTCGGCGGTTCGAATCCCCACGATGTGGCGAGCTCCTGTTGCTCTGTCCCAGCTCCTGCCAACCTAGCAGTTCGAAAGCACACCAGCGCAAGTAGATAAATAGGTTAGCCCAGAGATGGAAGGAAGGAGAAGTACCAACAAAAGAAGAATGGCAGACGAAATCGATGGAGTATGCAGAGATGGTGAAACTGACGGGGAAGATCAGAAACCAGGAAGATCAAGTATTTTTAAAAGACTGGAGTAAATTCTTAACTTATTTAAAAGACCACTGTAGACTGTTAAAATCATGGGCAGGGATGTAATGACACTTGTAATGTGGAATTAACTATGGTAACTATGGATATATAACAGATGGATAATGGTAAAAGATGCAGAAAATCTAATCTTAAATATGGAACCCATGGAGGGATGGAAAAAGGTCCAAAGATTCAAAAGAACCTTTTACTTAAATAGGTATCGCTGTGGTGGGAAGGTAAATGGCGTTTCTATGTGCTCTGGTTTCCGTCACAGTGTTCTGTTGCACCAGAAGCAGTTTAGTCATGCTGGTCACATGACCCAGAAAGCTGTCTGTGGGCAAACACCAGCTCCCTCAGCCTGAAAGCAAGATGAGCACTGCAACCCCATAGTCACCTTTGACTGGACTTAACCATCCAGGGGTCCTTTACCTTTACCTTTATCTTATAACTGAGGTTTGGCAAAGGAATGAGGCCATAGAGGTGACAGCACAGAGCAGGTCACCACTACATAGCAGGTTTATGGACTGTGTTCCTATGTATTAACATGTTCATTGTTTCACTTTGCCTAGTCCATGTGTAGCAGGAAACACCCCCCCCCCATCATTCAGTTTGTACAAACTTCACACACACTCACACTCACACACTACATTCGCTACGCTTCTGTTATAAATTCATAGAAAATCAACCATGCATCGGATTTGCACTGTTCTACTTTTATTTTACTCCATGAAGGAAGGACTACAAAATGGGGAGGGTTTGATACAGGGCACCATAATCCCTTCACCATCCCAGCACATCCACAGGAGCCCTGCCCAGTTGCTATGCCAACCCTGATGGTCCTAGACAGAAGACAATCAAGATCACAAAGAACTTGCATATGGGAGTGGATTCAGCATGGACTGGAACAAAGGACAATGATCAGATCTTCCCTCAGGGGGCAGGAAACTGCGACTACCTTTTGTCTTCAGAAAATGACTCATGGGGAGGAGGAGAAGGGAACCAGCCAGGTGACAGGACACTCAGGTTACCACCACAACTCCTCCCTCAACCCCTCCTTTCTGTAATGTATGCATGATGTTTCTGGGGGTGGGCTTGACCTAGAGGATGGGAATTTCAAAAGTTTTTATAAGGTCTTGCACACCATTTTTCTGTGTCTTTCCTCTCACCTGCAAGTGAGGGGAGCACCCTGTTGCAACAGTCAATAAAGGCCAAGCCTACAGGCTGCTGATTTGCTCCAATTTACTCTGGTTGGTGTCTTTACTTTTTGTCCAAGGGAGCCCTCAGATTTTTCCGGTAACAATGGATAGGAGGACTAGCCTAGATCTGCCTGCAAATTCACCACCAAATTTGACTATTTCACACTTAGAAATGCAAGGAAATCAAGAGCTTTCGTCTTGTTGCAGGTAATACACTGACAACCCCATCAAAGTAGATACGTCACAATAGGACTAGCAAGGGGAACACTTGGGAGGGGACACGCTCATTTTCAAATTAATAGATTTCTGGCAGTACTGTGCGGTTACTGACGACAATGGTGACTTTAAAAAACCCCATCAAATTATCTTAGCAAAACAAGTCATACACCTCAATAAGTAACGGAGGCTTCAAACAAGCTGAAAAATTCTATGACATTCTTTTTAAAAAAAAGAGAGAGAGAGATTTGTGCTTTATGTGCCATATAGTACATGTAAATGATATGCTTCTTTTCATTGCTGCATGTAAAAAAAGAAAACCAATCCACTCATATGGATGTCTCATTATCATCTTCCATGTTCACAACCTACATTGAAAAGGAAGGCTCTTGAAGATGAGGAACTCTGATTGCTGAGAGAAGAGGATTGTGTAATATGATAATCTTGGTCAAGAAATCATCAACTTCAGGTTTACAGCTTTAGATAAGTTTCTGAGGGCTACTGTCATAAAGTTTCCCACCTGAGGTTAACCGCAATAATGGAAACTTGTGGGAGTCAGGTAATAAGACAGCTGTAGGAAATTAAAAACAAAGAGCAAAGGGGGGGGGGATAAAAAAATGGGAAGATGAGTCTGAGGAGAATGTCAGAGTAAATAACAAGGAACAATGCAGAGAGATACAAGGGGGGTCAGGTAATTCAAATGCGAAAAGATGAAAGTTAATTCAAGATAGCTAAATACAGAATAGTGACAGGTTTCTAGGGGGGAAAGGATATCAAACAATTGTGCGTGTCATTAAACATAAGGAATCACAAGGTAAAAAAGAGATTCTAAAAGATAATTTGGTTGCGTGGCATTAAAAATGAATGGTAAGTAATAAGAAGAGAAAAGCAAAATATGTGTCTAACGTTCAAAACAAAGGAACATTAGGAACCAAGTAGGGCAAAAAGAACTTGGTACAATTTATTAATATCAACAAAATCTCAACAAAATCCCACAGATCACAAACTAACTACAAAGAGAAACAAAGGGTGGAAAAAATTCACATGAAACTTTGGGGGTAAATATTAAGTAGACTGCAAATTCAGATGGGCATAAAGTGAATTTTTTACCCTCCTCAGCCCTCCACTCCTAAAAATTAAAAAATGCTCCAGGGTCCCCTAAGAGGAACAGATTGTTAAACCACTCTGAGATCTGGAGCTCTGTGAGGGGGATACAGGTTTCCTAAAAGCACCCTTAGCAAACTATAGTTCCCAGGATCATTTGACTTTTAAACTGGTATCGAAGTGTGGGTGTGACCTTAATTTTCTGGTGCCTACATTGTCTCCCTGCTTATTTAACTTATATGCAGAATTCATCATGCAAAAGACTGGGCTGGATGAATCCCTAGCCGGAATTAAGATTGCAGGAAAAAATAGCAACAACCTCAGATATGCAGATGACACAACCTTGATGGCGGAAAGTGAGGAGGAATTAAAGAACCTCTTAATGAGGGTGAAAGAGGAGAGCGCAAAATATGGTTTGAAGCTCAACATCAAAAAAAAAAAAAAAAGATCATGGCCACTGGGCCCATCATCTCCTGGCAAATAGAACGCGAAGAAATGGAGGCAGTGAGAGATTTTACTTTCTTTGGGCTCCATGATCATTGCAGATGGTGGCAGCAGCCACGAAATTAAAAGACGCCTGCTTCTTGGGAGAAAAACAATGACAAACCTAGACAGCATCTTAAAAAGCAGAGACATCACCTTGCCAACAAAGGTCCGTATAGTTAAAGCTATGGTTTTCCCAGTAGTGATGTATGGAAGTGAGAGCTGGACCATAAAGAAGGCTGATCGCCGAAGAATTGATGCTTTTGAATTATGGTGCTGGAGGAGACTCTTGAGAGTCCCATGGACTGCAAGGATATCAAACCTATCCATTCTTAAGGAAATCAGCCCTGAGTGCTCACTGGAAGGACAGATCCTGAAGCTAAGGCTCCAATACTTTGGCCACCTCATGAGAAGAGAAGACTCCCTGGAAAAGACCCTGATGTTGGGAAAGATGGAGGGCACAAGGAGAAGGGGATGACAGAGGACGAGATGGCTGGATAGTGTTCTCGAAGCTACCAGCATGAGTTTGACCAAACTGCGGGAGGCAGTGGAAGACAGGAGTGCCTGGCGTGCTCTGGTCCATGGGGTCATGAAGAGTCGGACACGGCTAAACGACTAAACAACAACACCCCTCATAAATCACTTTTTCTGTTTGCTTGCTATCTGGGGCAGTGCAAGGAGAGATTGTATAGATGACTTTTTAATGTTTTGTTAGTGGTGCGATTCTTCAAGTTCCAGGCTCCTTGTCCAGATCTGTAGAAAAGAATTCAGTGCATGGATAGCTCAGTTGGCTAGAGCATGGTGCTGAAAAGGTTGCAGGTTCAATCCTCTTATGGGACAGCTGCATATTCCTGCATTGCGGGGTTTGGACTAGATGATCCTCAGGATCCCTTTCCACACTACAATTCTATGAATGGGAAGGCGATGCACCTTGTCTGTAGTAATAGGTAGTAAATGACCCCTGGACAGCAAGTCCAGTCAAAGGCGATTGTGGGGTTGCGGCGCTCATCTTGTTTTCAGGTCAAGGAAGCTGGTGTTTATCCACAGACAGCATTCCGGGTCATGTGGCCAGCATGACTAAACCACTTCTGGCACACAGAGGACTGTGACAAGTGCCAGAGCACACGGAAGCGCCGTTTACCTTCCCACTGCAGCAGTACCTATTTTTCTACTTGCACTGGTGTGCTTTCAAACTGCTAGGTTGGCAGGAGCTGGGACAGAGCAACAGGAACTCACCCTGTCATGCGGATTCGAACCGCCAACCTTCCAATCAGCAAGCCCAAGAGGCTCGGTGGCTTAGACCACAACACATGTGTGAACCCTAAGGTTCAAAACTGCAAGTTTCATAATATTGAACTGTTGGTTCATAGCTGCCAACGTTTCCCTTTTTTTAAAGGGAAATTCCCTTATTCCGAATAGGATTCCTCGCAAGAAAAGGGAAAAGTTGACAGCTATGTGTTGGTTATATATGCCTGGAGTATTGTGTTTTTCTAGTATTTAACTAAAAGAAAAACACACACTTTCTGCTTTTAAATCAGTGCAGGACAGGCCGTTGAAGGCAGTGTTAAAGAATGCAACCTCCATATGGATCCGGCACGATGTGCAATGGGTGTGGGGAAGGAACTTGGATAATGAGAGGGAGGATGTACACAAAAAAGTGTTGCTGTTTTCCTTGCATGGGAAGGTATGCAGCTGAAATACGACTAAGATAAGAGGGTGAAATACGATATAAAATTACGCTGAGAAAGCAATTTAGGCCCTAGGCCTTTCCAGCCTACTACAATCGGCCCGGCAAGGTCTGTCTAGAGCAGGCATTCAAAAGTATAAATCCCAGAGATATTCACTAGCAGACAGTTGAGCTGACCTTCCTAGTCTGCTTCCTAGTCTCCCTCAGGGCACTGCCACTGCTAAATGAGTTACTGAAGAGCAGAAGGAGAGAGCAGTGTCAGGGAGTGTTCCTCCAGCAGATCGTAAGATGCTACAGGATATTAACCGGAACAGTGGGAGAATGGTGGCTGTCAGATGTGGAAGCGAATGTTATTTATTCATTCATTTGTATTCCACCTACTCTGTGGGGCTTGCGGCAGATTACATTATTTTTATTTATCCCATTTCTCCCCCCAGCCACACTCCGAGGAGTTCAGGCCGGTATACATTTCGGTTTTCCTATTTTGAGAGACAATGGCTAGCTCAAGGTCACCCACTGAGCTTTGTGACTAAGGAGAGTTTGAACTCATGTGTCTTCCTGAAATTTGTCCTCACTACCATGTTGTGAAATGCACTACTGCATTGTTGCAACTTTTGAGAAACATTGCAGTGCCACAATAACTCAAACTTGAAACAAGCGGTAACAAAAGTTACAGTCTTCTAAAAATATCCTCTAATCGCCACAGGTCAACATTGCTGGGTCTAAAACAGCCTCCCAAAGACTGGAAGAGTCACTGTTGATCAAAAACTATTAATAAAAAGTTACTACAGTGGTACCTTGGTTTATGAACTTAATCCGTTCTGGAAATCTGTTCTTAAACCAAAGCCATTCTTAAACCGAAGCACACTTTCCCTAATGAGGCCTCCCACAACCGGTGCTGTTATGTACTGAGTTGAATAGGATCCAAAAGGCAACAGTCTGATTGGTCCTAGAACAATAGGGTCCAGAATGCAGCAGTCTGATTGGTCCACAGGAGCCACCCAATCCAGCTCCAGGTGGAAGTGAATCCACAACCTGATTGGTCTACAGGTGAATCCCAGAATTAGCCAATCACGTGGGTCCCATTGTGTAAATAATGTATATAAAGCAGACATTCTGGGGGAACTTCCATTCCTCCTCACCACTGTGAGCTGAATAAAGAGCATGAAATCCACTCTCGACTCTGAGTATATTTCAGGTGCCCTTCCACCGTTCGGTTTCTGTTTGTAAATCGAGGTAAAGTTCGCTAACCGGAATACTACTTCTGGTTTTGTGGAGTTCGTACAGTGGTACCTCTGGTTACGAACTTAATTCATTCCAGAGGTCCGTTCTTAACCTGAAACCGTTCTTAAACTGAGGTACCACTTTAGCTAATGGGGCCTCCTGCTGCCGCCGCACAATTTCTGTTCTCATCCTGAGGTAAAGTTCTTAACCTGAGGTACTACTTCCGGATTAGCAGAGTCTGTAACCCAAAGTGTTTGTAACCCAAGGTGTTTGTAACCCGAGTGTGGCAATCACACAGGGTCCCCAGACGTTTGACGGTCTATTGATCCCTGTGCCACCACTGTGATTGCTTTCTTCGCTGCCACCAACCCATTTCTCTCGGGTACACACGGAGTCCGGACAGTTGTTACCATTAACAAATAATCAAGTTTATTTATAAGCATGAACAAGTCTATGGTTTCAATTAATTTTTCTTGTCAGTTTCTTAATCTTAGTTTCGTTACTGTCCTATACGTTCCTAACAACTTCAAAATGATTATCCCAACTATCTATCTGACTCCACCTAACAGTTCCCCTCACTCTCTCACACCACAACTCGACCAACCCACAGACTTATCCTCCCTCTTCCTTCTCCAGCTCCCAACTCTCAACTGACCTCCACACAACTCCAACTCTAACTCTAACTCTAACTCCTCCCCTTGGGTTCCCACTGGCCAATCACATCACACTCATTTAACCCTTTCCTTATGGCTCACCTAGGAGGCAAACGCCACACCGTGATACCTCTGTATACTGAATAGTTCGTAAACAGGGCTGTTCTTAAACTGAGGTACCACTGTGTACTATTAAATTTATGGGAATTACATACAGAAAATGTGTTCCTTGGTCTACACAACCCTGAGATCCTACCATGTTTCTACTCCTGTTCAGAAAATTCAAATAGTAAATTTCATTTATTACATTGCTCTCCTTCCGAGCACAGTTTGTGGTTCCCCATTCCCAGTCTCCCATCGAGACACTTTATGGGTCGAATCCATTTCACTACACAAGCAGAAGTGCACCATGCCGTACTCTCAGTTCACTGTGCCAGCTCACCTCTTGGAAATGTCCTCAGCTGGACCATATTCATTCCCCAATATCCCTGCCAGCTGGCAATTAGAGCTTTTCAGAGCCAATTCAATCCAATGACGAGGTTAACACAGCTGCCACTGCTAATTGTGGTGGCAGAAATTCCAAGGCAGCAATCCTTTGTAACGTCTTTGAACTGAGGTCAACACATGTCAGCAAAATGGGGCAGGGGTGAGGGGGTAGAGTGGACTACTCCACTTCGGATTGCGGATAGGAAATTAATTTTTTTATACAGGTTGCTGCTTGCTCCGATTGAGCTTTAAAGAGCGGGTTTTCATGGGGAAAGCTCTGGGCCAAAAATAAGGATGCTCAGACATGGGGCTTTAAAGTACAGACCATGCCTGAAAAGAGCAGAGAAAAGGTAGGTATAGATAAGCCCTCAGTGCACCTGTGCAGTTATCTTTGTTCAATTATGTGTCACACTCTTACATTGAACCTGGTTTGCTATTTACTTGTTATTCTATCATCATCATCATCATCTCATTCACCCAGTCTGAATAGAGCAAAAGGGGCTTTTGGAGCTCATGGCAGTCTGCTTGATTTTCCACTGCTATGTATAATTCAGTGTTCTCAGCATGACCAGAGGTGCTTCCAGAACAGAGGCTCCTTGCGTTCCCCAGTCGTTGCTCTTTGGCTATAGGTTCCAAGCGAAATTACAGTTCAATTTCTGTACTCCAAGAAGCACTTCAAGGGACATGATCCTCTCTCTGTGTGTGTGTGCATCCTACTCCACTCCATTCATATGTGTGTGGGTGTACATGCATGCACACGTATAAATATATTTTAGCACATATTGAAAGGAAGCCGCTGGCGGTGGAAATGGTGCCAGTGGGAATGTTATCAGTGAAGATGTGCCGAAGTAGATAAGTGGTGGCATGGATACCCTCTGAACACATCATCTCACACATCAGAACCATGCTTGTATTAAAAAATGGAAGAGTAGTTCAACAACAGTGTGGAAACTGTGCCACTGTTTGATCCCCTCCCCAAAAACAAAGGGAAATAAAAAGAAACAGAGGAGAATTATTTGATGATGACAATACAGTGGTACCTCGGGTTAAGTACTTAATTCGTTCTGGAGGTCCATTCTTAATCTGAGACTGTTCTTAACCTGAAGCACCACTTTAGCTAATGGGGCCTCCTGCTGCTGCTGCGCTGCCGGAGCACAATTTCTGTTCTCATCCTGAAGCAAAGTTCTTAACCCGAGGTACTATTTCTGGGTTAGCAGAGTCTGTAACCTGAAGCGTATGTAACCTGAGGTGTATGTAACCTGAGGTACCACTGTATGTAGATGTCCCATTAAAAGTGAGTGAACACTTTTAGTGCTGAAATTCCAAGGGAGCAGAAAAGACATTTTATGTATGCGATGACAGCTGCATGGATGTTTTTAGCCCAGAGATGGAAAGAAGATAAAGTCTCTAAAAGAGAAGAATGGCAAATTAAATCGTTGGACTATGCTGAAATGGCAAAACTGTCTCGAAAGCTCAGGAACCAGGAAGACCAAAACTTTAAAAAGGAATGGGGGGAAATTATAATTTTCCTTGAAGACCATTGTAAGCAGTTGAAAACACTAGCAGGACTGAAAGAACACTTGTAATGTAACAAGAACTATGGACAGAATGGAATTATATTTTTAAAAAATGGATGATTGAAAAAAGATGCAGTAGAAAAGGTTTAACAACAGAACCCATGGAGGGGAAG
The DNA here is from genome assembly GCF_951804945.1 of Podarcis cretensis. NCBI lineage: Eukaryota > Metazoa > Chordata > Lepidosauria > Squamata > Lacertidae > Podarcis > Podarcis cretensis. The sequence continues at coordinate 67,607,062 of NC_137178.1, forward strand.
GGGGGAAGTCCAGAGATTCGGAGGAATATTTTAACTGTGGGTGTGTTGTGGTATTATTATCATTTTGAATTTGTAAAACCAAATAAAAATTATTTCAGAAGAAAAGGAAGATGCAAAAAAAAAAAAAAAAAAGTGAGTTAACAAAGGATGGGCATTCCACAGTAAACACCGAGTGCTGAAGTAGCCCATATTAAACAATGGTCCTCCTCATCGAGGAGCAACTGGTTCATCCTTTCCCATGGACCTGCATCCACAAGAGGATCGTATATACTGGTTCTTAAGGAAAGGGTTGTCGGATGCTCAACTCTTGAAAGGGGGCCTGGATTTAGCAAGCCCTGAGTAAGTGAAGTCAATACATTTTAGAGAAAATTACTGGAGAGTCTGTTCTATGTATAAGGACAGGATGGCAGAAAGCACAAGTATGAAGAAGACAAATGGAGCAGTCAAATGGTTCTCATCAGGGAAGGATGTAGGGAAGAAATTAAAAGCTCAGCAGCAGGAATGGTATTAAGCCCCATTGTTTTGAGTCTAGGTCAGTTCGTGCCCTATTGTTCATGTGGAACATTCTTTTTGCAATAATCAAAGTTCTCTTTAGGTATTTTGTTTTGTTTTCATGTTCAGTGCTCAACTAATTCCGAAACGTTAAAACCTTCCTTTCTGTATTCTTTATTTCAAAGGATATTGTGTACTACATTCCTTAGTGACAGCAACAATAGATTAGGGCAATTCTGCTCTTGTAGCTGAAGCTGACAATAATAAGTTGACTTAGGGACTGCTCCAGGCTTTTGGCATATATATTTTTTCCATATCAAATGAGGGTTAAGAGTGCTTTTGGCCCCAAGCTGGGAGATCTCAGTGTCACGAGAAGCCCTTGGGAAGGAATTGTCTTAGGGACTGAAAACAAATACATATATTAGGCAAAACTGGAGTGGGGAGTCACAATCCCCCTTCAAGGGTCTAAAATATAGACATATGGGCATATGGACTCTACAGTGAAGTCCCAGCAATCATACAAGAAACAAACTTTTCAATGACCTAGATTAATACATCATTTCCAATTCTGCATCTGACTGCCAAGCTTCTACATGAGCCCTTATGAGCCCAGCAGCGCGAAGGAAAATGCTACAATAAAAAAAATCACTGGCTGGATACAGTTGGTCATTTATCAAATGGCGATTGCTTTAAAATGTTCCTGGTTTTCAAAGCAGATGTGGCTGTTTGGTCGTTTTTGGTTCTCCACATGGATGAGGCCTATCGATAGTGATTAACTATCACTATCCACTGCATAGTGAGGGGCATAGCTGTCAACTTACAGATTTGAAAATAAGGGGCCAGCAGCCTCAAAAATAAGGGATCAGCAGCCCAAATAAAGGATTTTTCAAGCACAGGTATGTTCAGCTTCTGAGCCACTCTGAGCCAAAGGCAGAAAGCCCAGCCAGCAGCCAAATGAAGCCTCAAGCGGTGGTTCCCACAGCGCAGCAACCCGGCAAAGGGGGTGCAGCAAGGAAAACCACTGTCACCTCTCTGCTGGGAAGCACTGAGCAAAGGTGAGTCCCCAGGCAACGCGGCCGACTTGATCGGCACAAGGCATGCAAGCTCCACCCCCCCAGTCGTTCTTAGACTCCTTACTGGGTGAGCAATGAAGCCAAGCAACACAGTTGGAGCCTCCCTCCTCCCTGGCTGGCAGGGAGGGAAGGAGAGGAGCTGCTTCCTTTGAAACCAAGGAAATTTAAGGGACATCATCAATAAGGGACAGCAGCAGAACACAGCGCTGGGATAAGGGACTTTCCCGCCAAATAAGGGACAGTTGACAGCTTTGGAGGTCTTTAAGCAGAGGCTTGACAACCATATGTCAGGAGTGCTCTGATGGTGTTTCCTGCTTGGCAGGGGGTTGGACTCGATGGCCCTTGTGGTCTCTTCCAACTCTATGATTCTATGATTCTATGGTGAGGGGGTTTCTGTGCAATGTAGTTTCCACATCAGAGTTGGCATCCCATCATATGAGTGCCTGGAATGAAATAGTTTGGTTTAATGAAGTTCCCGGAATAAGTTCAAAAATCTCTGATGTTCACCTGCAAGGGGTTCCCCTAATTGCTAAGTGAACAGAACATTAGTTAAGTTCATTTTGAATGATTTCTAGTTCATCTTTGTTCTCTCACATGCCCTTTTTTTTAAGTATTAGACCAGTAGTTCCCAATTGGTGGTCTGAAGACTCCAGGGGCAATGCCTCTGAAATGAACATGAAATGGACAGAGGAATAATATGACTCAGAAGAAACCCAGTTCCCACCCCCCAGGTATTTATTTACTTTTGGATGAGAGAGGGACCAATGCAGCATCCCTCAGGCTCTCACATCATTAGCTAGAAGTATGGAATTGAGCTTAGTACAGCCAGATAATGGGACGCGGGTGGCGCTGTGGTGTAAACCACTGAGCCTTGGGCTTGTCGATTGGAAGGTTGGTGGTTCGAATCCCCATGACGGGGTGAGCTCCCATTGTTTGGTCCCAGCTCCTGCCCACCTAGCAGTTCAAAAGCACATCAAAGTGCAAGTAGATAAATAGGTACCGCTCTGGCGGAAAGGTAAGCAGCATTTCTGTGTGTTGCTCTGGTTTCGCCAGAAGCGGCTTAGTCATGCTGGCCACATGACCCAGAAGAACTGTTTGTGGACAAACGTCGGCTCCCTCGGCCAGTAAAGCAAGATGAGTGCCGCAACCCCAGAGTCATTTGAGACTGGACTTAACTGTCAAGAGTCTTTTACTTTTACATTTACAGCCAGATATCTCTACCGGTCTACCGGTGTGCGAATTCTCCTACTTGCTGTCTTCTTCTGCCCTCTCAGTGGCAGAGCAGAGCACATACACAACCTTCAGATATGGCTGTTTTGTTAGCCTTGAGGGGAAAGCAGGGGGGTGGTCTATATGAAACTCATTGCACTATTTCAGCTACGCACAATGATAGTGCAGCTTCCCTCAGCCTGGTGCCTTCCAAACGGTTTGGACCTGCACACTCATCATCCCTGGCTATTGGTCATGTTGGTCATAGTTGATGGGAGTTGTGGTCCAAACCATTAGGAGAGCACTGGGCTGTGGAGCACTAATAATTCTGTTAGTCACTGCCATTCATAGCAAATATTTACTAGGCTTTTATCTGGAAAACCATCCCTGCATTTGAAAAGCATGTAAAGCGAAGTGCTATATACATCTGGGAAAACAGTATTACTGATGATGATAATTTTGTATCTTGAAAGAGATGGTTAATTTGAGATGCAATTTCTATCTCAGCAAATCTGTCAGAGTATCACTTCTAACATAAAAATGCAAGGAAAACAATGCCATTTTTCAAGACATCCATTCACATATGAAGCCCTGCCCCAGCAGGAGCTCCTTCCAGAGGAATGTTTTAAAAAATTAAGTCTGCCACCTCCTTGAACATTTTTATAGCAGCTCGTTTCACAAAAGGAGCCAAATAATAAGGCAATCATTTACTTATTAACATTTCCATAGGCATCAAAAATTCAACAAGGTTCCCCGCTTTAAAGGAGTGTGCTGAGGGGGGAAAAAACCTAGAAAGTTGACATCACAAAAAACATTATACAATGAGATACAAATAATTAGTGACTTCTCTGCTGAATAATGTAGTAGAAGTCACCATTAAAGTGACAGAAGAACGGGGCGATGTAATGAGAGATGATTTGTATTAGCAATGTCCGTTTCATATTAGTCATTCTGCTAGCCAATTAATGAATTTTATATATGTGCTATTAAAGGAACAACATCGCTGCCATAATTCATGAATGTCACAGAAAGTCATTAACGTGGTCGATCCATTACAAGGAGGCAACGTTAGCTCGTTCATAACAGAATGTATGTTGTACAGGTCCAGCACATCATTTAGCAGGGAAACATGAGGATGCATGATTGCAAAGATTCATCCCCCAACCCACCCATTTGTCAGTTGGGGAATTGGGAAATATATTATGTATGTCCTGTCTGAAACCAGGCAAGGGGGTGGGTACTCGCAGCAGGAAGGTGCTGTTGAGAACACACTGATGGGGATGAAAAATGAATCATTTGCAGCCTCTTTCTGGACATTATAGTCACTTGCTTTTACAGCAAAGGTTCCCCACGTGGCACCACATTGCTTCCTGGTTGTTTCTTTGGCCTGCCTGTTGCAGGAAAGAGAAAAAAGGCCAGGAATATCTTCCACTTGGGAGAATTAGCCAATGCTGAAATGTGTATCTGACGCATAGCTGTCAACTTACAGATTTGAAAATAAGGGACCAGCAGCCTCGAAAATAAGGGATCAGCAGCCCAAATAAGGGATTTTCCAAGCACAGATATGTTCAGCTTCTGAGTCCCTCCAAGTCAAAGGCAGAAAGCCCATCCGGCAGCCAAACTAAGCCTCAAGCGGTGGTTCCCACAGCGCAGCAACCTGGCAAAGTAGATGCAGTAAGGAAAACCACCGCCACCTCTCCGCTGGGAAGCGCTGAGTAAAGGCAAGTCCCCAGGCAATGCAGCCAATTTGATTGGCACAAGGCATGCAAGCTCCACCCCCCAGTTGTTCTTAGACTCCTTATTGGGTGAGCAACGCAACCAAGCAACACATTTGGAGCCTCCCTCCTCCCTGGCCGGCAGGGAGGGAGGGAGAGGAGCTGCTTCCTTTGAAACCCGGGAAATTTAAGGGACATCATCAATAAGGGACAGCAGCGGGACACGGCGCTGGGATAAGGGAGTTTCCCACCAAATAAGGGACGGTTGACAGCTAAGATCTGATGGCCTTCTGCAAAACAACAACAACACAATTTTAAAACCAACCAGTTATGCATGCCTCTGTCCATAATTCATTCCCATCTGCTTGATATGATGTCTATCTTTCCTCTTAAAGGTATGGTTAAGTCTTTCCATTTTGCTTTCTCTCAGTTTCTCACTCCTTAAGTTCAGTTCTTCACATTTTCCACATCTGTTTGCATTTTTTTTAAGGCGTCACTCAAGTTCACCAGTCCATTTCTCCTAATGTACACAGAAATGCATATGGATTTCCCTAATGTACGCATTTTTGCAAAGCAATTTCCCCTAATGTAATGCATTTTGTCTGCTGTTTACATGGATATATGTATATGTATGCACACTTCCCCCTATGATATGCATTTTTGTACACATTACTTGACCGGAGCACTGCGTTGCAAAATTTGGCAGAGTGCAGGTTTTAAATGATGGCTGTTTCAGTTCATAGATTGCTTTGGAAAATTGCAAAATTAATTAGGTTCACCTTTAAATGTGAATTGAATCAAATTTCTTACCCTTCCCGACCTGCAACACAGCCTTTTTCAAAAATAGAAAAAGCATTTGGGTGCTTTTGTGGCCAACTTGTTTAAAGGGTATGATAATAAGCTATAGAAGCAGAGTAATATTGTTTTGAGGGATGCAGGTGGCACTGTGGTCTAAACCACAGAGCTTAGGGTTTGCCAATTAGAAGGTTTGTGGTTCGAATCCCCGCGACGGGGTGAGCTCCCGTTGCTCCATCCCAGCTCCTGCCCACATAGCAGTTTGAAAGCACATCAAAGTGCAAGTAGATAAATAGGTACTGCTCCGGTGAGAAGGTAAACAGCATTTCCATGCACTGTTCTGGTTCACCATTAGCAAGATGGAGCTGTTCCCCCAGGCCTTTGGTTGGGGTTCTGTGTGATTCTTTTCTTTCTGTATAAGAACAAGCATTAAAGAGGCCTCCTAGCCTGCTCACAGGTCCTTTAAAAGACCAGTGGTAGCAGTTGGCCCTGGAGGATATTAACCACTCTCAATTTTACCCATGGACTGCCATCTGTCCAGATTTTAATTTGCTCTGAACTAATTTTAAGATTTTCTTAAAGTTTTCAAGCTCCACATTTCTGCCAGAATCTGTAAGACACCGTGACACACAGTCTCCAAAGAATAATGCGAAGGAATCATTTTTTTCCATAAATCTATTTTTATTTTTTGAAGAAATAATACCTAGTGATGTGGTTTAGAGATCCAGAGTTGTCCCCCTTGGTGTATCATAGTTTCTTGATGCCTACAGGATGGGATCCCAGCCAAAATCCATTTTATTTTGTCATGAGACTTCAATATGAAGTTTACAACTCGCATTACAAGTCCAGGGAATTGTGTTCAAAAACAAAGACGGAACTAGTGTTGGGACACAGGATGGTTGTAGCTGGTGCAGTGTCATTTGCAGGCAACTGAATGCCCTGCTTTAGATGTACTATCCAACTTTCGGCTGTGTTAAAAGCCTTCAACTATCTCAGTGGGAGACCACATTTCTCTTGTGGTCTGATCTTCTACCACAAGTTATGCCATCGTTAATGAGAGATTCGTGTGGTTCTTCAAATGCACCAATTAAGATTAATCATTGCATATCAATCACTTATGGGCCTAAATCATGCTGAGCAGGAATCTGGAATTTATTCCTTTTCTAAGTGCAGAGCTGCAAGCTATAAGAAACCATAAAAAAAATAATCCTGGGGTGGAGGAGAATTTCTTTTCCAAATGTTGGTATACAGAACTTGCTCATAAATATACCAACATGCATTTTAAAATGTGTATTTTAGGATAAAATATGTTCAGAAATGTACCATTTGAGATAAAATGTATTTCAGTATGAATTTTCATATACATTTTAAAATTATAAAAATGGACACACAGATTAATGCAGAAATGGGATGGTTCAAACTTATGAATTACTAAAAGCAAAACTGGCAAAGGAATGGAAACAGACTGTTCTGTCCATCCCTAGTATTTCCTCTTCCCCAATAATGTGTAGTTAGGGTAACAAGGTAAACTACAGTTTGGTTTTCGCCTACCTTGTAGCAATCATCACAACTTTGTGAGTTTAGGCATTGGGTAAGCTGCTGTTTTCATGGGACGCAGGTGGCGCTGTGGGTTAAAGCCTCAGCGCCTAGGGCTTGCCGATCGAAAGGTCGGCGGTTCGAATCCCTGCGGTGGGGTGCGCTCCCGCTGCTCGGTCCCAGCGCCTGCCAACCTAGCAGTTCAAAAGCACCTCCGGGTGCAAGTAGATAAATAGGGACCGCTTACCAGCGGGAAGGTAAACGGCGTTTCCGTGTGCGGCTCTGGCTCGCCAGAGCAGCGATGGCCACGTGACCCGGAAGTGTCTCCGGACAGCGCTGGCCCCTGGCCTCTTAAGTGAGATGGGCGCACAACCCCAGAGTCTGTCAAGACTGGCCCGTACGGGCAGGGGTACCTTTACCTTTACCTTTTAAGCTGCTGTTTGGATGGAGGGGAGGTTGTCGCCTCCGACCACACCTCTTCTTAAAGAGATTTGGGGGTGGATCATGTCCATGCCATGTCATGACCCCAACGGAAACCCCTTGGGGTGTCCCTATTTGATGCAAGTCATAGGGTTCCCTCTCTCGGTGGCTTACCCTTGGATAGACTCTCTGCAGATGGGCGGGAGTCGAGATATAACCTGGCTTCACCCAATGCGCATGTCAAACCACTCACATCTGTAACCAATAAAGTTGTGGCCTATTTGAATCCATAAACCTAAATATTCATGTCCATGTGTTTATTAATCACTAGGGAACTGTGGGTCACGGGGCCTTGGCATGCAAGTGCCATTATTGCGGGCTGCCATTATCAGCAGAGCAAGCATCTTTCTATCTATTGCTCCTACCTGTTGCTGCTGCATGTTCCTTGGGATTACCAGTAAGTATATTTCATCCCTGGACCAAGCGCACCTCCCTTGAGATGGAGTTCTATATCTGTGGATCAACACTTAAATGCTCTTCTTTCTTGAGCCTGCCAACCTAACCGATCTTAACAGAAATCCTGCAAACAGGGCCCCTGTGGTCAGTCTCAAAGTTCATTGAGCAAACAAAGATGTCCTTTTGCATCTAGACACAAAGGTGGTACATGCAGATGGGCTTTCCTATGAATTTAAATTCCACATGAGTCTTGTTTTATAAATTGAGGCTGCAAACACACATTTTATTCTGGAATCCATGGAGATTTTTTGTTTCTCCTGCATAGTGCATGCCCAATCTTTGCCCCTGAAATTGCTTATTGAAAAACTGGTTTCCTTCAAAATAAAAGTTTGTTGTAGTTGGATTCGGCATTACCCTGTAGTGTGTCCATTTGAAATCAGATGAAAACACCCATCAATGGAGGGTGTGTCCTCATAAAAATAATAAATAAATAATAATAAACTTTTATTGTCACTACACCACTGTGTGTGGTGAAATTAAACGACCCCACTCCATACACTCAGTCTTGTTCAAACTCTGTGTGCTTGTCAGAAGTCAATTGCACCACTATTTTTTTTCCCCATTCAGCAGCCCAACAGCCCACGGATAAAAACTGTTCTTTAACCTGTTGGTGCGGCTGACTATACCTCTGTATCTCCTGCCCGAAGGTAGGAGATTAAAGAGGTACTGTCCAGGGTGTGAGTCGTCCCTAAGAATTTTCCTCGCTCTCCTGAGGCAATGGTCTCCCATGATGTCATCTAGTGCAGTGTTTCCCAACCTTGTACCTCCAGCTGTTTTCGGACTACAATTCCCATCATCCCTTGCCACTGGTCTTGCTAGTCAGGGATGATGGGAGTTGTAGTTCAAAAACAGCTGGAGGCACAAGGTTGGGAAACACTGATCTAGTGAACTCAGGGGACAGCCCATGTTCACCACCCTCTGTAGGGACTTCCTGTCCATGACTGTCAAACCAGCATACCACACTGTAATACAGTATGAAGGGACACTTTCTATTGTGGACCGGTAGAAGGAGATCACCAATTTTTGTTTGACATTGTTCTTTCGCAAGACCCTGAGGAAATGGTGTCTCTGTTGGGCCTTCCGAACCACCTGGCTTGTATTGATTTTCCAAGTGAGCCTCACTAAGGTAAACTCCTGGGAATTTAAAGAAAGAGACTCTCTCCACACAGCTCCCCCCCCCCCCGATATACAACAGGGCTAGTTCCCCTCTCTTCCTCCGAAAGTCCAACACCATCTCCTTTGTTTTCCTAATATTTAGGTGCAAGTTATTCTCTAAGCATCATGTAGATACTTTTTGAACCCACCCACCCCCTGTACGCTGATTCATCTCCACCTGTAATTAGACCCATTATGTTGGTATCATCTGCAAACTTAATAATTACAGTGGATGGATCAGATGAAATACAGTCATATGTATACAATGAGTACAGGTAGGGACTCAGCACACATCCCTGTGGGGTGCCAGTGCTGAGCTTAAGGGAGGTAGATGTAACAGGCCCAATCCTGATTAGGGTTTCAAATTCCAACCTGAATGAGGAAGCAGCATCTCCCCCATCTACTTTCCTCCTCTAATCAGCACACCTTCAATTTGTGATGGGCCCCATTCCTCAATCTTCCAGAAACTGTTGAGACTCTACCCATTGCTCTTCCTTCTGAATTCTGAGATCCACTCCACCCACTCCACTCAGTTATGAGAAGCTGTTGTCTTGCTGATATTTAGGTGCCCAATGACATTGCGGGTGGTCGTATACCAAGAGTGCATTCGTCACTTCCTTCTTCATTCATCTGGGGGCATGTGCAGGGTGGAATAAGCAAGACTAACTTAATCAATAGGAGGTTTTTCAAACGTGTATCAAGTAACTACACACAGCCTTGTAGAGGGCAGGATCTAGAATCAATCTAGCTTGAAACAGCCTTTTTATTTTATTTTTTAAAAATATTTTTTATTGAGATTTAAGATCACCCACCAACACCCACCAGCACCAATAAAACATCAAATCTTATTTCACATATCCTACTTTATGCTCCGTAGAGCTGTTGACTTCCGTCCTTCCCTTCCACCAGTTTTCCTATTCCATTCTATAATTCACAGTTTCTTTGATTAGATATTAGAACATGACATAAGATTTACTTCAATCCTGCCAACGTTTTCAAATTTGTACAGTTCTCACTTATATAAATCATACATTGACACCATTCTTTTTGGTACTTTGTCTCCTCCTGATTGCGAATTCTGTGTGTCAGTTTAGCCATCTCCACGTATTCAACCAGCTTTATCTGCCATTCTCCTGTTGTTGGCATCTCCTGTTGCTTCCACCTTTGAGCTATCAGAACTCTAGCTGCTGTTGTTGCATACAGATATAATCTTTGATCAATCTTCTTAATATCTTCTCCCACCAAATCTAGCAAGAATTCATCCGGCTTTTTGGGAAAACTATATTTAAACATCTTTTTTAACTCGCTATAAACCGCTTCCCAGAACTCTTTTCATTTATTACATGACCATCACATGTGATAGAAGTTGCCATCCTTTTCCTTGCATTTCCAGCAAGTTTTACTACTAGTTCTATACATTTTTGCCAATTTGGTGGGAGTAAGATACCAACGATAGACCATCTTCATAACGTTCTCTTTTAAGGCAGAACAAGCGGTGAATTTTATACCCTCATTCCAGAGTTTGGCCCATACATCATAATCTATGTTGTGTCCTAGATCAATAGCCCATTTTATCATAGCATTTTGAGGAGGAGCGTAAATGATTCCAGATTAGTGTGCACGCAGCCTGAGAACTGCAACAACATTCAGTGTGGATGTAAGCCCTTCTGTCTATATGAACAAGAGTCCCTTTGAAATGTGTGCAGAGACTTCTCTACTGTAAGGCATACACCATGGAACATTTTGTAGGACAAACCCTTATTCTGGAGGGGCAGAGATGTTTAGGAGTCACTGGTTATTGGATTTAAAATTAATATGGTGATCCAACAGGGCAATAAGTGGGACTTACTTCCAAGTAAATATGCAAAGGATTAAGCTGCACATCTAATTGAATTTCCTAGAAAATACTGGCATGTAAGGCAACAGTTATATGCACACTCCCTTGAAAGCAAGCCCCAAGTACATATACCACCTGTTTTTATTCCTCACAGATGTAAGACCCATTCACTCTAGTCATGCAGGACCAATGACTTTTCCCAAATGTTGCTTACACAGGACACTTTAATAATGATTTCCTAATGAAGATTGTCAATCAACTTGCCATCCCAGCAATATTCAGCAAGAGGATATTCAGGACTCCAGTTCGTATCTGGAGCTTTGCAAAAAAAAAAAGCAGCAGGAAGCAATCATCGGATGTGCTGGCAAAGCTTTGTACTGATGGCAGTGATGCTTTCTCTGCACCAAACTGCTAAATTTATCCTCTGATCCACCCTTGCTGGCTTCTCATTTGAGGGTGGGGGATCCAAATCTCTTTTAGTGCTCCATGTAAAGGTACGCGTTAAAGCCACATATCTGATAGAACACTTTCAAAACACATTTAAATATAAAACACTGTCTGGATTTAGATGCATTTTTTTCTCCCCCGTGTGCATGAAATTCAGCATATTTCAGGCTGTTTTAATTCAGTTCCAACTTCCTTCTCTTTCTAAGTTTAAAGCCATCATTTGTGTTTTTAACTCAACGAAAGGTTGCTGAACATTAGCATCCATATGGATTTCATTCTCCCTGCCTCATCATTTTCTTGTTTCCGCCCATGGCTTAGCTGCTGGAGTTTAAGAACAGCCAGCTTTAAAGTCTGTGACTGACACATTTGTGTGGCTTTTTTTTTTTTTTTGCGTACTTTAAAGCTTCCTCCCCCTCCCTCCCACCCTCCATCCTAACTTTTTCCTTCCCTAATATTCTTTCCTGTCCGTAATCACAAAGCTACATAAGCTCTTTTGTGGTTTAAATAAATATTGTCAACTTTTTAAAGCTCAACATGGTGTATTCTTCTTCAAAGGTAGCTATTAGGCATATAAAAAAAGAAGTCTGCTTGGTTTTTAGGATCATTTTGAGAGCATTATTCCTGGTGCCGATATTCAAATGAGAAAAAGGAAATCCATTAAAGCTGTCAAAGAATTTTGCCCCATCTATAATTAAGTATAACCCTCCTGTGTTTAAATAGCACTGCAGTTGTGACACCAAACACAGAGAACCTCTCCATATGTGGAATTATTTGACATTCTACCCTCTATTCACAACCTTTGAGAGAGAAAGGGAGGCAGAGAGATGCTGTGTGAGCAAAAAAGAGAATTGTTCACAGCTATTGCAGCAGGAGAGCTAATTATGAAAACATATTTTTTAAAGTCTATGAAATGTGTTTGGATATACAGTGCACATCCATTATGATGGAAGCTTTGGTGCCCTGGAAATTAATTTTATTCCAAAAGGCAGATGGTAAAAGCAACATTTATAGTGGACTGTGGTCTAAACTACAGAGCCTATTGGGCTTGCTGATCGGAAGGTTGGTGGTTCGAATCGCACAACAGGGTGAGCTCCCATTGCTCTGTCCCAGCTCCTGACAACCAAGCAGTTCAAAAGCACGCCAGTGCAAGTAGATAAATAGGTACCGCTGTGGCGGGAAGGTAAACAGCATTTCTGTGAGCTCTGGTTTCCATCACGGTGTTCTGTTGCATAAGAAGAGGTTTAGTCACGCTAGCTACATGACCCCAAAAACTATCTGTGGACAAACGCTGGCTCCCTCGGCCTGAAAGCGAGATGAGCGCCACAACTCCATAGTCACCTTTGACTGGACTTAACCATCCAGGGGTCCTTTACCTTTTACCTTTAGTTCCTGCAATCTATGGCAAATGTATGCTAGTTCTGGACCCCATGTAATCAGCTGGCCATGGTTGAGTTTGCACATTTTAAATGAAATGCACCATATACCATATATTTGGGAAGTTGCCTCATTTCATTCCCATTTTCCCAAATGTTGAAAAGTGCCTCTTTTTATCCGCATTCACAGGAAGCATTCTCAGGTTTCAACATTTTCCCTCTATCAATGGCTACTTGCTCGACTATGCTCTGTCTCCACAATTGGTGACAGTAATGCTTCTGAATACCAGTTTCTGGAAACCACAGAAGGGGAAAAGGTTCTTGTGCTCATGTTCTGCTCCCTAGTTTCCCACAGGCAACCAGAGGTAGTTTAAGGAGATGACAGGAATCACTGGCTTAAAGCTGACCTAAAGTCCAGAGGGTAGCATTATTATCAATTTACAATGGGGTGGAAGGTTCACAGGCTATGAAGGACTTGCTCACAAATTTATTGACAGCTCCACGAATTATGATAGCTAGGAAGTGGAAGGGTCAAGCAGAATCTAAAATGGAAGAATGGTATAAAGAGGTGTGGGATATAGCTATTAAGGATAAATTAACATGTGCCATTAAGGTAAGACAGGGGATGTGCAGGAGAAATGATTTTGAGGCGATATGGAGGGTGTTTGTAGAATTTGTAGTGTTAAAATGGAAAAGGGTCAAACCATTGCAAGAGGTGTTGAAATTTTGGGAGGTTGGATAGTTACAATGGAATGGTTTCAGTGGTATGGTGCACATTTTTATTCTTATTTATTTATTATTATTACTTTCTCCAAGAAAAATAAAGAATTATTTTATTTTATTTTGAAAAATGACTGAAGGAAGACAGCTGTTGGCCAAGGCGTGGGGGGGAGTTGGCACTTAGTTTGGCTGCATCAAATGTGAAAACATATATTCAGTTGAGTCTTAATTACAACTGCACATCAGGCCTAACTACAGATTGAGCAAATTTTGGTCCCTTTCTCTTTCAAGAAGGAAAGAAGAAAATAGCCAGCTTATCAGGGTAGGCCAATAGTAGGCTGGTGTTGTTGGTCAGGAATGTAAGATATAACCGACTGTAAATATTTCCTTAAAAGTTAAGTCCAGCTGTTTCAGTAGGCCTACTCCTTATCAGGTATCTAAGGTAAAGGTTAAAGGGACCACTGACCATTAGGTCCAGTCTTGGCCAACTGGGGTTGCAGCGCTCATCTCACTTTAGTGGCCGAGGGAGCCAGCGTACAGCTTCCGGGTCATGTGGCCAGCATGACTAAGCCACTTCTGGCGAACCAGAGCAGCACGCGGAAACACCGTTTACCTTCCCGCTGGAGCGGTACCTATTTATCTACTTGCACTTTGACGTGCTTTCGAACTGCTAGGTCGGCAGGAGCAGGGACCGAACAACGGGAGCTCACCCCGTCACAGGGATTCGAACCACCGACCTTCTGATCGGCAAGTCCTAGGCTCTGTGGTTTAACCCACAGCGCCACCTGCATCCCTTATCGGGTATCTACTTAGCAGGATTTTTATCTCTATACTGATCTGTCTCTGACAGTTAAAATATGACATTATCGGCTGATACAGGAGATGCAGGAACAATTTCAGTGTCGTCTTTCATACTAACAACAGGACTTCTCAAATGCTGGCGCATGGGTCTTGCTTCTCAGTTTTTAGATGTGCCAAACTTTGTTTCAGAACCTCAGAAGGGATGTTTGTGTCGGAGCGATTTGGACATTGTATCATCAAAAAGATGTTGTGACCTACATGTTTTCTGCATGCCCAATATCATTCTTTAATGTTATGTAGTTAATTCATTACTGAGTTGAGACTTATAGGCAATTCTCATCTCACAATCTTATAAAGGTAAAGGTAAAGGTACCCCTGCCCGTACGGGCCAGTCTTGACAGACTCTGGGGTTGTGCGCCCATCTCACTTAAGAGGCCGGGGGCCAGCGCTGTCCGGAGACACTTCCGGGTCACGTGGCCAGCGTGACATCGCTGCTCTGGCGAGCCAGAGCCGCACACGGAAACGCCGTTTACCTTCCCGCTGGTAAGCGGTCCCTATTTATCTACTTGCACCCGGAGGTGCTTTCGAACTGCTAGGTTGGCAGGCGCTGGGACCGAGCAGCGGGAGCGCACCCCGCCGCAGGGATTCGAACCGCCGACCTTTCGATCGGCAAGCCCTAGGCGCTGAGGCTTTAACCCACAGCGCCACCTGCGTCCCATTCCACAATCTTATAGTATGGCCCTAAAAGAATATTATATGTAAGTTTTCAAATGCCTGTTTGTCACATTCATACATTTACTTTTTAAGTATAAATCATGAAAATGTAATGTATGAAGAGAACCCCAAAGAGAACCTCAAAAAGTCCATTAGGTTGTTACATCTAGACCCCATGCCAAAAAATATAATCCAGAAACAATGGAAATGTTTAAATGATTATTTATGTAGACAAGGGTTAAGTGTAAGGTATTGGTTGTGTTTAGAATAGATTTATGAAAGATTTAGAAAACTGATTGATTAGAATATTTGTATGAGATTGTATGGGGGGGGGAAGGAATAACAGATACAAATTTGCTTAAACTGTATATAGGAAGTGCAGTGTAAGCGATGGAAGTCAATCAATGAAATGTTATTATTGAGATATTTGCAGAATAAATTTGGAAGAAATTCTTCCAATTTTTCTTCTTCTTTTTTTCTTTTTCCTTTCCTTTCCTTTTTTCTTTTTTGTTCTTTTTATATATGTGTGTGCTTATCTGAAAAATATATGTATGTATGTATTTGTATGTATTTTGCTTGTATTTTGTAATAATTGTGTTAAATAAAATTTTTTTGGAAAAGTTGCATAGAAAGTATGATTCTGCCATGTTCCACTTTTTGCTTTGCATGCTATTGTAGTACGAGATGCCTTCAAAGGTGGGCATTTCTGTTGTGTGTGCAACTTTTAGTCACAAGCACCCTCTCAGCTGTGAACCTGCCATCCATAATGGTGGGTCTCATATCTAATCTTTTCCATTTCGAAACACCGTGGAGCTCTTCTCTCCAAACAACGATCTAAGATAACATTCATGAAGTGTGAAGATGTGTAAAATTTATATATATATATATATATATATATATATATATATATTCATTCAAACAACCTGCATTTTAAAATGTGCAGTTCCTCTTCAACAGTCTGAAAAACCATCTATCAAATTGAATAGCTGGTGCACTTTGAACACTTAACTCCAAATGAAAGAAAAATTACTTTTTTATTAGTTTCTGTCACAATAATAATAAAACCTGACAGCGTTGATCATAGGGATATTTCAAACTGCAGAGGTAATGTGTTCTTTAAAAGATAGAATAACAATTTTCTCAAACCACAGATTTCCCACATACACACACACTTCTATCCAAACAAGGCATTTTGGAGATGCCTCTGGGCTGCCTTTTCAGAGTGTGTGAGGGGGAAGAAAAAGGGAAAACCTCAAAAGCCCTAGTGCACACAGAGAAAGCTAGATTTCAGGAACAGCAATGACTATCGAAGTTATCAACACAGGACTGTTTCTTGGAAAAATTTGTGCCTGCTGGCATGTACAGTGTCCCACTTGTATTAGATAGAAGGACATGGGTGGCACTATGGTCTAAACCACTGAGCCTCTTGAGCTTGCTGATCAGAAGGTCGGCAGTTCGAATCCCCATGACGGGGTGAGCTCCCGTTGCTCGGTCCCAGCTCCTGCCAACCTAGTAGTTCGAAAGCACACCAGTGCAAGTAGATAAATAGGTACCGCTGCAGCAGGAAGGTAAATAGCGTTTCCATGCACTCTGGTTTCCATCACGGTGTCCCGTTGCACCAGAAGCAGTTTAGTCATGCTGGCCACAAGACCTGGAAAGCTGTCTGCGGACAAACGCTGGCTCCCTCAGCCTGAAAGCGAGCTGAGTGCTACAACCCCATAGTCGCCTTTGTGATCAAGGTGTCTCCCCTGCCAGGTAAGTCGCCTTTGACTGGACTTAACCATCCAGGATTCCTGTACCTTTACCTATTGTGCTTCAAAGTGCATTCTATTAAAAAGTACACATACGTAATTTGACCATTCTATTTGTTCTAAAATAGTCTCCTTTGACAGGACTTAACTGTCCAGGGGTCCGTTACCTTTTTATTAGCTAGAGGAAATATAATTCCCTGGTGCAATGGAACCAGTGAGCTGGCAATGATATATAAATGAGGAATAACCAAACATGAACATCTTCATTTTCCCTAAATGGCACCTCAAAGACGATTCTTGGCTTGGGATATTTCCCACACGTGCCAAGAGTCTTAAATTATGGAAGTGTTGGGAATTCATCTGGAAACATGGCGAAGAGATGGGCAAGTTCTTCTGTAGTGAACAGCCGCTTTGTACTCAAACACACTCTTCTGGGATTATCTTTACAGACTGGTGGCATCTTTCCAGGGCTTCAGACGAGTGGATTTCCTAACTGCACATGGGGATGCCAAGTAGTGGATCTGGAACCTGCTGCATGCAAAGAATTTGCTCTCTGACTGTGCTGTGAGCAATTGCCGATTTTCACTTAATTTTGCTGAAGCTCTGCGAGAGAATCTGGCAGCCCTTCCTGGTGAAAACAGCTGGCTTGTGGTTCTCTGTGTTTGACTCGCTGGCATCCATAAAAACAGATGTGATTACTGGAGATGGCAGGTTATCAATGAAACGAGCGCAAATCCAAAATTATAGGATTGCAGATAAATGATATGACTGATAAGTAAAATTGGTATTTAGCAGCACTCTGGGGGAGGAGGGAAGGGGTATTAAATATTTAGGATTCTTAGCAGAACCAGATAACAAGATGTAGGTATGCCTGCCAACCTGGAAGCCCTTAAAAAGGGATTAGACAAATTCAGGGGGTGATAGGGGACAAGGCTATCCATTACAACCCATATGGATGTACATTGCCTCCAGTAAATCTCATTGGGAACAAGAGTGGGAGAAGGTTATTGTGCTGATGTTCTGCACAAGTGCTTCTCGTTGGCATGTGGTTGGTCACTGTGAGAATAGAATGCTAGAATTGATTGATTGATTGATTGATTGACTGATTGATTGATTGATTGATATACCACCCTATACCCAGGGGTCTCAGGGCAGTTCACAGAATAAAATCAAGATATAAAACCACAAAATACATAATAAAAATAAAAAGAACAACCCAATAACCCCCCTCCTCCAAAAAACAACAACAACAACACACATTTTGAAAGGGCATAGGATGTAAATCAGATCAACCAAAGGCCTGGTTAAAAAGGGACACTTTTGCCTGGCTCCTAAAGGTGTGTAATGAAGGCGCCAGGCAAACTTCCCTGGGGAGGGCATTCCACAGATGGGGAGCCACTGCAGAGAAGGCCCTGATCTCATATTGCCACCCTCCGGATCTCTCAAGGAGAAGGCACACAAAGGAGGGCCTCAGAAGATGATCTCAGGGTCCGGGTAGGTTCATATGGAAAGAGGCGGTCCTTGAGTTATTGCAATCCTGAGCCATTTAAGGCTTTATAGGTCAAAACCAGCACTTTGAATTGGGCTTGGAAACTAATTGGTAGGCAGTGCAGTCGGACCAGGATGGGTGTAATATGCTCAAACCATCTTGAGCAACCTGGCCGCTGAATTCTGCACCAGCTGAAGTTTCCGAACCGTCTTCAGCCTAGGAAAGCCTGTGGTCTGATCCAAAAATTAGTCATTTCCCGTGCTATTTTTCTAGAAAAAGGGGTGCTGGAACTCACCATGAACACCTCCCTTGTTCTCTTGTAATGCACATGGCACCCATTCAAGAGGTGCAGGAACTGAGTTCCAGTGAGTTCTGGCTGGGGGGGAAAGAGCTGTTCATGTCCATGATCCACAAGCTCTGCTGGTTTCAGTAAAACATCCTCAATCTTGCATGGTCCCCAATCCTCTGAAAAAGCCTTGAGCAGGAGAAATAAACGATGGATTGTGCCCCAAGTTTTTATTCTGAAATACTTGGGTGAAAAAGGATCTAATAACAAGCACAGTTGTACAATATAGTCTTCAGGAGATGATTCGAATGTACCTGTAATTTTGCTCCCTGAAAGTATCGGGGCATGATTTATCTCATTGCCACAACTGGATTCAGACGTGAATGTAAATTGCTGAAGAAGCGGTTTATGAGCTCGGCTTATTCCCATTAGGGAGTCCTGTTTCATAATGAGTAATTGGGGAAACAAGCTTTATTTTTTTTTAATGTATGATAGTGCAACTAATGTACCTTTCTCTGCTTCAGAATTACAGATCTGCACCTTATGAACATGCAGAAGTTAACTGCTATGGCTGTGTAAGCCATTTACTAAGGTTTTATGCTCAAATGATGTAGAATTAATCATGCTCGTAACAATGTTTAAAATGCTTAGGCTGCAGTTCCACACACTGCTAGGGAGCGAGCTCATCCCGCTGGTTTTAGTGGGATTTACGTGTGCATAACTGTAGGCAGGAATGCAGCCATGGAGTTTAAACTGTATCTGTTTTTTATGCTGCTGCTAAAGTAATGCTTTTCTCATTTCATGGATTGAAGCTATTCAGGCTTCTCTGGTGTTAGGGCTTGAGCTGACTAGAGGCGGCGACTCAGCATGTATCACCATCATGCTCTTGCCAAAGGAGAGAACCACAGGGAAGCCAGAAGTGTTCGGTCCCTTCACTTCGTATCAAACTGACAAAAAAAAAAAAAATCCTTATTGATGTGATTGCACACAATTGCATCAAGACTCCTTTGGTGTGTCATTTCACCAATGCTCAGGGCAAATGGGTGCCCTGCAGCAAACAGAATATTGCTGTGATTGCAACAATATTTGTTTTGCATACCATTTTACCTACCGTATTGGCCCGAATATAATCCACGCCCGAATATAAGCCGCAGCTTTAAAATTCAAGGGGGGGGGGAGGCAATACAGTGGTACCTCGGGTTACATACGCTTCAGGTTACATACGCTTCAGGTTACACACTCCGCTAACCTAGAAATAGTGCTTCAGGTTAAGAACTTTGCTTCAGGATAAGAACAGAAATCGGGCTCCCGCGGCGCGGTGGCAGCAGAAGGCCCCATTAGCTAAAGTAGCGCTTCAGGTTAAGTACAGTTTCAGGTTAAGTACAGACCTCCGGAACGAATTAAGTACTTAACCTGAGGTACCACTGTACCCAAATATAAGCCGCTCCCTTAAAATTCTGCAGGCACTCATACTCAGTCCGTTTTACCGTATGTCTGTTTCAGCAGCGATATTGTAAAAGCCGATTTTTCTAAGGTTGCGAATTTATGCCGCACTTTTCACAGTTGGAATTTGGGGAAAATGTGAGGCTTTTATTCAAGCCAATACGGTATTTGCAGAAATTCATGCACACCAAAACAATCTTGATGCACATACAACCCCATATTCTGTTTCGTAGTACAATCAAGTGAAAGATCACAAATCAGAGGGATCGTGTAGTCGAGCTTAAATCTCAAGAGCTTTTGTAATTTTGCAAAGAGGGAAAATATTATGGCTTTGGTGTTTCCCCCCCCCCCCCAATAAAGCATTACCCCTTGTGGGATCTCCTTATGGCTGCACTACACAAGGAACAGAGCCCCTCTTGGGCTTGGAAACTCCAGGGCATTGGAATTGGGAATTACAGATGTGGTATACAAGTTAATAAAATAAATAAAATAAAATAAAATTCACAACCTAGCCAAATGCATGCAATCTAGCCCCCTACCCCTAGGGGTAAAAAGGTAAAGGTACCCCTGCCCGTACGGGCCAGTCTTGACAGACTCTGGGGTTGTGCGCCCATCTCATTTAAGAGGCCAGGGGCCAGCGCTGTCCGGAGACACTTCCGGGTCACGTGGCCAGCGTGACATCGCTGCTCTGGCGAGCCAGAGCCGCACACGGAAACGCCGTTTACCTTCCCACTGGTAAGCGGTCCCTAGAAGCATATCCTGTGCTTTGCCACCACAAGCAAGTTCTATGCATGGATGTGCAGGTCTGTTGAGTGACAGTAACATTGGCACCACAGACTTAGCTTGACTTCCATTACTGCACTGGTGGCAGCTCTGAGAGATGTATCTGCTGCCACCACTAAGGAAGGCAGGTGAGACACAGCACTTCCCCTGTCTAGATAGCGGTTGGCGCTGTGGTCTAAACTACTGAGCCTCTTGGTTTTGCTGAACGGAAGGTTGACAGTTCGAATCCCCGCGACAGAGTGAGCTCCCGTTGCTCTGTCCCAGCTCCTGCCAACCTAGCAGTTCAAAAGAACGCCAGTGCAAGTAGATAAATAGGTACTGCTGTGGCGGGAAGGTAAATGGTGTTTCTATGCACTCTACTATGGTAAAAAATGGATATATAACGGATGGATAATGGTAAAAGATGCAGAAAATCTAATCTTAAATATGGAACCCATAGAGGGATGGAAGGAGTTCCAGAGGTTCAAAAGAACCTTTTACTTAAATAGGTACCACTGTGGTGGGAAGGTAAACAGTGTTTCTATGCACTCTGGTTTCCGTCACAGTGTCCCATTGTGCCAGAAGCGGTTTAGTCATGCTGGCCACATGACCTGGAAAGCTGTCTGTGGACAAACGCCGGTTCCCTCAGCCTGAAAGCAAGATGAGCGCCACAACCCCATAGTTGCCTTTGACTGGACTTAACCGTCCAGGGGTCCTTTACCTTTTACCTTACCTGTCTAGATGATGATGAAGAAGAAACATACATAATACACATAATACACAAAATACATAATCAAAATAAAAACAACAACTCAATAACCCCCACCACAAAAACCCAAGTTTTAAAAGGGCATAGTATCCTCACAACATTTAAAGTAAAGTAGTCTCTCTTCCACTCTCCCTCCTTCCTACTTCCAACCACAGCATAGTCATCCCTGAGGTGATAATAGGATGTCTGGGCTGTAGCATTTCAAAATTCACATGACTGTGTATTCCTCCATGCGGGGGGCGGGGGGGAATCCATCCACGAGGGGGGGGGGAACCTTGTCAGGGAGAAACTCCACTTTAGCCTTCTTATTGACATGCTGGTCTTTTATAGGAAGGGAATTGTTTTTCTTGGAGGAGGGTAAAATTCTGTGAGCTGCTCTATGGGCTTGCCCACACTGAAATTTAATGTTGTTCTGAAGCTGCTTGTGTGCCTTTTGTGTGTGGCAGCATCCACACAACATTCTCCTCAACCAAGTGGCAGCCTATACTTTTCCTCCACTAAACTCAGATTTTGCCAATCTGCAGATAATCTTATAAGAGGAAAAATCCAATATAAATCAGATGATTAACACACACCCCGGAGCGTACTTGGGTGGACCACAAAGCTTTGGGAACTTATGATGGGTGGGGAAGTACAAACTGAAGGGCTGGGGACAGCACCCCCACAGTGTGAATATATCACCTCTGTTATACGAAAATCCTTGGGCTCACTTGGATTGCCAAAGACACCAGCCAAGAATATAGGCTGATCTTTATTCAAAGACTGTTGCTTTGACTTCCACCCACCACATGGAAGAAGCCCAGAACAAAGGATGGCTCCTTATTTTTATAACTTTCCCTTTTTACCCATAACACCCTTAGTAAAGCATCACACTTACATCACATATACATCACAGCTATGTCATAATCTGGGAGGGGTCTTCTGGCAGAAACCTGAGCATCAGGTTTGCCCCCACCCCTCCCTTGACCTCCACTTCACACCCTTTTAGTAAAACAAAAGGTGACTATGTACATTTTCCTGTTCTCCTGGTCAAGTTAAGCACACCAAGATTGTAATCAACTGAGGTTGAGTTTACTATTGTCTCTGGAATAGCTACCTCTCTGGAGCTCAGGGGCCAGGATGCCAGCGATTATCACCCAGGCAAGGAGGCTGCTGAATACGTGGTCTAAAGCTTCAGGGATTATGGCTGCCTCTGCCCATGTCCCAGACTTCCGCCTTGGTAGCCATTCCTTTCCTGAACAGAACAAAGTTGGAATGGCGCAAATCCGATACTGGAGTGATTTTATATGACTCTCTAAAGTTTTCCCATTGAGCCAGTACAGTGGTACCTTGGTTCTCAAATGCCTTGGTTCCCAAACGCCAAAAACCCGGAAGTAAGTATTCCGGTTTTCAAATGTTTTTTGGAAGCTGAATGTCCAATGCGGTTGTCAGCTATTGTTTCTGGGGTGCCTGCACCAATTGGAAGCTGCGCCTTGGTCTTCGAACATTTCGGAGTCAAACGGACTTCTGGAACAGATTAAGTTTGGCACTTTTGTTTTTGCTACTTATTTTGCAATTTTGATTTTGAGGCTTTTCCGGTTAATTTGTTTTTGTGACTGTGTGGATGATAATTTTCATCATCTACAATACTGTTTTATTTATTTTATAGCACAGTACGTTGATTATTGCTTTCATTTTATGGAGCAATGGTCTCGTTAGTTGGTAAAATTCATGTTAAATTGCTGTTTTTGGGGTCGTTTTTAAAAGTCTGGAACAGACTAATCCATTTTGCATTACAGTGGTGCCTTGCAAGACAAAATTAATTCGTTCCGTGAGTCTCTTCGTCTTGCGGTTTTTTTGTCTTGCGAAGCACGACTATTAGCGGCTTAGCGGATTAGCGCTATTAGCGGCTTAGCGGCTATTAGCAGCTTAGCGGCTATTAGCGGCTTAGGAAAAGGAAAAAAGGGGGGGGGAACTCGCAAGAACTCACAAGACGTTTTCATCTTGCAAAGCAAGCCCATAGGGAAATTCATCTTGTGAAGCACCTCAAAAACGGAAAACTCTTTCGTCTAGCGAGTTTTTCGTCTTGCGAGGCATTCGTCTTGCGGGGCACCACTGTACTTACCACGGGAAAGCATGCCTTGGTTTTGGTACGCTTTGGTTTTGGAACGGACTTCTGAAATGCATTAAGTTTGAGAACCAAGGTACCACTGTACATAGATACATTTATCAGTGAATTGTTACATTTAGTAATGTGCAGCAGAGGCCCTTTGAATGGGCAATTGTGTGGTGAAGTGTTTTGTGGGGACATTTCCAGGAGTGCTTGTGTTGATTTTGGTAGTCAGGGAGGGGTATATGGTGTCAGCTGAAGGGGCAATCCCCCCAACCTTTCCATAAATTCCAGTAACAGTTCAAGCATAAACCACTAGTGTGGACGTATCGATATAGATTTCAGAAGCATAAAAAGGAAAGCACTTGTGTATGGAGGAAGCACGCAAACATGCACACAGCCTAGGAATCTGCAGTGGTACAGCCCAGAAATAGGTTTATCATTTTGGTGAGAACAAGGCCCATCCAAAGGGGAATTATGGTTGTCCTTCTAGGCTGTCTCCTGGTCTTTGAGTGAAAGGTTGGTGTAATGGTTATTAGGGGTTGCTCGTGCGTAAGTTACTTCCACTCCTGGCTAGGTAGCCTGGTTAAACCTGTTCTGGCTGGACAGCCCTTCACTTCGTGGCTGTTCAGTCGCTAGCAGAATCCGTCAGTGGGCGTTTCTTGAACTTCTTCCAGCAAAGAAGTTCTTTGACGCCAAGTCTACGCCTACTTTCCCTGCGCGGAAGTCTTCTGAGCAGGGTGGGTGTGGGTAGCGGAGGACCCGTGCTCTCCCCGCTGGTCTCCAGCGAAGAGTCTTGGAGCCCCCTCGCCGATTCTCCCATCTGCCCTCCTCTATCCCTGGTGTTACGCTGATTTCCTTCCCCAGCCGATGAGCTCCCTCTCTCCCTGCTGGGCCCCTCTCCAGCATCGTTTGAGAGCCTTGCCTCCACCTCTGGCTCCGATGTCAGTTCCCTGACAGTTGGATATCAGGGGTCAGCAAACTTTTTCAGCAGGAGGCTGGTCCACTGTCCCTCAGATCTTGGGGGGGGGGCAGACTATATTTTGAAAAATAAATAACAAATTCCTATGCCCCACAAATAACCCAGAGATGCATTTTAAATAAAAGCACACATTCACCAGGCAGGCCCCACAAATAACCCTGGGGTGAATTTTAAATAAAAGGACACATTCTTCTCTTGTAAAAACATGCTGATTCCCGGACCATCTGCGGGCCAGATTTAGAAGGCGATTGGGCTGGATCCGGCCCCCAGGCCTTAGTTGGCCTACCTATGGATAAAATGATCAAATCAACAGAAAATATAATTTTAAAAATGATATGGGCTTCCCATGCTACTGTGCTATGAAAGTATATAAGAAAGGGCTGCTTCCTTCTGCTGTGTGTTTGCTGTTTGCAGACTCCAGCATCGCTATGTCGCCTGACAGAAACAGAGTGTTTTTTCTATAACCAAAGGGAAAGGGGGGGGGAGTATTTGCAAGCAACATCTGAGAAGCAACGGACAAAGGAGTGCAAGGTAAACTTCTGTCAGTGAAACATGAAGGTATAACAAGTTTATGGCCGCTGATAAATGATGTTTAGCGGTAAGCTAAACTGTTGATACCTACATTTTCTGCAGCATTGTTGTGCTTGTGTATACGCTATGAAAAATAGCAGCTCTAGCCAAACACTCGGCGCCTATGCAAAAAGCATCTTGTGCACTGTGTAAAATCCATACTGTTGAGCATTTAGTTCCATCTCTTCTATGTACCGCCCTTGTTTCTGCTGAATAGTTCGGCTGCTTATCTCAAATTTTCTCCCATTTGTTTACTGAAATTCCAGGCAGCTTGCTCAGGAGATTCTTAAGCCAGAGCAGGCTGCCTAGAAATTCAGTAAATAAAGGAAAGGGCTGGGAGAGAGAGGGAGAGAGAGAGAGAGAGAATCAATGTCCAGCACTAACAAGAATTTCACAGCACAAAGGCAGAGAAATAACTTGGGAAAAGAAGCACGTAGAGAATGCCAGAAATGGTTTGCGCATTCCGCGGGGGCAATAAATAGTCATATACGTAGGGCGCTGTGTGCTTTGCACATAAAATACCATTAAATCCCATGGCAAGAATGCGGAAGAGAAGAATTTGATGGCATGCATAAATTATGCAGATTAGCGCTGTAATTCTTCGATCTGCATAATTCCTTTATGAGCACAATGTTGCCCATGGAAACCTCACTTCTGGGCACTGGGAATTTCTCACGCACTTGGGCCACATGTGTACCCAGAGGTGCCGAGTTCTGCATGACATTGGGGGCGGAGCTTGTTTTGTGTGTGTGATGTCACATGTGACACACACATGTGACACACACGTGTGACGTCGTGCATGTCAGGAGGCGGCAGCAAGGCCCAGCAAGCAAATTCTTTGGGGGAGCTGAGCTGTCCTCAGCAGCATTGAGTTAGCGCCTATGTCTGTATCACATGTGCAAAGAATGTTTAAAGAATCGGGGGGGGGCATCATCCAGTACCTTGGACAAACGACAGTTCTCTTTTTGTTAGTAATTGTTATTAAATCTTCCAATTTACATTTCAAAATATTCATTTAAACAACCTTAAATCAATGACTTCCCTTCTTCTCTTTCTGTGGTTCATTTTGAATGCCATACATCCCTGCATATTTTACATGAACTAAACCATTCAGTAATCCATTGTTACATCCATCAATACTGTACTTATTTACACTGCTGAATTTATCTTAATGCTACCAGTTTTTAAATAAACACGGTTTTCACCCATATATTCAGTAAACATTTTCCGGTCTTCTTTAAACATACATTCTTCTTGTTCTCTTATTCTATATGTTAAATCTTCAAGCTGTGTGTATTCCATCGATTTAAGTTGCCATTCTTCTTTGGTTGTGACCTAGCTCTTTTTCCATTTTTTGGACTAATGAAACACAGGCCACAGTTATAGCATACATAAATAGTATTTTTTGACACCTGAGAATTTCCCTCTGAATTATCCCCAACAAAAAGGACTCTGGTTTTTTTCTGGAAAGGTAAGTTTAAATGTTCTTTTCAATTCATTATATATCATTTCCCAATATTATTTTACCCTTTTACAAGTATACCACATATTATAAAACATACCCTTAACCTTGCTACATCTCCTGCACTTATCTGATTGTTGAATCAGAACAAACTACACTTCTCAAGATTCTTTGAATGAAGCAAGATGAGCGCCACAACCCCATAGTCACCTTTGACTGGACTTAACTGTCCAGGGGTCCTGAAGGAGCATCTTCATCCCCATCGTTCAGCCCAGACACTGAGGTCCAGCCTCTGAGGACCTTCTGGTGGTTCCCTCACTGCAAGAAGTGAGGTTATAGGGAACCAGGGAGAAGGCCTTCTCAGTAGTGATGCCCACCCTGGGGAACGCCCTCCCATCAGATGTCAAGGAAATAAACAAGTATCTGAATTTTTGAAGATATTTGAAGGCAGCCATTCAGGGAAGTTTTGAATGATTGATCGTGTTTTTAATATTCTGTTGGGAGCCGCCCAGAGTGGCTGGGGAAACCCAGCCAGATGGGCAGGGTATAAATAATAAATTGTTGTTGTTGTTGTTGTTGTTGTTGTTACAAATAAAATCCAACTGTGGATTTTGCTTATAGAGGACCTCTCTATAGGACTGTCCTGGTATTAGTTGGGTCAAGAGTGGGACATAAATATTTTAACATAAATAAGATGAGTCGGATTTCACTAGCAGCAATTACCCTGTAAGGTTGGCTAGCCTGAGAGGCAGTTACTGGCCCAAGGTCACCCAGTGAGTTTTATGGCCAGGTGGGAATTTGAAGCCTGGCCTCCCAGATCCTAGCCTGACACTCTAATCACTAAAGCACCCTGGTATCACATCACAGTCCTGACCAGTTTACACTAGCAAAGCAGGGAGCGGTTTGGAAATGCAGGAAATGATGTGCTGAGTGAAGATGCCCTTTTCCCGCACTTTCACTTGCCATCTCGCAAAAGTGCATTGCTTGCATAAGTGCACCCCCTCCAAAAAAAGGATGGAAGTCCAACTGCATATAAATGACAAAAAAAAAGTATAATGTAGTGACCCTTTTAAAGGTAAAGGGACCAATGACCATTAGGTCCAGTCACGGACTACTCTGGGGTTGCGGCGCTCATCTCGCTTTATTGGCCAAGGAAGCCGGCGTACAACTTCCGGGTCATGTGACCAGCATGACTAAGCCGCTTCTGGCAAACCAGAGCAGCGCACGGAAACACTGTTTACCTTCCCGCCGGAGCGGTACCTATTTATCTACGCACTTTGATGTGCTTTCGAACTGCTAGGTTGGCAGGAGCAGGGACCGAGCAACGGGAGCTCACCCCATCACGGGGATTCGATCCGCCGACCTTCTGATTGGCAAGTCCTAGACTTTGTGGTTTAACCCACAGCGCCACCCGCGTTCCTAGTGACCCTTTTAGGCATGTCCTTCTAAGAAAGAAGAAAACCAGGGGTGATGATTTGCCTCCCGCAACACCTTTCCACACATGGATGCATTTGAAATGTGGGTGAGCATTCTGGGATGTTCGCAAGAAAAATAACTTTCGCATGGAAGTACAATTACCATCCTGATTCCAGTTGCTTGTTACAGAAGAACATGACTGCGTAGCACTGAAAGCTCCATGTGTGAAGCATCTACAGTTAGAAAACAATACCCTGATTTATCCACAGAAATGCTCTATATAACCAAAATGTAGATGCAGGCTTTCTTCTTCTTCTTCCTTTTTTCAAGACAGCACAATAGACTCCTCTCATCTTTCCCTCTGGGGGCTGAGGCAAGCTGGCAACAGCTTATTACTAAAATATTTGGAGGCTACAGAATAGGTTTCAGTTGTCAAGCACATGACAATGAATTCACGAGGATGGAGGACTGCGCGCTTATTTATAGGTCTGCTTGCTATAGATCTGTTTGCTATGGATTGTACGTGCCGGAGATGCATGAGCCCCGGCATTCTCATTTTGATACAACCCAAAAGGCGGTCAGTGGAGGTGTGATGGTGCTTTTTCCTTCGCAGAGAGGGGGGGAGGGGCAGGTTGTGGAGGCTTCACCAAATGGCAAACTTCATCACACCTCCATTAATGGGAGTTATGACCCTGAGATATGGGAGCCATGTTGAAGGTAAACATTTTAAAGCTTTTGCTAGGCCTATTATTTTTACTTATGACACAGCCACCTATGTGTTAACAGCCTCATCAGTCAGGAAATGAAGGCCTGCAGTCTGCCGGCTGGGTAGTCAATGGATGCATTACATGAATTATTAAGAACCCCTTTTTTTGTAATTTTCAAGATGTGGTTCCTTAACTCTGGGAGGGATGTAATGCCACATACAAGACTTGAAGGTGTTCCCTCCCCCCCCCCGCCCCCGTAAAATAAAAAAAAGGTATTTGAGGAGATGGGGGGAAAGGGATTTATCTTTCTCCTCCGCCCCCCAAATTCCCTTCTTTCCTTTCAAGAAGTGGGAGAATGGAATGCAATTAATGTGACAGGTCTGCAGCAGACATAATGGCATTACCATTACCGACTGGCCAGCTCAGCGATATGTTTTTAGTGTTTTTACGGTACCGCAACATGGAGAGAGATCACCTTCCATCCGACTGAGTCAGCTGAACAAGCCAGAGAACGGTGAGAAGAACACACACACAGCATTAAGAAGGTTTAATGCCAAAATCAATGTGATGTGCCTTTCCCCTTATTTGGGGGGGGGGGCGGAATCCATAAAAACTAAAGGCTCTTCGTGGTTAAGAGACCCGCTTTGCCCATTTTCATTCATGGAATCTGTATTAAATTAAAGATATATCTTTACACCAGCCTCATGATTTGGTGGAGGTATCTACGCTGTGACATTCTCATGAATACCAAATGAATGTATTAGGTTATAATGAATACAAATGAATTAGTGATGAGGTGGGAATTATGAATACCATTTACAGTGCCGTAGACACAATAATCTTTTTTTATAAGAGAGAGAAAACACCTTGCACCACACCTCCTTATACAATGTCCATCAGTGAACAGCCCTAAAAGATAAAGTGGTACATTCCAGCACATCAGCTCCATCTGCTGCATCAAGAATAGAACATAAGCCTTTACTCTGATAAACCCAAGTTGTGTGCTCAGGCTCAGTCAGCCTGCTGCCTGCTGCCTTGTGTATGTGATTAAGAAACATGGGACAACACTCTTGGATCAAAACAGGTTGCAACTTTATTGACTACAGATGTAAGTTGGGTGATTTCCCACTTTGTCTGCCCACCTGCTGATAGGAGGCGCAATTCTGGGGTAGGATTGCCCTATGACTTACAACAAATAGGCCAACCCAGCAGAATAGCTGATTTGGGAGTTCTATGGCCTTTAGCTGCTGCCTGGGCCTAAGGACAAAATCATCTCCCCTAGGAAGGGGTGTAGCGTGGGGAAGGCCAATGTTAGGGACTGGACTGAGGAGGAATGGTGGGGACCGCCCCCCCCTCCTTCTGAACCTTCCCGAGAAGAGGAGGGCAGTATAGATTTAGAACAGTGGTTTGCAGAAGGGCATAGTTCAGAGGCTACAGAGGGGGAAAGCTGGGAAATATTGGGAGAGGGGCAGCAGGAAGAAGAAGAAGCACCAGAGGAGAGTGTCTTTAGAATGCATTCCTGACCCCCTCCCCCTCTCCCAGGACCTGGTGTGCACTGCGGGTAGTAGAACAGAAAGCTCAGGGTGTGATGGCCTGGGATTCGGACTCGGATGCTGAATCTGAGGGATCCCAGCCTGCACAGGATTCCCCGCTTCCAGAACCAGCTGAGCCAGGGCTGGGGCATGAGCCTGAAGGGTCCTCACTTGTGCAGCGTCCTCAGGTGCAGGCATCAGCTGAGTCTGCTCTGGCTCCCTGAGGTGATGGAGGACCCATTGCCTGCAGGTGCTCCACTCTCAGAGAAAGCTGAGGTTGCCTCTGGGTCCAATAACCCTCCAGCCTCTCCTGAGCTACAGAGGCTCAGGGCAGAGAGGCAGAGGGAACTAAGTTCCCGCAGGAGGAGTGCTCGCCTCCAGGCCAGGAGAGGCGAGTCACCAGAGGATCGGGGCCGCCCTATGCCTCAGGGCAGATAAAAGCCGGCCAGCCCCAGTCCCAAGTTGTGGGAGCAACATTGTTGGTTGCTAGTTCCTGCCTGAGCTCTGTCCTGCTTTCCTGCCTGAGCTTCTGACCAGCCCTGGCTCCCTGCTTGCATGCCTGATCCTGACTTCACCCGACTCCCTGCCCTGCACCCAGCTTCAGCTATTACGGACTGCCTCCACGTTGCACCTTGACCATGGACCGGACTTGGACTTTGCCTCTCAGGTAACCCACGGAACCAGCACACAGAGGCAGAAAGCTCAGATTAGCCAACACAGGGGTGATGTAGAATAGGAGAGACGTTGGGGGAAGGGGACTTTACGTGAAGCATTGCCATTATCTGAGATAGATGGCATCTCTACATCTCTCTCTGTGAATATTGAATAAAGACTTGGTAAGAATTCTTCGTATTTATCTGCTTCTTGGCTGTCACCGTGGGAGGGAGCAGATTCCCTGGAGCCTGACAGCCAGGGGGTTGTCATGGTTGTCATGGGGTGTGAGCCAGGCACCCCCCTGCAAAGATCTCCATCCTGCCTGCCGCTGGGGGTCTCGGGGCCCTTGGGGCATCTGGCCTGCTCATCAAAGGCCATGTCGGCTGGCAGGGCTCCCACTGAATGGTTGGGCAGGCAGGCTATGCAGCATGACACCCTGAACCCTCTGTGCCCCATGCCTGCGTGGCAGCAGCAGCAGTTAGGGTTTGGCTGGCATGGTGGGCTTTATTCACCATCACACCCAGTCCTACCTGGTGTGCATGCACTCTGGGGACCAATAAAGGATGCAATGTCGCTGCCCCTAGCATCCCTTTAATGGGATACCCCACTTTCTGGAATAATAATAATAATAATAATAATAATAATAATAATGTATTATTTATACCCCGCCCACTCTGGGCGACTTCCAACAAAACCCTAAAATACAATAACCTATTAAACATTAAAAGCTTCCCTAAACAGGGCTGCCTTTAGATATCTTCTAAAAGTTTGGTAGTTATTTTTCTCTTTGACATCTGGTGGGAAGGCGTTCCACAGGGTGGGCCCCACTACCAAAAAGGCCCTCTGCCTGGTTCCCTGTAACTTGGCTTCTTGCAGTGAGGGAACCACCAGAAGGCCCTCGGCGCTGGACCTCAGTGTCTGAGCAGAATGATGGAGGTGGAGACACTCCTTCAGGTATACTGGACCGAGGCCATTTGGAAGAGTTAGGCAAAGCCATACAACCTTCCTACTTCCGATTAACTACCATGGATCCCATCCAATGCCTTAAACACCATCCAAGCTGAACCCTTCTTGCATGACACGCCGCCCAACTACTCACATCTGCAACAAACTCTTCAAGCTATTGCACAAGTCTGATAGCCATAGTTCATTACCCATAGGGAGGTAACATAATGTCGTGAACATGCCAGCCCAAAGCCAAGATGTAGTGCCTGAAATAGAAAGCAGGCAGACGCAGAGAGAGCAGAGGGGCTGGCATACTTCTCAGACAGTTGAAACAGGTGGGTTGTCAATCCCTCCTCTTTCAGGAGCTGGCAGAAATGAAACTTATCTGATTTGGCAGAGCAGGCTGGAGAGCAGCCAGCTCTTGCAAGAAGCACAGTCATACCTGGCACAAAAGAGACTGAGCAGTTCCTCACAGGAAGACTAGGCAGCTAACACCATTAGTCCCAAACCTAGGTGGATAGGGAAAGTCCTAGAAAGAAAACAAGCCCCAAAACGTAAGGAGCAGAAACCGGAAGGACTCTTCAGAAGGGTCAACTTGATTGTGATGAATGGACTCTCCGATAAAGCGGTTGGAGGCTAATTGCTGCTTGCAATAAATCTACCAGTTAATTATGTCTTGTGTGCTGTTATCAAGCCAGCTGCCAGCCCACGCTTGACACATAAGTCTTTACTCTGATAAAAGTTCTAGGTGCTACAGCCCATGTTGAAGATTTCCATCCTGTGTGTGTTATGAAGCAAAAGCTGCACATGCACAGCATACAAGCATTTTGATTAAAGCAACAGGTTTCAGAAAAGTGAGTCTAGATCCGCAGGGGAAATTTGCTTTTAAAAAGGTGCTCCCTTGCTGTGCAATATGTTTCTCGATTAAGGCAGCTGCACGGAATGGCAAAGGACATCACAGCATTTCTGTTTTTGGGCAACTGGCCAGAATCGTGCATGGTAGCAAGCCAGACAGATTTTCCATGGGAAAAGATGCAGACTTAGCCTATGAATCAAACAAACAATTTTTTAAGAAGTCTACCCTTGCAATCATTGCATATATGTTTTGCACATAAATGTCCCAAGCATGACACTTTTCAGAATGGCAGAAACAGCTGCAGAAATAATGAGAAAAGGTTTCACACAGATCTAGTTTATACTGACTCCATCAGTGTTTTCTTAAAATAAAAAGGCATTGTAACCCAACAGCCTTTATGCCTCTTGCCCTCTCTGATATTAAAAAAAAAACTCATTTTGAGAAATCCATCCAATATGGATTACACTGCACACACTTGCCCCCTAATTTCTCACCATACTTAATTTTTAAAATTTATTAATTAAAAGATTTATGCCCATCCTCTCATTTAAAAGCCATCTATTCATTGAAATAATTCATATGCTGCCTTTCAGGGCAAAACTTTTACAATGAGACTTACAAAAAGCAATTAAAGCCACAAAAATTAATTTTAAAACAAATAGAATGGTCAAATTACGTATGTGTACTTTTAAATAAAATGCACTTTGAAGCACAATAGGTAAAGGTACAGGACCCTTAGACAGTTAAGTCCAGTCAAAGGCAATTATGGGGTTGCGGCGCTTATCTCGCTTTCAGGCTGAGGGAGCTGGCGTTTGTCCACAAACAGCTTTCCGGTCATGTGGAAACTGCTTCTGGCACAACAAGACACCGTGACGGAAACCAGAGCACACAGAAACACTGTCTACCTTCCCGCTGCAGTGGTACCTATTTATCTACTTGCACTGGCGTGCTTTCAAACTCTGTTAGCAGGAGCTGGGTCAGAGCAATGGGAGCTCACCCCATCGTGCGGATTTGAACTGCCAGCCTTCTGATTGGCAAGCCCAAGAGGCTCAGTGGTTTAGACCACAGCACCACCCACAAACTTGAAGCACAATATCAGCAATTAGAACAATAAAGATAATAACATCCCAACTAACTATCAGATGCATCAAAGAATGAAAACATCTTAATGATGGGAGCAGGTGGCCCTCTAAGTTTCCTGATCCTACGCTGCTTAGGGCTGTGTCAGTTGCCAAGAATGTGGGAGAGACCATTTTATTCTTCTTTCTTCTGTGTTTGACCTTCTTGTCCAAGCTGAGCTCACACTGGGGGCCAATTGTAGCATAGAATTCTTCTGCCAATCTCTTGGCCCCTAGACTGAGGATAATACTAAGGTTCATTAGTAAACAGGTCCATTCAAAGAATGAAAAAGTTCACCCAATAGGATAATGGCCACAGGGGAGAAATCTCTCTTGTCCGGTCAGCGAATCACTTATAGTTATCACCCAACAACTAGCTGAAAATAATATACGTTGCACTGACAGTGTGTCAGGCACTCAAGTACTTAGCTAGCAAGTACTTGGGAGAGAAAGACTAGCAGCAGAACAGCAAGCAGATGGAAGAAAATCAGGTAGATGACAGGCTAGTCAGTGACAGGTAAGTAACGTTTGTCTGGGAATATGATAGTCTTCTAAGCAACACATTGCTCAAGCTGTGAGAAAGCTGCCTTTCTGGGAGCTCTGCTCTATAAACACGGTTTTAACAATGAGTCTGCAAGTGACTGTGGAAGCCAATTCTGGATCCACATGTCCTTCCAAGTGGGGACATTGGTTTCCAGGCAGGAGTTGATCACGGTGTGGATTTGCCAAGAGTGCCTTCCTCTTAGCACGTTTCTCCCTTTCATCCTGAGTCTGAACATCTTCAAAGTCCACGACACCTTTGGTAAAGGCTGTTCTCCAACTGGAGCGCTCACAGGCAAATGTTCCCAATTGTTGGTGTTTATACTACATTTTTTTAGATTTGCCTTGAGGCAGTCTTTTAACCTCTTTTGTTGACCACCAGCATTGCGCTTTCCATTTTTATGTTCAGAATAGAGTAGTTGCTTTTGAAGACAATAATCAGGCATCCATACAACATGACCAGTCCAATGATGTTGATGTTGAAGAATCATTGCTTTGACACTGGTGATGATCTTTGCTTCTTCCAGTACACTAGTATTAGTTTGCCTGTCTTCCCAAGTGATGTGTAAAAATTTTCAGGAACAGAGTACCCAACACTCAACTCTCCTTGTATGAACTCCACAGAGCCTGTCATATCTAAATGGTACACTGGAAAGCTGAAGGAAATGAAAGTTTGGCTGATTTAACATGAAGCACCATGGCTCACCTGAAGGGTAGTGTGGATGGTGGAATTCCAGATGAAGAGAAATAATAATACCACTCTATTTCACCTTAGTCAGACCACACCTGGAATACTGTGTTCAGTTCTGGGTGCCACAATTTAAAAAGGAGGTTGACAAGCTGGAACATGTGCAGAGGAAGGTGACCATGGTGATCAAGGATCTGGAAACCAAGCCTTATGAGGAACAGTTCAGGGAGTTGGGTATGTTTAGCCTGCAAGAGAGGAGACTGAGAGGAGATAGCCATCTTCAAGTATCTAAAGGGCTGTCATATGGAGGACGGAGCAAGCTTGTTTCCTCCTGTTCCAGAGGCTAGAACCCAAACCAATGACTTTGAGGTACAAGAAAGGAGGTTCTAGCTAAACATCAGGAAGAACTTTCTGACAACAAAAGCTGTTCGATAGTGGAACAGACTCCCTCAGAAGGTGGTGGGCTCTCCTTCCTAAGGAGATTTCTAAGCAGAGATTGGATGGCCATCTGTCATGTTGGACTAGACGACCATGGGGGTCAGGGCCAGCTTACCCATAGGTGCTGGGGGTGCGTGGCACCTGGGCCCCGGGCTCTCAGGGGTGCCAGGCCGAGAGTCCGGGGCTGAGATTTGGAGTCTGGGGATTGAAGAGCCAGGCCAGTCGACAGCCAAGCAGAACAGAGCATGCTTTTTTTGCTGTGGGTGCTGAGGCAGCCAGCTGGGTCCACCCTCCTGCACACCTGGGATTGGTGAGCCATTGAGAGGCCTACCCAGCACACGTACACTGCTCACACGAGTCGTGCAGCTTGGGAGAGAGTTGTGTGACCCCCCAAAAAAAGGAAAAGCTCAACAACTCTGAGCTGCCCCCCTAAAAAAAGCTCAACAGCCCCCCCATTCAAACTCTACTATTCTATGATTCTATCATCCAACATACAAAAAGCGATCAGATTTGGGTTGGAGTTCAGCTTTGGAATCAGATTTCATGGTGTAATAATAATAATAATAATAATAATAATAATAATAATAATAATAATAATTTATTATTTATACCCCGCCCATCTGGCTGGGCTTCCCCAGCCACTCTGGGCGGCTTCCAACAAAATATTAAAATACAGTAATGCATCAAACATTAAAAGCTTCCCTAAATATGTCTTCTAAAAGACTGGTAGTTGTTGTTCTCTTTGACATCTGGTGGGAGGGCGCTACTACCGAGAAGGCCCTCTGCCTGGTTCCCTGTACTTGGCTTTTCACAGGGAGGGAACCGCCGGAAGGCCCTCGGCCCTGGACCTCAGTGTCCGGGTAGAACGATGGGGGTGGAGACCGAGGCCGTTTAGGGCTTTAAAGGTCAGCACCAACACTTTGAATTGTGTTGTAGCCTGTTACTCGTTCTTTTTACATGGGAACCCAATAGCAGAACACACTAAATTCTAGGGTGGGCAAGAGTTGTTTTTAATCTGGATTTCCATTTAAGAAAATTGGTTACATAAGCAGCAGGTTAACAAAAGCTATGTTGCTAAGTAACGAGACTCTGAGGTCAGGGCAGGCTTAATTCCGTACCGCAAGAAACACTATAATTACCTACAAGAGACAAACAAACAAAACAAAACCCACAGTTGGATAAATAGTATTGTCTTTGCATGGAAAATACTGCCATTTCTCTGAAAACAAGGGCTCTCAGCAGATTAAATAAGTTTTAGACAATTAATCGTGCACATGATGAATTCGTATATTATTCATTCAGTCATTTTATTTGTATCCTGCTTTCCCACAAAAGAGATCATGTTCAATATAGCTTAGAACAAAGAAACAGAGATGCATTTCAAGCAACCACAAAAACAATTTCATAATAACATAGCAAAACAAAAATGTAAAAAGAGACCAAAAAAACCCCACATTCCAATATTATAACAGGATTACTTAAAACAACATGCAGCATCCAAAAGCAAAAAATAATAACAAGGGAGACAATGATAACAAGATACATTGGGGAACATGAGAGAAATGGAAACCAATGTCACTCATTGTTAGAAATGCCTTGTTTTCTATTCCCCCTTTCAGTTTCACAAAACTCAAGAAAATAATCAGCTCCACCAATTAAAATTGAACCCTACTGATTCATGAAGTAAGGCTGAAATCCTAAACCCCACAGGGATGGGTAGTTTCTTTCAGTTTCTCAATCTTAAATTCAGTGCTATGCATATTCACGTCAGTTTGCAATATTTCTTTTAAAGTGCTAATGATAATTCCTCAGCGTCTTAGTGGAAATTTCAACTCATACACCCATTTTCGAAAAAGCAACATTCCCCTTCTGAATTTCAAAAGATGGCTGTTTCCGTGCACAGATTGTTTACAGAAAGAGCAAGTTAGGTAGCCTTTAAACACAAACTCAAATTCTCCTCCATTCCCAGTCCTATTGAATGCCACAGGACTTACTTCTGAGTAGACATGGCTGGGATTGATTTGTAAAGCTTTAGTTGATTAAGCTACTAATTAGATTTTAAAGCTCACAACCCTTTGTGGGGGACGACCGAGTTACACTTTCTTGCCTGGAGATTTTAAAAGTTGCCCTCTGGTATTCAGCAATTCTTTCAGACAGAATGTTCTTGTGCCACCCTGAATGCTGCCAGCACATCCTGTCCTGCAAATTAAATATTATAACAGCAGCTACCCACCAACTGCTCGAAGACAAGAGACTATAAACAGGGAAAGTTACTTCTGTCTCCTTCAAATATACAAGCAGTTCATGGTTGCCCTTTTCCCAAGTATGTATGCAAGCAGGGAAAGATAATTTTTGATGGGAACTTTTTTATTATTAAACAGCACACATTTGTCTTTGTTCTAATTGCAAAGTTGCGGCACGGAACATTTCATTCTTTTTCAGTAATATGTCCTTCACAGTCTCCCCTGCAGCCTCCTTATATTTAATATATTCCCTTCTTCTGCTTTCCAACTCTGCTCTTTTACCTGTCCATCAACCCTCCAAACTACAGATCCAAGTACTACTTTTTCCCATCTCTCTCTCTCTCCCCTCCCCCTCATTTCTCTAGACAAAAAGGAACTTTTCCGTTTGATCCTTTCATGGCAGAAAAGAGAAGTGGGAGTTGTAATGGCTTTAATAAAACCTTCAGCCAATGTTAAGCAACCCTTTCCATGAAATTACACTTCCCCGGGATGAAAACACATGCCTTGCATAAAGAATGTTTCTTCCTACATTTCAGCCCACAGCTGCTTTCTAAAGTCTGTTCATATTCCCTTAATTTGGGGTGTCAGTAAATATAGGGAAGAGAATGGAACTATGAATAAATTGTTTGCATTATGTAATCTTGACTTGAAGGCAGAAGGGGGAAATGGAGGTACCTTCTCCCAGAATTCATAAAGCTAAACCCGAAACAGTGATGTGGAGACCCCACTGGTATTTTGGGAGACACTCCCGGCCTCCACCCCCCCAAAAAAAATTCCACTAGCTTATCAACATATATGTTTATTTCCCTAGATGAAGCCAAAGGAACCTGTACATTTGCTGTGAATATTGCATTAGGAGAAATCTAGTGACAGAAATCTACTGATATGGTTTGGACTACATGAGAGCACAGCGACCACCATCTTGCCCCCCTCCAAGTGCTTTTTTGGGACCACAATATCATGTGGCATCTCAAAATGTGTTTTGTGGTGCCAAAAAAGGCACATCTTTTAGGCTTCATTATCTCAT
Source organism: Podarcis cretensis (assembly GCF_951804945.1). Taxonomy (NCBI): domain Eukaryota; kingdom Metazoa; phylum Chordata; class Lepidosauria; order Squamata; family Lacertidae; genus Podarcis; species Podarcis cretensis. The sequence goes on from NC_137178.1 coordinate 67,645,632, forward strand.
AAAGGTCACATGACTCACATGGAAGCAAAGCCAAGAAGATGCATGTCCCAGTTTCGGAACTCAACATGCTATACCCTCCAACATTTCTCCAGTGAAAATAGGGACATCCCATTCCATAATGATAATTTTACTATTTATACCCCACATATCTTACTGGGTTGTCCCAGCACTCTGAGCAGCTCCCAACATATATAAAAAACATAATAAAACATTATTATTATTATTATTTAAAATTCCCTCTACCGGATCACCGTCAGACAGCTCAGGAGTTAGATAACTCCATACCTTCCAACATTTATCCAGTGAAAATAGGGACCTGCTACCATACCCTCCAACATTTCTCCAGTGAAAATAGGGGCATCCTAAGGAAAATCGGGACATTCTTGTCAGGAGTTTGTCCTACACTCGAATAGGACCCTGGTAGAGACACATGCCTGACTGGCATGTTCTCTCCCTCCTGGTTGATCGTTCGGGAGCTTCAAAAGCTTTCTTCTGCCTGAACATCACAGCGATCGATGCCAACAGACATCGGCACACTTAGGGATCCACAGAGTCTTCGCAGCTTGCGTAACAGACCTCAGCAACTCAGCATTTTGGCTAATCTACTTTATTTACATATAAACACACACAGAGCACTGCAACATGGCTCCCTCTCTCTCTAGCATCAGACAGCAAAGAGAGAAAGAACAAAGGACAATAGTCCCACTTCACGGAACACAGTAACACAAATATCCTGTCTCTGTCCCTTCCCACTCTGTGGAGTCAAAACACACACTGCCATGTGATAGACAAAAATCCCATGACTGCAATCATGGAGCAGGAATTCTAACAATTCTGGGATCAAATCAGAAACCAGGATGGCTTCTCTAAATCAGGAGTGTCCCTGGAAAATAGGGACACTTGGAGGGTCTAACATGTTGGAGGGTATGGTACTTGGATAAAAGTTGCGGAGTAAGATGGCACAATGATTCTATAGCCAGTTAACAAAAGGAAATTGAAATAACACAGGAAACTGCCTTCTACAGAGTGAGACCATTGCTCCATCTAGCCCCTTCCCGCCTACATTGACACAGCCATTCTCCAGGATTTCAGACAGAATTCTTTCCCAACCTTACCTGTATGGGATTCAACCTGTGCCCTTCCTTCCATATGAGCTGAGACCTCTCCGAAACAAATCCCTCTATTGAGAACGTTGCTCCATTAAAACCTTTTAAACTGCAAGGACATTGTGCCTCAAGTATTTATGGATGATGTACATCCTTAAACAAATGAAGTTTGCAAAGAAATGACTTTTGCTCTGAAACTCTGGGACATGTAACTACCCCAAGAAAAGCAGACCCGCAGATGTAATTTACTCAGGAACTAGGACAGTTTTTGCATCCTTCTGCCAGAGGAAGAAGAAACAATTGCCTACAGCCAGTCAGGCAGCTATAATTCTTAATTACACTGCAGACATTTAAAAACGTTGCTCTTATTAGGACTATTAGAACTCACTTAGCTGTAGTTTCAACTTATAATTTCAGTCCTCGTGAAAGGAATGTAACCATTAACATTGCCTAAATCCTGATTTCGTTTGCTAGTAAATTTACAGAGTGGTAGTGTGAGACTAATATGAACAGTGACAGAATCCTCTACTGAGACCATGTAAATTACCAGTTGAGGGGGAGAGGGAATGCTTTTTACAGGGAAATTGCCTTTTTTGCTACTTTTTAGATGAAGAACAGAAGACTGAACTTTCGCAAAATAGGTTCAGCTTAAACATACAAGTCAGTTGCCAGGGTTTCAACATATTCTTGTGTCCCTACGAAGTAGAAATAAGGAATTTGGGGAAAGATGATGGATATGGAGAGATCAAGCATGCCGGGTGGACTTTTATTTTATTTTTATTTGGAAAAAAAGAATTTCATCAGCTTCCACCTACCCCATTCCCCAGCTAGCTCTTCTCAAATTCCAAATCTGTATCTTGTAGAGTTGTGTGTGTGTGTTGGAATGGTTTTAGCACATCAATAAAACCTTTGCTCCTAATAGCTGAAAATGTTCTGTGATATTTGGGATTTGTGACCAGAATCCAGTTAATATTAATCTGGGTAGATTGCATTATGTAATCTAAAACACAGCCTCAGAAGTTTCCATGTATACATATGCTGACTATTCCAACTGAGGTGTCATTTCAATGCCATATCACTAGACAATGTTTCATCCTTCCTGAAAGAGGCATGGTGTATAAGTAAATGGGATGTAAGAAAGAAGCAGCCAGTTGGGTATGGACCCCCTTGCACAGATGGGTCTGGATGGGTGTTCTCAGGCACAGGGTCTAATCCTCAGGGCATGTGGGTTTTCCCTTCAGAAATGCAACCAAACTGTGGCCACCAAATCTTCCTAGTTGCTAATGAACCTTTTCCTTGATCCACCTCTGTAATATCTCCTCAAATAACTCACTGAAATTGGTTTATCTACAGCAGGTTTAATAGCTTAGAAGTCCTCCACCACCCATCACTAGCATTGCTTAAAAAGAGTAAATAAAATACACAAAGGTCCTCTTGGTAAAGAAAAAAAAGGTTCTTTATTTGCAGTTTCTTCATATTTGGGTGGCTTTGGGTTCATGGCTGCTTCATGCAGGAGAGAGAGAGAGAGAGGAAGGGGCAGAGCTTAGGAGTTTAGCAGAAAACCCAAAAGTGTATTTTCCCAGACTATCCATTTTTCTCAACCCTGCCTTTTGCTGGCTGGAGGCATGTACGGTTACTTATCGCCAACAGTTATTTGACCATGACAGTGATTTTATTTCTGGAGACCTAGGAGAAAAGCCTAAAGAATAGCAACTGTAGGTCTCCATAAATGAAGTCTCTGTGGTGGGCAGATAATTGTTGGCGATAAGCAACATTACATGCCTCCAGTCAGCAGAAGGCAGGGCTGAGGTAAATTATGGTGTATTTTGGTGATGGGTCCTCCCACAATTATGGTGTATTTTTCTCTGCAACATCTTCCTGTAAGGCAAAGGTCTGACAACTTTTTTTAAAAAAAATATTGTTGCAGAGAAAAATACCCCCCCCCCAAAAAAAAGATATGGCGTCAGGTGAATAGATGCTAAAGAAGAAGAGTTTGGATTTGATATTCCGCTTTATCACTACCCGAAGGAGTCTCAAAGCGGCTAACATTCTCCTTTCCCTTCCTCCCCCACAACAAACACTCTGTGAGGTGAGTGGGGCTGAGAGAAGTGTGACTAGCCCAAGGTCACCCAGCAGCTGCATGTGGAGGAAGAGAGACATGAACCCGGTTCGCCAGATTATGAGTCCACCGCTCTTAACCACTACACCACGCTAAAGGCTCACTTTGACTCTCAGTATATGAACAAGCTTCTACAAAGTAATTATGGTGAAGGTCTTCCCATTTCTGAGACACCAGTGAGGCAAGAAGCCTTCACTATTGTTTGTGGTTATTAACAAAAACCCAGCCCTGAATTTATGAACCTTGGTTCAGTCTGTCTAGTATTCCTCTTACCTCTTCTTTTCCTGAGTTACAACAATGTAGCTGGTGAAGATCTTCTCTAGACAGTTATCTCTATGGAAGGAAAAGCTCCATCATCTACAGTCCTGTGTGTCAGGGGAGGGGGGCAGAAATAGCAACCCCAGAAAAAAAACTCGAATCATCAGAAGAGTTTCCGAACAACAATAATTCACGTCATTTTTTGATCTAATTAACTTTTAGAAAGCAACCACGGGAATAAATGAAACCTCAAACAAAATAACTGCAAACGGCCTGTTTGGGGGATAACAAGCCAATCTGATTCTTTCAGGACATTAAACAATAGGAATGAGATAGACACAGATACTTTAGAAGCAATGCTCATGCAGAGATATACGTCTGTGTGGAGAAAGTTTGAGTTTAAGTGAGACATTAAGATTACAGCATACTCTATAATTGATTAATGGAACAATGAATGTTAGATGAAACTATTTATAATTCTGTTGCAGGCACATTACAATGAGGTGTGAATAAAGTTGTGATCTAGCAAATCAAATGACTGTTCCTTATGGAATATTCATTGGTACAATCTCTAGCACGCAATGACCAAAGTGCCCCTACTTAACATTTATGCTTTAATTACTTTGTTAAAAATAGCTATTGTGTGTCGAGGTGCCCAAGCCACCCCAAATAACTCACACATCACACAGAATTTTTGTTTAAGGTTTTTGGCATAATTTAGGCCACAACTTTATTAAAATACAAAAAATGTGAGTGGTTGCTTAGGCATTGGTTGCGGCTATCTGCCCCCACCATGTAGGACAGACTGACATTCCACACGTTGTGATAGTCAGAAAAGGGGAATACATTTGGGGGTAGCAACGGAGCAGGGAACCTGCCCTCAGCCTTCCCCAAATGCAACCAGGGACTCTTGCGTGGCCCTAGCCCCTTGACAGGGTTCAGACAAAAGCAATGGTGAGCCCCTGTATTCCTTTAACGGAATACCCTTGCAGCAGCAGCATTAGAGGGGCAGGCACAGCCAATCCATGCCCCTCAACCAACCAAACCATAAACCAATGCCTAACCGCAACCTTACAAGTTGTGACGATTTGCTACGCAGTGGGCAAAAACCAAATGGCACCAGCCAATCAGCCAAATGGACAAAATTCCTATCAGGCCCCATGACAGGCAGACGACCCCATGACAGGCATATCAAGCTCAATGCGAACAACCCTAAATATAGGGAGGGGGGGTGGGCAATCCGATGCACGGAGCGAAAAGAGGAAGCTCTACGCCTCGTGCAGGGAGTTTTAACATTTCTGGCTGTCAATCACAAAATGGCAACATTAACTTCTTCCCAACAACAATGGAAGCCCAATCACAACAGTGGCCACTGATCAGTTAGCCCGCCCCACAACTTTGGAGTGTCTTGTCAGCCCCCACCGCAACACGTGCTCTCCATGAAGGAGAACACGCTTTGTGGCCACAATTCATCCTAACGAAATCTTAGCAAAAATATTTAGATGGTGGGAAAAGTCTCAGTCTGAGAGAGCGGTCAAACAAAGCAAGTTCCAGAATAGTCATTAAATAAGACAAATGGCTTGACCTTGTCTCAAGCAACTTCCTGTGTTACACCACAGGTAATATTCACAGACTGTATTAATATTCCGTTCAGCAACATTTTATTTCACTATAAATATGAAGCAATTATTTGGGAGATGTTGGGGCCCTGCCAACAACCCATAACTGTGTTTGATGGGATAGAATCAACATCAGGCACAATCAGCTAGAGCAGAAATACATTTGCCCCAAACAATTCAACTATGTAAATCTTGATGGCAAATATACTCTGTATGTTCTAGGGATGTGTGTATATTCAGCAAATATTTGATATTCAGCATCAGCTTCTGACATACGGCAATATTTGATTTCAATATTTGATTGATATTGACAGTTGGCATCAGACAGCATTTGACAGTGGCATGGTGCAATTATATTTTATAGTGATTTGCCAGCTCCCCACAGCTCAGTTCAGAATTGGACTCAGTAAACCAAGATTTGTTCCCAAAATGTGGGAATATAGCTCTCCTTTATTTTTTTAAGCGCACTTCCAAAATTTGGTACCACTTACAAAATAACAAAAACTTCTTGAAAGTAAAGAAACAATAAACTAGAAAAAAATACAGAACATCAGGAATAAAGGTTCTCGATTATCCCCTTTCTTGTTTCAATAGTTTTCTACCCACAAGTTTCTCCCCTGCAGTCTGAAAATGTATGGTGTATTTTACAACCTCAAAACCACACCACATTCTTCTGTATTTGCAGATCAGGCCCAGCTCTCTATTTTACAATTCAATGCTTTGCACAGTTACTCAGAAGTAAGTCCTAGTGGATTTTCTCCATGTAAAGTGTGCATAGAACTCCAGTCTTTGAGCATACTTTTTATTTTATTTTTATTTGGAACATTTCTTTGCCACTTTTTATCAGCTATTTCAAGGCGGTTTACAAAAACTGCATGTCAGGTTCATACATGTTATGGAGCAGGGTCTGGGACCAGTGCTGAGAAAGAGACAAGAATGTGATTTAAACGTGGTCATAACTTTATTGCTGAAATCACATCCTTGATTTGGTGCAGCATAGGGCAAGAATCTATCCTTCAAGAGGATAGGATCTTCTTTATGTATGCCACCACAGCAGCAAGAATTCTACTGGCGAAGTATTGGAAGATGCAAGAACTACCTACTCTGGAAGAATGGCAAACAAAGGTGATGGACTTTATGGGACTGGCCGAGATGACGGGCAGAATCCGTGACCAGGGGAAGGAGACAGTGGAAGAGGACTGGAAGAAATTTAAAATATACCTTAAAAACTATTGTAAAATTGAGGAATGCTAAGATGTCATGGGGTAAGAAGCAGAGAATTGCAGCTGTAACTAAAAAACTAAAGGAAATTTAATGAAAGGGAATCAGGACAATTGACTAAAGGGTTGCTAAAGAATTATTAAACAAGGATGCAGGGATGGGGAGGTATGGGGAAGTCAAAAGAAAGAAGGGTATGAAAATATAATTTTGAAGTTATATTGGTTTAAATGTTTTGTATGTTTTTGTTTGTGTTTTGAATTTTTTGTTTTTTGTTTTGTTCTGTGTTTGAAAAACGAATAAAAATTATCTTAAAAAAAAAAAAAAAGAATCTATCCTTCAAGGATCCTGGCTGCTGTTTGATGTCACCCCAAGATGACCGGCTGGATTATTGGAGAAATTACCAGGCAGGTTGGTTCCACCATATAGGGCGTGTCATTTTACGGGATGCAACTAAATATTTGCAAATTTCCTTAGTGAGGGGTCTGAAAAATGTTTACGAGTGTGATAAATTCACATCTGCTCTTATTTTTGTGACTGGACAACAGTTCATTTGGTAAGTCTACAATTTGATGAAGAAGCACACAAACTACTTTTGAAAAAGCAAATGACTTTTATTTTACCTTCTGAAAATGTCAGGTAATGCTAAATAAATAAGTAATATCACTGCAAGAACTTGGCAATCATTTTTAACGATGTCTATGCAATTTTATAAATATGTTAACTTACGAAGCAAAACTAAATGATATTAATTTAAGAAAAATATCTTTTTGAATTCCCAGGTCATGTTACAACTTTTTAGCACTCCTCATTTTGGGAAATTCAACAGGCCCTAAATGCAGCCTGATTGTGTGCTAGCAATCTGAGTGCGTTGTTGTTGACATCCATCTGTTTTGGGAGATAGTGGAGGCATGTGCCTTTGGGGATGAAGTCAAGCTGTTGGAAGGTTGCAGCACCTGGTGTGGCTGTAGAAACCAATACGGGAGAGGCATGTTTTGTTGCAGCTGGGGCAGATGAAGGCGTCTGGTTGTGCTGCTGCAAATGCACCATGGCGTTTCTTCTCCCAGCTCTGTGTTCCTCCTCCTCTGGTCATGCTGTGGATACACAGCCTGACTGTCTGTCTGCAGGCACTGTGGTCATCTGCAAGGGATTCCTACATGGTGGGGTTCATGTAGCCAGCCTTCATGTCAAATCTTCAGACATCCTTGTAATTCAAAGTTGGTTTGCCAATGGGTCTGACGGCTGTAGCCAGTTCCCTATAGAACATGTCCTTGGGTATCCTGCCATCTTCCATCCTGTAGTCATGAACAGGCCAGTGTAGTTGTCACTGAGGCAGGAGTGCAAACATGCTGGGAATGGGGGAACATGCTTGGGAATGGGGGAGAACATATCTTTGTTTGAAACTCTTTTCCTGCACCAAGCTGTTGGAGTATGCTGAAATGGCAAAATTGGCTGGAAAGTTCAGGAACCAAGAAGATAAAAACTTCAATAAAGAAGGGGGGATTATAATTTATTTAGGAGACCACTGTAAGCAGATGAAAACATTAGCAGGATTCTAATACTTGTAACGTAGCAATTATCATGGATAACATGGAAAGATATAAAATATGGATTATGAAATAATATGCAGTTGAAAAGGTTGACAATAAGACACATGGAGGGGAGGGTGGGAAGAAATCTCTAAATATGGATACAGTGGTACCTCGGGCTAAGTACTTAATTCGTTCCATAGGTTCATTCTTAACCTTTAACTGTTCTTAACCTGAAGCACCACTTTAGCTAATGGGGCCTCCTGCTGCCACTACGCCACCAGAGCATGATTTCTGTTCTCATCCTGAAGCAAAGTTCTTAACCTGAGGTAATATTTCTGGGTTAGAAAAGTCTGTAACCTGAAGCGTATGTGTGGTGGGATAATGAGCTGCTTGTGCGTTAAAGCTTGATCCCTCAGAGCTTACTCAGTGTAGTGAAGCCCTGCCTTGAGCGGAGCCCTTTGGCATGGCTCCGTCAGTCGCTGGTAGAATCTGACAGTGGGCGTCTGCGGAAACGTTTCCAACATAAAAGCTGTTTGACGGAAATGCGTCTCCTGGATTCTCTGCGTGACAGTTTCCGGCGAGGGGTGGGGGTCCTTAAAGGGGTTCCTGATACCTCCTCACTGTTCTCACTGGAAGTATCCCAGAGCCTCCCCTCCGACTCCCTTTCCTTTGGAGCTCCTGCACCCCCCCTACTGGTTCCCTCTTCTGCTGAAGTGTCTCTCCTATTCTCCTGGAGCCTTCCCACCACCTGTTCTTCCGATGGCAGTTCCCTGACATCCACCTCCCCCCCAGGGCCCCCTTCACCCCCTCCCGCCTCTTCTCCTACTGGCGGCGAGGATGGAAATCCCTGGAAGGAACTCTCCTCATCCTCCGAGGATTCAAACACTTCTAGCCACGGCCTTCCGTCTCTTTCCCCATCTTCCTCTCCTTCGTCGGAATCTGTTTCCATCTCCACCCCTGACTCTGGGAACCCTTCAAACTCCCCTTCCTCATCTGTGGTCCCGAAGTGTTCCCTCCTAAATCGTGCCACGGGTTGTGGTTTTCTTGGGAAACGCCGATGAAACGTTTCTATTAAAATCTCGTCATTGACTTCCTCTGCCGGTACCCATGTGTTTTCTGACTCTTCCTCCCCCTCCCATTCTACCAAGTATTCCACCTGATTTCCCTTCCACCTGGAATCAATGATTCCTGCCACATCCATGTTGCGTTCTCTCTCTTCTATGACGGGTGTCCGGGTGACCTCCCTCTCATGTTCCCCCCACTCACGTCCCTCTCTGTACGGCGACAGTAATGACCTGTGAAATACTGGGTGCAATTTCATGTGACTGGGCAATCGGAGTTTGAATGCTACTGGGTTGACCTGCTGTATGACCTCAAAGGGTCCCAACCGTTTGGGTCTCAATTTCTTACACCCTCCCTTGAACGGCAGTCCTTGGGTGGATAGCCACACCCGGTTACCCACCCTTATGGTTTCGCCTTCCCTCCTATTTCTGTCTGCTTGCTTCTTATATTCTTCTTTGGCTTTCTCTAAGTTGAGTTGGAGCTGACGGTGGATCGCTTCCATCTCTTCAACAAAATTTTCCGCTGCAGGTACACTCCACCTCTCCCCTCCTTCTCCTGGAAATGCCCGAGGATGACACCCATAATTTGCCAGAAAGGGACTCATCCCTGTGGACACGTTCTCCGCGTTGTTGTAGGCAAATTCTGCCAGAGGTAACCTGTCTACCCAATCATTTTCCCTGTCCTTTACATAACACCTCAGGTATTGTTGCAAAACCCCGTTTGCCCTTTCTGCCTGCCCATTTGTTTTGGGGTGTCTGGCGGTGGAAAAACTTACCTCCACGTGCAGCAAGCTCATTAGCTTCCTCCAGAACCTGGAAGTAAATTGTTTCCCTCTGTCGCTGACCACCCTCAAGGGGGCGCCATGCAACCTAAAAATGTGTTTTACAAACAACTTTGCGGTTTCTTCCGCTGTGACTGCATGTGAACAGGCTATAAAATGGCACATCTTAGTTAATAGATCCACCACCACCATGACAGCTGTTTTTCCTCTGGATTTTGGCAGATCTGTCATAAAATCTATGGATACCATCTCCCATGGTCTTTCTGGTGTGGGTAAGGGTTCTAATAACCCCGCTGGTGCCCGCCTCTCCCCTTTTGCTCTCTGGCACCGATCGCATCCCCGGACATACTCCCGCACGTCTTCCCTCACCTTGGGCCACCAAAATTCCCTGGTAACCAACCACATGGTTTTGTGCTGTCCGAAGTGCCCCGCCGTCGGACTGTCGTGTAACTGTCTGAGCACTCGACCTCTTAGTTCCCCATCTGGTATGTAGAGTGCCCCTTTGTAATACAATTTTCCGTTCTTTTCCTCAAAACCCCCTGTGTCCTCCCCTGTTCCCCTGAGTTCCCTGAGCTTTTCTTGGGCGTATTCATCGTTCTCAGTACCCTCCACCAGTTCTCTTTGCCCCACCAATGCCGCCCCACAAACCCAGTGGTCCTCGGGGATGATATGTCTTTCCTCCGCCGCTCCCTCCCCCTCCAAGTACTCAGGTTTTCTGGAGAGAGCATCCGCCCTGACGTTCTCTGGCCCTGGCACGTATCAAATTTCAAAATTGAACTTGGAGAACTCTTGCGCCCATCTTACTTGTCTCTGGTTCAGTACTCGGGCCGTTCTCCAGTATTCTAGATTTTTGTGGTCTGTTCGCACTTGAACCTTGTGCTGCGCCCCAATCAACAGGTGTCGCCATTTCCGAAACGCTTCATGGATGGCGAGTAATTCTCTGTCGTACACTGTATAGTTCCTCTCGGATTTGTTCAACTTCCGCGAGAAGAAGGCACACGGTCTCCATTCTGACGTATCTTTTCCCGGCTGTAGGAGCACGGCGCCCACCGCTCTGTCTGACGCGTCGGTCTCCACTCTCATTGGCTGCTGCAGATCCACGTGTAAGAGTTGCTCTTCCGAAGCGAACGCCCTCTTTAACCTTTCAAACGCTTACTGCGCTTCTTCCGTCCAGACCAACTTCTTCTTACTGCTGAGACAATCCGTGATGGGCATCGTTAAGTGGGCAAAGTTCTTGATGAACTTCCGATAGAAGTTCCCGAAACCCAAGAACCTTTGCACGTCTTTCTTAGTTTTCGGTGGTTTCCATTCCAGTACCGCTTGAACCTTACTAGGATCCATGGCCAGCCCCTTGTCTGACAACCGGTACCCCAGGAATTCCACCTCTCTGGCGTGAAACTGACACTTCTCCAGTTTCACCCATAGCTGGTTTTCTTGCAGTTTGCTCAGTACCTCTCGTACATCTCGCACATGCTGCTCCTCATTCTCTGAGTACACTAGTACGTCGTCTAAGAACGCTGCGCAGTTCTTGTAAAGTAATGGTCCTAGTACGTGATTCATGAAGGATTGAAAAATGGCCGACCCCCCCTGGAGGCCGAAGGGCATAACGAGGTATTCAAAGGCCCCCAAAGGGGTAAACATGGTGGTTTTCCACTCGTCTCCCTTTCTCATACGTATCAGGTTGTACGCCCCCCTTAGGTCCAACTTGGTAAAAATCTTCCCTTTCCTCACCCTGGTCAGAATGTCATCGATCCTGGGCATGGGGAAAGCCACTGGTTCGGACACAGCATTTAGGGCCCGGAAGTCCACGACCAATCTCGGTTTATCTGTATTTCTTTTGTCCACAAAAAACACTGGGCTACCCCCCACCGCTCGTGACTCTCTGATGAACCCTCGCTTGAGGTTCTTGTCTATAAACTCCCTTAACTCCTGCATCTCCCTGTCTGACATTGCATACAGCTTGCCCACTGGCAATTGTGCTCCTGGGAGTAAGTTGATTTGACAGTCAAAGGGTCTGTGCGGGGGTAGTTTATCTGCTTCTCTTTCGCTGAAGACATTTGCCAAGTCAGCGTATTGTCGTGGTACCCTCCCTGGGTCTGTTACTTCCATCCTTGCTAACGTGGCTTGGGTGCCTACTTGGCTCTCCCTCTCCGTGCAATATGCCAGGCAATGTGCTGACCCAAAGGAAACCACCCTCTGGTGCCATCCCACTAGCGGATCATGCAGCGCTAGCCAGCTCATTCCCAAAATAATGGGTGCTCCTCCCAAGGTGGCTATATTAAACGCTATCAGTTCTGCGTGCCTTGCCACCCTCATTATCATGGGGACCGTCTGCTGGTTAACAGCTCCTCCCAACAACGCCCTCCCATCAATAGTGTTCACCTGCAGAGGGTTATTCAAGGGGATAGTCTGTATCTGGTGTTCGGCTGCAAACTCCTTACTCATAAAGTTGCAGGAGCTGCCTGAGTCCAATAGCGCCTTCACTTTTAGTGGGTGTCCGTTTGCCAGCTCCAGCAATACCTCTATTACAAGAGCTGGTCTTGGGGGTTCTGGCGTGGGCACATTCACTGTTCCTTGGCCTGGCTGCTGTGCCCCGACGGTGGCAGCCAGGCGTTGGCTTTTACTTGCTCCTTAGCTCCTTCTCCCTCCTCCCCAACAGCTCCCGCCATCCCTTGCCATTCCTTTCTTTGCGGACAAACTCTGGCAAAGTGACCTGGCTGTTGGCAGAGAAAACATTTCTTGGCGCCTTTTCCCTCCTTCTTCCGCCCTTCACTGGGGTTTGAAATTGCGCGCGCGCGCGCTGTTCCGATTTCCATCGGCTCTGCTGGCAGGGAAGGCTGCTCTGGAATCTCTGGAATGCGGAAATCCCTCCAACGCTCCCCTTTCCCTTCCCGCTTCTCCAAGGCTCTGGCCTCCTGGCGTGATCCTATGGCCAGCGCTGATTTAGTCAGATGGTCCATAGACTCCGCCCTGGGCGCCCGGGAAAGTTCGTCTTTCACTGCCGAAGATAGTCCTTCTTCGAACAGCATTTGTATCGGTTCCGCTGACAAATCCCAACCTAATTTATGGATCAACATGGTGAACTCAGTCCAGTACTCATGGACAGATCGGTTCCCTTGTTTACACGCCATTAACTGTCTGCGCGCCACTCCCTGCTCAATCTCGTTGGAAAACATCAGATCCATGGCGCGAAAAAACTTCCTTGTGTCCCTTAGGGCTTCATTATTGGCTGCCATTAGTGGCCTCACCCAATGTTTTGCCCCGCCTTCGAGATGGCCAATCACATAAGCAACCCTCGATTCCTCATCAGGAAAATCATCAAACTGCAGATTGAGGGCATATTGCATCTCTGTCCTAAAGGCTTGATAATTCCTGGGATCACCCCCAAACTTCTGCACCAGTCCTGGCACCTTCCTCGAGAGTTGGGCGGCTTTCCCCTTTTCTGCATCATGAGCCCTCCTCTCCTCAAGCCTCGCCGTTTGCAGAGTTAACTGTACCTCCAACATCCTGTACCTTTCTTCCAGGCTTGGACCGGCTGCAGCTGCTCCCCCATCTCCGGCTCCGGCTGGGTTGCTCATGATGCCTCTCCTTGCACAAGCTGCTTTCAGGGACTGTCAGATTGCTGTGGTGGGATAATGAGCTGCTTGTGCGTTAAAGCTTGATCCCTCAGAGCTTACTCAGTGTAGTGAAGCCCTGCCTTGAGCCGGAGCCCTTTGGCATGGCTCCGTCAGTCGCTGGTAGAATCTGACAGTGGGCGTCTGCGGAAACGTTTCCAACATAAAAGCTGTTTGACGGAAATGCGTCTCCTGGATTCTCTGCGTGACAGTTTCCGGCGAGGGGTGGGGGTCCTTAAAGGGGTTCCTGATACCTCCTCACTGTTCTCACTGGAAGTATCCCAGAGCCTCCCCTCCGACTCCCTTTCCTTTGGAGCTCCTGCACCCCCCCTACTGGTTCCCTCTTCTGCTGAAGTGTCTCTCCTATTCTCCTGGAGCCTTCCCACCACCTGTTCTTCCGATGGCAGTTCCCTGACAGTATGTAACCTGAGGTACCACTGTATGTATATTGTCTCCCAGCTTATTTAACTTACATGCAGAATTCATCTTGTGAAAGGCTGGAATGGATGAATCCCAAGCTGGATTAAGATTGCTGGAAGAAATATCAACGACCTCAGATATGCAGATGACACAACCTTGATGGCAGAAAGTGAGGAGGAATTAAAGAACCTTTTTTAAAAAAATAATATTTATTAACATTTTAAAGACTGCAAAAGAAAGACAAAGAATTAAACAAAACAATACAATACAATACAAAAACAAAATTTTTAAATTGTGTTTTAAATTGTGTTTGGTTTTGTTAATTTAATGTTTGGGGGTTGGTGTTGTGTGGTGTTTTTGGAATTAAAGAACCTTTTAATGAGGGTGAAAGAGGAGAGCGCAAAATCTGGTCTGAAGCTCAACAACAAAAACTAAAATCATGGCCACTGGTCCCATCACCTCCTGGCAAATAGAAGGGGAAGAAATGGAGGCAGTGGGAGATTTTACTTTCTTGGGTTCCATGATCACTGCAGATGGTGACAGCAGTCACAAAATTAAAAGACGCTTCTTCTTGGGAGAAAAGCGATGCCAAACCTAGACAGCATCTTAAAAAGCAGAGACATCACCTTGCTGACAATGGTCTGTATAGTTAAAGCTATGGTTTTCCAAGTAGTGATGTATGGAAGTGAGAGCTGGACCATAAGGAAGGCTGATCGCCGAAGAATTGATGCTTTTGAATTATGGTGCTGGAGGAGACTCTTGAGAGTCCCATGGACTGCAAGAAAATCAGACCTATTCTTTAGGAAATCAGCCCTGAGTGCTCACTGGAAGGACAGATCGGGAAGTGAGGCTCCAACACTTTGGCCACCTCACGAGAAGACTCCCTGGAAAAGACCCTGATGTTGGGAAAGATGGAGAGCACAAGGAGAAAGGGATGACAGAGGACGAGATGGTTGGGCAGTGTTCTTGAAGCTACCAACATGAGTTTGACCAAACTGTGGGAGGCAGTGGAAGACAAGAGTGTCTGGCGTGCTCTGGTCCATGGGATCACAAAGAGTCGGACATGACTAAATGACTAAACAACAGCAAAATTGTTATAAGCAACTCTGTCCTGCCACGTGATCTTCCTGACACAGTGCATATGAAAGGCATTGGGGCATCGCTCCTGATGGTTGTAAGTTTCCCATGACTCACTTCCAGAAACCAGCATGCTCAGCATGCAAGCATGGTAGACCTTCATCTTGGTATTGGATGTTAGCCTCAAATTCTCAATCTGAGTGTGTGGCCTATGGATCCTGTCAAATTCCCACACTTACCATGGAGCCATCTATGCCTGCCTATTGGCTGCAGCAAAGGGCGAGGCACCCCAAGTCACAGCACGGAAAAGTACTCATCTGGGAACCAGCCCACTTCCTCCAGTTTCCACCATGTCAGTGGCACAACAGGGGCCCACTGTGCAGAAGTGGCAAATTAGGTTTCAACATGCAGTTGCAGTTAGTATTTGACAGCTGACTTGCAATTGTAAGTAGATTTTGTACTAATTTTCACCCATTTGTGGGTAAAATTAGGAATCATCACCCTGAAAACAAAAAGACAAATTTTGGTATCTAGTTGTAATTCCAAAATCCGAATGATGGATTTCAGCTTAATTTTTATGGCAAAATTCAAATGGGATATGTGAATATCATTGTTGTTGTTGTTGTTTAAAAAAATCACCTTCATTTTCAGCTTTACCACCAATGAATATGTTGATCTACTAAAAGTATGGGATTTCACAACTCCACAAGGTATACAGTAAACCAACATACAAAATCTAGGACCAGGTGGGGGAATGAGTAGTAATTATTCCCAGGAATCTTTAATCGTGCTGTAATTGTAACTTTCCTTCTTGTAACAATAATAAACGTTTAAATTTAGACATTATGGAAATCTCACCTTTAGTGACTGGGATTTCCAGATGGTTGCACTGAAGACAGTGAAAATCGGGAGTGAGTCAGCTAGACATCAAAGCACAGTAAAAACCCAATAAAGGCAAGATCTTCAAATAACTAAAGCCCATGATATAATCAGAGAGAGCCTCTCCAAGTTGCCAGGAACCAATAGATTCTGCTTCGGAATAAGCATCTGATGATTTCAGTTTATATCTATATAAGAAGCAAAGACCCAGCAGAGAAATTGACAATGAGTTTCGGAATGCATTTCCGTAATGTGTTGGTCTCTCATGCAGCTTTGCTGAAGATGCAGTTTTCCTAGCTGCAGTCAACATAAATGGATGAGGGTTCATATATGTTATTGGAAAAATGCCCATTCAAGTATTTGGGCTGCTGGCCAAGCAATTTTTCTCCCACCCAGCATCAGTCATACAATCTTTTTTTCCATTATTGATTTCTATTTTTATCTGTTGTATATTTTTTTTAGGAAGTCCATCTTCCTAAAAATGCATCAAGGCTCAAATGAGACTAATAATGCCTTGTAAATTATTTTATAAACCAGTTTTGAGTAAATATAGTGGCTTGCTTTATACATCACTGTGAGCCAAACCACTGGGACCACAAGAGGTCTGCAGCCACTTTGCTCCTCTCTGGTATATTTTTTTACTCCTGCAGTATGCGGAGCTAAGTCAAGATATGGTTTAACGTGTGGACTCACAGCTGTCTATGGAGGTGCAGGTTAATTCTGTGCTCAGGGCAGCTGTTTACCAGCTCCACCTGGTACGCAGGCTAAGACCCTACCTGCCCGCGGACTGTCTCACCAGAGTGGTGCATGCTCTAGTTATCTCCCGCTTGGACTACTGCAACGCACTCTACGTGGGGCTACCTTTGAAGGTGACCCGGAAACTGCAATTAATCCAGAATGCGGCAGCTAGACTGGTGACCACATAACACCGGTTCTGAGAGATCTGCATTAGCTCCCAGTACGTTTCCGAGCACAATTCAAAGTGTTGGCGCTGACCTTTAAAGCCCTAAATGGCCTCAGTCCTATATACCTGAAGGAGCGTCTTCACCCCCATTGTTCATCCCGGACACTGAGATCCAGCGCCGAGGGCCTTCTGGTGGTTCCCTCATTGCGAGAAGTAAGGTTACAGGGAACCAGACTGAGGGCCTTCTTGGTAGTGCCGCCCACCCTGTGGAACACCCTCCCTTTAGATGTGAAGGAAATAAGTAGCTATCCTATTTTAAAAAGACATCTGAAGGCAGCCCTGTTCAGGGAAGTTTTTAACGCTGTATTGTTTTTAATACTTGATTGGGAGCCGCCCAGAGTGGCTGGGGAAACTCAGCCAGATGGAGGGGGGGTATAAATAATAAATTATTATTATTATTATTATTATTATCGAAATCTGGGCTTGTGGTTAAACTCTTTCTTCACTAACCACAAAGTATAGCCAAGTTTGGATTACCGGGAAAATGTGAACAAGGCCAGTATCAGCGACATCATATTCACCGTAGACCTCTTTGGACTTCAGAATTTAGATTTTATTACTCAGGTAGAAAACTATGGGCAAGAAAGGTGAAATATTACCAGCATTTAGTCGTAGGCAGTGAAGACAAGTTTGGATATCTGTAAGAACAGGCAGGGAGGGAAGCTTCATGACCAGGGAGATTCAGTCGCTGTTGACCCTGCTCGGGGTCAAACCAAGATATGTTGAGTAGACTGAAGGCACCATAAATGAAAATAACAAGCCAGGGAAGCAAGTCCTAAATCTGACAGTTGTTTGCTGGCCTAGAAATATTTATAGTCAATTCAAGTCAGGAAGAACCAGCAGTGGTGGAGCTAAGGGCTAACCTTTCCATTAGGTAAGCTGGATATCTTGCCTTAGGATGGCAGGTTCTGGGGCAACTGATGGATGTTCACCACTGCTCCCCCCCCCACCCCCATATTTTTGTCACCACTCCACTGAAAGGAAAAATGTCTTGGGCTGGTGGCTGATCTGGTTCCCCTGGCATTCTACAGCCCATTTTGCGTCATCACCAATAGCCCTAACACATAAGCCACGAGATCCCCAATTCAAGACTGGCTGATCCTGACACATGTCGTTTTCCTTTTTATTTCTTCCCCTCTCAAAGAAACAAAAGGCCACCTTCACACGAAAGGTAAAGGATCCCTGGACGGTGGTTTCTAGAATTTAAATAGAAAGGCCATAGACCTCCTAACCCAATGAATGGAGGAAGGATTCATTAGCCTTAAATAAGTTTATCTTCCAATTCAACTCCATTTATGTATTGCTTTTTTTTATCCTGCCCCTCCCAAGGTGGCACACCTGGTTATCATCCCTCACTTCCACAACAACCTCACAAAGAAGGTTAAGCTAATGATCTGCCTATTCCAAAATAAGCCTGAGAATGGGTGGCAAAGACCCTGGATAGGAGGAGTCCTAGTGGGCACTGGGAAGACGGGGACCTTCATTCTTCGCAACGGCTTCACTGGGGCAAGACCTCCTAGAAAGAGTTGCTGAGAGCGTTCGGTTGGAGCTGTGGATTCTTTTCTTGAATAAGGTAAAGGTAAAGGACCCCTGGATGGTTAAGTCCAGTCAAAGGTGACTATGGGGTTGTGGTGCTCATCTTGCTTTCAGGCCAAGGAAGATAGTGTTTGTCCACAGACAGCTTTCTAGGTCATGTGGCCAGCATGACTAAACCGCTTCTGGTGCAACAGAACACCATGATGGAAGCCAGAGCACATGGAAACACTGTTTACCTTCTTGCCACAGTGGTACTTATTTGTCTACTTGCGCTGTCATGCTTTTGAACTGCTAGGTTGGCAGGAGCTGGGACAGAGCAATGGGAGCTCACCCTGTCACAGGGATTCGAACCACCAACCTTCCGATCAGCAATCCCAAGAGGCTCAGTAGTTTAGATCACAGCGCCACCCACATCCCTTCACACTAATCAACTAGCAAAACAACCAGCTGATACAGTGATATTACCATGCGGCCACTTGAACCCGCAATTTATGTAGCAGCCACATCAAGTTCTACTTTCACTAAATATAAAAATGCTGTCACTTATACTTAAACACCAGATAAGAAAAATCTAAAGTTGTTTTTAATTAAAGTGTTTTGTCTGTGTGTTTAGGTTAACTTGGAAGGTACAGTGGTACCTCGGGTTACATATGCTTCAGGTTACATACGCTTGAGGTTATAGACGCTGCTAACCCAGAAATATTACCTCGGGTTAAGAACTTTGTTTCAGGATGAGAACAGAAATCGTGCTCCAGCGGTGCAGCAGCAGCGGGAGGCCCTATTAGCTAAAGTGATGCTTTAGGTTAAGAACTGTTTCAGGTTAAGAATGTACCTCCTGAATGAATTAAGTACTTAACCTGAGGTACCACTGTACTGTGCATGCTTGGGTGAAGTATCTGATAAGTATCAAGGGAAGTTAAAGGCATTCCCAATTAAATTAGTAAAGATTTACAGACTACAGTGGAGGGCCAGCGCAGCTCCCTTCCTGAGACCCACAGAAACATTAATGTAATTTATCAGTTAAGCTGGTTTGACAGTGTTATCAGCCTCATCTGGAGTCCAGGATTGCAGCAGATCCTCTTCACTCACTTCTCAAAGATGCCATCAGATTTCATGGAAAATGACATTTCAAGGCCACATTGAGGTCCCTGCTCAAAAGAAACAATGGATTGTTAGAGTTACAACAATATGTTTCGTTAATGCCAATGCAATTTCACACATTCATAAGATCGATTTAAAATGGTGACATTTTGTACATCAGAAAAACAATTATTATTAATAATGGTTGCTGTTTATATATGATCTGGTACAATGCAAATGGAAAAAATAACCAGCCAAATGGGAAGTGAAAATATAGCCTTGCCTTTTTGGTGAATTTCTCCTTTCTACCCCTTCAAATTCCAGGTTTGAAAATGGTACCAGGCTAGTGGTATCGTCACTAAATGGAACGTGAGCCTAATGTGACATTGATTATTGACGAACTGTCCTATTTTGCAGAAGGGAAACATAGCCTGAGGATGCGTGATTTCATCAGTGATGAAGGCAACATCTCTAAAGTAGGATTATCATTTTACAGCTTCGGTAGGCAACCTAAGGCCCAGGGTTTGGATCCGGCCCAATCACCTTCTAAATCCGGCCCGTGAATGGTCCGAGAATCAACGTGTTTTTACATGAGTAGAATGTGTCCTTTTATTTAAAATGCATATCTGGGTTATTTATGGGGCATAGGAATTCGTTCATTCCTCCCCCCCCAAAAAAAAAAAATAGTCTGGCCCCCCACTGAGGGACAGTGGACCGGCCCCCTGCTGAAAAAATTTGCTGACCCCTGTTATCCAGCATAACTACATTACATAACAAAAGTTAAATGAGTTTGAAACCTGTTTAACCTGGCCTTTATGATTCGCTCAAATGGAAGTATACTTTTTGCTCTAGACACTCAGTTTATTTGGATAATTTGTTTTATTTATTTGGACTGCTTGTATACTACTTAAACATGATATACAGTTGGGATCTGTAGAGAGAGCCCATTCAACACATCTGTGGGGTGTGCCAGCGGAACAGAAAAACACCAGACAGTTCTAGGTAGGATCAGTCCCTTTACTGACAGTATAATGCAGTTCCACAGTTTAGAGGTGACAAACAGTTGTAATATACTGTCTTTCTTGTAGCATACAGTCTCCTTGCAGTATTCCAACACAGACTAGGGTCTGGCCAAGGCTAGGGGCAAGGAGCAAAGTTGCTTCAAACACAAGGGTATTTATTCTTTAGATTGTGCTAGTCACTCTCACACACTCACTGAGAAGCGAGAACTTCAGTACATAACAAGTTTAATGGTGAATTTTGGATACAAATGCCATCTCCAACTCCTCAAAAGATTCCATCAGCGGTGTCTCTGAAAAATCTTACACATCACTTGGGAAGACAAGGGAACTAATGCCAGTGTACTGGAAGAAGCAAAGATCACCAGCGTCAAAGCAATGATTCTTCAACATCAACTTCGTTGGACAGGTCATGTAGTGCCGATGCCTGATTATTGTCTTCCAAAGCAACTATAATTAATTCAGTTTACATCCTGCCCATTCCAAATGAACCCAGCTAAGTACTATATTAAGGGACGCAGGTGGCGCTGTGGGTTAAAGCCTCAGCGCCTAGGATTTGCCGATCGAAAGGTCGGCGGTTCGAATCCCTGCGGCGGGGTGCGCTCCCGCTGCTCTGTCCCAGCGCCTGCCAACCTAGCAGTTCGAAAGCACCTTCGGGTGCAAGTAGATAAATAGGGACCGCTTACCAGCGGGAAGGTAAACGGCGTTTCCGTGTGCGGCTCTGGCTCGCCAGAGCAGCGATGTCACGCTGGCCACGTGACCCGGAAGTGTCTCCGGACAGCGCTGGCCCCCGGCCTCTTGAGTGAGATGGGCGCACAACCCCAGAGTCTGTCAAGACTGGCCCGTACGGGCAGGGGTACCTTTACCTTTACCTTTAAGTACTATAGCTTAATTGAAAGCAGTGTGGACATAAACTTAGTTTCAACTGCATCATACTAATATATCAGATTCTACCACTGCAGACATAGTACACACACACAAACACACTCACCCCAGTTTTAGAGGAAAGTGCTAATATCTACTTGCCACTTGAGTCTGAAAGCTAATCACAGCAGCTTCACAACATATGTTTACTGAAACCTGAAATCCCTGTTTCTCAACTTAATCTTGATAACTGTGTGAGGTCTTCACATATGCCTGATTATGGTGACTTTTGCAGAAAGAATTGTCACTTGTCTCTATTTAAATTGGGTTCTGAAAGGCTATGTGAAACAGCATACTTGATAATTGGCTGTGCTATAAAGACCTGGGATGGCAGATTTTCCAAGCAAGGCGTGTGGGGGAAGCTAACTGCTTCTGGCTAGCTCCTAAGCCAAAGCTGCACTGCAGTGCTTCAGCAGAGGCACAAATTTCAATTCTAATTGCATGTACTAAATCCAATTATATATAACATAATGCAGGTGCCCAACCCTGGAGTTCAGAGTATATGTTCTAACCGCTGCAGTGTCACTGTGGAGACTTCGTACAAAGACACACAATTTAGTAATGATCAAATGCTTCTGAAGCTGTACTCAAACCCAAAAGCTATATTTACAATTTCCAGCATTGCCCTTCGGCTGGAGAAGCTGCTTTCCCCACGTGACGGGCAGATTGCAGGAACACATCTAAAGATTTTGTGCACGGTGACAACGGTCAGAAAACACGGCTGGCTTGCAGTTAGCCACTTTTAAAACTCTGTGGAGCTGCTGTTTCCTCTTCAGCAGCCTTCTAAGAAGAGGATCTGCTGTATCAAAAACCAGCAGCTGAGAGACGTATTGCTATGACGCTGGAGATTATCTACAGCCATCGTGGCTAACAGACACACGGATAACCGTATCCTGCATTAATTTGTCTAATTCAACCTCAAAAGGCATCCAAGCTGTGGCTGTCACTATAGCATGTGGCAGGTAGTTCCATTGTTTGACGTATGTGCTGTGTGAAGAAGTACTTCCTTTTGTACTGTATTTTAACTTTTTTTTTGGGGGGGGGGTTAAAAAATATGCTTTTCAAGTTTATACCTTTCAATAATTTTACAATCTTTTTAACATTTCAAAACTTGACTTCCTCCCCCTCTTTCTGCAGTTCCTTAAATTTCTATTTAATATCTTCTGCATATCCAGATTTACTTAATTTGCTCATTTATTCGTCTGCTTTAAAATAAATGAACATGCAGGTGTTTTAACTTTTGCATGCTTCAAAGTATTGTTACTCTACAAAGGAAGGTGCAGACCATCAAGTATGGTTGCGGAAAATTTTTGAATTGATTTTGTTGTTTTATCTCTTTATAAACCACTTTGAAGGGCTTTTTTGCGAGCGACAATTTTTTTGCGAGCACGGGACAATCAGTCAATCAATCAAACAAACAAACAAACCCTTCATGGTGTGATTTGCGCCTTCGGCCGCATGTGTCAAACATCACATGACACACAGTGACAGTATCAGTGAGGAGGACGACTGAACATAATAATAATAATAATAATAATAATAATAATAATAATAATTATTATTATTATTATTATTATTATTATTATTATTATTATTATTTATATCCCGCCCTCCCCAGCCGAAGCCGGGCTCAGGGTGGCTAACAACACCAAAACAGTGCAACATTATAAAAACATTATAAAAGTTAATTAAAATCCAAATTGATGGCAACCATAAACTAAAGTTTTGTAAAGATTGCCAAAGGAGATTGCCAAACATAGTTAAAGAGCTTGCTCTACCCTTCAGCATCCTTAAGGAAGTTTGCCTCGACATTTAAGAACAGTGGAAATTCAGTACTTGAACCAAGAACCTTTGGGCCTGAGGCAAAAATCTAGTCTGATGTACTGCTCCCTCTGTTAGCCTGTCCCTGCTTACAATCAGTGGAGGAGGCCCTTCTTTTCCCTTCCGCTATAACTGCATCATCATTCTGCAGTGACACAGAATAGTGCCTTCCTCGTGGTGGCATCCCATTGGTCCACCAAGCAAAGACAGTGTTATGTACTGAAGTTCTCACCCTGGGCCAGCAGGGGGATGCTGTAGATAGTTTTCACTCGGGTCCAAATATGCAAATAAGGGATTGAAAGTGACATTCAGTGATTGGATAGTTACAGAAAATGGTTACTGTTGTGTTCTAGTGGAGCTCTATATAAGCAGGCTGGCTGAACCCTTCAGTTCAGTTCTGTTCTGGCCTGTGAATAAACAAGAGCTGTTTGAAGAATTGCTGTGTCGTCTGATATGTTCACCCACAATGCCCCTTCCGACCTTCAGGAGGAGGGGGGGTTGTGGGATCACGACCCCGCCCACACTCTGCGAGGCTGGCGTCAGCCTCGCAGGAGACAGGGATTCACCCAATTAGCATACCCTGTGGCGCCAGCCAATTGGCTGGCGGCAGGGGCGGGCCTTCCTAGGGCCACTTAAGGTCAGGGCAGCCCCTGGCTCACCCCCTTTCTTCCCTGGAGATGACGCAGTCCTCATCGTCGTCCCGTGGGGAGTCAACAGGTCTAACCTCCTTGCTGTCTGCAGAAGCCAGGGAAGTATTTCGCAAGGCCTAGAGTGGGGGGGGGGCTGTTTATTGCTATTGGAGCTAATTCCTTGTGATTAGAGTACTGGGAGAGTTTGGATCTTTGCTTGGATGTAAATTGCTTCAGTTTACTTTTCGTTGAGCTAACTTCCCTATTTCCCCCCATTTCTGGTGTTCGGTTTAATTTCAGGGTTGTTAAGTAGGGGGTTCCTAATTTTCTAAATCCAAATCTGCTGGTCTGCTGTCTTTCCCCCATTCCTAGTGCCTGGTTACACACACGCACGCGCGCTCACACACACAAACTATCCTTTTCTGGCTACCCCCACTCATTTCGGGCGCAAGTGCAAGCAGTCCAAATTTGGTTTCGCCGCTGTGTGTGCTGGGGGAGTGTGCATCTATGTGTGATCCCCTGCGCCCCGCTGCAGCAGAGTTACTAATATTACCACAAAACTGGCTTAACCCCTGCTTTTATTTCGCCCCCCCCCCTTTGCCTCAGCCCACGTGGCCGTGGCTGCTTCCGTTTATCCGCAGCTACTTTTAAGCCTCCCGCCAAACAGCTGATGGAGCAATTTACACAGCTGTTTTGGCAGTAATTCTCCAGAGTTGCTGTAGACAGCGGGACATTTGTTGGAGCTCCCCAGGGGGTCCCCCCCCCATTCGCTCCTCCTGCGTCAGTGATTTAAAATACAAAACAAAACGCTTGCTTCTCCCCCTCCCCGCAGTGGCTTTAACAAAGCAGTAAGAGCGCGGGGAGTGTTGTGGGAGCACGTGCTGGGCAGCCTATCTATATTCTTGCCGTTCAGGTCGTCTAACCCCCACCCGTGAAATTTTATGAGTCTGTCTTAGTGGTTTTATACTCTCGGTACTGAAGCTGTATTCAGCGCTTGCCTCATCTGTGGCTGAGGATAAGTGCGATTCAGAGCGTAGCGAATTTCCACCAGCCTCTCTTTTTCTTTTAAATTGTATTTTGTGAGAGCCACTGGGCTACTGCCTAAAACATATATCTAAGGCTGGTGGTACGTTTGAACAGACAGTGCTAGCGTGCGTGATTCCCCAAGTGGGTAGAGTGAGCATGTTTCCTCTTCAACCCACTCCCTCCTCTTACATTTTGAGTGCCAACTGGGGCACTAATGTGCGTGATTCCCTATGCATGTGTGGCTACTGTGTGGTACAATTCGTGCCCTTAGGCACAGCTGAAGACTGCGCTCTTTATAAGTCCCTGCTTGCCATTCTTTGTGCCTGTAGCTGCCTCTTTAAAAAGTCCCTGCCTTCCGTTTTTTCTGTTCTGCCATTTCTTGGCTTGCAGCTGCTGCATTTTGGTTTCTGCTCCTCCCCCAATTGACTAATCAGCGTTAGTATTCGGGAGAAAGCTTCAAGTCCCAACTAGTGTTTTTTTTTTTGTTTTGTTTGTTTGTTTGTTTGTTTTGTTTTGTTATTGTTTCCAACTTGTTTCAATAATCCAGGGGCTTGCTTTGGGGGATAGAAGCATATAAGCAAATCTTTGTGAATCTCGCTAAAGCAGATAGCCCTAGGAGTTACGCCTGAGCCTTCTGCGGGCGGAAGACGACGTCCCTTATTGTCTTAAATAAGAATGCCGCCCCCTTTTGAGTCGTGCTAAAGCATGAGCCTTTCCCTGCCGATTTTGACTCAACATGTGGGCTGCGTTTAGTGAGTTATAACGGGCAGCTGGTCTAGTAGCTATCTCCTTGTTAGCCTGCCGTGTGCCTTATAGTCAGCAGCCTTTTACCCGCTTTCTGTTTCTGGTGTTGAGCCTTATTTCCTGATTTATTCCCCCCTCCTTAAGTTTCCCCTTCGTGTAGTCCTTTACTCTTACATTTTATTTCCTTCTTTCAGTCTGACTCATTCTGCTGCCTGGTTTAAGAAATCCCATCACAATTGTCCCGGCTTCCAGGCAGTATACATTGTCGCTTAAAGACAGGCAGTTCGTCCTACATTGTTAATTCAGGTACCTGGTGGATGGCCAATCAAGGATACATTGTCTTTGGCAGCATTTTCCTTCTGCTGGGCCTCCAGCATAACCTTTTGTTTTTCAAAGTGTTAGTTAAAGGGACAATTCCCAGAGAGCGATTTTCTTTGATTCCATTTGATTGCAGGTGGGGCTGCCTATTGTTCCATCCCTATATGCTTGTGAGTTATTTAGCTGTGTCTATCTGCCTGACCCTTTGTTAGGAGGCAAATAAATAAATTTATAGGCAAATACAAACCAAACAGTCAAGTGAAGAATAATTATTTCATATCATCATTAGTTATGGTAGACAATTTATAGCATATCATCATTAGTTATGGTAGACAATTTATAGCATCATCAATTAATTCTACTTACAGTGGTAATTAATTGAACAAAAAAAATATACTGTCATAGATCGTAATAAATAACAATAACAATAAATAATAGAATAATAATAACAACAAATAAATAAATAAAAATGAATAGATAAATTATAGAATAATAAAAAAAGAAAGACTACTAATAATAAATAAAAAATAATATTATAATAAATAAAAATTAATAATGATAATATACATTATAATAATAAAAGAGAATAAGTGGAATGATGTCACATACCAAGATTAAATTGATTAATTAATTGAACAAATCTATAGATAAATATATAAATAAACAAATAAAATAAAATAAAATTCATTAATAATAAATAATTTACATATATTTCGGAACCGTCAGTTGGTTAGAGCGTGGCGACAATAATGCCAAGGTTGCAGGTTTGATCCCTGTATGGAACAATTACATATTCCTGCTTTGCAAGGGGTTGGACTAAATGACCCTTGGGGTCCCACACAATTCTAGAGAGCCTGGATAGCTCATTGGTTAGAGCATGGTGCCTATAATGCCAAGGTTGCTGGTTTGATCCCTGTACGGGACCGCAGCATATTCTGCATTGCAGGGGTTTGAATGAGATATTATAATATGAAGTAGGAAGCATCTTTATATATATATTAATAAATATAAAATATTAATAAATGCATCCCGGATACGCCACCTAACGTTGTGGACCACCCTGGCACCTCCGCGGCCACCGCAGCAGTGTAGCAATCCATTTATGCATCCTCACACATAATTACAGTCTACGTGTCCCTGGGTTTCCAATGACAGATCCTCGGGAGGTAGGGCTCATGCTTACAATTATAACCTTTCTGCCTCTCAGTATACCCCAGACTTTCCCAGTATTCCACAGGGAATGCTGTGGAAGGGAGAAAGAAGTCTAAGTAAGAAGAAGCATTCGGCCAAGAAGAGCAAAAGAAGTAAGCCTTCTGATGCCGAGGACGATTCAGAAAAGCTTCCTGCTGCCCACCACCTGCTGTGTTCCGAGCGACCAGAATTACTGGATGGAGCATATGGGTCCCTATGTGGGAAAAGGAAAGTCAGAAAATTTGAAGCCAAGCGAGTCCCTCACCATGAGGTTTGCTGGGAGTACAACACGGGTGTGTGCCAAGGGCCAAATTGTAAGTATGTGCATGAATGTGAGAAGTGCCTAGGTAACCACCCAGCGTCTTCGTGTTTTAAAGGTAAACAGCCTTTTCCGGGCAGCAGGGGGCATTTCCATCAGGGGTCTTGAAAAGCTCACAGACCCGCCAAAAAGAACAGCCAGAAACTGGTATTAATTTGGCCCTTGACTGGCATGTTCTCTTCTGTTGAGCCCTCACCTCTTAGAACCCTTCTCGATAGATACCCTAAAAATAGAGGCAGCAAAGAGTTTCTCTTATGGCCTCAGGATCCTCATTTCATTACCCCCTAACTCGGGGAACCCCCCCCCAAACCAAAGAATCAGTTCGGGAAGTGTCCCGTCTAAACAATTATCGCACTCCTAGAGTGGCAAACCTGTCCCGGACCTTTGACCTTTAGTGCTTAGAAATAAACATCTACTTCTCTAACAAATTTACCCCTGGGGTTAACAAGGGCATCACGGATGCACAGGTGCAGCGAATTGCCACAGCCATTCCGGGAGCACCTTTGGAGCCTTGGGAACATGATGTCCTGAAGGGAGTATTAGCTTCAGGAGCCAAGCCCACGCTTAGATCTTTTAAAAGGGCTTGGGTGGACTTTATGGAGTTTCAAGGCAAACTTATAAAATAATAATAATAAAATATGATAATGATAATAATAATAATGACAATAATAATAATAGTAAAAACAAAAAAAACAAAAAAAACAAAACAAAAAAAAAAAACCTACGCTTGACACACCTCAAGGTAAATTAAAAAATCCTAAGCTTCACACGCCTCCTACCAAGGCTGAAGCTCTGCAATACTTGGTACATTGGAGAGTGCTGGGTCGTGCAGCAAAGACTCTTAAACATCCAGTAGGCGGCAATCTCTTTTTTCTGTAAGGTTGTTTAATCCAGAGACCCTGGTGTGGCCTTCTTAGTGTGAAGGGCACTGTGGGGCTGGCGCAGGCCGCAGCCTCCTAAAAGTGATGGTAGAAGGCCCTTAACTTATGACATTCTATGCTAATTCATAAATAAATAAATAAATGTAAAATAATAATAATAATAATAATAATAATAATAATAAACCATAAAAAAAAAACAAGAAGGAAGAAAATTAAGAAGTATCTGTTGGTCCGAGGACAAGGCCCAGTTATTTACAGCTGCATACTCCATTGCCTTTGGCGCTATGCGCAGTGGCGAAGTGGTTTGTAAGGGCCAACCAGATTCCATTGCCCAAGGTAGTTTGAGAGACCTGACCTTGTTCAGATCCAATTTAGTCCTGCATGTCCAATGTTCCAAAACCGATCAGCAGTAAAGGACACTAAACAATTCATGTACATGGGACCAACCGTCTCAGGTCCATTCCTCGAACATTGGGATGGCTCCGGCCTTGCACGGCATCAGTCCATGCACGTTATGCGAAGGGCGATTGCTGCCTGAGGTTTACCCTCAGCTAAATTCACGGTTAACTCCTTTCGGATTGGGGCCGCCACCACAGCAGTGCATTTGGGACTCTCATCTGAAAGGATGAAGGACTTGGGGGCAGTGGAAGTCTGATGCATTAAGGGAAGTCTGATGCATATAAAGGATATATTCATAAGACCTTGTGATTGTTCACAGTATACCTGACCTGGCTTTGTTACCTTCTTTTGCTTTCAGGTGACGTTGTGATGCATATTTGGAGTATAGGCCCTGCACCGTCCACTGGGATATAAACCATGCCGCTAATGGGGACCTAGGGTGCAGGAGCTACGAGGGCGCGCATCTGGATAATCGGGCACAGCATGGTGCATTGGGCCAGGGTCCGCGCCATCAATTCCGGTCTCGGGCCGCACCTTAGCTACATAAATATATCTTGGATCTCTTGAAGGAGAATGCGCTGGGCCAAAAAATGTTGCCCGCTATTAGGGCCAGAGAGGCGGCGGAGGGGCCCCCAGATGCTTTAGATATCCAATTAGGCGAAAAGTGTTAGCTTACAGAAAGGCAGTCGACTTGATGTGGCATATCTTTAGTGACTTGGAGGAACTTAAGGCCTCTTACCCAAACGTCACTACTAGTTTATTTGGGGCCTCGTGGATGGAGAGGCGGGTTTGGAGAGATTGCAGGTGCCCAATAGCCATAAACAGGGCTAGGAAAGCCTGGCATTGGGCGGTGGTGCGTAGAGTGGCAGCCCTGGGTGGGAGTGGCATTGAGGGCCCACCCAGTGCCATGGTCATCCAGCTGAGCGAGAACGACTTGGCGTATAGGAAAGGGGTGGACTTGATATGGAACATTATCAATGACTTGGAATTGTTGAGGGCATCCCATGAAAACATTACAATAATCTGGTCATCTTTGCTGGAAAGGCGATGTTGGAAAGGGATGCAGAAAAACCCGTGGCTGTGAACAAAGCTAGGAGGATTGTGGAGCGCACGGTGGCTCGTAGAGTGGCCGCATGGGGCGGTCGGGTCATTCAGCACCCATGCATATGGTTTGACAAGGAAATGCTTTATCACTGGGATGGCGTGCATACGGTTTGACAAGGAAATGCTTTATCACTGGGATGGCGTGCATCTATCTGATGCTGGCAATGCTATTTGGTTGGCAGATAATTTTCAAGGCGTTAGGGATTGGTTACAGGTCTGAGGGTATTGGCGGCGAGCCGGCTTGCGGCTCGGTGGCGGTAGGCATTGGCCGGGGTATTATCATGCAGATGAGGTTGGGGGGGAGGAACGCCATCACCTCCCCCAATGCTTGAAGGGTAGTTCGTTAAAGGACTCCGAGGGGCGACGCCTCGTCCGAAACCTACGGAGGCTAGGGCCTAAAGCGCGCCCCCGAGCGGTAACCCCTTGGGGAGCGCCCAGGGATATGCATCTCGGGTGGCTCCCCCTGTTGGTGTTTAACCCTTCCCGGTCAGACCGGATAGTCGGTTAGGGCCAATGCCTAAAGCCAATACCCTTCTTTCCTGTAATCAATAAAGTTGTGGCCATTTTTCGCCCATTAACCTAAAACTCTGTGTCCGTTGTCTTCATTTATTCCACCTGTGGGGGGGAGGGAATAGCCACACAATGCCCCTTCCGACCTTCAGGAGGAGGGGGGGTTGTGGGATCACGACCCCGCCCACACTCTGCGAGGCTGGCGTCAGCCTCGCAGGAGACAGGGATTCACCCAATTAGCATACCCTGTGGCGCCAGCCAATTGGCTGGCGGCAGGGGCGGGCCTTCCTAGGGCCACTTAAGGTCAGGGCAGCCCCTGGCTCACCCCCTTTCTTCCCTGGAGACGACGCAGTTTCCCACCCACCCGCCCTTTAGGTTTTGCCACTGACCTTGCTATGGGCTTCGGCTGGTCGCCGCAAGGGGCCTGGTAGGAGTTTTTCCATTTGGCTAATTGGCTGGTTTTGTGAGCCACTTGGTTTTTTCGCCTACCTCGTAGCAAATCGTCACAACTCCCTCGGTTTTGGCGGTAGGCATTGGCCGGGGTATTATCATGCAGATGAGGTTGGGGGGGAGGAACGCCATCACCTCCCCCAATGCTTGAAGGGTAGTTCGTTAAAGGACTCCGAGGGGCGACGCCTCGTCCGAAACCTACGGAGGCTAGGGCCTAAAGCGCGCCCCCGAGCGGTAACCCCTTGGGGAGCGCCCAGGGATATGCATCTCGGGTGGCTCCCCCTGTTGGTGTTTAACCCTTCCCGGTCAGACCGGATAGTCGGTTAGGGCCAATGCCTAAAGCCAATACCCTTCTTTCCTGTAATCAATAAAGTTGTGGCCATTTTTCGCCCATTAACCTAAAACTCTGTGTCCGTTGTCTTCATTTATTCCACCTGTGGGGGGGAGGGAATAGCCACACAACTTAACAGATATCATTGTCCTTTTAACACCAAGTTGTACCTGTTCCCTCAGGGTTTGGGGGCTTTCTCCATCTTGTGTGTCTGTTGATGCTTTTAGGAATGCTTTGCTTGTTTTCCTACTAGCTGTCGCTCGTTCGTGTTGCACCCTGCTGTGGTGCCGTTGCAATATCGTATTGGCCCGAACAGGGCCGTATTTAGGTTTGACAAGGCCCTAAGCTACTGACGGTAATGGGGCCCTTTGTCAACAACAAATTGTCGATGCTTTTTTGTGTTGAATATATGCTATATGGTAATTTATGGACCTTATAGGTATCTTAAGCCATTTGCACATAACAAAATACGTATTTTATCAAAGTAATACACAACACAAAACACTGTTGCTGTGTGTAGGTTTTATTTTATTTGGTTTTTATCTTATATTTTGGAAATGTACAACGAGTATTTTTTTTCCTTTATTTTTTTTTTGGGGGGGGCAAGAGAGTGGGGGCCTAAGCTATGGCTTGTTTAGCTTATACATAAATCCGGCCACCTGAATATGACCCGTACTCAAATATAAGCCGCATCTTTAAAATTAAGGGGGGGGGGGAGAGAAATGTCAATGCCTGAGGAGGAGCAGGGGACAAGGGGGGGTCAAGGAGGCAGCGCCTTCACTCTGGCCATGGCGGCTGTGGTGGTGGGCAGCAGCACTTCCAGGGGGTTAGCATCACCATGGCCCCCCAATAGGATGGGCAGAGAGATTTGGCAGCTGGCGGGATTCATGAGCGCCTTAAAGCCAGGCAGCACCTCGGATTAGCGCCAGTCCCAGCACACTGGCTGCATCTTCTATTCCTATTCCTAGCAGACCTTCTCGCTCTCTCATCCACACTCCTCCCTCATTTCCTCCTCCTCGCCGCCTTCTGGCTCCCTCTCAGGGACCCCCTCACCGTGCCACCATCTCAGGAGCCAGCCCAGCTGAAAACAGGCAGCATCTGGGGACAAGCCTACTCCAAGCCAGTTTTTGTAAGGAAGGTCGTGAATACAGTGGTACCTCAGGTTAAGAACTTAATTCATTCCGGATGTCCGTTCTTAACCTGAAACTGTTCTTAACCTGAGGTACCACTTTAGCTAATGGGGCCTTCCGCTGCCACCGCGCTACTGCCACGGTGCAATTTCTGTTCTCATCCTGAAGCAAAGTTCTTAACCCGAGGTACTATTTCTGGGTTAGCGGAGTCTGTAACCTGAAGCGTCTGTAACCCGAGGTACCACTGTATAAGCCAGACTTTAACTTTTCACGGTCAGGATTTGGAAGAAAAACTGTGGCTTATATTCAGGCCAATACGGTAAATAAAAACACATTGTGATTTATCTGGAACGGTATGCGCTGAGGCCTCAGAGCCCTCTTCAAGCATAGTTTAATCACACCCTTGCCAGGTGAAACAGAACAGTCCCTTTCTGTCAGCTTCACATCAGGCTCCCAACTGACCACAGGATGACTTGGGTTGGCTGGTCAATGCCATTCAACTCCGGCTGCCCCATGACTTTGATAGAAGTTCATACAGTATTAGTTCCTGGACAATTAACTGATGCCCTTCCCCTCTTAAATTTCTCCTCATTCCCTCACCCCCTCCACTGTACCAATTTTGAATAATGCATTCAGAAATACACCTCTCGGCAGCTTGAGCATTGGGGTAAACCAATTATCATGATAGCCCAACCTAGACGTACCCAATTAAGTTTAATTAGCCAGGCTCTTTCTTCCTCTATCATCTTGCTTCGGGGAAATCCTGCTATTGTGTTTTTTTTTAATAATAAAAAAATCTAGCTGGAAATGCCAAGCACCTTCCTCACAGATTAGCCCTTCAGAGCCAGCCTTTTGGCACTGAAGTAGTTGGGGGAAATTGAGGCCACTCTCAGAAGAAGGAGTCCTGAAGCCTGAGTTCCTAATGAACTCCCAGCTTCCTGAGACTCAAGCACTGCCAGGGGGCAAAACAACTAATCACATTGCTAAAGATGGCACTTTTCTGACATTGGTGCAGAGTGACGCTTAGAAATTAGACCCCAAAACAAAGTTAACTTCCATAGGAAGTGCCATCTTATTTGATGACTGCTCGCTGGTGGGTTTGACTATATCTGACTCCGTGTTGGTTTGCTGGTTGGCTTTTACTTGAGGGCTTGTCGCTTTGGACTACTTGAATTTAAATGTGTTGTGGCTGAGGCCCTATGATAGATGGAATCACCATGAGTGGCATTTGTAGCAGCTAGTTGGTACAGGGACTAATTTACCCACCCGGGCATGGATTCATTTAAGCAAAACTATCATAACTGCCAATGGTACTGTCATTTATGGTGTTATAGATGTAGGGTAGAAATTAATAAGTGCCAGGGTTTTGATTAAGTGGGATATAGATTAAAGGGCAAAACTGTGCCAGACAGGGAATTCAGGGAAAGCCTGGACTGGCTCAGGCAAACCAGCCTGGCTAAGCTAAGGGGACAATAGAGAACCATTGAGGGTCATTGCCAATGCAAGAGAACTTCCCTCCTGCCTGAGGGAAGGAGACAGGGCTTTGAAGGGGTGCCAAGGTGATGGGGTGTGTTTCTGAGCAGGGGCTTCTGGGAGACAGAAGGAGGGAGAAGGGTGAGATCCAACTCTGGAGAGTGCTGGCAGCAGGCAGCTGATGCTGGTGAGTCTTGGAATGACTATGCCATAAGATCTGAACTACCTCCATGCAGACTGAAGGTGTAAATAGGCGAATAAACCATATTTCTTAAAGCACGACAGTCTCCGCCATGCCTTCTATTCTCCAAAGGGACACGTATGTTGGTGCCTGAGACCCCATGGACTCTAGCCACTACTCATAGAATCATAGAATCATAGAGTTGGAAGAGACCACAAGGGCCATCAAGTCCACCCCCCTGCCAAGCAGGAAACACCATCAGAGCACTCCTGACATATGGTGTCAAGCCTCTGCTTAAAGACCTCCAAAGAAGGAGACTCCACCACACTCCTTGGCAGCAAATTCCACTGTCGAACAGCTCTTACTCGACAGAGGGAGGAACAGGGACCCGGCTTTTGTAACAATATTGTTCCTAGAATTTAAATAGAAAGGCCATAGACCTAACCCAATGAATGGAAGAAGGATTCACCAGCCTTAAATAAGTTTATCCCACCTCTTTTGACTCGACTCCATTTATGTGTTGCTTTCTTATCCTTCCCCTCCCAAGGTGGCACACCTGGTTATCATCCCTCACTTCCACAATAGCCCTGCAAAGAAGGTTAAGCTAATGATCTGTCTATTCCAAAATAAGCCTGAGAATGGGTGGCAAAGACCCTGGATAGGAGGAGTCCTAGTGGGCACTGGGAAGACGGGGACCTTCATTCTCCGCAACTGCTTCACTGGGGCAAGACCTCCTAGAAAGAGTTGCTGAGAGCGTTCGGTTGGAGCTGTGGATTCTTTTCTTGAATAAGGTAAAGGTAAAGGACCCCTGGATGGCTAAGTCCAGTCAAAGGCGACTATGGGGCTGCGGCGCTCATCTTGCTTTCAGGCCGAGGGAGCCGGCATTTGTCCACAGACAGCTTTCTGGGTCATGTGGCCAGCATGACTAAACTGCTTCTGGTGCAACAGGACACCGTGATGGAAATCAGAGCACATGGAAACGCCATTTACCTTCCCGCCGCAGTGGTACCTATTTCTCTACTTGAACTGGCGTTCTTTCAAACTGCTGGTTGGCAGGAGCTGGAACTGAGCAATGGGAGCTCACCCCATCACAGGGATTCAAACTGCTGAACTTCTGATCAGCAAGCCCAAGAGGCTCAGTGGCTTAGACCACAGAGCCAAAGAGTTAATGTCACTGGCCTCGGGTGATTTATTGTTTTGTTGCCAATCTATGCCTGAGTCCAGGTCTGACACTATATCAGGAATCTTTCAGGAAATATGACAGTACACTGAAGTAGCATTGTCCAGAGAACTTGACCATCTCTGTTCACTGCCTCTTCTTTACTGTGGTTTCTAAAGCTACAGAAGTTGGTGAGAGAGGAGAGAGGGGAAGTTGAGGTATGTGGCATTCTCTCCTCCATCCCACCCCACATCTGATCCAAGGGACCTCAGGTCACTTTCTAGCTGGCCTTCCCCTCTCTGCACCGATGATAAGAATCCCCTTATGGAAGTACAACCCATTTCCTACCTTGCCCCCTTTCCTAACAATATTAGGAACAAAGTAACTGTGGGCAAACGTCATTAGAATTAGCAATTGCAGTTATAAAAGAATGACAATTGAGAAAGAATTAATGAAGCCCACTGGGAATATGCTTTATCTGTGCTTTATTTTTATCTTGCCTCTCTTTCATAGTGTACTAAAAGTGAGAGAAACTTGCCTGGAATATGAATTTGTTACAATTATTATTATTTTTTAAAAGAGACTTTGTCAAGTACATGCCTTGGGTACAGTTCATATGAAATAAATCTATGTATATCATCAAGGCTATTATATGTGATGTCCTGTCTATATCTCTGTTTCTCCCTCTCTCCCTATCTGTGTATGATGAACCTGATCATTAGCCACGTCTTTCACACAGCACTGCTCAAACTTCTTCTGAGCTTTAAAAACCGGGGCTGGAGATGGGGGAGAGAAGAGTCCACACTTTGCTGAAGAAACAAATGAATGTGTATGCCATACGGTCACACATTTGAAACCTGCTATTTTCAATAATAACATGTTAGAGAAGCATTCATTACAGACTCAAAATAACTTATTCCGACAGTTTGCAATGGTGGAGTTCATGCTGAGCACTAAGATGCTGACAACAAACAAAAAGACAGTAAATACAACTGGCTTCTTGCCAGCAGAAGCCCTCCACCAAACACATTGGAGACATCTCACTAAGGCGCTCCATTATTTATTCTCAGTCAGCAAGTTCAAGGCAGCATCTTAAGAACTGAAAGAGTTGCATGGAACAACACCCATCTCTCCACCTCCATGACTAATCTTACCTATTTTTGTCTCCTACATTTGTAAAAAAGAATTTAAAAAATCACTTTATTCATCACACACTGGAATCAAATAGACTCAATTTCAAATACACACATGAGATGCATTTGGCAATGACCCCGATTTAATGTGAGACAATATGAGACACTCTCTCTCTGTGTGTGTGTGTTGCAAATATACATGATTGACATGACACCCAGGAGTTTATTCCTACGACACATAATGGATGCTTTATCACTTATTTGTTCAGTTTATATCCTGCTTTTTGACTGACAAGTTCCCGGAATTTGCATATGTGTGTGTGTCCACACATGCGCAAGCAAATAAAATTCAAGACGAAAATGATCAGTTTGTTCGAAAAGAAAGCATTTGTTTCACCCATGCACCAAAAAAAGTAAGCTAAGGTGCCTGCCTTGACGTCTACACCATGTAAGCAATAAACATGTTCTGCAAATCTCACATACGACTCTTGCTTGCACCTTACCTTCCATGCACCCTACTCACAATTTCCCCTGGTCTTTCAGCCTGTCTTTTTTTAGTCTAGAAGCAACAGTTGAGTTCATGATCAGGGCATTTTGGCTATTTAGCTGAATACTGACTTCCTGCTTTCTGTTTATGGATTTATTTGGTTAGAGTGCATGACATAAATCAGCTGTGACAGTTTGTATACAAAGAATGGGGGGGGGGGAGGTTGGTAGATGGGAGATGCAGAGATAGACACAAGACTGGCCCAGGCAATCATCAGGGCAAGTGTTTGTAAGACTTTCAGGTGACACAGAAACCGTCATAAGGGCGGAGCTAAGTCTCATGTTTACAGGAAACAAGTTGGGCTTTCTAATATGTTGGCTCTGTTCAAAATGAAAAATGTGAGCAAGTTGGTCCTCTATGAATACACCGGCATGGGTAATTTTAGAAATGATTTAGCTAGCACCCCTCCTAGGATGTATAGCTTTGGAAGTCTAATAAAATATTTGAAATGTAATGTCTGCATGGGTGTACTGCTGAAAAGGCCTAATTAAAGCATAATTTTGGGCCATGTCCAATGATGTATTCCTTTTGTTCCGAAGCTGTTGCCATATCAATTTTGCACTGGCAAAACCTTTGATATTTGCAGATGTCCATGTACCTACGGTGTAGAAATTAACAGCAGGACCACAAAAGTGGATGTTGTGAGTCCTTATGGTTGCCAAGAGGCTTATACTTCCAGCCTGGAAGGATAATTGCCCACCCAACGTTCATTATGCAATAGTCTGAGGACCTCAACACCCTTCCCACTATTTGAACATGTATTTTATCAAAGCAGATTCCATGTGAATACCTGTTTGGATATCTGGAGGCTTATATTGACTTATATTTTTAATTTCAAAGGGAAGCACCAATAGCTATTGTATTCTTGATGTGAGATGATGGTGCATATTGTTGTGATCACTTTTTGCTTTCCTTCTTTTTTTTTTTTTTAAAAGGTCTTTGCTCTTGTTTCTTATGGAACAACTGATTGGTTCAAAATTGGGAAAGGAGTAAAACAAGGCTGTATATTGTCTCCCTGCTTATTTAACTTATATGCAGACTTCATCATGCGAAAGGCTGGACTGGATGAATCCCAAGCCAGAATTAAGATTGCTGGAAAAAATAGCAACAACCTCAGATATGCAGATAACACAACTTTGATGGAAGAAATAGGAGGAATTAAAGAACCTCTTAATGAGGGTGAAAGAGGAAAGCGCAAAATATGGTCTGAAGCTCAACATCAAAAAAACGAAGATCATGGCCGCTGGTCCCATCACCTCCTGGCAAATAAAAGGGGAAGAAATGGAGGCAGTGAGAGGATTTTACTTTCTTGGGCTCTGTGATCACTGCAGATGGTGACAGCAGTCACAAAATTAAAAGACGCCTACTTCTTGGGAGAAAAGCAATGACAAACCTAGACAGCATCTTAAAAAGCAGAGACATCACCTTGCCGACAAAGTTTCCATATAGTTAAAGCTATGGTTTCCCCAGTAGTGATGTATGCAGGTGAGAGCTGGACCATAAAGAAGGCTGATCGCCGAAGAATTGATGCTTTTGAATTATGGTGCTGGAGGAGACTCTTGAGAGTCCCATGGACTGCAAGAAGATCAAACCTATCCATTCTGAAGGAAATCAGCCCTGGGTGCTCACTAGAAGGACAGATCCTGAAGTTGAGGCTCCAATACTTTGGCCACCTCATGAGAAGAGAAGACTCCCTGGAAAAGACCCTGATGCTGGGAAAGATTGAGGGCACAAGGAGAAGGGGACGACAGAGGACAAGATGGTTGGACAGTGTTCTCAAAGCTACCAGCATGAGTTTGACCAAACTGCAGGAGGCAGTGGAAGACAGGAGTGCCTGGCGTGCTCTGGTCCATGGGGTCACGAAGACTCGGACACAACTAAATGACTAAACAACAGCAACAAAGTTTTTTTTTTAATGAATTATATCATAATTCATAAGCAGATCAATGCAGGTTGCCCAATCTGAGTTTCTGACCATTTTTTGAATACTTTGTTGGTTTCAACTTTTGATTACATATGGGCAAGATCTCACTTCTGGGTGGAAAACTGCATTCATAAGCCCCCTTGGGGCAACATTGCAGTAATGGAGTTACTGAGGCATTTGGGGAAGAAAGTGGCAAATCACCGCTGCATGAGGCAGTGGAACAAAAAATGTCATTTTTTAAAAGGGAGAAAAAAGAAGCTGCCACTGCTATAGTGGAATAACCGATTGCAAACCTTTGAGCAAATTTCATCCAGTCCACGCTACAAAATCACCAAGGAAGCCCCCTCCAATTGCTGTCTGCAAAGCGTATGACAAATTTAGACTGGGATGCCATTTCCAGTCAGCTCTGCTTAAGCCACAGGTTTTTTTATGTTAATTGCTGCATCAACATAAAGTAGCTCTTATGTCATTAAATGAGAATTTTCACTCTGAATTTTCAGCACTTTCATCCTTCTCCCTTCTGAAAATAGCTTTATTTTTTTTGTGCCACCTTCACATCCACAGTCCCCCAAAGCTTTGAATGGTAGCTCCTCTATCATTCAGTTCAATTGGAATCTGACACATGCCAGTTTGAGAGTGGCTGAAACACCAGAAACTGTCAATCCGTTTACTGTAGGAGAATCCATGGAAAACAAAGGATCACAGTTTTAGAGGGTATCTGTTTTTTACCCACCTTTGGGGTCAGATATGGCTCTGAAAGCATATGATGGTCAAGCAGCCATGAGATTACCAGTGCATGAACAACTGTGGTCAAGCTAAATAAATAAATTTGTTCATCCATTGATTTAAAATATTTCTTAAATGCCTGAAATATACTCGGAGTTGAGTGTAGATTTCATGCTCTTTATTTCAGCTCATGGTAAACAGTGAGTGAGTGCTTTGCCCCAAAACCTCTGGCTATATATACATTATTTACACCAGTGGTGGCCAAACTTGGCCCTCCAGCTGTTTTTGGACTACAACTCCCATCATCCCTAGCTAACAGGACCAGTGGTCAGGGATGATGGGAACTGTAGTCCCAAAACAGCTGGAGGGCCAAGTTTGGCCACCACTAGTTTACACAATGGGCCCCGTGTGATTGGCTGATTCAACTCCCCTCCTAGAGCCTGACTGGACTGTTCCTGCAGGCCAATCAGGTTGCTGATTCACTTCCTCCTGGAGCTGGATTGGGCGGCTCCTGCAGACCAATCAGGTTGCTGCCTTCTAGAATCCTACCTGCCTATTGTTCTAGGACCCAAGCTCAGTACATAACAATGCCCTTCTTCATAAATTCCACGGGCATGTATAAAACTAGAGTTCTTTGCACTCCGCTTGGGTTCTCAAAATCATCTGGAATGTCACAATGGGTCAAAATTGGTTGCAACCCTCTTAAAAGAAATCATCCACTTTATCTTAAACATTACATGAACCAAAAGAAATATAGTTTATTTCCAAAGAGTTTGCAGCGACCACCTGAATATGCTGTTTCTGATTTCTAAGGTTTTTTTCTAATGTAAAAAGTGAGCGGTAGAGGCACATACGTAGTCAGAATCACAGAGCCAGATCTTCACCAGAGTCCCTCTTTGAAACCAATGAAGCAGTAGCAATTTAAACCAGTTGACGATCTGGCCGCATGTGTTAATTTCCTCTGTTCTGTAACAGAGCATTAGCCCATATCTTTGTTGAACAGCTTATCCTTTGGGAAAGAGAATTAATTGGGACAATCACTCCCAGATGAGATATTTAAGCGGAGTCAGAAGTTCAGAGGAGGAGGAAGGGAGGGAGCAGGGCCTGGCTTGCTCTCTCTGAGAACGAAAAGCACACAGGAGTATTACATCAGAGAAAACCTTGCTGAAAAAGTTGAGGAGCGGGGCAGAAATGTGTGTTGTGGAGTTAGAGAGCAAGAATGCTCGCTGAAGGAAATTTCCCATCCTGCTGGTTTGACTTAAAACCAGCATGAAAGGGGTGATTCACACATGAAACCAATTTTAGAGATGTCATATCACTCACCATAGTGAAACAGGTACAAATATGAGAAGAGAACAGAGAGTGCAATCCTACTGTGCCCCATGGTGGAGGGTTAGAATGATGAAGATGGTGGAAATGAACAGATTAAATCCGTAATGATATACTGGGCAAAGGATTTGGGGGATCGCATTCAGATTGCAGATTGGGAAAGGTTATGGAAAACAGATCTGAAATTTACGGCATGTTGTACGCTGAAAGAAAATTATATGGAAATGATGTACCGGTGGTATTTGACTCCTAGTAAGCTAGCAAAGGGATGCGGGTGGTGCTGTGGGTTAAACCACAGAGCCTAGGACTTGCCGATCATAAGGTCTGCGGTTCGAATCCCCGCAATGGGGTGAGCTCTCGGTCCCTGCTCCTGCCAACCTAGCAGTTCAAAAGCATGTCAAAGTGCAAGTACATAAACAGGTGGGAAGGTAAACGGCGGTTCCGTGCGCTGCTCTGGATCACCAGAAGCGGCTTAGTCATGCTGGCCACATGACCCAGAAGCTGTATGCCAGCTCCCTCGGCCAGTAAAGCGAGATGAGCGCCGCAACCCGAGTCGGCCACGACTGGACCTAGTGGTCAGGGGTTCCTTTACCTTTTAAGCTAGCAAAACTGTATAGAACAAGTACAAAGACCTGCTGGACATGTAAAAAATAAAGAAAGTACTTTTTATCATATGTGGTGGTCATGTAAAGTAATAAAGGCTTTCTGGGAAATGATATATAATGAACTGAAAAAAAAATGTTTAAAATAACTTTTGTAAACACACAAAAACACACCCCATAAGTCTTGTTATGAGGAATTGTAGATATTGACATACCAAAGGAACAGAAAAGACTTTTTATGAATGCGACAACAGCATACCCATAGGCGCTAGGAGTGTGGGGCACCCAGGTGCCGGGCTCTCAGGGGCACCAGACTGAGAGACCAGGGCCCAAGAGTTGAG
The DNA here is from genome assembly GCF_951804945.1 of Podarcis cretensis. Taxonomy (NCBI): domain Eukaryota; kingdom Metazoa; phylum Chordata; class Lepidosauria; order Squamata; family Lacertidae; genus Podarcis; species Podarcis cretensis. The sequence goes on from NC_137178.1 coordinate 67,687,108, forward strand.
TCTGGGGAAGAGCCCGCCCATTGGTTGGAGCACTGTGGTGGGCTCTTCTGCTGCAGGTGGCTCTGTGCCACAATTTTGGGGGCGACTGAGCCAGCGAGACACTGTGGCAGCCAGCCTGCTCCACCCTCCTGTGCACCTGGGACTGGGCAACATGAGGGGGGGGTGCTGGGCGGATCTTTGCACCCCGGCGCCACATATGCTTAAGACAGCCCTGAGCAGCACAGATGCTATTAGCCCAGATATGGAAGGAAGAAAGAGTCACGACCAGAGAAGAATGGCAAACCAAGCTGTAAGACTACACTGAAATGGCAAAACTGACCAGAAAGCTCAGGGACCAAGAAGAGAAAAATTTCAGGAAAGAATGGGGGGAATTTATAATTTACTTAGGAGATGAAAACATTAGCAGGATTTTAATTCCACTTGTAATGTAACAGACACTATGAACAATATGGATAGATATAAAATGTAGACTATGATATAACATGCAGTTGAAAATGTTGACATTAGGACCAATGGAGGTGATGGGGGAAGTCTCAAGATTCAGAGAAATATTTTTATATGGATATGTATTTGGTTTTGTTATACATTTATATTTGTAAAATCAAATAAAAAACACTTTTTAAAAAATAAAAGAATGATGCCTGGTAGGGGGCTCTGCCACGACAGAGGTCCCAGATGCATGCCAAAACTACAACGAATGGTTGTCCCACTTTGTGGTGGGATGCTGACTGCTTTGGATCTACTAGACTGAAAGTAGATCCACAGGGCCTCTGAATGGCCCAGTCATTAGGCTCCCCAACTACAGCAGCCTGGAGCTGGAATAGTGACATGTCCAGAAGACCTCCTGATTTCCATAGGATCTGAAGTACCTGGAGTACTGTGTCCAGTTCTGGGCACCACAGTTCAAGAAGGACACTGACAAACTGGAATGTGTCCAGAGGAGGGCAACCAAAATGGTCAAAGGCCTGGAAACGATGCCTTATGAGGAACGGCTAAGGGAGCTGGGCATGTTTAGCCTGGAGAAGAGGAGGTTAAGGGGTGATATGACAGCCATGTTCAAATATATAAAAGGATGTCACATAGAGGAGGGAGAAAGGTTGTTTTCTGCTGCTCCAGAGAAGCGGACACAGAGCAATGGCTCCAAAGTACAAGAAAGAAGATTCCACCTAAACATTAGGAAGAACTTCCTGACAGTAAGAGCTGTTCAACAGTGGAATTTGCTGCCAAGGAGTGTGGTGGAGTCTCCTTCTTTGGAGGTCTTTAAGCAGAGGCTTGACAACCATATGTCAGGAGTGCTCTGATGGTGTTTCCTGCTTGGCAGGGGGTTGGACTCGATGGCCCTTGTGGTCTCTTCCAACGCTATGATTCTATGATTCTAAGCCACAATACTATACTCAGTTCCTGGGAGTGATCCTCAATAACTCAACGTTACTAGTGGCGAAGCTGCATGTTCTGCTACCTGGGTGGAGAGCAGGTGGCGGCGTGGTTGGTGCCCCCTGGGGGATGTGACGCATGATGATGATTGATGATGATGTCCCTTAAATTTCCAGGGTTTCAAAGGAAGCAGCTCCTCTCCCTCCCTCCTTGCCGGCCAGGTAGGAGGAAGGCTCCAACTGTGTTCCTTGGCTGCGTTGCTCACCCAATAAGGAGTCTAAGAACGACTGGGGGGTGGAGCTTGCATGCCTTGTGCCAATCAAATCGGCTGCGTTGCCTGGGGACTCGCCTTTGCTCAGCGCTTCCCAGCGGAGAGGTGGCGGTGGTTTTCCTTGCTGCATCCCCTTTGCCGGGTTTCTGCGCTGTGGGAACCACCGCTTGAGGCTTTGTTTGGCTGCTGGCTAGGCTTTCTGCCTTTGGCTCGGAGGGGCTCAGAAGTCGAACATACCTGTGTTTGGAAAATCCCTTATTTTGGCTGCTGATCCCTTCTTTTCGAGGCTGCTGGTTCCTTATTTTCAAATCTGTAAGTTGACAGCTATGGCGTGGTGCCCGGTGCACAGGGGGTGCACGGCGCATGTCCGGAGGGCCGCCATGATGGCACCCTACTGGAATAGTGGTGCCGGGGGCGGTCCACTCCCTCCGCACTCCCATTCCTCCGCCAGTGAATGTTATTTACATCTAGATAATGTATACAATTGTGGGATGTAAGAATCAGGTGCAGTCAAACACAACATTGCTAGAGTAGACATTAAGGTTGTCTTAGTCCTCCAGCTGAAACTTCCTGCTTTCCAGGACTGAGATGAAACTTCCTATGTGTAACTTGAGATGGGTGTGGCTTCTCAAGAAGTAGAAAAGAACCAGAAGCACAGGCTGCCAACCATCTTGTCTCTATCAATGCCATCTTAACAACAGCACTACTAAGATGCACCCTTGGCTCCAGGCCAAGAGAAGAAAAGGGGGGCTTTTTCCTGTAAGGAGGTAGTCACCACATTTAAACTATGTTCTAACCTTTTAAGTCTGCCTTCTGGGAACCTTTGTGTGAACAGATGATTACTTGTGAGTAAACATTTTATACTTTACAGAAGACTGTGTAGTGTCTTATTTTAGGAGGGATTAAATGGGGAAAATACCAGGATATATTTACAGAGACTCTAATGAGTCTGAGTAAGCTATCTGCTGTGCGTGTGTTTAAAAACGGGGGGAATGTTAACTCTGCTGATTTTGTTGAACTTGTAAAGACAAGTTGGGATAGGATATCTTAGACAGCATATCCTCCCCCACATCCCTAAACATTCCCACAACAATTGCACTGAAAGTCCAGCTAACTGAACCTTGCCCTAGATGTAAAATAGTCTTCCACTGTCACTTTCTTCAGCTCACTTCTTTTTCTTTACCTCTAGCTTTCTCTTTTAAAAGCACCAGAAGCTAAATATGATCATGTACCCGTCCCAGATCTCAGTCCAGTTGTTGGTTCCCTCCTTAAGACCAGGGCGCCACACTGCACTGTCTCGCCATGTCAGTGTTTCTCAAACGTAGGTTTTCAGCTGTGGCTGGACTACAACTCCCATCATCCTTGACCACCGGACCTGCTAACTGGGGATTATGGGGGTTGTAGTCCAGCCCATAGCTGTCAACTTACAGATTTAAAATAAGGGACCAGCAGCCTTGAAAATAAGGGACCAGCAGCCCAAACAATGGATTTTGCTATTGTAAAGAGTTACATACATTGGTAGGATTGACAGATGCTGTCAATCCGGCATGAGGCGGTTGTGGCACGGCGGCGGCCGCTGAAGCACTACCCTTTTGTGTCCCTCCCCATTCCCTCCTCTTCCTCCTCCCTCAGGCCGCCTCCTCAACTGCCACCACCGCTGCCGCCTCCGGGCTTGCAGGCAGTGTGGGTGAGAGTCTCTCTCCCTCGCCCCCTCTCTCTCAGGCAGGGAAGGTCCAATGGAACTGCTCGCGCCAGGACGACGGTGCCAGCACTCCCTCTCTCTTGAGGCGGAGGACCCTGAGCCGCTGCTTCCCTCCCAAGCTGGGCGAGCATGAAACCCGGGAAATTTAAGGGACATCATCAATAAAGGACAGCAGTGGGACACAGGGCTGGGATAAGTGAGTTTCCCGCTAAATAAGGGACAGTTGACAGCTATGGTCCAGCCACACCTGGAGACCCAAGTTTGAGAAACGCTGCTATGTAAATGTTTTATGACAAAGGTGAGTGACTTGATGTGCTTCAGATGTTGCAAGACCACACTTCCCATCATCCCAGCCAGTCCTGCTGGCTGGAGCTGATGAAAGTTGGAGTCCACCATCACAGGTTAATCCATCCCAGCAGAAGGAGTGGTCAGCTCCTGACATAAAGTAGCCTTTTAGAATCTAATTTAGACATTTTCAGAAAACTGCTTGCCACGTTATGCTCAATAAGCTTTGTATTTTTAAAATACATTACCACAAAGAAAGCACAGAGTGGAAGTAATTCAGTAATGCCGATTTAATTATTTAAGTAATGTAAACATATTCCGAGAAAGCTCGGGGGTAAGTAAGCATACTGTACTGAAATTATACTACCATATGTAAGTTGCCCTTTTTTAGGGGGGGTTCGGTACATTCTGGAAGCTTTTAAGCAGGTCGGCTGTGCAGAATGGAACTTGTGCTAATTGAAACAACTAAGAACCAGGCCCAGCATGTTTAATTACCATGATGCACAGTTATTTGTGTCCACAATTATACTCATTAGAGTTCTAATTACTTCATTTATAAATGCAGTGAGATAATTTGCCTCTAAATGGATGCAGTTGAAGATGGATAAATAGATGTGTCTGGAGTTTATCCCCCCAGTTCCCCATGTTTAATATGGAATAAAATTATAAGCAGGGTATTGGAGGAACAGTTAGCACTAGTGGAGAAAATAATAAAAGGAGGTGGTTGATGTTTTCAAGGCAGCTTGTCATAAAAGGGATGTGTGTGGGTGCTTTTAAACCTCTGTGTCTCACCTGTCTCTGTAGATCATATGTAAGACCCACTGGGAAGTTTTCTGAAACTATCCTGGCTGAAATGCACAACTACATTCATTCATTCATTTAGAAAGTAATAATCATAAATAAATAAGAATAAAAATGTGCACCCCACCACTGAGGCCATTCCATTGTAACTGCCCAACCTCCCAAAATTTCAACACCTCTTGTGATGGTTTGACCCCTTTCCGTTTTAACAGTACAAATTCTACAAACACCTTCCATATCTCCTCAAAATCATTTCTCCTGCATATTCCCCATCTTACCTTAATGGCACATGTTAATTTATCATTAATAGCTATATCCCACACTTCTTTAGACCATTCTTCCATTTTATCTTCTGTTTGCCCCTTCCACTTCCTGGCTATATAATAATTTGTGCAGCTGACAATAAATTTGTGAGCAAGTTCTTCATAGCCTGTGAACCTTCCACCCCATTGTAAATTGATAATAATCTGGACTTTTGGTCAGCTTTAACCCAGTGATTTCTGTTATCTCCTTAAACACCCTTTGCCAATTTTTAAAAACATATTTATACTCCCACCACATGTGAACATAATTCCATGTTTCCTGTTACCCCCTTCAACATAACACCGAGTATCCCTTGTTTATTTGATTTATTTGACTACATTCCTAAGAAGGTTTGTGAAGTAACTCAGTGGTTGGGTTTGGTCATTCTTTTTGAATACCTGAAGATATATTCTAAGTGACTTACAGAGTTCAAACAATTAAAATCGAAGCATTAACCAAATTGTTGGGACACCCTAGGGTACCCTATCTCCTCTACCCTGGACAAAAGGCAGTGGCGTAGTGTGGGTTGTCAGCACCCGGGGCAAGGCAAGTAATTTGTGCCCCCCAACCCATGGATTTGCGCCCCCTAACCAGTGGATTTGTGCCCCCTAACCCTAACCCCCAGATGTTGCGCCCGGTGCGGCCGGCCCCCCCTGCACCCCCCACGCTACGCCACTGACAAAAGGTAAAAGGGTAAAGGACCCCTGGATGGCTAAGTCCAGTCAAAGGTGACTATGGGATTGCGGCGCTCATCTTGCTTTCAGGCCAAGGGAGCCAGTGTTTGTCCACAGACAGCTTTCCAGGTCATGTGGCCAGCATGACTAAACCGCTACTGGCACACAGAGGACTGTGATGAGTGCACGGAAACGCCTTTTACCTTCCCGCCGCAGTGGTACCTATTTATCTACTTGCACTGATGTGCTTTCGAACTGCTAGCTTGGCAGGAGCTGGGACAGAGCAACGGGAACTCACCTCATCACTGAGATTTGAACCGCTGACCTTCTGATCAGCAAGCCCAAGAGGCTCAGTGGTTTAGACCATAGCACCAAATGTGGACTTGAACTGAGGTTATACCTCAGAGTGCCTCCAACAGGAAAGAAGCAGGAGATCACTGGCTCTGAGCAGATGGGTCTATTAATGGCCTGGACCCTAAGAGTTACAAAGCCACCATGTCCTGCTGCCAGCCTTGGGGCAGTCTGATCACTTTCTGTTTGAAGTAATGAATTTAACCTAGGCTAGGGAGGTCCAAGGGGACACGGGTGGCGCTGTGGGTTAAACCACAGAGCCTAGGACTTGCCGATCAGAAGGTTGGCGGTTTGAATCCCCGTGACGGGGTGAGCTCCCATGCTTGGTCCCTGCTCCTGCCAACCTAGCAGTTCGAAAGCACATCAAAGTGCAAGTAGATTAATAGGTACCGCTCTGGCGGGAAGGTAAACGGCGTTTCCATGCGCTGCTCTGGTTCGCCAGAAGCGGCTTAGTCATGCTGGCCACATGACCTGGAAGCTGTATGCCTGCTCCCTCAGCCAATAAAGTGAGATGAGCGCCACAACCCCAGAGTCGGTCATGGGGTCTCTTTACCTTTACCTTTTTAAGGAGGTCCAATGTACATCTTTTAGGAGGCAGGGCAATACACATTATACCGTCGGTCTTCTATTTGTTGTTTGCAAAGAGACCCCAAGACCACAAGACCACGAGAAGCGCACTGAATTTTAAAAATGGTCCCCGGTTACATTTTTAAAACCTGCAAAATGTCACATTCTGCATCAATAGCAGTCAGGGCCTACAACTAAGATTCTCTAAGCCACTCTTTGATTACGATCACATTCTACCTGCCAATATTTCGCTGTGAAATTACCATGAAAAGTGGCTGACCATTGTCTGATAATAGAACAGAAAGCATCAGCATGTTTCAGTGCTCTGAGTCATTTAAACTCAAAATGCGAATGGCCAAGCATCGTTCTACAAATATGGCCACATATTCAGGTAGGAAACCATCACCTTAAAACTCAAATGTTGTGATAATCGAAGGGAATTTGTTCCCAAGGCAAAACAGCACGTTCCCTCCTGCTGAAACAGCATCCTCAATTTACTGCAGGCACATCAACATTTTCACTAGTTTTGTCCTTAGGTCATTGTATATCCTGTACACATGGTTGGCATCCATCTGTATCTGGTAACAATGGAGGAGGGTGCTTCTGGGGTCAACAGTCAGAGATTACAGCACCTGCTGTGGCTGTGAGACTGATAGAAGTGAGACATGTTTTGTTTCAGCCAGGGAAGATGAAGGCATCTGTTTGAGCTGCTGCAGATACACCATGGTGTTTCTTCTCACTGTGCTCCTCCCAGCAGTCCATGCTATGGATGCATGACCTGATTGTCTGTCTGTTAAGTGTAATTGTTGAATTGTACATGAAAATGGAAAATAACTGTATATGCTAAAGGGGCCTGGGAAATTCCATTGAAGCTAAGAAGAGCTCTCTAAGTAACAGTTGGTAATTAACTTAGGATGTTCGCTGCTGGCTATCTCACATGGTGCTTAACTTTAGATCACATGGAAGAGTTATTCAGTTGCAAATCACCATTTTGAGGGAGTCCTTTGATCTCAGGCTACCATAGGACAAAGCTATGCTAACAATACCTCTACAGGAGAGAAAACAGCTCAAGGCTGGAGTCTGTGTGCTGAGAAATACATTTGATTTCAGGTCTGTTTGGAGTTATTTCATATTTGTAAGAAGATGAGCCTATGCTTGGACAAGCATAATACATTATGAAACTATCTGGAGGCATCATTATTTGTTTTATGTTCTGTTTATAAAGAAAGTTCTATTAGTTAAGCTTTGAAACCATGTTTTGGGATTGGACCATTTTTATTCCAAGAGGAGTCCGTTTTTGTTTATCAGATTGCTTCAAGCTGTGCAATATTAATATCTGCAATACCGTCTCCAGGCTCTGCAAGGGATTCCCACAGGGCGAGGTTGATGTTCCCAGCCTCCATGTCATGTTCACAGACATCTTAGTAACACAGAATTGGTCAGCCAATGGGCCTGGTGCCTGAAGCCAGCTCTTCGCAGAGCACATCCTTGGGGATCTTGCCATCTTCCATTCTGTGAAGGTGACTAAGCCAGCATGGATGTCACTGAGACAGGCGTGTGAGACTATGCATCTATATCTTGAGTGGGGCTCTCTTGATACAGAGCAGGGCTGTTAGAATCTATCAAGAGGATTTCCCTCTGTCCACGCCTTCGACCTCAATCACAACACCGCTTCTTGCAACGAATGTTTCCTTCCTTGCTTTGCTACAACAAAATAACTTTTTTTTTCAACACGCACACATTATGTGTGCATTATATATAAATAGATATGCAAATTGTTTTGCAATGAACATTATCTACATATTAATTTATGCCTAATTGCTGCTGTCCTGACAGGTGCCTCGTTGCTTTTCTTTTTATGAAGTGTCATTTGTTGATTGTCTAAGTTGTTCGTAGGGCTGCAATCCTAGCCATGTCTATTCAGAAGTAAGTCTTGTGGGATTCGATGGGACTTGTTACTAGGTAGGTGGGGTTAGAAAAGTGACCTTGCAACCAAATCTCATGGGTTTTTAAATTCAGTTGGAACAGATAATTCATTATTGTTCTTTTTCACCTGTCAGGAATGCATTGATACAAAAGGGGCTTGAAAGCTGTGAAACACAAAATGATGTTTACTGCAAATATTTAAAATGAAATTAACTTGAGCATTGTGTTTCAGTAGAAACACACAGACATGGCAATCTTCTCTGCAAGATACACATTTATGGAAAAACTGTTGCAATAAAAAAGGACTTATATGTGTTTCAGTTGGCAAGATATGCTGCAGGCCTAACCCCACTTACCTGAGAATAAGCTCCACTGAATTGAATGGCTCTTACTTCTGAGTAAATATGGTTAGAATTGTAGCTATAAATGACTTTACCTTGTGCTTAACTCTTTCTTGTCTTGGCTGTGAAAAAACAAACAGAGCTACCCCTCTGGCAATTCATTAACTTTGAAAGGGAACACACAGGGGAAGCAACTGATTTGTAAATATCTGTTGATGGCTGGGATATGCATGTCTGTTGTGCACTTTAATAAACATAAAAAATTAGGTATATTTGCTCATAATCAGACAATGAAATGGAAGAAAGTCTTGTGCAAAGTAAACCAATTGCAGGTGAAAGTGCGAATGACTGTTGGAATGGACAGAGACACTTTTGTACATCCATAATGTGGAAGTAGCATTTGCTTTTTGTGCTAGCCTTTGGATCAATAAGCTCTTAAGTGGGGAACAAGTGCCCTCACACACATATGAAAGGGTTTCCGAAATGCAGCCCCTTTTCATTCCCCATATATGTGAATGGAGTGTGTTCTGTAAGAGTTGTTAGTGTTTACTAAAGATGTTCCTCTTTCAATCTAAAATCTTTATCGAAGTTGGCATCCATCTTAGACCTGAACAGATTTTATGCTATCTGTTGTTGTTCTAAAAAATTTTATACTTATAGTTGTTTCTGAAAGCTGTTTAACGTGCAGTTGCTTTTGACTGTTTTTATACACGTGGCTATATTGCAGATTGCTTCAAGATGCTTCTTGGGAAACAACCCATAAATGAAATTAATTAATTACTACTAATAATAAAAACAACCAATCAATCAATTCATAATACCATTTGGAACCCCTTTCATAAGGAAATTGTCCTTTGTTGTGTTACAGGAATTTATGTAATGTTGGGGGGGGGGGTTAACCCTCCATCTCTATTCAAAGGGTCTCTGCTGCATGTTACCAAATGCAACAATTCACTGATAAATGTATCTATGTACTTTCTCACTGGGAAACTTTAGAAAGTCATATAAAATTGCACAAGTATGGATTTGTGCCATTCCAACTTTGTTCTGTTCAAGAAAGGAATGGCTACCAAGGAGGAGTCTGGGATATGGACAGCCATAATCCCTGAAACCTGGGATCATGTACACAGCAACCTCTTGCACAAGAGATAATCACTGGCATCCTGGCAAATGGGTGTCAGACAGGCAGGCAGCCCATGAACAATGGCAAATCATCCAGGAATGGATTAGGACTCAGGAGTCAGCAAACGTTTTCAGCAGGGGGCCGGTCCACTGTCCCTCAGACCTTGTGGGGGGCCGGACTATATTTTGAAAAATATATATATAAACGAATTCCTATACCCCACAAATTACCCAGAGATGCATTTAAATAAAAGCACACATTCTACTCATGTAAAAATACGCTGATTCCCAGACTGTCTGCAGGTGGGATTTAGAAGGTGATTGGGCCGGATCTGGCCCCCGGGCCTTAGTTTGCCTACCCATGGATTAGGTCCTCGGTCAGGACAAAGGAATGTGATTACCCGACCGGAAAACCAAGAACTTGTAAATATTCCTGTTGTATCACTTGATGGGTGTATGGTGGTGGGCAAGGGACGCTGGGGGCAATCCTGATGAACCGGTTTCTGCCAAAAAAAACCCCACTCCTCCCTGTTTGTGACATATGTATGACGCATCTATGATGTATGTATGATGCTTCACCAAAGGTTTCGTGGGGGGAAGGGGGAAAGCGTCCTTTTGTTCAGGGTTTCTTCCTGCTTCTCCCATGTGGTGGGTGGAAGTTCTGTTGCAGCAGTCTTTTGAATAAATAAAAGATCAGGCCTATTGGATGCTGTTTTGCTCCTATATTCCTGGCTGGTGTCTTTGTTTGGTCATCCAAGTGAGCCCAGGTATTTTCCTATTACAGCTGAAGGCCATCTTAGTTACTTGCAAGGTCATCAGAGGAAGCCAAGGGGTCTCCTTCAACAAAGGTTTCCCAGATTGATCACACCCCTTTCCACCCTAAAAAGGTGAATGCACACCACTCACTTGCATGGAGAAGGGTAATATGAGGGACATTGTCTCCTGTCTCTCAGGTCTCCTGCGAGTTGCGTGTCGAGGTCCCCAGGGCCACCCCAATAACTCACACATCACACCAATATTTTTGTTTAAGGTTTTTGGTATAATTTTGGCCACAACTTTATTAAAATACAAACATGTGAGTGGTTGCTTAGGCATTGGTTGCGACTATCTGCCCCCACCATGGGGGATAGTCTGACATTCCGCACGCCTGCGAAAGTCAAAAAAGGGGAATACACTTGGGGGTAGCGACGGAGCAGGGAAGCTGCCTTCAGCCCACCCCAAATACAACCAGGAGCTAATTGCTATGGCCCGAGCCCCCTTGACTGGGTGGACAAGCAATAGTTAGCCCCCGATTCCTTTAACGGAATCCCTCGCAGCAGCAGCAGCATTAGAGGGGCAGGCACAGCCAATCCATGCCCCTCAACCAACCAAACCATAAACCAATGCCTAACCTTACAAGTTGTGACGATTTGCTACGCAGTAGGCAAAAACCAAATGGCCCCACCCAATCAGCCAGATGGACAAAATTCCTACCGGGCCCCTGCCCCAAGAGCAGACGACCCCATGACAGGCATAGCTAGGTCAAGCGAACAACCATAATTCTAGGGAGGGAGGGACGGGCAATCCGATGCATGGGGCGAAAAAAGGAAGCCCTAGGCTCGTGCAAGGAGTTTTAGCATTTCTGGCTGTCAATCAACAAATGGCAACATTAACTTCTTCCCAATGACAAGGGAAGCCCAATTGCATCAGTGGCCAACGGTCAATTAGCCCGCCCCACAACTTTGGAGTGTCCTGGCGGCCCCCATCGCAACACGTGCTCTCCATGAAGGAGAACACTCTAAAGCAGAAATAGCCAAGGAAATAAAAGGATAGTTTTTCCCCATACACACATGCCTGTAATGGCATTAATCAGATGGTGCAATCGCTCCAACTGTAAAAAGGAGGCTCTATGTGTTATTCAAAACATTTGCAAATGCCTTCTTCTAGCTTTAAAGCGCATACTTGAGCATGTGCATTCCTAACAACCAGGGAGGAGAAAGCTTTTCAGTCTCAGCATTTTAAAAGCAGCTGCTGGGATTTGTTCCCCTTTGGAGACGTATCTAAAACGGCAGGCGGATTTTATAGCTTCGGTGGGAGCAGGGCTGAGTCCTGATTTGTCTCTGGGGCCCTTTGCATTTCACAGCTGAAAGAGCTGTAATTGGTTCTCTTGTTTATTTGCTGACCATTCTTTTCTGAACATTTCAGCAAATGCCTATAATGGAGGAAAAGTAGAAAGCCAGCCAGTCAACATGGGGGAAAGTGCAGAAAGGTGCAATGCCTTACAGCTTATATAAAATAACGCTAGCTGTACCAGAGGTTCTGTGATCATTTGTGTTTGACTTTTTACAGCCACCCAAGAAAACCTGAAAGCTGAAGCGACTGGAGTCATTTTCAGAGCATTGAAAATCTCTTGCTTTCTGACAAGGCAGTTGCCAGGTCACACGCAGGCCCAAACAATTTGCGATTTACCAAGCCAAATGCAAGACCACCAGCCACTATGGTTTGCCAGGAATTCTATCAACCTCCTGCGATTTCTACCAGGGTTACAAAAAGAGAGAGGTCGTCGATCACTTAGTAGTGAAAATGCACGGGCATGTAGACATTGTTCAGTTGGGCAAGCTGCAATTTGAGCAGGTCTGCAATACAAATTATCACACTCGAAGATTCAAAATCATTTATGGAAAAAAATCCAGGTTTTGCTTTATCTCCTTGCTGACTGCTCTGGGGAAAGGAAGGTACCATATGAATCGAACAGGACAGAACTTGAATTTTGTGATTGAGTTTATGATTGCAATCAGATTTGCCTCTACTTATAAGTTCAAGTTTCTGTGAGTGGCTCCATGATAGCACTGTCTTCAACAAGTCACTGAGTATTTTCTTTTCATGCTACAATCCTTGTAACTTGAACAGTGGGTGACAGTCCCACTGAAGTCTATACAGTGGTACCTTGGTTCTCAAACTTAATTCGTTGTGGAAGTCCGTTCCAAAACCAAAGCGTTCCAAAACCAAGGCATGCTTTCCCATAGAAAGTAATGCAAAATGGATCAATTTGTTACAGACGTTTAAAAACAACCCCTAAAACAGCAATTTAACATGAATTTTACTATCTAACAAGACCATTGATTCATAAAGTGAAAGCAATAAACAATGTACTGCAGTCACACAATCAATCAATCAGTAGTTGAACTGGGTTCCACACAGTCACAAAAAAAGAGCCGCAAAAACAAAAACATAAAATAAATAACAAAAACTGACAAACCTCAGCATAACACTCAAAATGGAAGTTAGGCACTCAAAATGGAACACGTCGGATTCCGGAAAAAGTTCGAAAACTGGAACACTTACTTCCATGTTTGCAGTGTTTGGGTTCCAAGTTGTTTGAGTACCAAGGCATTTGAGAACAAAAGTACCACTGTATCGGCACTTATTGGCACTGAACTCATTGGCCACTCTAATTAACAATGCAACACATATGTGGCTTTCAACAATGCGATACCAGAAATAGGTGCCAGCCAACTTCCACAGAGAAGAATAGCCAACTGCAACTTTCAAGTTAAATTCCAGTCCGTGTGTTGCTTGAGAGTTTTCTTATCTCTAGGCAACTCTCAAAAGAGGCAGAACTAGTGCATATCTGTTTTGATTACTAAACAGTAGACATAAATGCCAACAGAAGATTAAACCCTTAAGAAAGGGTGCCATCTATTTAACTGAGTAGCACTATTCAACTCATGAAAAAACAAAACAAGCATCCCAATTTGTAAAGGGAAAGGATAGAGAAACCTTGCTCCTTTAGCCCCTATGGAAGATATATATTTTCTGTGGCTTTTAGATCAGGGAAGTGTGTAATTTCTCTTGCCATTCAAACCCAAAATGTTCATTGATTGCAGCACTGGAGTGACTTCACAACCTGTCTTCTCATCAGGAAGGCAGAACACTGCAATAAAGGATCACCAGAAGGGTGGATGTGATAAAAATATATTGAAATTATGGGATCAACATGAAAGATCTACACAGCTGCACTACCGTATCTTACAGTGCAATGTTATAATGTGTCTTCTCAGAAGCCCACCAACCTTAACAGGACTTACTCTCATGCAACTGTACATAGGATCACAGCCTGAGGGTGTTAATGTACAACCATCTATAGAATGCAAGTTGCAGTCTGATTTGCACACAAATTTTGCCCTTAGTTGCAGTCATTGGGGTTGCCAAAAGTATCACAGCTTTCCTGTAATGGTAAAGGGACCCCTGACTATTAGGTCCAGTCTTGGCCAACTCTGGGGTTGTGGCACTCATCTCGCTTTATTGGCCGAGGGAGCCGTGGTACAGCTTCCGGGTCATGTGGCCAGCATGACTAAGCCGCTTCTGGCAAACCAGAGCAGTGCACGGAAATGCCATTTACCTTCCCGCCAGAGCGGTACCTATTTATCTACTTGCACTTTGACGTGCTTTTGAACTGCTAGGTTGGCAAGAGCAGGGACCGAGCAATAGAAGCTCACCCAGCCACGGGGATTCGAACCGCCAACCTTCTGATCGGGAAGTCCTAGGCTCTGTGGTTTAACCCACAGCGCCACCCGCGTCCCATCAGCTTTCCTGTAGCTCACCTCAAATTAAAGATTGGAATCTTCAAGCAGCAGGTGGCATTGGTGGCAAGGACTGGTGAGATGGCTGCCACTCATCTTTTAATAGAGTTTGGAGGACAGTTTGCAAGAAGGAAAGCAGTGGCATCGGGGCTATTTTTCTAGAAAAATAGGTGCCAGAAATCACCATGATTGCTTATAATGGCAATGGCGCCCACCTGAGTGGTGCTAGAACTGTTCCAGCAGGTTCCAGCTGAAAAAAGCCTTGTGCTGCATAATTGTGAGATACCTGCTCACACCAACACAGAAAGGCTGCTCAGGTAGAATGATATATTTTGATTGCTGACAACTAAGATTTCCTCAAGGGTTTTTTGTGCAGTGTTTTTTCAGTGCACACACATGGACGGATGAAACACCACACACAAAAATCTTAATTCAACTCTACACACAATAACATCCAGATTGCTTTCTTGTGGTGTTTATCAATTCATGGAAGTGTATATGCACATTAGTAGAACCCCCTACAAATGAATCTTGATGAAATGGTGTGTTCAGTTGCTTCAAAAATGTATACGTTGAGAGAGAGAGAGAGAACCCAGTAGAACTGAAAGTTGTGGGGAAACTGCAGATTTACAACAATCCTAACAATTGAGATTTTCTAAATCATCCATTTCATTTTCATAAACATATACAAGACCAGAAAATTCAGAACTCCATAATCCAGGGAGACATTTGGAAGAGGGAAATTTCAAAAGCACACTAATTATTAGATAACAGAGCCATCTTCAACATTTTCCTTTTCATTTCCTATTCCAGTAACACATTCATTTCAAAAAGCAAACATGTTCAATTCAGCTTTATGCCTACTGATTAAAATATGTGTGCATCAATTAAACATTTCTCCCATGAGTTAATCCACCAAAGCCTTAGTTGATTAAACTAGTTTTTGAACGAATTAAACCTTGCAGCTTTAGTTAAGGCACATTCATCCTGATCCAATAAGATAGATCCATGCACAGAAGAAATCTTCCCACATGCACAACTAATGCAGATATGCATAGCAATGCTCATCCAGACTCCATTGCCCAGCAGCTGGGGACTGTATAATGCGAAATCATTGTGTTTCATTTGAAAGTTTGAAATTTCTTACAGGCCCAGCATGACCCGGAGAAGAAATCTGTAGCTAGTTTTTGTGTTGTGCTTCTACGTGAGCTGGAATGACTCAGTAGCACAGCCTGATTCCATGGTGGGATATTGTCCCTGACCTTGCATTGTGTGTCCAACATAAAGTATACTGGATAATTGGAAGAGTGACCTGAAGTTTATAGCATGTCATTCTTTGAAGGAGAACTACTTGAAAATGATTTACAGATGGTATTTAAAGCGAATGGCGTTGTGGTCTAAACCACTGAGCCTAGGGCATGCTGATCCGAAGGTCGGCAGTTCAAATCCCTGCAATGGGGTGAGCTCCCATTGTTCGGTTCCAGTTCCTGCCAACCTAGCAGTTTGAAAGCATGTCAAAGTGCAAGTAGATAAATAGGTACCGCTCAAGTGGGAAGGTAAATGGCATTTCTGTGCGCTGCTCTGTTTTCGCCAGAAGCAGCTTAGTCATGATGGCCACATGACCCAGAAAAACTGTCTGCAGATAAACGCCGGCTCCCTCGGCCAGTAGAGTGAGATGAGCACCACAACCCCAGAGTCGTTCGTGACTGGACTTAACTGTCAGGGGTCCTTTACCTTTACCCTGTAAGCTTGCTAAGAGGTATAAGACTGAATCAGATAAGTGCTGGAGATGCAAAGAGGTAGAGGGAACATTCTTGCATATGTGGTGGACCTGTAAAAGGGTAAAAGAGTATTGGGAAATGATCCACAATGAATTGAAAAAAGTGTTTAAAAGTACTTTCCCCAAAAAACCAGAGTCCTTTTTTGTTGGGAATATTTCAGATGGAAATTCCCAGGTGTCAAAAAAAGGTTATTTATGTATGCCACTACTGTGGCCTCTGTTTGGTTAGCCCAAAAATGGAAAACGAGCGAGGTCCCAACTAAAGCAGAATGGCAACTTAAACTGATGGAATATACTCAGCTTGCAGATTTAACATATAGAATAAGAGAACAAGAAGAGCAGACATTTAAAGAAGACTGGAAAATGTTTATTGAATAAATGGAGGAAAATTGTGTACACTTGAAAACGTTGGCAGCATTAAGATAAATTCAACAGCGTAAACAAGTTTTGATGGATGTAATAATGGAATACTGAATGGTTTAGTTTATGTAAAATATGCAGGGATTTATGATATGCAAAATGAATCATGCAAAGGGAAGAAGGGAAGTCATTGACATTTTAAGGTTGTTTAAATGAATATTCTAAATTGTAAAACAGAAAATTTAATAAAAATTATATCATAAAGTATATGGAATAAGAACCCATTCTTTGGAGAAGGGGTAGCATCCTGGCAACCACAACATTTTAGTTGACTACTAAGGCCAGACAAACTTTCTTGAAGCCTGATTATGGCCATCTTCTTCACTTTTTATCTTGACCTCAGAGAGAAACTTTGTCCACCCAGCAATTGAGAAGAGGCAAATTTGCGAGAAATATCACTGGTAACCAGAACTCCAAGATAATGTATTATAGGCTGAAGAATACGTTTTTGAAAACCAAAAACTTTATAAACATTGAATATTTCCAGCCGAAGCTATTCATATTGGCTTCATTAGGATTTTACTTTTGTCCCATGGCTTCGGTGATGAGTTTGCTTTCAAAAAAGTCATTGTTGGCTCATTTCTTAATAGGCTGGATATCATTACAAAATATGGATCAATACTGATACAGGCTTTTTGTTCCTTGGTGTAATTTGCCTTCAGTATGTGTGAAATGCCTGATGAATAAATTACAGGCACTTTCCAAATTGTCTATTGATCCTCAAGGAGGACCAAGTGTGGGAACTCATAACTGATGCAATTTGAAGCAAAGTAAATAATATTGGGCTTAGATCTTTTCCAAAGTTTGGAAGGAAAATGGACAGAAGAGCATATTTGTCGCCAGGGCTGTATATATTGTGATAGTTCATCTGCTCTTAGACAACTGAGTCAAAATCCACCATCAAGTATAGCACATAATACTTCACAATAGTTTCCGGCAACAAAAGTTCTGGCCGGTAGGTGCCATTTCATATGTAAAAGGCAGCCTTGCCGTGTTTCTGCCCACCTTGACTTTCCTAAGACAAGGCCTTCAAAATTTCTGCCTTCTATGCTTTTTACTGGATATATATTTATTGCCTAGGATGGTTGCTTTTAACCCTTTTTGATTGAGGGACCCCATGTAACACGTTAAGATAATCTGCGGAACACCCTGCTCGCTACTACGACCACAAAATAAACTAAGTAAACATTCGAAATTTATTTAACCATCTCAAAACTCAAAAGCAAACATATCTATTAATTAAGGATTATAACTTGAAATATCATTCAAGGTCATTGGTGGTGATGGACAGATCAGTCTATTTCTGTTCTGCGTCCATTTTGCATGTGCCTATTCATAAGCTTATTCCATCCCATTTCTTAAAACAAGGGGTAACATTGAAAAGAAAGGGGAGAAATAAAAAAAAAAATGGCTTGATATGCCCAATTCATAAAACAGCCTCCCACAATCCAAAAATTGTCCTACTTTTTAGTTTGAAAAACTTTAGGTGAGTTTGCAATATAGGGGCATTTCACTCCCTCTCTCAGTTCAGTTGTAGGGTTTGCGTGTGATTTATTTGCTCCTTTGTATTCTAAGGCTTTTCTGTTTTCTATAAAAAAAAACTTTCGTTATTTAATTTTCATTTCATTTGTTTTCTCTTATTTTTCCTTAGGTTTGTGCAAACCTTTCTTAAGATGCCACCCACTTCTGCATGTGCATGCCTAATTGCTCTTTTTTATTATTCTTTTCCTATTGTTTTCTTCTGCCCGTGTTTAACTTGTAGTCCAAAGTTTCATCCTCATTTCATTACGTTGAATTATGGTTCTCTAGGAACATTAACATTTTTATGGAAGTCCCCCCCCCCCCCCCCGTGTCAGGTACTCTCTACTGACTCACTAAACTAACCCTACTTGAGTAACGTTCCAGTTGTGTCGTTTATAGCCAGGTTGTTAATATTCACTTACCCAAGTGATCTTGATTTAGATTCCCTATTGTAGTCAATGGGAGAAAAGAGCTTCATATTTAGCAGGCTCTGATTCAGACCTGAATACCAAGTTGAGGAAACAGATTGGGTTGCTTCCCAGTGACAGAGGATACAGGGCAAATCTTGTAGCTGGTGAACACACTTAGATTTAGGATGGAAAGCATGTGTGTGCCCCTCTTCTGATGCCCTTTAAACACATCCACACTCCTTTATATTACTATGGGGGGGTTGGGGGGGTTAGATAGGATGCATACTTCAGTCCCTTTCTAATTCCTGGATCCAGCACAGAATTGATTCTTGGAATGGCTAGGCTAGCATCCTGGCGAGGTAAAAAGGTAAATGACCCATGGATGGTTAAGTCCAGTCAAATACGAATATGGGGTAGTGGTGCTCATCTCGCTTTCAGGCCAAATGAGCTGGCGTTTGTCCACAGACAGCTTTCCGGGTCACGTAGCCAGCATGACTAAACCGCTTCTGGTGCATCGGGACACTGTGACGGAAACCAAGGCACACGGAAACGTTGTTTACCTTCCCACCACAGTAGTACCTATTTATCTACTTGCACTGGCATACTTTCAAACTGCTAGGTTGGCAGGAGCTGGGACAGAGCAATGGGAGCTCACTCCGTCAAGGGGATTCAAACCGCCGACATTCTGATCGGCAAGCCCAAGAGGCTCAGTGGTTTAGACCACAGTGCTTTTACCTGGTGAGGTAGTGGCCCTCTAAATACCGGCCATTAGGGGGAGAAAGAAAGTGGTTCTGTGCCTCAGCTCACAGGCAGTTAGAAAGACAAAGGCAGGGTTGTTGAGAGTTGGGTGTGTCCAAGCTAGAAGCTAAGCTGCAGGCTGGGCAGCTGGAAGACAGAGCCATGCCTGATTTCTGTTGGACTCCAAGGCTGCAGCTATGGAAGAAGCAAGACTTCTTGGGGTCCTGCTAATGCTGTAATGCTGTGAATCCCTCCATCATAAGCTGAGGTTGTATAAATGTGTAAATAAACCATATATCCTAAAGACACCACAATCTCCACTGTGCCTCATTCCCCAAAGGAAACACAACAATATTAAACCAGCACAACCTGACCTAGATTCTGCCACTTCTAGTCGTACACCCTTATTTACATTTCCCACTTATTTTCTGTTCTTCACAAAACAGTCTTCATACAATAGCTGCAAAGAAATTCTGATTTCTACATAGCCGAGGATTGTAATTCTCATTTAATTTAACAAGGCAGGTGGCCTGCAAGTGATTAATTAACATCTTAGAACTTCTTTGTGATTAATTACTGTCCCTTGACCACTCGTCTGAGTGAGAAAAGAGCCCAGTGGAACACCCACAGTGTAAACTGTGTGTGTATACAAATTCCTTTTCTCCTGTTACCCTCACTTCTACCTGTTGCCATTCCTGTCCCCAGATTGCAACTTGACCCCAGTTTTAGGGCTAGGATCTCTGGGGCAAAGAAATGTTCATTACATCTTGTACACTGCCAGGAACAATTATACCCTGATCCTGATAAAATGCTGCACAAATACTAATGCAGTATTTGTCTCATGTTCGTTTGCCATTTCCTAATCTTTCAGGAAAAAGCCTGTCTACCTTGTTTGTTATGCCCCATCACAGTATCTATTGTATATCTATTTTCACAGGACAAAATTTACAGATTTCCGAGTTAGCTTTTTGAAATGTACCTTATTACTAGGAGTGTGTGAACTCTGCCCCTCTCCCCACAAAAAAAACTGGCATGAAGAAAAGCTGAATTCCATATAAATTATGAAAACCAAGGAAATTTGAATTATATGTCCAATTCCACATTATTTATTCTGTATTTTTTTAGCTAGTTTGCATTATTTATTTGGGTTGGCTAGTCTGTAAGGTGCTAAAAGTCTCTTTGAGTTTTTTAGTCCTACAGATAAATATAGTAACCCTCTGAAATTTATCAGCATTAAACCATACAAACTTAAAACACCTAAAAACCAATCAAACAGGCATACAAAAATTTATACTGGGATTACACTGGGATATTTTAATAGTGGTTTAAAAGAAAATGAACAAGGTGGGCCTCTTTGGTAGGGAATTCCACAATGATGACCACCATAAAAATTCCTGGGTTTTTTCCACCCACTTTTTAAGTTTCCCTAGTCTATGGTGACTGAAGTAGACCCTCAGTTGAAGTCTTGCACGGGGGAAGACAAAGAAACTTGATATATAGCCACCTGTACATTTAGGAAGGCATAACATGCAAGTGAGAACCCTTTACTCCAGAAAAAAGTGTTTCCTGTTTGTTTAACTTGTTTATTTACTTATTTAAAATATTTAAAATCTTCTTTCCATAACTTAGAAACATAAACCTGTGTGCGTGTATACACAAAACCTCACAATTTACCAATCGAAGCCAAATCATATTTTGAAAGCTTTGTTAAAGCAACACGTTATAAGCTTGCACCTAAAAGGCAAGCGAAGATGAGCAACAGCATATTTCTCTGGGAAATAAGTTCTGCAGAACCAGAGCCACCACTGCAAAGGCCTTTTTCCGTCTTCCCTACTGATGCTAACTTATGAAGGCTTCCATGGACCAAAAGCCTCATAAGGGGGAAATTGTTCCTAAACTGGACCAACCGGGCTACATCACTGCTACCCAAAAATTCAACTTCTACAATCCATTTGAAATGTTGTTTTCATGAGGAGAAGGGTCATTTGCAACTGAGGTATAGGGGCTGCAGCTTATGAGATTATTTTAAGTAACAGAAGGGTTTGGTTGTGCCCAATGGAAATGGAAAAATGGAAAATTCAAATTGAAAATTCATTGAGTTAAAAAAGATAAAAAGGTTGCACTAGGCTTATGGTAGATTGCTGCTATTTTGTGGGAGCGGGTGCTGGTGGAATTATAAATCCCCTAAAAGTCCCAGAGAAGTGAATGGGTGTTGTTCAAAACCCATGTGTTTCTCTTTTGCTCACTTCACATTCAATGGAGCTTCTGCATATGAAGTTCCAGTATGGCTGGATCTACACTGACCTGTTTAACGTTATTAGAACACTATTAGATATATCGTTCTAAAATGTCGCAGGGCATACTTGTAAATTAAAAGCGTTTCTTACCTTTGTTTCTCCATCAGAACGCTGTTTCCTTAGTTCCAGTTACTGGTTGCTCTGATGTTGCATTTTAATAACGCATTATGAATGTTAAAAGTAGGATGTCATGTGTCCATCTACGTAATGAAAACCATTCCTTAACCCTTTCTTAATGTTAAAAACAACGAATGTAGACCCGCCCTAAGCCTTTTCTAAGACTTCCACTTCACAAGAACTTTCAAACAACCTTGCTTTGCCACCCTGCATCCCATGATCTATATCTCTAAGGAAGGCAAACTCACTCTTCACTCTCTAGCTTCACTGTAGAATTGGGGTCTGTGTTTGACCCCATGGCATCGATGAGGCACCGGCTTCTTTTCATTTTGATGTCCCTGCTAGGCTCTGCCTGACCACCAGTGCAGAGCCCTGTACTAGGAAACTGTTCACAAACCATTAGCGCTAATTGTTATCTTGCAAAATTGGGAAGCAGAACATCAGATTGACTTTCTGTCTCTCTCAGACGGCAGAGAATTCATCAAAGGCTGTCTATCTGTGTTAGTACCAAAGAGGACATTGATGAGGTGGCGAAAGGGTCAAAGGCAGAGCGCTGTGCTTTCATTAATGTTACCATTCCCATGTGGATTTATTGGGAGGAAAAGGCTTCCCAAAGAAATGGCCACAAACACTTCACGGAAGAGGAATAGTATCTCTGTATATAAAAGGCCTTTTGTTATTGTCCATGGAGTTTTCTTGGCAGGGATACTGGAGTGGTTTGCCAGTTCCTTCTCCAGGTGGATCACATTTAAACTCTTGACTATGACCTGTCTATCTTGGGTGGCCCTGCACAGCATAGCTCATAGCTTCTCTGAGTTATTCAAGCCCCTTCGCCACAACAAGGCAGTGATCCATGAATAACCATGAATAAATGTTATTGGTGACAAAGATCCATATAGTTAAAGCTATGGTTTTCCCAGTAGTGATGTATGGAAGTGAGAGCTGGACCATAAAGAAGGCTGATCACCAGAGAATTGATGCTTTTGAATTGTGGTGCTGGAGGAGACTCCTGAGAGTCCCATGGACTGTAAAAAGATCAAATGTATCCATTCTGAAGGAAATCAACCCTGAGTGCTCACTGGAAGGACAGATCCTGAAGTTGAGACTCCAGTACTTTGGCCACCTCATGAGAAGAGAAGACTCTCTGGAAAAAACTCTGATGTTGGGTAAGATTGAAGGGACAATGAGAAGGGGACAACATAGGATGAGACAGTTGGACAGTGTTTTAGAAGCGACCAACATGAATTTGACAAAACTCCGGGTGGCAGTGGAAGACAGGAGTGCCTGGCGTGCTCTGGTTCATGGAGTCATGAAGAGTCGGACACAACTAATCGACTAAACAACAACAAATTCCAACTATTTCTGATGTGGCCAAAACCTGAACGTTTGCCAGTTCCTGATATTCCATTCATGGTCTAGATACAAAACAGCACATTGTAGTTAACAGGACAAGTGGCCTAGGCAATGAAAAGCAGAGAATAGGATTAGATCCCACCCCTAGTGGTCTTTTTTTACATTTTCCTAGGTAAGGCTATTATGCGTATCATCACCATCAGCCTCGAAGGATCCTGGGGACTGTGATGCAGGGGTCTACCATAGACTAAGGACCATGAAAATCTTCCAGCTTGTTTGCTTCAAAGGCTCTGAGACAGGGGAGAAAGGCTTCGGGAGTAAACTCCAAGAAACAATCCATACCCGCTGCCTTGCGGGACATCTAAGGCTAAGGGGTAAACTTTACACAAACTGTCCCTTTGATACCTCATGGCAAATATAAAAAAATATAGTATAAACACTGACAACTGGGAAACCCTGGCCTGCAAGCGCTCCAGTCGTAGAACAGCCTTTACCAAAGGTGCCATGGGCTTTGAAGATGCTCAAACTCAGGACAAAAGGGAGAAATGTGCTAAGAGGAAGGCACGCTTGGCAAACCCTCACCATGATCAACAGTGTGACGCAGCAGCTAAAAAAGCCAATGCAATTCTGGGCTGCATCAATAGGAATATAGCATCTAGATCAAGGGAAGTAATAGTGCCACTGTATTCTGCTCTGGTCAGACCTCACCTGGAGTACTGTGTCCAGTTCTGGGCACCACAGTTCAAGAAGGACACTGACAAACTGGAACGTGTCCAGAGGAGGGCAACCAAAATGGTCAAAGGCCTGGAAACGATGCCTTATGAGGAACGGCTAAGGGAGCTGGGCATGTTTAGCCTGGAGAAGAGGAGGTTAAGGGGTGATATGATAGCCATGTTCAAATATATAAAAGGATGTCACATAGAGGAGGGAGAAAGGTTGTTTTCTGCTGCTCCAGAGAAGCGGACACGGAGCAATGGCTCCAAAGTACAAGAAAGAAGATTCCACCTAAACATTAGGAAGAACTTCCTGACAGTAAGAGCTGTTCGACAGTGGAATTTGCTGCCAAGGAGTGTGGTGGAGTCTCCTTCTTTGGAGGTCTTTAAGCAGAGGCTTGACAACCATATGTCAGGAGTGCTCTGATGGTGTCTCCTGCTTGGCAGGGGGTTGGACTCGATAGCCCTTGTGGTCTCTTCCAACGCTATGATTCTATGATTCTATGAACTCCCACCCGGAAACCAATGTCCCCACTGTGGAAGGACGTGTGAATGCAGAATTGGCCTCCACAGTCACTTACAGACTCACTGCTAAAACCGTGTTTATGGAAGACAATCTTACTGGGCTACGAGTGATCACCAAAGAAGAAGAAACCTTCGATGCCTCCTTCTGGCAACTGCTGCAGCCAAGCTTTCCTTTGTGAGACCAAGAGTCTTATCATCTGGACAGTCCAGAACCTCTGTCAAAACTGCCTTGGCTTGCACCCCAGAGAGATCACTTTGCTGTTCCTAATGCATATCTGTCAGTGGGGCGAGGATAGCATACACAGACCCAGTGGACCACTGACAGATATGCAACATTACCAAAAACATCTGAATCTAGAAATCAGGGGATGAAGACACAGATCTCCTACACTATGTGGAGTTTGGCCTTCTATTTACTCCAAATTCTGAGTGAAAAGCTGCTGTCTGGCAGACATCAGCACTTAGCTATAGACTTATTTGGAGAGCCCAGATGGACTATATTCCAACCTCCTGAGTCTATGCTTGTGCAGCCATTCAGGCCACTTCACTTGAACAGAGCCTGACAGGCAAATAATCAGGTTCAGCTTCCTGTACACTCAAGTTCAGCGGTATGGAGGAAAGACTGGAATAATGAAATCCAGGAAGAAAGAAAAAATAAAGCCATGCACTTGAGAAGAAAGAGAAGCACAAAAATGTAGCTAAGATCGATCCTACCTTTCCTTGGCCCAACTTCTTCTGGCACTCGATTGCAAAGTAGCACAGAACACTCCTTCAGAAACCATGAAGAAAGGAAAGTATATTTTTATATATGGAACACAGCCATTTAATAATGCAAATTCCTTGAGTCACTTCAGGCAGAAAACATCACAATTGCAAATTGATGTCAACAATATTTTACACAGCAGGTAGCAACAAATTTGCATGGAGATACAAAAACTGACAGAACCTCACAGTTTCTCCCTCCCTCTCTATCTGTGCAATGCAAGTTTTTGCTAGTTTTAAACCATTTGTGTCAGGAGAGGTAGCAACCAAAGTCAGGACAAAGCTGCACATTATGCTAGACACATCACATCCTAAACTGTGTGAATCTTTCTATAATTGCAAATAGCACCCAGGAATCTGTGCTGAAACCACTGCACTCAGGGAATGGGTTAATCCTTTCCCCCTTGCTGCCATCCCAAGGACACACTGATTCTATTAAAATCACTCATTTCTCCCCTTGTTTTCAGAAACTTTAGCCCATGCTAATTACCTACAGCTCCCAGCACCACCACCACTTCCATGTGTTCTTCTTAAAATGTGCATAGATCCTACATGTAGATGTAAACGTGGGATGTGGGTGGTGCTGTGGTCTAAACCACTGAGCCTCTTGGGCTTGCCTTCATGGACAGCTGCGAGTCGAAAATGACTTCCGGACTGCGTACCTGCTCTTTCAGGGGCACAGTTACCCCATTCAGAACCAGGGAGTCCTCCACACCAGCCCGTCTCCTATGTGATGTGTTACCCACAGAATACCTCCGCATTCATTACCACTCTCCATATTCTCAGTGTGCACTCTAGACACTCTGCGGGCTGGTAGGGTGGTTGCCTGTGTACCAGATGGAGCTGGTAGGCAGCTGCCCTGGACACAGAATGCTTATGGTTTCCCTTTATAGAGATTCAGGTTGCACATATTGACCTTTGCCATTTGTTTTCCACCTGCAGATCATGTAATCACCAGTGGTTAGAGGTCTGTGCGCTCCCTTTTTTCTGATGACAGCGACTCTTTAATTTGCTCCCACTTTCCACGATGAGGCTAATTATTATTTCTCCCCAAAATGAAAAAGGAAAACACAGGTGCACAATAATTAATTACGGGCTTTGGCTCAAAGGAAAATATCCTCCGTGTACGCAGAAAAGTTTCCCTTCTCATTTATGAATTATAACACAACAGTGAGGCGCATTTGTACAAAAGCACCGGGCAGGCCCTCGTCGTAAACACATTTATGTTGATGAGAGTTATGCATATCTCAAGGGGCTCAGGCTTGAAGGACTTATGCGCTTCACTCCACTTCTGTTCCAACAACTCCTGTGCAGGCTAAGTGCTGGGTAATGGATTTCTATTTTAAGTCAAGTGCTAGAAGCCTATGCTCAGAGCTGAAGAAACAAGCATTTCAATCCACCATGTTGAGCTTGCCAGGAATCTTCTATGCACCCTGGATACAGCAACCACCAAGCTGAAGTCCTCCAAAAATTAAGACTAATCTCCCATGTTAATCTTTGCCATTTCACTTCCACTAAGAGCCTTTGTGACAGAGAATTGTTAAATTTGTTCTAATTATTTTTTTCCCTCCGCTACCCAAGAGAGGGAAGGATAATGAAGTACCTCTCTACAACTCTGTTCAGCTTGCCGTCTCTCTTTCTCTCATTAGGACTTTTTTGTCCACCATTCGTGAAACCAGTGCAGTTGGCATTAGCTGCTAGTGCAGCCTGGTCCACGGCCGAGTACACGAGTCAATAGAATCATGTCTCTGTTGTCATGCAGCCACTCCGGCTAATGGGCAGTCCTGCCCTCGAGAAACTGTTGTAAAACAGCTCCTCTCCCTGAAGACAACTTATGAAGAATTGAGAGGATATTTGCGTGTTGAGGTCCCTAGGGCCAAGGCAATAACTCGCACATCACACAGAATTTTTGTTTAAGGTTTTTTGGCATAATTTTGGCCACAACTTTATTAAAATACAAAAATGCGAGTGGTTGCTTAGGCATTGGTTGCGACTAGCTGCCCGCACCATGGGGGACAGACTGACATTCCACACAATGCGAAAGTCAGAAAAGGGGAATACACTTGGGGGTAGCGACAGAGCAGGGAAGCTGCCTTCAGCCTTCCCCAAATGCAACCAGGAGCTCATTGCTATGGCCCGAGCCCCCTTGTCAGGGTGGACAAGCAATAGTTAGCCCCTAGATTCCTTTAACGGAATCCCTTGCAGCAGCTGCATTGGAGGGGCAGGCACAGCCAATCCATGCCCCTCAACCAACCAAACCATAAACCAATGCCTAACCGCAACCTTACAAGTTGTGACGATTTGCTACGCAGTAGGCAAAAACCAAATGGCCCCAGCCAATCAGCCAGATGGAGGAAATTCCTACTGGGCCCCTGCCCCAAGAGCAGACGACTCCATGACAGGCATAGCAAGGGCAAAGCGAACAACCCTAATTCTAGGGAGGGGGGGACAGGCAATCCGATGCATGGGGCGAAAAGAGGAAGCCCTAGGCTCGTGCAAGGAGTTTTAGCATTTCTGGCTGTCAATCACAAAATGGCAACATTAACTTCTTCCCAACAACAAGGGAAGCCCCAATCGCATCAGTGGCCAACAATCAATTAGCCCGCCCCCAACTTTGGAGTGTCCTGGCGGCCCCCACCGCAACGCGTGCTCTCCGTGAAGGAGAACACGCTTTGGGGCAAGCTCTAATTGGCAGTGTGGATTCGAGTCCTGGGAGTCCCTTCTCTCCTCCACCCCGACATGCAAAAGCTAGGTGGAGCAGTCCCCACCCCACCCGATTTCATCATGATGGGACTTGAGCTTGTTTATGATGTTTTCAAATCCCATGCCCAGTGCAATGAAGTTCTGGAAATTGCTGCTCTCAAAATGCACCTGTGGCTTCCTTTGTTCTCCATCCTAATCACTATCCCTATCAAGTGTTCAGCAAAAGCACTTATTATTCGGTGGGGGTTTTTCCCTCCCCCCTCCCAATCTTATATAGCCTCTCCTTTTTTTGTTTGTCTTGTACTCTAAGTAGGGATGTTGAGGAATTCCAGCAAAAATGGAAACAGGAGCAGAAATTGCCAATGTTCGCTTACTCATCCCATGTCTGAAATGGAATGCAACTTAATGAATACATTCAGTATTGGGCCTTGTTGTTGTTGCTTTCAGTCCACAAATGGTACAAAATTGATTACGTACATCTCTCCTGCCCCCTTTGCACTGAAATGAATGGGGTGGGATAATATAATGGGAAGGTAATCTTGCCACAGCAGCCAGCGAGACACATAATGTTGTTTTGGGTAGAAGGCAAACTGCAGCGGAACGGAAACAGTGCTGTGTGTGACAAATAGGGGGCCAGCAGAAAGTGATGCCGACATACATCCCTAATTCAAAGGCAGCACTTGTCTGTCGTGTGTGGTATAAGGGGATATGAACCGCTAGCTGCAAGGCTGCCTGGGGATTTGCGGCAGTTGTGTCATTGCAGCCAGTGCCACAGGAACTCTTGGGAGTGGAGAACTCTTTCGCACTGTTGTTGTTGGATACATGCAGGAACCGGTCCTTACAGTGTGTCTGCATTGATGATGATGATGATGATGATGATGATGATGATGATGATAATTTATTATTTATACCCCAGCCACTGGACAGCTTCCAACAGAATATTAAAATACAATAGTCTATTAAACATTAAAAGCTTCCCTAAACAGGGCTGCCTTCAGAAGTCTGGTAATTGTTTTTCTCTTTGACATCTGGTGGGAGGGTGTTCCACAGGGCAGGTGCCACTACCAAGAAGGCCCTCTGCCTGGTTCCCTGTAACTTGGCTTCTCGCAGCAAGGGAACCGCCAGAAGGCCCTCAATGCTGGACCTCAGTGTCCGGGCTGAACAATGGGGCTGGATACGCTCCTTCAGGTATACTGGACTGAGGCCATTTAGGGCTTTAAAGGTCAGCACCAACACTTTGAATTGTGCTTGGAAACGTACTGGGAGCCAGTGTAGGTCACCTATGTGGGTGACAATGTGGAGGGCATTGGTAGCATTCTCATGCGCACCAGAGATGTGGTCATGGTTATCCCTCTATTGGTGGTGGTTGTGGTGTTTTGAGTAGTCGCTTTTCCCCATTCCTATCCTAGGCTGATTGCATATGCAGTTTTGTGCCAATTCCCTGCTGTAATGGGATTTTTTCTCTTAAATTCTTTTAATTTAAGGAATTATCAGGAGAATTAACAACATGGATACAATATCATCATCTTAATGAAGTATTTAAGAGAGATAGGGTACGAGGGTTTGGGGAACAAATATCACAATAGGAGAGAGACCTGTTGGAATGTAATGTAAAAGTGCTGTCTAAAATGTGTAAGATATGATTGGAACGGGAGACAAAGGATGAGCAAGTAAAATCCCCAATGATACACTGGGCAATAGATATTGGTCATAATATAGACATGGAAGCATGGGAACAATTGTGGAATATGGATATAAAATTTACAGCATGTTATGGTCTAAGAGAAAATGATTTGAAAATGACATATCTATGGTAACTAATATTGAGTAAGTTGGCAAAAATGTATAAATCAAATAAGTGTTGTAAAGGCAAAGAATGTTCTTTTTATCACATGTGGTGGTCTTGTAGTAAGAGTATAATGTAGTAAGAGTATAATGAAATGAATTGAAAAGGGAGATTTTCTCCCTCCCCAGTAATGTTTGAGTGTAGGTTCACCTGCTAAAATTCCAGTGCTCTCTCATAAAAAGGAAATTGAGCCAGGCAGCGTTGCCCACGTCAACGTTTTACCACTCAGAGAAGCAAATAGCACAGGTAAAAACAATAGTAAATAAAAATAATAAAACTGTAAGGTGCTGAACCAATGACGTGTTGGGAGACATACTCCTTGAACTCAAATTCACTGCATTTTTTTGCTAAAAATGTGGCTTATCACAAGGGATGGAGATAGTCTAAACTTTTTTGTAATAAGAGTACCTGTTGCATAAGCAGCAGGGAACTCAACAAACCTCAAAGGAACTTGCATCTAAATAAGTGTGCAAAAGATTGCAGTCTCACTCATAAGATGTATCTAATTTACAAGTTGTGCAGCACTTCGGAAATACTGTTGAAATGTCTTCTATGTCTACCGGTTCTTTACTTCCCCCGAATAAAAGCATTAAAATAGTAATAATAATTATCACCTGTATTTTAAGCTTCTTTTGTTGTTTAACACAAAGGATTAGCTTTCATTCTGAAAGGAGAAACGTGTTAAGGACTGTGATGTCAAACAAGAGAGAAAATGCTTTAGCAACTAATGATTAAAACATTAGCTAGCACAATGATAGATCTCAAAGTTAACGTTTATTCATTTCTTCTTGTTTTCTAGGATTAAAACCACAACAAATGTTTCAAGTAGCATAAATGAAGTATAAGCAAAGAAGGAAAGCTAAAATTGGGTACAGTTTTTTAATCACCTCACAATGTCTATATACAGGTGCTATTTTAAATCCCACTGGAGAAATCTAAGGCAGGTTCCTTTGATCCAGAATTACTTGGTTTATTTTCTCAGGAAACTTTGAAATTGTTGTCAGGGTGTGAAGACTTATGTGACCATGGCATCTTTGTTGCGTGTTGAGTCCCACAATGCCACCCCCCAAAAAATTCACACTTCACACATCAATTTTTGTTTAAGGTTTTTGGCATAATTTTGGCCACAACTTTATTCAAAATACAAAAAATGTGAGTGGTTGCTTAGGCATTGGTTATGACTATCTGTCCTTGCCCTCAGGGACAGAGCTGGCCTTCCGAACACCAACGGAAGCCAGCGTGGGAAACAAGTAGTGGGTGAGAAAATGAAGCTGGGCATTGGTCCCTCACTTCTCACCCTCATGTTCCGGTGGGGTTTGCATGGCCCAAGTCCGATGCCAGGGACAAGGACAAAAAGAATGGCAAACCCCTGGATTCCTTTAACGGAATTCCCTTTCCGCATCATTTGGAGGGATAGGCACTTACCCCTCCAAGCACCAATTTAACCAATGCCTAACCGCCAACCTTACAAGTTGTGACGATTTGCTACGCAGTAGGCAAAAACCAAATGGCACCAGCCAATCAGCCAAATGGCAAAATTCCTACCAGGCCCCCGCTCCAAGGCGGACGACCCCATGACAGGCATAGCAAGGTCAAGCGATCAAGAAAAAACCACCCTATAAAAGGGAGGGAGGGTGGGTGATCCGGTGCAAAACGGCCAAGAGGACGTCCAACGTCTGGCCCCTGTATTTAAAGACTCTGACCCCTCCTCCAAAATGGCAACAATCAAAACTCCCCAGCAACCCAATTTTAACCACTTAAAGGCTTGGGTTCCTCACCAAATCTGCACAGTAACGGAAGGGTGGCTTGTTCCCCCAACCGCAACATGTGCTCTCTGTTAGGGAGAACACGCTTTATCATGGGATACAGCATCGATTTCCCTTGGTAGAAAGCTGTTTTAATATGACATATGCATGTGCATTTTGATTTTGCAATGCAACATGGGATTTGTAGTGGGGCAGAAGTTGTACAACGTAGGAAGATTCCAGAAGAAAATGAGACATTGCAGGATTTGATGAGCTTGTGGTTTGGTGTACAAGGGTCATGAGATTAAATGTGAGTTGTCAGAATGGAGTGGTTAAATATTGTGAGAGTCCAAAAACTCCTTTACAGAAGAGTGAAAACTTCCTGGGCAACACAGTGGCTCTGTGTTTCATTGTCTCCAGTCTCTACAGAGTTCTCTCTTGCCCTGTCTTTGTTTGATAAAAATTGATAGATGATAGATATTGTTATGTACTGAGTTGAATAGGATCCAAAATGCAGCAGTCTGATTGGTCCTAGAACAACAGGATTCAGAATGCAGCAGTCTGATTCGTCCTAGAACAATAGGATCCAGAATGCAGCAGTCTGGTTGGTCCACAGGAGCCACCCAATCCAGCTCCAGGTGGAAGGGAATCCGCAACCTGATTGGCCTACAGGAGAATCCCAGAATTAGCCAATCACATGGGGCCCATTGTGTAAATAATGTATATAAGGCAGACATTCAGAGGGAACTTCCTTTCCTCCTCACCACTATGAGCTGAATAAAAAGCATGAAATCCACTGTCGACTCCTGAGTATATTTCAGTTGTGTGGGCAAGATGGTGTATCTTTTATGTATTTTTTGGCAGTGCACCACTTTGCTTTCCACTTTTTCTTGAGTAGTAGCAAATTCCAGAGGTGGCTTACAGGATTGGCTTCATCATGGGGAGACTAATGGTGATTATTAGTATCAGTAAAACCTTCTAGTGTTTTAACATAATTAGGGGGGGGCAGGGGGCAGCGGGAAGACAGAGAAGAAGGAAAGCATATCTGAAACACAAGATCTGCCTCCCAACGGTGAACCCTCTTGAAGCTGCCCAAGATTCCTTCTGCTGTAGAACCTGAGACCAAACTTCTATTTAGCCTGCTTTGGGCATGCTCATCAAGGTCAGTAAATGCACCATGGGGACACACAGGGACACACACACACTTGTTTCACACCCAGATTGCTGTTCAAATCATCCTTCATGAGCTGAGGGTGAAGATACAATGTGTGGAGCCTCCTGTACTCATGGAGCCTCTTCTGACATTTTAAACCCTGGCCAAGATGATTTTAAATCCTCTCTCTGTACAAACCTACTTGGATCCTGAGATCATCTACTGAGGCCCTTCTTTATGTGCCTCCTCCATGAGAGGTCCAGAGGGTGGCAACAGGAAAACAGACATTTTCTGCAGTGGCTCCCCATTTGCGGAATACTTTCCCCAGGGAGGTTTGGGGTTTGGCTGGCGTATTCATTATATTATTATTATTATTATTATTATTATTATTATTATTATTAATATACTGCCCTATACCTGGGGGTCTCAGGGCAGTTCACAGAATAAAATCAAGCTATAAAATGACAAAATACATAATACAAATAAAAACAACAACCCAATAGCTCCCCCTCAAAAAAAAAAGAAATTAAAAGGGCATAGGATGTACACCTTTAGGCACCAAGCAAAAACATTCCTCTTCAACCAAACCTTGGGCTGCTTGACATCCAATGCTCCTTTAAAACATGTTGGCGGGGGGTTATGGGGTTGTTCTTGCTTTTATTTTTATTATAGTCGTACCTTAGAAGTCAAATGGAATCTGCTCCTGAAGTCCACTTGACTTCCAAAACATTTGAAAACCAAATTGCAGCTTCTGATTGGCTGCAAGAAGCTTCTGCAGCCAATCAGAAGCTGCGGAAGCCCCGTCGGACATTCGGCTTCCAAAAATAGATCGCAAACCTGAACTTCTGGGTTTGCGACGTTGGGAACCAAAACGTCCAGGAACTAAACTGTTCGAAAACCAAGGTACGACCATATATATTTTGTGTTTTTATATTGCGCTTTTATCTTGTGAACCACTCTGAGACCTGAAGGTATAGGGTGGTGTACTAATTTTAACAACAATATGCAGGGAGTCTCCACACATATAGCTGCCCAAATTTAAACATTCACTCTCCAACTTGTGAAGGGCAATCCGACCAGCAAGAGGGGCTATGCTCGCATCTTCATTCTCATTGTCCCCCTCCCTTCCTCTGTGTTTACTGGATTCATATTTTCTCTTCCTAGATTCATCACTGCTAACAGTGCCACAATTCTCCTCGCCCTACAGGTTTTCTTACACACACACACACACACACACACACACACACACACACCGGCACGGTCAGAAGACTGTGACTCGCATCCCGGGCATGACGAACCTCAAATGACCAAAGCCCATTAAACAAGCACCTTGGCTGACCCAAAGTGATGGTCATCTGTTCACTTTGCACAGCCAAACAGCACAGTGATGGCACAGTTGCCGTTTGTTCTCACTTCCCCCAGAAATTGTCAGAAAGTGTGAACACAATAGCTCCTCCGACAGCGAGACAATATTTGTCTTCCGTGCTGCTTCCTTTTTGAAAATTCATTATAAGATTTCAGCAGGGTACATTGCCTTCCTCCACTCATCCTATATTAGGAAACAAATCTTAAATTGATTTGCTCTTTTTTATACAGTATGCTGAATCTATAAAGGGCTCTATATACTGTGATTTTTCTAATACACTCTGCATTTTGTTCCATTTGCTTCCTGATTTATTCGTGCCTGGTAACAATTGAGTGATTATTTTAACTTATTTATTGCTTAATCAATTGTGTTCAAGAAACAGCAGGGCTCACTAAAGATCTAATGATTTTATTTGAAAGGAAAGTAGACTGATGTGTTTTTAGTGCCAGCCATAGTGGGTGTCAAAATGGAGACTTCCTTTACTGGGTTTCTTTGTTTTAACTGACTGAATATATCTCTCAGCCATGTTGGAAATCTGCATGGTCGGGCCTTGTGTAAATTCTTTGGAACAGTCTGGAACTGAGATTAGAGTCACCAGCTGTTTTATGGGCCACACCGCTATGCCTTTAACAGAAGCCTGATGTGAAAAGATTTGGCAGGTGAAGCCTTTTCCATTTTATCTCCGTGTTAAGAAAAAGATTTACCTATTTAATTTGTGCCTGCTAGCTACAGGTTATATGCCTGTTGTCTTTGTCCGTGGAGTTTTCTTGGCAGGGATACTGGAGTGGCTTGCCGGTTCCTGCTCCAGGTGGATCATGTTTGGTCGAAACTCTCCACTATGACCTCTCCATCTTGGGTGGCCCTGCATGGCATAGCTCATAGCTTCTCTGAGTTATTCAAGCCCCTTTGCCACGGCAAGGCAGTGATCCATGAAGGGACAGCAGTCACAAAATTAAAAGAGGCCTGCTTCTTGGGAGAAAAGAAATGACAAACCTAGACAGCATCTTAAAAAGTAGAGACATCACCTTGCCAACAAAGGTCCATATAGTTAAAGCTATGGTTTTCCCAGTAGTGAAGTATGGAAGTGAGAGCTGGACCATAAAGAAGGCTGATCACTGAAGAATTGATGCTTTTGAATTATGGTGCTGGAGGAAACTCTTGAGAGTCCCATGGACTGCAAGGATATCAAACCTTTCCATTCTGAAGGAAATCAGCCCTGAGTGCTCACTGGAAGGACAGATCCTGAAACTGAGGCTCCAATATTTTGGCCACCTCATGAGAAGAGAAGACTCCCTGGAAAAGACCCTGATGTTGGGAAAGATGGAGGGCACAAGGAGAAGGGGGCGACAGAGGACGAAATGGTTGGACAGGGTTTTTGAAGCTACCAACATGAGTTTGACCAAACTGTGGGAGGCAGTGGAACACAGGAGGGCCTGGCGTGCTCTGGTCCATGGGGTCACGAAGAGTCGGACACGACTAAACAACTAAACAACAACAAAGCTACAGGTTATAGGAACAGGAGCAGGGAGTGAAGGAAACCCAAAACATTTGCAACCGTAACCATGGTTCTAGGGTGTGCCACAATGTCACTGACCTGGCACCATTTTTCACCAACACAGCTGACAGGAGAGGCTGATAGAGATTGACTTATCCTCCAACTGTCCTACTTTAAGTGGGACCTCATGGGTTGACAGTGTGACGCATGAAGGGGGAAGCAGGAAAAAACGTAAAACACGTAGCAGAGTTTCCCAAAAAAAAAAATAGACCAGAGGCAATTGTACTTCATCCAGCAGAGCTTTACTGCTGCTGAAGGCAAATGAGCATAATGGTCACAAATCCAGAACATTCAGGATTGGCACAGTCCATAAAAGTACAGTTGCAGCACTTACAATAAAACTTACAAACTTACAATAAGTCTAAACCTTAACACTGTAGCATACAGATCAGAACACCAGAACAAAGAGACAGAAAAGAGAAAGTGAGTGAGTTAGACCCAGGCTCCTCCTGGGCTTACTATTTTAGTCAGTTTGACCTTGACAGAAAGAGAACAGAACCAGTTTAAACCAACTGTACTCAGCTTCCCAAAAGAAATAATCCAAACAACAGAAAATTTCTCCCTGTTTCTTTCACGTAGGAATAAAACGGCCTTTCACAAAGAGAAGAAACCTTCTAGAACCCACCTGAACTAATCGGAATAGGAAATATCTCTACACATCACGTCAATACTTTTTGTACTAGGAAATGCAAACTGACAGACAGATGCTGTCTCAGCTTCTGATCTGATCCCAATCTGGGGTGTCCCATTTGGTTCCCAGAGCACTGGACCAAAAGCACAGGTATTTTTGGGTTCAGTGCTATGTGGGATCAAAAAACAGAAGAAAAACATCTGTGCGTCCCGACTCTTCTTCCTCCTTCCATCGTTGCACTTCCAGAAGCTGGCTTCTGGAAGGATGTCTGCAGCGCCGGAGAAAGAGGAGGCCATGCTGGCCTATCTGCCGTCTCCCAATATTGAACGGGCTGGTGCAGCCTTCCTGAAATATACTCGGAGTTGAGTGTGGATTTCATGCTCTTTATTCAGCTCAGAGTAATGAGGAAAGGAAGTTCCCCCGAAATGTCTGCTTTATACACATTATTTACACAATGGGCCCCACATGATTGGCTAATTCTAGGA
Source organism: Podarcis cretensis (assembly GCF_951804945.1). NCBI lineage: Eukaryota > Metazoa > Chordata > Lepidosauria > Squamata > Lacertidae > Podarcis > Podarcis cretensis. The sequence goes on from NC_137178.1 coordinate 67,723,507, forward strand.
TTCTCTTGTAGGCCTATCAGATTGCGGATTCACTTCCACCCGGAGTTGGATTGGGTGGCTCCTGCGGACCAATCAGACTGCTGCATTCTAGATCCTATTGTTCTAGGACCAATCAGACTGCTGCATTATGGATCCTATTCAACTCAGTACATAACACTTCTGCTAGGTCACACAAGTCTACTGGACACCTCCTGATGCTCCCCCAAGACTGCAGAGGAGGAGGAGGAGGGCAGTGGGAAAGATAGGAGGGGCAGGGAGGGACGAATGGGCAAGGAAGGGGTCAGTGATAGGAAGGGGGTAAGCAGGATGGGGGTGCCCCAAATTGTCTTCCCAAAAAGTTAGATTGATGGTGGCACAACAAATCCACAATCTTTATCTGCAGTCTTCTGACTATTCCTCTCTGAACATTCTCTCCATTAGTGGGGCGGAGGATTTGCTGCTTAATCCAAAGCAATATCAGTACTGCGGAATCCCGTCTAAACCATGTAGCTGTGATATGCCTTACAGAGTTTAAGGGAATTACTAGGCACCCAGGTATGATATTTGCGGATGAATATAAGATTACAACTGAGAAATTATCACAAGAATGGATTTAGGATTTAAGGCTCAGCATACTTCCATATGCATTCAGGCAGCTTTACAAAAGGGAATGAGTGTGTTCTTCTCTCTGTTCTTTTAAGAATTCTTTCCCAAGTATATGGCAATGTCAGCATCAATTGCTTCATTATACACCGCATTATATCTAAATCAATTCCTTTGCCCTCCTACACTTCTCTCAACTGCATGTGTTTTTTATTATTATTTTAAAAAATTCTTATCTATCCCCTACCAGCATATTGTCATGAGAGGCTAGTGATGGGAAGCTTGAATGAACAGCATAGCCAAAGACTGAATCCTGAATTTTAAACCACAACGTCGTATATCACTAGCCTATCTTTCAAAGACTTTACAGGGTAATCAAATGCAGATGCAGAGATTCACCTCCCATTTTGCAAAATAGTCACCACTTTGGCCTATCTCTCCCACTGCCATGAAGACATGAAATATAATTATTTCAGTCTTATTAAAGGACTGATTTGTGGATTTGTTTTTCAACAGTGTTGTGGTATATAAACCCAGGTATAATCAAATGTCCGCTCTTTAGGGATATGATAGAAGTCCTTCCGAGAGAACGATAAAAAGGGTCCATGTGAGGAAGTCTGTCTCTGGTTCCAGATTGCGTCAGATTACAATCCTTTCAAACAATTCACTCAGAACTAAGTTATGTTATTTACGGATTGCCAAGTATTTATATGCTGCCTTTCCAGAATGAGGATCAAAGACACAATTTAGGGCTGACGGGGGGCAGGAATTTCAGGTCATATGTGGCTACTTCTCTTGCTAGCCAACTCACACACCAACAACAGAAATATACATTATGAGCTGTGCTCATGGCTGTCAACTTTTCCCATTTCTTGTGAGGAATCCTATTCGGAATAAGGGGATTTCCTTTAAAAAAAAAGGAAACGATGACAGCTATGGCCGTGCTTTTTTTAAAGAAAAAGATCTGACATGAAGACCTCCCTTGTTCTCTTATTATGGCAATGGCACCCACCTAAGAGGTTCTGGAAATTAGTTCCAGTGAGTTCTGGCTGGAAAAAAAAATCCTGATTATGCATGCCGAAATGGCAAAACTGACTGGAAAAATTAGAAACCAAGATGATCAAAACTTTATTATTATTTTTTTTAAAAAAATGATATTTATTCAAAATTTCAAAAAAATACAAGAGAAAACAAAAATACAACAACAAAACAGAAAAAAAAACAGAAAAAAGAATAACAAAGAAAAATCCGAATCCAAATTACATCCTTTCATTTACTTATTTCTTGGACCTCCTCACACCTCCCTTTTTGTATTCTATCTTAATTCATTATTTCAGCAAATTCTTCCCATACTTCACAATTTTTATTTAAATAATTTATCTTAACAATCTGTCTCTTTTTCCCCCCGTTAACTCAACATATCCTTTCCAACTTTTACTATATTCTGTTATTCAATTTACCGTTGATTTCTTTAACCTTATCTTACCTTAAAAACCCTAAAATTTCAAAATTTTAACCATATTTATGCATACCTCCTTCAAACCTTTCTACTAAAGCCAATTAATTCCTTTCCAACATATTCTGATATTTCATTATTATCACACTAATTCCAAAAAGAAAATATATAAAAAGAAATTCTCTTCAAATTAAATCCAACGTCCCTTCTTCCTGGTTTCGGGTTATGTCAGTCCATTCTAACCATTACATCCTGTCCATCAATCTGGTGTTCTAATGTCCGAGGCTCTCAGGTCTCTTCTACGCCCCCTCTGCAGATTTTCTTGTTCCTGTTTGTACTTGCACCCTTCCCTGTCCCTTGTTGGTTTCTTTCGTAGTTTCTTCCCTCTCTCCTTGAGGAGAGGGTCTCCGGGGAATTCCAAGCGGTAATAATCTTTATTTTCTTTCATCAAGTTAGCCCATTCCCCACAATCCCCCTCCCCTATTTTAATTTTGTAATCCAAAAAGTAGTTATTCCAGAAATAGTTGTCAACTTGTTTCACAGTCCCACCAGAGCTAAGAGCTTCCTTGATTCCAGGCACTTCCAGACACACTCCAAATTCAATCTTCCAATGTTGCAGCTTTTGGTCATGCAGGACTTTGGATCTCTCCCTTTGTATCTTTTGAGGTGCAATCGTGACCTCTTCCATCTTCATCTGCCCTTGGACTTGCCTTATGCCAGTTTCCTGCATTAGTTGTTGTAGAATTTCTTTGTCTTTGTTTCCTGTTAGTTCATAATTACTGGCTACAGCAGTCATAAAGTCCAACTTTTCATTCATCAAGTTCATTTTCTCATGCAACTGCTGCAGCATAGCAATTGTTTTGCCAAGGGCAGACGTTAGAACTTCCTCCCTGCACATTTCTGTTCAAGGTCAAATAGCTGGTCCCACGGTCTAATTCTCACAGCTATAACGTTTCCCTGTAAACTGCAGCAACAAACTGACAAGCTCCCTCTAGGGGACACAGTTTCTAACGTCCATCTTTTAAAAGTATCCAACAAGGGAAATTTACTTTCGATTTTCAAATACTTTGTTTCCTTAAAATACAAAAATGCAGAAAGCCGCGTTAAAGTTAATTTGTTTCTCTTTTTTAATTATCTGTCAAAAGTGTTCCGTTTTCAATCAATGGACATCTCCAACCATTTCTGTCCTGACACCCCGTCCCCAGGTTTGGGACGATAGAAACTTATATTCCTTTACTCTTTCTCTGCAGGATTAAACGCTCAAAGTTTCCCCCCGCCCCTTTTCTCCTGCTGTCAAGGGGGTTTTGTTGGTTATAAATGCAGGAAATTTCAATCTTTGGATCAATTTTCCAGGCTATTTAGCTTGCAAAATCTTTACTTCAGTCTGTTTACAAAAAGTGGAAGGCGGACTTCCTGTTTAGACCTTCCCGCTTCGTTGCCTAATTCATAAGTTTCTTAGTCAAATCTTCCGTTTTTACTCACGGGTACTTGTTTTAAAGTCCAATTGTCATCAGGAAAAAGTCAGCGCTCTCCGGCGATGGCTGTGCGGCTTCCCTCCGTGAAAGTAGCAATCGGTTTGCAGCACCACGCTGCTCACCCCGCTCCGCTCCGGAGCCCCAAAAAGGGGTTTCCGCGCGAGTGGGGGAGGCGCTCTTGGTGCTCTGCCGAACCCCACGTTCCCAGGCTTCTCCACCTGGGATTTCTAGCAGGTCCCCACCTTCGTCGCGGTGGGAAGACCCAGTTTCCACGGAGCCCGTTCCTCCGATCGGAGGAACTCCGCCATTCACCGATGGTGCTAACCCGGAAGTTCCCAAGATGATCAAAACTTTAGCAAGGAATGGGGAAAATATATAACTTACCTTAAAAACCAGTGTAAACAGTTAAAATCATTAGTGGGATTTTAATAACACTTGTAATGTAAACAGATATTATGGGAGGATATCCATTTAGAGCTAGGGAAAATGTTAAAAATCTCCTTTAATAAAAAAACCAGAAGCTTTGCTTTTGGGAATTACAGATTCGGAGATTCCCAAAAAGGTAGGAGAGATCTTTTTATACACCACGGTCGCAGCAAAAGTTCTTATTGCGGCAAATTGGAAGAGTGATAAAGTCCCCTCAAACTAGAATGGATTCAAAAATTGGCTGAATACGCAGAACTAGACATAGTGTCTGAAAAAATAAAGAACAAACTAAAACAGGTATTTATTTCTAAATGGGAAGTCTTCAACATTTATTTGAAAAATAATTATTGTAGTTTAAAGTCTGTTGCAGCTTTTGAATAATTTCATTAGCAGATTCCAGTATAATGTAAGACCTAAAATAAATCAAAATTTACTAAATTCTAATAATAAGATGTGTTATGCATGTGAACTTTAATATGGAAAATCAAATACATGTATTATATAAAAAGGGGGGGGGGAATCCTGATTATGGGATAGATGGGGCAGCCACCCAAAAAAAAAAAAAAAAAAAAAAAGGCAGAGCCGCTCCCATGACATTAGAGTTGTTCCTTCTTCCTGAGACACAGCAAGACATCTATATTGCATTCCACAGTGGCAGGAAGGTGTCTCCAGAAAATTTGACACATCACTTGGGAAGACACTAATATCAGTGTACTGGAAGAAGCAAAGATCACTAGTGTTGAAGCAATGATTCTTCAGCATCAACTTTGTTGGACTGGTCATGTTGTGCGGATGCCTGATGATCGTCTTCCCAAGCAACTACTCTATTCCGAACTTAAAAATGGAAAGTGTAATGCTGGTGGTCAACAAAAGAGGTTTAAAGACTGTCACTAATCTTAAAAAATCTTTAAAAATGGAGTATAAACACTGACAACTGGGAAACACTGGCCTGTGAGCGCTCCAGTTGGAAAACAGCCTTTACCAAAGGTGTCATGGGCTTTGAAGACACTCGAACTCAGGATGCAAGGGAGAAACGTGCAAAGAGGAAGGCACGCTTGGCAAATCCACACCGTGATCAACTCCTAACTGGAAACCAATGTCCCCACTATGGAAGGATGTGTGGATCCAGAATTGGCCTCCACAGTCACTTATGGACTCACTGTTAAAACCATGTTTATGGAAGACAATCTTACTCAGCTACAAGTGATTGAAGAAGAAGAAGAAGAGGAAGAAGAAGAGGAAGATTGGCGGGTAGTAGCAAATGATCAAAGTGGCACTTCAAAGGTACAAATCCCCATATTTTGAAAGACTAAAAAAAGAGTCACGGCTCAAACTAATTGCTAATATTGCCATTAAACTCTATTTTGCCACTGCAGAGCTGCTAAGGAGGTATGCAGACTGTTCATGTTACAACACAGCAAACTGTCACTATTTCTCAGTCTAGGCTCCCTCACAAGATATTGATAGGCTAAACCTCTGAAATCAGTATACAAATAAATAGAATAAATTAGAAAACAGGTTTGCGGATTCCTGTCCTGTGTGGATAGACTTTGGAGACACCAGTGCTTTTTAATTTTATTTTCAGGGGTACTCAAGGGTACGCAGTACCGGCACCCCTCCTTTTTGTTGATAAAAAGTTTGGCACTTATTGTAACAACTTCGTGGGGTGTACCAGCACCTATTTTTCTAGGGGGGAAAGCACTGGGAGAGACTACTAAAGTGTTTGAGGTTGCAGTGCCAAATGGTCAGAAGTAAATCGAATCTATAAAAGCTCTAAAAGGACTTCTGTGCTTGCCACCTTTTGAAGGTCCTTGCGTGTAACAACCAGAAAAAGGGAATCTCAAGCAAATATACCAAAAGTTGCAACTTTTGTGAAGAAATCAAGGCGACTCAAGCTCATCAGTTATTGTCTGCTTTGGTTTGGTCGCCAAATGTCTGTGTGCATGTAAATCACAAACTCTTTAATCTGAAGACCAATGGGTTAAGATTAATTCTCTTGAAACTAGGGTCACCTGACAACAGCACCACATAGGCTAGAGGATTAAAATGAAAAGGAAAGATGATCTCCAGTTCCACCAGCCCATAAATTGTGCACCAGCACAAGCTACTATGAACATAATTGGCTTTTTAAAAATGTTGGCAGCTGCTGCTCTTTACACAATAATAGGCAAAGAGTGTGATAGAGCTCTGGTTTATCCCAACCATTAATTAACAAACATTCAGTTTTGCATTAACAAAGTCACTCGTGATGATTCACTACTCCTATGCAAGATAATGAATTCAGATTCAACATGCGTTATAAAGGGCAAGAGTGAGGCAGCCAGCCAGCAGAGGGGCAATTAACTGTGTAAGCTTTTTTTTTTATCCCCTGGTGCATAGAAAATCCAGCCATAAAGTTGAGGACTCAACAGATCTCAAAGCTGTAACAAACGATGGACAGAAGAGGGGAGAGACAGGGAAAAGAGGAGAGAAATGGGACTGCACACCTTCTTTGCAGACATTTTTGCTCTGCCTGAAGGTACCAGGATGAAAAGATGCTCAGCAGAGCATCAACCATGGTTGAGGGACTTGTGTATGTTTAGCTGGAAAAGAGGAGACTGAGAGGAGAGATGGTAGCCATCTTCGAATATCTAAAGGGCTGTCATGTGGAGGATGGAGCAAGCTTGTTTTCTCCTGCTCTGGAGGGTAGGACTCAAACCAATGGCTTCAAGTTAAAACAAAGGAGATTCTGGCTTAACATCAGGAATAACCTTCTGACCTTCTGACAGTAAGAGCTATTCAGCAGTGGAACGGACTCCCACAAGAGGAGGAGGTTTTTAAGCAGAAGATGGATTGCCACGTGTCACATGTGATCTGGTTGAGATTCCTGCATTACAGGCAATTGGACTTGGTGACCCTCAAAGTCCCTTTGAACTCTATGATTCTATGGGCTGGTGCCATTCTTCTGAAGAATGCACCACTATGCAGGGCTGCCCTTGAAGCTGTCCCAGAAACTCCAGAAACTCCAGAAACTCCAGAAACTCCAGAATGCTGCAGCGAGGCTCCTCACAGGGTCTCTGCCAGGGGAGCATATTCACCCAGTGCTTTTCCAGCTGCACTGGCTCCTGGTGGAGTACAGAGTCAGATTTAAGGTGCTGGTTTAGACCTTTAAAGCCCTTCACGGCCTAGGACCCTCATACCTACGGGACCGCCTCTCCCGGTATGCCCCACGGAGGACCTTAAGGTCCATAAATAGCAACACCCTAGAGGTCCCGGGCCCTAAGGAAGTTAGATTAGCCTCAACCAGAGCCAGGGCCTTCTTAACACTGGCTCCGGCCTGGTGGAACGCTCTGCCTCATGAGACCAGGGCCCTGCGGGATCTGATTTCTTTCCACAGGGCCTGTAAGACAGAGTTGTTCCACCTGGCCTTTGGCTTAGAACCAGTTTGATTCCCTCCCCCTCTTTCTTTTTCCTTTCTCCTCCTGTGTTGAGGCTGCATCCTAATGTTTAAATGTTGTATTTTAATCAACTTGTTTTTACTATTGGTTGTTAGCTGCCCTGAGCCCAGTCTTAGCTGGGGAGGGTAGGGTATTATTATTATTATTATTATTATTATTATTATTATTATTATTATTAATTGAAGAGAGCTACTTTGCCAACCTTTTCAGGAACCAGTTTCCATGCTGCTCTTGGAGCAGAGGCCATAGCACCTGTGACAGCCTTAACTCTGACACCCAGATGTCATTGACATCTCCACCTGAACTCTCCTTCTGCAAGCCTCACCCCTGATTTGCCACAGACATAACCTTTGCTAGAGCTAAGAGAGAAGCCCTGTCCTTTTTAGAAAAAGGTTGCACTACACATCCCTTGCATATTATCTTGTTCTCCCAGGGAGCACCATCAAACAAAGTTCTATCTCCCTTTCCTTCCCACACAATCAGTCATTTTGAAGTAAACTAGTTATTGCTGGTCAGTGTTGTTGTTGTGCTATACGGGGTCGCCTTATGACTCGGCTCATTTCAGCCCTCTCTGCCGAAGGAGCAAACGGCAATATAGAAGTGAACATCCCCTCGCCTCTTAAGATTCTCAGCAAAATCAATGGCTTCTGGTGATTTCCAAAGTGCGGCAGTAAGCTAATGGAATATTTATGTGGAAGCGCAACCCTGTCTGTGGCGGTTCCAGTCGGTGACTCCAGCATATGGTTTATAAATTGAAACAGGTGTGGGAGAACAGATGTTCGGAGCAATAGAAGGGCAGGTTTGGTGTCTACCGTGAGGAAACAAATGAGGGGGAGGAATGTGATAAAGTAGCTTGGTTTACTTGGAGGGCAAGAAGCAAATTTGATGACAGGACAATAAAGTTATCTGCAGGGGCATGTCCAAGTGCTTGTCGTTTTGTAGCAAACTTACTTTGGAGGATGCAAACATATGGCATGAGACAACTGTGAAAGACTCCTCCAGCGCTGTGCCGTGAGTGGTACCGTATTTTTTGCTCTATAAGACTCACTTTTTCCCTCCTAAAAAGTAAGGGGAAATGTGTGTGCATCTTATGGAGTGAATGCAGGCTGCACAGCTATCCCAGAAGCCAGAACAGCAAGAGGGATTGCTGCTTTCACTGCGCAGTGATCCCTCTTGTTGTTCTGGCTTCTGAGATACAGAATATATTTTTTCTTGTTTTCCACCTCCAAAAACTAGGTGTGTCTTATGGTCTGGTGCGTCTTATAGAGCGAAAAATACGGTAACTATCTGTCACACCACTTTTCTTCCTTATTATCTGAACAATACTTGTGCTCAACTTTTGGAAGCTTTAAAAAAAAAGAGGGAGAGGAAAGAATATTATGTGGGAGAAACATTATTACTGACAAATTAATCTGAGCAAAGGTATAAATATTGTTCCAGAATTTGGCAGTAGAAATGTGTGAAATCTGTCCCTTCATTTCCATGGCTATATCTGTCTTTCTGCGTGCTGGTGGCATAAAGGGTGTTCTCCTTCATGGAGAGCACGTGTTGCGGTGGGGGCCACCAGGACACTCCAAAGTTGTGGGGCGGGCTAATTGACCGTTGGCCACTGATGCGATTGGGCTTCCTTTGTTGTTGGGAAGAAGTTAATGTTGCCATTTGTTGATTGACAGCCAGAAATGCTAAAACTCATTGCACGAGGCTAGGGCTTCTTCTTTTCACCCCGTGCATCGGATTGCCCATCCCCCCTCCCTAGAATTAGGGTTGTTCGCTTTGACCTTGCTATGCCTGTCATGGGGTCGTCTGCTTTTGGGGCAGGGGCCTGGTAGGAATTTCCTCCATCTGGCTGATTGGCTGGGGCCATTTGGTTTTTGCCTACTGCGTAGCAAATCGTCACAACTTGTAAGGTTGCGGTTAGGCATTGGTTTATGGTTTGGTTGGTTGAGAGGCATGGATTGGCTGTGCCTGCCCCTCCAATGCAGCTGCTGCAAGGGATTCCGTTAAAGGAATCAGGGGCTAACTATTGCTTGTCCACCCAGTCAAGGGGGCTCGGGCCACTGCAAGAGCTCCTGGCTGCATTTGGGGTGGGCTAAGGGCAGGTTCCCTGCTCCGTCGCTACCCCCAAGTGTATTCCCCCATTCTGACTTTCACATCGTGCGGAATGTCAGTCTGTCCCCCATGGGGGGGGGCAGATAGTCGCAACCAATGCCTAAGCAACCACTCACATGTTTGTATTTTAATAAAGTTGTGGCCAAAATTATGCCAAAAACCTTAAACAAAAATTCCGTGTAATGTATGAGTTATTGGGGTGGCCCTGGGGACCTTGACACACAACTTTTCAGCCCTAAAATTTAGCCCGGAAAGTCATGGGCTTCCAAAGCAAGAAAAATTCAAGGTGGGGAGGGAGTAAAACACTGAAAGCAGTGAACACCTTAGTTTCTCAGAAAAACAACAACAAAAAGAATGGCACCTGTATATTTCATCTCATAGCTCAGCTTCTACAAATATCAGAAGCTTACTCTTTTAAAAACTGAAACTGGGAATCGGGGAATTTTGGTTCATCTAGGAGGGCTTTCTAAGCAGCCTCTGCTAGGAGAAGGCAATTGTTACTGATGTCAACAAACTTGGTGATGGCTTGATTCAGAATAGAAATTTTGGCATGTGTTGCAGTATCATGAACCATCCTCCCACCACCAATAATTGTTCTCTGCCTTGGATTATGTGGCTTTTAATGAAGAAGGATAGCTTGACTATTGTGGTTCAGGAATTGGTGACTTCAAGACTCTCAGTTCTCATTTTTCCAATCTTAAAGTAGAGTTTTTAATTATGGATGTGGGTTCTTTTCATTATTGAGTTTCTTTATTTGTGCATGAGCCACGTTTAAAAAAAAAGTCCCCAAGGAGCATTCCTTTTAACATTAGACAGTTTAGCACAATGTTAACATTTTAATTTACATTGGAGAACAATGTCTTGGAAATAGTCTGTGTATTATTTAAACTTTAAATGTCAAGCTAATTTTTCCAGTTAATGTGAAAGGCAGGTTCCTAAGTAGAACTAAAGAACATAATTTGTTAGATTATTTAACTAATGTGCAATGTCCTTTCCAGTTCACAGCCCCTTTTTAAAAAAAAACAAACCACGCAATTATTAGCCTGGATGTTCTCAGTGAAACAACCTTCTTAAGTGAAAAACAAGAGATCCAGGCAGAAGTAAACCAGTGAGTGGTTCTTTTATCTCATAAATGAAGAACAAAATTACGTGTTTAATTACATCCATCCTGTTCATGTAGCCATAATGCTTCCAGTCAGGTTTCATAGACCGTATTCAGAGACTTCCTCCCTTTTTCTAGGGAACTCTGGGAATTTGATTGACAAGTGCTGTCACCAGATAGTGGCAGGATTCCTTGGGGCCAGATATGATAGTTAAATAATAAAACTCTCTACAACTTGAAACCATGGCTTGTGAAGCTGGATTATTTTTGCTAACCATAGTTAAGATTTTTTAATATATATATATTTATACTTATCAGATATATACATTTTACTGATTTTACAATCATTTTGACATCTTAAAACTTCACTTCTTCCCCCCCTTTCTGCATTTCCTTAAATTTATTTTTAATATCTTCTGCATATCCAAATTAACTCAACTTACTCATTTATTCATCTTCTTCATATATATACTCTTATGCAGCTGCAGGTTATTGCAGTAATCCTGCCAGTGTTTTCATCTGTTTACAATTTATCTGTAAATATTCAATAAACCATTTCTGTTCTTTTATAAAAGTTTGTTATCTTGATTTCTAATTCTTCTGATAAGTTTTGTCATTTCTGCATATTCCATAAGTTTTTGTATCCATTCTTCCTTTACTGGGACTTCTTTCCATTTGGGGGCGAGTAACATTCTTGCCGCTGTAGTCGCATACATGAATAAATTTCTATACAATTTAAGTAGTTCTATCCCATCACCTCCTGGCAAATAGAAGGGGAAGAAATTAGGGCAGTCAGAGATTTTACTTTCTTGGGCTCCGTGATCACTGCAGATGGTGACAGCAGCCACAAAATTAAAAGACGCCTGCTTCTTGGGAGAAAAGCATAGACAGCATCTTAAAAAGCAGAGACATCACCTTGCCAACAAAGGTCCGTATAGTTAAAGCTATGGTTTTCCCAGTAGTGATGTATGGAAGTGAGAGCTGGACCATAAAGAAGGCTGATCACCGAAGAATTGATGCTTTTGAATTATGGTGCTGGAGGAGACTCTTGAGAGTCCCATGGAGTGCAAGAAGATCAAACCTATCCATACTGAAGGAAATCAGCCCTGAGTGCTCACTGGAAGGACAGATCCTGAAGTTGAGGCTCCAATACGTTGGCCACCTCATGAGAAGAGAATACTCCCTGAAAAAGACCCTGATGTTGGGAAAGATGGAGGGCACAAGGAGAAGGGGACGACAGAGCACGAGATGGTGGGACAGTGTTCTCGAAGCTGCTAACATGAGCTTGACCAACCAGGAGGCAGTGGAAGACAGTAGCGCCTGGCGTGCTCTGGTCCATGGGGTCACGAAGAGTCAGACATGGCTAAACAACTAAACAACAACAACAACAAAATCCCTATAATTCCCAAGAGAAAGGCTTCTGGGGTTTTTTAACAAATGTTATTTTAAACATCATTTTCATTTCATTGTGTATCATTTCCCAGCAAGCCTTAAGATTAAGCAGAGTTTGAGATTCAGGTGACACACGAAATTGTGATCAAAGTGGAATTGAATTTTTTTTTTTGGTCTTCTCATAGCTGAGCAATGGCTTCTGTGATATGGGAATATTTTAGAATACAAATATTTATTGTAGTAGCTGACTCTGTTAGCACCATACAGTTTAACTACCTAGCCACAGTTAGTTTTTAAAAATGCTACCAATTGTAGGCAAATGGATACTTGAAAATTGCCATTTCCGCAGTTTATGAGGCAGAGTCACTAATTTAAGGCTTATTCCAACGTTTCTACTGAAAGATTTTCATTAGCATCTGATAATACACATTTTGCTCTCTGCTACACAAATATCAGGCTTCATAAAGAATTGGGACAATTAAGCAAGGTGTGCATGTGTTGTCTCTTTGGAATACTTCCTTATGGCTCCAATTAATCCTTGCAAATTGTCTAGTAGCAAGCTAGTGGCAATTGTAAATGCTCATTAGCAGGTCCATTTGTTAAAACCAGATTAGCTGATTTACTCGCTGTCTCACATCTGCCTCAATGGAGTGGCAACAGCGACAGACTGGACCATATACAATGCCATTCAGACAAGACCCAGTTCAGACTGGCAAACTGCTGCAGGAGTGATGCATAAAACATAACTCAAGGTGTTGGCAGTTCCATGTGGCCAGCCGTGTGTGTGTGTGAGAGAGAAGTAGCTCCCTGTGCCTTCCCACCTTCTGGAAGAGTGGGAGCATTGATCATATGTGTATCCTTGTGGCAAGAACAGCTGCCTCAGTGTAACTGACCAATCATGATCACAATACCCTACAAACTAGCAGGTGCTATGCACATGGCCATCTCTACAGGAACTTCGCCGAAACGGAGAAACTCCATGGGAAATAAAATGGAGTGCATAAACTTTTTAAAAAATATATATTAAACATCGTTATTGAAAGTTCAAAAAGTACATAACTATATGTGCACTAAACATGGTGAAAAGTAACTAAGAAGAGAAACAGAGAAACAGAACCCATGTAGAAGGGAAAATAAAGGGGGGTGGGATAACCCAAAACTATATTTTAAAAGTTAAAGGGACCCCTGACCATTAGGTCCAGTCGTGACCGACTCTGGGGTTGCGGCGCTCATCTCACTTTATTAGCCGAGGGAGCCGGCATACAGCTTCCGGGTCATGTGGCCAGCATGACTAAGCCGCTTCTGGCAAACCAGAGCAGCACACGGAAACGGCGTTTACCTTCCTGCCGGAGTGGTACCTATTTACCTATTTGCACTTTGACGTGCTTTCGAACTGCTAGGTTGGCAGGAGCAGGGACCGAGCAACGGGAGCTCACCCCGTTGCGGGGATTCGAACTGCAGACCTTCTGATCGGCAAACCCTAGGCTCTGTGGTTTAACCCACAGTGCCACCCGCATCCCAATAAATAAAACTATATTTTACAAGGTTCTTATTGTACTTAACCAGATTTGAACCTATTACAGTATTTGTAAGAATGGATTTCGAATATCATTGAATTTGTCCACGGCAAGTCTGTGTTTATATGTAAGTTGTTCATATGTTGCGAGTTTGTATAAGTTCATATGTTGCGAGTTTGTAGAAGGGAGCTGCATTTTTATTTTTCCAATTAATCAGTATCAGTCTTTTTGCTGTGGTAAGGGCACGAAGAGTCCACTCATATTGTCCTTTTGTAAGGTTCCATGTGCTGGGTATACAATTCAAGAGGATATTTTGCTCTGTAAGGTTGTTTTGTACAGTTCTGTTGATAGTTTCAGTTACCTTCTGCCAAAAATCTTTCCATATAGGACAATGAAAAACCATGTTTTAGAGAAGCATTACCTCTATTGCATCTCCAACAGTTAGATACCCTAGATAGCCCCTTTTTTACGTTTGTTTAAAAATGGTACACCATAAACTTTATTTTCTAGGCAAGGGCCCCAATCCAAAGAGACAGAGGAAGACAGTCATGCTTAAGTTCCACCGAGGTCATGACGTCAGTCGAATAGTCAATCAGCTCAACCAGAGCTTTCCGAGCTTTTCATGTTGGTGATCTACTTTTTGGACGTGCATCATTTCGCAACACAGTAATTCTGTTTTACTAGCAAACTGGAGGTGAAACTAAATGTCAGACCTAAGGAATTCTCTCCTTCCCCTCCCTATGGTTTCAAGGAGCTGGGAGGAAACAAGAAAGCTTTTACTTATCATTTATTCAGTCAACGCAGAAACAAATACCGGTAATTCCAGTCTTTCCTCCATGATGGAGTTGCTCACTGTGGCTATTCCTCCTTCCTCCTTCCTCCTTTCTCCTTCCTCCTTCCTCCTTCCCCCTTCCCCAACAGCACTGGCCCCTACTGAAGCCTCCTGTTGTCAAATGTTGCTGCGTACGTTGCTCTTGTACCCTCAACGACCGTCACATCCGAGGGGACGGAGGATCCTCAACACTAGGCATCCCCAACCTGTGGCCCTCCAGATGTTTTGGCCTACAACTCCCATGATCCTTAGCTAACAGGACCAGTGGTCAGGGATGATGGGAATTGTTGTCCAAAACATCTGGAGGGCTGACGGTTGGGGATGCCTGCTCTACGCAGTCTATTGAAGTGTTCGCTGGCTGCTCTCTCCCCTCCCCCTTTAATTCTCCCGATTCAGCATAGCTTGGCTGCTTGCCTGTCCCTACCTCATTATCTTCCTCATAGTTTGGCTGCAATTCAATACAGTCATACCTCGGAAGTTGAACGTCTTGCAACTGGAACGTTTTGGCTCCCGAACGCCACAAACCAAGAAGTGATTGTTCCCGTTTGCAAACATTCTTTGGAACCCAAACATCCGACCCGGGTTCCATGGGTTCCAATTAGCTGCAGGAGCTTCCTGCAGCCAATTGGAAGCTGTGCCTTGGTTTCCAGACGTTTTGGAAGTTGAACGGACTTCCGGAACGGATTCCATCTGACTTCTGAGGTACGATTCTACTGTCTCCTCCATGTCAGCTACAGAGAAGGATGGGAGGAGATCCTTTCCAGCCCTGGGAGGAGCACAGGGAGTGTTCATGCGACCCACTGCAGCCAACACACTACTGCGCTGCAATAAACAGTATGGAAAGCTCTGAGCAAGACTATACTGTAAACTTTGCACAGGAGCACCACAAACCGGTGCTGGAGGAGACACTTGAGAGTCCCATGGACTGTAAGAAGATCACACCTATCTATTCTGAAGGAAATCAGCCCTGAGTGCTCACAGGAAGGACAGATCATGAAGCTGAGGCTCCAATACTTTGGCCACCTCATGAGAAGAGAAGACTCCCTGGAAAAGACCCTGATGTTGGGAAAGATGGAGGGCACAAGGAGAAGGGGGCGACAGAGGACAAGATGGTTGGATACTGTTCTCGAAGCTACCAGCATGAGTTTGACCAAACTGCAGGAGGCAGTGGAAGACAGGAGTGCCTGGCGTGCTCTGGTCCATGGGGTCACGAAGAGTCGGACACGACTAAACGACCAAACAACAGCCACAAACCCGATGACTGAGAAACCTGCAAGCAGGACATGAGCATCCAAGCATGGCCACCTGTGATTCCTAACAAGTGGCATGCAGAGGCATATTACCTCTGAACATGACCCTTGTGGCTAGCAGTCATTGATACCACTCATCCAAGAATTTATCTAATCCTCTTTAAAGCCATCCACGTTGGGAGCCATCACTGCCTCCTGTGGCAGCAAGTCCCATAGTTAACAATGAGTTGCTTGATAAAGGACTTTATCTCTCCTCAAGTTTTCAACATTCAGCTCCTTAATTCCTGAAAATAAAGTTACATTTTTGCAGGTGACATAGTTAATGTATCTGTCGCAGAGAATGGTGTTGATGTCATACTGGAATAAAGCCTTCCACCCTCACTAGGTTGTCTATTCGGTGTAAATAAATTCTATTTTACCTTTCTTCTTCGCCATAAATCCCTGAAGCCTGATCTCCTTTTTTACCCCTGGCTTATTCTGTATTCTCAAAGTCAATTGTGTACTTTGTTAGGTAACAGAACAGCAACATTTTATACTGGATTCAAGGTGAGGGTTAACTGCCACTCTTGATAGAATATAAATCAATAGCGGAGGGATTATTTCTGTCTCTCTCCTTAGCAATACAGCCCTAGCATCTTGTTTGTCTTCAGTGCTCTGACAGATCTGCACTTAGAGGACTTTATAGATCGTTCATAAAATGACCCCAAGTCATTTTTTGGGTTCTGAATTTTAGCATATAGAATATTTCCTGCTTTGATTCCATGATGGATGGTTTTCACCAAGTGCATTTGAAATGTACTAGGCCAGTATGGATAATCTAAATCTGTACAAAATGCAAGTGCGTTTATTATGCTTCTATGTTGCTTCCCACTACGAAAAGTCCCAAAGGGTGTTCCTACTGGAATAATACAACAATAATCCAATCCAAAACCCCTGGTGCTGTGCCCACACTATACTAAGGTCCCCATACTTTGTTCCTCTACCTTTCAGTTGCGTGTCGAGGTGCCCCAAGCCACCCCTAAATAATTCACAATTCACACATGATTTTTGTTTAAGGTTTTTAGCATAATTTTGGCCACAACTTTATTAAAATACATAAATGTGAGTGGTTGCTTAGGCATTGGTTATGACTATCTGTATCTGTCCCCACGCCCGGGGACAGAACTGACTTCCGGATACCAGCAAAAGCCAGTAAGGGAAAACAATATTGGGGAGGGTATGGAGCCGGGCACCAGACCCTCATCCCCCCCCCCCGCATGCTCCTGGGGGCTTGCATGGCCCTAAGCCCCATTCAGGGGTACGGACGAAAGAACGGCAAGCCCCTGGATTCCTTTAACGGAATTCCCTTTCCGCAGCAGGATTGGAGGGGCAGGCGCCACCAATCCTTACCCCTCCACCAACCAGTTGTGGCGATTTGCTACGCGGTAGGCAAAAACCAAATGGCACCAGCCAATCAGCCAAATGGACAAAATTCCTACCAGGCCCCTGCCCCCAAAGCAGACAACTGCATGACAGGCATAGCAAAGTCAACGCAATAGCCCTAGATTAGGGAGGGAGGGAGGGCGTTCTGATGCACGCAGCAAAAGAGCCCAGTCAGTGCTGTGTGACTTGATTTTATAACCTTTGGTCTATCCTCCTAAATGGCAACACCAGAATTTGCTCAGTAATCCAAGCGCCCAATCACTGCGGATGATCATCCATACTAACCCGCCCAGCAACAGAGGGGTGGCCTGTCAGACTCCACCACAACACGTGCTCTCTATGAAAGAGAACACGCTTAACTGGAAGTGATGCACAGTGTTGAGAAGGAAGGAGAGGAATGTAGCTGACCCTGGCTGTCCTACAGACATGGAGGGCACCCAACTCATGCAGGTCGCACCAATGGGGCACCTGTCACACGGGCTTGCCACCAACCATGAAAGAAACACAGAGAACGAGGCAGCAGTCATGGCCCTAAAGCCTAGGAACCATGTTAAAGTAACAACAAAACACACAGGAAGTTGCTAGTTCCATTCCCTCCACGAACAGAACATTTTATCCCCTTCCCAACCACCCTGTTGAAAAAAGAGAGAGACATAAAACCAGGCAAGGGAACTCTGAAGTCTGCAAAGCAGGTGCAAGCATGCTCAGATGTTGCTGGTTCAACTTCCCACAGTAGAAAAAAAAAAAAAACATTTTAGCTCTTCCCCAGCCACCCTCATTTTATAGAATAGAATCATAGAATTGTAGAATCTGGTCCAACCTTCTGCAATGCAGGAATCTCAGCTAAAGCATCCATGACGGATCGCGATCCAACCTCTACTTTGAAACCTCTAAGGAAGGAGAGCCCACCACTGTCTGTCCCACTGTCAAACAGCTCTTACTGCCAAAAAGTTCTTCCTGACATTTAGCTGGGATCTCATTTGAAGCCAATGGTTCAAGTCCAACCTCTGGAGTGAACAAGCTTGCTCCATATGATAGCCCGTAGGATATTTGAAGATGCCTTCCATATCTCCTCTAAGTCTTCTCTTTTCTAGGCTACACATACCCATCTCCTTCAACCGTTCCTCATATGGCTTGGTTTCCAGATCGTTGATCAGCTTGGTCGCCCTCCCCTGCACATGTTCCAGCTTGTCAACATCCTTCTTAAACTGTGGTGCCTAGAACTGCATACAGTATTCCATTTTTTTAAAATTTGCTTTTACTGTAGCCTTCTTAGACTTTACCGATTGGTGGGGTCTGTGTTGCTCCCGGGAGAGAGAAAGGAAGTCAAATGACACCGAGGTTGATTCAGAGAAAGAGTTTATTCTGCTCTCCAGATAGCAGAAGGCACTTGCATGGTCAGTTCACAGCAAATCCAAAGAAATGAGAAATTTCATGCAGAATATATATCCTCCAGGCACCCTCTCCCCCCTTCCCCAGGAATCCAACCACATCAGCTTATACACATAAGTTGACATCCATGACCATAAACAGATATTCCTGTTCTGATACTCTTGACTGTAAAAGGTTGTTCCTGTTCCTGTTCCTATACTCTTATCTTGGGGCAGGAAGGTCACCAACCCTAAGAGCACTCCTGGCACTGTTCCCAGGTCTCTTGTCAGACCTGACAAGGTCTGTGCGTCAGTGTGTAAGATAAGACCCAGATGTGCCATCCCTGCTCCACTCGGAACTGGCAAGGCCATCCTTTGCCGTCACAGACTGATAAAGGAGAGGGCTTTGAGCACTTGTTTATACAGCTGGGTTTCTGTTTATACATTGACTCAAGTGCTCAAGTTAATGCATTTTAGAAATGCTCCCTTGGAGAAGGAAAAATGAGGATTTTGGGTCGCGTTTCAGACTGACTGCACAGAAACCCATTCCTTCATTACAATTAAAGTTTACATTCAAATATGAGTTAACATCACAAAAATATAGGATTGCCTGAATCCTTGGACTTCCCTCCAGCCCCTGTGGTTTCTCTTGTTAACCTCTTTCCATTGAATCTTATATTGTTCTCCATTTTCCTTTTTTAAAAAAAACTCCATTATATCCTTAGTTCTGTCACATTACAAGTGTTGTTACAACCTTGCTAATGTTCTTAATTGTTTACAGTGTCCTCCAAGATAAATTATAATTTTTCCCCATTCCTTATTAAAGTTTTTGTCTTCCTGGTTTCTGACTTTTCCATTCGTTTTTGCCAGTTCAGATTAGTCCATCAACTTGGTCAACCATTCTTCTTTAGTAGGAATTTTATCTTCCTGCTGGATACAGTATTCCAATGCAGAAGAGAGTGGGACTGTTACTTCCCTTGATCTGAACACTAGACTTCTTTAGATGTCCACTCTTGCTGTGGACATAGTCACTTGGGAAGAACCATTACTCAAAGCATAAATGGCCTTTTGCAGTAAGGTTTTTACTTCCCTCATAACAAGAAGATCTACTTCCTACTTTGTCATATTTCTTGTTACAACTTTAGTTGGTGGGAGAAAGCCATCAGGATCAACAGCCATCTAGAGGGACCCCAATCATAGGTCTTAGGAAGCACATTTAAGGCCTTGGATCCAGGCTAGGCCTCTGATAACTCCCTTGTGTTTCACCTTGCCAGAAAGCTAGGGAGGGAGACCTTAGTCAGCAGGCAAGCTGACTGATTGTACAGTCCCTGCCCGACCCTATTGTCAATCTTGATTATGACTGTAACTAAGGGTAATAAAAGGAACACGGGGGGCGCTATGGGTTAAACCACAGAGCCTAGGACTTGCCGATCAGAAGGTCAGTGGTTCGAATCCCCGCAACGGGATAAGCTTCCATTGCTCGGTCCCTGCTCCTGCCAACCTAGCAGTTTGAAAGCACGTCAAAGTGCAAGTAGATAAATAGGTACCGCTCCGGCGGGAAGGTAAACGGTGGTTCCGTGCGCTGCTCTGGTGCACCAGAAGCGGTTTAGTCATGCTGGCCACTTGACCCGGAAGCTGTACGCCGGCTCCCTCGGCCAATAAAGCAAGATGAGCACAGCAACCCCAGAGTCGGTCATGACTGGACCTAATGGTCAGGGGTCCCTTTACCTTAAGGGTAATAAAAATGTGGCCTTGCTTTCCCTAGTCCTGCCTCTGTGTGATATTAGCTCCTGGACTCTTGCTTCTTGCGCATGAAGAGCAAGTGGCCCACATACGCAATGCCAGCATGTTTGGGAACATGAAGATATCCATGGAAACAAAGGGACAGGTTTCTTAGATCCCTGATCTGACACCGGCAGCTGACAGAAAAACCTGTCAAAAGCTAGTAGTTTTAATTCTGCCTCTTGCCCGCTTCATTTAGCTGCCATGTTCCCCCATCAGCGGGAACATTTTGACAAGATCCTGCAATTTCGGCTTAGCTGATGAAGCGATCGTTTCGAACATCATAGCTTTGTCAGCAACGGAGACACATTGCTCAGTCCCTCCTCTCCAACCTGCTTACCCCGTCAGCTGTACTTTCAGCTCAGATCATTCACCAAATTTCACCTCTCGACGGCTGCTTGCATTTTCCCAGGGAGCTGTCCCCTTCCGACATTATTTCCAACCTTACACATACTTTGAGAGAGAGAACGTTTACCAAGGTCAGTAGGTTTGTCATCTTTCCACATCCCCCATCGGTGTGCCTCTGCGTCGCAAGCAGGTTATTGACTAACCCTCAGAGGAAAGAGTGTGGCGGTTCTCTTTATGTCTGCGGATCAAACTTTTTCACAATGTCCCACAACTGGACCAATTTAGGTTTGCAAGCAGACTCATCTTCATCAGCTGCCAGCTTATTAAGACTCTGGGGCTTTCAAACTACGTTGATAAGTGGGATTCAGAAGTCGGCATCTCCCAATGTTTATCCGAAGATTTTCTTATACAAAAGTAACAACTCTTTTGGATGAGGAAGAAATTGCGGTGCTTTGAAATGTACATCAAGTCATCCGACCAGTTTCTCATGTCACACTGGGGAGAAGATGAGTGCAGTCAGGACAGGACAACATGTGATGTAATATACCGTATTTTTTGCTCTATAAGACTCACTTTTTCCCTCCTAAAAAGTAAGGGGAAATGTGTGTGCGTCTTATGGAGCAAATGCAGGCTGCGCAGCTATCCCAGAAGCCAGAACAGCAAGAGGGATTGCTGCTTTCACTGTGCAGCAATCCCTCTTGCTGTTCTGGCTTCTGAGATTCAGAATATTTTTTTTCTTGTTTTCCTCCTCCAAAAACTAGGTGCGTCTTGTGGTCTGGTGCGTCTTATAGAGCGAAAAATACGGTACTCTTTTTTTAATTTTTGCAGGCATTATTATTATTATTCATCAAAAGTTATCTCTCTCTCTTTTTTAAAACCTGAAATTTCCAAAACAGTGCAAGTGTATTAAAATAGAAGTGAACACACAGTCAGTAAATTCAGGTGACAATTACAATAACAAGACTACATATGCTTTGGCCCAAATAAATCCATCAAAAGTTAACAATTTGGAGCCAAATGTTTAGCAAGTGAGTGAAAATGGTACAATGGCTTCCTTTATATTCAAACATGTACTCCAAGGCTTTGACACTTCGCATGTCCTCCCTGAGGATTGGCCATAAATGAAAGCACAAAATCAACCTGTGAACCTCTTTTTTGCATTTTATTATGTAATATACTCTTATTTGGGTTCCTCTTCTGTGTCATTATTTTATCCAGTATACTGAAAAGTGAAGTCTACATATGTTTGTGTGTACATTGGCTATTTTTTATGCACTAATTTGTTTAGTCACATACTAATAAAAAATGGGATGAAAAGGAAGAAATCGCACCATTTTCTAGCAGGGAAACAACCCAAGGGGAAAATTTGGGGGGCAGTGGGGGAGGTCCACAGCGTATGAGGGTTAACTCTTCTCTTCACAGCTGTAAACCGCCTCAAATGTCCCCCCCCCCCCCGTGGACCAATTAGGTTTGGAAAGAGCTTCCCATTGGCAGCGATGGGAGACTGTTTTCAAGCCTAATTGCTGCACAACAGAGATTCCAGCAGAGGTTATGCAATGATTAACTCTCCTCTCCCTAGCTGTGACAAGGGAAACAAGGAAATTACTATAACTTCCCTTTGTTATGACTTTCTTGTTCATGTCTATTGTTTCAAGAAGCCAGGGTATGCAGTTGGAAGATGAGTGGGTGAACAGAGGTGGTAAATGGTTGCGTTCAAAGTGCTCGAAGGGGACTTATTGAAGCTCATTGATCTGACTATAGCAGCTGCTACAGGCACCTGGGGACCTCAGAACACAATGAATACCTATCAGACTTCAAAACCTTCCCCACCCCCTCCCCCAGATCATTTCTCAAAAACGCTAGTATTCACTATACTTGAGCATGGAAGAACATTGTTTACTTGCAATTGTGATGACTGGCTCATTGGAAGGACAGATCCTGAAGCTGAGGCTCCAATACTTTGGCCACCTCATGAGAAGAGAAGACTCCCTGGAAAAGACCCTGATGTTGGGGAAAATTGAGGGCACAAGGAGAAGAGGATGACAGAGGACGAGATGGTTGGACAGTTTTGTGCGCAGAAGTATAAAATGTATAGCCTGTCATTTGTCCCTGTGCCACTCATGGGATTAGGAATCTGCACAAATATGGGACAATAGATTAAAATGTATCTGTGATGGAATATTATAGCTGGAACTATTACCTCAACCACCCCGTGTCAATCTCCAGATGTTTCTTAAGTAGATCAAATTTAGAAACACAATAAAAAGAAATGGGATATCCCTCCATTTAACTGTTCTGTTGTTGTTTAGTCGTTTAGTCATGTCTGACTCTTCGTGACCCCATGGACTAGAGCACGCCAGGCACTCCTGTCTTCCACTGCCTCCCACAGTTTTGTCAAACTCACGTTAGTAGCTTTGAGAACATTATAGAAAGCTGTATTGAAGAGGGAAGCAGAAAGCAGCAGGCAAAAGGCAAACCCTGTTAACTAACAAGGACATTTTGCTTCATCTACCCAAGAAAAAAAGTGATCAATGGTGTTTTTCCTACTTAATGCCTATAAACAGCTTAGTGGAAGAATAATGCTTTTCTAAAATGATGCATACTGCTAAGAAATGTTTCCTTTTAGAGAAAACATATACAAAGATTGGGACTGTCTCTGTGTGTCATGATCTTGCACTGAGTTAGAGCCTAGATAATTATCAGAGTGCCAAATGTTGTAAATCAGAGCAAAAAGATTTTACAGAAGCATCACTCCAGCTGCATTTCAAGAGGAGTCATTGACATGTTGCAAATGGGCCTTCTGGAAGGAAAGGCACTATTACCTACAGACATAGACTGGAGAAGAACTTCCACCTAGCCAGAAGTGTACTGGCTTAGCCAGAACTCCATCCTTCCTCCGAAAGGCCTCTCCTCCTTCCGGAGGGGCGGTGTTGTGAGCAGGAGACGATTCCCGTGTCACGCAGGGGGCGTTCTGCCCCCTACCCCATTCACATGGCTGGTAAGCCACACCCCCGGTTGAGCACTCAACCGGGGGGCTTGGTGGGGGCGTGGTTTGCTGCTCAAATGCAGCCGCGCCAGCCATTCTGCCCATTGCGCTCACCTTTTCGCTTCGAGTCACCCACCCACCACTCCCTTTAGGGCTTAGCTTTTCTCTTGACCTTGCCATGGACCTATGGTTGGTCGCCCAGGTTGCCCAGGGGGCCTGGTAGGAATTTTTTCCAACTGGCAAATTGGCACCGGCCTTTTGGTTTTTTCTGCCTACCTCGTAGCAATCGTCACAACTTTCTTGGTATTTGGCGCTTAGGCATTGGAATGTGTTGTTGGTGTGTGGAAGGGCAAGGTGTGGCCATCATTCAATTTTGGGTATTCCGTTAAAGGCATCCAGCGGTCGTGGATCCTGTCCAATGCCTGAGTGGCGGGGGGCCATGGCACGACCCTCGGTGACATCAGGGGAGAGCTTATAGTTGTATTAGCATCAACAGGCTCCCCCGACTGGTGGTTAACCCCTCCTCAGACTCACCCATCTCTGAGTGGGTGGAGTCAAATCTTCCGTGGTCCAATGCCTAAGCCAATACCTTCTCACATGCTGTAATCAATAAAGTTGTGGCCTTTTCTTGCCCATTAACTTTATACACTGTGTCCACGTGTCTTTATTCCACAAAGCGGGGATCGGACCCTCGAATCACAAATACTTTTACTACCTAGAATGACTATTCGTGTTCAACCAGCAACACTCATTCAACTCCTAATAGACTTTACCTCCCCTTGAGGAAATCCAAACCAGCTTGGCCAACCCCACCAGGATAGTTCGAACCCCAACTGTCCACCCTGTAATTAGGCCGTCTCTGACAGAGTCAAATCCCTATATCCCCATTAAATTGTAAGGTTCCAGGTTAAACTTCTCTCTGTGTGTACTTGTGATTGGGAGCAACCAGGAGTCAAACCCATGACCTGTCCATCACATGGCTGCCCTTTCTGGTCATTGAGTTGCATCTGGGAAGTACTGAAGCAAATGGCGATGCAGGCTGAGGACAGGATATACTGATCTTACACAGGTAAAATAAAGGGCATCCTTGCCAACTGCCCTTACATGTGATCCTGCTCCTCCAGTCAATAACTTTTCCATATTTAACTAGGGCACAGAAGTTGCAATGCAAGACTGTCATTCACTTGTCAAGTTGGCCTTGGAGAAGCAAGATTTCCCCCCCGGTACTTTATCCTATATGTGTTCTGCATTTTAAGCAAGAGGCTGTCTCTGAACAGAAACCTGGACTGTCCTTTCTGTGCAGCCAGATGGTATCTGTGACTCTTATTAAAATGGTTCGTTTTCTTGGTTTTCCTGCCCATGTCTTGTCTTAGTTTTTTTCTATCTTACACTTATAAGAACCTCACACAAAGTGGGGTCTTTTGTCAGGCATCAGGATATGCTAATAATGTTGTCCTGTGAGGACGGTATTAAGTCTGAGGGTTTTTTCCCCCTTCACATTTTCTGTAGCTATGTGCAGATAGCTGCGTAGAAAAGGATTTCTCTCATTCTCTTTGACCCTGCTATCTTGCATCTTTTACGAAGGTATTTTGAGGTGAGCTATTCTACTTCTGTTACCTTTTTTTATAACAGATGATACTCCTCTAGGGAGCAGGTTCATAGCTTTCTTTGTTAGAAACTTATTCAAGAATGTTACTTGCCCCAAAATGGAAAGAAGCAGAAGTCCCAGCAAAAGAAGAATGGATACAAAAACTTTCGGAATATGCAGAAATGGAAAAATTTACCAGAAGGATAAGAAATCAAGATAACATTTTTTATATATATAGAAGAATGGAGATGGTTTATTGACTATTTACAGGAAAAAAATATAAACAGATAAAAACATTGGCAGGATTATTGTAACAACCTGCAGTTTTATAAGAGTATATATTTATAGAAGATGAATAAATGAGTAAGTTAAGTTAATTTGGATATGCAGAAGATATTAAAAACAAATTTAAGGAACCGCAGAAGGAGGGGGATGAAAGTCAAGTTTTGAAATGTCAAAATGAATGTAAAATTAGTGAGATGTGTAAAACTAGTGACATGTATAAACTTGAAAAGTATAAATATTTTTTTTAAAAAAAGAAAAACCAGTTTAGAACTTTCATTGCCTGTGCAAAAACATTGGTAATCCCAAGGAACTTATCCAACAATGGGGGTGACTTAGTGGTTACACTAACCCCATTAGAAAATCATTCAGAAGAAAGCCAAGGCATTCGTAATTATTATTTTTCCATTCTTGCTCTAATCTGTTAGTTTTTAATTGGTGGAGCCGAACCCCACAACTTGGTTGAAACAGCAGTATTGCTACCAAACAAATATATGATAAAAAAACCATGACATTTAGGCTAAAGATCTGGAAAGGGTGAAGACAATTGTCCTAGTCTAAGCACAAGCATACAGGGACGCAGGTGGCGCTGTGGGTTAAAGCCTCAGCGCCTAGGGCTTGCCGATCGAAAGGTCGGCGGTTCGAATCCCTGCGGCGGGGTGCGCTCCCGCTGCTCGGTCCCAGCGCCTGCCAACCTAGCAGTTCGAAAGCACCTCCGGGTGCAAGTAGATAAATAGGGACCGCTTACCAGCGGGAAGGTAAACAGCGTTTCCGTGTGCGGCTCTGGCTCGCCAGAGCAGCGATGTCACGCTGGCCACGTGACCCGGAAGTGTCTCAGGACAGCGCTGGCCCCTGGCCTCTTGAGTGAGATGGGCGCACAACCCCAGAGTCTGTCAAGACTGGCCCGTACGGGCAGGGGTACCTTTACCTTTACCTTTAAGCACAAGCATGTTATGTCTACTGTTGTACAATTCTAGCTTCTTACTATGAGATATGAGATACTTTCTACCTTCACATGCCTAAGCTACAGCTGATGCACATTAGATGGCTAACCTTGCGGTGTTATGCTTGGCATAGAATTCCCCTTCACTTTATGGCAGATCTTTTATGGTTGGATAATAATAATAATAATAATAATAATAATAATAATAATAATTTTTTATTTATACCCCGCCCTCCCCGGCCAGAGCCAGGCTCAGGGCGGCTAACACCAGTAAAATTACAATAAAAGAAAAATTTTAAATACAGGTTAAAATATAATTTAAAATGCAGCCTCATTTTAATAGTAGCCCATGGATCAAAACCATAAGGGGAGGGAAACATAAGGGTCAGACCAAAGGCCAAACCAAAGGCCAGGCGGAACAGCTCTGTCTTGCAGGCCCTGCGGAAAGATGTCAAGTCCCGCAGGGCCCTAGTCTCTTGTGACAGAGCGTTCCACCAAGTCGGGGCCAGTACTGAAAAGGCCCTGGCCCTAGTTGAGACCAATCTAACCACCTTGTGATGTGGGACCGCCAAGGTGTTGTCATTTGTGGACCTTAAGGTGCTCCGCAGGGCATACCAGGAGAGGCGGTCCCGTAGGTACATGGGTCCTAGGCCGCATAGGGCTTTAAAGGTCAAAACCAGCACCTTAAACCTGACCCTGTACTCCGCATGCATCAACTTGCTAGAATTACGTTTACTTTGAAGTGGGAGCAGGAGGTGGATCCTCTTTTAGCAAGAACTTGTGCAACTTCATTCCAGTTCAGCTGTGGCTAAATCTGTGTCATTTAATATTCTTCACATCTGAACTCCAGATCTCCACAGCCTGCACATTAATGAAACATGTCACTTAATTAAGCAAAGCAGAGAAAGCCTTTGACGATCAAAGGAATTAGGGAAAGATGTATAAGGGGTCAAATAAAGAGATCATAATAAATGGGGGACACAGTATACCCTCAAACTGTGGCATCTTGTGGAAATAATTTCCTTACCTGCCTTCCATCTTACATTATGTTCAAACGCTTTAAAGATTTCACACTTTTGATTTCTGCAGCACTTACATAAAAAGTTCCTTGCCACCAATGCAAAGTATTTTAAAATGCTAAATATATTAGCACGGTGGAGGCTTAAGAATAATGTAGTTAGGACTGTCACAACAGTCTCCTCTCAATGAACAGAAGTGCTTAATCCATTCTTAGTGCCAATATTGTTTATGCTTTTTCCACTTTCCCCAGTTTTGGGTTTTTTTAAGAACTCATTGTAATGTCTTAAAAGTAGCTTCTAGCTCTTACAATTATTTCTCACTGTCTGCCAGTGAGTCAGTTAAAAGAAAGAAGGCAAGGAAACTTAGGAATTTGCTGATCTTCAATTATGATTTCTTCTCCCAATGTCTTTTATGCTTGTTACTTAAAAAAAAAAAAAATAAACTGGAAGGAATATGTCAATAAATATTTGCAGTCCTATATTCTGAGCACCTGTAAAATTAAACCCTTTAAATAGTTTTGCTATCTTTGCTTTGGAAAAAGGCTGTGATTTGCAATAGATTTCATATAACTTAATTACGTTGGAGTATTAAGAAGTTACGCTTATCAAATCCCTTCTGCCTATTTCACTTAATTATCACTCAAAAGCTGTTTTCCCTCAGTCGGCAAGAGAAGAAGAAGTAGTTTGTTGGAAACCCCAAACTACTGTTATCTCTCACCACCTTTGCAGAAATCATGGAAAGAGGATTTAATCACAGGGGAAATATCTTGAAAGAGGCAAATTAACGAACTATGAGATGAGTGGCTTCCTTTGCAATATGGATACGTATCATCTAAAGCATAGGTGATAATGTTTCACACTGAATAAAGGATAAGGTATAAACATGAAATGACATGTTTTTTCTAGGAACATCCTGGAAACCGGGAGGGCAAATTCAGAGATGAGCAGTGCTGGGCAGTGGCGTAGCGTGGGGGGTGCAGGAGCGGCCAGCCGCACCGGGCGCAACATTTGGGGGGGCGCGCTCGCACTCGCAGGTCTCTGCCCCTACCTGGCTCACTCACTCTCTCTCACTGCAGTGCTGGCTGTGCGAATCCGATCCGAGCTGCCGGGTCGCCGCCCACTGTGGAGGGGGAGGGTGCCAGGCGTGCATTGCGGTGCGGAGCGGAGAGAGAGCGAGGGAGGGACTATCTGGGGGAGGGACAGTGCAGCGGCCGCCCAGCGCAGCGCTGAGCGCGGGAGAGAACCACACCTGACCAGCCCAGGCAGCAGCAAGAAGAAGCTGGCAGCGGCAGCAGGTTAGGGGTTAGGGGCGCAAATTACTTGCCTTGCCCCGGGTTAGGGGGCACAAATTACTTGTCTTGCCCCGGGTTAGGGGGCGCAAATTACTTGCCTTGCCCCGGGTGCTGACAACCCACGCTACGCCGCTGGTGCTGGGATAGCCAGCTCATTTCTAAAAGAAATGTTTCTATGTAGTGTTTACAATAATGAAATACAATAATACACTGATGTTACACGGGTAAAATAAAGGGCATCCATGCCAACTGCCCTTGGATGTGATCCTGTTACTCTAGTCAATAACTTTTCCATATTTAACTAGGGCACAGAGGATGTGTCAGGGAACTGCCATCGGCTCAGAGGTGAGAGGGGGAAAGGCAGACGGATTACAGAGAGCCTCCGAAAATCGTGGGAATCAGCACTTCCTCAGCGGAGGAAGGGAGCCACACCTCTAGTGGGGAAGAGCTGCAAGGCTCGGATAATAATAATAATAATAATAATAATAATAATAATAATAATAATTTATTATTTGTACCCCGCCCATCTGGCTGGGCTTCCCCAGCCACTTTGGGTGGCTTCCCAAAAAATATATTAAAATACAGTAATACATCAAACATTAAAAGCTTCCCTAAACAGGGCTGCCTTCAGATGTCTTCTAGTTGTTGTTCTCTTTGACATCTGGTGGGAGGGCGTTCCACAGGGAAGGCGCCACTACCGAAAAGGCCCTCTGCCTGGTTCCCTGTAACTTGGCTTCTTGCAGTGAGGGAACCGCCAGAAGGCCCTCGGCGCTGGACCTCAGTGTCCGGGCGGAACGATGGGGGTGGAGACGCTCCTTCAGATATACTGGACCGAGGCCATTTAGGGCTTTAAAGGTCAGCACCAATACTTTGAATTGTGCTCGGAAACGTACTGTTGTGCTCGGAGGAGGCAAGGCGGTGCCAGGATACCTTTCCTGAGCAAAGCGGGGAGGAGGGAGGTCCCCCTTTACCCAAGCCTTCCTTGCGCAATAGGCTTTCACGCAGAGAGGGGAGAGAGGGGAGGCGTAGGCTGGGGGTCAAGAAACTACTCCGCTGGGGAAAGTTTAAGGACCGCCCACTCTCAGATTCTGCCAGTTAAGTTGTGGGTTGACATAGCAGACGACACAGCGATTTCTCCAAGTAGCTCTTTATTTTGCAAGCTGGAATAGAACTGACTGCAAACAGCTCAGCCGGCCTGCTTTTATAGGCAGCCGGCTGTCAACATTGTAGCAACAACAGCCCAGCGTTTCCCGCCTAAAATAACTGACGTGGACCTGAGTGAAAACTATCTACAGACCTGAGTGAAAACTATATACAGTATCCCCCTGCTGGCCCAGGGTGAAACTTCACTACATAACACCCCTCCCCACCGAGATAAGGCGTTAGTTACAATCGTAATGGTTTCCTTATATACAGCACTACGCGTAATGGTTCAATTAGGCACAAAAGCATATCGGTTACATTTCCCATACTTAGACCAACAGTGATACATGTCCAACAACATAGTCCTTTAAATAAGTTGGGCGCTTGGAAACTCTGCCAGACCGCCGGGGACTGGTAGCCAAGTCCAGAGGGCCACACAGTTCTTGCTGAGGCTGTGGTGCGACCCTAGGTGGCGTTGGAACCAACTCCCCTGGATCCACTGCTGTGGGTGGAGCCTCCGCAAGTGGAGTGGTCTGAGTCTGTGGTAAGTCTGGCAGACCCTCTGAAGCGGCTTGGTTCGGCTCCACGCTGGCAGTTTGCGAGGGAGGTATAGGTGGGGCCTCGCCATCTGTACGTGTCTCTTCTGGAGCTGCAAGCGCAGTTGGGGGCACCTCGGTAGTGTCCAAGTCCCCAATCCTGTGCCTAAGCTGGTCTATGTGCCGTCGCCACAAGCGTCCGTCTTCGAGTGCCACCTGGTACGAGCGAGGTCCAGTGACTCCCACTACTGTGGCTGGCACCCAAGGAATGTCCCCCACATAGTTCCGGGCAAAGACCTGGTTTCCTGGGACAAATGACCGTGGCGCATTGGCACAGCCTGGGGGTTCAGCCACGGCAAAGTCCGGGTGTAGCCGGTCGAGCGGTGACCTGAGGCGGCGGCCCATAAGCAGTTCAGCAGGACTCCGCCCTGTGGCCGCATGAGGGGTGATGTGTTGCACGAACAAGTATTCGGCGACCCGCTCATGCCAGTCTCCCCGGTCCAGGCGCGCCAGTGCCTCTTTTGCCGAGCGCACCTTTCTTTCCGCTTGCCCGTTGCTGGATGGATGAAAGGGTGCCGTTAGGGCATGGCGGATGCCCAGTCCCAAAAGATACCGCTCGAACGCGCCTGACGTGAACTGTGGTCCGTTGTCAGAGACAAGGACATCAGGACACCCATGCGTTGCAAACAGGCCTCGCAGCACCCGGATGACAGCTTCGGTAGTGGTGGAGGGCATCAGGGCGACCTCCAGCCATTTGGAATAGGCGTCCACCACTACCATAAAGGTCCGGCCGTGAAAGGGGCCAGCCAGATCGATGTGCACCCTCGACCAGGGTGTCTTTGGCGTCTCCCAGGTGTGTCCCTTAGCTGCCGGTGGTGCAGGCCTCGACTCTTGGCACGCTTGACAGGCGGACACCCAGGCAGTGATGTCGCTCTGTGATTCAGCTCAGTGATTCAGCTCAGTTCAGAGGCTGGCCGCATCTGGCTGTGCTCTGATGTCCATCGATCCCACCTTCGTCGCCAGAGTTAAGTTGTGGGTTGACATAGCAGACGACACAGCGATTTCTCCAAGTAGCTCTTTATTTTGTAAGCTGGAATAGAACTGACTGCAAACAGCTCAGCCGGCCTGCTTTTATAGGCAGCCGGCTGTCAACATTGTAGCAACAACAGCCCAGAGTTTCCCGCCTAAAATAACTGACGTGGACCTGAGTGAAAACTATCTACAGACCTGAGTGAAAACTATATACAGTATCCCCCTGCTGGCCCAGGGTGAAACTTCACTACATAACACTGCCAGTGAATGAGCAAGACATGGAATAGAGGCGTTCTGCATTGTAAAGGTTTTAGCACCAATAATAAAGCTTTTGAAAAGACCAGTGCGGCATCTTGCCTGATCGCTCTCGAGCAACCAAACCAATAGGCATAACAGGATGCAATGCAAGACTGCCATTCACTTGTCAAGTTGGCCTTGGAGAAGCAAGATTCTTTTGGTCCTTTATTGTGACAGTTGTTGTAAGTTTCTGTTTCTTACTTGGTATACTCTCCAAAAATGCTTTTCTTTTCTTTCTTTTCTTTTTTTTTGTGGTAAATCTTTACTGATTTAAAATACAAACGACAACGAAAGTAAATATAGAAAAGTTAAATACAAAAAGAAGAAAACATCAAGACATAAAAGTAGGGGAAAATGTAAAAAGGCAAAAAAGAAAAGAAGAAAAAGAGGGGGAAAGCCAAAAATTTATACAAAATCATATCTTTCAAATAAAAATTTCTGCATAAAACTTCCAATCCAATTATACTGTTTCTGTTGTCATGGTTTTGTCGCACAGCTTTATATCCTTTTTCATACATCACACTAAAGTATTTGTTTCATTCCTTTTTGTTCACAAGTATTATTCAAGTTCTGCTAGGATGGTATTATTTTTACAATATAATCTTATGTATTCCTTAAATATTTTCCATTCTCCATACGTTTTCTGATTTAAAGCTCCCCTGACTTTTCCCGTCAACTTTGCTAGTTGGAAATATTCTATCATTAAGTTTCTGCCATTCTGCTATTGTTTTTTTTTTTTCTAACTAGGTAAAGGCAAAGGTCCCTCGGACAGTTAGGTCCAGTCAAAGGCAACTATGGGGTTTTGGCACTCATCTCACTTTCAGGCCGAGGGAGCAGGCGTTTGTCCACAGACAGCATTCCGGGTCATGCGGCCAGCAGGACTAAACCGCTTCTGGTGCAATGGGACACAATGATGAAAAAGCCGTTTACCATTCCCGCCTCAGTGGTATTTATTTATCTACTGGCACTGGTATGTTTTAGAGCTGCTAGGTTGGCAGGAGCTGGGACAGACAAAGGGAGCTCAACCCATCACGGGGATTCAAACTGCTGACCTTCTGATTGGCAAGCTCAAGAAGCCCGGTGGTTTAGACTACAGCTTCTCTAACTTGTGGAACATTTTGAGTTTTTCTAGATTTGAGTTACTGTCATAAAAGCCAGGGCTGCATACATGAAGGTCTCATGGTATTTCCCACAACAACCATTTTAAAGTCAGTTGGGTTGAGGGCAGGAATGGGGCAGAATTTTTTTCAGTTTGCATTTAAAGGCAAACTTAGCCTAATTCACATTTTCTAAAACAGTACCTGGCATCCTTCAGAACTGTCACTTCTCCAAATTTTTCAGTGCAGTTCTCTGTCCAAGTTGGACACGGGTGGAGCTGTGGGTTAAACCACAGACCCTAGGGCTTGCTTATCGGAAGGTCGGCGGTTCGAATCCCCGTGACGGGGTGAGCTCCCGTTGCTCGGTCCCTGCTCCTGCCAACCTAGCAGTTTGAAAGCATGAAGTGCAAGTAGATAAATAGGTACCACTCCGGCGGGAAGGTAAACGGCGTTTCTGTGCACTGCTCTGGTTCACCAGAAGCGGCTTAGTCATGCTGGCCACATGACCTGGAAGCTGTACACCAGCTCCCTCAGCCAATAAAGCGAGATGAGCGCCGTAACCCCAGAGTGGACCTAATGGTCAGGGGTCCCTTTACCTTTACCTTACTCTGTCCAAGTAATGTGAACAAAAATGCACATCCTAGGGCAAATTATGCATATTACATACCCTCCAACCTTTCTCCGATGAAAATAGGGAAGACCCATTCCATAATGATAATTTTACTATTTATACCCCACACATCTTGCTGGATTGCTCCAGCCACTCTGGGCAGCTTCCAACATACAGTATATAAAAACATAGTAAAACATTAAACGATTTATACAGGATACAGGATTGCCTTCAAATGCCTCGCGAGTCAGATAATTCCATACCCTCCAACATTTCTCCAGTGAAAATAGGGACATCCTAAGGAAAAGTGGGCCATTCCGGGATCAAATCAGAAACCAGGACGGCTTCTCAAAATCAGGGACGTCCCTGGAAAATAGGGACCCTCCGTCTGATATTACCGCATATATTAGTGAAACTAGCATTCAGTATATTGGGAGGGAAATATTTGCAAAAACATGTACATTAGGTATAGTTATACAGAAAATGTGTCGTTCTTAGAAATCTGCCAGTGAATTTTCAAAACAACTTGTACAAAATTACAAATGGATGTGGAAATGTAAAAAACTGGACATAAGAAAGGAAAAGTGAGAAACTAGGATAAATTGAAAATGCCAACCCCTGGCTGAGTGATAATAATTTGTCCTGGGTTCTTCATAGATGACTGGGAACCCACATCTAGCCAGCCCAATTCTAGTGCTCTGTTCTCTCAAATATATGTGGCAAATGTACTGAGATACAGTCTGTTCCTTCAATATCATCTGGTCATTTCAGCACGAACAAATTAAAGAGAGATAAAAAGCTACTTTGGTAATTGTACTTTAGGAAATAAGGGAAGGTGCTCTGCTTAATGATATAGTGATTTAAGGAATTTAGGAAGTACATGAATCCACAGTGAAAATTAAATGCAAGAATGAGATCTGTGAAGAAAAAGATTAGCCGTGTGGGAAATGATTATGGGGCCTTAAGAGAGATCAGGAAAAATATATGACAAAGGAGGGGGTGGATATTGAAAAGGTTAGCTGTCGACATAATTGCCATGCATATACAGAATGTGGCTCATGCTCAGCAGATGTGATTCAGGCTGTGGATCAGATATGGGCAAAAGGATAATCAAGCCAAGCTAATGCTTATATAGATTCTCCTTTCTGTGGAACTGAGGGTCCGGGCATCTGCTTGCAAGCTTTGAAATCATAGCAAAGGTTGAATGGAAGTGAACTTGGACCTGAATTCAGCCTCATTTTGCTGGACCAAGCCTACCTGAAAAGATTCTTCTGAGGATAAAATAAGGAGAGTTGAACCAAGGACATCATTCTGAGCAACGTGGAGGAAAGCTGGCATACAAGGGTAATAAATAAATATAAATACATCAATTCAGAGGAGAAGATGCATTTACCTACAAATTAAATTATTTAAAAAAATTAAGTTGCCAACCTTTGAGGAACTGTGGGCACATTTGCAAACTGAACTTCTGTGGTGACCACAGACTGCAACAGACTGCAACCAAGTATCCCATGAGCTGTTTGTTTGGCTAAAATAGAATGCTTCATTATATATAGTTTCAGCTAGAGGAAGAGACCCCACTGTTGGTGACCCTTTCTAAAGTGTATAAGGGGAAGATGGGGCTCCTCAGCCTGGGAAGGCAACTCATCTTGGAGAAGGAAAATCCTGATCCTAAACTTCCATTGCCTTCTAAACAAAATTAAAAAATCCTTCCGGTAGCACCTTAGAGAACAACTAAGTTTGTTATTGGTATGAGCTTTCGTGTGCATGCACACTTCTTCAGATACCTGGACTTACATTTCATGATGCTCAGTGTGGGGCCTTCCATAGTTCTAGTTACAGGTAGATAGCTGTGTTGGTCTGCTATCGAAACAAAAAAAAAAAATCCTTCCACTAGCACCTTACAAAAGGTAAAGGGACCCCTGACCATTAGGTCCAGTCGTGATCGACTCAGGGGTTGTGGCGCTCATCTTGCTTTATTGGCTGAGGGAGCCGGCGTACAGCTTCCGGGTCATGTGGCCAGCATGACTAAGCCGCTTCTGGCAAACCAGAGCAGCACACAGAAATGCCGTTTACCTTCCCGCCGTAGCGGTACCTATTTATCTACTTGCACTTTGACGTGCTTTTGAACTGCTAGGTTGGCAGGAGCAGGGACCGAGCAATGGGAGCTCACCCTGTCGCAGGGATTTGAACTGCTGACCTTCTGATCGGCAAGTCCTAGGCTCTGTGGTTTAACCCACAGGGCCACCTGCGTCCCTCCACTAGCACCTTAAAGGTAAAGGTACCCCTGCCCGTACGGGCCAGTCTTGACAGACTCTGGGGTTGTGCGCCCATCTCACTTAAGAGGCCAGGGGCCAGCGCTGTCCGGAGACACTTCCGGGTCACGTGGCCAGCGTGACATCGCTGCTCTGGTGAGCCAGAGCCGCACACGGAAACGCCGTTTATCTTCCCGCTGGTAAGCGGTCCCTATTTATCTACTTGCACCCGGAGGTGCTTTCGAACTGCTAGGTTGGCAGGCGCTGGGACCGAGCAGCGGGAGCGCACCCCGCTGCAGGGATTCGAACTGCCGACCTTTTGATCGGCAAGCCCTAGGCGCTGAGGCTTTAACTAGCACCTTAGAGACCAACTAAATTTGTTATTGGTATGAGCTTTCGTGTGCATGCACACTTCTTCAGATACTGAAGTTCTTCAGAAACTTAGTTGGTCTCTAAGGTGCTACTGGAAGGAATTTTTTTTATTTTGTTTTGACTACAGCAGACCAACACGGTTACCTACCTGTAACTAGAACTATGGAAGGCATTCCATTGCCTTGTGACTATATTCATGAGGAAGGCTTTGGGAGTAAACCCTGAGGAAAAATCTGTACCTGCTGCCTTGAGTCCCTAAAGCAGTTGGCAACTCCTGCAGCCAAGCTGGTGCCAAACGTCTTGCTCTGCTTTTGGAGAACTACCTGAAAATGATTCACAGGTGGTATTTAACTCTAAGTAGGCTTGCTAAGATGTATAAGACTGAATCAGATAAGTGCTGGAGATGCAAAGAGGTGGAGGGAACATTCCTTCATATGTGGTGGACTTGTAAAAGTATTTGGAGTACAGTGGTACCTCAGGTTACATACGCTTCAAGTTACAGACTCCACTAACCCAGAAATAGTACCTCGGGTTAAGAACTTTGCTTCAGGATGAGAACAGAAATCGTGCTCTGGTGGCACAGTGGCAGCAGAAGGCCCCATTAGCTAAAGTGGTGTTTCAGGTTAAGATCAGTTTCAGGTTAAGAACAGACCTCCGGAACGAAGGAAGTACTTAACCTGAGGTACCACTGTATTGGGAATTGGGGGGGCGGGTGTTTAAAAGTACTTTCCCCAAAAAAGCCAGAGTCCTTTCTCTTGGGGATAATTCAGACTGAAATTCCCAGGTGTCAAAAAAGGTTATTTATGTATGCCACTACTGCGGCCCATGTTTTGTTAGCCCAAAAAATGGAAAACAAGCAAGGTCCCAACCAAAGAAGAATGGCAACTTAAACTGAGGGAATATGTGCAGCTTGCAGATCTAACTTATAGAATAAGAGAATAAGAAGAACATGCATTTAAAGAAGATTGGAAAATGTTTGTTGCATATATGGGAAATAACTGTGTACAGCTGAAGATACTGGCAGCATTAAGATAAATTCAACAGTGTAAACAAGTTTTGATGGATGCAATAATGGAATACTGAATGGTATTGTTTTTGTAAAATATGCAGGGATTTATGATATGTAAAATGAACCACAGAAAAAGAAGGGAAGTCACTGATATGTTAAAGGATGTAAAATGAGTATTTTAAATTGTAAAACAGAAAATTCAATAAGATATATTGTTCTGCTTTCCTTTGGACCACATGAGCGAGGCTGAGAATGGGGTCATGTCACCTGGGCGCCCCGGAGAGGTCACCCGGGAGGCAGCAGTTATGAGTTACCAGTCTCTGCAGCCACAGCAGGCGCTGTGATTCTCCATGGGTTTGACTACATCCCCAGAGTCTCTCAAGACAGATAGATGCCAATGAGCATGAAGTACATGATCCAGTTCTTGGGCCATATCCATTGGCAGAGGAAGAGGAGTGCGGGGGAAGCGCACCGCCCCCAGCAGCGTGATCCTGGTGGGGTGCTGTGGCGATCACACAGGGTCCCCGGATGTTTGAAGATCTACTGATCCCTGTGCCACCACTATGAACACTTTCCCGCTGTCACCAACCTGTTTCTCTTGGGTACACACAGTGTCCAGACAGTTGTTAACATTAAATCAAATAAGCAGGTTTATTTGATAAGCCTTAACAAGTTTATGGTTTCAGATAATTTTTCTTGACAGTTTCTTAATCTTAGTTTCTATACCAGCTTATACCTTTCCTAATAACTGCTACTGATTATCCCAACTGTCTATCTGACTCCTCCTATCAGCTTCTCTCACTCTCTCACAACACAACTCAACCAACCCACAGACTTAATCTCCCTCTTCCTTATCCAACTCCCAACTGAACTCCACACAACTCCAAGTCTAACTCTAACTCCTCCCCTTGGGTTCCCACTGGCCAATTACATCACACTCATTTAACCCTTTCCTTATGACCCACCTAGGAAGCAAATGCCACAGGTGCCATCGCGGCTGCCCTCTGCCCATGCTGGGCGCCACACCCCCAGGATGTGACCACGCCCCATGATACGTGCCAGTCCCGCCCCCGCCTGCTCTTCGCTCCCTGGTGCTGGAGCATGAAGCTCCCCCACTGGCCATATCGTATTACAGAATTAGACCAGTTGCTGATTCTTTAAGGTTCCATCACATTGTTCCATCACAAGGTTCTGTCAAGGCACATGTTTCATATCCATATGGTTGACTTCCCTTCTGGAGCTGTTCAATAACAATGGAAAGCCTGCCCTCATTTTCTCCCATCTGCAGAGAAAAGTACGCAGAGAAAGGCTTCCTGGTGTAAGGAGAAGTCATTTTTCTCCCTCCCCCCCAAAAAAAGATTGTGATGACCAGCTAAATAAATAAGGTTTGGAGGAGTTGATTGCATCTTATACACTAAATGTGCCTGGTTCGTAACCACCATTATGAATAAGTGATAGAATCCCCAGCTTCTGCAAATAAATAGAGTAGGGTTTTATGCAAATCACAGCTTTCTTTTGAGGTATCATGCTTTCTCAGCACTCCCTCGAGTGGATGGCGATACCAATCTTTTCAACTGGGGAAGAGGGAGCCGTTTTTATGCCTTCTGTTCGTAGCTTTTCCTAATTACTGCTTCAACTGCTGACTGCGGGGAGAAAGCAACACTCTGACAATTGACAGATGGCGTTCCAAGTTTAGCAGGCCAGATCTGAGCACACTTCCAATTTGCATCAGGTAAGGAGCCAGGCCAGAAAGGCTCAGCCATACAAGATAAAATGAAAACCACGTCTGAAAATGATTTCACCTTTTGGCCGCTGCCGTTATCTGAACGGCCAGAAAAAGTATTGGAGCTAAAAGCAGAGGGGGCTATTACAATTTCTATTATGAAGTTTTGCTATCTTTCTGTGGGCAGAATTACAAGTAATGATAAAAAAAACACCCAGAGTTTGCCTCCAAACTCGCTGCCCCATGTCAGGTTTTCCTTTCCTACCCCTTGTTCTGACATCAACCACCATTTTGTGTGCTTTCCCACAGAGGTAGTCAACGATGCAGCATGGAGGGCAGGAGAGACTGGAACAGGAGAAGGGGACGACAGAGGACAAGATGGTTGGACAGTGTTCTCAAAGCTACCAGCATGAGTTTGACCAAACTGTGGGAGGCAGTGGAAGACAGGAGTGCCTGGTGTGCTCTGGTCCATGGGGCCACGGAGAGTCGGACACAACTAAACAGCAACAAAAAAAACAATGACACCTTTGTACCAAGACTCTTGTGGACACTGCAGTGGCAAAGTCTGACTGCCTCTGTCATTTAACTTTATATACAATCTTATTTGCGCATTCACCTTTGCAGATAATAAAGGATAAAGTGTGACTCATTCACTCCCACCAGGGAAGTGGTGTTTTGTTACACAGTACAGAATGCCTCACAACCAGGGACACACCCGCTAAATTTTTATTACTCAAATGCTTTGTTGCTTACCCTTCTCTTTCTGTAGCATAGGCTTACGGTGGATTACATATTGATCAAGGCAACATCAATAAAACAGCAAAATGCAGACTATGCTAAAATGCTATGAAACAGAGCCTTTTGCAAGTCGCTTCACAGCATCCCCAAAGCCTCCTGGGAAAGCCTTGAACCAGAAGGAATGCAAAGAGTAACTCAAATGAGCCTTTAAACAGAAGGAGTTCCAAAACTGTGTCACCACCACCACAACAAAAATGCCCCTTCCCCTTTCAGCAGTCTGTGTAAAGTAGGCAAGGCATGTAAAAGATCCTTAAAAGCAGATGTTTTGCCCTGGTAATGTTCAGAGGGGCAACCCCCTTTGGACTTGCTGGCTCAATTCAGCAAATCAGGGCTCTGTGCGAGTCAGTTAACTCACCTGAGCAGGGTGGCATAGGAGAAGCAGCAGCATACGGAGAGAAAGGATGGATCTACACACAGGAGGAAAAACGCTATAAATAAGCCAGAAATAAAATCGTTCTAACAAAAAGGGGGAAACACTATGAAAAATCACGTAGAACTTTTTTTTACTCTCCAGCGCCCTCTGGTGTTGCCTGTTTATAACACATTCAAAACACCATTTCCTTACTATTGTAGCTGAGTACAAAGTCTTCTGTAGCTTCCAATGCTGCTACTTCTGTTCACAGCTATGAACGGAGGAATAAAGAGCCCACAACTCCTTGCAAAGCACCAAGCCACTGATAGGAACCAGGTTTTCTAGATCTCACTCTGTACTCCAGACATGAGGGATCTATGGCCATCCAGATGCTGCTGGCTGATGGAAGTTGGAGTCCAACAACATAGGCAGGACAAAATGATCTACCCCTGTGACACTCAAAACATGACCTATGTCAAAAAATATTTAGAATATACTGGACCCCATTATGTTTGTTTATAAAGCGGTTATCTAAGGTATCTAACTGCTAGAGATGCAATAGGAATAATGCTTCTCTAAAACATGTCTTTTCATTGTCCTATATTGAAAATTTTTTGGCAAAAGGTAACTGAAACTATCAACAGACCTGTACGGAACAACCTTACATTTACAGAGCAAAATATCCTCTTGAATTATATACCCAGCACATGTAACCTTACAAAAGGACAATACGAGTGGACTCTCCGTGCCTTTACCGCAGCAAAAAGACGGATGCTGATGAATTGAAAAAATAAAAATGCAGGTCCCTTCTATGATTGGATTGAAGACTTATACAAACTCACAACATGTGAACAAATTGCCTATAAACACAGACTTGCCATGGACAAATTCAATGATACAGTGGTACCTCGGGTTACATACGCTTCAGGTTACATACGCTTCAGGTTACAGACTCTGCTAACCCAGAAATAGTGCTTCAGGTTAAGAACTCTGCTTCAGGATGAGAACAGAAATTGTGCTCCGGCGGTGCGGCAGCAGCAGGAGGCCCCATTAGCTAAAGTGGTGCTTCAGGTTAAGAACAGTTTCAGGTTAAGTATGGACCTCCGGAACAAATTAAGTACTTAACCCATGGTACCACTGTATTTGGAATCCAATCTTACAAATACTGTAGTAGCTTAAGCTCTGGTGAAGCACAACAACAATCTTATAAAGTATACATCTCCACTCTTGCTCACCTGATCAACAGAGTGATCTCCCCTCTTTAGCTGATTTGCACAGATCACCTATGCAGAGGGTGGCAGTGTGCCTCTGTGTGTGTGCACTGTGCATGCAAAAGTATGCATGAGAGTGTGAGGTAATGACACCCAACTTTTGGATACATCAGCAGCAGCATGCAGCCCTTGGCAGCCGTAATCTAAATGCGGTGCTTTCTGGGTTTGTTTTCCATTGCATGGGATATAGTAGTGATGACTTTGGGGGGGGGGGTAATATTTGCTTTGTTTGCATATATAGAGATGCATAGAGGAGGCACTCCTGCAAGGCAGCAGATCTGCTACCTGGCAACAGAGGCCCATAGAAAAGTACCCTCTATCCCTTAAATGCCTCCATCAAGCTCATAGCTCTCTTGCTCTGCTATTATTGTTAGAATTCCTGCTCCGTGATTGCAGTCATGGGATTTTTGTCTATCACATGACGGTGTATGTTTTGACTCCACAAAGTGGGAAGTGACGGAGACAGGATGTTTGTGTTACTGTGTTCCGTGAAGTGGGACTATTGTCCTTTGTTCTTTCTCACTGCTGTCTGATGCTAGAGAGAGAGGGAGCCATGCTGCAGTGCTCCGTGTGTGTTTACATGTAAATAAAGTAGATTAGCCAAAATGCTGAGTTGCCAAGGTCTGTTACACAAGCTGCGAAGACTCTGCGGATCCCTAAGTGTGCCGGTGTCTGTTGGCATCGGTTGCTGTGATGTTCAGGCAGAAGAAAGCTTTTGAAGCTTCCGAATGATCGACCAGGAGGGAGAGAACATGCCAGTCAGGCACGTGTCTCTACCAGGGTCCTACTCGAGTGTAGGACCAGCTCCTGACAATTATTGCCTTTGCCTCTCTCTCTTCTGGGCTGACTTCTAGCAGGGACAGAGGAATGGGGTGTGGTGGGGGCAGACTGCCCCGGGTGTCACCACTGAGGGGGTGACAAAATGGTGGGCGGCACTCACCACGGGGTCTGCAGCGCACCCAAGTCACACATCTCTCCTGGGAGTGATGTG
This sequence comes from Podarcis cretensis, assembly GCF_951804945.1. Taxonomy (NCBI): domain Eukaryota; kingdom Metazoa; phylum Chordata; class Lepidosauria; order Squamata; family Lacertidae; genus Podarcis; species Podarcis cretensis. The sequence goes on from NC_137178.1 coordinate 67,765,603, forward strand.
GTGGCTTAGGCGCCCGCAGGCTACGCACTGCCCCAAACGCCCAATCAGCTTGCTCCGCCGCTGACTGCTAGCTCTCGTTTTTCACACACATGCAATAATTCTCTTCTGCTGGTGCACGTGCAAACTTACTCAGTGCTTTTGGGCATTACATTTAGAAGAATCTCAACTGCCAGACAAACATATCTCCCCAATTCTTATCTCCCATCAGGCAAGCCTTCTGAGCTATTAGGCTAAAAAGGAAATGGTTGACAAGCAACCACAACACCGTCTTCTATGGCTAAGCGGGAACATTGAGAATTATTAAGCTTGGGCTACAATACACGTATCAAGAAGCCCTGTGATAGATTGTTCAATCCTTTTTAATAGATATTGGATATCCTTGCTGTCCCGAGCTATATTGATGAATCCCTGATGTATTTATTTTTAAAGAGCTGAACAAACAGTACTTCAAATCATGCATGGAAAACTGTATAATCCCCCTATTAGCCAGCAGCTTTAAATCTAATTTTGAACAAACTGGAAAGAATGATTAGATGACAAATGATCTTATTAATGTTTTCCCCTTTGCTGTACCACTATTCCCAATTGCTGAGATTGCTGCCTATAAACAACTTAAAGCATTTGCTCTTGATTTAGGCTAGGTATACATTAGCGGCTTAAAATGCACTGAGGTCGTTTCCCCCAATGTGTTTTGAGTCACATTTTTTGTGTTGCTCTACACATGGGCTGGGGGGGGGGGAGATGATGTCTTCACTTGATATGCGTTACTTGATTGACTTCCTCACGTTTGAAAACACACCCACACCAAATTCCTATTCAGTGAAACTGTCATCTGAGCATGTGCAACAGCTGTCTCAAAAGGACACACCTCAGCTTAAGAGCAGTTCATGTTTTCAATTTGGTAGGAAGCTGGTTTGAGGGAGAACGCCCCAAAAAGGGGTATTTCTCAAGAAATTGCAGGATACATATGGATTGGGGTGAACGTCATGTGCCCTATGCTTCAAACATCAGCAAAGGAAGAAGGCTGGAGCCAGACTGGATGGTAATGTGTACATGGCCTAAATAAATCAAATATATCTGCTTTTCCCATGATAATAGCAGGAGTGCAAAGACAGATGAGGGAGTGATTCCCCTTTTGCAGGACATCATATTGTGTTGCATGATACTGCCTTTCAAACAAATAAGCAAGGGTTGTGGCAATTGTATGTAAGTGTATTTTTGAGGTTTGATGGCTCATAATACCACTTTTATTTTAGTAATACCATAAAATTATATATCAATGGAAAGATAATTTTAATGAAGAAAGTAATGCAACAATTTCAATTATTATTATTATTCAATTTTTATTATTCAATTATCTATATTCTGTTAAAGTTATAGCCAAATAACCAGAAGAAGCAAGCACAACTTGCTTAGGTTGATACGCTTTCCTTCATTTGAATGTAGCCAGTGAGCATGAGTGTTTAGAGAGCCAATCAGGTGATATGAGCCATCAAACCTCGGAAATACACTTTTCCCAAAAGGTTTCCATAATTTTGGCCACTAGTTTACACACTTTAAAATACAGAACACTCAGCAGGGAGGCAGCTGTTAATGTCTATATTGAAATCATTGTCCATTTTAGATGATGACAATCTAAACCCAAATTACTGTATTTTCTTATGTCTAGGAAAGCTAAAGTCACTAATAATCAATATTACTGTTAGCTAGCGATGATGGGAGTTGTAGTCCCAAAACATCTGGAGGGCCGAGTTTGCCTATGCCTGTTCTAACATTTTCTCAGCAACTCAGATTCATTAAGAAATGGTCTAATGAATAAGCACCTGAAGAACTCTTGCCCTGATCCTTACCCTCTTTGAATGCTTTCGGGTAGAAATCAGCTTTGGAAAGGTTATTGTTATTTATTTGGCTTGTATTTTTTATTTTAATTTGATTCCCAGTCTTCCTTAAGGCACAGCAACTGGTGTTGTTCTCCCCAACAGTTTCCTATGCAGGTGCTAATCAGTCTGAAAGCTTTAGCAAGGAACAACATCAATCTCTTCACACGGCTGTTCTCCAGACTCTGCGTTACAATCTACGATATTAAGATTTCACAAAAGTGTGATGCAAATAAGAGGGTAAATGGGTGGGGGAGCTCTTTGGTATCAAAGAGTATTTACCCAACCTTCTCCCTCAACTTGGCACAGAGGATTGTAGATCACTTTGTTGTAATTTCCCTTAGCCACGAACAAAATGGCTGCCAAAGGAAATTGATCGGGTCCGACATTATATCTACTACCAGGCTAACAGTCGATACCTGTAATTCACAGCTAACCCTTTCAGATCATCAGCTCTAACACTCCTGGTGGGCTCTAATGCAAGCCAAATTTCATTTTCCATTTTGTGCATATTACTCTTGTCCCATTCTGATGGTACAGGTGCCTCGCAAGACGAAAAGAATCCATTCTGCGATTCTCTTCGTCTAGCGTTTTTTTCGTCTTGCGAAGCAAGCCCATTGACGGCTTAGCGGATTAGCGCTATTAGCGGCTTAGCGGCTTTTAGCGGCTTTTAGTGGCTTAGCAGCTTAGCGGATCAGCCGATAAGCGGCTTAGCGGCTTAGAAAAGGGGGGGGGGAGGGAAAAAAAGTCGGAAAAACTCGCAAGACATTTCGTCTTGCGAAGCAAGCCCATAGGGAAATTCGTTTTGCAAAACGCCTCCAAAACGGAAAACCCTTTCGTCTAGCGGGTTTTCCGTCTTGCGAGGCATTCGTCTTGCGGGGCACCACTGTAAAGGTAAAGGGACCCCTGACCACTAGGTCCAGTCGTGACCGACTCTGGGGTTGCGGCACTCATCTCGCTTTATTGGCCGAGGGAGCCGGCGTACAGCTTCCGGGTCATGTGGCCAGCATGACTAAGCCGCTTCTAGCGAACCAGAGCAGCGCATGAAAACGCCGTTTACCTTCCCGCTGGAGCAGTACCTGTTTATCTACTTGCACTTTGACGTGCTTTCGAACTGCTAGGTTGGCAGGAGCAGGGACCGAGCAACAGGAGCTCACCCTGTTGGGGGGATTCGAACCGCCGACCTTCTGATCAGCAAGTCCTAGGCTCAGTGGTTTAACCCACAGCACCACCCGTGTCCCGTGTAGCCTTCCACATTTTGAAGGTGGCAGATGCCGAGGGTAGGAGGGTAAGAATATTTTAATGAACAGCTGAAATGTGCATACAAACCACTGGGAACACACCAGCGCATCAGAAGCCAGGGAGCATTATTCAGATTGATGCAAAGTTTTTAAGGTATCAACTTAGTGCTGATATGAAAATCTCCAGAGCTGAATAGACTCAGGCCTGAAAAATGTGCACAAGATTTGCCTTCGTTTGCAGCTTTATCTATCATTTCATAAACAGCACCACAGCTTTCAAACATAATTCTCTAGACTTTATTGTGTTCTTTTTTCTAAAGATGGGTTTAATGTTTTATATATTATTATGAGTTCCCCACTTCCCCAGGCAGTAAGAAATTCAAGAAACAGCAAAACTCCTCTCTAACTGTAAAGCTATGCTCTAAACTCTACACATGCAGACTTTGCAGCCAGATCCTTCTCTTAGCTGGCTGGTACCTTCCTTAAACTGATGGTTCCCTCATTCAAGCACTCAAAGGAAGGAACCACTTTCTCCCAAACTTCAGATCCTCCCCCCCCACACACACACACAAAAAATACACAACAATTGTACTGGGCTATTAACAATCTAACAGGCAATGGTCAGGCCAATACAGGTCTAACTGTGCTTTAAGAAGGTATCTACATGTGAACAGTTGCATCAGAACATGAATGAGCCTATGAAAGTGAAGGGCAGCTGTCTACCAGCTCCATCTGGTACGCAGGCTGAGACCCTACCTGCCAGAGTGGTGCATACTCTAGTGATCTCCCACTTCGACTACTACAATGCGCTCTGCGTGGGACTACCTTTGAAGGTGACCAAGAAACTACAATTAATCCTGAATGCAGCAGCTAGACTGGTGACTGGGAGTGGCTGCTGAGACCATATAATACCGGTCCTGAATGACCTACATTGGCTCCCGGTATGTTTCCAAGCACAATTCAAAGTGTTGGTGCTCACCTTTAAAGCCCTAAACGGCCTCGGCCCAGTACACCTGAAGGAGCGTCTCCACCCCCATCATTCAGCCTGGATACTGAGGTCCAGCTCCGAGGGCCTCCTGGCGGTTCCCTGACTGTGAGATGTGAGGTTACAAGGAACCAATCAAAGGGCCTTCTTGGTAGTGGCGCCCACCCTGTGGAATGCCCTCCCATCAGATGTCAAGGAAATAAACAACTATCTGACTTTTCGAAGAAATCTGAAGGCAGCCCTGTTTAGGAAAGTTTTTGATGTTTGATCGTGTTTTAAATATTCTGTTGGGAGCTGCCCAGAGTGGCTGGGGAAACACAGCCAGATGGGTGGGGTATAAATAATAAATCAATATTAATATTATCGATATTAATATGAATAATGTTTTCCAGTCCTAGACTGACAGAAGCCATTCTGGTTTCTTATTTGATCCCGGAATATCCCACTTTCCCTTAGGATGTCCCCATTTTCACTGGAGAAATGTTGGAGGGTATTGAGTTATCCGACCCCCGAGCCATCTGAAAGCAACCCTGTATAGGGAAGTTTAATGTTTAATGTTCTATTGTGTTTTTATATATGTTGGAAGCCACCTAGAGTGGCTGGCCCAACCCAGTTAGATGGGCAGGGTATAAATACTAAATTTATTGCTGTTCTTCTTGTTGTTATTATTGAATAGGACATCCCTATTTTCATTGGAGAAATGTTGGAAGGTATAGAAGTTTGTTGGGTTGACCAGGCCTGAATCTGAAGTTTATGTGAACTAGGAACCCCAGTCTCTTTGTACTTGTGCTCAACCTTCAGTAGAAGACATCACTCATTATCTTTTTGCCTGCCCCTTATATAGAGACCCAAGAGATCACTTTCTGAAACCTTTGTTCTCACAAGCAAGCAGGTACACCCTGGCAGAAACGATTTGGGCTTTGTGAGTGACAGTAATAGCCTCATAACACAGAAAGTGGCCCTTCTTGCACTGGCTGGGTAGGGAAAAATCAGAAAAAGGAATTGGATAAAATTGCTGCAAATTGTGGTGATTCAGAGGTTTAAAGTGAAATCAAGCTGGATTTGAGTTTGTTAGTGTCTCTGGCATCTTGTCACTCTGGTATTCATGGATGTTGGCAAATTGGATTTTAAAAAGGCAAAATAATATTAGAATTGGATCTGTCAGAGATGCACAAAAGGAAACTGTGTTTTAACATTCAGGAACTTGGCAAAGTCTTTGCAGATTTTTATATTATGGATGTATGTTTTGTGTTATTTTATTAAAAGTACTGCTGAATATAAGTTTATGAGGGCCTTTAGCTAGAACAATAAACTTTATTTTCTTTTTTTATAAAAAAAAAGTTCTGCAGCTCAGATCAAGTTATTTGATAAAAGCTGCATTAAAGTTCCTCTGCTGGATAGCTCAGTCAGTAGCATTAGTCTCTTAATCTCATAGTTATGGGTTTGAACTCCACATCATGGTCCCTTCCAACTCTTCAATTCTATGATTATCTTTGAGGTATGTTTAAACCCACAAGATACTAATCTGTGTCATAATTGGTAACAGTTGGCCCTTGTTGTTGTTGTTGTTTAGTCGTTTAGTCGTGTCCAACTCTTCATGACCCCATGGACCAGAGCACGCCAGGCACTTCTGTCTTCCACTGCCTCCCGCAGTTTGGTCAAACTCATGCTGGTAGCTTCGAGAACACTATCCAGCCATCTCGTCCTCTGTCGCCCCCTTCTCCTTTGTGCCCTCCATCTTTCCCAACATCAGGGTCTTTTCCAGGGAGTCTTCTCTTCTCATGAGGTGTCCAAAGTATTGGAGCCTCAGCTTCACGATCTGTCCTTCCAGTGAGCACTCAGGGCTGATTTCCTTAAGAATGGATAGGTTTGATCTTCTTGCAGTCCATGGGACTCTCAAGAGTCTCCTCCAGCACCATAATTCAAAAGCATCAATTCTTCGGCGATCAGCCTTCTTTATGGTCCAGCATTCACTTCCATACATCACTACTGGGAAAACCATAGCTTTTACTATACGGACCTTTGTTGGCAAGGTGATGTCTCTACTTTTTAAGATGCTGTCTAGGTTAACACTTGGCCCTAGAGAATATTAACCACTTTCAATTTTACCCATGGACTGCCATGTGTCCAGATTTTAATTTGTTCTGAACTAATTTTAAGATACAGGTAGGCAGCCGTGTTGGTCTGCCATAATCGAAACAAAATAAAAACTTCCTTCCAGTAGCACCTTAGAGATGTATTTTAATGAATTGATTGCCTGTTTTTATCTTCTTTTGTTCTTTGTATACTGTGTTAGTTTTATGATGTTAGCCGCCTTGAGCCAGGCTTCGGCCGGGGAACAAATAAAAAAAATGTTGTTGTCGTTGTTTATAGAAAAGTATTCTGTTTTCATGCAAAATGAAAAGCTTTCGTTCATTCTTCAACAATCCCTTTTCCAAATTGCCATTAGGCTAAGCACTTAATGGTGAATGTGACTGTCTCTCTACACAACAGAATGACAACCCCATAATCAATAGGTTTGTCATGCCAGATTCCTTCCCAGAGCAAGACGAGCTGCCAGTTCCTCTTAAGAAACTCTCAAGGGGAATTAAATTATGTTGCTCACTTCTTCGAAGTCCCCAAATGAAAGTTAAAGCAAGCTAAATGAGGCTCCCAATGTGCAGTTGTAAGCAAATGCTTATCTACAGCAGGGCTCTGCTAGGTTCTTCTCTAAACATTGAATGAGGCTAGCAGAGCCATCCAAACGATTAAAAGCTGGTGCGTTGTACATTGGAGTACATTACGCCAGCTTATGTTGGCCCTATTCCAAACCCCATTCAGGAGGAATTCGACCTTTGCCACCTGGTTGCTAAGTCACATGTCACCCTGTCTTACTTCCACCAAATCTCGTTTTTTTGGGGGGGAGGTGCGCTTACACCAGCACAAGTTTTGCCAATATAAATTCTGCCAGATGAGCCCCAGATGAGCCAGGGTGAAAGATTTGCACTGGCATGTCTGTGGGGCTTATGCTAGCATGGTCCCAACTGGTCCCTGGCTTAGCCAGTAAAGCTCAACAAGATCCACTGAACCCAACTCTCTCATCCCAGTGGATCTTAGTTTGAATTGCATTGTGGGACAAAGCCACTTCCGAGCTAGGGAGGAGGTGGGGTTGCGGGCTTCACGCCCCTCCCCACACACGCGGAGGCTGGCTTTCCGCCCCAGCGATAACGGGGGAATCCTTGGACACGTCAACACCCTGGCCAGCCAATCGGCTGGCCCGGGAGGCGTGGCCTGCTCTATTTAGGGCTGGTGCAGCTGGGGATCTCTCTCTTTCCCGTGCCTCAGCTGATCAGGTTTGCCCTACCCTCCCACCCGTTAGCTAGGCTTTCCGACTTTGCTATGGGCTTCGGTTGGTCGCCCTCAAGGGGCCTCGTAGGAATTTTTCCAATTGGCAGATTGGCACCAGCCACTTGGTTTTCGCCTACCTCGTAGCAAATTGTCACAACTCCCCGGTATCAGCGGTTAAGCATTGGTAGGGGTACTGTTGTATTGTTATGCAGATGAAGGGGGCAGGAAGCGCCATCACCTTTCCCCAAAACAAAGGGTAGTCCGGTAAAGGATTCCGAAGGGTGTGGCCTTGTCCTAAGCCTATGGAGGTGTGGGCCCACGGCACGCCCCTGAGCAGTGACCCCAGGGGAGTGCTTTGTTGATGTGCATCAGCGGGACTCCCCCTACTGTTGGTTAACCCTTACCGGTCTTCAAGCATGTAGGCTGAGGCCGGTTAGTTGTTAGGACCAATGCCTAAGCGAATACCGCTCAAATCCTGTAATCAATAAAGTTGTGGCCTAATTTGACCCATTAACTCAAATTCTTGTGTCTCGTGTCTTTATTTCTGAGGGGGGAGGCGGGAACTCGCTACGCAAAGACATGAACAATGCAACAATGCCAACAAGTAGCCAAGTGAGTTTTCCCCAGTTACATATTTTGAAGTATTCCAAAGGTATCTGTGGCTGTAAAAGCCGGCTTCCAAGATTCTGTAACACTTTAACGTCGTGCAAAAAAATGAAAAACCAAAGTGGGGGTTGAGCAGATTAAGAGGTGGAGCTATGGAAAAAGAGCAGCGGGTTTGATTCACAATACCTCCCATGATGAAGATGATTTTTAAAAAATGTGTTAGTTGCTTTATCTTGCCCAAAGGCAACCCAAAGTGCCTTACAACCAACCACGTGCTTAAATGATTTTTTTTTCAAATTTGCACCCCACATTCATAACCCAATCTGGGATCCCAGAACAACTCACAAAGCAAAGCAACAACATATTGTGTTGTAAAATCCACAATATCAATCAATTCCAATGGAATAGAAATCACAACCCATTAAAATCAGCTGTCAAGAATCTAAAATATGCATCATTGACTTTTTTTTTAAGCACGCCAATTTTCCAGCAAACCCAAAGTCCGAAAAGGTCTAAACTAACACACTGAAAAATCAGAAGAGTTCTGGAAGCACATGCATGGATGTTGAAAGAATGATTTGTTTTTAAACGCAGAAGAGGACAATGGAAACAATATATTTCTCTTATTTAGTTAACTGTCAAGACACGTTATATTCACAGCCAATGAACTCCAAAACGTCAATCTTACTGGCAGAACCCTTTCCAGGTTCGGAGCAGTGGTGATTTAATTTTCAACACTCTCTCCTGCAGGCTTGCACGATCCAAAATTTCCCCCCTCTTCTCCTGCTTCCAAGGGGGGTTTAATAGTTTTAATCGATGGAAGTTTAATCCTTTACAGAAGACTTTCCAAGACCTTAGCTTGCAGCGTCTCTGCTTCAATCTATTTACAAAAGGGGAAGGCGGACTTCCTGTTTAAAACCTTCCCATTTCAGTGCCAAATTAAGATATTTATAGGTCCAATTTTCCGTTCTACTCACGGGTAGTTGTTTAAAATCGAATTGTCCACAGGAAAAAGTCAGCGCTCTCCGGCAACAGCAATGCGGCTTCACTCAGTGAAAGAAGCAATCAATTCGAAGCACCGCACCGCTCACCCCACGTCGCTCCGGATCCCCGAAACCGGGTCTCCCCGCGAGTAGCGGAGGCGCAAAAGGTGCCAGCCGAATCCCAGGTTCACAGGCTTCTCCCGCCTGTGATTTTTAGTGGGTCTCCGCCTTCGCCGTGGCGGCCAGACCCTGTTTCCGTGGAGTAAATTCCTCCCGATCAGAGGAATTCCGCCACTGCCAGAGGCGCTAACCCGGAAGTAACTGAAAATTGAAACTATATTTACTGTTTGAACTGTGCTTAAAAGGATTGACACAAATAGAAACTGTTTCCCTCTAGAGGGAGCTTTTGAAACTGTTATAAGAGCTGAGCTGGGGGAACCAGCTGCAAGATAAGAGACTGTGAGAATCAGGGATTGACCTTGGACTATTTGAGAATGTCGACAGAAGAAGCTTTAGTGATTGCATTATGCAAGATAAGTCACTCGTTGGAACAACTCCACAAGAAGACAGATGTCATGACTACTAAAATTGATAACTTGGGACAAAAAGTGACTAACTTGGGACAAAAAGTGGCTTTCAATACAGAAATTATTCAGGATCTGATACAGGAATCTACTTTGACAGGGCAAATTGTTGAGAAGGCGAAGGAGAAAGTTGCTGTTGTTGAACCTAAAGTAATACAAGTGGGAGTCCCAGCCTTACAGAGGCAAATTGAGGACTATAAGTTGAGGCCTTTTATGATTGATTCTAGAAAAAGTCAGATTTTGAGGATCGGAGCCCTGCCTGGACTGGAGAAGGGATTTACTGCATGCAGGGATTTACTGACTTTTGGGATTTGGACTTGGGTCATGAGGAGATTAGAGCTGTGGAGGCCTTTGGATTTGGAGGAATTTTGAAACATGTCCTGAAATACCTTATGGATTTTAGATTTAATCATGGAGATTTGGTTGACCTGTCGAGAAGGAATAAAAGCATTGCTAGGTTGGAGCTTACCCGAGATCTGCTCTTCAGTATCAAAGGAAGGAAAATAAGAACAAGATCAGTAGAAGACAAAGTAAAGTGCATGTATAAATATGAAGAAGACCTACAGAAGGGACTTGGAAAAGAGTTAAGAGCCTCGGACAGAAGATCACCAGGTTGATGGACTATTTGGAATTGACGAATGACTGGCAGTATCCAAGACCAGGGAGAAGAGATGGTGGAAGAAGATTGGAAAAGGTTTTAAAGTTTATTTTCAGAAATAGAAATATTGTAAAATTACTGAGTGTTAGGAAAATGTTGGAATGAAATTTTATGGCTTTAGTTGAAATGTTATAAGGAGTTAAGCATAAATAAACATTATAGTATTAATGGAAAATAAGGGTAAAAATAAGTTAAGATATTTACATGACAGAAAATAGAGAAAGATGGAAAGGAATTGCTGAAACAATTAATAGAAGTGGAATACAAAAAGGGAGGTGAGAGGAGGTTGATGAAACAAGGGTATGAAAGATAGACTACTGAAATGGTACAATGTATGTTTTTAAATTGTTTTTGTTTTGTCTTTGTCAGGGAACTGCCATCGGGAGAACAGGTGGTGGGAAGGCTCCGGGAGAATAGGAGAGACACTTCAGCAGAAGAGGGAACCAGTAGGGGGGGTGCAGGAGCTCCAAAGGAAAGGGAGTCGGAGGGGAGGCTCTGGGATACTTCCAGTGAGAACAGTGAGGAGGTATCGGAGCCCCCCTTAAGGACCCCCACCCCTCGCCGGAAACTGTCACGCAGAGAATCCAGGAGACGCATGTCCGTGAAACAGCTTTTATGTTGGAAACGTTTCCGCAAACGCCCACTGTCAGATTCTACCAGCGACTGACGGAGCTATGCCAAAGGGCTCCGCTCAAGGGAGGGCTTCACTACACTGAGTGAGCTCTGAGGGATCAAGCTTTAACGCACAAGCAGCTCATTATCCCACCACAGCAATCTGACAGTCCCTGAAAGCAGCTTGTGCAAGGAGAGGCATCATGAGCAACCCAGCCGGAGCCGGAGATGGGGGAGCAGCTGCAGCCGGTCCTAGCCTGGAAGAAAGGTACAGGATGTTGGAGGTACAGTTAGCTCTGCAAACGGCGAGGCTTGAGGAGAGGAGGGCTCATGATGCAGAAAAGGGGAAAGCCGCCCAGCTCTCGAGGAGAGTGCCTGGACTGGTGCAGAAGTTTGGGGGTGATCCCAGGAATTATCAAGCCTTTAGGACAGAGATGCAATATGCCCTCAATCTGCAGTTTGATGATTTTCCTGATGAGGAATTGAGGGTTGCTTATGTGATTGGCCATCTCGAAGGCGGGGCAAAACATTGGGTGAGGCCACTAATGGCAGCCAATAATGAAGCCCTAAGGGACACAAGGAAGTTTTTTCGCGCCATGGATCTGATGTTTTCCAGCGAGATTGAGCAGGGAGTGGCGCGCAGGCAGTTAATGGCGTGCAAACAAGGGAACCGATCTGTCCGTGAGTACTGGACTGAGTTCACCATGTTGATCCATAAATTAGGTTGGGATTTGTCAGCGGAACCGATACAAATGCTGTTCGAAGAAGGACTATCTTCGGCAGTGAAAGACGAACTTTCCCGGGCGCCCAGGGCGGAGTCTATGGACCATCTGACTAAATCAGCGCTGGCCATAGGATCACGCCAGGAGGCCAGAGCCTTGGAGAAGCGGGAAGGGAAAGGGGAGCGTTGGAGGGATTTCCGCATTCCAGAGATTCCAGAGCAGCCTTCCCTGCCAGCAGAGCCGATGGAAATCGGAACAGCGCGCGCGCGCACAATTTCAAACCCCAGTGAAGGGCGGAAGAAGGAGGGAAAAGGCGCCAAGAAATGTTTTCTCTGCCAACAGCCAGGTCACTTTGCCAGAGTTTGTCCGCAAAGAAAGGAATGGCAAGGAATGGCGGGAGCTGTTGGGGAGGAGAGAGAAGGAGCTAAGGAGCAAGTAAAAGCCAACGCCTGGCTGCCACCGTCAGGGCACAGCAGCCAGGCCAAGGAACAGTGAATGTGCCCACGCCAGAACCCCCAAGACCAGCTCTTGTAATAGAGGTATTGCTGGAGCTGGCAAACGGACACCCACTAAAGGTGAAGGCGCTATTAGACTCAGGCAGCTCCTGCAACTTTATGAGTAAGGAGTTTGCAGCCGCACATCAGATACAAACCATCCCTTTAAAAAATCCCCTGCAGGTGACCACGATTGATGGGAGGGCGCTGTTGGGGGGAGAAGTAAACCAGCAGACTGTCCCCATGACAATGAGGGTGGCAAGACACACGGAACTGATAGCGTTTAATATAGCCACTTTGGGAGGAGCGCCCATCATTTTAGGAATGAGCTGGCTAGCGCTGCATGATCCGCTTGTGGGATGGCATCAGAGGGTGGTTTCCTTTGGGTCAGCACATTGTATGGGACACTGCACGGAAAAAGGGGGCCAAGTAGGTACCCAGGCCACGTTAGCAAAGATAGAAGCAACGGATCAAGGTAGGGTACCACGACAATATGCAGATTTTGCCGACGTCTTCAGCGAAAGGGAAGCAGATAAACTACCCCCGCACAGACCCTTTGACTGCCAAATCAACTTACTCCCAGGAGCACAATTGTCAGTGGGCAAGGTGTATGCAATGTCTGACAGGGAGATGCAGGAGCTAAGGGAGTTTATTGACAAAAACCTCAAGCGTGGGTTCATCAGAGAGTCACGAGCGGTGGGGGGTAGCCCAGTGTTCTTTGTGGACAAAAAAAATTCAGACAAACCAAGATTAATTGTGGACTTCCGGGCCCTAAACGCAGTGTCCGAACCTGTGACTTTCCCTATGCCCAGAATTGATGACATTCTGACCCGGGTGAGAAAAGGGAAGATTTTTACCAAGCTGGACCTGAGGGGGGCGTATAACCTGATACGTATGAGAAAGGGAGATGAGTGGAAAACCACTATGTTCACCCCCTTGGGGGCATTTGAGTACTGCGTTATGCCTTTCGGCCTCCAGGCGGGATCGGCAGTATTTCAATCATTCATGAATCACGTCCTAGGACCATTGCTTTACAAGAACTGCGCTGCGTTCTTGGATGATGTACTGGTGTACTCAGAGGATGAAGAGCAGCATGTGCGAGATGTACGAGAGGTACTGAGGAAACTGCAAGAAAACCAGCTGTGGGTGAAACTGGAGAAGTGTCAGTTTCACACCAGGGAGGTGGAATTCCTTGGGTACCGGTTGTCAGACAAGGGGCTGGCCATGGATCCTAGCAAGGTGCAAGCGGTACTGGAATGGAGGCCACCGAAAACTAAGAAAGATGTGCAGAGGTTTTTGGGGTTCGGAAACTTCTATCGGAAGTTCATCAAGAACTTCGCCCACTTGACAGCCCCCATCACGGATTGTCTCAGCAGTAAGAAGAAATTTGTCTGGACGGAAGAAGCGCAGCGAGCATTCGAAAGTTTAAAGAGGGCGTTTGCTTCGGAAGAACAACTCTTACACGTGGATCTGCAGCAGCCGATGAGGGTGGAAACCGACGCGTCTGACAGAGCGGTGGGCGCCGTGCTCCTGCAGCCAGGACCGAATACGTCAGAATGGAGACCGTGTGCCTTCTTCTCGAGGAAATTGAACAAATCCGAGAGGAATTATACAGTGTACGACAGAGAATTACTCGCCGTCCACGAAGCGTTCAAGAGATGGAGACACCTGTTGATTGGGGCGCAACACAAGGTTCAAGTGCGGACAGACCACAAAAATCTAGAATACTGGAGGACAGCCCGAGTATTGAACCAGAGACAAGTAAGATGGGCGCAAGAGTTCTCCAAGTTCAATTTTGAAATTCGCTACGTGCCAGGGGCAGAGAATGTCAGGGCGGACGCTCTCTCCAGAAAACCTGAGTACTTGGAGGGGGAAGCAGGGGTAGAAGAAAGACATATCATCTCGGAGGACCACTGGGTTTGTGGGGCGGCATTGGTGGGGCAAAAAGAACTGGTAGAGGGTATTGAGAACGATGAATATGCCCAAGAAAAACTTAGGGAACTCAGGGAGACAGGTGAGAACGCAGGGGGTTTTGAGGAAAAGAACGGAAAACTATATTACAAAGGGGCACTCTACATACCAGATGGGGAACTAAGAGGGCGGGTGCTCAAACAGTTGCATGGCAGCCCCACGGCGGGGCACTTCGGACAGCACAAGACCATGTGGTTGGTTACCAGGGAGTTTTGGTGGCCCAAGGTGAGGGAAGACGTGCGGGAGTATGTCAGGGGATGCGACAGGTGCCAAAGAGCAAAGGGAGAGAGGTTGGCGCCAGCAGGGTTATTAGAACCCTTACCCACCCCAGAAAGGCCATGGGAGATGGTATCCATAGATTTTATGACCGATCTACCGAGATCCAAAGGGAAAACCGCGGTCATGGTGGTAGTAGATCTACTAACTAAGATGTGCCACTTTATAGCTTGTTCACATGCAGTCACAGCAGAAGAAACCGCAAGGTTGTTTGTGAAGCACATTTTTAGGTTGCATGGCGCCCCCTTGAGGGTTTTGAGCGACAGAGGAAAACAATTTACTTCCAGGTTCTGGAGGAAACTAATGAGCATGTTGCATGTGGAGGTAAGTTTTTCCACCGCCAGGCACCCAGAAACAAATGGGCAAGCAGAAAGGGCAAACGGGGTTTTGCAACAATATCTGAGGTGTTATGTAAAGGACAGAGAAACTGATTGGGTAGACAGGTTACCTCTGGCAGAATTTGCCTACAACAACGCGGAGAACGTGTCCACAGGGATGAGTCCCTTTCTGGCCAGTTATGGGTGTCATCCTCGGGCATTTCCAGGAGAAGGAGGGGGGAGGTGGAGTGTACCGGCAGCGGAAAATTTTGTTGAAGAGATGGAAGCGATCCACTGTCAGCTCCAACTCAATTTAGAGAAAGCCAAAGAAGAATATAAGAAGCAAGCAGACAGAAATAGGAGGGAAGGCGAAACCATAAGGGTGGGTAACCGGGTGTGGCTATCCACCCAAGGACTGCTGTTCAAGGGAGGGTGTAAGAAATTGAGACCCAAACGGTTGGGACCCTTTGAGGTCATACAGCAGGTCAACCCAGTAGCATTCAAACTCCGATTGCCCAGTCACATGAAATTGCACCCAGTGTTTCACAGGTCATTACTGTCGCCGTACAGAGAGGGACGTGAGTGGGGGGAACATGAGAGGGAGGTCACCCGGACACCCGTCATAGAAGAGAGAGAACGCAACATGGATGTGGCAGGGATCATTGATTCCAGGTGGAAGGGAAATCAGGTGGAATACTTGGTAGAATGGGAGGGGGAGGAAGAGTCAGAAAACACATGGGTACCGGCAGAGGAAGTCAAAGACGAGATTTTAATAGAAACGTTTCATCGGCGTTTCCCAAGAAAACCACAACCAGTGGCACGGTTTAGGAGGGAACACTTCGGGACCACAGATGAGGAAGGGGAGTTTGAAGGGTTCCCAGAGTCAGAGGTGGAGGTGGAAACAGATTCCGACGAAGGAGAGGAAGATGGGGAAAGAGACGGAAGGCCGTTGTTAGAAGTGTTTGAATCCTCGGAGGATGAGGGGAGTTCCTTCCAGGGATTTCCGTCCTCGCCGCCAGTAAGAGAAGAGGCGGGAGGGGGTGAAGGGGGCCCTGGGGGGGAGGTGGATGTCAGGGAACTGCCATCGGGAGAACAGGTGGTGGGAAGGCTCCGGGAGAATAGGAGAGACACTTCAGCAGAAGAGGGAACCAGTAGGGGGGGTGCAGGAGCTCCAAAGGAAAGGGAGTCGGAGGGGAGGCTCTGGGATACTTCCAGTGAGAACAGTGAGGAGGTATCGGAGCCCCCCTTAAGGACCCCCACCCCTCGCCGGAAACTGTCACGCAGAGAATCCAGGAGACGCATGTCCGTGAAACAGCTTTTATGTTGGAAACGTTTCCGCAAACGCCCACTGTCAGATTCTACCAGCGACTGACGGAGCTATGCCAAAGGGCTCCGCTCAAGGGAGGGCTTCACTACACTGAGTGAGCTCTGAGGGATCAAGCTTTAACGCACAAGCAGCTCATTATCCCACCACAGTCTTGTTTAGGTTAATGTTGTGTTTTGTATTGTTTATATAATGTATTGTATTGTTCTTTCCTTTTCTTGTTTTTTTCTTTTTTTCTTTTTTCTTCTTTTTCCTTTTTGTAAGTTTTAAAAGTAATAAATATTATTTTTTTAAAAAAAAGAAAGAAAGAAAGAAAGAATGATTTGCCCCTTTTAAATCTGTGACATTTAAAGAATGAGAGTTTCTGGTTAAAAAAAGCCAGTTGCAACTGATCTCTCTGGGCTAAGAGATATTGCTTCAAACTGCACCCATCTGACCCACCTAGCTTTGACCACCAGGATCCCTTCGATTTCCCAAGCTCATTATCTCATTTATTATACTTAAATTATTCCCAAAAAATCCCTTTTCTGTGACTCTGAGCATGGCAGGATGCTTAAAGGGAGTAAGGGATAACTTTAGAACATACTATTGACTTAAGGAAGGTGTTCATTGCAAAGGGGTAAAAGCTCTTGAACTCACAAATAACGGCTCTTATTCAAGTTGTATGGTACTAATGATTTATAGATGCTAAAATTGGAAACAGGGTTCTGGAGGAGATGGCTGTTTCTCCGTTGTTTTAATTTTTGAAGCCCTTCACAGTGAAGAAGGAAGGCTTTGCCAGGAGAGGAAGTTCCACAAATAAGATGCCAAATAAGATGTTCTGTGGCAGTGGTATTTGACTCTGGAAAAACTGCGGACAAACGCCGGCTCCCTTGGCCTGTAAAGTGAGATGAGCACAGCAACCCCAGAGTCATTTGCAACTGGACTTAACTGTCAGGGGTCCTTTACTTTTTTTAAGTTAGCAAAAATGTATAAGACAAGTACAAATACCTGCTGGAAATGTTAAGAAAAAGAAGGTACCTTTCACCATATGTGATGGCCATGTAAGGTAATAAAAGCATTCTGGGGAAATTTTAAAATTTTAAAAAGAAGCTTTTTTATTAAGAATTGTAGGTACCAAGATCCCAAAGGAGCAGAAAAACTTTTCATGTACGTGACAACAGCTGCATGCATGCTATTAGCCCAGAGATGGAAAGAAGATAAAGTCCCTACCAGAGAGCAATGGCAAACCAAGCTGTTGGACTACGCCGAAATGGCAAAACTGACTGGAAAACTCAGGAACCAAGAAGACAAAATTTTCAAGAAAAACCGGGAAAAATTATCATTTATTTAGGAGACCACTGCAAGCAGATGAAAACATGAGAAGGATTCTAATAACACTTGTAATGTAACAAACACTGTGGACAAATAAATGTGATCTTTGGCTAGGTATCAAAGTCAGGAGATACAGTGAATAATCCCCACCCCAACTTTTCTTTCTTCGTTACTCCATAGGGAGAAACACAATCGTAGCTGTCCTTTGAAAGCTGCACTTCTCTGAATTTTGCAATGCAGATCTCCAGCCACATAATGTGGATTTTTTTTTAAAAAAAAAAAGTATATTAGGGTAAAAGGTGTATATGAACGCATGGAACATACATTGGTGAAACTAGCCTACAAAACATACTATATTGGGGAAAATAGCAGAAATGTGCACATTAGGCACAACTGTGTGTAAAATTGAGTATAGTAGGAGAAATTTGCACAAAGAAACGCTGCTGAAGTTTCACGAGAACTTTTTTAAAATGCAAACTGATCTGGAAATGTGGAGAACTGAACTTAAAATTGGGGGGGAAATGGGGAACTGAGATAAACCAAAACTGAAATCTTCACCCACCCCTAGACAAAAGGCTAACAAAGAAGAAATGGCCCACAGCAATGGCCCACAAGAGATACAATGCTACCTCTGGTTATGAACTTAATTCGTTCTGGAGGTCCGTTCTTAACCTGAAACCATTCTTAATCCGAGGTACCACTTTAGCTAATGGGACTTCCCGCTGCCGCAGTGCCTCCAGCAAGCAATGTCTGTTCTCATCCTCAGGTAAAGTTCTTAACCCAAGGTACTACTTCCAGGTTAGCGGAGTCTGTAACCCGAAGTGTTTGTAACCCAAGGTGTCTGTAACCCGAGGTACCACTCTACAGTTGTACCTCGGGTTAAGAACTTAATTCGTTCTGGAGGTCCGTTCTTAACCTGAAACCGTTCTTAACCTGAGGTACCACTTTAGCTAATGGGACTTCCCGCTGCCGCTGTGCCTCCAGCACGCGATGTCTGTTCTCATCCTCAGGTAAAGTTCTTAACCCGAGGTACTACTTCCAGGTTAGCGGAGTCTGTAACCTGAAGTGTTTGTAACCCGAGGTGTCTGTAACCCGAGGTACCACTGTACAGTGGTACCTCGGGTTAAGAACTTAATTCGTTCTGGAGGTACATTCTTAACCTGAAACTGTTCTTAACCTGAAGCACCACTTTAGCTAATGGGGCTTCCCGCCGCTGCTGTGCCGCCACGCGATTTCTGTTCTCATCCTGAAGCAAAGTTCTTAACCTGAAGTACTAGTTCTGGGTCAGCAGAGTCTGTAACCAGAAGTGTATGTAACCTGAAGCGTATGTTACCCGAGGTACCACTGTACTGTTTTTGGTTTGTAACTGCCTGAAGAATGTGAGAAAGGCCTTCTCATTTTGGTGCGGTAACTATGTCTACAGACAAAGCCAGGATTCATAGCAGCACATAGTCCAGGCATGCTCTCCAGCCTCTTTACTTAGCTTATCTACAGGGCCGGCTTACCCATAGGCGCTAGGGGTGTGGGGCACCCGGGCGCCGGGCTCCCAGGGGCGCCAGGCTGAGAGTCCAGGGCCAAGATTTTGAATCTGGGGAATGAAGAGCCAGGCCAGCTGACAGCCACTGCCGACCGGAGCAGAGCCCATCAGAGAGCTGCAGGCTTTTGTGCTGCGGGCGCTGAGGCGGCCGGACAGCTCTGCCCGCCTACATGCCTGGGATTGGCGGGCTGTCAAGAGGCCCACCCAGCACACACACACTGCTCACATGAGGTATGCAGTTTCTCTCCCAAGCCTCTGCAGGGATTGCTCTCCTCCCTCCAACTGCAGCGGCATGGGAGAGATTGGGTACCCCTCCCCCCAAAAAGCTCAACAACTCTGAGCTGCCCCCCAGCACCACACATGCTAAAACGGCCCTGCTTATCTACTGCACTAAACTTCAGTTACCTCACAGGAAATATTCAAAGAATTAACAGCAAATGCTACTCAACGGTAAGTTACTATCCCCAGAATCATTTGCCTGTGTCATTCTGCTTGAAGAAACCTCACACCACTTCAGATGTCACCTTAAAATAACTAATTAAAGCTAGTTCAATGCACCCTTCTTTTTTTGCAAATAAAGTTATATATGTGTTAGGTTGCACACCTACAACCCTGAAATATTAAACTGTCCCTGTGGGCAGTTTATGAACCAGAACTTTTCAAGTGTATCCACCTACACGGGTCTTCATTTGCCAAGATCGTACATAATCAAAGCTACATCTGGTTACTCCTGCTTGATTGCTTTTGAGCATTGCTGTTGACTCCTACCCTAAATCAAAAATATGACAGTCTTGACAGCAATAAGTAAGTTTCAGATTTCAGGTTTTAAATAACTTTTGTTTATTAGAAAGAAATGGAAATCATGCAGTTTTCCATTTCAGAAGCTTGAAGTTGTAACGGGAAGTTCATGCTTGTTACTAGAACGCTGGCCATAAACTATGACACAGGAGCCAGTTCCAAGAGGCTGAGGTCACTTCAGCCACCTCATGAAAATATTTGAGGCAGTCAGGCCCCCCAAAATTGATGAGCATTGCCATTCAAATAGTGTATGTGTGCTATGTCATGTGATTATATAGGGCAGGGCTTACCTGCTGTCAGCGGCTCCTGGCTGGTGGCCCAGGAAAGAATAAAGACAAGGGAAAGTTTCTTACCATTCTTTTTTATTTCAATGTTTACAGAGAGAGGCTACAGAACTCAGCCTCTTGGATAATGGCATTGTCCCGAGTGAATCTCCATACAGCCTGTCTCTCCCACTTCCTCATTCATCATTCTCATTGTCTTCTCTACGGATGATGCTAAGTGCCATCTGCAGGGGTGTAGGAGGGGGGCGGACTGCCCCAGGTGCCCTCACTGAGGGGGGTGACATTCAGCGCACCACTCGCCCATGACTCCCAAGCCTACCTCAAGCTGTCGGGGTAAGTGGGGTAGATGCTGCTTTGCCAACAGCATTCCCCCCTTTCTCCTTCATTTTGACAGCTTGGGGGAGGCTTGGTGGTACGCCGAATGTCCACCATGGGTGGCTAGCTCCACCCCTGGCTGAAGGGCTCATGCACCACTCTGGGCACCTGAGCAGCTATCCCACGCCTGGGAGGGCACCCTTCACACCACGCCCTCCCTTGGGAGCATGCCACGCCCCCCTCAGGAGCACGCCCACCCCAGGCAGTGCAGGCATATGCTCTGCCGCTGGCCCTCTGTCTTTGAGATCTTTGCTCTCCTACCTTTAAGGCTCGCCAGGTTCTGGGAGATGGTGGGTCTGGAATGCTTTCTAATGACATGTCAGCTAGGTGTTGTTCTGGCTTTCCCATGATTTTCCAACTTTTCCCCTCATCTGCCTCTGAGCTGCTACATCCCTCTAACCCCAGTTGTAAATCTATGCTGTCTTCCTCTTCAACATTCCTCTTCTGCCCAGTCCCTGACACATGCCCCTCCAATATTTTATTCAAGTGGGCAGCCCTGAACTATGGGGCAGCCCTTTGACATTGGAATCATGCAGATGATGTCACTTGTGAACCAGGGGCTCGCCCATACAAATGTATACACCAGCCTTCCCCAACTTGGGGCCCTCCAAATATTTTAGACTACAACTGCTGTCATCCTTGACCATTTGCCATGCTGGTTGGAGCTGGGGGGATCTCTAGTCCAAAAACAACTGAAAGGCAACTACTCACCAGAGTAGTGCATGCTCTGGTTATCTCCCGCTTGGACTACTGCAATGTGCCCTACTTGGGGCTACCTTTAAAGGTGACCATGAAACTACAATTAATCCAGAATGCGGTAGCTAGAGTGGTGACTGGGTGTGGCTGCCGAGATCATATAACATCAGTCCTGAAAGACCTACATTGGCTCCCAGTACGTTTCCGAGCACAATTCAAAGTGTTGGTACTGACCTTTAAAGCCCTAAACGGCCTCAGCCCAGTATACCTAAAGGAACATCTCCACCCCCATCATTCAGCCCAAACACTGAGGTCCAACTCCGAAGGTCTTCTGGCAGTTTCCTCCCTGTGAGAAGCAAAGTTACAGGGAACCAAGCAGAGGGCCTTCTCGGTAGTGGCACCAGCCCTGTGGAAGAGTTGCTGGGCTCCCTGTGTTATGTCACAGTCCCATTGCTGAGCAACCACATAAGAGCTCAGTGGAGTGGGAGGCCAGCCAACCAGAAGAGTTTCTGAGGTGTACTTGCCTGGAGGCAGAGTCAGCATCCAAAGTCTTAGGGTCAGGAGAACAGCAATCCATGTAGTCAGATGGTCCAGCTGTCAGGGACTCCAATGAGTATGGGGTCAAGGTAAGCAGGAAGCAGCAAGGTAGGACCAGAAACTTAAAGCATTGTTACCAGTCTCTGACTGCTGCTGGAAGCTATGCTTAAGCAGGCTGAAGCCAGCTGGTTCTCATCAGTACCTTTTCCTCTGTGTCCGTGAAGGCTGATTGGCTGCAGATGGCCCCATGCCCCCTTCTCCCCCTTCAGGCTGCTGTTCAGCAGGCAAAGTTGACTCCTGGCCCGTGACATTCTGTTTCTTTGAATATAGACTTAACTTCACGGACACCTTGTGAATTATTGCTGGATAGGTAGATATATATATGCTCCAGAGCCAACAACCTCCCTGGCAGCTACCCTGTGATGCTGACTGAGCCAAGAACATCCAGTAAACATCATAGCCAAGTTGGGATACACACAAACACAAACACAGACCACCCTGTACCCAGAGGTCTCAGGGCGGTTCACAGAACAAACTCAGAATATAAAACCTCTATCTGTCTATCTATCTGTCTGTCTGTCTATCTATCTATCTATCTATCTATCTATCTATCTATCTATCTCCAGTGCTTTTTTTCTGGGGAGACGCAGGGGTATGGATACCCCTAAACATTTTGTGAATCTAAGTTTGGACTCACTGAGAGGCAGTATTTCAATATGAGTAGGAAAATGAGAGTACTCCTAAACATTATTATTATTATTTTTTAGAAAAAAGCATTGTATATAACCAAATAAAAACAACAACCCAATAACACCCCCCCCCCCAAAAAAAGAACATAGGATGTAAAGAGCATAGGGTGTAAATCAGATCCTGGTTAAAAAGGAATGTTTTTGCCTGGTGCCTAAAGGTGTATAATGAAGGCACCAGGCAAACTTCCCTGGGGAGAGCATTCCACAGAGGGGAGCCACTGCAGAGAAGGCCCTGATCTCATATTGCCACCCTCCGGATCTCTCGAGGAGGCGGCACACGAAGAAGGGCCTCAGAAGATGATCTCAGGGTCCGGGTACGTTCATACTTCCATAGTTTAAACTGATGTCTCAGTCTCAGTCTTAGTCCAGTATTCTAACAGCGGCACAGGCACACCACTAGCTGTTTGGGCACTGACCTCACATTTATGGCCTGGTGAAAAGATTCTGAAATCTATAGTGTCACTTGAACAGTCAAGTGCCAAAGCTACCCAGCACATGATGCTCTGGCATCTAAGAGCAGTCAGAGAATTAACCTAAATTGAACTTCTGAGCAGATTTGGAGGACACTACTCAGGCTAAATATCAGCAGAAATTCCAGAGGAAATTCATTAAGAAATTCAGAATCATTCGCAACATTTCTCAATGGAATTTCACTTACTTTTATCTGCAGCTGACCTTAATTACTGTAGAGATAAATAGATAAATGCAGGACAAGGAACCACTGGATTCACTCATGGCTCCTTGTCTCTCGGTGCAGCCTCCTCCTGCCAGGGCTGCATGGAGTTCTGCCTCATTCTCGTCCTTCTTGGCACACCTTTCACCAAAAAACCCAAGCCTCCTGTGAAAGGGCACTTTTTTTCTTGCCACCTCACACACACACATACCCATCACCTTGGCAACCTCTATTTTGCACAGAGACATCTCTGATGCATGGATGATGTCTGGCCATTGTTTCATAATGGCCCACATTCAACCAGCCCAGCCAAGCTAGTTTGCATAGGCTAAATTTTTCAGAGACACCATTGATGGAGTCTTTTGAGGAGTTGGAGATGGCATTGATAAGTGGTCCATATTTCACAAGCTTACAGGAAGGTTGGTAATACAATACCTTTGTAAACAAGCATTTTGGTTTCCCTGCGTCCTCAAACACTCTGCACTTCAATGGGAAGAAAGCTGCACTTGCAGAGCTCACCCTGTGTGGTGAGGGAACATGAACAATGCTTGCTTTGATGGCTGAATTTGGTTTGGGGATTGATGTAGGCAGAGGCAATCTCTTAAGGTAGCAGGGGTCTAGGCCACGAAAGGTTTAGAGCCCTTGAATTGGGATTTATCAGCCAGTGCACCTAATATTTTACAGGCTGAATGTGGCTGCAACTCCCAGAATCTTTGAGAGGTACTGTGGCATTTTGAGTTAGCTGAAGTTTCTGAGCTTTGGTCAAATCAAGTAAGTGTTCGAAATGTAAAGAGAAATGATGTTCTTTATATCATATGTGATGGTCTTGTAGTAAGGTTAAAGCTTACTAGGAAATGATATATAATGAATTGAAAAAGATGTTTAAAATAATGTTTGTAAAAAAAAATCCCCAGAAGTTTTCTTTTGGGAATTATAGGGACAGAACAACCCAAACTGTATAGAAATTTATTTATGTATGCAACTACAGAGGCAAGAATGTTACTTGCCCAAAAACATCTCTGATGCGTAGATGCCTGGCCATTGTTTCATACTATCTTTGTGCTGCACTTATATGGCACCGATTGCATTCCTAACGTTTACATCCTAAATTATAATGCACTAAATTGCTTTCATTATCCAAAGAATTAAAAGGTGTTGCGTGTATTTCAGAATATTATGGGACTGAGCATTTTGGGCCATTTCATTCTGGGCATGTTGGCACATAATCTGGCAGCAGTCTCTTCTCTTTCAAGACATTTTACAGATTGCAACAGTATCCTTCTGAGTTATGATGACACCAAAATAAGAAAAAATAGTTTCTCTCTGGTCACTTCCACGCACTTTGTGTTAAATCTGTGGTATGTTTTGAAAAGTTTGAGACTTATTATTCCTTTATACAAATACACCCCTCCACTCAGGTCCACAATCTGGATCAAGACCACGAGAACAAAACACACCACTCTTTGTCTATCATACAACAGATTTCTTTTAGGCAAAGGTTAGTCTTCTGTGTGTAGGCACATAAATCTGCATCTATTGTAGAATGTTAAAAGTTCCTGCTTAGTATAATAAGATCTAAAAAAGAAATTAGACCAGATGGTGGAGGTGCAGGCAGAGAAACAATAGATATTTACCCCCAAAAAAAGAGTATTGGCTATAATAAGTTTTGTGGAAGGACATTACATTCTCTCTGATGCAATACTTTTGCTGTTGTTCTGTCTCAAAACCTGGATTGTCAACGTGATGGTCATGGGAGAACATGTGCCCACCGAGGCCTCCCCTGGTCCTTTACTAAAATTAGGCTTTAAATAATTGTTCTGCTAAAGCCAATAGAATGTGTTGTGGTCTGTGCTTGTTTGAAGTATGTGTATAGCAGAAGGTAAAGGTAAAGGACACCTGGACGCAGTGGCGTAGCGTGGGGGGTGCAGGGGGGGACGGCCGCACTGGGCGCAACATCTGGGGGTTAGGGTTAGGTAGGGTTAGGGGGCGCAAATTACTTGCCTTGCCCCGGGTGCTGACAACCCACGCTATGCCACGGTTAAGTCCAGTCAAAGGCGACTATGGGGTTGCGGCGCTCATCTTGGTTTTCAGGCCGAGGGACCCGGCATTTGTCCACAGAAAGGTTTCCAGGTCATGTGGCCAGCAGGACTAAACTGCTTCTTCCACAATGGAACACCAGGACAGAAACCAAAGCACATGTAAATGCTGTTTACCTTCCCACTGCAGTGGTACCTATTTATATTGGTGTTTTGCAACTTTGACCTGTTGCAGGACCTTAGCCAGACCTTAGGAGAGCATACATAGAGTTCCAGAAAGCAATCAGCTGCAGGCAGGATGGACGAAACAGGAACAAAACGCTGCTACTAATTACTTGGTTACTTAGATGTGTTTATTATTTACAACAGACTCTACAAGTTATTATATACAAGAGCAGATACACGGATCTTAACTAGCTCTCTCTTAACAAACTCCAAACGACTCTCAGAACACCACACTGATCAACAAACACTCCAGTCAGTAAGGTCATAAGTCATTATGCCTGTGTGAGATCTCAACCAATGGTAAAGCTGTTTCCAGGGTTCCATATCTCCAGGCAGATACCATATTTTTCGCTCCATAGGGTGCACCGGACCATAAGGTGCACCTAGTTTTTAGAGGGGGAAATCAAGAAAAAAAATTATTCCCCCTCCCCAGCCGCAAAGAGCAAAGAAGCCAAGACAGCGAGCAGGATCCATCCCGCTGGCTGTCTTGGCTTCCTCTTCAGCCACGCGCAGCCCCTCCGGCCTGGAGAGGCTGCGCATGGCTATGGCAATTCCCCCACCTCCTGCAAAAGCCCACAGGAGCCTCACACCCTTTAAGGAGCGCACAACTCCTGCGTGCTTTTCTACGAGGAGGGAGAAGGGACTGACTGGCCGTGTCAGTCCCTTCTCCCTCCTGGGGAAAAGCCCACGAGAGCCGCATGGAGCTTGTGTGCGGCTCTCGCGGGCTTTTCCTGCCTGCCTCCCCCCTGCATTCGCTCCATAAGAGACACACACATTTCCCCTTACTTTTTAGGAGGGAAAAAGTGTGTCTTATGGAGCAAAAAATATGGTAACTCCTCTTTGCTCAGTCATCCTTGGCTGTCGGCCAACTCTTAATTGACTCTGTGTGAAGCTGCACAGAATTTATCTACTTGAACTGGTGTGCTTTTGAACTGCTAGGTTGGCAGGAGCTGGGGCAGAGCAACAAGAGCTCATACCATTGTGGGGATTCGAACCGCAGACCTTCCAATCGGCAAGCCCAAGAGGATCAGTGGTTTAGACCACAGCGCCACCCACGTTCCAAATGTGCGTGGTACCCACAACAGGCTCTCTAGTTGCAAATGGGTCAATTGGCCAAACAGATGTATTACCCCTAAAGGATATTGCAGCCCTGATCCTATAGCATGCATATACAAGGTCTCCAAAAAGAAGCTGAAATCCCTCTGATTAGCCGCTTTACATAGAAGAGGAAGTAGGAAAGGACATAACCTCCTGAATATTAGGATTCAGGCTTTGTTTACAAGATAGGCGAAGCCATGG
This sequence comes from Podarcis cretensis, assembly GCF_951804945.1. Lineage (NCBI taxonomy): Eukaryota > Metazoa > Chordata > Lepidosauria > Squamata > Lacertidae > Podarcis > Podarcis cretensis. Next base: position 67,792,103 of record NC_137178.1, read on the forward strand.
CTCCTGGATTTGGGTGGGGAATTGTTCGTGAAATGGGGATTCCTCTTAGCTCCCGGATTTTTTGTGTCAGTTCTATAACTGTTTCAAGCTCCTGGGAAATGGTCACTGACCTTAAAGTCTCCATCCTTGTATGAAGAAACTTTAAATGGTGACTGCAACATGAACAAAAGGATTAGATTGTGTTTGTTTGTTTGTTTTTAAAAAAAGGTCAGTGCTAGCGGTTGTGAACTGAATTGGCACAAATTTTATTTTGGGGGGAGTAATCGCACTACAAATGTTAATTGGTTTGCTATTGGCAGGATGGCTGTGTTTTCAACATCTGTGTGAGTTTTTTTCTAATGGCCAGTGTTAATAACATAATTATCACTGTCTATACTTTCTGCATTTCATTTTCTTTTGACCCCATAATAACTCTGTTTGTGTGTATCAGAACAGCACTGTGCATCTGATGGAATGGGCTATAATTCACAAAGCTTCTTCCGTAATAAATTCATCAGTCTTCAAGTTTTTATTTATACTTTTCAAGTTTATACATTTCATTAGATTTACAATCAATTTAACATTTCAAAGTTTGACTTCCTTCCCCCTCTTTCTGCGGTTCCTTAAATTTATTTTTTAATATATCCTGCATATCCAAATTCATTTAATTTGTTCATTTAATTATCTACTTTAAATAAATACTCTTATTAAACTGCAGGTTATTACAATCATCTGCTAATGTTTTCATCTGTTTGCAATTTATCTGTAAATATTCCATAAACCATTTCCCTTCTTTTATAAAAAGTGTGTTATCTTGATTTCTTATTCTTCTGGTAAGTTTTGCCATTTCTGCATATTCCATAAGTTTTTTTTTATCCATTCATCAGTCTTCTAGGCACCACAAGAGTCCTTATTGTTTTAGGTACCTTCTATTTCTCTTGCAGGATGAAGACAAGCTTCAGAAGAAGTACGATATTTTTCGCTCTATAAGACGCACCAGACCATAAGATGCACCTAGCTTTTGGAGGAGGAAAACAAGAAAAAAATATTCTGAATTTCAGAAGCCAGAACAACAAGAGGGATCGCTGCGCGGCGAAAGCAGCAATCCCTCTTGCTGTTCTGGCTTCTGGGATAGCCGCGAAGCCTGCATTCGCTCCATAAGACGCACACACATTTCCCCTTACTTTTTAGGAGGGAAAAAGTGAGTCTTTTAGAGCAAAAAATATGGTATGTTCAAGGAGAAAATGCGAGTGTTTAAACAGCTCTCCTCCAGCACAATGGGCTCAATCCAGCCCCACGGTTGCATTTCACTTGCAATATCCCATTCATGCGGCTCCCATATCATGAAGAATTGTGCTCTGAAAAAAACTTGCAGATAGAAAATTGCTGAAGATAATTTTTGGTTGCTACAAGTTTGGAAGATTATGAAACTTATTCAGTGTGAAGAAAGAATGACAGCTATTGAATAAATTTATAGACAGATGGGAGGAAAGCAATATTTTCACTGGTAATTCTGACGATCAGGCCTCACAGGAAAGATTGTGATTATAGCTATTGTACTAAAATGGTGAATACTGTTTTTATCAGAAGATATGAAATTGTTTTTCTTTTGGTACCAGTTAACAAAACAAAACCGTAGATCAAAAATAGCATCTTGAGACTTTTAGGGAGATACCCCCCCCCCATCAGAAAGCTTGTGGAGGATCAAATTTTGTTCATGCTCCCTCATCTCATACAGAAAGGAAGCATATCAGGAAGAATGTTTCTAACCTAGCCTTAAAGACACCTATTTGAAAAATTCCTGCACTGAGAGCCTTGCTACCTGGAGCCGTGCTGAAGTTAAAAGACAGCTTGCTGGCTACATTTGGAATTAAGATTTAAAGCTTCAGTGTTCATATTTCTTCAATTTACTAAAATATGGCTGATGAGTGCAAAAATATAGTCATGGTAATTCAAAGGTAGGATATTTTTCCCCCATCTACCTCAGATTTATTAGTGCTAAAAATATTTCATATTATCCTTCAGCAGAATATATGCTGAGCATTCAGCAAATTAATGAGGTCGTGTAAGCTGCTGGTATTTTTATTTTTTTCTGCAGTTTGTAGAAACTGCTAATTTTCCATTTTGTTTAACCAGCCTCATATTTAAGAGTGAGTTCAATTTATTGGTTTCCAAAAGCGTTTCACCTGCCATTACTGCAGCTTCTCAGAAAGCACCATCTAAGATCACAATAAAACCAAATGGGAATCATGAGGTTGAACCTCCATGAATTTGCCTTTCTGAGTATATAATGATCTGAAAGTCAAAACTTGATCTTATCCATATTACAATAAAACCATTGCAATGACCCATAAAAGATCCAGGAAAACGGCAAAAGCTCCAGCAGAATAAACATTTCATCAATAAACAGAAACATTTATCATATCACACAGTTGCACTTTAACTGCCAATACAGTTCAATCGCACTTTTACTGTCAGTCTCTTATTCCCCCCCCCCCAAAAAAAAAAATAAGAAGGAAGGAAGGAAGGAAGGAAGATGCATGCAGGGAAGATATACCTGCAAAAGACTGGAAACATGCAGAGATGAGCTAGTTGAATTCTCATGGTTTCCAGTAAATTCTATGGGACAAAAAGAAAATGGTTGCAATGTGGGACTTGACTGAAAGTAAGCAAAACCTGGCCCCAGTCCTATTATTATTATTATTATTATTATTATTAATAATAATAATAATAATAATAATAATACTTTTCAAGTTTATACATTTTATTAGTTTTACCATCAATTTAACATTTCAAAATTTGACTTCCTTCCCCCTCTTTCTGAGGTTCCTTAAAAAAATTTTTTTTTTAATATCTTCTGCACATCCAAATTCATTTAATTTGCTCATTTAATTATCTTCTTTAAATATATACTCTCATGAAACTTCAGGTTATTACAACAATGTTTTTATCTCTTTGCAGTTTATCTGTAAATATTCCATAAACCATTTCCATTCTTTTATAAAAAGTTTGTTATCTTGATTTCTTATTCTTCTGGTTAAGTTTTGCCATTTCTGCACATTCCGTAAGTTTCCGTATCCATTCTTCTTTTGCTGGGACTTCTGCTTCTTTCCACTTTGGGGCAAGTAACACTCTTGCTGCTGTAGTAGCATACATGAATAAGTTTCTATAAAGTTTCAGTAGTTCTGTCCCTATAATTCCCCAAAGAATTATTATTTTTCTCATCATCATCATTTCCCAGTGTACCACCATACTTTTTCCCATTTAAGTGAATGAGTTCTGAGTAACAGTACTGGAGACAGCGCATCATCCCTTAAGATTCTCTCAGGCTCCTTCCCAAACTTGCCAGATCCTTTAAAGTTCTACTCTTATTCTTTCTCTAGCTAGGCAGATTCCACTTAGGGCAGGCTTCCTCAACCTCGGCCCTCCAGATGTTTTGAGACTACAATTCCCAGCATCCCTGACCACTGGTCCTGCTAGCTAGGGATCATGGGAGTTGTAGGCCAAAAACATCTGGAGGGCTGAGGTTGAGGAAGCCTGACTTAGGGTTACTTAATCCCAACTCCAGCCTTCCAGGCTCCATTGGTGGGCGAGCTCAACATCAAAAGATATTGTTGAAAACAAAAGCCAGCAACCTACAGCAGAACAGGACAGCTGTTGCGTATGTCGCGATCATACCAGCAGCGTAGCGTGGGTTGTCAGTGCCTGAGGTGAGCACTCACGTGCTTGGAGGACCAACACAGCCCTCGCTACCGATGCCTCCAGAGCAACCCCACCCCCGCTAGAGCGAAGAAGGGCCACACTTGGTGTAGTGGTTAAGAGCGATAGACTCGTAATCTGGTGAACCGGGTTCATGTCTCCGCTCCTCCACATGCAGCTGCTGGGTGACCTTGGGCTAGTCACACTTCTCTGAAGTCTCTCAGCCTCACTCACCTCACAGAGTGTTTGTTGTGGGGGAGGAAGGGAAAGGAGATTGTTAGCCGCTTTGAGACTCCTTCGGGTAGTGATAAAGCAGGATATCAAATCCAAATTCTTCTTCTTCTTCTTCTTACCAGCCCTTGCAGGGGGGAGCCCAGTTGGCCAACGTGACTCTTGGCAAGTGGAGAAGATCACTGGGCCAGGCCATGCTGGGTTTGCCTGTGTGAGGGTGCTTGGTTTGCACCCGCTCAATAATTGAGCACTCAGCCCCCACTCCTGGCACCCCCCATTCTATGCCCCTGGATCATAATGGGAGGTGACAGGCAGATGTGTTTGTAAATAAATAAAAAAAGGTAAAGGACCCCTGGACAGTTAAGTCTAGTCAAAGGCGACTATGAGGTTGCAGCGCTCATCTCGCTTCAGGCTGAGTGAGCTGGCGTTTGTCCACAGACAGCTTTCCGGGTCATGTGGCTAGCAGGACTAAACCACTTCTGGCGCAACAGGACACCGTGATGGAAGCCAGAGCGCACGGAAATGCCATTTACCTTCCCGCCATAACAGTACCTATTTATCTACTTGCACTGGCGTGCTTTCGAACTGCTAGGTTGGCAGAAGCTGGGGCAGAGCAACGGGAGCTCACACTGTCGTGGGTATTCGGACCGCCAACCTTCTGATCAGCAAGCCCAAGAGGCTCAGTGGTTTAGACCACAGCGCCACCAGCGTCCCATCCAGGTTTGTAAATATGCTCATGTTTGCATGGTTCTCTCTCTCTCTCTCTCTCTCTCTCTCTCTCTCTCTCTCACTCACACTCACACACACACACACACAAACACACACACCACCTTTGAACCAATAGAGAATTCACTTTTCCGTAAAATCCTTTCACCATTGGATTCCTCTGTTAAGAGCTGCAGAAGGAGAATACAGCATTTTCTCTTCCTCCGTAGAGTTTTGCTACTTGCAAAAGCCTGCCATTATAATTTACACGTTGGCTTTCCATTCCCATTTCCTTCCCTGCGAGATAACATAAAGATCAGCTGCTCCCCGCTGTGATAATTCACATAGATCATGAGACTTTGATAGATGTGAAAACAGAAATAACCTTCAGGTTGCTACTCCTTTTATGCTAGCTGCACACACAAAAGCCCTCTACCCCAGAGTGCCCGACGTGAGGGTTACAAAAGGTCCTCACCTGCAAGTGCAGAGTTCAGAAAGTAAATATATATATATATATATCTTATCACGACCACCTCACAGTGTAAAGCCAGAGATTAATCATGGGGGAAGGGGTGCTCTCTGTTATTGACAGAGTTGTATCGCAGGAATGACAGCGTGAGGCAGGTAAGCAGTACTTACCTGCACAACAAACTGGAGAAAGGGATTTTTGAAGCAGCTTTTCATAAAGCTCAGACAGAAACCCTTTGGAATGAAGTGCTTAAACAAGCTGGTGGGGCTTTGCAGAAGGAAATAGATAGCATCGCTGGATCGGGCGTCTGTTTTCACCATATGCTTACAAGAGATAGCTAGATCACAGAAAGGGGAGAGAGAGAGAGAGAGAGAGAGAGAGAGAGAGAGAGAGAGAGAAGCCTACTGTCTATTAAGCCAGATGAGTGGAAGGGTATTCAATGAGACTAATGAGTAATGCATCTTAGACACCATCTTAAAAAGCAGAGACATCACCTTGCCAACAAAGGACCGTATAGTTAAAGCTATGGTTTTCCCAGTGGTGATGTATGGAAGTGAGAGCTGGACCATAAAGAAGGCTGATCGCCGAAGAATCGATGCTTTTGAATTATGGTGCTGGAGGAGACTCCCATGGACTGCAAGAAGATCAAACCTATCCATTCTTAAGGAAATCAGCCCTGAGTGCTCACTGGAAGGACAGATTGTGAAGCTGAGGCTCCAATACTTTGGCCACCTCAAGAGAAGAGAAGACTCCCTGGAAAAGACCCTGATGTTGGGAAAGATTGAGGGCACAAGGAGAAGGGGACGACAGAGGACGAGATGGTTGGATAGTGTTCTCGAAGCTACCAGCATGAGTTTGACTAAACTGCGGGAGGCAGTGGAAGACAGAAGTGCCTGGCATGCTCTGGTCCATGGGGTCACAAAGAGTCGGACACGACTAAACGACTAAACAACAACAACGAGTAATGCCTTGGAATGGCGTACAAAAGTTGATCAGGTTAAATCTGTAATGATACACTGGGCGAGGGATTTGGGGCATAATATCCAAATTTCAGATTGGGAAAGGTTATGGAAAACTGACTTGAAATTCATGGCATGTTGTACGCTGAAAGAAAACTACAGTGGTACCTCTGGATGCGAATGGGATCCATTCAGGAGCCCCGTTCACTTCCTGAAGCGAACACAACTCGCGTCTGTGCATCTGCACGTGCGCGGGTCGCGAGTCGTCGCTTCTGCGCATGTGCGTGATGTCATTTTGAGCGTCTGCGCATGCGCGAGTGGCGAAACCCGGAAGTAATGTGTTCCGTAACTTCCAGGTCGCTGCAGAGCACAACCCGAAAATGCTCAGCCCGAAGCTACTTCAACCCAAGGTATGACTGTATATGAAAATGATGTACTGGTGGTATTTGACTCCTAGGAAGTTAGCAAAAATGTAGAATCATAGAATCATAGAATCATAGAGTTGGAAGAGATCACAAGGGCCATCGAGTCCAAACCCCTGCCAAGCAGGAAACACCATCAGAGCACTCCTGACATATGGTTGTCAAGCCTCTGCTTAAAGACCTCCAAAGAAGGAGACTCCACCACACTCCTTGGCAGCAAATTCCACTGTCGAACAGCTCTTACTGTCAGGAAGTTCTTCCTAATGTTTAGGTGGAATCTTCTTTCTTGTAGTTTGGAACCATTGCTCCGTGTCCGCTTCTCTGGAGCAGCAGAAAACAACCTTTCTCCCTCCTCTATGTGACATCCTTTTATATATTTGAACATGGCTATCATATCACCCCTTAACCTCCTCTTCTCCAGGCTAAACATGCCCAGCTCCCTTAGCCGTTCTTCATAAGGCATCGTTTCCAGGCCTTTGACCATTTTGGTTGCCCTCCTCTGGACACGTTCCAGTTTGTCAGTGTCCTTCTTGAACTGTGGTGCCCAGAACTGGACACAGTACTCCAGGTGAGGTCTGACCAGAGCAGAATACAGTGGCACTATTACTTCCCTTGATCTAGATGCTATACTCCTATTGATGCAACCCAGAATTGCATTGGCTTTTTTAGCTGCCGCGTCACACTGTTGGCTCATGTCAAGTTTGTGGTCAACCAAGACTCCTAGATCCTTTTCACATGTACTGCTCTGAAGCCAGGTGTCACCCGTCTTGTATTTGTGCCTCTCATTTTTTTTGCCCAAGTGCAATACTTAGCATTTCTCCCTATTAAAATTCATCTTGTTTGTTTTGGCCCAGTTCTCTAATCTGTCAAGGTCGTTTTGAAGTGTGATCCTGTCCTCTGGGGTGTTAGCCACCCCTCCCAGTTTGGTGTCATCTGCAAATTTGATCAGGATGCCCTTGAGTCCATCATCCAAGTCGTTGATAAAGATGTTGAATAAGATGGGGCCCAAGACAGAACCCTGTGGCACCCCACTAGTCACTCTTCTCCAGGATGAAGAGGAACCATTGATGAGCACCCTTTGGGTTCGGTCAGACAGCCAGTTACAAATCCACTGAGTGGTAGCATAGTCAAGTCCGCATTTTACCAGCTTCTTTACAAGAATATCATGGGATATTCACATTTTACCATATGTGGTGGTCATGTAAGGTAATAAAAGCATTCTGGGAAATGATATATAATGAATTGAAAAAATGTTTAAAATAACTTTTATTTTAAAAAGAAGCTTTTTTATTAAGAATTGTAGGTACTGAGATTACAAAGGAGCAGGAAAGACTTTTGATGTACGTGACAACAGCTGCATGGATGCTACTAGCCCAGAGATGGAAAGAAGATAAAGTTCCTACCAGAGAGGAATGGCAAACCAAGCTGTTGGACTACGCCGAAATGGCAAAACTGACTGGAAAGCTCAGGAACCAAGAAGACAAAAACTTCAAGAAAAAATGGGGGGAAATTATGATTTATTTAGGAGACCACTGTAAGCAAATGAAAACATTAGCAGGAATTTAATAACACTTGTAATGTAACAATCACTATAGACAATATGGAGAGATACAAATATGGATTATGAAATAATATGCAATTGGAAATGTTGACAATAAGACCCATGGAGGGGAGGGTGGGAAGTCTGGAGAAATATCTAAATATGGATATGTATTTTGGTATTGTTATAACTTTACACTTGCAGGACCAGGCATCGGTCATCCCATACCCCAACTGAACAACTAAGAGACCTATGAGACTGGTTTTGGGGGTCAAAACAGGCCACAACTTTACTGAAGGTCTTTAAATTCTTCTGGACGACCTAACATGGCAGTAAAGCCTCTCCTCCTCCTAGAGAGCTGCAGAAGGAGAATACAGCCGTTCCCGTGCTTCGCAGGGGGCGTTCTGGCCCCTGCTTGCCATCACTGCTGCCGCACCACGCTTCCCGGTCAGTCTTCCAATCGGAGGGAAGCGCGGGGGCGGGGTTTAGCCGCTCAAATGCGGCCGCGGCAGCTCTTTCCCCTCATTGCAGTGCCGGCTTTCAATGGGTCACCCACCCACCCTTCCCTTTAGTTCATCGCTTCGTGCTTGACCTTGCTATAGACCTCTCGTTGGTCGCCTTGGTTGCCCAAGGGGCCTGGTAGGAGTTTTTACCCAATTGGCAAATTCGCACCGGCCACTTGATTTTTCACCTACCTCATAGCAAATTGTCACAACTTTCTGGTATTGGTGGTTAGGCATTGGAATATGTTGTTGGTGTGTGGAAGGGCAGGGTGTGGCCATCGCCTACCCCTTCACTTTATGGGTATTCCGTTAAGGGAATCCGGCGGTCGTGGATCCTGTCTGATGCCCTGCTGGTGGCTGGGGGCCATGGTACGACCCCCGGTGACATCAGGGGAGAGCTTACAGTTGTATTTGAATGAACAGGCTCCCCCTATTGGTGGTTAACCCTTGTTAGGCTCACCCCTCCCTGAGGGGGTGGAGTCAAGCTCTGCTGTTTATCCAGTGCCCAAGCCAATACCTCTCATATGCTGTAATCAATAAAGTTGTGGCCTTTTCTAGCCCATTAACCTACTACAGGTGAAACTCGAAAAATTAGAATATCATGGAAAAGTTCACTGATTTCAGGAATTCAACTTCCAAGGTGAAACTAATATATGAGATCGACTTATGACATGCAAAGCAAGATGTGCTTCCACTTCTCAAGGTCCAATCCTGCTCCATTCGCAATCTTTGTTTTGCAGATTTCCTTGAATATTCTAATTTTCTGAGATTGTTAATTTGGGGTTTTCATCAGCTGTATGCCATGACCATCACAATGATAACAAATCAAGGCAAAAATATCTCGCTTTGCATGTCACGAGTCTATCTCATATATTAGTTTCACCTTTTAAGTTGAATTACGGAAATCAAGGAACTTTTCCACAATATTCTAATTTTTCGAGTTTCACCTGTATACTGTGTCCTTGTGTCTTTCTTATCCCCAAGCTGGGGGGGGGGGAGGCGGGTCCTCTAATCACAATGCGGGTTTCCTGATTTAAAATGTCTCTTACCTCTTCTGACAACTGTCTCTCCCTCTATCCCGCTCTTTGTTGTGGCAATGCCACTACCGATCTTCATGAGGGGGTGGGGTTGCGGGCTCACGACACCTCCCACACTCCCGCGGGGCTGGCGTCAGCCTCGCGGTAATCAGGGATTCCCCAGTCACACCCCCGCGCGCCAGCCAATCGGCTGGCGGCAGGGGCGGGCCTTCCAGAGGCCACATAAGGTCGGGGCAGCCCTTGGCTCGCCCCTTTCCTTCCTTGCAGCGAGCGCCAATTCTCACCCACCCACCCCTTTAGGTTTGCCATCGACCTTGCTATGGGCTTCGGCTGGTCGCCGCTTGGGGCCAGGTAGGAATTTTTCCATTTGGCTAATTGGCTGGTTCGGGAGCCACTTGGTTTTTTCGCCTACCTCTTAGCAATTTGTCACAACTTCCTCGGTTTTGGCGGTAGGCATTGGCCGGGGTATTGTCATGCAAATGAGGTCGGGGGGGAGGAGCGCCATCACCTCCCTGAATGATTGAAGGGTAGTTCGTTAAAGGACTCCGAGGGGCGACGCCTCGTCCGAAACCTACGGAGGCTAGGGCCTAAAGCGCGCCCCCGAGCGGTAACCCCTCGGGGAGCGCCTAGGGATATGCATCTCGGGTAGCTCCCCCTGTTGGTGTTTAACCCTTCCCGGTTAGAACCGGATAGTCGGTTAGGGGCCAATGCCTAAAGCCAATACCTCTCTTACCTGTAATCAATAAAGTTGTGGCCATTTTCGCCCATTAACTTAAAATACTCGCGTCCTGTGTCTTTATTCATTTCTCCTGTGGGTTGGAGGGAATAGCCACGCAATACATTCAGAGGTAGGGGTTGACATTGAGCCACTTCCAAGAGGAACACAGCAAGCTTAGCAGCACGAAGGCAGAACAATGGCTACTGGCAGCAGAGCAGAAACAGAGGGACATGGTCTTTTTGAATATTATGTTGCTGGAAAGCAAGAGGGACCGCATAATAAAAATGGGAACCAGAAGAGAGGAGAATAGAGGACAACAAAAAGACAATTAAGCGGTCAAATGACAGCTCATTTGAGCTGGCTGCATTCATTATATTACATGGAGACCAGACCTCTTTTCTTGTTCCAGTTTCCTTCTCGTTCACTTCTGGTATTCCTCTCAATCCCAAATCATTTTAGATAGAGTTTCAAGCTTAACGACGACAACGACAAATTTAAGAATCATTTTTTTACACATACGTCTCAATGTAATTTACAGATATGTCATTAAAACAGCTAAAATAAGGTTTGTTTGTTTTTTCAATGTACAAAAAACTGAAAATTGGTTTTTAAAAACTGGTGGATCAATCAACTACAGCCCTGCAGGTGCTACTGACTACAACTTTCATCACTCCTTGAAATTTGCCATGCTGGCTGGAGCCGATTAGAAACTATAAGTTCAGTGACATCTCAGAGGTGTCCATATAACTGTCTAATCCTGTTGAGTTGGATGAGTTTCGGCCCAGTATACCTGAAGGAGCGTCTCCACCCCCATCGTTCAACCCGGACACTGAGGTCCAATTCTGAAGGTCTTCCAGCGGTTTCCTCACTGCGAGAAGTGAAGTTACAGGGAACCAGGCAGAGGGCCTTCTTGGTAGTGGCACCTGCCCTGTGGAACACCCTCCCATCATAATTCAAGGAAATAATCAACTATCTGACTTTTACATCTGTAGGCAGCCCTGTTTAGGGAAGTTTTTAATGTTTGATGTTTTATCATGTTTTTAATATTCTGTTGGGAGCTGCCCAGAGTGACTGGGGAAACCCAGTATAAATAAATAAATTTCTTCTTCTTCTTCTTCTTCTTCTTCTTCTTCTTCTTCTTCTTCTTCTTCAGGCTTAAACATGTGGACAAGGCCTTGTAAATGTGTTTGTGGGTAGGTGGGGTATTGCTTTGTTTCCATTTCCATTTTTGCTTTTGTTTTAGCATGTATTCTGTGCTCTCATTTTGTATTTTTATGCTTCGAGTCTTCCTGTGATCTATACAAATTTATAACATAGACAGATAGACAGATAGACAGATAGAGATAGAGATAGAGATAGAGATAGAGATAGAGATAGAGATAGAGATAATAGAGATGATAGAGATGATAGAGATGATATAGATAGAGATAGAGATAGAGATAGAGATAGAGATAGAGATAGATAGAGATAGAGATAGAGATAGAGATAGAGATAGAGATAGAGATAGAGATAGAGATAGAGATAGATACCCCCTGACCGTTAGGTCCAGTTGCGGACGACTCTAGGGGTTGCGGCGCTCATCTCGCTTTATTGGCCGAGGGAGCTGGTGCTTGTCTGCAAACAGCTTCCGGGTCATGTGGCCAGCGTAACTAAGCCACTTCTGGCGAACCAGAGCAGCACTTTTACCTTCCCGCCGGAGCGGTACCTATTTATCTACTTGCACTTTGATGTGCTTTTGAACTGCTAGGTTGGCAGGAGCTGAGACTGAACAACGGGAGCTCACCCCATCGTGGGGATTTGAACCGCCGACCTTCTGATCAGCAAGCCACAGTGCCACCCGCATCCTTATAGATATATATATATATAGAGAGAGAGAGAGAGAGAGATAGATAGATAGATAGATGATAGATAGATAGATAGATAGATAGATAGATAGATGATAGATAGATAGATAGATAGATAGATAGATAGATAGATAGAGATAGATAGAGGACCATAGATCAACTACTTCTGAACTAAAACAGCAATTCATGGATTAAGGATGTGTTAGTGAAAGCAAAACTTAAAAATCGGTAAGGCTGAGAATTAAAGGCTTCTGAACCTGTTTTGGTTCTGCTGCATTGTGGTCAAAGAGTTGGGGGGGCAATTTTAAGATTGCCTTTTCTTCTAAAAACGTGCTTTCATTTTCTTATCAAATTGCTTGTATTCTCTTGAAAATCTGAACGAATCTTTGTTCTATACAGATTTGTTTAAATGAAATCCATTGATTAGCTTAAGTAACCAGTTAAAGGTAATCAAAAGGAACCCGTCACAAATGCTGCGATCCAACGGGCACAGAGGAGCTAATGTGTCTAAAATGTTTGCTTAATTCTTTCAGGACCCTTTTACAGCATTCATTTGGGAATCATTGAGCAAGTGTAAAGTATCTCTTTGAATCCTGGCCAGCTGTTTGTTATCCCATTGGTTCTGGCTTGCTCTAAAAGAAATCTCTCTGCCCAGAAAACATTTCAGTTTGGCTTCTTTTCCACAATAAACAAACAAACAAACAAACAACACTTTAAAAAATGCTCATCTGTTAAAATATGTAAATCTCTACTTAAAAGTTACTCGATTAGCAACAGAAATAAGCAGTCATTGTGGCTTTATTTCAAAATGAAAAGAATTAACAGTTGCTCACAAGGGCAAGTGAGGGTCTTCCACCAAAATCTAATTTTCAGAGCTTTCCAAAAGGGGAAAAAAATGGGGTTTCTTTATACAACCAGCTTGTTGACTGCTGTTTCAGAAATGGGTGGGGGACAATGTTAGTTGGTTAAGAATTTGGCGCGCTGTTCAGAAATACAAGGTTTTCCTATTAAAAATACATCTTGATTTTCTTGCAACCCTTTGAAATTCTGCGATTGAATCCGAGCTAAAAAGGGCTAACTGACTCAAATGTCACCAGAGTTGCAAACACTGTGAGGCCTTAGACCTCCTGGGTTTTTTTCTCAGCTTTGCCCTCTTGTGCAATAGAGTGATAATGATACCGCCTTACTTGACAGGTTGCAAGCATGACTGTAAATGTGTTGTGAAGCACTTTGAACACTCAGAAAAGGTGCTGTATATGCTGCGAATCTTTCATAATGAGCTTTCAGATATCTGCAAGTCTGTCCACCTTTTCAGACCCTCCAAGTGTCCCGATTTTTCAGGGACACTCCTTGGTGTACAGAAGTTGTCCCAGTTTCTGATTTGATCCTGGAATATCCCACTTTTCCTTGTTGTCGTTGTTGTTGTTGTTGTTGTTTAGTCGTTTAGTCGTGGCTTACAGCATATCTGGGTGGCTTACAGCATATCTGTTGTTGTTGTTTAGTCGTGTCCGGCTCTTCGTGACCCTATGGACCAGAACATGCCAGGCACTCCTGTCTTCCACTGCCTCCCGCAGTTTGGTCAAACTCATGCTGGTAGCTTCGAGAATACTATCCAACCACCTTGTCTTTACAGCATTGAACTTTCCTTTCACTTCCAGGCATATCCGCAACTGAGCGACCTTTCGGCTTTGGCTCAGCCGCTTCATCAGCTCTGAATCTACTTGTACTTGTCCTCCACTCTTCCTCAGTAGCATGTTGGACGCCTTCCAACCTGAGGAGCTCATCTTCCAGAGTCATAACTTTTATATGCCTGTTGTCTTTGTCCATGGAGTTTTCTTGGCAGGGATACTGGAGTGGCTTGCCGGTTCCTCCTCCAGGTGGATCACGTTTGGTCAAAACTCTCCACTATGACCTGTCCATCTTGGATGCCCTGCTCGGCATAGTTCATAGCTTCTCTGAGTTATTCAAGCCCCTTCGCCACGGCAAGGCAGTGATCCATAGGGTGTTCCTATTTTCATTGGAGAAATGTTGGAAGCTATGGTAGGATGTCTCTATTGTCAACAGAAAAATATTGGTGGGTATGGAGTTATGTGAACCCTGAGCCAAGGAAATAAGTAACTATATAACCTTTAGAAGACGTCTGAAGGCAGCCCTGTATAGGGAAGTTTTTAATGTTTAATGTTTTATTAAGTTTTTGTGTATGTTGGAAGCCATGCAGAGTGACCAGGAAACTTGCCAAGATGGGTGGGGTAGAAATAATAAACTGATGATGGTAAAATAGGATTTCCCTATTTTCTTTGGAAAAATGTTGGAGGGTATGCCTTTTCCTTCTCCCATAAAAAAGCCTGGACACTGAGGTCCAGCTCCGAGGGCCTTCTGGTGGTTCCCTCCCTGCAAGAAGTGAGGTTACAGGGAACCAGGCAGAGGGCCTTCTCGGTAGTGGCACCCATCCTGTGGAATGCCCTCCCACCAGATGTCAAAGAGAACATCAACTACCAGATTTCTAGAAGACATCTGAAGGCAGCCCTGTTTAGGGAAGCTTTTAATGTTTGATGTATTACAGTATTTTAATATTTTACTGGGAGCCTCCCATAGTGGCTGGGGGAACCCAGCCAGATGAGCGTGGTATAAATAATAAATTATTATTATCAGTGCTTTTTTCTGGGGGGACACAGGGGAACACATACCCCTAAACATTTTGTGAATGTTTGGCCTCATTGAGGGGCAGTATTTCAACATGAGTAGGAAAATGAGAGTACCCCTAAACATTTTTTTTAGAAAAAAACACTTATTATTAATATTATTATAAAGAACAAAAGAGCATCAAGAAAAAACAGCATGGTCCAAACTGGATTTGAACACTGAACCATTCATTTCAGCATCTGTATGTTGATATGTGCTCAGTGCCTAACTAATAATGATAATACTTTATTATTTATACCCCGTCCATCTGGCTGGGCTTCCTCAGCCACTCTTGGCGGTTCCCAACCAAATATTAAAATATTAAAATAGTGGCGGGCGCCACTACTGAGAAGGCCTTCTGCCTGGTTCCCTGTAACTTGGCTTCTCGCAGTGAGGGAACCACCAGAAGGCCCTTGGCGCTGGACCTCAGTGTCCGGATAGAACGATGGGGGTGGAGGCGTTCCTTCAGATATACTGGACCAAGGCCATTTAGGGCTTTAAAGGTCAGCACCAACACATTGAATTGTGCTCGGAAACGTACTGGGAACCATTGTAAGTCTTTCAAGACCGGTGTTATGTGGTCTTGGCAGCCACTCCCAGTCACCAGTCTAGCTGCCGCATTCTGGATTAGTTGTAGTTTCCAGGTCACCTTCAAAGGTAGCCCCACGTAGAGCGCATTGCAGTAGTCCAAGCGGGAGATAACCAGAGCATGCACTACTCTGGCGAGACAGTCCGCGGGCAGATACGGTCTCAGCCTGCGTACCAGATGGAGCTGGTAAACAGCTGTCCTGGACACAGAGTTGACCTTTGCCTCCATGGACAGCTGTGAGTCCAAAATGACTCCCAGGCTGCGCACCTGGTCCTTCAGGGGCACAGTTACCCCATTCAGGTCCAGGGAGTCCTCCACACCTGCCCGTCTCCTGTCCCCCCAAAACAGTACATAACTAATGTATGCATTCTTGAATTGAAACAACAATCCTATTCTCTCTCTCAACTTTATTTTCAAGGGAGGGAGGGTTGCTTATTCTATTTATTTTGGTACATTTATATACCGCCTATTAACTTGGTCCTCCGGACAGTTCACAACATTATCAAAACAACAAACTTCAAGGTGCACTCAGGGTCATGCACATCAAAAGTGTTCTGAGCTCTTCCACAGACCCCTGGCTTCAGCAGTGAAAGAGATCTGTCCCTTATCTATCGGCAATTTCAAGCTCTGCTCCGGGGCTGATAACAAAAAAGACAGCAAACATTTTGGCCGATGACTGGGGGTGGGGTGGGGAATTGCATGCATTATCATCCACACAGCACAGATATATTTCATCTATTAATAATGCATGGGTTATGAATAAATAGCAAGTGACAATTTGGATGACTGCTGTTTTGGATGTTATAAACCATAACGTTTCTGTGCAAACAGTTCATGAATATAGAGAAGAAAGGAATTTAATGGAATGAATCAGTAGCAGCAGCAAAAAAAAAAAGAAAGAATTCAAGGGAGCTTGATTTGCACAGCACTGGGAAACACAGAAGGCTCTTCTCATATGAAAGGCAGGTTTCTGCTTTTCCACATGAATGCACATGGACAAAAGTCTCATTTGATGCTCAGGGATGGAACATAATTATTTCATTGTATTAATTTAGTCACACATGACATTATTTATATGTACAGTACCATCGACATGCCGAGGAAGGTAGCAAGGAAAAAAAAAAAGGAAGGAATGTCCCTTCCCAGGGAAACTTCCCTTCTCAATTTCAGCAGCGGAGGAAGCTATTCCTAGAGTGGCAATGCTCTGTTGATACATGCTAAACAGATAGCTGCCATCTGCACAGTCCTGCTGACCAGTTTTTCATCTTGCATGCTTAAAGTGCTGTGGGTGCCCAACCGCCCCCCAAATCTCCTTCCAGTGGTCCTGGTATACGTAAGGGATTCCAAATGTCCTCAAATTATTATTATTATTATTATTATTATTATTATTATTATTATATCTTTTTTTAAAAAGCAAAAAAAAAAAAAAAAGCAGAGACATCACCTTGCCAAAAAAGGTCCGTATAGTTAAAGCTATGGTTTTCCCAGTAGTGATGTATGGAAGTGAGAGCTGGACCATAAAGAAGGCTGATCGCCGAAGAATTGATGCTTTTGAATTATGGTGCTGGAGGAGACTCTTGAGAGCCCCATGGACTGCAAGAAGATCAAACCTATCCATTCTGAAGGAAATCAGCCCTGAGTGCTCACTGGAAGGACAGATCCTGAAGCTGAGGCTCCAATACTATGGCCACCTCATGAGAAGAGAAGACTCCCTGGAAAAGACCCTGATGTTGGGAAAGATGGAGGGCACAAGGAGAAGGGGACGACAGAGGACGAGATGGTTGGACAGTGTTCTCGAAGCTTCGAACATGAGTTTGACCAAACTGTGGGAGGCAGAGGAAGACAGGAGTGTCTGGCGCGCTCTGGTCCATGGGGTCACGAAGAGTTGGACACGACTAAACAATTAAACAACAACAAAATAATTTATTTCTTATGCCCTGCCCATCTGACCGGGCCTCCCCAGCCATTCTGGGCAGCTCCCAACACAATATTATGATAAAACATCAAACATTAAAAACTTCCCTTGAGATGTCTTCTAAAAGTCAGATAGTTGTTTATTTCCTTGACACCTGATGGGAGGGCCTTCCACAGGGCAGGCACCACTACCGAGAAGACCCTCTGCCTGGTTCCCTGTAACCTCATTTCTCGCAGTGAGGGAATTGCCAAAAAGCCCTTGGAGCTGGACCTCAGTTTCTGGGCTGAATGATGGGGATGGAGACGCTCCTTCAGGTATACTGAGTCAAGGCCATTTAGGGAGGAGGAGGCACACAAAGGAGGGCTTCAGAAGGTGATCTCAGAGTCTGGGTAGGTTCATGTGGAAAGAGGTTGTCCTTGAGGTATTGCGGTCCTGGGCCATTTAAGGCTTTATAGGTCAAACCAGCACTTTGAATTGGGCACAGAAACTAATTGGTAGCCAGTGCAGTCGGACCAGGATCAGTGTACTATGCTCAAACCGTCTTGCTCCAGTGAGCAACCTGGCTGCTGAATTCTGCACCAGCTGAAGTTTCTGAACCATCTTCAGAGGCAGCCCTACTTATAATGCATTGCTGTAACTAGAAGAAGAAGAAGAAGAAGAAGAAGAAGAAGAAGAAGAAGAAGAAGAAGAAGGAGAAGATGAAGAGGAAGGTGAAGAAGAAGAAGAAGAAGAAGAAGAAGAAGAAGAAGAAGAAGAAGAACAACAACAACAACAACAACAACAACAACAACAACGCACCCTGAACTCAGTGAGACTTTCTTATGAGTAAGCGTTTTTGGGCCTAGACTGCAAAGTATTGTAATGGATTAGCAGTTAGCACAATAGGTCCTTTGGAAATATGGCTTGCAACAAGCATTTGCAAGCAACTCGCATGCAAGGATTAATGACCAAAAACACATGGAATTTGTGTAATTTTAATTGGGTAAGGTGCATCATTTTCCCAAGCTTGATAAGGTCATTTGAGAAACAATTAGGTGGCACCATGGGGTAAATAAAGCAGGCACATGGAATAAATGATAGCTCACCTAACCTTTCTTAGCTCCTGTAATTGGGTACACATTATTCAAAGTTAAGCAAAAGGACACACGTAAATTGGACCCTCCACTGTGATATAGCTGCCACGAGACAAACGCGATAATGCCCGGGCTGGCGCATGGCTCACAAAACATGATATTATAGATCTCCTTCAGACCATTGACAGAGTTTGCAAATTGCATAACTTGCCTAATTCCTGCTTTGAGATAGTGTTCCTGCTCACTGCATAATGCTCATCAGTCTTTCAGAAACTGTCGCGGGTCGCTAACAATAGCTGTCATTGAGAAAATAATCCTAGGCAATTTTCTACCAGATAATTCAACCTACCGTGTTATCTTCTTCAGGGGAGTGAAAAGGCAACGCCAGGGGAGCTTAAACGGTGGCTTTACCCAGCGAAAGATTATTCCAGTTCTGAGGCAGCTCTGCTTAAAAAGGTTAGAAGCCTAGAAATACTCTACATTCCATCAACAGCGGAATGCGCTGATAATGGCAGAGTTTAAACAGCCGCTCCAATTATCATCAAATAGCATGTAAAAGTCTACTCCAAAGCTACCAAAGTCTATTAGCTTATCCTTCTCTCAAAGCCATGGTAGTGCTCTAGTTCCCTTCTGCTTCACAATGATACGGATTTGCATCCGTGAGAATCGGCAGACGGTACTTCGCTCTTATCAGTTGCTGGGGAAAATCATGAATTCAGAACTTTCCAAAACCTGACATGAAGCCTATTTAAAATTAGAAACTGACATGAAATCAATGTTTTGGACTTTGCCTGCTACTTAGAGAGAAGAGCCGTCTTCCATTCCTAGGGCGAGCCAGGCTGGTGGCCCCACGGCCCCGAGTGTGTCCTTTGGAAGAAGCACAGCGGCAGAAGGGGACCACCTGGTCCTGTGCCCTGCAAACAGAGGGACAGGCAGGTGGTAGGGCTCGGCGACATCCAGTATTCAACATTGTGATGCATTACCAGCTGAACATCACAATAAATGTCTGGAATAAGGATGAAACTGTGTAGGGCCTTCTCGGTAGTGGAAATAAAGAATTACACTACTTTTAGAAGACGTCTGAAGGCTTAAGAAGAGCGTGGAATGTATAAGAGCTTTGGAATGACACAGTTAAAAATGCCATCGCCATATTGGGAAGTTCTGTCGGAGGACTTAAGTCTGAGAGGAGAAATAGAGAAATAGAGCTGTTTTTATATTGTGGGTGAAACTCCTCAGTGGGACTTAAGAATGACAGTTCTGTAATTAATGATGGAAAGAGCGCTGTTATCTATGAAGGTGATGATATATGGAAACCATTTCGATTTGAGGATTGGAAGAATGGAAAATTCACACAGGATTATTATTGGTGTTTATCGGCTTAAGGAGACTATCAGAAGAGATCATAAAGAAAAAAGAGAAAATATATGAACAAGATGTGATGTGGAAACAACAAGATAAGACTGGATAGAAATATGAACTCTGTTTGACTGATTTGGATTGATTTGGACATTAACGCAGTAGCAAGAAGATGATCAGAATCCCCCTTCGGATCTTGAAATATGGGTCCCCCCAACAAAATTTAAAATTCGGCTTTGTAATTCGGAATTTATGTGATGTGATTTAATTTGATTTGATTGGCCGGTTAATAAAAAAAGAAGACATCTGAAGGCAGCCCTGTATCGGGAGGTTTTTCACGCTTGATGTTTTTATTATGTTTTTAGATATGCTGTACGCCACCCAGAGTGGCTGGGGAAACCCAGCCAGATGCGCAGGGCAAAATAAATAAATAAATAAATAAATAAATAAATGTACTAATGCAGGCCCTAGTTTTGGGCACAGAACAATCATTTCTATATTTTCATGGGCATTTTGACAGTATTTAAATATCTCATAATAGTAATAGTCACCAATTTTTAAAAAAATGACACATGATGTTACCTGATTTGAATATAGTTTCCTCCATTAGTTCTACTTACACTACCCATAGCAGACATCCTAGTTCCAAGTCAGCAGAAACATGTGATTTTGTGGCGTGAAATGAGATGGGCCCGATTCATCAACATTCACTGAGATAGGTAAAGGTAAAGGGCCCCCTGACCATTAGGTCCAATCGCGGACGACTCTGGGGTTGCAGTGCTCATCTCGCTTTATTGGCCGAGGGAGCCAGCGTACAGCTTCCGGGTCATGTGGCAAGCATGACTAAGCCGCTTCTGGCGAACCAGAGAAGCACACGGAAACGCCGTTTACCTTCCCGCCAGAGTGGTACCTATTTATCTACTTGCACTTTCGTATGCTTTCGAACTGCTAGGTTGGCAGGAGCAGGACCGAGCAATAGGAGCTCACCCTGTCACAGGGATTCGAACCGCTGACCTTCTGATCGGCAAGTCCTAGGCTCTGTGGTTTAACCCACAGCGCCACCCAAAACATGTGTCTTGGGACACCGTACTCTTGCGGGAGTGGGGACCTGGAAGGCGGGCGTCTCAGTTTTCCGCAGCAACATCAGAGGGCATGTGGACCAACCTCAGAATGCCTCTTTACCGACATTTCAAATTCACCAACTTTTGAGAATCTGCAATGGTGGCAGAAACAGCAGCTTCTCTCTTTGCTCCATAATCTTTGTTGTCACAGCAAAACAAATATGTTGATGGGCTGACATCACCACAGCCGAAAAGCTGACACCAGGGATCAGATGGTAGACCACTGAGAGACTACTGAGGATTGGCAACTTTCACTTTTGAAATCATGGGTATCAGTGAGCATCCTAAAGGATTTTTTACTTCCACACTTTAAGGACAAATAAATCTTGCTAGACAATATGTTGGCTGCAGGTTGGCAGGTATATTATTGTAAGAAGCAGGTGCTTCACCACTGTCATGGAAGCCACTTTGCATAATAGAATGCAGAAATAAAGACTCAGCATACAGCATAAGATCTGTTCTTCAGTGTAAATAAATTTAGCAGCCAGTTGGAGAGGTGTATTCTCAAGAGTACTACTATTTTGTATATTCAGCAAGCCATAAATCAGTTGGCTGTTCCTTTTCTGGCTGCAGAGAGCAAGTGAGTCACAGTCGGTCACGGGAACTTCACAAAGTAAATTTGAGTCACAAAGGCCTGAAAAACTTGGGACCCACATGATAAGTTCTGCCCATTAACCATATATATGGTCGCCAAGCAGAAGTCTGTTTTGGTCACCTATCTAGGACTGCAAACCTGCTTTCAGAGCTCTCAGCAGATCATGAGGAACAACTGGTGGGCTATCTTCACAAGTACCACAGTTTAAACCTGCGAAAGGTGTCCTTTCAATAGGGCCCTCAGGCCAAAGTTAAGAGATCAGGATCAGATAAGTTTGTTCCTCCAAATGCAAGAGAGGATAACCCCTTGACCCACCAAGCAAAACTCCCAGGATGCCATGCGGTGTCTTGGAGCAGAACATAAGCTTACATGGGGGTGAGTGGGTGAGGGTGAAAAGGTAAAGTGTTGAGGGTGCCTTGACTGCTCCTTTCCAGTTTGGCTTTAGGCAGGCTTCCTCAACCTCGGCCCTCCAGATGTTTTGAGACTACAGTTCCCATCATCCCTGACCACCGGTCCTGCTAGCTAGGGATCATGGGAGTTGTAGGCCAAAAACATCTGGAGGGCTAAGGTTGAGGAAGCCTGGCTTTGGGCTTGAAGATGAGACAGAAATAGCCTTGTTTACCCTGGGGGGGGGGGTTTCTATCTCGGGCTAAAATGTGAAGTTGGTCGAGAGGGATTTTTTTGATGTCTTGTGACTCTCATTCCATTCTCACACAGGAGGGATGAGGGGCCTGTGGCCCTTGCCTCAATTTCATGAAGGAGGCAAGAATTCGGGGAAATGGAGGAAAAGTTGGAGAGAAAGACAAAGGAGGTGCCTTTGGTTCTAGATCTGCTCATTTTGACCCTGGTTCCACAAGAATATATATTTTTTTTTATTTATTCTTTTCAGATTTATACATTTCACTAGTTTTACAATCATTTTGACATTTCAAAACTTGACTTCCTTCCCTCTCTTTCTGCAGTTCCTTATATTTGTTTTTAATATCTTCTGCATATCTAAATTAACTCAATTTGCTCGTTTATTCATCTACTTTAAGTATATACTCTTATAAAACTGCAGGTTATTACAACAATCCTGACAATGTTCTTATCTGTTTACAGTTTGTTGGTAAATATTCCATAAACCATTTCCATTCTATTATATTATTATATCATATTATTATTTTTCCGGTAAGTTTTGCGATTTCTGCATATTCCATATATTTTCGTATCCATTCTTCTTTTCCTGGGACTTCTTTTTCTTTCCATTTTTGGGCAAGTAACATTCTTGCCTCTGTACTTGCATACATGAATAAATTTCTATACAGTTTGGGTTGTTCTGTCCCTATAATTCCCAAAAGGAAAACTTCTGGGTTTTTTTAACAAATGTTATTTTAAACACCTTTTTCAATACATTATACGGTATATTATTTCCTAGTAAGCTTTAACCTTAATACAAGACCACCACATATGATATAAAGAACATTATTTCTCTTTACATTTCCAATACTTATTTGATTTGGCCAAAGCTCAGAAACTTCAGCTAACTCAAAATGCCATAGCACCTCTCAAAGAGGTTGCAGCCACATTCAGCCTGTAAAACATCAGGTGCACTGGCTGATAATTCCCAATTCAAGGGCTCTAAACCTTTCGTGGCCTAGACCCCTGCTACCTTAAGAGATTGCCTCTGCCTACATCAATCCCCAAACCAAATTCAGCCATCAAAGCAAGCATTGTTCATATTCCCTCACCACACAGGGTGAGCTCTGCAAGTGCAGCTTTCTTCCCATTGAAGTGCAGAGTGTTTGAGGACGCAGGGAAACCAAAATGCTTGTTTACAAAGCTATAGTATTACCAACCTTCCTGTATGCTTGTGAAACATGGACTACTCATCAACGCCATCTCCAACTTCTCAAAAGACTCCATCAACGGTGTCTCTGAAAAATTTAGCCTCTGCAAACTAGCCTGGCTGAGCTGGTTGAATGTGGGCCATTATGAAACAATGGCCAGACATGGTCTACGCATCAGAGACGTGTCTGTGCACAATAGAGGTTGCCAAGGTGATTGGGGGGGGGTGTATGACGTGGCAAAAAAAAAAAAAGTGCCCTTTCACAGGAGGCTTGGGTATTTTGGTGAAAGGTGTTCCAAGAAGGAGGAGAATGAGGCAGAACTCCGTGCAGCGCTGGCAGGAGAAGGCTGCACCGAGAAACTAGGAGCCATGGCTGAATCCAGCAGTTCCTTGCCCTGCATTTATCTATTTATCTCTATAGTAATTAAGGTCAGTGGCAGTTAAAAGTAAGTGAAACTCCATTGAGAAATGTTGCGAATGATTCTGAATTTCTTAATGAATTTCCTCTTGAATTTCTGATGATATTTAGCCTGAGCAGGGTCCTCCAAATCTGTTCAGAAGTTCAATTTAGGTTAATTCTCTGACTCATTGCTTCGACATTCAACATCAACTTCATTGGACTGGTCATGTTGTGCAGATGTCTGATGATCGTCTTGCGAAGCAACTACTCTATTCCGAACTTAAAAATGCAAAGCACAGTGCTGGTGGTGAATGAAAGAGGTTCAAAGACTGTCTCAAGGTAAGTCATTAAAAAGTAGTATAAACACCGACAACTGGAAAATAATGGCCTGCAAGTGCTCTGTTATGTACTGAGTTGAATAGGATCCAAAATGCAGCAGTCTGATTGGTCCTAGAACAATAGGATTCAGAATGCAGCAGTCTGATTGGTCCTAGAACAATAGGGTCCAGAATGCAGCAGTCTGATTGGTCCACAGAAGCCACCCAATCCAACTCCAGATGGAAGTGAATCCACAACCTGATTGGTCTACAGGTGAATCCCAGAATTAGCCAATCACATGGGGCCCATTGTGTAAATAATGTATATAAAGCAGACATTCTGGGGGAACTCCCATTCCTCCTCACCACTATGAGCTGAATATAGAGCATGAAATCCACTCTCGACTCTGAGTATATTTCATGCTCCAATTGGAGAACAGCCTTTACCAAAGGTGTCATGGGCTTTGAAGATGCTGGAACTCAGGATGAAAGGGAGAAATGTGCTAAGAGGAAGGCACGCTTGGCAAACCCTCACCGTGATCAACTCCCACTTGGAAACCTATGTCCCCACTGTGGAAGGACATGTGGATCCAGAATTGGCCCCCACAGTCACTTACGGACTCACTGTTAAGACTGTGTTCATGGAAGGAAATCTTACTCAGCTACAAGTGATCGCCAAAAAAGAGGAAGAAAGAAGAAGAACTGCAGTTAGAAACAGAGTATTTTCTCCATAGCTATGAAGTAATACCTTCTCACCAGAGAGGTGTGCAGCTCCCCCTTTCCGGGGGCATTTGTAAGGGGTTGTAGAGCGCACATTGGGCAGGGTGCTGGCCTTTAGCCTTCCTGGCTAACTATACTTTTTCCCATTTGAATCACACTTTTAAAGTTTTTGCATTTGATTTTATATTCTGCCTTAACAGTTTATCATCTGCTTACAATGACTGTTGAAAGCTGCCTTGAGCCTCGCAAAGAAACATTTTCAACAGCATCTTCTCAGCTTAGCACCCGAATGCCAAACTTTCTCCCTTGCCATGCCCACGCGGCTGTTTCCATTTGATCTTGCAGGCCTGTTCTTTTCTTTTATGGGCAAAACACAGGCTTCTCTTTTTGGCAAGAGCCAATGCTTTTGTGCAGCTCTGCTCTTGAAAAGGCAGGAATTTGCTACTAACCCGACATCACAAAGTGGAAAGAAAGAAGAGAAGAGAAGGCTATCTCTGCTAGAGTACTCGGCATAAAGAGACCAGAGATGGGCAATCTGTGGCCCTGAAGATGTTGCTGGACTCCAAATCCCATAGCTAATAGTCAGCCATGGTGGGAGATCATAGAATCTTAAAGTTGGAAGGGACCCCAAGGTTCAACTAGTTCAACTCCCTGCAATGCAGGAACCTCAACTACTGTATTTTTCGCTCTATAAGACACACCTTTTTCCTCCTTAAAAGTAAGGGGAAATGTCTGTGCATCTTATGGAGAGAATGTGTGGTTGATCACTGGCTCCCTTTCTGGCCTTGCCCCCTTGCCCATTGTTGAATGTTCTGCAGACGGAAGCTGTTTGCTTCCCCAGCGACCTGTGACTGACTGATTAGATTATCTGTCTGGGAACCGTAGAAATGGCTCCCTTTCCTTTCCTAAAGAAGCTGCAGAACTGTGAGTTGAACCCCATAAAAAACAGGATTTTTTCCCCCTTTGCAAAGTAAGCTCAACAACTTTGAGCTGACCCTCAAAAAAATGGGACCTGTCCCCTTTGCAAAAGAAACTGCACAACTTTGAGCTGATTTCAAAAAAAAATGGGGCTTGTCCCCTTTGCAAAAAAAGCTGCACAACTATGAGCTGATCCCCACAAAAACAAGGCTTTTCCCCTTTGCAAAAGAAACTGATCCTCAAAAAGGGGGGTTTTCCCCTTTGCAAAAGAAGCTGATCCTCAAAAAATGGGGCTTTCCCACTTTGCAAAAGAAGCTGCACAACTGTGAGCTGATCCCCCCAAAAACGGGGCTTTCCCCCTTTCCTCCTCTAAAAACTAGGTGCGTCTTATGGTCTGGTGCGTCTTATGGAGCGAAAAATATGGTGAATTGTATGGAACACATGGCCATCCAACCTCTGCTCTAAACGTTCCAAGGAAAGGGAGTCCACCACCTCCTGAGGGAGTCCATTCTACTTCCAAGCAGTTCTTACTGTCAGAAAGTTATTTGTGATGTTGTCGGAATCTCCTGCCTTGGAACTTGAAGCCATTGGTTCGAGTTCTAACCTCCAGAGCAGGAGAAAACAAGATATGTTGCAAAACAACTGGAGTGCCCCCAGTTCCCCATTCTTAGCTTAAACCTACAAGGTCTTATCAGAGAAATAACTCCATTTTCTAGCTTAATTTGCAAATAATATGCAGTTGTACCTTGGAAGTTGAATGGAATCCATTCCCTAAGTCCGTTCGACTTCCATAGTGTTCAGCTTCCAAAGCGTGGCTTCCGATTGACTGCAGGAGCATCCTGCAGCCAATCAGAAGCTGCAGAAGCAACACCGGACATTCAGCTTCCAAAAATCGTTCGAAAACCGGAACAATCACTTCCAGGTTTTGATCGTTCAGCAGCCGAAATGTTCGAGTTCAAAGGCATTCAGTTTCCGAGGTTCCACTGTATTTGGAACCTAGCTCGTGCGGTATAAATGCTTTAGTTTTTTCGATTAACCGCATTTATTTTTTTTAGGAAATACAAATTTGGAAAGGGTAAAGAAATCAAGAATGCATGTGGGTGTGCATGCGCATGCAAAGGATTTAATCAGTGCCTTGGGATATCTTCAAGGTGAACATTTTTGACCATGAGAGTTTGCAAAGTTACAAGAATCATAACCTCCACATTGTTTTCATCCAAACCCCACAATTGCAAAATGTCATCAGTGATACCGCAAAGTCCGTTTGAAATGATGCCCTTTAGCACAGATAAAGCCAGGTTGCCAGATGCTGTCTTTTTCGCAATTCCCTTGAGCCAGAAATGCTGAACGTGAGGGATGCTTTTCTTGTCAAGCTGTTGAGCACAGCCTAAAGCAGCTCTGCATTATTCCAGAAAACAAAGTGGCCTCAAGCCAGCCCAAGGGAACATGATCAGATCCAATGCGCAGAGCCCTGCTGTAGAGCCCATTAATTTCGTATGGGTGCGCACTCATCCACATGGAAGCCAGGAAGGCTTAGTAAACTACTCCTTCGCTCGTCATCAGAAATTGCTAAAGTGCCAGAGGAGAGAGAGAGAACAAATTATGTTAATTGCATTTATAGAAAGGAAAAGAAATGTTTCAGCCAAACTGAACAATGTCCTTGTGCGGCTACAGGAGTCAAACTCAACCTGCAAATATATTTAGCAACCATATTAGCGTATCCCAACGCACTGAGCATCACCGGCTATGTGGACCACCATCCCTCATGCACACCCCATGAAGGCTCTTCTCCACCGACTGTTTACTATATTTGACAGTCACCTGTCCTACAGCACTGATTCCTTCCAGCTAATGGTTAGCTTTGGAAACATAATGATCCTAAACCCTCACTTCAGCTGCAGTATGTGAAAATAGCACACTGTACTCAATATCGTTCCTTAACATGCATCTGCATGCACACACATTCTAACTACAGATGATAATAAAAATGCATGGGATGCGGGTGGTGCTGTGGTCTAAACCACTGAGCCTCTTGGGTTTGCCGATCAGATGGTCGGCGGTTTGAATCCATTCGACGGGATGAGCTCCCATTGCTCTGTCCCAGCTCCTGTCAACCTAGCAGTTTGAAAGCATGCCAGCGCAAGTAGATAAATAGGTACTGCTGTGGCGGGAAGGTAAACGGCATTTCCATGCTCTCTGGTTTCCATCACGGTATTCCATTGCACCAGAAGTGGTTTAGTCATGCTGGCCACATGACCCGGAAAGCTATCTGTGGACAAACACCGGCTCCCTTGGCCTGAAAGCAAGATGAACGCTGCAACCCATAGTCACATTTGACTGGACTTAACCATCCAGGGGTCCTTTACGTTTTTACATAATAACAACAATAATAACAATAATAATTTTATTATTTATACCCTGACCATCTGGCTGGGTTTCTTGTCTAATGCTGCCATCAGTGAAGATGACAGCATGGGTCTTCTGCTCCTTGCCCCTCCTCACCTCAAATCCTCTCAACATTGTTGTTGTTTGGTCATTTAGTCGTGTCCGACTCTTCGTGACCCCATGGACCAGAGCACACCAGGCACTTCTGTCTTCCACTGCCTCCCACAGTTGAGTCAAACTCATGCTGGTAGCTTCGAGAACACTATCCAATCATCTCATCCTCTGTCGTCCCCTTCTCCTTGTGCCCTCCATCTTTCCCAACATCAGGGTCTTTTCTTCTCTTCTCATGAGGTGTCCAAAGTATTGGAGCCTCAGCTTCATGATCTGTCCTTCCAGTGAGCACTCAGGGCTGATTTCCTTCAGAATGGATAGGTTTGATCTTCTTGCAGTCCATGGGACTCTCAAGAGTCTCCTTCAGCACCATAATTCAAAAGCATCAATTCTTTAGCTATCAGCCTTCTTTATGGTCTAACTCTCACTTCCATACATCACTACTGGGAAAACCATAGCTTTAACTATATGGACCTCTCAACATTAGGCTTTAGTTTAAAATGCCAGAGGAGGAGAGGGAGAGGGAGAGGGAGAGGGAGAGGGAGGGAAAGTAGAAAGCTTAGCCAAGAGAGTGAACTGCATTCAATGGATCATGGCCACACATGACCTCTGCTTGTGTAAATGTTCCCACCCACACTGTGTCAAACTAGTTCAGCCCCTGCTCTGCTCCCTGAGACTCTTAATCTCAGGGTTGCAGGTTTGAGCCCCATGATGAGCAAAAAGATTCCTGCGTCGTAGGGGGTTGCACTAGATGGCCCTTGTGTTCCCTTCCAACCCTACAATTTTATGATGGGGGGGGGAGGAATAGCACCCAGCCACCTCCAAGGCTCCCCCTCCTAACATGCATGGCAGAGCAAAATGCATCTGTTCCTATTCTAGTGGGTTTCCTCTCCCAGAACATTGGACTAGGGCAGCAGTTATCAACCTGTGGGTCCCCAGATGTTGTTGGACTACAACTCCTATCATCCCTGAGCTCTGGCTTTGCTAGCCAGGGAGGATGGGAGTTGTAGTTCAACAACATCTGGGGACCCACAGGTTGAGAAAGGATGGACTAGGGGGTTCGACTCGATGACTCTCTGCGTTGCTTCCAACTCTACAGTTCTATAGTTAGGAGATACATGCTGAAACATCCACCTGAAATGTGTTGATTTGTAGAGACAGGGATGGAGTGGGTCGTGTGTGTGTTGGCTGTTCCAAACAAAGGTAAGTTTTGCATTAGGTTTTCTGTTCTAAAATAAAAAAGCAGGTTGTTGGCATCCATCTGTTTTGAGAGACAGTGGAGTGTGCCTCCAGGGATGAAGCCAAACCGCTGTGTCAGCAGCACTGAAGTGACGTCCTCAGGGCGCAAGCCTGGCCAATGTGTCTGGAGGTCCTGGGCTGCCCAGATGACAACAACAACAACAACAACAACAACAACAATAAATTTTATTTATACCCCGCCCTCCCCAGCCAAGGCCAGGCTCAGGGCAGCTAACAACCAATAATAAAAACAAGTTGAATGAATACAACTTAAAAACAAGATTAAAATACAACATTAAAACATTAAAATGCAGCCTCATCACAGGAGGAAAAAGGAAAAAAGAAAGAGGGAGAGGGAATCAGATTGACTCCAAGCCAAAGGCCAGGTGGAACAACTCTGTCTTACAGGCCCTGCG
The DNA here is from genome assembly GCF_951804945.1 of Podarcis cretensis. Lineage (NCBI taxonomy): Eukaryota > Metazoa > Chordata > Lepidosauria > Squamata > Lacertidae > Podarcis > Podarcis cretensis. The sequence goes on from NC_137178.1 coordinate 67,821,874, forward strand.
GAAAGAAATCAGATCCTGCAGGGCCCTGGTCTCATGAGACAGAGCGTTCCACCAGGCCAGAGCCAGTGTTGAAAAAGCTCTGGCTCTGGTTGAGGCTAATCTAACTTCCTTAGGGCCCGGGACCACTAGAGTGTTGCTATTTATGGACCTTAAGGTCCTCCGTGGGGCATACCGTCCCATAGGTACGAGGGTCCTAGGGCTAGACACACACACACACTCCAGCCTCACAGATATGGTCCAAAGGAAAGCGGAGCAATACATTTTTATTTTATTTTTTAATAAATATTTATTAAAGTTTTTAACAAAATACAACAAAATACAACAAAAAAGAAAAAACACAAAACAGAAAAATACACAAAACACAAAAAATAGATAACAATAAAAAAGAAAGAAAAAATCCATTATTCTTTTTCTAACTTTAAAGCTCATATCCTTATTTTCTTGACCTCCTCACACCTCCCCTTTTTGTATTCCCATTTACATAATCAAATCAGCAAATCCTTACCCTCTTTCCTTTTATCATCTTTAACTTTGTTCCTTAACATATCACAAATCGAGTGTTTTCATCCATAAATTCATTTTTGCATACTCTTTCTAACTTTGTCACTAATGCCACTTATTTTAATCCAACATCATTTTAGCATTCATAAATTTTGCACTGTTTCTGTAAATAGTCTTTAAATTTCTTCCAGTCCTCTTCCACCAGCTCTTCTCCCAGGTCTCGGATTCTGCCAGTCATTTCCGCCAGTTCCATGTATTCCATTACTTTCATCTGCCATTCTTCCAGAGTGGGTAGATCCTGTGTCTTCCAATACTTTGTGATGAGTATTCTTGCTGCTGTTGTTGCGAACATAAAAAAGGTTCTATCCTTCTTTGGCACCAATTGGCCGACCATGCCCAGTAGAAAGGCCTCTGGTTTCTTCAGGAAGGTGTACTTAAACACCTTTTTCATTTCATTATAGATCATTTCCCAGAAAGCCTTAATCTTTGGGCACGTCCACCAAAGGTGAAAGAATGTACCTTCAGTCTCTTTACATTTCCAACATTTATTATCGGGCAAATGATAAATTTTTGCAAGCTTGACTGGGGTCATGTACCACCTGTAGATCATTTTCATAATATTCTCTCTTAAGGCATTACATGCCGTAAACTTCATACCGGTGGTCCACAACTGTTCCCAGTCCGCAAACATGATATTATGACCAATATCTTGTGCCCATTTAATCATAGATGATTTAACCGTTTCATCCTGTGGAGCAATACATTTAGCACCAGCTTGGCTGTAGGAGCTGTCAGACGAAGGCAAACAAGATGCCATCCAACCATCTTAGGAACTCTACTCTGGATTAGTGTAGGATTTACTCCTTAGGCTTTTCTTCTTCTCCTAAAGATGTCCTACAAGGCAGCAGAGGCTTAGGACCAGAGTTTTCCTTCTCCTGGATAGGCTACCTTCCCAGGTTGATGAGTCCCATCTGCCCCTCATTTCCTTCTCCATCATGAGGAGAAATCGCCTTCTTGACTGTTGGAATCACTATTGGTCTTGTCTGCTCAATCGGCCAAAACTGGCAGGGGAAGCCCCTAAATCACCAAGGGTTTGAGACCCATCAATGACCTTCATTTGATTCAGCAAGCCAGTCGAAGCCATTCCCGGGGTGTGGCTGCTGTAGTACCTCTGATGAGGGACACAATTAAAACAATGGATACTGTGAAGAAAATAGTGGAGGAAATGAGGTATGTATTAGAAAAATAGCAAGTTTCAAAGCCTCGTGATATCAGCCGCTAATGGAAAACCCAAAATATTGTTAAATGGGTCTTTATTTAATAGATAGCAATTGCAAGCTGCAATTTGCAAGCTGTAGTTGCAGATGGCAATATTTTCACATTCTTTTTCAATGGTCGACTATGGTAGTTACTGTGGGGATCAGCTGACAATGAAATGACAACTGCAAAAGATATGCTTGTGAGTATACCGAACTGTTAGATTGTTCCAAGGATGTTCCAAGCGTGAAAGCTACCTACTTTGAATACACACAATGCAAATATTTAGAGAGTGCAAGAGTGGAAAGAGGCTCGCAGACATCATTCCGTTCATTTGGCATTTAAAACACAATTGAATACCAAGCACAGCAGACAGCTGAAAAGTGAAGAAGCTTTTTAAATACTACTTTAAGAGCAATTCATTTTCCAATTAAGAAAAAACTTAGAAGCTCGGAAATATATTCTCTTAACGGAAAAGAAACATTCTGTCACGAAAAAGAACAGAATTGTGAATGGGAACAAGCGAAAGAATATGTGAAACTGGCAGAAAATATTGGAGGATTAGTAATCATAGTTTTGTCTCAATCATGGATATGAGCGAAAACTGTATTGAGATGATTGTTAGATGATGCATCTCTACAGGTTAAATGAAATCGACCGCCATTTACAACCCAAAGTGGTAGACATGTCAAAAGAGTTTGGTTTGGTTTTGAACCTATTTGGTGAGTTTGTACAGGAGGGTGGAGGTTAAAACTGCAATGGGAAAGATATTAGGATAGCCTAAACGACTGGATATATCGTGGTTTGTTTGTTCTTTCTTTCTTTCTCGTATATTAATTTTCACAAAAACAAAAACATTACTTTTAAGAAGAAGAAAAACCCAATAAAATAAAACATTTAAAACAACTATCTATACAATCCATATTAAATCCACAGTATGGAATTACTTGAATTATGGGATTACTTCCCTCCCCCGCCTCCCTTGGTTCCTTTATAATATTTTCATTCACGCATGTCAATAAAATCTTTATCTCTGATTACGGTACTTCCAATTTTTGTACATTGTCTAAATATTACAAGTGTGTGTGTTTTTTTAATCCTGCTAATGTAGTAACTTGTGTACATTGCTTTTGTAAATATGCAATAAACATTTCCCATTCTTTTAAAAATTTGTTTTCACCTTGATTTCTACGTTTCCCAGTTAATTTAGCCATTTCAGCATACTCCATTCACTTAATTGTGGTTTGCTCTTAAGCATATTGATGATACAATAGCAAGTAGTCACAGAGTGCTCATGTCCTAACTGGCCACAGCAACCGATATAAGTCGTGCTCGATTCTGGATGCAACCAAAGATGCCTCATAGACACATTACATTTGATACATTAAGGTACTACTCAAAAGCAGCATGTATCAGGTGGATATAGATCACCTGCTATATACAGTATGTGCTAATAGAAACATGGCAGAGATTAGACATTCTCGGAAGGTACTGGACTTGTATTTTTGAGCAACTTGAACATTAATTTAATATATTCTGGTGAGCGAAGAATATGAGAAAAGAAACAATATATACAATATACAATAATGAAGTTTGCCTCCAATTTTAATTGAGAAAACAAGTGCACTTTGATGCTCAGAACTTGGGAAAGACTGGTTTCAGAAGAAGCTGCATCATGTCAATACACCCACAAACATATTATTAATTATTCCAGGTGATAGATTTTTAAAAAATTTATTACACCACGGCTTATTTCCTCCAAACACATGCATCCATCCTGTTGTTAAACAACTCATTCATATTAGTTTTGAAGGGGCAGGAAGGATTAGAGGAGCAATTATTTAACACTGCCCACTTAAGAGCGTTACAGAAAAGCTTTAAATAATGCATTCTGCAGTGCCATCTAGGGGATTTTAAAACACGGAGAGACCTATTCATCGGAGAGAAGGAACAATAAAGGCTAAATAAAGCGGTTGCGATTCCCGAGCATCCTGTGGATTCTGGGGTAATGTTTGATTTTACTGTAGGGATATCTGCGCAAGGTCATATCTGGCATTGCAATTTTAAAACCAGGAGATGCATTGAGCCATAGTCAGGCTTAATAGACCAATACTTCACAAATGTAACCTTGAGGTAGGGAAGGTTTTTCCTGATAAAAACCAGCGTACTGCAGAAACGTGGATGTACTAGAAATTTTTCGCTGGAGGCTTTTATTAGATACCATGAAATATACGGCCTCTTTATATGTTATATGCAGGCATTCTTCCATCCTTTGATCCCATGCTTCTGCATGGCCCCTTTGGAGGGGCCAACAGTGTGAAAAAGATCTGTGCAATTTGCCCTATTCATGTGGTTCTGGATTTTCAAGTGCCACTACAGCTCTGCGGGACAAATTTTACAAAAATGGCTCCCACATCACACACAAACAAAAATGGATCCCAGATTGAAGAGGCCATGCTTGAAGGTTTTTGGTTCAGAAAAAATACAGTGGTACCTTGGTTCTCAAACTTAAGACCGTTCCAAAACCAAGGTGCACTTTCCCATAGAAATTAATGCAAAACGAATTAATCCGTTCCAGGCTTTTAAAAGCAACCCCTAAAACAGCAATTTAACATGAATTTTACGAGCTAACGAGACCATTGATCCATAAAACGAAAGCAATAATCAATGTACTGTACTATACTATAAAATAAATAAGACAGTATTGTAGAATAGAACAGGCATGTCCAACTTCAAGTAGGCTGTTTGCCCCGAGGGGGCAGGGGTGAGTGGGCATGTAACTCTGTCTCCCCCCCCCCAGCCAACCCTTTCTCTCCTCCCCCCCCCCAGCAGCTCTCTCTCTTTCTCTCTCTCTCCTCAAACCAGTTGGGCTGTGAAACTCTCCTCAGAACACTGCAATTACTATAAAGGTAAAGGGACCCCTGACTACTAGGTCCACTTGTGACCGACTCTGGGGTTGCGGTGCTCATCTTGCTTTATTGGCCGAGGGAGCTGGCATACAGCTTCCGGGTCATGTGGCCAGCATGACTAAGCCGCTTCTGGCAAACCAGAGCAGCGCACGGAAACGCCGTTTACCTTCCCGCTGGAGTGGTACCTATTTATCTACTTGCACTTTGACATGCTTTTGAACTGCTAGGTTGGCAGGAGCAGGGACCAAGCAACAGCAGCTCACCCCGTCGTGGGGATTCGAACCGCCGACCTTCTGATCGGCAAGCCCTAGGCTCTGTGGTTTAACCCACAGCGCCACCCGCGTCCCGCAATTACTATGGGGGGACACAAATTAGCAGCGCAACAGTAAAGATGGAAAGGGAAGCCTTCAATTACTATAGGGAAAACACAAATTAGCAGCACAACAATAAAAACGGAAGCTCAGGACTTAAAACAGAGCACGTTCGACTTCCGAGGCAAAGTTCACAAACCAGAACACCTACTTCCGGGTTTTGCAGCGTTCGAATTCCAAGTTGTTTGTGAACTAAGCTGTTCGAAAACCAAGGTACCGCTGTAAAATAATTTGATTCCAGTGAAAGGCTTTACAGATTGTCAGATCAAAGAGGCTGAGTAAGTGAAAAATGTAATTTCTGCATTTGGACTGCAGACCCATAAAAGCTGTTTAGTTGCTCCTTTATACATATTATTAAAACATTTATTTCCTTACGTCTGACTGAAATAACAAGTCACTTCAGTGAGTAACTGCTTCCCAGGAACGTGTCAGTTAGTTTGTTTTTATTTTTCATTTTATTGCTCATTTAACGGAATACATTCTAATCTCCACACTTCAGTTTCCTACATGATTAATACCGCAATGTTAAAAGAGATACTGGAATGCAAAATTGACGCATCTGCAGAATAATTATATTTCCTGTCCCAGCCAATGAAGTGCATGATGGGAGAATATTGCAGCTTAATCAAAACAATTGCGCGTCGAGGTCCCCAAGCCACCCCCCCCCCCAATAACTCACAACGGAAACATAATTTTTGTTTAAGGTTTTTGGCATGATTTTGGCCACAACTTTATTTAATTACAAAACCATGAGTGGTTGTTTAGGCATTGGTTAAGACTATCTGTCTCCCTCCCCCACCCCGGCCTGGGGACAGAACTGACTTCCGGGCACCACCGAAAGCCAGTGAGGGAAAACAAGTCGGGGAGAATTGGAGCTGAGTCACAGGCCCTCAATTCTCACCTGCATGCTCCCCGAAGGCTTGCCGGCCCTAGTCCCATTCCAGGGATTGGATGAAAAGATGGCAAGCTCCAGGATTCCTTTAACGGAATTCCCTTTCCGCAGCAACCATGGAGGGACAGGCCCAGCCTATCCTAACCCCTCCTCCACCAATTTATAACCAATGCCTAACCGCAACCTTACAAGTTGTGATGATTTGCTACGCAGTAGGCAAAAACCAGCCAATCTGCCAGATGGACAAAATTCCTACCAGGCCCCTGCCCCAACAGCAGACAACCCTATTGTTAGGTTGTGGGTGAACATATCAGACGACACAGCGATTCTTCAATCATCTCTTGTTTATTCACAGGCCAGGACAGAACTGAACTGAAGGGTTCAGTCAGCCTGCTTATATAGAGCTCCAGTACAACGTTACTGTAACAACTTTCTAAAACTATCCAATCACTGAACGTCACTTTCGATCCCTTATTTGCATAACTATTTACAGTATCCCCCTGCTGGCCCAGGATGAGAACTTCAGTACATAACACCCATGATAGGCATAGCAAGGTCAACGCAACAACCCCTTACTCTAGGGCGGGTGGGCGGGTGATCTGTTGCACGCAGCAAAGAGAAAGCTCCAGGCTGCGTGCAGAGTATTTAAACATTTTACCCCTCCCACCAAAATTGCAACATAACTTTTGCCCCAGCAACCCAGCAAACCAATCGCTGCCCCAGGCCATCTTAGAGAACCTGCCTGGCAACAGAGCAACCTGCCTGCTCAGCAGACCCAACCGCAACACGTGCTCTCCATGAAGGAGAACACGCTTTGTATGATTTACCTTTTTTTAAAAAAAAACATACTTTTATGTATTCTGTTCCTCTAAGCATGCTGGGTCTTGGTTTATAACAGAGGCGACTAATGTTGAGTTTTGTGGTTTGATCTGCCTTCCTGGCCCCAACACTTCAATTCTGGAAGCAGGGCAGGGGGAAAGGCAGAGCTCAGTGCTCCAATGTGGATGCAAATTGCATCCCACCCCCTGTTAATGCAGCTGTGGGAGGGTTCACTGTACTTCTAAAAGGGTTAAAGGGTTAGCCAGTTCCGGTCTATATGTACATGGGGTGCTTAGGGGTGCAAGCAATACACACTGCTTTCATTTCCAACATGAAAGGAAAGCATTCTTGGTAGCACACAAGCATTCCAAAAAACAAAAACAAGCTTCTGGACATTTATTGCATGCCTGCAAAAAAAAAAAAAGATGGTTTTTATCTTAGTCCAATTTCAAGACAAGGGGAAAGATAGCAATAGCCCAACCTGCTCAGAGAGCCTGTTAATCTTGTAATTGCTTTGGAGAAAACAAAAACAAAACAAAAAAGATGATGAGAAATAGTGTGACGTGCTGCGAAATAGCAAGTTGTCATACGATGATGGTCTAAACGTATTTATAGGTTGAACTAGCCAATTGTCGCATCTGTGGTGTTTAATTGAAAAGGAGCAACAGGGAAAAAATATGCAAGAACTGTACGTTGATAGTTGAATTATTCAGTTATTTTGTGAGCTGTCTTGACTCCATGAGCTTCCTTCCGCCCCTGCTTCCAGGAACCAGGATGCTGGAATGAACCACTTGCAACACAGATGCAAAGTGGTACCTTGGTTCTCAAATTTAATCCGTTCCGGAAGTCCGTTCCAAAACCAAAGCGTTCCAAAACCAAGGTGCGCTTTCCCATAGAAAGTAATGCAAAACAGATCAATCCGTTCCAGACTTTTAAAAACAACCCCTAAAACAGCAATTTAACATGGATTTTACTATCTAACGAGACCAGTGATCCATAAAATGAAAGCAATAAACAATGTACTGCAGCCGCACAATCAATCAATCAATCAATCAGTAGCTGAACTGGGTTCCACACAGTCACAAAAAAAGAGCTGCAAAAACAAAAAAGTAAAATAAAAAGCAAAAACAGACAGACCTCAGTGTAATGCTCAAAATGGAAGCGTGACACTCAAACTGGAAGCGTAACACTCAAAATGGAGCACTTTCGGCTTCCAAAAAAAGTTCGCAAACCAGAACACTTACTTCCAGATTTGCAGTGTTTGGGTTCCAAGTTGTTTGAGTACCAAGTACCAAGGCGTTTGAGAACCAAGGTACCACTGTGTGTGTGTGTGTGGCATAGGCAACCTTTGGCCCTCCAGATTTTTTGGCCTACAAGTCCCATGATCCTTAGCTAACAGGACCAGTGGTCAGGGATGATGGGAATTGTAGTCCAAAACATCTGGAGAGCCGAAGGTTGCCTATGCCTGGTGTATGGGAAAGAGGAGAGGGAGGTGGCTACTCAGATATGAAACACAATCTGACCACGCCATTAAAAGGTAAAGGTAAAGGGTAAAGGGACCCCTGACCATTAGGTCCAGTCATGACCAACTCTGGGGTTGCAGCACTCATCTCGTTTTATTGGCCGAGGGAGCCGGTGTACAGTCATGTGGCCAGCATGACTAAGCCGCTTCTGGCGAACCAGAGCAGCGCATGGAAACACCTTTTACCTTCCCGCCTATTTATCTACTTGCACTTTGACATGCTTTTGAACTGCTAGGTTGGCAGGAGCAGGGACCGAGTAACGGGAGCTCACCCCGTCGCGGGGATTCGAACCACCGACCTTCTGATCAGCAAGTCCTAGGCTCTGTGGTTTAACCCACAGCGCCACCCGCGTCCGACCACCCCATTACTCTGGCATAATTACAAATTTGTCCACCGAATAAACTATAGTCCATAAACACTGGTGACTTGCTTCATCCAAAGCTATGCTTTCTGGCAGTTCCCATCCAGCCTGTCAGTCACATTTCGTTCCTGAAAAGAAATGACATTAGCATTCATATTAAGAGATCCTTTTGCAGTCTGGGTTTCACCGCATTCGCTGAAGTTTGGAATGACATCTTGCCACAAAAGCAAGATGGACATAGCAGCGATTATTCTGCCCTCCGGCGATACTACCCAGAGTAATGCACTTTCTAAGGGACATTGCTGATGAATTTATTAATATTTCAGTGGAACATTAATATTTTTGGCAAACCTTGGATCACCTAGAGATGAATGAAAGAGCTTATGTGTGGCATTTTCTGAGATATAAAAAAAAAAATGTGCTGCCTAGAAATCCCCTATTTCTGTGATTTTCAAGAGACTTATATACAAACACAGGGATTTATTTAGCCTTAATGCTAAATTTAGGGTAGGAATCTGGAAGCCACAGGCACTAGTTTTTAGGTGTGAAGGCCCTTTGTCCTTCCTTTCAAATGCAACATAGACATCTGCTTTATCCTAAGTCACACAATTGTGTACGTTGACTGACGGCATCTGTCCAGGGATTCAGACAAGGGACATTCCATTTAAAAAAAATAACATTTTTTATTTGGTTTTTCAGATTAAAGTTTTCCAATCACATATCAAACATACATCATAAAAACAAGATTCCAAAGAATCTCCTGGACTCCTCCCCTTTGTGGGTCCTATTGGGGTTTTTTTAAAAAAAATATTTTTTTATTGGTTTTTCCATGTATACATCCTCTAACAATATTTCTCTGACAATTTTCCATATTTCCCCCCCTTCTCCCCTGGACTTCCCTCATGTTCCCATTTTGTTTTATGTCCATATTACTCACCCTGCGTGTTGTTTCCCAAAATTTCCCCAATACATATAGTCTTACTTTTTGTTATATACAATTGTGTTTGTTTATTCAAACCCTGCCAATGTGTCCAATTCTTTATGTTGCCTCTTCATATATGTTGTGAATGGTTCCCATTCTCTTTTAAAGTCTTTGTTATCCTTTTCATGTAATTTATCTGTTAATTTTGCCAGTTCTGCATATTCCATAAGTTTCCCTTGCCGTTGTTCTTTCGTTGGTATTTCCTCTGTCTTCCAAGCTTGTGGTAATATAATTCTTGCCCCTGTTGTTGCATACATAAATAATTTCCAATTTTCTTTTTTAAAATCTTGATCTAAAATTCCTAGGAGAAATGCTTCTGGTTTCTTAACAAAAGTCTTTTAAAACATTTTTTTCAATTCATTATATATCATTTCCCAATAATTTCTAACCCTTTTGCATTCCCACCACATATGATAAAATGTACCATCTTTTTCTTTTTCTTTACATTTCCAACAGATTTTAGATCCCTTTTTATACATTTTTGCCATTTTCTCTAGCGTAATATACCATCTATACATCATTTTCATATAATTCTTTTTCAATAAAATACAATCTGTAAATTTTAAATTCTCCTTCCACATCTTTTCCCAATCTTCAAGTCATATATTGTGACCTAAATCCTGAGCCCACTTTATTTGTGCTGACTTTACCATTTCATCCAGCGTTTCCCCATATAACAGATTATACATTTTTTGGAGTAATTTCGTATCACTTTCAATTATCTCTTTTTGAAAGTTTGACACTGTGTAACTGAAACCTTTCTTATTGTCTTCCTTAAACTGTTTGTTTAATTGTCTATGATGTAACCAACTTTGTAAAAAAAAATCTTTAGTTCCTCATATTCTTTCAGCTTTAACCCTTTTTCCACCTCTATTAATACTATTGTTAATCATTTGCTCCTGGAAACAAAAATGTTTAAAATAACTTTTTCTTTAAAAACCCCAAAGCTTTTCTTTTAGGAATACTAGGTGCTGAAATCCCAAGGGAGCAGAAAAGACTGTTTTTGTATGCGACAACAGCTGCGCATATTTTGGTAGCCCAGAAATGGAAAGAAAATAAATTCCATACCAGAAAGGAATGGCAGGTGATGTTGATGGACTATGCTGAAATGGCAAAATTGACTGGAAGGATCAGGAATCAGGAAGACCAAAACTTTAATAAGGAATGGGGGGAAATTATAATTTATCTTGGAGACCACTTTAAACAGTTTAAAATGTTAGCAGGATTGCAATAACACTTGTAATGTAACCAGAACTATGGATACAGTGGAGTTATGAAAATTTGGATTATTAAAAAAAGGATGCAGTAGAAAAAAGGTTTAATAATGGAACCCATGGAGAAGGGAGGTGGGAAGTCCAGAGATTTGTGGGAATCTTGTACTTGAGATGAGTTGTGGTATGACTGTAAATTTAAATATGTAAAACCAAACAAAAAAATTATGAGGGGGGGGAAGGCATGCCCCACTTGTTTTTTATTGCATTCTGAAAACTGCAAATATGACCAAGGAACATAATAAACTGCTCATATGATGTACTGCTGGCATATATATTTTTTTAAGTCAGAGGTAATCAACGGGATTATAGAACAGTGAGTTTGCTTCTTTCGCTGGGAAATTAATTATAAGCCTAATTAAGAATATAATTGTACAGCATTTAAAGGGGAACTTGACAGGTCACAGCAACGATATATCCATGAAGGGAAAAGGAGATTACGCCATTAAGGATACTCTGAACATTAAGAAAGCAACATTTAATTCGAGGATATAGGTATTTATTTTTATACTTTGATTGAAATTTGGCCTTTTGAAAATCACTTGAGTATTGAGTTCATCAGGTGAAGTGGAAGGAGAACATTAGAAGAATCCTTTCTAGAAATGCCTCCATCTTCGTCTCTGTTGAAATGACAGGCACACGTAAGTGTATTTTTATTTTATTTATTTTTTGTCTTTGGGGTTTCATGCCAGCAGACATGGTCGGCAAAACCACATCTGTCTGTACAAAGTCATGCGCATTACAAGGTCCACACAGACAGTGTTCAGGGAACTTCATTCTGTATTACAATGAGGAGCTGTGCATTTCTGCCAGCGCAATTGTGCAAATTTTGTGGCTGCATTTATGTCTCACATCTGGAAACAGGTGACCTAATATTGTGGATTTATTAAAAATAGGTTGTTGTTGTTTAGTCGTTTAGTCTCCTGTTGCCATCTCCCATTCCTCTAAATTCAGGGACCATCACTCTTAATTTTTGTTGTTGTTTAATCGTTTAATTGCATCCGACTCTTTGTGACCCCATGGACCAGAGCACGCCAGGCACTCCTGTCTTCCGCTGCCTCCCGCAGTTTAGTCAAACTCATGCTGGTAGCTTCAAGAACACTGTCTAACCATCTCGTCCTCTGTTGTCCCCTTCTCCTTGTGCCCTCCATCTTTCCCAACATCAGGGTCTTTTCCAGGGAGTTTTCTCTTCTCATGAGGTGGCCAAAGTATTGGAGTTTCAGCTTCAGGATCTGTCCTTCCAGTGAGGACTCAGGGCTGATTTCCTTAAGAATGGATAGGTTTGATCTTCTTGCAGTCCATGGGAGTCTCCTCCAGCACCATAATTCAAAAGCATCAATTCTTCGGCGATCAGCCTTCTTTATGGTCCAGCTCTCACTTCCATACATCACTACTGGGAAAACCATAGCTTTAACTATACGGACCTTCGTTGGCAAGGTGATGTCTCTGCTTTTTAAGATGCTGTCTAGGTTTGAAAAATAGCTTAGTTAAGAGGATCTCTCTGATTCGAACTCTGATTTGATGATGGTCATGTTTACTGGAGCATCTGAGAATTGCTTTCGTGCCCAAACTTTTTTCAAAGAGGGCCAGATTTGATGAAGTGAACCTATGTTGTTGAGCTTTTTTAGGATTGAAGTTGTTAAGCTTTTTTTTACAATTTTACCCCAGGACATATACTGCCATGGGGGCTGGATTAAATTGATGGGTGGGCTGAATTAGGCCCCCAAAATGGACTTTGGACATGCCTGCTCTAAGAAACAATTGATAATACATACATCTCTGGACTGCAGAGTGAAGTTCACCTCCAGTTGTAATCCAGGGACAATATATGTCATGTAACAGAAGTTGGGGAAACAGGCATGAGAAAAGGAAACCAGGGGAAATCCTTGAATTCATTCGAGTCCACCCATCGACTTCATGGAAACTAAGTTCCGACACACTCTGGCACATGTGGGCCCTGGGCATCAAGGAAACGAGAAAAGATTTAATTCCCAAGCTTCTAAGAAAGCATTACGAACACTGAAATCCAAATTAGAAACTACTTTTAAAAGACCTTCATGAGACAGCTCCTCTTAAAGCTGTCCAAATACTACCTAAAATGCCAAGTATTCCCTAGTAACCTGCTCTCTCCCCTGATACAGAAATGTTAGAAGAGATATTGATTTTTAGATTTGTCCGAAGTAACATTTTCCCTTCTCGGTTTTATTCAGGGGGTGCGGGTGGGGAAACCAAAGTGGAAAGCAAACACTTTCTTTCTGATATTCCCCAAGCAGGACCCACAACGTCTGCCAAGGCTGGAATTTAGAGTTCAAAGATGTCTGTCTTGGTTTAATAACATCCACTTTATATGTCAATGAGCCAGACTCCTGCAGGATGTGTGAAAGAGAAACTCAGTAATTTGCTCTCTGGAAACCGCCAGCATGGCTCTAGGTGCATATTAATGCAACTCAGGAGTTTCAATGAGGTGATTATCGTCTCCCCAGAGAACTCATTTCACAGCTAGCCCCTAGGAGCCTTAAGAGAGTTCATTCAAATGATGCGAGGCAAGAATCTAACCATCTGCAGGCATGCTGGCCGAGCCCTCACTCTGACAAAGCTGACATTTCTCCAACTTCTCCTAGGGCGCAGCTCAAAAACGCAGTTAAACAACAGCAGGACGGTGGTACAGTTTTAAAGGTGCAAAACAGTGTTCACAGTAGGGAATTCACATCTATCATCAGACTGTGTCTGAAGTATTGGTCCCATTTCCTCCCTTCGGTTCCAGAAGAACGGAAGAGAGAGGGCAGCTCAAATTAGCATCAAAGCAAGCTTGCTACCCAAAATCTCCTCCTCTGCAAATATTAATCCGGAAACGTTTACTAGAAATTCAGGGCCGGATTTAGGCTTGATGAGGCCCTAAGCTACTGAAGGTAATAAGGCCCTTTCTATGTCCAGCTGTCCCTTGTCCACAACAAATTGTCACTGTTTTTTGTGTTGAATATATGCACGTTACATGGTTCTGTGTCGAGGGAGGCTGTCTACCAGCTCCAACTGGTACGTAGGCTGAGACCCTTCCTGCCCGCAGACTGTTTCGCCAGAGTGGTGCATGCTCTAGCTATCTCCCGCTTTGACTACTGCAATGCGCTCTACACGGGGCTAACTTTGAAGGTGACCCAGAAACTACAATTAATCCCAGAATGTGGCAGCTAGACTGGTGACTGAGAGTGGCCACCAAGACCATATAACACTGGTCCTGAAAGACCTACATTGGCTCCCAGTATGATTCTGAGCACAAATCAAAGTGTTGTTGCTGACCTTTAAAGCCCTAAATGGCCTCATCCCAGTACACCTCAAGGAGTGTCCCCACCCCCACCGTTCAACCCGGACACTGAGGTCCAGCTCTGAGGGCCTTCTGGCGGTTCCCTCCCTGCAAGAAGTGAGGTTACAGGGAACCAGGCAGAGGACCTTCTTAATAGTGGCACCCACCCTGTGGAACGCCCTCCCATCAAGGAAATAAACAACTATCTGACTTTTAGAAAACATCTGAAGGCAGCCCTGTTTAGGGAAGTTTTTAATTTTTCATGTTTTATCAGGAATTTAGGGGATTAGGTTGCCCACAAAATCATAGCAATATACAGTGGTACCTCTGGTTACATACTTAATTTGTTGCAGAGGTCCGTTCTTAACCTGAAACATTTCTTAACCTGAGGTACCACTTTAGGTAATGGGGCCTCCTGCTGCTGCTGCGTCGCCGTGCCATTTCTGTTCTCATTCTGAGGTAAAGTTCTTAACCCAAGGTACTACTTCCAGGTTAGTGGAATCTGTAACCCAAAGTGTTTGTAACCCGGGGTACCACTGTACTACTAAGTCTCTGCTTACTAGAATTTGAATTCTGAATATACAATTGCTGAGGTTATCAGAGTAAGAATTTCATTAAACCACCATGGAAAACACATTCTTAATAGTGTGTGCTATAAAAGCTTCATTTGATTTATATAAAAAGGTAAACTGACCTATTCTTGGCTTTAATTTTGTGCATATATATATATATATATATATATATGCTGATGTTTCCTTTTTCTAAATCACAGCTGCAGCAGTTAGTTATGCAAATTAGTCCTTTTTTCTGAAACACACTTTAAATGGTGTTATCATCACAGCTATGTGGCATGTCAGTTTCTGCCAGTATTTAACTCTGTTCCTGTAAACAGTGTTTTGCTAATCTTCTAAAGGCAAAAAAATCTATCTAATCCTAAAGCAAAGTAAACATAGTTGGGATGTGGGGAAGGATGCAATCAGAAATAACTAAAGAAACCTGTTTCTGTTTTGTTTCACTTGTCCACCAAACAAGCTGCATGTATTTGGTTATTTTAATCAAATTTGGTTATTTTAATTTCATCTCTGAACTTTGATTCTCAAGGTGGACATTATGTATCAAGCAATACCAATAAAATAAGACCAGATAACAATAGCACATCACCAACTGCAATTAAGAGCAATCATATTAAAAGCCTTCATAATATATATATTTTTATCCAGTGCCTCAAAACTATCAGGCTCAGTGCCAGAGGAATGAATACTTTTACAGTGTTCCATAAATGGAACCTGTGTGAAGAAGGCCCTATCCCCAATGACCACTTAACTCACATGGAGGGTCCCTGAGAGTCACCATGCTTGTGAAACATGGACCACTTCTAAACACCATCTCCAACTCATTGAAAGATTCAGTCAACGGTGTCTCCGAAAAATTTTACATATCACCTGGGAAGACAGGTGAACTAATGCCAGTGTACTGAAAGAAGCAAAGATCACCACTGTCGAAGGAATGATTCTTCAACATCAACTTTGTTGGACTGGTCATTTTGTGCGGATGTCTGATTATCGTCTTCCAAAGCAACTACTCTATTCCAAACTTAAAAATGGAAAGCATGATGCTGGTGGTCAACAAAAGAGGTTTAAAGACTGTCTCAAGGCAAATGTAAAAAAATGTAGTATAAACACCGACAACTGGGAAACACTGGCCTGCGAGCACTCCAATTGGAGAACAGCCTTTACCAAAGGTGTCATGAGCTTTGAAGACACTCAAACTCAGGACGCAAGGGGGAAATGTAATAAGAGGAAGGCATGCTTGATGAACCCTCACCATGATCAACTCTCAACTGGAAACCTATGTCCCCACTGTGGAAGGACGTGTGGATCCAGAATTGGCCTCCACAGTCACTTAACGGATGCACTGTTAAGACCGTGTTCATGGAAGACAATCTTACTCAGCTATGAGTGACAAAAGAAGAAGAAGAAGAAGAAGAAGAAGAAGAAGAAGAAGAAGAAGAAGAAGAAGAAGAAGAAGAAGAAGAAGGAGCCCGACCCCGGGTAATATAGGAATCTCAACTAAAGTATCCATGACAGATGACCGTTCAACTGCTGCTGAAAAACCTCCAAGGTAGGAGAGCCCTCCACCTTCCAAGGGAGTCCATTCAACTGTCAACCATCTCTTGCCATCATAAACTTCTTCCTGATGTTTAGTCTGAATCTCCTTTTTTCTAACTTGAATTCACTGGTTTACAAAAATAAATTTTGTACTTTCTACCTCGAAGCTGCCTTGATAGTAGATTGGCAGCCAGTTCAGATGCTTTAACTATGGTGTCACATGCTGTCGGCCAGATTCCCCCATCAATGGTCAAGGCTAGGTCCATGGGCAGCCCCACATAGAGTCCATGCTGGAGAAGAACCACTGAAGGGGGTTATTGATCTAATGCCTTGCTTGTGACTTAAAGGTAAAGCGACATGGGGGGCGCTGTGATCTAAACCACTAAACCTCTTGGGCTTGCCGATCAGAAGGTCAGCAGTTCAAATACCCTTGATGGAGTGAGCTCCTGTTGCTCTGTCCCAGCTCCCACCAACCTAGCAGTTCGAAAGCACACCAGTGCAAGTAGGTAAATAGGTGCCACTATGGCGGGAAGGTAAACGGTGTTTCCATGCACTCAAGTTTCCATCACGGTGTCCCGTTGTGCCAGAAGCAGTTTAGTCCTGCTGGCCACATGATCAGGAAAGCTGTCTGTGGACAAACACCTGCTCCCTTGGAATAAAAGCGAGATGAGCACTGCAACCCCATCGTCGCCTTTGACTGAACTTAACCGGCCGGGGGGTCCTTTACCTTGTGACTTGTATGGAATGAAGCAAGTTATCACTATCCCTAGCAGTGGGTCGATAAAGATTGAGAACATTTGCAGCTCTGCCTCTGTGAAGTACACACTTCTTCCTGCAGTCTCGTAGTGATTTTCTAAAAATTGACCCAACTTGGTGGAAAACAAGTTGTGGGTAGAAAGTACAATGGAATTTTAGGCAAGTGATATTAACTAAACAACTATCTGACTTTTAGAAGACATCTGATGGCAACCCTGTCTAGGGAAGTTTCTAATGTTTGATGTTTTATTGTGCTTTTAATATTCTGTTGGGAGCCGTCCAGAGTGGCTGGGGAAACCCAGCCAGATGGGTGGGGTATAAATAATAAATTATTATTATTTTATCAGTGCTTTTTTCATTAGCCTGACAACAACAAGATGAGTAGACTGAAAAAGAGGGAGCCGTCTAAGACCACCCAGCAATTTCTAGGCAGATTTTAGATTTGGACATAGATTGCATTTTTAGACTGTACTGCCTGTTACAGAATGCAGCTATTTCATCAGATATCTCAGGGTTATACATTCCACAGAATAAAATGGTAAAGCATTTCCTGAGCTGCAACACTGCAGAATAAAGATGTAGATTTCATGTTTCAGTGCTCCCCGTGGAGGGAAAAAGTATTCTAGCATATTGGAAAATAATGCAACAGATAGATGGCTAGGCTCAACCTTCCTTCTTCAAATTGCTCAAGGAATAAGCAGTTGTGTTAGTTTGGTACAGCAAAAGCAACTATGAAATCTGTGACACCTTAAAGACTTGTGGGTTAATTTTGGAGGGCCACTCTATCAGATGGATCGTGCTGATATTCTACATGTATGGCGAGAGATGTACATCCTTGTCTGGGAGAGAACTGACAAACAGCCAAATGTACAATGCCTAACCTGCAGCTTCAAGTGGTATATTTGGGGGGGGGGATTTACCACAAATACAATGACCCACTGCAGTTTGATCCAGACTGAACTGCTTCAGATACATAGCTGTCAACTTACAGATTTGAAAATAAGGGACCAGCAGCCTCGAAAATAAGGGATCAGCAGCCAAAATAAGGGATTTCCCCAGCCCAGGTATGTTCAACTTCTGAGCCCCTCCAAGCCAAAGGCAGAAAGCCCAGCCATCAGCCAAATGAAGCCTCAAGCGGTGGTTCACACAGCACAGCAACCTGGCAAAGGGGATGCAGCAAGGAAAACCACTGTCACCTCTCCACTGGGAAGCGCTGAGCAGAGGCGAGTCCCCAGGAAAGAAACGCGGCCGATTTGAATGGCACAAGGCATGCAAGCTCCACCCCCCAGTCATTCTTAGACTCCTTATTGAATGAGCAACGCAGCCAAGCAAGACAGTTGGAGCCTCCCTGGCTGGCAGGGAGGGAGGGAGAGGAGCTGCTTCCTTTGAAACCCAGGAAATTTACGGGACATCATCAATAAGGGACAGCAGCAGGACATGGCGCTGGGATAAGGGACTGTCCTGCCAAATAAGGGACGCTTGACAGCTATGTTCAGATAGCAACTGGGGAATATATATATATATATATATATATATATATATATATATATATATATATATATATATCCCCTCTCTCTCTCTCACACACACACATCAAGACCTTTCATTTTCTCCAGAATAATGTTTCAATACATTATTAGATGCAGAAAGAAATTACACGTGCGGTCTATTTTGGTTCAGCACATCAGCAGTAATTTTACTGTGAAGTTAAGGATTCCAAGCCATTCCGAATACTCTCTCTTCTCCCCCACCATCCAATTCAATTGTCTGGGAAAGGTTTGTTTTGTTTTAGCATCTTCACGGTTGAGTTTATATAAAGATTAATGTCTATGAAAAACTTGGGCAAATTCACTTCTACAAACATCGAATAGCAAGCAAGTTGGGAGTTCAAGACACCATCCTGTAATAATTTGGGCTACATTTATGAAAACAGCTCTTCCACAGAAAGGGGGACTTCTTCGAAAACTAAAATATAGCCCTCTTTCCCACTCACCATGGGCTCTCACTTAGATGGTCACACGTGGAAGCGAAAGGCACTGGCCATTATTTTTATTAAGGTACTACAGATACAGTTCCCAAGTATATAAATCTTTTGGGAACGTTCATCTGTGGCAGCAAGATGTATTCTTGTGTTTCTCCGCTGCTGTCGCAGCTCATCTCTGGTGTGATTAATCAGACCCCACAGATCTTCTTCTGATATGTGCATACCAAAAAGTCCCGAGTAAAGTTAAGGAGAGTATTATAATATCGTTACGCAACCGGATTGACAGAAACTGCCAGGCCTCTGAGAAGAGGCACTTGGCAGCTCCATCATCCTTTAATTTAGTTTCCATTAGCAAACAGGCACAATGAAGGGTAGAAGGGAAATCACGCCATGCTTTGAGTCAGGTTGCCGCCTTTGTGGATGAAAACCTGCCATTTGCTTCTCTCGTGTGCTCAAAAGGGCTAACTTGTCCTATTCCCTGTTGTGCACACTTTGCTAAAACGTGTTCTCCCTAGCAGAGAGCACGTGTTGCAGTGGGGGATACAAGCCACCCCATTGTTGCTGGGCGGATTTGTGGAGGGACCCAGGCAGTGAATTGGTTAATTGGGTCGCTGGGGAGAACTGCTTGTTGCCAATTTTGAAGGAGGGGTCAGAGGTTTTAAATACTGGTCACCCAACTTTGAGTGTTCTCTTGGCTGCTTGCACCAGATCACCCACCCACCCTCCCTGTATTGGGGGGGGGGGGTTGTTCGCTTGACTTTGCTATGCCTGTCATGGGGTCGTCTGCTTTGAGGCAGGGGCCTGGTAGGAATTTGTCCATTTGGCTGATTGGCTGGTGCCACTTGGTTTTGCCTACTGCGTAGCAAATCGTCACAACTTGTAAGGTTGGCGGTTAGGCATTGGTTCAAATTGGTTGGTGGAGGGGTAAGTGCCTACACCAATGGTGGTGCGGAAAGGGAATTCCGTTAAAGGAATCCAGGGGCTTGCCATTCTTTTCATCCTTGTCCCTGGCATAGGACTTGGGCTGTGCAAGCCACCAGGAGCATGAGGTGAGAAGTGAGGGACTGAGGTCCAGCTTCATTTTCTTCCCAAAATTTGTTTCCCGCACTGGCTTTCGCTGGAATCCGGAAGTCAGTTCTGTCTCCTGGGCAAGGACAGGTAGTCGTAACCAATGCCTAAGCAACCACTCACTTGGATGTATTTAAATAAAGTTGTGCCCAAAATCATGAAAAAAAACCCAAACCAAAATTGATGTGTGATGTGTGAGTTATTGGGGGGTGGCTTGGGGACCTCGACACGCAAACATTTGTCACAATTTGGCTCAAGCGCACGTCTTTCGTTTCTAACTTTCCAGTGAAGGGCATTGCTTTTGTCCTGTGCCATGACTTCTAGCTCCTACTGATCTTTTTGCAATTCACACAGTGATCTCTTGTAATCACTTGTATCTTCCCATTAGCGTTTGTTTTTAAACACATGCATGAACACCTGTTCTGCCTGTGTGAAGCCCTCATATATCATGAGCACACACTGGGTTCTAATCTGCTCTAACTTGGAAAACTACACAGGCTCCAGTTTATCTTTCGCATTTAGTTTATTGAGGATAGCAGTTATCTATATGATGGCTGGAAAATACAGAGCTCTCTTGCCAGCATGCCTGCTCTCCTAAAACCATCCAGGGCTGCTATTTATAGAGTACCGCAATCTGCTCTAATCCCACTCATTCTTTATTATCATATTTTTCCTAGCATTCAGCAGGAGTTCAGAACTGGCAAATGCTGGGTGGAGGACAAAGTCAAATCTTATTGGTTTAAATCAGATGTAAAGGGCTGGCTGGACACAGAGGAATGGTGGGACGAACCAGCTGGGGAACCATCAAGGGAACAAGGCTCAGAGCCTGGGGAGTGTATGGGCAATCTATCTAGAAGATAAATTGTATTGTGAAGTTAGTGATCGAATACAGTTGCACTTCCTGCCTCTGTTTCTTCCCCTTCTTATCTCTTGTTAAGTTCTTTGATGGCATGAGAACAGCCTTTAATGTCCTAATCAATTGAGAGGAAGTTATAGTGATGAGTACCTTCTTTAAAAAAAAATTATTAATTTTTCCATGTATACTTCTTCTAACAATATATCTTTAACCATTTTTCATGTTTCCACCCTCCTCCCCTGGACTTCCCTCATACTCCGTTTTTGTTTTATTTCCATATTATTCACCCTGCGTATTGTTTCCCCAAAATTTTCCCAATACATATAGTCTTATTTTTTGTTGTATACAGTTGTGATTGTTTACTCAAGCCCTGCCAATGAGTCCAATTCTTTATGTTGCCTCTTCATATATGTTGTAAATGGTTCCCATTCTCTTTTAAAGACTTTGTTGTCCTTTTCATGTAGTTTTTCCAGTTCTGCATATTCCATAAGTTTTCCTTGCCATTGTTCTTTCGTTGGTATTTCTTCTGTCTTCCAAGCTTGTGCTAATATAATTCTTGCCGCTGTTGCTGCACACATAAATAATTTTTTGCATAAATTTTCACATCTTGGTCTAAAATTCCTAGGCGGAATGCTTCTGGTTTCTTAACAAATGTCTTTTAAAACATTTTTTTCAATTCATTATATATCATTCCCCAATAATTTCTAATCTTTTTGCATTCCCACCACATATGATAAAATGTACCATCTTTTTCTTTACGTTTCCAACAGATTTTAGATCCCTTTTCATACATTTTTGCCACTTTCTCTGGCATAATATACCATCTATACATGAGTAACTTCGTTGATGTTGGACATTATTTCGAGAAAGCGAGGTATAGGGAGGGGGTAGCTAATGAATAATCTGCACGTAGCTAGTGATCTGCATGTAGTCATTCAGGCAAACCACACAGGTTAGCTATATATAAATCGGATGGTTGTGGGCAGAGGTTTTTTTGAGAAGCTCGTGAACAGACTGACAGCCATGGGGCTGTGCAGGGATGTCTTAAGTATATGCGGCACCGGGGTACAAACATCCACCCAGCACCCCCCTCCCCTGGTTGCCCAGTCCCAGGTGTGCAGGAGGCCAGAGCCAGCTGGCCACCTCAGTGTCTCACTGGCTAAGTTGCCCCTGATCTCGCAGCACAGAGCCACCCATAGCAGAAGAGCCTGCCGCAGCGCCTCCAACCAATGGGCAGGCTCTTCCCCAGACTCAAGTCTCAGGCCCCGGACTCTCAGCTTGGTGCCCCTGAGGACCTGGCGCCCGGGTGCCCCACACCCCTAGCGCCTATGGGTAAGATGGCCCTGGGGCTGTGCTAACTGAGGCTACCTGGGGGAATCACTTTGCCACTTCTTGAGAGCTTCCAAGTGGCAGATTGAAGTGCTTACTTGGTATGTACTGGTATATATTGCTTGTTGTTTAGAATAAAATCTTCAACCTTCTCACTCGCTTGTGTTTCGTATTACTTCCGAATCTCATTTTAAGAAAGAACCGCCTTGCATTGGGCAAGACCCTCACTCCAGTTAACTATCATGATTCCAAGAAGAAAGAACTATTGCACCCCCTTTAACTTTCAGAAGAAGATTGGAAGGAAGGAGTGAGAAGTTGGATGGACCTCCAGGTGCTTGTGTTTTGTATTACTTCTTAATCTCATTTTTAAAGAACCACCTTGCATTTGGCAAGGGAGGGAGTGATGGTGGGACAACCATCTGTGGTCACAGGAAGAAGAGGCAGAAGACTGGGAGAGGAGGTGCCAGAAGCAGAAGGCTCAGGAATAGGGCTCAGGAAGTTGGGAGAGTCTGTGGCAGAGGGAAGTCAAGCTGGTGCAGGAGGGAAGTCAGGCTGGGGGCCTGCCCCTCCTGTTGTGACAACCTCCCTTCCCGCACTGACTCCCAGAACCAGAAGAGGTATGAAAAGGTAGGAGCAGGCACAGTCTCTGATTGAGGCTCCATGCAAGCACAGTCTCTGATTGCATTCAAACATGCAATCTGCAGTCGCAGTTTAAAATGGCGACAAGCAACAAAGACAGCAGCTTGAATGTAGTGTTTGGGCTGATGCAGAGAGCAATACAGTTCTTTTGATCAAGGTCTGTTACTCTGAAATATACTCGGAGTCGAGTGTGAATTTCATGCTCTTTATTCAGCTTCTTGGGATGCAGGTTAAACCACAGAGCCTAGGACTTGCCGATCAGAAGGTTGGCGATTAGAATCCCCGCCGGGTGAGCTCCCGTTGCTCAGTCCCTGCTCCTGCCAACCTAGCAGTTTGAAAGCACGTCAAAGTGCAAGTAGATAAATAGGTACCACTCCGGCGGGAAGGTAAACGGTGTTTCCGTACACTGCTCTGGTTCGCCAGAAGCGGCTTAGTCATGCTGGCCACATGACCCGGAAGCTGTATGCCGGCTCCCTCGGCCAATAAAGCGAGATGAGCGCTGCAACCCCAGAGTCGGTCACGACTGGACCTAATGGTCAGGGGTCCCTTTACCTTTACCTATTCAGCTCCTTGTAGTGAGGAATGAAAGTTCCCCCAAAATATCTGCTTTATATACATTATTTACACAATGGGCTGCACATGATTGGCTAATTCCAGGATTCTCCTGTAGGCCAATCAGGTTGCGGATTCACTTCCACCTGGAGCTGGATTGGGTGGCTCCTGAGGACCAATCATACTGCTGCATTGTTCTAGGACCAACCAGACTGCTGCATTCTGAATCCTATTGTACTAGGACCAATCAGACTGCTGCATTTTAGATCCTATTCAACTCAGTACATAACATAGTCAAACCTTTCAGGTCCTTTTTTAAATTTCCGTGCACATTTCTGCTCCAGTCTAAGACGGCCATCACCACCCATTATTTTGACTTGATTGTCCCCATTTGTTGTTGGGTCAGACCTGCCTTATTGCTATGGCTACATGATTAAAATCTATCAAGACTCTATTCACTGAGCGCAGCAATTAAAAGGAATGCCGCCTCAATTTGACATCAGACATGCAAGACTATCAAATGCGCTTTAATTATACAGTATTTGAATTTTTCTTATTTTAAATGATCGCTGTCTATGGTGACCCTTTCATCCAAGTAAACCAATGAATCACATAGAGACAGTAGTTAGACTCATTGAAAGAAAGTGAGAGTTGAGGTCAAAATAAACCTTCCCGATTTAAATAAATTAACTCCAGGCTCACACAGGTAAATTACTGACTTCAGGACCCCACCCAGTAAGTTAACTTAATGTGACGTATTAAATTGATTTTGCTTTTTCCGGGAGGTTTCTTCCAAACACTTCTGTTAAAGGATGATCAGCTCCTGTACTACTGATATAATTGACATGAATTTTGATTTTAGAGTTAAGTGTATAACACTATTGACCTACAGTTCAGCCTCTTAGTACCTTCTGATCCATGTGTGGTGTTAGCTGCCCATCTTCTCCCCCTTTTTTCTTCTCTCATTACCATGGCCTTTTCTGACTTTACCATACCAACCTTCCCATTCCAAGTTTATTATTATTATTATTAGTATCAGTATCAGTATTATTAGTATTATTTATTCAGCTTGTCATCTTGCTCTTCCACCAGCTAATAGTTACAACTATGTTCCAAGAAGAAGAAGAAGAAGAAGAAGAAGAAGAAGAAGAAGAAGAAGCAGCAGCAGCAGCTAATGGCTTCCTATTAGCCATTCTCCACTTGGCTGCAGAGCACAGAGGTTTATTTTTTAAAATATTTTTTATTAATTTTCTTTTTCTCATAACAAATATCCATTATCAATAACATTCATTTTCTAGTCCCCCCCCCAGTTGACTTCCCTCAGTTTCCATTTCTGGTTTGTTACATAAAATGTTACATTCTGCTTTTGATATATAATATTTTGTCAGCTTGTTAAGCCTTCTTGTTCTTTGTAATTAAGATTGTAAATGTTTATTTAAATCCTGCCCTTGAGTCCATTTTTTTTTTGTTTCTGTAAGTATGTTGTAAAAGGTTCCCATTCTTTTCCAAAGTCACTATCGTCCTTGTCTCGCAATTTGTCCGTTAACTTTGCTAACTCTGCGTAGTTCATCTATTTTTCTTGCTATTGTTCTTTTGATGGTATTTCTCCAGTCTTCCAATTTTGCACTATTAAAATTCTTGCTGCTGTAGCATACATGGATAATGTCTGTTTCTCTTTCGGAATATCTTGTCCTAGAATACCTAGCAAAAAGGCTTCTGGTTTTTTAACAAATGTTACTTTCAACATTTTTTTCAATTCATTATAAATCATTTCCCAAAATTTCTTAATAATCTTTCAATAATCTTAATAATCTTACAATCCCACCACATATGATGAATGTACCTTCCCCTTCTTTGCATCTCCAACAGTTCTTTTGTTCTGTTTTCTACATTTCTACCAATTCTTTAGGTGTGACATACCACCTGTACATTATCTTCATATAGTTCTCTTTAAGCAATATACAATCCGTAAATTTCAAATTCACTTTCCAAAGCCTTATCCAGTCTTCAAATTGTATGTTATAACCTATATCCTGTGCCCAATTAATCATTACCGATTTAACTCTGAAGTTAAAGCAGAGCACAGAGGTTTTGAAGCCCTTAGTAGTCATTCAGAAAAATGCTTATTCTCTGTGCAAGTCTGAAGCAGAGGCAGGAGCCGCAATTACCCTTTCCGCCCATGCCAATCCAACGACAACAGAAAGCCCATGCCACAGATGTGCTTAACCGAAGAAGGAGCAACGCTGATTTCGTTCACATTGTGTCGTTAAGAGGCTAAAAAACCAATGAAAATGAGGAGAAGCTTGTCCACTCAGTGCCAAAGCAACAACTCAAGATAATGGCTGGATGTTTCACATCATATTATACACCATTGCTGCGGCCTGTGAACTCAAACCCTAGCCGCAGAAGGCTGCTACAAATGATATTCTAGCTCACAAGAGAATCACTATTGACAAATGGCCTTTCATGGCCTTTCCCCACTGCTGTTTCCCTAATGTTTGCATGCACATGTGGAACATGCATGCTCATGCATGCACAGAAAGGTGCACTTAGCTATGCCGTGAGAGCGAGGGTGGGGCCAAAAGGGACACAATCATAACCACATTAAGCCCTGCTGATCTGAATGGGAGAATTAAGAGGATGCTTAAATCTTCTCCATTGAAATAAATACATCAAACTCTGGCAGGTTCATGGCTGCAACATATTGGCAGACTAGAGGAAAATGGTAAAAGACCCCTTGATGGTTAAGTCCAGTCAAAGCTGACTATGGGTTTGCGGCACTCATCTCGCTTTCAGGCCGAGGGAGCCAGCATTTGTCCACAGACAGCTTTCCGGGTCGTGTGGCCAGCATGACTAAACCACTTCCGACACAATGGGACACTGTAACGGAAACCAGAGCGCACAGAAACGCTGTTTACCTTCCTGCCACAGCAGTACCTATTTATCTACTTGCACTGGCATGCTTTTGAACTGCTAGGTTGGCAGGAGCTGGGACAGAGCAATGGGAGCTCACCCCATCGTGGGGATTCAAACCGCCGACCTTCTGATCAGCAAGCCCAAGAGGCTCAGTGCTTTAGACCACAGTGCCACCCATGTCCCATCGGCAGACTAGATATACTGTTTGGTAAACAGCAGCAGATACCTAACTTGTTCATGGTCTGCTTGTGAGCTTCCTAAGACATCTTATCAGCTGCAGATGGGTGGAGAATGCTGGCAATTCTTATTTGACAAACAAACCAGGCCTGCCCTAGCAATAAATAAATACATCATAGGAAGTGTTAGCTTTGCAATAAAGCGTGTTCTCCTTCATGGAGAGCACGTGTTGTGGTGGGGGCCGCCAGGACACTCCAAAGTTGGGGGGCGGGCTAATTGATCATTGGCCACTGATGCGATTGGGGCTTCCCTTGTTGTTGGGAAGAAGTTAATGTTGCCATTTATTGATTGACAGCCAGAAATAGGAAAACTCCTTGCACGAGGCTAGGGCTTCCTCTTTTCGCCCGTGCATTGGATTGCCCGTCCCTCCCTCCCTAGAATAGGGTTGTTTGCTTTGACCTTGCTATGCCTGTCATGGGGTCGTCTGCTTTGGAGCGGGGGCCTGGTAGGAATTTTGTCCATCTGGCTGATTGGCTGGGGCCATTTGGTTTTTGCCTACTGCATAGCAAATTGTCGCAACTTGTAAGGTTCGCGGTTAGGCATTGGTTTATGGTTTGGTTGGCTGAGGGGCATGGATTGGCTGTGCCTGCCCCTCTAATGCTGTTGCTGCAAGGGATTCCGTTAAAGGAATACAGGGGCTCACTATTGCTTGTCCACTCTGTCAAGGGGGCTCGGGCCATAGCAATGAGCTCCTGGTTGCATTTGGGGTGAGGGCAGGTTCCCTGCTCCGCGTAACCCCCAAGTGTATTCCCCCATTCTGACTTTCGCATCGTGCGGAATGTCAGTCTGTCCCCCATGGTGGGGGCAGATAGTCGCAACCAATGCCTACGCAACCACTCACAAATTTGTATTTTAATAAAGTTGTGGCCAAAATTATGCCAAAAATCTTAAACAAAAATTTCTGTGTGATGTGTGAGTTATTGGGGTGGACCTGGGGACCTCGACACGCAAGAGTCTAGAATCAACATTGACAAGATTTGTTGAAATCAACATGGCAGACATCACAAGACTATCAGAAGCAACTCATTGTCAGTGACTTAACACAATGTATCTAACCCAAACTCCCACCCAAACTATTTGATTTCTGCTCCCAGTTCAAAACATCTTACTATGAAACATCTTAGAACTTAACTGATCTTTTGTTCTGCATCAAACTATCTACAGACTTTCAGATGAATAACACTGATTCCTCTGACAAATGCTTAATGATGCAATTTCAGTACTAATTTGAATTTGCCTCTTAAAAGCAAACTGATTAGACTTTCAATGACTGCCAGTTTCAGAACTGACAATTACAGTGTTGCCCTAATGTATCAAAGAGTTGGTAGGGTATCATTTAATAATACAAGTTAGATTTCATTGGGAAACTAGTATTTCTTCTGGCGTCACAATACTCAAGTTTGTGTCACAGTTGGTGGAAAGACATTGGTGCCTGATCCAGGAAGAAGTCACTGAAAACTGCCTCCTTTTCTGTACGTTTGACCATAAAGACTATTCTTTAAATAGCATAGTTATGGCATGCATCCTGTTAGTCATATCACCTCATGAACATTAACTTGGCAGGATTACAGTGAAGATGACACAAGGAGACAAAGTAAGGATGGTGGAGGAAGTCATAATTCTGACCAGGTTCATGTTCCTTGTTAAACTTCAGGTCAAATTAAATTAGCATTTATTTATTTTTTTAAAAAAAACATATCCATCATGTTGGAATTATGATGCCAATATCTTATGCTTCATAGATGTTTAACATGGAATAAAAGCTGATAGACGAGATTTCCAAACTTCCAATCTATTTCTGAAATTACTTGTGTCTTACTGCCAGATCCTTCACAGTCTTCACATTCTCCTTATCAGCCAACTTTTCAGAAGCTTTCGCCCCCTTTTTATCAAGCTCCTGCAGAGACACCCTTTCTGGCACTTTTCAAGCATCTCACAATCAGCCTTAGCAACTTGAAGCTTCTGCTTCTACCAATACAGATGACATCTGCATTTGTAACTCTAATCAGAAGATAACAATCAGATGCAAATTCAGGAAGCTTTGAAGATGATCACACTTGTTGTTCACACTGAGATACTAGAATACAGCTTTGTGCATTTTTTTTAAAAAAAACAACAACTTCCCTTTGGATCTAGCCCCTCATCCCAAAGGAGAAGCAAACATACAGTGGTACGTCGGGTTAAGTACCATATTTTTTGCTCTATAAGACTCACTTTTTCCCTCCTAAAAAGTAAGGGGAAATGTGTGTGCGTCTTATGGAGCGAATGCAGGCTGTGCAGCTATCCCAGAAGCCAGAACAGCAAGAGGGATCGCTGCTTTCACTGCACAGTGATCCCTCTTGCTGTTCTGGCTTCTGAAATTCAGAATATTTCTTTTCTTGTTTTCCTCCTCCAAAAACTAGGTGCATCTTGTGGTCTGGTGCGTCTTATAGAGTGAAAAATACGGTACTTAATTCGTTCCGGAGGTCTGTTCTCAACCTGAAACTGTTCTTAACCTGAAGCACCACTTTAGCTAATGGGGCCTTCCGCTTCCGCCGCGCCGCCGGAGCACGATTTCTGTTCTCATCCTGAAGCAAAATTCTTAACCCAAGGTACTATTTCTGGGTTAGCGGAGTCTGTAACCTGAAGTGTATGTAACCAGAGGTACCACTATATCTACAAACTATGTCCCTAACCTGTGCACCTTCATATTCTATATATTTGCCTACAATATAGGGCATGGTGTACTGATTCTTACATTCTATGGCACTAAATGAGTCAACAAACTGTTTCCCCCACCTTAGCATGAGAAAAAAGTCTGCATTTTTAAATTGGAAACTCTGCAAGGGCTTTTGACAGGTGGGTGAAACAACCTGCTTGTCAATCATGTGGTATCATAATGATGCAATGGGGTTGACAGGCAGCTACCCTGCCCACCTGTCAAATGTGGCCCATAAGGTTGACCCTGATAATTAATTCATTTCATTTATTAAATTTTTATACTGGCCATCATCAAAAGACCGCAGGGCCTTCATCAAAAGACCGCAGTTTACAAAACAATTAAATGAATTAGAGGAATACAATTTTAATATGAAAAAAATACATAAGGAAGAAAACAGATTCTAATAACAACAGCATAAAAAAAGGGGGAAATCAGCAAAATGGGAAAAATAGAAACTGTGCACAGATACAAAATCTTCTCTTAATCCCAACCCCCCTTAGAAAATGGCAGATCTTCCCTGTTCTCATCTTTCCTCTCTCTCTCTCTTTTTAATAATTTTTTATTAAGTTTTTGAAAAAAGTTTATACTGTACATATAAAACAAAACCATTCCAAACAATAAAATACAGAGTTCCTTTGAACCCTTAGACCTCCCTCCCTCCATGGGTTCCATATTTAGATTTAAGTTTACTGCATCTTTTACCCTTATCCATCTATTATATAACCATAATTACCATAAATAATTCCACATTACAAGTGTCGTGTCATCTCTGCCAAAGATTTTAACTGTTTACAGTGGTCTTTTAAATAAATTACAAATTTACCCCAGTCTTTGGGAAATACTTAGAATCATAGAATCATAGAGTTGGAAAAGACCACAAGGGCCATCGAGTCCAACCCCCTGCCAAGCAGGAAACACCATCAGAGCACTCCTGACATATGGTTGTCAAGCCTCTTGATCTTCCTGGTTTCGGATCTTCCCTGTCAGTTTCGCCATCTCCACATACTCCATCAGTTTCATATGCCATTACTTCTTTTGTTGGTACTTCTTCCTTCCATCTCTGGGCTAGTAGCCCAGATGACAAGGAAACATCATCTTTCCTCTCTCAATCCTTTATGCCTTGAGTGTCTATTTCTCCTGTCCCCTCCACGTCTCATCTTTGGCTATCAGTCCAAACAAACATGTTGACTAACCAAGGGCTTCCAGGGCAGCAGTGAAATTATCCCAGGAGAGGTCCAAAAAATATCTACATGGTGCCTAGGGAACAACTTGCACCTTAATATCAGCAAGACAAAGGAGATGGTGTTGGACTTTCGGAGGAAGAGAGGAGAACTAGCCCCGCTGTACATCGGGGAGAGCTGTGTGGAGAGAGTCTCTTCCTTTAAATTCCTAGGAGTTTATCTCAGTGAAGACCTTACTTGGAAAATAAATACAACCCAGATGGTTAAGAAAGCCAAACAGAGACTCCATCTCCTGAGAGTATTGCGGAAGAACAATATCAATCAACATTTGATGATCTGGTAGACCAGTCAACAATAGAAAGTGTCCTTTCATACTGCATCACTGTGTGGTACACTGGTTTGACATAAACTGATAGGAAGTACCTACAGAGGGTGGTGAATACAGCACAAGATACTATGGGCTGTCCCGTGAATCCGCTGGATGAAATAGCGGAAGAACGTTGCCTCAGGAGAGTGAGGAAAATTCTCAGGGATGATTCACACCCTGGCCGGCACTTTCTTGATCTCCTGCCCTCAGGCAGAAGATATAGAAGCATGATTAGTCACACCAACAGGGTAAAGAACAGCTTCTATCCGTTTGCTGTTAGGCTGCTGAATAAAAAGATTTCTGACTTTTAGGTTTGGTGGGGAATTAAGAGAGCTGAGTGGGGGGTGCTCGTGTAATCTCACTGTATACAAGTTGTACAAGTGACAATAAAGTATTTCAATTTCAATATGGCAGAGTCTCTAGATTCCCAGACGACTCCAAGTCAGCTCCCAAGGCATTACCAAGGCACTGTCTCAAGTAGCCCTTCACTCTTCATACCTAGTGGAGGGGGAACAGGTGATTGCAAGGTCTCAATCTAATACTGCCTCTCTCTAAATACATGCCTATCCCTGGTTCCCCATCCCTGCCCTAAACAATGACCAGATATAGAAGTTGAGGACAGTTAACTTTGACGTTTACCCCCAAATTTTAGAAGCAACTCATAATTCGCCTTTTCGAAACAAACCCTTCTTTCCACTCAATTTTGAGAATGCAATTATTTGAGAAGATAAGTATTCTTGAAGGCACGACGCAGTAAACAATTAGGATTCACCTCGTTCTAATAAGTCACTTGCCGGCATGAGATGTTTCATCCTTGTAAATTAGACGCTTTCTGCATGAATGAATTACATAGAAATCATTAATAACCATTCAAGCACAGAACTGTCAGAAAATGATTTGTGAGTTATGACTCCATCACACCAGGCTCATTTGCACACTGGTTTGTCAAAATTTCATGGAAAGGACAATGAAAATTCTAGATAAACTGAGAAACACCAGGCTTCACACTTTCTCTACCTAAGCCTGTCATAATCTCCACTCAAATACTTAATTTTAAAGGTAAGGGTCACTTCTAAGAAAATGACAAAGAACTGCTTATAAACATGTGTGAGACCATGGCTCCTCTTCTGCAAGGGCCTGTACTTCAGGACATGGGTTTTGCGAAAGAATAGTGTATTATTATTATTATATTATTATTATTATTATTATTATTATTATTATTATTATTATTATTATTTCATTTTATATACCACCATTTATCAGAAGATCCTAGGGCAGTGTACAACATTAAAAACACATTACAGAACATCAATGATAAAACCATAATAAAAACGTAATTAAAAAAACATACTGACAGACAACCTAATAATAAAACAGTCATCATAATAACAGTCCACTCTCCCACACTTTCACAGGCCATAGATATTGATATTATTATTATTATTATTATTATTATTATTATTATTATTATTAAAAAACATCTTTATTGAAAGTTAAAAAAGTACATAACTATATGTGCACCAGACATGGTGAGACACAAACGAAAAAGAAAAAAACAGATCCCATGCAGAAAACTGTATATTTTACAAGGTCATTATTGTACTTCACCAGATCTTAACCAAATACAACATTTGCGGTTCGAGGACCCGATCCCTGCATCGTGGAATGAAAACACAAGGACACGTGATATAAGGTTAATGGGCAAGAAAAGGCCACAACTTTATTGATTACAGCAAGTGAAAAGGTATTGGCTTAGGCATTGGATAACGTCAGCTGACTCCACCCCCTCAGAGAGGGGTGAGTCTAAAACAAGGGGGTTTATTCACCAGTAGGTGGAGCCGTTGATGCTAATCCAACTATAAGCTCTCCCCTGATGTCACCGAGGGTCGTGCCATGGCCTCCCGCCACGCAGGCATCGGACAGAATACACGACCGCCGGATTCCTTTAACGGAATACCCAAAAATTGAAGGAGTAGGCAATGGCCACACCTAGCCCATCGACACACCACAACACATTATTCCAATGCCTAACCGCCACCCGAGCCCAAAAGGCTTGCCGCCAATACCCTCACAGCTGTAACCAATCCCTGATGCTGCTGGTGATGCTATTTAACCAAATGTCATTCCCTTGGTCTGAAAGATGAACCCCATCATTCCGGTACAAGGCCTGGTCGCCAATCCGGATACGGTCATGAGAAATGACTCGGCCATTCATAAAGCGCACCCAACAGGCTATTGCCCAATTTAAGAGTTTCCTGTTTTTTTCAGTGGCCATACAGTTCTGTGCACCGTGCCAAACAATTCTCTTCAGAAAGGAGGACCAGAACACCGTTGTTCTGGGACACAAGGCAGCAATCTCATCCAAATCTCTTTTTATGTGCCACGACAAGTCCACACTTCTGCTAACAAGGTCATTTTCCCCTAATTGAAGGATAAGGATGTCAGGAGGGCCAAACGCGGCAACTCTCTCCCTCAGCAATGGCATAAGCTCTTCCCAACGCATGCCTCATCTCGAAAACCAGGAAACTCGCACTCCAGGTGGCAATCCAAGGTTAGGGGTGAGGCCACAGCTAGCCGACCATACACGGGCCCAATGGACTATACTATGGCCACAAATCCAAACACTTCTGAGAACGGCTGAGAATAAAGGAAAGAAAATACGGGTAAGTAGAGGTAAAAGAGCAGAGCGCATTCTAACGAATGTAACCTTTATAAGCATCAAATTTCCACCGGCCCATTTCCTTAATCTTATCTGCCGGCAGGCCCAAGCGTGCAGCTGTTGTGGCGGTGCCAATCCTGAATGAGTGTGCCGCATAATCCTGGGAAGATAAACCACAGGCATCAATAGCTTTGCGGAGTACCCTTGTGAATTGGTGTCTCAACAAAGGTGACCCATCCTTGTGAACCAGGAGTGGACCCGGGCCATGCAGTCTGAGGTAAAGGTACCATCTAGTGTCCTTGACCGGGCATGGGCCCTGCTGGGCTGAAGATGTAAGTTTAATAAGAGCACCCCAAATATCATTGACTTTGTCCATGGCAAGTCGGAACAACCTTACATTTACAGAGCAAAATATCCTCCTGAATTATATACCCAGCACATGGAACCTCACAAAAGGACAATACGTGTGGACTCTCCATGCCCTTGCCATAGCAAAAAGACTGATACTGATGAATTGGAAAAATAAAATTGCAGCTCCCTTCTAAGATTGGGTTGAAGACTTATACAAACTCACAACATATGAACAACTTGCATATGAACACAGAGTTGCCACGGGCCATTAAATAGCCTGGAGTAGGCCTGGAGAAAGAGGAATGTTTTTGCCAGGCACCTAAAGACATGTAATGATGGCGCCAGGCAGGCCTCTCTGGGGAGAGCATTCCACAATCGGGAATCCACCACAGAAAAAGCCCATTCTCTTCTTGCCACTGCCAATCAACAAAGACCAGGAGTAGCCTTCATGGTGCTCTCTATATGTTATCGGACTACAACTTCCAATATTCCTAACCATTGATCGCGCTACCTGGGGTGATGGGTACTGCAGCCCAACATCTGGATAGCTCCAAGTTGTAGACAATACAGTGGTACCTCAGGTTACGTATGCTTCAGGTTACAGACGCTTCATGTTACAGACTCCGCTAACCCAGAAATAGTACCTCAGGTTAAGAACTTTGCTTCAGGATGAGAACAGAAATTGTGCAGTGGCGGCGCAGCAGCAGCAGGAGGCCCCATTAGCTAAAGTGGAGCTTCAGGTTAAGAACAGTTTCAGGTTAAGAACAGACCTTCAGAACGAATTAAGTTCTTAACCCGAGGTACCACTGTACTGAGTTAGATTGACCTCTGGTCCAGAACAATATAAGTCAGTTTCCTATACAGTATTCCTTTCAGGAAAAACCTTTGCGTGTGAAGACCCCCAAGACCTCCCAAAGATAGACACAGTGGACACCAATATTAGTTTAAGGTTATTGGCATAATTTTGGCCACAACTTTATGCATTACAGAATGTGAGTGGTTTGCTTCGGCATTGGTTCGACTAGCTGCGCCTACACCTCCAGCAGGGCAGCACTGACAACTGGACACTAGCAGAAGTCAGTAAGGGTAAACATACTGGGGGAGCATTGGTCCTACCACAGACACAACTTCACCCCAAAATGCTCCCAGGTGCTCTGGGGTGGCCCTAACCCTTGGAAGGGGATCGGACAAAAGTATGGCGAGCCCCTGGATTCCTATAACGGAATACCCTATCACGCATTGGGAGGGGCAGCTGTGACAACCTCCCCTCCACCACACCTTGAACCAATGCCTAACCACCAAACCTTACAAAGTTGTGACAATTTGCTATGCGGCAGGCGAAACCCAAGTAGCTCCAGCCAATCAGCCAAATGGGAAAATTCCTACCAGGCCCCTGTCCCAACAGCAGACAACCCCACGACAGCATAGCAAAGTCATAATGAACCCTAAATATATGGAGGGTGAGCAGGTGATCTGATGCATGAGGCACTAAGAGGAAGCTCAACGCAACGTGCAGCGGTATAAATAGGTCCCCTGGCTGCAAATTCTCTCAACCCCATTGGCCAGAATTACCCCAGCAACTGAGGGACCCAATCAGGTTGTTGTGGTTATCCAAACAATACCACCCACACAAATGGTGAGGTCACTCTTAGTGATCTCACCACAACGTGTGCCCTCCATGATGAAGACACGATACAGTGTTACCTCGGGTTAAGAACATAATTCGTTCTGGACGTCCGTTCTTAACCTGAAACTGTTCTTAACCTGAGGTACCACTTTAGCTAATGGAGCCTCCTGCTGCTGCCGCTCCACCAGAGCACAATTTCTGTTCTCATACTGAAGCAAAATTCTTAACCCGAGGTACTATTACTGGGTTAGTGGAGTGTGTAACCTGAAGCATCTGTAGCCTGAAGTGTATGTAACCCGAGGTACCACTGTATCACAAAAAGCAGCAAGTCTTAAGCTGGGGAAAATAATACATATTATTTTCCATTTCATCATTCATTGGTGGTGGGATTGTAAAATAAGGCTTCAATCCTAACCACACGTTTTAGGGCAGGGTGGGAAACTTCCAGCACTCCAGAAGTTGTTGTACTGTAATTCCCATCTCTACTGACAATTGGCTGTGCTTGCTAAGGCTGTTGGGAGTTGTAGTTCAGCAACATTTGGAAGATCAAAGGTTCCCCACACCTGTTCTAAGGTATAGGTCCTATTGAACTCTATGGGGTTTCTAATTACAAATTGGGGACACAGGTGGCGCTGTGGGTTAAACCACAGAGCCTAGGACTTGCCAATCAGAAGGTCAGCGGTTCAAATCCCTGTGATGGGGTGAGCTCCTGTTGCTCGGTCCCAGCTCCTGCCAACCTAGCAGTTCGAAAGCACGCCAAAGTGCAAGTAGATAAATAGGTACCGCTCCGGCGGGAAGGTAAACGGCGTTTCCGTGCGCTGCTCTGGTTCGCCAGAAGCGGCTTAGTCATGCTGGCCACATGACCCAGAAGCTGTGCACCGGCTACCTCGGCCAATAAAGCAAGATGAGTGCCGCAACTCCAGAGTCGGCCATGACTGGACCTAATGGTCAGGGGTCCCTTTACCTTTAATTACCAATTATTGTGAATTTTGTATTACTTGCAAACAAGCAGGTATGTGTACAAGGTATCATAAGCTTTGGTTCGTCTCAGATATCCTGTAATCAGGAACTGATTCCCATACACAAAATAGCCACACAATGCACTGTTAATGAGTTATACCTAAAAGTCTAAAGGCAAATTGTGGTTTGTCACAGAAAGGTGTGCTCTAATTTATCTGGGGTATAATAAGATTATTAAAAAGCACACAGTTGCAATAGTCAGAGTAGTAGTATCTACACTACTCTGTACAACACTCTCAGCAGTGTAATCCTAACCATCTCTAATCAGAAGTGAGTCCTACTGAATTCAATTGGGTTTACTCCCAGGTAAGTGAGAATAGGACTGCAGCCTTAGACTATAAGGTTCCTAGGACAGAAAGCTGCTTTTTAGTTTACATTACTCTGCAAAGCACCATGCATGTTGTAGGTGCTCTTCAAATAACAAGATACTGTAGTATTTTAAAACTGTGTTTCCTTATGCATTCAGCTACAGATTTGGAAACAAACACTAACCTGGCTCATTCCTATTTCCTATTTTAAACTCAGTCCTAGTGAGTGGGATTTTTATTGAATGCCAATATTATTTCCTTTGGGGGGCATTTTTATAAACAGCCATTTTAGCTTTAGGAGACGGAATGCATATTTCCCCATATAAGCCTTCAGAAAAGGAGAGAAATCTTGCTGGCTTTTCTGCTACTGTGCCCAAATAGATAAACATCAGTTGACAGCACTTACAATGTTATGAGTTTGGTGGAGAGGGGAGAACCTGGGATCCAGCAAATGTTAAAATCGAATCAAGCCTTCTCATTCCGGGAAATAACCAAGCTAGCTGTGGGCCCCCCTCTTTTAATAGAAAATGTCAGTGTTGAGAGAAGAGCTGGGGTTGATTTGACCAAGAAGTAAAGCAGGAATCAGGAGGGTTAGAGCAACGTTTGAGAATAATGTTTGATGTCTATGTGAAGCCAAGGATATGGCTATGGAGAAACAAGTCCTTTGGGGGGTTGTTGATCCTGTAAACCCCTCCATTGTAGGCTCAGGTTATATATATGTGTAAAGAAACAATGCTTTTTAACAGCTATATGAAGCCTCTGGGAGAGATCATCAGGGGGTTTGGATTAGGTGTTCTCCAGTATGTGGATGATACCCAGATCCACCTCTCCTTCAAATCTGAACCAGTGAAGATGCTGGATGTCCTGTGAGAGTGTCTGGAGGCAGTTGGAGGATGGATGGCGGCTAACAGATTGAGGCTGAATCCTGACAAGACAGAAGTACTGTTTTTTGGGGAAAGGGGGCGGTCAGGTGTGGAGGACTCCCTGGTCCTAAATGGGGTAACGGTGCCCCTTAAGGACCAGGAGCACAGCCTGGGAATCATTTTGGACTCACAGCTGTCCATAAAGGCGCAGGTCAATTCTGTGTCCAGGGCATCTGTCTACCAGCTCTATCTGGTATGCAGGCTGAGACCCTACTTGCCCGCGGACTGTCTCGCCAGAGTACTGCATGCTCTGGTTATCCCCCACTTGGACTACAGCAATGCGCTCTACGTGGGGCTACCTTTGAAGGTGACCCAGAAACTGCAACTAATCCAGAATGCGGCAGCTAGACTGGTGACTGGGAGCAGGCACCGAGACCATATAACACTGGTCCTAAAAGACCTACACTGGCTTTCAGTACATTTCTGAGCACAATTCAAAGTTTTGGTGCTGACCTTTAAAGCCCTAAACGGCCTCGTCCCAGCATACCTGAATGAGGGTCTCCACCCCTATCATTCTGCCCGGACACTGAGGTCCAGCGCTGAGGGCCTTCTGGCAGTTCCCTCACTGCGAGAAGTGAGGTTACAGGGATCTGGGCAGAGAGCCTTCTCAGTAGTGGCACCTGCTGTGGAACGCCCTCCCACCAGATGTCAAGGAAATAATGAACTATCTGACTTTTAGAAGATATCTGAAGGCATACCTGTTTAGTGAAGTTTTTAAAGTTTGATGTTTTATCATGTTTTTAATATTCTGTTGGGGTATAAATAATAAAATTATTATTATTATAATCATTATTATCATCATCATCATCAAGACATGATAGTCTCCACTGTGCCTCATTCCAAAAGGAAACATGAACCCTGAGTGAATGTTTTGAATCCCTGAAATCTTGCACTGCTTGTAGACTGCAACAATATTCTGTACTTCTTTCCCTTGCAGAGGTTGGCTCTACCTCTTTGTTGGCGCTGCCTCCACCGCACACAAATCCCAGGTTTGTAACTTTTCTTCTTCTTTGACAGCTGTTCGCTTGGGGGAGCAACCCCGCCAGAGCAAGTGAGTGCAAGGCACCTGAACTTCTGCAGTTTGGGAGACTTGTGTTCGAATCGATCCTTAGACACCACCTCAATTCCTAACAAATCAGCGAGCAACTGGAGTTAGAGAACTACGTGATCAAGGAAGAACGGCACCCTGCAGATTATTGACATGGAGGGAGAAAAGTCAGAGAATCCCTGAGACTCCCTCAACTGAACCAGTTTGCCACAATGCAAAATATCCTTGGCGACATGGCAAAAGTCACGAAACTTCACAAGCAGACTTGAGTGTCAAAGCACAGTCTCCAGCTGACTGCCTTCTCTATTACGAGCGGTCCAGTTTAATTTAACACTAATGTTCAAGATACCCATGGTTACCATATTCAAAGTATCAGAAAAGCAGGGGCACGTAATGTAGTTTCACTTTACTTTGGCAGATGTAAATCACTCTATCAAACCATGCCTTAAAAAATGGCCCTCAAAAGTCATATTGCTTT
Source organism: Podarcis cretensis (assembly GCF_951804945.1). Lineage (NCBI taxonomy): Eukaryota > Metazoa > Chordata > Lepidosauria > Squamata > Lacertidae > Podarcis > Podarcis cretensis. The sequence goes on from NC_137178.1 coordinate 67,861,166, forward strand.
TTTGTAAAGTGTCAGAGCACAGAAGGAGCTATATGATAAATAAATACTCTTGCAAAGTCATACAGAAAAAAATATGTAATAAAAAAAAACCTGGGGAAATAGGCATTTTTAAAAGGATATGTGATAAGAGAAACTCTGACTAAATTTAACAACAGGAATTATTGTAACAGCTGCTAAACACACACTTTCAAAATAACAACTCTAGCATTCATTTTATGTTGTCCAAATCTATTGCTAGAAAATGTATTTATAAAATTAGTTGCAAAAATCAGAGTGTCAGCAATTTAAGTGCAGTACTAAGCTGAAGAAGGAAAAAAAACAAAAAAAATGCCCCATGCTCTTTAGTAGCAGCAGAAAAGCTATGCCAATGTTATATGTCAGCAACAACTTTCAGATGCCCCTGTATCATCTGGCCTTTACTGTAATAAATTCAAGGAAATACCAGAAAACAGTCCTGGTAATTGTGCTTGACATTTATTTTTAAGTACGAATACAATTAACGTTTCCTGATACTTTGGACCTCTGCCACACAAGCCAGTTCAAAGGTAAGCAGATTGCTTCCCTGATGTCTTCTGCATACCTGAATGAGAGCCACCATTAAAGGCTTTGTGCAAAGTGATGGTTTGATTGAAACACACCAGAATCTGAAGGTGAAATTCCTCTTTAGGCAGTGAATGAGGCCCACTGTGGAAGGACATGTGGATCCAGAACTGGCCTCCACAGTCACTTGCCGACTCACTTTTAAAACCGTGTTTGTGGAAGACAATCTTACTCGGCTATGTTGTTGTTGTTTAGTCGTTTAGACGTGTCCGACTCTTCGTGACCCCATGGACCAGAGCACGACAGGCACTCCTGTCTTCCACTGCCTCCCGCAATTTGGTCAAACTCATGCTGGTAGCTTGGAGAACACTGTCCAACCATCTAGTCCTCTGTCGTCCCCTTCTCCTTGTGCCCTCCATCTTTCCCAACATCAGGGTCTTTTCCAGGGAGTCTTCTCTTCTCATGAGGTGGCCAAAGTATTGGAGCCTAAGCTTCACGATCTGTCCTTCCAGTGAGCACTCAGGGTCTTATCCAGGGAGTCTTCTCTTCTCATGAGGTGGCCAAAGTATTGGAGCCTCAGCTTCATGATCTGTCCTTCCAGTGATCTCCTCCAGCACCATAATTCAAAAGCATCAGTTCTTCGGCATTCAGCCTTCTTTATGGTCCAGCTTTCACTTCCATACATCACTACTGGGGAAACCATAGCTTTTACTATACAGACCTTTGTTGGCAAGGTGATGTACTTGGCTATGAGTGATTGCCAAAGAGAGAGAAAACAGTGGGGTGTCAACTCTAGCATTTTACCTGCCTGAGCCGGCTGCTTCACTCTGTCCAATGGGTGTGCCGGCTCTGACACAGAGTACTTTAGAGCCTCCAAAGCTTGATTTTATCAGGCAAGAGAGGAGTCCAAGGGGGTGCACAAACACGGCACGCCATAGTTATAAATATAAAAATCCTAAAGCAAAGCCGCAGAGGTCTATAGAGAATTGGCGTCACTTAGTCAACAACCTCTGTAAGTGCATTCTGCTTGTTTTACATTCAACATCTTTTTTTTCAAATGAGATGAAAAAGCAAGATGTCCCAGGCACCAAACCAGCACCCACAGGCCAGTAATGATCTGAAATGCAACTTGAACACTTTGTTGCAACAGTTCAAACAAAGCATCTGTTAAATGCCAAAGCCTAACAAACAGTACAGGGATGGCATTGCTATCCCCCCTCCTTTTTTTTTTAGAGAAATGCTGGCAGATTGATTTTCATGTTCAGACTAAACAAGCGCTTAGCAGCCTTGCACTGTCAGTTGAAAAGCATCTACCATCCCAATTAGAAAACCCAGTCAATGCGCAGGTCAGCCAAGAGGGTCTATAGAGTCTCAGCAAGACTAGGCCATTCAAGTTTACAGCGATTTGTTCTGACCTCTTCCTCATCAGAGGTGACCCTTCCATAAAAATGTTGTGTTTCTTTTTTAAAAGAAAAAAAAGAAAAGAAAACTACAATTTACTATTATTACTATTATTATTATTGCAGAGGAGCGAAGAGCTCAGGAAAGACGCTACTTTTCATTGCTTTAAAAAAAAAAAGTCCGTAATGATACAGGTCAGGAGAAGCTTTTGGCTCTGTGAGTAAATAAACAGTTAGCTCTCAATCCTCAAATAAATGAATTTAATAATTGTAGCTTCTAAATGAGAAGTGGTTCCAAGGAGCCTATGTGTAAGCTTTTGCATTAGTCATGTCAATAAACAGCATAGATAATTGGGCATCTGCTGAACTGTTTTCTTCTACTTACACGGCAGTTAATTGACTGCTATAGGAAGCATTCACCTGACCAGGGTCCCAGGCCTGACTCAGCGCAGTCAATCGGAATTTAGCTATTAACTTTTAGACTCAGGCCTGCTAATCTGAATGCAACAGCAGCACGCACTTAGTGTTGTCAAATGCCTCCAGATCTGGTTTGTGATGTATACACTTAAACAAAACTAGATAGCGTTCCATTGCAAAAAAAAACAGACTGGCGCTTGTTTTGCATAGTGAACTAGAAGCCGTCCCAGCAAGAATTAACAAGGTGCAGAGGAAAAGTTCCTATTTGTCAGGTACTTTAGGGCTTGAAATGCATGATATACCATTACTTACCTCAGGAGTTGCCAACTTTTTTGGACCAGTGGGCACATTTCACATTTCACTTTAAACGGTTTTCATTAAAGATTTTCTTGGGTTCCAAAAATTACAAAAGGCGTCTCTGCTTTCAGCTCTTTCTGCAAATGATTCATATTCGATTTCGATGTGAGACACTAATGTTATAGACAGTATAAAGTTGGGGAAGAAGAGAGGTGGGTAGAGAGAGCGGGGGGAGGGGGTAGTAAACTTTCAATCTTCCAAATACAGTGGTACCTTGGGTTACATACGCTCCAGGTTACATACACTTCAATTTACAGACTCTGCTAACCCAGAAATAGTGCTTCAGGTTAAGAACTTTGCTTCAGGATAAGAACAGAAATCATGCTCCGGTGGCGTGGCAGCAGCAGGAGGCCCCATTAGCTAAAGTGGTGCTTCAGGTTAAGAACAGTTTCAGGTTAAGAACGGACCTCCGGAACGAATTAAGTACTTAACCCAAGGTACCACTGTAGTGTATGTGTTATACTTTTGAGTCACCCCTTTCCCAGCCCATCTGTTCGCTCACTATCCAGGGAGCAAAGGTAAAGGACCCCTGGATGGTTAAGTCTAGTCAAAGGTGACTATGGGGTTGCGGTACTCATCTCGCTTTCAGGCCAAGGGAGCTTGTGTTTGTCACAGAAAGCTTTCCAGGTCATGTGACCAGCATGACTAAACCACTTCTGGCACAATGGAACACCATGACAGAAACCAGAGCACACGAAAACGCTGTTTACCTTCCCGCCGCAGAGGTACCTATTTATCTACTCGCACTGGCGTGCTTTCAAACAGCTAGGTTGGTAGGAGCTGGGACAGAGCAACGGGAGCTCATTCCGTCATGGGGATTCAAACTGCCAACTTTCCAATCAGGAAGCCCAGGAGGCTCAGTGGTTTAGACCACAGCATCACCTACGTACACGGAGCACTGGCCAGGTGGCCTTATAGCAAAAGGGCCAGGCATTCAACCGGGGGGCAGCCATTCAGTGAGGGAGCAGGTGACACAACGGCGAGACCAGGATGGGCTCTGGATCCCAGAGACCTCCAGCAGCAGACACAGAAAGATGGGGAGCTGGGGACGGGGCCCGCTAGGATGCATCTGGGTTGAACAGGGATCACTGCAGAAGCCAATGCCTGCATGGGGGCTCCTGGGTCGTGCACCTAGGACCACAGCTCCCCTGGGTGTGAGCAGATGTGGGAAGATGCCTGAGGTGGATGTTCTCCAGTTGGTGAAGCCACAGCGAGGGCTGAAGAATGTGCAGAAGGAAAGAGGCATTGCTCTGCTGAATAGGCAAGACCCAGACACAGTATTTGTATCTTCTTCTTTGGTGATGCCTCGTAACCGAGTAAGATTGTCTTCCATGTCATGGTCTTAACAGTGAGTCCATAAGTCACTATGGAGGCCAATTCTGGATCCACACGTCCTTCCAGTGGGGAACATAGGTTTCTGGGCGGGAGTTGATCATGGTGAGGGTTTGCCAAGCGTGTCTTCCTCTTTGCTCATTCCTCCCTTTCGTCCTGAGTTTGAGTGTCTTCAAAGCCCATGATACCTTTGTTAAAGGCTGTTCTCCAATTGGAGTACTCACAGGCCAATGTTTCCCAGTTGTCGGTGTTTATCCTACAGTTCTTTAGATTTGCCTTGAGAGAGTCTTTAAACCTCTTTTATTGACCACCAGCATTACGCTTTCCATTTTTAAATATTTGTGTCAGGTCAGGTTTTACTCACACAACACTACTGTCTTTTGTGCCTCGAGACGGGTCTGGTGGATCTTACCGGACGAGCCCCAAATGTTGGATCCTTCTGAAATCCTTAGCTCAAGATCTTTGACAATAGATTGCCCTGCACTCTCAGCAGCATCCAAACCTCTTTTTTTTCTTCTTTCGTTACGGAAAGTGCTTATTTGCATTTGCACATAACACATCACCACCGTAGGGAAAGCGCATTTAAAATAAAAAATGTCAAGACATAATTAAATGAAAGGTCAGGTTTAATTACAGACTAGTTGTTGCAAATGAAATACCCTAATTACCACGACTATGTCAAAAGAATTCTTGGAACTGTTTGAAATGTTTTCCTTGGCACCTTCGCTGATTGATATATTTGATCCTTTTTGTCCTGTCGCAATGTTGTTTTGACAGCGGTTTTCTTGCAGAACAAACAAAAAAATTCAAAACAGAAAATGAAGGCATATGGCAGCTTGAGAAACCCTGGCCTGTTGCATTAATTGTTTTCTTATAATCTGATAATGATTTTAAGTTTTTGTTTTGATCTGTTTTGCAAAGAATGTCAGGAATTAAGCCCACAATGGGTCAAACAGGTGACCTGGTGAATAGTAGGCTTAAGCTACATTCCGGTTACCTGGAATTGTCCAAAGAATACTGCGAGGAGACCAGCTAAGCAAGGTCAGCTCTGCAAATTGTTATTCAATTTCTTTGACCCCTATTAAGACTTCAGGGTCAGTTTTGCACAGTGGCCCAAAAAAAGAAAGAGATTTGATCTTGCAGTCTGCGGGCCACTTTCAGTTTCATCTCCCTCTCCCTTTGGCCAGACTCCACAGAAACCAGCTCCAACAGAGAAGCACAATGCCTAATTCAGCAATAACAGAGGAAGTATTTTTATGGCATTTAGGATTAATGGTGAAGTAAATCAATAAGAAACAAGTTTGTGAGTAAATAACTCAATAGCTGGGCTGAGGTGCAGGGAGAGGCTCCATTACTCGTTGCTGGGAATACTTGCCAATACTTAAGTATTTCAGTTTCCTCCCTGATCATCCTTTTGTGGATTCATATATCATTCCATCCCATTGCAGAAAGTTCTGCATGTTGTTTCTCCATTTATCACTGGTTTCACCAGCATGAATGTTGCCCTCAAATAATGAGCATTTCTTCTTTCTTTCCCTTGCCATTTGACAAGAATAAAAATCAAAGCTGATAAGGTGGTACTCCGTAAACAGTAAAACAGTAGCGATGGGCAAACTCCTACAAGCAAAACTGTAGCTGCTAATAGCAAGAGCTTTTGGGGAACTCTCAGGGGGGAAATGGTATGTTCCACCACCAGTTCTAAATACACTGATTGTTGCCACCTCTTGGGTCTCAAATTCCCCTTCTCAGCCCTTCAAATCCTTTCCCCATTCTCTCCTTCCTCTCCTGACAATGGATCACTGCTGTGGCAATGTTTGGGGGGGGGGCAGGCTCTGGGAAATGTAATTTTCTCATGGCATCCGATATTACCTAAAAATCCACATGAAAAGCGAAAATTCATAGTACAAACAGAATATTTACAGGGCTGAGCATCATCACTATGAAACCATGTCAGATTTTTATCCCACTTTCTTCAAAGGCACTCTGGGGATGGCATGCAGTTTCCCAACAATGTTGCCTTCACAATTTTGTGAGTTAATTTAGGTTGAGAGATAATGACTGGCCCAAGGTCATACAGAGAGCTCATTGGTTGAGTAGGAATTTAAACAGAGGGCTCCCAGCTTCTAATCTAACACAATTGCATGATTTAGTGTCTGGGTGGAGAGCTGGATCCAGACAGTGAGCCAGATCCTTATCATCAGTCAGGAACATGCCCCCCCCCCCCCAGAGCGTAGTGGAAGAGTCAGCCTCCGAAATTGAGCTGAGTGAGCAAGGGGCCGACTCTGCAGATGAGAGATGTCTGTCTGAGTTTAGAGAGGACAGCTCGGCCCCGCTCCTTCCTAGGGAAGAAGCTGTTAGCTCCCAAGGAGAGGAAGAGTTGAAAGTTGGCTAAAGCATTGCCAGGCAACCAGCAGATAAGCCAGAGTGAAGCTGTGTCTTCTGGGGAAGAGACAGGCCAGCCGTTCAGTCCTCGTATGAGGAGACTGGAGAAGCTCAGAGAGCAAGGGAAGGGAAGGAGAAGAAAGACGGGATTTTGGTTTCTTCCTGTTGGAGGAGGGACGATGAGTCAGACTGAGCAACTAATGTTAATGAGAGCAGGTGTGGCTCTGGATGTGTTTTTCTTGTAAATAAACTTACATAAAACTGATGGAGAGTCCTTGTTGCTTATCAGGCTGCTTGCCTGCCAGACATCGTTATATCATCTTCACCCTCATGAGCCAAGCTTGACAGGTAAATGGTCCCATCAACCTGTCAATCCCCTAACATCCTAGCAACTTCCGATTACCCATTTTGTGCACCACAATATGTAAGCAATCCATAGGTCTCTAGGACAAAGAAAGAAGATTTGTTTCCACCATTATTAATGGTAAGTCCACCATTGAGAAAATACTGGACAATGACACTCCCATCCCAGGAAGAAATTTGGTGAAACGGTTTATCCCATTTCTATTTCTAGGGTGGAGAATTTGATTATTTTATGCACAACTCTAATCAACAATAATGTTGTGGGAAAACCAATCAAGGAGAGCTTGTGCTGGTCAGGAGTCCAATTGTGGGGGAAATAAACCGACCTTTAATTATGAGTTTCTTAGCTTTGAGGTATCGATGATATTGCAACCCATAGAAACAGAAAGCGTTTAATCAACATAGTTCACGCAAACAGTCACTTAGTTCAAATTTATGGCTAACTGCAAGAAACAAAGAAACACTCAGTGAAAGGTTTCCATCTGGCAACATTCATCATTGGCATTCAAAGTGAGAACAGCCACAATTTAAAATTTAATAATCCAAGTCGAGATGCACAGCATTCCTTCTTCTCGAATGTTTCTAATAGCCCCAACTGACTTCTTTATTGCGGTCTCCTCATAAAAATGCCAGATATATAAATAAAAAGGCATCAAATGTTAATTTCAATGTGTTCAGCTGGCTGATGTGCGCATTAAAACAATAGCAAACATTCTGAGAAATCAAACAGTGCACACATTATGTCTCTCTCACATCTTACATACATTTTAATGAGTCAAAAGATTAAAGCCTGAAACATTGCCAACCAACTTTGAAAAACCACCATTATATATTACATGCCAAGCTATTAGTCCTCTGCTGCTGCTCTTTTTAATGGGATTGCTTATTAGTCAAAGAATAGGTCTTTAAAATGTTCTCATTTAAACATTCAGGGAGAGTTGCATGGTTGAAGCTCCATGTCTTGCCAGAGTGGTACATGCTCTGGTTATCTCCAGCTTGGACTACTGCAATGACCTCTACGTGGAGCTACCTTTGAAGATGACCCGGAAACTACAACTAATCCAGAATGCGGCAGCTAGACTGGTGACTGGGAGTGGCTGTCAAGACCATATAACACTGGTTTAGAAAGATCTACATTGGCTCCCAGTACATTTCCGGGCAAAATTCAAAGTGTTGATGTTGACCTTTAAAGCCCCAAATGGCCTCGGTCCAGTATATCTGAAGGACCGTCTCCACCCCCATCATTCTACCCAGACACTGAGGTCCAGCTCCGAGGGCCTTCTGGCGGTTCCCTCACTGCAAGAAGTGAGGTTACAGGGAACTGGGCAGAGAGCCTTCTCGGTAGTGGCATCTGCCCTGTGGAACACCCTCCCATCAGATGTCAAAGAAATAATGAACTATCTGACTTTTAGAAGATATCTGAAGCCTTTCTTGTGTTTTAGCAGCGTTGTGCCTCTGTGTCTCTTTTGATCAACTGGAATGCAAAGAAAGGAAGAGAGGAACTTCTATGCATACAACCAGCAGCATTTTGTTCCATTTAATGCTGTATTGCATGACTGCCTCCAGCATCTTCAGAATCACAGTATTTTGCATGCTCTAGGGATTCAGGACTTTGATTTTAAAGATTCATAGCCTGGCACATTTTGCTTCTGAGATTAGATCCACGTTGATCTTGCTTTTCTTGCAAAACAAATGCAATTCGCTACACTTTATCACAGTGTAGAGATGTGTTGTGCAGATATATAGCTAAGGTGTGGTGCTTTTTCAAAACAGGAAAATTGGATGTGGAAGGGTAAATTACACCAGAATTTTATTTTATTTTATTTTATTTTACTTTAGTGCACAAAGCTCAGAAACATGCCAGGTGAAAGTTCATCTGTTGTGGTGGTGATATGGCTAGAAGAGAGTAGCCCAGTGGTGATCATACGTTGTTGTGTGCCGTTGTGCAGAATACATTTTAAAGGGCTCTCCCAATTTAGCCTGCACACACAAAACAAAGCAAATCCATCTGTCGAGACACACCACTCTGCGGCGTTTGCAGAAAGTTTCTTGAAACATCTAGAAAGTTCTGTTGGCAAAGTCACTTAAATGACACAGTAATAATAATAATAATAATAATTTATTATTTATACCCCGCCCATCTGGCTGAGTTTCCCCAGCCACTCTGGGCGGCTCCCAATCAGTGTTAAAAACAATACAGCATTACATATTAAAAACTTCCCTGAACAGGGCTGCCTTAAGATGTCTTCTGAATGACAGGTAATTCTTTATCTCTTTGACATCTGATGGGAGGGCGTTCCACAGGTCGGGCGCCACTACCGAGAAGGCCCTCTGCCTGGTTCCCTGTAGCCTCACTTCTCGCAATGAGGGAACCGCCAGAAGGCCCTCGGCGCTGGATCTCAGTGTCCGGGCTGAACGATGGGGGTGGAGATGCTCCTTCAGGTATACAGGACCGAGGCCGTTTAGGGCTTTAAAGGTCAGCACCAACACTTTGAATCGTGCTCGGAAACGTACTGGGAGCCAGTGCAGATCTCTCAGAACCGGTGTTATGTGGTCCCGGCGGCCACTCCCAGTCACCAGTCTAGCTGCCGCATTCTGGATTAATTGCAGTTTCCGGGTCACCTTCAAAGGTAGCCCCACGTAGAGCGCGTTGCAGTAGTCCAAGCGTGAGATAACCAGAGCATGCACCACTCTGGCGAGACAGTCCGCGGGAAGGTAGGGTCTTAGCCTGCGTACCAGGTGGAGCTGGTAGACAGCTGCCCTGGACACAGAGTTAACCTGCGCCTCCATGGACAGCTGTGAGTCCAAAATGACTCCCAGGCTGCGCACCTGGTCCTTCAGGGGCACAGTTACCCCATTCAGGACCAGGGAATCCTCCACACCTGCCCGCCTCCTGTCCCCCAAAAACAGTACTTCTGTCTTGTCAGGATTCAACCTCAATCTGTTAGCCGCCATCCAACCTCCAACCGCCTCCAGGCACTCACACAGGACCTTCACCGCCTTCACTGGTTCTGATTTAAAGGAGAGGTAGAGCTGGGTGTCATCTGCATACTGATGAACACCCAGTCCAAACCCCCTGATGATCTCTCCCAGCGGCTTCATATAGATGTTAAAAAGCATGGGGGAGAGGACGGAACCCTGAGGTACCCCACAAGTGAGGGCCCAAGGGTCTGAACACTCATCCCCCACCACCACTTTCTGAACACGGCCCAGGAGGAAGGAGCGGAACCACTGTATAACAGTGCCCCCAGCTCCCAGCCCCTCTAGACGGTCCAGAAGGATGTTATGGTCGATGGTGTCAAAGGCCGCTGAGAGATCCAGCAGAACTAGGAAACAGCTCTCACCTTTGTCCCTAGCCCGCCGGAGATCATCAACCAGCGCGACCAAGGCAGTTTCAGTCCCATGGTGAGGCCTGAATCCCGATTGGAAGGGATCCAAATGGTCCGTTTCCTCCAGGCGTGCTTGGAGTTGTTCAGCAACCACCCGCTCAATCACCTTGCCCAAGAATGGAAGATTTGAGACTGGGCGATAGTTGGCCAAATTGGCCGGGTCTAAAGATGTTTTTTTAAGAAGCGGTTTAATGACCGCCTCTTTCAGCGGGTCTGGGAAGGCTCCCTCACAGAGGGAAGCATTCACCACCCCGCAAAGCCCATCGCCCAGCCCTTCCCGGCTCGCTTTTATCAGCCAGGATGGGCAAGGATCAAGAAGACAGGTGGTCGGTTTCACTCGTCCAAGCAGCCTGTCCACATCCTCGGAGGTAACAGATTGGAATTGATCCCATATAACAGGACCAGACAGAACTCTAGCACTCTCCCGCCCTGGCCCTGCTCCCACTGTGGAGTCTACTTCCTTCTGAATCTGAGCGATTTTATCTGCAAAAAACTTTGCAAAAGCATTGCAGGAGATCTTGGGGTCCCTACCAGGCCCCGGTGGTACAGGTGGTTCCGATAAACTGCGAACCACCTGAAAAAGTCTCCTGCTGCTGTTTTCTGCAGATGCAATGGAGGCGGCGAAGAAGGCCCTCTTCGCCGTCGCCATTGCCACTTGGTAGGCTCGACGTTGAGCTCTAACCCGTGTCCGGTCTGATTCGGAATGAGTTTTCCGCCACCGGCGCTCTAGCCGTCTCAACGATTGTTTCATCACCCTCAGCTCCGGGGAGAACCACGGGGCTGTCCGGGCTCCATGCAATCGGAGAGGGCGCTTCGGAGCCAGACAGTCAATAGCCCTGGTTAACTCCGCATTCCAGCGTGCCACCAGGGAATCAGCTGAAAGGCCATCAACTTGGGATAAAGCATCCCCTACCACTCTCTGGAAGCCAATTGGATCCATTAAGTGGCGGGGGCGGACCATCCGAATCGGTCCCACCTCCCTGCGGAGGGGAAGGGTTGCGGAGAAGTCCAGTTGCACCAGGAAGTGATCTGACCATGGCACTTCTTTTGTTTCGCTTTTAGTTAATGTCAGGTCACCAACATCCGTAGAGGTAAACACCAAGTCTAAGGCATGTCCGTGGCTATGAGTTGGGCCAGACTTATTCAGGGACAGCCCCATGGAGGCCATGCTTTCCACGAAGTCCCGAGCTGCCCCTTGTAAGGTCGTGTCGGCATGGATGTTAAAATCCCCCAGGACAACCAAGCTAGGTGTCTCCAGGAGTATATCCGCCACGACCTGAAGCAGCTCGGGCAGGGAATCCTTGGTGCAGCGGGGAGGTCGGTACACCAGTAGGAATCCTGTACTGCCCCTATTGCCCAACTTCCAGAACATGCACTCAGAAAACTGGGTCTTCCCAATAGGACGCCTGGTGCAGACTAATGACTTCCTAAAAATCACTGCAACCCCCCCTCCCCGCCCACATGACCTGGGTTGCTGTGCGTAAGAGAAACCTGGTGGGCAAGCAGCGGCAAGGACAGGCCCATCTGCCTCATCCAACCAGGTCTCTGTCACACATGCCAGGTCAAATCCTCCATCCACAATCAGGTCGTGGATGGCAGTGGTTTTATTCATCATTGACCTGGCATTGCACAGCAACACTTTCAGGTCATGTGGGTTTCCCTTGCTGATTACTGTATCCTTCCGGTCAGGACCAGACCTGGAGGCAGGGATAGTCCTCAAACAACGACTAAACCTGCCTCCTCGGTAATGACATGGTCTGGTCTTAGCATAACTCCTCCTCCTGCCCGTGATCACTGAGATCGGGTGTCCCAATACATCTCCCCCTGTGGAACCTGCCCCACCCAATCTATTGGCTGAGGCCCACTCCCAGGCAGCCATGACCCTCCCCCTTAAAAGGCAAAATACAAACTAAATAATAATTTAACAGAATAATAATAATAATAAAACAAAACAGAACAAAACAAAACAAAGCAAAACAAGGAACAATAGTGCTGACTCAGTGCTTATCCCACCCCAAGCAAAAATAAAATAATGAAATAATATAATATTATAAAAAACAACAACCACCATTTAAAGTGCTGCAAATTAAAAGCGATTAAAACATTTAAAACCATTTTGTCCATTGCTGCCGGTAGCTACTCAGGCCTCTTATGCTGTGGCAGTGAGTGCAGGCCCCGCCCCCTAGGCCGGATGGAGTTGGCAGGAGAGGGAGCGGTCCTCCCAACACTCACGCAAGCAGCAGCAGCAGCAGCAGCAGCCGTGTCCCGGAGGCCTCTCTCAGGCCTCTTATGCTGTGGCAGTGAGTGCAGGCCCCGCCCCCTAGGCCGGATGGAGTTGGCAGGAGAGGGAGCGGTCCTCCCAACACTCACGCAAGCAGCAGCAGCAGCAGTCGTGTCCCGGAGGCCTTTCTCAGGCCTCTTATGCTGTGGCAGTGAGTGCAGGCCCCGCCCCCTAGGCCGGATGGAGTTGGCAGGAGAGGGAGCGGTCCTCCCAACACTCACGCAAGCAGCAGCAGCAGCAGTCGTGTCCCGGAGGCCTCTCTCAGGCCTCTTATGCTGTGGGTGCGAGTGCAGGCCCCACCCCCTAGGCCGGATGGAGTTGGCAGGAGAGGGAGCGGTCCTCCCAACACTCACGCAAGCAGCAGCAGCAGCAGCAGCAGCAGTCGTAGAATCCAGAGGTAGAATCCAGGTAGAATCCAGAGCAAAAAATAAATCCTGGTAACATTTTGCCAAGGAAAACTGAACAAAAACAATGTGTCATCTTAGGAGAAATGAACAGAGAGGTTTTGTCTTTTTTTTTTTACTCTAGCAGATACCTGAGAGACATTCAACCAAACGTACAGAGGAAAACTCCCTCAGAACTAGACAGCCAATCAGGGCACGTGATGCCACAACAAATATCATGACACTCTGCTTGGTTGCTAAGCAATGCTTCCACACATCACCAGTAGCAACAGCATCTCACAATGATCCAATCTCCTTTTGCTGTTCTCCTCACATTGCCCTGCTTCAAGTAACAACTATGCCCCAAGGCAGTGGAATGAACTTTCTCCTGAGGTACATAATTTCCAATTCATTGGCTTTGTAGAGTAGAATGTAGAATGCTTCACTTTGGCTTTTGGTTCACCTGGCTAGTTTGTTTATCACTTCTGTCCGTTATGTTATCTCCTAGCTAAATCTTTTATCTATATTTATTTATTTATTGGAAAGCTGCCTCGAAAGTTTGGATCAGTAATTAATGAATTGTGTTTTTTAAAAAACTAAGGTGACCATCCTTAACCATGCATACTCAGAAGTAAGCCCTGTTATGTTCAACGGAGCTTCTAGTTAATTGATGATTTACTTCGGCTGCAACTATGCACAAAACCACAGGCTAATGTTTCTGATAACCCCCAGAGATGCAACCAGTGGCGTAGCGTGGGTTGTCAGCACCTGGGGCAAGGCAAGTAATTTGCGCCCCCTAACCCGTGGATTTGCGCCCCCAACCCTAACACCCAGATGTTGCGCCCGGTGCGGCCGGCCCCCCCTGCACCCCCCACGCTACGCCACTGGATGCAACTGCTGTAGCTCTTTGTGATATGATCGCTGCTGACCAATGACCTTCAATAGCAGCTGTAGAAGCCCTTTGGAATAATATCGACCATGACCTCAGGATTACAGACTCAGAGGTCACAAAGGTCTGGATTTAATGTCTTTTCCAAAATTCCTTCTCGCCGAGTCTCCCAGTAGCTCAGATAAAGAATTGGATGGAAATGGTAGATGGCAATGAAAATAGTTTAGCCATTTAAAAAGCAAACGTTAAGATCTATTAATAGACTGATCATTTATTATTGTATTTCAGGAAAGTTGATTTAAATACAGACGTATTTATCAGATAAGATTGGAAATATTGTTAATATAAGAAGCATTAGCTCATGTTACAGAGGTTAAAGCTTTGCAGCATAACACAATAGACTGACAAAACTAAGGTTGAAAGTGTACTACCTATTTGAAAAATTCACATATTCCTTCACACATTCCCAGTTCTTTATCAAACTTTGCTTTGATTGTCCTCTAATAGCTGCTGTCATTTTTGCTATTTCCGTGATGGCTCAGTTGGTTAGAGTGTGGTGCTGATAATGCCAAGATTGCAGGTTCGATCCCTGTATGGGACATCTGCGTATTCCTGCACTGCAGGGGGTTGGGCTAGATGATCCTCAGGGTCCCTTCCAATTCTATGATTCTATGTGTATTTAATAAACTTATTTTGCCACTCATTTATTGTCGTATTTTATTTCCTTTCCAGTTCCTCACTATGAGCATTCTTGCCACAGCAGATACATAGAGGAATATCATTCTCTTATTTGTGGGGATCTATTTGTAATTAATCCCAGAGGCCTTTCTTATCTTCTTAAATTAAACAATATACAATCAATCAATCAATCAATCATTTTATTTGTATGCCGCCTTTCCAAAGTTAAAACTACGGTCAAGGCGGCTTACAATGTATAAAAAACCCCACATAGCTATAAACATAATAGCATTTATAAATAAAAAACAAAACTTCAGAAAGTAGTAGTTGTTGTTGTTTAGTCGTTTAGTTGTGTCTGACTCTTTGTGACCCCATGGACCAGAGCACCCCAGGCACTTCTGTCTTCCACTGCCTCCTGCAGTTTGGTCAAACTCATGTTCGTAGCTTCGAGAACACTGTCCAACCACCTCGTCCTCTGTCGTCCCCTTCTCCTTGTGCCCTCCATCTTTCCCAACATCAGGGTCTTTTCCAGGGAGTCTTCTCTTCTCATGAGGTGGCCAAAGTATTGGAGTCTCAGCTTCAGGATCTGTCCTTCCAGTGAGCACTCAGGGCTGATTTCCTTCAGAATGGAGAGGTTTGATCTTCTTGCAGTCCATGGGACTCTCAAGAGTCTCCTCCAGCACCATAATTCAAAAGCATCAATTCTTTGGCGATCAGCCTTCTTTATGGTCCAGCTCTCACTTCCATACATCACTACTGGGAAAGCTATAGCTTTAACTATACGGACCTTTGTTGGTAAGGTGATGTCTCTGCTTTTTAAGATGCTGTCTAGGTTTGTCATTGCTTTTCTCCCAAGAAGCAGGCGTCTTAAAATAAAGATACAAAATATTAGTATCAACAGCCACAATACCCCCTCCAACAAAAACTACTCAACTATGCCCCAACCGAAGACGAATATATAAGCTGTTAGCATGCATCTGTTTACATGCATATTTGAAAGCACCTCAAAATGTGCATTCCATGCAAAACAGTGTGGTGCTCCCATTTCTTGATACCCCCAACCAGCTGCCTGGAGCTCATGACCTTTGCTACCTTATGGTAGCCCAGTCTGTCATTTCAAAACATGAGCCAGATAAAAAACTTTCATGTGTGAGTGGACAAAAGAAGCCTGTGCAAACCTAGGTCACAATTTTAGAAGTCTAATGATTAGATACAGGGACATTGAGGGGGGGCGAATTCTGCATTTCTTTTTCTCCCACCCAGTATGCACTCGTATGCAAACCCTCGACTAGACAGTCTGTCCAATGGCAAAGCCTTATAAAGGCCGATTTTTGGTGTTCTATTTCTCACTACACAAGGGCAAGCAGACTCTTGATGAAATTAAAAGGCAGTCAATTTAAAATGAATAAAAGGAAATAGATTTTTAGCAGCATGTAATTACCAAAAGCATAGCTCACTTCTTCAAAAGGCATCCATTATTAAGGAAAATAGATTGGTAAGATTAAATAAATTATAAGGAGGAAACCTCACACTTGATCAGCTACTGAAATGAGAAGAAAAATTCTGGCCTGATTGACCAGAATATATTAATTGGAGGAAGTGTAATTTGGCCAACTAGCCGTCTTCGAAGGACAGCACAATGGCCACCCAAATATGAGAAACCCCTGGATAAATCAGGGGTCAGCAAGGTTTACCAGGCATGGGCCTGATAACTCCTGCGGAGATCCTCTGTCGGCCGGGCCAGCACAGCGGGACACCGGAAATCACGTCTGCGCATGTCCGCAGCGCCAGAAATCGCTTCTGCGCATGCCCGGACGCTGAAAATCACATCTGCGCAGAAGCGATTTTCAGCGCCGTGGACATGCGCAGACATGATTTCCAGCATCTGGGCATGCACAGAAGCGATTTTCCGAGCCATGGAAGAGAGTCCCTGTGCCACGCTGCGCTGGTTTAGCGCAGCATGTGGGGACTCACCAAGCCCGCGTCTCATTTCGGGGGCAGTTCGTGGGCCAGTTAAGCAACCCTCATGGGCTACTTCTGGGCCATGGGCCTTAGGTTGCGGACCTTGGGCTAAATTCTGCTAATGCCGTTCTCAGATATTCAGTTCTGTGGCAGGCTTTTCTTCCATGTGGTAGGATACAAATGGCCCTGTCTAAATTTACATCTTGTGCATTGAAAATGTTTGCTATCCACCTGACTGGTGTGATCCTTTCGCCTCCCATAAAAGATGGAAGAAGCAAAATAACTGGTCAAATTACTGAGAACATGCCTGATATTTGTTCAGACTTGGAGGTTCCTAGGGCTGTTTTTCCCCCAGCCGTAATTCAGTTCTGGCACCTCTCAAAAGAGTTCCATTGCCATTACAAAGGAGGTGTTCATGGTGAGCTCCAACACTTCTTTTTCTAGGAAAATAGCACTGGAAGTTGCATGCATTCATGAGGTCAGGCCCATAATCTATCAAGTATATGAGTTTCTTTTTTCTTTTTTGAAATAATTTTTATTTAATTTTACAAATATAAAATTATAATAATACAACCACACACAACAATTAAAAGATTCCTTCGAATCTCTGGACTTCCTACCTTCCCCTTCATGGGTCAAATTATTAAGCCTTTTCTACTGCATCTTTTTCAATAGTCCATATTTTATATAATTCAATTATCCCCTACATTACAAGTGTTAATTGCAACCCTGCTAGTGTTTTCATCTGCTTACAGTGGCCTCCAAGATATATTATAAATTTTCCCCATTCTTTGTTAAAGTTTTGGTCTTCTTGGTCACTGAGCCTTCCAGTCAGTTTTGCCATTTCGGCATAGTCCAACAGTTTTATTTGCCATTCTTCTATGGTAGGGACTTTGTCTTCTTTCTGTCTCTGGGCTAATAGCATCCATGCGGCTGTTGTCGCATACATAAAAAGTCTTTTCTGCTCCTTTGAAATATCAGCACTTACAATTCCTAATAGGAAAGCTTCTTCTTTTTTTTATAAAAGTTATTTTAAACATTTTTTTTCCAATTCATTATATATCATTTCCCAGAATGCTCTTATTACCTTACATATCCACCACGTATGATAAAAGGTGCCTTCTTTTTCTTTACATTTCCAGCAGATATTTGTCTTATACATTTCCACTAACTTCCTAGGATTCAGATACCACCTGTACATGATTTTCATATAGTTTTCTTTCAACGTACAGCATGCCGAGAATTTCAAATCAGTTTTCCATAACCTTTCCCAATCTGACAGTTGGATATGACACCCCAAATCCCTCACCCAGTGTACTGTATCCTTACAGATTTAACCTGTTCATCCTTTGTATGCCATTCCAAAAGCAATCTATACATTTTCGAAAGTAATTTTATATTAAAGGTAAAGGTACCCCTGCCTGTACGGGCCAGTCTTGACAGACTCTGGGGTTGTGCGCCCATCTCACTTAAGAGGCCAGGGGCCAGCGCTGTCCGGAGACACTTCCAGGTCACGTGGCCAGCGTGACATCGCTGCTCTGGCCAGAGCCAGAGCCAGAGCCGCACACGGAAACGCCGTTTACCTTCCCGCTGGTAAGCGGTCCCTATTTATCTACTTGCACCCGGAGGAGCTTTCGAACTGCTAGGTTGGCAGACGCTGGGACCGAGCAGCGGGAGCGCACCCCGCCGCAGGGATTCGAACCGCCGACCTTTCGATCGGCAAGCCCTAGGCGCTGAGGCTTTAACCCACAGCGCCACCTGTATTTTCTAACAAATCTTTTTCAAATCTTGAGGTCTCATAACTGAAACCCTTATTTTTATCTATCTTGAAAATATTTAATTGATGAAATTGTAGCCAGTCAGTAAACCCCTTTTCTCTTCAAAATCGCATGACTCTCACTCTTAGGCTTCTAGCCAGCTCTCTCATACACATTGACCATAATTCTTCACACTACCAGCCCATTTGCCCTCTGGTGCAGAGCAATTTCCTTTCTTATACTAATCATCCATACATAGGGAACATTATGGTCCTCGCCTGGTTGATTTGACAATGGGATCCTCCATGAGAGTTTAACCCATGCTGCATCCCAGAAAATATAAGGGACTCAGGCACCATGCAGCCTAAGCCCACCTACAACTCACATCCGTATTTAACCTGATTACTTTCTAAGACAAGAGCTCCCTTCAGTTTATATGCCCTCCCCCAGATTATCAAGGCATGGTTTAGAACGCTCTCTTTTTTGTTATTATTGCACATCTGCCTTTATTTTCAACATCAAAAACAAAAAAGCCAATGAAAATTGCAGCAAATACTACACCGCACAATCATTTGTTCTTATGTCAAAAGTTGTATTTTAAAAAAGGAAAATGTGATAAATTAATCCACTCTAATAAGAAATGATAATAAGAAAGGAAAAAGGCAATTCAGTAATCCACTCCTAATATAAGCCTGAAAAGAGTGATACAGTCCTCCTTGGGTGCCATATCTCAAGATAGGTTTTACTTACCCAGAAAACTCTAGTTACAAAAAGCAATTAGGCAAAATTCTCTCATGATCTGAGCAAATATAGAAGGCATTATTTAAAAACTCCTGAGCTGATTTAGATAATATACAGAGAGCTATGCTTAAATATTAAACAGTGAGCTCAACATTTATTTCCTTCTGTCAGAGTGCTCCGATTCTGGGTTCTTCCAGAATGGTTCCTAGTAGATGAATGCTAACAGGCTCATCCTACACATGTCAAAATGCATATGCCTCTTTAAAAAGACTGAAGAATTATACTAAGCAGAAATATATCACTAATCAGACTATTAGCAGGAATATATCACTAAAGTGTAGATAACTAAAGCAAGCTACCCTGTCAATAGCCCTTCCAAAAGTCAGATTTTCCAAGGTTTGAAAAGAGAGAAAAACTGGACAATTTGATAACATAATGTATATAATGTGTTGGTTACTGCAAGACAGGCGAACTAATGCCAGTATACTGGAAGAAGCAAAGATCACCAGTGTTGAAGCAATGATTCTTCAATATCAACATCGCTGGACTGGTCATGTTGTGCGGATACCTGATTATTGTCTTCCAATGCAACTACTCTATTCTGAACTTAAAAATGGAAAGCGTAATGCTGGTGGTCAACAAAAGAGGTTTAAAGACTCCCTCAAGGCAAATCTAAAAAAATGTAGTATAAACACCAAATATTGGGAAACACTGGCCTGTGAGTGCTCCAATTGGAGAACAGCCTTTGCCAAAGATGTCATGGATTTTGAAGACGCTCGAACTCAGGACAAAGGGGAGAAACAATGCTAAGAGGGAGGCACACTTGGCAAACCCTCACCGTGATCAACTCCCACCTAGAAACCTGTGTCCCCACTGTGGAAGGACGTGTGGATCCAGAATTGGCCTCCACAGTCATTTACAGACTCACTGTTAAAACCGTGTTTATGGAAGACAATCTTACTTGGCTATGAGCGATCGCCAAAGAGAAGAGAGACTTCAAGACTGGATTACTGCAATGCGCTCTATGTGGGGCGTCCCTCGCTCTTCATCCAGAAGTGGCAGTTAGTGCAGAATGCTGCAACCTGATTGCTGACAGGAGTAAGACTTTGTACCTGGTGTTACATCCCCAAAGCATCAGAATAACCGAGTGGTAATAGTGAATACCTTCCCCACGGCAGTTATGTCAGGGCGGTTCAGAGGGGTTCTCTTAGAGGTATCTTTGCGGATAGTCTAGATCAAATCAAGTTGTACAAGTAGTTCCCCTAGTCAGAAATCTATAGCTGAGCAGTTCGAGAACAAAAGAGATTGGGTCTGTGTAGACCTATAGGTCTGTGTCCTGGTAAATCAGACCCACTGAATAATATTTGCTCTAGTTTTTAGTGCAGTTTTAGTCTATTAAAAAGAAATGGGCTGAAATTTACTGCCAAGATGAAGGAGCAGGAAGAATGCTATATATTGTAAGAGGCTGTTGAATTAAATTATAATGGGTCAGGTTCTGTTGTAGTCAATTTTGGCAAACAGTGTGACAGATGTTTATTATTGTAAAAGTCATGGATATGTCCTGGATATTGTAACTGACTGTGTTATTAGGTCATGTTTCAGTCATACCCTAAATAGTGCATCTCATTGTTTTTTTGTTATTGTACTCCTAAAGGTGATAGCCTTTGGCTAAACAATACAGATTTAGGTTTGGCTTAGCTTCAGTGTGGTTCCTGTCTCATACCCCTTCAGGCCATGCCCAGGAAAGATTTCCTCATTTTCACCCATCGTTACCCTGGTCTCTAACATAGATTGTAAGCTCATTAGAGCAGGGACCCATTTCCCCCCCTGTTTTCATTTCTCTGTGCTGCTCTGTAATGTGCCACCCATAATGACAGCCCTGCCTAAAGAATATTTCCATGCTGAGATGCATATAAAGCAGAATTTTTGCCTGCACAGTTTCAAGTCGAATGCAGTCCAAGCTAATTTCGCTTCCCCTCCTCGCAAAAAAATTTCCTTCAGGCTTGCAAAGTTGTTTTGCGGCATGGAGGCTGCCCTGTGGAGAATCACTAATCACCTGCTTTCTGCAGGGACTTCCTGTTTCCTGGGCTTATTACTGTTAGATCTTCCAGCAGCATTTGACATCAGTTGACACTGCTCATCCTGGGATTCCAACAGAGCATCTGGAATTCTATGTTGGTCTAAGAGCAACCGTTCTCCTCTTTGCTGCCTGAAGCAGTCAGTTTTTAATCCTGAATTTGTGTGGCACGGATACAGTTAGGCTCCATTAGATTCCATTTTCCCCTCCTCCCCATTGTCCCACTATTGATGTCGACATATTGCTCTTAGCTACAGTAATTAGGCAATTTGAAAAATACCCATTAAAGAGCTGTGGACAAAGAAAATGACTACATCTTTTGCATTCTGCAAAATTTCAACACTGTCATCAATTCTGTTAGAAAGCGTAGCTGGATGAATGAGCTCTTGTGCAGGTAACTCTTTTTATTATTTAAAAATGGGTCACACCCAATGGTACAAGGAGAAAAATATTCTCAAAGGTACTATTATCAGTCTGAATTTCCAAGGCTCAGCGGGGGACCCCTAAAATCACAGGCGCGGAGCCTGTGAACAAAGGAGATTCGGTGGGCACCTTTTGCGCCCCCCGGCACTGTGAAGGAGCCTTTTTAAAGGCTTCTGAGCGGCATCGGGGTAAGCGCGGTGCTGAGAGTCGTCACCCAGCTAGCGGAGTGAAGCCGCGTCACCATTAACGGAGAGCGCCGATTCCTTCCTGTAACTGGAAATTGACTACAACACCCGTGAGTAAGATTGGAAATTGACGGGACATTAAAATAAGAAATTTGGCTGAAAACGGGAAAGGCATAAATTAAGGAAGTCTGCCTCCCCGGAGCTGCAGGAGAAACAAAGCAACGAAAAATCAAGCTGCATTTGAAGGGAACTTTCCTTTTTTTTTAAGCTGTCAAACTGACATCGGACTAAATTTCCCCCCCGACAGGCAGGAGAAGGGGGGAAAGGATTGAGACATTCTTTACCTGCTGTAAAATTACTTTGAAAATAAGACCTTCCACTGTCAAAACCCCCCCAGGACGGGCTGCCCAAACAAGACACTGGGATGAACTGTCAAACTGCCAAACTTTCTAAAGTGGGGGCTTGTTTGTAACAAAGTTACTGGAACTTAGATTTCACCCTGTTGCATTTTGGTTGCATAGAAGACAGAGACTTTGTGGTTTGGACATTGGAGTTTAATGGCTACTGTTATACTTTCCTGCTTCTTTCTCTTTTCCCTGCCATTTGGATACAATTGAATGCTCCCTCTAGAGGGTCTTAAGTGAAACTGTTGCATCAGGAGAAGCAACAGTGGGATTTTCCACTTGGAAACTAACTCTGTGAAAACGACCTTGAGGATATGAGTGGCCCTACAGAAGAGATAGTAACAAGGCAGAAAGCAAAACAATTCCAGAAGAAAAGGGGCTCTATATCAGGAACTGCACCAGCTGCACAGGAAAAAACAGCAGCTTCTATGGATCCTATGACACAGGCACTCCTTAAAATAAATCAATCTCTGGAAGCACTGACAAAGCTATCGACAGAGAACTCCAAAAAATTAACAGAATTGACAACAAGACTAGATGCTAATACAGCTAGTGTAAAATCTAACACAGATTCTATAAATAGATTAATCCAGGAGAGTGCTGAAACACGAAAGATTGCAGAAAGTGCAAAAACTACGGCTGAAGAGACAAGGGAAAAGTTTGGGCCTATTATTAAGAAAGTTAATGAGCATGATGCAGCCCTCTCCTTATTGGAACTTCAGAGGAAAGAGAAGAATCTAAAACTTAGATTGGTTCCTGAAGGGGAAGGGGAAAATCTTGTGGAATTCCTTACAGAGAATTTTGCAGCCTTTTGGCATGAGGAATGGGCGGAAGATGAAGAATTTGAGATAACAACAGCCTTTCGGCTGGGCAGGAGGCAGGACAAGAAACCAAGGGATTGTCTAATTACACTGAGATCAAAAGAAGAAAGAGATAGAATATTGAACTTGCATTATCAAAAGGCACTGGTGATCCAAAACTGTCAGATACAGATTTTTAGGGACATCCCCAAATATATTTTAGAGGTGAGGACCTACTATAAGAACCTAGCAGACCTGCTGAAGAAAAATACCATACCATTCAGATGGGAGTTCCCACAAGGACTATCCTTTAACTTTAAAGGAAGAAAGATCAAAATAAAAACAATTCAGGACAAAGAACAATTTCTGGAGAGATACCTGGAGGATTTGCAGAAAGGAACTGCAGAGGAGAAAGAACCACCTGATATAGCAAATCTATCATTTGGACTTTTACCACCACCATCGGAGGAAGAACAGAAGCTTGGAGCAGTTGGAGGAACAGCTACCTAAACACAAAATGTCTCTGCAACTTCTTAGTTGGAACTGTAATGGCTTGAACCTTCCTCGAAAAAGACGACAAGTTTTTCACATCTTGAAGAGAGAACAATTAGATATAATATGTTTGCAAGAAACCCATATTGCCAGGATAAACAGGAAATTATTGACAAATAAGAAACTTGGTCAAGAATTTATTTCATCAGACAAAGTGAAGAAAAGAGGTGTGGTGATCTATGCAAAGGAAAAATTGGCCCCAAAATTGATATTTAAAGATGAACAAGGAAGATACCTGGCAATTGAAATACAAATTCAAGGAGAAAAAATCCTGATTGTTGGAGTATATGCCCCAAATGAGGGGAAGGCCGAATTCTTTAAGAAGTTGCATGAGACACTAGTTGATTTCATAGACTATAAAATCGTAATGATGGGGGATATGAATGGAGTTGTCTCAACAAACATGGATAAGGCACAGAGACAAGTGATCTCAAAAGAAGGGAGACTACCAAAGATCTTTTTTGAAATGACTGAAACTATGGACTTGATTGATATTTGGAGAACAAGGAATCCTCTAGAGAGAGAGGGAACTTTCTTCTCTGAGGCAAAAATGACATGGACAAGAATAGACCAAATTTGGATTTCTAGTAGTCTGGCGTCAAGAACAAAAAAAAGTAGAAATATGCCCAAAAACTTGCTCCGACCATAATGCGGTGAAGATGGAGATGAAACTAACAACAACTGGATCCTTTAGATGGAGAATGAATGACACCCTATTTAAGGATGAAGAGATCCATAAGAAGGCCCTTAAAACATTAAAAGATTATTTCGAGATTAACAGGAAAACAGATGTGGAGAAAAGAATAATTTGGGACGCAAGCAAAGCCGTGATGCGAGGTTTCCTAATTCAACAGAACTCTATAAAGAGGAAGCAACAAAATGAGAGGAAGGAAAAAATCCTAGAAAAAATAAAAGAAGGAGAGAAGAAATTGAGGTCCAAACCAAAGTCTCATGAGATTCTGAGAGAAATAAAGTTTTATCAGATGCAGTACATGGAGCTCATGAACCAACAAATAGAATGGAAGATAAAGCAAATGAGACAAAGAACCTTCGAATCAGCGGACAAGTGTGGGAAACTTCTGTCATGGCAATTGAAGAAAAGGCAGAAAATGAACACGGTAACCAGTTTAGAAATGGATGGGAAAATTATCCACAAACCTAATGAGATAAACAATTGCTTTCAAAGCTTTTTTAAGAAATTGTATGCACAAGGGCCAATTAATGAACAAGAAATAGAAGAATTCATCAGAAAATACGGTTTACCAAAAATTCCAGAACAAAGTAAAAGGACTCTAAATGAGGAAATAACAGAACAAGAAATAGAGGGTGCCATTCAAAATATGAAATTGGGAAAATCACCAGGACCAGATGGCCTGACGGCTAAATACTACAAGATGCTGAAAGAATGTTTAATACAACCATTGAAGGAAGTTTGCAATGAAATCCTGAAGGGGAAAAAGGCACCTGAATCGTGGAAAGAGGCTTTTATCTCACTTATACCGAAGACAGAAGCTGAGAAGAACCAGGTTAGAAACTACCGCCCTATATCTTTGCTCAATGTGGATTACAAAATTTTTGCAGACATTTTGGCAAAAAGATTGAAAAGAGTGTTGATAGAGGAGATTCATAAGGACCAAACAGGCTTTCTCCCAGGGAGATATATGTCAGACAATGTGAGGAACATTATAGACATTTTAGAATTGCTAGATGTTGACATTAACAGGAAAGCAGTCTTGATTTTTGTAGACGCGGAGAAAGCCTTTGACAATATCTGCTGGACTTTTATGAAAAAAAATCTCCAAGGGATGGGGGTAGGCCAAGGTTTTGAAAACGGTATAGGTGCAATATATTCTCAACAAAAGGCCAAGCTAATTGTAAACAATGTGGTTACAGAAGAAATACCCATAGAAAAAGGTACACGGCAGGGATGCCCAATATCCCCTTTGCTTTTTATATCAGTCCTGGAGGTTTTGTTAAACATGATTAGAAAGGACCAGTTGGTTAAAGGAGTTCAGGTCGGAGTTAGACATTACAAGTTAAGAGCATTTGCAGATGACCTAGTATTGACTTTGCAACAGCCAGACACTAGTACTAAAAGAGTATTAGAATTAATTGAAATATTTGGTCGAGTAGCAGGTTTTAAATTGAACAAACAAAAAACGAAAGTGTTGGAAAAAAACTTAACAATGGAAGAAAGAGAGAGTTTTCAGAATGAAACAGGCCTGGAAATAACAAAAAGGGTAAAATACCTGGGGTTAAACTTAACATCCAAGAATGTGAATTTATTTAAGGATAATTATGAAAAAACTTGGGCAGAGGTTAAGAAAGATCTGGAAATATGGTCAAGGTTGAAACTTTCCTTGTTAGGCCGAATTGCTACTATTAAGATGAATGTATTGCCTAGAATGCTGTTTTTATTTCAGACGTTACAGATTTTGGACAGGATGGATTGTTTCAAGAAGTGGCAGAAAGACATATCAAAATTTGTCTGGCAGGGCAAAAAGCCCAGAATTAAATTTAAGATTTTAACTGATGCAAAGGATAGAGGGGGGTTTGCCCTGCCGGACTTAAGACTTTACTATGAATCGGCAGCTTTCTGCTGGTTGAAACACTGGCTACTTCTTGAGAACACTGACATTTTGGACCTGGAAGGGTACGACAATAGATTTGGTTGGCATGCATATTTATGGTATGACAAGGTAAAGGTGTACAAAAGTTTTAAAAACCATATTGTAAGGAAAGCATTGTATAATGTTTGGATTAGATATAAAGATCTGCTGGAAAGTAAAACCCCTAGGTGGGTGTCACCAATGGAAGCTAGGGAAGTAAAAAAGCTTAATATGGACTCTAAATGGCCAAAATATTATGAAATTTTAGAATATGATGGTGAAAGGGTGAAACTTCAGAGTTATGAGAAACTAAAGCCTAAGGTTCGAGATTGGTTGCATTATCATCAGATAAATGAGACATTTAAACAGGACAGAAAAATAGGATTTCAGAAAGAGAAGTCAAAATTAGAAACAGAACTGTTGGAACCCAATACTAAGAATTTATCAAAAATGTATAACTTGCTGTTGAAATGGAATACACAGGATGAAACGGTGAAATCAGCTATGATTAAATGGGCACAAGATATCGGTCATGATATTATGTTTGCTGACTGGGAACAGTTATGGACCACCGGTATCAAATTTACTGCATGTAATGCTTTAAAAGAAAATATTATGAAAATGATCTATCGGTGGTACATGACCCCAGTCAAGCTTGCAAAAATTTATCATTTGCCTAACAATAAGTGTTGGAAATGTAATGAGACTGAAGGCACTTTTTACCACCTTTGGTGGACCTGCCCAAAGATTAAAGCTTTCTGGGAAATGATCTATAATGAAATTAAGAAGGTCCTTAGGTGGACTTTTCCTAAGAAACCAGAGGCTTTTCTCTTGGGCATGGTTGGCCAATTGGTGTTAAAGAAGGATAGGATTTTCTTTATGTATGCCACCACAGCAGCAAGAATTCTACTGGCAAAGTATTGGAAGACGCAAGAACTACCTACTCTGGAAGAATGGCAAACAAAGGTGATTGACTTTATGGGACTGGCCAAGATGACGGGCAGAATCCGTGACCAGGGGAAAGAGACAGTGGAAGAGGACTGGAAGAAATTTAAAATATATCTCAAGAACAATTGTAAAATTGACGAATGTTAAGATGTCAGGGGGTAAGAGGTAAAGAAATTGCAGCAGTAATCAAAAAAAAAAACTAAAGGAACTTTTATGAAAGGGAATTAAGATAATGGACCTAAGGGTTGCTAAAGAATCACTAAACAAGAATGCAGGGATGGGGAGGTATGGGGAAGTCAAAAGAAAGAAGGGTATGAAACGATCAGCTGGAAATTATGTTGTTTTGTGGTATTTTTGTTATCTATTTGAAAAACGAATAAAAATTATTATAAAAAAAAAAATGAATTTCCAAGGCTCAATCCTGTTCACTTAAAGAACACTTTCTCCCATAATTGGCTGTGGTCCTTCTTTAAGAAAATAGCTGATGTAAAATGAATAAATAGTGGCTTGGTTCCTAAGTTGCTTCTTAGACAAAATGTATATGGTTGCTGCTCTGAACCATATCTAGCCATCCTGAGAGATTTTCTTGGCTGTGAGTCCTGGGAATCAGCTGCATTAGCCGTGTTAAAATACTATAACTGCATTATAAACATGCAACACCAGATGGTGCTGTAGAGCACATAACTTTGTCTATGTGATTTTACATAGAGGAATTTTTTTGTTTTGTTATGATGATTTAATTTATGACTTATTTATAGGGGGGGGTTCCCTGTTTGTAGCTCCCCTGCCTTGCAGGCCTTTTCCCACCTGGCCTGAGAGGGCAGGACCCAGACTAATAATAATAATAATAATAATTTATTTACACCCCACCCATGTGGGCAGCTTCCAACAAAATATTAAAAATACAGTAAAACATCAAACATTAAAAACTTCCCTAAACAGGGCTGCCTTCAGATGTCTTCTAAAAGTCAGATAGTTGTTTATTTCCTTGACATCTGATGGGAGGGTGTTCCACAGGGCGGGCGCCACCACCGAGAAGGCCCTCTGCCTGCTTCCCTGTAACCTCACTTCTCATAGTGAGGGAACCACTAGAAGGCCCTCCGTGCTGGACCTCAGTGTCCGGGCTGAACAATGGGGGTGGAGACGCTCCTTCAGGTATACTGGGCCGAGGCCATTTAGGGCTTTAAAGATCAGCACCAACACTTTGCTTGGGCTTGGAAACGTACTGGGAGCCACTGTAAGTCTTTTAGGACCGGTGTTATATGGTCCTGGTGGCCACTCCCAGTCACCACTCTAGCTGCCGCATTCTGGATTAGTTGCAGTTTCTGGGTCACCTTCAAAGGTAGCCCCACATGGAGCGCATTGCAGTAGTCCAAGCGGGAGATAACCAGAGCATGTAGTTCTCCAGCTACAAAAGCTGAGGCTACCAAGCAGTTTCTTGGGCTGGGGTGTTGTTTGCAGGGTTTGTTGGTGGGGTTGTAGCTGTTGGGTTTTTTTGTATCTTCATTTTAGATCTTGTGATTTATCTGGAAATCGTTCAGTTTGGTTGCGCGTTCATCGGTGCTTTCTTTATTATTGGTAACTACTTTTGTTATCTTGCAGTTATGTATATTTTTCATGTTGCAAGCCACCTGGAGCATGCTTTGAAATGTGGAAAGGAAGCATACAAAGAAAATTTTGTGTGTATTCTTATGTAAACCTCTGCTAGTTCCCAGGTATGTTTACTTTGGGAAAGGAAGGGGACTGGATTTCCAAGTGGTGCTCCACTATGGCTAGTGCTATGTACTAAGATTCCCAGGGGTCAGTACTATACAATAAGATCACCTTTAGCACACAGAGCTGGGAGAGAATAATGTGAAAAATGGACCAGTTCTTTGCCCACCAGATAATGCTCTTCAAGAAAGTTAATAATTAAGTAGTTGAGGAGTGCCAAAGAATTGATGCTTTGGGGCGGACTTCCGGGTTAGCGCCATCGGCAATGGCGGAATTCCTCTGACTGAGAGGAACCCGCTCTGTGAAATTCGGGTCTTGCCGCCGCAGCGAAGGCGAAGACCCCTTAAAAATCCCAGGCGGAGGAAGCCTGGGAACGTGGGATTCGGCTGACACCAGGAGCGCCCCCCTACTCGCAGGGAAACCCCTTTTTTGGGGATCCGAAGCGACGTGGGGCGAGCGGCACGGTGTTTTGAATCGACCGCTATTTTTACGGAGTGAAGCCGCACAGCCGTTGCCGGAGAGCGCTGACTTTTTCCTGTGGACAATTGGATTTTAAACAACAACCCGTGAGTAGAATGGGAAATTGGACTTTTAAAATAACTTAATTTGGCATTGAACGGGGAAGGTCTAAACAGGAAGTCCACCTTCTCTTTTTGTAAATAGATTGAAGCAAAGAACTTGTTAACTAAGGTCTTGGAAAGTCCTACGTAAAGGATTAAAACTCCACTGATTGAAAATATTATTAATATCTCCTTTGGAAACAAGGGAACCCTACAGGAGAAGGTGAAAATTTAAGAATTGAAGCGCCACGTCTCTAAACCTGGGAGCGGTCCGCGAGGAGCCCATTGACAGTGAATAGATAAATTTGACAGCTAGCTGTCAAGATACAAAAGATAGACTTTGTTTCCATTGTCCTCTTCTGCGCTTAAAAAGAAGGAAAGGTAATTGGAATTGTTACTAATTTACCTTTGGGACTTTTGGGACTGTGCTGGAAGGATTGATAAATGGAGACTGCTTCCCTCTAGAGGGAGTTTTGGGACATTGTTACAAGAATGCAGCTGGGAAATTGGTTTTAAAAATAAAGGCCCTGAGAAACCAGCTTTGACCTTGAACACTTTAAGGATGTCTGTTGGGAAGGAAGTAGTGTCTGTACTGAATAGGACATTTTATCTGCTGGGACAGCTGCATGAACAGATAGATGCCATGGCTACCAGCATTGATATTTTGGGAACAAAAGTGGGCATCAGCAAAGAAGTTGACAAGAATCCGGCACAGGAATCCTTTTCAATGGAACACATTGAAGAACCAGAGAAGGAGAGAGTTGTTGTGAAAGTGAAGCAAGGGGGAGCCTTAACCCTACAGAGGCAAATGGAGGATTATAAGTTGAGGCCTTATATGACGGTAATTAAGAGAAGCCAGGTTTTGGAGATGGGAGCCTGGCTTGATTTGGAAAATGAAAGGTCGAGAGATCACCTTATGTGGGGATCAAATGACTTTTGGGATATGAATTTGAGCCAGGAGGAGATTGGAGTATTTGGGGCCTTTGGACTTGGAAGAAGTTTGAAGCAAGGCTTGGAATACTTTATGGGCCCTACCTTTAATTATGGAAATCTGGCAGACTTGCTAAGAAGGAATATGATCATCGTTGGGTTGGAGCCCCTCCGAGAACTGTTTTTTAATACCAAAGATTATCAAGAAGATCGGCAGACGGGACATGAAGAAGAGTTAAGAGCCTCGGATTTAAGATCTCCAGGTTGATTGGCTGTTGGAGGTTGATGGAACTGTTGGTAGGGGCCAAGACCAGGGAGGGGAGACGGTGGAAGAAAATTGGGAATTTAAAATGTATATATTGAGATTTTTTAAAAAAAAAAAAATTGATGAAAAATGGAAAAATCATGGAATGAAATTTTTATAACCCTAGGGGAAACGTCTTAAGAGAATAAGTTCAAATATATCAGTTTTAATGAGAAATAAGATTAAATAAAGTAAAAATGGGTGGATAATTGGTGAAAGAGAGAATGAAAAATTACAGGATATCAAGATAAATTATTAGGATAAAAACAAGATGAAGGATTTGCTGAAATACCTATCTGAACTAGAATATAAAGAGGGGAGGTGTGAGGAAGTCAAGGAAATAAGTTAAAGAAAGGAAAATATGTAAAGGTTTGACTTGTTCTTTTTTCTTTTTGACTTTTTGACTGTATGTATTTTTAACTTTTTTTTTCTGTTTTCGCTCTTTTACTTTTTCCTGGATGTGATTTACTTTTATGTACTGTTTTCTTTTCTTTTTTGATTCTTTTTGTAACCTTTAAAATTTGAATAAATATTATTTATAAAAAAAAAGAATTGATGCTTTTGAATTATGGTGCTGGAGGAGACTCTTGAGAGTCCCATGGACTGCAAGAAGATCAAACCTCTCCATTCTTAAGGAAATCAGCCCTGAGTGCTCACTGGAAGGACAGATCCTGAAGCTGAGGCTCCAATACTTTGGCCACCTCATGAGAAGAGAAGACTCCCTGGAAAAGACCCTGATGTTGGGAAAGATGGAGGGCACAAGGAGAAGGGGACAACAGAGGACGAGATGGTTGGATAGTGTTCTCGAAGCTACCAGCATGAGTTTGACCAAACTGCGGGAGGCAGTGGAAGACAGGAGTGCCTGGTGTGCTCTGGTCCATGGGGTCACGAAGAGTCGGACACGACAAAACGACTAAACAACAACAAAAGCTTTCTGGGAAATGATATATAATAAGTTAAAGAAAATATTAAAGAAAACTTTTTGTTAAAAAACCAGAAGCCTTTTTGTTAGGTATAATAGGTGAAGAGATACCAAAATAAGATAAGAGACTGTTCATGTACGCAGTGAGGGCAGCGAGAATTCTTCTAGCCCAGAGATGGAAGGAGGGAGAAGTGCTGACTAGAGAAGAATGGCAGACTAAGTTAATGGAATATTCAGAGACGTCGAGACTGACCGGAAAGATCAGAAACCCGGAAGATCAAGTATTTCTAAAAGACTGGAATAATTTTTTAACATACTTAAAAGAACACTGTAAATAGTGAAAAACATTGGCAGGGATACAATGACACTTGTAATGTGAAATGAACTTTGGAAACTATGAATATATAACAGATAGATAATGGCAAAAGATGCAGAAAAAGAAATAATAATAATATATTCTCTTTGGAAATGGAACCCATGGAGGGAGGGAAGGAGGTCCGAAGGTTTGAAAGAACATTTTATTTTAATGTTTTGAAATGGTTAAAGTATAAAATTACGTAAAACCAATAAAACAGTTATGAAATAATTATGAAGTTGAAGTGAGATAATTCATTACTTATTCAAAAGCATTGTACTGCATTCTTTGCTAGCAGAAGACTTCCTGGGCTACGCTTGATCTTAGCCAAAAGGCCGAGAAGCGATACCCAAATGGCAAGATAATCCAAAAGTTGCAGACTATTGTTGATTGCTCTCTACTAACTTCTGAAGTCAGCAACTGCCAGAGGTTTCTACTGTTCCAATAGTCACTTTTGCAAGTTAACTTCCATCCGACATCAGGAGGATGGATGCTGTAAGGAAAAAACCTGAAGACTAGGTTCATAATTCATTTTGCCCCAAACCATTTTTAATTAGATGTCATTTGAGAATTTCTTTTTAATTACCGCTTAGAGCTTCTGGTCACTGAACTCTGTACGGTGCTCCTGTATGCTAATGAGAAAGTTGCTTTAGAAATGCAAATGCTAAAATTTTAAGTGCAAAAGCTGCTGTTAATATCTGGCTCTTAGAAGACTCCTGCTATGGCCAAGTTCTTTTCACACGGTTTTCATAAACTACACAGATCGTGATTAGATGGAAAGAAATCAGGTGAAGCGTTGCTTTTCACCTTTGTGCTACATTAATACTACAACTGCTGTAGAGCATTGCTCCTCAAACAGCAGGTCAAGGGCTACCAGGGGGTCTCAACCCACTTTCAGGTGGGCTTCAGTACCACATCCCTCACAAACCTTAGCTTTTTGGGGGGGAGACTAACACCAACAGCTCCCTGGTGTTTGCAGGGACATGGGTGGCGCTGTGGTCTAAACCACTGAACCTCTTGGTGGTTCAAATCCCCGCGGCGGGGTGAGCTCCTGTTGCTCTGTCCTAGCTCCTGCCAACCTAGTAGTTCGAAAGCACATCAAAGTGCAAGTAGATAAATAGGTACCGCTCCAGCAGGAAGGTAAGCGGCATTTCTGTGAGCTCTGGTTTCCACCATGGTGTCTCATTGCGCCAGAAGCAGTTTAGTCATGCTGGCCACATGACCCAGAAAGCTGTCTGTGGACAAACGCCGGTTCTCTCTCAGCCTGGAAGCGAGATGAGCACTGCAACCCCATAGTCGCCATTGACTGGACTTAACAGTCCAGGAGTCCTTTACCTTTTTACCTTACCCTGTAGATACACATAGGAAACACATAAATACCATTAGCTCCTTACATGTCACTTTCTCAGATTGTTCTCCCCAAATTGTTGAAGTCTAGCCACTGCATCATTTCTGTAATGCAAATATCATACTCCAAAACTGTGATGCAACAGGACATGACCAAGACATATGCATATGTTCACTTTGCTGGTTGCAGTTTTTCTCAAACTTCTGCATTACAGTGGTACCTCGAGTTACAAACGCCTCAGGTTACAAATGCTTCAGGTTACAAACTCCACTAACCTGTGTGTTTATATGTAAATAAAGTAGATTAGCCAAAATGCTGAGTTGCTGAGGTCTGTCATGCAAGGTGTACAAATTCTGCGGATCTCTAAATGTGCTGGTGTCGGTTAGCATCAGTCGCTGTGATGTTCAGGCTGAAGAAAGCTTTTGAAGCTCCCGAACAAATGACCAGGAGGGAGGGAACATGTCAGTCGAGAATGTGTCTCTGCCAGGGTCCTTCTCGAGTGTAGGCTGAACTCCTGACAGGCCTAGGGGGTAGTTGGCTGTCTTTGGTTGGCTGTACAGTAGTACCTCGAGTTACAAATGCCTCAGGTTACAAACACTTCAGGTTACAAATTCTGCTAACCTGGAAGAGTTACCTGGAGTTGAAAACTTTTTTAAAAAAAATAATATTTATTAAGGTTTTGAAGGTTACAAATAAAACAGAAAAACACCAAATTAAACAAAAAACAAAACAATGTATCACATTAAAAAAGAAAAAGAAAAAAAAGAATACCATACAAATAAGAAAAAAAGAGAAACAAAAAAAGGTTAAAGAAAAAAGAAAAACAAAAGCAAAAAACACATCAAACCTTCACATAGTATATCTTTCATTTGCTTGTTTCTTGACCTCCTCCCACCTCCCCTTTTTGTATTCTAATTCAATTAAATATTTCAGCAAATCCTTTCCCTATTTTTCTCCTTAAAATTAATATATCTATTTGAACTTAAACTCTTAAAACATTTCCACTAGGGTCATAAAAATTTCATTCCACGATTTTTCTCTCCCTCATTAAATTTTACAAAATTTCCAAATATAAACTTTAAATTCCCAATCTTCTTCCACCGTCTCCTCTCCCTGGTCTCGGCCTCTGCCGTCCCTTCTGTCAACTCCAAAAAGTCCATCAACTTGGAGATCTTATATCCGAGGCTCTTAACTCTCCTTCACGTCCCTTCTGCCGGTCTTCTTCATAATCTTTAGTGCTAAAAAGCAGATCTCGGGGGAGCTCCATCCCAACAATGCCTTTATTCCTTCTTAACAGGGCAGCCAGATTTCCATAGTTAAAGCTAGGATCCATAAAGCGTTCCAAATCTTGTTTCAAAAATCCTCCAAATCCAAATGTCCCAAAGGCCCCAATCTCCTCCTGACCCAGCTCCATATCCCAAAAGTCAATTGATCCCTGCATTAGGGAATCTCTCCAACTTTCCTTTTCCAGACCAGGCCAGGCTCCAATCTTCAAAATCTGGCTTTTTCTAGTTTCAGTCATAAAGGGCCTCAATTTGTAATCCTCAATTTGCATCTGCAAGGTCAAGGCTCCCCCCTGTATTCCTCTAGGCTCGACCACAGCAACTTTCTCTTTCTCCTTCTCAATGATTTGTTCAGTCATCATAAATTCCTGTGCCGGATCCTTGACAACTTCTGTGTTGATACCCACTTTTGATCCCAAGATGACAACATTAGTGGCCATAGCATCTATCTGTTTATAAAGCTTTTCCAGCAAATAATTTGTCTTATAAAGTGCAGACACTAAATCTTCCCTAACCGACATTCTTGGGATGTTCAAGGTCAAATTCTGGTTTCTCACAGTCTTTATCTTACAGCTGGATGACTCCACTCCACTCTTGTAACAGTTTCAAAAACTCAGTCCTTTCCAACACAATTCCAAAGGTGAAAAATAGTATCAATTTTCAGTTACTTTTTCTTCTTTTAAAACGCAGAAGCGGACAATGGAAACAGTATCTTTCTCTTGTAGCTAGCTGTCAAATATGTACTGTTCACTGTCAATGGACTTTTTCCTTTTTTTTTCTTTTTGCAGCCCGTTCCCAGGTTCAGAGACGTGGTAGTTTAATTTTCCACTCTCTCCTGCAGGCACGCTTGGTCAAAATTTTCCCCCTCTTCCCCTGCTTCCAAGGGGGGTTTTATAGTTTCAATCGATGGAAGTTTGATCCCTTACATGAAGCTTTGCATAACCTTAGCTTATGAATACTTTGCTTCAGTCTATTTACAAAAGGGGGAGGCGGACTTCCTGTTTTGAGCCTTCCCCGTTCGATGCCAAATTAAAGTATTTAGAAATCCAATTTTCCGTTCTACTCACGGGTTGTTGTTTAAAGTCCAATTGTCCACAGGAAAAAGTCAGCGCTCTCCGGCAGCAGCAATGCGGCTTCACTCCGTGAAAGAAGCGGTCGATTCAAAGCACCGCGCCGCTCACCCCACGTCGCTCCGGATTCCCGATACTGGGTCTCCCCGTGAGTAGGGGGGCGCAAAAGGTGCCAGCCGAATCCCAAGTTCACAGGCTCTTCCGCCTGTGATTTCCAAGGGTCTCCGCCTTCGCCGTGGCGGTTCAGACCCTGCTTTCCATGGAGCAAGTTCCTCCCGATCGGAGGAGCTCCGCCATTGCCGGAGGCGCTAACCCGGAAGTCCTGGAGTTGAAAACTTTGCCCCAGGATGAGAATGGTAATCGTGTGCCGGCGGCGCAGCAGCAGCAAGAGGCCCCATTAGCGAAAGCACACCTCTAGTTAAGAACAGTTTCAGGTTAAGAATGGACCTCTGGAATGAATTAAGTTCGTAACTAGAGGTACCACTGTATTTGCATTTGTTATCTTTGCCAGACATACCAGTGTAACATGCCACTGATGTAATCATTTTAAGGAATTTCCCTAGGTATTAGTTTCGTTTCAGTTTATTGCAGTCATAGACCAGCATTTTAAAAATAGCTACAATACAAAATTATGAAAGCAAGATACGATATTTATAAAAAACCAAACCAGAATAAGAGCAGGAAGGCAAGAGTCACTGACCAGTGGGTTATAATAATAATAATAATATAATTTATTATTTATACCCCGCCCATCTGGCTGGGCCTCCCCAGCCACTCTGGGCGGCTTCCAAAAGAATATTAAAATACTATTATACATCAAACATTAAAAGCATCCCTATAGTTAAAACAACTATAATTATAACTATTACTAAAGCAATCCAGTTGAAGACTGAGGGAGACAAGTCATGTGTCTGAAACAAAAGATTTCATAAACGGAATAGTAATAGTGTCTCTGTAAGGTGCCTTTGGTTTATCGTAATTTTCCTGCAGATAATAGCAGATGCGCTATATTGTTAATATAGTTTTCTTTGATTGAGTCGTCCATGTTTTGTCCTGTACATTTTGTCCTACTGTTTCCCCAGTATCAAATTATTTTCGATGTATCTGATAAACTTTTGTCTATTTCAGTAAGATGTAAATAAACTTTGGGATGTGATTTCATACGCAAGATGTTACGAAGTTAAA
This sequence comes from Podarcis cretensis, assembly GCF_951804945.1. Lineage (NCBI taxonomy): Eukaryota > Metazoa > Chordata > Lepidosauria > Squamata > Lacertidae > Podarcis > Podarcis cretensis. The sequence goes on from NC_137178.1 coordinate 67,897,705, forward strand.
CCAACTGCTCACCTCAGAGAAGGATGTGAAATGTGGGTGCATGTCTTTCCCCAAAGAAACCTGGGAACTGTAGGTTCCCCTGCAGAGAGCTATAATTTCAAGCATCCTTAAACTACAGTTTCCATGATTCTTTGGGGGGAAGTCATGTGCTTTAAATATATTTGTTTTATTTATTTTTAAAATTTCTATGCTGCCCTTCATCCCAGGATCACGGTGCAGCTTGCAATATTAAAACACAAAAATATGTAGCATAGCAACAAACAAAACAATAACACCCTTGCCATTTATGTTGGTGGCAAAGAAAAAGAAAAAAGGTATAAAAAGGAGAATTCCCTGGATGCCAAGATCCACGGTGGAGGCACGTTGCTGAGAAAACCTCAGCAGAGATTTTAAAAACAGGTGTGGAAATATAGGCTGTTACATCTTTAAAATATGCCCTTGTAAGTTCCTTCCAAAGTTCACAACAAAAAAGCATAATAATAGAACATACATAAAAATACAAAATGAGAACACAAAATACATGATAAAAATAAGAAAAGCAAAAGCAAACCAATAGTCCCCCTTCCACAAACACATTTAATATTAGTCAGCCAAAGACCTGGTTAAAGAGAAATGTTTTTGCCTGATGCCTAAAGATATGCAATGAAGGAGCCAGGTGAACCACCATAGTTAAGGTCTATGAATTCCAGTTATTTGTAACTGAGCAATTAGACTTCTTATTACTAAAGCGGTTTTGTGGCAGATGCCTTAAGAAGGTAGTATTTGCAAGTTGTTGCTTATGATGCTGTGGTGTTCATCACTAAAGCAAGATTCAGAAATGTTAGCTCAGTTTGTCATCAACTATGAAAACTGGAGACAGAAGAAATTTTGTGCTTAGACTGTAAGCAAAGAATAATTATATCAGAAAGCATGTTCTCATTAAAGGAGAGCACGGGTTGCGGATGGGGCTAACAGGACACCCCATAGTTGTCAGGCAGGATAGATTCAAGAGCCTTGAATCAGATTGGAGGTTGGAGTTACTGGGGCAAATTTGATGTTGCCAATTTAGGGGTGGGACTAGAGGTTATTTAAGTAAGGTCCACTGCTCTTTCCTTTCTCTTTCGCTGTGGACACCGGATCACCCGCCCACCCTCCCTTGATTGGGCTTCGCTCTGACCTTGCTATGCCTGTCATGGGGTCGTTCGCATTGGTGCGGGGGCCCGGTAGGAATTTTTCCTTTTGGCTGATTAGTGTGTGCCAATTGGGTTTTGCCTACTGCGTAGCAAATCGTCACAACTTGTAAGGTTGGCGGTTAGGCATTGGTTAAATTGGTTGGTGGAGGGGTGTGGATTGGCTGTGCCTACCCCTCCAATGCTGCTGCTGGTGGGAATTCTGTTAAAGGAATTCTGGGGCTTACCATCCCCTCGTCCAAACCCTTGGAGCAGGGTGCGGGCCGTGTAAGTTCCCAAGGGCAAGCAGGGAGTAGCTGAGGGTCTGTGTCGCAGCCCCAGTTGTCCCTGGTCTTGTTCCTCCACACGCTGACTCACGGGAGTCAGCGCTGTCCCCCAAGGCGGGGGGGACAGCTAGTCATAACCAATGCCTAAGCAACCACTCACAATCTTGTATGATAATAAAGTTGTGGCCAAAATTATGCCAAAAACCTTAAACAAAAATTAAGTGTGATGTGTGAGTTATTGGGGTAGGGGTGTCCTGGGGACCTCAGCACGCAATCTAGCAAGGTGTATCCATGTAGTTCATCTTTCCTTAACCAAAGTTTTATAACTCTGTTATACAGAATAAGTCTAGATCTTTCCAATCAAATATTAGTTATTTGGGAGGAGAAGCTACTGGGAAAGCAAATGACATTAGGATTTAATACTTCTGTCAGTTACATGAAGCCAAATAAACAGAAAATTGAAAAAGGAGAGAACCAACACCAGGTATTTCATGTGAATTGATTAACATTTAGATGTAATCAATCCCAAGCATGAAGTGTTATTAATTGAGGTAGTGACCCCCCTGGTAACTTGGTTCGGTTGATTACAAATTCAAGAGACCAACAAAAGAATAAATAACACAACCCCTTTTCCATCTCTTGCTAATTATAATCAGCAAGCTTTGTGGCCAAAGAGGTGAGCAAATAGAGGCAGTCTGCAGGAAGCTCAAAACACTTGAGAAAATGTGCTATTCCATTTTGCAATAGACCCAGGAAGTGATGTCCAGTTGTTTCACGGAGTAATCACAGTCACGTACTGTGATATAAAAATGAGGAGTGAGGGGCTCTATTTAATTTTAAAATGACCAGTGTCATTTGGGTGGTTTAATGATAAATTTACCATAGGTGGGCATTTATATCTGGAAATCTTAGTTCAAGGTTCAAGCTAAGACTGGAATCCCCTGTTCAGATATAATAGCAGTGACACTTTTCTGTAGTGTTGAGGTGGTCAAATATCTTCAGGCAAAGGACCATATATAAAAAAAGAGTGTGATCATAGCAGCTCCTTCCCACCCTTTATTTTGTATATATAAATAAACTTTCTGTTTTACAATTTAAAGTACTCATTTTTACATCCTTAAGATATCAATGGCAGCGGAAGACAGGAGTGCCTGGCGTGCTCTGGTCCATGGGGTCACAAAGAGTCGGACACGACTAAACGAGTAAACAACAACAACAAGATATCAATGACTTGCCTTCTTCTCTTTCTGTCAGGGAACTGCCATCGGAGCCAAGGGAGGAGAGAGGGCTCCAGAGGGATGCCGGAGAGGGTCCCAGTAGGGAGAGAGGCAGCCCATCCGCTGGGGAAGGAAATCAGCGTAGCACCAGTGGAGAAGGGGGGCAGATGGGGGAATCGGAGAAAAGGCTCCTGGACTCCTCACCGGAGACCAGCGGGGAGAGCACGGGTCCTCCGCTGCCCACACCCTCCCTGCGCAGAAGACTTCCGCGCAGGGAGAGTAGGAGGCGACTGGGCGTCAAAGAACTTCTTTGCTGGAAGAGGTTCAAGAAACGCCCACTGACGGATTCTGCCAGCGACTGAGACAACCACGAGTGCAAGGCTTTCCAGAGGGAAAGGGTTCAACCAGGCAACCTAGCCAGGAGTGGCGGCAACTTATGCACGAGCAACCCCCTTAGAACCATTACACTTTCCATGGTTCTATCTATCTATTGTTCTACAATTTAAAATACTTATTTTACATCCTTAAAATGTCAATGACTTCCCTTCTCTTTCCATGGTTCATTTTACATACCATAAATCCCTGCACATTTTACAAAAACTATACCATTCAGTATTCCATTCTTGCATCCATCAAAACTTATATACACTGTTGAATTTATCTTAATGCTGTCAGCATTTTAAGCTGTACATTCCCACCCTTATTTCTTATTAATCCATTTACCTCAATAATTACATTCCCAATCCCCATATTCCTTAACAAGTACATTAAAACATTAGCTATGAATGCCAGAGGATAAACCCACAGTGGTTTCCAGATAAAAGAAAGGCTTTCATGTTGTTCTAGTTTTCCCCTCAATGTAACTAGTCCAGAAAGTGGTGGAGGTTCCTGTTCTTTCCTGGTTAGTTTTGGTTAAAGGAAGCCAGTCTATTGCTAGTCCTAAGGCACTGTTACAAGTGCTATTTTCCTTTTTTCCCCTTTTCTCAATAAATTTTATTAGGATGTATAAGGAGAAATACAAAGCTTATAATCAATATTCATTTTAACCACTCCAGTCTAACACTGCCACTTTCTATAAACAAACATTATCTTCCATCCTCAAATCCAAATGTCATTATGTCTTTTTCACGCAAAATGTCTACGGGAGGTTTCCAATCTTCAATCAATGTTAACAATGACTTTCATCTGATTAATATAATAATAATAATTTATTATTTGTACCCCGCCCATCTGGCTGGGTTTCCCCAGCCACTCTGGGCGGCTTCCACAAAGACAAAATATACACTAAGATGTCACACATTAAAAACTTCCCTGCACAGGGCTGCCTTAAGATGTCTTCTGAATGTCAGGTAGTTGTTTATCTCTTTGACATCTGATGGGCGGGCATGCCCATTTTGCTATCTCACCTAAGTCCGATAATTTTAACAGCCATTCTTCCATTGTTGCTAGTGGCGAGTCCTTCCATCTTTGGTTACATATAAAAGTCTCACTTCCATAATCATATACAGAAGCAAAGCTCCATAGTTCTTTTCTAACTGTATATCTGGAAAAAGAGGTGTGAGAGCTCACCACAAACGTCTCCTCTTGGAATGGCAATGGCGCCCACTTGAGAGGTGCCGGAACTGAGCTCTGGTAAGCTCCGGCTGAAAAAGAAACCCCTGAATGCTAAGCTCCCAAATGGGGAGCAGTTCTGATGTGGTCCACCTTTCCTTTCCCCACACCCAAAACAGGCCCCACTTCCTTGTGGTTCCTAACTTCTCTTAACTATTCCTTGCCATCTCCGACACCTGCCATAAATGTGGCTTGGTGCTAGTGCCCGATGAAGAGGCACAATTGCGAGCAGATATTCTAAACCAGGATCATAGGAATAAGGAAAGGTATCAATAAAAAGACCAAGTCTCCTAATGTCATCTGTACATCACAAAAATAGCATAATAAATTTGCAATGATATCTGCAGCACATGATTCCTTATTAGTGGTCAATGTACAAGTCCTTGGTTTAAATAAACCAAGTGGGGTAGATTAACTAAAAAGAGCAAGTGGAAACAGGACAGAACTGCTTGGATCTGTTTTGTTTGAAGCTTCCTATCCTTTTTTTGTTGTTGTTGTTAGGAAGAAAAGAGGTGGAAAGAGGGAATGGTGGGTTGGGCAGTTATGCTTTGATTCTTCTACTTAGTGTATGTGTGGGGTTTTGTGTCAGCGTCACTTGTGTGTGTTCTCTTACTATTCGCTTGTTGTATTTCCTTGGTGCTGAGAGTGGTTGGGGGTGGCCTAGGGCAGCCTTTCTCAAACTGTGGGTCCCCAGATGTTGTTGAACTACAACTCCCATCACCCATAGCTAGCAAGGCCAGAGATCAGGGATGATGGGAGTTGTAGCCCAACAACATCTGGGGACCCACAGGTTGAGAACTGCTGGCCTAGAGGGTGGTTGGCTGTCTTTGGTTGGCTGTACAGAGCTACCTCGAGTTACAAATGCCTCAGGTTACAAACGCTTCAGGTTACAAACTCCACTAACCTTGAAGAGCTACCTCAAGTTGAGAACTTTGCTCCAGGATGAGAATGGAAATCGTGTGCCAGTGGCACAGCACCAACAAGAGGCCCCATTCGTGAAAGCACGCCTCTAGTTAAGAACAGTTTCAGGTTAAGAACGGACCTCTGGAACGAATTAAGTTCGTAACTAGAGGTACCACTGTAGTGAGATTTGTTTATGTGTGTGAGTGGGGGGTATGTGTGAGTTTTTGGATCAAGTCAGCCAGATTGATTTGTATGCTGTCGGCGGACTCTTGTTGTTGTCTTGTTGGGCTATGTAGGTGATAAAGGGGAACCATACCAGGGTGAAAGTGTCTCCTTCTATCTGTCCCTGTATGAGCAGTTATTCTGAAGAGCTCAACACCATCAGCTGCTTAGCGAAAAATACCGTGCAGCAAGAAAATGTTGCAAACCCACCCCCCAATGTCCATACAGCAGCCCAATTGTTGTGATGGCTTAAAGAGCCATTCACGTATAACAAATATGGAGGTGGACTTGCTTCAGTTACAACACTAATAGTCTAACCAAGAATTCTTTGATAAGCTTGAGAATTCACCAGAGCATAGTCCGATAAACCAATGCTAGATTTGCATAGCTATTAATGGTTTGTCAATTTAACTCACACTTAGATATATGTGTATCTAAATAAATGCATATACTTGTGGCTTCTCCAGTGAGAACTCTGCCGTGGTTCTCTGAAGGACTAACGGACATTTCTTGGAAGTCATTTCTTGAACACGCCAGGCAACAAAACATACAATCTGATCACCTCCAGGATCATAAAGCAAGCCCAACAATAAATTGGAAAAACTGTCCAAGCAGAAAGAATCTCCTGTTGATTAAACAATGCCCTCTAAAACAGAATATTAATAGAGGAGAAAAGCAAAAGCTCTCCTAAGGTTTACTCTTGTTATCTCAAATGTTCTAGAACTGTGCAAAATTGTTTAGAGGTTACAGCTGCATTTCTGGTTTTACAGCTCATTTAACTATGCAATTAGACATTACAAAAAGATATGGAAGATTTAAAATTGGATATGCTTATCTTCAGTACATAGGTCAGTAGTTTAAACTTTAAAACAAATTAGCATTTTTGCTGCTTATGCCCGCCCACCCCCCTCCTCCGCATCCCTTCGCACTGCAGAATGAGGGTGTTTATCTTAACTCAGCAATTCTGACGATTTCCATCAGATGGTAAGAGGCACAGTGATAAGCTTTGCAGATTTAAAATGAAAGTGTGGTCTGTGGAGCAATTGCAAGATAGCCAAGCTAATAATACATTTTGTAAATGTGGGGAGAAAATGTGTCTGAGCACAAAATTTCCATGATAGGGAAGGTGAACAGCCTTGCCCAATGACTCGTAATTTAATGCAGGAAATTGCATCACCCCGAACAGACATACAATATTATATTCCTATTTAAAAACGAAGAAACTCAATGTCAGCGCAGAGGGAGGAACAAGGTAGACGAGGAATATGGCAGCTTTAATAGGATTTTAAAATCAAATGTGCTGAGCAAAACTGTTTAAAAATTGCATTTGAATAGTAAACAGATAACATTTTCATTTAAAGACAACCACAGGCTGCCAGTTTCAACATGTACCATACGAAACGGAGGGTAGCGAGGAGGGGGAAATGCAGCCTAAGAAATAGAAAATAGAATGAGCTAACAATGAGCTGGTTCGGATGCCGTGATAAACCATGGTTTATCGTGATCAGAAGAAGCTGCAGAATGAGTTCCCCCCTTCTTTTCTTCTGGCAGAGGGGATTGGAAACTTTTGCTTCTGTTTTTATTCAACTGCAATTTATCATTTCATCTGAATCCAACTAACTGAAGTTACACTTTGTTTGAAACAAGCCAACTTCAAACCACGGGTTATGAAGCTGGCTTGTTACAAGAAGCAAAGTGACAATTATGCACAGTTTAGGGTTCCAATGTAGTTGTAAATTGCAGTTAAATAAAAAAAACAAAAAACCTGTTTGCTCTTCTCCTTACAACTGCAACAGAGAAAACAGGGAAAGTACAGAAGCCCAAGGAGAGCTACAGTGCTCTGGCTGTAGAAACCAATACAGAGAGACTTTTTCTGTTGCAGGTGGGGCAGATGAAGGTGTCCAGTTATGCTGCTGCAGATGCACCATGGCATTTCTTCTCTCTGTGCTTCTCCCAGAGGTCTTTCCTACTCTGGCCACTGCTATGGTAAAGGTAAACGTAAAGGACCCCTGGACGGTTGTTGTTGTTTAGTCATTTAGTCGTGTCCGACTCTTCGAGACCCCATGGACCAGGCACTCCTGTCTTCCATTGCCTCCCGCAGTTTGGTCAAGCTCATGCTGGTAGCTTCGAGAACACTGTCCAACCATCTCGTCCTCTGTCGTCCCATTCTCCTGGTGCCCTCCATCTTTCCCAACATCAGGGTCTTTTCCAGGCAGTCTTCTCTTCTCATGAGGTGGCCAAAGTATTGGAGCCTCAACTTCAAGATCTGTCCTTCCAGTGAGCACTCAGGGCTGATTTCCTTCAGAATGGATAGGTTTGATATCCTTGCAGTCCATGGGACTCTCAAGAGTCTCCTCCAGCACCATAATTCAAAAGCAGCAATTCTTCGGTGATCAGCCTTCTTTATGGTCCAGCTCTCACTTCCATACATCACTACTGGGAAAACCATAGCTTTAACTATACGGTCCTTTGTTGGCAAGGTGATGCCTCTGCTTTTTAAGATGCTGTCTAGGTTTGTCATTGCTTTTCTCCCAAGAAGCAGGCATCTTTTGATTTCGTGGCTGCTGTCACCATCTGCAGTGATCATGGAGCCCAAGAAAGTAAAATCTCTCACTGCCTCCAATTCTTCCCCTTCTATTTGCCAGGAGGTAATGGGACCAGTGGCCATGATCAAAGGCGACTATGGGGTTGCGGTGCTCATCTCACTTTCAGGCCGAGGGAGAGACTTCCGGGTTGGCGCCTCCGGCAATGGCGGAGTTCCTCTGATCGGGAGGAATTTGCTCCATGGAAATCAGGGTCTGACCACCACGGCGAAGGCGGAGACCCACTAAAATCATAGGCGGGAGAAGCCTGTGAACGTGGGATTCGGCTGGCACCTTTTGCACCTCCCCTACTCGCAGGGAGACCCGGTTTCGGGGATCCGGAGTGACGTGGGGTGAGTGGCGCGGTGCTTCGAATTGACTGCTTTTTTCACGGAGTGAAGCCGCATTGCTGTTGCCAGAGAGCGCTGGCTTTTTCCTGTGGACAATTTGACTTTAAACAACTACCCGTGAGTAGAACGGAAAATTGGATTTACAAAAGTCTTAATTTGGTACCAAAACGGGAAGGTTTCAAACAGGAAGTCCGCCTTCCCTTTTTGTAAATAGATTGAAGCAAAGAAGCTGCAAGCTAAGGTCTTGGAAAGCCTTATGTAAAGGATTAAACTTCCATCGATTAAAATCATTAAACCCCCCTTGGAAGCAGGAGAAGAGGGGGAAGTTTTGGATCGTGTAAGCCTGCAGGAGAGAGTTATAAAAATTAAATTACCACTGCTCTGAACCTGGAAACGGGCTGCCAGTAGATTGACGTTTTGGGAGAGTTCATTGACTGTGAATAAAACATGTTGACAGTTAGTTAAATAAGAGAAATATATTGTTTCCATTGTCCTCTTCTGCGTTTAAAAAGGAGGAAAAGTAACTGAAAATTGAAACTAACTTTACTTTTTGAACTGTGCTTGAAAGGATTGATACAAGTGGAGACTGTTTCCCTCTAGAGGGAGCTTTGGAAACTGTTACAAGAGTGGAGCTGGGGAATCTCCAGCTGCAGGATAAGAACTGTGAGAATCAGGGATTGACCTTGGACCATATAAGAATGTCGACAGGAGAAGCCTTAGTGACTGCATTATGTAAGATAAGCTATTTGTTGGAACAGCTTCACAAGAAGACCGATGTTATGACTACTAAAATTGATAACTTGGGACAAAAAGCGATTAATTTGGGACAAAAAGTGAGCACCAATACAGAAATTATTCAGGATTTGGTACAGGAATCTATTTCAGCAGAACAAATTGTGGAGAAGGAGAAGGAGAAAGTTGTTGTCAAACCTAAAGTAATACAAGTGGGAGCCTCAGCCTTACAGAGGCAAATTGAGGACTATAAATTGAGCCCTTTTATGATTGAATCTAGAAAAAGTCAGATTTTGAGGATCGGAGCCCGGCCTGGACTGGAGAAGGAAAGCTGGAAAGATCCCTCCATGCAGGGATTAACTGAATTTTGGGACATGGACTTGGGTCAGGAGGAGACTGGAGTTCTGGGGGCCTTTGGATTTGGAGGAATCTTGAAACATGTCCTGAAATACTTTATGGAACTTAGCTTTAACTATGGAAATCTGGCTGACCTGTCGAGGAGGAATAAAAATATTGTTGGGTCAGAGTTTTCCCAAGATCTGCTCTATAGCATCAAAGAATATGAAGAAGACCTGCAGAAGGGACTTGGAAAAGAGTTAAGAGCCTCGGACATAAGATCTCCAGGTTGATGGACGTATGGAGTTGACGGAAGTGACTGGCAGAGTCCGAGACCGGGGAGAGGAGATGGTGGAAGAGAATTGGAAAATTTAAAGTCTGTATATAGAAATACTGTAAAATTAATGAGTGATAGAAAAATGTTGGAATGAAATTTTATGGCCTTAGTAGAAATGTTATAAGGAGTTAAGCTTAAATATGTATATTAGTTTTAATGGAAATAAGATTAAAAATATGTTAAGACATTTATATGACAGAAAATAGAGAAAGATGGAAAGGAATTGCTGAAACAATTAATAGAAGTGGAATAAAAAAAGGGAGGTGAGAGGAGGTTGATGAAACAAGGGAATGAAAGATAGAGTATGGAAAAGGTATGATGTATGTTTTTAAATTGGTTTTGTTTTGTTTTGTTTTGTTTATTGTGTTTAGTTTAATGTGTTAAGGTTGTGTTTTGTATTGTTTATATATTGTACTGTAATGTTTTTTCTCTTTTTTCTTTTCTTTCTCCTGTCTTTTTTTCTTTTCTTTCTTTTTTGTAAGCTTTAAAAGTAATAATTTTTTTTTAAAAAAAAAAAAAAGAAGGGAGCTGGCTTTTGTCCACAGGCAGCTTTCTGGGTCATGTGGCCAGCATGACTAAACCACTTCTGGCACAGCAGAACACCGTGATGGAAATCAGAGTGCATGGAAATGCTGTTTATCTTCCCGCCGCAGCGGTACTTATTCATCTACTTGCACTGGTGTGCTTTCAAACTGCTAGGTTTTCAGGAGCTGGGACAGAGCAACAGGAGCTCACTTCGTTGCAGGGATTCGAACCACCGACCTTCTGATCAGCAAGCCCAAGAGGCTCAGTGGTTTAGACCACAGCGCCATGGATACACAACCTGACTGTCTGTCTCCAGGCATTGGGGTCATCTGCAAGGGATCCCCACAGCACAGGGTTAACGTTGCCAGTCTTCATGTCATGTTTGCAGACATCTTTGTAACGTAGGGGTTGGTCTGCCAACGGGAATGGTGCCGAAGCCAGCACTTTGTAGAGCACATCCTTGGGGGTCCTGCCATCTTCCATTCTGTATTCACATTGCAATATCATGATATTGTACATCCCTCAAACTCCCATTTCATATCATCGGCAGTCGCTACTGGGGTTGAGGAAACACACTTCTTCTTCTTCTTCTTCTTCTTCTTCTTCTTCTTCTTCTTCAGCAATCCCCCATAGCAAGTAAAATTATCTTCTATGAACACGGTTTTAACAGTGTGTCCATTAGTGACTGTGGGGGGCCAATTCTGGATCCACGCGTGCTTCCACAGTGGGGACATAGGTTTCTGGGTGGGAGTTGATCACGGTAAGGGTTTGCCAAGCATGCCTTCCTCTTAGCACATTTCTCCCTTTCATCCTGAGTTTGAGTGTCTTCAAAGCCCATGACACCTTTGGCAAAGGCTGTTCTCCAATTGGAGCGCTCGCAGGCCCATGTTTCCCAGTTGTCTGTGTTTACACTACATTTATACACCATGTGATGCTGTCACAGTACCTCTAAATCATAGAGGGAAGACCTTGGCACGCTATAACCATTTTGAAAGCCACCTTTGTCTGGTATAACATCTCATTCCAACCCGAAAACCTGAACCCTCTGAATCTTTCACTGACTTTTCCTTTAATTCCACAGAGGCAGCCTTACAGTTTTCAACAAGGAAATGAATGGAACTTATTTCCTCTGCCTCTTCTCTTACGTTTATCTGTTAAGCAGGAGCACGTTGTAAACTGAAAAATACTATGCAAACTATCACAGGCTAGGTCTTGCAGCACCCCTTTGCGATCAAACTCTGCGTGACTATAAACGTGTGACACTCACGATAAGCCAGGACTGCTATAGTGGTGGCATCTCTGCATGAGCTCTGAAATCTTTGAGATGAAGCTATTTTGTAGGCGAAACCAAGTTAATGTACTGGTGGCAAAAAATATTTCCATGAGCTCATAAGCTTTTTAATCCGTAGGGGTTAAGGGGGAACTGATCACAAGAATCCTTTTTTCAGTTAAAGAACCAGAGAAGCCTGGAGTACATTTTTACTTCAAAAACTCACCTATCTCCATTTAAGTCAGGGAATCAAAATTTAATGAACAACCAGCTTGGAAATGCTGCCCAGTGGCACAATCTGTGTAAATATCCTACCATGTTACTACATTGTTAGCATAAATAATATACGGAACGGCGCTTAAACTTTGGATGATCGTTCCCATGCACGCACACAGAAAGAGTTGCACAAACATTGGCCTCAATTGCCAGCAGCTGCGTCGTAACAACGCACCCAAGGGGGGTCATTCACATTACTTGCCGTTTGTTGGTGCTTTTGACTCCCTTACCTTTCATTCCTGAAGTGCCTTAAAAACAACGGCGTAATGAACCAAAAAAAAGCCCAACCTCACCCATAGCAGCTTTGGAGAAATTACTGTGCCATCTGTGAAAAGTGGAATCACACCTCTTTATTTGAACATAATGAATACCATATATACATCCCCAGAACTGACTAATTACTGACAAGTCTCCAATTTACCCTTCTTGAAGATGCTATGGTTGCCAAAGGTCACATCGTAGGATAAAGGAGCAAGGATTGTTGGTTTTGTTTTGTTCTTGCTTTTATTATGGTTTTTATTTAAAAAATCTTGTATTTTTATGTTGTAAACCACCCTGAGATCTACAGATGAAGGGCGGTAAATAAGAAAATAAATATTAATATTATTAATTCAGCTGCCTGGCAACCCAGCAGCCTGGCCTCTCTTTGCCAGCTGATGTCACAAAGTGCTGATTTACATGGAAGCCTTATAGTGGCCAGAAAGGGGGATGCCTGTCAGATCATGGTGAGAGACCTGCTGAGACAAGTGATAATGAGAAGGAACTCTGAAGGTAGGAGCCCCAGAGGAGATGAGTGGCAAAGAATTATTATTATTATTATTATTATTATTATTATTACAAAATTATTTATACTTTTCAGATTTATACATTTTATGGATTTTGCAATCATTTTGTCATTTTAAAACTCGACTTACTTACTTCTCTTTCTGCGGTTCCTTAAATTTATTTTTAGTATCTTCTGCATATCAAAATTAACTAAGCTTACTCATTTATTAAACTTCTGGGTGGCGCTGTGGCTTAAACCACAGAGCCTAGGACTTGCCGGTCAGAAGGTCGATGGTTTGAATCCCCGTGACGGGGTGAGCTCCCGTTGCTCGGTCCCTGCTCCTGCCAACCTAGCTGTTCGAAAGCACGTCAAAGTGCAAGTAGATAAATAGGTACCGCTCCGGCAGGAAGGTAAACGGCGTTTCCGTGCGCTGCTCTGGTTTGCCAGAAGTGGTTTAGTCATGCTGGCCACATGACCCGGAAGCTGTATGCTGGCTCCCTTGGCCTAGAAAGCGAGATGAGTGCCGCAACCCCAGAGTTGGCCACGACTGGACCTAATGGTCAGAGGTCCCTTTACCTTTAAACATATACTCTTATATAGCTGCAGGTTATTACAATAATCCTGCCAGTGTTTTTATCTGTTTACAATTTATCTGTAAATATTCAGTAAACAATTTCCATTCTTTTATAAAAAAAAGTTTGTTATCTTTCTCAGTTCGTCTACTCATAACAAGTTGATTTCATTGCCTTCATTGATTTCATTAATTAACTAATGTGGTGCTGTATTCACCCTAAGTATCAAGCCTTTTAATGAGTGAGGCTGCAATCATATACATACCTGACCGTAAATTCTAATATTTATAATAAAAACAAGCTAAACTTGTTTTAAAAAATGAACAGGCTTGGGGAGATTTGCTCTGTGTGGTTTTACAAAGTAATTTATCAGCTGCTGAAAAGCTGGATTGTTATGTATTGTATTACTGTTTTAGGTACTTGTACTATATTACTAGCTAGTTCAGTATTTTCATTTTTATTACACAGAAATGGAATTGTAGTGTTTTTATACTTGATTTGTTGTAAGTCAGTCTGAGGACTCTCAAGAGAGATGCTGGTGGGATAGATACAAATGACTTCAGGGTGGTAAAAAAAAAAAACACAGACTGCGAGCGGTTCCATAGGGACCACTCCACACTGGGAGAATGGGTAGTATTAAAATGATAAATGCAGTTCGACGTAAGCAAGTGTGAAATGATGCACATTGAAGGCAAAAAGAACTGGGGTGTGGCAGCTGGGAAGAGATTAAAGGTAAAGGTAAAGGTAAAGGGACCCCTGACCATTAGGTCCAGTCATGACCGACTCTGGGGTTGCGCGCTCATCTCGCTCTTTAGGCCGAGGGAGCCAGCGTTTGTCCAGGTCATGTGGCCAGCATGACCAAGCCGCTTCTGGCGAACCAGAGCAGCGCACGGAAACGCCGTTTACCTTGCCGCCGGAGGTAATTACCTTCCCTATTTATCTACTTGCACCTTGACGTGCTTTTGAACTGCTAGGTTGGCAGGAGGAGGGACGAGCAACAGGAGCTCACCCCATCGCGGGGATTCGAACCACCGACCTTCTGATCAGCAAGTCCTAGCCTCTGTGGTTTAACCCACAGCGCCACCCGTGTCCCTTGTGAAGAGATTAGGAAGAGATTAAAACAGTGTTGACAATATGATTCATAATGCCACTGGGCAAAACTGATCTACAGTGGTACCTTGGGTTAAGTACTTAATTAATTCCAGAGGTCCATTCTTAACTTGAAACTGTTCTTAACCTGAAGCACCACTTTAGCTAATGGGGCCTCCTGCTGCCGCCGCGCCACCGGAGCATGATTTCTGTTCTCATCCTGAAGCAAAGTTCTTAACCTGAGGTACTATTTCTGGGTTAGCGGAGTCTGTAACTTGAAGCGTATGTAACCCGAGGTACCACTGTATAACCGCATTTGGAATGCTGTTTATGATTCTGGTCGCGGCATCTCAAGAAGGACAGAGCTGGAAAAGGAAATGAGAAGGCAGTGGTGTAGCATGGGTTGCCGGGGCAGGGCTGGTGGACTGGGCAGCTGGGCTGGAAGTATGCACTGGTGGTGGGGAGGACATGGCACATGACTGCTAGCAGTGGCCATGCAACTTCTCAGCTTGGCAGCTCCTCTGTCTTGTGGCTCGGCCAGCTTAGGGGCAGGGTGTCTGGGCATTGCACCTGGCTGCACCCCTCAGAATTTTGCAGCCAGGGATGACGATGCCCTGGGGGGCCCCCCATGCTACACCACTGTGCAAAGGGCCACCAAAATGTCCTATCAATGGCTACTAGCCATAATATTTACATTCTACATCCACTATCAGAGGCAGTATTGTCATGGAATTCTACTCAATATTGATCCAGAGCAGATTCCAATGTATAGTTAGCAGAGTAAAAACTTAAACACGTTGCAGGATTCCCCAAAAAACAGACCAGAGGCAATTGCATTTCAACCAGCAGAGCTTTACTGAACATCATAGTCAAATGAGCATCATGGTCACAAATCCAAAACACGCAGGATTGGCACTGTCCATAAGAAATCCAGTTGCAGCAGACTTAACTTAAACTTACAATAACTTATAATAACACTCAGCACAGTATGTACAGAACACCACACCAGAAGGAGGAGATAGAAAAAGAAAGTGAAACCCAGGTTTAACCCACAGTGCCACCCGCGTCCCTTCTTAGCAAGCCTACTCAGAGTTAAGTACGAACTGTGAAATACCATTTTCAATTCAGATGTGACAGAGAAATAGAGTTGGGTATCATCAGCAGAATAATGACCTCACCTCAAAATTCCTGGTGACCGCTCCCTCCCAACAGCTTCATATGAATGTTAAAACAGCATTAGAGAAAAGGCAATATCCTGTGATGCCCACTAGCTTAAGATCCAGGAGCTGAGAGACAGTTATCCAATTCTAGTTTCTAGAACCATCTCTAGAGATAAGACCAGAATGGCTGCAGAACAGTTGCCTCCCAAACCATAGACGATACCATGGTCAATGCTATCAAAAGCCAATAAAAGGATCACACTTCCCCATCCTTCTCTCAGTACCTATTATCCAAGACAGTCCCAAACTCTAGTCTGAATCCAGATGGGAATGGGTCTATCATCAGGTTCGTTTGAGAATATCTGCAACTGCACCACCGTTAAAAGGCATTAATGTTATGCATGTTATGGTAAAGGTAAAGGTAAAGGTAAAGGTAAAGGTAAATGGTAATGGTAATGGTAAAGGTAGGACTTCCGGGTTGGCGCCATCGCCGAATAGCGGACTCCCTCCGAGCTCCGGAGGGAGTCTGCTCGGCAGGGGCTGGGTTCTACCGCGCCGGCGACGCGGGGACCCTCAAAAACCATGGGCGCTGAAACCCATGGGCATGGTGACTCGGCTGGCACCGTTTGCGCCCCCCCCGACCACGCGAAGGAGCCTTTTTAAAGGCTGCGGAGCGGGTGACGGGGGGGGGTGCTGTGAGTCCTCCGTTTCCCCTGCCGAGCGAAGCCGCATGCCATTTGGCGGAGAGCGCTGACTTCTTCCATTGAAAATCTGGACTTAAAAGAACAACCCGTGAGTAATTGGAACTTGGATTAAAAAGGGGAATAAATTTTTTCTTAAATTCGGAGCGAGCGGGGGAGGTATAAAAAGGAAGTCAACCTCCCCCCTGTTGTAGAGGAGCTAAAGCAAAGGACCTGACAACTAAGATCGCAACCTTTTCTTTTGATAAAGATATTAATTTCGCGATGGAAAATTATAAGCTGGGCTGGAGGAGAAGAGTGGAATGTGAATTAAAATACAACCCCCCCCCCGGAAGCCCCGGGAGCGATCCGTGAGAGCGCCTGGAGAGGAGAAATAGAGGTTTTGACAGCTGTCAAAGGAGCTGCCAAAACTGAAGAACAAAAAGAGAACTTTGTTACGAGGACTTTGCTGGTTACATTTGTTATAAATTGGATATAAACTGTTTAAAACAAGGAATAATAAGTTACTTTGACTGGTGGGTGAGATCGGGAATGAAACTGAGTTACTATAATCCCTCTAGAGGAGCTGTGGGTTATTACAAGTATCGCTGGCATGGAATTTGAATCGGACATTTTATCTCCTGGGAAACTGCAGAAATGGAACACTATTTTGTCTACAGAGGTCTACACACTAAAGGAGACAATAGATTTATCTATTGAAGAATGGAAGGGACTTGACGTAATGTTTTGTTCCTGAATAACAAAGCCTCTGTAGAGGAATTACAAGCTTTTTGGAATTAGAACATTTGTGCAGGAGAGCAGGGGGGGAAAAAGAAGAAAAAAAAAGAGGAGAAGAGAGAACATCAAGAACAACAAGAAAAACAAGAACTGGACAAAGTTGGAAGATAGACCCTTTCTAAGATTGGACATTTGAAATTAAAGATGATTAAAAGACGGTAAAGATTACTAAAAAGACGGCAAAGCGGACTGGTGAAGGATTATGGCTTAGATTATGGTTCAGATGTGGGAGCTCCAGGAGACAGTGGATTTGATGGACATTGGGAACGCAACCGGGAAAGGGGGGAGGGAAATTTGGAATCCAAAGGGTGTTAAATTATATTTTATTCTTTTTTTAATTCTTTTATGTTAATCTGTATCTTATATTAAAGAGGGGAACTCGTGGAAGGGAACAGGTCGATTTTAGGGGATGGGAAAATATTTTTTAAATTGGGTTAATGATAATAATTTTAAAATTTGGGGTAAGAATTTGTTGAATCTATTTGAAAGAATTGGAATACAAGAGGGGGTGGGGAGGGGGAAGTCCTGGAAAGATGATATTGAAAATAAGGCCTTAAATTTGGATGTTTTTCTTTTTTTTGTTATATTTGAAAATCTTTAATAAATATTATTAAAAAAAAAAAAAGGTAATGGTAAAGGTAAAGGTAAAGGGACCCCTGACCATTAGGTCCAGTTGTGGCCGACTCTGGGGTTGCGGCATTTATCTCGCTTTATTGGCCGAGGGGGCCAGCATACAGCTTCCAGGTCATGTGGCCAGCATGACTAAGCCGCTTCTGGCGAACCAGAGCAGCGCACGGATATGCCGTTTACCTTCCCGCCGGAGCTGTACTTATTTATCTACTTGCACTTTGACGTGCTTTTGAACTGCAAGATTGGCAGGAGCAGGGACCGAGCAACACGAGCTCACCCCGTCACGGGGATTCGAACCGCCGACCTTCTGATCGGCAAGTCCTAGGCTCTGTGGTTTAACCCACAGTGCCACCTGCATCCCTATGGCAAATTATCCCTAGGTAAATCGTTGCCTGTATTCCGTCTTTGACTTGAGGCACCTACAAATGAGTGTTTGGATAGACACAGACCGAGATGCTGGCACAATATCACTAACCATGGCATTATAAATGTTATGCCAGCACTATGGCTTGACTTGATATGCGTGCATCAGTGTTTAATATATCAGTGTTAAGAGGCACTTTTACTGCACATTTTCAGCCAGCCAATTTCCTTGTAAGTAAAATATAGCACACTCTCGCATTGGCAGTGTGGTAAACACTCATTTTTAGTTCTTCAGGGGTCTCTTTGTAGCCTTAGCTATTCTTAGTTTTATTGAAACATCTGCTTGAAAACATTTTTTCTCTCCAATAAAAACCACTCTGCCTATGCAGTAACCTGAAGGTAGTTTGGGAGGACTTCTGCAGGTTATTATTTGTTGTTAGGATCGCATTTTGGAAATGATAAAGGTAAAGGTAAAGGTAAAGGTACCCCTGCCCGTACGGGCCAGTCTTGACAGACTCTGGGGTTGTGCGCCCATCTCACTCAAGAGGCCGGGGGCCAGCGCTGTCCGGAGACACTTCCGGGTCACGTGGCCAGCGTGACATCGCTGCTCTGGCGAGCCAGAGCCGCACACGGAAATGCCGTTTACCTTCCCGCTGGTAAGCGGTCCCTATTTATCTACTTGCACCCGGAGGTGCTTTCGAACTGCTAGGTTGGCAGGCGCTGGGACCGAGCAGCGGGAGCGCACCCCGCCGCAGGGATTCGAACCGCTGACCATTCGATCGGCAAGTCCTAGGCGCTGAGGCTTTAACCCACAGCGCCACCTGCGTCCTTTTGGAAATGATAGGGAGCATAAAAAGAGAAAAGTCATGACTGTAACACCCAAGTGATTCCTCCCACTGAAGTCTAATACAGTGGTACCTCGGGTTAAGTACTTAATTCGTTCAAGAGGTCCGTTCTTAACCTGAAACTGTTCTTAACCTGAAGCACCACTTTAGCTAATGGGGCCTCCTGCTGCCGCCGCACCGCCGCTGTGCGATTTCTGTTCTCATCCTGAAGCAAATTTTTTAACCCGGGATACTATTTCTGGGTTAGCGGAGTCTGTAACCTGAAGCATATGTAACCTGAAGTGTATGTAACCCAAGGTAACACTGTATTCTGTTTCATTTAAAAATAAAATAAAATAATGAATATTGTTTATCAGGACTTCAAAATAAAAAGTTCTTGCTGAGACACTTTTATAGTAAATAGACTAAGGATTACATCAGGGGTCGGCAAGGTTTACCTCGCCTGGGCTGGTCCACTCCAGTGGAGATCCCTTCGTGGGCTGGATCGTGCATGCACCCACAATATCCAGCACCTGCATCTGTGCAGACGCGATTTCCGGCACTGCGGAAGCGAGTCCCTGCACCGTGCTGCGCCAGTCTAGCACAGTGCGTGAGAATTTCCCAAGCGGCAGCTCAGTTTGGGGGTAGCTCGGGGGCCAGTTAAACGACCCCCGTAGGCCGCTTTTGGCCCATGGGTCTTAGATTGCTGACCGCTGCATTACTCTTTAGATGGAGTTCTGTGTAACTTTTCCCTGGATGCATTCCCCGAATACACTTTTCTTTTAATAAAATAAGCACCCACTGGAGGTTTGTACTCAAGAGCGGAAGAGGGAGAAGTGGAGACCTTTTCCACTCATGCCATATTTTGACTGACTCTGCCACCAGCCTACTTATTTTTCCCCCAAATATGGGGAAAAGTTTTGGTGCATTGTTATCTTTTTCCTATAAGGGAAACTTGGGACTTGAGAAGGTACCGGGAAGATGGAAACAACTGGCAGGAAAATGGCTGCGCCTCCCCTTGTCGAGCCACAAGCAATTCCACATCACAACACGTGTGTCAGATTCACTTATTGGAATGTACTACTCAGTTTGCATGTACAGGATGAGATGTCTGTATGCTGCGGCTTGAAAACTCTCTGAACAGATGGTCTGGATATTAGGTTTTTCCAAGGGCTTAGGAAAGCTCAATGGGGTCGTTTACTTTTTTCTTCGAATGACAGAAGCACGTGCCACCATGTTGCACATTATTCTTTGAAAGCATGTTATTCTTTGAAGGAGAACTACCTGAAAATGATTCACAGTTTGTATTTAACTCTGAGTAGACTTGCTAAGAGCAGAGACATCACCTTGCCAACAAAGGTCCGTATAGTCAAAGCGATGGTTTTCCCAGTAGTGATGTATGGAAGTGAGAGCTGGACCATAAAGAAGGCCGATCGCCAAAGAATTGATGCTTTTGAATTATGGTGCTGGAGGAGACTCTTGAGAGTCCCATGGACTGCAGGAAGATCAAACCTCTCCATTCTGGAGGAAATCAGTCCTGAGTGCTCACTGGAAGGACAGATCCTGAAGGTGAGGCTCCAATACTTTGGCCACCTCATGAGAAGAGAAGACTCCCTGGAAAAGACCCTGATGTTGGGAAAGATGGAGGGCACAAGGAGAAGGGGACGACAGAGGACAAGATGGTTGGACAGTGTTCTCGAAGCTACCAATATGAGTTTGACCAAACTGCAGGAGGCAGTGGAAGACAGGAGTGCCTGGCGTGCTCTGGTCCATAGGGTCACGAAGAGTCGGACATGACTAAACAACTAAACAACAACAACAACAGGCTTGCTAAGATGTTTAAGACTGAATCAGATAAGTGCTGGAGATGCAAAGAGGTGAAGGCAACATTCCTTCATATGTGGTGGACTTGTAAAAGGGTAAAAGAGTATTGGGAAATGATCCATAACGAATTGGAGAAAATGTTTTAAAGTACTCCCCCCACCAAAAAAACAAAAACAAACCCAGAGTCCTTTCTGTTGGGGATAACACAGATTGAAATTCTCAGGTGTCAAAAAAAAGGTTATTTATGTATGCTACTACTGCAGCCCGTGTTATGTCAGCCCCAAAATGGAAAACAAGCGAGGTCCCAACCAAAGAAGAATGGCAAGAATATGTGCAGCTTGCAAACTTAACATATATAATAAGATAACAAGGAGAACATATGTTTAAAGAAGACTGGAAAATGTTTATTGAATATATGGGAAATAATTGTGTACAGCTGAAAACACTGGCAGCATTAAGATAAATCCAACAGTGTAAACAAGTTTTAATGGATGGAATAATGAATGGTATAAAAAAGGTAAAGGACCCCTGACAGTTAAGTCCAGTTGCAAGCAACTCTGGGGTTGCGGCGCTCATCTGGCTTTACTGGCCAAGGGA
This sequence comes from Podarcis cretensis, assembly GCF_951804945.1. NCBI lineage: Eukaryota > Metazoa > Chordata > Lepidosauria > Squamata > Lacertidae > Podarcis > Podarcis cretensis. Next base: position 67,918,804 of record NC_137178.1, read on the forward strand.
GCTGACGTTTGTCCACAAAAAGTTTTTCCAGGTCATGTGGCCAGCATGACTAAGCCACTTCTTGCGAACCAGAGCAGCGCACGGAAACGCCATTTACCTTCCCGCCAGAGAGGTACCTATTTATCTATTTGCACTTTGATGTGCTTTCAAACTGCAAGGTTGGCAGGAGCTGGGACCGAACAATGGGAGATCACCCCGTTGCAGGGATTCGAACTGCCGACCTTCCGATCGGCAAGCCCTAGGCTCAGTGGTTTACACCACAGCGCCACCTGCGTCCCTAACTGAATGGTATAGTTTTTGTAAATTATCCAGGGATTTATGATATGTAAAATGAACCATGGAAAGAGAAGAAGGGAAGTCATTGATGGGATGTAAAAATGAGTGTTTTCAATTGTAAAACAGAAAATTTAATAAAAATTATATATAATAATAATAATAGTTAAAAAAGATTTCTCTTTCATGTGGAAAAAACAAAGGTTGTGTACACATGACATGATAATATGTGTTCAGTGCTGGAGACGGACAACTGTTTTGGGTGCTGTTCACATGACAACATCACCAAGTCATCCCTTTCCCACAATGTAAAGGTAAAGGGACCCCTGACCATTAGGTCCAGTTGTGGCCGACTCTGAGGTTGCGGCGCTCATATCACTTTACTGGCTGAGGGAGCCGTGGTACAGCTTCCGGGTCATGTGGCCAGCATGACTAAGCCGCTTCTGGTGAACCAGAACAGCAGACGGAAACGCCGTTTACCTTCCTGCAGGAGCGGTACCTATTTATCTAATTGCACTTTGATGTGCTTTCGAACTGCTAGGTTGGCAGGAGCAGGGACCGAGCAACGGGAGCTCACCCTGTTGCGGGGATTCGAACCGCCGACCTTCTGATCGGCAGGTCCTAGGCTCTGTGGTTTAACCCACAGCACCACCCGCGTCTCTCTTTCCCACAATACTGGTTGAGTTAAATTGCATTTTTCAGGAACGGTTTAGTTTTGCTTTGTACTGAGTATGTACTTCCCAAGAGCTCACTGCCGCCATGAAAGAGCATTCTTCTAGTGATGTTTCAGGGCTGTGCCACTCCCCCTCTCCTATTGAACTCTGTGTATAGCAAAATAAAATATTTTTAAAGCAACAAGGAAGAAACTGTATGCGTGCAGGTGCAGCAAGGTGTTGTTTCTGGCAGCGCTTAGTAGATACAGATAACCTAATTGAGGAGAGAAAAGTAGAGAAAATTGATACACATTACTGCATAAACATGCCCACCTGCATGTACAGACAGTGTGTATTTATGCTTTAGGATAACATTACCAAGCGAAGGTGCCAAGTGCTTTGTACAGAAGTGTTCTTCAAAAAAGAGCCCCGTGCATTTCAAACCCTACCGAGCCTAATTTAGAAGATTCGTCTTCTCCTGTGAAAGCTCACCTACTATTAAATACAGAGTAGCATTCTGTAATTCTGTAAAGTCAAGAGCCGAGCCGCCAAGCCAATGCAGCACAAAGCAGGTGGTCTAGTAAAAGGCAGTGATTAAGCTTTTGCAAATAGTGTGCAGTCCAGTGGAACAGCATATAAAGGATTTCTTATGTATGTCATTTTGCCTTCTTGGTATGAACACATTTAAATAACTATAATAGCAATGATTCCGTCAATTTCAGTGGTTGAGTTCATGTTACGATTGATATACATCCCCTACAAAAAGAAATGGGAATTCTTATTCTTCTTCCAGACTAGCCTGTAAGCCTTATCCCTAACATGCAAGTCTTCTGTGGCCTAGATCCAAAAAATAAAACCAGCTCAGGTTCCCCTGTCCAGGGGTAGCTTTGGATTTGTGATTCTTAAATTTCCATCCTTCCTGTATTTTTCTTTTTCCAAACAGGAGACATATAAAAAAAAAAGTTAGTAATATGGTGGTATGTGTTTCATTCATATATCTATATCTCTATCTATCTGTCTATATCTATCTATCTATCTATCTATCTATCTATCTATCTATCTATATTGTTTTACAATTTAAAATACTTATTTTACATCCTTAAGATGTCAATGACTTCCCTTCTCTTTCCATGGTTCATTTTATATACCATAAATCCCTGCATATTTTACAAAATTATCCCATTCAGTATTCCATTATTGCATCCATCAAAATTTATTTACACTGTTGAATTTCTCTTAATGCTGCCAGTGTTTTCAGCTGTACACAATTATTTCCCATATAGTCAATAAACATTTTCCAATCTTTCTTCTTTTGTAGGGGATGTATATCAATCGTAACATGAACTCAGCCGTTGAAATTGAGGGAATCATTGCTACTGTAGTTATTTAAATGTGTTCATATCAAGAAGGCAAACAACATATGTAAGAAATCCTTTATATGCTGTTCCACTGGACTGCACACTATTTGCGAAAGCTAAATCACTGCCTTTTGTTGTTGTTGTTGTTTAGCCATTTAGTTGTGTCCGACTCTTCGTGACCCCATGGACCAGAGCACGCCAGGCACTTTTGTCTTCCACTGCCTCTCGCAGTTTGGTCAAACTCATGTTGGTAGCTTCAAGAACACTACCCAACTATCTCGTCCTCTGCCGTCCCCTTCTCCTTGTGCCCTCAATCTTTCCCAACATCAGGGTCTTTTCCAGGGAGTCTTCTCACAATTTTTATTTTATTTGGTCTATTTTTTAAAAGTTTGGTGTCCTTTATTGCATCCCTGAAGTTATATTATTTTGTCTTTGTTTCTACCTCATTATGTAGTGTGGCGATCACACAGGGTCCTCAGACGTTTGACGGTCTATTGATCCCTGTGCCGCCACTGTGATTGCTTCCCCGCTGCCACCAACCCATTTCTCCCGGGTACACACAGTTGTTAACATTAAAAACAAATAACCAAGTTTATTTTATAAGCATGAACAAGTTTATGGTTTCAGATAATTTTTCTTGTCAGTTTCTTATCCTTAGTTTCTATACCAGCCTATACCTTTCTAATAACTTCTGATTATCCCAACTGTCTATCTGTCTCCTCCTAACAGTTTCTCTCTCACACACACAACAAAACTAGACCAATCCACAGACTTATCCTCCCTCTTCCTTCTCCAACTCCCAACTCTCAACTGACTTCTTCACAACACTAACTTTAACTCTAACTCCTCCCCTTGGGTTCCCACTGGCCAATCACTTCACACTCGTTTAACCCTTTCCTTATGACCCACCTAGGAGGGCAAATGCCACATGTGGGATGCTGCTTCTGTTATTTTGGAATCTAACGGTTAAGAACTACAATAGCACCACAACTCATCCACATTTCCGGACAACTTCCCACACTAGCCTCCTGGCAAAACAGAATGCCTCAGAATGCTACGGAATGCCATTCTGAGTCTATTTCTCTGCAATCCAGTGTTGAAATTCAATTTTACTAAAACTAAAACCCATTGCAATACGTTGAAAAAAGCGGAGATCGCTTTTAAATGTTGGAAAATCAAGCAAGCTAATCCTGAATCGCCCCACATAATTTCTTCACACACTCATTTTTTAAGTTCCTAAAATAAAAATGATTCCTAGCTGAAAGATAGAGCACAACCATTCAGCTCAAAGCGTGCAAATCATTTCAGTGAGAAAGTTGGGAACCCTGGAATGATGTTTAGAACAGAAAAAAAGATAGGAGCCATGTAGAAAACTGTGTGCCATACGAGCACATTTATATTCTGAAGAAGCCCTAGGTATTTTTTCCCCCACTTGTACTTAAAGGTGGAAAAATATTATATAAAGTATCTCTAAATCTTAGAAATAAAAGTAGGATGATATACTAAGACACAAATTTGGAAAGCGCTAATTAATTTATTTCACCAAAGGTTTCCTTTAATAAAATATTTAAAGAGTCTGTTTCTGGTTCTTGATAGAGAAGCAATTAATCTATCTTCTCTGGGGCCGTTGCCACCCTTGTTTCGGCCCAACGCCCACAACTGCCCTTTCTTCCCCCCAACAGAAATATGAGTTAGTAGGTTTAATAGGCCTTTTTCATCTCCTCTTTTCATTATTCTCAATGAAGCCTGCTGCTTTTGACCCTCTCAAGACCTGGACTGGGGGTAAGGCATTTCAGCCATTCAGAAATACAAGGGCAACATTTCAAAGACCTTTACTGTCCTAATTCTTTAAATCTCAACCTCCAAAAACTCCATAGCTTCTGACCTATAAACTAGTGGATATCAGTGGGATATCCCATTAGTGGGACACCCCCTTCGGCGACCATTACAGGATTTTCAAAGCAGAGGAAGTGGGAACTTTTGCAATGATACATTTTTTTAAAGTCCATTTCAATAGTTGGAACCAAGTCATCCTATCCTGAATACAGTGGTGCCCCGCAAGACGAACGCCTCGCAAGACAGAAAACCTGCTAGACGAAAGGGTTTTCCGTTTTGGAGGCGCTTCGCAAAACGAATTTCCCTATGGGCTTGCTTCGCAAGACGAAAATGTCTTGCGAGTTCCTGCGGTGTTTTTTTTTCCTTTTTCTAAGCCGCTAAGCCGCTTATCAGCTGATCCGATAAGCCGCTAAAAGCCGCTAAGCCGCTAATAGCGCTAATCCGCTAAGCCGTCAACGGGCTTGCTTCGCAAGACGAAAAAACCGCTAGACCAAGAGACTCGCGGAACGGATTAATTTCGTCTTGCGAGGCACCACTGTAAAGGTTTGAATTTACATACTTGTACAGAACCACCAATGACCTCCTCACTGTATTGCTAGAAGTTATATTATTAAAAGTGCTTTTAATATTTATCTTACACCTAAAAATCTTGTAAACCACAGAGTCTGAGTTTACTTCAAGGGGATGGGGAGAGAGAGCATCTACAAACCTAGCTTAAATATTTGCCTGCTTTTCCAAATTTCCCTGCATTTGTTGGCTGCCTCAAGTAACAACGTTGTTTAAGTGCGCAGTTCTGCTAGCTATGGTTTCCGTCATTTCTCCACATCTCTGCTCCCACCAAACTGGGCCAAAACAAACAAGATGAATTTTAACAGGGAGAAATGTAAAGTATTGCACTTGGGCAAAAAAAATGAGAGGCACAAATACAAGATGGGTGACACCTGGCTTGAGAGCAGTACATGTGAAAAGGATCTAGGAATCTTGGTTGACCACAAACTTGACATGAGCCAACAGTGTGACGCAGCAGCTAAAAAAGCCAATGCAATTCTGGGCTGCATCAATAGGAGTATAGCATCTAGATCAAGGGAAGTAATAGTGCCACTGTATTCTGCTCTGGTCAGACCTCACCTGGAGTACTGTGTCCAGTTCTGGGCACCACAGTTCAAGAAGGACACTGACAAACTGGAACGTGTCCAGAGGAGGGCAACCAAAATGGTCAAAGGCCTGGAAACGATGCCTTATGAGGAACGGCTAAGGGAGCTGGGCATGTTTAGCGTGGAGAAGAGGAGGTTAAGGGGTGATATGATAGCCATGTTCAAATATATAAAAGGATGTCACATACAGGAGGGAGAAAGGTTGTTTTCTGCTGCTCCAGAGAAGCGGACACGGAGCAATGGTTCCAAACTACAAGAAAGAAGATTCCACCTAAACATTAGGAAGAACTTCCTGACAGTAAGAGCTGTTCGACAGTGGAATTTGCTGCCAAGGAGTGTGGTGGAGTCTCCTTCTTTGGAGGTCTTTAAGCAGAGGCTTGACAACCATATGTCAGGAGTGCTCTGATGGTGTTTCCTGCTTGGCAGGGGGTTGGACTAGATGGCCCTTGTGGTCTCTTCCAACTCTATGATTCTATGAAACAAAGCACAACCACCACACATCTTAGATAGCAAAATGCATGTTTTAATTTTCAGCTATACTGAGGGTCCCATTTTTAAAAAATATTTTACTTCTTCATTTTTGTTTCAATGTTCTGTGGACCAAAAGTGGGTTAGCGAAGAACTCCACCTGCAGGGAATAACATCAGTAATGAAGTCCTTTCTCCGAGCCACCCTCCTTTTAGGCCGTTCCTCCCCTATTAATCAAAGTGTGACTTTCATCTCGCAATCATAGTTTATAACATTCAAATTTCTATCACACACATAACTTATCACATTTTCCATTCAAATTCAAAAGGCACTCCTCTACAAAAACAACTGCGCCTTCTCTGCTTCAGCCGATATTATTGCTTTCCCTTTCTATTTTGGTAGCAGTAACAAATCCCACTTAAAATATAAAATATTCAATATTCACTTTATATTTGCAGATTTCTTTATGCCATATGGCAATATGGGATAACATTACCTTTTGCAATCACATCTGCTGAAAAACGGATAGAACTTGCAACAAAATTGTACTGACCTACCCCAAATCTTTGGGTCACTGCCTTCCATTGCAATCCTCCAGCTACCATTATTATTATTATTATTATTATTATTATTATTATTATTATTTTGTTTATACCCCGCCCATCTGTCTGGGTTTCCCCAGCCACTCTGGGCAGCTCCCAACAGAATTAAAAGCACAATAAAACATTAAACATTAAAACCTCCCTAAACATTAAACCTGGAGGATCACAGAAAGAGGTTCACAGAATTAACAGGCAGATCTCTAGGGAAGCAAAGCAGCAAGGAAGAAACAGATGAACACATAGATATAACACTTTTCTGTATAACCCACAAGCCTATAGCCAAACACCAAGTCAAGTATCTTCCTACAAGGAAGGAAAGTTATAATGCTCAGTGCTTCATTAAACACAGAACTCGTCTCAAAGTACACAGGACTGAGTTGCACAAAGCACAGAGAGGTCGAGAACAATTAACAGGGACAGGTTTCCCCTGTCTCTCTCTCGACAGAGGTCATCCTAAAGAGCGACCAGAGCAGTTTCTGTGCCAAAACCAGACCTAAACCCCAATTGAAATGGATCCAGAAAAATCAGTTTCTTCCAAAAGCGCCTGGATTTGGTCTGCAACCACTTGCTCCAGAACCTTGCCCAGGAAAGGGAGATCAGCAACTGGCTGGTAGTTAGATAGGTTTTCTGAATCCAGGGAAGGTTTCTTAAGGAGTGGCTTTATCACTGCCTCCTTCAAACAGGCAGGGACCACCCCCTCTTGTAAAGAGGCACTGATCACCTCCCTGGCCCAGCCCACTGTTCCCTCCCTGCTGGATTTTATCAGCCAAAAGGGGCAAGGGTCTAGAGCACAAGTGGTTACCCTGACTGATCCGAGCGTCTTGTTCACATCCTGGAGCCTTACCAACTCAGCCAGCACAACTGTGCTCTGGACACCACATGAGATTCATCTGCTATAATAGCAGAGTCAAGGTCTTGGGGGATGCAAGCGATTTTATCCGCAAAATGCTTTGCAAACAAGTCGCAGTGAGCTACTGCTGGTTCTATCACCTCCTTTGGGCCAGCCTGTAAAAGGCCCCTTATAATACAGTGGTACCTTGGGTTAAGTACTTAATTCATTCCGGAGGTCCATACTTAACCTGAAACTGTTCTTAACCTGAAGCACCACTTTAGCTAATGGGGTCTCCTGCTGCCACCATGCCGCCGGAGCACAATTTCTGTTCTCATCCTGAAGCAAATTTCTTAACCTGACAGTGGCGTAGCGTGGGTTGTCAGCGCCCGGGGCAAGGCAAGTAATTTGCGCCCCCTAATCCGTGGATTTGTGCCCCCTAACCCTAACCCCCAGATGTTCCGCCCGGTGCGGCCGGCCCCCCCCCCTGCACCCCCCACGCTACGCCACTGTAACCTGAAGCACTATTTCTGGGTTAGCGGAGTCTGTAACCTGAAGCGTATGTAACCTGAAGCGTATGTAACCTGAGGTACCACTGTAATAATAATAATAATAATAATAATTTATTATTTATACCGCGCTCATCTGGCTGAGTTTCCCCAGCCACTCTGGGCGGCTTCCAATCAAGTGTTAAAAACAATACAGCATTAAATATTAAAAACTTCCCTGAACAGGGCTGCCTTCAGATGTCTTTTAAATAGAAGATAGCTGCTTATTTCCTTCACATCTGAAGGGAGGGCATTCCACAGGGCGGGCGCCACTACCAAGAAGGCTCCCTTCTGGTTCCCTGTAACCTAACTTCTCACAATGAGAGAACCGCCAGAAGGCCCTCGGTGCTGGATCTCAGTGTCCGGGTGAATGATGGGGGTGGAGACGCTCCTTCAGGTATAAAGGAAGGATACAACCCAGAAAAGCTCTGCCAGATGACATAATGAGGATGCAATGGAGGCAGCAAAGTATGCCTTTTTTGCTGCCTTCACTGCCACTCAGTAGGCTCGATAATGAGTCCTTACCAGTGTTTGGTTGCATTCATTCAAATCTTTCCTCCACTTGCGTTCAAGCCGTCTCCCAGCTTACTTCCTTGCCCTAAGCTCTGGAGTATACCAGGGAGCCAATCGGGCTCCACAAAGTAGGAGAGGGTGCTCAGGGGCGATTGTGTTACTAGCCCAGGCCATTTGGGTGTTTCAGAGGTCAGCCAGGGCTTTGACAGGAGCACTGGTCATATCAGCTGGGGGGGGGGCAGAGCCATTTGGAATCCCACTAGATCCATCAGACTCCGAGGCCAGTGTGGTGTAGTGGTTAAGAGCAGTGGACTCGTAATCTGGTGAACCGGGTTCGCGTCCCCGCTCCTCCACATGCAGCTTCTGGGTGACCTTGGGCTAGTCTCTCAGCCTCACTCACCTCACAGAGTGTTGTTGGGGAGGAAGGGAAAGGAGAACGTTAGCCGCTTTGAGACTCCTTAGGGTAGTGATAAAGCGGGATATCAAATCCAAACTCCTCCGCCTAGGTCCTCCACCTCTGTGGAGGGGAAAAGGTACTGACATCCTAAATCTCAACAGGAAGTGAGTTGACCATGACAAGGGACCAATGTCAATGTCCCCCACCTTCAAATTACCCTCTAAATAAAGTACATAGGATTGGGTTGCACACATGTTTGCTCCAAAAGGCTTCATGATGACCAACCCTAATCCAGCAATGGTAAAGGTAAAGGTAAAGGTACCCCTGACCATTACATCCGGTCGTGGAAGACTCTGGGGTTGTCCGCTTATCTCGCTCTATAGGCCAAGAGTGCCAGCGATTGTCCACAGACATGCTTGACATGCTTTCGAACTGCTAGGTTGGCAGGAGCAGGGACCGAGCAACGGGAGCTCACCCTGTCACGGGGATTCATACCGCCGACCTTCTGATCAGCAAGCCCTAGGCTCTGTGATTTAAGCCAGCCTTGCAGAGAAGATATCAAAAGTTACTAGCCTGCCTGCCCATATGTCAGGATTAAAAAAGAAAAACTTTTCAGAATTCAGAAAACCCTTCCAGAATTAAGCTACCTCTTCCAAACCCTTCCAATTTGGATTCCACCAACCCAACTCTGCAAATGGCAGAAAAAACTACACTCGTTTATCCTCTCACACAAAAAGCCAAGAATAAGCCCCCAAAACAAGTACCTCCCCACCTCAGAAGGGGGATGGGGAATCCCCAACATAGAGCTATACTACATTGCCAACCAAGTGCGCCACATAATCCCATACATTCTAGAAGACTAGACAAAACATTGGGCACGCTTAGAGAGAGACATCATCTAAAACACTCGCACCACAGCATACCCTTTCTTCCAAAACAAATGTAGGGGTTTTTTTAAGCTAAGGTTGTAGTGAACAGGAACCACAAGACCCAAAAGCAAGCCCAATAATTCTCACTTTTTCTTCTTTACCTGCCTTGGAGAGCTTACAGTATAAAGAAGTTGGCCTGCTTTCCTCTCCAACATCCTGGCTGTATTGAAGGAGCCAAAGATTGGGTTTAACTTTGTTATCAGTGAAGGCTGTGCTGAAATGGTGATGATCTAGTGCAGCTACAATTTCGCTAGCAGTCTTCATGCTTCTCTTACATTTAAAGAGAGTCTCTGTGGCTAATAGGCAGTCATAAAAGGAGCTGCTGCCCCTTTATGAAGCCAATATCCATTTTAAAAGGCCTGGATATCATCAGGCTAAGTCTCTGGCAAGAATGTCATTGAAATAGGGAACTATCACAGGATCAATGTCTCCTGCCAGGAAAATAAACATTGTGATTTTGATTGGGCACTTATCTAGCAGCAGGGTACCATTATCCTCTGATCTTGCAGTATATTGACGTTAGCTGTTAACTAAGGATAGAGATAGTAAAATATCAGCTTTGTTTGGGATCTGCTTAACACAGTGTTTCCAGGACTTCTGATATCTGAGGACCGGTTACTGTTGCTGCTGTTTTCCTGAAGTGAAATTGGAGTCACACTGCAATTATGCACCCAAAAGGGCTTAGTTTTACAACATGAAAGAGTAAGAATTGCCCAACTTAAAAAGGACCAGCTCCTAAATGAACTACTGACTTGAAGGAGGCAAGTCAGAGTTGTGACTCGTACAAAGACTCAAGGGAAGTCTCCTCTTGGGATGGGCACAGCATCCCATGCCTTGTTTAGCTGTTTTCAAGGGCTCACAATTCACGCCGTTTACCTTCCCGCCAGAGCGGTACCTATTTATCTACTTGCACTGGTGTGCTTTTGAACTGCTAGGTTGGCAGGAGCTGGGACTGAGCGACGGGAGCTCACCCTGTCACGGGGATTTAAACTGCTGACTTTCTGATCGGCAAGCCCAAGATGCTCAGTGGTTTAGACCACAGCACCACCCGCGTTCCTTTTTTGGGATCTTGGATAGCAGGAGGCAATTATCCACTTCCAGTAGCTTCTGTGTTTGCCTGGTCAAGTGGAGTGCCAAAAACACACATGCCAAAAAACAAACATACCTGAAACTCATTCCCAATGTTTTCTAGACCACTGCCTGAATGGGCAATCTATCCAGAAGATAAATTGTATATCGAGGAGTTATTGTATATCGTAACTGTATATCGAGGACCCTCTTCCTGCCTCTGTTCCTCCCTCCTCCCTGTCTCTTGTTAAGTTCTTTGATGGCATGTCCAAATGTTCTAATGAGTTAGAAAGAAGTGATGGTGATGAGTACCATGTTGGATGTTGTTTTGAGAAAGTGAGACATTGGGAGCGGGTGGCTAATGAATGATCTGCACGTAGCCAGTCAGGCAAGCCACACAGTCTAGGTATCTAGCTATCTATAAATTGGATGGTTGTGTGAGCTTTTGAGAAGCTCGTTGTGGCGATCACACAGGGTCCCTGGACGTTTAACGGTCTATTGATCCCTGTGCCGCCACTGTGATCGCTTCCCCGCTGCCTCCAACCAGTTACTCTGTGGTAAAACACTGAGTCCAGTCAGTTTGTTAAAAGTGAACCAAAAAACCCAAGTTTATTTTACAACATTAACAAGTTTATGGTTTCTCAGATAATATTCCTGTCACTTTCTTAACTTTAGTTCCTTTGCCAGCCTAGTAAAGGTAAAGGGACCCCTGACCATTAGGTCCAGTCGTGGCCGACTCTGGGGTTGCGGCGCTCATCTCGCTTTATTGGCAGAGGGAGCCGGCGTACAGCTTCCGGGTCATGTGGCCAGCATGACTAAGCCGCTTCTGGCGAACCAGAGCAGTGCGCGGTAACGCCGTTTACCTTCCCACCGGAGCGGTACCTATTTATCTGGTTGCACTTTGACGTGCTTTCGAACTGCTGGGTTACCAGCCTATACCTTTCTAATACCTTCTGACTGTTTATCTCAACTGTTTGACTGACACCTCTTAACAAATTCTCTCATTCTCTCACACCAGACTAGCCCAACCCACAGACTTATCTTCCCTCTCTCATCTAACTCTAGACCAGTGTTTCCCAACCTTGGGCCTCCAGATGTTTTTGTCCTACAACTCCCATCATCCCTAGCTAGCAAGACCAGTGGTCAGGGATGATGGGAATTGTAGTTCAAAAACAGCTGGAGGCCCAAGGTTGGGAAACACTGCTCTAGACTGTCTTCTCAACCACTCTAACTCTAACTCCTCTTAACAAATTCTCTCTGTGCTTAAACCTTATACACAGTTAACTCCGCCCCTTGGGTTCTCATTGGTTAGTCATTTTACAATTAGTTAACCCTTTCCCTATGAACCCGGTATGATGTCACACACACAGGAGGGCAAACGCCACACTCATGCCCGGACTCATCGGCCGCAGGGCCGTGCAAACTGAGGCTACCTGGGGGAGTCACTTCGCCACTTCTTGAGTGGCAGATTGAGGTGCTTGCTTGGTATGTATATATTGCTTGCTGTTTAGAATAAAATCTTCAAGCTTCTCACTCGGTTGTGTTTTGTATTACTCCTGAATCTCATTTTAAGAAAGAACCACCTTGCATTTGGCAAGACCCCCACTCCAGTTAACTATCATGATTCCAAGGAGAAAGAACTATTGCACCCCCTTTAACTTTCAGAAGAAGATTGGGAAGAAGGAGTGAGAAGTTGGATGGACCTCCAGGTCACAAACCAACTGCCACTGCTTGACCATCCCCAACACAAGGTTAGCTCTTACCTCTGAGAGAGATGGGCTATTGTGTATGTGTTTGTGAGCAGAATTGGGGCAGGTGGACCATTCAAACTAGACTGTGAGCTTGGCTCTGATTCTCCAAACCTTTCCAATACTTGACGTTTCACCTTTCCAATACTTGATGTCAGGGGTGGCCAACTCCCAAAAGACTGTGATCTACTCACACAGTTAAAAACTGGCAGTGATCTACCCCCTTTGGGGGGGGGGGGTTCAGGTCAAAGTTGTTGAGTTTTTTTTTAAGGAAGGAGTAAAGACCCGATTTTTGAATTTTCAAGGGGAAACAAACAGCCTCACTGAGTAAACTCCATCTTCCGTTATGCAGATCGTGCAACAATGGAGGGCGGGGTGAGGGGGCGGGGCCAGATTCTATTTTACCAATGCTAAGGAAAGGGACCCAGCGATCGACCATGATCTACCAAAACATCCCAGGGATCTACTAGTAGATGGCAATCGACCTGTTGGACATCCCTGCTTTACCTGATTCTCTGCAATAGTGTGGCTTCTCCCGTGAGCAAAAATGCCACACACAGTCTGTTTTTTTAGATAATAATTTTTATTAGTTTTGAATTACAGTCCTATAATATCCTCATTATAACAATGCCAGATTATAATTCCATTACTGATACCAATCATTCAGATACCAAATTATAATTAAGTGGCCCCTTTGCATGCTAGAATTGATGGTTTTAAGATTTTATTTATTTATATGTTCCAAAATCTTACTAATTTCAAGTACACTCCAGTCAAGGTAACAATCCCTTATACAACAACTGCAATATTAACAACTTTCATTCGTACTGACACATTAAATGATTAGAAAAACTACAAGTGAGGCACTCAAACTATATCCTTATTCTTCTTGTGTGTGGCCATTATTCTGTCCGTGATGTTTCTTCCTGTCCTTGTAAAATGCTATGTCTATCTTTCCCCAATTGTTGCTGTTATCCATCATGCCTTCAGCAGAGCTAATGTCCCATTGTTACCCCACACATTCAGGACCTCTGCAGCCTATGTGTTTCAGATGCTGCATTTAATGGCATCTTTTAAAATTTTCCATAGTTTTGCCTTTCACTTTCCTTCCTTCATAGGAGTGCTGTTACTTAGCTCAGAAGGTTATTGATTCATAGTTCCTGTTTGACATAATCCAAAGGAACACGGGTTCTTTTCTGCGTCTTAAGTATTTTATTTAGCATGAACAGTCAGATGTGAAAGCTAACCTTGATTGACCTGCCTGGGCAATTTTTGGACATTTTCAATTCTGAGCTTCCCCCAAGTGGGAGAGGCTAGTTTGTTCTATCGTGGGCGAACAAATAACTAAAAATGCTTTCTGTCAGTGGAATTACCATTCAGCGCTTCTGGAGCAGGAGCAGAAAGGGGGGAAAGGTAGATTGGTTCTCAAGAGAAAAGCAACCTTTTAACTACACACTCTTGCCTGCTTTCCCCATTCTTGCACCCTCCTCTACTTCTAAGGTTCTGAATATTTTAGGGTATGACTAATGTGGCCAAGCTTTTCTGATTTCATACATTCTTCCACCTTGTTATAGTAGGATGTCAGCATTTTTTAAAAAATATTCTATCTCCTTACAAGCTTCGCCTTCAGTCTTTGTAAGCAGAAACACTTCAGTTTGTTGCAAAGTAGTTTTGCAAACTCTTGGCTAAAAACAAACCAATGACGAGGGGGAAATGCTTTTTTTTTAAAACCGACAAGAGGTGCTTCTAACATCAACTTTTTAATAAGTATCAGTAAGTGCATCATAAAGCAAGAGTCCCATGGGGCTTAGGAATCATGCATGCAGGCAAAACAGGCTAGGTGGTTTAGGATTCACTTTATTTGTTTCAAGCCTGCCTTTTCATGCAAGCCATTACAAGGAAGCTTTTAATTAAAAAAAACATAAAATGAGTACAACAATTGAGTTAAAAGAGCAACAGAGAAAATGATATATCAATAAAAAAAAAACCTTAGCAGTTTTTTAAAAAAAGTTTTTCGCATCTACTGAATGGCTGAAAGGGAGGAGACCAAACAGATTTCTGGTGTGGGGCTGTCACTGAGAAGGCCCTGGTGTGTGTGTGTATGTAAAAATCCTCTTGAAATTTCATCAGCATTTTAGATGCACATTTTTATATGCATCTGTGGCTAGTACACCATTTTTGCATGCAATTTCCCCTCCCATAATGAAATTTTACCTGTTGTTATCACTAATATATGCACACTTTTCACTAGTATATTCATGTTTGAACATGCTAATTGTCTGGAAAATTGAAAAATTCAGAGGAGTGCATATTTCAGTGAATAACTGTATTTTGATTTGCATATTGTTTTTGAAACTGGATTAGATGAATTCACCTTTAAATGTGAAGTTGATCGAATTTCTCCCTCAGCCATTCTCATGGGAATCATATTTCTAATGCTCCAGAATAACTTGGTGTTGTCATGGTTAGACCTAAATGCAGGAATGTGCAAGCGAAAGTTGCCCCATTTATTATTGGTTCACATTAAGTTTAAATCAGTATTTTCCAAACTTTTGATAGGCATGGCAGGCTTTTAAAAATTAAAATTGGAGGCATTTTCAAATGTAATACCTCAAAGGGTTTACTTTTAATTGTTTAAAATACCTTCACAAACCTTTTCCACCACTCAGAGCAGTGCACACACACTGACAACTATTTAAAGTTGAGGTGATTTTAATCGGTTTTATTATTTTAACTTTTGTATGCTTTAAATTTCATTGTTTTATCTTTTTGCAAACCACTTTCAGATTTCACTTTGTTGTTGTTTTTTTACAATCAAGCAGTACATAAATTTTATGAAATAAAATAAATGAATGGATGAATAAAAATATTCAATTTAAACAAAAACCATAAAAAAAACAAAAAATGATGGCATCAAAGTGCCTATGGAATAATATAGTACCTGAATCAAGTGCAAAAGTTGTATCTTGCAACAATTTCTACTAAAGTGGAGCCCTGGATTTCAGGAAGAAAAATGCTTCACAGCCTCAGGCTAATTCCTTTGGAGCGCCTGCTTCCAGTGACTACAGTTCCCAAAATAACACGCTGCGGTTTGTGTTTTGTTAGCCCCCAAATGGAAAACGACTAAAGAAGATTGGCAACTTAAGCTGATGGAATATGCACAACTTGCAGACTTAACATATTGAATAAGAGAAGAAGAAGAACATAGATTTAAAGAAGACTGGAAAATGTTTATTGAATATATGGAGAAAAATTGTATATATTTGAAAACATGGGCAGCCTGAAGATAAATTCAACAGTGCAAATAAGTTTTGATGGATGGAATAATGAAATACTGAATGCTTTAGTTTATATAAAATATGTAGGGATTTGTCCATGGTGCAAAATGAATCATGGAAAGAGAGGAAGGGAAGTCATTGATATTTTAAGGTTGTTCAAGTGAATTTTCTAAAATGTAAAACAGAAATTTAATATATATTTTTTACAGAGGCACACACACACACGACGCACTGTTGGAATACACAGCAGGGCAGGCTTTGAAGGATGTAGCTAGCATGAGACCTTGCATAAGGAGAGAAAGTATCTAGGATATTTTAGGATATGTTTAGAAGAGTAAGAATTAGCTGCCTGTTTGTGTCACCAAGTGCAGCACTGGATTTTAAAGGTGGCCAGTCCCAAAGAGCAACTCGGGCTGCAATCCTGTGCAAACTTAAAACTGAACATAGTGGGAGATACTTCTGAGCTTAAGCAGAGATGCTTAAGGCAGCTTTCCTCTCAGGATGGTGAATTCTGCTGTATTTCTGCACAGAGAGTGACTGGATGAGCCAATTGCCTGCGGTGAAGAGATGCAGCAGATTTATCAACTTCACAGCAGAAGCTGATCGAGAGGAGACCAGGCCAAATCAGGAGGGAGCGTCATGGGCAGACTCCTCTGTCGATGAGCACTGGGGGCTCACAAGAGCCTTTAATTAATCATTCTCACAGCAAACAGTTTGGGAATAACTGGTTTAAACAAATGAGCGTCTGATCAATGGACTAAGGTCTTGGAAAACAGTCTGAATACCAGATGGCTGAATTCATTCACAAGGTAGACCAATTAAAGAATAAAACAGCAACAACATCACCACCCACATGTTTTTGCTTTCCTTTTGATGAACTCGCATCGGTCTGCTTCTTTTCGGTGTGTAGGAATACCTCGAAATATTATTTTCGACTTCTTTCCTCATTCTTTTTCTTGCAGAGTTCTCCTATGATATGACTGACAGTTTAAAATCAAGCTTTGTGAAAAATTCATTAAACCATGAAAAGTTTAAAGTTTCATTTACATAACCTGAGATGAAAAAAGATGAAATATTATAATTATCTCTTCAAGTTAAATTTGCACTGCCATTTAAAATTTAATCTATGCAAAGATAGGTTGAGCTACAGCGCTACACCTCTTTCCTCCCCTCCCCCCCCCCCCGTGCCTTCCTTCCAAGTTGGAAATGAAGGCTTATCTGTATACTGGTCACACAATTAACCATTGTTAAGCTGAGCTGGGCAGCCCAACATTAGAACAACCAACTTAGAGAAGACTAAGACAAAAATATATCAAGCCAGATTAAAAAAATCAGCTACATTCACAGCTACTACAAATCAATAACTGGTGTGGTGTTTGCAAGCGTTATTCCTTTTCAGAATATGTGACAGCTTGGCAGGGTTTGAAGGAACTGAATCCTGTTCTAAACTTGATTGGCAGCAATGCTGCTATATAAATCCCAGTGAAACCAGTGACTGAGGTAAGCATTTCACTCTGAGTTAGAATTAGTCATGGGTACCAATGCTGGAGGGACACAGGTGGTGCTGTGGGTTAAACCACAGAGCCTAGGACTTGCCGATCAGAAGGTCGGTGGTTTGAACCCTGTGACAGGGTGAGCTCCCATTGCTTGGTCCCAGCTCCTGCCCACCTAGCAGTTCGAAAGCAGGTCACAGTGCAAGTAGATAAATAGGTACCACTCCAGCGGGCAGGTAAACGGCGTTTCCGTGTGCTACTCTGGTTTGCCTGAAATGGCTTAGTCATGCTGGCCACATGACCCGGAAGCTGTACGCCGGCTCCCTCAGCCAATAAAGCGAGATGAGCGCTGCAACCCCAGAGTCGGTCACGACTGGACCTAATGGTCAGGGGTCCCTTTACCCTTTACCTTTATACAGTGGTGCCTCGGGTTAAGAACTTAATTCATTCTGGAGGTCCGTTCTTAACCTGAAACTGTTCTTAACCTTAAGCACCACTTTAGCTAATGGGGCCTCCCGCTGCTGCCATGGGATTTCTGTTCTTATCCTGAAGCAAAGTTCTTAACCCGAGGTACCACTGTAATTGAATTTCATCTTCCCAAGGGAGTGTAAATTAGTCCAGAACAAGCTGGCACCTGTTATGGGGTCAATATAGCACCGTGGTCCTGTTCAGATTGAGTCTTAGCTTGTTCACCTACAGTGAGGGGGGAAAGTATTTGATCCCCTGCTAAATTTGCCCGTTTGGACTGGTCATTTCTGACCTGGAAAGCTGTCTGTGGACAAACGCCAGCTCCCTCAGCCTGAAAACGAGATGAGCGCCGCAACCCTATAGTCGCCTTTGACTGGACATAACCATCCAGGGGTCCTTTACCTTTTACCTTCTAAATGTTAGCACTCCAGATCTCCATGTGAGGACAAAGACCAAGGCACTGAGCAGGAGTCCTCCCAAAACACCTTATTGAATCGACCCTCCAGGAAGTATGAGTCACGATAATACAGTGACCCCAAGTTGATCCAGAACAATACCACAGTTGGTGGTATTGAAAGCCACTCAGAATGCTTATGCAGTAACAGCAGCAAGAATATTATTGGCCCAAAAATGGAAGCAAGAAGAATTACCGACGATTGAAGAATGGAGGATGAAGTTAATGGACTATGCAGAATTAGATAAACTAACAGGAAGGATTCGAAACCGGTGAGACCAGAAATTCACGGAAGACTGGAGTAAATTTACGGACTATTTGAAAAGTAATTGTGAAGAACAGATGACGTTTGTAGGGTTGCAAGAAGTTTTGTGAGGGGTATTATTAGAAGTATTGTAAAAATGGACAAGGGGGAGGATGATTTGTTAAGAGATGTAAAGGCAATATAAAGTTAAGAAATGCATAAGAAGTGGTTAAAATGGTGGATCATCAGAGGTGCTGATGGAAGTCTAAAAAGATTGTATAAGTGATAAGTTTTGTGGTACATTTTATAATTTATATGTTAAAATTAATAAAAAATATTATTAAAAAAGCCACTGAGAATGCTAATGGGCCCAACAGAAACGCATTCCCACTGTCTGTCTGTCTGTCTCCTGACACAGCCCATCTGCACTAGGGCAACCAGGCAGTTTCAGCCACCAAACTGGGTAGGAAACCAAACTAAAATGGGCCCATTTCATATGGAGCCATGCTTGTAAACCTAACCAAATATGAACAAAGCACAGGCCCCACTGGAATCTCATTTGATCGAGAGCTCTTCTGCGGCAGTAGTTCATGATAGCTAGCCACATCTAATAAGCATAACAAGAGACTAATTTAGGACATCCTGAAGCAGCGTTCTCATTAATATTATGCTGAAAAGGCACTTTGGCCTGCAACTTCTTTTTTTAGCTGCAAATCCTGTTGCAGCTAAACCATAATAATCAGAGTTGTGCAGGTGGGATAAAATAAAGCATTGTTAATACAGGAGCATGCTGCCAATTTAAAGTATTTGGCTTACTTTAAATTGGCAGCACGCTGCTGTATTAGCGGTGCTTCATTTTATCCTACTCTGTTTATCGTTACTAGACAGGTATTCAGGAACCACACTGCTATTTGAGAATCCAGTTCACATTTGTATATGTGCGTGTATGTTGTAATTTTACGAGTTCCCATTAGAGATGATAGAATGCCTCCCTTGTCGCACAGATTCAAAGAGCTGGAAGGGATCATCTAGCCCAACTCCTTGCAATGCAGGAATACGCAGCTGTCCTTTACAGGGATCAAAACACACTCAAATTCAATTTTAAATATGCCATTACTAGCCACCTAACTTCTGGATATCTGTCTAGAGTCAAATATCTGTCCCCATTGAGAATCTGTCCCCCCTGGAATCAGATATCTGTCCCCCTTGAGAAGGGCCAATTTGCTGCGTTAGTTCTTCCATTATCTAAAAATTCCACATTTTTTGGGCACCAGTACTCTTCCGAAGGTGTTTAGCAACTACTCTGTGGACAAACGCCGGCTCCCTTGGCCTGAAAGTCAGATGAGTACCGCAACCCCATAGTCACCTTTGACTGGACTTAACTGTCCAGGGGTCCTTTACCTTTTTTTTTTTTTTTTTTTTTTAACCTTCCATGATCAGTGCAGAATTTGAATCAGTTGCAAGTGAGTAGAATTATTTGGCAGAATCACAGATTTTCCTGGTTTGTACCTGTTGGGAATACAGAAGATGACCGTATGTTTGAATCATTCCCAACAACAATCCCTTGCACTTGGAAAAGCACTTGCGTGTTGAGTCCCACAGTGCCAACCCCCAATAATTCACACTTCACACTTCAATGTTTGTTTAAGGTTTTTGGCATAATTTTGGCCACAACTTTATTCAAATACAAAAAATGTGAGTGGTTGCTTAGGCATTGGTTATGACTATCTGTCCTTGCCCTCAAGGACAGAGCTGGCACTTCCGGACACCAACGGAAGCCAGCGTGGGAAACAAGTATTGGGTGAGAAATGAAGCTGGGAATCAGACCCACACTTCTCACCCTCATGTTCCGGTGGGGCTTGCACGGCCCAAGTCCGGCTCCACGTACAAGGACGAAAAGAATGGCAAGCCCCTGGATTCCTTTAACGGAATTCCCTTTCCGCATCATTTGGAGGGATAGGCACTTACCCCTCCAAGCACCAATTTAACCAATGCCTAACCGCCAACCTTACAAGTTGTGACGATTTGCTACGCAGTAGGCAAAAACCAAATGGCACCAGCCAATCAGCCAAATGGCAAAATTCCTACCAGGCCCCCGCTCAAAGGCGGACGACCCCATGACAGGCATAGCAAGGTCAAGTGAACCAAAAAACCACCCTATAAAAGGGAGGGGCGGGTGATCCGGTGCAAAATGGCCAAGAGGACGTCCCATCGTCTGGCCCCTATATTTAAAGCCTCCGACCCCTCCTCCGAATTGGCAACACTCAAAAATCCCCAGCAACCCAATTAACCCTTTAAAGGCTTGGGTTCCACCAAATTTGCCTAGTCACGACACAGTGGCCTGTTCCCCCAACCGCAACACGTGCTCTCTGTTAGGGAGAACACGCTTTGTCAATGGCAAGACTAAACTGAACCTGTTTCCATTATACAGGGTGTTATGTACTGAAGTTCTCACCCTGGGCCAGCAGGGGGATACTGTAGATAGTTATGCAAATGAAGGATCGAAAGTGACATTCAGTGATTGGATAGTTTGTATGCAAATGAAGGATCGAAAGTGACATTCAGTGATTGGCTAGTTACAGAAAATGGTTACTGCTGCATTCTAGTGGAGCTCTATATAAGCAGGCTGACTGAGCTCCTCAGTTCAGTTCTGTTCCAGCTTACAAATAAAGAGCTGCTTTGGAAGAATCGCTGTGTCGTCTGATATGTTCGCCCACAACTTAACATAGGGATTTCCTTTGAAGGAGCAAGTATCTGTGGGAAACCCAAATGGCTGTTTGCTCCGATTGAGTGCTAAAGAGATGTTTTCCCTGGGATAAGAGGAAGTGTAGATCAGCCATTAGATAGGACTTAACCTTGTTATTCTATATGCTTAGTGACTCTACTTTTAATAATGTTTTGCACCACTTTTCTCAGAGCAGTTAATTCCCTGGATCCTTCCAAGAACAAAGAATAAATTTTATAAATTGGCGTTATATTGAGCACTTGTTATTTTTCAGGCTGACAAGCTGATCTTAGGAAGAAGTTAGTCATTTTTGTTATAAGAATAGATGTCATCTGGATCTTGTTATTCGTTCATTTTTAACTTCTCCCTAAGAACTAGGGCTTCTTCTCTTGTCACCACAATTTCCTCCGTTCCTTAGACACCCTTCCTAAGAAAGTTAGTGCATGCATAGGGATCTACCCAACATCAAATTCTCCCTATTTGTTCTAATTCATAAGTATCATAATTCATAAGGGAATTCAAGAACACAATGAACTTGGGCTATTAGCAAAATATTTACAGACTTATTACATTTATAGACAGTTATTCATCACATTAACCTTCCACACTCCAGCACCGTTAAACCTCCAGCTAAAGCTATACATTATTAATACCAACAAGTGAATTTAGATGACATTGAAATGCAGAAGCTGAGAATGAAAACTCCTTCCTGAAGACATTCTTAAAGATTTAGAATGGGGATTACTAGCTCCTCCAATAAGCCACTCTTGTACCTTCCCTTCATTCCCCTTTCCAAGCCTGACCTGCCTGCCCTATCCAAGCTTTGCCCAAGGAAGCCCCTGCTGTTTTACAGTTCCGATCAATAAAACTGCATCCTGGCAGGTAACTAGTACTGGATTCAGAAAGGACTTCAGAGCTACCCTGCAGAGATCTGTTGCTATTGATGTGTCCTCCCCCATCTGGCTATATCTGCCAGGTCACACCCACGATACACCGGTTGCACGTCGAGGTCCCCAAGACACCCCAAATAAGAACACAATGACACTTGATTTTTGTTTAAGGTTTTGGGCATAATTTTGGCCACAACTTTATTAAAAATACAGCAATGTGAGTGGTTGCTTAGGCATTGGTAGCGACTAACTGACCCCGCACGGGGACAGCTCTGACATTCGCACACACACACCCCCGCGAAGTCAGAAAGGGTATGTCACCTGGGGAGAGAGACGGGACTGGCAACCATGCCTCACCTCTCCCCAGAATGCTCCCAGGGGCTCTTGTGTGGCCCTAGCCCCTTGCCAGGGGGTTCGGACAAAAGCATGGCGAGCCCCTGGGTTCCTCTAATGGAAAACCCTTGCAGCAGCAGCATTTTGGAGGGGCAGGCACAGCCAAATCCATACCCCTCTACCAACCAATTCCCAAACCAATGCCTAACCGCAACCTTGCAATTTGTGACGATTTGCTACACAGTAGGCAAAAACCAAATGGCCCCAGCCAATCAGCCAAATGGACAAAATTCCTACCAGGCCCCTGCCCCAAAGCAGACGACCCCATGACAGGCATAGCAAGGTCAAGCAAACAGCCTAACATTAGGGAAGGAAGGGCAGGTGATCCGAAGCACGCAGCGAAAAGAGGAAGTTCGTTGCTGCGTGCAATGTATTTAACAAACAGGGCTGTCAATCAATAAATGGCAACATATAAATCTCCCCAGTAACAGCCTGCCCCTGCTTAAAGATGGCCAAACTTTTTTGCCCAGCAACAGCGAGGTGTCTTGTCAGCCCCCACCACAACACGTGCTCTCCATGAGGGAGAACACATTTTATCAACCTTGCTCTGTCCGCAGCTCTCCATATTCTGCCAAGTGAAAAAGAATACACCAGGTTGCTACCCAGCAAAACCTGATAATATGCATCAGTGCTGGATGCAGGAGCCTTTTTCAGATGCTGTACACGTGACATCATCCCCATGCTGTCCATATCCCACACTGTCTATCTAAAGTGCATTCTACTGGGGCAGTTTCTAATCCATTTTGTGCCATGAATGAACTTTTCAAGTTCATTTGTGTACATTTCCTGCATTTGTGTACATGGAGAGTGCTTGCCTAGGTCACCTGCAACTGGGGAGGTCTACTGTCAAGGGACCAGCGCCTGCCAACCTAGCAGTTCGAAAGCACCTCCGGGTGCAAGTAGATAAATAGGGACCGCTTACCAGCGGGAAGGTAAACGGCGTTTCCGTGTGCGGCTCTGGCTCGCCAGATGCAGCTTTGTCACGCTGGCCACGTGACCCGGAAGTGTCTCCGGACAGCGCTGGCCCCTGGCCTCTTGAGTGAGGTGGGCGCACAACCCCAGAGTCTGTCAAGACTGGCCCGTACGGGCAGGGGTACCTTTACCTTTTACTGTCAAGGGGCTGCCAGGAATGCAGGTTCATCCACAGGCCAGGAAAAGGACTTGAGGCACAAATTGCAATCAGCTTTTATGCACCAAAGCAAAAACACAACAGGGTTCATCTGGGCTAATCTGCCCTAATTAGTTGCTGAAACTAGTGTCTGGCTCCTCCTTCCTTCTCTAGCCCTCTCCTTCTAGACTCCTCGCAAGCAGCCACAGACTCCGGCAAGGGGGAATAATAAATTTACTTGTTGGTATTAATAATGTATAGCTAGAGCTGGAGGTTTAACAGTGCTGGAGTGTGGAAAGTTACTGTGATGAATAACTGTCTATAAATGTAATAAGGTAAGTCTGTAAATATTTTGCTAATAGCCCAAGTTCTTTCTGTTCTTGAGTTTCCTCCACCCCCGTGTGATACTTATGAATTAGAACATATAGGGAAAATTTGATGTTGGGTAGATCGCTATGTGGAAGTGAGAGCTGGACCATAAAGAAGGCTGATCGCCAAAGAATTGATGCTTTTGAATTATGGTGCTGGAGGAGACTCTTGAGAGTCCCATGGACTGTAAGAAGATCAAACCTACCCATGCTGAATGAAATCAGCCCTGAGTGCTCACTGGAAGGACAGATCCTGAAGCTGAGGCTCCAATACTTTGGCCACCTCATGGGAAGAGAAGACTCCCTGGGAAAGACCCTGATGTTGGGAAAGATGGAGGGCACAAGGAGAAGGGGACAACAGAGGACAAGATGGTTGGATTGTGTTCTCGAAGCTACCAGCATGAGTTTGACCAAACTGCGGGAGGCAGTGGAAGACAGGAGTGCCTGGCATGCTCTGGTCCATGGGGTCACGAAGAGTTGGACATGACTAAACGACTAAACAACAACAGCAACAGATTCCTATGCATGCACTAACTTTCTTAGGAAGATTTCTAAGGAACTGAGGAAAATTGTGGTGACAAGAGAAGAAGCCCTAGTCCTTACAGAGAAGTTAAAAATGAACGAATAACAAGATTCAGATGACATCTCTTCTTATGACAAAAATTGACTAACTTCCTCCTAAAATCAGCTTGTCAACCTGAAAAATAACAAGTGGTCAATATAACACTTATTTATTTGTTTGTTTGTTTTTTGTTTGTTCTTGGAAAAAAGTGGTGCAAAACATTATTAAAAATAGAGTCACTAAGCATACAGAATAACAAGTCAATGTTAAGTCCTATCCACGCAATCGGAGCAAACAGCCATTTGGGTTTCCCACAGACACTTACTCCTTCTGGCCTGCTTCTCAGCAATGTGCAAGGCTCTTCGTGATCTGGGTGTCAGCAAAGGAGGAGATCTAGCTGAAGGGGAGCTGTCCAACTTCTGGGCAGCTGAAGTCTGGCTCCTCTCTGTCAGCGTCTGAGCTCACGCTGCAACCCTCAGAACTCAGCCCTGCCCTGGAATGGCTTTCCTCTTCTGACCCTCTGTGTTCACTCAAACCTCTTGCTTCTATCACCTGCCAGCTTGTCCCTTCCACAGACTTTCTACATCCCACTTGCACTAGCCTTGCCTGGATCATGTGCCCTGATCCACTTCTCCCATCCCCATGGCAGTCTTTTCCTGTCCAAGGGAGGCAGAAAGCCCTCCTGGATGGGAAATAATGAGTTTCTGGAAAGCAGGGAGTCAGCCAGGTTCCTTTCCCTGGTTTCCTTCCCAACACAGGCGCATAGGAAGTTGTGTTATACTGAGTCAGACCATTGGTCCATTGTCCTCACTGTTGTCTACACTGATTGTCAGCAGCTCAAAGCCAGTATCTCAATTTCAGGTTGGAGAGTAATTATTATATGGTCAGCATTCAAAACTCCCATTGTTCTTGGAGCATTTTGCAACGGGGAATTTCATTAGCGCAAGCAGTTTCTGAGCTCTGGGACCAAGATTTTCGATTAAAACTGCAGAGTGGAAGGAAAGTGTTTCCCCACTTCTAGCTGTTCTCTTAAGACTGGAGAAGAGACCGTCTTAAGAATATTAGGGGGGTGGGGCAAGGGAAGGACTAGACCATGTGAAAAATGAACATAACATTTTAGCCACAGTTCATTCATTTGCAGCTTTGTATTCTTGTGAAGATCATGGCCACTGGGCCCATCACCTCCTGGAAAATAGAAAGGGAAGAAATGGAGGCAGTGAGAGATTTTACTTTCTTGGGCTCCATTATCACTGCAGATGGTAACAGCAGTCACGAAATTAAAAGACGCCTGCTCCTTGGGAGAAAGGCGATGGCAAACCTAGACAGCATCTTAAAAAGCAGAGACATCACCTTGCCAACAAAGGTCCATATAGTTAAAGCCATGGTTTTCCCAGTAGTGATGTATGGAAGTGAGAGCTGGACCATAAAGAAGGCTGATCACCGAAAAATGGATGCTTTTGAATTATGGTGCTGGAGGAGACTCTTGAGACTGCAAGAAGATCAAACCTATCCATTCTGAAGGAAATCAGCCCTGAGTGCTCACTGGAAGGACAGATCTTGAAGTTGAGGCTCCAATACTTTGGCCACCTCATGGGAAGAGAAGACTCCCTGGAAAAGACCTTGATGTTGGGAAAGATTGAGGGCACAAGAAGAAGGGGACGACAGAGGACGAGATGGTTGGACAGTGTTCTCGAAGCTACAAACATGAGTCTGACCAAACTGCGGGAGGCAGTGGAAAACAGGAGTGCCTGGCATGCTCTGGTCCATGGGGTCACAAAGAGTCAGACACAACTAAACGACTAAACAACAACAACTACTACTTTCTGAAGTTTTGTTTGACTAAACAACAACAAAAATTCTTGTGATAAAAAAGCATGCCTGGACATTCCGTTGTTGCGTCCGTAACCTAGGCTTAAGGTGCCATTTAGCTCCTAGCTTTCATTTCTCTGTTTCTAACACTGTATATGGTCATTGCTATAGGTGCATACTCTCCAACATTTCTGTGATGAAAATAGGGATGAACTATTCAACAACAACAACATTTATACCCTGCCCATCTGACTGGGTTGCCCCAGCCACTCTACATGCCTTCCAGCATATATAAAAAGATAAAGCATTAAACATTAAGAAACTTCCCTATACAGGGCTGCCTTCGGATGTCTTCTAAAGGTTGCCTAGTTACTTATCTCCTTTGCTCATGGGTTGCGATAACTTTATACCCTCCAACATATCTTGGATGAAAATAGTGACATCCTACCACACCCTCCAATTAAAACAGAGATGTCCTAAGGAAAAGCGGGACACTGCAGGATCAAATTAGAAACTAGGATGGCTTCTGGGACTGTCCCTGGAAAATAGGGAAACCTGGAGGGCCTGTAAGGTGGTAGTTTAAAAGTTTGGCTACCAAATGAAGGACCAGCTGCAGTTTGTGAAGAAAGAAAGAAAGAAAGAAAGAAAGAAAGAAAGAAAGAAAGAAGACTGACAACCACCTAAGACATGAAGAGGAAAATTAATGTTATCTAGTTCATTATGATGAGATAAGTGCATTGTTAGGGGCTAGCCTTTGAATTAGATAACTTTTGTTTTAAAAAATGCATGTTAGAGACAAAAGGGCATTATTAACATCGTTTGTGATGGGAAACTTAGTTCCTTCTCTGAAATGTGTTTTGGGGCCTATATGGGGGGGGGAAGTGGGGGGAGCCAATTTATAGTCTTTCTTTCATCAGGAATCTTTTCATGGCGCCCAGTTAATGGATCCAACTGCAGACACACAGTGCTTATTATGCTAATTTAGTTATAATAAAAAATATATACCTCAGTTCTACAAAGTAATATTATGTACCTTCCGAAATCTTGTTGAAACTGTTAAAGCACATAACAAAAGATCATGCTGTTAATGTTGCTCTACTTTCATGTTGCTATTTTGGTTTTCTTTTCTCGAGATATTTTTTCATGTCACCAGTAATAAATGGAACCTGTCCTCCCCTTCCCCTGGGGATGAGAGTTTTATGCATTTTGCTGCGATTGTGGAAGTACAGGCAAAGGAAGACAGGGAGGAGAGCCTTGCATTGGGACCAGCCCATTCGTAACTTTACCACTGTGTTAGCTGGAAAAGTAGGAAGATAACAATTATTTGTGATATACTCCGAAGTCATTCTTCTATTTTATTTTTTGTCAGGTCCTCTGGGAAATTTTCTTCACTGCTATATATATATATATATATATATATATATATATATGCATCTGAAAGCTGCAGTGGGCAAGGTTTAAGATACTTGGCAAATCTTCAAAGGTTATTGCTTTTATTCTGACACCCAGTGTCTTATTTGAAGATGATAAACAGGCACTTCTGAATGTGCTTTCCTGCAGTAGACCAGGAGTCCATCCATTACAAAGGGATGATCGCTGGGAGTACCGGAGGTTGTCTAAGACACTTTGGTGCCTGAGGCACAAAATTCAAGGAGTGCCTTTCCCATGGTGCTAAAAATATAATCATAAACCACAAAATTGATATGGCCAGTCTTCTTTGGTTGCATCCCAAAAATCTGCTACAGAAGGTGGGTCACCACACCTTGCCTAATGAAAAGGCCTGTCCTGCAAGAAACCAAAACTCTACAGTTATGGTACCAGTCTGGCTGAGAGGCCAAGGCATGCTGTAAAAAGGCTGGGGGAAAATCAACTTTATGTGGAGAACAACCAGAAGTAGACAGCAGCAATGAGCAGAGAACAGATAGACAGGTATGGGCAGCTGAACGGGGATGCGGGTGGCGCATGTGGTCTAAACCACTAAGCATCTTGGGCTTGCCAGTCAGAAGGTTAGCGGTTTGAATCCCCGCGACAGGGTGAGCTCCCGTTGCTCTGTCCCAGCTCCTGCCAACCTAGCAGTTTGAAAACACACCAGTGCAAGTAGATAAATAGGTACCGCTGTGGTGGGAAGGTAAACGGCGTTTCCGTGCGCTCTGATTTCTATCACGGTGTTTTGTTGTGCCAGAAGCTGTTTAGTCCTGCTAGCCACATGACCCAGAAAGCTGTCTGTGGACAAACACCGGCTGCCTCAGCCTGAAAGCGAGATGAGCACCACAACACCAGTTGCCTTTGACTGGACTTAACCGTCCAGGCATCCTTTACCTTTTACCTTAGTGCAAGATATTCTGAAGCCTTAAGCGGCTGTACCTTCCAATCTGCAGGGAGTCCTCAAAGTGCCACAGCAGAGACAGCAGAGACTCTTGCCTAGTCTAAGACAGCCCTGGCATCTGCTGGAACACTGGAAGGAATCCAGCGCTGCTTTATTGCTGCCTCAAGTGACTGCTTACACGGCTTGAGCTGTCAGGCCAGCCTGGGATGCAGGAACAGGCAGCGATGTAGTCTTTGATAACAGCTGCAGAAAATATGGAAGGGAAACGGGGAACTAAGCCTGAAAAAAAATATATTTTCAGTGCTCAGCATGCCTTTTTAAAAAGAGCCTGCACACTTCTCTCTGCAATCCAATTGTCGTCGTCCCCCTTCACACACACACACACACACACACACACACTTATTGAGGATATTCTTAATGATACAAAAACAGTATGTACAAAAAGGCTGCACTCTGACACATCCAAGGTTACACCAGGCATGTAAGTTTATAAGCCTTATGAGCTCATGTAGACAATAAAAACCCCAGTCTTGGACAAACAAACCCACATGCAACATTCACAAGCTTTGCTTCGCACAAGGAGCCAACAAGGGAGTTTTGACAAATGCCACATTATATGATATGGAAGGTTTTGTCTGACACTAACCTTTACACAGCTGTATTCCAAAAAGAATCAAAATGTTTTAAAACATCCCTTTTTTGTGCAAAGCATTTATTGCCGTCATAGCACTTCAGTAACCCACAGAATGTCTTTATTATCTTGGGATAAAAGGTAAAGGTAAAGGGACCCCTGGCCATTAGATCCAGTCGCGGATGACTCTGGGGTTGCGGCACTCATCTCGCTTTATTGGCCAAGGGGGCCGGCGTACAGCTTCCGGGTCATGTAGCCAGCATGACTAAGCCACTTCTGGCGAACCAGAGCAGTGCACGGAAACGCTATTTACCTTCCTGCCGGAGCGGTACCTATTTATCTACTTGCACTTTGACGTGCTTTCAAACTGCTAGGTTGGCAGGAACAGGGACCGAGCAACGGGAGCTCACCCCGTCGCGGGGATTCGAACCGCCCACCTTCTGATCGGCAAGCCCTAGGCTCTGTGGTTTAACCCACATTTCTCTGAAATCAATTTGCGCTCAAGCCTTCTGCACCTAGAAATCACCGCCATGCTTGCTGCTACAGCCAATACAAGATGCAACAAAACGTAGCTTTTCGTTTTCTCAATTATGGACTTCAGAAAGGCAAAAGCTCAGAGAACTGTCGCTAGGGAAATGTTTTTGACAACGAAGCTCCGGGAAGGATCCGTTATTAATCTCCAAAGTATTTGGAAGTGTATTGTGCATGGCAATAATGAGACTGGACCTCTGCCAAACAGTTTCACAGAGGAAAAATGTCTCCCCCGCCTCTTACGTTCAATTTCTTAATATCTTAATATTTTTTTACCGTGGCTGTATCTCATCTAGAAAGAGAGTAGGAAGTTGTGCCGCGAGTCTCCTGCCCCCTAGATCTGAAACGAGACATTAAGAAGAAATTCTAACATTTCAGAGCACTGCATCTGTTTGAATAGCAAAACACCTGCAGCAGCCAACAACAGAGAAAGTGAGATTTCCTTATCCCCTCTGGCAAAAAAACAGGAGGGGAGTGTGCTGCCCTGAGGTTGACAGCATGACAGTGGCTGTCTCCTTGTCTAGAGCAAGCAAGGTGAGCAGAATGGGGAATTTCTTAGCATGACAGCAAGCAGTGGTTTGAGGAACCGGTGGATCCCACAGCTTCTGAGAAACTTCCTTCCACATGAGGTGAATATATGAACTCGTAGGGGGGAAAGGCTTCTATTCCATTTTCAAGTTATCAGAGGAAACAGTGTATTTCATAACAATAGTGGGGGAGACTTAAGTCTCTCTATTGTACTATGTGCCTACCAACAACACCAAAATATTATTAATAATAATAATAATAATAATCTGAAGCCCCCTGCTTTGTACCGTGGGGTACTTAGAAGACCCTGAAGATGCAGGATAATCTTGTCAGGAGAAAGAAACTTCATGTGTAGTGAGGCCTGCAGCTGTCCAGTGTCTCATACAGGACTGAAAGAGGTATATGTGGTGGTACCTTGGTTCTCAAACTTAATCCGTTCCAGAAGTCTGTTCCAAAACCAAAGCGTTCCAAAACCAAGGTGCGCTTTCCCATACAAAGTAATGCAAAATGGATTGATCCGTTCCAGACTTTTAAAAACAACCCCTAAAGCAGCAATTCAACATGAATTTTACTATCTAACGAGACCATTGATCCATAAAATGAAAGCAATAAACCATATACTGCAGTCACACAGTCAATCGGTCAGTAGCTGAACTGGGTTTCACACAGTCACAAAAAATAAAAAGGAGCTGCAAAAATGCAAAATAAATAGCAAAAACAGACAGACTTCAGCGTAACACTCAAAACTGAAGTGTGGCACTCAAAACGAAAAGTGTGGCACTCAAATCAGAAGTGTAACACTCAAAAAGGCGCACGTTCGGCTTCTGAAGAACGTTCGCAAACCGGAACACTTACTTCCAGGTTTGCAGTGTTTGGGTTCCAAGTTGTCTGAGTACCAAGGTGTTTGGGAACCAAGGTACCACTGTATAGCAAACAGACCGGGAGCAGGTGGTGGGATAGGCTTCACCAGCCTCGTTCCCAATTTTCTCCTCACTCAGATTTCTCCTCAGATTTGAGCTTCTGATATTAGGTGCTGTGTGGAATGTGAGGAATAAAGGCAAGTTGTTTAAAAGGTATTTTTCATGTGAAAGATGAAATCCACAAAACATAATCTTGGCTTTAGACATTTACTTATTTGTTTCTTAAAAAGTATACACCACCTCCTTGTAATCATCATCATCATCTCAAAGTGGTTTGCAAAATAATAATAATAATAATAATAATAATAATAATAATAATAATAATTAGTTAGCCAGCCTCTGCATATTCACTGAGAAGAGAAGGAATGGATCTGGGTGTTGATGCTGGTTTTGAGCAGGACAGTGGTGTATGGTAGGTTGACAGTGCCCGGGGCCACACAGAGGAAGGGAAATGGACAGCATGGACATTCAACTCATGAGCACTCAACTGCCTAATAGTGTCTGTGCTACCCAGCAAATCACAGACGCAGATATAAGATGAGTCATTCCATTGTCTGGAGAGGTTAGTTCCTGGTTCACACAGCAGTATTGAGGCAGCACCAGGTGTTGAAATTTTGCACCCCTAACAATTTGGCACCTGGGGCAACTGCCCCATGGCCCCCTCCATGCTACACTACTGGAGCAGGAGCACAAGATGAGCAGAGGATGGAGGCTTGTTTTTTTTAATATAGCCACCTTCTTTCTAAGCCCGCCTGCCATTGCCTACTCACTGCCAGTAACTGAACTAAAAATAAAAAATAGAAGCTCAGTTGTAAGCACCTTGTTGACACAGGTATAATGAGCAGTTTAGGAGAATTTATTTAAGAAGTTGTGCACACATTTCATTTTCATAATCAAACAACAGTCTTCTTTAAAAGTCATCTGAAAGATTTTGCATTGTCTCCTGCACACAGTAAGCTCCTCACCCACTTGTTAAGTTCTTAACTTCCTGAGGCTTGTGAAAGAAAGTCGCCCATTACAAAAACTAAGATGCGTTGCAAAAACTTTTCTAATGGATTGCCAGACTCCTATTTTTATCTTGTTACAGTTTGCCCTGTACAATGAGAAACCTGGTTAAAACTCCAAACTCAGAAAGAGCAACAGCCAGCTATAAAGTAAGGAAGTGAAGCTGTCAGGAGAGCGATACTGGAAAGTTTTCACTGTGTGGCAGGTTTTATGAAACGCTGCTATTCCAGCAAGGGAGGGGGGGGGGAAATCACTTGTTCTAATACATAACTGGAGACTCACCAAGCCAAATATAGCTTGCTACCCATGTATATCAGCCCTGCAAGGGACTGCTAAACCTCCTGTTTTTACTGCTTGCTTCGTACGGCAAAAGCAGGCAGCTTGCTGAGCACTTGGCAGGCCGCAAGACATGGACAGAGGGCTGTGTTTGTTTTGGTGGGTCCCAAGATGTGCCGGTTGTTCTTGTAGCAGTTTTTATAATTGGCACCAGAAATGTACATTGCAAAGATGAGCCTTATAACCCAAAAAGAAAGGAGGTACTTCAATTAGTTATGGAAATGTTAATGACCACCATTTTAATTTTTTTTACAATTTGTGAGGAATACTTGGGGGGGTTAAAAGCAGGAAGGAAGGAAGGAAGGAAGGAAGGAAGGAAGGAAGGAAAGAAAGAAAGAAAGAAAGAAAGAAAGAAAGAAAGAAAGAAAGAAAGAAAGAAAGAAAGAAAATAAATGCCCCCCAAAACTTTGGAGCAGAAGAAATGCCCCCAGAATTTCCAGGCTTGGTTGCTGCCTTTAGCCTACTTCAGTTTGCCAGGAGAGCATTTCAGAACAGCCATTGGTTAAATCCTGTGGCCCAATCACACAGAGGATGAGGCTGTAGAAGGATGTAGAAGAATCCAGCAATCTGACCTACCGGTAATTTCCCCCTCCCACCAGCGTAATACATAGATCCATAAAATAATATTATTCATAATAATAATCATTTATCATTTATCATTTATACCCCTCCCATTTGGGTGGCTCCCAACAAATATTAAAAACACGATAAAACATCAAATATTAAAAACTTCCCTAAACAGGGCTGCGGTCAAATGTCTTCTAAAGGTCAGATAGTTGTTTATTTCTTTGACATCTGGTGGGAGGGTGTTCCACAGGTTCCACCACTGAGAAGGCCCTCTGCCTGGTTCCCTGTAACCTCACTTCTCGCAATGAGAGAACTGCCAGAAGGCCCTCAGAGCTGGACCTCAGTATCCAGGCTGAACGATGGGGGTGGAGACGCTCCTTCAGGTAAACTGCGCCAAGGCTGTTTAGAGCTTTAAAGGTCAGCACCAACACTTTGAATTGTGCTCAGAAACGTACTGGGAGTGTTATGTACTGAAGCTCTCACCCTGGGCCAGCAGAGGGATACTGTAGATAGTTTTCACTCAGGTCCACATATGCAAATAAGGGGTTGAAAGTGACGTTCAGTGATTGGATAGTTACAGAAAGTGGTTACTGTTGCGTTGTAGTGGAGCTCTATATAAGCAGGCTGGCTGAACCCTTCAGTTCAGTTCTGTTCTGGCCAGTAAATAAACAAGAGCTGTTTGAAGAATCGCTGTGTCGTCTGATATATTCACCCACAACTTAACAGGGAGCCAATGTAGGTCTTTCAGGACCAGTGTTATATGGCCTCGACAGCCACTCCCATTCACCAGTCTAGCTTCCGCATTCTGGATTAGTTGTAGTTTCCGTGTCACCTTCAAAGGTAGGTCCACATAGAGCACATTGCAGTAGTCCAAGCAGGAGATAACCAGAGCATGCACCACTCTGGCGAGACAGTCCATGGGCAGATAGGGTCTCAGCCTGTGTACCAGATAGAGCTGGTAGGCAGCCGATCTGGACACAGAATTGAGCTACGCCTTCATGGACAGCTGTGAGTCCAAAATTACTCCCAAGCTGCGCACCTGGTCCTTCAGGGGCACAGTTACTCCATTCAGGACCAGGGAGTCCTCCACACCTGCCCGTTCCCTGTCCCCCCAAACAGTACAGTGGTACCTCGGGTTACAGATACTTCAGGTTACAGACGCTTCAGGTTACAGACTCCGCTAACCCAGAAATAGTACCTTGGATTAAGAACTTTGCTTCAGGATGAGAACAAAAATTGCCAGCGGCAGTGTGGTGGCAGCAAGAGGCCCCATTAGCTAAAGTGGTGCTTCAGGTTAAGAACAGTTTCAGGTTAAGAATGGACCTCCAAAACGAATTAAGTTCTTAACCCGAGGTACCACTGTACTTGTCTTGTCAGGATTCAACATCAGTCAATAAGTAGTTATCTTTCAGACTGCACGCTTCTCTGAATTTTGCAATACAGTTTTCAGCTCAAAAATTGTGTGCAAAAATGCATATTTTAAGATAAATGTGTACAACTTAAATGCATTTGTGTGTGTGTTTTTTACAAAGGGACAGAAAATGGGACAGAATAGGCTTTTAACTGAACACGTGTGAAACTGACATGGACTAGAAACAAGCAGATTCTGTTTTTTCCCATTCTTACCTCTAGTACAGTTTATTTTAAACAGGTAAGCCCAGTGAGCATTTTGCAATTATCACAGCAAGTAAGAGGATACAAAAACAGCACACTCTTCTCCTTTCAAGAGAGTTATGTTTTGTTCTTCATAATTTGGTTCTTGACAATTCAAAATAAACAGGATTCAGATTCAATGTATCTATTTGCACTTTGAGCACCAAGGAAGATAACAGATTAGCTAATGATTATAGCAATGCATTTTACTGCAGATTGTTCTCCAGAAAAGTATTTTCAAAATGCAAGGAAAGCTGTCAAGTCCTCAACAAAAGTCACTTTCTCTCTAACAATATTGTCACAAAATTAATTAACTCAAATGTCATTCTCTTGTCGAAGCAGGTACTCTACAGAAGAGTCCTCAATAGTTGCTGTGTGTTTTGATTTTTTAAAAGTGCTCTAAAGGGAAGCAATTATTTTTTCCAGCAAATTACTTTCACAGTAGAATGGAACGAAAGAAAGATTCCCAAACGTCTGGTTGTGAACTTATGAAAGCAAGAGCCCTTGTCGTTTGCAGAGAGCCTTTTACCATGTTCGTTTTTGCAAGTTCTTTGTCTCTCTAAATATAGGATGGCTTTGGAATGGTATTAAAGGCTTAAAATAGAAGCAGAAATATATCCTTTTAAAGCAAAAGCTGGCGAAAGCTCTGGACTCCCCACAGGACATTCAGTGGTGATGAGAGGTAGAGGATGAAATCCACAGCGCGGTTTAACAAACAACTTACAGAAGTGTTTTCTTTTGTATGTGTCTCAGGCTGGGGCTCTGCCTAAAAACCCAATCACTTTCTTTTAACCAGTGATTTTTTTCTATAAAAAAAATGTTTAGGGGCTACTCTCATTTTGACTCAAGAAAATCACCATTTTATAGTTCAAATCAGGAAAAATAAGGACAGTAAATGGACAAAAGTACAAAGAACATGCATTACACCGGGAAAGGAAATGAAGCCACCATTGGAGGTGGTAACAACGAAACTGACCAATCACCTGCTAGATTCCAACTCCTACTTCACACATTAAACGCTCGCTTCCATCTGAGACTCAGGAAACACCATGACAGGAAATGAGGTCGCTATCGGGGGTAGCAATGGAACTGACAATTCACCATCCTAGAGATGAAACTATTTATTTTTAAAAAATTAGTTTATTCTTCCGTTAGATTCACAAAATGTTTAGGGGTATGCATGCCCCTATGTACCCCCAGAAGAAAGCACTCCTTTTAACCAATCAGTTTCCTTTGAAAATCCTGGGGTGTTTTCTCCAGGCTGGAACTTCAAAATGTGATCTAGGTTTTCTCTTCAGAAAAAATTTCATGGCAACTTTAATGCATGCTTATGCAACTATTGGTGTTCTTCCTTAAAAGGAAGTTGCCACAAAGCGGTCACCAACAATATCAACCCCTGGGGTGAGTTCTCAAACTCTCCACTGTAAGTTTCAAATGCTCATCCTATGAAGTTCTTCTACCAACATACAAGGATCCAGTAAATCTCATTAATACTGAAAAATATCTTCCTACACAATTGAAAAACTGATGTGCAAGTTCCAAGACAAGTTTGAAACAAGACCATGAGACAAAACAAATGCTTCCCATGTTACAGACTTGAACCAGGCTCTGACCATTTCAAAAACATGCTGTATGAAAATTACCCCCAAAGCGTGAGCAGTATTTGAGCTATGAGTAACAGAAGTAATTGCCCAAACACATTCTTCCCAGTTCTTGTGAGATACGCCTGATATCCTGCATAATGTCCTCCATTTTGGTAGCATCCACCATGGTCCAAGAAACCAAGCCATTCCCAGTGAGGCACAAGTAAACCCTAGGGTGTGGGGAGCAGTTGTGCCTCAAGGCCCCTGAAATAT
Organism: Podarcis cretensis; assembly: GCF_951804945.1. Lineage (NCBI taxonomy): Eukaryota > Metazoa > Chordata > Lepidosauria > Squamata > Lacertidae > Podarcis > Podarcis cretensis. The sequence continues at coordinate 67,955,325 of NC_137178.1, forward strand.
GCTCGCAGTTGAGAGTGGATTTCATGTTCTTTATTCAGCTCATAGTGGTGAGGAAGAATGGAAGTTCCCCCAGAATGTCTGCTTTATATACATTATTTACACAATGGGCCCCACGTGATTGGCTAATTCTGGGATTCACCTGTAGGCCAATCAGGTTGCAGATTCACTTCCACCTGGAGCTGGATTGGGTGGCTCCTGTGGACCAATCAGACTGCTGCATTCTGAATCCTATTGTTCTAGGGCCATACAGACTGCTGTATTCTGAATCCTGTTGTTCTAGGACCAATCAGACTGTTGCATTTTGGATCCTATTCAACTCAGTACATAACAGCCCCCAAGCCCTTCCCCAAGTAAGTAACTTCACAATGACACGTAATTTTGGTTTAAGTTAATGGGCAAAATTTAGACCACAACTTTGTTGATTACAGCAAAGTGAGTGGTATTGGCTTAGGCATTGGCAACAGACTATAACTGACTCCTGCCTCTCTGGCTGGAACTCTGGAAGGGTAAACACCAAACGAGGGAGCAACATAGGTGAAGATCGATTGAAGCTTACCTTGAGGTTCCTGTGGTCCTGGCATGGCCCTAGCCCCTCAAGCGGACTTCAGACCGAGATCCAGGACCCCCAGATTCCTTTACCGGAATACGCTTATTCATGGGGGGGGCAGGTGATGGCTGCACCTCCCCTCCCACATGCTTCATTAAGCCAATGCCTAACCGCCTAACCTTACAAAGTTGTGACAATTGCTAAGGGGGAAGGCAAAAACCAAGTGGCCACTGCCAATTTGCCAAATGGAAAAATTACTACCCAGCCCCTGTTCCAAAACAGGTGACCAACCAATATCCAAAGCAAGGCCAAAGCAGCAACACCAACAAATAGGGGCGGGAGGGCAGGTGTTTGGCAGCGCAAAGCAAGTGCCTCAGCCACGTCTTTTATATGCCCCCACCAATCACGCCACCTGCACTGATGGCTCAAACAGCCTGGTGTGATTGTAGGGTCGTACAAACTGGCAAATAGAAGGGGAAGAAATGGAGGCAGTGAGAGATTTTACTTTCTTGGGCTCCATGATCACTGCAGATGGTGACAGCAGCCACGAAATTAAAAGATGCCTGCTTCTTGGGAGAAAAGCAATGACAAACCTAGACAGCATCTTAAAAAGTAGAGACATCACCTTGCCAACAAAGGTCCGTATAGTAAAAGCTATGGTTTTCCCAGTAGTGATGTATGGAAGTGAGAGCTGGACCATAAAGAAGGCTGATCGCCGAAGAATTGATGCTTTTGAATTATGGTGCTGGAGGAGACTCTTGAGAGTCCCATAGACTGCAAGAAGATCAAACCTATCCATTCTGAAGGAAATCAGCCCTGAGTGCTCACTGGAAGGACAGATCCTGAAGCTGAGGCTCCAATACTTGGACCACCTCATGAGAAGAGAAGACTCCCTGGAAAAGACCCTAATGTTGGGAGGCAGTGGAAGACAGAACCTGGTGGGGGCTGTCTCAGGGCCCCGTGAGCAAGCAGGACCCTCGTTAAAGAGGATCCCATTAGCTTGCAGGCTCCCAAGAAACTGAGAGGCTTCTTAAAGGATTATGTTGCTCTCAGATGAAGGGATGTGGTGAAGTAGCAGAAAGACCTGCAGAAAGAGACCTCCCTGTGCCCTCTCCCCTATGGCAAGAATTCGTTGCTCACTCATTTCCATCATCCATAATCTACTCTCTGTCAGGTTGAGCAACAGAGAGCAAAAGGGAAGGACAGCTTCTTAAGAAAGCCCTGGGCCCTGGTCTGCTGCCTGACCTTGACAGTTATTAGTACCAGGCATGGCTGAAACAAGACTGCTGGAGGGGGGGGACTGTTTTAAGTTTTTAAAAGTATGCATTTCGAAAAGTATGAATCTCAGCTATATTTTCAGAAGTGGAAAAAAATGAATGAACCTTAACTGTGCATTAGTATGGCTGCAGAAATCCTAGAAGGGACCAGAAAAAAAAATCCTCCTCTGAATTCTGTACCCTCTGCCTGTCTCCCAAATGCTTTTTTAGATCATATAGAGAAGTATTATGACAATCATTTGCTTTAGCTTCTCTGGTCTTAATCCAGCATGGGTATATTAAAATAATGTCATATAATTTTCCTCATGAAACTATCATTTCACTGTTACCTGGAGGGATTCTGTAAGACATGCTATAGTACTATATATGTAAATATTCTCTATGCCAAATGTTCCATGAGAATGGAGACTTAATGATGTTTATATAACAGCAGCACTGCTGGAAAGAACATTTCCATTATAATCCACCCCTCCATTACCCAGGGCATTTAACTCTTCTTTTAAACACACCTCTCTTACTATAGGCTGATATTTCGCTCTTTTAGCTCTCCCTACAAGATATGTGCTTCATTAGAACAATGTGTATGGTCCAGCAAAAGCTAAGTACATTTAAGTGCCATTTATTTCAGAGGGAAAATTTAGCCCGTTCATAATACTATTAATACACAGCATTATTCAGCACAGTAGGACCCACTGAATTGTGCAATTGTTGTAGGCAATCTTTGCCCTGCTAACATGCATGAAAATGAAGGGGAAATGTGTGTGCGTCCTATGGGGTGAATGCGCACCGACCCCTCTCGCTCTCCAGGCTTCAGGAAGCTCTGCACAGCCCTCGGGAGACCGGCGCGACTTCGCGCCGGTCTCCCGAGGGTTGCGCAGAGCTGCCTGCATTCCAAAACCTGGGGCGCGCTGAAGAGCGCGCCTGGGCTTCGCGCAGCTCTCCGCAAGCCTGGGGAGACCGGCGCGACTTCCCGCCAGGCTCCCAAGGCTTGCGGATAGCAGGCTGTTCTCAGGGCTGGGGTTGGGGGAAGCTCGGGCTTCTCCCGCACCAGCACCGGGCTTCGGGGGGAAATAAAAATTATTTTCTTTGTTCCCCCCCCCCCAAAAAAAGAGGTGCGTCCTATGGGGCGGTGCACCCTATGGGGCGAAAAATACGGTAATTAGTTAGGAAGGACCCACACCATCAATAACACATGCATGCACACACACACACAATTGTGTTCTTCCCATATACACTGAAGCTGCATGAGAGCCCACTACAAGGAAGCAGAACCCATAGGACAATAGGCGCATGTGAAGTATCCTTTGCATTCTCTTATTAATAACATTATTAATAACATTATTATTATTAATTTATTATTTATACCCCGCCCAGCTGGCTGGGTTTCCCCAGCCACTCTGGGAGGCTCCCAACAGAATATTAAAACACAATAAAACATCAAACATTAAAAACTTCCCTAAACAGGGCTGCCTTCTAAAAGTCAGATCGCTGTTTATTTCCTTGACATCTGATGGGAGGGCGTTCCACAGGGCAGGCGCCACTACCGAGAAGGCCTTCTGCCTGGTTCCCTGTAACCTCACTTCTTGCAGTGAGGGAACTGCCAGAAGGCCCTCGGAGCTGGACCTCCGTGTCTGGGCTGAACGATGGGGGTGGAGATGCTCCTTCAGCTATACTAATATATTTGGTATACTGATATATTAGAACATTAAAAGAGTCTTGCTGTATCAAATGAGCCCAAGAAACCTGCAAGCAGCACATGAAGACAACTGCAGGTTACCTTCTGTTGGGAATTCCATTCCACCCTTGCTGCAGATATGTGGGATTCTTACATGTCACATGTCTGTTTACATTCCAGCACAGATTGCTGGAATCCTGTGAGCGGAACAACCGCTCTGTATTGCTTTTGTTTTCTCTCTCTCCGAGAAGAACGACAAGGAGAGAGGCCATGTTTTGTTTTTTTGTTTTTTTGTAGAATATTTATTAAAGTTTTCAAGAAATAATACAATGTAAAATAAGAAAAAAAGAAAAAAAGGAAAGAAAAATAACAAAAATACAAAGATACAAAAGTAATTAAAAACACATAAAATTTCCATTACTTACTTTCTTTTAACTTATTTTCCAGACCTCCTCATACCTCCCTTTCTTGTATTCCAATTCAAATTGTTAGTTCAACAAATCCTCACCATTAGTTTTTACTTATTTCTAAGCCTTATTTTTCATATCTCTTAAGCATTACAGCTGGAAACCACTTAGTTTCTGTACAACATCATTCTAACATTCATTAATTTTACAATATTTCTGCAAATAGTCTTTAAACTTCTTCCAGTCTTCTTCCGCTGACTCTTTTCCCTGGTCTCGGATTCTGCCTATCATTTCTGCCAGTCCCATATAGTCCATCATCTTCATCTGCCATTCTTCCAGGGTGGGTAGATCTTGTGTCTTCCAATATTTTGCGATAAGTATTCTTGCTGCTGTTGTCGCATACATAAAGAAAGTTCTGTCCTTCTTTGGCACCAATTGGCCAACCATGCCCAGGAGAAAGGCCTCTGGTTTCTTCAGGAAGGTATATTTAAATACCTTTTTCATTTCATTATAAATCATTTCCCAGAAAGCCTTAATCCTTGGGCACGTTCACCAAAGGTGAAAGACTGTACCTTCAGTTTCTTTACATTTCCAACATTTATTATCGGGCAAATGATAAATTTTTGCAAGCTTGACTGGAGTCATGTACCACCTGTATATCATTTTCATAATATTCTCTCTTAAGGCATTACATGCCGTAAATTTCATACCGGTGGTCCATAACTGTTCCCAGTCAGCAAACATAATATTATGTCCAACATCTAGTGCCCATTTAATCATAGCAGACTTCACCGTTTCATCCTGAGTGTTCCATGTTTTTCTTTGTCCTGATTTATGTATAATAAATGCGTAGTTTAGTATAGTATCCACGCCTTGAGCCTGATCTGTTGTGTGTTTACTCTGCTGAGTAATGTGTGCTTTTGCATGCACAGCAGCAAGAGTCGTGGACACACGTCGGAGGATGACTGATGGATCTCTGCAGCAGCAAGGCTGAGAAGGGAGATGCTCTGGATGAGGCCAAGCCAGCTGGCTTTCCCACGGTTCCAACACTCTCAACAACTGACATTCAGAGGCATCATAACTAATAATTGCTGATAGATTTATTCTCAATAAATTTGTCCGGTCCCCTTTCAAAGTCATCTAAAGAAATTAGTGACCATCTGTCCCCCCCCCAAAAAAAAAAAACCAACAGAAAAATGAGATACAAAAAAGTAATTCAGAACAATGACTTTTCCCGGAGCAAAAAGAATTTTAAACAACTGAATTTCAAAACAGGTAAGTTTCATGCAAACTTTGCCATCACTTTGCTCTAGCAGCACTTCATCACAAAATGAACATGGTTTTCTTCGTGTTCGCTTTGACTAGATGTCATCGGTTTTGATGACAGCTGTCAGCAAGAGGATGGGCACGAAATCTACTGCATTTTTTAAAATTTGCTACAGTTTTAGGAAAGCTAGGATGCAACAGAGCATGGGCCCCTATGTGAGAAATCATTATTATAAAGGTAAAGGTAAAGGTACCCCTGCCCATACGGGCCAGTCTTGACAGACTCTGGGGTTGTGCGCCCATCTCACTTAAGAGGCCAGGGGCCAGCGCTGTCCGGAGACACTTCCGGGTCACGTGGCCAGCGTGACATCGCTGCTCTGGCCAGAGCCAGAGCCAGAGCCGCACACGGAAACGCCGTTTACCTTCCCGCTGGTAAGCGGTCCCTATTTATCTACTTGCACCCGGAGGTGCTTTCGAAATGCTAGGTTGGCAGGCGCTGGGACCGAGCAGCGGGAGCGCACCCCGCCGCAGGGATTCAAACCGCCGACTTTTCGATCGGCAAGTCCTAGGCGCTGAGGCTTTAACCCACAGCGCCACCAGCGTCCCTATTATATTTTATTCAATTTATATAACACCTTTATATAACATGCCTGTCCTCCTCTCCATTTCTTCTCACAATAACTGTGAAGCCAAGAAATGGTGACTGACCCAAGGTCACCCAGTGAGCTTCATGGGGATTCGAACCCTGGTTTGCCAGGTCATAGTCCAACACTCTTTTATGATGCTCAGAGTCCCAAGACTCTTAGGACTAAGAATGTGGACTTAGACTACAGATTCATAGGTTTGTTTTAGAATTCTTTCCTTCTGTACAACTGCATTCAGGCCACTGTTCTTCCTTTCAGAATTCCCCATCCTTTGCCTGCCTGCTGCCAATTCTGGGGCAGAGTGGTCTGGGCTTAGCCCAGAGTTTTCTGAAATACCAGTTTGGACCAGGGAATGGGTTTGTCATAAGCATTACAATAATCTCCTTCCTTATATATTGGAACCTTTGCTTTGATGCTACCATTGTGAAAGACCCCTGCTTTCAACCACTTGCATCCTGGGACCATAACTGTCATTGCCAGAGCATCATAGAAGCCACTTCTCAATGGACCAGCCTGCAGCACTCCAATAACACCAAGATGGCAGAGCCATAATGAGCAGAGAAAGTACATACTCTCCAACATTTCTCTGATGAAAATAGGGGCATCCTATTTTATTATTATTATTATTATTATTATTATTATTATTATTATTCCCTGCCCACCTGATTGGATTGCCCCAGCCACTCTGGGTGGCTTCTAACATATATACAGTGGTACCTCAGGTTAAGTACAGTGGTGCCCCGCAAGACGAATGCCTCGCAAGACGAAAAACCCGCTAGACGAAAGGGTTTTCCGTTTTGGAGGCGCTTCGCAAAACAAATTTCCCTATGGGCTTGCTTCGCAAGACGAAATGTCTTGTGAGTTTTTCCGACTTTTTTCCCCTTCCCCCCCCCCCTTTTTCTAAGCCGCTAAGCCACTTATCCGCTTATCCGCTAAGCTGATAAGCCGCTAAAAGCCACTAAGCCGCTAATAGCGCTAATCCGCTAAGCCGTCAATGGGCTTGCTTCGCAAGACGAAAAAACCGCTAGACGAAGAGAATCGCGGAACGGATTCTTTTCGTCTTGCGAGGCACCACTGTACTTAATTCGTTCTGGAGGTCCGTTCTTAACCTGAGGCACCACTTTAGCTAATGGGGCCTCCCGCTGCTGCCGCGCCACCAGAGCACAATTTCTGTTCTCATCCTGAAGCAAAGTTCTTAACCCAAGGTACTATTTCTGGGTTAGCGGAGTCTGAAGCGTATGTAACCTGAAGCATACGTAACCCGAGGTACCACTGTAAAAGCATAATAAAACATTAAACATAAAAAAACCTTCCCTATACAGGGCTGCCTTCAGATGTTTTTTAAAGGCCATCTAGTTACCTGTCTCCTTGGCTCAGGAGTTGCGTAACTCCATACCCTCCAACATTTCTCCAATGAAAATAGGGATGTCCTAAGGAAAAGCAGGACATTCTGGGACCAAATTAGAAACCAAGATGGCTTCTGTAAATCTGGGACGGTTCCTGGAAAACAGGGACACTTGGAGGGTCTGAAATTACATAGTTCCTTTTCCAAGGTCAACCATCCCTTAGCCAGGAAAACAGTGACATGGGAAATAACTGCATTTTTGCCCCCTACCCCTTGAGATTCCTTCATTCCTGCTGAAGCTATGTTGGGCTCCATATACAGCAATGTCAAGCTGGGTTGTGTCGGTGAATATTTGCACAATGAAGATATTTATCAATATTTTCCCCCCATCAAAATTGCCAGTTTCTCTGGAAAATGTTTTGAGTATTTTCTGTGCTGCTCTGTGCATAATCAGATCAGGGACTATTCCATTTTTGCAGCCAGCAGACAAACTATAATTCATGGAGCCAACCATAATACCAAACTATATAAATTTTTACCTTATCCAAACATCCACTAATCTAGGTCTTCCTTTATTCCAGACATGGTTTATGCTCACACACTATATTTTCTCTGTATTTTATTATTCTGTCTATTTAAAAAACCCCTCTATTGCAAATGATCTTGAAGCCACTTGTAAATCCTGTTGACTTCAATGAGATTTACAAGTTTGCAGGTCGTTGGAGTGCTGCTCCTTTTATGACCACCAAGGAATCCAGATATATGAGAGAGATGTTTTTCCTACAAGTGGGCAGGAACAGAGATATCCACAAAAGACGATAACTCAGAGAGGAAGCTCACAAAAAAATGAAAATGTAGCGTCAGAATGCTCTGCTCATCATGAAATGAAAACTGAAAAATAGTTAACAAATAAGACTCGAGTGCCAATGAGGAGCAAGAGAGGCATTTATTGAAGGAACTCAAAAACATGCTACAAAGAGCATGTTTAAATGAAAGAGAAATAAAAATGAAGACATGAAGTCTTGCTCACATTCCATAATTGATAGAGTGTATCTCCCTTTGACATTTAAGGTAAAGGACTGACCTGAAAAATAGAAACCCCCTGAGTTATACACCTCTTATCGGGCACATATTATGCTCTACCATCAAATGTTTAATAAACCCTGTGGGAGGTGAGCTCAATCCCAGACTGATGTCAAAAACAGTGGGGTTATGAGGTACCTGTGAATCTTAAACACACAATGGGCAGACTGCATAGTCCAGGCGCTATGAACCATAGAGGCCTGTAATGATAAAAGGATGTGTGTTTTTTTTAATTTGACCTGTAAGGTAAAGGTAATGGTAAAGGTAACCTTCCTCTTTGCTTTCAGTCTGCTCAGACTAAAGAGCTTCCCATCTGTTTAATATATAATTTCTACTCCGATTGGGAGTTTCCCTTCGACAAAGTGTAGGATCATGGCAATGAAATAATGAATAGAGTTTGGGCAATAACACAACCCTGTTTAACACCTGATCCCACTGTGAATGGTTCACTTTGAGAGATATTGTTATAAGACGCCTGTGTGTGAATTTGTTTTATGTGTGTAGATCAGTGCATGCTGACCAATGCACACAACACCTCGAAAGATTCCATCAACGGTGTCTCTAAAAAATTTTACACAACACTTGGGAAGACTATCAGTGTACTGGAAGAACCAGAGATCACCAGTGTTGAAGCAATGATTCTTCAACATCAACTTCGTTGGACTGGTCATGTTGTGTGGATGCCTGATGATCATCTTCCAAAGCAACTACTCTATTCCAAACTTAAAAATGGAAAGCTTAATGCTGATGGTCAACAAAAGAGGTTTAAAGACTGTCTCAAAGCAAATCTTAAAAAATGTAGTATAAACACTGACAACTGGGAAACACTGGCCTACGAGCGCTCCAGTTGGAGAACAGCCTTTACCAAAGGTGTCATGGGCTTTGAAGACGCTCAAACTCAGGACAAAAGGGAGAAACGTGCTAAGAGGAAGGCAAGCTTGGTGAATCCATATCGTGATCAACTCCCACCTGGAAACCAATGTCCCCACTGTGGAAGGATGTGTGGATCCAGAATTGGCCTCCACAGTCACTTACAGATTCATTGTTAAACCCGTATTTATGGAAGACAATCTTACTCGACTACGAGTGATCGCCAAAGAAGAAAGAAGAAGAAGAAGAAAGGTAAAGGTAAAGGATCCCTGAATGGTTAAGTCCAGTCAAAGGCGACTAGGGGGCTGTGACACTCATCTCGCTTTCAGGCCAAGGGAGCCAGCGTTTGTCCAGAGACAGTTTTCCAGGTCATGTGGCCTGCAGGACTAAACCGCTTCTGGCGCAATGGAACACCATGATGGAAACCAGAGCACACAAAAATGCCATTTACCTTCCCACCGCAACAGTACCTATTTATCTACTTGCACTAGTGTATTTTCAAACTGCTAGGTTAGAAGGAGATGGAACAGAGCAACAGGAGCTCACCCCGCTGTTGGGATTTGATCTGCCAACCTTCTGATCAGCAAGCCCAAGAGGCTCAGTGGTTTAGACCACAGCGCCACCCACGTCCCTTTTGGAGTGGAGCACAGCCGGGTTGGGTCCTCTACCAAGGGAGATGGTGGCACCGGATCTCAAATCACTGCTCCCCATCTTAATAGCTCTGGCTCATGACAACTGGCCTCTGGCATAGCCTTGGCAAAGTAAAAGTAGAAAGTAGCTTGAAAAGAATGAGACTAACCCCCTCCCCACACACACACACCCTTTATCAGCTCAGAATGCAGCAGAAATGCCAAGCTTGAGGAGCTATTTGAATGAGGAGAGGCCTTTCATTGTCTAACTTCAGAATACCATGAGAACAGCAGTTACTGTCTTCAATGACATTAATCAGCACAGCTCCTGAGCAGAGATAGGAAATTAGGGCAGGCAGAACTCATTTACTTGCAGAGAAGTTTTTAAATCCTTACAATAAACATAGTTATTAATTGTAGAGACTAAGTAGGGGGAAAATTGCACAGCAGTCTAGGGGATTTGGATTAGATTGCTAGACTGCAAAGAAGCCTCACATAAATGCCACCTTCCAGCTTGTTACCAAAACCGTGTACAATTACTTTTATTTAATTTTTTTTGCATACAAAACAAAGCGTCTAATTTATTATCTCAGCAGTGCTAATGTTGAAAGAACAACTGAAACTGGATCAGAAGCTGTCAAGAACAACCCAAAACGGAACGATGAATTTTCGTTTGTCTCTCCTGCAAATGAAAGAGAAAAACGCAGGTACAGGGGCCTGAATTTTGCCAGTGGCTCCGTGTCTCAAACCAGTAACTTCATGGTGTGACGAATGAATTTGATGGCTGAAACTGGCCAGTTTTATTTTAAAATAAAAACAGGTGTGTTGACCTATCTGGAATGTGTGATCTGGGCACCTGCCACTAAATATCTGGGATGGGGTGTGGGGAAGAGAGAGAGTGCTCTATATCAACCTCTTGGGCATTTTGGCAGCAGATTTAAGAAAACTGCTCCCTCTGACTCCCCACATTGCCAACTCATCTGCTTCATGACCGAAGAACCCTTACTGAAGTCAATTTTGCTTGCATGTCCACGCAGCCTAAGAAAGCAATGGACAGGCACATCTGCAGAAAGTCTTCCCCACCTATCCTTTTGTTTGGACTAAGGAACAAGCGAAAGAATTAAAAGGTTTTTGTTGGGGAAGTTACCAAGAAGTGATCACTTCCCCACGGATTAACATTTCCTGACTTTGCTCTTCGCACAAAGGTTACAACTATTTATGTTATGTGCAAGCTATGCATAATAATTAGCAGCAGAGCACATAGCCTAAATCATTGCACTTGTTAGCATTTCAATGCAGATATCATTTTTAATCCTTGAATTTTTAATGTCAACAGGAGCTACTTAGGATTGCCATTGAAATGTTTGATTTTCCTCTCTTCCTTTTCCCCCCAATAGATGTTCAGAAGACACACTTCACCCATTGATTGGGACTGCAGATTACTGATTTTCTCTTCCTTCCTTTCAATCTGTCCTGTAGCTGCAAGACATGTTTGTGGCCTCGAATCAGTCTGTGGTTATATGTGGAGCTACTTCAGATTTAAAGTGAAGATGACAGTGCATTATCTTAAAGGTCAGCTGTTACACATATTGCCTGCTTGTGCAGCAGAATGCAAATGGGAACACAGCAGAAAAGAGACAAGATTTTTGTGCCTCTGAAAGCAGATTTATGCTCAGGAATGGACCTAGATGTTACTTGATATATGTGGTGGCAGCCCCAAGTCCTCCTCCCTTTCTGCCATTTTCTACTTACTAAGGGAGGGAGGAGGAGGAGGAGGAGATGGAGATGTGAGCTGTTGTTTTCAGTGTCAGCCAGAAATCTCCCATAGTGTCTAGTTACAGTCTCAGATTATGAGGAATCCAAACCTATTGTCTTCCTTGCCATACAGGGAACTTCAGAAACAGGATCTGAGGTTTACAAAAAGCCAGCCAAATTAGAGAATTTTATAACCTCTTCTCAAGTTATATTTATAGGTGTACACCTGAGATTTTGAAAAGCATGCACCTTAAGAAAGATAAAGCATGAATAAAACAGACACACATGCACAAGCTCAGACTAGTTAAAGGTAATAGGTAAAGGACCCCTGAATGGTTAAGTCCAGTCAAAGGTGACTATGGGGTTGCAGCGCTCATCTCGCTTTCAGACCGGGAGAACCGGCATTTGTCCACAGACAGTTTTCCAGGTCATGTGGCCAGCATGATTAAACCGCTTCTGGTGCAACAGAAACACCATGACGGAAACCCAGAGCAGACGGAAACGCTGTTTACCTTCCCGCCACAGTGGTCCCTATTTATCTACTTGCACTTGCATGCTTTCAAACTGCTAGGTTGGCAGGAGCTGGGACAGAGCAATGGGAGCTCATCCCATCATGGGGATTCAAACTGCTGACCTTCTGCAAGCCCAAGAGGCTCAGTGGTTTAGACCTCAGGCTATCACACAGGTACACTAGTCTGGCCAGGATAGACTGTAGCTCCCTATCAACTGTGTATTTAGTGGAATGTCTGAAACTGCAGCGATTGAACCCCTTTGATCTCTATGGATTCTCACTGACAGTGCCCCTTGCTCTCTTATTTATAGGCTATATCCTGCTAAGAAAACCAATTGATGCTCAGGTGAATCACATTTTAGAGCTCCTAAGACCCTCCCACAAGGCTCAAAGGTCTTGAGACCGCAGATGCAACTGTCTCATGGCTCTGCCTCTGAAGGTCACGACATGGGATTTCACCCAGCAGGTATGCAGGAGATAGACATACGTCAATCATAGGTCATCTGAATTTTTCAAAGTTCTGGTTCAGATGCAGGTCAGCACTCAAGACACAGAGATGAACAGAAATGTTAGCTCTTTACTCAAGAAAACAGCACACAAGGAGGCAATGCCTAGAATCAGGGATGGCCCCTATGAAACGGTTGCCAGGACTGAAGGTCTTAGCCTTCTACTTCCCTACTTTCCAAGCAGCCTCAAACTATGCCCGGGTGTGTGTGTATTTCTGCCTGTTGTTCTGCTCCATGCATAGTCCTCCGTGTCCTTGGAGATGAGGGGAGCAGGGAATTTAGTACAGGAGGAGTGGAAAGTTCCTGGGATGCTTCATCAGCTGAGTCTGAACTGCTTTCTGCCCTGGCTCCTCTTGCTCGCTAAAGCCTGTCGCCTCTTCAGTATCCAGCCATTTCTTCCCTCCTTCCCCCTCTGACCTGTCCTCAATGTCCCACCACCTCTCCCCAGCCTCTGAGCCTTTCTTCTCTGAGGCTTCCCTAGGGGGTTCCCTGTCTTGTGCCATCCATCCCTCCTCTTCATCCTGCCAGTCCCTGACACCTATATATGGCATCCTGAGCTCTTTGAAAGAATAACTATACTTAATATATAGTGCATTTCAGGTGCCCAGAGTGCTTCACATACAAGTCTATTGAAGGATTAGCTGATGTAATGTATTATCCCCTCTAGTATACACTTCTTTTAGTGGGTCTTGTAAGGTAATAAAAGCATTCTGGGAAATGAGATATAATGAGATGGGGGGAAATGTTCTAATTAACTTTTGTAAAACAAAAAACAGAGGCTTTTTATTAGGAATTGTAGGTGCTGATATTCCAAGGGAGCAGAAAAGACTTTTTATGTATGTGACGACAGCCGCACGGATGCTATTAGCACAGAGATAGAAAGAAGATAAAGTCGCTACCAGAGAAGAATGGCAAATTAAACTGTTGGACTATGCCAAAATGGCAAAACTGACTGGAAAGCTCAGGAACCAAGAAGACCAAAACTTCAACACAGAATGGGAAAAACTTATAATTTATCTTGGAGACCACTGTAAGCAGATGAAAAAAATAGCAGGATTGCAATAACACTTGTAATGTACCAAGTACTATGGAGACAATGATGTTATATAAAATATAGATTATAGGAAAAGATGCAGTTGAAAAGGTTTAATAATAGGACCCATGGAAGGGAAGAGGGAAGTCCAGAGATTCAAGGAAATCTTTAAATGTGGATGTGCATGGTTTTATTGTTATAATTTTATATTTGTAAAATCAAATAGAAAATATATTTTTTTAAACAACCACTTCTTTTCATGGGATAGGATTCATTTTATTTATTTTTGTTGGTGGATGAACTCTCTTTTTTGTGATCTTCTGTTTTATTCCATGTAAAATGTTTGGTAAGTTGATCTGTACAGTGGTACCTCGGGTTACATACGCTTCAGGTTACAGACTCCGCTAACCCAGAAATATTACCTCAGGGTAAGAACTTTGCTTCAGGATGAGAACAGAAATTGTGCAGTAGCGGTGCGGCGGCAGCAGGAGGCCCCATTAGCTAAAATGGTGCTTCAGGTTAAGAACAGTTTCAGGTTAAGAACAGACCTCCAGAATGAATTAAGTACTTAACCCGAGGTACCACTGTAATATGATACTTTGTAAGTCTCTTTGAGACGCTTTGTGTAAAAAGCAACGAGCAAATATTAATAGCAATGACAAAGGGAGGCTGAGAGCAACAGCTTGCCAAAGACCATCTAGCGTATTGGAAGCTGAGTTTACAATTGAGCTGGGGCATCCCAGGAAAAAGCTGCCCCCCCCCCCTTTAGCTGCTACACCAGCCTTCGATGTGCAGACACACTTTTGGGACTGCTTAATCCTGTATGAGCCAGCCTGTTCAATGGAATCCACGCTAAAAAAATAAATAAATAATTCTTAAGTTCTGAAGAGAACGTTCCGTACAAGATGGGCTATTAAACAAACAAATAAATACACTTTCAGGCAAGCCAGCTTTCAGTCCTGTGAAATGGCACAAATTCTGCGCAGATTAATCTTTAATGCATTGGTAAATAGCAGCCCTGCTTTGCCAAGCACAACCTACAAAACTGCCCTGCCCATCAGCATTTAGTATCCCAGCGTGAGGCCTCTGTTAGAGATGCATCAGCCATGTTTGGCTGATAAGAGGCTCTATGTATAGTATATTAAGAGCTGCATTTAAAAGGCACTAACTGGAAAAAGCCAGCAGTGAATGGGACCAGGCAGAGCCAGGGAGTAAACCTTTCTAGGTTAGAACTAAAATTAGATATTAGCTCAGCCCTTGATTGGTTCGAAAGACGCCGAGTGAGATAAGTAGGTGCTGCTGCTTGCAAAACTCGTCGCACGGGAACCAATTGGATTAGGAAGGTTTTAAACATAAAAATCTTGATGCTTTAGAGAGCAAATTTATAATTAGACGAACACCAGTCTTCCACACTCCTGATTCCCCCCTCCCTTCTTCTCCCCACCCCACTGAGAGAAGGGGACCGCTGGAAAGAACATTACCCCAGTTCCTTCGGCCTTAGCAAAATGAGAGACATCGGAACATAGCCCAAGGTCTCTCGGGCATCTTCTAAAAACAAGTCCAATAATCAATCTGGAAAATTTCCTTCAGTCTCTTGCTGAGTTTACTAAGATGTACAGCTTTTAAAAACAGCATGAATTTAGAACATAGAGAAAGGATTATTTGCTCTATCATTTATTCATATGTTTTTGCACAAGGTTAATTCGGTGATTCTGTCCTCCTCCCTTTCCCTGCTTTTACATTCAGGCACAGGAGTGTACAAGCAGCGTCAGCAAAATGAAACACATTTTGAGTTCGTTTACGAGGGTATTTTAAAGTTCTATGGATTACCTAAACAGAAAAGAAGAAAAGAGCCTGCCTTAATGGCATTTCCTGAGCTAAATCTCATAAAAACATAAACGGATCAAAACAACAAATAAATGCTAGCAGAAACAAAAAATATCACAGGGAAACATGGTGTTTGAGCCAAAACTAAGTCTGAAACATCTAAATAAACTTGGAATATTGTGAGTCAACTCCCTCCAATGATAACTTCAAGCTAGGATTATCTATTCAGGACATATCAGAGTCCTTGAGTCCCCTGGGTGAAAGGGAAACCCCCACAGATCCCTCTGGAGAAGAAAAGACACTAGATCCCAAACAATGAAGTCACAACTCAGACTCGTCAGGGTAGAAGCCTGAAACAGACCGCAAACTGCACTCTTCCAAGTCCTCACTGAAGAAAGCAAATGTCACAATTCAAAGCCATTCAGTAGTCACTGAATATTCAGCTCAGCTTTGGACTTCATGTGGAAAGGATCTGGGGATCTTAGTAGACCACAAGCTTAGAATGAGTCAACAGTGTGGTGCTTCAGCCAAAAAAAGAGAAAAACAGTTAATGTTCTTCTAGGCTGCATCAACAGAAGCAGAGTGTCTGTGGGAATGTCAAGGATAGTAAGAAAGGATATATTGAATAAGAGGGGGAAAGTTGGGAGATAATGGGAGAAGAGGAGGAGGAGGTAGAGCCAGAGCAGCAGCTGGCTGACACGTCACTAGAAGAGAGCCAGTGTGGTGTAGTGGTTAAGAGCGGTAGACTCGTAATCTGGTGAACCAGGTTTGCATCTCCGCTCCTCCACATGCAGCTGCTGGGTGACCTTGGGCTAGTCACACTTCTCTGAAGTCTCTCAGCCCCACTCACCTCACAGAGTGTTTGTTGTGGGGGAGGAAGGGAAAGGAGAATGTTAGCCACTTTGAGACTCCTTCGGGTAGTGATAAAGCGGAGTATCAAATCCAAACTCCTCTTCTTCTAGAAAGCATTCCAGACCCACCATCTCCCGGAACCCGGTGGGCCTTAAAAGTAGGAGAGCAAAGAGATCGAAGACAGAGGGCACTTAGTGGCACCCATAGACGAAGTGGGCTGTCCTACTCTTCCATTCTCTTCTGTTGTCCCCAGGACTACTTCCCTCTATGACCCCTTAAAGGTGGCACTTTGGTTCCTATCATCGTTGCACCGGGGGGCTGCATACGCAACTAGACTTAATCTGTGACTCATAAAGGTAAAGGTAAAGGGACCGCTGACCATTAGGTCCAGTTGTGACCGACTCTGGGGTTCGAACGCTCATCTCACTTTATTGGCCGAGGGAGCCGGCGTACAGCTTCCGGGTGATGTGGCCAGCATGACTAAGCCGCTTCTGGCGAACCAGAGCAGCGCACGAAAATGCCATTTACCTTCCCGCCAGAGCGGTACCTATTTATCTACTTGCACTTTGATGTGCTTTTGAACTGCTAGGTGGGCAGGAGCAGCGACTGAGCAATGGGAGCTCACCCCGTCGTGGGGATTTGAACTGCCGACCTTCTGATCGGCAAGTCCTAGGCTCTGTGGTTTAACCCACAGCGCCACCTGCATCCCACTGTGACACATACGCACACCCAAAAGGTTGGCCGCAACCATGAACTTGCAACTTCGCTCACTTCTACTCTGTGAACAACCTTAATTCTTTCCAGTAACATTTGGGCACAAGAGCACCATAAAATATTTGAAATAAGATAAACTTCTATAGTGCAGGAAGTTAAAAAAAACAAAAAAAAAACATTCTCAGACTTATCACAAAAGGCATCTGAAGCAGATTTTCTTTTCAAAGTCAACAAACTTCCCTGGGAGAGATTAGACTGAAAGATGTTACAGAAGCAAATTAAATAGATCTCAGGCTACAGTGGTACTAAAAGAGGGGTGGTGAGGAAAGGAAAGGAAATAACATGAAGAAAGCATTTCCTGAGCAGCTGCATTCCTAAGGATTAAAATGAGAATGATAAACAGCACAAGATGTACTCTGCAATAAAGGTTTCTTGCTCGATTCTTTAAACTAATATCAAGTTTCTCTTCAGATACCGCACCTAGATTGCTTTGTGGAGCCGAGAAGTGGCGTTTGATGCTTCTTAAAACTCTTTTCTTTTAACAAGCCTTAATTGCGCTATTTATTTTTGAGATTTGTCCATAGCTTTAAAAATAGCTTTAAAAATAGGCAATTTTCAGTAGGATTCTCACAGCAAAGCCCCCAAGTCCTATAGAAAGCTTGCTTACTTTGTATGAATGTACTGTTGAATTTTTTTTAAAAAGCCAATACTTTCTCAACAGTTAGAATTCTCTTAGCCCTAAAAAAGAAGACGATGATTACAGCTGCTAATGATTCATATTGTTTTGTTGTTATGGTTATTTTTTCCATATGGCATTTAATAAACCACTGAGCCTCTTGGGCTTGCTGATCGGAAGGTCGGCGGTTCGAATCCCCACGACTCCCGTTGCTTTGTCCCAGCTCCTGCCTACCTAGCAGTTCAAAAGTACACCAACACAAGTAGATAAATAGGTACCACTGCGGCAGGAAGGTAAACAGAGTTTCTGTGCACTCTGGTTTCCATCACGGTGTTCCATTGCGCCAGAAGCAGATTAGTCCTGCTGGCCACATGGCCCAGAAAGCTTTCTGTGGACAAACGCTGGCTCCCTTGTCCTGAAGAGAGATGAGTGCCGCAACCCCATACAGCGGTACCTTGGTTGTTGAACGGCTTGGCTCCCAAATGCTGTAAACCCAGTGAGTGTTCCAGTTTGCAAACATTTTTCAGAAGCCGAACATGAGATATGGCTTCTGTGGTTTCCGAATGAGTGCAGGAAGCTCCTGCAGCCAGTTGTAAGCCACGCCTTGGTTTTTGAACAGTTCCTGGAGTCAAATGGACTCCCGGAACAGATTACGTTCGACAACCAAGGTAGCACCGTAGTTCCCTTTGACTGGACATAACCGCCTGGGGGTCCTTTACCTTTTTACCTACATTTACATCCCCAGGAGTCAATAACTGAAAGTGTTCCCACAGAACTGGACAGGTACATCCTGCCTGCTTGCTACATGTTTAAACACCATGTATTTTGGCCCTTGGATACTATGATACATGGAACATAGCCAGCCCCAGGGCCTGTGGCTGTTCTGGGATACTGCTGCAAAGCCTGTATTCTTCAAGCAAACGAGCACACACATAACTCAAAATAGCCCTGGTGAGCAAACTGTTCAGGCTGAAAATATGTTTTTCCTCTTTAGCCTGGCAAGAGAGCATCATTATGATTAATAGCCATACATACAGATAATGGCCTGTATCGCTCATAATAAGACACTATATAGTTAGTGTGTGTATCTTGTCAGCTTTGTTTCTGCTGGTCCATCACTTCAGAGTTTAACCTAAGCTGAGGGTGGCAGACCCCTTTTGCTGAAAGTGGTTGTTAGCGATCTTTGTTTACCTCTTTGGCAATCAAGGCATTTCTGCAAATATTTCTAAAATAAGCCAAGGGTAGAAGATGCTAGCGCAGGTGGCGCTGTGGGTAAAAGCCTCAGTGCCTAGGGCTTGCCGATCGAAAGGTCGGTGGTTCAAATCCCTGCGGCGGGGTGCGCTCCCGTCGTTCGGTCCCAGCGCCTGCCAACCTAGCAGTTCGAAAGCACCCCCGGGTGCAAGTAGATAAATAGGGACTGCTTACTAGCGGGAAGGTAAACGGCGTTTCCGTGTGCGGCTCTGGCTCGCCAGAGCAGCGATGTCACGTTGGCCACGTGACCCGGAAGTGTCTCCGGACAGCGCTGGCCCCCGGCCTCTTGAGTGAGATGGGCGCATCAACCCCAGAGTCTGGCAAGACTGGCCCGTATGGGCAGGGGTACCTTTACCTTTACCTTTAGAAGATGCTATGTGTATTAGTGGATTTTGGTTGAGGGCTCCATCTGGATATTTATTTTGCTCTCTCTTTGTGTTTTAACATTGGGGGGGGGGGTTGCATGTTTGCACAGACAAAGCCAATTCACTGCCATGCACCTTGCTCAGAATTTTGTCTGCATAACAATCTGGAAATTTGCAACAGGTCCCCTCAAGTTTCCAGAGCATGCAGAGCTGATTGCTCTCACACACCTAAATGTGGATTTGACTGAAGTACACTTACAATCCATTATGCATCACACAAAAGATAGATGGGGAAAACTAGTGCTGGCTCATCCATGAGGTAAGGTGAGCCAATCGCCTTGGGCTACAGGTTGCATAGGGGCAGCAGATCTCAATCCCTTGTTCCTAAACTTCGCTCACCCATTCTTTCCTGGAAGGGAGTGGGATGCCATTCTGTGGTTTGCCTCAGGTATTGGCCCGGCCCCTGGAGACACTACAAACACCTTTAGGTTATGGAGGAATCAGATTGCGCTATTCAACAAAAAAATGGAACACAGAACCAGTGGTAAATATAAGCAAGGACTTGATTTGAATTATGATGGACTATGTAGAAATGGAGGGAATGACTGGGAAGATCAGACAGCAAGATGACAGTAATTTTTTTTAAAAAATGGCATAAATTTATAGAGTACATTAAGGAACAATGTAAGGATTTAAAGACATTAGCACGGTTGATATATAGCACTTGTAATTTTTTTAATAGGTAAAGGAATAAATAAGGATTTAATTAAAGTTGGATATATGAATTAGATGCAGTTAAAAAAAATTAAAAATGTATCTGTGGAAAATCAGAAGGGGAAGGAGGGAAGTGCGGGGGTTCAGGGAACCCCACAATTGTATAAATATTGTTGAATTTAAGTTTGAATGATGTTAATGATGAAAACCTGAAAAAATGGGGGGGGGAATTATGAGGGGTACTGGTATTAGAAAAATTTGCTCAGATACAGCTGGAAGCTTGAAAGGTAGCTCAGTCAATAGAGAGTGAGGCTCAATCTCAAGGTTGTGAGTTTGAGCCCCATGTTAGGCAAAAAGATTTCTGCATTGCAGGGGACTGGACTAAATGACCCATGGTGCTGTTCCAAAATCTACAGTTCTAGGATTCACTGCTGTCAGCACCAAAATCTGGGAGATTCACAAAGGTTTACTGCTTTCTGATCCTAAAACAAGCTCTTTTTCTTCTTCCACTGGTGAAAGGATCGCGCGTCCTCAAAGGCACGAGTGCCATGAAATTTGCAGAGCCACAAACCCAGTTCTGTATACATCTGATAAAAATCCTCTTGTACATCAATCTTGTATGTTTTCAGGGCCCCCTGGGCATACGTTAGCTAGTTTCCCTCAGCAAGGAAGTGATCTGAGCCTACTTGTTTGCTCTTTGCTCTGCAAACATATAGGAAGCACAATATACAGATCCCAAGGTAATGAAAGGGAACTATTTGTGCAAGTCAGGGTGTCCTGGGGGGTAAGGCTGCCGTTCTAATTGGGGGAAAGAGAATCCTGGTCAATTCATTTGGCATTTTAGAAACAGCTGACAAGATTTATTTCAGTAAAAGCTGGAAATCTAGGCAGACTGCCAGAACGTTTTGAGTAAAAGTCCGCGCTCACAGTTTCACGGGGTTGTAGTGCAAATATCAGGTACGCACACACTAATTGCCATTTAATTCCTTATCACAGGAACTCATCAGAACCAAGGTGTTCTAAAAAAATAAAAATAAACAAATTCCAACCAATTAAAATGTCTCACTTCCAATTAAAATTCAGCTTCTGAGAACGTCATTTATTTCACCCATTAAAATAAAATAGACCTACACATCACATAATTCAATAGCATGAGGAAATACCACAGGCACAAGCAGCCTTTGGTGGAAAACCACCATCTCCTACAAAGAGAAATTGCCTCAGGGTCACACAAGTTCCAACAACAGAATCTTCCTCAATATATTTTACATTGGGACTTCCATGTTCCTGGCAAAGTTTAATGCTCAACTGAGCAAGGTTGTTGCTATCATTGTTTTACAATACAGTTTTCTGGGCTGGGTGTGTGGCGAATTAAATAGACAGGGCGTTGTTGTGGGGGGGTTAAAACAAAAAACGAGAGAAGACTATCTGAAAGTTAAAGACCTCTGTTATGAAACAGAATGCACAATATTCAAATTATATGCATTTGCAGTTGGAAATTTCGTAAATGACTCTGAATTCCCAGTACTTTGTGCATTCAATTGGGTGCTAAAATCCACTCCCCATTTACTTAGGAGATATGACCAAGTAATCTGTTTAGAACAAGATTGTAATTTTGACTTGACTGTCCAGTTTCAGGAAGCAGCTTCTGAGGGGAAAGATACAGAAATTGAATCCGAGTTCCTGCTAAATACATATTTAATTGCTTTATGTATATTTTATATTTTGTTTTGTACAAGACTGTTTACCTATTTCATGCAGCCGTAGAATTATTCTTTACTTGCAAACGGGTGCCTCTCTCCTTAAACTGGTCTTGAAGCGCCCCCAACTGTTGGTCCATATAATCTGCCGCTGCTGAGACATTTCGATTTTTTAAGGGAGTCTGAAGGAAGAAAGTAGCAAAGAAAGTAGCCAGTGAGGTTAAAAGCAAAGTGGCCTGGAAGATTCTAATGGTTTAATTCCCAATTAAGACTTTTCTATTGCATTTGCAGGGACGCAGGTGGCGCTGTGGGTTAAAGCCTCAGCGCCTAGGGCTTGCCGATCGAAAGGTCGGCGGTTCGAATCCCTGCGGCGGGGTGTGCTCCCGCTGCTCGGTCCCAGTGCCTGCCAACCTAGCAGTTCGAAAGCACCTCCGGGTGCAAGTAGATAAATAGGGACCGCTTACCAGCGGGAAGGTAAACGGCGTTTCCGTGTGCGGCTCTGGCTCGCCAGAGCAGCGATGTCACGCTGGCCACGTGACCCGGAAGTGTCTTCGGACAGCGCTGGCCCCTGGCCTCTTGAGTGAGATGGGCGCACAACCCCAGAGTCTGTCAAGACTGGCCCGTATGGGCAGGGGTACCTTTACCTTTACCTTTTATTGCATTTGGGGCAATAACCATTTGTGCAAACAAAGGAACGATACTCATGTACAGCAGACGAAGCAGTAAAACTGTTTCCAGACTGTTATTTTATAGTCTCTCCGGGAAAGAAATGTCAATATTTCTTAAATGCAATGAGATGCACGATTAATATTAACAGAACATGTTCTCTCTCCTATGGCCTGTGGAGAACTTGGCTTCCTCAAAGTAGAAAGAGGGGTACCCTTTAAAATATAGGCACACTTTCAACTAAATAAATGCTCTGCCCATCTGCACCATACATTTTAAAAAAATATTTTTTATTTACAAGTGTAGTGTTACAACAATACAAAATAGATATCCATATTTGGAGATTTATCTGAATCTCTAGACTTCCCACCTTTCCCTCCATGGGTTCTATTGTAAACCTTTTCAACTGTATATTATTTCATCATCCATTTTGTTCATAATATCTTCTACATTACAAGTATTATTGCAACCATCCTGCTAATGTTTTCATCTGCTTACATTAGTCTCTCAAGTAAATTATAATTTTTTTCCATTCTTTATTGAAGTTTTGGTCTTCTTGGTTCCTGAGCTTTCCTGTCAGTTTTGCCATTTTGACATAATCCAATGGCTTAGTTTGCCATTCTTCTATGTTAGGGACTTTGTCTTCTTTCCATCTCTGGGCTAGTAGCATCCGTGTGGCTGTTGTCTTTTCTGCTCCTTTGGGTTCTTGGTACCTACAATTCCTAATAAAAAAGCTTCTGGGGGTTTTTTTTTCCTATTAATGTTATTTTAAACATTTATTTTTTTTCGATTCATTATACAGTATATCATTTCCCAGAATGCTTTTGTTATCTTACACATCCACCACATATGTTAAAAAGTACCTTCTTTTTCTTTTTCACCACATATTTAAAGAACCATTATGCCACTTTGACAGCCATGGCTTCCCCCAAATAATTTTAGGAACTGCAATCTAAGACTGCTGAGAGTTGTTAGCAGACCTTGCTCTCTTCCCCTCACAGAGCTACCATTTCCAGAGGGGTTTAACAGTCAACCCCTCTTCCCAGGAAACTCAGAATTTCAGCTCTGTGAGGGGAATAGGGGTCTCTTAACAGCTCTCAAGATCCTTGATGTGAGAACACTGTTAACTTAACAGACAGCAGGTGGGAGAATGGCATAATTTAATAACTTACCCATTTTAAAAATAATAATAAATCTGGGATAGCTCAGCCAGTAGAGCATGAGAATCTTTTCTTTCATTTTGTGTGTTTGTGTGTGTGTGTGTGTGTGTGTGTGTGTGTGTGTGGTTTGGTTATTAAAGTTTTACAATCACATATCCAACATACATCATAAAAACAAGATTCCAAAGAATCTCCTGGACTTTCCTTTGTGGGTCCTGTTGTTAATCATGTCCTCCTGCATCTTTTATAACAATCCAACTCTTTTACATCTCCATTATATCCAAAATTCACCATTAAACCACAAGTTTGTTGGTAGCTTTGAGAACACTGTCCAACCATCTCATCATCTGTCGTCCCCTTCTCCTTGTGCCCTCAATCTTTCCCAACATCAGCGTCTTTTCCAGGGAGTCTTCTCTTCTCATGAGGTGGCCAAAGTATTGGAGCCTCAGCTTCACGATCTGTCCTTCCAGTGAGCACTCAGGGCTGATTTCCTTAAGAATGGAGAGGTTTGATCTCTCAAGAGTCTCTCAAGAATGGAGAGGTTTGATGTCTCAAGAGTCTCCTCCAGCACCATAATTCAAAAGCATCGATTCTTCAGCGATCAGCCTTCTTTATGGTCCAGCTCTCACTTCCATACATCACTACTGGGATTTTTTGCCCCTATAATTCCCAAAAGGATCTTTGAGTCTTTTTCAGGTGCTGAAGTACAGTTCTCACGCAACATGAAAACTTTGCATCCACCTAGCTGTCAGAAACCAGTTGCCTGCTCTTTTCTCTCTGCAGAGCCACACCTTTCTTTTCCAGCAAGTGAATTCTGGGGCCCAGAGATGGACAACAAATTCTAGGGGTCTAGATTTGGTTATGGCCAGCTCTAACCTGGCCCAGACACCAAGCAATTAAGGCGAGAACAATCCTCGATTAATTGTTTTTAAGGTACATCTTTGAGCAGTGTGTTTTGATTTTTGAAAATTCAACTCATACTCATTCAGATGAGACTGTAAAAGCTGAATCTCAGCTCCATCAGATTTACTCCTTAAAAAAAACCCACATTTGAAACTTTAAAGGATAGGCATAAACAAAGGACATACTTGTACTTTCATAATGTGCTTCATTACTCAAATATTTTCTTACTTTGGTAGCATCAAGATTAAACATACCTTGGGATGAAATACACAGGTTTTGTTCCAGCGTCGTGGCAGCATAATTAAAATTAAGTTGAAAGTCAAACACATTTGGAATTGCTCCCTTATTATTCTGTCTAGATGTTCAAAGTTGGTGCTTCAAACATTTTTGAATGTGGAAAATACAAGTTATCCCTTTATTCGAGCCGTTTTTGAGAGAGAATGCTAGATGATCAAGATGCCTGATGATGCGAAAGGCTGACACTAATTACAAAAGGTCATATGAGCATCCAGTGTACTCTGGTACGTTGCAGATAACAAGGACTTGAGCTGCTATGGCAAAGAAGTATCTTTCCATTAAGAGGAAAGCTCATGTCAATCCCCTGTTGCCTTTCTCATGCCAACATTGTTTTTCACCATGCCAAAGTGTAAACTGTAAGCTTCTTGGGGCAGAGAACTCTAGAAGACATCTGAAGGCAGCCCTGTTTAGGGAAGCTTTTAATGTTTGATGTATTACAGTATTTTAATATATATTTTTTGGAAGCCACCCAGAGTGGCTGGGGAAGCCCAGCCAGATGTGCGGGGTATAAATAATAAATTATTATTATTATTATTATTATTATTATTAGGAACCTGTGACCCTCCAAATGCTGCGGCCTGACAGCTCCCATCATCCGTTGCCATTGGCCATGTTGACAGGAGCTGGTAGGAGCATTTATGCCCTGCTTTTTCCACTTTCGGCCCCACTGATATCACTGTTGCAAAGAATCTTCCATGAATACGTAGATCTCTCTCTGCCTGCCTCTCTTCATTACCCCTCCCCAGTGGCGTAGCGTGGGGGTGCAGGGGGGCCGGCCACACCGGGCGCAACATCTGGGGGTTAGGGTTAGGGGGCGCAAATCCACGGGTTAGGGGGCGCAAATTACTTGCCTTGCCCCGGGTGCTGACAACCCACGCTACACCACTGCCCCTCCCGAAGTGTTATCCGTACATACCTGTCAACTTTTCCCTTTTCTTGTGAGGAATCCTATTTGGAATAAGGGAATTTCCTTAAAAAAAAGGAAAAAGTTGACAGCTATTGTGATGGGATAATGAGCTGCTTGCGCGTTGAAACTCGATCCCTCAGAGCTCACTCAGTGTAGTGAAACCCTGCCTTGAGAGGAGCCCTTGAGCATGGCTCCCTCAGTCGCTGGTAGCATCTGACAGTGGGCGTTTGCGGAAGCGTTTCCAACATAAAAGCTGTTTCACAGACATGCGCCTCCTGGATTCCCTGCGTGACAGTTTCCGGCGGGGGGTGGGAGTCCTTAAGGGCTGTTCTGATACCTCCTCGCTGTTCTCACTGGAAGTATCCCAGAGCCTCCCCTCCGACTCCCTTTCCTTTGGAGCTCCCGCACTCCCCCTACTGGTTCCCTCTTCTGCTGAAGAAGAGGCTCTCCTATTCTCCTGAAGCCTTCTCACCACCTGTCCTTCCGATGGCAGTTCCCTGACATCCACCTCCCCCCCAGGGCCCCCTTCACCCCCTCCCGCCTCTTCTCTTACTGGCGGCGAGGACGGAAATCCCTGGAAGGAACTCCCCTCATCCTCCGAGGATTCAAACACTTCTAACCACGGCCTACCGCCTCTTTCCCCCTCTTCCTCTTCTTCGTCGGAATCTGTTTCCACCTCCACTTCCGACTCTGGGAACCCTTCAAATTCCCCTTCCTCATCTGTAGTCCCGAAGTGTTCCCTCCTAAACCTTGCCACTGGTTGTGGTTTACTTGGGAAACGCCGATGAAACGTTTCTATTAAAATCTCGTCTTTGACTTCCTCTGCCGGTACCCATGCGTTTTCTGACTCTTCCTCCCCCTCCCATTCTACCAAGTATTCCACCTGATTCCCCTTCCATCTGGAATCAATGATCCCTGCCACATCCATGTTGCGTTCTCTCTCTTCTATGACGGGTGTCCGGGTGACCTCCCTCTCATGTTCCCCCCACTCACACCCCTCTCTGTATGGCGACAGTAATGACCTGTGAAATACTGGGTGCAATTTCATGTGACTGGGCAATCGGAGTTTGAATGCTACTGGGTTGACCTGCTGTATGACCTCAAAAGGTCCCAACCGTTTGGGTCTCAATTTCTTACACCCTCCCTTGAACGGCAGTCCTTGGGTGGATAGCCACACCCGGTTACCCACCCTTATGGTTTCGCCTTCCCTCCTATTTCTGTCAGCTTGCTTCTTATATTCTTCTTTGGCTTTCTCTAAGTTGAGTTGGAGCTGACGGTGGATCGCTTCCATCTCTTCAACAAAATTTTCCGCTGCAGGTACACTCCACCTTCCCCCGCCCTCTCCTGGAAACGCCCGAGGATGACACCCATAATTGGCTAGAAAGGGACTCATCCCTGTGGACACGTTCTCCGCGTTGTTGTAGGCAAATTCTGCCAGAGGTAACCAGTCCACCCAATCCGTTTCTCTGTCCTTTACATAACACCTCAGATATTGTTGCAAAACCCCGTTTGCCCTTTCTGCTTGCCCATTTGTTTCTGGGTGCCTGGCGGTGGAAAAACTTACCTCCAGAACCTAGAAGTAAATTGTTTTCCTCTGTCGCTCAAAACCCTCAAGGGGGCGCCATGCAACCTAAAAATGTGCTCCACAAACAACCTTGCGGTTTCTTCCGCTGTCGCTGCATGTGAACAAGCTATAAAGTGGCACATCTTAGTTAGTAGATCTACCACCACCATGACCGCGGTTTTCCCTTTGGATCTCGGTAGATCGGTCATGAAGTCTATGGATACCATCTCCCATGGCCTTTCTGGGGTGGGTAAGGGTTCTAATAACCCCGCTGGCGCCAACCTCTCTCCCTTTGCTCTTTGGCACCTGTCGCATCCCCTGACATACTCCCGCACGTCCTCCCGCACCTTGGGCCACCAAAACTCCCTGGTAACCAACCACATGGTTTTGTGCTGCCCGAAGTGCCCCGCCGTGGGGCTGTCATGCAACTGCTTAAGCACCCGCCCTCTTAGTTCCCCACCTGGTATGTAGAGCGCCCCTTTGTAATATAGTTTTCCGTTCTTTTCCTCAAACCCCCCTGCGTTCTCACCTGTCTCCCTGAGTTCCCTAAGTTTCTCTTGGGCATATTCATCATTTTCAATACCCTCTACCAGTTCTCTTTGCCCCACCAATGCCGCCCCACAAACCCAGTGGTCCTCTGAGATGATATGTCTTTCTTCCGCCCCTCCTTCCCCCTCCAAGTACTCAGGTTTTCTGGAGAGAGCGTCCGCCCTGACATTCTCAGCCCCTGGCACGTAGCGAATCTCAAAATTGAACTTGGAGAACTCTTGCGCCCATCTTACTTGTCTCTGGTTCAACACTCGGGCTGTTCTCCAGTATTCTAGATTTTTGTGGTCTGTCCGCACTTGAACCTTGTGTTGCGCTCCAATCAACAGGTGTCTCCATCTCTTGAACGCTTCGTGGACAGCGAGTAATTCTCTGTCGTACACTGTATAATTCCTCTCAGACTTGTTCAATTTCCTCGAGAAGAAGGCACACGGCCTCCATTCCGACGTATTCGCTCCTGGCTGCAGAAGCACGGCCCCCACCGCTCTGTCAGACGCGTCGGTTTCCACCCTCATCGGCTGCTGCAGATCCACGTGTAAGAGTTGTTCTTCCGAAGCAAACGCCCTCTTTAAACTTTCGAAAGCTCGCTGCGCTTCTTCCGTCCAGACAAATTTCTTCTTACTGCTGAGACAATCCGTGATGGGGGCTGTTAAATGGGCGAAGTTCTTGATGAACTTCCGATAGAAGTTTCCGAACCCCAAAAACCTCTGCACATCTTTCTTAGTTTTCGGTGGCCTCCATTCCAGCACCGCTTGCACCTTGCTAGGATCCATGGCCAGCCCCTTGTCCGACAACCGGTACCCAAGGAATTCCACCTCCCTGGTGTGAAACTGACACTTCTCCAGTTTCACCCACAGCTGGTTTTCTTGCAGTTTGCTCAGTACTTCTCGTACATCTCGCACATGCTGCTCTTCATCCTCCGAGTACACCAGTACATCGTCCAAGAACGCAGCGCAGTTCTTGTACAGCAATGGTCCTAGTACGTGATTCATGAATGATTGAAATACTGCTGAACCCGCCTGGAGGCCGAAAGGCATAACGCAGTACTCAAATGCCCCCAAGGGGGTGAACATAGTGGTTTTCCACTCATCTCCCTTTCTCATACGTATCAGGTTATACGCCCCCCTCAGGTCCAGCTTGGTAAAAATCTTCCCTTTTCTCACCCGGGTCAGAATGTCATCGATTCTGGGCATAGGGAAGCTCACGGGTTCGGACACTGCGTTTAGGGCCCTGAAATCCACAATTAATCTCGGTTTGTCCGAGTTTTTTTTGTCTACAAAGAACACTGGACTACCCCCCACCGCTCGTGACTCCCTGATGAACCCACGCTTGAGGTTTTTGTCAATAAACTCCCTTAGCTCCTGCATCTCTCTGTCAGACATTGCATACACCTTGCCCACTGGCAATTGCGCTCCTGGAAGTAAGTTGATTTGGCAGTCAAAGGGTCTGTGCGGGGGTAGTTTATCTGCTTCCCTTTCGCTGAAGACGTCGGCAAAATCTGCATATTGTCGTGGTACCCTACCTTGTTCCATTGCTTCTATCTTTGCTAACGTGGCCTGAGTGCCTACTTGGCCCCCTTTTTCTGTGCAGTGTCCCATACAATGTGCTGACCCAAAGGAAACCACTCTCTGATGCCATCCCACAAGCGGATCATGCAGCGCTAGCCAGCTCATCCCCAAAATGATGGGTGCTCCTCCCAACGTGGCTATATTAAACGCTATCCGTTCTGTGTGTCTTGCCACCCTCATTGTCATGGGGACAGTCTGCTGGTCTACTTCTCCCCCCAACAGCGCCCTCCCATCAATCGTGGTCACCTGCAGGGGATTGTTTAAAGGAATGGTTTGTATCTGATGGGCGGCTGCAAACTCCTTACTCATAAAGTTGCAGGAGCTGCCTGAGTCTAGTAACGCCTTCACTTTTAGTGGGTGTCCGTTTGCCAGCTCCAGCATTACCTCTATTACAAGAGCTGGTCTTGGGGGTTCTGGCGTGGGCACATTTACTGTTCCTTGGCCTGGCTGCTGTGCCCCGTCGGTGGCAGCCAGGCGTTGGCTTTTACTTGCTCCTTAGCTCCTTCTCCCTCCTCCCCAACAGCTCCCGCCATTCCTTGCCATTCCTTTCTTTGCGGACAAACTCTGGCAAAATGACCTGGCTGTTGGCAGAGAAAACATTTCTTGGCGCCTTTTCTCTCCTTCTTCCGCCCTTCACTGGGGTTTGAAATTGCGCGCGCGCGCGCTGTTCCGATTTCCATCGGCTCTGCTGGCAGAGAAGGCTGCTCTGGCATCTCTGGAATGCGGAAATCCCTCCAACGCTCCCCTTTCCCTTCCCGCTTCTCCAAGGCTCTGGCCTCCTGGCGTGAGCCTATGGCCAGCGCTGATTTAATCAGAAGGTCCATAGACTCCGCCCTGGGCCCCCGGGAAAGTTCGTCTTTCACTGCCGAAGATAGTCCTTCTTCGAACAGCATTTGTATCGGTTCCGCTGACAAATCCCATCCTAATTTATGGATCAACATGGTGAACTCAGTCCAGTACTCACGGACAGATCGGTTCCCTTGTTTACACGCCATTAACTGCCTGCGCGCCACTCCCTGCTCAATCTCGCTGGAAAACATCAGATCCATGGCGCGAAAAAACTTCCTTGTGTCCCTTAGGGCTTCATTATTGGCTGCCATTAGTGGTCTCACCCAATCTCTGGCCGGGCCTTCGAGATGCCCAATCACAAAAGCAACCCTCGAATCCTCATCAGGAAAATCATCAAACTGCAGATTGAGGGCATATTGCATCTCAGTCCTGAAGGCTTGATAATTCCTGGGATCACCCCCAAACTTCTGCACCAGTCCTGGCACTTTCCTCGAGAGCTGGGCGGCTTTCCCCTTTTCTGCATCATGAGCCCTCCTCTCCTCCAACCTCGCCGTTTGCAGAGCTAACTGTACCTCCAACATCCTGTACCTTTCTTCCAGGCTAGGACCGGCTGCAGCTGCTCCCCCATCTCCGGCTCCGGCTGGGTTGCTCATGATGCCTCTCTTTGCACAAGCTGCTTTCAGGGACTGTCAGATTGCTGTGATGGGATAATGAGCTGCTTGCGCGTTGAAACTCGATCCCTCAGAGCTCACTCAGTGTAGTGAAACCCTGCCTTGAGAGGAGCCCTTGAGCATGGCTCCCTCAGTCGCTGGTAGCATCTGACAGTGGGCGTTTGCGGAAAGCGTTTCCAACATAAAAGCTGTTTCACAGACATGCGCCTCCTGGATTCCCTGCGTGACAGTTTCCGGCGGGGGGTGGGAGTCCTTAAGGGCTGTTCTGATACCTCCTCGCTGTTCTCACTGGAAGTATCCCAGAGCCTCCCCTCCGACTCCCTTTCCTTTGGAGCTCCCGCACTCCCCCTACTGGTTCCCTCTTCTGCTGAAGAAGAGGCTCTCCTATTCTCCTGAAGCCTTCTCACCACCTGTCCTTCCGATGGCAGTTCCCTGACAGCTATGTATCTGTGGTGCAGGCAGGAGTGATACCGTTAGAATCTAGAGAATAATACAGTAGTACCTTGGTTTTCAAATGCCTTGGTTCTCAAACACTGAAAACCCAAGAGTAAGTGTTTTTCGGAAGCCGAACATCCAATGCGTCTGTCGGCTATTGTTTCTGGGGCGCCTGCACCAATCAGAAGCTACACCTTGGTTTTCGAACATTTCGGAAGTCAAAAGGGTGAAGTTTGGTGTTTTTGTTTTTGCTATTTATTTTGTGTTTTTGAGGCTTTTTCAGTTAATTTGTTTTTGTGACTGTGTGGAACCCAGTTCAGCTACTGACTGATTGATTGTGTAGCTGTGGAAATGGATAAAAGCCCCCCTATCCAAACAATGGCTATAATTAGTGCAGGTAAGGAAAAAAATAATAATTTTTATCATCTACAATACTTTCTTTTATAGTACAGTACATTGATTATTGATTTCATTTTATGGATCAATGGTCTCGTTGGATAGTAAAATTCATGTTAAATTGATGTTTTAGGGTTTGTTTTTAAAAGTCTGGAATGGATTAATTCATTTTGCATTACTTTCTATGGGAAAGTGCGTCTTGGTTTTGGAATGCTTTGGTTTTGGAACGGACTTCTGGAGCGGTTTAAGTTTGAGAACCAAGGTACCACTGTGCTTTATTTGCAACACAATCCATCCCATCAGGAAACCATCAAGGCTCTCCTAAGTCCTAACGCTGAATTTGGCATCACCCCATCAATATCTGTGAAAGTCAAGGCCTATTGAAACTGTTCTGTAACACCAGACTCATTCCATCAGTCTATTGTTATGAGGCACCAGACTCCCCTAAATTCCTGGGTCAAGTAGATGTTAAGCTATAAACTAAGCCACCATCCTGACCAGGAAATTGCCTGGGGAGATGAGCCATTAAAAAACCAAAAGGAAGGTGTAATGGTTATAGGGGTTGCTCGTGCGTAAGTTGCCGCCACTCCTGGCTAGGTTGCCTGGTTAAACCTTTTCTGTCTGGACAGCCCCTTCACTTCATGGCTGTTTCAGTCGCTAGCAGAATCCGTCAGTGGGCGTTTCTTGAACCTCTTCCAGCAAAGAAGTTCTTTGATGCCAAGTCTCCGCCTACTCTCCCTGCGTGGAAGTCTTCTGCGCAGGGTGGGTGTGGGCAGTGGAGGACCCGTGCTCTCCCCGCTGGTCCCCCATCTGCCCCCCTTTATCCCTGGTGTTATGCTGATTTCCTTCCCCAGCCGATGAGCTGCCTCTCTCCCTGCTGGGCCCTTCTCCAGCATCGCTTGGCAGCCTTGCCTCCGCCTCTGGCTCCGATGACAGTTCCCTGACAGAAGGTGATGAGCCATGGGGACAACCAGGCAGAGGGGACTCTGTGCCAGGTGACAAATGGGAGAGGCCCGTCCCTTAGCTCAGAGTCTGTTAGAAGACAAAAGCAGAGTTGAGTCTTTAAAATTGACTGGGGTGTGACCTGGAAGCAAAAGTTTGCATTCTAGAAAAAGTGGCAAGCTAGAGAGATGCTCAGAGCCATGGCTGGTGTCTGTCAGAATCCAAGGCTGGGCTATGGGAGAAGCAAGACCCCATTGGGTTGTCAATGCTGTGACCCTCTCCATCATAGGCTCAGGTTGTATATATGAGTAAATAAACCATATATCAGGGGTCAGCAAACTTTTTCAGCAGGGCGCTGGTCCACTGTCCCTCAGACCTTGTGGGGAGCCAGACTATATTTTGAGGGGGGGGAGGAATGAACGAATTCCTATGCCCCACAAATAAGCCAGAGATGCATTTTAAATAAAAGCACACATTCTGCTCATGTAAAAACACCAGGCAGGCCCCACAAATAACCCAGAGATGCATTTTAAATAAAAGGGTACATTCTACTCGTGCTGATTCCTGGACCATCCGTGGGCTGGATTTAGAAGGCGATTGGGCCTTAGTTTGCCTACCTATGCCATATATCATAAAGACATCAAAGTCTCTGCTGTGCCTCATTTCTGAAAGGAAACACAACTCCTTGGTAAATGCACCTGGAACCCCTGGAATCTGACAGTGCTTGGAGATTGGGGTGGCGTGCAACGATATAATGAATACAGAGCCAATGTGTTGTGTGATTTCCTGCCTCACATATAAAGTAAAGGTAAAGGGACCCCTGACCGTTAGGTCCAGTCGTGGCTGACTCTGGGCTTGCAGCGCTCATCTCACTTTATTGGCCGAGGGAGCCGGCGTACAGCTTCCGGGTCATGACTAAGCCGCTTCTGGTGAACCAGAACAGCACATGGAAATGCTGTTTACCTTCCCACCGGAGTGGTACCTATTTATCTACTTGCACTTTGACGTGCTTTCGAACTGCTAGGTTGGCAGGAGCAGGGACCGAGCAACGGGAGCTCACCCTGTCACGGGGATTCGAACCGCCAACCTTCTGATCGGCAAGTCCTAGGCTCTGTGGTTTAACCCACAGCACCACCCTTGCCTTACATATACCTGGGGCCAAAAAATGTCCCCTCAATATTCCTATGTTGGGCTTTCTGAGGGCCAGTGTGTAAATACTGGCTGACCCAGACCATAAATACCAGAGCACATGTAAGAAGAGCTGTCTCTGCTTTCTGCATACAAAGCCACATACTATGGAATAAAGGGTTATAAACACACTTTGAGGTCTTTTGCACATTAATAGCTCTTAATCTCCACAGGAGAGTTCAGGAAAGGAAAGCATTAAAAAGAGAGTGACAGGAACTGGATCACTTCAAAGATAGCCAAGCTGGTGTTTATCATGTAAATGCAAATTTGAAACACCAGCAAACCTTGTCAGTTGCTTTTAATTTTCCTAGAGGCAACATGGGAGAGCATCTTCAAGCTCATGGCGATACTGTCCAAAATGATCAATTATGGAGTCACTCCTTCAAACTGTGGGATGTAATCCATTGGAGCAGTCAAATGCAACATTCCTTAATTCCCTAGAGTGGGCACAGGCAAGGGGACATCCAGTCAGTGTAACTTCCTGTTCCATAAAAGAGCAGCCATTTCTCTCTCTCTCTTGATCTCTCTCTTGCTGATCCCTCTCTTGCTGCTCTCCTGCAGCCATTTTGTTCTCTTAATGTAATTTTGCTGTCTGCTGCCTCTCAGCCAGCAGCACATGAGCACATGTGAGATGAACTCACAGATTGCTATGTAACTACTAAGTAAAGCCTGCCTTTCAGGGATCAAATCGTGAACTGAAATGTGAGTAAACGTCTTGTGAAACCAGAGCAGCGCATGGAAACGCCGTTTACCTTCCCACCAGAGTGGTACCTATTTATCTACTTGCACTTTGACGTGCTTTCGAACTGCTAGGTTGGCAGGAGCAGGGACCGAGCAACGGGAGCTCACCCCGTCGTGGGGATTTGAACCGCCGAAATTCTTATCGGCAAGTCCTAGGCTCTGTGGTTTAACCCACAGCGCCACCCGTGTCCCTCAAAGGTCTTGTTACTTTTGAGGAAAAACTCTTGTGTCTTTAACTTTTAAGAGGGATAAAAGGGGACACCAGGAATAATCCAACTAGACTAGATGGATTACTTAACTAAAGAGATTCAAATGAATTTGCAAACTAGCTTCCTGCTGTATTGGGGGAAATCTGCTCTGCTACATCACTCACTTGTGTGAGTGAAGGAAGGAGAATACTTATTCAATATATCCTTTCCTACTATCCTTAACATTCCCACACAAACAGCCTTTTGGACCAACAAATAACAAAATCACTCCCTTTAAACAGCATGTGCATAGCATCTCCATGAATATTCCCCTCCTTTTGGCGGTCCTCCCTTCTGCCCCAGATCTCCTGAAGTAAGGTCTGGCTACACAGAGCTGTAACTTGACCCTGAGATGCCATTTATAGTTCCCTCTGTGTACTGGGAACAAAGCTGAACTAAAGGAGTTATGGGGTTTATGCTGAACAATATTGTCTGAGCTTTGCTGCGCCTTCCTTATTCCCTTCCACTCCCGGGCAAACCCGTTCCTTCATTTTTACAAGCACAAACGTAGCCGGTAAAGTGGCATGCGTTTGAAATGGTGGGGGAAAGCTTCACTGCTAAGTGTTCCCAGGCAAGGTGGCTGTTTCAGGGCCCAGGAGCGATTTGGAAAAGAGATGACAACTTTACAAATCAATGCTGCTTTATCTTCCGGCAGTATTCACATGGACCATTCAGCAAAAATGCAGACAATCCCATATGCCGTCTGAGCTACAACTTGGCTAGCTTCCCTTGCTTTTGGGGAAAGGGCTTCTGTGTTCCTGCGGTTGGGCCATTGTGTTAGAATTGGACATAATAAAATCTTAGACTATGGCAAGTTCTTAAAGAAATGGGAGTGCCTGATCATCTCATCTGTCTCCTGAGAAATCTCTATGTGGGACAAGAAGCTACAGTTAGAACGGGATATGGAACAACTGACTGGTTCAAAATTGGGAAAGGAGTACGGCAAGGCTGTATATTGTCTCCCTGCTTATTTAACTTATATGCAGAATTCATCATGTGAAAGGCTGGACTGGATGAATCCCTAGTCGGATTTAAGATTGCCAGAAGAAATATCAACAAGCTCAGATATGCAGATGACACAACCTTGATGGCAGAAAGTGAGGAGGAGTTAACAAACCTTTTAATGAGGGTGAAAGAGGAGAGTGCAAAACATGGTCTGAAGCTCAACATCAAAAAAACGAAGATCATGGCCACTGGGCCCATCACCTCCTGGCAAATAGAAGGGGAAGAAACGGAGGCAGTGAGAGATTTTACATTCTTGGGCTCCATGATCACTGCAGATGGTGACAGCAGCCACGAAATTAAAAGATGTCTGCTTCTTGGGAGAAAAGCAATGACAAACCTAGACAGCATCTCAAAAATCAGAGACATCACCTTGCTAACAAAGGTCTGTATAGTTAAAGCTATGGTTTTCCCAGTTATGATGTATGGATAAGAGCTGTACCATAAAGAAGGCTGATCGCTGAAGAATTGATGCTTTTGAATTATGGTGCTGGAGGAGACTCTTGAGAGTCCCATGACTGCAAGAAGATCAAATCTATCCATTCTGAAGGAAATCAGCCCTGAGTGCTCACTGGAAGGACAGATCATGAAGCTGAGGCTCCAATACTTTGGCCGCCTCATGAGAAGAGAAGACTCCCTGGAAAAGACCCTGATGTTGGGAAAGATGGAGGGCACAAGGAGAAGGGGATGACAGAGGACAAGATGGTTGGACAGTGTTCTCAAAGCTACGAACATGAGTTTGACCAAACTGCGGGAGGCAGTGGAAGACAGGAGTGCCTGGCGTGCTCTGGTCCATGGGGTTACGAAGAGTCGGACACAACTAAACAACTAAACAACAACAACAACAAGAGGCAAAACTACCCAAACTGTATAGAAATTTATTCAAGTATGCAACTAGAATGTTCCTTGCCCAAAAATGGAAAGAAGTCCCAGTAAAAGAGGAATAGATACAAAAACTTATGGAAGATGCAGAAATAGTGAAACTTACTGGAAGACTAAGAAATCAAGATACCAAACATATTTATAAAAGAATGGAAATGATTTATGAAATATTTGCAAACAAACTGTAAACAGATAAGAACATTGGCAGGGTTACTGTACTAACCTGCAGTTTTATAAGAGTATATATTTAAAGTAGATGAATAAATGAGCAAATTAATTTGGATATGCAGAAGATATTAAAAATAAATTTAAGGAACTGCAGAAAGAGGGGAAAGGAAGTCAAGTTTTGAAATGTTGATTGTAAAATTGTTGAAATGTATAAAACTGAAAATCATGAGATATATATATATAGGCTTAAAAATGTAAGCCTGCACAGACCTAGCTAGCTTCCAGGGCTAAATTCTAGGCTCATGGCATGCAGCTGAAACTCAGGTTGATGCTGTGTTTCATTATATGAATGTTGATGTTCACCACTGATCAGGGAAGTCAACAAGGATTTGCAGCAGAAGAAAACACCACCCTAAGGCTGCCTTTGTTTCGTTCCTTGCTCCCTCACCTCACTCAGTCTGTCGCTCAGCTAACCGTAAAATACCAGTGCATGCCTGTACCTGTAAAATACCTAGATATGCTTTGGAAAGGACTCATTAGATGACACGGCCTATCCAAGAATGCTCAGTTGAAATGCTAATCATCATCCGTGCTGGCAGATGCTGGGGTGTCAACTCTAAATGTGTATTTCCTGCTCACAGCCTTGGCAGAGTCCCAACAGCCGAGGACCGAAAAGCTTGGAGGTTCTCCACCTCTGGTTTACATAATCCATACTCAGCATTCTGTGTCCTCAATATGTAAGAAAGTTGCAGTCTCAAAAAAAATATGTTTAAAATAACTTTTATTAAAAACAACAACACCCAGAGGATTTTTTATTAGGAATTGTAGGTACTGATATTCCCAGGGAGTAGAAAATACTTCTTATGTATGCTACTCAGTGCTTTTTTTCTGGGGGGACACAGGGGTACACATACCTCAAAACATTTTGTGAATCTAAGTTTGGCCTCCTTGAGGGGCAGTATTTCTAAATGAGTAGGAGAATGAGAGTACCCCTAAATGTGTTGGGGGTTTTTAGGAAGATAACCTGCATTCCGTTCTCCTGCCATTCTTCTGGGCCAGAAACCAAAAATATCGGAATCTGCGTTTGACCGAGCTGATAAAGCTAATCTTCCAAGCTCCTCTGGAGTCGCCTCCGACATGATTAATGACCTGAGCCTCTGATAAGGCTCCAGGCGCAGCCCCCATTCAGCAGAGAATCAAAGCAGCACGTGGAAGTGATGAGATGTATGGCTACATTGCTAGGTTTTATTACTAACTATGCAGACAGAAAACACATCCTCTCTCTGTGAAAGCAGAGAGCAACTGAAACAAAACAAAAAAAGGAACAGGAAACCAGTAACGTCACATCCGTCTCCCGTGAGACTTCCAACAGTATGGAATCTCTGGAATGTAAACAGAGTCCTGTGACTCCAAGCACTGCACAGTGGCAACACACAAAAACCAACAAAAAGCACTGATGCTACTAACCCAGAGATGGAAAGAAGACAAAGTCCCTACCAGGGAAGAATGGCAAACTAAGCTGTTGGACTATGCTGAAATGGCAAAACTGACCAGAAAGCTCAGGAACAAAGAAGACCAAAACTTTAATAAAGAATGGAGGGAAAGTATAATTTATCTGGGAGACCACTGTAAGCAGCTAAGAACGTTAGCAGGATTTTAATAACACTTGTAATGTAGCAGATACTATGGACAAAATGAAGTGATATAAAATATGGAACAATACACAGTCGAAAAGGTTGACAGTTGGACCAATGGACAGGAAGGTGGGGAGAAATTGGAGAAATCTCTAAATATGGATAAGTATTTTGTATTGTTATAATTCTACACTTGTAAAATCAAATTAAAATATTATTATGCTTATTATTATTATTATTATTATTATTATTATTAAAGTTGCAGTCTCTTTAGCTTCCTTCACAGGCCCCTGAATGGCAACATCAACCCCCTAGTTAGGGAAAACCAGAGTAAGTTGCAGCTATTTCAATTCAGACATTGTGGGTCACATACCTGTAGTTTCTGTAACAAAGAAGACATGTGCCAAACTGGCTAGGATCATTAAGGCTCCAAACAGAATATTAAAAACACAATGAAACATCAAACTTTAAGAACTTCCCTAAACAGATGTCTTCTAAAAGTCAGATAGGTGTTTTAACTGTTTGACTTCTGATGGGAGGGCATTCCACAGGGTGAGCACCACTACCGAGAAGGCCCTCTGCCTGGTTCCTGTAACCTCGCTTCTCTCAGTGAGGGAACCACCAGAAGGCCCTTGGAGCTGGACCTCAGTATCTGGGCTGAATGATGGGGGGGGACGCTCCTTCAGGTATACTGGACCGAGGCTGTTTAGGGCTTTAAAAGTCAGCACCAACACTTGGAATTGTGTTCAGAAATGTACTGGGAGCCATTGTAGGTCTTTCAGATCTTGGCAGTCACCCCCAGTCACCAGTCTAGCTGCTGCATTCTGGATTAGTTGTAGTTTCTGGGTCACCTTCAAAGATAACCCCATGTAGAGCGCATTGCAGTAGTCCAAGCGGGAGATAACCAGAGCATGCACCAGTCTGGTGAGACAGTCTGCGGGCAGGTAGGGTCTCAGCCTGCATACCAGATGGAGCTGGTAGACAACCGACCTGGACACAGAATTGACCTGCGCCTCCATGGACAGCCGTGAGTCCAAAATGACTCCCAGGCTGCACACCTGGTCCTTCAGGGGCACAGCTACCCCATTCAGGACCAGGGAGTCCTCCACACCTGCCCACCCCCTTTCCCCCCAAAAACAGTACTTCCTTTCACAGAGCAACAGAATTGCCTGTGAAGCCACAACTGAATTCATCTGCTTGGAGGCAGTATACTAAGAGCGGAAGGGTATCCACCATAGAAACATCTCCCAGTAACAAATTGCAGGATATTAAAAGCCCAGGAATTAATCTCCACTTTCAGCCCACTGCTATACGCTCACAGAGTCAGCTTCTATTCTTCTAACTGACCTGATTCTGTAATCCCATTATTAATATCACGAGAATGGCTGTCCTTCCTATAGCTTTGTGCTATCAATGGAAAGCCAGAGCACCTGAAGAAGAAAAAAACAACCCACAAAATGAATTAAGTCTCCCAGGTCTTCACTAAGATTATTTGCATCAATGCAAATGGACTTAATCACAGACGCACTTGGAATAATCGTCCATCACAAGTCCCCATATTGGTGGCTGCAGCTAAGATCTACTGCTGAATGCTGAGCTCTATTACATCCTTAACAAAGCTCAGCAGACCTCTGCCAGAGTCCACAATATCCACAGGGCACGTAATATTTGAATTGTGTGCAAGGCACAAGGAGAGTCAAAGCATGAGTTTTAGCAACAAGGTCCAGATGTCTCACTTTCTGCACTGTGTGGCTATTTTCTTGATGTCTGTTGTGCGGCTGTGGCGCATGATGGTGTTGCAGCTATTCACTCCATGGGAATTGGGCCACACAAAGAGTCAGTGGGTGTTATGTACTGAGTTGAATAGGATCCAAAATGCAGCAGTCTGATTGGTCCTAGAACAATAGGATCCAAAAATGCAGCAGTCTGATTGGTCCTAGAACAATGCAGCAGTATGATTGGTCGGCAGGAGCCACCCAATCCAGCTCCAGATGGAAGTGAATCCACAACCTGATTGGCCTACAGGAGAATTCTGGAATTAGCCAATCACGTGCAGCCCATTGTGTAAATAATGTATATAAAGCAGATACTTTGAGGGGACTTCCATTCCTCCTCACCACTATGAGCTGAATAAAGAGCATGAAATCCACTCTTGACTCTGAGTATATTTCACTCCACTCTTGACTCTGAGTATATTTCAGTGGGATTCTGTTGGCCTCTGTAAACTGGCTCACATGTTTGGTCTGAGAGTCACTCGGCCGCACTCAACTGCTCCTGGACTGCTTGTTCCCGCTTGCCTTCAGACCACCAGGCCTGACAATGTGCACAGGTGAATATCCCTGGCCACATGTTTCTTTCCATTTCAAAAAATATATTTTTATTAAAGATTTCTTAGTTTACCAAAAAGGTGCGTTGTCTCATTTTTCAAGTTGTGTTCTCTACAGATCATTTTTATCTGTCGTGAGACATTAGTGCTGCATGCACTATTAAGTTGGGAAGAAAAGAGAAGGAAAGAGGGGGAGGGGAAATGAGTAGAGTGGGGTAGAAGACTTTAGACTTGTCAAAGTTCAGATAAAGAAATCAACATCAACTTCGCTGGACTGATCATTTTGTTCGGATGCCCTATTATCATCTTCCAAAGCAACCTACTCTATTGCCAACTTAAGAATGGAAAGTGGAATTCCGGTGGACAACAAAGAGGTTGAAAGACACTCTTGAGGCAAATCTTTAAAAATGCAGTATAAGAATGGATAATTGGGAAACACTGGCCTGCAAGTGCTCCAGTTGGAGAATAACCTCTACCAAAGGTGTCATGGACTTTGAAGACTCTCGAACTCAGGACGCAAGGGAGAAACATGCTAAGAGGAAGGCACGCTTGCCAAACCCTCACCATGATCAACTCCTGCCCAGAAACCTATGTCCCCACTACATGGAAGGACATGTGGATCCAGAATTGGCCTCCACAGTCACTTACGGGCTCCCTGTTAAAACCGTGTTCATGGAAGACAATCTTACTCGGCTATGAGTGATCGCCAAATAAGAAAAATCTTTTGGGCAGGCCTCTGAGAGATTCCACAAACCTGGAGCACTTTTTCTCCCTGTTCTGTACTAGTGCTGCTGTTCATTTCCCTCTTTTTCATTCAGGCTTTTGGGGATGTATAATGGTGGCTGATGAACCTGGAAGGCAAATGCCTATTTGCCCTAATTGTAAAGGTAAAGAGACCCCTGATCATTAGGTCCAGTCGTGGCCAACTCTTGGGTTGTGGCACTCATCTCACTTTATTGGCCAAGGGAGCCAGTGTACAGCTTCCGGGTCATGTGACCAGCATGACTAAGCCGCTTCTGTTAGAACTTAACTTTCTATTTTCCTAATCTAATTGCAGGAGCTAAAATTTCCAAGTCATGCAGATTCTTAACATTCATACAACTTATAATGTTTTTGTAAATAGTCCTTAAATTTCTTCCAGTCCTCTTCCATTGTCTCTTCTCCCAGATCTCGGATTCTGCCAGTCATTTCAGCCAGTTCCATATAGTCCATCAACTGCGTCTGCCACTCTTCCAGCGTGGGAAGGTCTTGTATCTTCCAATATTTTGCAATGAGTATTCTTGCTGCTGTAGTTGCATACATAAAAAAAGTTCTATCCTTCTTTAACACCTTTTGGTCCACAATGCCCAGGAGGAAGGCCTCTGGTTTCTTAGGGAAGGTGTACCTAAACACCTTTTTTAACTCATTATAGATCATTTCCCAGAAGGCCTTCACTTTTGGACAAGTCCACCAAAGATGAAAGAATGTCCCTTCAGCCTCCTTACATTTCCAACATTTATTATCAGACCGATGATATATTTTTATATTTATTTTTATATTTATTATCAGACCGATGATATATTTTTGCAAGTTTGACTGGGGTCATGTACCACCTATATATCATTTTCATAATATTTTCCTTCAGGGCATTACATGCCGTGAATTTCATTCCAGTGGTCCATAACCTTTCCCAGTCTTCTAACATAATGTTGTACCCAATATCCTGAGCCCATTTTATCATGGCTGATTTGACTATCTCATCCTGGGTGTTCCATTTAAGCAGCAAGTTATACATTCTCGAAAGCGCCTTGGTCTTAGGTTCTAACAGTTCTGTCTCTAATTTCGATTTTTCCACCTGGAATCCTATTTTTTTGTCTGACTTAAAAACCTCTTGAATTTGAGCATAATGAAACCAGTCTTGCACCCTATTCTTTAATTTTTCAAAGCTCTGCAGCCTCCAATTATCTCCAATTTTTTCTATTATTTTCCAGTATTTCGGCCATCCGGCCTCCATATTGGGTTTTTTTCGAACCTTGGCCTCCGCTGGTGATAACCACCTCGGGGTCTTACCTTCCAATAAGTCTTTGTATTTTGTCCAGACCATAAATATAGCTTTCCTGACAATATGGTTTTTAAACATTTTATGAACCTTTACCTTATCGTACCACAAATATGCATGCCATCCAAAAACATTATTATACCCTTCCAGATCTAGGACGTCAGTGTTCTCAAGGAGTAACCAATCTTTCATCCAGCAGAAAGCCGCAGCTTCATAATATAACCTTAAATCTGGCAGGGCAAACCCCCCTCTCTCTTTTGCATCCGTTAATATTTTAAATTTTATTCGGGGCTTTTTGCCCTGCCAGACAAACCTAGAAATATCTTTCTGCCACTTCCCAAAACACTCCACTCTGTCCACAATCTGTAGGGTCTGAAACAAAAATAACATTTTCGGCAATACATTCATCTTTATAGCTGCAATTCGACCCAACAAGGAAAGTTTCAATCTTGACCAGATCTCTAAATCTTTCTATTCTATTACTTTTTTAAAAGGTGGGGAAAAAAGAATTGGCAACTGTCAGAGCTGCCTCTAGGTCCCAGCTCACAGAGGACCAACGCTAGGCCGTAGTTATGTACAAAAGTCTTTATTGAGGTTCAGTTTCCATTTCAAAGCCGTAGCGCGCAGCTCTACGTCTTAAAGCCTAGACCGGCGAAGTACCATCTGAGTCTCCTCCCCTATGACACCAGTTTAAGATCCTAGCCCGGCTCCACCTTTTACGCTGCTCTCTCCTCCTCTGGGTCCTCCTGCCCGCTGGGGCATTGCCCTTTCTGGACTCTTCCGACGCTGAGTCGCTTAGCTCCTCCCCCTCCCTCCGGCGGGCTTTAGGACCCGGTTCCCAATCCTCATTCTCTGCTGTCCCGCGCTCCTGTACATTTGAACTTGCCTCTCGCGCCAACCCAGTGACCTTCCTCCTGACCGTTACACTACTTCTGTCACTGCTTCCCTCTTCCGGTACACTGGCCGGATCTGACCTCCCCTCCGTTGTCTGACTCTCCGATGAAGGTGTGGTCAGCCCTGCCTTATCTTCTCTCCCTGGTGGGGAATGCACTGGCCCTGATCCTTGGGACTCTTCCCCCCCACTCTGCTCTGGTGAGGAAGCTGGTCCTGATTTCCAACTACTGCTCTGGGAGTCTCTGCTCCCCCCTTGCTCCTGGGACGTTCCCCTTGGGAACCCCCTACCCCTGGCCACTGGCGCCCCCTTCTGTGAATCTTCCGATTCGCTGGAGAGGCTCATGGAATCCCTCGGTTCACTGTCCTCTTCTCCTATGCTCCCCTCGGATTCCTCCCCCTCGCTCTCCATCTCCTCTCCTCCCTGTGCCTCTGCTCCTGAACCCCTGACAGCAACTTTTCCAAAACTCACCCGAACTGCTAGATGTCACAGTGGCAAGAATTTTCCTGCACTTCACTTCTGCGAAGATGATTTCACAAAAGAAACCTTCCAAGGGAACATACGGCTTCAGCAATTCTGTTTCATCGTTTATAATTAGCGCAATTAAAAAGTGACAAGGTGGTGGTACAGGAATAGCAAAATGATCTCTTACAGACAGCGCAAAAAGAAGAGACAAAAAATGATAGCGACGAGGAAAGGATTTTGGAATGGTCATCACTCGCTGCTTATTCTCAAAGCCATCCTGTGAGGGAAGATTGAGAACTAATGAGCAACTTCTGTGGTTTGGTTTTTATGACCCATCTACAGAGGCGTACCTGGGGGTTGGGGAAACTGGCCCACGTTGGGTGGCACTGTGGTATAAACTACTGAGCCTCTTGGGCTTGCTGATCAGAAGGCCGGCGGTTCAAATCCCTGTGATGGGGTGAGCTCCCATTGCTCTGTTCTAGCTCCTGCCCACCTAGCAGTTCGAAAGCACGCCAATGCAAGTAGATAAATAGGTATCATTTGTGGCAGGAATATGCGGTGGTCTTGTAGTAAGGTCAAAGCTTACTGGGAAATGATATATAGTGAAATGAAAAGGATGTTTAAAACAACATTTGTAAAAAAAAAAAAAAAAAAACCCAGAAGTTTCTCTTTTGGTAATTATAGGGACAGAACTACCTAAAATGTATAGAAACTTATTCATGTATGCTACTACAGCAGCAAGAATGTTACTTGCCCCAAAATG
Organism: Podarcis cretensis; assembly: GCF_951804945.1. Classification (NCBI taxonomy): domain Eukaryota; kingdom Metazoa; phylum Chordata; class Lepidosauria; order Squamata; family Lacertidae; genus Podarcis; species Podarcis cretensis. The sequence continues at coordinate 68,000,163 of NC_137178.1, forward strand.
GAAAGAAGCAGAAGTCCCAGTAAAGGAAGAATGGATACAAAATCTTGTGGAATATGCAGAAATGGCAAAACTTACTGGAAGAATAAGAAATCAAGAACGCAGAATGCAACTTGCCCAGAAGTGGAAGGAAGAAAAAGTCCCAACAAAAGAAGAGTAGATAACCAAGATGATGGAATATGCCAAAATGACAAAGATGATAATTTTTTTTGTCAAGAGTGGAAAAAAATTATAGAATATCTTAACGACCACTGTACATACTTAAAAATGTTAGCAGGATTGTTATAACACTTATGATGTAATATGATTTAAGGCAGGCTTCCTCAAACTCAGCCCTCCAGATGTTTTTGGCCTACAACTCCCATGATCCCTAGTTAGCAGGACCAGTGGTCAGGGATGCTGGGAATTGTAGTCTCAAAACATCTGGAGGTTGGAGTTTGAGGAAGCCTGATTTAAGGTGAAAAAAGGAGATAAAATGGATTGGGAAAATGTAATTAGATGCAATAAAAATAGGGGGGGGGTTAAACCAGGAGAAGGTGGGGGTTGTCTGAAGAATTCATGTAATCCTAGAAGTGTATAAAATGAAAATGATGTGAATGTATAAGAATATTGTTTTAAAAAATGAAAAATAATATATATATATATATATATATATTTTAAAAAAGAAATCAAGATAACACACTTCTTATAAAAGAATGGAAATGGTTTATGAAATATTTACAGATAAATTGTAAACAGATAAGAACATTGGCAGGATGATTGTAATAACCTGCAGTTTTATAAGAGCATATATTTAAAGTAGATGAGTAAATGAGTAAATTGAGTTAATTTTGGATATGCAGGAGATATGAAAAATAAATTTAAGGAACCGCAGAAAGAGGGGGAAGGAAGTCAAGTTTTAAAATGCTGAAATGATTGTAAAATTAGTGAAATATATAAACCCGAAAAGCATGCATGCATACATGCATAAATAAATAAATACAGTGGTACCTCGAGTTAAGTACTTAATTTGTTCCGGAGGTCCGTTCTTAACCTGAAACTGTTCTTAACCTGAAGCACCACTTTAGCTAATGGGGCCTCCTGCTGCTGCTGTGCCGCTGGAGCACGATTTCTGTTCTTATCCTGAAGCAAAGTTCTTAACCTGAAGCACTATTTCTGGGTTAGCGGAATCTGTAACCTGAATGAAGCGTATGTAACCCGAGGTACCACTGTAAATGTTCCTGCTACTGGAAATAAGCCGGGGGGGGGGCACCCATGAAATTTGGGTCAACTTATTGGCATAACCTGGTTACATTCATTGCAAACTTTGGAGGGACAACTTAACTTTCCTCCAGCTTTGTGGTGACAGCCACATATGTTTCAATTGAAAAGGGCTTCCCATATTCCCTTATTTCCACATTATCCTGGTTTATAAGCTTGGCTATTTGATTGCACCTTCTGTGCCTAACATCTGCTACTCTTATTCTACTCCGTTCGCAGCAGATGAGGAAATTGCACATTGCTAGTCCATTGCTGGGAAGTTAATGTTGAAACGCTCTTCGTGGATGCCATACCAGGTAAATGAGTCTATCATCCTAGAGACAGTCTCAGCCTAGAGGAAGTTCTCAAATGGGCCACCCACCAGCCAGCAGGTCAGCTCAGGGCAATCTTAAAAGCATCAGCTGCCTTCCACAATGCTACTGCATGATGTTGCAAATTGTCTACAGTATGAGCAATTATTCTTCATTTGTTCGGGGACGAAAATCAACTCTGGAAGCTGTCCAATAAGCATAACAACTTACTTTGCTTCACAAATCTGCTTTTGAGTCGTGTTTTTCGCGGCAACAGGGCCTTCCTCACTTAACGGGTCTACTGAAAATCACAAGATATTGATCACACTTCACAAGATCCTCTTTACACAAACATCCGCAGTTGAACCTATAGAAAAGGAGCATATCAGGAAGAACGAGCAAGAACTCTTCTTCCTGAAATCTACGGTTCTAATATCCAGGGGTAGGGTAGGGTGTGTTATACAGAGAAGCATTCAATCATGCAGGTCCAGTCGTGACCAACTCTGGGGTTGTGGCGCTCATCTCACGAGGAAGCCGGCGTACAGCTTCCAGGTCATGTGGCCAGCATGACTAAGCTGCTTCTGGCGAACCAGAGCAGCGCACGGAAACGCCGTTTACTTTCCTGCTGGAGCAGTACCTATTTATCTACTTGCACTTTGACGTGCTTTCACACTGCTAGGTTGGCAGGAGCAGGGACCGAGCAATGGGAGCTCACCCCGTCATGGGGATTTGAACCGTCAACCTTCCGATCAGTAAGTCCTAGGCTCTGTAGTTTAACCCACAGCGCCACCCGCGCCCAAGTAGTAGTAGTAGTAGTAATAATAATAATAATAATCTATTATTTATACCCCGCCCATCTGGCTGGGTATCCCCAGCCACTGTGGGCAGCTCCCAACAGAATATCAAACCAGGTTGGATAATCCAGGATCACAAGGTTCACAATTAACCTAAGCAGCAACCACGGTATTTTACTTTGCAAATATATGTCCCTGTTTCACAAATTGTGAACAATGAGCATGCTTATATATTGCTACTGAAATACAGTGCCCTGACACACCTGTTTGCTGCTTTTTAGTTAAAAAATAAGACGCATGTGCACACCCTCTCAGTAAAATAAAATAAAGTAAAAAAAAATATCTCTTCAGGATCATCTCTCACACAGTGCAAAATGTCCTGCGCAGTTGTACTTTTAGTGTAAAGCATGAGACATGCAGGTTAAGTGTGAATTGCCACTGCAGGTGCGAGATGGTTGCAGTGTCAGGATGAATGGGTAAGTGCTGGCCTGTGGCTAAGCCAAATGTCAATGCCTGTAGGTCAAGGAGTGCCAGTGGCCAAATGTTTTTATCTGTGATGTGGGGGCCCTGCTCGAAAGCCATGGGTCACTTCACACAGGGCAAAATTTCCTACCCAGACATGCATTCGGTGTAGACAAGCAACATGCAGCTTGAATATGAATTGTCAGTTTCCCCCTTGCTTTCTATACAAATGGGAACTTCTGCACTCACCTTACACTTGTTGCCATCCTAGGTAGCTCAGTTGGCTAGAGTGTGATGCAGCTAACACCAAGGTTATGTACGGGACAGCTGCAGGGGGTTGGACATGCAATTCTATGATTCTTTGTGTGTGTTAGGGGACGCGGGTGGCGCTGTGGGTTAAACCACAGAGCCTAGGACTTGCCGATCAGAAGGTCGGCGGTTCAAATCCCCATGACGGGGTGAGCTCCCGTTGCTCGGTCCCTGCTCCTGCCAACCTAGCAGTTCGAAAGCACGTCAAAGTGCAAGTAGATAAATAGGTACCACTCTGGCAGAAAGGTAAACGGTGTTTCTGTGCGCTGCTCTGGTTCGCCAGAAGCAGCTTAGTCATGCTGGCCACATGACCCGGAAGCTGTATTGCAGCTCCCTCGGCTAATAAAGCAAGATAAGTGCCTTCCCCAAAGACCTCACATATTCCTCTGCAGTAAGGGAGGCAAATGGGGAAAGCCTTCCCATTGTCCTTTTCCTTGCAAATCCTGTCTTAAGGGCATATTTGTGTATGAATAGGGTGAGCCTACAGCACGTGGGTGGCACTGTGGTCTAAACCACTGAGCCTCTTGAGCTTGCCGATCAGAAGGTCAGCAGTTCGAATCCCCGTGATGGGGTGAGCTCCCATTGCTCTGTCCCAGCTTCTGCCAACCTAGCAGTTCGAAAGCATGCCAAAAAGTGCAAGTAAATAAATAGGTACTGCTCCAGCGGGAAGGTAAACGGCATTTCCATGTGCTGCTCTGGTTTCGGTGTTCCGTTGCGCCAGAAGCGGCTTAGTCATGCTGGCCACATGACCCGGAAAAACTGTCTGTGGACAAACGCCGGCTCCCTCGGCCTGAAAGCGAGATGAGTATCGCAACCCCAGAGTCGTCTGCGACTGGACTTAACTGTCAGGGGTCCTTTACCTTTAGGGTGAGCCTGTGACCTGGACTCAGGAACTAAAGTATTAACAATCACAAAAGAATGGCCAGGCTGCCCAGGTTTTGCAGTCAGTGACCATTATCAGGTATCCTGGCAGGCAGGATTTCTGCTGTAGACCACCTCTTTCTGTGATGTATGTATGATGTTTAGGGGGTTAGCCTTGGGCTACAGGGTGGGCAATTTCAAAAGTCTATATAAAGCCTTGCACACCATTGTTCTGTTTGCCTCCTCCCTCCTGCATGTGGTGATTGAGGACCCTGTTGCAAAATAAAGATCCGACTTACTAGCCACTTTGCTTCTCAATTTACTGTGCTTGGCCTCCGTTATTTCTCCTGCCAATGGGGAACCCACTTAAGGACTCTATATGGGCTCTGGAATACCCCATAAGGGAAAGGAAGCAGTTTTTCTTTTAACGTGCATAAGTCAAAAATGTCGAATCAGCTTAACCACCTCGCAGAGTTGCAGTTGTTTATTATTATTATTATTAGTTGAATTTATATACTGCCCTATGCCTGGAGGTTTAAGGGTTGTTCACAAGGCTTCCCTGGGATTCTGTTAAATCCATTGATGTCCATAGCATAGATGTGCCTAAAGCTACAAATAGTGTCACTACTTTAAAAAAAGAAAAATTGCCACTGAGTCCCTGCCTTCCATAACTGCAGGAGAAGCAGAAAATCCACAAATGCAGTTTCTCCTAGACTTGGTTTGTGTCATTTATACCCTACTTTTCTTCCATCGTGAAATTCAAGCTGCAGGCGTTGTGGCCACTTCGGCCTGAGCTGTTCAAACAAAGCGAGGGCTCCGTGTATTAAGCATGCGCAACCGTTCACATAATTCAAAGGAAAGTTTAAAGTGAGGTATGCAAAACTTGTTGGAAGGTCAGACAAGTTTCCGTTTCAACCCTGATTGCTCTTTTCGGCTAATTGTTCTGTCAGCTTCTTTCAGACGGAGGACTACAAAGGGCTCCTTCCCTCGCAAGCCCTGTAGAGGCTGACAAACAGGCTACTGATGTTTTCATCTATGTAAATCTATAATTCAGAAAGTGATGTGGAAATGGTAGATAATTAAGGCAACATGGTGCATTAAATTAATCTGACAGTGTCTAAACCGCTCAGAACGAGAGGAGCGAGCCAGCCTGTCAAAACAAACCGTAATCATCGGAGGTAAACCGGCGCCAATATCTCAGAGCAGATTCATGACTCGGCACTTGCTTCGCTGCGAGGCTGGCAGGAAAGTTAAGCCGTTGCTTTCTGAACCTTTGGAAGTTTAAAAACTCAGCAGGTATCTTTCCTTGGCACATGGAAGCATGGTGGGAAGGCAACGTTCTAGCTCATTTCTATACTAAAGATACAGAGTTGCTCTAGATGCAGTATTTGCTTTTGATGTGGGGCACTGTCATCCTATGGGGGTATACATAAAGAAGTGGCACCAAGTATTTGTTAATTTTATATATAGATATATATTAAATTATTATTATTTTTTTACAATTTAAAGTACAGTGGTACCTCAGGTTAAGTACTTAATTCGTTCCGGAAGTCCGTTCTTAACCTGAAACTGTTCTTAACCTGAAGCACCACTTTAGCTAATGGGGCCTCCCGCTGCCGCCGAGCCTCTGGAGCACGATTTCTGTTCTCATCCAGAAGCAAAGTTCTTAACCTGAAGCACTATTTCTGGGTTAGCGGAGTCTGTAACCTGAAGCGGAGTCTGTAACCTGAAGCATATGTAACCCGAGGTACCACTGTACTCATTTTACATCCTTAAGATATCAGTGACTTTCCTTCTTCTCTCTCCGTGGTTCATTTTACATATCAAAAATCCCTGCATATTTTACAAAAACTATACCATTCAGTATTCTATTATTGCATCCATCAAAACTTATTTACACTGTTGAATTTGTCTTAATGCTGCCAGTGTTTTCAGCTGTACACAGTTATTTCCCATATACACAATAAACATTTTCCAATCTTCTCTAAATGTATTTTCTTCTTGTTCTCTTATTCTATATGTTAAGTCTTAAGTGCATATTCTGTCAACTTAAGTTGCCATTCTTTTTTGGTTGGGATCTCGCGCGTTTTCCATTTTGGGGCTAACAAAACACAGGCTGCGGTAGTGACATACATAAATAACCTTTGTTAATTCTTAGCATGGGGCAAAGGAGAAGAGGTACTTGAAAGGCCTTTTAAAAAGTGTGACATACTTTATAGATGGGTACTATAGTGAATTTCCCCAAACCATTATTATTATTATGCCATCCATCTGGCTGGGTTGCCCCAGACACTCTGGGCGGCTCCTGTCAAAATATTAAAACACAATAAAACATCAACCACTTAAAATTTCCCTTCAGATGTCTTCTAAAAGTCAGATAGTTGTTTATTTCCTTGACATGGCGGGCGCCACTACCAAGAAGGCCCTCTGCCTGGTTCCCCGTAACCTCACTTCTCGCAGTGAGTGATCCGCCAGAAGGCCCTCAGCGCTGGACCTCAGTGTCCGGGCTGAACGATGGGAGTGGAGATGCTCCTTCATGAATACTGGGCTGAGGCTATTTAGGGTGTCAGGGGCTCAGGAGCAGAAGCACAGGGAAGAGGGGAGATGGAGAGCGAAGGGGAAGAATCTGAGGGCAGCGTAGGAGAAGATGACAGTGGCCCGAGAGATTCCATGAGCCTCTCCAGCGAATCGGAAGATTCACAGAAGGGGGCGCCGGTGGCCAGGGCAAGGGGGGTCCCAAGGGGGACACTCCAGAAGCAAGGGGCCAGCGGGGACTCCCAGAGCAGCAGTTGGAGATCAGGACCAGCTTCCCCACCAGAGCATAGTGGGGGGGAAGAGTCCCAGGTATCGGGGGTAGCGTCTCCCCCAGCAGGGAGAGAAGAGGAGTCAGGGCTGACCACGCCTCCATCGGAGAGTCAGGCAACGGAGGGGAGGTCAGGTCCAGCTAGCATACAGGAAGAGGGAAGCAGTGACAGAAGCAGCGTAACGGTCAGGAGGAAGGTCACTGGGTTGGCGCGAGAGCCAAGTTCAAAAGTACAGGCGCGCGGGGCAGCAGAGAACGAGGATTGGGAACCGGGTCCTAAAGCCCGCCGGAGGCAGGGGGAGGAGTCAGGGGACTCAGCGTCAGAAGAGTCCAGAAAGGGGAATGCCCCAGCGGACAGGAGGACCCAGAGGAGAAGAGAGCAGAGGAGGAGGTGGAGCAGGGCGAGAATCTTAAACTGGTGTCAGGGGGGAGGAGATTCAGACGGAACTTTGGCGGTCTAGGGTTTAAGACGTAGAGCTGCGCGCTACGGCTTTGGAATGGAAACTGAACTTCAATAAAGACTTTTGTATATAACGACGGCCTGGCGTTGGTCCTCTGTGAGCTGGGACCTTGGGGCAGCTCTGACATAGGCATTAAAGGTCTGCTACACTGCGTCTGTCAAGGCATTTTTTTTGTTTTGTTACATGCACACAGCCTTTTTCTTCCATTGTGGAACTCAAGGCAGTGTGAAGGTAAAGGACCCCTGGACAGTTAAGTCCAGTCGAAGGCGACTATGGGGTTGCGGCGCTCATCTCGCTTTCAGGCCGACAGAGCCGGTGTTTGTCCACAGACAGCTTTCCGAGTCGTGTGACCAGCAGGACTAAACTGCTTCTGACGCAATGGGACACCATTAGGGAAACCCGAGCTCACAGAAATGCCATTTACCTTCCTGCTGCAGTGGTACCTATTTATCTACTTGCACTGGCGTGCTTTCAAACTGCTAGGTTGGCAGGAGATGGGATGGAGCAACAGGAGCTCACTCCGTCATGGGGATTCGAACCGCTGACCTTCTGAGCGGCAAGCCCAAGAGGCTCAGTGGTTTAAACAAGCATTTTGGTTTCCCTGCAAATGTCCTGGTCTTCAAATACTCTGCACTTCAATCAGGAGAATGCCGCACTCGCAGAGCTCAGGCGATGCTGGATTTCGGCATCAATGTCAGCCCTTGTGGAAAGATAACTGTTTAGGTAGGAGAAGTGATCGACATTTTCCAACGTTACACCACTGAGTTGGATTTGTGGTGCTGCAGAGGGGTTATTTTGTACTTCTTGGTGCAGCACTTTGGTTTTTTGGATGTTGAGTGATAGGCCAAGCTTTTCGTAAGCTTCTGCAAAGATATTTAGGATGGTTTGGAGGTCATCCTCTGGGCGTGCACACACTACGTTGTCATCACCATACTGAAGCTCTATGACGGAAGTTATGGTAACCTTACTCTTTGCTTTCAGCCTGCTCAGATTGAAGAGCCTTCCATCTGTTAGATATATGATTTCTACTCCAGTGGGGAGTTTCCCTTCGACAAAGTGTAGGATCATGGCAATGAAAATAATGAATACAGTTGGGGCAATAACACAACCCTGTTTAACAACTGATCCCACTGTGAATGGTTCACTTTGAGAGCCATTGTTATCTGCGATTGTTGCTGTCATATTATCATGGAGGAACCGAATGATGTTTACAAATTTATCTAGGCAGCCAATTTTCAGAAGGACAGTTCACAGGGCATTACGATTTACAGCGTTGAAAGCCTTAGTCAGGTCAACAAACGCCATATATAGGGGTTGGTTTTGGGTTTTGCTCTCTGCCTTTTTCTTGAAGCTGTTGAGCAGTGAAAATCATGTCCTCTTGTCCCCCTAGAAGGCCAAAAACCATTTTGGGATTCAGGAAAGGTTACCTCGGATATTGTTAAGAGAGAGTTTGCTATGATCCTTGCAAGAATTTTGCCAGCCGCAGCTAATAGAGAGATGCCTTGATAGTTTCCAGAATCAGTTCTGTAACCTTTTTTTCAGATTGATATTTGCATTTATAAACAGCAATTTAAAACAAAGCGACGACACTTTAAGCAACAGAATATAGTTATGATAACGAAAACATGTTGTGGCTTTTACTTGAGATTTCTTTCATGCAATGCGCTTCCATCTTACAGGTTTTAAGATTTAAAAAGCTTCTAATATCGCTGTTCACCCACAGAATAATCTAATGTACCTCAATGAAAATATTGCAATTATATGTTCCAGGGAGGAATTGTTCTCAAAGCACTGTCTAATTAACATGCCTCTGGCAATATTCATTGGCAACTCAATATTTTGCAAGTTTTATATAATGATGCAGATAGAGAAGGCTTATATTTGCTTGGGCTTTTATTGTTTCTAATAATCCCCAAACCTGTTTGCTTGACACAGCAACTCTCATTTGCACCTCTCATTTCAACCGTTCACAAACAGCCTCCATTATGGGCTAGGCATTTTATATTTAAAAATTGCAGTATGGGAGAATGTACTCTAAGATGCTATGAGGGTCCAAAAGATTTGGATGCAAATAAAAGAAGTTACAATACCAGAGAATCCTTGCTCTGAAGTTTCCTTTATAATACGTTTTGTGTTCTTTCCCCTTCCCTAGTAATGGGTGTGGTGATTCAGCAGATGTTATCAGCTCAAGTAGAAAATTAGGACTTGTAAGCTTATAGGGCAAGTTTCGAAGAGGAGGAGGAGGAGGAGGAGGAGGAGAAGGAGGAGGAGGAGTTTGGATTTGATATTCCGCTTTATCACTACCCTAGGGAGTCTCAAGAAGGCTGATCGCTGAAGAATTGATGCTTTTGAATTATGGTGCTGGAGGAGACTCTTGAGAGTCCCACGGACTGCAAGAAGATCAAACCTATCCATTCTGAAGGAAATCAGCCCTGAGTGCTCACTTGAAGGACAGATCCTGAAGCTGAGGCTCCAATACTTTGGCCACCTCATGAGAAGAGAAGACTCCCTGGAAAAGACCCTGATGTTGGAAAAGATGGAGGTCACAAGGAGAAGGGGACGACAGAGGACGAGATGGTTGGATAGTGTTCTTGAAGCTACCAGCAGAAGAGAATTAAGAGCATGCATACCCAGGAAGAGAAGACAAGCAGCTCTCTTCTCACAAAGCCCATATTTTGTTCTATCATCTGCAGGAGCTAACTGAGTCAGGCAATACCTACAAGAATGAGAATTACCTCTTTTTAGTCCTTATCTTGCTTCTCCAACCTCTTGCTAATAAATTTGACACAGTCGCAGGAGGGAAATGTAAGCCAGGAACAGTCATATTAGCAGTTTGCTGGGGAAATATTTGGAATTTTGCAAGGCCTGGACTCTTATAGACAGTGCGACTCTGCCACCCAGAGGACAAATGCCGAAACTTTTCCTAACCAGACACTTCCTTTTCCACAGCTCAAATAAAATGATGGTCTCTCTTGATAAAATGACAGTCTTGAATGTCAGGCAATTATAGCAGATCATATTATGCCTGTATTAATATTTCAGTCGCACTGCATAATTATTGAAAGAGTGTCTTCTATGTCAAGCAACTCTGATTTAGAATTGTCAGGACTTTTTGAATACAGGGAACAGTTGAAATTCCCAGCCTAGAAATCATGTTGCTCCCCATTTATTGAAATGAGAATTGTGTGTCTGCAGCATTCTTTGTAGGTTTTCACAAGCAGAGCATGAGGGTGGTATTTTAATCCTTCTTTAAATCTTCATTTTTTCCCCTTTTTTGTTGAGACATTGGGGGGGGAAGGGGTGGAGGGGGGAAGATGGTTGGGGTGGGGTCGGGTGGCGATGTTCCTATTTTGCTTAAGGTATGTAGGGTTTGGTGTCAGCGTTGTTCGGGCAGATTCTCTGCTGTTCATTTGTGTTCCTTTGGTGGTGAGAGAGGTTGGGGTTGGCCTAGGGTGTGATTGTTTGTTTGTGATTGGCTATGGTGATCCCTGTTTTCGTGTGTGAGTGGGATGGGTGGGTGTTTTGGATCAGGTTAGCCATATTGATTTGTATGCTGTTGGTGGATTATTGTCGTTGTCTTGTTGAGCTGTGTATGTGATAAAGGGGAGCCATACCGGGGTAACGGCGTCTTCTTCTGTTTGTCGCCGTGTCAGTTTCAGTTTATTGGTTAATTTTTCTAGTAGGGCTGTTTCCCATACTATTAGGTACCATTGGTCCATGCTTACTCCTGACAGGTCTCTCCAGTGTCTGGTTATGGTCTTTCTTTAAATCTTTCTGAACTAAAAGCAAGAGCCACATGATACCAAACCTCACAATGTTCCTGAAGAGCAGAGATTCTCCAGCTGTGATTTGCAAGCTCCATTCTGATGGCCAATGGTGCTGACCATTAAACCCTTTGGCACCACTGAGCCTCTTGAGCTTGCCGATCAGAAGGTCAGCAGTTCTAATCCCCGCAATAGAGTGAGCTCCCCTTGCTCTGTCCCAGCTCCTGCCAACCTAGCACAGGGGTCAGCAACCTTTTTCAGCCGTGGGCCAGTCCACCGTCCCTCAGACCATGTGGGGGGCCGGACTATGTTTTGAAGAAAAAAAGGAACTAATTCCTATGCCCCACAAATAACCCAGAGATGCATTTTCAATAAAAGGACACATTCTACTCATGTAAAAACATGCTGATTCCTGGACCATCCGCGGGCAGAATTGGGAAGGCGATTGGGCCGCATCCAGCCCACGGGCCTTAGGTTGCCTACCCCTGACCTAGCAGTTTGAAAGCAATGCAGTAGAAGTAGATAAATAGGTGGAAAGGTAAACAGCATTTCCATGCGCTCTGGTTTCCATCACAGTGTTCTGTTGTGCCAGTAGTGGGTTAGTCATGCTGGCCACATTACCCAGAAAGCTGTCTGTGGACAAACGCCGGCTTCCTTGGCCTGAAAGTGAGATGAGTGCCGCAACCCCAGTTGTCTTTGACTGGACTTAACCATCCAGGGGTCATTTACCTTACCTTTACCTTCTACCTGTAGGAGTATATCCACCCCCATCTTTCAGCCTGGACACTGAGGTCCAGTTCTGAGGGCCTTCTGACCATTCCCTCATTGCAAGAAGTGAGGTTACAGGGAACCAGGCATAGGGCCTTCTCGAAAAGTGGCACCCACCCTGTGGAATGCCCTCCCATCAGATGTCAAGGAAATAAACAATTATTTGGCTTTTAGCAGACATCTGAAGGCAACCCTGTTTAGGGAAGCTTTTCATTTTTTATATTTGCTGTGTTCTTATTATGTTGGAAGCCACTCAGAGTGGCTGGAGCAACCAAGTCAGATGGGTGGAGTATAAACAATAAAATTATTAATATTATTGAAATATTTGAATTGTGTACAGTGGTTGTAGGCTCCCGATAGACCTCCTCCCTTGCAAAGCTACTGTGGGCTCTGAACCTTTGCAAATTTACAAACACCACCTAACTAAAGGGAAAAGAGTTGTGCTGCAGTTCAGAATAGGTCCCTGCTCTCAACACACCGCTTGCACCACCAAATGTTGCAGGGGACAATTTTCAGGTGTTTGGCTCCATTTTCGGGTGAATCGGAGGTCGTCAGAATTTTGGCAAAAACCGTGACCTGCAAGTCAGGGCGCCTAGACCTGTCTTTTGGCGAAAACCATGATGCGTGGGTAAGGATGCCAAGGGCTCATTTTTTGGCCTACCTTAACATGCAGCGTTTACATAGCCAAACGTTGCAGGTGGAAATTTGCAGGTGTTTGGCACCGTTTTCGAGTGAATCAGACAATGTCACAATTTTGGCGAAAACCGTGAACCAGGTCAGGGTGCCGAGACCACATTTTTGGCCTACCTAAAAACGTGGCATTTCCATTGCCAAATGTTGCAAGAGGCAATTTGCAGGTGTTTGGCGCTGTTTTCGAGTGAATCGGACGTCAGAATTTTGGCAAAAATCGTGCCCTGCTGGTCATGGCGCTGAGGGCCTCCCTGAAAAGTTCTGTATAATGGCATTATAGCAGGAAAATAAATTCAAATACTAAGCAAAGTCAAGCCCTTCATGAAAGGTTACCTACCAGCAAGATAGTTGAGCTGGAACGGATTCTGCTATGCAGTTATGCAAATGTCAGCCAACACTTGGACCCCCCCCCAATCTCCGATGACTACTGAGTCCATGTCCCATTTCCACTGTGAAGAAGTATGTGAATATTTCTTACAAATGTCCTTTGTACTTGCTAAGTAAAGAGGAATCGGGAGGAGTTCGCTTCCACAAAATTCTCGATCAGCTCTACACTCTTCAAGACTAAGAGACGCCGTTATTTGACCGATATAAAAATGGTAATGGCTTTGTACAACCAGCCACTATTTCACTATGAAAGCTCCCTTTGTTACTGAACCGTAACTTCAAACAAAAAGATAAAAGCTTGCTGAACATAAAGATTGGCTGCTTTTATCTGAAAGCTTGCCTTCTGAATCTCACAGCAGTTTTAGATTCCAAGATCTTAGACTGGTGGCCCAGCTACGCCCTTCTCTGGACAGGGATGGCCTAACTACTGTTGTCTATGCTCTGGTAACTTCAAGGTTAGATTACTGCAATGCGTTATATGCAGGGCTGCCACTGAAGACAGTCTGGAAACTTCAGCTAGTGCAGAATTCAGTGGCCAGGTTGCTCACCAGCATATTGCACCCATCTTGGTCCGATTGCACTGGCTACCAATTAGTTTCCAGGCCAAATTCATAGTGGTGGTTTTTCCCTATAAAGCCTTAAATTGTCCAGGACCGCAATACCTCAAGGACCACCTCCTTCCATATGAACCGACCAGGACCCTGAGATCATCTCTGGAGGCCCTCCTTCGTGTGCCTCCTCCTCGAGAGGTCTGGAGGGTGGCAACACGAGAACGGGGCCTTCTCTGCAGTGGCTCCCCGTCTGTGGAATGCTCTCCTCAGGAACATTCACCTGACGCCTTCATTATGCACCTTTAGGTGCCAGGCAAAAGTGTTCCTTTTTAACCAGGCCTTTGGTTGATCTGATTTACATCTTAAGCCCTTTTAAAATGTGTGTTTTTTTGGGTGGGGGACTATTGGGTTGTTTTTGTTTTTATTAGGTATTTTGTGATTTTATATCTTGATTTTATTCTGTGAACCACCCTGAGACCCTTGGGTATAGAGCAATATATAAAATAAATAATAATAATAATAATAATAATAATAATAATAATAATAATAATGACATCACACTGCAATAGTGTTAGTTTTAACACACAAAATTACATCTGGCCCTTAAAAATTACATTAATCTAGCAGCATAAGATCATACAAATCTGACACATGCATAGAGAGGTGAATTACACGTGTATGTTCATCACTTGGCTGCAAAATCACCCATCACATCTGAAAGGGTTATTGCAATTATAACACCGCATATAGAACTTTAAAATAACTTGCAAACACAATGCTTTTTTAATAATAGTCCATTCACACATCCAAGCTGCCAGGTCATTTACCCATAGTTCCTGATCATCAGCTATTACACATACATGCAGGTGTGGGTGGTGCTGTGGTCTAAACCACTGAGCCTCTTGGGCTTGCCAGTCGGAAGGTCGGTGGTTTGAATCCCCACAACAGAGTGAGCTCCCGTTGCTCTGTCCCAGCTCCTGCCCACCTAGTAGCTCGAAAGCACGCCAGGGCAAGTAGATAACTAGGTACTGCTGCAGTGGGAAGGTAAACGGTGTTTCCGTGCGCTCTGGTTTCCGTCACAATGTTCCGTTGCGCCAGAAGCGGTTTAGTCCTGCTGGCCACATGACCCAGAAAGCTGTCTGTGGACAAATACCGGATCCCTCGGCCTAAAAGCGAGATGACCCCATAGTCGCCTTTGACTGGACTTAACCGTCCAGGGGTCCTTTACCTTTACACATACATGTGTGAACCCAACCTTGTTAAAACAAATACGTAAGAGTTTATGCTAGAACCAAGGGGTGTAACAGGATAGGACTGCAGTTCTATACAATCGCTTGGAAAGAAGACCCACTGAACCTGGGCAGCTGATTCCTACCTAATAGCAAATGACGATTTGGTGCTATGTGAATGACCTCAATGTTTATGAGTTCCCTCCAAATCAGAATTGTGAACCGGCTTCAAACTAACTTGGGTTAGTTTGAATATAGTGCCACTGTATTCTGCTCTGGTCAGACCTCACCTGGAGTACTGTGTCCAGATCTGGGCACCACAGTTCAAGAAGGACACTGACAAACTGGAACGTGTCCAGAGGAGGGCAACCAAAATGGTCAAAGGCCTGGAAACGATGCCTTATGAGGAACGGCTAAGGGAGCTGGGCATGATTAGCCTGGAGAAGAGGAGGTTAAGGGGTGATATGATAACCATGTTCAAATATATAAAAGGATGTCACATAGAGGAGGGAGAAAGGTTGTTTTCTGCTGCTCCAGAGAAGCGGACACGGAGCAATGGATCCAAACTACAAGAAAGAAGATTCCACCTAAACATTAGGAAGAACTTCCTGACAGTAAGAGCTGTTCGACAGTGGAATTTGCTGCCAAGGAGTGTGGTGGAGTCTCCTTCTTTGGAGGTCTTTAAGCAGAGGCTTGACAACCATATGTCAGGAGTGCTCTGATGGTGTTTCCTGCTTGGCAGGGGGTTGGACTCGATGGCCCTTGTGGTCTCTTCCAACTCTATGATTCTATGGTCTCGAAAAGTGGAAGGTGCAAGTAGTAGTGTTCTGGTGTAGCACTTGGTTTATGCTAAAAGAAGAACAAAATAAATGAATCGATGGCAAACAAGAAGAGGGGAAGAGAAAGTGTACAAAGCATAAGGCTTATTTGTGTAGCAGTTTGGCATGACATCTAACCGAATCGGAGGAGACTTGCTGCAAATGTAAACATGCTCGACTGACAATTTGCTTCAAAACTGACTATGCCCAATAACAGGATTAAGTGTTATTAATACTTATGCTCACTCCAATAAAATATATAAGATGAAATACAGGCATCCACAATATAACGGCAAGTACCAGTTGTGGCAGGCCATTACCTCTAACAAACAAGAATTTGGGGGGTTTGGACTGGAATGGCTAAAATCAGAACAAGTCAATGCACAATAATATTTTCAATTTATTATCTTTGCCACAGTACAAATATTCACAAATCAAACATCCGTCGTCTGTCAAAGTATGTAAACAAGTGCCCACAGTTGTCCCTATCCCAGTTTTAAGGTTGTGAATGTCTTAAAAAGTCCTTCAAAATCAAGTTTTGAATTTTGTCATTTGAGAATGGAATCAGGAGCCTCTTCTTTTTATAATAAGTCTTTTTTTTTTAACCATTCAGCCTGTGCAATGCAGTAAAATCACAGTGAAAGCCCTGGATAAACATGATTTTTTACAACAGGACCCAACCCATTAGGTTAATAAATGCATTTAAAGAAGCATTATGTTGGCGAAACGAGGTTCCAGTTCCAGAAATCAATTGTTAGAAATGCTAGCTTCTACATTAAAAACAATTTTAAAAAATAACCATGAACCAACCCATCTCTTCCATCATTTTACAAGTCTAAACAGTTTCACTTGCAAAGATACTTTCCAGTCAGGAAAACAGTAGTGCAATTTAAGTAGTTTTACTTCATTAAAAGTTACTGATGTCCAGTAATGCAAATGCCATAGCTTCTGTGGAAAGATAAGAAGATGCTTCAGTAAACAAGAAAAAACTTTGGCAAGCCCAGACAGGCTTACTAGTCCGTTAAAGCTCGTGTTAAAGTGTTGTGGGTTTTTTTTTTAAAAAATGGCGTTTTTATATAAACTAAAAAAAAAAAAAAAAAAAAGCAGAAATAAATAGACAAATGACTGTAAACTGTCTTGAAATTAAAATTTTTCATTGACAGCTGGCACAACTTTTACCATAAAGTCATTTAAAACAGAAGAGGAATTGACCTAAGAGGTTTTCCTGCTGTGGCATGCAAGCCCAGAAAACAAAGAAAACTACATTCTTAATTTAAAAAAAGAAAAAAAGAAAAAAGAAAACAACAAGTCTAACGATGCCACGATTGCGCATTATCCTCCGGCAGCCTCACTTTGACTTCTTCTTAAAGAGGCTTTTTATTTTGGAGGCCTTTTTGTTTCGCTCTCCGTTCTGGCAGAGGTCCTGTGGGGTGCTACTTATCCGAGGGACAGTCGAGGTTTCGTGACCCGTTTTGCTTTCGCTGCTGGTGGAGGAACAAGAGGTGTGGCGAGGCTTGGGGACGGGGGCACTGCTGGAGAGTTGGTTCATGCTGCACGACTTCTCCAGAATGCCATTGTACACCTTGTTTGCGGGACTGAAGATCATACTTTTAGTTTCCGTCATGCCAACACAGTCAGGGGAACCCCTGGAAATATCGGCCGTCAGGGAAGAAGAGTCTCCAGTAGACGACTCTTCCAATGAGAGTTCCTCTCGTGATATTTTCTGAGGTGACAAAGGTTGATATATTTCAAGGCTCGAAGGAGGAGATTGTTTCCTTCCAGAAGAATTTAAGGAGTCACATTCAGAAACTGTATCTTGTACTTCCCTGCAGCAAAGAGGAGACAATTGTAAGGTGTCAGACTGTTCCATTTAAGAATCTATCTATCTATCTATCTATCTATCTATCTATCTATCTATCTGTTGGTCAGTGTTGGTGCTGACCTTTAAAGCCCTAAACGGCCTCGGTCCAGTATACCTGGAGGAGCGTCTCCACCCACATCATTCTGCCCAGACGCTGAGGTCCAGCGCCGAGGGCCTTCTGGCGGTTCCCTCATTGCGAGAAGCAAAGCTACAGGGAACCAGGCAGAGGGCCTTCTCAGTAGTGGCGCCCACCCTGTGGAACGCCCTTCCAGCAGATGTCAAAGCGATAAACAATTACCTGACATTCAGAAGGCATCTTAAGGCAGCCCTGTTCAGGGAAGTTTTTAACGTGTGATTTTACTGTATTTTTGGTTTTTATGGAAGCCGCCCAGAGTGGCTGGGGAGGCCCAGCCAGATGGGCGGGGTATAAATAATAAATTATTATTATTATTATTATTATTATTATTATTATTATTATTTCTTTCTCTCTATCCCTCTGTCAATAATCAAATTACCTACTTCATTAAATCTTCCAAATCCTGAGTTTACACACAAACACACACACACAACTTTTACAAAAACAAAAACTGCAAATGGCAAAGCTCATCATGAAATAGGTTATTTCCTGCGTCAGACGTTCAGGGTCCAAAGAGCGTCCGCAAACTGGAACATTCACTTCCGGGTTTGCAGCGTTCGGGAGCCAAAACATTCGACTCGCAAGGTGTTCAGCTTCCAAGGTATGCGCAAACAATCAATCTACTTCTGCACTAAAATGATTTTTTTTAAAGAGCCGACTCAATTCTTGTTTATCTGACCCTCCCCAGGATTCATAAAATTCTAAAATTGTGTAACCGTTCACCCCCCCCCCCCAAATCTCTCTTCAAAACAAGGCACCAAGCAGTTCACTGCACAGAGACTCTGCTAGCCGAAGATGGCCCGGGCTCCACAAGAAACACAGTGCTCAGAACAGTCTCCTCCACTGGCTTCATTGTCAGCCATGACTTCATCACCTCAAGGTCAGATCTCTGTTAGCAGCTTTTATGTCGGGAATGCCCTTGTAGACCGTGCCAAGTGTAGCCGCCTGCCTGCTGTAACAGACGAGTCTCTAAGGGCACATTAAATCTGCATTTCAAGCCCTGAATACCTTGCATCTTGCATAGCACAGAGGGCACAGGGGAGTTAACAGTCTTATCGCAATCTTCCAGATCTAAACGGAAAAGATCCTTTGCAAATCCTTCTGGTGTGTCCAAGTCTGGACAGCGAGGGCACATAGAGACTTCATGGCACTAGCTCTAACCGAAACCGTCACGGTAGCATCCCCAGTGCCCATACCATTGCTTGTCAGCAGTGAAGTAAATTGCCTCTTCCTCCTCTTCTGTACGGTAAGCAGTGGGGCAGCTGGACACGGAAAGGATGTCTGGATCTGCAGAGTGCAAAGTAGCTTGGGCATGTGGAGGATGCGGTGTTTGTGCTGTGTGTTGCGACTGCGGAGACGACGGCATGACACTTCGCCGGGAGCGACACATGCTACTGCTCCTTGCTAAGGTGCTCGTTTTCACCACGGACCCTGAGAACGACAAAACAAGGTTATTCAAAAATCAACCAGCTGCTCTAAGTTATCAACCGAGCCATTACTCTGTTGCAGGCAGGCAGAATTTGCAAACAGTCCTATCTGCACGAGCCCACAAGTGATTTCGAGTAGAAGCAGCAGCAACCATAGACTTCATTTTAATCTTGAATAATATATCCTTCCTTCCTTCCTATTAATCCATACTTAAAATACATCAGCAAAAGAGACAGGCAAGGGCAAGGCAGGTGTAAAACTGACCTCCACTTGACGGAATTTCACAGAAGGCTCGGTTATCATTTTGAAGTCTTACTGGAGAAGGTCACAAGGGAAGTCACAAACTTATGATGTTGGCAGCAACACCTGACTCAAATATTTAACAGGAATCTGTAACATCTCACTAAATGTATTATGATCAATGGGATGGAAGGAGAGGAATTCTATGAATATCATCTATTAATTCTATATATTTTTTTTTAAAAAAATATTTATTAAGGTTTTTTGAATACAAAATGCAAAAGTAATAAACAATATAACATGTATCATAGCATATTTTCAAAGCTTCTTTGGACTCCCTCACGTCTCCCGCTCCCACTTACATCATTATAAACTTTTACCAGCAATTTATCATCTTGTTTACATTCTTAAATCCCGTTCATTTAATTTAGTCTAATAATTCTCCCAAAGGTTTATATTTTCCTCCATCTCACTTGTCATCCAGATTACATCTAATTTAGTGGTGCTCAATTATTTATGGTCTGGCATCCTTCTTAACATTCAACCAAATTACAATATTTTTGTAAATAAATTCTAAATTTCTTCCAGTCTTCTTCAACCCTCTCCTCTCCCAGGTCACGGATTCTGCCGGTCATCTCAGCCAGTTCCATATAGTCTATCAGTTGCATCTGCCATTCTTCCAGTGTGGGTAGATCTCGAGTTTTCCAATGCTTGGCGATGAGTATCCTTGCTGCTGTTGTTGCATACAGGAAAAAGGTTCTGTCCTTCTTTATCACCCTCTGGCCGACAATACCCAGGAGAAAAGCCTCTGGTTTCTTAGGGAAAGTATACTTAAGTACCTTTTTCAACTCATTATATATCATTTCCCAGAAGGCCTTCACTCTAGGGCACGTCCACCAGAGGTGAAAGAATGTTCCTTCATTCCCTTTACATTTCCAGCATTTGTTATCAGACAAATGGTATATTTTGGCAAGTTTAACTGGGGTCATGTACCATCTATATATCATTTTCATTACATTTTCCTTCAAAGCATTACATGCAGTGAAGTTCAACCCAGTGGTCCACAACCTTTCCCAGTCCTCAAACATGATATTATAATCATCTATTAATTCTAAAGGAAAAACTGTATCTGTGAAATGAGCCTTAGGTTACTTATGATATCTAAAACGGTATCAAAGGAGCTGTGGAAAACAGTTAAAATGTGAACCAAAAAACAACCTCAGAATTGAATGACTGTCCAGTTGAAGAGTGTTGCTGATTAGATCATGGGACTTCAGGATATTGTTCAGGCCCAGATCAACCTGATCACAGTTGTGGTATGCTCTGTGAGTGCAGCTTTCTCTCAATTTAAGCTCAGAGTGTTTGAGGACCGGGACATTCGCAGGTAAACCAAAATGCTTGCTTACAAAGCTATACTACCACTTATAAACGCCATCTCCAACTCCTCGAAAGATTCCATCAATGTTGTCTCTAAAAAAATTTACATACCACTTGGGAAGACAGGTGAACTAATGCCAGTGTACTAGAAGAAGCAAAGATCACCAGTGTTGAAGCAATGGTTCTTCAACATCAACTTTGTTGGACTGGTCATGTTGTGTGGATGCCCAATTATCATTTTCCAAAGCAACTACTGTACTCTATTCCCAACTTAAGAATGCTAAATGTAATGTCGGTGGACAGCAAGAGAGGTTTAAAGACGCTCTCAAGGCAAATCTAAAAAAATGTAGTATAAACACCGACAACTGGGAAGCACTCTAATTGGAGAACAGCCTTTATCAAAGGTGTCATAGACTTTGAAGAAGCACGAACTCAGGACAAAAAGGAGGAATGAGCTAAGAGGAAGGCACGTTTGGCAAACCCTCACAGTGCTCAACTCCTGCCTGGAAAACCTATGTCCACACTATGGAAGGACGTGTGGATCCAGAATTGGCCTCCACAGGCACTTATGGACCACGTTCATGGAAGACCATCTTACTCAGGTATGAGTGACTGCCAAAGAAGAAGATGATGTCGCCCTCTGCAAATATCAGTAATTACATCAGATGTAAACCAAACCAAAATAATTTTCAACTGCTGCAGATTAGAAGCAGAGTGGGTTTTTTTTTTTTTTTTAAAAAAAAAAAAAGGCTTTATCAGTAAAATCACACAGCCCTCAGAATCTCAAAAGGTTAGGGCGGCAGCAGAGGGAAACAATTGTTTTGCCAGCCATAGAAATGAAAAGTTTGGTGGGGGGAATGTGGAAAGTCTTACAGGTATTGAAGAAAAGATGTCTAGAATCAGCTGTGAAAATGAAGTTTAAAAGGAACAGCATTAAAAATGCCCTCCTCTGCACAGCAGAACCCTGCTAAGACTCTTAATCTCTGAGACACTCTCTCCTTTCAGGCTTCCCAGAAACAAGAGCGCCCAACAAGCAGCTTTCTGTTGCAACTTCCAAATGAGAGCCCTTTCTTTTATTTCCGACAAAAGCAGGAAGGAGAACGCTCCATCCACAAAGCCAGCATTTCGAGGCTGCCTGCGAGAGAGAAAGCAGCTCTTTAAGCACCACACTGTGCACAAAGAAGCACAGTGCTAAAATTTGAAACCCTGAGCGTGTGGCTGTTCTTTTCTCCTTTTTTGGGAAACTAGCGGCTGGGAGGGGAAAGCTTCCGGCACTTTCCAGGAAGCAAGCCTCCAGAGTCCCATTTCCCCTCTGCCTTTTAAATGGGAAGAGCTGGACCCGACTAAAAGAGCACACCTTCTCTGCTTCCTTCCTGGAAGAACATGTTTTGTTTTCAAAAGATTCCCTCCCAGCTGATTTTTTATTCCCATAAATATAATTCACTCTCAGTTTCAAAGCTCTTATACTGTCCATTATGTGGGATGTAGCTGAATGTAAGTAAACCTTATCATTGCTTTCTAAAAGAAGACTGCTGTGCCATTATTGTTTTTAAGAGGAAACAAAAGGTCACTGGAAGGACAGATCCCGAAGCTGAGGCTCCAATACTTTGGCCACCTCATGAGAAGAGAAGACTACCTGGAAAAGACCCTGATGTTGGGAAAGATGGAGGGCACAAGGAGAAGGGGACAACAGAGGACAAGGTGGTTGGACAGTGTTCTCGAAGCTACCAGCATGAGTTTGACCAAACTGCGGGAGGCAGTGGAAGACAGAAGTGCCTGGAGTGCTCTGGTCCATGGGGTCACGAAGAGTTGAACACGACTAAACGACTAAACAACAACAATAAAGGGGATTTACCAGGAAGATTCCAATCTGGACAATACAGACTGGACTGCTTAACTCAAAAGGTTCTAACGAATCCATCAGCTAGCTTCCTGCTATGTACAAGGGAATGTGTTCTCCTCCTAGCTCACTAGCTTGAGTGAAGAAGGATAATATTTAATCAATATATCCTCTCCGACTATCCTCAACATTCACACACATTAAATAGCTGGGGTTCCATATGCCAAGTGTTTCTGCTTTTCCATATTTCCTAGCATCTTTGTTCTGCTGAATCTTGCTAACCCCTCTGACCCATTGCTTCATTTGGTATTTCATTTTGCCAATTCTTCTAATGGTTGCGGATATTTGCCAAACTCCTGTGTATCTCCAGGCATTCAATGTCTTCTTAGATATACTACCACATACCATGAAACTGAGAAACGATAGGAGGAGTGTCTTCGTCAAGGTCATCTACACCCCCGGCAATTGGATACGGCGGGATGGAAACTCGCGGCATTACCACCCAACTATGATCAGAGTAAAGTGATGAAGTCAGACTCGGTAATCCTGAGTTATGTGCTATCTGGAAGCCACAGATCTTCTCAATCTGCTGCCATCGGTAGAGTCGCTCTCTCAAACAAGTGGTTAATTCAGAAAGTGCTTTCCTAGGAAACAACAGAAGTTTGCATTTGCTTGGGGTTTTATCCTCTCCAAATTATGCATTTGGGGACATTTATGATCAGCCATATTAATGTATACAGTACTATCATTCTTCAGGAGCTACAAACAAACAGTTACGTTATAGAATGGGGTATTTTCAATTGAAAATGCAGCCCACATTAAAAGGTTTTAAAAAAGGTAAAGGACCCCTGAATGGTTAAGTCCAGTCAAAGGTGACTATGGGGTTGCAGCGCTCATCTCGCTTTCAGGCCAAGGGAGCCGGCATTTGCTCACAGACAGCTTTCCGGGTCATGTAGCCAGCATGACTAAACCGCTTCTGGTGCGACGGAACACTGTGATGGAAATCAGAGCGCACGGAAACACTGTTTCCCTTCCCACCGCAGTGGTACCTATTTATCTACTTGCATTGGCATGCTTTCAAACTGCTAGGTTGGCAGGAGCTAGAACAGAGCAATGGGAGCTCACTCCATCGCAGGGATTTGAACCGCCGACCTTCTGATCGGCAAGCCCCAGAGGCTCAGTGGTTTACACCGCACACCACCCACGTACCAATAAATTAAAATTAAAATATCAACATTAAAATATTGAGCACTACAGTATCAACCAACTTTATGCATTAAGCACAAAGGGTTTCACCCACTAAGAAGTTCTCTTACTTTGCTTCCAGAATCTTGTGGTCCACTTCATCGAGAGAAGAGCTGTGTGCAACATGTAATGTCCCAAAGACGGTACTTCTCTTTTTCTTAATCTTTTCTGCCTATTTTTGAAAAAACAAATTTGAAGCCAAGTTTACATATACAATGCAATGGGTAAAGAGGAATATATACCTTTTTTATCCAGCCAATAGGATTTGGGAGACATTACGAGGTTAAACTATAGTGAATCAAACTCTAGTGACTCTCTCAAGGCAAATCTTTAAAAAAATGTAGTATAAACACCGGCAACTGGGAAACACTGGCCTGCAAGTGCTCCAGCTGGAGAACAGTCTTTACCGAAGGTTTGAAGACGTTCAAACTCAGAACGAAAGGGAGAAACATGCTAAGAAGAAGGCACGCTTGGCAAACCCTCATCATGTTGAACTTCTGCCTGGAAAACTATGTCCCCACTGTGGAAGGATGCATGGATCCAGAATTGACCTCCACAGTCACTTATGGACTCACTGTTAAAACTGTGTTTATGGAAGACAATCTTACTTGGCTACAAGTGATCACCAAAGGAGGAGGAGGAGAGGAAGAAAAAGAAGAAGAAAACTATAGTGACCTGGGAATAGCATATCGAAAGAGACATGCTGTCCTATCACAATCTCTAAAATAGAACAAAAATTCCCTTAAGGTTTCCCATCTTTACATAAGCGAGAACAGCTAGGGGAATAGTCAAAGGTATTCTCAACAGGTAACTCCACAACTATGCAACTCCCCCAAACCAGAGACACGCCAAAAGTGTCGTTTTAAGGTGAGATTAGCATTCATTTATTTCTTTTATTAAAATGCTTTATGAACTGCCTTTAAATACAATTTACAGATATTGCGTTAATCTGAGTAACTTATGTTTGCTGCCTCAAAGGGTATCTCTCCTGGACGTTAAGCCAAAGCACAAAGTTATAAAATGTAAAACATTTAAAGCTGGGCTGAACTCAGAAAACTGCGGGCAGGCTAGAATAGAGTAGCAGGAGCAGCTGCCCGGGGCACAGCTCTTAGGAGGGTGGCGATACAGTAGCAGGAACAAAATGAGACAAAAATGTGATGCTCCAGAATTGTAACTGTCCTTTTTGCTCAAAACTTAAAATTTGCACACACACATACATCTAGTTGCAATCCCACATCCTGAATTGTATTAGTTCAGTGATGAAATCAACAGAGGACGCACTGATTTTGATTGCGAGGACTCAAAAATGAACAATACCTCATCCTTGGCAATTGCCAATTGCATTTCTGCATTTTGTCTCTTAATGTTGTAGTACTGCACTTCCACTTCGTGCGTGAGCTGGAGCCATTTCTGCAGCGCATCAGGAACAGACCAATTGCTTCTCAGTTCAAACTCCTTCTCGGCCTTTTTTAAGGCCATGCGGACCTAGGAGCCAGAAGAGATATGCAAAGATATTGAGACACCTAAGCCTGAAGTGTAAAAATGTTTTTAAAACAGCTTTTGCCCCTTAACACTTCTGCATCAACGATGAGTCACTGAGTATTACTATATAATATGGCTGATTCACTGATTAATCAACTAAAATATATTTTTTAAGATGTTCCAGATATAAGACTTCAGAATTTCTCAGGATTATTGTAATTAATTTAAAAACCCCAGTACATGTAGAAATTATAGGTGGTGGACCCCATCTTTAAAGAGGCATTTATTTACTCCCGCAAAAGGGAGAAAGCCTTATCTAAGATGTTGGCTACTGTGGTGTGTGCATCATCTTAGCACCAAAGGCACACTTTATTCTTTTCAGGACCAGTGCTTTTATTTATACAAATTTATATAGCTTTAACTGCAGGATGAATAAATTAAAACTCATAGGATTAATTTCTCTGGGCAAGACCCCCTTGAACAAAAGCCCTATCAGTCTAAAGAAGAATGGCAACTTAAACTCATGGAATATGCACAACTTGCAGACCTAACACAAAGAATAAGAGAACGTTTAAAGAAGATTTGAAAATGTTTATTGAATATATGGAGGGAAATTGTGTTTATTTGAAAACGTGGGCAGCATTAAGATAAATTCAACAGTGTAAATAAGTTTGGATAGATGCAATAATGGAATACCAGATGGTTCAGTTTATATAAAATATGCAGGGATTTATGTGATGCAAAATGAACCATGGAAAAGGAAGAAGGGAAGTCACTGATATTTTAAGGTTGTTTAACTGAATATTCTAAAATGTAAAACAGGAAATTCAATAAAATTATGAACATAAGCCCTATCAGTGTCCTTGAACAAATGCGGTGTTTCAGTTTTCTTTCCCTATTATTTCTTTAGACTGCATGTGGATGATCATCCGCAGCCTGCAGGCAGCCCTTGGGCACCCAAGCCTCCAGGAGACACACCCACTTTCCACACTGCTCAGTCATCAGCTGCCCCATGGGGAAAAGATTCCTGTTTCTGCAATGCTGAACAGTGACAAGGTGACAATTTCAGCTGCATCAGGATTGCTGGGAAGTGCAGGTTAAGCCTTGGGACACCCCGGTGATGCTAATGCAACTGGGGAGGGGGAGATTAAAGTCTGTGTGTGTGCCAGTTAGTGTGAACGGAGAGAAAAACAAAGCGAGAGAGTGGGGGAGCTACGTGTGGAGCCAAGCTGTTACTCCAAAGGTAAAGGGACCCTCACCATTAGGTCCAGTCGTGCCCAACTCTGGGGTTGTGGTGCTCATCTCGCTTTATTGGCCGAGGGAGCCGGCGTACAGCTTCCAAGTCATGTGGCCAGCATGACTAAGCCGCTTCTGGAAACCAGAGCAGCGCACGGAAACGCCGTTTACCTTCCCACCTGAGCAGTACCTATTTATCTACTTGCACTTTGACGTGCCTGTGAAATGCTAGGTTGGCAGGAGCTGGGACCGAACAACGGGAGCTCACCCCGTCACAGGGATTTGAACTGCTGACCTTCTGATTGGCAAGCCCTAGGCTCTGTGGTTTAGACCACAGCACCATCCGCGTCCTCTAATAAACAATGTACTCTACTATAAAATAAATAAGACAGTATTGTAAAGCTAAAGGGACCCCTGACCATTAGGTCCAGTCGTGACCAACTCTAGGGTTGCGGCACTCATCTCGCTTTACTGGCCGAGGGAGCCGGCGTACAGCTTCCAGGTCATGTGGCCAGCATGACTAAGCCACTTCTGGCGAACCAGAGCAGCGTACGGAAACGCCGTTTACCTTCCCGCCTGAGCAGTACCTATTTATCTACTTGCACTTTGACGTGCTTTCGAAACTGCTAGGTTGGAAGGAGCAGGGACTGAGCAACAGGAGCTCACCCCGTCGCGGGGATTTGAACCGCCAACCTTCTGATTGGCAAGTCCTAGGCTTTGTGGTTTAACCCACAGCGCCACCCGCGTCCCTGTTACTCCAAAGTGTATAGTTAAAAAGAGGGCTAGCAGAGGGCTAGCAAACTCGGCTCCCCTTGGAATATGATAAGAGGAGGGATATTCCTGATGATGTGTGGAAGAAAAAAGGGGGAAAGAGGAGGAGGAGGACATGGTGAGTGGAGTGGGGTTGGGTGGCAATGCTTCTAATTCTTCTACTTAGTGTATGTGTGGGGTTTGTGTCAGCATCACTTGATGAAGCTAGGCACCTACAGTGTGCAGCTCAAAGGCCCCAGTTCTGACTCTTTCCTTTCACTGATTGTTACACCTATTTCTCTACCAGTTTCAGCTTTATATGTCTAAACTACCTTCCTGGAATTGATCTCTGTTTGCTTCTCTGATTTACGATTTCATCATGTCCCTTACTCCAATGCTACAGTGCCATTAAGTGGCTGGAAAAGGTACAACTCTGCGTGGGCTGAGATGGTTGATTTTATTTGCAAATACCTGCACCAGCTCCTCTTCTGCATATTTAAGCCTGCTGAGTTCACATTCAGCTCCTTCCCTCAACTCTCTCAGCCGACACGCTTCCCGTTTTGCGTCGCTGATTTCATCCATCATCTTGCGCTCCAGGTTTTGCTTTTCCACAGCAACAGTCCGATTTTCCTCCTGTGCTTTTTCAAGCCTTCAAAGTAGACATTTTTTTCCCACAAGTTAATAGTGTTTGTTCAGTTCTGTTCATGCCTCAATTGATTGGACAAATAATTTAAGCTACTCTGTGGCATCGCCAAGCGACATGTCACTAAATCTCTCAATATGGGTCAAAAGAACACCAGAGGATTACCTGTCTCTCTCAACAAACCTAGCTATGTTTTCTGTCAAGTTGCGATGCTAGGGGTCAGGACCGCAATACCTCAAGGACCGCCTCTTTCCATATGAACCTTCCCAGACCCTGAGATCATCTTCTGAGGCCCTCCTTTGTCCAGAGGGTGGCAACATGAGGACAGGCCTTCTCTGCAGTGGCTCCCCATCTGTGGAAAATCTCCCAAGGGAAGTTTGCCTGGTGCCTTCATTATGCACCTTTAGGTTCCTTTTTATCCAGGCCTTTGGTTGATCCGGTTTACATCCTATGCCCTTTTTAAAAGGCGGCCCTTTTCAGATGGGGGGGTGTTATTGGGTTGTTGTTTTTATTCTGATTATATGTTGTGATCTTTTCTGCGAACCACCCTGAGACCTCCGGGTATAGAGCAATAAATAACAATAATAAGGCAAGGACATTCAAATTTGTGAAGAACATCAGAACTCATACATTAACAGGAATGCTGGTGTAGCTTAGTGGCTAAATGTAACGAGTAGTCTCCTCTTCATACATCACCTTAACCATGAATTCACTATGTGGAACAGGCAAAGTCCTGCAATATTTTCACACTAAATGGCCTTTCAAGGCTGTCTATTTTTTACGTACCTCTCTTGCAAATCGCACAGACTCTGTTCTGCCGTTTGAAGGCTTTCTAAATCTTTCATCATTTTTGTCATATGCTCTTTCGAAGTCTTGTTCTGAGTATATGCAAACCAGCAGCCCCCGACGCCAATCACTATAGAAATGGTGAGGATGAAATCTTTCATCCAGTTGTGAGGCGGTCCTGAAAAATGCAGTTGTACATGAGTTAATGAGATAGGTCATCTAACAAGATTGGGCTGATTTGGATACAATGCTAAACCAGGGTTTAGTGCTACACAAGCTGCAACAAGCCATGAGCCCATACGCTCGCCTCCAGCATAGCTCTATGAGTTCAGAAACTTCCACTTCCATTTTAGGTCGGCCAGTTTGTCAAAGTTTTTTTTTAAAAAAATTACAAACAGCAGTTAATCTTAAGTATGATTAGTGCTCAGCATAATTTTTTTCCCTCTCTCTCCTGGCAACCTGTCTGCACATGTGTCTTAAAGAAGAGTCACTGTAATCCTGAAAGGGTCAAACCAAGTTAAATTAAGCTGGCTTGTTTTCACTAATCATGCCTAAGATTAACTGCAGCAGCAGTAGAAAACACGTGGCGCTGAGAAAAAGGTTGATGAGCAGCGTTATTTGGTGCAGCCAGTGTTTTTTTCTGACGAAATATTCCAGAAAGGAGTACCAAAACTTTGCTTGGGCTGCCACTGCTGCCTGCTAGCCTTTGCCTGCCCTGGGGCTTACTTCAAAAAAACAAAAAAGTTCAAAGGGGTGGGGAGAAGCAATGAAGTTATCATCATATGCTTTGGCAGTGGCTGCCACTGCCTTCTTAAAAGGAGCAGGTGCCTCCTTCATCCCATGCTAGCTGGAGATATGGGGGAAGTAGCTGGGGATGTTCCTGCAAACTCAGGCTGCCACTGCCTGCCAGCCAGCCACAAGTACCTCTTTCACTCTATACTGGGTTTTTATTATTATTATCATTTATTTTTAAAAAAGGTTAGGGGGGAGCAGTGGTATCCTCACACACTCAGGCAGCTGTTGTCTGCCACCGATGTGGAACTGGTGGCAGGTGCTTCCTCTGCCCAAGGGAAGGCCTTTTTCTGAAGGAGGGGCTATGTGTGAGAGAGGAAGAGATGTATTTGTGGCATTTGGTGGGAGGGAGAGATATATATGTTGTCTGTGCGGAGAAAAGGAGAGAAAAGGAGGCAGGCATGTGAGGTCTCCTAGGGAGAGAGGTACATCTGGACAGAGAGGAAGAGATCTATGTGTGGCCTGTGTGAGAGAGAGGAGGGGGAGCTATGTGTGCATTTGTGGCGTGTGAGATGAAGAGAAGGAGTTGTATCTGTGAAGTGCATGTTTGTGAGTCGCATGTGTCTGTGCTCTGAATACATGCATGTGCTCGGTGTAAAAAAAAAAAAAGAGAGAGGTAAAGGTAAAGGACCCTTAGACGGTTAAGTCCAGTCAAAGGTCACTACGGGATTGCAGCGCTCATCTCGCTTTCAGGCCGAGGGAGCCAGCGTTTGTCCACAGACAGCTTTCCAGGTCACGTGGCCAGCATGACTAAACTGCTTCTGGTGTAACGTAACACCAGGACAGAAACCAGAGCACACGGAAATGCCGCTTACCTTCCCGCTGAAGTGGTCCCTATTTATCTACTTGCACAGGCGTGCTTTTGAACTGCTAGGTTGGCAGGAGCTGGGACAGAGCAATGGGAGATCACTCTGTTGCAGGGATTCAAACAGCTGACCTTCTGATTAGCAAGCCAAAGAGGCTCCGTTTTTTAGACCATAGCGCCACCCACTCCCCATGTGCTCTGTGTGCACATCAGAGGTAAGAGGGAATGCGGCTGGCCACCTTGGGTCAACCTTGTAGTGGGGAATGTTGCCTGTTGTTATTAGATAACATATCTCTCTCTCTCTCTCTCTCTCTCTCTCTCTCTCTCTCTCTCTCTCTCTCTCATATTTTCTTGGGGTTTGGGTTGGGTGTGGCATGGTGAGTGTGTAAAAGCAACATTGTGTGATTGTCACAAACAGGACTAGCAGAGCACTGCACTAACTTCCCATGGCAAGCATGAGGTGGAAGAAACGTCAAAGACCAATTCTTCCAATGTCCTTGGCACCAATCGCGATTTTTAATTCTTTTTAATAAATGTCATCCATAAAATGTCAAATTTCAATTGAAAAGTTGATAATAAAATACAAAATAAAAATGTGTAGCACAAATTCAATAGAGAAGGGGGAGGGACATAGAAAGAAGGGCTGGGTGGGATCTAGACATTTTTCAGTTTATCAAGGTATGAGTACCATTGTGGTGTTGTTGTTATTTTTATTAGGTATTTTGTGGTTTTAGATCTTGAATTTATTCTGTGTACTGCCCCGAGACCCCTAGGTATACGGCAGTATGTAAATTCAATAAATAATAATAATTTTTACACCCCCTCAAAAAAAAGGCTAATTCAGAATTTGACTGCCCCCTTGCCATTTCCTTTCACTTAAAAACAAGTGAAATGATAGTTTGCATCTACAGTTTGTCTGAAACAAGGCAGCTTCAAACCATGCAATGAAACTGGTTTGCTATCATTAGATGACTCATAGTTTAGGATTTAGATGTAATGCTAAATTGTGGCTCATCTAAAACAGAAGTGAAAGCTTCCTATACTCCTTAGGACTGCACAAGAGGATAAAATAGCACACAAATCCAAGACTTACCTAGGTTTATTCCTGTCTTGATCAACCATGGTTTATTTTTATACTCAAAACACACCGCTGAAGGATACCCACAATAGTATCATTGGACATATCCCTCAGAGGAATTAGCTAGCCTAAATATTAACGTAAATCACAGTTCAACAGAACAATTCTTTCTGCTAGCAGTTTAAAGGTGTGTACCTGGGGAGGAGGCAGAGAGAGGAAATAATACTAACGTGTGAGAGGTCCAAATAAGACAACATCCAAGGCCTTCAGCTGTAGTTTCTGCCGGTGGCTCCGATCAATTATTTTCAACTGAGAGATCATAAATGCGGCTTCATTAACTGCTATCCTGTACACAATAAAGCAAGGATTTTATGTTCCTTGTCCTGAAAGCAACTGTTAAGAGACACAACTAAAAATGCAGATTCTATTGTGTGCAGTAACTCAAAGTCACTGAGAAATAGATAATATGTTGTGTGGTTTATCAAATTTCATGTACAACACTAAACCAGAGATGGTAGATTTTAATGTACCAAACTAACATCAAGTTTGGCATTAACAGAATGTCTTTGTTTAAACTGATATAGCATGAAACTATACAGAACTGAATGACTTTGTCAGTTTAAGTGCAATAATGTACCATCAAAAAAGCAGATTTCTTAGGCTAACAATGTTTTAGATGTAAGAAATGTTTAATCTTAATGTTTAATATATTTCCCTAAGCATGCTCTGCACAGAGAGCCCGACACTGCAGGAGCACCCAAAAAAGTACAAAACTTATCAGGGCTGAAAAATTCACCTTGGCAATGTTGTTCCTTTGACGTTATTTTCTCTGAAAGTCTTCTCATACTGAGGAAGTTCAACAAATTCTACCAGCCACTGAAGAGTCTCCTCCTGCGTCCAGTTGTGAACTACAACACAAACACAAATACTATTTTACACTGGCTAGATTATCAAGAATTAAAGCAACCGTACAAATAAAAAAGCAATGGCAAGTTATTGGCAGGTTCGCCGTCTTCATCATGTGTTCATCCAAGTCAAGATTACAGAAAGATTATAAAGAA
The DNA here is from genome assembly GCF_951804945.1 of Podarcis cretensis. NCBI lineage: Eukaryota > Metazoa > Chordata > Lepidosauria > Squamata > Lacertidae > Podarcis > Podarcis cretensis. The sequence continues at coordinate 68,032,367 of NC_137178.1, forward strand.
GTAATTCTTAAAAATATTTCATTATTAAAAATTCCATGGCATGATTGAAAAAGAAAAGGTCTTGTGACCAATGAAGTGTACACAGAGTTCTTGATCCTATTATTCAACTCATACTGTGGAACAAAGCGGATGCAAACAGGTTGTGTACCCACATAAGGGAAGATCTCTACTTGAGTTTGGTAGAACATCATGTGGGTCCATGATATTTTGGTGACACAGAGAGCATGCTAGTTGGGAAATGAGAAAATTAAAGAAAGCAACATACAAAATCCTAAAATACTACTGATAATTAAAACTTTAAAATACAGTGCCATATAGACTGGTATCAATCTCAATTTCAACCGTGCTGCTCCTTAAATATAATAATAATAATAATAATAATAATAATAATAATAATAATAATAATAATATATTTTTATACCCCAGTCACTCTAGGTGGCTGCCAACAGAATATTAAAAACACGATAAAACATCAAACATAAAAAACTTCCCTAAACAGGGTCACCTTCAGGTGTCTTCTAAAAGTCAGATAGTTGTTTATTTCTTTGACATCTGATGGAAGGGCGTTCCACAGGGCGGGGGCCACTACCAAGAAAGCCCTCTGCCTGGTTTCCTGTAACCTCACTTCTCGCAGTGATGGAACCGCCAGAAGGCCCTTGGCGCTGGACCTCAGTGTATCCAAAATGAACAAAGAGGAGCAACCAGCAGGCTCAGAAGAACTCCAAAGTCTCAGAAGACGACACTTTGGAGTCCATTCACCTTCCCAGCCAAACCGAACACTGACTGAGCATGCTCAGTGGGTAAGGCGAGAGAGAAAAGGGCAATGGTACAGAGCGGCTCCACAGACAAAGCCTGCACAGAAGCATTCCACACTGCAACATTTTGCATCCGCTAATCGCCTACATAACAAAACTATTAAAATGCCCAGTGTTCACCCAGCTAAAGGGTTTATCTTTATCTTCACATGCAACGCTTATTAATGTGAAAGCTAGTGGCTTGGCTAGGATAAGGCTCTCTACGTTCAAGACCTTGCAGACAAGAAAGCACAATCGCTTAAATATAGAAGGAACCGTAACCTTGGCCTCAGCTGACAGCTTTAGGAATTGCATGATGCCATCACAACAAGCTAGTAACATTCTCACTGGAATACTAAGAGTGCTTTTAGCATGCCAAAGTGCTTCCTCCCACCCAGCGCAATCTATTCTTTTCTTTCTTTCAAAAAGAAGGGCATTCTTGTTTCATGATTCACGAACCGCCAGATGATAACAGTCCGCATGGCAGAGGAAACCAAAGTCAGCCTTAAAAATACCTAGGCTCAGAGCCATAGCTAGGTGATCTTGCACCCCCTAGGCATGGACAAATTAACTCTCCTTTCCACCTCTCCTCCACACACCCCCTTCCACCCATTCAATTCACCCTCTATTCAAAACCATTTCTTATGAGGCAATAATCAATATTTATGTTTATGGACATATTTTTAGCCGATTGGGGGGGCGCACTGGCTGCACACCTGCAGGGGGGGCACACCACCACCCCCTAGCTACGGCCCTGCCTAGGCTAATAAACGAGATCAGTTTACACTGTCTGGCGAAGACAAAGGATGAGAGGCACAGATGAAACTTCCTGGAGGGGAGAATTCCAGAACTGGGCTGCGGCCACAGAAAAGACACTTACATGCCCTGTCCAACTAAGTATCAATGCAGAGAAGGGGCATTCCTTCAGGTATCCCAGTCTGAAGCAATTTAGGGCATTATAAGCAATAATTAACACTTTGAATTGTGCTGAGAAACATACTGGTAACCAATGCAACTGTTCTAAAATGGGTAGAGCATGCTCCCACAAGCCATATTCTCGTAATGGACCAGCTAAGGCTTCTAGAAACACATCAGAGACAGTCTTATATAATTATTATCATCATCATCATCATCATCATCATCATCATCACCATCATACATACATGCATGCATACATACATACCCAGCCCATATGGCTGGGTTTCCCCAGCCACTCTGGGGGGCTCCCAATTGAACAACAGAAACAACAACAATAATAATAAAGTGATAAAGCATCAAACATTAAAACTTCCCTAAACAGGGCTGCCTTCAGATGTCTTCTAAAAGTCAGATGGTTGTTTATCTGTTCAACAGCTGATGGGAGGGTGTTCCACAGGGTGGGCGCCACGACCGAGAAGGCCCTCTGCCTGGTTTCCTGTACCCTCACTTCTCGCAGTGAGAGAACCACTAGAAGGCCCTCGGAGCTGGACCTCAGTGTCCGGTCTGAACAATGGGGAGGGGGGAGATGCTTCTTCAGGTATACCGGGCCAAGGTCATTTAGCGCTTTAAAGGTCAGCACCAACACTTTGAATTGTGCTCAGAAACATACTGGGAGCCAATGTAGGTCTTTCAGGACCAGCGCTATATGGTCTCTCCCAGTCACCAGTCTAGCTGCCGCATTCTGGATTAGTTGTAGTTTCCGGGTCACCTTCAAAGGTAGCCACACGTAGAACGTGTTGCGGTAGTCCAAGCGGGAGATAACCAGAGCATGTACCACTCTGGTGAGACAGTCTGTGGGCAGGTAGGGTCTCAGCCTGCGTACCAAATAGAGCTGGTGGACTGCCAACCTGGACACAGAATTGACCTGCGCCTTCATGGACAGCTGTGAGTCCAAAAGGACTCCCAGGCTGAGCACATGGTCTTTCGGGGCACAGTTACTCCATTCAGGACCAGGGAGTCCTCTACACCTGCCCGCTCCCTGTCCCCCATGTCACAGCAACCCTAATCTACTTGCTGATCCTGACCTTCTTAATCCAATGCATTACAATGTGTCACATGAAATTAAAAGTTTATACCATACCCTCGTCATCCTTTGAAATCCATTTCACCTCTCACTGTACTCCTCAAACATAATCTCTGGTCTACAGGCAACGGCCTGTTCAATGGCTTTGGTAGTTCCGAATCTTCCTAACTGCAGTCTTTGCTGCCCTAGACTAATGATTGCTTGCCTCCAAACTGTTCCTTCCAGACACTTTACTAAGCCTGTGTGACTTGGTTTTGTTTTAGACTTCAGGTTAGCAATACATAGTTCATGAACTGCTTTTAAATCTGACTTCTTCTTCTTGTATTATTATTATTATTATTATTATTATTATTATTATTATTATTTAGCTCCTGTAGGCTGGCAACTCCCGATTTAGATAAACTCCAAGTCTTGTTGCTTTCACTGTTAGAGTTCTGGGGAAAGTAAGGGTGCATGGAGTTCAAAGAAAATCCACTACGAATTAAAAGCATAAGTAGTGGCAGGCAACTTAGAGAAAGTCACAAAATGTCACAAAACAGGAGCTCATTATTTAGCTTAACAGTGAGGTTCTATTCACTGCAAAATTAATTTCCTGTGGAATCTGGTGGGAGATTTTGCAAGGATTAACATGTTGGTGTTGTTGAGATGCTAATCCCACTGCGGCTCATTTCCAGAACTCGCTTTACCAAAGTCAGAGAGTTGTCAGTGGGAACGAACGAACGAACACACACACACACACACCTTCCTATAGGAAGCCCCAAGCTGTATGCTTCCAGAGAAGATTTGGAACCTGTGGCCTACCCAAATGACACCAGAGACAATGCCTCGTCATAACACATATCAGATAAAAAATCTATAAAAGACCTAAAGCTTCAAAGCAAAACACAACTTGCCATAGGCACAAAGCGTGCCAAAGCAATGAAGCACACTATCACATCTTGGTTATTTTGGACAGGTCTTGCCTGCAAGCTAGCATTGCACCAAACATACCACTAATCAGCAACCAAGTAGATAACATTTTTTCAAGCTGCACCTCCTTCCTGGGAATATGATTTCTGCTAGTTGGGGATCATGCACCAAATGTGATCACAGAATTTTGCCACGCTTGCCAGAAGGAGCAGAAATGTAATCTCTTATGTAAAGTATCTTATTTGTGTGTGTAAAGCATATTGTTTGAGAGTTGCACTCCCGACTAGGGAGATTCAGATAACCAAAGTTTTATTATTCAAAACATTATTATCAACACAGCAGAGGTCTGAACAGACTACTACATTCACTCAAAGCTGTAATACACAGTGGTTTGCTGTTTTAAGGAAAAAGACGGCGCTGGCAATCACCATGAAGTTGTTACAGTATCACACTTTTAACATTTGGGGGAAAGGTGCTGGTACTTGAGTACTTTGAGTACCCCAGGAAAAAAGCACTGTTAATATAGTATAATCTCCCCAGTTCCTCACCCCCCCTCTCCTTTTCCAGAGTGCCACTTGGTTTCTTTGAAAGAGGCTCTAACACATATTAATAATCAGCAACAAGAACATTTATGTTAGGCTAATTACATTTCACATGAAGCAGGCTTTAATTTAATTTTTTTTTTAAAAAAAAAAAAAACCTTATAAGTATCATTGTCTTCCTTTAGTATCACTGCGCTCCACTTTTCTAAGTTTGCAGTTTATACCTGAAACTTCACATCTAAAGCAATTCCAAGAACCCCAGATTTACTGTGAAACTCAAAATAGGAAAGAAACTCAAAATAGGAACAGCAAGCTTAAGACCTCTCCCCCCAATTTAATAGCTGTGTGCAGAAAAGCAATCACGGTTACTAGCTATACTGAATAAATAACAGCTATTTACAGTTAGCAGTAATTTAAGAGAAACTTAAATTTGCCTCGGGCAGTTCTCCTTTCAGCATTAGTAAAGGGGCCAAGTTGTCCATCTCTGCTCAAACTGGTGCCAAGATGTTACATAATGAAACAACAGTGACGTTTACACTAAACTCACATTCAACCAACAATTTAACATTGCAAGCATGCGCTTCCAAGAAAGGGGATCTGGAACTCCTGCATTGGCTTATTTGAAAAGCAGTATTTAATGTCTGGTTGAAATATAAAGACTTATTGGAAAACAAGACCCCAAGGTGGTTATCACCAATGGAGGCTAAGGCCGTGAAAAAACTCAATATGGAGGCCAAATGGCCGAAATATTGGGAAATAATAGAAAAAGATGGAGATAACTGGAGGTTGCAGAGTATGGACAAAATAAAAGATAAAGTGCGAGATTGGCTACATTATGCTCAGATTAAAGAAGTTTTTAAGTTGGATAAAAAGGTAGGATTCCAGGTGGAAAAATCAAAGTTAGAAACTGAACTGTTAGAACCCAGCTCTAAGATACTTTCAAGAATGTATAATTTGCTGTTAAAATGGAATACACAGGATGAAACGGTCAAATCAGCCATGATAAAATGGGCACAGGACATAGGGTACAACATCATGTTTGCTGACTGGGAAAAGTTATGGACCACAGGTTTGAGATTTACGGCATGTAATGCCTTGAAAGAAAACATTATGAAAATGATATACAGGTGGTACATGACCCCAGTCAAGCTTGCAAAGATATACCATGTGTCTGATAATAAATGTTGGAAGTGTAAAGAAGCGGAAGGAACATTCTTTCACCTCTGGTGGACTTGCCCTAGAGTGAAGGTTTTCTGGGAAATGATTTATAATGAACTGAAAAAGGTATTTAAGTATACCTTCTTTAAGAAACCAGAGGCCTTTCTCTTGGGCATTGTTGGTCAGAGTGTGCAAAAGAAGGATCGAACCTTTTTTATGTACGCTACAACAGCAGCAAGGATACTCATCGCTAAAAGCTGGAAAACTCAAGAATTACCCACACTGGAAGAATGGCAGATGCAACTGATAGACTATATGGAACTGGCGGAGATGACGGGCAGAATCCGAGACCTGGGAGAAGAACTGGTGGAGGAAGACTGGAAGAAATTCAAGGACTATCTACAAAAATATTGTAAATTGTATGATTGTTAAGAAAGATGTAAGATTAGCAAAAACATGGCTTCAACAAACTAGTTATAAAGAATATAAATTTAAATTCAATTGGAAGATGAAAAGATAAATTTGGGATAAGTAATATTTTATGATTAAGCTTCAATAAGAGTATGTTAAACCCCAAAATTTGAGACATTAAATATTGGAAAATTATATTATATGAATTAAATCAAGTTAATAATTTGCTGGTAAAATTTATGTTTAGAAAGCAGGAACAAGAGATGTGAGGAAGTCCAAAGTTGAGAATGAAATGTGGATAATGGAAAATATTATGTTATTATGTATGTTTTTTATTGGTTATACAAAATTTAATAAATATTATTATAAAAAAAATGAAAAGGAATTTGAGGTTACATATGTTGGTTTCTGCTCTCTTTCACTGTGCAGCGAAGTGCTTGTCACGAGACAGGTGTTTACATTCCACAGTCAGTTGCTGTTGGGTTTCTCACGGGAAAGGAGACTGGATGTGACGTACACTGGTTTCCTGTTTTTCACTGTGTTCTCTCCGTGCTTTAGAGGAGAGAGGATGCTTTCTCTGCTCCGGCAGAGGCAAGATGTTTTTCTGTAATCTACCAGCTTTGAAGTGTAAATAAAGTAATATAGAGTATGTGGCACGTACTCCTCATCATTCCGCTGTGCACGGGCTACTGCAATATCAACAACATATTGCATCCCCAGTAGTGCTTGGCTTGCATTCATTTCCACTGTCTAGCTATTCAAAACCCGTGGCTGCCAATAATGAAGAATGTGCAATGCAACCATAACATTTCTAGATGGTATGCAACTTGTTCCCATCTGCTGTGCACATCTGCTGTGCACAGAGCCTTAGAAACATTATTTGAAGATGGTCACATGCTACCCACGCCACATTTGTGTTGGTCTGTTTCTCCACTATTAGCGCTGTTCTTTGCACATATGCAATTTCAACTGAATGAATTACTGTGCCAGAAGGCTAACTTCCAAGTCATGCAGATTAACCACTCAATAGCAGAGCATTTTCTCACTACCTGAGGCACCTGACAACTTGTTAAAGGTAAAGGTAAAGGACCCCTGGAGGGTTAAGTCCAGTCAAAGGCCACTATGGGGCAGCAGCGCTCATCTCGCTTTCAGGCCAAGGGAGCCAGTGTTTGTCCACAGACAGCCTCTTTCATTGTAAAGTCTGTAGAAAAAACTGCAACCTCAAATTACCATTCTGCTACATAGCTCAGCAGATATTGGACAAGTCTCCTTCAGCCTAACTCAGAATTGTTGCACTGCTAAAATGCTGGGAAGAAAATCAAGAAGGTGCCAGCAACAGGGGAAAGGAAGAAAGGGTACATCCAGGTGCACAATATTTTTTCATTTTTAACTGAGCCCAACACATTCTGAACAAAGTTATTCCTCGGGGACACTTTTGAACTATAGATTTCAGTCTGGCACCTGTACACTGAGGCAACTTATTTTTTCCTTGGGCACCTGGAGATCATCCTTTCTTTCTGTTTCTTGCACAAAAGACAGGACACAAATATAGCACATAAAACACAGCTGTAATTATTGAAGAATGACCAGAACAGCTAAATGCTTTAACAAGATAAACAGCTTTCGATACCATCAACCATGGTATCCTTCTGGAGGGCTGTCCGAACTAGGAGTGGGTGGCACTGCTTTGTGGTGGTTCCAGTCCTACTTGGATGGTTGTTCCCAGAGGGCGTTGTTTAGGGAGTGCCCTGTGAAGCCTTCAATGTGGGGTCCGCAGGGCTTGATACTATCCCCTATGTTGGTCAACATCTATATGAAACTGCTGGGTGGTTTGGAGTACTTGTCAGCAGTATGCTGATGATACCCAGCTCTATTTCTCCTTTACATCTGCAGGTGAGGCAGTGGAAGTGCTGGACCAGTGTCTTGCCTCAATAATGGACTGGATGAGAGCCAACAAACTGAAACTCAATCCAGATAAGATAAAGGTTCTGTTAGTGGGTGGTTCCCTAGACCAGATGGGTGGGAGATCGCCTGCTCTTGATGGGGTTACACTTCCTCTGAAGGAGCAGGTTTGTAGCTTGAAGGTACTCCTGGATCCTTGGTGTCACTCAAGGCTCAGGTGGCCTCGGTGGCCCAGTGCGCCTTCCATCAACTTCAGCTGGTGGTCCAGCTATACCCCTATCTGGACAGGATAAGCCTAACTACTGTTGTCTATGCTCTGATAACCTCAAGGTTAGATTACTGCAATGTGTATGTAGGGCTGCCTCTGAAACGGTTCAGAAACTTCAGCTGGTGCAGAATTGAGTGGCCAGGTTGCTCACTGGAACAAGACGGTCTGAGCACATTACACCGATCCTGGTCTGACTGCACTGGCTACTTTAACCAGGTCTTTGGTTGACTGACATCCTATGTCCTTTTAAAATTTTTAAATGTGTTAATGGGTTGTTTTTGTTTTGATTATGTATTTTGTGGTTTTATATTCTGATTTTATCTTGTGAACCATCCTGAGACCTACGGATATAGGGCAGTATATAAATTTTAATCACCATCATCATCATCTTATGAACAATCTGCAATGGAATGGTCTCACAATTTCATTATTTTTTAAAAAAGAATCTTAAATTGATGCCTTGGCATAACCTAATCAGACACCTCATGATGAAGTATTTCTGGGTAGGGCTTACTTTGGTGCTTAATCGGCCATGATCAGTACTATTTATGGCCTGTGACTCTGACACACAAATACCTTTCAAGCAAGCTCAAGGAAGTTGATGTTATTGACACCATCCTTTACACGAGCATCTTAAATCCATTTAATTCCATGCCAATAACTTGCTTAACCTGCAGCAGTTAACCAAATGGTTGGGAAAGCAAAGCAAGCCACAATTTTAATTAAAACAAAATACCAAATTAAAGTTGCCATTAAGGACAAACATACATTACAGGGCAAGAGAGTTAAAAATTATGTTTTCTTTTCCACCATCCTATTTTTGCATGGCCTAAAGCAAAATGCAGACCTGTTTTGCAAACTAGAATATTGAATTTATGCAAATATAGCTGTCCAATTAGATTCATAATAGAAGGCTGACATGCTTTTAGCACCGCAGGGGAACTTGTTTACAGCTCCAGTTTGCAGATTAATACCTGAAAGTTAAACCAGAGGTTAATTAAGTCCATCTGGTTGCAAATGACTTTGGAATGTTCAAGGAACAAGAAGATCTCATTTAGAAAACCAAAGTAAATAAAATAAAATAATAAGCAATAAAACTGTTTGTTTACAACGTGGTAGAGATGTACTATCCATCATATTCATGGTACACCAATTACAATAATTTCTACAATTTACCATGGATTATCTAGTGGGGGACTTGTGTGAGACAAAACCTAATGATTAGTCTCAGGGGGGAAATATTCAAACAAGCAAGAAAAGTTTTATTAAACAAAAAAAGTTTATGAAACAAAGTCAGTCAGGAAATGCATTCTTTCAGGTAGAAGACTTGAGGAAATGGAACAACACCAACTTCACCCTCTAAGACAAAATAGGTAAAGGTAAAGGGACCCCTGACCATTAGGTCCAGTCGTGACCGACTCTGGGGTTGCGGCGCTCATCTCACTTTATTGGCCAAGGGAGCCGGCGTACAGCTTCCGGGTCATGTGGCCAGCATGACTAAGCCACTTCTGGTGAACCAGAACAGTGCACGGAAATGCCGTTTACCTTCCCGCCAGAGCGGTACCTGTTTATCTACTTGCACTTGGACGTGCTTTCGAACTGCTAGGTTGGCAGGAGCAGGGACCGAGCAACAGGAGCTCATCCCGTTGCGGGGATTCGAACCGCTGACCTTCTAATCGGCAAGTCCTAGGCTCTGTGGTTTAACCCACAGCGCCACCCATGTCCCTGCATAAGACAAAATGGTTATGACCAAAATGCTCACCCTCCCAAAATTAACCTATCTATTCAAAACTCTTCCAATCTGGATTCCCCCAACCCAACTCCACAAATGGCAGAAAAAATTACACTTGTTTATCACACAAAAATCCAAGAATAAACCCCAAATACCTACACCTCCCGTCCTCAGTTGGAGGGTGGGGAATTCCCAATATAGAACTATACTACATTGTCAACCAAGTGCACCACATAATCCCATACATTTTAGAAGACCAGACAAAACACTGGGCACACTTGGAGAGAGACATCGTCAGAAATACCTCCACCACAGCATACCCATTCTTCCCAAACAACGTAAGGAAAATCCCCACACTAAACAGGTTTGCACAAACCATACTTAAAGCATGGCAGGAAGAAGCAGGTAAACTGTCTCCAACGCCATCTCCACTAATTCCCCTGGTTCACCACCCATTATTCCACCATGCAGCACAAAACTCCCAGATAAAAACTTGGCAAGCCAAGGCTCATACCACCTAGCAGACCTTTACAAAAATAACAAACCCACATCGACACAAGAAATACAAGAAAAACTAGGGGATACCCAAATGCCCTGGCTAACACACCACCAATTACATGACTTCTTAAACAATCCAGTAGTAAAATCAGCAGCAACTAGGCCCTTGACAACCTTCGAAAAGCTCCTCCTAACACGGCAAGGGGATAGTATCCACGATATTCAAAATAGTGCTCCAAAATGCCACAAACCCCCTCGATGTAATAAAAATACAATGGGAGGAAAACATAGGCTATGAGATTAACCCCACCCAATGGACTAGAATGTGGTCTAAACTTCCCTTTAAATCCATCTCAGATAAAAGAAAAGAACTCACCCCGAAACTCATTTATATATCATGGAAAGTAGCACTGATACACCCAGGAGCCTCACCAAAATGCTGGAGAGGCAGCATCTCCACAGGCACATTTCTCCAAATGTGGTGGGAATGTCCAAAATCCAACTCTTCTGGACATCAGCCATACAAGAAATATGCAAAATAACTAAGCAAGTATTAGGACATCTTCCAAGATAATAATGCGCACTCACATCACAACGAGCGCATAACCCACCTACTCTCAGCAACCAGAAGCATCATAGCCAGGCATTGGAGAGACATGTCAGGAGTAAACATGGACCAATAGAAAAGCCTTAATAGAAAAACCAGCCAATAAACTGAAACTGACATGGGGACAAATAGAAGAAGACACCTTTATCACATACATAGTCCAACAAGAAAACAAGAAAAATCTGTTCACAGCTACAAATCAATCTGGCTAACCTGATCCAAATATGTACACACATAAACAAATCTCACGACAGCCAACCACTCCCTAGACCACCCTCAACCTCTCTTACCACCAAGGAAATACAACAAGCAAATAGCAAGAGAACCCATACAAGTGACACTGACACAAAACCCCACACATGCACTCAGGAGAAGAATAGAAGCACCCCACTCACCATTTCCCCTTCCCCCTCTTTTCTTCCCAACCTAATATTGCATGCAACACTAATGTTTCACGACAAATGAAACTGATCTGTAGAAAACACAACTTGAAAAAAGAGACAGTGCATGTATTTATATATATTTTTAATAAAAATATATAAACAAACAAACAGCAATACAGGGAATGACCAATTGACGCAAAATCACACGCACTCACACAGCGCCGAACCTGTAAATGACCTAAAACATGGCTAAAGGGGTGAAACAGGGGAGGGGCAGAACACTTTACACGAGGTCTGAAATGTAACCCCTGTGCAAAACAAGGATTGCCTGTAAGAAAAACTTCCTTAACTAAGCATAATAGGGGTCTGATGTTCAAAGACTCAAAATCCTACTTAAATAAAATAGTGCAAAACCATCCTTAAAAAAAAAACCCAAAGCAACAAAAACAATACACAGCAAAATGTACTACACAATGTGCTAAATCTTTACACGAATTTCTACAAGTAGGCACACAACAAACCACAACTCTTAACATCACCACCTTTTAAGCAGTAGAGCAGAGTTGCTGATGAGAGCGGATATAGCATAATGACTAAGAATGAACTGTGAACCAAAGTATTCCAAGACTGAAATCTAGCATCATTTTTGATCTCATTATGTACGAAGATTTTATTTAGCCTTTCGTCTGCAATACGGGAACAGCAACACTGTCGTACCTTGCACAGTTGTTGTAAGGATTCCCAAAGAGCTTTACACATTACAACCTGCTATATAAATGCTATCTGTTGTTGTTTTTTATTGCTCCACAGACCACATTGACTCAGCTCCTTGTTAGCTCTGGCTTGTCTCTAAAACCAGACCTTTCTGCAACCTCCTGCTGACTCCAAATTGCCTTGAATACCCTGCTATGACAAGCTGCCAACAACTGAGCTCATGACCTTTGCCTGCAGGTCCCTTCTCCCCACGGCTTCCAGTCCTAGGTCAAGACAGTAATTAAATATGGTCTGTTGTGTTCACTAATGAGAGCAGTAAAGACTGCAGAAAAGGGACCAGTACAGCTTTCAGTATCTTACCTTCAGATGTTTTCCAGCGTTTCCACAGATCTTCAACGGTGATGTGTTTGTCTTCCCGGTGTAGATGGTTGTGCTTATTAGAAGCGTCTTTATATTTCATATCTTCTCTGATAAACTGGAAAAGAATGAAAGTTAGGTCAGAGAGTTCTTGCAGCTAAGACACTAACAGTGGTGGGTTAGGTAAAGGTAAAGGTACCCCTGCCCATACGGGCCAGTCTTGACAGACTCTAGGGTTGTGCGCCCATCTCACTTAAGAGGCCAGGGGCCAGCGCTGTCCGGAGACATTTCCGGGTCACGTGGCCAGCGTGACATCGCTGCTCTGGCGAGCCAGAGCCGCACACGGAAACGCCGTTTACCTTCCCGCTGGTAAGCGGTCCCTATTTATCTACTTGCACCCGGAGGTGCTTTCGAACTGCTAGGTTGGCAGGCGCTGGGACCGAGCAGCGGGATCGCACCCCGCCGCAGGGATTCGAACCGCCGACCTTTCAATCGGCAAGTCCTAGGCGCTGAGGCTTTAACCCACAGCGCCACCTGCGTCCCTAGCAGGTTACAAACCCCCAAATTGGTGGTACTTAAAAAGATCCTCTCAGTACTTCATCACCAGTTTCCCCTTACTTCCATTCACAATTCTCAATCCTTCATTTGTCATTAGATGGTCACTGTAATTCAGAGAACGCAATGGTTTCAGTACAGTTCAATACAGTTCAGGCAGAATATTCACATCTCTGCTCCTGAAAAATGTGGAGCGACTTGCATTGCACTAGCACTGTAGAATTAAGTGCTTTTGAAATGTTGTTTTTAAAAATAGTAATAGAATCAAACTCCTTCCTCATTGCTTTATGGTCATACCGTTATGGTCTCACACAGGTTCAACCTTTGATCATAACTGTTAAAGGTAAAGGTACCCCTGCCTGTACAAGCCAGTCTTGACAGACTCTAGGGTTGTGCGCTCATCTCTATAGGCTGGGAGCCAGCGCTGTCCACAGACACTTCCGGGTCACGTGGCCAGCATGACAAGCTTCATCTGGCGAGCCAGCGCAGCACACGGAACGCCATTTACCTTCCCGCTGGTAAGCGGTCCCTATTTATCTACTTGCACCCGGGGGTGCTTTCGAACTGCTAGGTTGGCAGGCGCTGGGACCGAACGACGGGAGCGCACCCCGCCACGGGGATTCGAATCACCGACCATGCGATCGGCAAGTCCTAGGCGCTGAGGTTTTACCCACAGCGCCACCCGCGTCCCTATCATAACTGTTGCTTCAACCAAATTATTATACAGCTTATCCTAGTATTTTTATTGCTTGGTATTTGAAAATAAAACAATTCCTTCCAGTAGCACCTTAGAGACCAACTAAGTGTTATTGGTATGAGCTTTCGTGTGCAAGCACACTTCTTCAGTAACTTGGTATTTCAAGTTACTTTTAAATGCTGATTTGCATTACCCAACTGATCCAGGCTAGAGTTTCAAACTGAAAATGAAAAGGGCCTCCCATATGAATGCTTCTTATTCTGGGAACCGCCCTGAGACCTCCGGGTATGGGGCAGTATAGAAATTCAGTTAATAATAATAATAACAACAACAACAATAATAATAATAATACAGCAATGCACTAGATTATGTTTATATAAACCCTTAAATTGGGCTTTTTTTGCTTTGGTACTGGACTCAATCCTCAATATTCTCTGGTTGGCCTCTGTTATTTTCTCCGACCGATGGAGAACCTACAAAGGACTCTACAAGGGCTCTTGTGTCCCCCATAAGGGAATATTACACAGGGAACCAGGCAGAGGGTCTGCTCGGTAGTGGCACCCACCCTGTGGAACGCCCTCCCACCAGATGGCAAAGAGAAAAACAACTACCAGACTTTTAGAAGACATCTGAAGGCAGCCCCGTTTAGGGAAGTTTTTAATGTTTAATAGACTATTGTATTTTTATATTACGTTGGAAGCCGCCCAGAGTGGCTGGGGATTTTTATTATTATTATTATCATCATCATCATCATCATCATCATCATCATGTGTGTGCAAGCACAGTACAGGAAGTTACTGACAGCACAAATTTGAAACCAGAGAGGGACCTAGAAGGATGTGGGCTGACCCTGAAAGTGGGAGGGGGGCTGCATTAATAACATTGATCCCCAACCCCTTGTGGAAGCTGTGCTGCTCTCCTTTGCCTCTGAAAGGAGGATGCAACTGTCCCTGGTACAGGGGAGAAGGAGCTGTTATTTCGCCCTAGGGCTCCTTCATGCTAGATCTGGGATCTAGTGGGCTGCCTTTAAAAGTATGGGAAGCTGCGGGGGTGCAGCACTGTCAGAGGAGTACATTTAGAAGGGCTTGCTACTTTGGCAAGTCGCTTTGGCAAACAGAGAGGCTGCAAGGAAAGGCTGCTGCTGCAGCAGCATTTGAGACACTGAAGGAAAGGTCTTTGGCTGCATGAAAGAAGAGAGTTTGAAACCTGTTTAAGTAAACACATAAAACCTGTCAGGGATGTGGAGACTGCCTAAAACAAAGGATTACAGTTCTGTTGAAACGGAAGCATTAAGTAAAGCTTACCAACTGAGATTGTGATGTAGATATGGACTTTTAACTCTTTAAGTAGCCTTGACCTTGATAGAAATAAGATTACTATTTGACAGCTTATTTGGGAAACATATTTGACATTACTCCTTGCAAGCATTACTCCTGTGCAACCGAACTTCTGTTTTTTCCCAGGCCAAAACTGTACAGTGTACACCGATAAAATTGTCACTGAACACAGGAACTATCAAACTGAATCAATTAAACTAAACATATCTAAATGAACTTGAGAGACTTTATAAGCATTTTGGGCATGCACTGGCTGTGACTGAACAAGCTAGTTAGAAATTTCATCACCTTGGACTACACAGAGTGAGTTTTGAACTTACTTAAAACACATTTGACTGACTTAAATTGAAAGAAACATTAGTGACCAGATTTGGCAAAGAAACAGACCATCTTGATTTCTTAGATTTTAAAGAAATGGATGAATATCCTCTATGAGTTATTTGATTTACATATATGGATAGTATTCATTATACTCTATCGAATGAACTGATTTTAAAAAGATATATATGATTTCAGCTAAGAATGAATGAATATAACCTTATATAGAAGTGTAAGGTAAAGATAAAGGGTAAAGGACCCCTGAAGGGTTAAGTCCAGTCAAAGGAGACTATGGGGTTACAGCGCTCGAGGGAGCCAACGTTTGCCCACAGACAGCTTTCCGGGTCATGTTGCCAGGATGACTTAGCCGTTTCTGGCGCAACGGGACACTGTGACGGAAACCAGAGCGCACGGAAAGCCCGCTTACCTTCCCGCTGAAGCGGTACCTTTTTATCTCCTTGCACAGGTGTGCTTTTGAACTGCTAGGTTGGCAGGAGCTGGGACAGAGCAATGGGAGCCCACCCTGTCAGGTAGATTCCAACCACTGAGCTTCTGATTGGCAAGCCCAAGAGGCTCAGTGGTTTAGACCACAGCGCCACCTGCGTCCTTATAGAAGCGTATTGGGTGTTAGGGGAGAGGGTAGTACCTCTGGTGAGGAACACACCATGCTCCTTCTGGAGCAGTCCCCACCCGGCACTAAACTCTCATCTGTGGCTCCTAGAAACTGTCAGCATATCAGCATATCACAGCCACACCCTGGGAAACTACTTTGACTGCAGCCTCGGCAGGCCGCCCGTTGAGCCCATCAGAAGGCGTGCAGGGTTCCATCGGGCCTCCTCCCACCGTCTGACATCACAAATGCTGCACACATGATGTTGTGCACACACTTGCACACGTGATGTCACATGCACACACATCTCTCTCCCCCCACCCCCATGTTGAATGGAAGCCGGCACACCTCGGCATGGGAAACATTATATTCTTCCTGCCTCTAGTATTTTTTATTGGAACCTCTGGAGGCTTGCATTCTTCTAAAATCTAAAGTTGCCAGTAAGTCTCACGAGAACAAGAATAGACTTGCAAAGTATGTATCAATTTTAGCAGTGCAGCTAATGTGCTCCAAATATTACAGGGGGGGGGGTCATCTCTAGCTTCTGAACAAGCAACATACATGCTGCCATTATAACTGGATAATCATTTCCTAACTGAACTTTTTAAGGCAGGAATACAAAGCAAGTTTTTTAAAATGCTAGGGAGAAAAACGTGAACCCCAAGTTACACCAGAAAATTCTGGAGATCCAAATCACATCATTTTCAAAACTGGTTTGGTACTTTAGCAAGATTCAACTCTTTGGAAGTGGAAAACTAGTAATAGGAACAGGTTGATACCTCCCTGTGATTTTAAAAAACAACTATCTGCAGAGAGCTCTTTTTTTAAAAAAAATGGGAATGTTTAAAAGCTAATTCTCCCATCCACAGTCTAAAATGGTAGAGTCCCTCTACCACCTCACCTTGCTCATAGGTAGAGCCAAATTCAGGTTTTTTTCCAAGGAACCTCAAGGACATAAGTTTAGAAACTTATGTATATTAGAGTAGCAAGGAAATATACAGATAGCTTCCCTATTTTTGCATGCCCAGACTGGTAGCAAAGATCAGACACTCTCTAGTTTTAAAGATGTAATGGGGAAAGAACCTGATCTTTGCTACCAATTTGAACGGTGTTAGAATACAACCTCCATAACTGAGCCAGTGGAAATAGTCTCTGATGTGATGTTGAGCAGCCTTTCACAATAAGTGTGGGGAAAATATCCAAATGCTTTTGCTCTGTATTAGGAAACACAATGAATGCAGCCAAACATTCACAATACTCACAGTCATTCAACCACAAAAAAAGGATTGGGGAAGTTGGATTTTCTGAAAACAAGGCTCATCACTTCTAGCATAAACAACCATCAAGGACACTTCCTTTTACGTAAAATGTTCTTACTTTCATTTGGCAAGCCTGGTCTTGTTCTAGCAAGTAGTCTTTGTGAAAAGAAAAGAAATGGTATCCTCAAAAGCCCCCAAATTCAAAATGCAAACCAAAGTGTTCAATGCTGCTTGGAAATATTTGGGATCACACTCCTAAAATGGAATGTTGACATATTGATACCAACATCTACAAATTCTTGCTCTAGCAAATTTAGTTGCTGCAAAAGAAAAGCACCTTTTGGGATCGTAGTCCCAAGGCATAAAAAAAACAGCCTACTTGCAAGTCAGCAATAACAGCAACCATTTATTAAAATGGGCTTTCCAAGAGACAATGAGATAATTCCAATCGTCAGTTAAAACACATCAAGCTGAATGTAGAATGCCTCACAATTGTAACCAGCCTGCAAATGAAGCTTAGCCCCGCTTTTTAAATTGTAAAATCCTCAATATTTGTGAAATACAGTTTCTCATTAGCACATTAAGTTGCTTTGGCTTTAAGTCCAGGAACATTTCCAATGGTCCTAGAACGCAATACCAAAGGCAGTCCTACTACTTTTCTTAGGAGGCTCTAAGAATGGCAAAATCCACAGGGAATTAATTTTTTTTTAAAAAAAGATGCATATTCCACCATACAATCAGCAGTCTCCAAGAAGCTTTTACATAAGACTAACACAAGTACAGCACAAGTACAAAATAAATCAAGCTCCAAACCGCATCAACCTAAAAAGTAGTTTATAGAATTCATTAACAGCATAGTTATTTTATGCCACTCTAAGCCTTGAATAACAGAACAGTTTTCATCTACTGCCCGAAGGATAACAGAGCGGGTGGCAGGCAAGTTCACACAGATGGCTTTCCTAACATCTCTGATGCAATTTCCTGTTGATATGGCAGGTGGTCCAGGTCAATCTGTAGAATGCTTAAGTGATTCAGTCTGCAGAAACAATCACATTTAAATTCCCCTTTCCACTGGACAGTGTTCATTCCGCTCGTTGGCATTCCTATCCATGAAACAATTGGATTGATGGCTTTGCTGCAAATGGAAAACTCAGAACAACTGCCTGAACGCAAGCTAGAGTTCATTTTAGAGCCTACTCTGTGGAGGTAAACGCACCAAAGAATGCACAAGGACTTCCAGGGGACTAGTTTTGAAAGCAGGCGCCCTACAGACTTGAGTGGATCAAATAGAACCCTCAACACACCACCACAAATTCTGTTCAAAACCCCTTTCTACAGGTAACACTGCTTGCCTCAGATACAACGTGTTCAAAGAGCTGTAGCCTACAACCCTGAAGTTTGGATCTAGACAACCGCAACAACTCCTGTGTTGCAATTCTCTCCTTCTGGGCCACAGTACTTGTGAGGCACAAATATTGTCTTTTTAAGATGACAGGTTAAGGGATATATCCACCTAAGTGCTACTCAGAGTAGACGAAAAAAGAACTTGTTAGTCATGCCCATTAATATTAATTAATATCATAGAATCATAGAATTGGAAGAGACCACAAGGGCCATCGAGTCCAACCCCCTGCCAAGCAGGAAACACCATCAGAGCACTCCTGACATATGGTTGTCAAGCCTCTGCTTAAAGACCTCCAAAGAAGGAGACTCCACCACACTCTTTGGCAGCAAATTCCACTGTCGAACAGCTCTTACTTCAGGAAGTTCTTCCTAATGTTTAGGTGGAATCTTCTTTCTTGTAGTTTGGATCCATTGCTCCGTGTCCGCTTCTCTGGAGCAGCAGAAAACAACCTTTCTCCCTCCTCTATATGACATCCTTTTATATATTTGAACATGGCTATCATATCACCCCTTAACCTCCTCTTCTCCAGGCTAAACATGCCCAGCTCCCTTAGCCGTTCCTCATAAGGCATCGTTTCCAGGCCTTTGACCATTTTGGTTGCCCTCCTCTGGACACGTTCCAGTTTGTCAGTGTCCTTCTTGAACTGTGGTGCCCAGAACTGGACACAGTACTCCAGGTGAGGTCTGACCAGAGCAGAATACAGTGGCACTATTACTTCCCTTGATCTAGATGCTATACTCCTATTGATGCAGCCCAGAATTGCATTGGCTTTTTTAGCTGCCGCGTCACACTGTTGGCTCATGTCAAGTTTGTGGTCAACCAAGACTCCTAGATCCTTTTCACATGTACTGCTCTGAAGCCAGGTGTCACCCATCTTGTATTTGTGCCTCTTATTTTTTTTGCCCAAGTGCAATACTTTACATTTCTCCCTGTTAAAATTCATCTTGTTTGTTTTGGCCCAGTTCTCTAATCTGTCAAGGTCGTTTTGAAGTGTGATCCTGTCCTCCGGGGTGTTAGCCACCCCTCCCAGTTTGGTGTCATCTGCAAATTTGATCAGGATGCCCTTGAGTCCATCATCCAAGTCGTTGATAAAGATGTTGAATAAGACCGGCCCAAGACAGAACCCTGTGGCACCCCACTAGTCACTCTTCTCCAGGATGAAGAGGAACCATTGAGGAGCACCCTTTGGGTTCGGTCAGTCAGCCAGTTACAAATCCACTGAGTGGTGGCATAGTCAAGACCGCATTTTACCAGCTTCTTTACAAGAATATCATGGGGCACCTTGTCAAATGCCTTGCTGAAATCAAGGTAGGCTAGAAGCATCGAGTTGTAGAGTTGGAAGGGAACACGAGGGTCATCTCGTCCAACCCCCAGCAATGCAGGAATCTTTGCCCCCAACGAGAGGCTTGTCAATATGTCTACTCTGAGTAGGACTAGCATTGCCTATAACCCTAAGACTTTTCATTTTAAATAATTATTTACAATTTTCAGCTTTTATTATTAATAATTAATAAACACAATTTACCATTTTTTTCCCCATCTATAAGACACCCCTATGTATGACGCTCCCTATTTTAGAGGGCTCAGATTTAAGAAAATGTGGGGAATGTGGGAAAATGTGTATAAGACGCCCCCTAATTGCTGACATTACTTTTTAGGAAAAAACCCTAAGTCTTATACATGGAAAAATACAGTAAGTGGCATACACAGATTAAAATCAAGACATTCTCCATCTGCGGAGAGATGGAGAAGGAAAAGGAAAAAAACAAACTTAGGCAACAGTTCTTAAACTTATAATGAAATGTAAATAGTTCACAGAGAGAAGCCAACTAGAGCTAGCCTTTCAGCTAAATCAATGGAATGGGCTCTGCCCATCTCTTTGGCAGGGTTAGCCAGGTTGAATGACTAATATATTTTTAATGCTGTATGGGGTTCTGCTTTGTCAATTTAATTTGTGCTTTTTAGTTGTTTTAGTTGGATGACCGATAGAAAGCTGCTTTGGACTTATTTATTTTTAATCTGCAACCCATGTTCCATGAAAGTAGGAGAAATCTAGCAACATTAAGACACGCTATGAAAGCTGAAGACAATGTTTTAGTATGATTGGAGGAGAACATTCCAACACTCCTATGTAGGTTTTGCTAAATGTTTCCAACGGATTCTCTTCATTTGATATGTAATGACATAGAGTTAGGTTTTTTAAAAAATCGTAAATAAAAGGTTTAACACAAAATTGTCTTGAATTGGAGTAGTATTGTCACATGAGCACTATTGCCAGAAAAATCAATAGCTATGTGGCCATTTCCAAGCTCAATTTGGACCAATAAATGTAAGTTCATTGTAATAAGCATGAACTGTTTTTCCTTAATATTCACACATTGAATGCAGGATTGAAATCTGTACAGTATATGAACCCGCTTTATAGAGTCAGACTGTTGATTCTTCTTGGGAGGCAGCTTTCCAAAGTCTCAGACATACTTCCCCCCCAAATACCTTCTAGCAACTATGGGAAAAGTGGGGGGATGCTGAATCACATACATAAGGGACGTCCATTTGTGACTTGTTTTTATTATCCTATAAAAGCTGCTCGAATGCTCAGTAAACCCAGTTAGAAGAGTCTGCTGGAACAGATCAATGCCCCATCTAGTCTGTGGCCACAGCAAGCAGGACATGAACGTAAGAGCAGTCTTCCCTTCTGCAGTTTCGAGGAACTGGTACAGTGGTACCTTGGTTTATGAACTCAATCCGTTCCGTAAGTCCGTTCTTAAACCAAAGCTGTTCTTAAACCAAGGTGCGCTTTCCCTAATGAGGCCTCCCGCCGCCGGTGCCCTTCCACCGTTCAGCTTCCGTTTGTAGACCAAAGAAAAGTTCGCAAACTGGAACACTACTTCCAGTTTTGAACACTACCAAATAGTTCATAAACAGGGCTGTTCTTAAACCGAGGCGTGGCGTTCATACGGAGCCCCCGGTCGTCTCACGGACTATTGACCCGTACACCACTAATCTGCTGCCATCAACCAGGTCCTCCCTGGTAAAATCACTTCAGTCTCAGTCAGCTTCTCAACTAATAAAGAAGAATGTATTTTATTTCAGACACAAACTTTTACGGCATTCCAAACATTGTTGCTCTTTACTTTCTTAGTCTTATTTTCCTCTCTCTCTCTTCTACCTCCCCGCGCTCAAGAACCCACTGCCCTAACTGTCTCTCTATTACCAACTGCCTTTCCCAACCAGCCAACCCACTAAAACCAACCAGCTACCCACCAACAACTCCCAATGAACTCCACCCAGAACTGGTTTTATAGTCCCACTGACTCCACCCCCCTAGGTCCTGACTGGGCAACCTGTTTAACTATTTACCTCCAGTACTCTATCATATGTTAATGTCACACGAGGTACCACTGTATCTTAAAATAGTCATTTATACTCTGTGGCATGAGTTGAAAGCATACAGCATTTAAGCTCACCCCACTTTTTCTAGTCTGCTTTAGCATAAAGTCTGTCCATAGCATGGGAGAGGGGCGGATTCAAAATGCCTCTTCCTTACACCTCCAACCTTGTTATACAAGCTGTCCTAAATCAAGAGGAGCAGAAGCAGCTGAGCAATTCACACCTTCTACTGCCTTTCATAGTGACTGCTACACTGGAGGCCAGGACATGCTCGAGACTGAGGAGTAAGGGTCAAGTTCGTACCATCGGCAGCTTTCCTGTACCCTGCCCTACATTCTGTATTCCTAAATGTGCAACTTTGCTTCTGACAGCATTAAAATGAATGTGACCATTTTCCACTTCCCCATTGGGCACAGTGCTATTCCCCCCCCCCCCGCCCCAGAGTTATAGTAGCAATTGTGCTTGAAAATGCATGATATTCTCCCTGAATGTTTGTTAACATTCACAATCCCTATCCTAGAAAAAGTCCATGTTTAGACTTCTGTGTTATTTTCTCTGCACTACTGGTTACAACTGAACTTTCCACTTCCCCATCGGGCACAGCGCTATTCTTTTCCAGAGTTATAGTAACAACTGCGCTCGAAAATGCATAAGATTCTCCCCAAATGTTTGCTAACATTCGCAATCCATGTGTTATTTTCTCTGCACTACTGGTTACAACTGAACTGCCAAACTTTTCACAGCATTTTTTTTTTTTAATGCCAAATAGTTATCATCAAAGTATGGCTAAATTTTGAAAATTTAACATGACTAAATTGTAGAGGTTAATTTGGAGTTTTTAAAGAAAGCATGTTCTTGGCCCACTAACAAAACTTTTTAATAGACTAGCGATCCTTAAAGAGGCTCATGAATATAGTAGAGTTTCCTATGAAGTGATATGATGCAAAATTGTATATGAAAAAAGCAAACAGCTGTAGCAGGGTAAGAAAAGCAGTGACAGTAATACACTATGGACAGCTGTATAAGCTGAAGACTTGGCACTCCTACTCAAAAATTTTTAAAAGCAGTGCTTTGTCAAAGTAAGCACAGAAAATCCAGCAAGATTCTCTTCCATTTCTATTTCCCTTGTTCTCTGCTTCACTAATAATCTCCATACAGTTTACTAAAAATAGAATTCGGTAACATTTTCTTATTGCAAAGTAAATCAAAATACTTAGATTACTGTTTAGTTTTAAAACTTGGCACTTATTTTGGCATAATACTTTACATCACTATGGTTGTGTAAAGATTGTTTACTCTCTCATAGTTTCTGCTTCTTTGGGGAAGCAACTATCATGTCTGTGATTCTTTTGCAGATTAGCACCTGGACAGACAATAACCCATTGGGCTGTCATACTTACCAACAACTGCAGCTTAGTCGTACTCAGCCCAGTGTTCCGGGGTGCAGAAGGGTATCAGGGGTAAGGTTGGAGCTGGGAGGGGTGCAAAACAGGGTCTCTTAGAGGGGGGAAGGGGACATACGGAAGGATCTTTTCTGGGAGTGATTGGGGGGAAGGGTTTCAGGGGGCAGGGGGCAGGGGGCATATTCGGGGGTGGGCTGAAGGGAGAGGGAGCAAAGGAGGGGGACACGGTCTGAGGGGGACACAGGGGGGAGGAGTGAGGAGGATATCTTCACGGAAGATCTCAGGGGGGAGGGGGGCATATCCGGGGAGGGGGAAGGCAGGAGGGGGATATCTTCAGGGAAGATCTAAGGGGGAGGGGGCAAATTCGGGGAGGGGGGAAGGCGGGAGGGGGATATCTTCAGGGAAGATCTCAAAAGGATTGATATGTTTCATAGACAGCTGAATTGGTCTATTTCAATATACCGTATTTTTCGCACCATAGGACGCACTTTTTCCCCTCCAAAAATGAAGGAGAAATGTGTGTGCGTCCTATGGTGCGAATGCAGGCTTTCGCTGAAGCCTGGAGAGTGAGAGGGGTCGGTGTGCACCGACCCCTCATGCTCTCCAAGCTTCGCACACCTCTCCGCAAGCAGCGGGAGCCCAGCGCTGGGCTCCCGCTGCTTGCGGAGAGTTGCCTGCATGCTGAAGCCTGCGCGCTCTGAGCTCAGCACGCCCAGGCTTCGCGGACCTCTCCGCAAGCAGCGGGAGCGCTCCCACTGCTTGCGGAGACTTGCCTGCATGTTGAAGCCTGCGCGCTCTGAGCTCAGCACGCCCAGGCTTCGCGGACCTCTCCGCAAGCAGCGGGAGCGCTCCCACTGCTTGCGGAGACTTGCCTGCATGTTGAAGCCTGCGCGCGCTGAGCTCAGCGTGTCCAGGCTTCGCGGACCTCTCCGCAAGCAGCAGGAGTGCTCCCACGGCTTGCAGAGAGCTGCCTGTTTGGGGGCTGGGGTCGGGGGAAGCTTGAGCTTCCCCCGCCCCAGCCCCGCACCTGGGGGGGAAATAATTTTTTCCCCTTTATTTCCCCCCAAAAAAACTGGGTGCGCCCTATGGTCCGGTGCGCCCTATGGTGCGAAAAATACGGTATTTGACTATAAATGGTAAGCAAAATTTTCTTTGTAAGTTCATTAGTAGCAATGAACGGACGACAATTATAAATATGAGCTTAGACGAGTATGAAAGTTTCAAAGGATCTTGTTTTGCTTCCTAATACAAGTAAATTAGATCATTTGTAGAGTATCAGCAAAATTTCTGGTTCAAAATTTTCCAGAAAAGCAGCACCACTAATGTAAAGCATAAACTCCATAGCTGCAAGGGGTACAACGAAACAGTGGTAAGTTAATTGTTTATGTGCTCCTTTTCATACATAATTCCATTTTTAAGGAAGATATTCAGAGTAATATATTTTCTTCACGTACCTCGTCACTTTCATCTACTTCAATGCCCCCATCTTTGTCATCATCCATTTGTTTATGAATTGTGCGAAGAGCTTCCAGGCTGTATTTATCTTCCTCAGTGAAACATGGTGGACTCAGTAAATGGCAAGGATCTAAAGGACAAAAATCAGAAACAATTCTTAACAATTTGGGCTTCAAGAGGGAAATGGAGGAAACGAAACGCTACTTTCAAGTTTTTAGGAATTATAAATCTCAATTCATAATAGTGGGGCCCAAGTTCCATGCTACTGAACTGTCATTGGCCCAAGTCCGCTTACCCTTTCGGTGTGGTGGCACTGCAGAATGGCTGAGGCTCCAATGGGGCCCCGACAAGGGAATCATAACATCAGTGCCCCTTCCTGATAGGTGGCGGAACCATAAGCCCCCACCGCCTATCAGGAGCTGGATCCTGGCTTGCATCCTGATTTGGCGAATGGGGATGCAGGCTTGGACACAGACTGGGCCAGGATGTGGAGCTGACGAAGCGGTCTGCTTCATGGCTATTTAAACAGCCCTCACCTGGGACCCTACCTGCTTTTCCTTCATTGTATTCCCCGCCCGCCCACCCTTGGTTCAAGCTCATAGTCAAGAACTTTGCTGTGGCTACGGTGGTTGCCATTTTATGGGGCCGGGTACAAATTGGTCCACCATGCAAATTGGCTCCAGCCCAGTGGTTTTGCCTACTTCATAGCAATCATCACAACTGGGTTGGGCATTGGGGCAATCCTTTATTTTGGATGGAGGGGAGGTTGTAGTCTCCACCTGCCCCTGCAAATGCTGAGGTATCCCCATTAAAGGGATTCGGGGAGGGGAGTGGACATGTCCGCTTGCCCAGGCAGGGCCAGGGCAGAAGGCACTGCCCCAGACAGTGGTCCCTGTGGGGGGTCACCCTATTTGATGTAAGTCTTAGGAATCCGCACCTGAATTGACCTACAAATCACTTCTGGTGGGCAGGCCGGAAGTATCCCAACTGCCCCGTGCCCAAGCCAAACCTCCTTCATCTGTATTCAATAAAGTTGTGACCTTTTTCAGTCCAAACCAGTCTTAGTGGTCTTTTATTTATACGGGTTGGGGATGGTGAGCAACATGCCAGGACCTGCAATTCACACACTCCTATATAGCATGGGAAATGCTTCACAACAATGCCACTACAGAGCATACAAGAACATTGGACCACACAGGCTGAATCAGTTAACATAGGTTTTGCTCATCAAATCCCTGGCCTCTTCTTCAGCCACATGTTAATCAGGTAAGAATGACCCTCATATGTGGCAATTCTAGTCTTCATATTCTCTCTCTCTCTCTCTCTCTCTCTCACACACACACACACACACATATATATATATATGTATGTATACACACACACACACACACACACACAAAAGTGTGTGAATATTAATAATAAAGATAGGAAGCTTTAAACAAAACAGAGCCAAGCAGTTCTATCCTGTTTCCACTTGCTGTTTTTATTTAATCCACTCCACTTGGTTTATTTAAACCAAAGACTTGTACATTGACCACTAATAATGAATCATAGATATTGTAGATATTATTGCAAATTTATTATGCTATTTTTGCGATGTACAAATGGCATTTGAAGACTTGGTCTTTTTATTTATACAGTTTATTATTCCTATGATCCTTGTTTATAAAATCCAATAAAAGGTTACTTAAAAGGGGGGGGATAATAATAAAGAGGGGTAATAAACTAAAAGGCAGCAAGTACAAAATAACTTATTACTGGGAAGCGGTTGTTAATAGCTTCTCTAACATGCGTGTTTTTCATACAAACATACAATAGTGGGGGTGGGAAAGTCCACACATAATGTGGAGTGCAAGAGTGTAGAACAAATTTGCTGGAAGCACCCATTACAATAGACTAGAAGCGGTCCAAGCTTCTTCATCCTATAATACTATGTTTTGGTCAGAACAGCTAAATGGAATCTCCCTGCAAAGAGCTGGGGACAAGAGGAGGTAGAAATGCCAGAAATGCAAATAAAGGAAGTAGAAGCAGCCATGCAGTTAAAGAGGAAGTTGGGCAGCGGTGAGGTGGTACCAGTGGGTCACCAGTAGCTCCCCGACTGTACTACTAGGTGCCACAAGTCCTTCTTAATTTTCTTCCACAAACAGAAATTGTGGGCTTCCCATAGGCATCTGGATCCAAAAGGCCCTTGGTCTGATCCAGCAGAGCTCTTATGCCAGCCTGTGCTGTTATGACCTGTCTGAATTTTATTGCACAGCACAAAGCATTCTTCCTCACAAAAGATTCTGCAGAAAACGAGGGAAAGGAGAAGTATTTAAGCATTCTGTGTAAATTAGTTCTTGGCTTCCGACAAGGCCATCAAACTTAAATGTGCTTTCAATTTATTTTCCTGCAGGAAACATATTGTATACCACAGAGGAAATCTAAGTTATTGCTATTAAATGACAGCTTATCCAGAACGGAAGTCCCCTAATTAACTTTTAATTAACAGCTTTGGTCGCCCTGTATGATGACCTCTGTCAGGAGAGAGACAGGGGAAATGTCTTCATTTTCCTTGACCTCTCAGCGTCTTTCAATACCATCAACCATGATAGCCTTCTGGAGCAGCTGTCTGAGTTATGGATGGATGGCACAGCTTTGCGGTCCTACTTGGATGGTCGTTTCCAGAGGGTGACGCTTGGGGTGTGCTCTTCGGCCCTGTGGTGCTCTCAATGTGGGTTTCCTAAGGATTCAATTTTATCCCCCATGCTGTTT
Source organism: Podarcis cretensis (assembly GCF_951804945.1). Taxonomy (NCBI): domain Eukaryota; kingdom Metazoa; phylum Chordata; class Lepidosauria; order Squamata; family Lacertidae; genus Podarcis; species Podarcis cretensis. Next base: position 68,059,827 of record NC_137178.1, read on the forward strand.
AACATCAACATGAAACCACTGAGGGGGGCTAGCCAGAGTTTTGAAGGAAGTTGTCAGCAATATGCTGATGGCACATGGCCTTACTTTCGCTGGACCATTACTGTCTTTGGCAATGGACTGGATTAGAGCCGACAAACTGAAGCGTAATCCAAACAAGACTGAGGCACTGTTAGTGGGTGGTTCCCTAGACCGCATGGATAGAAGGCTGCCTCCTTCTGTTTTTGATTTTGTTCAAAAAAAATTATTGATTTTCCAGAATTTTTAAACAAACAAACAAACAAACATATTAACTGTACTTAATCCAATCTTAGTAACATTGTTGAGTGACTTCCTCAAATCCCCGAAGCTGAATTTCAGTGTATTTCATTGTAACAGTTTTCCAAAACCAATTTTCTCATAAAATTAACTTAATCACTTAACATCTTTCTTCCTTTTCATTTTAACTTTAAAGATATTATTCTCTAACATCATATATTTAAATCCTAGGCCTATCTGATATTTGCAAGTTTTTCCAGTTACCGTATTTTTTGCTCTATAAGACTCACTTTTTCCCTCCTAAAAAGTAAGGGGAAATGTATGTGCGCCTTATGGAGTGAATGCAGGCTGCGCAGCTATCCCAGAAGCCAGAACAGCAAGAGGGATTGCTGTTTTCACTGCGCAGCGATCCCTCTTGCTGTTCTGGCTTCTGAGATTCAGAATATTTTTTTTCTTGTTTTCCTCCTCCAAAAACTAGGTGCGTCTTGTGGTCTGGTGCATCTTATAGAGCGAAAAATACGGTAAGTTATCTTAGCAGATTTAACTAAATAGTCTTTGAATTTCATCCATTTCCCCTGGTACTCCTCTTCCTTCTGGTCGCGGACTCTTCCAGTCAGGTCGGCTAGCTCCGAAAAGTCCATCATCTTCATCTGCCATTCCTCCACTATTGGGACTTCTTGTGTTGGAAGGCTGCCTACTTTTGATGGAGTTAACCACCCTCTGAAAGAGCGGGTACACAGACTAGGGGTACTTCTGCATCCTTTGCTGTCGCTTGAAGTTCAGTGGCTTCAATAAGCTCTTTCCACAGCGGCTTTTCTAGCTCTCCATTTGTATTTTCCTGCCGATCACAGTAAAACCAGCTATGGAGGGAGTTTTTTAAGCACTCCGCCTCATTTACTGGACTCTGGGACGGTCATGTGAGGGCCCTGGAGGCTTGCCCATCCTTTACAGAGTTCAGTAAGCAAGGTGTGGTGGACAATGCCTGTTCCAGACAGGTAGGGATGGTCATACAGAGGGAAGGTTCTGCATGTTCCTGGTTTTACATGATTTTGTATTTACACATAGACCCTCAGAAGCCAACTCTCACGTAAGCTGCAAGTTACCAGTACTAAATTTCATATCTCTTCACAAACGTAGATTGAATTGTCCCATACTTTGAATCATATTTCATCACAGCATAGGCTAAACCTTTGTGATGATGCAAAAATGACAAAATGCTGCTTTTAATCAGTTTCACTGGGGATATCAGCTGCATCTCTTCTCTGGCTACAGATATCAATGTTCTCTTAGAATCCAGTGTTGACAACTACAACATGTTGTAGATGAGGCTGTCTTTGAGAAGTATCCTCATTACTTGTTAAGCACCAAGCAGTTCTGTTCTCAGGTACCTTTAATGGTTCTTAATGGCATTGGAGCCACAGCTATTTATCTTTTATCTGTTGTTTTTATTTTGGTCATAACTTCTGGCTTTATTGGTTTATGTTTACAGGTTTATTTGCTCCTTTTATGGTTATTTGTGTCATTGCTTATTTTCTTATGTTTTTATTGTAAACTCCTTAAGACCACTTTGTGAAAGGTAGGGTAAATACAACCATAAATTAAATGTGCAGGGGTACCACATTGCAAATAAAATCTAGATTCTAAAGTATGTCAAACCCCATTCTATTACACACACACACACACACACACACACACATAATCAGGGAATCTGTATTGTAGCAGTGGGAGGGGCTGGTTCTCACTTGCAGTCCACACCAAAGTAAGTACCAACTATGGTCACAGACATGAGGCATCCACTAAAGAGAGCCCAACGCTTTGTAATTAAAAGTTTACTCCTAAGACACTGGACTTACTTTTTACACAACTTGTTCCTCATAACCCTCTTAATTTTACAATGGACAAATAGGTGCTATTTTTCTCATGTAAAACGTTATGTGCTTTTTTATACAAGGGAGCGGAAAACAGTGTCGGTTCCCTTGAGCATTTGTCGAAAGAACACTTGATACCGCTCACAGATCAAGTTCCTGAAGGCATTCAAGAGTGAGGAACATGAAGGGAAAACAGTGAACAGTTTGAAATTAAGAAACAAGTCATTTTATGAAAAATAAAGGCCAGTTTAATTATAGCTGGGGTGGGGATTGATAAAAGTTAAAAAACGTAATTCTTAACAACATACCTATGTTCTATTTTACTTAAGACTAAAAGAATGCCTTTAGATTATCAATATTATTCTTGCTATTAAATTTTTTTACTGTTCTTCTGCCCATAGAACACCCAGCAGTTAAGATGAAGAGAAGTACAATATATTTCTAAGCAAATAAAATAAACACAGTTACAAAAAGGGAATGAAGAAAAAGCAATTTAGAGATATGTAATCTGAAAAAGCAGTAATCATGTTAAAAATAATTTTTGAAAAGCAATTGAATTATACATTACTGTATAAGTGTTTTCTATTTGTGTCTGAATGGACCAAAAGAGGGAGCCAGAGAGATCACCACTGAAGATGAGCCATAGCATTGGCACCATCACTAAAACAGCCACATCTCTTATGCTCACTCATTTAACAGCCCAAAATGGTGGTGAGGACTCCAAGGGAAGTTCTTAAAGCCTGGGCAGGTCTGCATGGCAGATCAAGATCATTTAAAGACTTTTCAAAAACGAAGGGAACCAATCAAGCTGAAACAAGATTGGAGTTAAACATGCCAATGATTAGCCAACACTCAAGAGTCCAGCTGCCACATTTTGGACTAACGGACATTTTAAAGACATTTTCAGTATGTCAGAATTTCAAAAGATAGCCCCCATATACAGAATAGCACAGTCATCTGGTCTGGAAATAACTGAAGTATGTATGCCAGGTTCATTTTCTCTAAGAAAACCAATTCTGAGACAAGCTTCACAGAATTTTGTTTATGGCCATCTTTGATATCATGATGACAGGTGAAATGTGTCACTAACGCAATCACACAAGTCAAGCAGCGAGAGGAACAAGATGATGTTGAAAAGCAAGAAAACACCAAAAATACAGATGTCAAATATTGGTTTAAATAAGAGGCTCTTTTTAAGAAATGTGAAAAAATGGTGCAGAGATCATAATTTTTGTGCACATGAAAAGCCTAGTCTGGAAAATAGAAGAGTAGCAATTTAAAGATTGAAAGACACAGGGCAATCTAGGCCACAGCACACACCATTTTTAACAAAGGGAGTGGTGTAGTAAAAATACAAATCACAATACAATCACTAATGGTCAGTAATAAATGGGAAGAAAGCCCAATATTGGGGATGGGGGAGAGGAGAGAGCACCTCCAGCTGCACAGAAATACCTTTGAGCCCAATGCAGGAGCCAATGCACTTCAGAAAACCTAAAACCACAGCATGTTTGTCTCTTAGCCTTCCTGATTAAGAGAACTCTTAAGAATCATGCAGAACATGCCTATAAAACAATCACACACTCCCATGCTAACTACTCCATGCACCATAAAGAAACAGAGGCCAATGAAACACATCTGGGGGAAGTTAAAGTTGTCTGGATGAGAGAATATTATGAAAATGATTTACAGGTGGTACATGACCCCAGTCAAGCTTGCAAAAATCTATCATTTGCCCAATAATAAATGTTGGAAATGTAAAGAAAATGAAGGTACATTCTTTCACCTTTGGTGGACGTGCCCAAGGATTAAGGCTTTCTGGGAAATGATTTACAATGAAATGAAAAAGGTATTTAAATATACCTTCCTGAAGAAACCAGAGGCCTTTCTCCTGGCCATGGTCGGCCAATTGGTGCCAAAGAAGGATAGAACTTTCTTTATGTATGCTACAACAGCAGCAAGAATACTTATTGCAAAGTACTGGAAGACACAAGATCTACCCACTCTGGAAGAATGGCAGATGAAGGTGATGGACTACATGGGATTGGCAGAAATGACTGGCAGAATCCGAGACCAGGGAGAAGAGTCGGCGGAAGAAGATTGGAAGAAATTTAAAGACTATCTACAGAAATATTGCAAAATTAATGAATGTTAGAATGATGTTGGATAGAAATTAAGTGGTTTCCAGCTGTAATGTTTTAAGGGAATATGAGAAATAGGCTTAGAAACAGGTTAAAACTTAATGGCAAGGATTTGCTGAACTAACAATTTGAATTGGAATACAAAAAAGGGAGGCATGAGGAGGTCCGGGAAACATGTTAAAGGAAAATGAGAAATGGAAAATCTGCATGTTTTATTTTTTTCTTTTTAATTATTTTTACTTCTGTATTTTTGTTACTATTTTTATTCTTTTTTTTTCTTTTTATCTTTATTGTATTATTATTAAAAACCTTAATAAATATTCTATAAAAAATAAAGTTGTCTGGATGTATGGCAAGGGAACTGAATCTTTAACTCCATGATTCCCAATGAGCAGCACACTAACACTGCCACCTCTGTGAAAACACCAGCATGAAAACAGCAAGAGAGTAATAACAGGGAAAGTGGCAAGACCACAACAATTAGATCAGTTTCCAGAGAGTCAATCTCTTCTTTGAACAGTCAACTCCAAAAGCCCCCTTTAAAACAAGCTTCCCATCAAGTCACTGATTCCATTGTTTTAAACTTAACACAGCTGTTCAAGGAGGTCATGCTAACACAGGAGAGTTTGTCCTTACATGTAACCAGAGCCAGTTCCATTAAGGACTTTCAAGATGTAGGCTGATATCCTGGATTTGCCCTGGTATTCGACAGGGAAGCTAGTAAATCAGTGCAATAACATGTTCTCTACAGCCGCAGCTTAGTAGCTGTTTTGCAAATCAATTCCATCTGTAAAGACAATTACTATAATTTATGCATCACGACGGAAGGGTTTTTTATCTGACCTTTGGAACATAGGCTGAAGACCAAAACGGTTCTAAGGCTGCAATCCTATACCCACTTACCTGGAAATAAACCCCATTGACCACACAATGAGACTTGTTTCCAAGCAGACGTACAAAATTGCACTCTAAGAGCTGGAAGTGGTTGGACAGACACAGCTGCCCATTAGCATAGAACTAGGGAAGATCCGGGTTCAAATCCCAACTCACCCATTAACCTATTTGGGTGCCTTTGGGCCAGTTTCTTTCTCAGCTTGTTAGGGTTGTAGGGAGAATAAAATGGAAAACTTGGACATAAATGGAATAGAAATGTGTACATATATTTCTTTCATCCTACTGTTATCTATGAACAAACAATTTGTAAAAACACAACCCAAACCTAACATGCTATTTGCTGTAGGCAATGGACAGTCAAGTATATACAGTATGGGCAATACTGCCACGACAACAAAACCATCTTCACAACTCTAAAAAAGCACCTTACTGTGACAATATATATACAAGAGAGAGGGCAAAGTGTGTCTCAGCTGTTTCTGTTTAAGTGCAGTTTTCTACATCTTATGCACAACTGCTCTAGGGGCCAGTTCACATATTAAAATCTTCTCTGCCATATCAATTTGTGTACACTGGTACATCAATGTGTAAAGGGAAGTATAACCCCTGGTACATAAAGGTAGCAGCTGCTATCTCTGTGATAGCAGAGGCTGAAAAAAAGTTCGGAGTTACGAACCAACATGATGCAGGTGGTAAGTCCACCCTCTGATATGACAAGTGGCTAGCAGAGGGTTTCCTTTGAAGTGTACTGTGAAAAGTCGTAAACACCACACTTGTAAGACAAGTGAGTAGTAAATGAGGATCCCGATTACACACACTGTCCTCACCATCTGGTAATCATTTACCACCTAATATCTAGGCAACACAATTCAAAAGAAATATGCTACCTCCTACGAAAGAGTTGAATGCACCATATTTAAAATTAAACCTGTTCTGCAGATGTACCCACAAATTTAGTTATGTAATTCTTCACTGTCAGTTTTCCAGGCACCAAAATGTTAGTGGCAATGCTAATATTTGCATAATGCATTTTACAGAAAGAGAAGGTTGTATCAGTGACTTCATTAAAACCCCAAAGCCATCTGCTATGCATGCACATAGGAATGGTGCAATTTGACCATGGCCAGTGTTCAAAACTCCAATTGTTCTAGGCGCATTTTGCAACTGGGAATTTCATTAGCGCAAGCAGTTTCTGAGCTCTGGGCGCAGTACTGCACCCTAAGATTTCAGATTAAAACTGCAGAGTGGAAGGAAAGGAGGACCTTTTCCTGCCTCCCCACTTCCAGCTACTCTCTGAAGGCTGGAGAAGAGATCATCTTAAGAATATTAGGGTGTGGGGCAGGGGAAGGACTAGACCATGTGAAAAATGAACGCAATGTTTTAGCTGCATTTCATTCATTTTCAGCTTTGTATTCTTGTTATTAAAAAAACCCGCACCTAGACATTGCGTTGTTGCGCCCATAACCTAGGCTTAAGGTGCCATTTAGCTCCTGGCTTTCATATCTCAGTTTCCAACACTGACCTTGACTCACCTCATGCCTTCAAGTAGCAAAATGTGTGACCGAAGACCAACTAGTACAGCAGTGTGAAATTCAAGCTAATAAGTCTATTTAACAAGAGGGAAGCAATAGTTCCACTCCATTCTGCCTTGGTCAGACCCCACGGTGAGTACTGTGTCCAGTTCTGGGCACCACAGTTTCAAGAGGATGCTGACAAGTGAGAACGTCTGCAGAGGACGCTGACCAAAATGATACAAGGATCTGGAAACCAAGGCTTATTAGGAACAGTTGAGGGAGTTATGTAAGTTTGCTGTACAGGAGAGAAGTCTCAGAGGTTATATGATAGCCATCTTCAAATATCTGAAGGGCTGCCATATGGAAGATAGAGCAAGCTTTGTTTTTTTTTTTGCTGGTCCAGAGGGTAGGACCCAACCCAATGGATTCAAATTAGAAGAAAGGCACTTCCGCCTGAACATTAGGAAGAACTTTCTGATGCTAAGAGCTGTTCAACAATGGAATAGACTCCCTTGTGCTCTCCTTCACTGGAAGTTTTTAAACAAAAGTTAGATGGTCATCTGTCAGGCATTAATTAGGTGTGATTCCTGCACTGCAGGGGGTTGGACTAGATGACCTATGAGGTCCCTTCCAACCCTACAATTTGTGATTTCTAAGTTTGGCATTTTGTAATACACATGCTCAAGGAAAGAATACTTCGGCTGCATTGTTCTGAAGTTCCTATCAGTATTCAACATATTCCCGGGTAAGAAAGAAATTGAAGTGGCTGAGCGAACTTCCTCTGTAAATGGTTCATCATAGCAACTGGAAATGGCTGCAGTGCCAAGCAAAGGAAACACAAACAGGGAGACAATCTGTTCTTAGCTTCACAGTGTTTCCTCTATACTGGTGAAAGGGAGATGGCAGCATCTTGACTGATATATAAAGGTTTTTTTTGTTTTTAGTGGGTGACTAGAAGTATTTGTCAAGGCAACATGAACAGAGTTAGCAGGGGAGGAAACCAACTGCAGCAAGATCAAGGGCAAACTGCAAGCTTTAAAGACTACATGAATACAGAAAGAGGAATACCACAAAACCCAAAAGGTTTATCCTTTTGTTCCATCTGATTGTAACTATACCATTCCTACCATCCCGAATAAGTTCCACCTACAACCTAGGTACTGATCCCCCTCTTCTCTTGCCAGAAAGTTTCTCTACTACCTTCAAATAGAACTGCTACCTTCAAATAGAACTACAACTATTCTCAAAATTTCATACATGGTTCTCCCTCTGTAATGAATAGGACAGTTTGGTTCAGGGGTCACCAAACTGTAGCTCCTAAACTTCATGCACCTCTTTGACACTTCCAGCTGCAGCTCTTGAGACCACAAAAGCTGCCCATGTGTTTTATAATTTCCTGTACCCTTCATTGCCTAGAAGAAGGGTCGATCAATCTGCCTACTATCTGACTTTTAGAAGACATCTGAAGGCAGTCCTGTATAGGGAAGTTTGATGTTTGGTTTTACTGTAGTTTTATAATCTGTTGGAAACCACCCAGAGTGGCTGGGGCAACCCAGTCAGATGGGCGGCTTATAAATAACATCATCATCATCATCATCATCATTATTATTATTATCATCATCATCATCATCATTGCTGCAAGTCAGAAACTGTCCAGCAGTGCACATTTGCAGTGTTCAAAAAGGATATTGTGCAATACATTTGTGCAGGCAATGATAGACATCTTGCCATCTTGCAATAAACCCTTTCTAATCAGATGCTGGAGTTTGCTGTGGCATCTGATTTATATTCTGTGCATGCATGAAAGCATAACATAATCAAGTCATAAGAAATGCAAATATGCAGAAAATTGAAATTTTAAGCCAAAATGGGAGGAAGACTTTACATGCACTGTTAAAGGAGACAAACCTCTTGGCTTTAACTGCAATGCATCAGTCACTCTAAACTTTAAAGTAAGCAGCTTGAAATGCCACTCCTAAACAAATCAAGAGACATTTCATTTGAATACACACACAGAGCCCGCATTAGAATTAAGGAAAACATATTGCTTTCTGCAATCGCTAAAGCAGTCTTTCCCAACCTGGTGCCCTCCACAGGTTTTGGACCACAAAACCCGTCGGACCTAGGCAGCATGGCCAATGGTCAGCGATGATGGGAGTTGAAGTCCAAAGCATCTGGAGGGCACCAGGTTGGGAAAGGATAAATTAGAATTACATACAACTAACTACTAAAGACAGGGCAGGGTGGCGCTGTGGTCTAAACCACAAAGCCTAGGGCTTGCTGATCAGAAGGATATTGGTTTGAATCCCCGTGACAGGGTGATTTCCCGTTGCTTTGTCCCTGCTCCTGCCAACCTAGCAGTTCGAAAGCACATCAAAGTGCAAGTAGATAAATAGGTCCTGCTCCAGCAGGAAGGTAAATGGTGTTTCCGTGCGCTGCTCTGGTTTGCCAGAATGACCCAGAAGGTGTCTGCGGACAAACACCGGCTCCCTTGGCCAGTAAAGCAAGATGAGCACCGCAATCCCAGAGTCGTCCGCAACTGGACTTAATGACTAATGACCTAATGACTAAAGACAGGATCCAACGTTGCATGCGGTGCACAGAAGGTTGCAGGGGTGGGGAAAGGAAGATGAAGTCTCACTGTGTGATCTTAAGTCTGTTTCACTTCCACACAGACAGCACTGGACACAACTCGTAAGACTGGATTGCTAGAGAAGCTTGAGAAAACTGGAAAATGAAACTTCTATGTAAACCCTACCATAATTCACACACTAAGTCTTCAGTTGTTCATGTTCACACACTACCCATGGTGAATAAAACAGACCTCTTGTACGTGGGTGCTATTCACAGGCAAACAGGGGGTTCCTATTCAGGAACGCCTTAGAACAAGGGAGGACCTGTGGCCCTCAAAATGTTGTTCAATTACAGCTCTCATCAGCTGTTAACACTGCCCAGGCAGAATTGGGCGATGCGAGTTCAAATTCAACATAATCTGGAGAGCCACAGGTTCCTATCTCTGCTTTAAAGTTTGTTAGGTCATCTGCAACAGTCATTAAAAGAAACTTACAAACCCAGAGCTTTCTCCTGCGTTTTGGAGTCCTGTTGGACCTAAACGACGTAAGTTTCTACTAGCACTTTACCAAATACGGAAATTGGTACTTTATACATCTCTTTGCAAGAAGACAAAAACTGCTGTGCTTGCTAAATACTGCTACCCTTCACGTACCTTCCACATAGCAAATATACCACTACAGATACGTCCCTCCCTTTTGATATGTATCATCTTCCTTTTACACCTTCTCAATTCTATTTTTATCACAGCAGATTAAAAATGCAGCTATCAGCCACTGAGTTTTTTCAGTAGAGTCTCCCCCCCCACACACACACAAATGGATAGATCATAGCAAGCATGTGACAAATACTCCTGACAAAACTAGCAAGCATGTGGTAGGTTCAACCACTGAACCAAGTTTCCTGCAATTTTGAAACAAGGAGGTAGAACAGGTGGCCCCTGAGATGTTGCTGCACAACCAGTCATCATTCCTAATCAATGGCCCATACTAGAAGAGGTTGATGGGAGATGGAGTCCAACATAATTTATTAACATTTAGGGAACTCTCCGACTGTAATCCTGTACTCACTGACCTAGGAGGAAGTCACTTTGAACTCAACGAAACTAGAGGAAGAGAAGTGTTGTGAACTGCCCTTAGATCTACAGGTGTAGGGAAGTATAGAAATTTACTAAATAATAATAAATGAATGTGGTTTGCCTTTTCAAATAAACACACAAACCAGAACAAAACTCTCCTCTATGTGTCCTAAATTTTGAGATGTAGTTCTGCATGTCAGCATGTATAGAATTGCACTGTCAAAGACACCTCAGAGTTTATCTGCTTTGTCTTAATCACCTTATTTCTTATAGCATTTAATGGCCTAGTCTACATGCTCATCATTAAAGCACCTTTAACATAAACAATGATACAAGCATCCTGTCGGTCATCTGATCATCAGCATCTGATCAGAGATTCTGCAATTAAAAACCAATTACAGTAAATTACAGATTCTTACTTTTAAGAACTAATTTATCACTTTGTGCTTTTGTCAATTGGATATTGTGTTTTATACATTTTGGTACATATTTGCAAGGGGAGAAACAATATAACTGGGCAGCATATTGAACACAGGAGGAAAGAAAGATGGGGAAATCTGAAGATAAAGTCAAGCCTTCATAACTGGTCAATGGCGTAAAATATTGGTAAGAAAAAATATTGAGAAGGAACATCAGATGATCAGTAATATCTGAAAACAGATTTTGTTTTTTGGAAGGCTTTCCTATAAAGCAACAGCTACTATATGAACTTTAAAAAATGGAAAACCTAGAAATATTACCTCAAAGTAACTCCCACTGAACACAGTAGAGCTTGCTTCTGAATAAACATTTCTAGTATTTGCACTCCGAGTGCTAATAATTTAAACCCCAGAATTTCAATAAAAGCTCGAAAATCCTCAATTTATACTTACCAAGAACTCCTAAAGCAAAAATACCATCTAAATTATTCTGAACAAGGCATTACAAATTGACGGCAAGCTCAGTAGTGTTTTGTTTAGTGATTTCATAATTTACTGTGCAGTAATATTTACTACATATGTGCAAAACAAGCACAAGCCTTGAAAAACTCTTGAACTCAAAATCACAGGACTTAATCAGCTACCACACAATGTTACAGAAATGAAGATTTACCAACCACAGTACAAAAGGACTTTGTTTTTTTTTTAATGCTGTAACTGCTTTCTTACTGAAGAAAGATTTAAGAAAATGAAACGTAAGACATTGGCATCTAAATTCCTTTTTTATAATCCAGAACACATGCCTTGATCTTTTGACTCTCTCCCAAAAGTATTCATTAGTAAGTTGCAGTCTGACCAGAAATTGTTTTCCCTTCCTAGACTATTTCTGAAGTTCCTACCAAAGGAGAGAAATAAAAAAATAAGTAAAATGATTTTTAAAATTTGGATCAGTTTTGATTCACAAATAGTTTTTCAAGTCTCAATGAATTTTTATTCTGATAGAATAGAAAGGTAGCAACATTTCAGGAATACAAAGAGCAAGCTTGCTATTTATATCATGGGCTTTATACAAAGCTTGAAAACATCTGCATTGCTGGGATAGGTTATCTTAGGGTTACCAGACTTCCCCGGTTCCCGAGGACAGTCCCCAGATTTGCAAATCTGTCCCCGGGAAATGTGGCAGTGGCAGCCTCAGCAGCCCGGAGCCAGCCTGGTAGCGCAGTTGGCTCTGGCTGGCTTCAGGAGCTACTCACAGCTGCCACCACTGCCGAAGGGGAACCAGGGACGTCTGGCGGTACAGATCTCCTGCCCCCTTCCCCCTTTGTTTTGACAGATCAGGGGAGGCTCAGGAGTTGCGGGTGGGCGGCCGTTGCCCAGGAGGGGCACAAGGCAAGCAGTTTCTCTGTCAGGCAAGGTGCAAAGCCCTTCAGTCAAAACAAAGGGTGAGGTGGGCAGGAGACAGGGGGAGGCTTGGTAGTCACAGGTGGGTGACAAGCAGTTGCCCAGAATTTTAAAAACTCTGCGCATTTATGTTTCACAGGGTGCGAAAGAAGAGCTTTGCCCATTTATACAATATGCATGTGTGCTTGGGCCCAGGGTCTTTTGCCTCACCATCCCCACTACCGACTCCCTGTTGCTACTCAGCTTCAAAAGAAAAAAAAAAGGGCCCCCAGATTCATTAAAAAAATCTGGTAACCATAGGCTATCTGCAAAGCTAAGTTACACTTAGAAATAGACAGGATTGCCTTAGCAAATATTATACATCTCCCAATTTGCTTATTTTGAAAGATCCCAGATCTTTTTTCCAAGCAAATACAAGAATCCCTAAAATTACTCAAACTCTCAGCCTTGAAATTACAAACTAGAATTCAAGGGCTTCTAAAGCTCATATGGGGATCTTTAATGAGCTCCTGGTGTTTTCACTACATCTTTAGTTACATCGCATTTAATCAAACATTCAGTATATGCAGGGGAAGTGTTTGAAATATTTGATCTTTTTTGAGATTATTAACTAAAGAATCATTCTTAAATTGAGGTTCATGGTTTACTTTCTAGGAAGTCCTCAATACTATGATGGAAATAAGGGGGAGGGGGGATACTAAAGAGTCATATATTATTGAAGTTGCTTACTTCAGTAATATATGTATTATTAGCATGTACATGCATGTACTGCTACATGCTAATAATATATGTATTATTAGCATGTAGCAGGGAGAGGCTCACTGTTCCCCAAAGTGCAACAGAATATAGAAGTGATATAAATTCTTTACAATGCACCAGCAAAAAGAGTTACACTCCTGTGTTGCAACATTATCAAGATGAACAAACTTGTACGACTAAGCTTTGCAGAAAGGGTGGTGGCTCAGCAACTTTGGGCATGCTTGCAGAAACTGGATTATCTGGACCCATTTCAATCTGTTCCAGTTTTTTTCTCCCAAAGAGTAAAGACAGGTACAAGGTCAGAGAGAGAGGTAAGGTAATGGTTTTCAATAGTGTTCAGGTGTATCACAGAGTTCTTCTTTTGCCTCACCAGGAAGTAGCGGGGTGTGGCAAGGAAGCTTGCACTTCTAAAGTAACAGGCCAGAATAGCTGTGAAAAGGTTACACAAGTGTTTCCATGGTTATTTGACAATGGGCTGTGAGCAGGTATCTTTGGACATATTCTTCTTGGTTCTTTGAACCAGGTAGTTGTTTCAAGTTGTCAGTGTCGGGAATTTTGACCTGCGACTGTGTGGACTGTGATCTGCTGAAGCTGTCAATCAATTAATGGACTAGTTGTCTAGGTGGAAGATTCTCTAGTGTGGAGGTATATGAAAGGTGAGGTTATAAAGTGTGAAGTTTGTTCAAATGGTCTGGTAAAGAGGTGCTCTGTTGAGAACTCTGTTAGAGGGGTATGCTAAAGTGAGGTTTTCAAGTCTTGGTTTATATATTTAAGTGGAGTTTATATACTGCAGGGACGCAGGTGGCGCTGTGGGTTAAAGCCTCAGCGCCTAGGGCTTGCCGATCGAAAGGTCGGCGGTTCGAATCCCTGCGGCGGGGTGCGCTCCCGCTGCTCGGTCCCAGCGCCTGCCAACCTAGCAGTTCGAAAGCACCTCCGGGTGCAAGTAGATAAATAGGGACCGCTTACCAGCGGGAAGGTAAACGGCGTTTCCGTGTGCGGCTCTGGCTCTGGCCAGAGCAGCGATGTCACGCTGGCCATGTGACCCGGAAGTGTCTCCGGACAGCGCTGGCCCCTGGCCTCTTAAGTGAGATGGGCGCACAACCCCAGAGTCTGTCAAGACTGGCCCGTACGGGCAGGGGTACCTTTACCTTTACCTTTATATACTGCTAATGAGATATAAGATAAGGTAAGGTTTATAAGATAGATGTTTTGATGAGTTAGGTGTGTTTTTCCTCAACTTTGTCAGGTTCCACAGGTAGTGTTTTGTTTTAAAATGTATGGGGCTACATTTAGTTTAAGAAGGTTGAATTGGTTTTTTCTAGCAGCTGGGTTACAGGCTGGATAAACTGTGAGGAAGGGGAAGATTCAATCTGGCTTCTTGGCACTGGAACAGTTTTCACTGCCCTGGATGATAACCTTTATTGGAAAAGAGACACAAGTAGTGTGTGAAACCACTGATTTTCCTTGATCTATCAGCAGCTTTTAAGACCATCAACAATGCAATCCTCCTCAAGTACCATATTGGCCCAAATATAAGCCACACCCGAGTATAAGCTGCACCTATAAAATTGGACCAGGGAAGAAAAAAAGAAAAAATATCCAAAGCTGCTCCATTCCTCGCTGCTCCTGGCTGCATACTGGGGGTGGGGGGTGCTTCCTGGCTGCATACCATAAGGTCGCGAATATAAGCCACACTTTAATTTTTCACGGTCGGAATTTGGGGGGAAAGTGAGGCTTATATTCAGGCCAATTCGGGTTGGGAATTGAAAGCATAATGATACTGTGATTCCTCTCCTGCCTGCAGGGTCATTTCCAGAGTAGCATTTCGGAACTACTGCTTGGTCCCTCATCTACTATGCTGTGGGGTTCGGCAGTGGTCCATCCTGTCTCCTATGCTGTTTAACAGCTCTATGAAACTGATGGGGGTAGTCATCTGGTAATGTGGAACATGGCACCATCAATATGCAGGGGGAACCCAGCTCTCTCTCTCCCCAGTATGAATGAGGTGAAGCTCTGCAAATGCTGGACTGGTGTCTGGAGGCAGGCTGGATGAGAGTCAATAAACTAAAGCTGAATCCCAACAAGATGGGGGTGCAGCTGATGGGTGGTTCTTGTGTCCAGGATTTGGAGGTATGGCCTATGCTAGATGCATGCCTCCTGAAGGAACAATTTTGTAGCTTGGGAGTACTCCTTGATTCTGCACTGTTACTCGAAGCCCAGGTGGCATCAGTGGCCATAGCTGCAGCTGTTCCTGGGCTAGGATAACTTAGTAACAGTTATCCATGCTTTGGTAACCTTACATTTAACATACTGCAATGTGCTTTATACTGGGCTACTTGTGAAGATAATCCAGAAGTTGCAACTGGTGCAACATGAGGATTGTGAGCGGTACTTCTGTTTGGGGCCATGTAACACAAAAGCCACTTTGAGGTTCCCCACCCCCAATCAAGCAGTACATAATTTTTTTGAATAAAATAGGTAACGTACATGTACAAAGTGCTTTGTCTGCCAATATGATACAAGACTCAATTCAAGATTTGTTATTGCCATATAAAGTCCTGAACAACCTGCATTCCAAGTACTTGAAGGAGTGGCTCTTCCATTATCTGCCAGACCATGCCTTAAGATCTGCTGAGAAGGCCTTCCTTGTGCAGTAGTACCTTGGAAGTCGAACGGAATCCATTCCGGAAGTCCGTTCTACTTCCAAAATGTTCGGAAACCAAATAGCGGCTTCTGTTTGTCTGCAGGAACCTCCTGCAGGCAATGAGAAGCTGCAGAAGTCCCGTTGGACATTCGGGTTCCAAAAGAATGGTCACAAACCAGAACAATCACTTCCTGGTTTGTGGCATTGGGAGCCAAAATGTCCGAATTCCATGGCATTTGGGATCCAAGGTACAACTGCACTCTCACAGCTAAGCACAGTACATAGTGTGGCGCCATCTCAGTTGTGGCATCCTGTTTGTGAAACTACCTCCCCTTGGCCTAGAAGTTGGCTCCCTCCTTATTGAATTTTAGGCAATGATAAAGATGGTTTTTTTTAAAAAAAAATGTAGTTTTGAAGTTTGTACTGATGTTTTGCTACAGCTTATTATGATTTTGATTGCCAGACACTTTGAAAGGGCCTTGGTCCTGGAAAGCAGCATAAAAATCCTGTAAATAAATGGCAGGTTGGGCTGGTCTTTAAGAAAAACAAAAATAATTGAAGAACTATGTGGCAGTTCTAACCAAGTTCATACTCACAGCAGAATCACCGAAACAGTTATGCAAGTCCAACATTTTCGATCAGTCTATGCTGTGTAACACTGAATATCAACCATAACAAAACATCTCAGGATATTTCAACCAAGCCTCAATACCTGCCTCCTACTAATGGTCCCTTTCCATTTTCCTTGCATGTTTATTCTTGTAAATACAATACAAGTGAGCAGAAGGTACTAAGTTTTAATTTGGAAACTTTTCAAGTCCCCTATTGTGTGATGGCCATAAAGTAAGAGGGTGTGGTATCTCAGAAGGAACTGGCAAACCACCAGACTATGTTCCTCAGTACAACAGTGCTGAAAGAATTCTGGTCCACAGTGTTCAAAACATGATGAATTCCTAGGTACACCATCCCACTTTCCTGGTCATTAGCCTTAAAAAAAGGTCTACGCACCTTTTCCCAGACAAATCAGTGTTAGAAACTGACATATGAAAACAAGGAACTAAATTGCGCCTAGGTTATGGGTGCAACAACGGAATGTCTAGGTGCACTTTTTTAACAACAAGAATACAAAGTTGAAAATGAATGAACTGCAGCTAAAATATTATGTTCATTTTTCACATGGTCTAGTCCTTCCCCTGCCCCAACCCCCTAATATTTTTAAGAGGGTCTCTTCTCCAGTCTTCAGAGAGTAGCTGGAAGTGGGGAGACAGGAAAAGGTCCTCCTTTCCTTCCACTCTGCCATTTTAATCTGAAATCTTAGGCACAGTACTGCACCCAGAGATCTGAAAATGCTTGCACTGATGAAATTCCCTGTCGCAAAATGCGCCTAGAACAATGGGAGTTTCGAACACTGAAAGGAATGTGAACAAACAAAGATATATTTAATACACATGGCTAAAACAAGTGACAGTGCTCATAGCTCACTAGAACTGGGACTTCTGACTAAACACAGGTGGTCAAGCTGAAGCAGAAATATAACATCTTTTAAATGTCAATCACTATCCCACTGCAGCCTTTCTCTCAGGTGCTTCAGGTACAGAGAATTTCTGTCCAATAAACAGTGAAGGGGGGAGAGGCTACCTTTTGTTAACCCCTCAAAGAAAGTATAAAAGTAAACAGAAGTTTGAAGGTGTATCTATCTACAATAGATACTCTCATTATGGAGAGTCAGTCTTTGGGTGCTTATTATGCAGGTGGCCAGTCTGGCTAGCACTCTGTGCATGCTGCTAAACACCTTGGCTTCTTTAGCATTGCTCTACAGGAGGCTGTGCAAGACAAGGATGAAAGAAGCAGTAAGCCTAGCTGCACACAAACTATCTTCATTAATAGGAGACTAACTTCTCTGCAATGTCTGCAAACAAAGTGCTCCAGACGCATGACCTAAATGTGCCTGATCTATTGGCTAACTGCCAATACCAGCAAGTGCCTCCATTAGGCCATCCTGGCAAGAAAAAAGTGGCTTCCCCAGCAAGAACTGCCTCCACTGGTAACATAAACAGCAATCATTTGTATCTCTGAAAGTATCTTCCATCTCTATTTTGCACAGGAAAATCCATTGACACCTCACTATTTTGCCCTCAAAGCCAAGAACAGTTTAGATTTCAGATACCAGACTGCAGGCCAGGCCCCAGAGTGGTCCATCATTTTCACTTTAGGATACCCATCTTGGTCTAGAATTCCCATCTCAACCTAATTTATGGTACAGAACTCTAGGGTGGCCTACAGTGGTCTAAACCACTGAGCCTCTCGGGGTTGCCGATCAGAAGGTCAGCAGTTTGAATCTGCATGACAGGGTGAGCCCCCGTTGCTCTGTCCCAGCTCCTGCCAACCTAACAGTTCGAAAACATGCCAGTGCAAGTAGATAAATAGATACCGCTGTGACGGGAAGGTAAATGGCGTTTCCGTGCGCTCTGGTTTCCGTCGCAATGTCCCGCTGCGCCAGAAGCCGTTTAGTCATGCTGGTCACGTGACCCAGGAAGCTGTCTTTGGACAAACACCAGTTCCCTCGGCCTGAAAGCGAGATGAGCGCCGCACCCCATAGACAGCTTAACCGTCAAGGGGTCCTTTACCTTACCTTACCTTTTAGATTCCACATCAATGCCACTCCATTGAAGAAACATTTCAGTGAATGTTTACTAAGTGGAATTCAGAAGTTGCATGTAGCCACAATGCATACCTTCGTTTTCAATCCAATCCCTCTGTTCAAAAACCTGTGAAACTCAGGAAACCCACTCCTATTCTCTTTGGAACAGGTAACTATTGGTACCTCAACTCTTTTATTTCTCTCTACTCCATTTCTCATATCTCATATCCCAATTGTGTGGCCCAAACACTTTCCATCTGCATCTCAGCTTCTCCTGGTACATCAGGGCCTTCAGTCTGATAGATCCATAGTGCCACACCCTGCTCCTTAAACAGCCACAGTAATATTATCTTCCTCTGTCTCCATCTCTATCCCAGGAACAGGCAAAGTGTCTGTTGTTGGTCCAGGCAGAATGGAGTTAGTGAAGCCCGATTATAATTTCTACGCCAACAAATTTACTCTCTGTGTTTACGGAAGAAAGAAACATTACTTTCCTTCATGCCCTTAAACACGACTGCTAGATATTTCACAGTCATTACATATTACAAGCTTATAAAGCATGACGTTTTCTTTATGCATTTGTTTATATTAAAGGCAAGAGAATACAGGTATTTAAGAGCTTGAAACAAAGCTTTGAAAAGCTAAATTTAAAAATGAATTCAAATGGATTCAAAGCTGCTCAGAGAAAGAATTCTTCTTCATGAGACACAGCAAAAAAGCAGCTTTTGAAATAAGCATGACAAATTAGCAAGATGCAAGTAGGTTTCCCATCCCAAACAATCACACCACTGTTGGCCTTCCTACCTTCTTTTCTAGGAAAACACAACAAAATAGTAAAACATCCCACACCACTTCTGGCGCAACAGGACACCGTGATGGAAACCAGAGCACACGGAAATGCCGTTTACCTTCCTGCTGCAGCACTACCTATTTATCTACTTGCACTGGCGTGCTTGCAAACTACTAGGTTGTCAGGAGCTGAGACACAGCAACCTCATCGTGGGGATTCGAACCGCCGACCTTCTGATCAGCAAGCCCAAGAGGCTCAGTGGTTTAGACCACAGTGCCATCCGCATCCCTATAATCAAGTGTAACACCAACCAAACAAGACTCCTGGTAGTATTTAAGTGTGTTGCTGTGTGGTATAGAGAGGGTCATTATCCCACATACAATAAGGTCTCTAGCCAAATGCAAACTACCAAGGAAGGCAATGAGGGGGCTCAACTGAATCCGCAACTGGCTATCTTTGAAGCCAATCCAAATGACCACTCCACCCGATCCAATAGTCCACTCCTATTCAGTAATCTACCTGCTGTGAGAGACCATATTCTATATCCAGAATATTAATTCTATATTAATCAGATATATGAATAACGCCCCCAAAGACAAACAATGTGGGCATTTAATACATTCAGTAAGTCACCCTCCTACACATGTATGTTACAGACAGCAGTGAAATATAACCAAGATGATTGGCAGTAAACTGGAAGTGCCTGCTTTAAAAAAAACAACCATATTGTAACGTGCTGGTTTGCCCTCCTTTAATAGGTGTAGAAACTCATACAAAACTTTGTTACTCAGCAAAGTTTTAACACATGGCACGACTGGAATGGAATCTTGGTTTATAAATCACAGCATTATCTATTTGCATGAGGCTTTCCTACAAAATTGTACCCAATGCAACTGATAGAATATCAGGTGAATAATAACAATTTTAAAAGATCAGAAACAATTAAAAGCAATCATAATATTAATAAGTAAAAGCCAAACCAGAAAAATCAATCCATACAGTACTTTATTGAAATTATAAATATAAGCTAACTCAACTAAACAGTTTAAACTGAACAACATTGTATAAAACAAAAATTAACTAACCTAATTTAATGGCTTGCATTTGATGAATACTTTTCAAAGGCGAGCAACACCCACATCTTTAGGCATTGACAGAGGCTCTTCAGTATAAATGCTACTCAAGAAGGGTTGCAGCTTTTCCGTGATGTTATGGGGAGGGTACATATTGAGAATTTTTTCTGCCTCTCATGTAATTCTAGCTCCTCCAAGGTCACCCAATGAAACTGAGTGGCAGACTGCAGATTCAGGGTGGACAACAGTACATACTTCTTCACAAAATGTACAATTAATTTATGGACTTGAAAGCCACAGGATGTGCTGATGGGAGATTGGCTTAGATAGCTTTAAAAGAGGATTAGACTAATTGGGGACAGAGAGGGGAGATAGAACTCTATTAGCCATGACGGCTAAATGGAACCTCCAGTGCAGAGGCAGCATCCCACTGAAAACAATTTACTGGAGAGAAAACTATCAGGAAGGAGTATTTCCTTCATGCCTAGCCATGGGTTTCCCAGGGTCATCTGGCTGACTATTACAGATAGACCCTTGGACCAATTCAACAGTAATCCTCTTGCATTTTTAAAACTTTTGGTTTCTATGAACATGGCTCTTCTTCTATATATATTCTTTCAAATATGGCATATTTTGAAGTGTCAATTATATTTCCATATTTGTTTGCATACAAACAAACATAGGAATGAGTTTTGGAAATACCAAAGAAAAATGTTCCTTCTTGCAAAAGACATAAAGAATAGTATGTATAGTAGGATGGAGTTTCCTTCTCTTCAGAAGAGATACTGCATTATCTTCTGACATGTAGCTGGGCCAAGAGGAACAGGGTGGCACCTAAGAGACGGAATGTCTATTGACAACACTGAACAGGAATGTTTCTGTTGTTTCAAGGATGCTTCTGTTATTGGGACCAGGTCACAATAACTACTGAACAAAGATATAAAACTATTGTTAAACAGAGCAAGAATTTCATTAGATAAATAAAACCAACCCTTTAGATATAACTTTGGAAGAACAGTTTGCAGTGAGATAAATAAATTAGGAAAAGAGATCTTGCTAGCCAACGTTTTTGTTTGTACCACCTTACTGGAGCATTTCAGGTTACTACTAAGAGAAGACAGAATCAAACATACTTGGAAATGCAACAATCAGACTACAAAGTCAAAAAATATGATATACTTTCATTGTTAATTACAAAACACCATAATCTCAAATATGCCTGTAAGCATGATCATTTGCTTTGAAATGTTTATTTTAAGCCCTTTTTTGACAAAACTAATACAAGTGTGGATAAGTTACTTATTTATCACTACAAGAAATAATAATGCTGACCCAGCAATTTAATAAGTGTTTCACCCATAAATTTATACAGAAGACAATTTCAATCCATGGAGAAATGCCTTATTTCTCTGAATTAAGCTGCACGGAAATCGATGGGATTTACGTACACATTCAAAACAAATTCTTTTAAAAAAACAGGGGTGCTACTTAGAACAAGAGCTACTGAAAAATGAAGATCCCTTCTGAATCCACAATTTCTGTCAAATAAAATACCAGAAAACAAAATGGAACTTGAAATACGTAGTGATCATGTCTCCACGTGTGAACCCCTTCCAGCGTAGGGATATGCCTGCGTACTGGGAGGGATTTCACCCAAGCAAGCCAAAGGCCTCTGCTAAAACCAACCCTGCATGCTTTGCTGGGTAAGGGATCTTAACTTCATAGAACTGACACACCATGCAACTCATAGCACTGAATGAAGAGGTCCAAGCTTTAGTTGTCCTAAGCTGGTTGAACAGCTAAGTAAAAAAATTCCTTCAAGAAAATTATTTCCCAACCTTATCACCCGTGCAATAGGTACATGAAATCAATAAATATTATTGTTGATCTATAAGCCTGCAGCGATCAGAATTTCTAGCCCTGCTCAACAGTTCATGTTAAGAACGAACAGCAGTTGATCCCTTCAGAAAGCATGCTGACAAAAGAACACAAAATATGAGCAGGAACAACATGACCCCAACAGCCAGAGCACTAGAATCGAATTGTGTCACAGAAAACAAATTAACTCTCTGCACTCCCACAAAAAAAATACTAAAAAGCAAAAGAAGAAATTAAATCCATCCTTCTCCAGAGAGCAAAGACAAACATAAAGTCTGCCACTATACACCAATATTTTCAACAATGATCAGAGCCACTTTACACATTGCAGCAAATATAAGGTGCCCAACTTGACCATATCTCTTCTGCAACATCTGAAGCACTTTTGTGTAACTGAACACATGCAAAAAATAAGTTCTTAGGATTCTCAGCCAATCATGTGGCTTCCAGGGGCATGACTGCAAGGGTTTTTCAGAGACATGTTGCATAAGAATGAATGAATTACGGTCACAGACCAGCAGAAGCAAAACATCTAAATAAATAGCATAACAATATCTCTAAGCAGATAATTATTAAATTAATTGGGAACAAGAACCAAACGTAGATTAAAACGTATACCTAGAATACTTGATTAAGCATAGGTAATGGATGAATAAAAACCAGTAAGGAAAATTTAAAGGAGATCAGTTAAAAAAAAACAGCTGTATGGGGTGGGGCTTCAGAAGTGCAGCTCTAACAATATGGGCCTTTTATTTAGGAGGCCCTTCGACGAATATCTATCATGGCAGTACAAAATCTAGCAACTAAATATGTGACTTCTGGGCTATCGTCCTGTAGTAATAGGGAGATGTAGTGTTGTTCTGAACACCCAGGGAACTTATATAGGATGGGCTGGATAAACCTAGCTTGAATGTCTACATAATACTGGCAATGAAGAAGGGCATGCTCCGTTGTTTCCTGCTGCCCAGAACCACATGGGAATTTCCTCTCCTCATATGGTATCTTCCTATAACTGCCTTCCTGAACTGCTGAAGGGAAGGCCTGACAACGCGTCAAGGCGAAAGCCCTTCGTTGTTTTGGTATTTCAAGATTAGCTATGTATGGCATTTAGTAAGTGGAATATCTTCTAGTTTCACCAATTAAAAATTTGGGGGACCTGGCCAAGGAAAAAAGAAGACCACACACCGTTTTATAATGGTTTTTGCTTGCTCATTCCCCCTGTTAAGTAAGAACTGTGGATTGAATCCTAGAGTTGTTATTATATTATCCACTGCTTGTTTCCATATCAATTGGAAATCGTCTTTTAATAGTCAAGGAAGCAAGACCGCTGGGAAGAGAGGCCAGTCTCAGCCAATAATTGCATAAGAGATAT
This sequence comes from Podarcis cretensis, assembly GCF_951804945.1. NCBI lineage: Eukaryota > Metazoa > Chordata > Lepidosauria > Squamata > Lacertidae > Podarcis > Podarcis cretensis. The sequence goes on from NC_137178.1 coordinate 68,083,125, forward strand.
TACCAAAGATGGGTGTGTGGGAAGTAGCCCTCATTTAGCACTGTTTATCTAAAATCAACTCTTTGCATATAAAAAATGTGGTAACTTTTTGCAAACCTAACCAGTACAAAAGCTGAAAGTTAAATTTCTACTGTGCACTGCATCCTTTCTGAAGTTCCATTTACGATGGAAATGATGTCTGCGATAAAAGTAGCCAATAATATTCCCAACTGAAAACTATCTGTTCTTAACACTATAGTCTGAAACACATATTTGTGATATACAGTAATATATTTTTTTGGCCTATCAGTACAGTGTTACCTCTGGTTACGTACTTAATTCGTTCTGGAGGTCTGTTCTTAACCTGAAACTGTTCTTAACCTGAAGCACCACTTTAGCTAATGGGGCCTCCCGCTGCTGCCGTGCCACTGCCACACGATTTCTGTTCTCATCTTGAAGCAAAGTTCTTAACCCGAGGTATTATTTCTGGGTTAGCAGAGTATGTAACCTGAGGCGTATGTAACCCGAGATACCACTGTACTACATATATATAGCATTCACTGCCTGTGGTTAGTACAAATGCAAGATTACTGTAATTAGTGCAATATAAAAGTATATAACTATTACATAATGAATTTGCTTTAAGTACTGTGGGTATCACATAGCTTGGTTTCCACAGCAACCAACACTGCAGAATGATAACTGTATCTAAAAAGAATGAAAGACAGATCATTATATAACTGTCACCAGCAGTGCAAGATACTTCATAGATAGTTAATCACCAACTTTCAGTTTGGGAAACATAAGAGTTCCCAGGCAACAGACTTTTTTTTACTTCATCCAGAGTTTTATTATCATAAAATTAATACACACAAAAATGACCACTTCTAGTTCAGTTCTGGTTTTCTTAATCCTTAAAAAGAGATGCCTGCACATTCATTCTACTATTTTTGCTATCTTGTATCATCACATTGTGAAAAACTATTTAATAAGCAAAATCCAGCTTGGACCAACAATATACTCAGTAATGTTGCAGATCAGATCCAAGTGCTCTTGAAGACAACTGATTTTCTAGATCCATTCAAACTGGGGTTTATGTGTCCTTTGTTAACTTTGCAGTGGTTCCAGTCCTACTTGAATGAACATTTCTAGAGAGTGCTACGTGGGAGAGTGCACTTCAGCCCCATAGAGCCTTCTAGGTGCGGTTCCTCAGAGTTCGATTTTACCCCCTATGCTATTTAACATCTGTAAGAAACAGCTGAGTGGAGTCATCCAGACTTTGGTAATTACGCTGTCAGTAACATGTAAATGACACACAGCTCTACCTCTCCTTTACATCTGGCAGGCTTGGCTATGAATGTGCTGGACTGTTGTCTTGTCTTGGTATCTAGATGAGAGCCAATAAACTGAAGCCCAATCCAGGTAAAACTGAGGCACTGTCAATGGGAAAAGGCCTGCTCTATTGGGAAGTAGAAGAGAAGCTGGGATTTCAACCGTTGAAACTGTGTGAATTTTTATTTTATGGAGTCCGCTTTAGCTATTTGCTTATATTTTGATTTAGGCTAGTACATGTTGTGAGCTCTTGGAATAGAAAAGTGTACAAATTCAAAGAGACAGAAATAGCTTCCCTTCTCACCCAAAAAAACCAAAACAATCCAGAGTAATGTATTGCAGAAAAGTTTGCTAAACAAATGATTGTTGTTGACAATGTTTGCTGAATAAGATGTTTTGCGTGCAATGACATCTTCAGCCATAGTAATATGAAGAAGAATTTGGTTCCAATTTCCATTCCCAGCCTCAAAGCTGAAAGGCTCCTCACATGAATCCACGTAAAGTCCTACATCTATATTAGGCACTCCATATAGGACACTTGAACCATGGCAATTTACCACAACCTATCCCAAACTTAGAATATAAGCAGCATACCATCACTTGTCAAGTAGGATTGTTTCTCATTTATCAGTGTAAACATGCAGCTGTACTTCAGAATCACTATTTAGAAAGTTGAGATAAAAGCAGCATAGTGCAATAGATATCAATCTACAGGAAGACTTCAGAAAAAGAAAGATTAACTAGAAGAAACTGATAAGAGAAAAACATACCCACAGTAGACAAGAAATATGCTGAGAACATGGACTACAGGTAAGAATCCCTCAAATCCCGAGATGTTAATACACTGTAAGTCAAAGTGAATTGTATGTTGTATACTGTTTATGTAAGATGCCTAAAGAACATTGCTGATCGATAGTTTATAAATGTAATTATTATTAATTTATAAACCACCAATCAGCAAAGTTCTCTGGGCAGCTTACATAAACGATATACAAAATACAATTCCCAACACAATAAACAAAATAAAGTAAAACTCTGCAAAACTTGACTAAAATCAGCATAAACCCCAGCAGCAACATTACTTAAAACCAGCCAAACAAAAAAACAAAAAAACCAGCAACAGGAAACTTGGTGCAAGAACTAAAACAATACATAAGATTGTAAATAAAAGGTCTGGGAGAACAGGAACTGGTCTTCACTTGGCACCTAAAAGATCACAGTATACATACCAGGGCAGTGCCCATTTGCCAAAACTTCTTTTAGACCAAAGAAGAAAAACAGAGCTGAGAAACTGTTTTTATACAAAAGAGAGAGAAAAGGCAAGAAGGGTAAATGATTCACTGCAGACTATGTCTCTGATACTAAAAAACAGAACAGAGAAACCTCATTTAAAGTTATGCTATTCTGGAAATACCACAGATCCCTAAGCTATTCATGATAACACACTTTTCAGATTTATTAAGTATAAATTATGGTTTAGGTCCTAAATTGCCACCACTCCCCTCAATATCCCAGGGACCAACCAATTCACAGCAGCAAGGTTTCAGGGGGCTGCAGAGGAAAAGGGGGCAGGAAAGCCCTGTTCCATTAACATGGATCCAAGCCAAAATATTTAAAATAGAAAACAGGACCACTCCCATGCTAACAGGATAAAATAGAATCACACACTCAATCTAGTTATCTGAAAACACTAGTCAAATCCCCAACATTATTCCATCATTTACTACTGCAGAGTGCTCCACAATTCCCCATTCATACCCACTGGCCCCACCAAAGCAGCAGCCATACTTGGTACCTAGAACCTCTGGCTCCTCCCAGCATCCTTTGGCTGGGAGAAATTGCTAAAACTACCCTGAGTCGGGAACCCACAAATACAGGACACATTTTCTCTGGCTCTTCAGCTGTTCCTGCTGTGTTATATTGCTTCTCCCAGTTACAGAAATGCTATTAGAAAAAGCAAAGTAGCAAAGCCAAGCAAGTTCTGGACCTTAAGAACATCCAGGAGGGGGACAAAACAGTTCCCTGCTGAAGCAGCCATTAAAACAGGACTTGAGTTCAAATACCTATTTACTCATAAAACTCACTGGCAAGTCACCAGCTCTCAGCCTAACTAACATACCTCACAACATTGTTTGGAAAACTTGATACTACCATCCACATACCATTCTGGACACCCTAACAGAAAGGGCACAAATGTAACAAATAAAGAAAATTCTGCAAAAACCCACACTTCAAATGACCTGATATATGCTTCCCACCCCACCCCAGGATGCTTATCTTTCCCACAGAAGCACACTTGTCTTTTTTGCCATCATTCACAGAAACTACATACTTCTGAAAACACTTTCATGTTTTGTTGTTTTTAAGTTTGCTTTTAAACAGTCTCTAAAATATGGTCAATTCATTTCCAAAATGGTTACTTTTCCTCGCAGGAAAGTGATTCACTGTCAAGGTGTTCGCTGAACACACTTTTGAAGATGTCAAAGTACAGGGTCACAGGACAATATCAAAGTTTCAGTTCCATCTCTCACGTCCACGAAACTTCCTCCAGAACAATCTACATTCCATCTTCTCATTTTCAACAGTATGGTGGCGAGTTTATTTCCTGGGAATGAATTCATCCGCCTCTGAGCTAGTCTTCCTGCTGATAATATATTATCAACACTTCATAGGACTGTTTATTTCACTCCCAACTTCCTTCACCCTGCTTCAGATTCCACTAACGTGCAAACAGCGTCTTTTGCCCTCTGCACAGCGCAAGACCCAGACGCAAGATAAATGGTTAGAGCAGTTGCTATATTCCACCGTTACACACAACTATAAAACATGCAGACAATAGGATGATAAATATTAAACAGCACCCTCCTACGAAGATTATTTTTAAAGCCTCCGGAGCACTTTTATAGTAACTTCCTTGTGGGTTAACGTCGAGTTAGAAGTCTGGGATTGCCGGGAAAGCTTCATGCACTTGCCTCAGTTCCGCATTGCTGCTTCTACTCCTTTTGACTAGTAATTCAAACACAGAGAGAAAAAGAGAGAGGACCACAGTTGCCTGCCGACACATCTGGTTCTTCTGCAGGAATAAGTGGATGAGCAATGAAAGAGCCAAGAGAACTGCACTGACAGCCTTCCCACTCCATTTATTTTTTACAAGCTGTTTAAGACGTGTAAAAAAACCCAACACATTGCAAATGGGTAAGATAAATGAGGAGTTGGCCCAAGGGGGGCTTTGAAACTGAAACTGAAATCCTAAGCTCTTCATTAATGCTCCACTCAAAGACATGAATTGAAAGGGTGCAACGCTGGCTACATTTCAGTGTAGATACAGCAAGGGTGTTCAGAAGGCTTCCTAAACAGTGTGATTTAACAGTTAGATTTCGGAGACCAGAGTTCGAATCCCCACTCAGTAATGAAGAGCACTGGGTGATCTTGGGCCTGTCACCTCACAGGGTTGTTAATGAGGATGAACTGGGGGGGGGGGGAGAACCATGTACACAGCCTTGAGCTCCTTAGGTGGAAAAAAAGTGATGTATAAATATAATTAACAATAATAATAACAATGACCAAACACTGCAAAGAACTGAAGAATGGAAGACAGTAATTAATTCTCCCAGCACGCCAGGACTGAAACCACAATGTATATGAAGGACTACACATGTGAAATGGATTTTATATTTATATAAAATGTTTGCAAGGAGGAAAAAATGTCTCTTAAATAAGAGATGATGCGGCTACGGGAGGAAATGATCGACATATGTTTGCAACAGCAGCGGGAAACCTGATTTTATGAAATTGTATTAAATTGAAGTAATTTGGTTTGGTAATAATCTGGATAATTAGTAAAATAATTGGGGGGGGCAGGAACTACCAATGACCAAACTCTGTCAAGTGTTCTCTATTATGCAGCGCTTAGGGTAAAATGCCACTACTTCTCCCACCTACACATCCATAGGTACGTCAGATCTTAAGTTCAGCGATAAACTAGCACTAAAAGCCTTCCCAGTTTTCATCCTGCACACACCTCACTGCAAGCCAGAACCCTCAACTCGGGTCCTCGGATGTTGTGGGACTACAACTCCCTTCCTGGCAGCTAGGGGGGGTGTTATTGTTTTTATTTTGATTTTATATATTGTGATCTTTTCTGTGAACATCCCTGAGACCTCCAGGTATAGGGTGGTATATATATTCAATCAATCAATCAATCAATCAATCAACAAACAAAATCTGAAGACCCAAGGTTGAGAAAGGCTGGTTTTAGGAGGCTTTCTTCCCTTCCCCTGATCCGCACCACCCCCAAGATCCCCCCCCCCAAAAGTCTCCATCCTTGGAGAGACTTTCCCCCCCCCACACACACACACCGCTTGGCTTCTCCCTCCCCAACTGAGGACCACTTTACACGCGTCACACCCCAACAAGTGCTCGCTCTCACGAAACACGCGTCTCCCGCTCCACACGTGACGCCGACACCCCCCTCCTCCTTCCGGAGCAGAGGCGAGACCCGAGGGATCCGTTCCGTGCCCTGCATTTAATGGCCTTTGACTCCTTTCGCCTCCCTCACCAGCAGGAGATGCCGGCGCCGAAGGTCCGCATCCCCGCCCCCGCGCCACCAACTCGGGGCCAACTTCGCGCGTCGCAGCGCCCCAGCGAGAGAAAGGAGCGAGACACGCGTCCGCCGTTCCACACGTGACGTCAGCGCGTCCTCGGCCCTGCGAGCCTTTGAGGAACCGCAACGAAGACTCCCTCCCTCAGCGCTGAGGGAGCCTCGGCGGCGCCCCCGTTTCCTCCTCCTCCGGCGGCGGCGGCGGCGGGGATGCTCCAACCCCCCGGCGGCTTCCCTCACCCACCTGTCCCCGGGGCCGGGCTGTCGGAGGCAGCCGCAGAAGCCGCTCCAGCCGCTCCGCCTCCGCTTCCCCTTCTGCCGCCGCCGGCCACGTCCGCCGCCTCCGCCTCGCAGCGCCCCGGCGCCGGCGGCGAAGGCGAGGAAGCAGCGCGGGCGGCGGCGGCGGCGGCGGCGGCGGCATCCGCTTTCGGCAACAGCAGCAGCAGCAGCAGCAGCACCAGCAGGATCCCTCCCGGCCGCGCGGCTCTCCTCACGGCGGCGGCGGGGCAGCAACGGTTCATCGGCGCGGCGTCTCGGCTCGGCTCAGGCGACGGGCTCCTCTTCGTCGTCGCCTCAGCTCGCGAGGATGCCGCCCGCGCCGCCGCCGAAGCCCCGCCCCCCGCCGAGGGGAGGGGGCCCTCTCGCGCTCCGCTGACGAAAGCAAGCCGATGCGGCGGTTGCTGCCCGCTCGCGCCGCCGAGGACGCCACTCCGCATGCGCGCCGCCACGCAGGCGGCGGGGCGTGCGCAGTAGCGGCGCGCGAAGCCGCGCCTGCCCTTACGGCTTGAAGGGTCTCTCTCTTTATCAAGGGAAGGGGCGGCTGGGTGCAGGGAAGCTGGGAAACAGATGGCGTTGTTTTTTGGGGGTGAGCACGCTCAGGGGCATCCCTTTGAATGGGAAGCTGCCACGTGGGGATGCGCATGCTCAGGAGCATCGCTGTCTTATTGACTCCTGCCACGTGGGCTGAGCATACTCAGGGCCAGCGCTTTATTTTTATTTTTTTTATTTTGAAATAATTTTTATTTGGTTTAACAAATATAAAATCGTAACAATATAACCATATATATCCATATTTAAAGATTCCTCTGAATCTCTGGACTTCCCACCTTCCCCTCCATGAATCTATTACTCAGTTTACTATTATTATTATTTATACACACACACACAGTAATATGCAGTTGAAAATGTAATATGTTATATATATGTGTGTGTGTATATAAACACATATATGTAATATATATTTAAAATACTCATTTTACATCCTTAAGTTATCAGTGACTTCTCTTTCTGTTGTTCATTTTACATATCATGAATCCCTGCATATTTTACAAAAACTATACCATTCAGTATTCCATTATTGCATTCATATACACACAGTGCTTTTTTTCTTTAAAAAATGTTTAGGGGTACTCACATTTTCCTACACATAATGTAATATTGCCCCTCAATGAGGCCAAAGTTCGATTCACAAAATGTTTAGGGATATGTTGTGGCGATCACACAGGGTCCCCGGACGTTTCACCGTCTAGTGATCCCTGTGCCACCACTTTATTTCTCGCTGCCGCCACCCAGGCCCTAACTGGTAAAATACTGAGTCCAGTCAGGGTTAAATTGGAACATAAACTTCTGTTTATTTATTGCAGTTTAACAAGCATGTGGTTTCATAAACGATATCAGTCAGTTACAATCATGGGTTGCCTATCCAGACCTATAACCCGCTACCTGCTCTCACTCACTAAACCACCTCTCAGATAATTACTTGTCTTCCTAGCTTCCTGACTCAGCATATTTCACTACCCTAACTCAACCTACCGACAAATTCTATCCCAATTCACTCCCACTCCAACCAACCACCCAACTCCCAATGAACTCCTCTCTTCGCCCTCCCAGAGCTGGTTTTATAGTCCCTCTGACTCCACCCCCTGGGTTCTGATTGGGTAACCTGTTTTAACTGTGTGTGTGTGTGTGTGTGTGTGTATAAAGGTAAAGGTAAAGGTACCCCTGCCCGTACGGGCCAGTCTTGACAGACTCTGGGGTTGTGCACCCATCTCACTCAAGAGGCCAGGGGCCAGCGCTGTCCGGAGACACTTCCGGGTCACGTGGCCAGCGTGACAAAGCTGCATCTGGCGAACCAGAGCCGCACACGGAAACGCCGTTTACCTTCCCGCTGGTAAGGTAAAGATAAAGGTACCCCTGCCCGTACGGGCCAGTCTTGACAGACTCTGGGGTTGTGCGCCCATCTCACTTAAGAGGCATGGGGCCAGCGCTGTCCGGAGACACTTCCGGGTCACGTGGCCAGCGTGACATTGCTGCTCTGGCCAGAGCCAGAGCCAGAGCCAGAGCCGCACACGGAAACGCCGTTTACCTTCCCGCTGGTAAGCGGTCCCTATTTATCTACTTGCACCCGGAGGTGCTTTCGAACTGCTAGGTTGGCAGGCGCTGGGACCGAGCAGCGGGAGCGCACCCCGCCGCGGGGATTCGAACCGCCGACCTTTCGATCGGCAAGCCCTAGGCGCTGAGGCTTTAACCCACAGCGCCACCCGCGTCCCATGTGTGTGTATATATATATATATATAATTTGGTTCTTTGGTTGGGACCTTGCTCTTTTTCCATTTTGGGGCCACAGTTGTAGCATACATAAATTACCTTTTTTGACCCCTGGGAATTTCAGTCTGAATTATCCCCAACAGAAAGGACTCTGGGTTTTTTTGTGGGGGGGAATACTTTTAAACATTTTTTTCAATTTATTGTGGATCATTTCCCAATATGATGGCATCACTTTTAATTAAGTGCAGGGGTGGGCCAGAAGGATTACGGTAATTCTTTTCTCTTTTGCAGGCAAGTACATTCCACCACATCTAATACTCAAGTTTTAGCCCTGCCAGCTTGATACCACAGATCCCATTTTTATGGACTTCTTCAAAGAAGTTTCTCTGTGCCACTGTAACAATTTGTCCGTATTTTCCTGTAAGAAAAAACGGTTTCCAGAGAGGCCATCGTGTGTGCAGGCTAATCCCTAGTTCCTGTTTATCCAGAAGCAGGTTCTTCTTCTTTGAATGAGGCTCCTTTCCAGAATAAAGGTGTGCATCGAATTGCAGTCAATTTTCAAATGAATGGAGAATGGAGAACTGCCAAATCATCCATCCATCCATCCCTTTGAAACAGACTGTGTATTCTATTTACCGCATGTAAGATATCGTTTACTGGAGACATTGTGATCAAAATGCAATCAAGCTAATCAGAATTTTTTTAAACAAAAAACAACGGGCTGCTAAAACTGACGCCTTGTTATTGAGTACCTTCTGTATTCGAAGCAACAGAATCAAATGTGTGTGTGTGTTTCCCATTTTCCAATTAGCACTATAAAATACTGGTTGTGTTGCCATTTTCGTTGCCAGCCTTCGAGTCTGCTCTCCGGCTTACTTAAGGGCTCTTATAAATCCAGATGTTCTAGCAAAATCCGAACTATTGGTATTTATTTACCAATTATTTATACTTTTCAGATATATACATTTCACTGATATTACATTCATTTTGACATTTTAAATCTTGACTTCCTTTCCCCTCTTTCTGTGGTCCCTTAAATTTATTTTTAATATCTTCTGCATATCCAAATTAACTTACTCTTTTATTTTTCACATATATATATATATATATACACACACATACACACATATATATACACTTATATAAAGGTAAAGGTAAAGGTACCCCTGCCCGTACGGGCCAGTCTTGACAGACTCTGGGGTTGTGCGCCCATCTTACTTAAGAGGCCAGGGGCCAGCGCTGTCCGGAGACACTTCCGGGTCACGTGGCCAGCGTGACAAAGCTGCATCTGGCGAGCCAGAGCCGCACACGGAAACGCCGTTTACCTTCCCGCTGGTAAGCGGTCCCTATTTATCTACTTGCACCCGGAGGTGCTTTTGAACTGCTAGGTTGGCAGGCGCTGGGACCGAGCAGCGGGAGCGCACCCTGCCGCAGGGATTCGAACCGCCGACCTTTCGATCGGCAAGTCCTAGGCGCTGAGGCTTTAACCCACAGCGCCACCTGCGTCCCATTATACACTTATATAGCTCCTGCTTATTAAAATCCTGCCAGTGTTTTAATCTGTTTACAATTTATCTGTAAATATTCAATAAGCCATTTCCATTCTTTCATAAGAAGTTTGTTATCTTAATTTCTTATTCTTCCAGTAAGTTTCACCATTTCTGCATATTCCATAAGTTTTTGTATCCATTCATCCTTGCAGCAATGATAATATATTAGTTTAAACATAAAGGACTAGAAATTTTTGTATACTGTGTACATTTTAAAGAAAGATGCCTTCTGCTGAGTACACAGCACATTGGTCTTTTAAATCAGTCTTGCAATCAGACATAAAATCTCACCTGTGGTGGCTGATAGCTGCATTTCAGTCTATTCCCTCTAACCAAGTTTGCAAAAGGGAGATAACTCTGGATTTGAATATCCAGATGATTTGTTGTTGTTTAGTCGTGTCCGACTCTTCATGACCCCGTGGACCAGAGCACGCCAGGCACTCCTGTCTTCCACTGCCTCCCGCAGTTTGGTCAAACTCATGTTCGTAGCATCGAGAACACTGTCCAACCATCTCATCCTCTGTCGTCCCCTTCTCCTTGCACCCTCCATCTTTGCCAACATCAGGGTCTTTTCCAGGGAGTCTTCTCTTCTCATGAGGTGGCCAAAGTATTGGAGTCTCAGCTTCAGGATCTGTCCTTCCAGTGAGCACTCAGGGCTGATTTCCTTCAGAATGGATAGGTTTGATCTTCTTGCAGTCCATGGGACTCTCAAGAGTCTCCTCTAGCACCATAATTCAAAAGCATCGATTCTTCGGCGATCAGCCTTCTTTATGGTCCAACTCTCACTTCCCTACATCACTACTGGGAAAACTATAGCTTTAACTATACAGACCTTTGTCGGCAAGGTGATGTCTCTGCTGTTTAAGATGCTGTCTAGGTTTGTCATTGCTTTTCTCCCAAGAAGCAGGTGTCTTTTAATTTTGTGACTGCTGTCACCATCTACAGTGATCAAGGAGCCCAAGAAAGTAAAATCTCTCACTGCCTCCATTTCTTCCCCTTCTATTTGCCAGGAGGTGATGGGCCCAGTGGCCATGATCTTAGTTTTTTTGATGTTAGCTTCAGACCATATTTTGCGCTCTCCTCTTTCACCCTCATTAAGAGGTTCTTTAATTCCTCTTCACTTTCTGCCATCAAAGTTGTGTCATCTGCATATCTGAGGTTGTTGATATTTCTTCCGGCAGTCTTAATTCCGGCTTGGGATTCATCCAGTCCAGCCTTTTGCATGATGAATTCTGCATATAAGTTAAATTAGCAGGGAGACAATATACAGCCTTGTCGTACTCCTTTCCCAATGTTGAACCAATCAGTTGTTCCATATACAGTGGTACCTCAGGTTACATACGCTTCAGGTTACATACGCTTCAGGTTACAGACTCTGCTAACCCAGAAATAGTGCTTCAGGTTAAGAACTTTGCTTCAGGATGAGAACAGAAATCGTGCTCCGGCGGTGCAGTGGCAGCAGGAAGGGCCATTAGCTAAAGTGGTGCTTCAGGTTAAGAACAGTTTCAGGTTAAGTACGGACCTCCAGAATGAATTAAGTACTTAACCGGTCATTCTGGAGGTCCGTACTTAACCTGAAACTGTTCTTAACCTGAAGCACCACTTTAGCTAATGGCCCTTCCTGCTGCCACTGCACCGCCGGAGCACGATTTCTGTTCTCATCAGAACAGAAATCGTGCTCCGGCGGTGCAGTGGCAGCAGGAAGGGCCATTAGCCCTTCTAAAATGTATAAAATTCTGTTGGAATGGCATACAATGGATGAGGAAGTAAAAGTGGTTATGATTCAATGGGCCAAAGATTTAGGATATAACATAGAAATAGATGATTGGCAAAGAATATGGAATGAAAATCTGAAGTTTACAGCATGTATCACATTGAAAGAAAATGTAATGAAGATGGTATACAGGTGGTATATGACACCAGTAAAATTAGCAAAAATGTACAAAACTTGTAATAAGTGTTGGAAATGCAAGGAGAAAGAAGGTACATTTATGCATATGTGGTGGGATTGTAAGAAAGTAAGGGGGTTCTGGGAGATGATACATAATGAATTAAAGAAAATGCTAAAATATAGCTTTGTTAAGAAACCAGAAACCTTTTTGCTGGGAATAACAAGAATGGACATAAATAGGAGAGACAGTAAACTTTTTCAGTATGCAATCACCGCAGCAAGAATACTGTTGGCCCAAAAATGGAAACAAGAAGAAGTGCCGACTTTGGAAGAATGGAGGACAAAACTAACAGACTATGCAGAACTGGATAAATTAACTGGGAAAATCAGATTTCAAAAGGATCACAGGTTTTTTGAGGACTGGGGGAAATTTACGGAGTATTTGAAAACTGTTTGTGAGGACTGTACAACGCTAGTGTGCTTTAAAGAAGCTTTGTGAAAATACAAGGAATATTGCTAGTAAGCAAACAAGGTCAGAAATATAGTGTTTAATGGCAATATTAAAATTAAGGAATGTGAAGATAGGATTTGAACTACGAATGATTGTCAGAGAAGTTGAGGGAGGTCCAATAAGCTAAAATATGTGATGTGTAATTTGATATGATTGGAGTTTTTCATGAAAATTTTATAATAAAAATTTAAAACCGAATTAAGTACTTAACCTGAGGTACCACTGTACAGTTCTAACTGTAGCTTCTTGTCCCACATAGATGATAGAAAACACTATTAAAGGAAATTACCCATAGCCTGATAGATATCTGATCACCCTGATTAAACTTCCATCCTGTGAGCAAAGTGAAATCAACTGTCCAAATCACATCAGAATTTTTATCCCTTGACAATTCTATATTATTCAACAAATATTTATAGAATTATGGGGAATGGGATACGTTGGAACAATCTGTGGCTGCATGATAGTTAAACACTGCTAATCCCCAAACATCTGCCTGGGGTTTCCTGCTTCAGTTTTCCTACTAGAACTGTAATCCTTTTACATTGTGAGCTCCTATGGGAAATTTTATTATTTGATTTACGCCAGACAACCTATAAAGGAGGCCTAGAATTATTTGCAAGCAGGGAAGAATTCCCACTTCAAAACATATAAAACCCACATCAGGGGGAGATGGGAAGCTGTTATTTTCAAATATGATATCTAAATCAACATGTTCTCTAGAAATAGGAAGAGGGTGCATGTATCTTAAAGAAGAAAATATTTGGAAATGTATAGAAAATGGAAAGAAGCAGAAGTCCCAGCAAAGGAAGAATGGATACAAAAACTTACGGAATATACAGAAATGGCGAAACTTACCGGAAGAATAAGAAATCAAACTTTTTATAAAAGAATGGAAATGGTTTATTGAATATTTGCAGATAAACAGATAAAAACATCGGTAGGATTATCACAATAACCTGCCGTTTTATAAGAGCATATATTTGTTCATTGAGTCATCTTCTTTAAATATTAAGTTTAATATTTAAATGTTAAGTTAATTTGGATATGCAGAAGATATTAAAAACAAATTTAAGGAACCGCAGAAAGAGGGGGAAGGAAGTCAAGTTTTGAAATGTCTAAATTATTGTAAAATCAGTGAAATGTATAAATTTGAAAAGTATAAAAAAAATTTAAGGGAATGCTTTCTGTGAGAATGTCATGCCTTGATCAACATCTCAGAAGCTGGTTGAGGGATAGGGTCAAACCAGACAAATCTGGAGAAAAACGACGTGGAGAATTGATATGCCGCAAAACAATAAGCTCTTTCTTGCAGTTTTCAGTGTCCAAATGCTTAAAATGTTATATGATTTCTGTCCAGGATATACCCTGGCCCCCAAATTGCTGCAGCATCTTAGAACATGAAGGGTGGCTCTCTGTCTCTCTATCTTGCACTATCATCTCATTCATTTCCTTGTACACTATGCACTCCATCTTAACTATGGGGTTTGGCACTCTGGCTTGTTCATCCCAGCAGTTTAAAGCAACTCAAACTGTCAGCCTAGCCTTCCAGAAAGCACTCTTGAAATGGATAAGATAAATGATGTTACAGTGGTACCTCAGGTTAAGTACTTAATTCATTCCGGAGGTCCGTACTTAACCTGAAACTGTTCTTAACCTGAGGTAACACTTTAGCTAATGGGGCCTCCCGCTGCCGCCGCACCGCCGGAGCCCAATTTCTGTTCTCATCCTGAAGCAAAGTTCTTAACCTGAAGCACTATTTCTGGGTTAGCGGAGTCTGTAACCTGAAGCGTATGTAACCTGAAGCGTATGTAACCTGAGGTACCACAGTATAAGAATTCTAAGGTCCCAAATATAAAATAAACGTTCATAAATGTACAAGGCAAACACACCCATAAGTATATAAGCCACGTGTCTGAAATAGTAAAGTAAAGGTAAAGGTACCCCTGCCCGTACAGGCCAGTCTTGACAGACTCTGGGGTTGTGCGCCCATCTCACTTAAGAGGCCAGGAGCCAGCGCTGTCCGGAGACACTTCCGGGTCACGTGGCCAGCGTGACATCGCTGCTCTGGCCAGAGCCAGAGCCAGAGCCAGAGCCGCACACGGAAACGCCGTTTACCTTCCCGCTGGTAAGCGGTCCCTATTTATCTACTTGCACCCGGAGGTGCTTTCGAACTGCTAGGTTGGCAGGCGCTGGGACCGAGCAGCGGGAGCGCACCCCGCCGCAGGGATTCGAACCGACCTTTCGATCGGCAAGCCCTAGGCGCTGAGGCTTTAACCCACAGCGCCACCTGCGTCCCCAAATATAAAATATAAAATAAACGTTCATAAATGTACAAGGCAAACACACCCATAAGTATATAAACCACGTGTCTGAAATAGTACAGGATAGCAAATCCTGAAGCAATTTTGACTCTCCCAAACCATTTTGACTCTCCCAAATTGACTTCAAATATTTCTCTACAAGGAGGAAGGAAATGGGAAAGCCTCTCCATTGTGTTTTGCTTACCTGTCTTAAGGGCGTCTTTGTGTATGAATAGGGTGAGCCTGTGACCTGGATTCAGGAATTAAAGTATTTACCATCACAAAAGAATGGCCAGGCTGCCCAATTAAGCAGTCACTGGCCATTGTCAGGTATCCTGGCAGACAGGATTTCTGCTGCAGAACACCTCCTGCGATGTATTTCTGCTGTAGACATACATCATCCTTCTGTGATGTATGTATGATGCTTTGAGGTGGTGGTCTTGAGCTACAGGGTGGGCAATTTTAAAAGTCTATATAAGGGCTTGCTCACCATTGTTCTGAGTTGCTCCTCCCTCCTGCGTGTGGTAAGTGAGGACCCTGTTGCAACAGTTTAATAAAGATCAGGCTTACTAGCTGCTTTGCTTCTCAATATTCTCTGGTTGGCCTCTGTTATTTCCTCCTACCGATAGGGAACCCACTTAAGGATTCTATACGGGCTCTTTGGTACCCCATAAGGGAAAAGGAGCAGGTTTTTTTCTGTAGCAATGATGAGCTAAAAATCCAGAGAAGTTTGGATGCTAGAAAGGGAGCCTTTCTCAATGGACAAAGCTAATGCTGTTTGGGCACAAACATATATAGCTGCATCTTTTGCAGTGGGCTAAACATTCAGGGACACAGGTGGCGCTGTGGGTTAAACCACAGAGCCTAGGGCTTGCCGATCAGAAGGTTGGCAGTTCGAATCCCCGCAACGGGGTGAGCTCCCATTGTTCGGTCCTAGCTCCTGCCAACCTAGCAGTTCGAAATCATGTCAAAGTGCAAGTACCAGTCTGGCGGGAAGGTAAACGGCGTTTCCGTGCGCTGCTCTGGTTTGCCAGAAGCGGCTTAGTCATGCTGGCCACATGACCCGGAAGCTGTACACCAGCTCCCTCGGCCAGTAAAGCGAGATGAGCGCCTCAACCCCAGAGTCGTCCGCAACTGCACCTAACGGTCAGGGGTCCCTTTACCTTTAAACATTCAGGAACACTGGCTCTCTGAAATCACTCGCTCCCATATTATTGTTTTGTTGCACTCATCTCCTAGATACAGGTCTAGGAATTATGGGGATGGAGGTGCCACAGTAAATGACCTGGCCTTTATGCCACAATTCTTAATGAATATAGCGGTACCTTGGTTCTCAAATGCCTTGGTACTCAAATGCCGAAAACCCAGACATAAGTGTTCTAGTTTTCTAACGTTTCTCAGAAGCTGAACGTCTGATGCAGCTGTCGGCTATTTTTTCCAGGGCGCCTGCGCCAATCAGAAGCTGCACTTTGGTTTTTGAACATTTTAAAATTCAAACAGACTTCTGGAACTGATGAAGTTTGGTGCTTTAGTTTTTGCTATTTATTTTGCATTTTTGTTTTTGAGGCTTTTTCAGTTCGTTTTTTGTGTGTGTGTGACTGTGTGGAACCCAGTTCAGCTACTGATTGATTGATTGATTGATTGATTGTGTGACTGCGGAAATGGATAAAAGCCCCCCATCCAAACAATGAGTATCATCAGTGCAGGTAAGAAAAAAAATGTAATTTTAATTTTTATCATCTTCACTACTGTCTTATTTATTTTATAGTAGAGTACATTGTTTATTAGGGGACGCGGGTAGCGCTGTGATCTAAACCACAGAGTCTAGGGCTTGCCGATCAGAAGGTCGGCAGTTCGAATCCCCGTGATGGGTTGAGCTCCCAATGTTCAGTCCCAGCTCCTGCCCACCTAGCAGTTTCAAAGCACGTCAAAGTGCAAGTAGATAAATAGTACTGTTCCGGCGGGAAGGTGAACGCCGTTTCCGTGCGCTGCTCTGGTTTGCCAGAAGCAGCTTAGTCATGCTGTCCACATGACCCGGAAAAACTGTCTGTGGACAAACATCGTCTCCCTTGACCAGAAAGTGAGATGAGCACCACAACCCCAGAGTCATCCACGACTGGACCTAACGGTCAGGGGTCCCTTTACCTTTACCTTACATTGTTTATTGCTTTCGTTTTATGGATCAATGGTCTCGTTAGAGAGTAAAATTCATGTTAAATTGCTGTTTTAGGGGTTGTTTTTAAAAGTCTGGAACGGATTAATCTGTTTTGCATTACTTTCAATGGGAAAGCACGCCTTGGTGTTGGAACGCTTTGGTTTTGGAATGGATTTCCAAAATGGGTTAAGTTTGAGAACCAAGGTACCACTGTATTGGCAACTAAAGCAAAAGGATATGCGCTTCTCTCTGTCAGTTCCTCAAAAGAAGATTGCATAACCCTCTGCAACACAATGGAATGGTTGATCCCATTTAACTCACAAATACCCACTGTGTCGTATCATGGGGAACTTGCGGGTATTCCCTGCTGACGTTATTGTGACATGAATTCTCAGAGAACTCTATGGAGGCAAAGGAACTGCTGTTGTCTTGTTTCACATTATTTCTTGCTTTTAGTTTAGTCCACGTAGGAGTTAGGAAGTGCCTGGCGCTAATAAACTTATCACCCTCTTACATTAGGTAAAAAGGTAAAGGGACCCCTGACCATTAGGTCCAGCCGTGACCGACTCTGGGGTTGTGGCACTCATCTTGCTTTATTGGCCGAGGGAGCCGAGAAAAAAACGAGAAAAAAATAATATAAAGAAGATAGAGAAATTTCTAAAAGAAAAAAAGGTGCAAAAGATCCCGCCAGAAAAGAAAGACAGACTGAATGCCCCAATAGAGAAGGAAGAGATAGTAGAAGTTATAAAAGAGATGAAAAAAGGGAAGGCACCAGGACCAGATGGATTTACAGCAACTTACTACAAAGAAATGAGGGACTCCTTGACAGTACCACTAAAAGAAGTTATGAATAATATTTTGAAACAACAGGATATACCGGAAACCTGGAAAGAAGCCTTTATTACACTCATACCAAAACAAGATTGCGATCTCACACAAGTTAAGAACTACAGACCGATATCTCTGCTAAACACAGATTACAAGATTTTTTCGGGTATTTTGGCAAAAAGATTAAAGAAGATACTGCAAGAACATATTCACGAAGATCAGGCAGGTTTCCTTCCTGGCAGACATATGAAGGACAATGTAAGAAATATAATAAATATTTTGGAATATTTGACTGCCAGTAATGAGAGACAAGCCGTACTAATGTTTGTGGATGCAGAGAAAGCGTTTCATAATGTTTCATGGGAATTTATGTTGAAAAATTTGGAAATGATGGAAGTGGGAGAGGATTTTTATAATGGTAGAAAGGCAATTTACTCAGAACAGAGAGCAAAATTGATTGTAAACAATGTAATTACAGAGGAAGTGAACATAAAGAAAGGTACAAGACAGGGATGCCCTCTCTCACCACTGTTATTCATTACGGTTCTGGAGGTCCTGCTTAGTTCAATCAGGCAAAACGAATTAATAAAGGGGGTCACAGTAGGTCGAAATCAATATAAAGTAAAAGCCTTTGCCGATGATCTGGTAATTACGGTAGAAGATCCGACAAGTAGTTTAAACAAAGTTATAAAAGAAATCGATCAATTTGGAAGGGTGGCCGGATTTGTATTAAACAAAAGGAAAACTAAATTAATGGTGAAGAATATGGATCAAAGTCTAACAGAAGAAGTGCAAAGAGAAACAGAGATGGAAGTGGCGAAGAAGGTAAAATATTTAGGAATATGGTTAACCCAAAAAAATATTGATTTATTTCAAAACAATTACGGGACAACCTGGAACAGTATAAAGAGAGACCTTGAAGTGTGGAGTAGGATGAAATTATCTTTCTGGGGCAGAATTTCTTCAATTAAGATGAGCGTGCTTCCAAAGATGTTGTTCTTATTTCAAATGATCCCAATAATCAAGGGGACAAAGATCTTCAAAGAGTGGCAAAGAATGATTTCAAGATATATCTGGCAGGGCAAAAAGCCAAGAATACAATTTAAGTTACTAACTGATGTGAAGGAAAGAGGTGGCTTCGCCCTGCCAGATCTGAAACTTTATTATGAAGCATCTTGTCTCTGTTGGATAAAGGACTGTATAACACTAAAAAACAATAAATTATTGGATTTGGAAGGGTTTGACAACAGGTTTGGTTGGCACGCATACTTATGGTGGGGGAAGAAGAAAGCTCATAAAGGTTTTGCCAATCACATTTTTAGAGGTGCCCTAATAGAAATATGGGATAGGTACCAAAATATTTTGGAACCGAATGTACCTCATTGGTTATCCCCACTGGAGGTCATGAGTGTCAAAAAGACAAATATGAGAGAGGATTGGATGACTTATGGAGACATTGTAATTAAAGAAGGGGGGAGTGGAAACTGAAGCCATATGAACAAGTCAAAAAATATGTATATGATTGGTTGCACTACTTCCAAACAAATGAAATGTTTAAAAAGGATTGTAAAGAGAGGAAATATATTGAAGGAGAGTCTAGATTTCAAAAAGAAATAATAAATAATTATTATAAGGTACTGTCAAAAATGTACAAAATGCTACTGGAATGGCAAACAAAAGACGAAGAAGTTAAATCGGTTATGATACATTGGGCCAGGGACTTTGGTTATAGTATACAGTTAGCAGATTGGGAGAAAGTATGGAAGGAAAATATGAAATTCACTGCATGTATGACGATAAAGGAAAACATTATGAAAATGGTATATAGATGGTATATCACTCCCGTTAAACTAGCAAAAATGTATAAAACCTGTAATAAATGTTGGAAATGTAAGGAAAGGGAAGGGTCGTTTTACCATATGTGGTGGGAGTGTAAGAAAGTAAAAGGTTTCTGGGAAATGATATATAATGAGTTGAAAAAGATGTTTAAATATACGTTTGTGAAGAAACCAGAAGCCTTTTTGTTGGGAATCACAGGAAGAGAAATCAATAGAAGTGACTATAAACTTTTTCAATATGCAGTGACTGCGGCAAGAATCTTAATGGCCCAAAAATGGAAACAAGAAGAACTACCGACACTGGAAGAATGGAGACGGAAACTGATAGACTTTGCTGAACTAGACAAATTGACAGGAAAAATTAGATACCAAAAAGACCACAAGTTCACTCAGGACTGGAGAAAGTTTACGATTTATCTGGAAAATATTTGTGATGAGCAGACAACGCTAGTTGGTTTTAAAGAGGCTTTGTGAATGAGAAAGGGTATTGTAAAAGGGAAAAGAGCCCTAAAGATTTACAAACTGGCAATACAGTTATAAAGGAAATGTGGAATAAATATAAAAGTATGAGGATTGCGGAGGGAGCAGGGGGAAGTCTAAAAAAATTGTTTATCATATTGAATAAGAGTGTGTTTATATAATTTGTAAAAGAAAAATTTTCTTTAAAAATTAATAAAAAAAAGAGAACAGTTTCAGGTTAAGAACGGACCTCCAGAACGAATTAAGTACTAAACCCGAGGTACCACTGTATTTGTAAGAATGGATTATATTTTTATAATGTATTTTAACGAGGCCAAAGAGATTAGTTGCACCCAAGTTATTTCTTAATGTTCATATTTCCAAAGCTTTTGTCATTCTTGCAAAGCTTTCTGTGCTCCAGAGTAAAAGCATAATCGCCGTCGTGGAAGACAGCTATCTCAGGTATTGTATCAGCTGAGATTCTGTAAGAATTTAGTAATCCAGTACTCACAATGGGAGTTATGAGCAGGGATGGCCCAAGACATTTTGGCGCTTGAGGTGGGCTCCAAAATAGCACCAGGGAAGAAGGGGTGAGGAAAGATCAACATCAGGAACAACAAGCAGTAGGGGGAGAGAAAGATTGACCTTGAAATCTGTTGCCCCAGTGGATCCTGCTGCCTCGGCCTAACTCATGAGTGGAGCAGTCCTGGTTAAAATAAAAACTGGAACATACAAATCTCTCCCCAGAGAGGCAAAAATGGGAAGAGAGACCTTGTTGCCGCTTGGTTAAAATGCTTGTAACCAAACCCCAGATGGACAGCAGAGGCAGAGGTTGGCTTGGTGGCAACATTTCTGCAGTGAAGGAACTTAAAAAGCAGGCTGCGCTACTCTGGTGGGTTGACCCAAAAGGGGTGACACCAGAGGGACATTGGCCCTTTAGGAGTCATCCCTCTAGAAGTCTTGATGAAAGTGAGGACACTTATGCTGAGATCTTGTTTATAGTCCACAGCCTTGAACAGTGTTTCTCCAGCTGTTTTTGGACTACATCATCGCTAGCTTGCGAGATCGGTGGTCAGGGATGATGAGGACTATAGTCCAAAAAGAAGCCGGAGATCTAAGTTTGGGAAAGACTGGCCTAGATGAATGGCGCTTGGTGAGAGAGCATGGAAAAAAGGCAATTGTCTGCCGCATGGGATGAGGACCATCGATATTGGTGGGCATTAGACCCGTTGGGGTGAGAGCTGGTAGCAATGTCTGTGTTGTTCTAGGTGAGAAATGAAGCCTGGTTCTTGGATGCTGGGAGATTCGAGTCTCTGATTGATACGATTGAATGACTTGGAAACTTTATGGCGTTTCGTATACCAGGCAGAGGGCCTTCTTGGTAGTGGTGCCCACCCTAGGGAACACCCTCCCATTAGATGTCAAGGAAATAAACAACTATCTAACTTTTAGAAGACATCTGAAGGCAGCCCTGTTTAGGGAAGTGTTATGTACTGAAGTTCTCATCCTGGGCCAGCAGGGGGATACTGTAGATAGTTATGCAAATAAGGGATCAAAAGTGACGTTCAGTGATTGGATAGTTTTAGAAAAAATTTACAGTTACGTTGTACTGGAGCTCTATATAAGCAGGCTGACTGAACCCTTCAGTTCAGTTCTGTTCTGGCCTGTGAATAAACAAGAGCTGTTTGAAGAATCGCTGTGTCGTCTGATATGTTCACCCACAACTTAACAGGAAGTTTTTAATGTTTGATGTTTTATCGTGTTTTTAATATTCTGTTGGGAGCCGCCCAGAGTGGCTGGGGAAACCCATTCAGATGGGCAGTGGATAAATTTATTATTATTATTATTATTATTATTATTATTATACAATGCTTTCCTTGTGTTTGTATGTTGGTATTACTCTCTCTTCTGTTTCATTTAAGCTATGAAACTAGGTGGGTTTACAGTGGTACCTCAGGTTAAGTACTTAACCTGAAACTGTTCTTAACCTGAAGCACCACTTTAGCTAATGGGGCCTCCTGCTGCTGCTGCGCCACCGGAGCCCGATTTCTGTTCTCCTCCTGAAGCAAAGTTCTTAACCTGAAGCACTATTTCTTGGTTAGCGGAGTCTGTAACCTGAAGCGTATGTAACCTGAAGCCTATGTAACCTGAGGTACCACTGTATATGTACCCTTTTGAACAATGTTGTATGGATTTATTTATTTATTTTGTATTCACTTACTGATATTATTTCTAATTGTTTTTAATAAGTTCTTTTCATTGTTGTTGTTTGTTTGATATACAGTATTGCGAACCGCTTTGGTCACAATATTGTGAAAAGGGGGTCTAAAAAATAAGCAAGGTGGAAAGCATCTGTTATGTACTGAGTCAAATAGGATCCAAACTGTAGCAGTCTGATTGGTCCTAGAACAATAGGATCCAAAAGGCAGCAGTCTGATTGGTCCTAGAACAATAGGATTCAGAATGCAGCAGTCTGATTGGTCCTAGAACAATGCAGCAGTATGATTGGTTGGCAGGAACCACCCAATCATGCTCCAGATTGAAGTGAATCCACAACCTGATTGGCTTACAGGAGAATTCCGGAATTAGCCAATCATGTGCAGCCCATTGTGTAAATAATGTATATAAAGCAGATACTTTGAGGGGACATTCATTCCTCCTCACCACTATGAGCTAAATAAAGAGCATAAAATCACTTGGCGACTCTGAGTATATTTCACTGGCGACGAAGGTGGGATCCCGCTGAGCTGACTGCCACACACAGCACCGCAGCACCGCCACCTGCCGCACCGCTGCCTCGCACCGTGTATCCAGGCTTCAGCTCCGGGACACAAGGAACTCAGAATGGCAACCGACAGCAGCTTCTCGCCGTTCAACCCAGCATCCGGAGACTGGGAAGCGTACGCCTCCCGTTTCACCTTCCTCCTAGAAGCCAAAGGGGTCACCGATGAAGAAGACGCCAAGAAGAGGGCAATATTCTTCAGCGTTTGCGGAGAGGAGACATTTGAAATCGCCCGGGCTCTCCTTGCGCCTGAAGACGTTGCTACTGTTCCATACAAAACAATAATGGAACAGCTGAAGGGGCACTTTTCACCACAGCCCTCAGTGGTGGCTCGTCGAAATGCCTTCTATGCAAAGCGGCAAGCCCCTGGGGAAACCATAACTGGGTTTGTGACCTCTCTCCGCCAAGCCGCCCGGTTCTGCAACTTCTCAGAGCTGGAGAACATGCTTCGTGACCGCCTCGTCGGTGGCCTTAGGGATGAGAAGCTGCAACGACGCCTCTACGCTAAGAAGAACCTAACGTTCCAGGTCGCTCTGGAGGAGGCCCTGGCAACGGAAGCTGCCGAGAGGTCGACGCAAGAGGCACGGCCGAGCCAGCCGTCCCAACCGAGGGTCCACCACGAAGACCTCACCGACGACTCAGGATCTGACAGGGAGGAGGTGCACCGAGTACAGCAGCGCACTCAAGCAGCCCACATACCACAGCTGCCTCGACGAGAAGGAGGGAACTGCGCAAGCTGTGGAGAAAGTCACGAGAGGAGGACCTGCCATTTCCGCAACGCAGTGTGCAGGCAGTGCAGAAAAGTGGGACACATCGCCCGGGTGTGTCGGGCTCGGCCCACCCGATGCCAGGCATCAGATGACCAATCCAAGAACCCCAGGTCCCGGGGCCCAACGCACCAAGGCAACTCGACGGAGCTCACGGACTTCCAGGTATACCAGTTGCCCCACCCCAACGTAGAGAAAATTTATGTAGAGGTACAGATAGAGGGGGCCCCATGCCGCATGGAGCTTGACACGGGTTCAACTCTATCCATAATCTCGGCAAGGACCTTAAGGAAACTGTGTCCTAGTGGGGGTCCCAAACTCAGGCCGGCCCCATTCACCCTCCGAGACTTCCAGAAACGTAAGGTCCCCACAATGGGGGTGGGGACCTTCAGGGTGCAATACCGAGGGCGGACACGGCAACTGGACTTACTTGTGGTCAAGGGCCCCTACATTAGCCTACTGGGATTGGCATGGTTTGGACCACTGGGGCTAGCTGTCACTGGGGTAAACCACACTAGCTTACAAGTGGACGTGGACGCCATATGCAAGGAATTTCCGGGGGTTTTCGATGGGAAATTGGGACAGTATACGGGCCCCCCCATTGCTCTACAGCTTGACCCCGCAGTACGACCGGTCAGGCTCAAGGCCCGCCGGGTCCCATTCGCCCTGAAACCCCGTATAGACGAGGAATTGGACCGGCTCATGGAGCAAGGAGTGCTGGAACCGGTGCCTAATGCCCCCTGGGAAACCCCAATCGTCACACCTGTCAAGCCTAATGGTTCAGTCCGCATCTGCGCAGACTACAAATGTACCATAAACAAGGCCCTCACGGCCCATGCATACCCAGTGCCAGTGGTCAGCCATGTCCTTGCCACCCTGGCTGGGTCGAAAATTTTTGGCAAGCTGGACTTGGCCCAAGCATATCAACAGCTGCCAGTAGATGAGACCACAGCAGAGGCACAGACGATTGTGACGCACAGAGGAGCATTCAGGGTAAAGCGGCTGCAATTCGGTGTCAGCGTGGCACCAGGCATATTCCAGAATCTAATGGACTCTCTCCTTAAAGGGATTCCTGGCGTCACCCCCTTCTTCGATGATGTGTTGATTGCCGGGCCCACACCAGAGGAGTTTGAGGACCGCCTCCGCACCGTTCTGCACCGTTTCCAGACAGCGGGTCTCAAGGTGAAGCGGGAAAAATGTCTACTAGGAGTGCCCCAGGTGGACTTTCTGGGATTTATGGTGGACGCAGAAGGGGTCCACCCGACTGGGGACAAGGTACGGGCCATTTGTGATGCCCCAGCGCCCAAGAACAAGACTGAACTTCAGGCCTTCTTGGGACTATTGAACTTTTACCATTCCTTCCTTCCCCACAAGGCGGCGGTAGCGGAGCCCCTACACAGACTCCTGGACAAGCGGGCCCCTTGGGTGTGGGGCCAGCGCCAGGAGGCCGCATTCCAGGCAGTCAAGGACTTGCTTGTCTCAAACTCGGTCTTGGCACACTTCGACGAGAGGCTGCCGGTGGTGCTAGCATGCGACGCCTCGCCCTATGGCATTGGCGCTGTCCTGGGACACCAACTCCCAGATGGAAGAGAGGTACCAGTGGCATACTTTTCCCAGACACTCAACGCAACTGAGCGGAACTACTCACAAATCGACAAGGAGGGTCTGGCAATCGTGAAGGGAGTTAAAAAATTCCATGATTTCTTGTACGGGCGGCCCTTCACCGTGGTGACTGACCACAAACCGTTGCTTGGCTTGTTTGCCCCCGAAAAGCAGACCCCCCAAGTGCTGTCTCCTCGCGTCCTCAGGTGGTCAATTTTCCTTGCCAGCTACCAGTATGCACTGATTCACCGCCCTGGGAAGGCGATGGGCCATGCGGACGCCCTCAGCAGGCTGCCACTACCGGAAACAGGCCCTGACCCAGCACCTGCACAAGAGGTTATGAGCCTGGAGCTGCTTCCTGACCGCCCCATTCAGGCACAAGAAGTTGCACACCATTCCAAGAAAGATAGGGTCATCTCCCGGGTCCTGGACTGGGTGTGGAGGGGATGGCCCAGCAGCAGCCCCGGGCCAGAATTCGCCGGCTACACAACCCGCAAACATGAACTGTCGGCCCACAAGGGGTGCCTGTTATGGGGAAGCAGGGTCGTTGTTCCCCAGCCCCTCCAAAAAAGGGTCCTCACAGCCCTACACGAGACACACCCAGGGGTAGTAAGAATGAAGGCCCTTGCCAGGAGTTATGTGTGGTGGCCGGGGATCGACGGAGAGATAGAGGCCTGGGTCAAACACTGCCAGGCCTGCCAAGAATCCCGCCCGGATCCCCCAAGGGCCCCAGTCCAGTCCTGGGAGTCCGCCCGAGCACCATGGTCACGACTGCATGTGGACTTCGCTGGCCCCTTTCAGGGGAAAACATTCTTCATAGTGGTGGACTCCTACACCAAATGGCTGGAAGTCGCACTGGTACCGTCCACTTCTACGTCCGCAGCCATCCGGGTACTACGCAGGCTGTTTGCTACCCACGGGCTCCCTGACACTCTCGTCTCAGACAACGGGACTGCATTTACGTCAGGAGAATTCCAAACCTTCACAGCGCAGAACGCCATCCGCCACATCCGTTCGGCGCCATTCCACCCTGCCACCAATGGCCAAGCAGAACGCATGGTGCGGACCACCAAGGAAACCCTTCGCCGCATGACGCAAGGGGATTGGGAGTACCGCCTTGCCGCATTCCTTCTAGCACAGCACAGCACCCCCAGCTCAACGACTGGCAGGAGCCCCGCTGAACTACTAATGGGTCGGCGCCTTGCAATCAGATTGGACCGCCTTCACCCCGATAGAGCTCAGGATGAGGTAGTGGTGGGGGAAGGCAGGAACCCTCGGACCTTCGAGGCCCAGGACCCAGTGTACGCAAAGAATTTTGGAGCAGGCCCTGCATGGGTACCCGCCACAGTCACCAGGGTCACTGGCCCCGTGTCGTACGAGGTGCTAACAGATGGGGGGCAATGCTGGCGCCGCCACTGCGACCAGATACGCCGACGATTCCCGGGAGAAAACCAGGAGGAGGAGGACAGGTCAGAGGAGTCCCAAGGGAACAGTGGGGCAGTGAGGCCCATAGAGCAGCAGGGGCCAGCAGGAGAGGCAGAATCAGTAAATACAGAGAGGACCCGTGAGGCCGAAAGGACACTGGAACCAGAACCACGACTGAGCGAGCCGGTTGCGCCAGACCAAACAGCCCCATCACAGCCAGCATCCTTGGAACATGAGCCAGAACCTGAACCCCGGACCAGGGAACACCCCAGGCCGCAACGCACACGTAGGCCGCCAGCATACCTTGAGGACTATGAATGCGACCTCCCGGGCAGGACTGGAACTTAGAGGGGAGGGGTGTTATGTACTGAGTCAAATAGGATCCAAACTGTAGCAGTCTGATTGGTCCTAGAACAATAGGATCCAAAAGGCAGCAGTCTGATTGGTCCTAGAACAATAGGATTCAGAATGCAGCAGTCTGATTGGTCCTAGAACAATGCAGCAGTATGATTGGTTGGCAGGAACCACCCAATCATGCTCCAGATTGAAGTGAATCCACAACCTGATTGGCTTACAGGAGAATTCCGGAATTAGCCAATCATGTGCAGCCCATTGTGTAAATAATGTATATAAAGCAGATACTTTGAGGGGACATTCATTCCTCCTCACCACTATGAGCTAAATAAAGAGCATGAAATCACTTGGCGACTCTGAGTATATTTCAGCATCAATGTCTTTTGGCTATAAATATTCTGATGGGCATGGGTTCTAATGTCATTTAGGAATGACAGCTGGAGCAGACAGGCCCCAACCCAATATCCTAGATTATATGCAATTATGGCTCGCAAGGAAGTGTATCTCTCGTATCTAGCCAGATGGAATGGCAATTATTTCATATTAACTGGGCCTCTGCTTCCATAAAAGAGGGTGTTCTGTTTGCCCCGTGTCAGCATTGCTATAGTTCTTATGGAGTACTTTAAAAATAAAATACCTACAACCGCTTTAAAATACCTTCCTTCCCCCCTTTTTGCAGTTTAATCTTTAAGGCACCCAGCTGGGCCCTGCTGCTAATTTGTATCTCAAAATAGTATGCAACTGTACACACGCAAAAAAACTGTGGTCTCTACCTGGAATTGGGAATGAAAATAAGGAGTTCCACAGAAATCGTGCAGCGGCGGCGCAGCAGCAGCAGGAGGCCCCAGTAGCTAAAGTGGTGTTTCAGGTTAAGAACAGTTTCAGGTTAAGAACAGACCTCCGGAATGAATTAAGTACTTAGCCCAAGGTACCACTGTATCGGGAAGTTTTTAACATCTAAAGTTTTTACAATTTTTTAATGTGCTCTGAGACACCCAGAGTGGCTGGGGAAACCCAGCCAGATGGACAGGGTATAAATAATAATAAATTATTATTATTATTATTACAGTGAGGAGGGAAAGTATTTGATCCCCTGCTAAATTTGCTTGTTTGCCCTCTGACCAAGAAATGACCAGTCCATAATTTTAATGGTAGGTTTATTGTAGCTGTGAGAGACAGAATAACAACAGGAAAACCCCCAGAAACCCAGAAGACAAAAGTCAGAGATTGATTTATTATTATTATTATTGTTATGCATTGAAGTTCTCACCCTGGCCACCAGGAGTATCGTGCATATAGTTTTCACTCAGGTCCACGTCAGTTATTTTAGGTGGGAAACCCTGGGTTGTTGTTGCTACAATGTTGACAGCCGGCTGCCTATAAAAGCAGGCCGGCTGAGCTGTTTGCTGTTCAGTTCTGTTCCAGCTTACAAATAAAGAGCTGCTTTGGAGAAATCGCTGCATTGTCTCCTATGTCTACCCACTATTTAACAATTATTATTAGCGGCTTTGATTTTTTTATTAAGCAGTATACAATTTGTGATAGCTTGCTTGTACAAATGAGTCCTCACGGGTCAAACATTTATAACATCTCACAAAGCTTTTGCAGCTCACACATTCAGCTTTGAGACATCAGGTGTTGAGGAAGCCAAGTGATGAGAAACCAAGTGATGTTATTTGCATGCATGATTGTATCTCCAGCCCCCAACTTCCATACGAAGATAGTACAGTGGTACCTCGGGTTAAGTACTTACCGTATTTTTCGCTCTATAACACGCACCCGACCATAACACGCACATAGTTTTTAGAGGAGGAAAACAAGAAAAAAATATTCTAAACGAAACAGTGGATGTATGATTTTTGTGGTTCATGCTGTGGCCACAGACATGTGATCCGATGGTGAGTTTGGGGTAGCCCAATGCAAAAATCTTGAGGATCCATGTGGATCCGTGCTTTGTAACCACGTTTTAAGTGGGGAGGGAAGGAAAAGCACTCAAAGGATAAGGAGCACACGTGGGGTGTGTGGAGAAGGATGCTGCTAATAATGCAGAAGAGGGGTATAAGAGGAGAAGGCTCCTCTCCTCTCCCACTTTGCTCCTTTAAAGAAAGCAGGCTCTGCTTCTCTCCCTCCTCCCCGGCTCGCTGAAAAACTTTGCTGCTATTTAGCCAGCTGAGTGGGGAGGAGAGAGGGACAGAGGGCCTGCTTGCTTTAAAGGAGCCAACCGGACAGGAGCCGCTTACACTCGTGTAAGCAGCTCCTCTCCTCTCCTGCTTTGCTCCTTTATTATTATTTCTTTCTTTTTTTCTTTTTTTTATAAATATTTATTAAGCATCTTTTAAAACAATCAAAGACATAGGTAATAACATAGTATTTTCAAATATCCATGTTTCATGCACCTCCTTGGACTTCCTCACAGCTCTTGCTCCTGCATTCTAGACTTATAAATTTTGCTAGCAAATTATTAAATTAGTTCCATTCATATGATAAACTTTCCCCAAATTAATTCTCAAATTTCGGAATTTAAAATCACACTTATAAAATACTTAATTATAAAATACTGTTTAACCAAAATTTATCTTTTCTTCCAATTACGCTTAAATTTATGTTTTTTTATGTTTGATTTGTTGAAGCCATGTTGTTACTAATCTTACATCTTTCTTAACATTCATACAATTTACAATATTTTTGTAAATAGTCCTTAAATTTGTTCCAATCCTCCTCCACCAGTTCTTCTCCCAGGTTTCAGATTCTGCCCGTCATTTCCGCCAATTCCATATAGTCCATCAGTTGCATCTGCCATTCTTCCAGTGTGGGCAAGTCTTGAGTTTTCCAGCATTTAGCGATGAGTATCCTTGCTGCTGTTGTAGCATACATAAAAAAAGTTCGATCCTTCTTTTGCACACTCTGGCCGACAACGCCTAAAAGAAAGGCCTCTGGTTTCTTAGCGAAGGTATACTTAAATACCTTTTTCAGCTCATTATATATCATTTCCCAGAAAGCCTTCACTCTAGGGCAAGTCCACCAGAGGTGAAAGAATGTTCCTTCCGCTTCTTTACACTTCCAACATTTATTATCAGACACATGGTATATCTTTGCAAGCTTGACTGGAGTCATGTACCACCTGTATATCATTTTCATAATGTTTTCTTTCAAGGCATTACATGCCGTAAATTTCAAACCTGTGGTCCATAACTTTTCCCAGTCAGCAAACATGATGTTATGCCCTATGTCCTGTGCCCATTTTATCATAGCTGATTTTACCGTTTCATCCTGTGTATTCCATTTTAACAGCAAGTTATACATTCTTGAAAGTGTCTTAGAGCTGGATTCTAACAGTTCTGTTTCTAACTTTGATTTTTCCACCTGGAATCCTATCTTTTTGTCCAACTTGAAAACTTCTTTAATCTGAGCATAATGTAACCAATCTTGCACTTTATCTTTTATTTTCTCCAAACTCTGCAACCTCCAATTATCTCCATCTTTTTCTATTATTTCCCAATATTTCGGCCATTTGGCCTCCATATTGAGTCTTTTCGGGGCCTTAGCCTCCATTGGTGATAACCACCTTGGGGTCTTGTTTTCCAATAAATCTTTATATTTCAACCAGACATTAAACACTGCTTTTCTGACAACATGATTCTTGAAGTTCTTATGTATTTTAACCTTGTCGTACCACAGATATGCATGCCAACCAAAAGCATTGTTGAATCCTTCCAAATCCATCAGTGTTTTCAAGAAGTAGCCAATCCTTCAACCAGCAGAAAGCTGCTGATTCATAGTACAATTTTAAGTCTGGCAGGGCAAAGCCCCCTCTTTCTTTAGCATCAGTTAGTATTTTAAACTTAATTCTGGGCTTTTTGCCCTGCCAGACAAATTTAGAGATATCTCTTTGCCACTTCCGGAAACTTTCCATTTTATCCACAATCTGCAAAGTTTGAAACAAAAACAACATTTTTGGCAATACATTCATCTTAATAGCAGCAATACGTCCTGACAAGGAAAGTTTCAATCTTGACCAAACATCTAGATCCCTTTTGATTTCAGACCAACATTTTTCATAGTTATCCTTAAACAAGTTTCTGTTCTTCGCTGTTATATTTACCCCTAGATATCTTACTTTTTTGACCACATTTAATTCTGTCTCTTTCTGAAACCTTTCTGATTCTGAAAAAGTCAAGTTTTTTTTTCTAAAACCTTGGTTTTTTGCTTATTAAGTTTAAATCCCGCCACTCGACCAAACTCATGAATCAATTGCAAAACCCTTTTAGTACTAGGCTCTGGCTCCTGTAAGGTCAATACTAGGTCATCTCTGCTTTGCTCCTTTAAAGCAAGCAGGCTCTCTGTCCCTCTCTCCTCCCCACTCAGCGGCTCTTCTCCCACTTCGCTGTTTCAAAGCGAGCCACGGAGGAGGGAAGGAAGGGGAACCATGGATCCTCTGCTCACGACTGCAGCAGATCCCCCCGCCATCCGTAGGCATTCGCTCCATAACACGCACTGACATTTCCCCTTACTTTCTAAGAGGAAAAAACTGAGTGTTCTGGAGCAAAAAATACGGTAATTCGTTCCGGAGGTCCGATGGATGCTGTAGTACAACAACATCCCAATTTAAAACCTGCTTGTATGCAGAACTGATTAGTTGTAGAGAGAGAGAAGAGAGAGAGATGTAATTTCACCATACAAACGAGGTTTTATCTATGGAAGGTGTAAAAATGGGGAATGCTTCACAGTGGTCTGTAAGTACAGTGGTACCTCAGGTTAAGTACTTAATTCGTTCTGGAGGTCCGTTCTTAACCTGAAACTATTCTTAACCTGAAGCACCACTTTAGCTAATGGGGCCTCCCGCAGCCGCCACACAATTTCTGTTCTCATCCTGAAGCAAAGTTCTTAACCTGAGGTACTATTTCTGGGTTAGTGGAGTTTGTAACCTGAAGCGGATTTAACCTGAAGCGTATGTAACCAGAGGTACCACTGTATGTGTGGCTGAGAAAACAGAGACAGGGCCTAAAATGGTTTGGAAATTTCTGCTTGCACCTGGGTCAGTAGCACCGTTCGGTTTCAAAGCAGAGACCCGGATCCAAAATACTCGATCCAAGAATGTGGGATGGGGTGGACAGAATGGTTAGGTGATGGGAAGTTTTGCTTTTACACATGACTCTGGCTAAACCATTTTAAGCTGAGACATTCCTTCATCACCCTAGAATGTTCAGTCCACATTGAGTTCATGAGACATTGCATCCTGACCTGTTCTTAGTGCTTGGTTGACCACATCTACGGATGAATGCTATATATTAATCACTAGTAATAGTTTAAGTCTTGCTATATCAATCACTAGTAATAGTTTAATAAGGAGGTTTTCACGCCTGTCCAATTCTGTGTTCCCTTTCCCAACCTTTAATCTATTGATGATTAATGCCTATATGCAACCTTTGCATTGTTTGCATTGTATTTGTGTTAACCAATCAGCAACAAGCACATATGTGACAATGCTGTAATATTCAATAAAAGGGACTCCCCGAGACATGCTCGAGAGATGCCTCCCATATGACACTTGTCATTCGTCTGTCGTTTATTTCAACCCAACAGTTAGGAAACTTGACTAGTGTAGAAGAAATTTTCTAGGGCAGGAGTGATGACGTCACCTGCCAGGGGGACTGACGGACCACCCATGCTTTGACAAGTGAATGAGGCGATTACAAAGTTTTCGAGTTTGCTCATGTTAGATTAGTGCCAATAAAAGGATAAAACAAAGAAAGTAATTAGGAGAAGGCTGGTTACTTCTTTGTCGGAGTTCCTACTTGAAGCTGCCGGTTTAAAAGGTTTAAAAGGTTACACCCCTTCTCGAGATATTTCGCATTTGTCAGAGCTGCCCAAGGTCCCAGCTCACAAAGGACCAACGCCATATACAAAAGTCTTTATTAAGGTTCAGTTTCCATTTCAAAGCTCTACGTCTCAACCCTAGACCACTGAAGCTCCATCTGAATCTCCTCCCCCTCGACACCAGTTCAAGACCCTAGCCTTGCTCCACCTCCTCCTTTGCTCCTTTCTCCTCTGGGTCCTTCTGCCCGCTGGGGTGTCGCCCTTTCTGGACTCTTCTGATGCTGATTCCCCGGATTCTTCCCCCTGCTTCCGGCGTGCTTTAGGACCTGGCTCCCAATCCGACCTCCCTGCTGTCCCGCGCTCCTGTACATTTGAACTTGGCGCGCGCGCCCAGCCGGCAACCTTCCTCCTGACCGTTACACTGCTCCTGTCACTGCTTCCCCCTTTGGGGGGGTTGGCTGGGTCTGACTTCCCCTCCGTTCCCTCACTCAGCGATAGGGGCGTGGTCAGCCCTGCCTCATCTTCTCTCCCCACTGGAGGGGAAGCCGGCCCTGACGCATGGGACTCTTCCCCCCTGCTACGCCCTGGTGGGGAAGCTGGTCCCGATCTCCAGCTGCTGCTTTGGGAGTCGCCGCTGGCCCCTTGCTTCTGGTGCGTCCTTCCCGGGACCCCCCTTGCCCTGGCCATCGGTGCCCCCTTCTGGGAATCTTCCGAATCGCTGGAGAAGTTCATGGAATCTCTCGGCCCACTGTCATACTCCCCTACGCTGCCCTCGGATTGTTCCCCTTTGCTCTCCGCTTCCTCTCTCCCCTGTGCCTCTGCTCCTGAACCCCTGACAGCATTCATCATTAAAACTAAACATTTGTGTTTGAGGTGGCTGAAGTTCTTTCATAAACAAGGTGTTAACTTTATTAAAGGTGGTTTATTTGTTACACTCTGGCCCTAGGACCTCAAGCCAACAACAAATGAGAAGGTGAGAGCCTGCTGAATAAAACGCCATTTACCTTCCCACCGGAGTGGTACCTATTTATCTACTTGCACTTTGACATGCTTTCGAACTGCTTGGTTGGCAGGAGCAGGGACCAAGCAACGGAAGCTCACCCCGTCGCGGGGATTCAAACCGCCGACCTTCTGATTGGCAAGTCCTAGGCTCAGTGGTTTAACCCACAGCGCCACCCGCATCCGGAGCTTACTTGAGGGTAAATGTAATGCTATACAGTGGTACCTCGGGTTAAGTACTTAATTCGTTCCGGAGGTCCGTACTTAACCTGAAACTGTTCTTAACCTGAAGCACCACTTTAGCTAATGGGGCCTCCCGCTGCCGCCACGCTGCCAGAGCACGATTTCTGTTCTCATCCTGAAGCAAAGTTCTTAACCTGAAGCACTATTTCTGGGTTAGCAGAGTCTGTAACCTGAAGCGTATGTAACCTGAAGCGTATGTAACCTGAGGTACCACTGTATTTCTATGCATGTTTATCCAGAAGCTAACCCAAGGAGGTTGAATAGAACCAGGGCTTTCCAGGCTCTGGTTTCTAGCTGTTTTTGGACTGCAGTTCCCATCATCCCTGACCACTGGTCCTGCTGCCTAGGGATGATGGCAGTTGTGGTTCAGGGGAAGCTGGGAGACCCAAGTTTGGGAAACCCTGAATTAGACTTATTCCAGGTTAAATCTATGTAGGACTGAAACCTGACCCACTGTTTGGGGCTACTTCATACAATGCAAACTGGCTCAATTTTTATTTATTTTTTTGGTTGTAAGTCGCTCTGAGTTGCCTTGGGCAAGATAAAGCAGCTAACAAATGTACATGAGCCCAGAGTGGCTGGGGAAATCCAGCCAGATGGGTGGGGTATGAATTAATAATAATAATAATAATAATAATAATAAATAAATAAATTCATACCCTGCCCATCTGGCTAGGTTCCCCCAGCCACTCTGGGCGGCTTCCAATAGAATATTAAAACATGATAAAACAACATTAAAAACTTCCCTAAACAGAGCTGTCTTCAGATGTCTTCTAAAAGTCAGGTGGTTGTTTATTTCATTGACGTCAGATGGGAGGGCGTTCCACAGGGCGGGTGCCACATCCGAGAAGGTCCTCTGCCTGGTTCCCTGTAACCTCACTTCTCGCAGTGAGGGAACCACCAGAAGGCCCTCGGTGCTGGACCTCAGTGTCTGGGCTGAGCGATGCGGGTGGAGATGCTCCTTCAGGTATACTGGGCCAAGGCCATTTAGGGCTTTAAAGGTCAGCACCAACACTCTGAATTGTGCTTGGAAACGTACTGGGAGCTAATGTAGGTCTTTCAGGACCGGTGTTATATGGTCTCGGGGGCCACTCACAATCACCAGTCTAGCTGCTGCATTCTGGATTAATTGCAGTTTCCAGGTCACCTTCAAAGGTAGCCCCATGTAGAGCGCACTGCAGTAGTCCAAGAATTGCAGTCAGGCTGCTTCTTATCTCTGGATTCTCCTTTGGGGTCTGTTGTGATGAGCTCCTGGACTTCAAACTTTGCCACTGCACCACTGGTGATATTGGCTAAAAAAAGTGCTATATGGCATATACACTTTTGGGACTGACTGCATTCTAACAGGATTTAAAGCAATGGTGTGGAACTTGTGCTGGTGTGGATCCCAACTCCCATTAGCCTTTGCTAGCCTGGACAACGGCTAGGGATGATGGATGCTGTAGTACAACAACATCTCAATTTAAAACCTGCTTGTATGCAGAACTGCTTAGTTGTAGAGAGAGAGGAGAGAGATGTATTTTCACCTCACAAACGAGGTTTTATCTATGGAAGGTGTAAGTGGTCTGTAAGGACAGTGGTACCTCAGGTTAAGTACCGTATTTTTCGCTCTATAACACGCACCCGACCATAACACGCATGTAGTTTTTAGAGGAGGAAAATCCGTAGGCATGCCACCCGTAGGCATTCCCTCCATAACACGCACAGACATTTCCCCTTACTTTCTAGGAGGAAAAAAGTGAGTGTTATGGTGCAAAAAATACGGTACTTAATTCGTTCCAGAGGTCTGTTCTTAATCTGAAACTGTTCTTAACTAGAAGCAGCACTTTAGCTAATGGGGCCTCCTGCTGCTGCTGCGCCGCCGGAACACAATTTCTGTTCTCATCCTGAAGAAAAGTTCTTAACCCGAGGTACTATTTCTGGGTTAGCGGAGTCTGTAACCTGAAGCATATGTAACCTGAAGCGTATGTAACCCGAGGTACCACTGTATCCCAAAACTGAACAACAGATTCTGCAGCCAGCATATATATTATGAAAGAAAACACCATTTTTATTATTTCAGTTAACAAAAGGAGGAATTAAGCTCCAAGGTCAATGCAATGGAAGCTTCACAACAACAGAAAGGCTGTGCACAGTACAATAAATAAAATACTTTTAAATTATTCAACTCAACCTTTAAAATACACTTTTGGAAAATGGGCAAATATCAGTGTAGGTTGCCACCATCTTACATGCAACAGAGCATAAATTTAAATTTGGACTTGTAGTCATTTTTCAGCTTTGCTGACAGCTCAAAATCTGGATGATGAGAGTACCACACGTATCAGGTGGACAAGTGACTCTCAAGTCCCTGGTGCAAGTTTCTCTGCAGTAAGGTCTATGCTGGGGGAAAAACACATTTTGTGGATCTGCTCAAAAGCCATGCTGTTCTCTTTTCTACAAAGATTTGAATACTGCAAATGACAGACAACAACTTGGAGCCGAGGAACGTTCATAAAACTTCCTTCCGATGGGGAAAAAAAGTATTACAAGTTACGTCTTGCAAGAGCAAAGTGGACCTCGTGAAACAAATTGGCCCACAGTAACGCAGCATATCAATGATACAGCTTTACCGCGAATGAGGTCTCGACATCCAATCTTGGCCAACAGCTGTATGTGGTTAAATTAGAACAACCTGGTAATCAATTAGGATTTTAGGGAGGCTTACTGGAATCCCTGGAGAAAAGGGGGGGGGGGCAAGGAATCATCATCGGTAAAAGACTGTCTGTCCCGACGGCAGCGCGACTCAAGTCATGCAGCAATACGAGCTTAGACTCAGCGAGTTGATACACAAGTTCCTGGACCAGCAGGGGCTAGGGAAATGGCAGATGCAGCACATTCAGCTCCTGAAGAGGAGGTGGGAGCTAGGGGGGAGAAAACTATTGACGTCATTCACAAGCAACTGCTTTGGCTCACGTTCAGAAAGGCTTTGATAGGTTCTGAAGAAAGCTGCGCCGAGGCATTTTTGTCTGTAATATAAAGCTTTGCAAAGCAGAATCACCACGGACCAAGGATAAAGGGTTGAAAATAAGTTGGTCAGGGCTAGTTTCTTTCACGGCACGGAAGGTTCTATGATAAGGACAATTGTTGCTGATCGGTCCTGCTGTCAGCTCCAAAACGAACAGGTTTTGGAGGTTTTTGGAGGTGTTTCAAAAACTTACAAGACCTGTTGGTCCAAAGAGAACAGCAGGGGAAAGGGAGTACGTCACAGAAAAAGGATGTCTCCATCATACCACCTTCAACTCTAAACTCGTCCTCGGCCTCCAGCCAAGAACAATAAAACAAGATGCTTCTTCCATCAGGAATGATATAGAAAGGTTGCAAAGAGAGGTATTGCTGCGATTTTTCAAAGGAAGTGTTATTATTACATTTTTAAAGTTAAATACTTTACAGAAATACTTTTTTTCAAGTATTGCAGGACTTAGAAGATGACTGGATAATAGATTATAACTGAAGACATCCTTCCCCCACTTTACAGCGTCAGAAGGCAGAATTGAACTCTAGAATGATTATACGCTATTTCCTTTTTGGTGCATTTAATTGTACATGCATTTGGGGGTTATCACTTAGGTGGATTGGCTGTTATGTGATTTGCATTACATCCAGGTACTGCAGTTTGGCTAAAATTCAGCAGCATGCAGCAGCGCTAACTTGATATGCAAAAAGCATTGGGGGGGGGGTTCCATATGAGAAGTGCAGTTTTAACTCTTGCAGAATTCCGCCCATAGAGCCCATAGAGCTCGATTTTAATGAAAGTGTTGCATAGTTTATTATTAGCGTCTGATGAAAGTCTAGCAGTGCAGCACAGCAGCTCTGAGGAACATCAAGTGCCGTTGGCGAACAGAAAAATCTGAAGAAGAGGCATAACTTTCAGAGTCGAAAGATCAGCAAGTACAGCCTGGAATAAAAGGGGAAAATGTCACGTTATGTTTATAACTAAGAAATAATTGTCGCTTTAAATTTTTTTTTGCAACATCTCCTTAATTTACCTGCTTTTGCTTTTATCTACAGAAATTCTCTTTAATTCTGAACCGTACTATGAGAGTCCTATACATAGTGGGATCAAGTACACTGAGGATTTAGGCCTCATTCAAATATATGTGGTATCATGGGTGCGGAAGACAGTCTAACATTTCACCTTGTCTCTAAAAATAATTGTACGTTCGGAACCCTTATCCTGCTTGCCTGGAGTAGTACTTGTGGAATAAGTCTTGATTTGTAAGAATGCTTCACAGTGAGCCTTCTCAGTGAGAGCGACATTTATTTTTTTAAATCTTATTTTAAAGTAAGAGTGCTTAGCATAATCATGTACAGATGACCCACTTTCATAAAGGCAGCAAAATGCAAAGATCACTCTCCCCAATCCAAATATTTTGAGGGACATTTTGTTCAGACGAAAATGATCCCTGGACAGAAAAGGTTATACCATGCAATCTATACAATATCATGAAACTGTTAAGAAGTGGGACGGGCTGGGGGGTAGGGATGAATGGAAGGATCATTTATGGAAACATAATAAATCATAGTTAATCTTCTCATGGCAACAAAGGTGTTAATCTTTAAAGCTTTAGAGCCCAAGTCTTGGATATTTAAGTAACCATATCCTCTGACATTTGTCTTCCATTTTTTTAGTTTTGGAATATGGCCTTTTCGCAGGTGGCATCACCATCTGAAATAGAGATGATCACTACTGATATTAGGGACTTTTCTGTGGTGGCTCCATGGTAATGATGTTTCCTTCCATTAGAAATATATGAGATCTGTATAGCCAAAGGTTGTAGGATGACCGTGGATCCCCCACAGCAGAACTTTAGATTGTCTGCCTTAGATAGGGAGTTTCTGTTTCTGTATTGATACCATGCCATTTTAATTTTTGGGGGACAACAGTTTTTTTCTAATCATAAACAAATGAAAAAAACCTGCTGTTTTAAAAAATGTTCTAATAAACCTAATCAAATGTGGACCACTTGGGGACTAAAAGGGCTTAAAAATGTATTAGTAACAACAACAAAAAAAGCAATAGTACAAAACTAGCAAGGGGAGGGGGGAGGAAGAACCAAACACCATGAGCATCTGTGGTTTCTGAAAATATATGACGATGCAAATACTGGAAAGTGTACTCATCAGCTCAAAGTTTTAAATTGCATAAGGGCACGACTTATGTCCTGCAGAATGAGTATGGATGAACCTTTTAAATATAGCTCCCTTAATTGATTTAGGCAAATAGCGGATGTGTGGATAACTCTTGAAGCATTGAACACAGAAAGAAGGTGATTGGTTATGAACTGGTTTTGCATTTTCTTTAATATTACCTTGCTCAGGGGTTCAGGACGATCCACTATTATTTAGTAATGTTTTAAAGAGTCTCTCTCCCCCCCCCCTCTCTCTCTCTCTCACACACACACACACACACAGAGGTTTTCTGGCTTATCACTGTTAACTGAGAACAAGAGCATTCCTGTGTACAGCCTGATCACTCCCATTTAATTTCCCCCCGCTTCTCAATATGAGTGGGATAAACCAGGGGTATTTCCAAAGCCCATATTGTGGATTTTTTTTTTGCTCCTTAATAAGTCATGAACAGCAAGCCAACAAAAAACCACGGCTGTAGCTTGGCTAGAAACTGTTGCCTGTTAAGAGAGCCTAGTATGATCCCTGGCTCAGAGATAACACAAAGCCAAGGTTTGTTTTGTTCTTACCAGGGGAGGAGCGAAGTGAGAGCCACCTGGCAGCCCATATAAACACAGAATGGATTCTCGGAAAACCACAGTAAGTTAGAAAAATGCCTTGTTATGTGTGAATGGGGCCGTAGTACAGTCGTACCTTGGAAGTCGAATGGAATCTGTTCCGGAAGTCCATTCGATTTCCAAAATGTTCAGAAAGCGCTGCTTCTGATTGGCTTCAGGAAGCTCCTGCAGCCAATCGGAAGCCACGGAAGCCCCATCGGACCTTCGGCTTCCAAAAATAGTTTGCAAACCTGATCACTTCCAGGTTTGCGGCGTTCGGGAGTCAAAACGTCTGAGTACCAAGGTGTTTGGATCCAAGGTACGACTGTATATGAAA
Organism: Podarcis cretensis; assembly: GCF_951804945.1. Classification (NCBI taxonomy): domain Eukaryota; kingdom Metazoa; phylum Chordata; class Lepidosauria; order Squamata; family Lacertidae; genus Podarcis; species Podarcis cretensis. The sequence continues at coordinate 68,123,209 of NC_137178.1, forward strand.
ATTTTCTTGCTGTCATTGCTCATTAGTTCATAAGGTAAAGGGGCCCCTGACCATTAGGTCCAGTCGTGGCCGACTCTGGGGTTGCGGTGCTCATCTCGCTTTATTGGCCGAGGGAGCCAGCGTACAGCTTCCGGGTCATGTGACAAGCATGACTAAGCCGCTTCTGGTGAACCAGAGCAGCGCACGGAAACGCCGTTTACCTTCCTGCCAGAGCGGTACCTATTTATCTACTTGCACTTCGTGCTTTCGAACTGCTAGGTTGGCAGGAGCTGGAACAGAGCAACAGGAGCTCACCCCGTCGCGGGGATTCGAACCACCAACCTTCTGATTGGCAAGTCCTAGGCTCTGTGGTTTAACCCACAGCGCCACCCATGTCCCTACCTCAAGTTATATTTATTTGTTTGTAATATCACAGCCCAAAGGCAAAATGTCAAGAAGGCAGCAAAGAGTTGGACAAGATAAGCACCTGTGCACATATTAAATTAAGCACAACCTACATTAAAGTTGATGTGGGTGGTGCTGTGGTCTAAACCACAGAGCATCCCCACGACTGGGTGAGCTCCCATTGTTCGGTCCCTGCTCCTGCCAACCTAGCAGTTCGAAAGCATGTCAAAATGCAAGAAGATAAATAGGTACCACTGCGGTAGGAAGGTAAACGGCGTTTCCGTGCGCTGCTGCTCTGGTTTCACCAGAAGCGGCTTAGTCATGCTGGCCACATGGCCCGGAAGCTGTACGCCGGCTCCCTCGGCCAGTAAAGCGAAATGAGCGCCGCAACCCCAGTGTCGATCGTGACTAGACCGAGCGGTCAGAGGTCCCTCTACTTTTACATTAAAGTTAAACCAGGGTTAGAACAGATTTAAGAACAAAGCCCTAAGAAGTTAATCCTGCAGCAATTTACAATTTTTTACCTCTACTCTAGCAATTAAGACAGATTAGGTACAGATAAGCCTTAACGGAAGCAAAGTCTGGAAAGAGTAAAGTTAGCATATTTGAAGTGAAAAGCTCCAAGTACAGATTTAGTTCAGCAGTAGAATATAGTTTAGCTGATTTCCTGGGAGATTTAAAAAACTGAAAACTAAAACTGTAAGTTTAGCCAAGGTGAAAGAGAGCCATGTTTCTGGGCTCTAACACAGGTGCAGTACAAACCTATGTATGTCTACTCTTAAGTCATAATCAATCAATTTATTGCATGTAGCCAAAGGCATTCACAATAAAATCTGCCCCATTCTTCCATGGGACTGAATGTGTTTGGATATGACCTTAATCATCTTTAGCTGTAATCTTGTTCATGCCTGTTGAGCTTCATAGCAGCCAAGCCACCTGAATAGCTTTGCGGCTGTAAACTAGCCAGGTAAAAGGACCCCTGACCATTAGGTCCAGTCATGATCGACTCTGGGGTTGCGGTGCTCATCTTGCTTTACTGGCCGAGGGAGCCGGCGTCCAGCTTCCGGGCCATGTGGCCAGCATAACTAAGCCGCTTCTGGTGAAACCAGAGCAGCAGCGCACGGAAACGCCGTTTACCTTCCTACCGCAGTGGTACCTATTTATCTACTTGCACTTTGACATGCTTTCGAACTGCTAGGTTGGCAGGAGCTAGGACCGAGCAACGGGAGCACACCCTGTCGCAGGGATTCGAACTGCCGACCTTCCGATTGGCAAGTCCTGGGCTCTGTGGTTTAACCCACAGCGCCACCCCTTTTTTGAAGGCCAGTCATTTTACCTAACTGGGGGAAAGCTAGCCATATTTAGTAAAAGTCTGGAGAGAGCTCTGCAGATGAGCTGGACCCCTAGAGATGAAGCATTGAATTAAGGAGTTGGGAAAGTTAAGAACTTTTGCAAGTTTGCCAACACAATGGGGCCAGGAAGCTTTTCAGTAAACCTCACCAAACCTCACAGCACTGGACTCAGCTTTAAAAAAAAAATCCCAAAAAGGAAAATCCGAAATTAGAATGTCACCCAGATTGCCACATGTACAACTATCTGCCTGTTGGGTACAACTTGTGTCGACATGATGCAATAACTGAAAAACTAGCTCTTCAGGACAAAGTTCATTCCTTTGAAGGCAAGGTGACTAATACAGGTAAGATGAGAGAAACAAAAAGGGAGACCTTTAATGATACAGTAAGGAAATGCCAGTTTCCTGTTGGTAGTTCTGCTGCTCTTAGAGAGAATTAGGGTTTGGACAAATGGGGAATAAAATGGGAAAATGTGATTCAGTGCAAGTATGTATAAAGTGTCATACATTGGGGCAAAATAATAATAATAATAATAATAATAATAATAATAATAATAATAATAATAATATATTTATACCCCGCCCCTCTGGCTGGGTTTCCCCAGCCACTCTGGGCGGCTTCTGGGCAGGAAGGCAAACGGTGTTTCCGTGTGCTGCTCTGGTTCGCCAGAAGCGGCTTAGTCATGCTGGCCACATGACCCGGAAGCTGTATGCCGGCTCCCTCGGCCAATAAAGCGAGATGAGCGCCACAACCCGAGTCGGCCACGACTGGACCTAATGGTCACGGGTCCCTTTACCATTTATTAAGGAAACTAACATGTCCCAAAATAGCCTTTATCAGGCTAGATGGTAAAACAAAGCAACGAGGGAGAAAGGCTTATTTGAATACTTGCTACTTCCTCCAATATTCTGGAAGTCTCTTAGCAGATGAAGATTCCGAGCTTCACCACCAGCCAATTTCTATCCTCTCCACTTGCCTTGTTCAGCCTCTGCCCTGACTGAAGTTCAGCAGCACTCGAAAACTTGCACGTTTTGATTGCCTAATAAAAGTATTGCCCTAAAGTAGATTTAGGAATTTCTCTAGATATTCTATCATTCTTCTCAGAACAGTGGTTGCACATTTTAAAAAGCGTACACTCAAAGTATATGAAAGGCCCTAAGTGTATTTGAAAAAAATAATTCAATTATTTCCTAATGTTTATAACCCAGTTTAAACATTCTTCTTTGTATTTGTCATAGGAGTATCATGAGCTTCATGCATATATTTTCATAACTTCCTTTGAATATTTAGCCGAGATAAGAATTTCAGCAGAGCCTCACATTGCATGCTATGTGCACACGAAGCTTAAATTACTGTGGTTGGCAAGATGTCACAAACTATTTCCATTTTCTCCCACTGAAACTTATCCTTACTTCAGCTGCAGCCAGTGATGTCACCTCCATTAGATTCACAGCTCGGAAAGCAAACACAGCAGCTGCCAGGACTGAAAAAGAATGCACAATATTTAGACTGGCGGCCTACTAATTAGTTGCTGCAGATATTTTGGTCTAGCTATTCTTTACATTCAATTCAGTAATCACTTAGTTTGGGAAATACTATATAACCAGCTTAAATGCGCCATTCTAGTCAATTTGTGACAGTTTCATTTTAAAGAAAAGACGTACGAGAAAGTCATTTAAAGTGCACAACAAAATAAATATATTAAGAATTTCTTAAGTTAAACGTGATCTTTGCCTTACTTGTAGTTCTATAAATCATGTGTCAACATGAATAGAAGTTATTAATATTGCAGCTGTTGTATAAGGGATTATTATTTTGACCAGAATATAATTGAAATGAATAAGCTTCTAAAACGCAGAAATAAAGAAAATCATCACACCATTAAAGCTAGCACGCGGGGGACTACCTAAATTATATAATGTACTATTTGAATGTTTGGTATTAGTATTTGTATTATAAATGGGACACAGGTGGCGTTGTGGTCTAAACCATAGAGCCTAGGGCTTGTTGATCAGAAGGTTGGCAATTCGAATCCCCGCAACGGGGTGAGCTCATTCTTTGGTCCCTGCTCCTGCCAACCAAACAGTTCAAAAGCATGTCAAAGTGCAAGTAGATAAATAGGTACCGCTCCGGTGGGAAGCTAAATGGCGTTTCCGTGTGCTGCTCTGGTTCGCCAGAAGCGGCTTAGTCATGCTGGCCACATGACCCGGAAGCTGAGTTGGAGGTCACACAATGACTAGCTACTGAAACCGTGCAATTGCACATGAGGAAACTGAAGCCTCTTGTGTTGGTATCATTTTTCTTTAAAAAGGGAGAATGTCAATACCATCAACAAAATATGTTTTCATTACCGGCAAGAATTTCCAGAGAGTTGTATCCCAGAACTCTGTCCCACAAAAGCAGAAGCTGATCTGTAGCTAAGTAGCCGGAGAATGCTCGTACCATCCATTTAAATGATATCCTTAGACTATGAGTGGGAAAAAACACACACTATTATATTTCCCCATAACATACAATCACAGTGGATTTGCCTTTTGCCTTAGATGTGCTTATGTGGATTTCTGAGCCTCAAATGGAAAGGAGTGCAGCTAAAGCCAAAGCCAACTAAAGAAATAATTCTTCTTAATGCTAAATCTGGCATGATACACTCAGTTCACTAATTCAGAATCTATTTGCTATCTGCTTCTTGAGCTTAACAGTATTTCAATATTCAAAATCGAAAAAGAAACTACTGTTTAGCATCCATTGTAAATGCATTCTCCTTAGGGTAACAGCAAATGTTATGTGTCTCCACGCAAAGATGTCAACCTTGATTTTTGTTATTCTGAGTTTGTACCTTGAAGCAGGAGTCTTTAACTTTTTCAGACCCGAAAAACATCTTCAACCCAAAAACATGTTTTGGGACCTGCTTCTTAATTTTTTAGCCTGTATTTGAATTGTGATATTTCTGGTGTTCCTACCCTCATTAGACTCTAATTCAGTAGTGTATCCCAACAAGTTAGACACCGCTGGGAGGAATGATATACTGTACTTTTCGATGTATAAGACTAGGTTTGTTTGTTTTTTTACTAAAAATAATGTTAATAAGAGGGATAGACTTACACATGGGGGCAATTTCCCCCCATTTTCTTAATTCTGAGTCTCCAAAAATAGGGGACATCTTATACACGGAAAAATATGGTTCAATATATCGTTTTTATTTGATTTTACAAGTTATAACAATACCAAATACATATCCATATAATGAGATTTCTCTGAATCTCAAGATTTCCCACCATCCCCTCCCTAGGTCCTATTGTCAACATTTTCAACTGCATATTATTTCACAAACTATATTTTGTATCTGTCTATAGTGTTTGTTACATTACAAGTGTTATTAGAATCCTGCCAATGTTTTCATCTGCTTACAGTGGTCTCCTAAATAAGGAAGGAGCGATCATTTTTAGGACATTCTGAATACAGTCAGAATATAAAATATTTACTTTTATGGACGTTTAAAATTTCAATACGTCTCATGGCCATCCATGAGTCCCGGGAGACCTTTTTCTTCCTGGCTTGACAGGACGGGGCTCCAAGTGCAATAGCTGAGGCTACTGAAGAGACTCTTGGGCTGGGATATTATTGCTACTATTTTTTCATCTTTATAATAATAATATTTTTTTATTTATACCCCGCCCTTCGCGGTTCAAAAACTGGGCTCAGGGCAGCTAACAACAAATTTAAAACACTTAATCGTAAAAGCAGCATAAAATACAGTATAAAAACATGAATAACAATAAAATTCAAAGTTCAGAAATCAATTTAGGGGAAATCTGAGCTTCTGTTTCTACCATTGCACTGCTAATTTGCGTCCCCCATTATAACTGAAACCTTACGTTTCTGTTTTTAACTGTTGCGCTGCTAATTTGTGTCCCCCTATTGTAATTCAAGCTATCTGTTTCCGACTGCAGTGTTCTGAGGTGGTATTTGGAGCTTATATTTGGTGCTTTTGTTTTTGCTATTTATTTTGCATTTTTTTTGTTTTTGAGGCTTTTTCGGTTCATTTGTTTTTGTGACTATGTGGAACCCAATTCAGATACTGAATGATTGATTGATTGATTGATTGTGCGACTGCAGAAATGGATAAAAGCCCCCCATCCAAACATTGACTAGCGTCTCCACCCCCATCGTTTTGCCCGAACACTGAGGTCCAGCACTGAGGGCCTTCTGGCGGTTCCCTCATTGCGAGAAGCAAAGCTACAGGGAACCAGGCAGAGGGCCTTCTCAGTAGTGGCGCCTGCTCTGTGGAATGCCCTCCCAGCAGATGTCAAAGAGATGAACAACTACCTGACATTCAGAAGACATCTTAAGGCAGCCCTGTTCAGGGAAGTTTTTAATGTGTGACATCTTAGTGTATTTTTGGTCTTTGTGGAAGCCGCCCAGAGTGGCTGGGGAAACCCAGCCAGATGGGCGGGATACAAATAATAATAAATTATTATTATTATTATTATTATTATTATTATTATTATCATCATCATCATCATCATCATCATCATCTTCAGTGCAGGTAAGGGAAAAAAATAATTTTAATTTTTATCATCTACAATACTGTCTTATTTATTTTATAGTACAGCACATTGATTATTGCTTTCATTTTATGGATCAATGGTCTTGTTAGATAGTAAAATTCCTGTTAAATTGCTGTTTTAGGGGTTCTTTTTAAAAGTTTGGAGCGGATTAATCCATTTTGCATTACATTCTATGGGAAAGCATGCCTTGGTATAGGAACGCTTTGGTTTTGGGACAGACTTACAGAACGGATTAAGTTTGAGAACCAAGGTACCACTGTATTTGTAATTTAGTATACCTTTTCAAGTTGTAAGCTGCCTTGAGCATGATTTTAACTACAGAAAGGTGGCATGAAAATACAATGATGACAATGGTGTCAGTTTTTAAATATAAGGGAAAATACTTACGGCTGCGCTCCAATTTCTCGAAGGTGATAAAACAGCTGTGGTAGATGGGTTTGGAGAAGGGTTTCAAACAGCAAACATAATGATACAATGCCCTTTAAAAAAGAAAGAACATAACAATTCACTTTTTAAAAAAGCACAACTATACAACAAGTGTACCTCTTACTACTGCTGAGTTTTAAATATAGATAGTGAAAAAATACCCAATGTATTTCATGCATAGATTGAAAACATACATATAACAAGTCAAAGGAGTACAGTAAGATTTGATAAATTGAGCTTGTGGAATTTTTCACATTAAAACATTGTCGGTTGCAGACACAGACAACAGATTCTTTCCTAGATACATGCAATGAAGGGCATTTAAGGCCAACAAAATTAGTGTCTAAAGATAATCTTGATTTCAGCATGAGTTTTCTTAAATATAGGTTTAAATCACAAAATCAGCACTTCGTGCACTCCACACTACAATACGAAAAATTGAATTCTGTGATGGATATTAGTTTTACAATATAGCAAAGCTTCCTTTTTTCCTGTTATGTTGCCATTTTTACTGTTTTACATACCGTAAGTTTTTCCGGTGTTGTCTGTCATGAGGAAGTTGGGATTCCACCCTACTTTCTAGCATTCAGTAGACACTACATCTTCCAGCATTTATTTGCAACCAAAAGCATGAGAACTATGTTTTTGTTTTGTTTTTTAAAATGAAAACTAAAGGATTCTTAGGAACCCAAATTTAGTACCTAATGCTTGTATACATGCTGAAAATTATATTATAATAAGCCTTGTAATGTAATATGATAATGTTTACCGATGTAACATAAGAACGTTAATAAATAAATAAAACTCAAAAATAAAATAAAACACATAACAAAAACAACTCAATAATCTCTCCCCCCCATAGGGCTTTCCCTCCCTATCCTCTCTCTGTGTACCCCATAAACCTGTGCTGGAAATTCTCCCAATGCTCCAGAGCAGATTTAGGGGTTGTGGCAACACCCAAAGGGAGGGGAGAATCTTGTTCCATGAATGCAAAAACTCATTTGAATCCCTCTCTGAGCCAACCTAAGTTAATCCCCTGGATAGAAAATATCAAACTTCTCCAGAACATTTAATGCGTGGAAAACACTCTGGCCCGATTCAGACATAACACCTTTCTCCCTGCCTAGATTTTAAGTTGCAAGCAACTCCTGTTAACCCTGGATAAAATTAACCTGGGTAATTTTGCATCAGGTAATTAAATTACAATCTCAAACTGAAAAGGATGTTGTCATTGAAGGCTCAGTATGTTAGCTACGGTTGAACATGACCCAAGGACTGCGAGACTTTGTTTCCAAACTCACTCCCATTTCTGAAATTCTTTTCTATCCCTGTACGTATACATCTGTCAAATTTTTTTACAATGCTTTACAAATCTCACAAAGAGGACCCTAGCTCAAAAAAAGCTCAGGCCGCAAGAAATGTGTTTGCCTTTTAAACCGACACATGGTAGCATAGTTTTGCATGCAAAATGACATGATAGATTGTATTTTAATTTTCTGCTGAAAACCACCCAGGGTGGCTGGGGAAACCCAGCCTGATGGGCGGGGTATAAATAAATTATTATTATTATTATTATTATTATTATTATTATTATTAGGTCCCAGGTTGAAACTCCAGATCTCTGGTTAAAGAATCTCAGCAGGATTGGAAAAGGCATCCAGCTGAGGCTTTAAACTGTTGCTTCTATAGCTCAGTTGGCTAGAGCATGGTTTACACCAAGGTTGCAGGTTCGATCCGTAAAAAGGACACCTGCATGTTCCTGCATTGTAGAGGGCTGGACTAGATGATCCTCAAGGTCTCTTCCAACACTTGTGATTCTTATCCCTATGAAACAAGCCAATAAACTGACAGTATAAAGCTGTCTTGTATGTTCATATTTAATACGCAAGAGATTTTATCAACACAGAGGTCTACATTTTAAAATATTTTTGTACAAGTCAAACAAAGCGAAGGTTTGCATAGACAGCTGTCCTGAGTTTTTAGAACAGGCACGGTAAAAAGAGACAGGCATATTTTAGTTCGTTGCGTTTTGCATGTTCAGATTTGTTCAAAGCAAACTTACGGACGGGTGAGAAGAGATGGAATGAAGTCGGAAGAAATAGCGCACGTATATTTCGCGAAACATCTGATACAGCTTGGAAGGTTCGTTATACAGGAAACAAAGCGGAGCGACTGAAAGGATAAAAGACATTTGTTACCACAACACCACTACTTGTTAAAATCACAAGATGCATGTCAAACAAAACCTGCATATTCTGAACAAACATCAGTTCTTTGTGGAGGTAGAAATAAGAACAATACGTATGTTAATGTAGCCGCAGCTATGGAATAATCATGGAATAACAGTCATTCAAGTATTGCCTTTTTATTGACAAGTGAAATAACAACAGGCCACTTTAAACATGTGATTACTTTGGGAATGCCAGCCTCACAGCTGAGACAGATTTGCTTGAAGGCACAATGCTGTTAATCAGGACCAATGCATGGGTTGCACATACAATTTTATTTATTTATTTGGTAAAATAACCAGTGAAGAAACTGGGGTAGCCACATAAATACTATTCCATAGGTAAGTACTTCCATGCAACCCCAACCTGGTTGCAAAATATGAACCAGCCCAGAACCTGCAATCATCACCTGAAGCCCTTCTTTGTGTACTCCCTCCATGAGAGATCCCAAGGGCGGCAACACAAGAATGGACTTTTTCTGTGGTGGCTCCCTGTTTGTGGACTGTTCTCTCCTGGGAGGCTTGCCTGACACCATCATTATATCTCTTTACACACCAGACAAGAACTTTCTTCTACAACTAGGCCTGTGGCCTTTAACGATCTGTGGCCTTTTAGAAGTTGGTTGGGTGTTTTAAATGTATTTTTTAACCTTCATTTTAATGTATCTATGGTTTGTTTGGTTACTTGTTTGGTTGTAAGTTGCTTTGAGTTATCTTGGGCAAAATAAAGTGACTAACGTTTAATTAATAATAATAAGAAGAACAGCAACAATAGAAAAATTAATAAAAAATCAGAATTAGCCTCCTGGGCAGGGGCAGAATGTGGAAGAAGAGTCGTCTTCCTCCAACAATGAACAAGAGGCCTCATTACTTGCCAAAGATTAACCGGGTCATAAGGCTATAAGATCCAAGCCAAACATAGGAGCCCGACAGCTCAAACAACTCCCTGGCCCCATTCTCCAGAAATCCCACCTATTGAAGTGCTGGAACTAAGACCAGCAATCCAACTTAATCCCCACCAAAGCTCCAGGTATGATAGCTATGATAAACACAGACAGATATTATATTGCAACAATATAAACTGACTTACTTATTCAATTAATCAAACTTCCAATTTTTAGCTCCAGTGCTAGTATTGAAGAGTCACTTACCGTACATCGAAAAGCCATGGAAAGGGATTACACCTGCAAAACAGAGACATTCCAGTTTACTGTGAGGACTGTTCATGATTCCACAGTTCTTTAAGCTTTGTAGGGGAAAAACCCCCAGACAAAAGTACACCCAGGGAGAATTCCACAAAATATTTCAGAACTTGATTCTTTTCATGTGCATAAACATATCTTTACCTCTAGAGACTGAACTAATAACTGCTCTCCTGGATCAATGAACTTGTGACCCAGCTAGGAGAATGCTGTCCACCTCTGACTTATGATTGCTAACCAGTGGCTCAATAAAATCTCCTTCTTCAAATGCCAAAAACAGAAGGCCTAACAAGCCTAACAACAGATGGTTGGCGAGCTGCGTTCAGTGTAAAGGGTCAGAAATTCCGCAGGCTTCTTTTAGTTCAGAGTTGATGGCTTTTTTTGAGCCAAATTTAAAGTTGGCCACCCCCCTAAGTGCTGCATGTCCACAATGCGCACACAATCATTGCACATATATGTTCACCGCATACACTCGCTACACATGCAGGCACACAGTGTTCTCTCTGTGTCTTGCACTTCCCACTGCGATTAGGAATAATAATAATAATAACAATTTTATTGTTTACACTCCGCCCATCTGTCTGGGTTTTCCTAGCCATTCTGGGAGGCTTCCAGCAAAATATAAAAAATAATAAAATGTCAGACATTAGAAACTTCTCTGAACAGGGCTGCCTTCAGATGTATTCTAGAAGTGGTGTAATTCTTTATCTGCCTGACATCCACAGGGAGGGTGCCACCACCAAGAAGGCCCTCTGCCTGGTTTCCTACTGAAAACTCAGAAGTGGAGCCACTTGTGACAGTTCAGCTGTGAAGGAGTTCTAAGGATGTGTTGGTGCTATTTGTCTGGGGTTGTATTATACTGTCTTGCAAATACACCTCTTCTCCTTCTGGTGCAGCACCATTACTAATAATGATGATGATGATAATAATAATAATAATAATAATAATAATAATAATAATTTATTTATACCCCTCCCTCCCCAGCCAAGACTGGGCTCAGAGCAGCTAACAACCAATAATAAAAACAAGTTGATTAAAATACAATTTAAAAGATTAAGATACAATATTAAAACAATTAGGAGCAATCTCATCATAAGAAGAGAAAGGAAAAAGAAAAAGGGGGAGGGAATCAAATTGATTCTGAGCCAAAGGCCAGGTGGAACAACTCTGTCTTACAGGCCCTGCGGAAAGAGATCAGATCCCGCAGGGCCCTGGTGTCAAGAGACAGAGCGTTTCACCAGGCCGGAGCCAGTGTTGAGAAGGCCCTGGCTCTGGTTGAGGCTAATCTAACTTCCTTAGGGCCCGGGACCTCTAGGGTGTTGCTATATATGGACCTTAAGGTCCTCCGTGGGGCATACCAGGAGAGCCGATCCCGTAGGTACGAGGGTCCTAGGCCGTGAAGGGCTTTAAAAGTCAAAACCAGCACCTTAAATCTGACCCTGTACTCCACCGGGAGTCAATGCAGCTGGAAAAGCACTGGGTGAATACGCTCCCATGGCAGAGACCCTGTGAGGAACCTCGCTGCAGCATTCTGCACCCGCTGGAGTTTCTGGGACAGCTTCAAGGGCAGCCCTGCATAGAGCGAATTACAGTAGTCAAGCCTGGAGGTGACCATCGCATGGATCACTGTGGCCAGGTCGGGGCGGGAAAGGTAAGAGACCAACTGCTAGAAAGTCTTAGCGCAGGGCTGCCATATTCCAGTCCCCCAAATACGGGGGGCCTGGTTTGCAAATTGTGCAACTCACTTGCACAATTGCAAATCGCATGGTGAGTTGGGAAAGGGTTCAGCAAGCCTGCTCCCACAGACTTCCAACTCCAAACCATGAGCTAGTGGCAGAAAGGCCAGCTCATGCTGTAAAAATTGTACTACAGCATATGCAAAATATGCTCAGCCAAAGACAATGGTGGGATTAAGCATGCCCAAACAGTGGCTAGAACATGATAAAACATGGTCAATTCTCTAAGAAAAGAGGGAAACCTCTTCCTGTCAAACCCTGTTGTGTTTCCAGTTGTCCATTACATAAATCAGGAGAATTCGTGGTCTTAGAAATTACTACAGTTTCCCCTTTCCCCACTAGAGGAGGCAACAGGATAACTGTTTTACCATTTGGTGGATAAAAGACAGCATATTCTTCCATGCCAAGTTTCCCTGTGAAAAGAACAATCAATGGAAAAGAGTAAGTAACAGACATACGGGAAGAGAACACAGACTTTTCCAAATTGAAAATGTAGATCTGATACAGTTAAGAAAGTGGAACGGCAGCGGGAGGTTAGGAATGATTATGGTGTAAGGCTACAGAGCTGTAAAACAGACCAATCTACAAAATAATCTTCTAAAAGAATGAACAATGAATGAGATCTATGCAAATACGTGAAACATGTCTTACTCAAACTTTTAATAGCCATCTACTGGATTTCTTAATATGAATTTTGGGGAAACAACCCTGCTCCCATTTCTGACTTTGCACACAGACAAGCAAGTTGGACAGGATTGATTGATTGATTGATTGAATGATTTTATATACCACCCTATACAGTGGTACCTCGAGTTAAGTACTTAATTCGTTCCGGAGGTCCGTTCTTAACCTGAAACTGTTCTTAACCTGAAGCACCACTTTAGCTAATGGGGCCTCCTGCTGCCGCCGCGCCGCTGGAGGACGATTTCTGTTCTCATCCTGAAGCAAAGTTCTTAACCCAAGGTACTATTTCTGGATTAGCGGAGTCTGTAATCTAAAACGCCTGTAACCTGAAGCATATGTAACCCGAGGTACCACTGTACCTGGAGGTCTCAGGGCAGCTCACAGACCAAGTGAGTGAGTGGTTTTCTCAATTCACTTGCCATTTAGCAACAACAGTTTAAATACTGAGCACCAAAGCGGATGTGATTGATGGTTCGGTTCTCTCATAGCTAGGTAGATTTAATTTAAAACAGTCGTGTGAGGCTGGTAGTTTGACTGGCAAACTATCACTGGGTGCTTAACCCTTTCTTTCTACGGCATTTCCCTGCTGTAATTATCCTACTTCATATCTATTTCGGAGGTGGGAAGGGACTTAAACATCCCTCCCACAATCACAGTTAAACTAGCAGCTGATGCAGCAACTGTGGAGTAAAAATGTCGCTGGGAAATCCTCATCACGGATCTTTCCCATCACATTTCCTTTGCAGTTAGGATTTGAACCTGCCGTTGCTCAATTTTAAGTGAAGGGAAAAGCTGACTCATTTTGGCATACTCTCTCCACAGCAGCACAGAGATACGGGACCCAAACCTGCCTCCATTCCCCTCTTCACCCAGATGAGCTTCTGAAGGAAAATGCCATATATCAGGGCTAAGAAGAAAAGGACTAAGCCCTCTCTGCAACGCCACTTCCCTGGTCAAATTAAAGTTCCATGCAGCTGTTAGGGAAAGGAAGTGTGAGGTCCTGATCATTTCTGCCCTGGGTCACATCAGGCAGAGGAAGGGAAGGGAGCAAAAAGTGGTGAAAACTCTGCTGCCCATTCAGTTAAAGGGCCACCACTTTTCCTCTCAAGGCATCAAGGGGAATAGAGCACACCATGGTGTTTTTTTTTTGGGGGGGGGGATCAGCTGAGACCTTCTACTGGAAGGAGAAGAGGATCTTAGGCTGTTCTACCCAGCACAATACAAAACTGCCTTCCTGCCTTCACTTTCTGTGAAGACAGATTTCCATGACAAAGCCAAGCGTCATTCCCTCTCCCCCATCCCTTCTGCCTAGTATCAGTAAGGCTTAAAAGAAATTAGCAGGACTTAAAAAGTGCTTTGCTTTGAGAGGATCAAACCCATTATTTAAATCTAGAGCGCAGAAGCATTATTTGAGTGAAACTGCTGTTTTAGCATATGCCTACATGAATTTTAAAACACAGTGGTACCTTGGATTACATACACTTCAGGTTACAGACTCTGTTAACCCATAAATAGTACCTTGGGTTAAGAACTTTGCTTCAGGATGAGAACAGAAATTGTGCCCCGATGGCGCGGCGGCAGCAGGAGGCCCCATTAGCTAAAGTGGTGCTTCAGGTTAAGAACAGTTTCAGGTTAAGAATGGACCTCCGGAACGAATTAAGTACTTAACCCGAGGTACCACTGTAGGGTCATTTTCTCTCTCTGAAGTTAAGCAGGGACCTATGATGCGATCTGGAGAGAATGTAAAAGATGACAGTCATGGTTGGTTTTAGAGCCTTGGGTTTTATGGTAGATGAAAATGCTCTCTAGTTCTGCTTTTGATCTGTTTTTGTCTTTTCTGTGAACTGCCCTGAGACCTCTGGGTATAGGGCGGTATATAAATTCAATCAATCAATCTTTCATATATACTGTTCATGTGCAGAATGTTTAGCAGTGAAAATCTAATCCGCAACACTGAATCCTGTAGGATTTTTTTTAAAGCTGCATTATAAAACATAATTAGCAATTTTAAAATGTAGTAACAGTTGGGCACAAAGTCACAAGCCTTCTGTTGGCCAGGGAATATACATTTGTAGACTTCCTACTTTTATGGCGGGGAGAGAAATCCTATTATATAGTACAGCTGTTTAAAGTATTGAACTGCCTCACATGTAGGCAACTGAAAAGAACGCACAAACACACAGCCAGCTGCCTTTACAGCCACCATCAAAAAAAGTATGGGTACATGTTATTTTTCCCCTCTGCAGGGATAACTATATCAGTGGGTGAGATTTGTCAGGAGAAAAGCACTGCAAGAGGGAATGACCCTCTTCCCCTGGTCTTCAGCTTCAAATTGCAGCCTCAGTATATAGAAGGAGGCAAAGCATGGAGAAAGAAACACAGAACTACACATAATGTCTAGTTCCGCTCTTTGTCAGACTTGCGCAACACAAGACTTGCCACCCCGAATGTAGCCCACTGGCTATGCTGCCAAGTGCTCAACCCCTGCAACAAAAAAGCGAATTAAAAAATCCACCTGTTTTTTCAGGCAGCACAAAAGTAGGTTATTTGTGGTGAGCCACAAATACAGTTTGCATTGTAGTGCTAAGACCTGGACCAGAGAAATCTGGTTTTGAGTCCTGCTCAGCCGTTGACGATCACTAGTGGAAGTCACCAACAATAATCTTTTATAAATACCATCAATAAATATTTGTTTCTTTACCTCGAACGTATGACTTGGGTGGAGTAGCACTATTGTACGCAAAGTGTTCCAACACTGAAGTGTCTCGTGAGAAACAAAGTAATACCTGTAAAAACAACAACAGGAATATCAGAAACTGTTCAATGAATAAAATCACCTTGAAGTTTGACATGAAACTGCCATTTCCTGCAAAATAAAAATACAGGCAAATAAATTTGACTAGGTTAGCCTCTTCATCCTCTCAAGTTGTACTGGTCACTTTGAGAAAGGTGAGTTAAATCCTTGAGTTTCTCTATAACATGCAAATTGTCTCGCCAGTTCAGAGGAGGGTATATCTAATTCAGATAACAGATTTGTCCGTACTTTTACAGCAAAACTAAATGTAATGCAAGAGATCCAGGATCAGACCTCCCATTTTCTTGGTTTTCTTAAAAGCAGCTAACAGGGAACCTCAAATTGAAGAGGGGGGTTAATATTTTCCATCCATGTCTCTGTCTGTCTCTGTCTCTGTCTCTGTCTCTCTCTCTCACGCACACCCACACCCACCCACCCACACCTGCTATTTGTCCAGCTGTGGAAAACACGGGTGAAAACAGAATTACATTTCCAGGAGTGCTTCCATCTCTTCAAAATCTAAACAAAAGAACTGGTCTTTTAGAGACCAAGTTTGAGGAGGAAACAATTTATCCTGCCTTCATTCTGAATAACAGCCAGAACTTTACTTTTCTCTTTGTATTCGCCTCTGTTGTTATAAATTAGCTTTTAATTTTTCCTGTTTATTAGTACTTTGTTGAGTGTACCATGCTTTGATAGTTTAGATAGGATCAAAAGCTGGTAATGAATAGTGTTGGTTGTAAAGTGTGTGTTTAAGATAAAGGCCCTTTTGTCATCCGAAAAAAATGTTAATCTGCAAAATAGTAAGCTGCTCAAGGAGGTAAAAGCCAGAAAATTATTATGTCCTTTGTCAGAAGCGCAGACATTTCCCCAAGACATTTTTGCTTTTGACAAATGTAATTATCGAAAGTCTGTGTTTACAAAAATATTAAACAAAAAGGAGCTGTCTGAGTGGATGATGTACAGTGAAACATTGCCATGGCATTCCAGGTAGAATGAAGGCAAGATAAACTGTGTTTCCTCCTCAAACTTGCATTAGTTGTCTAAAAGAACAGTTCTTTTGTTTAGATTTCGAAGAGATGGAAGCATTCCTGGAAATCTAATTCTGTTTTCACCTGTGTTTTCCCCAGCTGGACAAATAGCGGGTGGGGGGGGGGGGAGGGAGAGAGAGAGACAGTCGGACATAGACATGGATGGAAAATATTAACCCCACTTCTGCAATTTGAGGTTCCCTGCTAGCTGCTTTTAAGAAAACCAGGAAACTGGGAGATCTGATCATGGATCTTTTGCATTACATTTAATTTTGCTGTAAAAGTTTGGACAAATCTATGCAGCTGCATAGCAGACAGGAAGCAAACGTATATGGATCTGCATTCTACCTAGAACGCTTTCAGTGCCATGGCAATGTTTCACTGTACATCATCCACTCACACAGCTCCTTTTTGTTTAATATTTTTGTAAACACAGCCTTTCGATAATTACATCTGTCAAAAGCAAAAATGTCTTGGGAAAATGTCTGCGCTTCTGACAGAGGACCTAATAATTTTCTGGCTGAGATATGGTTTTTACCTCCTTGAGCAGCTTACTATTTTGCAGATTAACATTTTTTCAGATGACAAAGGGCCTTTATCTTAAACACACACTTTACAACCAACACTATTCATTACCAGCTTTTGATCTTATCTGAACTGTCAAAACATAGTACACTCAACAAAGTACTAATAAAAAGGAAAAATTAAAAGCTAATTTAGAACAACTGGGGTGAATACAAAGAGAAAAGTGAAGTTCTGGCTGTTGTTCAGAATGCAGATACACACACTTTTGCTTCCTGTCCTGTTTCCTGCCATTTACATTCTCAGATTTCCCCAAGAACAGTGAAAGCCTTATATTTCTAGCAATAAGCAAAGCTGAGATGACCCATCCCTGGGCAGAGAGGCCTGGGCAAGCCACAAAGTCCTGCCAATTCAAGAATAGCTCTTTAGCAAGAACACTGTAACTCTTTAAACAAGAATAGTCAGGTTTTACGTCACTTTATTTATGTGTCGTGTAAATTTCATTTTACGTCAGCACTTGTTCAGATAGGGACCCATCAGAGAATATTGCAGTTCACCAAGGAAATTCAAAATGTGAAGTTTGTGTTTTATTTTGGTTTGTGTCCATTGCTATTGGCTGTTAGGTTTTACACTGATATATAACTCCCTTGCTTTTGATAGTCTGATGGCACCTATAAATGAATAAATAAATGAATCTGAACAACAGTCAGCAGTGCAAGGCTACCTCTCCTGCTAAGCAATGACTTAGTTTTAAAGAAGCTGGGGAGGATATGACTTGATCAGTCCAGACATCGCATGCAATCCATTCTCTCCAATCTCATCACTGCATTTGCTTGTATGAGACACAGAGAAACATCTGTAATGAGACATTAAGAAAACTGGCGGTTTTCTTTGCAGATAAAACACGCACACAGACTTCATTATATTTGTATAGTTATCAAGGTGTTTGTAGGGACGCAGGTGGCGCTGTGGGTTAAAGCCTCAGCACCTAGGGCTTGCCGATCGAAAGGTCGGCGGTTCGAATCCCTGCGGCGGGGTGCGCTCCCGCTGCTCGGTCCCAGCGCCTGCCAACCTAGCAGTTCGAAAGCACCTCCGGGTGCAAGTAGATAAATAGGGACCGCTTACCAGCGGGAAGGTAAACGGCGTTTCCGTGTGCGGCTCTGGCTCGCCAGAGCAGCGATGTCACGCTGGCCACGTGACCCGGAAGTGTCTCCGGACAGCGCTGGCCCCTGGCCTCTTAAGTGAGATGGGCGCACAACCCTAGAGTCTGTCAAGACTGGCCCGTACGGGCAGGGGTACCTTTACCTTTACCAAGGTGTTTGTGCTGAATCAAACCTAATGCCGTAGTACCACAAATGTCTGTATTTAGCCAAAATGAGATGGGAAAGACAAGTCCCTTCATTCTCCCCAAACAAAGGCTTTGCTCCCAACAGAACTTATACATTAAACATATGTCCTCTGATGGTTAAGGTGAACGTGGGAAGCAGATTTGCAAAGGAGAATCAAGTAGGCAGGAGGAAGGTACCTTGGTTCTTGAGCAGAATCCGTTCCGGAAGTCCGTTTGACTTTGGAAAACGTTCAAAAAACAAATCACGGGTTCTGATTGACTGCAGGAGCTTCCTGCACTCAATCGGAAGCCGCCGAAGCGGCGTCGGACGTTCAGGTTCCAAAAAATGTCCGCAAACCGGAACACTCACTTCCGGATTTGTGGCGTTTGGGAGCCAAAACGTTCGAGTCCCAAGGGGTTTGAGAACCAAGGTACGACTGTACTTGCTGTGCCAGCCAATAGTTCCCTGAAAATTCCACTAGGCCGTTTTCTCCATAGGCGGGCCTGGCTAAACGAAAAAGAGCAAAAAACAACAACATGTCTCCAAGGATAGAGTAACATTTCCAGGGGAACTGGGGGGGGGGGGAGCATTCAGCAACCCCTTCCACCAAACGACACTCTATTCTAAGTGTCCCTCCCCACAAGGCATATGCAGTTAGAGCCCCAGTTTTCACTTTCTAATATGAATTTTTACTCTTAGATAGCTGTCTGCTATGAGGTATAGGAGTGACCACACCTACAAGAAAGTTTAATTCTGTTCATTTCCTGCCCATTCGTTTGTTCTCTGCACTGGTCAGTGTTTCCGTTGATGAATTAGATGAACGAGGACACACACCATTTTTGCAAAATGATAACTTAGTACTGCCCTGCAGAGAGCAATTTATGGGTAACTGACTTATCTGTATTTATCCCCAGGATTTTGAATGACATGAGATTATTTACTCTGACAGAGACGAGTTCGCACTGTCGTTAGCATTTCAGAGCTAACTGATTCAGAAAGTGGTGTTTGAGACTTCCATCAGTCAAAACTGTCAAGCGACCACTGACTGGAAAATACTTTTCATTCTACCTGCTGCCAGTGCAGAAGCTACTTTTGATTATGAAACAGATTTTTGGATTAATTTTGCCTGCCCAGGACTGCCCAGGTCCAAAGTATGGGGGTACTTCTTGTTCCACCTTTGTCACTGGGGGCATAGGCAGCCTCGGTGGTTGAAGTGCCTTTTACCAGCTGCACTGGGTACAACAGCTACAACCAGGATAACTTGACCACAGCAGTTTAGGCATTACAGTGGTGCCTCGCAAGACGAAAAGAATCTGTTCCGCGAGTCTCTTCGTCTTGTGGTTTTTTCGTCTTGCGAAGCAAGCCCATTAGCGGCTTAGGGGCTTAGCGGATCAGCTGATAAGCGGCTTAGCGGCTTAGCGGATCAGCTGTTAAGCGGCTTAGCGGCTTAGCAGATCAGCTGATAAGCGGCTTAGAAAAAGGGGGGAAGGGGGAAAAAACGCAGGAACTCGCAAGACATTTTTGTCTTGCGAAGCAAGCCCATAGGAAATTCGTTTTGCGAAGCACCTCCAAAACGGAAAAACCTTTCGTCTAGCGGGTTTTCCGTCTTGCGAGGCGTTCGTCTTGCGGGGCACCACTGTAGTGCCATGCACTCTCTGTGGGGCTTCCCTTCCACTTGACCTGGAAACTGCATTTTTTCGCAGAATACAGCTGCTGACAGCTGTGGGACTCTGTCACCATGTAACACCTCTGCTCATAGATATTCACTGGTTGCCAGTTTGCTACCAAGCCAAGTTCCAGGTGTTACTGTTGGTAAAGGATAAAAAAGGTAAAGGACCCCTGGACGGTTAAGTCCAGTCAAAGGTGACTCTGGGGTTGCAGTGCTCATCTCGCTTTCAGGCCAAGGGAGCCGGCATTTGTTCACAGACAGCTTTCCGGGTCATGTGGCCAGCAGGACTAAACCGCTTCTGGCGCAACGGAACACTGTGATGGAAACCAGAGTGCACGGAAATGCTGTTTACCTTCCTGCTGCAGCGGTACCTATTTATCTACTTGCACTGGTGTGCTTTTGAACTGCTAGGTTGGCAGGAGCTGGGACAGAGCAATGGGAGTTCACCCCGTCGTGGGGATTCGAACCACCGACCTTCTGATCAGCAAGCCCAAGAGGCTCAGTGGTTTAGATCACAGTGCCACCCACATACCAACAGTAACGTTACTGTAGGTATATAAAACCGGTAACAACTTGGGACCTGTTCAAATCAGTCTTTTAGTGTTGTGGTACCTGCACTTTGATGCTCCCTGTTAATAGACATTTAGATAAATACAGCTTTTGCTGTATTTTTTTGGCACATGATCAAAACATTCTTATTTAGACAAGCCTATCAAAACATCTATATGGGAAACACTGGACTATTTTTGAGGTTCTTCCCCACATTAAGGTTGTTTTTAACTAACTTTTTTTGTATTTCTGCAAACTGCAGGCTTCCCCTGAACCTGCTAATACTTGTATATAGGTGCTGCTGCTTTGACTAGATAAGGACTCGTGCTCAGATCATGAGTTTTCAATTAGTACATTAGCATTACTAGTAAAGATGGATAGGGAGGTATAAATTCTGCTGTAGATTTTTAATATTTAAAAAAACAGCATCATACATATCACACACAAAACAGGAGTCCTGATTATTGTTAATTTCTAGCATTCAGAGGACTAAACAAATCAGTCTGTCCTCTAAGGAGGGATACATTCAGCCACCAATATATTTCAGCTTGTTTTATGTAGCTATAATCGACAAAATGACAAGCCCACCCTAACAGCTGTGACTAATCGAGTTGAAAGTGCCATAGAAATGTGAAGCCTCCCCCATGACATTTATGTAGACACTGCAATCAAATACACATTAGGAAATTTGCAAATGTAATAAGCTTCCATTTAAGGAGACTAAAAAGAAACAATATATGCAAGTCCACACAAATTAGTTGGCTCTCCTTTACTAGAAGCAAAGGTAATAAATTACGGATGCTTGTTTACTTAAGACTAGCACTTCCCCATCCTAAGTGTTCAAAGTCGGAAACAGTATTGTATAAATATAAGAATACAACATTTCCTGTGCAGAGCTTTAGGACAAGAGGTTGCTTAATACTATTATATTTTAAAACTAGCATTTCTCTCTGGGAGTTCCTCCCAAAACTCTTATCTCACACCTTTCTCAAAACTCACCTTTTCTTTGCCTTTTAATCTTCATCTCCAGCTGAAACATGGTTTTAGCACATCTAACTGCATTTGCTCACATTTTTTTACCCTCCCATTTCCCTTCCTTCTTTATGATGCCATCAGTGACAAAATTTAGGTTGCAAGGTCCTTGGGGTAGTCCACCAACCCCTTTTGCTCATGTCATTCTGTGTAGCACCATATATATCTGTAAGGTAAAGGTAAAGGTACCCCTGCCCGTATGGGCCAGTCTTGACAGACTCTGGGGTTGTGCGCCCATCTCACTTAAGAGGCCAGGGGCCAGCGCTGTCCGGAGACACTTCCGGGTCACGTGGCCAGCGTGACATCGCTGCTCTGGCGAGCCAGAGCCGCACACGGAAACGCCGTTTACCTTCCCGCTGGTAAGCGGTCCCTATTTATCTACTTGCACCCGGAGGTGCTTTCGAACTGCTAGGTTGGCAGGCACTGGGACCGAGCAGCGGGAGCGCACCCCGCCGCAGGGATTCGAACCGCCGACCTTTCGATCGGCAAGCCCTAGGCGCTGAGGCTTTAACCCACAGCGCCACCTGCGTCCCTTTTCTCCTGCAAGTCCCATAGGACCCCAATGTGTACACGGTTTCGGCATGCAGAATCTGCGCCAATATCTTTCAATATCTCTCCACAGTTGCTCTTAATAAGCTAGGTAGCTTAGGGCTCATCCATACTGTTGTTTAATGTGGATAGCAAGCTGGGAGTGGCCGCCGAGACCATGTAACACAGGTCCTGAAAGACCTACATTGGCTTCTGGTACGTTTCTGAGCACAATTCAAAGTTTTGGTGCTGACCTTTAAAGCCCTAAATGGCCTCGGTCCAGTATACCTGAAGGAGCATCTCCACGTTTAGAAGACCTCTGAAGGCAGCCCTGTTTAGGGAAGTTTTTAATATTCGATGTTTTATCGTGTTTTTAATATTCTGTTGGAAGCCGCCCAAAGTGGCTGGAGAAACCCAGCCAGATGGGTGGGGTATAAATAAATTAAAATTATTATTATATTATCATTACTGCACCTCCATTAATTCTCAGTTGTACACATCACATTCTCTTACAAATTACTGCCTTTCCACTTTCTGCTCCCTCAATCTGGCTTTTCTTATACCAAGGATACTCCAAAGAGGAGACGGTATGAGAAAATTCAGAGTGTTCTGAAAGAGTATGCCGTAGGGTCAAAGAAAATCAATAGAGGTCCAGAATTACTGCTATAAGTATTCGCCGGTGCACATCAATGGGCAGTACAGAAAAATCTAGCATCTCAAAATGTAACCCTTCCCAGGGTATTCAATTTTCAGAGAGTCTTAGATCCTTATCAGCTAGGGCTAACTTAGTGAAACCAGTCATCCAAACATTGTGGCTGCACAATGAATAGGAGTTTGACTTAGCCTGCTAGTTATCTTTAACTTTTCTTTTTCTTTTCTTTTTAATACATTTTTATTAATTTTAGCATACAAATTATAAAACGTACCACACAAATTATTACAAATATACTTTTTTTGGACTTCCACCAGCACCTCCGATGACCTTCTGTCTTAACCTCTTTTTATGCATTACTTAATTTTATATTGTCTGTACCTCTCTTAACTTATCATCTCCCCTTTTCCATTTTTACAATATTTCCAACAATACTCCTCACAGAACTTCTTGCAAACCTAGAAATGTCGTCTGATCATCACAAATACTTTTCATATAGTTCGTAAATTTACTCCAGTCTTTGGTAAATTTCTGGCCCCACCGGTTTTGAATCCTTCCTGTTAATTTGTCTAATTCTGCCTAGTCCATATCTTTAACTTTGCTGGCTGAAAGTAAAAGTTAGCCATGCACAGGCATAGCTTAGTGATTCTGGACAGTGACTGATGGATCCATGTAATTGAGGCACTAAGTCATCCAGGCTGTAATCGTATACACACTTCCTTGAATGAAAGCCCCACCGAACATAGTAGAACTTCTGAGTAGGCATGCATAGGTTTCCACTGCTGGTCAGCTTAGTGCAACTGTAATTCACTACCAGTTTTACTGGGCTTAAAAGACACCTGGAACAAATTGTACCAAATTTGCATGTCACTTTTTCCCACTGACAGGCTGCTGCAATAACAGTAATTACTTACCTGATATAAATAATCCTCAAACACGAAGTAGTAGTCATCATTGCTGGCTGTCAGCTTCACATCCTGTAAATGAAAAACCATAAAAATTTGAAGCTGAGAAGTATATTTTCCAGCTGGGAAGCTCCTGTGGTGCATTAGCATAACAAGATATTATTGTTGTCATGCTACTGAGTTAATAACTATGCACTCCACCTGTTGTCAACTTCACATTTCCTGCACACAGAAAAAAATCTATTAGTATCATCATAACACTAGGCACTGATATCCACATGCTATATTTGAACACGTCAGTTCTAATTAGTTTTCATCAATGGGAGTTTCCCCACTCTTTCAATGGGAGAGGGAATGCAAATTATCTCCCAATTAACATTTTAACTGCATTCCACAGTCATCAAAGAACTGAAAAACTAATCATGCACCCCTTTGAGAGTTCTAGGTTTGTATTTCTCAGACAATAAGCTTTCCTTTGCCATGGCACTTGGCAATCTCTCTGAGAACTGAGGAATGGTTTTGAAGAAGTTTGAGACAATGCATGGAATCAAAGAATTTTAGAGCTGGAAGGGACCCGAGGGTCATCTAATCCAGCCCTCAGCAATGCCATACCAAAAATGCTTGCGGATCCCAGCTGAAAAACAACAGTAAAACTATGCATTTCTAAAACAGTTTGCATTTCTGTATGCCCTTCCTATCACACCTGACACACGAAGAGGCCAAGGAATCTGTTCTTGGTGGTTTGTAAATTGTTACAGTGTCTGTGTCTTACAGTGTCTAATTTATATATATATGTATATATGTATGTATATGTGTATATATATATGTATGTATGTATGTATATGTATGTATATGTGTGTACAGTGGTACCTCGGGTTACATATGCTTCAGATTACATACGCTTCAGGTTACACACTCCGCTAACCCAGAAATAGTGCTTCAGGTTTAGAACTTTGCTTCAGGATGAGAACAGAAATTGTGCTCCAGCGGCACAGCAGCAGCAGGAGGCCCCATTAGCTAAAGTGGTGCTTCAAGGTAAGAACAGTTTCAAGTTAAGAACAGACCTCCGGAACAAATTAAGTACTTAACCCAAGGTACCACTGTGTGTGTGTGTGTGTGTGTGTGTGTGTGTACATGTGTGTGTGTGTGTGTGTGTGTGTGTGTGTGTGTGTATGTGTGTACTGAATAAAATAGCTACACAAACCTATGATCCAGATGCCATTTCTCTGGAAAATCACAGGAAACCACCTAAATAGTCTGAGCCAGTGAATTGTGAAGATACATCACAGTTTGTTCTAATGTAACACTGCTGTGGCAGAATGTCACACTGGTACACCACCAGAGACACAGCAAAGGAGCTTATCAGGGGAGGAGTCAGACTCAGAAAGTTTATATCCCATCCCAAAGTAATATGATAGAAAAAGAGATGATCTACATTAAAACACTCTGAACTCAGCAGAGAGCCAAAAACCATTTGCCCACTCTATTTGCCATGCTTTTCCTATCCATTCATGACAAAAGTACAGATGTCTGACTAACAGCCAAAGTAGACAATGTATAGTCCTGTTATTGTTGGTTGTAAATTAAGACAGGCTTTGCATTAAAAAAAAGTAGCTTCAGAAGCACTCTCATAAATCAGGGCTGTATTGAAGGATGACATTTAAGACAGACCCTCTCTCTATTCAACCCCAAATCCAAATCTGAGATCCAGCACCGAGGGCCTTCTGGCGGTTCCCTCATTGTGAGAAGTGAGGTTACAGGGAACCAGACAGAGGGCCTTCTCGGTAGTGGCACCGACCCTGTGGAACACCCTCCTTTCAGATGTGAAGGAAATAAGCAGCTATCCTATCTTTAAAAGACATCTGAAGGCAGCCCTGTTTAGATGGGCGGGGTATAAATAAATTATTATTATTATTATTATTATTATTATTATTATTATTATCTTCTCACATGCTTATAGAAATCGACTCTCAACTTCTGTTTCCTCCTGAGCAAGTTGTGCATATAATTGTTATGCTGGAAGAGTTGAGGCAACATTTCTTTCCGGAGAAATTGTCTGAATATCTTCTCTCCGCATCACAAAAATCCGTCCACTTTGCAGAAGTTTCTCCACCATTTATTGATGTGGCTGATCAACCCACCCGCAAACACTGTGAAACAGGACATTGTGAAGGATGCAAAATATTGGCCAGGCTGCCACCACACTTGCAAGATAAAAACAACCTGCGATAGCAGCAAGGGCTGGAGGAAGCTTAAGGGAAAAATGGAAGAAGCTGGGCTAATGCCACTGCTAATGGTGTCCCAAAAAGGAAGCTTGCCCAACCCCTGCCTGTTCTTTCTTTTCCTTTCCAAAATAATTCAACGGGTGCAGGGGGAGCAGCAGAAATATTAACTATTGCACTGAACCACTGCAGATATACTTCAGATACATGCAACTTTAGATGAAACCTTCCACAAACTATAACAGTTATAGATAGGTAGCCGTGTTGGTCTGCCATAGTCAAAACAAAATAAAAAAATTCCTTCCAGTAGCACCTTAAAGACCAACTAAGTTAGTTCTAGGTATGAGCTTTCGTGTGCATGCACACTTCTTCACACTTCTGAGTGTATCTGAAGAAGTGTGCATGCACACGAAAGCTCATACCTAGAACTAACTTAGTTGGTCTTTAAGGTGCTACTGGAAGGAATTTTTTTATTTTGTACAAACTATAACAGTTGTTTTTCATTTGAAAGTACAGTGGTACCTCGGGTTAAGTACTTAATTCGTTCCAGGGGTCCGTACTTAACCTGAAACTGTTTTTAACCTGAAGCACCACTTTAGCTGATGGGGCCTCCTTCTGCCGCTGCGCCGCCAGAGCACGATTTCTGTTCTCATCCTGAAGCAAAGTTCTTAAGCTGAAGCACTATTTCTGGGTTAGCGGAATCTGTAACCTGAAGTGTATGTAACCCAAGGTACCATTGTAGTAAAATAGAGATTCTGACACTGTGGTCAGTCAGCAAATAGATACAGATACAGTAGTACCTCGGGTTACATGCGCTTCACGTTACATACACTTCAGGTTACAGACTTGGCTAACCCAGAAATAGTGCTTCAGGTTAAGAACTTAGCTTCAGGATGAGAACAGAAATCGTGCTCTGGTGGCATGGCAGCAGCGGGAGGCCCCATTAGCTAAAGTGGTGCTTCAGGTTAAGAACAGTTTCAGGGGACGCAGGTGGCGCTGTGGGTTAAAGCCTCAGCGCCTAGGACTTGCCGATCGAAAGGTCGGCGGTTCGAATCCCTGCGGCGGGGTGCGCTCCCGCTGCTCGGTCCCAGCGCCTGCCAACCTAGCAGTTCGAAAGCACCTCCGGGTGCAAGTAGATAAATAGGGACCGCTTACCAGCGGGAAGGTAAACGGCGTTTCCGTGTGCGGCTCTGGCTCGCCAGAGCAGCGATGTCACGCTGGCCACGTGACCCGGAAGTGTCTCCGGACAGCGCTGGCCCCTGGCCTCTTAAGTGAGATGGGCGCACAACCCCAGAGTCTGTCAAGACTGGCCTGTAAGGGCAGGGGTACCTTTACCTTTACCTTTACCACTGTACAGAGACAGAGAGAGAAACCTTCTAAATGGAGATCATTATCCCAGTTGGTATCTGCATTGGGCAAATTGTTTCAGGATGCCTCATGGAAAGAGACTCATAAGTAAAAATTGATGATGATGATGATACAAACCACATCAACAACAGATAGCGATATATAAATTAGAAATACTCACTTTATAAATCAAATTGTCCACCAAAAGGTCATGCTGAATCACATTAGACTTTAGTTGTTCATAGTATAAAACATCCTAGAACGAAATAATGCTAAATATTATTCGTTGTGTGAGACTTAAAACAAATGACACATTTCATAGTGGTGTTTTGCTTATTTTAAGACCATATAATGTTAAAGTTGAAAATGGAGTAAACAGCTTAAAAAGAAGGATATCAGGACACAATCGGAAAGATACTGTTGAGTATATCCCATTAAAATAAATGGGATATACTTTGTGCATAAGTCGATCAAAAACTAAAATCTTTTTCAAACATCCAAATATGATACTTCCTCAAGTTGCTTCCTTCCGCACAACCAGGCAATGAAAACTATCAAGTCTTCATGAAGTGTGGTAACTAATTCCTCCTGGAGCCAAAGGACAATATAAAATTGCTTTACAAAGGAAAAAAATATGGCTCCATCTTTGCAAGTTTTTAAATGGATCTTAAAAAGCATTTTTATTTCAAGATGCATTTAATTAGGATGCTATGTGTTAACAATTGATGCTTTTGAATTATGGTGCTGGAGGAGACTCTTGAGAGTCCCATGGACTGCAAGAAGATCAAACCTATCCATTCTTAAGGAAATCAGCCCTGAGTGCTCACTGGAAGGACAGATCCTGAAGCTGAGGCTCCAATACTTTGGCCACCTCATGAGAAGAGAAGACTCCCTGGAAAAGACCCTGATGTTGGGAAAGATAGAGGGCACAAGGAG
Source organism: Podarcis cretensis (assembly GCF_951804945.1). Lineage (NCBI taxonomy): Eukaryota > Metazoa > Chordata > Lepidosauria > Squamata > Lacertidae > Podarcis > Podarcis cretensis. The sequence continues at coordinate 68,151,303 of NC_137178.1, forward strand.
AAGGGGGCGACAGAGGACGAGATGGTTGGATAGTGTTCTCGAAGCTACCAGCATGAGTTTGAGCAAACTGCAGGAGGCAGTGGAGGACAGAAGTGCCTGGCGTGCTCTGGTCCATGGGGTCACAAAGAGTCGGACATGACTAAACGACTAAACAACAACAACAACATGTGTTAAGCTCTATATTGTTTTAACGTGCTATTGATAGTTTTGGATCTGTATAATGGTTTTATATATTTTCTAAATATTCTCAGTTGAATGAATGAATGAATGAATCTTTATTGCTAAAAGCTATAAGCTTAGGATACAAACAATGCGTAGGATACTGATTTAAAACTGAACAGCAGCAGCAACAGCAGCGAAGCAAACATGAAAAAATCATTCTTGCATAAGTTATCCACTCCACGTTTCACACTCCCCCTTATGATACTTGTCTTGGTGCCTAGCTCTCAACTTACTTGCAGCCAAGGCAAATTTTGCAACCCGTGTAGTAATAAATGCATTATTGCCAGCCAGCAAAATGGAGATTTTCTAAATAATTAATTATTATTTTTTACGTGAGCCACCCTGGAGGGCTTTGCTCTGAAAGTCAGCATACATTGGGGTAGCAATCCATCCATCCATCCATCTATCCATCCATCCATCCATCCCTCAATCAATCAATCAATCAATCAATAATATTCTAAGTATACAACAGAAGAAGGTGAAACTTAAAGAGCCTATAAAATAACCTGAGGTGGGGAAAAGGAATTCTGCTAAATTCATGAGGCAAGAAACTGGAGGGCAACAGTTAACAATTTTTCCCAAGAACGTCAGTGGTATTCCTCTAAATAATTTATGCAAAGCTATAGCCTCTTCACAAACATAGCTGGCTAGAAGCAGACTCTAGCCAAGCAAAACCTAGAAGCAGAGATACAGCCATAAACACAGCTCACATGGATCCTATCAGGGAGACAGAAGCCACAGCTGGAAGAATACAATTAATGACTTGGCATACAAATGTCATGATGGCTAACATAGTTTTGGAGGTGGTCACTGCAAGCACTTTGGCATAAAGAGGGGGGGAAAGAGAAAGATAATAGTAACTTGGTTCTCCTTTTAAGGCAGCATATGAAAATATAATAGTTGTAAAATATACACATCACAACTGTGTTTATTGTATTAAATTATCTGCTTTTTCCATAAACACATTTTGTTCTATTTTAGGATTTTGAAGTTGATGATAGGCAATTGCACATCATTCCACAGATGGAAGAAGATGTAAAAAATTCAACAGTGCAAAGGACAAGACTTAACGATGAAAAGGAATGTGAACTAGATACATTCAGAATATATATAAATAATCCACTTATCAGGTATACAAGCCTTTCTCCCAAACACAGTGTCCTGTCCATAGAATGGGGGTTTGTATAACTAGAATACAAGTTACGTATGTTGAACTATGAAGAACTGATCTCCTGTTTTCGAAATTTAAAAAGTTTTCACATGAATGTGAAAGTGGATTTGTTATTTATATAGCATATCACATGAATAAGCAACACTATGTCGGTGCCCTCTAGACATGGCTTAATTTACAAGTTTTTTTAAAAAAAAAAGTTCCAAGAATGTATGGCGTTGAGTCGCTGGATGTTTCGGCAACCCTGCATTAACGGGAAAGAGCCAAGATCCAAAATATGAACCTGACCATGGGGATGAAAAAATATTACATAATATTATACAAGCTTCATAATTAAAAACAATATACAGTAGTACCTCAGATTAAGTACTTAATCCATTCTGGAGGTCCGTTCTTAACCTGAAACTGTTCTTAACCTGAAACACCACTTTAGCTAATGGGGCCTCCTGCTGCTGCCGCGCCACCGGAGTACGATTTCTGTTCTCATCCTGAAGCAAAGTTCTTAACCTGAAGCACTATTTCTGGGTTAGCAGAGTCTGTGACCTGAAGCGTATGTAACCCGAAGCGTATGTAACCTGAGGTACCACTGTATACATACTACATTGGTAGCAATGTTGCAACAAAACAAAAGCACCAGCATCTTTGTGGCAAGTTCTACCTCTCTCAGCATAGCGTCTATAACTAGGGGCATTTATTTTGTGCACTGGGGGGCTATTACACCGACAGCTTCCGAGGCCCAAATCATGACACTGGCCATATTTGGTTTGCAAAGTCCACTTTGCTTACTAGAAACCCCAAACCCACCAACTGGAGTCAGGTGCAGAATAGTGGATGGGTAGAGGAAAAGCAAAATGCTAAGTAGGGGGGCAGAACCAATTATCAGCTGCTGACGAAATCACACAAGTGAAATACTTCAGATAAGGTCTGATGTGTGTGCACTTTTAACTAGTTAATATACTAAGCTGCCTTAGTAAGTTGCGTCACGGTGTTCCGCCAGAAGCAGTTTAGTCCTGCTGGCCACATAACCCAGAAATCTGTCTGTGGACAAACTTCGGCCTCCTCGGCCTTAAAGCAAGCTGAAAGCAGCAACCCCATAGTCACCTTTGACTGGACTTAACTGTCCAGGGGTCCTTTAAAAGGTAAAGGTAGAGAACCCCTGAAAATTAAGTCCAGTCGCAGATGACTCTGGGGTTGCGCCGCTCATCTTGCTTTACAGGCCGAGGGAGCCGGCGTTTGTCCACAGACAGTTTTTCTGGGTCATGTGGCCAGCAGGACTAAGCCACTTCTGGCACAACGGAACACCGAAACCAGAGCAGTGCATGGAAACTCCGTTTACCTTCCCGCCAGACTGGTACCTATTTATCTACTTGCACTTTTGGTGTGCTTTCAAATTGCTAGGTTGGCAGGAGCTGGGACCGAGCAACGGGAGCTCACTCCGTCACAGGGATTCGAACCGCCGACCTTCTGATCAGCAAGTCCAAGAGGCTCAGTGGTTTAGACCACAGTGCCACCCGCATCGCAACCCCATAGTTACCTTTGACTGGACGTAACTGTCCAGAGGTCCTTTATCTTTATCTATATGAGTTATATCATTGGTCCATTCAATTCATCACTGAAGGACAACAGTTCTCTTAAGCAAGCCATTCCAATAACAACTACAATATAATTTCCTTCCTGGACTCGTAATCTTTCAATTATTGATATATTATTTTTTTAAAAAATTGAATAGGCTGTCACACTTTTCAGTTAACATAGAATCACTGGGGAGCTTTACTCATGCAATGGCACTGTTGTACAAAAGGAATGCTGGCCAAAAACCTAAACCTTTTCCCTGAAACCTTTAAAAACCCCAAACACACACCTTACTTTGCTCCCCCAAAATAACATAAAATAATGCCAGGAGTTTCACAGTTTCAATGTCACTTTTGGTGGCATCACGTGGCAAAAGGCAAACAAAAAAGTTATATGAATATTTATTATCTGCTTATCACATGAAGGAAGCTTTTATTATTAATTTCAAACTGAAGAAGCATAGCAAACACAATTATAAATAAATTACAGTATAGATAACAACCCAAAGAAGTCCTTCATGGTGACTAGTTAGTCTATAGTACAGTAGAAATACAAATCTCATCTCATCAGGTTTCCAGAAACTAAATTTGAATTATTCATTACCATGACAAATATCTTGTTATACTGTGTGTGTTTTCAATCATTTAAAGGTCTGTGAAATTCAGTTATAGCAGATCCATAGCTCCTTCGCTTGAATTCTACTTTTCACTGAAACTAAAATAAAAATAAAAACAGGGGCATCCTCTCAGAAAATCAAATTGATATTCTTAATGAAAACACACGCAATGATATTACCATCGCTCAACAGCTTCCCTTACTGGGCTGGCCGAGGTATCCCAAATGTGGTGTTGGAGGAATCCCGAACAATAACTGGGTGATTTCAACATCCATGGCAAGCTGAGGCTGCTGTTGGATTAGCTCGGGATTTCATGGCTCCATGGCAACCATAGGACCATCTCAGATTGTTCCCGGCTGAATGCACAGGGCACGACATACCCATGATTTGGTCTTTGCTTCAAGTGGGCGGGAGGTAATCTGGAAATAGAGGGGTCTCTGGGGATCCACTGTCATGGTCAGACCACTCCTGGCCACCAAGGTCACGTGGACCTCTGGTGACAGAGGCAGATCAAGGAGGATGCCAGACTGTGTACCTGCTCCTTTGGAGAATACAGCTCCAACCAGTTGATCTATCTCCTAGACACAGGAACCACATACCCACAAGGTCATTGCTATTTGTCTTCTGAAAACAAGATGAAGATATCTTTTTAAGCAACTGGCATGTATTGATGTTTTTAATTATGTGTTATGGATATTTATGGGCTGATATTCTACAGCGAGGGACGCGGGTGGTGCTGTGGGTTACACCACAGAGCCTAGGACTTGCCGATCAGAAGGTCGGCGGTTCGAATCCCCGTGACGGGGTGAGCTCCCGTTGCTCAGTCCCTGCTCCTGCCAACCTAGCAGTTCAAAAGCACGTCAAAGTGCAAGTAGATAACAAGGTACCGCTCCAGCGGGAAGGTAAACAGCGTTTCCATGCGCTGCTCTGGTTCTGGTTCGCCAGAAGCGGCTTAGTCATGCTGGCCACATGACCCGGAAACTGTCTGCGGACAAACGCCGGCTCCCTCAGCCAATAAAGCGAGATGAGCGCCGCAACACCAGAGTCGGTCATGACTGGACCTAATGGTCAGGGGTCCCTTTACCTTTTATTCTACAGCCATACCTCGCCTTACGTTTGCTTCACGTTGTGGCTTTTCAGGTTACGAATGCGGTAAACCCGAAGTACACTTCTGGGTTCACCGCAAGCACAGAAACGATCTGCACACTTCGTGCATGCGCAGAAGCGATCTGCACGCTTTATGCATGCGCAGAAGCACTCTATTGCGCTTCACACATGCACAGTAGCGGCGCTATACTTACGGACTTTTCGGGCTGCGAACAGCACCCCAAAATGGATCGCATTCGTAAGTAGAGGTACCACTGTATTTTGTATTATGTAAGCCAAATTGATACACTTTATGTGTGGCTTGTAAATATTTATAAAATAAAGTGGTACCTCAGGTTAAGTACTTAATTCGTTCCGGAGGTCCATACTTAACCTGAAACTGTTCTTAACCTGAAGCACCACTTTAGCTAATGGGGCCTCCTGCTGCTGCCGCGCTGCCGGAACCCAATTTCTGTTCTCATCCTGAAGCAAAGTTCTTAACCTGAACCACTGTTTCTAGGTTAGCGGAGTCTTTACCTGAAGCATATGTAACCTGAAGTGTATGTAACCTGAGGTACCACTGTAGATACATCTGGGAAATTTGGTAAGGGGTATGACTGGAAAAATGGTTGCTTCTAGCAAATAAATCATCCTGACTATTGTACAAAAATGATACATAATGAATTGAAAAGGATGTTTAAAATAACGTTTGTAAAAAAAGAAAAGCCCAGAAGCTTTTCTTTTGGGAATTATAGGGACAGAACGACCTAAAATGTATAGAAACTTATTCATGTATGCGACTACAGCCGCAATAATGTTACTCACCCCAAATTGGAAAGAAGCAGAAGTCCCAGCAAAGGAAGAATGGATACAAAAACTTATGGAATATGCACAAATGGCAAAACTTACCAGAAGAATAAGAAAACAAGGTAACAAACTTTTTTAAAAAAGAATGCAAATGGTTTATTGAATATTTACAGATAAACTGTAAACAGATAAGAACACTGGCAGGATTACTGAAATAACCTGCAGTTTTATAAGAGTATATATTTAACGTAGATGAATAAATGAAAAAATTAAGTTAATTGGGATATGCAGAAAGTATTAAAAATAAATTTAAGGAACTGCAGAAAGAAGGGGAAGGAAGTCAAGTTTTGAAATGTTCAAAATGATTGTTAAATTGGTGAAATGTATAAATCTGAAAAGCATAAATAAAATTTAAAAAAAAATAAAAAAATAAAATGTGTATATTTTAACAACACACAATTTGTTGTGATTATTTATATCTCATAATAGCCACAGAAGGGGAGACTGCTTTCAACCAGCCTGGCTCAAAGCTGCCCTAGTGAGCATCAATTCTTCAAGAGACAGTATGACATGAAATCTGAAAGGAACAAACCAGAGAGTGCTCCTTATTCTAGGCATTCAGTCATACCTAACAACATAATATGCACTTTTAGTGTTTTCCTATCAGGCTAAGACTTGCAATACTGCCAGCAGGTGTACATGCACAAACTCCCTGAAATGCTATAATTCTTTGAGAACAATACATCTGGCGTTTCAGTGTTCTCTTGTTAATTTCAGTGACAAACTGACTGGTTCAACTGAATATTCAGCTTCTTGGAACGTGGACACATTTTCTATTATTAGACATAGAGAAAAACCCTAATAGATTCTAGAGTTCCATGTGATTTTAATATACGTACGGTACTTCCCGCCTTTCAAATACATCATCAACGTGTCCTATGAACTTGTGCTCATATATCCAAAGAAGTCTGTAGCATGAGCACGTTAGCCTTTTGCTTATTTTTATATTTGTGCCCCTGTAAACAACCTATTTGTATAATGTTGTTCTAAACTGCAAATTGGCATCTGTACCTAAACTTCGTGGAACACAAATTGGTTCAAATTAGATGTTCTCCTCTGAAATGAGTGTATTTGAATGTTCACACACTTCTCCCAAAAAGCTTCTGCTGTCCCTTTCAGTGTCTTAACAAAATCTATTTCTCTAAGTAAGATTTAGAGGTTCAAAAAGTCTTCAGTTTGTAAATACAGAGAAGGAAACTGACATACATTAACAAAGAAACAGTAGCTCAGCCATTTAGTCAGTTACAAATGGCACAAGGGAGAATTCTAGGACCAAAACTTAACAGTACGGCTGAATTAGAAAGACATACTTCTAAAAATTACACTATAAATATATATTTTTAATTGTGCAATAAATATACATATCTATGACAGTCAAATTTATCATACTAAAATATACTTGATAGCCATAGCTAGTGTGATTTGAATTTTTTAGGATGGGGAGGGGAATTGAGTAAGTGAAAGAGTTTTGTAAAATTATGCAAGCAGTGACTCACCCCTTCTCAAAATATTAGAACCCAGGTCAGTCAATAAAGTGGAATGGTGGAAGATTCAGGAGAGATTAAACAAAATATTTCTTTCTCTGGCTCCCTCAAGATGTGGCTTTCAAGGGGCATTAGAAAAAGTCATGGAGGATAAGTTGATCAAGGTCATGGTAGCTATATGCTTCTGCGAGGATCACAGATCCTCTGATTGCCAATTGCTGGAAAACACAAGCAGGAGTCTACTGCTACCCCCATGTCTTGATTTTGAGGTTCCCATTGGCTTCTGGTCATCTCCTGTGGGAAACAGACTGATGGGATTAGAAAGGGTTTTGGTCTTAATCCAAATAGATTCTTCTTGTGTTATCAGATTAGCCATGCCAGAAGTTCTCAAACTATGGACCACTGGAGGTATGCAAGTTCCATTCAGCAGTCTGTGAAAAGGCTTCACAGTACAGTTGTACCTTGGAAATCGAACGGAATCCATTCCAAAAGCCCATTCGACTTCCAAAACATTCGGAAACCAAAGCGCTGCTTCTGATTGGCTGCAGGAAGCTCCTGCAGCCAATCGGAAACCATGGAAGCCCCGTCGCACGTTCGGCTTCCAAAAATAGTTCACAAACCGGGTTTGCAGCATTCACGAGCCAAAACTTTTGAGAACTAAGCTGTTCAAAAACCTAGGTACAACTGTAGTTGAGAATATCTTCATCCCATCTGACACAATTTATTTTTAAAAATCAGAGCCAGATTATCAAACAGGCTAAGGTGGCTTTAGTCTTGGGGAAACCTTTAGTCAAAAACCTAGGTACGACTGTAGTTGAGAATATCTTCATCCCATCTAACACAATTTATTTTTTAAAATCAGAGCAAGATTATCAAACAGGCTAAGGCGGCTTTAGTCTTGGGGAAATGATCTTCATAATATAAATGCTGGAACAGTTGACTTATTTCCCCTAAAAGACTATGGTAACCTAGATGTGTACTTTAATACGTTCAGCAAAGAAAAAAATATATATTACATGGCCTAGACTCTGGCAATTTTCAACTAGTCCACAGAAAAAACAGTTTGTGAGCTAACATATTGGGTTTTGGGAGTTTCACATTGACTTACAATGACTCCACCATAACCGTTAGCTCCCTACCCCGTAACATTTCTTGCTATGGGCAAGGTTCATACTTGGTTGCTTGTCTACACAACACTGTAAACAGCTTCTAGCTATGATTGGCAAGATTAAGTAAGGGCAGATCATCTGATAAGACAGAACTGCATGGCAGTGAGCTAGGGCACTGTTGGAGCAGTTTCAAGTAGTTGCTGTGTGGCAATCTGAACTGACCATTTCTTTAGATATACTTGACAAATTAAGACAAAAATACCACAAATATGGTACCACTACTGTGGTATGTAGTGAAGTCAGCCAATTACAATTAATCTCTCTCATCTGTTTACTATTAGAAAAGAGGAAATAAGCAAGGCTTTAACTGTCAGAATAATTTGGAACAATTCAGAGTTAATTAGCCATCACAACATTGGTACAATGTTTTTCATTATGACAAAAGCAGCGCTTTCTCTTTCAACAATGTATAATCCATTACTTCTTGGATTATTTATTCTTGATGGTCTGATGTAAGTATATGCACCAAAAAGCCAAACATTTTCCCCTAAGCTTAGCAAAATCTTTTCCAATAGTGCTTTTAAAATACTGAAGTCTGTTTTCATCGTTAGATACAGCTATCATCTTATTGTCAACCCACTCCCAATCATATATAACAAGGAATAATATAAATTCTTTCTCTTTCTCATGCACCCATGCATGCCACTTATTCATCATCTGTCCATCCCTTACAGTACTCTTAATTTCAATTAACTGAAAATAATATCTTCATATCTGCAGTATAAAGCATGTAGCACGATACTCTGACTAATAAAGACTAATAAAGTCATGATCTCTTTAGCTAGGCTGTGTTGAGCATTTTAAAGAAAAATTAAGGCAACGTTTACTGCAGCACAGAGGTAGAGCAGCACATCAACCAAATAGTAAACATAAAGCAAAATGAGCAAATGTAAAGTAAAATGAGCAAACCAATTAAATATATGGTCATGTTGTGCTGATGCCTGATTATCGTCTTTCAAAGAAACTACTCTATTCCGAACTTAAAAATGGAAAGTGTAATGCTGGTGGCTCAACAAAAGAGGTTTAAAGACTCTCTCCAGGCGAATCTTAAAAATTGTAGTATAAACACCGACAACTGGGAAACACTGGCCTGGGAGCGCTTCAATCGGAGAACAGCCTTTACCAAAGGTGTCATGGGTTTTGAAGATGCTCAAACTCAGGGCGAAAGGGAGAAACGCGCTAAGAGGAAGGCATGCTTGCCAAACCCTCACTGTGATTAACTCTCACCTGAAAACCTCTGTCCCCACTGTGGAAGGACGTGTGGATCCAGAACTGGCCTCCACAGTCACTTACAGACTCACTGTTAAAACTGTGTTTATGGAAGACATCTTACTAGGCTACGAGTGATCGCCAAAGAAGAAGAAGATACAAACACACACACACAAAACAGAATATGCAAGAAGGGAAGTTGTGTGGCTTATCAGTAATGATGTCACAGGCCCTACCCGATAGCTGAATGTGATACTTATGCCACTGCCTAATGTGTGCAGGGAGGCCGCGTGAGTACAGGAACATATGAGGAAGACCTGCACATATTCAAAAGCAGAAGGAAGCAGCTACCCCACAGTGCTGTAGAAAGAAAGGAAAGAAGACCTATGGAGAAGCCCATTTCCAATAGGAAGAAGGCGTGATGTGGCAAGAAGGCTCGGGAAATTATCTGGAGCAGTAGAGGAAGAAAGCAAGGCAAATGAATAGAAGCACAGGCTAGGTGGCATGTTCAGAAAAAATACTGAAGCAAAAAGTTGGGCAGCAGAGACAAGAACAGAAGCTGAAAAAGTATTGGGGAGGCAAGAGAAGTGGTGTTACTCCAGAGGGGAGGTCATTTATGTCATTCCATGGCATGCCAATTTTTCACAGCAAGGAATAGGTTTCTCTTATTTGAAATGTTCAACTTACAGTGGTACCTCAGGTTAAGTACTTAATTCATTCAGGAGGTCCGTTCTAAACCTGAAACTGTTCTTAACCTGAAGCACCACTTTAGCTAATGGGGTCTCCCGCTGCCGCCGCGCCACCAGAGCACAATTTCTGTTCTCATCCTGAAGCAAAGTTCTTAACCTGAAGCACTATTTCTGGGTTAGCGGAGTCTGTAACCTGAAGTGTATGTAAGCCGAGGTACCACTGTACACAGTTCTACATACACACAGACATAATTTTATTTGGATGCTGCCTTTCCGCAGTTCAAACTATGCTCAAGATGGCTTACAACATGGAAACAATGCATAAAAACAACACAACAAAAGTCATAAACACTAAATAAAACATTAAAAAAATACAACACCAAACTGAATAATTTCTATGCAATCGCAACAAAATCTAAAATAAATATACAAAAAAACCAAACGGCAGCAAGGTCTGTGACTTTTGTAGAGACAAGACACACATGGAAAGCGTAACACAGCAGCCGTGGCCTATGGGGATCGAGGCACGGGGGCAGTGAAAGCAGTCTCAGCATCCTTGCAGAGCCTCTGCACTTGTGAGGATGGGAATGAGGCAGGGCATAGTCAAGGGAGCTCTAGGAAGTGGATGAGCACCTGCAGGGCTGCCACGCCGACTTCACAGTACAGTAATATGTGGTCCAAACGTCTTCTGCGCTTGCAATGGCAGGGTGCCCTTAAACCTTCCAGACTGAACTACGCGGTGGTAAAAATCAACTGGGTCATCCACTCTGCGATTATACGTCTTGGCGGCCGAGTGGTTCACCATGTGGACATCAAACCCAGCAGAGTAGAATTATTCAGACCGGACGGGGTGGACCTGACCACCTTAGGGAATGAACTCTGGTTGGACGGTATCAGGAGTTGCCTGCAGGATTGGTTGTCAGGATGCTGAGGGGTTTTTTTTCAGCTGTAGGTTGTCTTGGTGGCGAGACCGCAATATCATGGTCTCGGGTAGTGGTTTTAGGCCTTGGGCGGAATCTTTTCATCTATCATTCCTAAAGGGGGGCGTGCAGTGGTCACACACACACACACACACACACACACACCGCGGTGGCATTTCAGGGTTCCCGTTTAAAGGGTTTTGTGTGAAGGGAGTCACTGGCCGTAAGGTGATAGGTTGTCAATAAACCAGTTCTGCGGGGGGGGGGGGGTGTGTCTTGCTGTGTAAATACCGTATTTTTTGCTCTTTAAGACTCACTTTTTCCCTCCTAAAAAGTAAGGGGAAATGTGTGTGCGTCTTATGGAGTGAATGCAGGCTGCGCAGCTATCCCAGAAGCCAGAACAGCAAGAGGAATCGCTGCTTTCGCTGCGCAGCGATCGCTCTTGTTGTTCTGGCTTCTGAGATTCAGAATATTTTTTTCTTGTTTTCCTCCTTCAAAAACTAGGTGCGTCTTATGGTCTGGTGCGTCTTATAGAGCAAAATATGTGTTTTGCAGTGCCCCCTCTGATCCAATTAACCCTGCTGTGCCTCTGTCCCCCGGGCTGGGGATCTGAGAGGGATACACGCCCAATGCCTAAGCCAAGGTTTCCTACATTTGAAACTGATAATAAAGTTGTGGCCATTTTAAATCCCAAAACACGTTGTCATGTGTGTTTCATTGCTCTCGGGCTGTCTCTCGGGGGCGCAGGGGTCTCCACCTGAGCACGCAAAATAAACTAGGGAGAGAGAGGTTCAGATAAAAAAAGTCAGAAAAACACTGTTAAATGAGCACAAACACCCTTGTGTGACCTTGTGCACAATAAACCAAAACTAGCATCACGCTTAATAATGCAGCCAAACGTTGTTTATAATTTAGCTATTGAGTATGTAGCTGCTGCAAGTCTACATTTTTACTTTTGCTACTTACCTCGGGTTGACTGGAAACGTTCAGAATCAGGGCCCACAACTCAGCTCGTAGCAAATTTGGACATCCCTGCCGGACATACTGCTGAGCTGCTGCACTATCCTGCTCCATTAAAACTACAAGAAACGCAGGTGTTAATAATACACATTAAAGACATACAAACACATTTTAGCTTTATATTTTATTAGCATTTCACTTAAGTGTTCCCCCGAGACAATTTAAGATGGCAGGGGGGAAAAAACCTATCATTTTTTGGCTATTCCACAAATATGAATATGAAGCCTGTGCAGAATTGGAGGCTGAATCACACAAAGCAAGTTTTCAAAATTAAGGGGATTTTAAAGCTAAGAATACCATATTTGGTTAGAAGTCACATTTACAGCACGGTTCTATACACATCTACTCAGAAGTAAATCACACTGCGTTTTGGGAGGCTTACAATGGTTAATATGTAGGACTGTACTCTCAGTTAACGTAATGATAATAAATGTCTTGAATCACCAAGCTGATTGCCATGGATTAGTAATTTTAGTTTCAGACATTATTTAGTATTTCTAAAAATAAATTCTGTGTGTTCTCTTCACTTCTGGCACGTTCACACTATTTTTCAAACCTTTTCCAACAGTGGCACTACAGCTATAGAACCTGTTGCCAACTGTGGTACATAGTGCCTCATTACTGCTTGCCTTTAGAAAATGCTTTAAAAACCTATTTGGGGGCTATAGAACTGAATTTGATTTAGGTTTATTTATCTATTGGAGTTTGCTATTTTACTGGACTGAATGCTTTTTAGTATTATGGCTGGTTCTATTATTGTTTATTTTAGTGCTATGTTTTACTGTTTTGAGGTTTTTGTTACTTCCACCCTGAAAAAGGTAAAGGTACCCCAACCATTAGGTCCAGTCGCGGATGACTCTGGGGTTGCGTACTCATCTCGCTCTATAAGCCGAGGGAGCCAGTGTTTGTCATGTGGCCTAAGCTGCTTCTGGCGAACCAGAGCAGCGCATGGAAACGCTGTTTACCTTCCCGCCAGATTGGTACCTATTTATCTACTTGCACTTGATGTGCTTTCAAGTTGCTAGGTGGGCAGGAGCAGGGACTGAGCAACGGAAGCTCACCCCATCATGGGGATTCGAACCGCAACCTTCCGATCAGCAAGCTCTAGGCTCTGTGGTTTAGACCACAGCGCCACCCGTGTTCCTCCTCCCTGAAAAGAGGCCTATAAATATTTCAAATTAAATACTACTCTTATCCATTTGTTTTGTACAAATATTCCATTGTGTGAATGGCAGGTATTTCTGCAGCTCACCAATTCTCTACCATCTGCACGTCCCTGAACCCTCTGAAAAGTCACTTTCAAGAATCTCCAAATCTTTCATATCCATAGTGTCTGAGGTGTGTTAGGCTGCAAATGGTATGTGTGAAAAATTGGCGAGGCAACTGATTGTGCAATTTAGGATTCAAGCCACTGATCATAAGATTTCTGAAATACTTATTAGGTCTGGGGGGCTACTTAAAGGAAGCCTTTTCAGTTTGGAAGTGCTTTTGTCCTTTATGTTAGGCCAAAGGAGTTTTAAGTAGAGGTGTGGAGTTTTATTAATGCCACCTTTCAATAGCATGTGCCATATACAACAAAACAGATGTGCATGGAGTCATCACATGTATGCCCAGTTTGCATATTATCTCCTAAACTGAGGGGCTCAGCTCACTTGTAAGTGGCTGAAATGAATAGCAGATGTGATTGCCCATATTCAGGAAATATATATTAGCATGAACACAGTACCAGCTTTTTTTTTTGTGTTCTTTTTACACCTCAAAACATCCCTAGAATCAAGGATGAAGAGTATTTGTTCTCTAATGAAGCACTTTAACAATTATGGGGACGGATAATTGTTCATAAGTCTTCCTCACATTTTACAAAGGAGATTTTAAAGTATTTAGGAAGAACACATTTGATAATTAAGTATCAGCAGATAGTTCACAGTGAAGAAAGAGGAAAAGAACCGCCTTTCTGATCTTTGCCCAGATGAAGTTGAGAAATACTTAGCAAAGAGAGAAGGTGAGTGAGCTCTTATCCTGAGAGATGAAGAATCCATAGCTTAAGGTTGGTGTACAGTATGTCAGAGAATGGACATTTATACAAAGGGAAAAGCAGTTGACAGTGATCAGTTAACAAAGGAAACTAGTAATTTATATCCAGAACAACAAGAGCAGACTGTGGTTTCTGGTGCAGAGTAAACTGCTGTCCCTTAAGGTCAAAAAGGTGGCAGAACAGCTTTGAAATTTCTTTCTAGGGGGAAGACAAAAGGAACTGGGGGCCATCCAATTCAAAGTGCTCAAAGTCCGCTAAATGGGAATAGAGCAGCACTTGACAACAAGCTTACAGCAGGACATGACAGGCAATTAAAGAAACCAAGGGCATAAAAGAAATTGAACATGCTAAAGGACTTTGGGGGAAGTGCTGAAATTCAGTGGCAGGGAACGTCTTGTCTGAAACCTTAGATAGTCACTGCAAGTTATGGCAGACAATACTGTACTGAGCTAAAAGGTAAAGGGACCCCTGACTATTAGGTCCAGTCGTGGCTGACTCTGGGGTTGCGGTGCTCATCTTGCTTTCTTGGCCGACGGAGCCGGCGTACATGTGGCCAGCATGACTAAGCCGCTTCTGGCAAACCAGAGCAGCGCATGGAAATGCCGTTTATCTTAACGCCAGAGCGGTACCTATTTATCTACTTGCACTTTTGACGTGCTTTCGAACTGCTAGGTTGGCAGGAGCAGGGACCGAGCAATGGAAGCTCACCCCGTCGCAGGGATTCGAACCGCCGACCTTCTGATCAGGAAGTCCTAGGCTCTGTGGTTTAACCCACAGCGCAACCTGCGTCCCTGTACTGAGCTACATAGAGCAAAAATTTAACTCAATGTAAAACAGCTTGCTACAAGAGGAATGCAACATACTGATGCATGTATGATTTAGTTTGGTTTTGCAGATCTCTACTCCTGAAGGTACCTTTGAGCCACTTAACTTGTTTCTTCCTAACATCTGAATTGCAAAAGAGAAACCGAGTATTCACCCACAAAGTAAAGGTTTGAAAGAGACAATGCTACACCTGGCAGTAGATAGGGATAGCACTAGTGAAAATGCTAACACGGGTATGCTTATGCTTTTCTGCTTCTTGGCAAGGTATACACAAACCAGAAATAATTTCCTGGGGCTGTCAGCCAAGATAATACATGGCATTTCCTGGCAAAGCAAGTGGCACGAATATTAAGGCTACCCAATTAGCAGCAAGTCAAAGATAACTCAGTTAGTAACAGATGCCTGCTTAAAGGCTATCCGGGACCATGGAAGAGCTTCTGTTCAGTATGAACTTTGATGCCAGCCCCCAGTAATTAGGACATTGCTGGAAAAACAAAACAAAACAAAACAAAAGAAACAAAAGGCCTGCTTGAAAAGTTTACAAGTGAAGATTAACACCTTTGGTGACTAGTTTGGTCAAGCTTGCAGTGCATGAGTAACATAGTGAGATTATGGCTCAACACAAATCACACTTTCTATTTTTCTGCTGTCCACATATTTGTAACTTGCCAGGTACCTCCTGCACCCACACATTTCATTCCATTCTCCTTCCCTTTTTTGCATTTAATATTCAGTGAAAAGTGATTATCCAATATTTGTATAATGTCCAAATTCAGTTTTTTGAGGAATTGAAACAAACTATTTTTTTTTAAATGGCTTTGTACAGATCTGAAATGATGCTATTAAATCAAGGAGGTCACGGTGTCTAGGTTACTTCCATCATCATCATCTACTATTATTTATACCCCACCCAGCTGGCTGGGTTTCCCCAGCCACTCTGGGCTGCTCCCAACATAATATTAATAATATTCTATTAATTTAAGTGGTTGCCTGATCAGAAGCATGTCATTTTGGGTTTTCTCCCCTCCCACCCCAAATTATCATAGTTGTCATGCTGTCTTTTAATATAATTTAGAAGAGGAAAATGTGACATGGGCATGGCCTAATTCCTTTCACAGTCACTCCTGTGAAAGGAAAGGCAGAGAAAAAATAATTTGTTCCATGTGAGTTTGATTCCTTTTAATTAAGGCGTAGGGTTGATTTCCTTTCAACTGGTAGAATAATGACCTTATTTGAAAGGGCATAACCATCCTGCAAGCTGACTTAGTGCTACGTGTTTCATTAGGTTTTGGACTAGCGACTAACCACCTGGAAGAATGAAAGTTATATTCTTATCTGATGCAGGGACATAAACTCCATTAACACTAATGAGAGTTCTTTGTGCACAGAAGCAACTCTGGTGATTTTAAAATAGAATTCAAACTAGGATTCAGCAATTTGGAATAAAGCTGTCATAAACACACACACACACACAAACTTTGTTTTTTATCTGCCAGCTGTGACACTCTTTATCTAGAACCCATAAATCTCTAGCAGTTCCATCACGTTAAAAAGGTACAAGTTACATTTTATTTTACATCATTTACAGTGCAATTCTATGGATGTTTACTCTAAAGGAAATCCCAATGCATCCAGTGGCACTTAATTTCTGGTATTTAGAATTGTAGCCTTATTACGCTTCATACCAGACAAAACAAAGAAAACCCAAAGAAAAACCTAAAACACTTGCAATTTGTTTACAGTCAGTATCCAATTCTTACCTTTCTGACCAATACGTACATGTTCATTTTCAAAGAGTTCTAAAACAGTAAAGCAAGAAAAGAGTGCAAAGAGTTCAAAATTATTTAAACTTTACAGAAGGACGTTTGATTTAACTATCAAAAACATCTTATCTGAAAGCATGGCACCATACATGCACCAGAATTCCAAGGAGCATGCATTCATAATCCACATGTGCAACATTTCTCTCCGAAAAATGGCACCCATTTGCCTCCAAACGACTTTTTAAACCCTTACCCTTTTCGTTCGAAATGTAATTTGAAGCAAGAGTTTGTTTCTTTAAAGGAAAACAATGCTGGTTCTCTCTCTCTACTCTAAAAGGATTAGAGGGCAGTTTGAGGATACGGTGATCAGAACGCTATACGAGATGGAAATTCAGAAGATGGGTTTGTGCATGTCCTTATCTTAGCTTCCCTGTATAGCCTGTTAGTGTGCTATTTTAAAGTATCATTTTATTTCATTCTCTCCTTTTGCAAGCCACCTTAGGGGGGGAAATTAAGGTCCAATTTTTTTTTGTCTAAAATAAACAATGTTCTTCAAATGTGCTATTTCTCATTCATGAGAAAGATGCTTCAACTATAGTTATAGAACATCAGCAGTGTTATTAATTTCCACCCATTTAAATTTTGATGGCTATCTGCTCATTCCCATCATGAGACAGGTATTATTTCCAAGTGGTGAATGCATTACCAGCAAGGAAAGCTTCCTGTAATTTAGAAGTGGAGCTGAAGAGGGCATATGCTAATCTAGTTAGATAATAAATAGAACACAAAAAGATGCCTTGAGGCTCTAACTACTTTGCTGTAGTACAAGTTTTGTCCTTCATCAGTTGAATAAAGATATATCAAGATAATGTTAGGTATACAGAGTATTCTATACACAGTATGAATGCCGCTGGAGATAAAAGCCCTAGCCGCAATAACATTGTTCATCTCTAAAGCATCGCAACACTTTTCCTCTTGCTATTCTGGATTAATCTGTAGTTCTAAACTACTAGAACCATTCTGCCTGACAGCTGGTTTTCAATATGCAGGGATTTTGTTTGAAGAAATTGCTAGTCATGTGATCCCACACCTGCACTCTGAAGTGCAGACCAAAGCTTTGTTGTTGTTGTTTAGTCGTTTAGTCATGTCCGACTCTTCGTGACCCCATGGACCAGAGCACGCCAGGCACTTCTGTCTTCCACTGCCTCCCGCAGTTTGGTCAAACTCATGCTGGTAGCTTCGAGAACACTATCCAACCATCTCGTCCTCTGTCGCCCCCTTCTCCTTGTGCCCTCCATCTTTCCCAACATCAGGGTCTTCTCTTCTCATGAGGTGGCCCAAGTATTGGAGCCTCAGCTTCACGATCTGTCCTTCCAGTGAGCACTCAGGGCTGATTTCCTTAATAATGGAGAGGTTTGATCTTCTTGCAGTCCATGGGACTCTCAAGAGTCTCCTCCAGCACCGCAATTCAAAGTAATAATTCAAGGTAGGAAGACCAAAGCTTACTACCTCAGTAACAATTAGTCCTACCTTTTTTGGACTAAAAGATTTACATTCAGTAAAGGATCTGCTATTTTCCAAATCAGGCTTCTCACATTTCCTTTAATAAAAGCAGTGTTTTAAATTTTGCCAAATTCCGACCAAGAGAGGACTCCAGGAATGAAGATACTGTACTCAGAAGTTTTGGCTTTTCCTGCTATCTATACCATACAAGTTATACTTGCCAAATCTCTTCCTACCACAGTGCAAATAAAGACACAAGAATTGTCACTGGAACAGACGTTAGCATCTATATCTCACACGAATCATTGTAAGAACCAAGAACAATTTTACTACTTTAAACGAAGGCACTAACCTGGAGGCACATGTGCAGAATCATCAATATCCAGCTGGCCTGTGTTCAAGTCTAGCTCATTGAAATATTCTTTCTTGAGAAAAAATGTACAAAAAGCCCACAAATATTTTATCAGCAAAGGATATTTCTTTAAATTTTAATTAGTTGTCAACAAAACTCCAAATAGCTATCAATTAGAAATATGATCTACCGTATTTTTCGCTCTATAAGACGCACTAGACCACAAAACGCACCTAGTTTTTGGAGGAGGAAAACAAGAAAAAAAATATTCTGACTCTCAGAAGCCAGAACAGCAAGAGGGATCATCCGCTGCACAGTGAAAGCAGCAATCCCTCTTGCTGTTCTGGCTTCTGTGATAGCTGCGCAGCCTGCATTCACTCCATAAGACACACACACATTTCCTCTTACTTTTTAGGAGGGAAAAAGTGAGTCTTATAGAGCAAAAAATACGGTATACTACAATTGTCATCTAGCCCAGTCCTCCGACTTAGGAATAAATCAAGAATTAAAAGCAGAGAGGCTCAACTATGTGGGTACCCTGTTAAGATTTCTTATGAGCAGTACTGCAGTGGGCACAGCATGCTGTTAGCAGGACTCCCAACTTGATTTCAGCCACATCCCAAGCAATATGTCACCTAGTATTCTGTAGGGCAGTGGTTGCCAATCAGGGGTAATATCACAAATGTTATGGTCTGTTTTAGTGCTGTGCAATTTTTCAATATATTGGCCAAAATCGGTTTTGAAATCACACCGCAATAATGATTTTGACCCAGTGTCAGGCTTTGGGGAATCGGCTCCCTCCCCTGTGGCTGCAGATTATCAGAACAAAGGAAAATGAGTCTTCTTACCAGTTACAAACTTTAATAATCACAGCGACAGAACAAAGAACGCATCTTCTACTAATGGCAGTGCTCCCAATTAAAGAGCCCACCCCCTTCGGTCCCTATGAACCTACTTCATTTCTACGTCTCGTAATCTGAGCTTGTCCCCTCTGTGCTTTCTGTTCTGCCACTTTCTGAGCCCTTCTCGGCTTTGGGGAGGGTGGTGGAGGAATGCTGTCTGTGAATCTGTTAACCTTCTCCCTTCCAGTGTTTCTTTTCCTAGCTGTTCCCCATCCAGTATATCCCAGCTTCTGCCTTCTGAACTATGTCCCTCTGCAAACCACTGTTCCAAATCTATATTGTCCTCCTGCTCCTGAGGAGATTCAGGATCTGGATCAGGAGCAGGGGGAGGGCAAGGCTCCCACCATTCTTCCTCAGTGCAGCCCTCCGCAACACAGTCCCTGACACCCAGCAATACGCAGCACTTTGTAGCTCCTTGCGCGAGGGGAGAGCAGGGCAGTCGATTTCAAGGCACCACCAATGATCTCCGCTGGTGACGCTGCCGATCCGAGCTGCCTTCCCTCACACTGAAGGAGACCAGGGTAGTCAATTGCAAGGCGCTGCCTTCCCCTCATGCTGATGGAGACCAGAGCAGCTGATTGTCTTCACTTCAAGGCATTGTGGCACTACATTCCCTTGGCAGCCACAGTGGACATGCTCTTTGCTGGCTGCTCCGCTGAGGGTGGCTAGATGCACCCCCCATCCCCGCCCACTCAAACCATGCAGTGAGGTGACTCTACTTCCTCTCCTCCCCCTAACCATCCAATCTCCGCGGCTGCCCCTTCTCTTATTCCCACTCCTGAGCTGCACATACCCCACCCATCCGATCTCCGTGACTGCTCCTTCCCTCACGCCCACGCCTGATCTCCCATTTCAGACATCATGATATATCGGAATATCGCGATGTTTAGCTACTGATATATCACAATCCTCAAAACCAGATATCGCTCATCTCAGCCCTAGTCTGTTTTTTTCTAGCATACCTAAAATCCTTTGCATATTTTGGGTTACCCCACATTTTGTTCAAAAAATTGCTTTGCAGAGGTAACAACCATAAAGTTATCAACATTTTAAAAAGTAGGGGGTCCATGGCTTGGCTTTTGAAAAACAGGGGGTCCTCAGTAATTAGCTGATTGGGAACTGCTGCTGTAGGGGATTACTTCAACATATAAAGTAGTGGGGAAATTTCCATCAGGAAACTCACATTGGCCCTGGATGTAAATTGCTCACTCGGCTTCTTTCTTCAACACAAGGACTTGGGTCCTTTGCTCGGCCAGAGCTCAGTAAACTCAAATTCTTCCCCCACCTTCCAACTGTCCTTTCCACATTCTCCCCTCCAAAATGTTGTTCAGAGCACTAAGCAGGCAGTGGTCACAATAAAGCAAATGACAACAACACCCACTGAAAACAATGCAACCTATCTGAAGGCCCAAACAGGAACTGTGAATGTTCAGTATCTCACAGTTAAGAAAATCTAGCTCTTTTGTTCATATATACTTATTTCTACTATTTTAGAAATGCTTTTGAATGATGAATGATATTTAAAGATAATTATTATTACCAGTTCAGGGATGTCCTTCACTTTCAATGGCACCTGAATTAATCCCAGGTGGTTTCTAAAACTAGGCTGCTCACTGTTTTCATAATTCGGATTGCGAAGGTTCATCAATACCTTTAAGAAAAGCAGTAGAAGTTAGTGTTTTCTATTGGCCCGATCAAGCAGGCTGTTCTTATGTTCCCATGTTCATTCATCACAGTAAGCCACTGTCAAATATTTCTGATTGCATGCTATGGTCGTAGGAAGCTTAGTGTTCATGCATCTCTGGACTTGTGCTGTGTAAAGACAAGGTTAAAGAGACAGGAAGAGTCTGCTGTAGGTTTTTCATCTGGTCTCTTTTGTTTATATGAAACACTCCAGCTTGTACATGAATAATTTCTCTGAGTTAATACAGGATTATGGACTGAATATAAATTTGTAGATGCAGGCCAAGCACTAAAAGGTTAACATTCAAAGAATGTCAAGAGATGTCAAGAAACAATAGAAAACACAAGAGACATAACAAAACACTGTTTATTTATGCAAAGTGTTTTCATAAGGTTAAACTGAGACAGATTTAATTAGCCTTAATTGCAGATAAATGCTATAGTTAGATTATAATTCAAGGCATCCGCAAAATAAAAAACAACAACCCAAGATCATTTAAAGTTCAATAGTTCAGGCTCGCAACGTAAGCCTTCTATCTACATTTGCATGAGTGCAACAGAATGTTCATTAATATAGTCAAATTAAGCTATGAAAGAGTCAGCCAAACTAACGGCATTTGCAATGCTAAAGTGGAAAGACATTCCTATTTATACAAGGGAATTTTTCAAATATGAGACTTTCATTTACCTTCACAAACGGCATATCCATATGCTTGCTTTCTGTTCTGTTGTTTTTATTAGGCAAGCTAATACAGATATACACTGCCATACGGAAATAGTTCTTGGAAAATAAGATACCATACTATTTTCATGTTCAAAAGCTCTATCAATCAATTTTGTAGCCACTGGTTCAGGTTTCTTCTGCTCATGCTTTTCATTTTGGATTTTAGTAGTTGTTTCCTTCTCTTCTCATTAAAATATGTCGCGCTCTTCCTTGCACAACTGGATTTAGACCTCTCTCACTTCTGAAGCCACATGGTAAAACGAGGACATATGACCTTAAATATGGGGGCAGGGCAAACACATGGGAAGATTCATAATGACAGGGAAGCTTTCGTAAAAAGCATTTCCACTAATCACCACTATTGATCTTCTCCCTGCAGTGTGTAGCTACAATGTAAAGGTAAAGGTAAAGGGACCCCTGACCATTAGTCGTGACCGACTCTGGGGTTGCGGCGCTCATCTCGCTTTATTGGCTGAGGGAGCCGGCGTACAGCTTCCGGGTCATGTGGCCAGCATGACTAAGGTGCTTCTGGAAACCAGAGCAGCGCACGGAAACGCAGTTTACCTTCCCGCTAGAGTGGTACCTATTTATCTACTTGCACTTTGACGTGCTTTTGAACTGCTAGGTTGGCAGGAGCAGGGACCGAACAACAGGAGCTCACCCTGTCGCAGGGATTTGAACTGCCAACCTTCTGATCGGCAAGTCCTAGGCTCTGTGGTTTAACCCACAGCGCCACCCGCATCCCAGCTACAATGTACAACAATGCAACATATGCAGTGTTCTCATCCTGAAGCAAAGTTTTTAACCTGAGGTACTATTTCTGGGTTAGCGGAGTCTGTAACCTGAAGCATCTGTAACCCGAGGTACCACTGTACTCCATCTCAATCTGCTTCAGAGGTTTGGGGAAGATTTGGGGGATGTTGCAGAGGGGGTTCAGGGCACCGGAGGGGCAAGGAGGATCATCAGAAATGGCCTCTGTCCATGTTCCGCGGCCAACATTCCCATCTGATGAAATGCAGTCCTTATATTGACAGACTACTGTGCAACAGACTCTTAAATTGTGATTCTTACAGCTGAGCAGAACACACGAGCTGACAGAATTGCTAAACGTTTTGTTTCATTTCTTTAGTCTGTGCCCAAATTACGAGTTAAAGCTTACTGGGTGGAATTCATCTTTGCACTAATTTGATTGTTCCAGCAGTGCAAGCATTTCTGATTGCCAGAGGAAACAATCTCCCGTCTCCCCCCGCCCCACCGTTCTGAGGGTTTTCCTGGCCCATCCAGAGCAGATCTGGCTGAGCTATTTTTTGCGGGGCGGGGAAGAAGGGGACGAGTAAGCCCACTGAACTAGAAGGAAGCCTTGCACTGTCTTCCGCTAGCATGCCAGGTTAGCTGAATCCGGCCCAGTTTATGGAATTTATGGCAAAAACACTCAAGGAGGTTATGAAACAGGAAGTGGCCTGGCAAGAATGTTGAGGCCAGTCAGAGAGGAAATTCAGCCCCCAAGCCTGTGTTTCCCTACACCTGCCATATAGGAACACCACAAACCTTTTCGGCTTTTAGAGATTTCCCAGTCCTTGTTTCCCCATTTTACTTCCATAACCATGCCTGTAGTTTAAGCCGTCACTTTGAACTGGCAAAGTCTATATGAACTTCATAACTCCAATAAGACCCTCATATTTTATTGTATAAAGATCTATAAATACATAATTGAAGATCTAATTTTATTTTTTTATTACCTCAAGAAAATCTTTAGGTGCGTAAACGGGCCTGAAGAGACTTAGATCTGAAATGAATAAGATACATAAAGTTATTTGATTAAAAAGAATTGTCTTTGTGGAAAAAAATATCAGGAATGGTCCACGGCTTTCATCAGATTTTCAAAGGGGTCCAATTCGCCTAATACTAATTAAAGCAATACGTGTTCATATCAACATAAATTTTGAATATACATTCAAAGCAAATTCTGAAGCATGCAATCTTATCATCAAGTATCAGCTGAAGTGCAAAGACAGCTGTTAAAAGCTAACATAAAGGCCAGATGTTATCCACATCTACATGAGATATTGCCGCTTCCTTCCAGAATTCTGCCAGTACCTAGGAGACACTAATTTAAGCATTCTGCAGTCTCAATCTTAGGGTGCAGAACTAAATGCAGATATCATGGATTTAACTACAGCTTAATCTCCGCCCTGTCTTAGAGAATCTAGTCTAATGAAGTGTTCTGAGAAACTCAAAAGCTTGCTCACTGTTTTATGATGTTTTGGTAATGCTCAGTGGTGAACTTTGGAATCCCTAATAAATTTCATCTCACCGAGAAAGTATAAAAAAGCCTTGGCCCAGTATACCTGAAGGAGAGTCTCCACCCCCATCACTCAGCCCGGACACTGAGGTCCAGCTCCAAGGGCCTTCGGGCGGTTCCCTCACTGAGAGAAGTGAGGTTACAGGGAACCAGGCAGAGGGCTTCTTCGTAGTGGCGCCCACCCTGTGGAATGCCCTCCCCTCAGATGTCAAGGAAATAGACAACTATCTGACTTTTACAAGACCTCTGAAGGCAGCCCTGTTTAGGGAAGTTTGTAATGTTTGATGTTTTATTGTTTTTAATATTCTGTTGGGAGCCGCCCAGAGTGGCTGGGGAAACCCAGCCAGATGGGCAGGGTATAAATAATAAGTTATTATTAATGATAGTAAGACCCAGAAGCTTTTGAAATTAAGCTGAAGGCCACATGTCGCTGTAGGGCTGCCAAGCTGGACCTTCAGCAGACTGCTTTCCAGTCTGAGTTTGAGATTTGAAGCAACTTTCTCATTCTTGTAGGGTAGCCTGCACACGAAGATGGAAAAGGGAAATGCAACTCCATTAGCTGAGCTGGACCTCTCAGCAGCTTTAGATGCCATGGTATCCTTCTGGGCTATCTCTTGGGAGTGGATCAGGAGGCAATGCGCTTCAATGGCCCGAGCAATTCTGTATTATTTTTATTATAACATTTGTTAGGCTTACACATGCACATTTACACTCCAGAAGGAGTTTGGATGGAGTTTGGATTTGATATCCCGCTTTATTACTACCCGAAGGAGTCTCAAAGCGGCTAACATTCTCCTTTCCCTTCCTCCCCCACACAAACACTCTGTGAGGTGAGTGGGGCTGAGAGACTTCAGAGAAGTGTGACTAGCCCAAGGTCACCCAGCAGCTGCATGTGGAGGAGCGGGGAATCGAACCCGGTTCCCCAGATTACGAATCTACCGCTCTTAACCACTACACCACACTGGCTCTGCTGAAGTACAAAGTACTGAATGATATCAATGAGATGTATTAATTTGTGTCCCTTCACTGTCAGGCGGCAGAGGAACCAACCCCCACGGCAGGTTGCCAGGAACGGACAATACAAGGGAAAGTCCTTACCATCTGCTTTTATTCAATATTCACAGAATAATGGCGTTGTCCTGAGTGAATCTCCACCCTCTCTGTCTCTCACTTCCTCATGTGTCATCACTATGGGTGCTGAAAAGTGCCCTCTGCCTTTGAGCTCTTTGTTCTCCTACTTTCAAGGCCCGCCGGGTTCTGGGAAGGGGAGTCTGAAATGCTTTCTAAAGACCCTGAGACTGTCAGCTGTCGCCCCCCTGCTGCTGCTGCTGCTGCTGCTTCTTCTTCCTCCTCCTCTCCCAGCTTTTCCCAGCTTTTCCCCTCATCTGCCTCTGAGCTGTGACCTCCCTCAAACCCCTGTTGTAATTCTGAACTGTCTTCTTCTTCTCTGGAAGGGTCAGGCTAGAGAGGCAGTCTCCACCATTCCTCCTTTGCCCAGTCCCTGACATTCACTGACAGAAGGCTTTGTGAACTGGTGAAGGCTTCCATGAGCAGAAATGGGAAAGGTGGGGGAATTTTCACTCTTTCCCCTTCCCTCTGCACACCATCACCTACAAAGGGTTGAGGAACCTTTGGAACAGGATGGGGAGTGGCTTGAGGGATGCAGGGGGAAAAGGAGGAATTTGTGTTTCCCCTCCCTTTCTATTTATAGAAGCCTCCGTCGTCTCTGCCATTATGGAGCCAGGGCAGGTCCCTGGGTTTCTCAGCGAGCAAAATAGCAAGGGCAGATGATAACTAGAATGTAGGCAGTGGAAATCTTACAGTGAATATGACAGAGTGTGGGTGCAAGCACATAATCGTGCCTACCAGATGGCATTGGCTGTGGCAAAGAAAGCTCTTGAGCTGCACTTTCTAGGGGGATGGTTGGTTCCAACCTTTCTTCTGGGTCACTGGAACCCTAAGGCCAACCACAATAGATTCACAGGAGGTCAATCCAGTTATGTTAGGTAAATTACCTTTAAACTCTGGCCTTCAAATCTTCCTGAAATCGTTGTTAAACCAGGCACAGGGAACCTTTCTAGGAATGTTTTGTCTTGCTGCTGATTTAACATTGCAATGATTTTTATATCTTAATTTTGTTATGTGATTCTGTATTTTATATTATTATTTGTGAACCACTCTGGCATTTTCTAAATTAAGAGTGTTATGTAAATGGATCAGATAAATAATAAAAAGCCTCTCTATCAGCAGTGGGGCACAACTAAATAATGTCAAATTTGCATAAAGTAGGATTCACATACCTGGCTCATCTGTTCCCATTTCATTCCATTTACTTAGAAGTTCCTTTTGCTCATTGATTGATCTCTGTAAATCATTTTAAAAAAAAGCCTTTTGCAATAAGCCAACCAAGAACAAAAAGCAAAAGTTTCTGTTAGCATTTAATAACATGGATTAAAAATCCACCCCCACCCCATTAAATTAGGACTAGCTTTGCCTAAGTGCAGCATTCACAGTGAAATAAATTAACAAAGCTACCTTTTGTGCTAATGGAATGCCGAGTTCTGTACACATACTATTGAGGCTCTTCAGAATGCGTTTTTCCCAGTTTCCCTGCAACAGATGACACAAATCAATATAACCTTTCCATCTTTCCATCTATTTTCAATTTTTAATTGGTGTTTTGCTTTTTAGCTTAACTGTTTAATAAATAAAAAAACCGACAATAATAATTTCATTTATTTGAGATTTTTTACAAAAAAGTGCACTGACTTGCAGCACCATGAAATATGAAAGTTAGAGACAATTAACACCAAACACCAAGAAAAATTAAATATATGATATGATATATGCCGTACTTCCTCAAACAGGCAATGCACCCACTGAATAGCTGCCACCAAAATGTCTTGTAGGGGGAACACACAGGCTGACAGCAAGTTGGCCTGGCCTAGTTACTGTTCCCAACTGCCAATGATATGGTTTACCATGCTGTTCACCAAAGCCATTGAGTATGCCCCACGGAGAGCCTCAAGATCCATAAATAGCAACACCCTAGAGGTCCCGGGCCCTAAGAAAGTTAGATTAGCTTCAACCAGAGCCAGGGCCTTTTCAACACTGGCTCTGGCCTGGTGGAACACTCTGCCTCATGAGACCAGGGACCTGCAGGATCTGATTTCTTTCTGCAGGGCCTGTAAGACAGAATTCTTCCGCCTGGCCTTTGGCTTGCAATAAGCCAACCAGAATCAGTTTGATTCCCTCCCCCTTTTTCTTTTTCCTTTCTCTTCTTATGATGAGATTGCTCTCTAATTGTTTTAATATTGTATCTTAATCTTTTAAATTGTATTTTAATCAACTTGTTTTTATTATTGGTTGTTAGCCGCCCTGAGCCCGGTCTTGGCTAGGGAGGGTGGGGTATAAATAATAATAATAATAATAATTAATTTGTGGAGGAGATTGAAATTTTTCTCTATATAAGCAATACCTTTTTTAAAAAAAGCCATAGCTTAGATCAGGGAGGTTAAGAAGACTGTAACCTTGATCAGAGCCGGAGAAAGATGCTCCATCCCTCTGATCAACATTATAGCCTTCTAAAAACTTTTTTTTAAAAAAAGGAGAAGTCACAGAACACATGTATGCAGCTGCATGTTACATATAGTGTCAGCCCCAGAACCATCACTTTAAAATAGAGAGGTGCAATCGTGCTAGCTTGGCAGCACTCCTCTGGCGCTTTTTTCTCTAAAAATTCAGAACTGGAGTACTCCATATTGCAATATATTGCGTATAGGTCCCACTCAGAGGACGTTTAGCAGAGGTGGGCAACCGATGGCCCTCCAACTTCCATCAGGCCCAGCCAATTTGGCCAATGCTCAGCAGTGATGGAAGCTGCAATCCACAGGTTTCCCATCCCTGACATACAGAGACACTTCCATTAAAAAGGTAAAGGTAAAGGACCCCTGGATGCTTAAGTTCAGTCAAAGGCAACTATGGGGTTGTGGTGCTCATCTCGCTTTCAAGCCAAGGGAGCCGGCATTTGTCCACAGACAGCTTTCCGGAACATGTGGCCAGAATGACTAAACCGCTTTTGGTGCAACGGGACACCATGGCGGAAACCAGAGCACACGGAAATGATGATGACCTTTCCGTCGCAGTAGTACCTATTTATCTACTTGCACTGGTGTGCTTTTGAACTGCTAGGTTGGCAGGAGCTGGGACAAAGCAAAGGGAGCTCGCCCGGTCGTGGGGATTCAAAGCGCCAACCTTCTGATCGGCAAACCCAAGAGGCTCAGTGGTTTAAACCATAGCGCCACCCATATCCCTATTAAAAATGTTTACAAATACAGTATGTATGACAATACTTAAATACAAATAGTAAAATTAAATCAAAGCAAACCTGGGCTTTCCTCATGTAAGCCAAAGATTCTTTGGTGTGTTCAGGAGGGGCTGATGGGTGGCATGGTAAAGGGAACCTTGAGGAGGAAAGCAACAACAGGTTTTGTTTTTACTCCATTTATTACTTTGATTCTCTCTTCAGAGTTAATGATAAAAGATTGAGTGCATCACCACCACAATCATTTTCAGAGACACTAATGAAATAACAAGCAATCATCCTCAATTCACAGCCACCAGCCTTGTGAAACATTACTACATCCCATTACTTAACTCTGCGTTGAACAAAATATATTAATTTACTGGAAAAACAAACCCACGATGGGCCACTCAGACACAGGCACAGTCATAATACCAGATAATTTCAGCCTTTTTTGGACTGCATATCCATTTAAAAAAACCTTAAAACAGCAAAACATACTTGAAAGGGGATGCAGGGAGTGAATTTATTTCTTACTCCATCAATAAAAGATTCTCCTGGTACTCTGTCAGAATTATGTTCAAACAAAGCATGTCTAATACCATGGTTCAAGTCAGGCATAGGCAAACTCGGCCCTCCAGATGTTTTGAGACTACAATTCCCATCATCCCTGACCACTGGTCCTGTTAGCTAGGGATGATGGGAGTTGTAGTCCCAAAACATCTGGAGGTCCAAGTTTGCCTATGGCTGGTTCAAGTCATGACTATTCAGTATATATTTCCTAACACATCAAGCCATAGTACCAGGCCACTAGACATCTGAGATTGCCAGGTTGTTTGACTTGGGAAACATATCCCCCCCCCATAGCTAAGATGTTAGGGTGCAATTGTCCTCTTCTCCCCACTACAACTGTAACATTGCTTACACCCAACTCTCAGCTAACCCCACCCCTCCCTCCAGGCTGAAAAACTCTTCCAGCATTAAGTGAAAGATAACTCCAAAACCTCTGCGGTATCCACTCACTTAATACTGAGAACATTTCAAGCTTCAGAGTGAAGCTTGTGGTGCTATAATTGGTCTACATAAATAAAAGCTATAGAGTGACAAAATAGGAGCCATTTAATAGGGAATAAATTGGCTAAACAAAGTCTGATTGGACACTACTATTACAGCCAGACTTCAACAAAATACACTGAATTAGAGACCAACCTTTCATCCGCCAGCAAAACCAACTCTACTTTTATTAAGATGATTAAAACAAAAAAGGAGTATGTCTCTTTTGTGCCATTTCCCTATTCATTTCTGCGGCATTCTCTACACAAAGCAAAAATTATAGTCCATTGCAGATTGAAAAAGGATCTGGCTGGGCCTTCTCTGATGTACACATTAAGTGATATTACAAATAATGCATGCAGATAGGAAGGCAAGAAAGACTATGCCCCATCTCTAAAAATGCAGACAAAAACAAACTCACACACTGAGTTCACTATAAACAGCATTTTGCAGCTTCTTTTCCCATCCTGGTAAAATAAGATGTTAGAAAATGAAAGTTAGAGGAACTCATATTATTAAAAAAAATACCATCAAACTTCTATGTGCACTTGGGAGTAAAAACCTTTGAAGTGAAGTAAGCATACAGAGGTTCCACTACCAAAAGCACTCTAAAAGCACAAGCCCCCGCTCATTTATTCCAAAATTGTTTAACAGTACTACCCGATAGTATTTGTTTTATAGACTGCAGACTAAAACCCCAATCCTAAACACATTTGCTCAGTAGATAAGTTCCCTTGCACCCACAGAACTTACCATATTTTTTGCTCTATAAGACGCACCTTTTCCCCTTCAAAAATTAAGGGGAAATGTGTGTGCATCTTATGGAGCAAATGCAGACTCCTTGGCTTCAGCAATAGCAACGCGAAGCCTCCGAAGCACAGAGGGAGAGCTCCCCCCGCGCTCCGGAGGCTTCGCATTGCTTTTGCTGAAGCTGCCTGAAGCCCCTGGAGCGCAGCGGAAACTCCCGCTGCGCTCTGGGGGCTTCAGACAGCTATCCGCAAGCCTTTGGAGCGCAGAAGGAGTTCCCGCTGTGCTCCAAAGGCTTGCGGATAGCCGTCTGAAGCCTGAAGAGCGAGAGGGGTCGGTGCACACCAATCCCTCTTGCTCTCCAGGCTTCGCTTCGCTGGAGAGGCGCTGCACAGTTTTCCCTCTCTGCGCAGTGCCCCTTCAGCGAAGCGGGAGGAGAAATGGAAGGGGCTCCGTTTCTCCTGCTGCTTCACTGAAGGGGCGCTGAGCAGAGAGGGGGAGAATTTTTTCCCCCCTGTTCTCCCCCTCCTATGGTCTGGTGCGTCCTATAGAGCGAAAAATACGGTACTTCTAAGTAAATGCATGGGACTCCAACTCAAGGTTGTGGCCCTCACTGCACATGACATCAGTGCATACTGTTAGCATGCAAACCATCTGCCTCAGCACAAGCCTACATGGCTAGAAGACTGTATAAGCGAGCTGGCAGGCAGAGGAGCTCCAGAGTCAAATTAAGGGGTGAGTGACTGATTCGGTCACACTGGGCACAGAGCCTCGAGGGCACCACAACTATGAAGTAGACTGGAAGATGAGAGGCTGCCACTAAAATTTGAGACCCCAAGGTCCGCCACTGGTAGCTTGGAAACTGGAAAAGAACTGGCTGTTTGTTTTTCCTTTCAGATGTTTACTCTTGCTGTAAGTGACTAGCCAAGATCTGTGTGCCAGTAACACTGGCAAATTTATTTACAATACAGGGGTAAAGCAAGCTTCAAGTATGTGGATGCTGCCCCAATATTCAGCAGGGGGCAGGCTTAATAATAATAATAATAATAATAATAATAATAATTTTATTATTTATACCCCGCCCGTCTGGCTGGGTTTCCTTAAAAGATTTTAAAAGGTAACAAACTAAAGAACAAACCTGATGTCTTCAGAAATTCCTTAATATCTTCCTTCAAGGATTCTAGCTTAATTTCTGGATTGTGTAGACTGAGCTAACATAAAAGATTAAAAAAAAAAAGTCAGAAGCGTAAGTATTCTTTAGAAAAATTAAAATTTTTAAATTTTAATAGAAACGCCTATAGATATATTGGGAAACAATACCCTAAATATTCTTAAGGCATAGCAAATGTTGAAACCTGCAAAATGTATTGTGCTGCATCACAAACAACTCCACAGGATGTCACAAGCCTAGGCATGAGGTTTGTAAATGTCTGTGCAGCAGACCTAGGAGCAAGGGAAGAGTGAAGCAGGGACTTCTGAGCATCATGAATATGAACCAGCATACAGCTCATTCACATTAAATGATAGTTAAATATCAATTATGGCTTAACATGCCATGCTAACACAGCCACTATGAGCAAAGTCAAAGGCATGTTTTGACTTTGATCAAATGGAAGGTGTGAAGGGGAATCGGCAATGAAAGGCTCCTATGAAATTATGGCCATAATTTTTTCTGTCTGTATTTTTGTGACCATTTGAAGTTAAGTGATCCAATGTCTGAAACAGTTTCCTTTCCAGGACTTTTCCTTCTAATTTTGCAATCCACAATTTTTTACTAAACAAAATTGTTTCTAAGTAGGTAAGCTACTAAAACAAAGTGCAGGACAGTAAATGATGTGAACCATCATATATTAGATATTATAAAGGACTGAATGTCCTGGACATCTGATTTGACTTGTCAATTAAATTATGCATCCTAGCTGTGGAAAGAATGATGTGCCAGAAGGGAGCACTTTTCATGTTTAAGAAAAACATCCAAGCTGATGAAATGGAAAATAGCTTTAAAAACTTTAAAAAAACTAGCTCTCTCACTCATACATAAATAATTTTGAGTATCAGAAAATTGAAATAACTTCAAAGATTATCTGAAGTGTCTGGAGTCCTTCATGTTGCTAGCTATCAATAAGGAAACAAATATATAAAGTATTTCACATATACATTACTAATAGGCATCTCTTATACATACTTTTGAAGCACCACAAATTGGTACTCAACTTAGTGTTACTTGTTTTGTGCTGTAAACATATAGCATCTATCAGCTGGCAACTAACTAATAATGATAACAATTTTACTTTATTTCTTAATTTATCAGGTATTATGCTTCAGGGTGTGTTATTTTCTATAAATTTCAACATAAAGGTGTACTGTAAATATTATCATTTTCTACACCACAGATTTCATCTGAGGAAAAGATTATTCTTCTAATAGCAGATGCTTCAGGAGACAAATGAGGGAGAGCAGGGAATGACTGTAAGTAGTTACTGCTGTAGTAATGGAAAGCAATAACAGGCATTTATTGCAACTCATGTAAAAAAATGCCCCCTGACTTAAAACTGGTAGCAGGTAGCACTCTAAACTAAAAGAAGGAAGTAGTGAACTATATAGCATACAAAATTGCAGGGATATCAGCAAAAGGTTTACCCTCTGTAAGTTACAACGTTTATGAAACATTAATAACAAGTAAACTAAGAAGAAACACATTGAAGGAAGAATTGGGTCCAGCTACTATTCTTCAGTAAGAAGACAAATTCTTCAGTAAGAACAGTATCTCCTAATTTTAACATAAGGGAAAATTATCACAAATTAATCAATGGCCTTAATTGCAGGAAGAATATATAACATACATGAAACAGAATATAGAACATGTATAAAACAGGTCAGAAAATGCATTGGAGGTACCATTAGCAGATGAAGGCTCATTACTCTGGGATAATCCAGTAATGTCCACCTTCTTGAAAAAAATAAATCTGCTTGTGCAAAGGGACTTACCGTTTCTCGTCTTCCTGCTCCAGTCCCTGTGTACCTCCTGAATCTGCTTGAGGGGCCCCCAACCCTTCCCAACAGATTTTAGGGGTGCACAGGGGACTGCAGGATGGTGGAGAGTCCCATTGCGTGAGTGGGAGCCCACTCAAACTACAGTAGATCTTAACCTTCGTAATTTTATTAGGTTGCTTGGATTCATCAGTGACATTGGTGACAATGTTTCCAAACATATTCTCTCAACTTCAAAAAGTTTACCCCATATTTACATGTCTCAGATTAAAAGAGGAAGAAACCCTATGACTATAAAGCTGAACACAAAGGAAAAGAAAACCTGTTTTTTCTGCTTGAGGCATCCAAGAACAAATACATATCAAGCAAAACTGACTTTTAAGGCTTCTCCAGCCGTATATGTTTACAACAATTTCTTGGACCAAAGATATATACTGTATTGGCCCGAATATAAGCCGCACCTTTAAAATTCAAGGGTGGGGGGAGACAATACAGTGATACCTCGGGTTAAGAATTTAATTCATTCCGGAGGTCCGTTCTTAACCTGAAACAGTTCTTAACCTGAAGCACCACTTTAGCTAATGGGGTCTCCTGCTGACGCTATGTGATTTCTGTTCTCATCCTGAAGCAAAGTTCTTAACCCGAATAGTTCTTACTATTTCTGGGTTAGCGGAGTCTGTAACCTGAAGCGTATGTAACCTGAAGTGTCTGTAACCCGAGGTACTACTGTACCCGAATATAAGCCGTTCCCTTAAAATTCTGCAGGCACTCACACCCGTTCCGTTTTACCGTATCTCTGTTTCAGCAGCAATATTGTAAAAGCCTATTTTTGTAAGGTCGCGAATTTAAGCCGCACTTTAACTTTTCAAGGTTGGAATTTGGGGGGAAAGTGAGGCTTATATTCAGGCCAATACGGTACTAGGCTGGGAGCCTGAAGCTTTGTGAGGATCTGCTGGCATTGCTTGACACCCTCTTCCCATGAATGCACTGACATGGCATTGCCGAGTGGTGAGATTACATTTCATTATCTCCTGTATTCCTTAATCCACACATGCATATTAGTTAATTAATTAATATCCCACCCAATATGCTTGGAAATCCTCTAGCCAGGTAGCCTAGAACTGGGGCCTAAAGCCAGCAGGTACAAAATCCATCAATATCAGAATAAGCTTACCTAAAAACTTATTTACAATAGGGATAGCAAGCAATATTCTGCAGCTCTGAGTCCAAAGTGCCCAATAGAAAAATCATTATAATTGAAGATCAAACTAGGCATGGTATTGAGCAGTATTCAACTAACTTGTCCTGTCAGTTGAGAAGCAGCAACATGTCATCCAAACCCTCTCAAGCTATTAACACTGGGGTTGTGCTCTTATTGTGAGGATAACATAAGAAGATAGGATTTGGGATATAAGTTGCAGGAGAATCACTATGACTTACTTCTGTGTAAACATTATTAGGATTAGTATACAGGCAACTCTGAATTTAGGTTCCAGGGATAGTCCATAAAGCCCAAATCGTGTATGGGCAAAAAACAAATTGAGTTCAATGGCGGGTGGGATTGCCAAAGTCCTTTTTCCGTGGATGCCTCCCCCTTCCTTCTTTAAAAAAAAGAAAAAAAGAGGCAAGCGTGTAAAGTTGAATGTATGCAAGTTAAGTGTGCTTAATTTGCGAGTTACCTGTATAGTACTGAAAGAATCTTTGCACATTAAAAGGAATTATTACCATCCTGCACAGCAAAAATAGTTAAGTTTCATATTTTTTCAGCACTAACCAGCTAGATTTTTCTGAAGAACTTACAAACAATAACCCTGTTCACTTCTTTGTTCCCCAAACCTGCTGTTCAGACAAACACTGCTTCTGACAATGGAACATCCATGCTGCTGATGGACCTTCCTCCATTCTATCATATTTTCCAGCATTATATCTCTGCCCTCCAAGTTACAGTATTTAAAGCAAATTCCATCATTATATCTTTCCTTTAAACAGAAACGGCACCTTTATGTCAAGGATTTTTTTTAAAAAAAATAGCAAAATGAACTTCGGTTGAGAGGGAAGGGCTGCATAAATTTGAGGGGCCAAACTAAAGTGGGATTTTTCAGAATCCTTATCAGCAAAACTAACATTAAATAAAGGATGCCAAAAGGTGATAAAATAAATTTGAGGAGGAGAAATGAATTGCTGTATCCTTGCAAAAAGAAAAAAAAGACATGGTTATTACACAAAAACACAAAACAGAATCTTCTTTTGGCACCATGAGCATGTCAAGGAAGGCTGTTAACAGTTCTGCGTAGTAGATGGTGGTGGTGGGGAGAGTGGGGGAGAGAGATTTGGCATCAAGTTAGAAAAAAAGGAAAGAGGCAAGACAAAGGAAGGCAGTATTTCAATAGGAATAGGAAAATAAGAGTACCCCTAAATGTGTTTTTTTTAAGAAAAGAGCACTGGAGATATAGATATAGATATGGTTGCAATAATGGAATACTGAATGGTACAGTTTTTGTAAAATATGCAGGGATTTACTATATGTAAAATGAAATATAAAGAAGAGACCATTACAGTTTAAGCATTATGAAACTTTTATTATTTCTCTATGTAAGGTGTGACTGATGGTATTTTCCCTATGGTTTATTTTGTCTTTTTTACTGTGAGTTGGGCAAATAAAATAAAATTAACCATGTAAAATTAACCATATGTAAGGAAGACTGGAAAATGTTTACGGATTATCTGGGTGAAAATTGTGTACACTTAAAAATGCTGGTAGCATTAAGATAAATTCAACTGTAAATAAGTTTCGATGTATGTAATAATGGAATGCTGAATGGTATCGTTTTTGTAAAATATGCAGGGATTTATGATATGTAAAATGAACCATGGAAAGAGAAGAAGGGAAGTCATCGATATCTCATGGACATAAAAATTAATACTTTAGAGTGTAAAACAGGAAATTCAATAAAGATTATATAGAAAAAAAGAACAATAATTTCATTTACATAGTGTTGTGTTGGAATGACAGTGGGGTTTCCACCCAATAATTTCATTTAAATACTGTTGTGTTGGAATGACAGTGGGTTGTTTTTTTTCCAAGCTGGCTTTTCTTTCTTATTTTATTTTCTTCTCACTTTTATTTTGTTTAACTGAAGAATTGAAATTATATATATATATATATATATATATATATATATATAAAAGCTAAAGGGGAGGAAGAGGAGAAGGGCGAGGAAGGGGCAGGGCGTGAGGGGACCGAGGAGGCAGGAAGGATGCTGAGAGAGAAGAAAGGAGGCAGCCAGCTCACCCGGGCCTGTCGCTCCAGCTGGGCGTGGAGTCCGGAGCCCTTCAGCCTCTGCACGATCTGGGCGATGGTCAGCGAGAGGCCGCCGTCCTGGCCGAGCATGGTTCCCCTTCCCGGGAGCCGGCGACGGGGGCTCCGCTCTCCTCGACGCCCCTCCAGCCGCCGCAGGTGGGGGTTGGCGCAGCGGGCGGACGGGTTTCAGCGACGCACACGCGCCTCGCCCTGTCTCAAGCCGCGGCGTTGCCGAGCAACGGAGGGGAGCCGGGGGCGCGGGCGGAAAGAGGTTCCGTGGGAAACGCCGCCTCCGGAAAGAAACGTTCCGATGGAGAAAGTCCTCGGAAGCAAAAATCACATAATCAAAAATTATGATATGTACAGGCTTACAATCCGAAGCATCCCCCCCCCATATATATATCTCCATACATATATATATATATATCCATATATGAACTGTGTATTGATTTGTAATGATTTGTTGGGTCTCTGGACCGTAATAAAGATTGTTGTTGTTGTTATATATCCATATATATATATATATATATATACACACATATATATACATATATACCATATATATATATACACACACACATATATCTACATATATGCACATATATATGTTGTTGTTGTTTAGTTGTTTAGTCATGTCCGACTCTTCAGGCACTCCTGTCTTCCACTGCCTCCCGCAGTTTGGTCAGACTCATGTTTGTGGCTTCAAGAACACTGTGCCCAAAGACAACAGGCATACACGTATATATATTCATATCCATATCCATATATATATATATATATATATATCCATATATATATATATGGAAATAGCATATATATATGCTTTTTCTTTTTTCTTTTTTCACGTATTTAGATAGATAGATAGATAGATAGATAGATAAATTTATTGTCATTGTCCGTATATACACAGTATACACAACAACGAAAATCAAACACCCAAGACTGGATTCACATACACATTTGCACGTATCTCCAACACTCTCATCCTATTCAGACATAATCTATTAAAACATACATAATCCAGAATATAACATAACCTATTAGAAGCATAAAGGTAAAGGTAAAGGTACCCCTGCCCGTACGGGCCAGTCTTGACAGACTCTGGGGTTGTGCGCCCATCTCACTTAAGAGGCCAGGGGCCAGCGCTGTCCGGAGACACTTCCGGGTCACGTGGCCAGCGTGACATCGCTGCTCTGGCGAGCCAGAGTCGCACACGGAAACGCCGTTTACCTTCCCGCTGGTAAGCGGTCCCTATTTATCTACTTGCACCCGGAGGTGCTTTCGAACTGCTAGGTTGGCAGGCGCTGGGACCGAGCAGCGGGAGCGCACCCCGCCGCAGGGATTTGAACCGCCGACCTTTCGATCGGCAAGCCCTAGGCGCTGAGGCTTTAACCCACAGCGCCACCTGCGTCCCATACATTAGAAGCATAGCATAACCTAAAACCTATCTCATTCCTTACTACTCACTGCTTGCTCCATTCCTCCATTCCTCCCTTGCGGATTAACTGCATGAGATTCCCCTCAGTTAAAGTGCACTACATCTCATTGCACTTTTAGGCAGATGCTTGTCAGGCAGGTGCCTTTTAGGATTCTGTTCTAGTTTTTCATATATATATGACCTGTCCTTGTAAAATGTTTTATGGAGGAACAGAGTATGTGTATGCACACACACACACGCAATATTTTTAAAGCTATTATATAATATTTTTAACGCTACTATAGCCAGTACTCATTGACATATACTTTCTCCATAGATCATTGGTCTAATAATTTTTTAAAGATAGCTAATGACCGGCGAGCCTTGCAGTTATCAATTTTTAAAGCTATTATGTGATGTATGAATAAGCACTTTCTTTTTTATGTATCCTACATCTGATGCTAGCATTTTATTGGATGGCCCCAAGTTTTAATATTATGAGAATGGAAAATTAGTCTCTATTCCTTTCTGTTAATTCCCTCCAGTTTATTACTTTATAAGCCTCTATCACGCCCTTCTGTTTGTAGCCATATATATATTCTTTTTCTCACATATTTACTCCATTCCTCCCTTGCAGATTAACTGCATGAGATTTTCCTCAGTTAAAGTGCACTGCATCTAATTGCACTTTTAAGCAGATGGCTGTCAGGTGGGCGCCTTTTATAACTCTGTTATGCTTTAGTTGAGATTCCTTGCATTGCAAGGGCTTGGACTAGATGACCCTCGGTCTCCCAACTCGACAATTCTATGATTCTACGATTTGATTTTTAGAACTGCATGGCTTTTCACTATCTCATATTTCCTCTTATTGAACTGACTGATCACAATGAAAGATGGCTGCAGTCTATCTGGAAGAGCACATTATGGCATGTAAGCGATTTATAAATTAAACCATAATAATCGCTGGTCTCCATTTCATCTCAGATCCACCAAAAGCAATAGAATTTAAGCTGCAATACCTGCAACTAAATAGGACTGACTTCTGAGTAGACAGAATTAGGATTGTGCTGTAAATTCATCATGGTTTCCTTCTCCATTGGTTCTAGTGGGGTTTAGTCAGAAGTAACTTTAGCAGGTTTACAAGCATGATATCAAGTATAAAATCCATACGTAATTAAAATGCGCAATAAACCCAATACTATCAGAACATTAAAAACACCCATACTTAAAATATACAGTAAAACAAGCGCATGAAAAAGCATTACTGTTGTAAGCCAAAAAACAGCTTATCTCCTGAGTTTATGCCAATAAAACTCAGAAACGTGAGGAGTTAGGAGTCCAGTGTTGTTTATTGCAAAGCAATAGGTTACAATTGGATCGTTCCGCAAAACTGCAACCCTGCCCAGTGGTTGAGGCAGTGGTATTTATAAAATTTCAAACAAAGCATTTCAGTTTCCACCAATCATATACATCATTACCTCATTTCATGTTTAATACACAGGCGCAATAAGCACTGGCACTTTCTACTGATTAAGTTCTGACTCCCACCATGTTGTGTTACATTGTGTTAGTGTGCATGTTGGGAACCTGTGCTGCATGTAGCCATTTGTACCATGTAGCAACTTATGTTCTAGCTTTGAGCTGTATCTTTGGGATTCACGTATTAGCTGTATACTTATATTATATTATATTAATGTATATTAGCTGTAACTTGCAAAATCATCAGTTTCATAAAGTAACAGGCTACCATAACTTCTCTATTAGAAGCACACTCAAGGATTTACAGGGGTACACTATCACATTTATTGTGGCCCTTTGGGCCACTGCCACATCACAACCAAACAGTTTTTAAAAGATAATTAAAACAATTGGGTCAAGATCAGTTATATCACCCATCTCTACACTTTGGCAAATAGTGGTTGTAAGGTGGAAGATGGCATGGGATAGGAGGACCTGGTGCTGTTTACTTAATCCTGCTTTCCATATATAAATTGCCCTCCCCAAAGTTGCTGTTTTTCATTTTAGGGAAAGTGTTCAGTGAAGTGAAGCCCTCACCAGGAAGATACTGGGAAATGATGCTAATATTTATTTATTTACAACAACTTTCTGCTCAAGTGTTATGTATCGGGTTTAACACATTTCATGTTACAAGGCGCGTTCTAACCAATCGTAGAAGCGTTGGTAGTCGAATGTTCTAATGGCAAGTAAGTGCATGCACTTTCAACTGTCAACTGTCAACGGTCAGTTCATGCTTGGATTATTATTGTGTTGTCCAGTCTGTTGAGGAACTTATACAGTGTTTTAAGTATTTAATTCGTTCCAGAGGTCCGTTCTTAACCTGAAACTGTTCTTAACCTGAAGCACCACTTTAGCTAATCGGGCCTCCCACTGCTGCTGCGCTACCATCGTGTGATTTCTGTTCTCATCCTGAAGCAAAGTTCTTAATCTGGGGTACTATTTCTGGGTTAGCGGAGTCTGTAACATGAAGCGTATGTAACCCGAGGTACCACTGTACTGCCTTGGACTTCTGACTTTTCCCGAATATTTAACATCAAGTGAGCTGCACCCCACCCCTGCCTGCTTGATTTTGGGTGATTTCTCCTCCTTCTGCAATCCCTTCCATGTAACATCCCGGGAGTTTCCTGGGGTCCCCAAAAACCTCATAGAGGCTTTTCTGGGGTCATAAGGGGCTGCACTGGGGAGGAAGGAACTGTAAAACTGTAAAGTAGCTTTGTGCAAGAAGACCTGTTGACACAACGTTAGATATTGCTACCTGATCTATTCAGGCACCAGTGCACAGGTGCCTATAAACCCATATCTTACACTTATACAGTGGTACCTTGGTTTATGAACATAATCCATTCCGGAAGTCCGTTCTTAAACCGAAACAGTTCTTAAACCGAGGTGCGCTTTCCCTAATGGGGCCTCCTGCCGCCGTTGCCCTTCCACCATTCGGATTCCATTCTTAGACCGAGGTAAAGTTTGAAAACCATGACACTGCTTCTGGTTTTGTGGAGTTTGTAAACTGAATCGTTCCATTCTTAGACCGAGGTAAAGTTCGCAAACCATGACACTGCTTCTGGTTTTGTGGAGTTTGTAAACTGAATCGTTCATAAACAGGACTGTTCTTAAACTGAGGTACCACTGTAGTCTTATAAAAATTGAATTAGAGGGAATTAGAAATGCTACTCTTGAGCTCTTTACTGGTGACGACTTTAGCAATGACCCATAAAAGCCAATGTGACCACGGTTTGATTCAGGGAGTTAGCAATAATAACACCATTGTTAGAATATTTATTCACAAAATGACTTTAAATGGAATAAAACTCCGTAGCTTGAACTGTGAGTACAGAACCGGAAAAGAGTACAATTAAAGGTTGCAAGGGCTATTATGTTACTATTGCAGAGACAGAAAGTAGAGTCTATATAGCTACTTAGTACAGTACAGTGGTACCTCGGGTTATATACGCTTCAGGTTACAGACTCCGCTAACCCAGAAATATTACCTCGGGTTAAGAACTTTGCTTCAGTATGAGAACAGAAATCACACGGCGGCGTGGCGGCAGTGGGAGGCCCAATTAGCTAAAGTGGTGCTTCAGGTTAAGAACAGTTTCAGGTTAAGAACGGACCTCCGGAACAAGTACTTAACCCGAGGTACCACTGTACTGGAATACGAGGCGCAGTATTGAAGGCCAACCTTAGCAATGGAGAAATAAAACCAGGAAGTGGAAGAGTTCACATGCAAAACATTAGATTTCAGGTCTCATAGGATTTGCAACCAAGGACCTTTCTTTTGACCTATAGGAACACTCACATGATGAATCGCCTAATTCCAACCAAGTGTGATTTTATTTGGAAGAAATATTGAATTTATTTGACCCTTTGTCTCCTCCTTGTGTCCTTCAAACTTTCCTTTCTTTTCCTCTTTTCTGTTCTGTTCTGTCTCACTAGTATTAGTAGTTAGTACTTTTGCTTCTTAATGATTTTGCGTTCTTTGTTTCTGTACGGTTATTTTTGTGTGCTGATGCCCTTTTTGTACATACTGTACATGTTATACGAATAAAATAGACTAAAAAAAGGTCTGCAAGCAGACAAGACCCATAAAACAAGAAAGGCAGAGAGATGTGGAAATGTTAAAACAGGAGAATATGTTGACAAATTATGTACCAATACTAAGGAATCTAGCTTATCATAGCAAAGCAGTTTGTGCTTCAACATTGGAAAGGCAGAACAGCACCACCAATTATGCAGTGGGCTGCAAGTCTTAATGAGTTAGCAGCATTTGAGAAAGTGGCCTGTTGCAAGCTTCATCAATAGGAAGACAAATATTTAGACATCTGGACTCTGTATATGGGCTTGTTTCCATGATGTGCTGTTGGAGTATGGACTGTAATGGTGGCAGGTGTTGATGTTTTTTAAAAAAGGACTAGCGGGTTCTAGGTCTTCAGTCTCATCTTGTACCCCCTCCCCCAGATCTGTCCTTGCTGAAAGAGAGGGACTTATATTGTTCAAGAAAGACAGAAGAATGAATTTGATGTAATCAAGGCATGATATGCTTGTTGGAGGAAATCCACTGACTCGAAAAGGAATGAATAGTTCCTGGATTGTAATCATTGTCTGAATCAGATATGGTACAGTGGTACTTCAGGTTACATACGCTTCAGGTTACAGACTCCGCTAACCCATAAATAGTGCTTCAGGTTAAGAACTTTGCTTCAGGATAAAAACAGAAGTTGTGCTTTGGCGGCGCAGCGACAGCAGGAGGCCCCATTAGCTAAAGTGGTGCTTCAGGTTAAGAACAGTTTCAGGTTAAGTACAGACCTCCGGAACGAATTAAGTACTTAACCTGAGGTACCATTGTACTGGGTTTAAGGGATTCAGTTAGGATCCCAACTGTTGCGGGCACATTCAAAAAATTCAGAAAAGCGTTGTGGTGGTGGTCAACAAAAGAGGTTTAAAGACTGTCTCAAGGCAAATCTAAAAAAAGTAGTATAAACACCGACAACTGGGAAACACTGGCCTGTGAGTGCTCCAATTGGAGAACAGCCTTTGCCAAAGGTGCCATGGGCTTTGAAGATGCTGGAACTCAGGATGAAAGGGAGGAACGA
Source organism: Podarcis cretensis (assembly GCF_951804945.1). Lineage (NCBI taxonomy): Eukaryota > Metazoa > Chordata > Lepidosauria > Squamata > Lacertidae > Podarcis > Podarcis cretensis. The sequence continues at coordinate 68,194,337 of NC_137178.1, forward strand.
ACTAAGAGGAAGGCATGCTTGGCAAACCCTCACCATGATCAACTCCTGCCCGGAAAACTATGTCCCCACTGTGGAAGGACGTGTGGATCCAGAATTGGCCTCCACAGTCACTTACGGACTCATTGTTAAAATCGTGTTTATGGAAGATAATCTTACTCGGTTACAAGTGATCACCAAAGAAGAAGATTCACAGAATGGCTGCTGTGGTGGGCAGCCGGCTGTCAACATTGTAGCAACAACAGCCCAGAGTTCCCGCCTAAAATAACTGACGTGGACCTGAGTGAAAACTATCTACAGACCTGAGTGAAAACTATAAACAGTGGCCCAGGGTGAAACTTCACTACATAACACCCTGGCCCAGGGTGAAACTTCACTACATAACACCCCTCCCCACCGAGATAAGGCGTTAGTTACAATCGTAATGGTTTTCTTATATACAGCAAAACACGTAATGGTTCAATTACGCACAAAAGCATATCGGTTACATTTCACCTACTTCCATTAGACTGACAGTATTACATGTCCAACAACATAGTCCTTTAAATAAGTTGGGCACTTGGAAACTCTGCCAGACCACCGGGGAGCGGTACCCAGGGTGAGAACTTCAGCACATAACAGGTAGAGTTATGAGACCAAGACCAACACAACCAAGAAGAAAATGTCATTTCCCCCCCTGCGCACAGGGCTGGCCTAGCACATTCCACACCCCAGTTCAGTTTGCATTGTGCTACAACCTTTATTTACATCCACAAGCCAGTAAATTACTACTAGTGTTACACCAGCTCAGTGTATAATAGAAATCACCTGCACCGAGGCTATCATTAGAGCCTTAAACTTCACATCAGGCTGACAACTGCAGCCCTAATCTTATTCGTCACTGCAAAGCTTTATTGATTTGTTTGTATAGAGCCACAGACATGCCCTATAATATCTATGTATCTCGTTGCATAAAGCACAGCATCATATCTTCCTAAAATTTAATGCCTTCTTTATAAAAAATAACCAGTTCACGGGTATCAACATAATGAGATTTTTATCCCTGTGCTACAGACATAATCTTCAGAGTATAGTTGGGGATGGATAATGCATGTTGACATACCACAGAAGAAAATATATGCCGTTGCTGGTATTTCTTTGTGAAGAGCACCAGTTTTTATTAATCAGTGAATGAATCTGTAGACTAAATTTCACTCTCAAAGCCTTCAAAACTCAGCACTTGCATTCATAGAATTATATGGCTTTAGTTCTAGATTTTAGCGATATTATTGTATTAATTTCGTATTTGAAATAGGATAAGGATTTGGCTTTCTGACAGAAGTAATCTCGTGACTGCAGCTGTCAGTCTGCTTACTTGTTCTAAAAAACCGTAATATGGACTTCAATTGGATTACACAGGTTGCAGATCAAATAGGTTAGATATTGTGCACCAAGTGTCATTGAATGGAGTCAGGATGGAGATGGCCGAACTGCGTTCCTAGGTTCAATTCCCTACTAAGCCATGAAGCTCACTGAGTTAGCTTGAGCCAGTCACAGCCTAGCCATGCAGAGTTGCTGGGAGGATAAATGGCAGGGGGGAGGAAGGCGAAAATAATGCCCATCACCAAGCTACTTGGAGGAAAAGTGGAACTTAAATAAATAAAATTTGGATCCTTTATTCTATCAATATTATTGCAAGCCATTAAACAGTCTACATTATGTTTTCAGATTTTCTACTAAATAATAAACATTAAAAGAATCTTCATTTTCTCATGTCCCTGATTTAGTTGTTATCATTGTGTTACCACAATTTAAGCAAACATTTAAATGGTAGGTACTTGTTTATTTATATTTTTTATATTTTTTTTTATAGGGACGTGGGTGGCGCTGTGGGTTAAACCACAGAGCCTTGGGCTTGCTGATCGGAAGGTCAGCAGTTCGAATCCCCGCGATGGGGTGAGCTCCCGTTGTTCAGTCCCTGCTCCTGCCAACCTAGCAGTTCGAAAGCATGTCAAAGTGCAAGTAGATAAATAGGTACCGCTCTGGTGGGAAGGTAAACGCCGTTTCCATGCGCTGCTCTGGTTCGCCAGAAGTGGCTTAGTCATGCTAGCCACATGACCCGGAAGCTGTACGCCGGCTCCCTTGGCCAATAAAGCGAGATGAGCGCTGCAACCCCAGAGTCGTCCATGACTGGACCTAATGGTCAGGGGTCCCTTTACCTTACTTGTTTATTACAACTCTTAATTTTTCACATCATAAAATATGGGGCTGGCTTGGGGGCATGATATTTGCCCCAGATGCCAAAATGACTAGTTCTGGCCCACAATGATAGCTTAGCTCCTGTTTACAACTCGTAGGCTAAGAATATGACTAGGACAAATTTCAATGGATTCTAGTCATTTAATGTCAAATTATAATTAAATGCACGGGCTAGAAGAAACACGGGAAAACACTCTTAATTGCCTAATTGCGTAGCCTAGCAACCGGTTGTTGGATTTTCTCACGTAGAATTTTTTATGTGAAGAATTCAGTACTGTTTCCCTCATGAGCAGTTCAGATGTGGGAGCATCCCTGATATTCACGTCCAGGTCCCTGCCTTGATATTTTGGGATCTGGAGGAACGGATAATGCTAGCTCACCCCCTGCGCAACCGCCAGTCCCCTTGATGCTTAATATCACCTCCCCCCCTGCCCCCTGCATGGCTACTGTACTAAATAACCAGAGTGACAATGTTCCAATAACATGTTCTATAACTAAAAAGGCAATGCATGGTACAACAAGGGCAGCAGACCAAAGTTAGCAATGCGTTGGGTATCTAGCCTGCTAAACATATTTCTTAATGGACTACATACTGACACTAATATCTGCAAAGCCAGCCAGCGGAGCATTCCAGACTAACACAAAGGCATGCCACTATTCATTTCACTTTCCCCCTTCGCTGTGTTAACAGATGCTTGAATTTGAACCATTGCGCATACACAGGTCCATAAATTTCGCCCGGTTTGTCCAAAAGGGGAAAGCATCCAGCCTCTAGGCAGTGAAGAAGTCTGCTGATCTTAATTAGCAATTAATGAGTTATCTCGGTGAACGGTGAAAGTTGATTTTGATTTTGAAAGGAAAGGAAAGGTCTCTCCTAAGAGAAAGAGGTGAGGAAATGTCCAGGAAAAGGGATCGTGTGACAGTACACCAGGTACCTCTTTAACGTTAGTACAAAATGGTAACCGATTATGGGGTTACCATTTACTTATCTGAACAGGCATTATATGGAAAACTTCGTTTTTTAGAAACTCTCACAAATAAATTAGTACTTTATAAGCAGAAATGCATGTAACGTATTTAGTCTGAGGAGTGGAATCTTCACTTCTCTGGAAGTAAGGTAAAGGTAAAGGGACCCCTGACCATTAGGTCCAGTCCTGACTGACTCTGGGGTTGCGGCGCTCATCTCGCTTTATTGGCCGAGGGAGCCGGCGTACAGCTTCCGGGTCATGTGGCCAGCATGACTAAGCCGCTTCTGGCGCACCAGAGCAGCACACGGAAATGCCGTTTACCTTTCTGCCAGAGTGGTACCTATTTATCTACTTGCACTTTGACGTGCTTTCGAACTGCTAGGTTGGCAGGAGCAGGGACCGAGCAATGGGAGCTCACCCCGTCGCGGGGATTCGAACCGCTGACCTTCTGATCGGCAAGTCCTAGGCTCTGTGGTTTAACCCACAGCACCACCCATGTTCCTTCTCTGGAAGTTAACATTCACTATATATATTATAACTCAAGATTATCCAAGTGACCATGGCTAAGCCAAATGTCAGTTATGAATCTTTTGAGTAGCCTTGTCCCTATTACACATCTTCAGCCTAGGATTGTTGCAATGATCAAACCTGGCAGGCGAGAATAGTGTACACTGCTTTGAGCTCTTAGGAGGCAAAGTGGCATAAAAAAGCAATTTATAAATATATAAAACACTGCAATGCTCTGCCTGCATAAGCAAGAATTGTTCATTCAGAGTAACAACCTTGGATCAACAAAGGCTGAAACAGCACTGAGCTTCTTTCTTTCTTTCTGCAATTCTTATCATACAGGTAGAAAAGAATTTGGAGAGTGCAATTTTTAGCAGGTAAGCAACAAGAACAAGAAAGGGTTAAGCAGATTTTTGTCGTCATCATTGATGTTGCCAGTAGATAAATAGGTACTGTTCCGGAGGGAAGATAAATGGCGTTTCTGTGCACAGCTCTTGTTCACCAGAAGTGGCTTAGTCATGCTGGCCACATGATCCGGAAGCTGTGCCCCGGCTCCCTTGGCCAGTAAAGGGAGATGAGCCCCGCAACCCCAGATTCGTTCGCAACAGGACCTAATGGTGAGGGGTACCTTTACCTTTAAGGCACCGAGGGCTGATTTTTTTTTATTTTTTTTTTGCCTGCAATAAAAGGTACTGTTTACACTGCCAATCCTTGCAGGGGAGAATTTGCAACAGTTTGGCACCATTTTTGAGTGAATTGGAGAACGTCAGATTTTTGCTGAAATTGAAGACCTAAGTATTATGCTAAAGGCTAAGAGCAAAAAAGAACACATCTAGAAGCCTTCCTTTTATAAGAAATGTATGCAAAACATCATTCTGAGCATTTGGGGAGAGGTGAGAACTGGCGCCCAGCTTTATTCTCTCTCCAAAATTGTTTACCCTTACAGTGGTACCTCAGGTTAAGTACTTAATTCATTCCGGAGGTCTGTTCTTAACCTGAAACTGTTCTTAACCTGAAGCACCATTTTAGCTAATGGGGCCTCCTGCTGCTGTCGCACCGCCGGAGCCCGATTTCTGTTCTTATCCTGAAGCAAAATTCTTAACCTGAAGCACTATTTCTGGGTTAGCGGTGGGTGTAACCTGAAGTGTATGTAACCTGAAGCGTATGTAACCTGAGGTACCACTGTACTGACTTCCGCAGGCTTGCGGTTGTCAGTTCCGTTCCTACCTCTAAGTGGGAACAGATTGTCACTAACCAATGCGTAAGCAACCACTCTCATACTGTAAGTCAATAAAGTTGTGGCGAAAATTATCCCCAAAACCAAAACCAAAATGTTGTGTGAACTGTGTCTTTATTTGGGGGTGTCCTGGGGGGCCTGGACACACAACTAAATGTGCATGCTAAGTTCTGTAAACTAAATATAAGTGATTCAGCAGCTACACATTTATTGCAACCCTACTGAGCGTAGAAGCTGAGTACCAGGCTATGGCAAAAATAGTTCAGTTCTGGATGCAGGGAGGAAATTGTATAATCTCTCCAAGTTATAAATACTTATTTAGAACACAGATGTTTAATTTAGTAAGAGACTCACTTGCCAAAGTTAATATAACCTCTACAGGTGCATTGTCTGATATTGCAATTGGGTCAGTCTCACACAAAAAACTCCAGTAGAATAGCACTGAAAGAAACAGGAATAATGTCACTGTGACACAGACTTGAAATGTAATTACTCTTAGTATCAGGTGTCATCTTATTATGCCTCCACACACAACTGTTTTGGACTCATTCCACAAGACCTGTGCCTGCAGCTAGGGACTGGAATCACTTGTTATTTGAAATATGTATATCAAACCACTCTACCTTCACTTTCAAGGTAGCTTTCGACAAAATTTTAAAAATCTATAAAATAAGTAAAACCAATAAAACAAAAGGATGTTTCTGTATATGCTGGAAGCTGCCCAGAGTGGCTGGAGAAACCCAGCCAGATGGGTGGGGTAGAAATAATAAAATCATCATCATCATTATCAGTGCTTTTTTTCTGGGGGGACGCATACACCTAAACATTTTGTGAATCTTTGTACTTTGGTCATTTACTGTATGGTACTTATTTTCCCAGATTTGAACGAGAAAATGGTGATTTTCTTGAGTCCAAATGAGAGTACCCCTAAACATTCATTTAGGCAGGAAAAGCACTGGTGTTATTAATATAGCTAAACTACCCTAAATAATAGGACGTGGGTGGCGCTGTGGGTTAAACCACAGAGCCTAGGACTTGCCGATCAGAAGGTCAGCGGTTCGAATCCCCGCGACGGGGTGAGCTCGTGTTGCTCGGTCCCTGCTCCTGCCAACCTAGCAGTTCAAAAGCATGTCAAAGTGCAAGTAGATAAATAGGTACCGCTCCGGCGGGAAGGTAAACGGCATTTCCGTGCACTGCTCTGGTGCGCCAGAAGCAGCTTAGTCATGCTGGACACATGACCTGGTAGCTGTACACCGGCTCCCTCGGCCAATAAAGTGAGATGAGCGCCGCAACCCCAGAGTCGGCCACGACTGGACCTAATGGTCCTTTACCTTTACCTTTACCCTAAATAATAACAGAACAAAACCAGAAGCTGCATACTTCAAAACCTTAAGATGCATCAAATCCTGTAAGTGAATGCCTAAAAAACCTTGGATTCCTTAAAAGCTTAAATGAAGAAGAAGAAGAAGAAGAAGAAGAAGAGGAGGAGGAGGAGGAGTTTGGATTTGATATCCCGCCTTTCACTCCCTTTAAGGAGTCAGTCTCAAAGCGGCTAACATTCTCCTTTCCCTTCCTCCCCCACAACAAACACTCTGTGAGGTGAGTGGGGCTGAGAGACGTCAGAGAAGTGTGACTAGCCCAAGGTCACCCAGCAACTGCATGTGGAGGAGTGGGGAAGCGAACCCGGTTCCCCAGATTACAAGACTACCGCTCTTAACCACTGCACCACACTGGCTCTCAATAAATAATAAACTATGGATTTAACTGCTGCAGAAAGACTATGAAGGAAGTGCTGAATGAATGGGGCAGAGAGAGGATGCTCCTCAGTTATAATGCCCCAGCCAAAAAGGCCCTGACTTCTGTTGCTACTTGGCTGCCAGACCTCCATTCTGACCCCACGTTTGCCTATCCTACTCCAGGTGCCAGGTAGAAGGCTTGCATGTTCAAGAAAGTTAGAGGCATTACATAATAAAAATTTCACTAAGAAGGCAATTTGTGCGACTTGCAAGCTTCAGCCAAGCAGGAACAATTAAGCCCTTCTGGCTGGAAGAAAGTTGGCTAAGCAGGTGAGAAGGAAGCACTATTTTTATTTTTATTTTTTTGCAACAAAGTAAGCTGAGGAACCTCCTGGCCATAGAGCATCATAGGCCAAATAAGCAGCTTATTTATATCTTGTAAACATGTTTTTCTGTCCTTTTAACACCCTATAAATTGGATTTACCTATATGAATTCAAATTGACCTTTTTATTATAATCCAGTAGCTTCGGTCCCCTCATACCAAGTCCAACCAAGCCCATTTTTGTAAACGTGCCACTAGAATGTTTGACAAAGAATCAAGGGGTGTGTGTGTGTGTGTGTGTATTAGTTCTCCAAATTTTAACAAATCCATCCAAATTATTTAATTTTAATACATTTTTTTTAAAAAAAATAGGTTTCCCACTCCAGTTACAAACATATGTCCATTACATTCCTGATGTTACACATTCATTCTTCTTCTTTAATTACCTTCTCAACCTTCTACTAATTTTAATCAATTTTCATAGCCAGCCAATCTTGTTACCTTGCAATCAGCACCATTGTTGTTTCCAAAACATATAAAAAATAATCAAGGTTTTAATAAGGTGCATTCCAGCTACCTGTTTAAATCCTGCAGTGATGGCAGCTAATTGAATTTCGTTTGCAGGTTCCGTGACACCTCAGAAAACCATTGACGATTAAGCAGGAAATTAAGAGGAATAACCCTGCTCCCTAAGTTTATCACACACAAACACCAATTTTTAGTTCCAAAATCTTCTCTGACCAAGCAGGGCTTTCAAAATATCGCAGAAACTGTAGTGGAATAAGTGTTGGGTCTCCTTTTAAGACGATTAGCAGAATCTTTTGCACAAAAATAAATGTGCTGTCACAATAATAGAATCAGAGAGCGAAAAACTGTCAGGTTTTTAAATTTCCAAATAGCATCAGCTCATAGGCGTTTGGTATATTGCACTTTGGCTATGGAGCTTTCTCCCTCCTGAGACCCAGTTGCCCCCATAGTTGGTCATCTTTCAATGCCAATTAAAAACACTATTATTCCCTCAGGCTTTTTCTGCAGATTGATTTGTTACAAGCTGTATGCCCTGTCTGCAGTTTTGGTCGGAGACAGACTGATGTCGAATGATTGAGCTGGCTGCTTTTATTGGATTCCCTCCCCCCCCCCCATTTTAATTCCAGTTGTTTTATGCATCTTACCATTTTGCAACCCAACCGATCATAGGCAGGGTAATAAGTAATTAATGAATTAAATAATAAATTAATTAATATCAGAATAGAGGGGGAAAGGTGATCCTTTCCTTCCTGGCTACAGTTTAGAGGAACATCCCTTCTCTCAAGCTGCTGTTTGTTTTGGGGAGAAATTCCCCATCGACATTGTGATAGGAATTTTGAGGTCTTAGATATATGGAAATGTTCATAAATGTACTAACCAAGCATGTACATAGATGAGCACAGGAAGGCCAACCTGGAACCATTTTGATTCCTAAACTGACCAAATGTTTTCTCTGCAAGGTCAAAGTGGGAAACCTCCCCATTGTCTCTTTCCTCACAAATCCTGTCTTAAGGGCACATTTAAGATATGAATAGGGTGTGAGCCTGTGACCTGGGCCCAGGAACTAAGTATTTATCATTACAAAAGACTGGCCAGGCTACCCAGACAATCCAATCAAATAACCTGCCAGACAGGAGAAAAACAACATTCAAATTTCTGTTTAGACCGCCTTTTCTGTGATGTAGGTGTGATCTATCTGAGGGGTGGTCTTGATCTACAGGGTGGGAGTTTCAAAAGTCTTTATAAACCTTGCACGCCATTTTTCGGGGTTCCTCCTCTCTCCTGCGGGTGAGGGGAGCACCCTGATGCAACAGATCAATAAAGATCAAGCTTACTAGCTGCTTTGCTTCTCAATATTCTCTGGTTGGCCTCTGTTAGCTTCTCCTACCAATAGGGAGCCTATGTAAGGACTCTATATGGGCTCTTGGATACCCCATAAGGGAAAAGGGCAATTTTTGTTTACAACAACATCAGTAATAGCAGGGGAGGAAAGAGTTAAATTACCCCTTTGCCTCTCCTGCAGCTGAAGCTATTTGCATTTTTTTTAACAACACAGCTGTACAAACATACACTAATGTACATACATACATTAATGTAACATTAATTACAAAGATGCATTTAGTGTTGTGTCTAGCTTGGCCCTATAAATGTCACACCAGGACTCAATGGGACAAGGGGTCTGCCTTCTTTCCATTTTTACTGAATAAAAATGTTATGTACTAAGCTTGGCTCCTAGAACAATAGGCAAGTAGGATCCTAGAATGCAACAACCGACTGGCTTGCAGGAAAAGACCAATCAGGTTCCAGGAGGAAGTTAATCAACCTATTAGGCTGGTAGGATTGAAGAATGCAACAACTGATTGGCCTGCAGGAAAAGACCAATCAGGCTCCAGGAGAGAAGCAGAATCAGCCAATCAGACGGGACTCAAGTTGTTATGTACTGAGTTGAATAGGATCCAAAATGCAGCAGTCTGATTGGTCCTAGAACAATAGGATCCAAAATGCAGCAGTCTGATTGGTCCTAGAACAATGCAGTATGATTGGTCTGCAGAAGCCACCCAATCTAGCTCCAGGTGGAAGTGAATCCGCAACCTGATTGGCCCACGGGAGAATCCCGGAATTAGCCAATCACGTGCGGCCCATTGTGTAAATAATGTATATAAAGCAGATATTTTGGGGGAACTTTCATTCCTCACTACTATGAGCTGAATAAAGAGCATGAAATCCACTCTTGACTCCGAGTATATTTCACATTGTGTAAATAATGTATATAAAAGCCTGAAGTTTGAGAGGGGGGGCAATTCAATCACTGTTTTACAAGCTGCAATAAAGAGTATGAAATCATGACAGGACTCCGAGTATATTTCAAAAAATCTACCGAAATATTTGCCAAGCACTGGATTTCTAATGCTCCTTTGGTGGACAAGAAAGTAACCTTGATTGATTCTCTAGGTAGTTCCAATTTCCACACTGCAGTTTGGAGAATGACCAGCTTCCATAAACGTCTGAAAGGTCATATAACACTGACAAAAACAAAAAAATAATTGTTCCTGCAATCAAGATTTCCCAGACATTCTCTGCTGTAAATCTAGCACTACACTCGATCTTTTAAAGGGGAATTAGGATTGCTTCAAAGGTAAAACTTAATAACAGAAATATAACTAAATAGAGTAGTCCTCCATGAAGGCACTCTCCTTCCCTTATTGGGGAAAATGCTTCAGTGCTGGGCAACAAATGCAGTAACTCATCATTGAGGGAAGCCAGTGAACTGTTCGGCTTGTTTTGGAGGCTGCTGTAGCTTGCCTCCTGCACAAATGAGAATAAAAGTAGAATTAGTTGGCGCTGCCTATAATTGGCTCTTCCTCCCAGGGCTGTCTTTACCCGGGAGTGCAAGAGGTGTGGGGCACCTGGGTGCCGAATTCTGGGGGGTGCCAGGCGCCCGCCGCTGAAGCCGCCTAAGCTCTTAACTATCTACCTGTCATGAAATAATAATTTTGATCAAGCAAAAAACAAAAACATAATACATATATACCTAGTGTTATGTACTGAAGTTCTCACCCGGGGCCAGCAGGGGGACACTGTAGATAGTTTTCACTCAGGTCCACATATGCAAATAAGGAATTGAAAGTGACGTTCAGTGATTAGATAGTTACAGAAAGTTGTTACTGTTGCTTTGTAGTTGAGCTCTATATAAGCAGGCTGGCTGAACCGTTCAGCCCAGTTCTGTTCTGGCCTGTGAATAAACAAGAGCTGTCTGAAGAATCGCTGTGTCGTCTGATATGTTCACCCACAACTTAACACCTAAGTATTACCAAAATGTATATCTATTGTTTCACTAAAGGACTTTTGACTTTGTGTGCTCATTTACCAAAGACGTGCTGTGCCAGCAGCAGCAGTTGCGTGTTGAGGTTCCCAAGCCACCCCCTAAATAAATCACAATTCACACCAACATTTTTGTTTAAGGTTTATGGCATAATTTTGGCCACAACTTTATTAAAATGCATAATGTGAGTCGTTGCTTAGGCATCGGTTACGACTATCTGTCCCCGCCCAGGGACAGAACTGACATCCGCACACCTGTGAAAGTCAGTAAGGGAAAACATTTCTGGAAGAGAATGGAGCTGGGCACTAGACCCTCATCTCTCCCTGAAAGCTCCCAGGGGCTCTTGCATGGCCCTAGCCCCGTGCCAGGGGTTGAGACAAAAGCATGGCGAGCCCATAGCTGTCAACTTACAGATTTGAAAATAAGGGACCAGCAGCCTCGAAAATAAGGGATCAACAGCCAAAATAAGGGATTTTCCAAGCACAGGTATGTTCAACTTCTGAGCCCCTCCAAGCCAAAGGCAGAAAGCCCAGCCAGCAGCCAAATGAAGCCTCAAGCGGTGGTTCCCATGCACAGCAACCCAGCAAAGGGGATGCAGCAAGGAAAACCACCGTCACCTCTCCGCTGGGAAGCGCTGAGCAAAGGCAAGTCCCCAGGCAACGTGGCCGATTTGATCGGCGCAAGGCATGCAAGCTCCACCCCCCCAGCTGTTCTTAGACTCCTTATTGGGTGAGCAACGCAGCCAAGCAACACAGTTGGAGCCTCCCTCCTCCCTGGCCAGCAGGGAGGGAGGGAGAGGAGCTGCTTCCTTTGAAACACGGGAAATTTATTTATTTTTTAAAAAATATATTTATTTTTCAAAAAAAACCCCAAAAACATCAAAACATCACAAAACATCAAAAACAATACACCATATAAAAAGTAAGAAAGAAATAAAAAGTTAAAAACAAAAACTCCAGTTTTCAGACTCATGTTTACAAAGCTTGGTTTCTTGACCTCCTCACGCCTCCCTTTTTTGTGTTCCTCTTTGTCCAATCAAATACAGCAAATCCTTACCCTTCTTCAAAACTTATTTCTGGTTATTGTAATCACCTCTATTATGTCTCCAATCTTTCCTCCTTATACTTAAACACCTTTAACATATTGTTTACTTTGACGTTGTTAAGTTGTGGGTTGACATAGCAGACGACACAGCGATTTCTCCAAGTAGCTCTTTATTTTGTAAGCTGGAATAGAACTGACTGCAAACAGCTCAGCCGGCCTGCTTTTATAGGCAGCCGGCTGTCAACATTGTAGCAACAACAGCCCAGAGTCCCCGCCTAAAATAACTGACGTGGACCTGAGTGAAAACTATCTACAGACCTGAGTGAAAACTATCTACAGTATCCCCCTGCTGGCCCAGGGTGAAACTTCACTACATAACACCCCTCCCCACCGAGATAAGGCGTTAGTTACAATCGTAATGGTTTCCTTATATACAGCACTACGCGTAATGGTTCAATTAGGCACAAAAGCATATCGGTTACATTTCCCATACTTAGACCAACAGTGATACATGTCCAACAACATAGTCCTTTAAATAAGTTGGGCGCTTGGGAACTCTGCCAGACCGCCGGGGACTGGTAGCCAAGACTGGAGGGCTCCACAGTTCTTGCTGAGGCTGTGGTGCGACCCTAGGTGGCGTTGGAACCAACTCCCCTGGATCCGCTGCTGTGGGTGGAGCCTCCGCAAGTGGAGTGGTCTGAGTCTGTGGTAAGTCTGGCAGACCCTCTGAAGCGGCTTGGTTCGGCTCCACGCTGGCAGTTTGCGAGGGAGGTGTAGGTGGGGCCTCGCCATCTGTACGTGTCTCTTCTGGAGCCGCAAACGGAGTTGGGGGCACCTCGGTAGTGTCCAAGTCCCCAACCCTGCGCCTAAGCTGGTCTATGTGCCGTCGCCACAAGCGTCCGTCTTCGAGTGCCATCTGGTACGAGCGAGGTCCAGTGACTCCCACTACTGTGGCTGGCACCCAAGGAATGTCCCCCACATAGTTCCGGGCAAAGACCTGGTTTCCTGGGACAAATGACCGTGGCGCGTTGGCACAGCCTGGGGGTTCAGCCACGGCAAAGTCCGGGTGTAGCCGGTCGAGCGGTGACCTGAGGCGGCGGCCCATAAGCAGTTCAGCAGGACTCCTCCCTGTGGCCGCATGAGGGGTGATGTGTTGCACGAACAAGTATTCGGCGACCCGCTCATGCCAGTCTCCCCGGTCCAGGTGCGCCAGTGCCTCTTTTGCCGAGCGCACCATTCTTTCCGCTTGCCCGTTGCTGGATGGATGAAAGGGTGCCGTTAGGGCAGGGCGGATGCCCAGTCCCAAAAGATACCGCTCAAACGTGCCTGACGTGAACTGCGGTCCGTTGTCAGAGACAAGGACATCAGGACACCCATGCGTTGCAAACAGGCCTCGCAGCACCCGGATGACAGCTTCGGTAGTGGTGGAGGGCATCAGGGCGACCTCCAGCCATTTGGAATAGGCGTCCACCACTACCATAAAGGTCCGGCCGTGAAAGGGGCCAGCCAGATCGATGTGCACCCTCGACCAGGGTGTCTTTGGCGTCTCCCAGGTGTGTCCCTTAGCTGCCGGTGGTGCAGGCCTCGACTCTTGGCACGCTTGACAGGCGGACACCCAGGCAGTGATGGCATCGTCCATATTAGGCCACCAGACGTAACACCGAGCCAACGCCTTCATTTTGACAATTCCCGGGTGGCCAACGTGCAGAGCCTCCAGGACGCGCTGACGGAGTCCCTGGGGAATCACGACGCGGTCTCCCCACAGCAGACAGCCGCGATGAGCTGAGAGTTCATGTTGTCTGGTTGCGAAGGGCTGGAACTCCGATGCAAAAGGCCCTTGTGGCCACCCCCTCCACACCCAGTTGAGCACCCGGCTGATGGTGCGATCCTGGGCAGACGCGGAGGCCACAGTGGCAGCCAATACAGGCGCTGCTGGAAGATCCTCAATCAGAAGGAGCGATGAAGCTGGAGCCGGGTCTTCCACAAATGCTGGAAGAGGGCAACGGCTGAGGGCGTCGGCATGGCCAATCGATTTTCCCGGGCGATGGATGAGCCGGTAGTGGTAGGCAGCCAGGAAAACAGTCCATCGCAGCATGCGTGGCGAGAGAACCGGTGGAGTTGGACGATCACCGGCGAGGAGGCCCAGGAGTGGCTTGTGGTCAGTGATGAGGTCAAAAGTCCTGCCATAGAGGTATTCATGGAACCTCTTCACTCCAGCCACAAGTGCCAGTGCCTCCTTGTCGAGCTGGCTGTAATTCCGTTCCGTCGGAGATAGCGTCCTGGAAAAGTAGGCGAGCGGTGCTTCTCTTCCGTCTGGAAAACGGTGACTAAGGACAGCACCAATGCCAAAAGGTGAGGCGTCGCAGGCAAGGACCAGTGGCCTGGATTCACTGTACTGTACCAGCACACTGTCTGATGAAAGGAGAGCCTTGACCGCGTTGAAGGCCGCCGTCTCCCGATGACCCCAGGCCCAAGGCGTCTTAGTGCTAAGGAGTCGGTGAAGAGGCTCAGCCACTGTGGCTTTGTGAGGCAGGAACATGTTATAAAAGTTCAGCAGCCCCAGGAACGCCTGCAACTCCGTCTTGTTCATTGGGGTGGGGGCCTGCTGGATAGCGTGGATCTTGGATGTGGTCGGGTGAAGGCCGGAGGCATCGATAAGATAGCCCAGGAACTCTACCTGTGGAACGGCGATCTGGCACTTCTCCCTCTTTACCTTGAGCCCGGCCTCTTGGAACCTGGTCAGCACGGCACGGAGGCGCTCGAACAGCTGCTGGTGTGAGTCTGCAGACACCAAGACGTCATCAAAATATGGTACCACGCCCGGAAGCCCTTGCAGGAGACGCTCCATAAGGCTTTGGAAGATGCCAGGAGCCACACTCACCCCGAACTGCAACCGGCGGCAACGGAATGCCCCCCGGTGGGTGACGATCGTCTGGGCTTCAGCAGTGGCATCATCGACTGGCAGTTGTTGATAGGCTTGGGCAAGGTCCAGCTTAGCGAAGACCTTACCCTCACCCAGGGAATGCAGCAGGTGTTGGACAACAGGAACCGGATAAGCGTGCTGCTGAAGTGCCTTGTTGATTGTGCACTTGTAGTCAGCGCAGATTCTCACCGACCCATCTGGCTTGACAGGCGTGACGATAGGGGTTTCCCACTTGGCGTGGTCAACCGGCTCCAAAACTCCTTGGGCGATCAGTTTGTCCAGTTGTTCGTCCACCTTAGCCTTGAGAGCAAAGGGAACCCGGCGTGGCTTTAGCTTGATGGGGGCGACTTGTGGATCAAGGCTAAAGGAGATGGGCGTACCTGTATATTGCCCCAAGGTGCCGTCAAAAACCTCGGCAAAGTCTTTGACCAGACCCTCAGTCTCTGCGTTAGAGATGCAGTTGATGCCGATGACTTCCAGGCCGAGGGCATCAAACCAGTCTAGCCCTAGGAGGCTTGGCCGCTGACCTTCGACCACCACCAACCGGAGCAGGCCCGAAAAATCCTTGAAGGTGATCCGGAACCGGCCAACGCCTACCACGGGAATGTTGTTTCCCTGGTAGTCTCTCAGGTGTACGCGGTGAGAGTCGAGTTGCCTTTTGGACACTCTGGATACCAGTCTTTTGATGGTGCTCCATGACACGATGGACAGGGCAGACCCGGTGTCGATCTCCATGTCACATGGAGCTCCTTCAATGAGCACCGTGACGTTCAGCTTGCGTCGCGTAGGCGAGTCGGTTTGGCCAATCGTGGTTCCAGACGGGCAGCGGCAGTTGGTGAGAGCGAAACAACTTTCCTTGGCAGACTGGAGTGAAGACTTGGACTTGCGAGTCGATGAAGGGGGGGTGTCAGACGGAGCCGATCGGCAGACCTTAACGATGTGGCCCCTTCTGGAACACTTCCTACAGATGGCGTCTCTGAATCGACACTTGGCACGGGAATGGTTGCCTCCGCAGCCGGCACATTCCGGTTGGCCCTTGGACTTCTGTTGGAACTTCCTGCGCTCCCGCTTTGTCTGGTGCACGTCATCTTCTTCACTGGAGGATGCCTCATCACTGCTGGCCTCTTCATGCTGCACCGGAACTGGCTCCCTAGCAAGACGCGGGCTGCTGGACTTGCGGATCTCCTGGGCGGAGCGTTCAGCAGCTTCTGAGGCCACAGCCTCCTCAATGGCTTTCTGTAGCGTGAGGTCTGGCTTGGCGAGGAGACGCCGTTGCAGATGGATGTCCCGGACCCCGCAGACGATTCGATCCATCAGGGCATCGTCTAAGTCTCGGAACTCACAGTGCATTGCAGCCTGTCGCAGGGCGGTGGTGTAGTTGTTGATTGACTCCCCCTCTGCCTGGTTCCGGTGGTAGAACGCATGGCGGGCAGCAATCTTGGACGGCTTTGGTGCGTAGTGGTTGCGGAGCTTCTCTTGGATCGTGTCCCATGGTGTTGCCTGGACTGCTTCAGGCGCAACCAATGCTCGGGCCGTCTCAAACACCTCAGGCCCACAGAGGCTGAGGAATAGGCCCCGCTTCCGATCCTTTGATACTGCTGTCAGCTCGTTGGCTTGGAGGTAGCAGTCGAACCGAGCAAGGTAGGAGTCCCATGATTCAGAGGCTGGCGCAAACGGCAGTAGAGGCACAAGTGAAGCCATGATTCCAATGCCGGCGTGAAGGGCGATGGATGGAACACAGTGCTCTTAGCCAGAACAGTCAGCTCTGAATTGGTTCTGTCCAGTGATTTCGCTCAGTGATTTCGCTCTGTGATTCAGCTCAGTGATTCAGCTCAGTTCAGAGGCTGGCCGCATCTGGCTGTGTCCATCGATCCCACCTTCGTCGCCAGTGTTAAGTTGTGGGTTGACATAGCAGACGACACAGCGATTTCTCCAAGTAGCTCTTTATTTTGTAAGCTGGAATAGAACTGACTGCAAACAGCTCAGCCGGCCTGCTTTTATAGGCAGCCGGCTGTCAACATTGTAGCAACAACAGCCCAGAGTTCCCGCCTAAAATAACTGACGTGGACCTGAGTGAAAACTATCTACAGACCTGAGTGAAAACTATATACAGTATCCCCCTGCTGGCCCAGGGTGAAACTTCACTACATAACAGACGTAATATAACCTTGTTTTTTCACCCTTTTTCTATTACATTTTTTACATTTTTTTTAACACTGTACCACTGATGCCGTATTATTTCATATCCAACATCATTTTAACATTCGTACACTTTACAGTGTTTCTGCAGATAGTTCTTAAACTTCTTCCAGTCCTCTTCCACCACTTCCTCTCCCAGGTCTCGGATTCTGCCAGTCATTTCTGCCAATTCCATGTAGTCTATTACTTGCGTCTGCCATTCTTCCAAGGTGGGCAAATCTTGTGTCTTCCAGTACTTTGCAATGAGTGAAACCCAGGAAATTTAAGGGACATCATCAATAAGGGACAGCAGCGGGACACGGCGCTGGGATAAGGGAGTTTCCCACCAAATAAGGGATGGTTGACAGCTATGGGCGAGCCCCTGGATTCCTTTAACAGAATTCCCTTGCAGCAGCAGCATTGGAGGGGTAGGCACAGCCAATCCTTACCCCTCCACCAACCAATTTTTAACCAATGCCTAACCACAACCTTACAAGTTGTGACGATTTGCTACACAGTAGGCAAAAACCAAATGGCACCAGCCAATCAGTCAAATGGACAAAATTCCTACCAGGCCCCTGCCCCAACAGCAGATGACCCCATGACAGGCATAGCAAGGTCAAACGCACAAGCCCTAGATTGGGGAGGGTGGGCGGGTGATCCGATGCATGCAGCGTGATCCGATGCACTGTGATACCTTTATTCCAGGAAGGTAGCTCAGTCAATAGAGCATGAAGCTCTTAATTTCAGCATCATGAGTTTGAGCCCCACACTGAGCAAAAATATTTCTGAATCGCAGAGGATCAGACTGATGACCCTCATGGCTGTTTTTGACTCTACAATTCTATGATTCTGTGTAGCATTTGGCCTGCCAGACTGATAACTTTCAGGTGATTAACTCTCAAACTAAAAAGGATGTTCTCTTCTCAGCCTGTCTTCATTTTCAAACACTCATGGTTGTTTTGTTTTATTGTATTTAGCTGTTCGATAGAGGAAAAGAAAAGGAAGAATTGCAGCTGGTGGCACCATGAAGTAATCTTTTGGGAGCACCCAGATACAGCCAGAATCATGCAGAGGCACCAACTGTATGAACTGTAGCCCTCCACGGGATAATAACAGGCATGCAGTTGGTGTGATTTATAGTTTTGTGGCGACTCTTCTTTATTTAGTGACATAATTTATTTCCCACACCTTTGACATCAATTTAGGTTTCCAGCACTGCTTTGCAGAAACAAAAAAACCCACCTTGGACTCATTGGCAGGATTTAAATAAACATTTACAACTTTATTTACAGAGAACAAGAAATATAACAGGTGATAACAGAACATTATGTATAAACAGCAGAATGTAACATTTGGTTTAACAAACCAGATATGGAAGTTGGGGGAAATCAACAGGGAGGGGAAAAACTGGAAAATGAATGCTAAGTGATGATATTGGATATTTGTTATGAGGAAAGAAAATCAATAAAAAATATTTTTTTTAAAAAAAGTTTCCAGCACTGCCAAGTACAGTCATACCTCAGGATGAATACGCTTCAGCTTAAATGTTTTCAAGTTGCTCTCCGCGGAACCCAGAAGTAATGGAGCATGTTACTTCCAGGTTTTGCTGCTCGCGCATGCACAAACGCTCAAGATGACGTCATGTGCATGCGCGGAAGCGGCGAAACGTGACCCGCAGACACGTCTTACGTTTGCTTCAGGTTGCGAACAGGGCTCCGGAACGGATCCCGTTCGCATCCAGAGGTACCACTGTATTAAGAAACAATAAGAGCACAATTTAAAAACAACAACAACAACAACAGAAAACGATAGTGCAAGGCATAAGAAGTAAAACTAAAACAGCAACTCCATTCAGCTACAGGGTAAAACCAGGTGCGAAAAAAACTAAAGTTAGCAGCTCTAGAAACCCTGGGGAAAAGAGATGTTTTTGTCAGCAGCCATGAGGGTGCAACCAGCTGGACCTCCTAGGAAGGAACCACCATCAAGAAGGTTCTCTCTCTCTCTCTCCCTGGACTCCACATGTCATGGCAGGGCACCCAGAGAAAGGCCTCTGTTATGTACTGAGTTGAATAGGATCCAAAAAGCAGCAGTCTGAATGGTCCTAGAACAATAGGATTCAGAATGCAGCAGTCTGATTGGTCCTAGAACAATGCAGCAGTATGATTGGTCCTCAGGAGCCACCCAATCCAGCTCCAGGTGGAAGTGAATCCACAACCTGATTGGCCCACAGGAGAATCCCATAATTAGCCAATCATGTGCGACCCACTGTGTAAATAATGTATATAAAGCAGACATTTTGGGGGGAACTTTCATTCCTCACTACTATGAGCTGAATAAAGAGCATGAAATCTACACTCGGCTCAGAGTGTATTTCAGCCTCACATAATTATTTAAGTGAAAAGAAGTTTGGGAGAAGGCAGTCCAACAGGTATTTGGTCCCTAAGCTGCTTAAAGGTTAAGACCAACCCTTGAAACTGAAATCAGAAACATACCAGGAGACAATGGAGATGTTTCATTATGAGTTGGGCTGGGACCTGGGAGTCTAGGTTTTGAATCCCCACTCAGCCATGAAGCTCATTGGGTGACCTTGGGCCAGTCGCCATCTCTTAACCTTGTCAGTTTGCATTTCTTAGTGCAGAAAGTATTGATCTGATGTGTAGAGAACTTTCCTATTTTAATTAATTCAAGAGGGTTCTGGAAGCTCCTCTGTGTGAAAGAAACAAGCAGAAGGTTCGTGATGTTTGGGTTACTCCTTCAGAGAAGCTGAGTACAGCTGGCTTAAACTGGTTCTCTTATCTCTTCTGTCAAGGTCATGCTGACTGTAATAAGAGGACAGAAGGAGCCTGGGTTTTACTTTTCTCTTTCTATCTTCTTTCCTTCTGGTGTGCTGTTCTGTACATAGTATGCTTAGTGTAAGGTGTAGACTTATTATAAGTTATTGTAGGTTTAAGTTAAGTCCGCTGAAACTGGATTTCTTATGGACAGTGCCAGTGCTTTTTTTTCTGGGGGGGACGCAGGACGACGCATACCCCTAAACATTTTGTAAATCTAAATTTGGCCTCATTGAGGGGCAGTATTTCAATATGAGTAGGAAAATGAAAGTAGCCCTAAACATTTTTTAAGAAAAAAAAATCACTGGACAGTGTCAATCCTGATTGTATTGGATTTGTGACCATGATGCTCATTTGCCTTCCGTAGCAGTAAAGCTCTGCTGGATGAAATACAATTGCCTCTGGTCTATTTTGGGGGGATCCTGCAAAGCATGTTCTCCTTCATGGAGAGCACGTGTTGCAGTGGGGGCCACCAGGATACTCCAAAGTTGGGGTCAGGCTAATTGATCGTTGGCCACTGATGCAATTGGGGCTTCCCTTGTTGTTGGGAAGAAGTTAATGTTGCCATTTGTTGATTGACAGCCAGAAATGCTAAAACTCCTTGCACGAGGCTAGGGCTTCCTCTTTTCGCCCCATGCATCGGATTGCCCGTCCCCCCCTCCCTAGAATTAGAGTTGTTCGCTTTGACCTTGCTATGCCTGTCATGGGGTCGTCTGCTTTTGGGGCAGGGGCCTGGTAGGAATTTTGTCCATCTGTCTGATTGGCTGGGGCCATTTGGTTTTTGCCTACTGCGTAACAAATCGTCACAACTTGTAAGGTTCGCGGTTAGGCATTGGTTTATGGCTTGGTTGGTTGAGGGGCATAGATTGGCTGTGCCTGCCCCTCTAATGCTGTTGCTGCAAGGGATTCCATTAAAGGAATACAGGGGCTAACTATTGCTTGTCCACTCTGTCAAGGGGGCTCGGGCCATAGCAATGAGCTCCTGGTTGCATTTGGGGTGGGCTGAGGGCAGGTTCCCTGCTCCGTCGCTACCTCCAAGTGTATTCCCCTTTTCTGACTTTCGCGTGCGTGCGGAATGTCAGTCTTCCCCCACGGTGGGGTCAGATAGTCACACCCAATGCCTAAGCAACCACTCACATGTTTGTATTTTAATAAAGTTGTGGCCAAAATTATGCCAAAAGCCTTAAACAAAAATCCTGTGTGATGTGTGAGTTATTTGGGGTGGCCCTAGGGACCTTGACACGCAACATGTTTAAGTTTTTACTCTGCTAACTATACATTGGAATCTGCTCTGGATCAATATGAGGTCTTTAAGCAGAGGCTTGACAACCATATGTCAGGAGTGCTCTGATGGTGTTTCCTGCTTGGCAGGGGGTTGAACTTGATGGCCCTTGTGGTCTCTTCCAACTCTATGATTCTATGATTCAATATCAATGGGGAGGAAGAGAACCAAGTACATCTCCTTGAGATCCTTGGAAGATAAATGGAATAAGTGAATAAATGAATAACCAGCCTTTAGCTGCAGCGTTCTGGGATGAGCTGCCGTTTCTGGACTTCCTTCAGTGGCAGATCCACATCAACCTCTTTACAGATCTGCAACTTAGAAACACCAGGGCATAGATAACTGTGTCCAGACTAGCTCTGCCCAGGTCAGGGTTGCAGTCAGCATGTACCGTATTTTTCGCCCTATAGGACGCACTTTTCCCCTCCAAAAATGAAGGGGAAATGTGTGTGCATCCTATGGGGCGAATACAGGCTTTCGCTGAAGCCTGGAGAGCGAGAGGGGTCGGTGCGCACCGACCCCTCTCGCTCTCCAGGCTTCAGGAAGCTCTGCGCAACCCTTCGGAGCCCGGCGCAAAGCCGCGCCGGACTCTGGAGGGTTGCGCAGAGCTGCCTGCGCTCCCAGGCTCCGCGCAGCTCTGCGCAACCCTCGGGAGCCCAGCGCCAAGCCGTGCTGGGCTCTGAAGGGTTGCGCAGAGCTGCCTGCGATCCCAGGCTTCCTGCAGCTCTGCGCAACCCTCGGGAGCCCGGCGCCAAGCCGGGCTCCGGAGGGTTGCGCAGAGCTGCCTGTGCTCCCGGGCTTCCTGCAGCTCTGCGCAACCCTCCGGAGCCCAGGGCCAAGACGTGCCGGGCTCCGGAGGGTTGCGCAGAACTGCCTGCGCTCCCGGGCTTCCTGCAGCTCTGCGCAACCTTCAGGATCCCGGGGCCAAGCCGCGCCGGGCTCCGAAGGGTTGCGCATAGCTGCCTGAGCTCCTGGGCTCTGCGCAACCCTCAGGAGCCCGGCGGGAAGCCACACCGGGTTCCCAAAGGTTGCACAGAGCTGCCTGCATTCTGAAGCCTCGGGCGCGCTGAAGAGTGCGCCCAGGCTTTGCGCAGCAGAGCGCACCCAGGCTTCGCGCAGCTCTCCGCAAGCCTGGGGAGACCGGCGCGGCTTCCTAGGCTTGCAGATAGCAGGCTGTTCTGGAGGCTGGGGTTGGGGGAAGCTCGGGCTTCCCCCGTGCCAGCCCCGTGCCTGGGGGGATTTTTTTTTTGTGTTTTTATTCCCCCCCCCCAAAAAAAACTAGGTGCGTCTTATAGGGCGGTGCGTCCTATGGGGCGAAAAATACGGTAAGTCTTGACAGACTGAAGATCCTTTGTGCTACCAAGACTACTTGAGTTTTAATTCATAGAGATTAACCAAAATGCAGTCTCAGAATGCACACCCGGTCCTTTAGGGAAGTGCAGTGATTTCTGAAGCTGATTGCTCAAGTCCATTAGGACTCTCCAGGACCATTTCCAGTCCATCGTAAGAAGCAGACGTGTGGAATTGTTGCGTGTCACATGTCTGTTTACATTCCAGCACAGCTTGGTGGGAACTTCCGTTGTGTAAAGCTTTTGTTTTTGCTGTTCTCTCAGAGACGACATGAGAGAGATCCGACATGCTTCTTTGTTCTGATTTATGTTTAATAAATCTGTAGCTGTAGCATGACTTCACAAGCCTCACACCTATTCTGTGTGCGCAGTGCACTCTGCTAATAGCGTGCCCTGGCTTTTGAAGTCCAGGTCACTGATTTATGTTGGAGCACGGGCCGATGGATGGAGACGGCACAGCTGGGGCTTGCCAGCTGGCCTCCTGGCCCTCTGCATGTCAACAACAAACAGTCATCATCATCGTCATCATCATCATCATCAGTGTCATCTTCAGTGTATCAGGAGCAGTTTTTTAAACTAGCATGAGTCTACAAAATCCGGCAGCAGCATGTCACTCTACCTGGAGGCACCAGTGTGCTAAATACCTCATTACTACCCAACATTTCTCTCTGATGAAAATAGGGACGTATTTAATAATGGAACGTGGGTGGCGCTGTCGCCATGCTGGCCACATGACCCGGAAGCTGTACGCCGGCTCCCTCGGCCAATAAAGCGAGATGAGCGCCGCAACACCAGAGTTGGCCACGACTGGACCTAATGGTCAGGGGTACCCTTTACCTTTTACCCTCTACCTCATTACATCATTACCGAGTTCTTAATGAACCCGCCATGGCGATGGGGCAGTGGAAGGAGAGAGTGAGAAGAAAATGGGAGGTAATAGGGGCTATGGGTGGAGGGATGTGTGGTAAAGTAAGTTGAAGTTGGGGTGAATGTTTACCTACCCCCTCAGCTTCAGTCTTACCTTCACGACTAGATATTCAGGATGGAATTTTTCACTATTTGCAGGCTACCTCAGTGCATGTTCCCATGGATTGGGGGGGGGGAAGAGAAATAAAATAAATCAGGCTAAATTATTTCCACGTAACATCATAATAGAATTTGATCCACCAGCTGTCAAGAACAAAAGTTTCCAGAGTCTCGCTATGGATTAATTTTGTAGATTACACTATCGGCCTCCACAGTAATGCTTTTGTCTATATTATTCTTAAGAAAATGCAGCCCTAGGTAATCTGGACTGTGTTCTGTGTTTATACACTATTATATTGTGCAGGCAATAAGTAGGACCGGGAGGATGTAAATGTTATATTTGTTCCCATTAGCAAGCCTTCATTTATGTTTCGGCATTTTTTAAATAGCAGCCAAAGTGAGATGGACATCGGTCAGTGACAAGATAAAAGCAGGGCTTAAGAAGAAAGCAGACATTCTGCAGGGGACGACCCAAAGGATTGTTATAAACGGATCTTCCGTTAATTAGTCTTGCAGGATTTGACTCTTTATTGACTTGCCAGAAGTATCTAGGTCTTTGTTTGGAAAGCTAGCCATGGTAGAGACCTTCCAGGGACATCAGCAGCAAAGCAGCCTGGTAACAAGGTCTCTCTAGAGGTCAAGGAGAAGGTGAAATGGCAAGTTAGCAACCCATGACTTAGGGAGAGAGAGGAGATAACAGAGCAGGAGAAGAGAATGAGGCAGTTCTGCCGAAATGGCAAAACTGTCCGGAAAGCTCAGGAACCAAGAGTACCAAAGCGTCAATAAAGAATGGGGAAAAGTTATAATTTACTTGAGAGAACACTGTAAGCAGATGAAAACATGAGCAGGATTGCAATAACAGTTGTAATGGAGAAGATATCATGGACAAAATGGAGAGACATAAAATTTGGATGATGAAATAATAATATGCAGTTGAAAAGGTTTATAATAGGACCCAAGGAGGGGAAGGTGGGAGGTCTAGAGATTCGGAGAAATCTCCCAATATGGATATGTATTTTGTATCGTAACTCTATACTTGTAAAATCAAATAAAAATTATTTAAGAGAGAGAGAGAGAGAATGAGGCAGTTCATGAAACCAGGTGTCCCACACAATGGCGCCTGGGAACTCACAGGGCCACTAAATGGCCTATATGATCTATCCAGAATAATGTGGAGATACAGACCCTCCAAGTGTCCCTATTTCCCAGGGACAGTCCCAGATTTACAGAAGCTGTCCTGGTGTCCGATTTGATCCTGGAATGCCCCACTTTTCCTTAGGATGTCCCTATTTTCATCAGAGAAATGTTGGAGGATATGGAGTTATGTGACCCACGGGCCAAGGAGATAAGTAACTATACAACCTTCAGAAGACATATGAAGGCAGCCCTTAATAGGGAAGTTTTCAATTTTAATTTTACATTTTTATTTATACTTTTCAGATTTATACATTTCACTGATTTTACAATCGTTTTGATATTTCAAAACCTGACTTCCCCCTCTTTCTGTGGCTCCTTAATTTAAAAAAAATCTTCTGCATATCCTAATTAATTTAATTTACTCATTTATCCATCTTCTTTAAATATATACTCTTATAAAACTGCAAGTTGTTACAATAATCCTGCCAACATTTTTATCTGCCTACAATTTATCTGTAAATATTCAATAGAAGTTTTTAAATTTTTAATTATGTTTTTATGAATGTTGGAAACTGCCCAGAGTGACTGGGGCAACCCAATCAGATAAGGGTATAAATAATAAAATTATCATTATTAAATAACGGGACTCCTGACCGTTAGGTCCAGTCGTGTCCAACTCTGGGGTTGCGGCACTCATCTTGCTTTATTGGCCGAGGGAGCCGGCATACAGCTTCCGGGTCATGGGACCAGCATGACTAAGCCGCTTCTGGCGAACCAGAGCACTGCACGGGAATGCCGTTTACCTTCCCGCTGGAGTGGTACCTATTTATCTACTTGCACTTTGATGTGCTTTCGAACTGCTAGGTGGGCAGGAGCAGGGACCGAGCAACGGGATCTTCCCCGTCGTGGGGATTCGAACTGCTGACCTTCTGATCGGCAAGTCCTAGGCTCTGTGGTTTAACGTTTTATCATATGTGGTAAAAGGGCAAAAGAGTATAGGGAAATGATATATAATGAACTGAAAAAAATGTTTCCAAAAAACCAACAACACAGAGTCCTTTTTGTTGGGGATAATTCAGAGGGAAATTCCCCGGTGTCAAAAAAGATTATTTACGTATGCTACTACTGTGGCTCGTATTTTGCTAGCCCAACAATGGAAAACGAGTGAGGTCCCAAGCAAAGAAGAATGGCAACTTAAACTGATGGAATACGCGCAGCTTGCAGATTTAACATACGGAATAAGAGAACAGGAAGACTATATATTTAAAGAAGACCAGAAAATGTTTATGGATTATTTGGGTGAACATTGTGTAGATTTTAAAATGCTGGTAGCATGAAGATAAATTCAAGAGTGTAAATAAGTTTTGATGGATGTAATAATGGAATCCTGAATGGTTTAGTTCATGTAAAATACGCAGGGATGTACGGTATGCAAAATGAATCACAGAAAGAGAAGAAGGGAAGTCATTGATTTAAGGTTGTCCAAATGAATATCATGAAATGTAAATCAGAAAAAAAATATAAAAACTATAAAAAAGAACTTCTTGGTGACATCCGTTACAGAAGACAGAACTGTGTTTTGAAAGGCTGAGTCTTGTATTTGGAGACATTTGATTTTAATAGAATTCTGGATGAGACCACAAAACAGACAAGAAGGGGTCTTAAAACTATCTATACATTGCCATTGTCATGTAAATTTGTGTCCTCATTTGTTCTGTTTTCTGGTGGCATGTTTCCTCTTTCTTGACAATGCATAAGTGACCACCCTAAGCGCCAGTTAATACATTTCTAAGGCTGTCCCAAAGTCTTTTAGTTGATTAGTCATCTGAATGAATTAAATTTAAATGTCCTTGCATGTTGCCAAATCTTTGATACAAGCGCTTTTTATGGACACTGAAGAATATGGGTGATAACATTTTGCATCACGAACAAAGATCTGTATCTCCTTGTCAGACGCAAACACTGTCTAGCATTTTCATTTAGAGCAAAATGAACCACCTCGTTTTTTCCTCCAGTCTCAGCCACCCTAATTGCAATTTGCCTCCATGAAAGTTTTACAAGCTTAATCCACCAATTAAATTGATTAAAGCATTTGCAGCTTTGATCCAGTACAGACTTTACAGTTTTCTGCCCAGATGAAGATGGAGGAGCCGCTTGGGAAGGATGGAGGCATTAAAAATGAATGTTCTTCCAAAAATGTTGTTCCTGTTTCAAAATATTCCGGTAATCCGAGGGCTTAAAATATTTAAAGATTGGCAGAGAACCCTCTCAAGATTCATATGGCAGGGAAGAAGACCGAGGATCAAATACAAACTACTCACAGACCGAAAGGAGAGAGGGGGCTTCGCAGTTCCAAACTTGAGACTATATTGTGTGGCTATTCCCTCCCCCCCACAGGTGGAATAAATGAAGACAACGGACACAGAGTTTTAGGTTAATGGGCGAAAATGGCCACAACTTTATTGATTACAGGAAAGAAGGGTATTGGCTTTAGGCATTGGCCCTAACCGACTATCCGGTCTGACCGGGAAGGGTTAAACACCAACAGGGGGAGCCACCCGAGATGCATATCCCTAGGCGCTCCCCGAGGGGTTACCGCTCGGGGGCGCGCTTTAGGCCCTAGCCTCCGTAGGTTTCGGACGAGGCGTCGCCCCTCGGAGTCCTTTAACGAACTACCCTTCAAGCATTGGGGGAGGTGATGGCGTTCCTCCCCCCCAACCTCATCTGCATGATAATACCCCGGCCAATGCCTACCGCCAAAACCGAGGGAGTTGTGACGATTTGCTACGAGGTAGGCGAAAAAACCAAGTGGCTCACAAAACCAGCCAATTAGCCAAATGGAAAAACTCCTACCAGGCCCCTTGCGGCGACCAGCCGAAGCCCATAGCAAGGTCAGTGGCAAAACCTAAAGGGCGGGTGGGTGGGAAACTGCGTCGTCTCCAGGGAAGAAAGGGGGCGAGCCAGGGGCTGCCCTGACCTTAAGTGGCCCTACGAAGGCCCGCCCCTGCCGCCAGCCAATTGGCTGGCACCACAGGGTATGCTAATTGGGTGAATCCCTGTCTCCCGCGAGGCTGACGCCAGCCTCGCGAGAGTGAGTGTGGGCGGGGTCGTGATCCCACAACCCCCCCTCCTCCTGAAGATCGGAAGGGGCATTATGAAGCGGCCTGCCTATGCTGGGTCAAAGACTGGATAACCCTAGAAAATACCGACTTATTAGATCTGGAGGGATCTAACAACAGGTTCGGCTGGCACGCCTATTTATGGTCAAACAAAGAGAAGGTTCATAAAGGGTTCTCTAGCCACATCGTTAGGGGACCCTTGTATGAGGTCTGGGAAAAAAATAAAAAATTGCTAGAGTGGAAAACACCTTGGTGGCTGTCCCCAACAGACATCCTAATAATTAAGAAAGCAAATATGGAAGAACAGAGATTGACATATGAAGATTTATTGATAAGATCTGAAGGCAGCTGGAAATTGAGACCGTATGAAGACCTGAAAGGAAAATTAACAGGCTGGTTACAATATCATCAAATAAATGCAATATGGACAGAAGACAAAAAAGTAGGAATGAATGAAAAGAAATCCAAATTCCAGATTGAAATAATTGAAAGTAAAACTAAGTTACTATCCAAAATGTATGACATCTTACTAGAATGGGATACAAAAGACGAAGAAATTAAGGAGGTTATGGTGAAATGGGCAATAGACCTGGGGCATAACATAGAATACGAAAAATGGTCAAAATTATGGAATGAAGGAATGAAATTTACGGCATGCGTTGCAATTAGAGAAAACTTAGAGAAGATGATATACAGGTGGTATATAACACCAGTAAAACTAAACAAGATGTATAAGACTAGTAACAAGGCCTGCTGGAAATGTAAATTAAAAGAAGGTAACTTCATACATATGTGGTGGGCATGTGAGGAGGTGAAGAACTTCTGGAATCTGATTTATAATGAGTTAAAAAAAATATTTAAATACACATTCCCTAAAAAACCAGAGGCCTTCTTACTAGGTATTATTGGAGATGAAATTAGGAAAGAAGATAAAACTTTATTTCAATACTCAACTGCAGCGGCCAGAATGCTAATCGCACAAAATTGGAAAAGTACAAAAATACCAACGGTGAGGGATTGGCAAACAAAATTATTTGAATTCGTCGAAATGGCCAAAATGACGCAAAAAATGAGAAATCAAAAAAATACAAAGTTAATTTCTGAATGGAATAAATTTATGGTCTATATTGAAGGAAATTGTAAAAACCTACCAACTATAGCAGGTCTGATTTAATATCTTACGATGTATTAACCAGTTACCAACACCAGTTGTGGAAAATGAAGTTCTTAAATTAAGAAACCCGAAGTCAGCAGGGAAGGAAGTCAGTCTACGTGTATTTTAGTTTTGTTTTGTCTCATATTTACTTTTTTATCTTTTTCTACCTCTTTCCCCCCCCCCTCTTTTTGTATTATATGTATTGTCACTTTTTTCTCTGAATTTACTCTTTTTTGTTCTGTTTTGTGATGTCTTATCTGAAATCTAATAAAAAGATATTACAAAAAAAAAAAGAGGAGCCGCTTGCTGACTTAAAGACTTGCCTTACAATCAGGTGATTTTAAATGAATGGTTTTTGGGTTATTATTACAAAAGAATAATAATCCTTATACACATAGCTCCCGCTCTCTGAACACAATGTGTTCTCAGGGAATCATTTGTTAGGGGAGCCCTTTGCATAATGAGTTTGACGAATTTCATTGATTCCTATAGGGAGATTCTAATGCATGGATAGGCAAACTAAGGCCCAGGGGCCTGATCCGGCCCAATCGCCTTCTAAATTCGGCCCGCGGACGGTCCAGGAATCTGAGTGTTTTTACATGAGTAGAATGTGTCCTTTTATTTAAAATGCATCTCTGGGTAATTTGTGGGGCCTGTCTGGTGTTTTTACATGAGTAGAATGTGTGCTTTTATTTAAAATGCATCTCTGGGTTATTTGTGGGGCATAGAATTCGTTCATATATTTTTTTCAAAATATAGTCCGGCCCCCCACAAGGTCTGAGGGACAGTGGACCGGCCCCCTGCTGAAAAAGTTTGTTGACACCTGTTTTTGACCCCATGAAATTTTGACTCCAAAATGACACACACACACACACACACACACACACAAAAGGAAGAAGCAAGAAGACCTACTAAAATCTTACAAAAGGCAAACGAGGAAAGGAAAACTACTCTTATTTGTCCAGTCTCTCTCAGTACTACACACAGGTCTTGCAGTCTGGATATCTGAATTGGTGGCGGGTATAACAATGTTTGGATAATAATTCCTCATGTTTGGATAAGTGAATATTTCGTATGCCAAAAGTGTTAGGATAGTGGGACTGACATGTGCCATATGTGGTAAATTAATACACCCAGCAGAAAGACCGCATGCGGAACAGTGCAGTTCAGTATCTCATAAAGGTACCACTCTACATGTGACAACATACAAATATATAATCAACATGTGTCAACATACAAACATATGATAGGTACTTTTTTCTGGGGTTACGCATACCACTAAAGATTTTGTCAATCTTTGTACTTTTGTCCATTTACTGTATTTATTTCCCCTGATTTGAACTATAAAATGGTGATTGTCTTGAGTCAAAATGAGAGTTTGTTGTTGTTTAGTTGTTTAGTCATGTCCGACTCTTCGTGACCCCATGGACCACAGCACGCCAGGCACTCCTGTCTTCCACTGCCTCCCACAGCTTGGTCAAACTCATGCTGGTAGCTTCAAGAACACTGTCCATCCATCTCGTCCTCTGTCGTCTCCTTCTCCTTGTGCCCTCAATCCTACCCAACATCAGGGTCTTTCCCAGGGAGTCTTCTCTTCTCATGAGGTGGCCAAAGTATTGGAGCCTCAGCTTCAGCATATGTCCTTCAAGTGAGCACTCAGGGCTGATTTCCTTCAGAATGGATAGGTTTGATCTTCTTGCAGTCCATGGGACTCTCAAGAGTCTCCTCCAGCACCATAATTCAAAAGCATCAATTCTTCGCCGATGAGCCTTCAAATCACTGCATATGATCAACCCCCACCAGTAATCTGAAGTGATACAGTCCAATACTGTACTGTACATCAGTTTATCACCTTAGTTCTGTATTTAATGTGAAGAGCAGTTCTAAGGGTCAACTTGAATGTAATGCAGCAACAGTCTCTCCCCCCCCCTCTCTGAAAAGCAGGTAAAAAGGTGAGATAACTTCAGCAGGTGAGAAGGAGGGACCACTTAATCCTATTTCACCAAATTCAAATGTTCCTTTGCTTTCTGCAGCAGACAAATGATAACGGTAAATGGACCCCTGACCATTGGGTCCAGTCGTGGCCGACTCTGGGGTTGTGGCGCTCATCTCGCTTTATTGGCCGAGGGAGCCGGCGTACAGCTTCCGGGTCATGTGGCCAGCATGACTAAGCCGCTTCTGGCAAACAAGAGCAGCACACAGAAACACCATTTACTTTCCCGCCAGAGCGATACCTATTTAACTACTTGCACTTCATGCTTTCGAACTGCTAGGTTGGCAGGAGCAGGGACCGAGAGATGGGAGCTCACCCTGTCATGGGGATTCAAACCGCTGACCTTCTGATTTGCAAGTCCTAGGCTCTGTGGTTTAACCCACAGCGCCACCCGCGTCCTTAGACAAATGATAGGGACCCCATATATTTCTCCCTACAGGTGAGGAAGTGGCTTCTGGGTAGTGATTTTGAGCCGAAAATGACAGGAAAGGAGAGAATCACACAACTCTCCCTCCACTCACGTCCTTTTACCTCCAGCTGAAGCTTCACACATTTGCTTTTGTTTAAAAGGAAAAAAATACGATGGGAGCTTGTTAATGCGTATGATCCATAACATTTACTTTTGCACCACGTCTCCATGGGATCAGAGCGAATCCTGAGGATGAAAAATGCTAGACTTAATGTACCTAGCACTCTCAGCCAGATTCCAACAGAGTATTAGGTGTTCCTAGGCTCTGTGTTTTAAAATTCTGGATTTAAACTGCCTCCGTAGCCTTTTTCCTAATCTCCTATCTAAGAGAAACAGAAAAGTTATATGTAATTAAAATATATATATTTATACTTTTCAAGTTTACACATTTCACTAATTTTATGCATTTCACTAATTTTACAATCATTTTGATATTTCAAGATCTCCCTCTTTCCGCTGTTCCTTAAATTTATTTTTAATATCTTCTGCATATCCAAATTAACTTAATTTACTCATTTATACACCTTCTTTAAATATATACTCTTATGAAACTGCAAGCTATTACAATAATCCTGCTGATGTTTTTATCTGTTTACAGTTTATCTGTAAATATTCAATAAACCATTTCCATTCTTTTATAAAAAGTTTGTTATCTTGATTTCTTATTCTTCCGGTAAGTTTTGCCATTTCTGCATATTCCATATTTTTTTGTATCCAGTCTTCCTTTGCTGGGACCTTGCTTCTTTCCATTTTGAGGCGAGTAACATTCTTGCCGCTGTAGTTGCATACATAAATAAGTTTCTATATAGTTAAGGTAGTCTATCCCTATAATTCCCAAAAGAAAAGATTCTGGGGTTTTGGGTTGTTGTTTTTTTACAAAGCATGTTTTAAATATCCTTTTCATTTCAGTATGTATCGTTTCCCAGTAAGCTTTAACCTTACTACAAGACCACCTTCTTCTTCTTCTTCTTCTTCTTCTTCTTCTTCTTCTTCTTCTTCTTCTTCCTCTTCTTCTTCTTCTTTGATGATCACTCGTAGCCAAGTAAGATTGTCTTTCATAAAGGCTGTTCGCCAGTTGGAGAGCTCGCAGGCTCTTTGTTAGTGTTTATACTACATTTTAACATTATACTACATATTAGTGTTTATGCTACGTGGGTGGCGCTGTGGGTTAGACCATAGAGCCTAAGACTTGCCGATCAGAAGGTCGCCGGTTCGAATCCCCGTGACGGGGTGAGCTCCCGTTGCTCGGTACCTGCTCCTGCCAACCTAGCAGTTTGAAAGCACAGTGCAAGTAGATAAATAGGTACCGCTCTGCCTGGAAGGTAAACGGTGTTTCCGTGCGCTGCTCTGGTTCACCAGAAGCGGCTTAGTCATGCTGGCCACATGACCTGGAAGCTGTACTCTGGCTCCCTCGGCCAATAAAGCAAGAAGAGCGCTGCAACCCCAGAGTCGGCCACTACTGGACCTAATGGTCAGGGGTCCCTTTACCTTTATACTACTTTTTTTTAGATTTGCCTTGAGGCAGTCTTTAAACCTCCTTTGTTGACCACCAGCATTATGCTTTCGATTTTTAAGTTCTGAATGGAGTAGTTGCTTTGGAAGACGATAATCAGGCATCCACACAAAGAACCCTCTTTCTCTTTCCATTTCCAACACTTGGGACTGTCCTTTTTTTAACTAACTGTAAAGCACTGTGGCCTTAGGCTGCCATCCCATGCACAGTTTGGATCAAGTCCTGTTGAACTGAGCGGATGTATGCCTGAGCAAAGGTGCATAAGATAAGGCTGCGCAAATCTCATGTATTGACTCAAGTTTATAAATAACTGTGACCAGAGAAGTCTTGAGCATCTGCTTGCTGAGAGCAGTTGGGCAAGGGGTTAATTTTGCAATCATTCCACGGCATGGTTATATCCCAAAGCCACCTCCGTCCGTAAAAGAAAGGGGTGGATCCAGAAGAGAGGAATCGAGAGTGTTTGTGTGCATGCCTGCATTTCTCTCTGCGGCATTTAAGCTGCCTCACGCCGTCCTCGAAGCAAGCGTCCCCAATCTTCTTTGAATTGCACGGACTAAGCATTCCTGATGGGTGGCTGAAGAAGAATAACTCTGGACAGCGACTCTTGTCAAAGCCCACGGCTGCAGGTTTCTTTTAGGCCTGAAATAATGAACTGGTAGTCCCCAAACTATGCTTGCTGCCTTAGAAACTAAACTCTGAAGAGTGAAGGATGGATCTAAGTAATGACAGCCTATTTGACAGCAATATTCCTGCTTTCCTGTGCAAGCTTGGCTTGGAAAATTACACCATTTTCTGCCCGAATCACTCTCAGCCTAAAGGTAGGGTACAGTTTATTTATATATCTGTAGCAATACATATGCATTTTTAACACGATCAGCTTCACCTGCAACTAGTTTAGGGTAAGCAGTTGATAAAGGGTTTTAAAGCAAAGCTCTGTGAAAACATTTGCTGATAATAATTAGTCATTTATATACCACATTTCACTTCCAAATGAATACCAAGGTAGTAAGACAACAGCAAAAAAAAAGGCAGTAAGACAACAGCAAAATACAACAATTAAAACCATGACCATGAAACGAGAATAAAGCATCAGTTTCAAATACATCACCCAGAACCTTCGAAAGCTGCTAATAATGGCCAGGGATTTTTTTTTAATGAGAGTGGAAAGTCAAATTAAATGGTTTTACTTGGTAACTACGCCTACAAAGCAACATATATGTTTGCTGGAAAATAGAACAATTGCAACACAGGGCAGAAAATAATGCAAAGAGTAAGCTGAAACACTGGTGCAATTTTAAAAGTTTTTTTAATAAAACACACACACACACACACACACACACACACCACTGCAGTTATTATGAACTGCATATAGAAGGACTTAGAACGTTTGTGTGTGTGTTTTATACCAAAGGTGTCAAAACACAGTCATATATGATACTACCTGTTGTCTGATATATTCCTAAGTGGGTAAAAATAGGGATTTGCAAGCTGCATAATTTAGAAGGGTTATATTGTAAGAAGTACCAGATGCTGAATATGCTACGCCTTTGAGAAAAGGCATGAGATGTGTTCCGGATAGACCAGAACTGAGCTGCTTAGAGCTAAGCTTGAGAGCGCAGCAGAAGGAACGAGACCAAACACAACCAGATCCCTGGTTTACACCAGCCTATCTAGAAGGGCTGGTTGCCACCCTTTTCACAGCAGTCAATATAGCACTGCCTCACATTTTAATTTATAGCTGCCTTCATATTTTAGGGCAGAACTACATGTCCTTTGGCAGCTGATACAGAAATCCAGCCCCATCTCCATCTCTGATGTGCAAATCGGAGGCAGGGGAGGTATTTGCAGGGGAGAAGCAACAGGCAGCAACTGTCTCTGCACAGTTGCTTTCCCCCTGTAACTTTCCTGTATGTACCTGCTCTGCTCTCGCTACGTTGACAGGCAAACACAGTCTCAGACTCCGGCTGGGAGGAGAGGAACCAGAGATAGGGCTTGCTAGGGAGGCAGGTCCATATAGTAAGAGCCATGGTTTTCCCAGTAGTGATCTATGGAAGTGAGAGCTGGACCATAAAGAAGGCTGATCACCAAAGAATTGATGCTTTTGAATTCTGGTGCTGGAGGAGACCCATGGACTGGAAAAAAGATCAAACCTATCCATTCTGAAGGAAATCAGCCCTGAGTGCTCACTGGAAGGACAGATCGTGAAGCTGAGGCTCCAATACTTTGGCCACCTCATGAGAAGAGAAGACTCCCTGGAAAAGACCCTGATGTTGGGAAAGATGGAGAAGGGGACAACAGAGGACAAGAAGGTTGGACAGTGTTCTTGAAGCTACCAGTATGAGTTTGACCAAGCTGCAGGAGGCAGTGGAAGACAGGAGTGCCTCGCGTGCTCTGGTCCATGGGGTCACGAAGAGTCAGACACGACTAAACAACTAAACAACAACAACAACAAGGGAGGCATAGACCCCTTGCACCCTATCCTCCCTCCTGCCTGACACTTGTCCCTTGCAAACGCCTACTACACACACACACACACACACACACACACCCCTTTGCATATCTGGGTGAACAGCTGCAAAGAAGGACAGGGCTCTTGGTTTAGAAGAGGGCATTTGGGAAGTGTACCAAGATGGCAGCAGAAAAAAAGAGCAAGGTCTGAAGAATGCCAGCCCTCCAAGTTACCCCTAGGGGTCTGGCAGGCTTCGTGTGACAAGGATGAGAGAGCTGTCGCCTGCTGAAATAACCTCTTTCCTGCAACTAGGAAGGGTACAGAATCCCAGTCCATCTTACAGCCCCATCTGCACTGTGCATTGAAAGCAACATCATTCCACGGCTTCCCCCCAAAAATCCTGGGAATTGTAGTCTCTTAAGAGTGCTGAGGGTAGTTAGGAGACCCCCCTGCTCCCCTCAGAGAACTACATTTCCCAGGGTTCTTCGGGGGAAGCCTGGACTGTTCAAAGTGGCATAAGACTGCTTTAAATGTCATTTTAGCCATTTCTGCACAGTCCATTTACTTGGCTAAAATGACCAGAAGAATCAGCAATTTTAATAAGGAATGGGGAAAATTTATAACTTATATCATTGTAAACAGTTAAAATTGTTAGTGGGATTGGAATATCACTTGCAGTTTAAGGTTGAATTCTGGATATAATGGAAGAGGTAAAGAGTTTGGATTATCATAAAAGATGCAGGAGGAATTGATTAATAATAGGAGCCACAAAGGGTATGATGGAAGTTCAGGAGATTCCTTGAAATCTTGTTTTTATGTTGTACATTGGATATGTGATTGTAAAATTTTAAGTTGAAAAACCAAAGAAATAAATTTAAAAGAAGACTGCTTTAAATGTTTAGGGCAGATAACAACAATAACAGGGCCTTAATTTCCAAGCTCAATGGCAAATCTGTTAGTTGAGTGACTATCTGTATAAAGCAGACAGAAAATAAATTTTGTACAACTTAGTGTGGCTGCGCAGCCTCTTCCAATTATGACGACAGTGTGTTTTTTGCTTTTTGCTTTAGACCAAGCAGTTCGGATTCTTCTCTATTCTCTGATATTTCTGCTCAGTGTCTTGGGCAACACGCTGGTGATCGTGGTGCTGATCCGGAACAAGAGGATGAGAACGGTGACCAACATATTCCTGCTGTCGTTGGCCATCAGCGATCTCATGCTGTGCTTCTTCTGCATGCCCTTCACGCTCATTCCCAACCTCCTGGAAGATTTCATTTTTGGCATTGCTTTCTGCAAACTTACCAGCTACTTCATGGGTGAGTCAATGAACATCCACATTTTGGCTGCATATGCCAAGACGTTTTCAAAATCTCCGCTTTCAGAGACCACATCTTCCAAACCACTGGGAAGTTGACCACCCTCACAGCTTTTCAACAGACTAGAAATACTATATTGTGGCTGCATAGGCTGGGATCAGTCCAGTTTTAGAGCCATGGATTTCTGGTTCATTTCAGACCTGTTGCCTGCTCCCTATTCCTCACCCACCTATTTATTCTCAATAAAGTTTCACACTTTGACCACTGGTGCATGGATGTAGCAAAGGTAGCTGCCCCCCAAATCAATAAAAATCAATAAAAAAATACATAGATAACTGAGGTTTTGTCCCCCCGACAAAAAGTCTGCCCCCCTAAGAAAAATCCTGACTATGCCCAGTGTGTGCAACTGCCACTGTGGTCTAAACCATGGAGCCTCTTTGGCTTGCCGATCAGGAGGTCGGCGGTTCGAATCCCTGTGATATGGTGAGCTCCCGTTGCTCTGTCCTAGCTCCTGCCAACCTAGCAGTTCGAAAGCACACCAGTGCAAGTAGATAAATAGGGACCACTGCAGTGGGAAGGTAAACGGCGTTTCTGTGCACTCTGGTTTCCGTCAGTGTTCTGTTGTACCAGAAGTGGTTTTAATCACGCTGGCCACATGACCTGCAAAGCTGTCTGTGGACAAACGCCGGCTCCCTTGGCCTGAAAGCAAGATGAGCGCCGCAACCCCACAATCGCCTTTGACTGGACTTCACCGTCCAGGGGTCCTTTACCTTTACCTTTTTTTTACATATGAGAGATTAGGTTGTGGGGAGGGGCATTGCCTTCATGCTCCCCAGGGGCCACTGTTAGCTGTGATTGTTGCCATCTGCCTGTCCCAAGACACAATGGAGTGAGTCTCTGTGAGTACAGCCAAACCACTGGAGAATCACAGCACCTGCTGTGGCTGAAGAGACTGCTAACTTGTAACTGCTGCCTCCTGTGTTGTTTTTGCTGTGTTAGCAACACCAAAGTAACCTCTGTGGGGTCTAAGCCAGCGCAGTGAGCGTGGAGGTCCGGGGCTGCCCAGGAGACGAGAACCCCGTCTCCACCTATCATATAAAACCATATTTTCATTTACCTCTGCTTCTTCAGCAAAGGTTCTAATTATTTTTTTCTCTTTCGTGACCCATCAGTTCTACTTTGAGCGAGAGGTTCAAGAATGGTCAAGGCACCATTGGTCCAATGGTACTTTGTATGTTTGTTTTTAAGAGCTGGAATTATTACGTACCCAAAATGTCAGTGAAAAGCCATAACAGTGACAGAATATTGGGCTAGAGAAGTTTTTAGCCTTACCCACCAAGACACAATTCTTAGTTTTTTAATCATGCATCCTCTGTACAGTTGGGGGGTGGGGGTGGGGTGGGGGTACCAGTCTCGCTTTGGGCTCCTGGGATGTGGTGCTGTAAGGGTGTTGTTACACTCCTGGGATACATAGCACAGCAGTGAAATGGGAATAATAATAATTATTATTTATTCATACCCCAGGGATACAGGCAACGCTGTGGGTTAAACCACAGAGCCTAGGACTTGCCGATCAGAAGGTCAGTGGTTCGAATCCCCGCCATGGGGTGAGCTCCCGTTGCTTGGTCCCTGCTCCTGCCAACCTAGCAGTTCGAAAGCATGTCAAAGTGCAAGTAGATAAATAGGTACCGCTCCGGTGGGAAGGTAAATGGCGTTTCCGTGTGCTGCTCTGGTTCGCCAGAGGCAGCTTAGTCCTGCTGACCACATGACCCGGAAGCTGTACGCCGGCTCCCTTGGCCAATAAAGCAAGATGAGCGCCGCAACCCCAGAGTCGGTCACGACTGGACCTAATGGTCAGGGGTCCCTTTACCTTACCCCAGCCACTCTGGGCAGCTCCCAACAGAATATGAAAAACACAATGAAACATCAAACATTAGAAACTTCCCTAAACAGGGCTGCCTTCAGATGTCTTCTAAAAGTCAGATAGTTGTCTTTTTCCTTGACATCTGATGGGAGGGCAGGTGCCACTACCAAGAAGGCCCTGTGCCTGGTTTGTGGTACAACTGGCACAAATGTCTAGAGCAGAGGCAGTTTGGTGCAGTGGCTGGAGGGGAAGGGGTGAAAGCATGTCACTTATTCTCTCTCTCCCTCTAGCCCAACTCTCAGAGTTGTGCCAAGGCTGCGATGGTATTCGTAGCTCCTTGGAGGAAAGGCACAATACAAATGTAACAAATAAACACTGGGTGGGCATGCCGTTAGGTGCTTGAGAGACAAATCAGCCTTAAGGGATATAATTTGCTTTGATACCTGCCTGCCAACAATCAAGGCTGGCTGAAAAGCCTTGCAGATTTGGGAAATTGCTTAGTTAGAAATAGTAGCAACAAGCTGTGTTCAGCCCAATTAGAACGGATTCTGCAATTTTCTCAATTACTAACCAAAGTCAACAGACTGCTTTGTGGGGGGTTAGACTAGATGCCCTCAGGGTGTCTTCCAACTCTGCAATTTTATGATTCTATTTTTCCAGACTTAAGTCTCAAGGAAACCTAACAAGTGGTTCATTTTCTCCTCCGGTTTTGCCTTAAATGAACAAAATCGACTTTTATATTGCTACGTAACTTCTAACTAAATATGCTAAGGATCACAGCTGAGTAAGTAGGGCTATAAACCTAACCCCACTTACAGGATTTACTTCTGAGTAGACAGGGTTAGGATTGTGCTGTCGTCCCTCTTCCTTGGTAGAGAACTATATCTTATGTCTGTAGGAATAATGGATGTAATTCAACTAACTTCTACTCAAGAGTAGACCCATTTGTAGGACTGTTGAAAATGATTAACTCAATTTTTACTATTATTCATAAACACAAGCATGTAATGAGAAACAGGACATGGGTGTCTTTCTCTAGTAGAATTGCTAATTGTTTTGGTTTTCAGTTGTTAGCATAGGGGAAAAAATTGTCTCTAGCTGCAATATTATATACATTTACCTGAGAGAAAGCCTGATGAACTCAGTGGGATTTATTTCTGAGTAAGAAGGTGAAGGATTGTGAAGTCAAAACAAATTGTTCCTCAGATAAGAGAATCTGTTGTCTTGGGCAACCTACGTCCAAAAAACCTCTGCAAAAAACCCCCACAAAATAAGAACCTATAATAAAAATAAGAGACAAAGTTCATTTTTAAGAAACTGGGAAACACTTTTGATTAGACGATCAATAAAACAGTGAAACATAAAAAAATGGCAGTCAACAAGTTAGAGTTAATTGCCGATATAAAATCTGAGGGATGGAAGCTTGCCCTTTTTCTTGGTAATTACCGCCATAAAGACAATTCAGGGGAATACATCACCACGACATTTACAACAGTATCAATATATAGCCCTTTGTGGATTTATTATGTAAGGGATACCTTAACTTGCTAAAAGCTATAGTCACACACAGTATATTTTTGACTTCAACACTTTGCTTATTACAGATACATTTTATGTCTTAAGATATAGGATGCCTTTTCTCAGATAAGTTTTACATTTGGCACCCAAACCTTTACATTAGTGAAATTGCGGGGTTTTTTTTTAAAAAAATCACAGGCATTGCAATGTTAAAATCAAGAGCCATGCTTTTGCTCATTTATCAGTGTTGCGGAATAAGTGGGAGATGTTTTTGCACCGACAGGCGGAGACCCCCCGACCCTGGGCGACACCCGCGTGAAATAATGACTCAAGACAATGTGTTATGGGATTAAATGTGTTATGGGAGACCTTGGCTTAGGCATTGGGCGTTTATCCCTCCCAGTCCCCAGCTGGGGATCTGGGGGACATCAGGGTTATTCAGAATATGTGGGACGTAGCTGTCAACCTTCCCTTTTTTGTGGGAAATTCCCTTATTCCAGCGCCATTTCCCGCTGCTATCCCAGATTGTTAGATATCCCGTAGACTGTCCCTGGGACACGTGAGGCTGCTGATCCCTTATTTTCAAATCTGAAAGTTGACAGCTATGATGTGGGGATTGGCCTGGCTCTGGAGAACGTCTGTTCAAGCAGAGAGCCTGCCCCCCATTTCGCCACCATCGTAGGGGAGAGCAATGACAACCTAACGGCGTATGGCCAGTGCCTCCCCTCAAAACAACCCCTTTAATGGGGAACCCTGGGATCGCCGCCACAGGAGGGGGGGCGTGGGTCACCGCTTCATGCCCCCCCATTTAGGGAAGATAGACTAAAGGATTCCGCCCAAGGCCTGAAACCACCAAAGTTGTGATGTATTGCTACGGGAGAGGCAAAACCTGCCAATGCAGGGAAATCGCTTTCCAGCCCTTCAACAGCGACCATAACGTAGCAGCGCCCGCGTACCTATGGAGAAGAGGTAAACCTGCAAAAGAAGGCTTAATTGAGGGAGGGCAGGGTGGGAGAAGCTCTGGAGCTGACTGGAGCTCCCAGGTAACCTCCACCCACTGTTGTGTGAGCTGGTCGATCCCACCTGGAGTACTGTGTCGAGTTCTGGGCACCATAGTTCAAGAAGGACACTGACAAACTGGAACGTGTCCAGAGAAGAGCAACCAAAATGGTCAAAGGCCTGGAAACGATGCCTTATGAGGAACGGCTAAGGGAGCTGGGCATGTTTAGCCTGGAGAAGAGGAGGTTAAGGAGTGATATGATAGCCATGTTCAAATATATAAAAGGATATCACATAGAGGAGGGAGAAAGGTTGTTTTCTGCTGCTCCAGAGAAGCGGACACGGAGCAATGGCTCCAAACTACAAGAAAGAAGATTCCACCTAAACATTAGGAAGAACTTCCTGACAGTAAGAGCTGTTCGACAGTGGAATTTGCTGCCAAGGAGTGTGGTGGAGTCTCCTTCTTTGGAGGTCTTTAAGCAGAGGCTTGACAACCACATGTCAGGAGTGCTCTGATGGTGTTTCCTGCTTGGCAGGGGGTTGGACTCGATGGCCCTTGTGGTCTCTTCCAACTCTATGATTCTATGATTCTATTCTATGATTCCCCTTACCTGGCCAGCTCTCTCCTGGCAACACCCCCCTTCAGCTGGGATTGGCTAACTGGCAGAGGTAGGCGGCTACCTCCAGGTGTCCCACCTGGGGGGGGCGTATTCAGGCTGTAGTGGCGGGAGCCACATTAGATTGGGGGGGGGGGTTGTGCGCAACCGCACAAAAGGCGCCCCCATTTGATGTGGGGAACGGTCATTCTTCAAGTCAAAACAGTGGTAGTGGTTTCCAACTTGTGTTCTTGGAAGCTTATCAGGAGAGGAAAATCTATAACAGTAGACCATCTCCCCTAAAAGACTGGTTGCCACTGCTGCTTAAAATGCGTAGCCATAGGAGGCTATTGGGTGTCTTCCCGGGCGCCCTCTCAGTATGTGGAGATACAGTGGTACCTCTGGTTACATACGCTTCAGGTTACAGACTCCGCTAACCCAGAAATAGTACCTTGAGTTAAGAACTTTACCTCAGGATGAGAACAGAAATCGCGCACCGGCAGCGGGAGGCCCCATTAGCAAAAGTGGTACCTCAGGTTAAGAACAGTTTCAGGTTAAGAACGGACCTCCGGAACAAATTAAGTACTTAACCCAAGGTACCACTGTACAGTCATACCTTGGGTTACAGACACTTCAGGTTGCGTTTTTTCGGGTTACAAACCGGGTTTCGGGGGTCGCACAAGCGCAGAAGCGCTAAATCACGCTTTGCGCATGCGCAGAAGTGCCGAATCACAGACGCGCTGCTGCGGGTTGCAAACACTGCAGGTTGCGAACGTGCATCCCGCACGGATCACGTTCGCAACCTGAGCATCCACTGTACATTGAGACCCACCTCGCTGTGGGAGCCCCCTAAGTTGCGTGCCAAGGCACCCGAGCCACAAAGTTCCCAGGAGAACAGTAAAACACACTGACACAGAGTATTTTGGTTTATGGGTTCAAATAGGCCACAACTTTATTGGTTACAGATGTGAGTGGTTTGGCTTAGGCATTGGGGTGAAGCCAGGCTATATCTTGACTCCTGCCTGTCCGCAGTGAGTCCATGGAAGGATAAACCACCAATAGAGGGTGCCCTATGACTTACAGAGGATAGTGGCACCCCGGGGGGTGCCCATAAGGGCTGTGACATGGCCCTAGCCCATGTCTGGAATTCGAATACAATCCACCCCCCGGATCCCTTTAACAGGATACCCTTACTGAGGAGGGGAAGGCAAAAGCAACAACCTCCCCTCCAACCAAACAAAGGCTTACCCAATGCCTAACCTCACAAAAGTTGTGACGATTGCTGCTAGGTAGGCGGAAACCAAATGGCCGGTGCCAATTTGCCAAGTGGAGACATTCCTACCCGGCCCCAACAATATGGCAGCCGACAATTGTCCATAGCAAGGTCATATCAGAGCAAAGCATGAAAAGAGGCTGGGTGGGTTGGGTGGTCCGACAAAGAGGCAAGAAGAGGGTGCTGGCCTGCCGTGCCACGATTAAATTGCCTGCGGCCACACTCACCCTGGCAGCAGGTTGGCTGGGGCTGTACCCAGCACAGATGAGCAGCCGGTCGTGTGGGGGGAGGCAGCGTACCTCCACACCCACATTGGAAAACTGTTGAGGCTCGGCTGACTGGCCACAATGCCGCCCACCAGATAAAAGATGAGTGGACTTATTTTCCATTGAGCATTGCAGGGCAAGGCCAAATTCGGCGGTCCAGCTGTTTTGGGACTACAACTCCCATCATCCCTAGCTAACAGGACCAGTTGTCAGGGATGATGGGAATTGTAGTCCCAAAACAGCTGGACTGCCGAGTTTAGCCATGCCTGGACTAGGTGAGCATTGGGATCCCTTCCATCTCGACCATTATATTATTCTATGCAGCGATTCCATGGCTAACCCTAGCCCCCTTTGTGTGAACAGGGGGAGGGCATGCATTGAAAAGGCAGCAGGATTGCACCACTGGCTCTGTCCACAACATCACATCACTTCCCTTG
Source organism: Podarcis cretensis (assembly GCF_951804945.1). Taxonomy (NCBI): domain Eukaryota; kingdom Metazoa; phylum Chordata; class Lepidosauria; order Squamata; family Lacertidae; genus Podarcis; species Podarcis cretensis. The sequence goes on from NC_137178.1 coordinate 68,237,935, forward strand.
TGGTGCCTATGCAGGTAAAAATTGCCTGAGCTCTGCAAGTGCAGCTTTCTCCTGATTGAAGTGCAGAGCATTTGAGGACCTGGACATTCACAAGGAAACCAAAATGCTTGTTTACAAAGCTATTGTACTGCCAATCTTCCTGTATGCTTGTGAAACATGGACCACTTACAAATGTCATCTCCAGCTCCTTGAAAGATTCCACCAACAGTGTCTCCAATAAATTTGACACATCACTTGGGAAGACAGGCAAACTAATGCCAGTGTACTGGAAGAAGCAAAGATTGCCAGTGTCAAAGCAGTGATTCTTCAACATCAACTTCGTTGGACTGGTCATGTTGTGCGGATGCCTGATTATCATTTTCCAAATCAACTACTCTATTCCGAACTTAAAAATGGAAAGTGCAATGCTGGTAGTCAACAAAAGAGGTCTAAAGACTCTCCCAAGGCAAATCTTTTTAAAAAAAGTAGTATAAACACCACCAACTGGGAAACACTGGCCTGTGAGCGCTCCAATTGGAGAATAGCCTTTACTAAAGGTGTCGTGGACTTTGAAGATGCTCGAACTCAGGACAAAAGGGAGGAACGAACTAAGAGGAAGGCACGCTTGGCAAGCCCTCACCATGATCAACTCCCGCCTGGAAACCTATGTCCCCACTGTGGATGGATGTGTGGATCCAGAATTGGCCTCCACAGTCACTTACGGATTCACTGTTAAGACTGTGTCATGGAAGACAATCTTACTTGGCTATGAGGGATCACAGAAGAAGAAGAAGAAGAAGAAGAAGAAGAAGAAGAAGAAGAAGAAGAAGAAGAAGAAGAGGAGGAGGAGGAGGAGGAGGAGGAGGAGGAGGAGGAGGGGTGGCTATGCAATGCATGGACCTGTTTCACAGGAGTAATGCAAGAAGAGGGCCCATAGATGCTCCCTGGCAGAGTGTTTCCCTGACACTATTTTGCAAACCACTGAGCCTTCTGAAGAAATGCATTGAGTTCAGCATAAGTGACCTTCCTCACTGCAGACCTGGAGCAACAGGGAAGAGTGCAAGGTTGCATCTTTGACCGATAATCTAATTTTCTGCTCTGTTAGATACAGATTGTAGCTGAATTATACAGCCACGCGTCAAGAGTTACGGTTTTAAATCAGGCCAGCTGTCAGAACTATATTGACTCCTTTCCTATAAATGAAATGGAAAAGTTTGTTTCATGTTGAAGGCCATTTCCTGAGTGTTAATGTGCAGAGTGTCAAAGGGTTATCCGTTCCGAGAATCAGGAACAAGAAATTATCATTCCTTAATTAATTAGATACTCATAAAACTACAGGAATGAGTTACTAGTTCCAAATGTATTATTAAAAAGGTCTAAATGGCAAATGCTATACAGATAGGCATCTCTGCTATTTGCTACATTGGTTTCAACAAACTGTGTTCTCGGTTTCTGAGCAGCCACCGCAAATTTTACCAGTCTGCCCATAATATATTTCTCTCAACTGGGCTGCAGATAAATAACGGTCCAGCTGTCTGCATTGGCTAGACCCACAGTTTCTCTATATGTTTATTTCTTTAATTCAGCTTATATTATACACTGAAGTACGTTGTGTCACACAGTGCTTGAAGGGGGTCGGGGATGCAATAGGGTTCTGCCCTCCTCCTTTTGAGGCAGATCTATAAGCATCCTATAGCTTTTCAGGTAAATAGAACTGAATCAGGCCTAACCATCCATGAGTCAAGATGGCCCGTGAAGGGTTGGCCACTTCTGGATCTGCTTCTTTTGCTTGATCCGGTTCCCCAATCCTACTACCCAATCCTGCATTGGTGGCTTTGATAAAATGAATATTATATTGTTGGCGAAGGGGCATAGCTCAGTGGTAGAGCACTGCAATTGTAAAAAGGTAAAGGACCCCTAGGCGGTGATGTCCAGTCAAAGGCGACTATGGGGTTGCGGTGCTCATCTCACTTTCAGACTGAGGGAACCGGCGTTTGTCCACAGACAGTTTTCCGGGTCATGTGGTCAGCATGACTAAACCGCTTCTGGCGCAACAGGACACCATGATGGAAACTAGAGTGCACGGAAATGCCGTTTACCTTCCTGCCGCAGTGGTACCTATTTATCTACTTGCACTGGTGTGCTTTCATATTGGCAGAAGCTGGGACAGAGTGACGGGAGCTCACTCCATTAAGGGGATTCAAACTGCTGACCTTCCGATCGGCAAGCCCAAGAGGCTCAGTGGTTTAGACCACAGTGCCACAGCGTCTGAGGCAAACAGTACCTGCCATATTCAGGTAAGACTGGGAAGGACTCTTCGCTGAAACCCTGGGTAGGATTTAAAAATAAGGGGTACCTACTAAAAAAACAGAAGCCTTTTTACTTGGTACAGTGGGGGGTGAAATCCCCAAAAAGGATGTTACTTTTTTTCTGTATGCCACAACAGCTGCGAGAACATTGTTAGCGAAGAATTAGAAGAAACAAGATTTACCAACTATTGAAGAATGGCAGATGAAGATGATGGACTATATGGAACTTGCCAAACTGACCGAGAGACTCCGAGACCAGAGAGAAGAGATGGTGGAAGAAGACTGGAATAAGTTTAATGAATATTTGAAAAAATATGTTAATATTTAAACCTTGGAATAGCTTTGGAAGTAGATATAGGCTGTAGGCTTAGAAGTAGAAGATAGGGTATTTTAAAATAGTATTATTTGTAAGTGATAAAATGTGCAGTTATTTTAAGTATGATTTAAAAAAAAGATGGTTAGAAATTATGATATATGTAAACTGCTAAAGATGAAGTAAAATGATAATCGGATAGGTGGGACTTGGGGAAGCCAACTTAACAATGTTTAGAAAGGATATGACAAGAATTTGTTTGTATTGTTTGTCTTTTCTGTCTGGGTTTTTTATTTGTGTTATAAAATGATTAAAATAAAAATAAGGGGGACCATCCTAAGGGGTGCTCAGGATGTGCTGAGACGGACACCTCTCACCTCAGGTTACTGGAAGGATGCCAATCTCAGTGTTCGCCACACGGAGTTTTTATACACTGGGATTCTGCAGCAGGTACGCCAGGTTGCTGTATCAGGCTTCAGATCAGAAGTCTTATGTGTTTATGGCTCCTGACCCAATACCATGCCAACCCTGCTTACTTCAGCATATAGGCAATAAAAACTTCTCTGTTTTCACCTACAGCTGGGTCTTGAGCATTATTTATCCTCTATCTAGAAAGGAGGGGCGGGGGGGACCACAATTCGCTTGCCGCACAACTTGTTCAGTAACCTGCTCATCAAATGGCAACTTCTCATTGTAAATGGAGCAGTTCCCCAGTTTAGTTTCAGCAAAGTTGACATTTAGAACTTCTCTAATATGCAGTACCGTCCCATAACTTTTTCGCAGCCATAACTTTTTCGCAGCAGAACAGTGTCGTCGGCGTAGAATTGTGTGTTTACTTTGCACAGAAAAAAATTTGTTATATTTGCTTTGTAAGGCCAAACTCATATGGGAAGATAAGTAGCGTTTTGTAATTCTGAAACCGAGTTGTGAAATAGAAAGAAGTGGCCTTCAGTTCCGCATTTAATTATTGGGTCTGTATGGAGTTTTCTAATCAAGGCAAACAGTCATCTATCTGCTTTTGTGCTCTGTAATGTTGGCCACAGTTAATCCTCTGAGGTGGTATTATTTGAAAAGTTTAGAGGAGATGCATTTTGTGAAACAATGTTCTCTTTTGTCTGATTTCTTTTGTCTGTTTTGAATTTCTCTGGGTGACCTCTGGTATTAAGAGAGATGGTGGAAAGCATCTCTCTATCCGTTTTCTCTGCACCACACATAAATGTTTTAGACCTCTTCTGTAAATAGAAGACGTTGGAATATTCTAGAAGAAACTTGTAAATGGCCTTGAGCAAGTTGCTAGGCAACGGAAAACTTCCCCAGCAACAGGTGTCCTTATCAGGGCATGCAATCAACTAAGTTGGGGTCAGTTTAAATGAGTATGTGAATGAATAAACATTAGGTCTCTGGCCGGATGGCTAAAAAGAGAAAATGATTACGGTATGTTTCTTTGTTGTTTTTCTTTATTAATGACCAGGTGTAAAGTTTTGTTAATAATAAAGACTCTTTATTCCTGTAATGGGAATTTCACTAAGAGATAGCTGGAATGCTGCTGCTGCTGCTGTAAGGAAGTAAAAGATGCAGGAAAAATTTCTGTAAAAAGAACTCTGTTGCAGAAAGAAATAAAAACTCAATTGGCTGGGAAATGCCCCAACACACTGTTTCAGTATAACTTGTAAATGATTACAGGTAGCAGACGGTAGCAATATTTCAAATAACTGATCAATCAATACTTTTTTATTGTTTTTAAAAATCCTCATATATCTGAAATGCCCTATAATAGGGCAGGTTGGCTTTTATTGATCCAAATGGAACATCATCCACAGAAGCCAGGTCTCTTGGGAACCGCTGAGTCCAGCCATAGAGGCCTGGAGATTGAATGGTTCTGCTGGCTGCTGGCAGATAGGTTATTGCTATGCTGCTGGGTTATTACTGGTCTGATTCCCACCGCTTGCCAAAAGAAACAAGAGACAACCATTTACTCTCTCTACTCTCCTTTTCCTCCCCCTTCCCCTCATGCGCTTAGGTGTCTCGGTCAGTGTTTCGACCTTCAGCCTGGTTGCAATATCCCTGGAGAGATATGGCGCTATTTGCAAGCCGTTGCAGTCTCGGGTTTGGCAGACAAAATCTCACGCTTTGAAGGTGATCGCTGCAACCTGGGGCCTGTCCTTTGCCATCATGACACCGTATCCGATTTACAGCAAGCTGAAACCACTTGAAAGAATCGACAACAGCACAGCGAACATGTGTCGCCAGCACTGGCCAAGCCCAGAAGTAGAGCAATCTTGGTAAGAACAGATTTAAATATATATCGATAGATAGATGATAGATAGATAGATAGATAGATAGATAGATAGATAGATAGATGATAGATAGATAGATAGATAGATAGATAGATAGATAGATAGATATAGATAGAGAGAGAGATGGCATTTCTTGGGAGATGGTATTAGATGGCATTATTGTTGGTACAATTTAATATGCCAAATTATGGATAGCCAGTCCTTCAGCCTGTCAGCGGGGCAAAATAAGTGCAACATTGAAGGGTTTGCTGCATCCTATTATAAACACGGTGATTGCGTCGTCCAGTTTGCCCACTGCCTTGTGGGACATCTTCAGGAGAAGAAAAGGCTCAGAATTAAACCCTACACAAATCCAGAGTGGAGTCCCTAAGATAGCATCTTGTACGCCTCCTTCCGGCAACTCCAACAGCCAAGCTGGTGCCAAATGTATTGCTCTGCTTTCTATATTTCACCAGCGAGGCCTAGTGGGGGGGGGGGCGTCTTGTCATCTGAGCAGGCCAGGACCTCCCTATGCACTGCCCAGGCTTGCTGTGCAGAGAGAAGAAAAGTTTGGATTTGATATCCCGCTTTATCACTACCCAAAGGAGTCTCAAAGCGGCTAACATTCTCCTTTCCCTTCCTCCCCCACAACAAACACTCTGTGAGGTGAGTGAGGCTGAGAGACTTCAGAGAAGTGTGACTAGCCCAAGGTCACCCAGCAGCTGCATGTGAAGGAGCAGGGAAGCGAACCCGGTTCACCAGATTACGAGTCCACCGCTCTTAACCACTACACCACACTGGAGAGGTCACTTCAGTGCTGCTAATGCAGCAGAAACAACATGGGAGGCAGCAGTTACGAGCTCCAGTGGTTTGCTTCCCCCCAGAGGCACACTCCATTGTCTTGTGAGACAGGTGGAGGCCAACAACCAACTTCCACTAACCATTGGCCATGTTAAATTAATTCCACTATCTGGGGCATTTTATTATTTCAAATATTTTCAAACCTTCCTCCAATGGATTCCAGGCAGTTTACTATAAACACCATCCAGCCCAGGTCTCAAAATTTGCACATGTAGGAGAGAACCCATACAGGGGTCAACTGAGCTCTTCTCCCTCCCTGCCTCTTCCCACTGGGCTGGCACATGCACACTGCAACACACCAGCCATTACATCCCTCCCAATTGATCTTCTCTTCCCCAGGACCAAGTGGGCAGACTAATGGTCTGGCTGCAGGTTGCCTCCATGCGCAGCTCTGTGAAGGAGTAGGCCCCCAGAAGCACGTATAGGAGATGTGCACAGACCTTCTGTGGCAGATAAGTGGCTGTGCAAGGGCTGTGGGTGAGGATGGAGGTAGATGGTAAATTGCATGGCGGTCCCCTTCCACATCACCTCTTAAAGGAGTTAATTGGGGGTGTGGATCTCATGCCCATAATTGTTTTGCACCTATTAACGGGGGCGCCGCCTCAAGTTCTCATGGAGCGATGCAAAATTCAGAGCACGTTTCAAAGGCCAGGAGGGGGCAGGAGTTTCATCACACAGCCTCTCCAAACCATGTCCTGGTTATGAGACGCAAAGCTGAAAAACAAGCCAGTCATGTGTAATTGCTGCTACAGCCCTTCTCTGTTCACTTCGGGATTTGCAGAATTCAGACAATCAGAGTGATAATAAATTCCACAGAGGCAGCTGTGCTCATTTGTTTCAGGAAAGACAGAGAATAGTGACAACCCAAAGGCAAACCAATTCATTGTGGCTTGAGAGCATTCCCCCCCCCCCATGAATTTTTGATTAGAGTATCTGTTTTACATTTTTTTATTAGATTTTCTGTTTTACATTAATTCAAACAACCTTAAAATATCAATGACTTCCCTTCTTCTCTGTCCATGGTTCATTTTGCAAAACATAAATCCCTGCATATAAACTAAACCATTCAGTCTTCCATCATTACATCCATCAAAACTTATTCACACTGTTGAATTTATCTTTATGCTGCCCACGTTTTCATATAAACACAATTTTCCTCCATATATTCAATAAACATTTTCCAATCTTCTTTAAACACATGTTCTTCTTGTTCTCTTACTCTATATGTTAAGTCTGCGAGTTGTGCATATTCTGTCGACTTGAGTTGCCGTTCTTCTTTGGTTGGGACCTTGTTCGTTTTCCATTTTTGGGCTAACAAAACACGGGCCGCAGGAGTAGCATACATAAATAACCTTTTTTGACACCTGGGAATTTCATCTGAATTATCCCCAACAAAAAAGACTCTGGGTTTAAAAGTACTTTTAAACCCCCCCCCCCCAATTCATTTTGGATTATTTTCCACTACCCTGTTACAGGTCCACCACATATGAAAGAACGTCCCCTCAGTCTCACTGCATCTCTAACACTTATCTGATTCAGTATTATATATCTTAGCAAGTCTACTTGGAGTTAGATACAATCTCTAAATCATTTTCAGGTAGTTCTCCTTCAAGGAATAACATTGTGGCTTGAGCATTCAAGGAGTGGAGCACGTATTTTTTCAATTCACTTAAAGGGGGGAATATAAGCAGAAAGGGGCTGTGGACTGTACTTCTACACCCTTTATCCCTTACCCCAAACATCCACGAAGTTGCAGAGATGTCTCATGTAGCGAAGCCTATGTATGTCAACCCCTATGTACCTGGACTTCCTAGGAACATGGAACCTTGGAGTGGGATCCAGGACTCATTTGAGTAGGCTTTGCTTCCTTAAATGTTGTCACACCTTGTCTGAAGCCAGGCACCGCAGCCGTTTCTACCCAAATTGCCAAGCATGAACGGCGATTATGCCTACACCTATTTTCGAACATAAGGGTGCTGTGGGTTAAACCACAGAGCCTAGGACTTGCTGATTAGATCAGAAGGTCAGCGGTTCAAATCCCTGCTACGGGGTGAGCTCCCATTGCTCGGTCCCTGCTCCTGCCAACCTAGCAGTTCGAAAGCACGTCAAAGTGCAAGTAGATAAATAGGTACCACTCCAGTGGGAAGGTAAACAGCATTTCCGTGCACTGCTCTGGTTCGCCAGAAGCGGCTTAGTCATGCCGGCCACATGACCCGGAAGCTGTACGCCGTCTCCCTCGGCCAATAAAGTGAGATGAGTGCCGCAACCCCAGAGTCAGTCACCACTGGACCTAATGGTCAGGGGTCCCTTTAACTTTTTATTTTCAAACACAAAGTAGTACTCGGGGCATCTGACATATTACATTTTCAGTGGCACATCCAAGATGCAAACTGTCTGCGGGGGAGAGGGAGCGAATGTAGGACCATTCTACTTTTTTTTACAAAACTATCACTTGTCTCCCGCGTCACTGAGTTTGGGGAAGTTTTTAATGTTTGATGTCTTATTGTATTTTTAATATTCTGTTGGAAGCCGCCCAGAGTGGCTGGGGAAACCCAGCCAGTTGGGCGGGGTATAAGTAAAAAATTATTATTATATTTGTTATGTACTGAAGTTCTCACCCTGGGCCAGCAGGGGGATACTGTAGATAGTTTAGGTCCACATATGCAAATAAGGGATCAAAAGTGACATTCATTGATTGGATAGTTACAGAAAGTTGTTACAGTTACGTTGTACTGGAGCTCTATATAAGCAGGCTGGCTGAACCCTTCAGTTCAGTTCTGTTATGGCCTGTGAATAAACAAGAGCTGTTTGAAGAATCACTGTGTCGTCTGATACGTTCACCCACAACTTAACAAAATTATTTGGAATTACTGATCTGCAAAGTGAGCTGAGCAACTAAAAGTGGTGGAAACCCCCCGTAAACCTTTCCATGTTTCAGAACAAATACTGTGGGATATCTTTTGTGAACTCTGACAAGTCATACTACTAACATTACATCCTTTTCAACTGTGAACTATAATAATTACACTCGGTTTTAAAACGAGAGGAGGCAGTGCACCCAGAATCAGCTTTAGCCCATTCCAGAGATGAGAAAGAAGATGATAAGAATATTTTAACATTTCTCTGCTGGTCTAAGCCTCTCTTCCTGTTTCTGCAGGTACATCTTCCAGCTCCTCATCCTTTTCCTTATCCCAGGGATCATAATGATCATTGCATATGGCTTAATCTCCTTGGAGCTCTACCAAGGGATCAAATTTGATGTCAGTCAGAGGAAGTATTCACGAGGTAATCTTCATGACCAGTCCCATTCTCCTTCTTTCACTCAGATGTGAAAATGTGATGAGCAGACATTTTTTTCCTGGTAAAAATAATCTGCAACAGAGCAGTCTTGCAAATGTCTCTGAGTCATAGCCAGGATTTTTTTTAAAGCATTAATTATTCCGTCTGTGTGTGTGTGTGAATGTGTGTATTTGTGTATGTGTGCAATTGCGTTCCCTCCCCTCTGGTATTTTCATTCACTTTTAACAAGAATAGATACAATGGTATTCCAAGACAAGCAATATAGAACTAACCATAAAAAAGTTACATAGAAAACTGCCTTGTACCAAGTTAGCCCATTGCTCCATCTAGCCTAGTATTGTTTGTGTAATAATTTTTGTTAGTTTTCAATTACAATAACCCAATTGTCACAATTCCAAATTATAATACAATTAATAAAGCCAATTGTTCAGATGCCAAATTATATTATTTTGTTGCCCCCTCCCCTTGTGTGCTAGAATTGATGATTTGATAATTTAGTTTAACTCTGCATTCTGAAAGCCTGATATTGTTGACATTGATTGACAGCAGCTTTCCAGACTTCATGCAGGGATCTCCCGGCAACAACACTCTCCTGCCTCTTTACAATAAATCTACAATCCATACACAAATAGTTTTCCCATCTGGAAAACCAGAGGCAACAATTATAAGTAATTGTTGTAAGGTATTATGTTTCAAAACATCCTAATAACAGAGACCAGAGTTATCCTAGTTTACCTCAGGAATAATGAGGATGCACGGGGGTGGGGGCACTTATAGTAAATGATCTATTTCTGGGGAGGTGCCTAAACTCTCACATGCCCTCCTGTCCTGTTCAGCGTATTTCCCCCTCAGCCAAGGCTCCTTCCAGTTTTAGGATCCCTCTAGTTCAGGCATAGGCAAACTTGGCCCTCCAGATGTTTTGGGACTACAACTTCCATCATCCCTAGCTAATAGGACCAGTAGTCGGGGATGATGGGAGTTGTAGTCCCCAAACATCTGGAGGGCCAAGTTTGCCTATGCCTGTTCTAGCTGGATCGGGCGATGGGGGAAGTCACTTAGAAAGGTCCACAGAGCTCATACGGGGGGAGGGGGGGAATCAGCAGGTGGGGGAGGGTTAAGAAATTCTGCCTGTCTACTGATTTCCCCACCTTTAGAATCAATAGCACCCACACATTAATGTAATAAATAAGAGAAATACACACACGGGCATAGCCGGGGGGGGGGGCAGAGAGGGACAGTTGCCCCCCGTCAATAAAAATCAATAAAAATAAGCAAAAATATGTAACTAGCTGAGCTTCTGCCCTGCACTGACATAAAGCCTGCCCCCTAACATCAATCCTGGCTACAACCATGGAAATACAGGACTGACACCTGTATTTATTATTATTATTATTATTATGTTGTTGTTGTTGTTGTTGTTCGTTCATAGCATCTGGTCCCACCCAAAGAGATTGAGATCACTCAGTTGACTGTGTATCTCCAAGAGATTGACATTTCCAGTTTCGAAAACTAAAATGATTATTTGCCACTGCTTCTACTAAAAAATAAAAATAAAAAGTGCCGTGTTGGGACTCAGTTCCACTCTAATCAGACATTAACTATCAGTAGCAAGGATTAAATAGAAAGAGCACCCCCTGGCTACAACCACAAATCTGGGGGGGGGGTTGGTTGGGGGGTACAGAGCTATTTGATAACTTGTGATATCAAAGCTTCACAAGAACCACATCTCTCCAGCTTCAGGTGAAATTGTCTCCTGACTAACTAATCTCACCAGAATCCCAGAGGCTCTGGAAAAAAAGATTTTCAATTGAGCAGAGGGGAAAGTGCCTTGTTTTTAACGTAGTCTATTACAAAACAGGCCTTTTGAAGAAAGAAATATTTACTAGTAAGTTAAATGAGTCTAGGTAGCTCAAAATTGCACTGACATCGGGTCCAACGGTGCCAGCTGGTCAATGGGCCTAGTAGTGTACTTATAATCATTGAGCGTGTTTTTTCTGAGGCTAGATGGTGTTATTATGCAATTAATCCTGATGGAAATGGAGCCCTCTGTTAACAGAACATTTTGTACAAAAAAAGGCACTTTCAGCGAATGATCAACTGCTATTATGCCATTAATTGCACCAAAATACCACGAGACTACCAGGCAATACCCTGAGATCAAAATAAATATGTGTCTGGGCAACCATAATGCCTGAAATTAGCAAAAGTTAGAATTAATAAAGGTTATAGGCTAAAATTGGGCCAAACATTGCTGGATTGGGTTTAGGATAACAAACTGTACCAGTTTGACATGGCTTGCTAGGGAGAAGCCATTAGCGGACAAAAGCTTGAAATGGCCAGTCATTAGTCCAACAGTGGGAGCCATGGCAAGACAGAAGACTCTGCAGAACAGAGAAGGTGAAGTTGCCAGGGGCAACAGTGGGCAATGTTAGCAGCAAAGGGGAGTTGTTTTTGGCAAGGATTTAAGGGGAGAAGGAGAAGAGGCTGTACCCAGAGACCAGGGAGCTGTTGCTCCAGACCCAAGCTTGCTGAAGAGAAATGACAAGAGACACTCTTGAGGTGTTACGCATGCCTTCCACTGAAAGATTTAGGTTGTAAATATGTGCAAATAAATCATATTTCACGGAGACACCATTAGCCTCCATTGTGCCATAATTTTCTGAAGGAAACACAAGACCCCTGGAAACTCATGTACCGCTCGGGCAGAGATTGAGGCAACCTGTAACAATACTGTATGTACTTTGAAGACTTTTCAGCTCACTTTGTCTGAATTTTGATTGATTGATTGATTGATTATTTGGTTTCGAATAGTTCTACCCTAACAACTAACCAACTAAACATTAAGCTATTGAGGCAACTTAAGTAGTAGTAATAGTAGTAGTAGTAGTAGTAGTAATAATAATAATAATAATAATAATAATAATAATAATAATAATTTTATACCCCACCCATCTGGCTGGATTTCCCCAGCCACTCTGGGCGGCTTAAAGGTAAAGGTAAAGGTACCCCTGCCTGTACGGGCCAGTCGTGTCTGACTCTTGGGTTGTGCGCCCATCTCACTTAAGAGGCCGGGGGCCAGCGCTGTCCGGAGACACTTCTGGGTCACGTGGCCAGCGTGACGAAGCTGCTCTGGCGAGCCAGCACCAGCGCAGCACACGGAAATGCCGTTTACCTTCCCGCTATAAAGCGGTCCCTATTTATCTACTTGCACTTAGGGGTGCTTTCGAACTGCTAGGTGGGCAGGAGCTGGGACCGAACGACGGGAACTCACCCCGCTGCGGGGATTTGAACCGCTGACCATACGATCGGCAAGTCCTAGGTGCTGAGGTTTTACCCACAGCGCCACCCGCGTCCCTCCTGGGTGGCTTACAGCCCATTAAAAATTGTAAAACATTGGACATTAAAAATTTTCTGATACAAGGTTGACTTTAGAATACAGATGTCTTCTAAAAGTTGGATAGTTGTTTATTTCCTTGACATCTGATGGGAGGGCGTTCCATGGGGCGGGCGCCACTACCGAGTAGGGCTTCTGCCTGGTTCCCTGTAACCTCACTTCTTGCAGTGAGGGAACTGCCAGAAGGCCCTCGGAGCTGGACCTCAGTGTCCAGGCTGAACGATGGGGGTGGAGACACTCCTTCAGGTTGTTTAAGATATGATCAACAGGTAATAATTACCAGGAAGGAGAAAAGGTATACAGGTGGTGACCATTATATGTGGGGGCTCTGTTCCTGGCGCCAACAAAGTGTGCATAAGCCTGTTACACCCTGCCCCACCCTGCCATCATTCTGCCCCCTATTCCACTCCCATTCCATCCCCTATTCTGCCCTCTTCTGAGTCCAAACATTTCAATGGTCACGTGTCAATTGGACGTGTGCAAAATGGTTGCCCCCTGTATATTAAGCTCCCGTGCACCACACACACCCCGTCCTCACGTTCCAACTGCCACACTGTTTCTGAATCACCCTGAGTCCCCGTCAGGGGAAAAAGTGGGGTATAAATAAATATAGCACCATCCATATAGCGCTGGTCCATATCAAGTCGCAGAGGAAATTACCTCAGTCCAGATATGGCTTAGACAGTACACCAGAAGGCTGGGGCCTGTCATATGAAGGTGGGCAATTCTCACTCTTACACAACCCTTTCTAGATGCAAAGACTGAAGCACGCCTCTAATTTCAGTGGCTCAAAGTGTGTGCATTGGCTTTCAGAAGTTGAAAAACATCCCCCCCCCTACACTCACACACACCTGATCTCACACACTGGCCTTCAAAGATATTTATTTGCACATTTTGAAGTGTATCTTTTGCCAGCCGTGAGGCGGCTTTTGTGCCCTCGCACGTTGTGTGCTCTTGATAACGTGATCGCATTTGTTCTTCCCGTACAGAAAAGAAAACCAGCACCAGCAGCAAATTCGAAGATAGCGATGGGTGCTATCTGCAGAAAAGCAAGAAGAAGAAAAAGATGCCCCTTCAACAGTTTCCATCCAATAGGAGCCTCTCCAAAATTGACCGGCCTCGAAGCAATTGCTCCACCGCTAACTTGATGGCCAAGAAGCTGGTCATCCGAATGCTGATAGTGATAGTGATCCTGTTTTTCGTTTGCTGGACGCCGGTGTTCAGCGTCAACACTTGGCGTGCGTTCGACAAGATGTCGGCGCAACTGCTTCTCACGGGAGCCCCCATCTCCTTCATACACTTGCTCTCTTACACCTCCGCTTGTGTGAATCCCATTATCTACTGCTTCATGAACAAACGCTTCCGCATGGGTTTTCTGGCGACGTTTACCTGCTGCGCCAAGCAAAAGCTTCCAGTGGCCAGAGCAGAGATGGCAGAGGAGGAGGAAGGCAGAACCACAGGAGCAACGCTTTCCAGGTATTCTTACACCCACATGAATGCATCTGCTCCTCCCTGAACATGCCCAAGGCAGGGAATCGGTTATTTTATCTCCTTCTGTGGTCTTGACTTGTGTTTAAACCATCTGCCATGCCTTTGTACGAACATGCTTCAGTAAAGTGTAGGGGAAAAATAATTTGCAAAAGGTCTCCCATCAGTCGGCAACACTTTCCGGCTTTGGGTCTCAAAAATAGATAGAAGTTACCCCAGGTAGAAAAGGTCAGTGACGATAGCCCATGGGGCACATTGGAGAGGCTGAGAAACTGTCATGGGCACCGCCATAAAACAACTCTCAGGCCAAAAAGAATGGCTGTCAGTGGGGACCTGCCTTGTCAGAAATGATTGATAAAATTACCAAGAAACAGAAGACAAGACAGAAGTTGGGTTTGAGGCCAAACACTAAACCACCTATTTGCCCCCACCAAGAACAAGAAGAGATTCCATTTTAGAGATGGAAAATGGGTGCTGTGCGGCGTCCACCCACAAAAGGAAAAAAATAAAGGGTGGCAAATGTCACCCATCCCGAAAAAGCAACAGACTTTGCCACTAGGCTTTGACATCACATTTTTAGTCCAGGCACTTCCACAAAGAATCACTGTTATTTTATCTGTGACAATTTCACACAATAGCTAGAGGTACGCATCAGATCTGGAAGAATCCCAAACCAACTAAATGAAGCCTTGATCTGATCTAGCAGAGTGCTTATTATGTTCCTAATTAGTGGGAATAACCATAAAACAAAGCAATCAGCAATCACTTGATCTGTCAATGTTTTGAACTGCAGCTATTAGAGGGTTGCCCTGACCTCAAGGATTGGTTCAGACGCCAATCCATTACTTCAGAAAACAACTTGATTTGGATTGAATCCCAATTTAGAAAAATAAAGCTATGGTCATTCCCCGTTTAGATTATAGGGAAATGGGGGGGGGGGTTGCTAGCCATTTTTTCTTTTGATAGAAATGGATAGAATAGAATAGAATAGAATTTATTATTTATACTCCGCCCATCTGGCTGGGTTTCCCCAGCCACTCTGGGCAGCTTCCAACAAAGCATTAAAATACAGTAGTCTATTAAACATTAAAAGCTTCCCTAAAGAGGGCTGCCTTCAGATGTCTTCTAAAAATCTGGTAGTTGTTCTTCTTTTTGACATCTGGTGGGAGGGCATTCCACAGGGCAGGTGCCACTACCGAGAAGGCCCTCTGCCTGGTTCCCTGTAACTTGGCTTCTCGCAGTGAGGGAACCGCCAGAAGGCCGTTGGCGCTGGACCTCAGCATCCGGGCAGAATGATGTGGGTGGGGATGCTCCTTCAGATATACTGGATTAAATTTGCAGGCAAAGTAGCAACTCCTGAGTGAATCAACCCTGTCAAATTACTAGGTCCAGGTTTTTTTTGTACTAGGCCCCTTCAATCTGAATTGGGGAGAGGACCAAAGGAGAGTTAAGGTTTTGTGGGGAATTGTTTCAATATGAAAATGGCATACACTGTAAAGTTACTCTGACCTGCATCATTTCAGAGTGTTGTAGCTAGGCTAATCCAACAATGAGCACTTTGATCCAGCCAAGTCTCTACTTGCCTCACACCTGATGTCAGGTGTGGCATCAGATGTGAGGCAGGTGCATGGATTGGGGTGAGTAATGGCCTGGTGGACCAAATAGATGGGCCAGAAGTTCACTACCCCAGGAGAGAAAGAGTTATGATGAATGGGGGGGGGGCTTCAGATTTCTGCCCAATTAGCACCAAAGGTCGCAAATTACATAAGCTAAGTGCAAAGCTCATTGGCACAGAGGGAGAAGGACTTAAATGTCCAGCATTTTTTTCCAAGCAATTACCACTAGCAGATCTAGCAAGGAGCAGAGGACAGCTAAGAACAAGGCATTATGTTCCTGCAACATTGCTTTCCGAAATATTGTGATTGGAGAACCCTGGTAAAAAAACCCCTGATTTTTAAGACCTTCCAAGGATACCCTGTTGGTCCTTCCACAACCAGAGGATTGTCACCAGAGGTGGGTGGAGGCCTTTTCGGCGATTGCAGCCATGCCATTCCTCAGGTGATTTGTGAGGCAGAGAGAGAAATAACCTTCAAACACCTCTTTAAATCATGTATATGCTTACCTTTCCTGGACTCCAATTCTTCATGTTTTTTGCTTTGTGCATTGCTCAGTTTTACTTGTGATGATACAGTTGTGTTTTGTTTTTATCTAATTTTAATCTAGTTTTTAGGGCAAAATGATTGAACGTTGTGTTTTCACTGTTCTTATGTAGACTGCTTAGAGATTTTTGTTATATTAAATGGTATACAAATGTTATAAATAAATAAAGTAAAATATAAAAATGGTACTAAGAACTAACTCACTGTTTAGATAGGTCATTTCCTGGTCACACTGATAATCTTTTTCTTCTTTTTTCTTTTAATGTCCCTGAGATGCAACTGTGGGCTGCCCATAAAAATCAGTAGAGAAATCCAAGGTATGGGAGCTGGAATTAGCCATCGATGATAATCCAATCCTTGCTTGATTCAAAAAAAATAGCAGCAGAGAGGACAGTTCCATGCTGTTTCCTACTTTGTTCTTAAACATCCTGCTAATTAAAGTTCCAAAGCAAAATTCAGTTCATTGCTCCTGAAATGAGCTGTGGCTGGAACAGCAGAGCTCTATGTGGTGCCTTCTTCTTCAGCGATAACTCATAGCCGAGTAAGATTGTCTACCATGAACATGGTCTTATCAGTGAGTCCATAAGTGATTGTGGAGGCCAATTCTGGATCCGCATGTCCTTCCACAGTGGGGACATGGTTTTCTGGGCGGGAGTTGATCACGGTGAGGGTTTGCCAAGCATGCCTTCCTCTTAGCACGTTTCTCCCTTTTGTCCTGAGTTCGAGTGTCTTCAAAGGCCATTACACCTTTGGTAAAGGCTGTTCTCAGATTGGAGCACTTGCAGGCCAGTGTTTCCCAGTTGTCGGTGTTTATATTACATTTTTTTAGATTTGCCTTGAGACAGTCTTTAAACCTCTTTTGTTGACCACCAGCATTACACTTTCCATTTTTAAGTTCGGAATAGAGCAGTTGCTTTGGAAGACGATCATCAGCATCTGCACAACATGAACAGTCCAACAAAGTTGATGTTGAAGAATCATTGCTTCAACACAGGTGATCTTTGCTTCTTTCAGTACACTGGCATTAGTTCTTTCCAAGTGTTTTTCCAAGTGATGTGGAAAAATTTTCAGAGATACTGTTGATGGAATCTTTCCAGGAGTTGGAGATGGCATTTATAAGTGGTCCATGTTTCACAAGCATACAGTAAGGTTGGTAGTACAATAGCTTTGTAAAGAAGCATTTTGGTTTCCCTGCGAATGTCCCAGTACTCAAACACTCTGCACTTCAATCAGGAGAAAGCTGCACTCACAGAGCTCAGGCGATGCTGGATTTTGGCATCAATGTCAGCCCTTTTGGAAAGATAACTGTCCAGGTAGGAGTGTGGTTCATTCTGTATACTGCCAGTTAGGCTCTGAGTGATTTATTCTTCTTGCAGGTAAGGCATTGGGCTGAAAGCGACAGAGTAGTTTATACTCAGGGCTTTTTTTCAGTCAGAACTCACCGGGACTCAGGTATCTTTGATGCTGACATTCATTTCTTCAACCCCCGCAAGCCATAGGATCAGGTCACACACACCCCAAGTATACATACCAATGCTTTGTAGTCTGAGGAATAAGAACTGTGCAAGCAAATGTATGCAAGTGTAGAGGTGATGTACATAATAGAATCGGAGAGTTGGAAGGGATCCAAGAGGCATCTAGTCCAACCCCTTGCAATGCAGAAATCTTTCACCCGATGTAGGGTTTGAACTCACAACCCTGGGATTAAGAGTCTCATGCTCTGCCGACTGAGCTGTCTAGCTTTTGATTTATGCTCAACAAGGAATTTAACAGCCAGTGTGGTGTCGTGGTTAAGAGCAGTGGACTCGTTATCTGGTGAACCGGGTTCGATTCCCCACTCCTCCACATGCAGCTGCTGGGTGACCTTGGGCCAGTCACACTTCTCTGAAGTCTCTCTGCCCCACTCACCTCACAGAGTGTTTGTTGTGGGGGAGGAAGGGAAAGGAGAATGTTAGCCGCTTTGAGACTCCTTAAAGGGAGTGAAAGGCAGGGTATCAAGTCCAAACTCTTCTTCTTCTTCTTCTTTATTATGCCCTCCCCCGACCCAACCAAGGTTAAATGGATTTTATTTAAAATTATTTTTGGATTGTGATGGAGCAATGCAGAGCAAGAAGAATGAACGGCTGCCGAATAGATCCGGTAAGAAGCCGAACTTAAGAAAAGATTTTGTTTTTAACTGTGTGCCAAGGAAGAACTCCAGAGCGGAATTTTAATGGCAGAGACTGGACATGGACTCTGTGAGTTATTTCTGGCTGCAGCCCATACGCTCGTTGGTAAACAGCGGAAGGAATGGAATGTGACCTTGTTCCATCCAGATAAACACTGCAAAGAACTGAACAATGGAAGACAGTAATTAATTCTCCCAGCACACCAGGTCTGAAACAACAATGCTTATGAAGGACTACACATGTGAAATGGATTTTATACTTAATAAGATGTAACAGAGGCTCTGTTTGTAATGAGGCGCTGTTTGTAAGAATGATGTAACAAAGATTGACGGATGACAACTGAACACTAAATGAGAAATGATGCAGCTATAGGAGGAAATGATCAACACATGTTTGCAGCAAGAGCAGGAAACCTGATTGGTTGGATTTGTAATAAGTTGGAAAATTAATAAAAATAATTGGAGAGAGTCTCATGCTCTAGTGACTAAGCTATCCAGCCTTGTGTCATGTCCAAGGACCAATTCCCTATTAAGAGTGGCTAACAGGGTTCTTAACACCGAGGTTAGGAAGGGCAATCATGCAAACTTGGGACAACAGGAAGGTAATTCTGCCAATCCCTTCCATAAAGGAAGTATTCAGGATAGAATAATTCCATCCAGGCATGCCAATCCTGTGTGCCTCTACATCCCACCAATTTCATTTGTGTGGTACTTGATTTCCTATAGATTTGTCCATTACTTTCAGGGTGATTTCTGTGCAGCATAACTTCCTGGATAACACATGTAGCCCGGGCTTCATTTAGATGCAAAGGTACATTTGAAATTGTTTCATGGTATGATTGCCATACGTCCTCTTTTTCCAGGACATGTCCTCTTTTTCATGGGTCGTCACAGCGATCCATAGTTCAAAGGAGATGTCAGCAAATGTGTCCTCTTTTTTGTTCTTCAAAATATGGCAACCCTAATTTATGGGCAATGTCTGCTGAGATCTTAGCGGTGGGGTGGAAGGTAGTAAGAAACTGGATGAATAAGAACTTTAAAGTAACTGAAGGGTTCTGGTGCCCTGTTGAGTTCCTTGCCTGCAGCCCGGGAGAAATCCGAGGTACAGCACTCAGAATGGAAGATCATGCAAAAATGCAATATGCCAGTGTCCTCAATTTATATATATAACCCCCAAAATTCAGCATTTTGGTACAAAGTTGACTACATTTAGAATTTATTTTTTAAAAAATAGTTTGGAGTACACAGAACTTCAACTACATGAAAAGGCAAAATGCAATAGAAGTCATAAGCCATTTCTACGAGAGGTTTGGAATGCCCTGAATATACATACAGGCTATAAAAATGTTTCCTCTTCTATTTTACTGCATAGATGATTGATGTTTGTATATCTATGTAAGTAATTTTACAGCCGAATCATGTAACTTCTCTCTGTGTTTTCCTAAGTGCTTATTTTAATCTGTCTTGATTATACTGTTTGGATGTGCTGGTTAGCTACAGGCCAAATTCTTCACTCTCCAGAACAAGAGACAAAAATGGGCATTACACAATTTATACTCAGTGTACATATTTTCTTTTGTGAAAGCTCGTTCTGAACATCCACATAGTAATTTTAACACGCTGACTTTCACGCTATCATGACTACAAATGCATCTGTTTAAAAAAGAAGTGTTGGTAAGAAGCTTAAGAATATTTCAATATGTCTGCAAAGCGTTGCCTAAATGCAGTTTAGGAGGTGTTTGGAGGATGGATGGCGACTAACGGATTGAGGCTGAATCCTGACAAGACA
The DNA here is from genome assembly GCF_951804945.1 of Podarcis cretensis. Lineage (NCBI taxonomy): Eukaryota > Metazoa > Chordata > Lepidosauria > Squamata > Lacertidae > Podarcis > Podarcis cretensis. Next base: position 68,257,970 of record NC_137178.1, read on the forward strand.
GAAGTACTGTTTCTGGGGGACAGAGAGTGGGCAAGTGAGGGAGACTCTCTAGTCCTGAATGGGGTAACTGTGCCCCTGAAGGACCAGGTGCACAGCCTGGGAATCATTCTGGACTCACAGCTGTCCATGGAGGCACAGGTCAATTCTGTATCCAGGGCAGCTGTCTACCAGCTCCATCTGGTACGCAGGCTGAGACACTACCTGCCCACAGACTGTCTTGCCAGAGTGGTGCATGCTCTGGTTATCTCCCGCTTGGACTACTGCAATGCACTCTATGTGGGACTACCTTTGAAGGTGACCTGGAAACTGCAACTAATCCAGAAAGCGGCAGCCAGACTGGTGACTGGGAGTGGCCACCAGGACCATATAACACCAGTCCTTAAACACCTACAGTAGCTCCCAGTATGTTTCCGAGCACAATTCAAAGTGTTGGTGCTGACCTTTAAAGCCCTAAATGGCCTCGGTCCAGTATATGTGAAGGAGCATCTCCACCCCCATCGTTCAGCCCGGACACTGAGGTCCAGCGCCGAGGGCCTTCTGGCGGTTCCCGCACTGCGAGAAGTGAGGTTACAGGGAACCAGGCAGAGGGCCTTCTTGGTAGTGGCGTCCACCCTGTGGAACGCCCTCCCATCAGGTGTCAAGGAAATAAATAACTACCTGACTTTTAGAAGACATCTGAAGGCAGCCCTGTTTAGGGAAGTTTTTAATGTCTGATGTTTTATCGTGTTTTTAATATTCTGTTGGAAGCTGCCCAGAAGTGGCTTGGGAAACCCAGCCAGATGGGTGGCATATAATCTTCTATTATTATTATTATTATTATTATTATTATTATTATTATTATACATTTGTACCTAAGCACCCCAAATGACAGGGTTCTCAAATGCCTAGAGTACACCTCCGCAAAGTACGTGTGTATAGTTCTTCCTGCTTAGCGTAGCAACGGAGGGAAAATTTGGAAACCTTTCATATTCACATGCCATGATTTGTTGCTACCTGACACACACTGCTGTTGAAGTTATCAACATTGCTTCAATGCTGAGAGAGCATTTCATTCCTTAATGTGCAAACACAGCAACGAACTCAAAGGAGGAGAATGTTTTAAAATATCCAGCTTTGCACCGCATTGTAAAAGGGTTATTTTGACTATTCAGCTCAGCATAATGGAGGGTTCCTTTCTGTCTTTTGCCCTGCAATAATGCAGGTGATCTCATAGTGCAGAGGGTGGTGAATTTATGTTTTTAACATAAGCAGAAATTTAACTAATGATGATTTATACAGCATCATTAGTGTATGTACAGAACACTTTATATAATAATATAAGTTAAAGATACTTTCTTGCCTGGAAGAGCTTCCAGTGTAAAGTTATGTTGTTAGGTTTTCTTTACATTCTGTAACAAATGAAACCCAGTCAAGTTTGCATGGAGGAGAGAATTGCTACATACACTTTCTTATTGCATATTAGTGAACTATTGACTGGTTTGGCACAGGCAAACATCAGGAAATAAGTTATGTGTGTGGATGAAGCAATGAAAATCTACTGGGTGTGTGCGTGTTATTCTTTCATTTGTTATTATGCTGTGTATTTTTGTGGTTTGATATTGTAAACCACCCTGGGATCTTTGGAGGAAAGGTGGTATAGAAGTTTTTTAAAAAAAATGAAAAAGTAATATTACCGCAGGCGGAATATTGGTATCACCTTAAAAACTAGGCTTTTTGATGAAAGCAGTTTGTTCATCACACTTGCCCTCAAGTAAACAGATTTTCCAGGTTTCTGTATTGTTTTAAAACCTGCAAAACCTGTTTGACCAAAGGTGGCAAGCAACAACATAGATGTGTGCACACACCAGACAGCATCATGATGGGAGCCTTTCCCAAGCACTTTGTTTTCCTAAAATCTGTTAACGTTCATAGATATTTTGAGACCTGCATAATTTTAGCAGCAAAATATATGGTAATTTGTGAAGACCTATGGAACATAAAGAAGGCTGATCGCCGAAGAATTGATGTTTTTGAATTATGGTGCTGGAGGAGACTCTTGAGAGTCCCATGGACTGCAAGAAGAACAAACCTATCCATTCTTAAGGAAATCAGCCCTAAGTGCTCACTGGAAGGACAGATCGCGAAGCTGAGGCTCCAATACTTTGGACACCTCATGAGAAGAGAAGACTCCCTGGAAAAGACCCTGATGTTGGGAAAGATGGAGGGCACAAGGAGAAGGGGACGACAGAGGACAAGATGGTTGGACAGTGTTCTCGAAGCTACAAACATGAGTTTGACCAAACTGCGGGAGGCAGTGGAAGACAGGAGTGCCTGCCGTGCTCTGGTCCATGGGGTTACGAAGAGTCGGACACAACTAAACGACTAAACAACAACATGGAACATAATAATCAGTATAGTCGCCTGTGCACTCATGTGGTTGATGTGATACTGTGTATTTGCCATGATATTTGTTGTAGTAGGGGCACATATGAAAAACACCAGATTCAATGCTAGACATACTAGGAAAAATATTGTTCTGCTAGTACACCTGGGGTCTGCAGCAGCAGAATGGAGGGAAGGAAAACAAAACAAGCTTCCATTTCGTAGACAAAAGAGAACTTCGTGTTCACCTTAAGCTGTATCAGCAACAAACATGCTTTTTAAATATTAAAAAAGGAGAAGAGGAAGTTACTGTGCAGAAGGATGAGAAAGGGAAGCAGCGGAGGGTTGAGCTGACAAACACCACGTAATTATCCTGAAAACTGAATCCACCTGCTCCTGCCAAGGATGATAATAATGAGGATAGATTTATTAAATTTATACACTGCATCCATCTCTGTCTTGGGGATAATCTGTCCCTTTAATGTGAGGTGCAGGGTACATAGTTGCGGCTATTCGCAAAATGCTCAGAGACTTGGAAGATAAAAACCTTTTGCCTCCAATAGGAGACTTTTTCCAAGCTCTGTCCCAGCTCCTGCCAACCTGGCAGTTCGAAAACACGCCAGCGCAAGTAGATAAATAGGTACCCCAGCAGCAGGAAGATAAGCAGCGTTTCTGTGCACTCTGGTCAGGGCCGGATTTAGGCTCCTGAAGGTAATGGGACCCTTTATATGTCTAGCTGTCCTTTGTCAACAACAAATTGTTGCTGTTTTTCTGCGTTGACTGGGAAAATCAGGAACCAGGATGAGGAAATCTTCAAAAAGGACTGGGGAAAATTTGTAACTTACTTGGGAGAACACTGTAAATAGATAAATAAACACATTGGCAGGAATACAATAACACTCGCAATGTGAAATGAACTATGGAGATAATTAGAGTTCTATGGACAAATAGAGAACGTTATGATATGCAGTGAAAAAGGGCTGTCGATGGAGGGAAGGAAGGAAGCCTGAGAATTCGAAGAATTCTTTATGCTTTGATTATATTTTTTGTATGGATTTAAAAGGAAATGGTAAAAAACCAATACATTTTTCATAAAAAAGAAAAGAAAACTGCCTGCTCCAGGAGACAGATAATCCTACATCCCAAATAAAAGAAACTCATTTGCTGATTCTAACCAAGAAAAATTGCAGCTCAGTATCGTTCTTTTAAAAGCTGAATGAAAAATGGTGTGAGCATCAGGCATGCCTTAGCAGGAGGATAGAATCCATGCAAGAGTTTGTATTCCCAAGACAGTGATTTGCTAATTCCATTCTTAGTTTGTGCAATCCCGCAAATGGCTATTGGCGGTTTGGAAAAAGGACAAAAACGCCTCTGATATGACGCTTGTTATGTTTCACATTTGATTGTTTGCTGCTGCACACTGGGCTTCCAGCAGAAAAACAGAAGAGGGTTTTTTTTCTGGTCTAGCAAAGATAACCGCTGAATGAGGCTGACTTGTCGGTAAAGCAAATTCCTGCTGGGATGAGCTCTTTTTCTCGATCTTTTGTCTCCAGAGTTCATTTACTTTGTGAACAATTTCCTTCTGCTTCCAAAACACATTGGGGGCAGAAAGCACAATTCAAAGACACCATCTTGCTATATTTTAAAGGATGTGGGTTCCATAAATAAGGTTTACCTGAAATAAACAAGTCCCTAACTGTGTAATTGAATGTGTTCCTGAACAGGGGGTCACTTTCCTCAAAGACACCCCACCAGTTTTTTGGGAGCAGCTAGAGTTTTAAAAGAAGCCCTGGAACATTCACTGAGCTAGCAGTTCCCAGGATAAAGTTGGGGGAAGTTGCAATAGCTGAACTGATATATATAGGTGATAACTTTATAACACTGATATACCCTGCAAGTTCAACAAGATAATTGAACAATAATTGACATTTACTACAGAGTTTCATTTCACCTGGTACTAACACCCTCCAGATCCTATCGATAATCATTTCACATGCATGCAGCTGTCAGGACTGTCTTGCAATCTCACCATTTCTCCTAACAAATACAGTTTTAGCCTAATGGTAGTGGCAAATTACCGTATTTTTCGCTCTATATGATGCACCCGACCATAGGACGCAGCTTGTTTTAGAGGGGGAGAACAAGAAAAAAAAAATCTCCCCCTCTCTGTGCAGCGCCCCTTCAGCAAAGTGGCAGGAGAAACGGAGCCCCTTCCATTTCTCCTCCCACTTAGCTGAAGGGGCACTGCGCCTTAGCTGAAGGGGCACCTACCCTTCAGCGAAAGGAACCCGAACCCTCCCGTTGCGCTCCTATCTTTGAAGCCTGGGGAGTGAGAGGGGTCAGTGTGCGCCGACCCCCCTGGTTCTCCAGGCTTCAGCAGAAGGCATCCCGAAGCCTCTGGTGCACGGAGGGAGCTCCCGCCGTGCTCCGGAGGCTTCAGGCAGCTATCTGGAGAGCTCTCCAGATAGCCTCAGGTTCCTTTCACTTGTGGGACTGGCAGCCTTCCTGCTGCTCCCCGAACTGTTGCCTTTGGAGCGCAGCGCAAGTTCCCACTGCGCTCCACATGCTTCAGATTCCTTTCCCTGAAGCCAGGAGAGCAAGACTCTGCGCTTCGGAGGCTTTGAGTTGCTATCGCTGAAGCCACGGAGCCTACATTCGCTCCATAGGACGCACACACATTTCCCCTTAATTTTTGGAGGGGAAAAAGTGTGTCCTATAGAGCGAAAAATACGGTAACTCTGCTCTTGGAATAGCACTGGGAAGCTCACCCAGCCGGGACACAGAAAGGATTGACAGATTGACAGCGCTTTCTCGATTCTGTGGGTGGCCGTTCTTAGCTGGTGGAGCGTTTTGGCTGGTTAATTCCAATAACGATCGAGACTCTGGCACGCTAACTACTCATGCGACCCCTGAGCGTTCCTCTTTAACCAGACCTTTGGTTGATTTGATTGACATCCTATGCCCTTTTAATATGTGGTTCTTTTTTGGGGGGGAGTTATTGGGTTTTTGTTTTTATTTTGATCATACAGTGGAACCTTGGTTCTCAAACGTAATCCATTCTGGAAGTCCATTCGACTTCCAAAATGTTTGAAAACCAAGGCGTGGCTTCCAATTGGTGCAGGTGCCCTGGAAACAATAGTCAACTGTATTGGATGTTCAGCTTCTGAGAAGCACAATTCGAAAACTGGAACACTTACTTTTTCGGCAATTGGGAGCCGAAATGTTTGAGTACCAAGGCGTTCGAGAACCAAGGTTCCACTGTATATATTGTAGATTTATATTTTGATTTTTTTCTGTGAACCGCCTAAGACCTTCGGGTATAGGACAGTATATAAATTCAATTAATAATACAGTGGTACCTTGGGTTAAGAACTTAATTCGTTCTGGAGGTCTGTTCCTAACCTGAAACTGTTCTTAACCTGAAGCACCACTTTAGCTAATGGGGCCTCCCGCTGCCGCTGCGCCATTTAGCTAATGGGGCCTCCCACTGCCCGCTGCTTCTTATCCTGAAGCAAAGTTCTTAACCTGAGGTAATATTTCTGGGTTAGCGGAGTCTGTAACCTGAAGTATATGTAACCCAAGCATATGTAACCCAAGGTACCACTGCAATAATAATAATAATAATAATAATAATAATAATAATAATAACCAGAACCCATACTCTGCATGCTTGCATTAGTTTTGTCTAAGCTCTTGCCATAAAGGAAAAGCGGTATTAATACACACCATGGATAAAATGTTGCATTTCCACAGCTTCTTTGGCCAAAGCCTTCTGTCGGCTTCCTTCCAGCATCTGATTTCGAGCCAAAAATCTGCCCTGTTTGCTTTTGGTCGACCTTGGCATCTGGCACAACGGCATATGCATTTTGGTACTTTTTCAAAGCCCCTCCAGTAGCTGTGAGATTCTCCACACCTGTGTGCACCTTTTATCTTTGATAGCGGCGAATACTTTGAAGGAGGTAGCAGGTTGGCCGAGACGATGCCTTTCTTCATCTTCTCTGTGGTAACACTTGTTTTCAAGTCACATGGTGAAACCCATTTCTATTCTTTCTCTCCAGGCGCTTTACCATGCCTTGCAAAAAGATCAAAGTTTCCGGATGTTTCCAACTTTACCCTGGATCACCCCCCATTAAGCTGTTTTAAAGCTGTATTTCAATCAATTGTTTTTATATTTGGTGTTAGCCGCCTTGAGCCCGGTCTTGGCTAGGGAAGGCGGGGTATAAATAAAAATTATTATTATTATTATTATTATTATTATTATTATAGGCTCAAACCCGTACATTATTATTTATTACATTTATAGAGCATGTTTAACTCAGAGGAGCTATCATCCCATCATTCACACTAATTATCATCTCCATCCTGTTCTTTTTTAAGTCACTGGTTAGGAATATAACCATTTACTTCATTCTAACATACCTTCCGGGACGCAGGTGGGGCTGTGGGTTAAAGCCTCAGCGCCTAGGGCTTGCCGATCGAAAGGTCGGCGGTTCGAATCCCTGCGGCGGGGTGCGCTCCCGCTGCTCGGTCCCAGCGCCTGCCAACCTAGCAGTTCGAAAGCACCTCCGGGTGCAAGTAGATAAATAGGGACCGCTTACCAGCGGGAAGGTAAACGGCGTTTCCGTGTGTGGCTCTGGCTCGCCAGATGCAGCTTTGTCACGCTGGCCACGTGACCCGGAAGTGTCTCCGGACAGCGCTGGCCCCTGGCCTCTTAAGTGAGATGGGCGCACAACCCCAGAGTCTGTCAAGACTGGCCCGTACGGGCAGGGGTACCTTTACCTTTACCTTTACCTTTAACATACCTTCCAACAGTGATTCCCTGTCAGGAAAAATAATAATCCAGGGTATAAAGAAATATATCACAACAACAACCAGTGCTGTTTTTGTAGAAAAAGAGGTGCCAGAACTCACCATGAACACATCTCTTGTTCAGTTAGAATGGCAATGGCGCCCACCTGAGGTTCCGGCAAGTTCCGGCTGAAAAAAAGCTCTGACAGCATCAACAACAGCACTGGTCCTGGACCAACTTAAAAGAAAAAATGGTACTATTTTGATTATATGACAAACTATATTAAAATACACACACACACACGATTTCATATACATTATTAATATTTCAAATTATTCACACCAGCTGCTGTATGAAAAATGGCAGGCTGGGTGCTCCACTGTGACTTGTATGCATTTATTTATTCATTTATTTATTCATTCATTCCATTTATTTATTATACTTTTCAAGTTTATACATTTTACTAATTTTAAACATTTCACTAATTTTATAATCATTTTGACATTCCAAAACTTGATTTCCTTCTCCCTCTTTCTGTGGTTCCTTAAATTTCTTTTTAATATCTTCTGCATGTTCAAATTATTTTGCTCCTTTATTCATCTTCTTTAAATATATACTCTTATAAAATTACAGGTTATTATAATAACTCTGCCAATGTTCTTATCTGTTTATAATTTATCTGTAAATATTCAACAAACCATTTGCATTCTTTAATATATATATATATATATATATATATATATATATATATATATATATATGTTATCTTGATTTCTTATTCTTCCGGTTTCGCCATTTCTGCATATTCCATAAGTTTTTGTATCCATTCTTCCTTTGCTGGGACTTCTGCTTCTTTCCATTTTGGGGCAAGTAGCTTTCTTGCCGCTGTGGTAGCATACAAGAATAAGTTTCTAAACAGTTTAGGTAGTTCTGTCCCTGCAGTTTCCAAAAGAAATGCTTCTGGGTTTTCTTTTTTACAGACATACTTTTCATTTCATTATATATCATTTCCCAGTAAGCTTTTACCTTACTACAAGACCACCCCATTGTGACTCATTTGGACAGCTAAACAAACACTAGAGGTTTTGGCACAATGAAGATGGTCTTTTCCAGAAACTGACAAGGAATGGATAGGTCCCCTTGTTGAGTTCATTCCAGAGTCTCAGAACAACTAAGAACATCATTGCTCTTCCAACGATGAGACCATCTTGAAGGTAGTGCCCATGGGACAGAGCAGTATAAGCACCCATTTCACCAACTAAGAGTGCATGCTTCTCTGTTTTGGAGGGACAGGGGGCGGGCGGGTGTGGAGGACTCCCTGGTCCTGAATGGGGCAACTGTGCCCCTGAAGGACCAGGTGCGCAGCCTGGGAAACAATTTGGACTCACAGCTGTCCATGGAGACGCAGGTCAATTCTGTGTCCAGGTTGGTTGTCTACCAGCTCCATCTGGTACGCAGGCTGAGACCCTACCTGCCTGTGGACTGTCTCGCCAGAGTGGTGCATGCTCTGGTTATCTCCTGCTTGGACTACTACAATGCACTCCATGTGGGGCTACCTTTGAAGGTGACCCAGAAACTGCAACTAATCCAGAATGTGGCAGCCAAACTGGTGACTGAGAGCAGCTGCCAAGACCATATAACACTGGTCCTGAAAGACCTACATTTACTCCCAGTACGTTGCTGAGCACAATTCAAAGTGTTGGTACTGACCTTTAAAGTCCTAAACAGCCTTGGCCCAGTATACCTGAAGGAGCGTCTCCACCCCCATCATTCTACCCAGACACTGAGGTCCAGCGCTAAGGGCCTTCTGGTGGTTCCCTCACTGCAAGAAGTGAGGTTACAGGGAACCAGGCAGAGGGCCTTCTCGGTAGTGGCTCCCGCCCTGTGGAACGCCCTCCCATCAGATGTCAAGGAAATAAACAACTACCTGATTTTTAGAAGACATCTGAAGGCAGCCCTGCTTAGGGAAGTTTTTAATGTTTGATGATGATGATAATAATAATAATAATAATAATAATAATAATAATAATAATATTCTGTTGGGAGCCGCCCAGAGTGGCTGGGGAAACCCAGCCAGATAGGCGGGGTATAAATAATAAATGTTGTTGTTGTTGTTGTTGTTGTTGTTGTTGTTACTACAGCTGGCTTTTGGTGCTATCCCATCATTGCAGTTTGACTGTAAGCGGAAAACAGGATTGCAACCAACTTTCTACCCCCAAATGTGTGGGTGTGAGTCTGGGTAGATGGATGTGTTTCCCCATTTTTTCCATGTGAAGAGGTGCAACGTAGTTGTGAGCCGTGAAACAAAAAGCACCTAAATCAAAACAGAGCCGAGCAGTTCTATCCTGTTTCCACTTGCTGTTTTTATTTAATCCACTCCACTTGATTTATTTAAACCAAGGACTTGTACACCGACCACCAATAATGAATCAAATGTTGTAGATATTATTGCAAATTTATGATGCTATTTTTGCGATATACAAATGACTTTAGAAGACTTGATTTTTATTTATTTATAATGTTTATTATTCCTACGATCTTTGTTTATAAAATCCAATAAAAAGTTACTTTAAAAAAAGCACCTAAAACTGTCATCAACGCCGACAGCAGGTTGTGTCACCGTTCCATTTTCTTCCAAAACAACTCTGATTCTGTGAACTCTCAAAAGGAATGTAGCACAAAGACCAGAGGACGATGACGAACAGCGACGATTCCAGTGAATTGAAAAAAATGTTGAAATATACATTTATCAAGAAAGCAGAGGCCTTTCTTCTTGAATTAACAGGATTAGAAATGCCCAAGAAAGATGTTAGATTATTTTTGTATGCCGCAACGGCTGCTCGAATTTTAATAGCCAAGAATTGGAAAACACAAGAAATACCAACAGTGGAAGATTGGCAGATGAAGATGATGGACTTTTCAGAGCTAGCTGACCTGACTGGAAAAATCCGTGACTAGAAAGAAGAGGAATACCAAGAAGATTGGAAGAAATTTAAGGACCTTTGAATAAATATTGTAATATAAATAATTAGAAATTACTTGAAAGTACCAAATTGGCTTAGGATCAAATTAGGATTTAATTTAATAAATGGGATTTACAACAGTAAGAAAAGTGAATAAGTTAGAGGACAATTGGAAATATTTTTGCTTAATAATGATATTGGAAAGCTGTTACATCCAGATACAAGGAAACTCAGAAGGAAGGGACTAGGGGAAGTCAATAATATGTTTATAAGGTTGGATCGTAAAAGAACTAAGTTTGTTTTTATTGTTTATTTGTGTATTGTTTTCTTCTTTGTTGTCTTTTGTTTCTGTTTTTGTTTGTTAGTTTGTTAGGTGATATTTGTTATAATTGTGGAAAACTCAATAAAAAAATTATTAAAAAAGAAGAGTGGCGATTCCAGACTAAACCCCTTGTGTGGAAGCAACCCGGTTTAAAACACGAACTTGCAACCGCGAAGCAGACAGGGTAGTTGCAGAAATAAAACAGGGGAAGCATATTCAAGGGACTACCACCAAAACCAAGATAAAGGTTGCCCATTTGGAGGTCTGGGGGAGAAGCAGGCAGCGTGCTTGTACAGCATGGTCTTGGGATGGAAAATATCCTTGCCAGAAAGCTAGAAGGTCTGCTACAGGCAGAGGAGACAATACAGTGGCACCTCTGGTTAAGAACTTAATTCGTTCTGGAGGTGTGTTCTTAACCTGAAACTGTTCTTTACCTGAAGCACCACTTTAGCTAATGGGGCCTCCTGCTGCTGCCACGCCGCCAGAGCACGATTTCTGTTCTCATCCTGAAGCAAAGTTCTTAACCCGAGGTAATATTTCTGGGTTAGCGGAGTCTGTAACCTGAAGCGTCTGTAACCTGAAGCATCTGTAACCCAAGGTACCACTGTACTAAGCTAGGCAGAGTTAAGAGAAGATCACTTTTTCCCTCCAAAATGAGTAGCTCCCCTGCCCCACGGCACTTTAGTATTGTGTTCACCAACAGCACTTTTCTTATTTTGCTTTTTCAGACAGATGTGGTCTAGCTTAAAAAAAGGTAAAGGACCCCCGGACAGTTAAGTCAAAGGCAACTATGGGGTTGCGGCACTCAACTCGCTTTCAGGCCAAGGGAGCAGGCGTTTGTCCACAGACAGCTTTCCAGGTCATGTGACCAGCATGACTAAACCACTTCTGGTGCAACGGGACACTGTGGGGAAAGCCAGGGCACACGGAAACGCCGTTTACCTTCCCACCACAGTGGTACCTATTTATCTGCTTGCACTGGCGTGCTTTCAAACTGCTAGGTTGGCAGGAGCTGGGGCAGAGCAACGGAAGGTCACTCTGTTGTGAGGATTCGAACTGCCAATCTTCCGATCGGCAAGCCCAAGAGAATCAGTGGTTTAGACCACAGCGCCACCTACGTCTAGCTTACATTGTACAGTGGTACCTCGGGTTAAGTACTTAATTCTTTCCGGAGGTCCGTTCTTAACCTAAAACTGTTCTTAACCTGAAGCACCACTTTAGCTAATGGGGCCTCCTGCTGCCACCGCGCTGCCAGAGCCCGATTTCTGTTCTTATCCTGAAGCAAAGTTCTTGACCTGAAGCACTATTTCTAGGTTAGCGGAGTGTGTAACCTGAAGCGTATGCAACCCGAAGCATATGTAACCCGAGGTACCACTGTATATAGACTATATGGGTCAGTCACTGTCTCAGCCTCACCTACTACACAGAAATGTTGTGAGTATAAAGTGATTTGGGAGAACCACATGTATAGCTACGAAATTCTTGGAGGTATGGACAAAAATAATGCAGTGAAGGCTTAGGATTTCTTTTTAAATAGCCACGTTTCAGGTGACATACTCTTTGACAGGGGTGGCTGGGTGAATGGAGAGGAAAGGGTGTTAAAAGCAACGGCAAAGCCATTGCTTGCAACACAAGGCATGTAATCATCTAGCTCTTCTCAGCTAATAAAGCCAGTAATATCGTGTGCTTACCTCGCAATAAGCCCATTATCACCATTTTATTCATTAACAATAATGGAAGCCTGCCATTCACGACCAAAATCGAGTTTCTCCCGCATAGCAGGGAAGGGAATAAATTATGAAATGAAAATAAAAGCAGTAACAATGACCCCAGAGTACTTTTGTGCACTTTGCACAAAACCTCGATTTTTGTTAAGCGCAACGGGGAAATAGTATGTTAAGATAGCTAATATTTGAGAAAGGCTACACTTCAGTTTCACAGAATTTTAAAAGGATAAAAGCCAGGATGATTTATGCAGCCGGACAGGATAAATTACGCCTCCCCGCCTCCATAAAATGTCAGGTGCATTATTGTTTAGCATGAAAATGGCTTACCGTATTAGAGCTGGTGTAGTAAAGGGAGCATTTCGGGCTAGGAATTCTTCCAGAGTTTGCTCCAGGCACGTAAGCGGCAAACAGGATGAAACAAGCCACACTTGAAATAATACCGGCCTATATTTAAAGGTTATTAGTAGGATTAGTAAAGGTAAAGGGACCCCTGACCATTAAGTCCAGTCATGGCCGACTCTGGGGTTGCGGCGTTCATTTCGCTTTATTGGCCGAGGGAGCCAGCTTCTGGGTCATGTGGCCAGCATGACTAAGCCACTTCTGGCAAACCAGAGCAGCACACGGAAACGCCATTTACCTTCCCGCTGGAGTGGTACCTATTTATCTACTTGCACTTTGATGTACTTTCAAACTGCTAGGTTGGCAGGAGCTGGGACCGAACAATGGGAGCTCACCCTGTTGCGGGGATTCGAACCACGACCTTCTGATCGGCAAGTCCTAAGCTCTGTGGTTTAACCCACAGCACCACCCGGTTCCTGCATTAATAGGATTACTAGGTGAAAAATACGTACGAAGTGCTTTGATCACTTTAAAGTACTCTATAAATGTGTGTTATTCTAACATCACAATCACTGACTTCTCTGACCCTCCTTAGGAATATGAACATAGTGCCTTAAGATGCTGTTTATAACATGTACATAACCAAGAAAACTTAAGTGTAACCGTAGTGTATCAAGAATCCAATCACAGGCTGCTTATGTACTTAGTTGGCAAGACTATTACGAATGTGGCTTTGAACACATGGAATACCCACACACTTTGAAATGTTTAAATCAGAAGAGAAACCCCACTGCCTGACTATTGATGGTTCTAGCAAGAAAAGACCAAAGTACAGTGGTACCTCGGGTTACGTATGCTTCAGGTTACATATGCTTCAGGTTACGAACTCCGCTAACCCAGAAATATTACCTCAGGTTAAGAACTTTGCTTCAGGATGAGAACAGAAATTGTGCTGTGGCAGCGCGGCGGCAGCAGCAGGCCCCATTAGCTAAACAGGTGCTTCAGGTTAAGAACAGTTTCAGGTTAAGAACGGACCTCCGGAACGAATTAAGTACTTAACCCGAGGTACCACTGTATTAGCAATGGCCAATGTTCCTCTGAGCAGCAGTAGCTAAGGTGCAAGATAGTTGTCATTTGCAGATGGAATTTGAATCATAAACTCTATTTAAACATTTAAAAAATGCTTAAAATAACTGTTTCTTTAAAAAAGCGCCCCAAAGCCTTTCTTTTAGGAATTTTAGGTGCCAATATCACAATGGGGCAGAAAAGACTATTTATGTATGTGACAACAGCTGCGCAGGTGTTATTGGCCCAGAGATGTAAAGAAGACAAAGTCCCGACCGGAGAAGAATGGCTAATTAAATTGATTATGCCGAAATGGCAAAAATGACTTAAAGAATTTTAATTCTTCTTATTAAATTCTAATAAGGAGTGGGGGGGGTTTATAATTTACCTTGAAAACCATTGTAAACAGTTCAAATCGTTATTAGGATGGGAATAACACTTGCAGTTTAATGGTGAATTTCGGATAGAATGGAGTTGTAAAAGATTTGGATTAGTATAAAAGATGCAGGAGGAAATGACTAACAATAGGACCCATAAAGGCAAGGCGAGGAGATTCTATGGAAGCTTGTTTTCATGTTGTATGTGTGATTGTAAAATTCTAATTTGAAACACCAAATAAATAAATAAATACTCTTTAAAACACGGGTAGGCAAACTAAGGCCCGGGGCCCGGATCCAGCCCTATCACCTTCTAAATCCGGCCCATGGACAGTCTGGGAATCAGCGTGTTTTTACATGAGTAGAATGTGTCCTTTCATTTAAAATGCACCTCTGGGTTATTTGTGGGGTATAGGAAATTGTTCATTATTTTTCTTTTCAAAATATAGTCGTCGTCCCCCAAGCCTGAGGGACAGTGTACTGGCCCCCTGCTGAAAAAGTTTGCTGACCCCTGCTTTAAACTCTATGAGCTAAAAGTGTGCATTTTACTCCTACTATGCAAGCATGCCTAGAAAAAAATGTGTGTGTGTCAGGTGCTGATGGCTCAATTCCACCTTCAAGCAATCAGTGACTGACTGACAGGGAGCAAAGTGGAATGCAGTATTAATTGCATGTAAAAAGGTCAGGACCGACAGATTTCTGTATTATGTACCCAAGTGATTCTGTATAAAACACTAGAGGTCCCACAGTTCCTTTTCTAATTCCAGATCTTCATGCTGCCTTAGTTACAAATATGGACCCCCTTAAAAAAATAAAAAAAATAAAAAGCCAACCTTTTGAGAATAGGTTTCTGGGGTTTTAAAATGCCGCAAAGTATGCAGAGACACAGCTGCTTGCATCCCAGCCACATGTTCAGAAAAGATTAGTTCCTTCAAGTTAATCATTGTACAGTGGTACCTCTAGTTATGAACTTAATTCGTTCCGGAGGTCCGTTCTTAACCTGAAACTGTTCTTAACTAGAGGCGTGCTTTCGCTAATGGGGCCTCTTGCTGCCGCTGCACCACCAGCACACAATTTCCTTTCTCACCCTGGGGCAAAGTTCTCAACTCCAGGTAACTCTTCCAGGTTAGCGGAGTTTGTAACCTGAAGCGTTTGTAACTCGAGGTACCACTGTATTCATTTTATAAATTACATTCCAAGGAGTTGATCAATTTCCCTTTCTGCATTATATCCGAACCAGAATTTCAAATGCAGTTGTGGTTTTTTTTAAAGTTACCATCTAAACCCAAACCAGAATTAAACCCAAGTTTTCTATGTTTCAACTATCTAAAGCCAACTTAATTAGCTATGAATTTAAATGAAATTAAACAGTTCATTTTTTCCTTATTTAATAAATAATATCAAAAAGTGAACTAGTTCATATTTACAGTATTTGAATAAAAAAACAGTCTTGTCTAACTTCTGCAATTTTTTACAAGCTGTATGAAAAGAGATTCCATATCCAGTTTGAGTGGAGTCCAGAGTGCAGTTCCTCACAGAGTTGACTTCTTGCATGGGTATGTTCCGCTCTTCTGGTTACACAGATGACTTCACTGTCAACCAATCCCTTGTCTGCAGAAGCGCACCCAAATTTTAACAAGTTTGCAATCATCTCAGTGTCATACATTTTTTTTTTTTGATTAATTAGTCACAGGAAGAGTAACAGAACATTAAATTTAATCTTGACACAGTTGAGTGAAACGTTTTAAAATCAAATATCGAACGAGCTAATTACACACTCTGTACATGTGACAACACACTTGATGTGGCATACATTTCACTTTTATTTATTCCTGGAAACTGCTGATTATTTGCAGGCTTTAAGTTTAACTGATGAATTATAAAATCTGAGCAGATTTGTTTTCCTACAAAAGGTATAGCAAAGACTTGATCAGCCTTCTATCTTATTGCTACCAAGTTTTACAGGTGCACTGTTTGCAAAATAAAACCCTTTTGAGGACTGAATGGACACATACATACACACATACAGATAAACATCACCACAAGAGGCCTGCAACCAATGTTCCGTCTCGTGAATTCCCCATTCCCTCAATCATATGCAATTTTACTCAGAAGTCTTATCAACAGGGGCTTTACTACCGATGTGTGCTTGAAGCCCAAACTGTTTACTTTAAGATTGCATTCCCCGTCTAGGGAAAACTGTGCCGTTCCTGTCTACTGATATGTCTGGTCCTCAGCCGTACAAAAACTCTTAACAGCAGCCAACATCAAGAGATTGCTGCCAGAACAAATGGCTTCTTAGCAGAGAGCCACAAACAAGCACCAGAGAAGTTCTGACATTCCACGCATAACGTTGAAAGAACATGAAGGGCATTGTGGGGAATGCACCAATGCCTTCAGCCAGAGGATGGAGGAGTTTGACACATGGAGTGTTTGGCTGCAGTGCATGTCAGTAGGAAGCTGGGAGAGGGTTATCTAAGGGGCTTTAACTGAGGAAGGGTGCACAAAATGCCAATTTCATTCACAGGGAGAAGAAACTCCCAACTCACTTTTAAATGCACACGTGTATAAACAGATTTCCAAGTAGACATGAGCTGTGAACAAATCTCTCTCCTTCCAGGATGCTGAATGTCCTGTTTGTGGTGATGCTCTAATTCCAAAAGCACAATACAACGTAAGAAGAGTATCATATATAAAGCTCCACAAAACAGAACAGAATATTGGGGGGGGGGGGCAACCACATATTCACGATGTTGGAGCAGCTGCTCAGTACTGCAGTTTCCACGGAGAGAGAAATACTTCATTCCCAAAAGCGTTTAGGGAAACCCAAATTTTGCTTCTAACGCTAAGCTGCCACCCAATCCCACATTTACAGTGTTTGAAAACAAGTTAAAACACCTGGCACAGGAAAAGTACAGACGCTCTACACTCACATAAACTGGTTTTCTAAAGAAAAAATAAATGCCATGATTCATAAGCTAAGTGTTTTGTTTCAGAATGGAAGCCGCTATGAAGCTATTTGGTCTGAAACGGGTTGCGCCAGTGTCAGAGTTGCAATCAAACACATTCTACTTAAGAGATGCATTGGGAGATTTGCAGACGACTTGTACAACCCCTCGAGACTGACCTGTAGAAAATATGTTCTGGAAGGTTTAACGGTGACCTAACATGTAACAGCAGCGCTCAGCACTGAGCTGCTTTTTCCATACAAAACAGAGCATACTGCTTGCTCTCTCACATTGTTCGGAAAGCAATTTAAAGCAATTTAAAAAGTGATCTGTATCAACTCAAAAATGTTACTTATCCTCCCCAAAGATGCAAGAATAGGGACCAGGTTAGAAAACCAAGTTATATTTCTGCGATGTTCCACTACAAGAGGGAAGGACTGCATGTCTGAATGCTGCCACAGAGGGTGGAGAACTCCTTGAATGCAGAAATTTAGTATGAGCATGGGAAAAGGCTGAACCCTTTCCCCTCCATAAGCTGGTTTTATAGGGACTTAAGGTATTTAAAAGCCAAAACAGTCCCTTCCACCTACAGTAGTGCAGTCTCAGAAAAATTATATTCTGATTGTATAACATGGCCCTTAACAGGGTTCAAAGACTATAGCATAACACTCTTATGCCAGCTATGATCATTTTGACTGGTTATTCTGAGGTAGCCCTGTTTAGGCCAGTAACCTTATTCCGAAAGCATTTTGTAGACTGCAGTTTCATTCCACCCCCCCCCCCAAGTACTGCACATTAGCAGGCAAATTTACTCACTACGTTATGGAAGTTGAACAGCCAAACCCATTTATGAAAAAATAAGGATCCATCCATCAGCTAAAGAGATTCAGAAAATAAAACGTACTCAGAGCAATGAAAGATTATTTCTAATTTTAGTCTGGAAGACTATTTCCAATATACCAATTTTCCTACCTGAAGATAACAGGACAGCTGGTCCAGAAAAAGAAAAGGTTACAAAAGCCAAGTGTCTAAGGTTACAAGGTACTGCTTAAAAGTAAATTTATCTCTCCCCCCCAAAACACTCTCTCACTATCCTGTAGTGTAGAGAGAAAGGCAAAAAGTAGATATAATTCCTTCAGTTCAATTCCTTAAGAGATACAAATATTGGATATATGCCATTTGGGCAACGCAGGGCAAAGAGTTTAAAAAGGATGAGATGCAGCTATATGCAAAAATGACGACACCTGGGGTACTGTGAAAGCTGATAAGCTTGTAACAGTTATCAACTGTGTATGCAATTATTAGTTTTGATTTTTCTGAAAACCTCAAACACTAACATGTGTTGATCCCGAACACATTCAGCGAAAAGCCTGAAGTCCGTGAGCGAACAGCACTGCGTAAGTCAATACTTCTTCAGCACACACCATGAAGCAATTTGCACTACGTTACAACCGGGAGAAAATTAAGAACAGACAACGTATACAGGCTTGCAAGTAAATGCCAGTAAACAGCCAGAGATAAGGCCACAGTGAATCCTGCCCTTGGTCACTAAAAAGAGAGAGAGAGAGATATGAGGAGAGGCAGTAACTGGCTAAGTATTAAGAACCAACGGCTTGCGACAATGTTGTTGGGGGCAAGTTACACAGTATGAAAAGACAACACAGCGCACTTCAAGACAGTGGCACCGATTTAACTGGATGGGTTTAGAAGTTACAGCCTTGATGTGGAAAAAAATCTACTCAAAATATAAGTAACAGTGCTGATTAAACTTGAGGACTATGTGGAAGTCACTAACATTACTTACTTGTGTAGCCAAACACTTCCCTTATGTTTATGGAAGAATGCAGTATGAGGGAGGATGAGAAATGCACGCCAGGACTACAGCCTAGGAAGTGTAACGGTACTTCTGTGCGTGCAACAAATCAAGAGAGAAATCGCTTCAACACAACCCATCAAAGTGTGGGTGGGGTAGAGAGATAAGACACGACAACTTCCAAATTTAAGTACCACCAATATCCAACTAGTGCAACTCAGGATCAACCACTTCTCCGCTCCCACTTGTGGGGCTTGGAAATCCAAGCCGTGGGCAGAAAGGCTTGTGACTGGGTCTACTATGTATTGGGCCTTCTTCGCCACCACAGTCCAACAAACCTTCATCTAATATACCTCAATCACAAGGATTCCCAGGCATATGATGGCCATATAAGCCTGGGGCTTCTCGTGCCTTCCTTCCTAAGCAAATTTTGGTCTTCTCAAAAGATGCTCCTACAGGTTAGGACAGGCTCTGATGTGGCATGTTTGATGCAGACGGCAAGGGATACCCGCTGTCTCCCTATGAGGGTGCAGAAATACTGCGCATGCACACTTTCCAGAGTGGTAGCCACGTTAGCCTATCTCAAAGACAAGGATCCGTGTGGGACTCCATCTCCTGTTGCTTTCAACACATGAACAGGCATTTAAGATCCTGGCCCCGGTCCCAAAAGTCCCTATGGAGCGTTCCACAAGAAGCTTTGGAAAAGGACTTTGGAGAGAAGCAGTAGTGTCAATTGGCCCTCCATTAATGTGCAATCGGGGAAAGATATGAACCTTGCAGTAGATTATTGGCAACAGAGAAAAGGAAGGAAGAAGTGTAGTCCATATCAGTGCTTTTGCAATTAGCCATTTCTAAGTACTATCATTTAACTGTACAATGACGTCACACTCAAAGAAAGTAATATCATACAAAAGAAGAAGCTCATTAGGTTGGCCTGACGTCTGAGGATATAGCCATGCTGGTTTGTGATGGCTCCCAACTCACAGGGACCAATCCTGTTTGTGGCTTATGCTTCAAGGGAGGGGGGGGGATGTTGCCATATGCCAACGAGACAGAAAAAGAGGCTGCCAAATGAAGTTATTGGGAACAGTTCACTTAAAAAAAAAAGAATCACGCACACATTTAACTTACACTTAATAGCAAATTATGTACAAGATTAGCAAAAAATAAAAAAGCCAACCTGAATGCATGTATTGACCGTGAAAGGAAGAACCCTCCGAAACACCAACAGATGCCAGTAGCATGAGCAGTTAAGAAAAACTGCACGAGGCCACATTTGTAATGTAAAAAACCTCATGAATCAACACTATAAATACATAACAAAGGAACACATAGAAAGAGCTGTCCACAATGGCGGAAAGAGGAGCTCTAAAGTTAACATACATTGCATGTATTGCAGGCAAGGCAGAGGCATTTTTTAAAGCTTTTGCACAAACTTCATATCATCTTAAAAAAAATATGCTGGCCTTTACAAGGTTCTACTTGGTGAAAATAAAAAAAAAATCAGTTCATAAAAAGTCACAAGACTTCAGTTTAAAAAAATGCAAGTTCCAGCCACAGACCAAAAATATATATATTTTTTAAAAACTGGAAGAGTATGGTGATTATACAAGAATGGTCAGGCTTGGAACCTGAGTATACTTCAGAGCAAACGCTCAGAGGAAAAAAAATAATATATAAACTATTTGGTAACAAAAGCATACTATATGTTGTGATACAAAAAGGTATGGTGAAAATGTACCTTTTATACTAAAGCGTTTCCTTGGTCCATAAAAACTATGTTATGTCCATGTTTTCGAGTTCAACTTGTATCCCAGCCACTTTTATTTTATTTTATTTTTAGTTTCGAGCCCATTTTTAAAAGAGACAACTAAAAATAGATTTTGAGTATGAATAGAAATGGGCCTTTCCTCCCCGCGATTTTTTAGTTGTGGCTTCTACTGAGATCAGCACTTGTAGGTGAAAGAAGTTCAAAGAGCAGTGAAGAGGTTTTTCCACCCCACCGGGAAACCACAAAAGTTGTTCAGTTTCATTGTTCGAAGCACTTAAGTTTGTTTTTTTTAGAAGTTCCACATAAAAGAGCAGTGGTTAGGAAACTACTGTTGCCGTGGATGATGTGACGTTGGTTGGATTTGTGCTGACGTTTGTGTAGCTTCCCTCGCTGTTTGTGTTTGTTTCGTTGGATGCCAGGAGACTGGAGTTGGCTCTGAGGATTGCTCCAGCGGCACTACAGTGGGGTCGGGGTCCTGGCTCTGGCGTGTAGGTAAATGTAAGGCTGGTAGAGTAGATTATGCCATCATTGCGCACCAATGTGACTGGGACTTGGACTGGCTGGCGGACCCACCTCCAGCCTTCCCGGAATGCGGAAATGTCAGGAACGACACACAGCATGCTCTCTGCACACCTGGGGAAGAGGGAAGAGACGTTAGCTGTCGGAATATGCAGAACTGGCAAATTCAGCTATGGAAATTAGGGATCGAGGAGAGGCAGCCTTTAAGGAGGATTGGAAACCTTTTGTAGAATACAGTGGTACCTCAGGTTACATACGCTTCAGGTTACAGACTCTGCTAACCCTGAAATAGTACCTCGGGTTAAGAACTTTGCTTCAGGATGAGAACAGAAATCGTGCTCCAGTGGCACAGCGGCAGCAGCAGGCCCCATTAGCTAAAGTGGTGCTTCAGGTAAAGAACAGTTTCAGGTTAAGAACGGACCTTCGGAACAAATTAAGTACTTAACCCAAGGTACCACTGTATTTAAAGAGTGATTGTATACTTGTGGAAATTGCAAGTGGGATTTGAATGAAAAACAGCAGGAACTACGCACCTGAAAATAAGCAGAAAGGATAGTGCATAGAAAAATCAAAATATGCAGCAGCATCAGAAATTATGGGGAAACCATTGAGGGCAAGTCAAATGGTAACTGAATATTAATAGGGAAGTGCGTATTTTGTATTAAATTTGTAATAATTATTGTTATTTTATTATTTATACCCTGCACATTTGGCTGGGTTTCCTCAGCCACTTTTAAAATTTATAAATAAATATTAAGAGAGAGAGAGTGAGAGAGAGCGCATTAGCTGACCAACACTTTTATTGCCAAGAAAGAATGTGCAAAGTTGTGGATACTCCATAAGAAGTAAAAAAAAAAAAAAAAAATTCTGAACCCAGGTAATCTAAATTCTCCAACAGGAAAAATTTGATTCTGCAATCACCATACATGCATACATTATACATAGCTAACAGATCTTTTTTTATTTTATTCTCTGTAAGAGAAATTGCAGGAAAAAGTTTCCCCCTTAATTTGTTCTGGCTTTGCTTGTAACTGTGGAGCAAGGAACCGGAGTCAAACACCCCCCCCCCCAAAAAAAAAAACCCCTTAAAATAAAAATTCCAGCAGTTGTTTCCAACACAGTTGCCAGTTGCTTCTCCAAACAAAAGTTATTCACCACTAACAAAGCCCTATGAGTCCAGAAAGTATCAGTTTGTTTAATTAATTAATTAATTCGGTTTGGGGAAGGTGTATTTGCTGGGAAAACTTTGGTGGGTTGGCATGGCTGTACAGATTACCAGTATGCATGGAAAAGGATGATCACTGAGGACCAATGGATTGTACCGTAAATTATCGGGAACACCACCATTCTTGCTATGAATATATGAAGCTAACTTGTCTTTTTTAAGGGCCTTGAAAGGACTTTGTCAGAAAAGGCGGTATAAAAGTATTTCAAACAGATAAACGATGCTTTGGGCAAAACTTTAAGTGGCATGATGAAAGATAAAAGCATTTTTGGTTCCCTGTTTGCTCGTGTAATGGGAAATGGAAAAGAATGTTGGAAAGATGGCCTCCTAAATTGTAATTTACTTCAAAAGCAGGCACCTTTATTGAAGTTTTGGTAATATGCAAGTTAATTTAAAATTGATATATTATTCAAGGCTAAGTGGTTAATTAACTCTCACACTTACCTAAACAGATGACAGACTTATCTTTAGAGTCCACACACAAAAAAAACACCACATTCTGAACTTGATGTGTGAAAAGAAATATTGTTAAGTGTGATACCGCACCTGTACATTGTTTCCGCTTCCACATCTCCAAACCAGACGCGTAAATTTGGAGTGAAGTTCTGTCCAGTAAGTTCCAACATTGCTACATCCCCTCCTCCATTCAACTAGGGGTTGGGGTGGGGAAATGAGATATAAACTTATCAGATACTTGTGAGAAGTGCACAAATCACTCGAGAAATGCACAAAATGCAGCTATGTGCATTTTGAGGCAACGTTTTTGAGACCAAGTTAGCTGAAGTACCAATTAGACTTGTTAGATTAATGCAATAAAGAAGCAAGAAGCAAAATGGTTACGTGTGATAGCCAGTGGTGGCAGCCAAACTGTGCTAACCACCTTTCTATTCTGCTAGCCCTGCTTTTAGTGTAGCACCACAGCCCAAGCCAAGGGGAGTCTTGCACTTGCAAAAGACACTGTGCAGCCCCTAGCACAACTACTGTTGTTACAATTTGCAAGCTACTCCCGTTTTACCACTCGCAGAAGGTCAACTCTTGAACTTAGCAAGCTAATGTCAGGTGTGAACTAAATCCGAAGATGAGTGCAGGGACATCAACTCACCTGGAGACTTTCTACAACAGGCACAGGTGTTACTGGAGCGTGGACAGGTCCCATTCCCTCATAAAAGGTGTACTCTGCTTTATCTGTGCTAATGATTGTCCATGAAGCTCCATCATTAATCATCTCTTTATTTGGTTCTTTTGGACATGGAGTGGCCTTCAAAAAAAACAGAGAAGTAATCAGGTGGCCAAGAATGCTTCATGTTAAAACAAAACAAAACAAAAAAAAGCGGAGAATGAATCAACACACCAAGCCACCTTTGTCTGGGGAGAGGGGCTTCCCTGTTGCAAAAGCATCATTCACAAACCAGTTGTGTTCACTTGCATAATTTGTAAGCTAGGATCCTCAGGGAAGCCTGTAGTTCCCAATTGTTTAAATTAGGCTGCTTAGCACTGCACTATACTGAAGCCTAAGTTCAGTATAATGAATTTATTTATACCCCACCCATCTGGCTGGGTTTCCCCAGCCACTCTGGACAGCTCCCAACAGAATATTAAAAAAACAATAAAACATCAAACATAAAAAATTTCCCTAAACAGAGTTGCTTTCAGATGTCTTCTAAAAGTCCTGAAGATAGTTGTTTATTTCCTTGATGGGAGGGCATTCCACAGGGCGGGTGCCACTACCGAGAAGGCCCTCTGCCTGTAACCTCACTTCTCGCAGGGAGGGAACTGCCAGAAGGCCCTCGGAGCTGGAACTTATTAGGCCAGATACACAGATGCTGCAGATAGCAAGTCTCTGGCCATCTAGATATTATTGGACTCCATCCACTGTAACCAGTATGGCCCAGTGGTCAGGGGTGGTGGCTGTTGTCGTCCAGCAACATTTGGAGGGCCACAGTTACCCCACCACAGAAATCCACCTTCTCTTTGGTCCTTGCTTCTTACTGCAAAGTTTTCCCCAGCCCTTTGCCTCTGCCTGCCCCCTTCAAGTGCCCAGCGCGAAGCCTCTTCAGGACAGTATTTTTTGCTCTATAAGACGCACTTTTCCCCTCTAAAAAAGTAAGGGGGAATGTGTGTGCATCTTATGGAGCGAATGCAGGCTGCGCAGCTGTCCCAGAAGCCAGAACAGCAAGAGGGATCGCTGTGCAGCGCTCCCTCTTGCTGTTCTAGCTTCTGACTTTGCTGTTCTAGCCTTCATCCCACTGCCCTGAAGGGGCTTCGCGTGGCTATCCCAGAAGCCAGAACTGCAAGAGGGATTGCTTGCTGTTCTGGCTTCTGGGATTCAGAACATTTCCCTCCTCCAAAAACTAGGTGCGTCTTATGGTCTGGTGTGTCTTATAGAGCGAAAAATAGGGTAGTTGCATCCATTTCAAGGCAGCTCTTCACCACACTCTGAGCTCCTAACATCTGCCACGCTATGCATCAATCTGCAACTCCACAGCTAGTTCTAAAATACTTTGCAGGATGAGGCAAACTTCTGAAACCTCAGCTAAACCTCAAAGGAAAGGTCTGATCTGCAACAAAGCTGTGCAGTGCTACGTACAATCTTTCCCGCTAGCAGCGAATCTGATCCAGGAATTGCTGAGCCCTGCCACCCCGCTCCTTTCAACAGCTCCAGACCAGGAGCTGGAACTTTGTGTACTCTGTTCCCTTGGATTGGCACTGGTGCAGTGTGAGATTATGTCGACGTGTAATATTACCCGTTTGTCAACTAACTCACTTGAAATTGGATGATTCGCTCCTGGGAAAGGCACAAGTACATTCGTTCGGTATCTTTAAGGTAGAACGCACACTTATGGAGCTGTGACACTGGATCGTCTGCATCTAGCAATGCCGTCTGTTTGTCCACTTTTCGAATTATCTGTAGATAAAAAAGTGCACATAAGACACACTTGGACTCAAAATGCAACTTGTTTCTGGGCACTGAAAAGCAGCAGCAGTGAACTTGTATGTGAATATATTTGGTATCAAAAGAGTGCTTGAGGGATTCTAACTGTGGGAGGGATTCATCAAGTATCAGGAGCCAGTTAAACACTTCATCTGTGTTCATATGAAGCTTCTATAGTTCATCAAACCTAGCAAACTACAGGAGGCACTTTAATTGAAGCACTAAGCATATTGTAGTAGATTGACAATATGGATTTGGACTTTGAAACAGTGCCTTATACTGTTCTACATTGGTATACCTTGCACAGAACCGAATGTATATCAAAACATAGAATAGTTTACAACCATTAACAGCTATGTATAACCAGCCTGGTAGATTTAAAGACTGATTATCCGTTAAAAACTGTATTCTCAGTTGTCTATTCTTTAAGAAGTATATATATATATATATATATATATATATATATATATATATATATAAGTTATCAAAGGAGTAGAGATCCAGTGTGGTGTAGTGGTTAGTGTGTTGGCTCAGGATCCAAGACCAGGATCCATATCCCTACACAACCATGAAGCTCCCTGGGTGACCAGCCACTGTCTTAGCCTAAACTACCTCTTGGGGCTTTGTTGAGAGGGTAAAATGGAGAGAGGGAGAACCGTGTACCTTTCTTTGGAAGTAAGGTGGGATATAAATATAATACTAGATCTAAAATTTAAAAACAAATATACCAGTCTTGGGAGTGCCATGCCAGTGACGGAACAAACAAGTTTAACCGTCTGCCCATAGTGAATATAGCCATCTCGAACTGTGAATTCTTCACCTTCCGATTCATCATCATCCACTGCAGAGGAAAAGAAAAGGTTTTAGTATGCAAGGAGATCAATAGATTCCAAAAGCAATCACACAGCACAGACAAGTATGGGTTTTCAATCGCAAGCTTTACTTACAGAGGTGAATGTAAAATGCTCCCCACTGTTGCGAGCTGGCATGGAAGTTTCCTCCCTCCACGTGCAAGTATCTCGTGCTAACTGTTTGCGACCGAAGTCTATTGAATAGTGCCACTTTTGTCCCCGATGCAATGCACACTGCAAAAACAAACCAACAAGCCAGATATTTAAATATGTCAGTCTTTAGACTGTTAAGGATAAAGATTTGCATGAAAAGACCATGCATGCAAAATTAATCTAGGCAGCAACTCTAATAATCTATTGCTACATATTCCTTCCAAAAGTACTTTAATGATTTCAGTTGCAAAGCTAAAATCCAGAGAATGTGTATATATAAGAAAGCACAATCCACTCACCGCAACCTACTTCAGAAATCTGAAATGTATGCTTTATTTTAAAAATATATAAAATTAAAATTCCTTAAATGTGGCCATAGTAACAGATTCACAAGCCAATTGCAACCGACTGTTTTTCTCCAAAGCAGCAAAAGCAAAGCATTTCCTTCTAATTCCAGTGTTTGAAATTAATATGCCAGGTATCCTTTTCAACCATCCTTTGTAGGCCTTATTCCAAATCTTGGCACTGTTTCCCTTCCTCCTCCAAATACTAAAATTGTAAAATCAAGTGGCTTCTTTGTGTGCAGCTTTGCCTAGCCATTTTCTCAGAGTGTCTGGAACCAACCAAAATAGAGGTTAACATGGCCAATATTCTGCACCACACCACCATTCTAACACATCTGAGCACTAGTTTAGAATTTACTAGAATTTAGTGGGAAGCAGAAGGGAAGTGACTGACACTTCTGCACTTCCCACTTGGGCTGCAATTTATGATGTAGGATAACAGATCTGATCATTTGCAAACGTTACGAGCTCCAGGTTTGCATTTTATAGGAGTAGCAGGGAAGGCAGCAATATTAGCTATGAGACAGCAACACCCTATCCATCTCCCTGGCTGAAATGAAGTGTCACACTTGGTACTTACACCTCTTAAGAGGGTTTCCTACAGGGACTAGTTCACCCGGTAATTATGTAACACTACAGGTAAAATTACATGCTGCCTTACAGGACATCTTCAGGAGAAGAAAAGGCTAAGGAGTAGATGCTACACAAATCCTGAATGGTGTCCCTAAGATAGTTGGGTGGCATTTTGTATGCCTTCTTCTGGCAACTCCTGCAGGCAAGCTGGTGCCAAAGAGGGGGGTATTGTCATCTGGGCAGCCCAGAATCTCCATACACACTGCCCAGGCTTGTGCCCCAGAGGTCACTTTGGTGCTGCTATTGAAGCAAAAGCAATTACAATTAACTGGCTTCTGCAGCTACAGTAGTAGCTGTGATTCTCCAACAGTTTGGCTTCATTCCCAGATGTGCACTCCATTGTCTGTCGAGAAAGATGGATGCCAACAGATGGACCCAGGCATCCACCAGTAGAATGGACACCACTGGTCCATCGGATTTCCCCTACCCCGCCCCCCCCCCGCCAGTCTGCCTGAGGCAAGGTGATCTGCTCAAAGGCTGGGCGTGTGGAAGGCTACCGGGGGTATGGGAATGACAGAAAAAGAAAACCTGTTACGCAAGCAGTCATTCACTCACACAGTACTGGCTATCACCCTTTGAAAGTCCTGAGTCTCTTAATTTGTTTTTGTTTTGTTTTTAAAGTTCATTCCATTTTAAAATTTCAAAGACTGTAAACCTTTTTTTTGGGAAAAAGATAAAGTACTTGGAGTATTTGGGGGGTGGGGTGGAGGTGGAAACAATCTTACCAACTTATCAATGTAATTTTGTATACATAGGGTGTATATTATGTGGGCCAACATTCTCACATTTGACCCTCCCTATAGTCTGAATTAGGGACGCGGGTGGCGCTGTGGGTAAAACCTCAGCGCCTAGGACTTGCCGATCGCATGGTCGGCGGTTCGAATCCCCGCGGCGGGGTGCACTCCCGTCGTTCGGTCCCAGTTCCTGCCAACCTAGCAGTTCAAAAGCACCTCCGGGTGCAAGTAGATAAATAGGGACCGCTTAACAGCGGGAAGGTAAACGGCGTTCCATGTGCTGCGCTGGCTCGCCAGATGCAGCTTGTCACGCTGACCACATGACCCGGAAGTGTCTGCGGACAGCGCTGGCTCCTGGCCTATAGAGTGAGATGAGCGCACAACCCTAGAGTCTGGCAAGACTGGCCCGTACGGGCAGGGGTACCTTTACCTTTACCTTTTTATAGTCTGAATTGGGTTCTGCACAGCAAACAATGCACTGCATGTTCCAGAATACTGTAGTGGCAAGTTGAAGAAATCACCTTTTCAAAAGTTAAAGGGTGTCATTGATGTGTATAGCTCAGTTGGGACACGAGTGTCACTGTGGTCTAAACCACTTTTTTTTACCTTATTTATAGCTCAGTTGGTTAGAGCATGGTACTGATAATGCCAAGGTTTCAAGTTTGATTCTCATATGGGACAGCTCCATATCCCTGCATTGCAGGGGGTCCTCAGGGTCTTTTCCAACTCTACAATTCTATTATTCTATGATTATTTGTTATAAAGGTTCATGCCCTTCTAAATTGCTAGATCAAGTTATCATATGGCAGCGCTGCTGTTCCTACATACACACCCAATGCATGATTAAGGGCATTTTCTTGTTTGAAAATTATGACATACAAATAAAGGTGGCATTGTGCTGTTCAAAGCAGCTTGCAAAATCAATACTTACAATCTGCATTCTTCAGTGACTGTTTCTTTTTAGAGGGTTTGGAAATTACTTTGATTCGTTTACTGAGGAACACACCAATATCATCGCTATTGCCATAGAACATTTTTACCGATAACATGAAGTGCTTTCGCTTGTCGGAGTCAGATATGTACAAGGTTTTAGCTGTGCAATAGTTCTGTGGATAAGAACAGGAATCAATTCATTAGAAGTTTTAACTAGCAACAGAAGGACAAATTATGACTTCAAAGCATTATGTGCTAAGGCAATTTGTTAGCTGATCTGTTCAGAGTTCTGACTGGGCTTTGTGCTCTTCTGAGTGGCTTGTAGAAAACTGGGAGGGCTGACTCCAAATGTCACGAGGTTTGTGGAGTGGAGGAAATGGTCAATCATGTTCTATGGGATTGTCTGAAGCATATGGGACATATAGGTGGCAGTAACAGGGCAGTAACAGTAAGAGAACTGGGGTGTGGTACCCATAATTAAAGGAAAGCATGGACGAGACTCATACTGGACTGAGGCATCTCCCTATAATGCAATCAATTAACAAACCCTAAGAAACAGGCAACTAGCTACCTATAGGCACAGAACTCTGTTCAACCTTTTCTTCTCTCTGGTAAGTCAGGGAGTGAAATGCTCCTTCATAGAGAAAAGCTAGGACTACGATACTACAAGAGACTTCAATTAATCCCCCTTGACATCTAGGGATGTAAGCAATTTCCCCAACATCCCAGGTTGCTGTAAATATACCAACGTTATTATGAACTATCTTCGTAAGGTCTACACATGCTTGCTTCCAAAAGCATATGAGGCTTTTCAAACACTTCAGGGAGCTGTATACTTCCTTAGCAAGCATCACAGATGTGTGGCTACTGAATTATGAGACGTCCAGTTTTTATGGACCCAAGTACAGCATGCTCGGCTGCATTTTTGTTTGCACTAATAGCATTAGAAACGCTCATATGTGGAATCTTAATTTTAAACAGATCAGGTCTGTAAATGTTCAAATTGTGAAATCCGCCCCCGATCCAAACAGGCTAGTGCCCCCTACTCCAGGCAATCCTTACAACAAGTTTACACATAGGATGAATTCTTGTACACAGTCAGTATCTACTCATTTTCCTGAGAACGAAAAGAGTGACCCAATCAATGACTTACTCCCAAGAAGGAGCGCCACATTCTATGTTTTATCTTCTTAAGCTGGTTTATTGCCATAAAACACATACTGAAAAATGACTCAGAAGGCCTTCAATACATCCGTGAGCTAGCATATAAAATACAGATTTGTACTCATCCTACCTTTCCTTCCAGATTTAACTGCTGCATTTCTTGGTCACTATTACCTATCCCAATAAAGGCGCATGGTTGAGACTCTTGTTCAGAGCAGCCATCCCGTTCCATCTGTTCTTTTTTTTTCTTCCACCCACTACCCATAAGATAGACACAGGGAGGGGGGCAAAAGAACCTGAAGATGAAAAACAGAGTGTTGGGTTCAAGCTCAATGCATTTGGTTAAAGCTGTGTGTATTCTGTACAAAATAAATACAATTCTGAACAAAATCTGAAGCAAGAGAAACTGGGTTCTGTGGTGCACTTGTAAAAGTGCAAGAGTATTGGAAAACGATCCATAATGAACTGAAAAAAAATGATTAAAAGTACCTTCCAAAAAACAACAACAACAGAGTCCTTTCTGCTGGGGATAATTCAGACTGAAACTCCCAGGTGTCAAAAAAGGTTATTTATGTATGTCACTACCGTGGCCCGTGTTTTGTTAGCCCAAAAATGGAAAACGAGCGAGGTCCCAACCAAAGAATGGCAACTTAAGCTGACAGAATATGCACAACTCACAGACTTAACATATAGAATAAGAGAACAAGAAGAACATACTTCTAGAGAAGATCGGAAAACGTTTATTGAATAATTGTGGACAGCTGAAAACGCTGGCAGCATTAAGATAAATTCAACAGTACAAATAAGTTTTGATGGGTGCAATAATGGAATACTGAATGGTATAGTTTTTTGTAAAATATGCAGGGATTTATGACATGTAAAATGAACCATGGAAAGAGAAAAAGGGAAGTCACTGATCTTAAGGATGCAAAATGAGTATTTTAAATTGTAAAACAGAAAATTTAATAAAAATTAGAGAGAGAGAGAGAGAGAGAGAGAGAGAGAGAAACTGGGTTCTGTGACCTACATAAATGATATGGCTTGCAGAGATTTACTAACTGTGCATAGTTTTATTTTGCTCCTGCTTAGCCATAAGGAGCTAACTATGCAGGACACTAAAACTCATTTCCTACTTTGCAAGGATTTACCAGGCATTTCTCACATTTTCCAATATACTGTGCCAGCTGATCGTTATAAGAATAACTATTCAAGAATCAATGTTCTGAGTCTGATCCCCCCCCCCCCCCGCCACTTTCTCCCTGTCCGTTTTCCCTTGTGTGTCTTTTTATTATTATTGTAAGCCTGAGGGAAGGGTTTTGGGGTTTTTTATTGACTGTATATAGTCTTATGTTAATTGACTGGAAATAAGCCACTCTGGGGACACTTTTGGCTGAAGAGCTCTAAATGCTTTAAATAATGGTGATAATACTTTTTTCAAAGAGCAATCACTACAGTGGAATTACAGAGCAGCACAGCCTTGGCTCCATAACAATATAAAAGGTATCTACACTACTGCTTATTGCATGCTTCTAAGCCTGACTGATTTCTATTAGAGACATCAAACATGTACTTAAATTTCCCATTGAAGAAAGAGAAATGTAAGACAGGAGTGGGGAGTCTTTGCCATCCCCAAAACTGCATTTTCTTGGAGAAAATCGGTCAGGGGCAGGAGGTCCATAGGGGACGGGGCCAATTTCAAAAGTGGACCACTCCTCCCTAACGTTCCCACTC
The DNA here is from genome assembly GCF_951804945.1 of Podarcis cretensis. NCBI lineage: Eukaryota > Metazoa > Chordata > Lepidosauria > Squamata > Lacertidae > Podarcis > Podarcis cretensis. The sequence continues at coordinate 68,289,664 of NC_137178.1, forward strand.
CCACCAAAACCATATTACCTTGGAAGGTGGCAGACTCTCTTTCACTGGAGGGTTTTAAGCAGAGTCTGGATGACCACCTATCAGGATGTTGTGGTAGTGCTTTTCTAGCACTGGCAGGAAAAATAGGAGCTTTGATGTCCTTTCCAATTCTTATGATTCTATGATTCATTCATTCCATTCCAGTCTCTCTCTTCCCCTTTTCACTTTATCACCTTCTCTCTCTTTCTCTCATCTCCTTGTCTCCCTGTGCAGCAAATTTATGCTTTAAAAAAAAACCCAGCTTCCATTGGGGATAATGCAAGCTGTTTAATTGATGCCAGGATGGAGGGTGGAGAGATTGGGATCACAGCATAGAGCTGTAATACCTCCAATAATGATTTTAAAAAATCAACCCCAAAATCACAAAAAACACCTGCTTTTATTCTGTTTTGTTAGGCTGTTTTTGAGCCTAACTGCTGACTTTTATAGCTATAGGAACAAGGGGAAAACTGGAAAAAAATTTCCAGAGAAGTTAAGATTCTATCTAAAATATCAACTGATACTAAAAGTATCCCCAGAATAATCTCCACTCCAATTTTTCACTCCAGTATACTGAAAACATTTTTATTAAAAAAACTAATATAGGTTTCATTAGCATTCCTCATTTGGCCAGTTGAAGAACGTCTAAACACCAGGCCAGCCTTTATGTGTACACTAGGTGGAGCTCCACCCAAAGCAAATTTCAGGATTTCAAAGAACCAAGGGCCCAAACTTACACTGTACAACAATTTTAAACACCTGGAACCAAGCTTACACTGTATAATAGAGCTTTTGAAATGGCACTACCGAAATCTGGAGAAAAGATACTGTGGATGCCTGAAGTTCTTCTAGATCAGCCCAAGATTCTTTTGTGTGTGACATTTCCCATAATGTTTCAAAATGGCACAATAGGGAGCACACAGCACAACACTAACCTCTTTTCATTTCCATACGATTTCTGTGCAACCTTTGCATGAAGGATTAGGACTGTTTGATCACCACGCTCCTTTAAATAGTTTCTCATTGCTTCCCTGAGAATTAAAAAGGCACAGTAAAATTAATAGAAATACTCTTCATAAAAAAACAAACTGTATGGCAAAGGTAGTCTCCAGGCGTTGCAGCTGCCATTGTCCCTGACCAGTGGCTATGCTGGCCGGGGCTGATGGGAGGTGATAGTCCAAAAACTTAAGGAGGGCACCATGTTGGCTTCATGTTTTGATATTTAAAAATATTCCGGCAAAATAAGCAACCCAAGTGCGTGGAGTACAAGATATTTGCAAGCAGGTGGCGCTGTGGGTTAAAGCCTCAGCGCCTAGGACTTGCCGATCGAAAGGTCGGCGGTTCGAATACCTGCGGCAGGGTGCGCTCCCGCTGCTCGGTCCCAGCGCCTGCCAACCTAGCAGTTCGAAAGCACCTCCGGGTGCAAGTAGATAAATAGAGACCGCTTACCAGCGGGAAGGTAAACGGCGTTTCCGTGTGCGGCTCTGGCTCTGGCTCTGGCCAGAGCAGCGATGTCACGCTGGCCACGTGACCCGGAAGTGTCTCCGGACAGCGCTGGCCCCTGGCCTCTTGAGTGAGATGGGCGCACAACCCCAGAGTCTGTCAAGACTGGCCCGTACGGGCAGGGGTACCTTTACCTTTACCTTTACAACCTCAAGTGGCTTACAGAGTTGCCAAGGGGCGTGTAGGTGGCTTAACCTAGTTTCTAAGTCCCTCCTCCTGCAGAAAGCACCTCCCTGTCCTCAGGCAACAGTAGTGAAGTGAAAGTCCAAGAGTTATCCACCACAAGGTTTATAATTAGTGGAATACGTGATTTAAAGGAGGACTTGGGATCTGGCCCTTACTTTCTAGCAGAGCTGGAAAAGACATCAACCTGCCTTCGGACAGTGGTGGCTTTTGGGAGTAAACACTACTAAGATAGATGGAAGTTGAGGCACTTCCATTTGTTTTGTCTTCACAAGCAGTAGCCTATCTACAAAATCTAGCTCTACTCAGAAAGGATAAACAGCCTTTTCAAGAGTGTAATACAGTGATACTTCCAGTTGCGGACAGGATCCGTTCCAGAGGTCCGGCTGGATCCCGACGTTTTCGCAACCGGAGAGATCGCTTCTGCGCACACACGCACAGTGGTAGAGTGCTTCTGCGCATGTGGCAAAATCCCAGAAATATACTTCCGGGTTTACCGCTTACGTATCCCAAAGTTTACGTAACCGGAGGGATACGTAACTGCAGGTACGACTGTATTTTTAAATCTTTTTTTTAAAAAATGAGAAAAATGTTAAACTGTTAAATTGTTCAGCCTCAAAGTATACTCTGGTTGGAATTACATGCCTGTTAATGGATTAACTACAGAGCAAGCAGGAACTCATTCCAAAATACATTCCTGGAGGTATCCCTAATTCTATATTTGCTAGAAATTTTTCTAAATGCACATGAACCAAAAGCAGCTAAGACAAACGTGTTAGGATGCTGATATCTGCCTATACTTAGGGGATTTGCCGCTTAAGATTACCAGCACTTTCCCATTTCATTTTGAACAATATGCAGTTATCATAGGGCAGAACCTATGGAAATGATTACTTTTCAAAGGCTTCCCTAGTAGGCTACCAAAAGAGGGGAAGAAGCAATAACATGCATGTTCCACTGTCTTTCTGAAAATTATGACTAGCATTCCACACTGGTGCTCCAGGGAGTGGGAACAGCTTCTGTTCACAGAACAAAAGGCTGCTTTCCATTCACAATATTGAATGCCACCCCATTGTCACGAACTGTAAACTTTAGCTTTGTCCTTGGCTACTAGGAGAGAACCCGCATTGCAAATAATGCTAACATACAGATAAAATAGAACATTTGTCTGCAGGAGGACTGTTTGGAGAATACAAACTAAAGCAACAGGAAAAAAGGATTCAAAATCTAGTGTTTTGCCAAGGAACAGGGTATGATTTAACACTGGAAAGACCAGACACGAAATGTACTAATAAAATTGTGAAAGTTACAACTTTAAAAAAGGGGTAGCTGAATATTTCAACAACAGTAAAAGGCATCAAGAAAGTATATATTGTCCAATGGTAAGAAATTCTCATCCAGTTCAAGCTCTTTAGCCCTTTATCAGTGAGTGGTCTAACCTAAGTATAATGAGGGGTACCTAGGCCACTCTGGAAGCTGTTTTAGATGAGGAGAAGGTCTACATAAATAACTAAATGCCTGGATTGTTGTGTGTTTAGAATTTCCATTATTTAAAAAGGTCAAAAAGGCAATCCACGGTGTGTAGGTGCATGCGTTTGTGTAATCCAGTTGTAGTCAGGTGATCCAGCCCAGATTAACATGCCGTCACTGAATTCAGAACTCCCCCCAAAAAGGAGTGCTTTTACTGTGCTGGCCTACTGACTTTGGAAAAACCTGCATTTAAACAGAAGGGCTGCAAGACATTTTTGTTGTTGTTGCAAACATTTCATAATTTTAGTACTTTATGGGCTGTGAACTGCCTCGGGATCTTATGATGAAGGGTGGCATATAAATCTAATAAATAAATAAATAAATAGATAAATAAATAAATATAAAAAATTATATGACTGCATCTTATTGTGCTGTTTAATAGCACTCTCACTTTGAAGGCTGAAAAGATGTCTATAAATATTGAAAATTAATAAATGTGGTACCTTTAGGTTGAAAACCTAATAAAAATGTAGAGGTGAAGAATTATTCCATAGTTGGATTGACTTGACTTCACCATTCTTTTTACAATACATTGTCATAAAATTTGTATTTTCAAGATGGGACAAGAAAGGAATCCAGTGTGTATTTAGGTCTAGTTCATTCCAATGACAGATGCAATAGTAAAACTGTTCTTAGAGTGTATCACTTCAAATTACAGCTAGGAATAGAGTTACATGGTCAAATGTAATTTCTCCAGGGGGGGAAACATACTTGCACAAACAAATTTAGCATATTGGGAAAAGGCTAAGCTACAATCTGTTTTTATGACAACTAGATCTTCATACATAGTTCAAAAAACCCATGAATTAACAACAGTGAACCATGCAATTGCCTGCCCAAAGTCTGAAGGAACTAAGACACTAATTGCATAAACTAGGATCTAGCAACACAAATAATTATGTCTTACCTGGTGAGCCGTTTAGGTTGAGGTCGCTCACCAAATTTCCTGTAAGCAGAAAAACACACAAAACAGTCATTTGTAACATTTCTTACTCATATCTTCCTCCAAAGTATACATGTGCAGATTGCAGTTTCAATCTGTCCACCTAACAGAGTATATGAACTTTTAACTCGACCTGCAAGCCTAACAGAGCAGCACAATCCTGCTAAAGAAGTGTTTAAAATATGCAGTTCTTTACGCTTTCCTGAGTCTCTCCAAACTTTAAAGCACTATTAAAAATGGCAGATCTAACTTTTTCCGGTTAAGCCATTCATTATAGCATGGATGTGCTATGCAGCATAAGTTGTTTTTTTTAAGACATATGAAAATTCACATTGTTAATCATTTTTTTAAAATTGTGCTTTCTCGATGAATAAAAGAAATCAAAATTTTATGCCTGTTAACATCAGTTAGCAGTTCAAAAAATAGTAACTGCAGTAGAAGAAAACCCAGGACTCAGCTACATTAGTAAAAAAAAGTGATTTGAATGCATTATAAACATGCAACACCAGATGACACCAGAGAGCACAAACCTTTCTATAGTGTTTTTACATAGGGTTTTTCTTTTCTTTTCTTTTCTTTTCTTTTGTTATAACGATTTACTTTCTGACTTATTTATAGCGGGGGTTTCCCCCCTGTGTGTAGAACCACCTCCAGATGCATGACTATTATCACACTATGGCAACAGAACAAACAAACCCCAAGACCAAATTTATACGAAAAATTATTGGGAAAACCTGTTTTCAATACATGGAATAAATAAAATTTACAGAAATTCCTTTGCATTAACAAATCCATATCAGAAAAGTAAAGAGCACGAGAAATAAAAAGGAGAATATTTGCTTCACTCCGTAAGCAAGCAAGCAAATGTATGGAACTGTCACTTTGTTCCTTCCTTCACATGAGCAGGCAAGTACCGTATTTTTCGCCCTATAGGACGCACCGTCCCATAAGGCGCACCTAGTTTTTTTGGGGGGAAATAAAGGGGAAAAATTTATTCCCCCCCCCAGGCGCGGGGCTGGGGCGGGGGAGGCCCGAGCTTCCCCCGACCCCAGTCCCCAAACAGGCAGCTCTCTGCAAGCCATGGGAGCCCAGGGCTGGCTCCTGCTGCTTGCGGAGAGGTCCGCGAAGCCTGGACGCGCTGAGCTCAGCGCGCGCAGGCTTCGGCATGCAAGCAACTCTCCGCAAGCGGCGGGAGCGCTCCGCCGCTTGCGGAGAGGTCCGCGAAGCCTGGAGAGTGAGAGGGGTCGATGCGCACTGACCCCTCTCGCTCTCCAGGCTTCAGCGAAAGCCTGCATTCGCCCCATAGGACACACACACATTTCCCCTTCATTTTTTGAGGGGAAAAAGTGCGTCCTATAGGGCGAAAAATACGGTAACTCAGAAAGCCATGACCCATAGCTTTCCACTACGTCCAAAGCAGGAAAATGTGGTTAATGGCTGCCAGACATGGAGGCCCTGGCTCTTTTTATTTATAACCAGTGCTAGAAACTAAAGACATATAAGCTAGGTATAAAATTGCTCCTTAAAATAGGGTTACAGTCACCAAAACGGATTGTATATTTGCCATTTTTGGATGAGATGGCTCAAATATCAAATTTCTCAATACAAGGTTTGGGTTTCTGAAATTCATTCTGATTGTACAGATAAAACATAACAGGATTCTACAGGATGTGTTGCTAGTGTGTGAAAACAGTTAAGATTCAAGGATCCCCAGGCATGCACCTTCAAATGGTGGAGACTTCAGGCACCATCCTGGCACCCAGGCATCTTCACTTGGTCACAAGTGTCTGAAAGCCAGGTGCAAAATGCACCTGTCACCTTTTGAACACTGTTTATAACTATTAACCAAGTTGACCATGCTTTGGCTAACAGAGGTTCCTGGCTATTAACCAACTTGACCATGCTTTGGCTAACAGAGGTTCCTGGCTTATTTGCTAGCTTGAGTGAAGGACGATGGTAAACAGGTGTGTGGTGTTGCAACCTGTTTATATCTTGGCTTCAAATATAAGATTTGATTGTCTGAATGCAGCCAATTATAGCCTCTGTTAAATCTTCAACTTTCCCTGTCATTAGGGTGTTTATTCATCCTTATTCAGTGACTGCTGCTGCACCCTGGGCTCTGTCAGTCTTAATATCTGTGAACTAATTCCTGTATGTCAGCTATAATCCAATCTTTCTTAAGAAAAGCCTGTAACTTAACAAAAAGAAGATTATGGGGAATATTAAACACTAGTCCTACTCAGAGCAGACCCACTGAAGTTAATGGACATGACTTAGGTTCATTAATTTCAATCTGTCTATTCTGCATAAGACTTAATACAACCCTATGCCTCGAACATTTAATTCTCAATCTCACTGAATTTTCAGAGAGCGAGTGTTCAGAAAGAGTTCTGGTGTAGATCTGGATAGATATTTCTTACTCATAAAGGTTCACAGTTAAGGAAGCTTATGACTTATTATAGCTTAAATAATATATAATATATTATACCTTAATATAATATATTATATATTATGACTTATTATTGCTTAAACTGAATCCCAACATTTAAATATTAAGTGCATTCTACAACTATAGTCTGATCCAAATTTTAAATATCCTTTAAAAGGTGGTGTTCGTCTTATGGGATTCTTGTTAATTTTAAGATATATCCTGGATCAAAATGTATTTTCTCTTCCTTTCATTAATGCTTCTATAGTAACATAGTTTTCATTCTTCAATCAGCTTTCTCTCTCCTTTCACTCAAGCAGTCTACCTTTGAGGCTGAAGATTGTGTTCAGCTTTTAATAGTTTGTTTCCTAGTCTTAAATTTGCTCAGATGAAGTTTTATTTTCTAATTCTCTCCCTTTCATCCAATTTCATTTGCTGCCTCCTTTCTCTCACACATAACTATTCTTCCACACCTTTTCTCTCTCTTCAACATCTCCTAAGGGGCTCTGGCCTTGGAAGCTTTTAATTTAATAATAAAAAAATTGTACTCTGTTGAAAGTTTTCCCTTGATGATCCTATTAGACAGTTATTTCTACCTTTTGGGTCATATTTCAATCACCTATTTGTCTCTGAGCTTTATATAGACATCGTTAATTCTAATAAATCAGTTCATAATTCAGATTTTTGACAACCAAGACAAATAATGCAGTTCTAATCAACTACATAAATTAAAACTAGAACTCTCTTAAATTAGCAATTTTAATGACTCCTCCATTTTCATGCATAATGAACTGATCAATTTCCTGACATTTTCTTAACCAAGTAAAAATTGGGAAAATAAAGTGTAAATTCAATTATCTTTATATAAATAATATGTATCCTACCAATTAATCTGTTACTCGTATCATAGGATTCCTATGTACTTAAATACCACGAAACTCCAAAAATTATCTGTGGTGAAATAATCTATATATGCATACAATATGCAGACATACACCAGCTCAACATATTGACAGAACTTACTTCTACAACTTGCAGTCCAGTGTGCTAGAGACCACCTGTGTTAAAACGTACTTCTATAACGTTTGTATTTTTGATAATTTCTTGCAAACAGTTCTGACTGACTGAGTTAAAAATCAGTCCAAATATTTTGGCTACCTCACCTACTCATTGTGACAAACAGATGACCTAAATAAATAAATAAATTTCCAGTTCACCAAAGCTTTCCAACTTGGTCGCCTGAAGGTAATACACAAGTAATCTGGAAAGTATCTTTGTCATCTCTAAACAGTGTACAAAAAAGAAGCAACAACAGACAATTTAAACAAAACATTATAAGAATACAGTTACATATTTTAAGTTACATTAATAAAAAGTTGCCAATATATAAAAATCAGTATCAGTTCATTTTCCTTCTGATACAACCATCCCCCCAGTTTTACCAAGGGTCTAAACAAACTTTCAGCTCACCCACAAAAGTCTCACAATGAGAAGAGTTCCTGCAAACAGCAGACATTACCCTAGTCTCTTACTCTAGACTTGCTTTTTACAGGAAGGCCCAAGGTGGATGGCAGTTCCTTAGGCTGCCCACAACTGTGTCCTATTCAGCTGCACCCAGTTCTAGGTGCATAAAGTTTGCTGAGATTCCCAGGGGGTCCAAAGGATGGAGAAAGGGGCCCTCTCCACTCACAGCTCTTTCTTCACCCTCTGCCTTTGCCTCCTCCTTTATCTGCTTTGTGAAAAATAAATGAATGAAGAGTTGTATTTTGATGAACACCAGTGCCTTTGTTTTTTGGATATTAAAAGCCAACACCAGGAAATTACACCCTCTGAATGGAAAGCTGCAAAACCTAGACGGCAAAATAATGACTGCATTGGAAAGATTCTTAGTAAAAAGATTCCAGAAATTATTGATTGATATTGTTTGCATATTCCACCGCAAGTCACTTCAAACAGGGCACTGCAAAGATGCATACGACTGATTCACACAACCATACTTAAATGGTAACTGTATTATGCTCATTAACATGCCACGTTTCATATAGAGAGCATATGAAGTGTGGTAATGAGTTCAGATATCATGTAAATGCCTCCTACACATTTAACATCACATGTGACACAAGCATTTGCAAATATATACCAATGACAAAATATATTATTACAGGCGAGGTGCATATAACCAAAGTCTTGCGTCATGCTTGACATGCAGTAGGCAAGCAAGAACAACCTGGACCCCATTTTTCACAGTATTTTAAAAACTTAAAACAGACATAGTTTCTGCATCTCAGGGAAATTTCAGGAATATTTTCATTCCCCTGTTCAGTTCCAATTGGGAACTATCCCTTCTTTCCCAGCTTGAAGCTTCCCCAAAAATTGTTGACCTCTTGAGAGGTTTCATATCCCACCCATACATATATTTTATATTTTATCTACATAAATCAGACTTGAACAATACGGATAAGCCAACCTGATCTTCCACCACTGCTATTTCAGCCCCAGAAAACAACAGATTGCATACATAGACAGTTATGTTCAGTTTTGTGGGTCAAACATGTATATCTGAGACAAAATTTACAAGAATAATTCCAGGACTAGAAAAATATAACATCTACCCTGGTTATTAGGAAATCTTCTGGAAATTGTTGATACAATGCAACTAATCAGTTGAAATTAATTTCCATAAAGTTTTTTTAAAAAAGAAGAAAGCAAGCTTAAATAGAAAAGCTGGACAAATTTGAAGATTAGAAACAAAATAAATCAAGACAAAGTATTTCAGAAATCTTTCTCTAAGCTGCATCCTTATTTTCAATATTCCAGGATAGCTGACTTTATCATAAGATTACTCTTTTCTGTGTAACCACTGCAATATAGTGGACAATTTTTAATGTTTTTAATGTGGGAATATCTGAAATCAAATCTCTGTTCAGCCATGAAGTTCATTGGTGGCCTTGAGCAACTTATTCCTCAATACCTCATTGAAATTATGTAGGATAAAATGGGAAAGGGGATTGTGAACCTAATGCATTCTACTTAAACGCCTTGGGAAAACGATAGCAAGGCATATCTAATCAAATAACATTGTGTCCATCCACCTGCTTTACTCAACTGATACTTAAAATCAGTAAGGGGAAAAGTGGGTAGTTTGTATACTTTTGGTCCCCACTCTGCACTCAGCTCTCACCTGAAGGAGCGTCTCCACCCCCATTGTTCTGCCCGGACACTGAGGTCCAGTGCCAAGGGCCTTCTGGTGGTTCTCTCGCTGTGAGAAGCCAAGTTACAGGGAACCAGGCAGAGGGCCTTCTCGGTAGTGGCACCCATCCTGTGGAACGCCCTCCCACCAGATGTCAAAGAGAAAAACAACTACAGTATTCCAGACTTTTAGAAGACAGCTGAAGGCAGCCCTGTTTAGGGAAGCTTTTAATGTTTGACCAACTACTGTATTTTAATATTTTGTTGGAAGCCACCCAGAGTGGCTGGGGAAACCCAGCCAGATGGGCGGGGTATAATTTTTTAAAATTATCATCATCATCATCACCTGTGGCTCCTAGAAGCTCTCAGTATGCAAGAGTAACTATACCCCAGGAAACGGCTCCAACTGGCCAGCTAAACCAGGTGAGGGTAACCAATGGGTCTCAAACCCTCAGATAGGATCTTTCCCTGCATGTAAAGACAGACTCTGGTGAACTGAGCAGACAAGACCGAACAGTGGGTCCAATGGTCAAGAAGGCATTTTTTGAATGAGGGAAGTGAGGGGCAGGTGGGGCTTGCCAGACTGGGAAGGTAGCTCATCTAGGAGATGGAAAACTCTGATCCTAAACTTCCGCTGCCTTGCAGGATATCTTCCGAGGAAAGAAAAGGATAATAATAATAATAATAATAATAATAGTAGTAGTAGTAGTAGTAGTAGTAGTAGTAAACCCTACACTAATCTGGAGAAGAGTCTCCAAGATGGCTGGATGGCATCTTGTAGCCCTATTACTAGCAACAACAGGGCCAAGTTGGTGCCAAACATATTGATCTGCTTTCCTTTGGACCACATCAGCGAGGCCAGGACCTCCATACATACTGCCCAGGCTTGCACCCCGTGAAGGTCACTTCAGTGCTGCTAACGCAGCAATTTGACTTCACCCCTGGAGGCGCACTCCATTGCCTCTTGAGACAGAAGGATGCCAAGAACTTTTAAAAAAATCATTTTTGCATTTTAATTTTCCACCCCTTATTTCATTTTCCATGTGCAAATCAAATAACCATAGAATGAATATAGCAGTTTGAACATTGTTAATATGAGAAAACAAGAGTGATGATCAACAGTAAGGCCTTTATTTCAAAAGGCATTTTTGTGCATGACTTGTAAATATGTCTTTTCATCATTTCTTTGTGGTTTCAAGTGAGAGTCAAGAGTTCACTGTTGTGTGATATTAATCAAATACTACACATACTGAGAGAGAAAGCTCTCTGTCTCATTTAAACCACAAAATGTTTTTAAAAATTGGACTACATGCCCATGTCTATCATAAGATCCACTACCATTTCTATTAAACTGCACTAACCTTTCTATGACCATGTCACCTCAGTCATTTTAGAAGTTCATGGACAGGCAAAATGTCACATCACGGCACTATGTAAAGACAAAAGGACAACAACCGCCATGCCCCAGCAAACTTTTACTCTTACTACAAACAAGTTGAAAAGTCCAAGGCTCCATTTACGTAAATGGCTGCTGTTTTCCTGGAGAACATCAATGCAATAGTAGTGTGCTTTTCACCTTTATGTACGATGGTGTGTTTATTTTTTCTCCCATGGTCCAATTTATTTCTAATGCTACATATTCAAAGGCATTCACTCGTGCTTTAGAGAAGTCACTTATTCCTCTGCCTGGCATTTAGAAATTTGCCCAAGAGTTCACAACATGTGGTGGTAATGTCTAAAGTGCCCCAGTGGAATTGATCGTGATCTTCTACAAAACTTAAATATTCTGCAGCAGGCATGGCAACATGGGAAAAGATTAATCAAATGCATAATAGTTTTTAACTTACTGCAAAAGGGAATGGAAAGATTAGCAATTGTCTTTTTGTCTTAACAAATGGTAACTAAAAATTCAAAATAAAAAAGTCTTACACATGCTTGCTTCCCTGTCTCAAAAAGGTGTATTACTTAAGGTTTTAGTAATATGCAGTGTACGCTTGAGCCCAAATGCCCCCCAAATTTTGAAGTCCCATTCACTAGTGGTGAAATGGAGAAGCATTCCCCCAGGTTTTAAGAGATATACAGCAAAGTAACCGCCAATGAGAGAGGTGGGGTTTTTTTTAACCTTTAACAGCTGCAGCAACTTTGTTGTTGTTTACAATATTTTACCACTGGCAGAGGTGGCAGGAATAGCCTAGCTCCAATCTCACTGTCTTACCACAATTGTCTTTTGCCTACTATACCCTGGACCACATTCACATCTGTATGTCTTACAAAATCAAAAGTCACCCAATAAAACTGAACTAGTTGGCCTAGATAACTGAGTTGATTGATCTGCAATAATATTGGCATCAATGATGTGATGAATGTCCTCAAAGTGCCTAGCAAACATGATGCAGTGTGCCTCCAAGGGATGTCCAGGTTGCAAAGGGCCCCAAAACACTTGGAAGTGCTTCACTAGTGGTGGACAAAAACTGCTTCTTCACCTCCTTCATGACACAGAATAGGCAGATAGACAGATAATGTGCTCTTGTTTTTGTTTGATTGAACTTATTAGTCCTTCTCCATCTGCATTCTTGCTGTCTCCCAAACTGCTTCCCTGCCCTCAGCTCAGGTGTATACTAAGGAGCTTAATGGGCTTTACTCGTGGCAAAAGGGCACTTGGGAGCGATTATGCTAACTGCCCAAGTCCTCCATCTATATTCCAGAAAGTAATCAGGACTCTGACAAAAATACCAGCCACACTAGCTGAAAATCCCTCAGAATCCATTAGTCTCTGGGATTGACTATTCTAATAGGTTCCTCCAACCATGGAAGGGATAAAGCAACAAGCTAAACCTTCACAGAATGTGGTCCAGCCATAACAAGGGTGTCAATATAAAATCTACCTTCAGACCACCATCCTTCTGTCCAGGATGTGTTAGGCTGACAACATGTTATAACAGCCCCACAACTGTCACGGGACTCATGAATTTTTCAGCCACCACAGACAAGGCACTCAGCATGGGTGTTGAGGTCCCCCAGGGCAATCATCCCAGCAGTCCTCGACCCCAAATCGGAGACTATGACTCCCAGCTCTGCTAAAGAGACTGGTGAGCAGTGGAGTGGATGATACATTAGGATCCTAATGCTTCCTGAGTATGTAACATAATATACGAACACTCGAAACTGGCACTCAAAGCCAACAGGAAGACTGGAGAGGCAGAATTCTTGTAGAAGACAGCAACTGCTTCTCCCCAACCCTCTAATCTATGCTGATTCTGAAACAAGCACCCAGAAGACCAGAACTGAGAGAGAGCAACTCCATTCAGCTCACTCACCTATATCTTGGTAAAACAGCAACAAAATCCAGCAGATGAAAAAGGAATTTAATCCTAGACAAAGCACCCAGTGAATTACTCTAATAACTACTTCAATTTTTTTTTTAAAGTGGCAGTAGGAGTTCCAGTGAACTCCAAAAGCTTTGCCACCTCATTCATGCTACAATTCAGCCCAAGGCAGAGAGCGCACACTGCTCCAACCAGAAACAATTACATTTTTTCAAGACAAAGCACCCAAGTTAATCTAATAATTCATCTACACTCAAGTCATGACCGAAAAAAGTAAATGAATGTTTGAATGAAATAATTAAAATTGGTCTGAAGTGGTAGTACTTGTATAAGCAAACCAATATATCCGATAATAATTTCATGGATTTCTAATCCATGTTGTTCACCCAGATAAATATTTTTAAATTCCAGAAACGTTTAAAATGACAATACTTATTTATTTTCCCATATTCAACTTTTGCTGTAGGTAACAGCCTTCAGCACATAAAGGTAAATGGACCAATAATGACATGCCATGCTCAGTAATTCTAAATTCATTCAAAATATTGTGTTAAACAGTGGCAATATCAGAGCTCTTCTCTTTAGCTTCCCCCACCCCCACCTGTCAACACACTTCCCGCAACTTTCCTGAATGCAGTATCATTCTAGGAATTTCGGGGGTGGGGGGTGGGGACAAGCTTTCACAAATAAGCAAGTGGCTAATGCATCCAGGACTTTCTGAAGAAGGAAACTAGCAGCCACCACCTGCCAGCTACTGAGAGGAGCTCCACTTGTAGCAACTTGTAGCTGCAAAGTTTTTTTTAAGCTAAAGAAAAAGGATCCACAGCAGCTGAAATGTTTCCACAAAATTCACCATTTTCTATGGAGCACAGAAATGGGGCGGCACTTGTGCTTAACCCTACCCCTTCCCTCCCTGGGCGCAGTACACCATTCTGATCAGCTGTTAATCACCTGCTTCCTACACCTTGTTGCTGTACCCAGCTGACTGGAAACCCAGGAATTGCATAGCAACAAGCAGTCACTAAGTGCAGCTGGAACAAGACAGCACATGTCTCTATCTAAATGAGGGGTTAATGTCAACCCAGACAGAAAGGAAGGGGATTCCTGTCTAAAAACAAAACGCCAGCTGTCCAGGGATGTCTTAACACATGTTGCTGGCTGAAATTAATTGGAAATCAAAGAATCATACAATCATAGAGTTGGAAGGGATCCTCAGGACCATGTAGTCCAACCCCCTGTAGTGTAGTAACATACAGCTGTCCCATACAGGGATAAAACATGCAACCTTGGCATTACAGTATCAGTACCACTCTTTAACCAACTGAGCTATCCAGGCACAGGCCCCATCCTAGGACCAATACTTTAAACAAAAAATTCTAAACCAGACAGACAGACACTAATTCCTGACTTCATCTACCTGGGACCTCCCCAGTACCACCTGAAGCAGGTCATTTAACCTTGCTGCATGACTAATCCAGCATTGGAGCAGCTCATCCTCTCACCCGAATCCAAATATTTCACTAAGCTCTTAAAAGTGCTTGGAAACCTAACAGGTTTCCTGTGGTCGTGGTGGTGCAGTAATGTAATATTATAGAAAGGAATTTGCTACCAACCACTGTCAGATGCAGAAAGCCAAGAAAAGTGCAATGTGTTGCCAGATGGGGGAGCTTAGACACCAAAGGAAGACAGAATATCAGCAAAAGCAAGCTCCAATAAAAACCAAATTTTTTTTTAACCTAAGCCTGTTTAACTTATTCTTCAAGATCCCACTACAGAAATGATTATAAATATTTTCCTAGCACTTTCAGAATAGTATTTAAAAATAAATAAATTTATTGTTAGTCACTCCAAGGCCTCTTAAGACATGAAGACAGTAGCAATTTAAAAAAATTAAGTCCATTATGGCAAATAAAAGCCACCCAGAACAACTTGAGAGTGGGTCTAAGGAGTGATTGATTCTCTATGATGAAAAGGGTGCAGCCAATTGCTCTGGAGATGGTGAGGCTCCTTCTCAGGAGGTCCTACATGGATATAGTGATATTAGGTAACTACCACACAGTCAAAAATGTCCCTTATGGGAGCAAGATGATTGAGAAGGTAGTAATTAGTCAGTCCCAGGTGTGTCTGGATGAAGCAGATTATCTAGACCCATTTCATTCTGGCTTCAGGCCTAGGTTCAGAATGGAAATGGCCTCGGTCACCCCGCTTGGTGACCTTTTTATCAGGAGAGTGAGACCGTGCTAGTTCTCCTTGACTTCTCATCAGCCTTTGAAAGAACCAACCATAATATTGACTGGCATGAGTTCTGTGGATTAGGAGCTAGAGGCACCACAATACAGGGCTCTACTCTTTTTACCTGCAGGACCAGTACCAGACTGTAGCAGCTCAGCTCCCCAGCACTTGTGCTGTTGGATTCCATAGGGTACTATTTTGTCCCCAATGCTTTTTAAAGTTTGACATCCCGGGATCTGAAGTACTATGTCATCAGTAAAAACATAAAGGTAAAGGACCCCTGCATGGTTAAGTCCAGTCAAATGTGACTATGGGGTTGGGTCGCTCATCTCGCTTTCAGGCTGAGGGACCAGGCGTTTGTCCACAGACAGCTTTCCAGGTCATGTGGCCAGCAAGACTAAATTGCTTCTGGTGCAACAGAACACCATGATGGAAACCAGAGCACACAAAAATGCTGTTTACCTTCCCACCGCAGAGGTACCTATTTATCTACTTGCACTGGCATGCTTTTGAACTGCTGGGTTGGTGGGAGCTGGGACAGAGCAACGGGAGCACACGCTTGCGGGGATTCAAACCACCGACTTTCTGATCAGCAATCCCAAGAGGCTCAGTGGTTTAGACCACAGCACCACCTGCATCTGGAGTTGGGTAGAGTGCCCTTTCTGGACTGAGTTGTACTCACCGTGAAGGAGCAGGTAAATAGCTCTTGGCAAAACATTGCTATCACTTGAAGCCCAGATAGCGTCAAGGACTGCATATGTCCTTGAAGCCCAGATGGCAAGGACTGTATATGTCCAGCTCTGACTTGTTCCCCAGCTACAGTTGCTCCTGGACTTTGATAGCTCAGCTATGTTAATACATACTCTGGTAACCTCTCATTTAAACTACTGCAATGTGCTCTTTGTGAGACTTTCCTTGAAGTCTGTCCAGAAGCTGCAAGTGGTGCAGAAGAGGCTGCTGACTGCCTATTTGATACCTGAACTGTCTGCCTATTTGCTACTGAGTCAAATTTAAGGTACTAACATTTGTCTATAAAATTCTATACAGCTCCCCTAGTACCTACCAACCAATGGCTTAAGATCTGGAAGAGACCCTACCCAATAGTTCTATTTACAGCTATTTTCTGCAGTGTAGTTATGAAGAGCAGGGCTTATCTGTTGTGGCACAAAAGGTATGGAATTCCTTCTCCATGGGGATAAGATTGTTCCTTATGCTAGCTGATTTTAGGCATCATATTGTGATGCATTAGTATTCTTAGGCTTATCGAAATGATTACTCAAAGAGCTAGGCTGCTGCTGAATTATTATATTTTTAGTAACCTCCCAATATTCTGACCCTTGTTCTATTAATATTTTTGGTTTTATGATTTTCTTGTATTAAAGTGTTATTTTAATGGATTGGTGTGTACCATCCCAGGTACACACCTGGAACCCTCTAATTTCTACAGCTTGTATTTAAAAACAGAGCAATGTGATAATCAGTAATTGAGAGTTGACATCCAGGTTCTACCATCCAATTATGACCAAAATCCTAAGGTTTCTTAGCTCCTGGGCATATTTCCACTCTTGCAACATAAAGTAATATTAATGTTGTACATATAATGGAATGTTTCAGAAACCTAATTAGCTAACACACTTCTTCAAAGACACACAACAGGCACGTTTTAAAGTGATGGTTTTAAATTAAAAAGCTCTAAATAGCTTGTGCACTTTATACTTATAAGCATACTTCTTGCCCCAGTGTCTTAGAGTGATCACTACTTCAACATGGCACAAGGCAATACAGAAGAGTAATTTTTTTAAGGATTGCTTCACAATGGTGAATACATTTATTAGTACAAATTCTGAACAGTAAATTAGAGAGAGCATGTTTCCTGCCGGTTTTATGTGGTGTAACCTGCCTGAGCATTCCAGAAGCTATTTAAGTCAAACCCTGAAGAGCTTTCCATAGCAGGTTACAAAACCTAGTCTCTAGTCACCAACTAAGATTACCAATCCAAAGAACAAGACAAAAGAAATAATAGTTCATTATGACAACACCTGCCAATCTAAATCACCAATGACAACAATAACTAGAAGCAGCAGAACAGGCAAGGTGATGTTAATTGTGTTTATGAATTACCAATCCACTTTTAAGTGCCCGAGATGATGTGCAACAATACACAAGAACGTATAACACTTGAGTTCAAAAACTTTGTTCCAACAGCTGCCACCTTGCTCCTCAGATGCTAATGAAAAGCATACATAAACACTCTTGCCTGCTCCATTCATACCCCTCTCTTTAATCAGGTAATCTAACAGTCTGTTCTGTTCTCTATTCCCTCAGGAAAGCTTTCCTTATAACGCTTCCTAGTTTTTACAGCATTTAATAAATATAAAAGTTCATAGAGAGCTTTCTAAAATGAATATCATGATAACCAGCATTCTAGGCACATTTTGCGACAAGGAATTTCATTAGCGTGAGCAGTTTCTGAGCTTCGGGCGCAGTACTGTGCCTAAGATTTCAGATTAAAACTGCAGAGTGGAAGGAAAGGAGGATCTTTTTCTGCCTCTCCACTTCCACTCTCTGTAGACTATAGGAGAGACCCTCTTAAGAATATTAGGGAGGTGGACAGAGGAAGCATGGCTTTCTTTTTTTTGCAGTCTTCAGATGAGGACTAGAGCATGTTAAAAATGAATATTAAGATTTTAGCTGTTCATTCATTTTCAGCTTTGTATTCTTGTAAAAGAAGTGTGCCTAGACATTCCATTGTTGCGCCCATAACCTAGGTTTAAGGTGCCATTTAGCTGCTAGCTTTCATATCTCAGTTTCTAACACTGATGATAACCTATAAGATGCATATAAAAGTTACCCAGCTTCATTTGACAATAGTTCAATTGTTTTTTCTAAAGCCTCACTAGATCAGCCACAAACCCATTCCCCTGCTTTTGCTAATTCCTCCCCATTCTGTACTGTTTAATAGAAAGTGGGGAGGGAAGCCTATACCAAATTAACTGTCAAAGCAATGGCTCATGACTTATGCTACTGGGAAGAAGATTTAAGGTCAGAATTTCAAAGGATTATGTAAATATATTTTTGTTCACAAGGTTTTGTTCCAAATGCAGAAGCAAACAGGTAATACTATCATATTTTTCAATGATAAAAATTATCTACATTTGAAGACAGAAAAGGTAATAAGTTTGGTAGTGAGTTTATACTGTGGATCTCACAACTACTGCTGCTATCAAATCCACTCTCTTTAGCACATCATCTTATTTCATTCATTTGTTTTACTGTTATTATATTCAGGAATATATTCAATAGCTGTACAGTGCCTAACACAATAAGATACCAAGTAATCAACACTTGTAGTACTGTACAGCCAATTTCCTAACCATTCCCTTTGAATAAAAAACAGAGGTGCTTATTTGTTTATTCACATTTTTAGCATGACCAACTACAAATCTCAGTGGGTAGCCAAACTTAATTCACAGTCAATTCAACTTGTAATGGGGTTTTATAACAGAAAGAAAATACATGCAAATAAGCTCTGTGCTACCTAACCTCAACTATCAAATAGCAGACACAATAATGATGAAGACTTACTTAGTATTTCTGAAAAATCCTCAGTTTAGGCTCCAATAATTGTCTAGGAAGAAGAGATTCCTAGTTATGAGTCAAGCAATGAAACTCTTTATAAACACCCTGATTCCACGGCACAAAATTAATTCAGTCAGTAAAATACTCTTGATAAATCTTGGTGTGCAAGACAGAATATAAGAAAGGAGGACATTTCTTAGATACACTGAACACAAACCATTATATGCCCTGATAAAGGCTTGCAAACAACCCCACAAAAATTACAAGCCTACCTGCTTGTCTCCACATGGCAGTATAAGTAATCTGTGATGTATCAACAGCCTGAGAAAACACAGAACTACTGATCCAGATTATAGAAGCCTTCTTACCTCTTCACACAAAAGGAATTCATATTTGCCATGTAAGACTTTTTTACAAATGTGGGACAATACTTAAAAGGCTACAAAGCACTATCTACTCTACAAACTTGGCAGTCTCTAAAAAACTATGAGACATTTTTGTATGAGTTTCATATAGATGTGTAAAGGATCAAGTGGCCTATAAATTGGTTAAATAAATAAGAAGAAACCAATGTCTTTTTTTAAAAAAACCTGAACCAAGTCAAGATTTATTTGGGGGGAAGTAAACCAATTTAATACAGTATTCTGATCAGAGAGGCAACTTTTACAAGCAATACATCACAAGTTTACAGCTATAATTTTTTGTTCTAAGCAGTCTCTTACAAGCTTACCAGTATCAAACTTCCATCACTTGGGACATTTAGAAATCTGGTTACTCTTTCAGGTGTTAACTCTTCAAGCACAGTTGACAGAGTCCAGTGCCCTTCATCTCTGTGTGCTGTCACCCCCTCTACCTGTATATATGCACAAGTTGCACTTTTATTTGGGGCAGGTAGTCAACTTGCCTGATGACAGATAGAGGCAAGGAGAAGTAATACTTGCACTCTCATATTATTTCTTTGCTTCCAAATCCCCTTCCACTGAGGAAGCTGTTTCGTTGCTGATAAATGACTGGTGGGCCACTAGAAAAGGAATACAGAAGAGTCCATCCTCAAATACTTTAGAGCAGGAGTGGACAGACTTGAGGTTTGTTGGGTCTACTTTGTTCTCTGTTAGCACCACAAGATCTACTCAAGAGAGCTAGGTGCAAGAGAGACATAGGGTTGTTGTTTTTTTAAAAAATAGGGGGATGCTTCTGAGCACATTCGAAACCTAGGAATTGGTTTTCAGTCCAAAACAACACTGATATTTTAACCCTTTCCTGCAAAAATACATTCCCGGTTACTTTTATTTATTTCAGCAGTCTTAATTTAGCAACTAATTTTTGCTGGTACTCTTAAACAACTGAAAGTACAAAACCCTGACAATCAGTCGAAGATCTACCAGTAGATCTTGATCTACCTTCAGCCCACCCTTGCTTTATAGGATACAGTTGAACGGTTGCCTTAGGAATATTTTGCCGCAGGAACCTCACATTGCAAAGCAGTTTTCTAAGCTTCCAAATGTCCCTCTTCTCTCTGCAACCTGTCCAAGTCCTTCATTGTTGTTTCCACAAGTTTACAGAGGGTACAGTATTCAAACAAACACTGATTAGAAAAAGGTAAAGGGACCCCTGACCGCTAGGTCCAGTCGTGGACGACTCTGGGGTTGCGGTGCTCATCTTGCTTTACTGGCCGAGGGAGCTGGTGTACAGCTTCTGGGTCACGTAGCCAGCATAACTAAGCCACTTCTGGTGAACCAGAGCAGCGCAGAGAAACGCCATTTACCTTCCCACCGGAGCAGTACCTATTTATCTACTTGCACTTTGACGTGCTTTCGAACTGCTAGGTTAGCAGGAGCAGGGATCGAGCAACGGGAGCTCAGCCCGTTGCAGGGATTCGAACCAGCAACCTTCTGATCAGCAAGCCCTAGGCTCTGTGGTTTAGATCACAGTGCCACCCATGTCCCTATAAAAATGTGGTATCACCAAATTAAATCCTTGGATATGAATGCATGCTGTTCATCTTATAAAAGCATGGCAATGACCCCCCCCCCCATATTCCTGCTGGTGTCCATCATCCCTCTTAAATGTGTATCTGCCATGCATTATTTTTCACCGGATGGAATTTCTCCTTAGGTTTCAAAGTAAATTTCAAAGCCTCCCATCAATCAAATTTTCTCCAAATATGTTGCACTGCTGCTTAAGAAAATGATACCTATGTCTCTAATAATGGTCTCAGCATAGCATCTGCACAATAGAAGTGTTACATAAAATATTAAATTATGTATGACAAAGTGCCCAATAATATGTAAGTTATTTTTACAGTGATAAAGCAGCAACTAAGATCCAGCCAGAAGAGGCCCAAAGTGTGAAGACCAGGGTGGGAAAGAAGTCAAATTCTGTCTGCACAAAACAGTAGCTCTCAATTAGCAAGGTACTACTTTTTATGACTTTTCAATATACTGACAGAAGAACATATTCCACAAGATTTTTGATGTTAACTTTGTGTCAGAAATAGATCTAGGAATATTAACATCATAATAATTAACTGTTCAGTGCAATACTCGATACTTATTCAAGCAGAGAACTAGATCCTGAGGAACACATTTACCTTGCCTTCACTTACAAGCAATTTGAATTTGTAACAATCTAAAGGTAGAAGGAACTACTTTTCAGTTCAGAATGTTAGGAGCAATTTATACTCAACAGTTAAAAAGCGTACCCTGAATACATGACCAGAAGAAAAAGAATCTATAAACCACAGAATAGCTGAATCAAATAGTCCAAGCCTACTTTCATCTTGATACCCCGATTCTAAAACCTTAAATAATTTGAACTTTGTAAGAAACAATTCCTGCTTTCTTTGGAGGGGAAGGGAGCAACATATTAGTTGCATACTGTGATACTAAAGCGTATTAGAAAGTGACTTTATTGAAGGACTTTTCTGATATTTTCAATCAAGCTATAAGCACACTAATCTTAAAGACACTTTGTAGAAGTAAATTCCATAATTAATAGAGGTGGTATACTTTCACTTCGCAAATTATAGCGTAAGACTGCAGACACGTTCGGAGTTTGGAACAGGAGATTGTTTCTGTAATGTCTGAACACCAGAAATCTCTATACAACAAATTCCTACCCAATCACCAAAAAGCATCATTTGCTTTCAATGAAATCATGTGACCTAAATGACACCGGCTACCTTGAAGGCTAACTCTAAGCCCCAATGGACTGATGCTGTTGCCAGAAGACAACCCATAACTTAAGTCAAGCACACGTGTGATATGCAGCAGCAACCTTTAATGAAGACTGGAGGGCCTCATGAAGCAACACAAAAAGGCATCATCAGCTTCTGAGACAGAATCACAGAGTCCAACCCCCTGCAGAGCAGGAACCTTTGGCCCACTGTAGGGCTCAAAACCACAACCCTGAGAGTAAGAGTTAGGGCCCCTTCAAGGAAAACCGGAACATGCTCAGTATGTCACTAAGACCCAAAGCTCAACTCACCTAGGGGGACGTTCCCATTAACCGCACACCACAAAGCAAAGATACAGAAGCCTTTGCTTTCAATCCAACCAACTTCACGCAACAACCTGCACTGCACTGCAAGGAAGCTGGGGAAGTTAGTTATGCAATGCAACACAACACACAAGAGGGCAGCTTAACCATGCAGGGCATTGGTGGGGGCTTGAAGTGACAGCTCTCACTTGACGGGGGGGGGGGCTGCGCCTCATTCCAGGCACCACCAACACGAGCACCACGCAAGTGTCAAGGCAACACGATGGAATTCCTCCTTGCATAAGGCAGATGGTAAGATGCACCCCCAAAGTAAAAGCGGTCAAGAGCCGCGCAGGCGTGCCAAGTTCCTCAGAGCCCCTGAAGTGACTTTTACTCTAGAGCAGTGTTTCCCAACCTTGTGCCTCCAGCTGTTTTGGACTACAATTCCCATCATCCCTTGCCACTGGTCTTGCTAGTCAGGGATGATGGGAGTTGTAGTTCAAAAACAGCTGGAGGCACAAGGTTGGGAAACACTGCTCTAGAGCGCTTTCCCCCCCTCCTTTTTTTTGGGGGGGGGTGTTAACACCACTGAGCCGGAGAGACGCAGGACCAGGCAGTTTCCATGTGGGGGGTGTTTTGCCTCTTCTCCCCACAGAAGCCCCCCGCTTCTCCCCACAGCGACGAGCTCCGCGCGTCGAGAAGCGCTTCCCCCACAGCGACGAGGCTCGAGGCGGGACTTTCCCGCCGCCCGGAACCCCGGCCCTTCGAGGGCCCAGGCGACTCGGCCTCCCCACAACCACCAGCACCACCGACCGACCACCAGCACCACCGTTCCGGTTCCCCCGCAAGCGGAGAAGCGGCAGCGGTCGTGAGGAGAAAGGAGACCCCACCCGAATCCGGAGCTCGAGGAACGGGCGGCGGAGGGGCGAGAGCCGGGCAGGCCGGCTGAGGGACGGGAAGGAAACGGGCCCCTGAGGAACTATGTCGAGAGAGCCACCCCCCCCCCCCGCACTCACCCTGTCACAACAGGCGCCATCTTCCACAAACTCTCGCTAAAACTCCTACTCTCGCGAGAAGGGGGCCGAGGTAGCCGTCGCGCGCGCCTCCCCGCGGAAATCAGCAGCGCGCACGCGCGCGGGGGGGGGGGGAGAGGACAAGCTTATCGCAACAGCGAAGGATCGAAAGGGGGCAGGGCGTGCGGGAAACCCCGCCCACTCGCTCACGTCACTTACGCACACACACACACACTGACGGGGTCTGTGTCGCTCTCCCGTCTCAGAAGTCAGACACAACAGGCGTGGGAACTCGGCCCGAAGACTCGCGAGAGCTCTTCGAGGGAAGCGGAGAAAGGATATCGCGAGAAGGGGGGTCATAGGAAGAGGGAGGGGCAGGAGGGGGATTCCCTTTACGCCTGACCGAGCGAGCGCAGAGGCTTCGGCGTGGGAGAGAACGGACCGAACCATTCGCGTAGGGCCGCGGGCGAGACCATTTCATTCATTCATTAAAAAAATATATATACTTTTTAGGTTTATAGGATTTCACTGATTTTACAATCATTTTGACATTTCAAAACTTGACCTCCTTCCCCTTCTTTCTGCTGTTCCTTAAATTTATTTTTAATATCTTCTGCATATTCCAAATTAACTTAATTTGCTCATTTATTCATCTTCTTTAAATACATACTCTTATGAAACTGCATGCTATTACAACAATCCTGCAAATGTTCTTATCTGTTTACAATTTATCTGTAAATATTCCATAAACCATTTCCATTCCTTTATAAAAAATATATATATATCTTGATTTATTTTTCTTCTGGCATGTTTGCCATTTCTGCATATTCCATAAGTTTTTGTATCCATTCTTTGCTGGGACTTCTGCTTCTTTCCATTTTGCGGCAAGTAGCATTCTTGACGCTGTAGTCACATACATGAATAAGTTTTTATACAATTTTGGTAGTTCTGTCCCTATAATTTCCAAAAGAAAAGCTTCTGGGGTTGTTGTTGTTTTTTTACAAACATTATTTTAAACATCCTTTTCATTTCATTATATATCATTTCCCAGTAAGCTTTAATCTTACTAAAAGACCACCACATATGATAAAAAGAACCTTCTTTCCCTTTACATTTCCAACACTTGTTTGATTTAGATTTATACATTTTTGCCAATTTACTCATTGTTAGATACCATCAATGTATTGTTTTCATATAATTTTCTCTTAGACCATAACATGCTGTAAATTTTATATCTGCATGTTCCACATTCGTTCCCATGCTTCCATGTCTATATCGGATGGGACCATTTCAGACAGCATGAAGGGTGGCGAGAAGGAGTGGACTCTGAATTGCGGGCATGGAGGCAGCGGCGTGAGGTGTTTTAGGGAGAGAGAAGGAAGCCAACAACGAATGTGAAGGAGCTTAAATAAACAAAAGGCTCCTTTGTGTGTGTTTCTTAAATGTGCATTTTGCATCCCTCCCCTCAGGTTACCACAGACTACCCCGGTGCATTTTTTAAAAATTGGATTAACTGGTTTTTAATTACATTTGGGTAAGCCTGCATGCGTTGTGCATCATTTGGGTCACTGATGAATTGCCTCTAAGTCATCCTTGTTGGTTGCAATAGGGAGAGTGAGCTCAGTTGGGCGTGGGCAGCGATCCTCAATATCTTCATCTTTGGCAATCACTCCTAGCCGAGTAAGATTGTCTTCCATGAACACAATCTTAACAGCGAGTCCGTAAGTGACTGTGGAGGCCAATTCTGGATCCACACGTCCTTCCACAGTGGGGAAATAGGTTTCTGGCTTGGTGTTGATCTTGGTGAGGGTTTGCTAAACGTACCTTCCTCCTATCAAGTTTCTCCCTTTCATCCTGAGTTCAAGCATCTTCAAAGTCCATGACACCTAGGTAAAGGCTGTTCTCCAATTGGAGCACTAACAGCCAGTGTTTCCCAATTGTCAGTGTTTATACTACATTTTTTTAGATTTGCCTTGAGTCTTTAAACCTCTTTTGTTGACCACCAGCATTACGCTTTCCATTTTTAAGTTCGGAATAGAGTACAGTGGTACCTCGCAAGACGAATGCCTCGTAAGACGAAAAACTCGCAAGACGAAAGAGTTTTTCGTTTTTTGAGTTGCTTTGCAAGACGGATTTCCCTATGGGCTTGCTTCACAAGACGAAAACGTCTTGCAAGTTTGTTTCCTTTGTCTTGCAAGTTTGTTTCCTTTTTCTTGAAACCGTGCATTCAGGGGGTGCAGTTGCGACTTGACTTCGAGGAGCAACTCATAGCACGCGGTGTGGTAGCCTTTTTTGAGGTTTTTGAAGACTTTGGTGATTTTTGAAGCTTTTCCAAAATCTGTGCTTCACAAGACGAAAAAAATCACAAGACGAAAAAACTCGCAGAACGAATTAATTTCGTCTTGCGAGGTACCACTGTAGTTGCTTTGGAAGACGATGCTCAGGCATCCACACAACATGACCAGTCCCACAAAGTAGATGTAGAAGAACCATTGCTTCTTCCAAAAACCCACCCCAAACTCAACTCGCTGGATCATCACCTTGTTGTGAGTGGGCTTGCACGTTCCTATGACCCTTGTGAGCGAAGCCCTTGGGAGTCTCCCAGTAGGGTCACCCAAGGCGGTAAGGTCAAAGGGGAGGAGCTAGACAAAGAATGATCCAAGAAGTCCTCAATTGCAAGATAGGTGGAAGAAAACAAGTGGTATATTACAATGGCTGGTAAGGCAGATGAAGGCTGCAGCAGATAAGAATTTACTAGTTGTCATGATATTCATTCCATTGGACCCTCAATATAATTACCATTTCCACTTAGGCGGAAGGACTTGACTTTCACTTTATTTTGCTATTACTATTATTTTTAGATTTGTTTGCCACCCGTCATTTGAAAACCCTGGGGCTGTTCACAACAGAAAAATACAAAATGAGAACACAGGACACATCGTAAAACAAAAACAAACCAGTAAGCTCCACAAACACATTAAAAAAGCCATAAATGTTCATCAGGCGAACGTCTGGTCGAAGGGAAACCTTTTAGCCTGGCACCTACAGATATATAATGAAGGTACCAGGTGAGCCTCTGGGGAGAAATTTCCCCAAGCTTAAGAGGAGCAGAAAATAACTTTTAATAGTATTAATCAAGGAGAAAGTGAAAGGTGTGTGGGTTTGTGTTTAAATACATTTTTTAAAAATGGGGTTTGCATTCAAGTCTACTATCAATACACTTGTGTTTAAAAAAAAGACACGTTAATTTGTGTAATGTCTGTGGAAAAACTTGTATTTTTCCTATATATGTGAACTGTGCTAAATCCAATCCTATTTATGGCATTGAGTCAAGCTAACCAACCTTGATTTCCCCTCTATTTTAATTTAAGGGTGAGGTTTAAATATATAAAATGAATAAAATGAAGTTTTTCTCGCTCTGTCGAATCTGCATTACTGAAGTTGGTTCCATTCAAGGAACATTTCCTGCATTCAATGGACTTTTGCAAATCCTCTATTTAAAGTTCATGAAACAATCCATAATCCTTTTAAGTTCTCTTTTTGAAAATACGTATCCCTCCCTCTGGGCTCATGCTGCTTCAGTTCAGCTATGAATGGCTTCTGGATTTTTGCCATAAACTGTCTCTAGGTGATAATTTTAAGGGGCCTTTAATTTATGTGTCTTAAATCCAACTGGGAGGAAAACAGGATGGAAAAAAAATAGGTCAGCCTTTAATACATTTCAAACATTCCCCCTCCAACACACACACACACACACACACACACACAAAACTGCTAGCATTTATTCATTTGAACGTTTGCTTGTTATTGAAAAAAGCATTTGCCCTGGAAGAATTTCTCAAACTGCAGGACACACAAAATAAATCTGATGCAAGCCCCAAGTCTTTGTCTGCCATGGAAAGTTCTTGCTGCATTTATGCAGGATTCATTGCTCTTAACTCTTTGAATCAGCCTCAATGGGAAAAGCAGGTAGTAATTCTGCCGTATTGTTATGCTGGGTGTGAGTGGATCATTCAGTCACCCTCAGAGCAGGTGTGCAACCTGGTTACTTGCTTGAAGGTAAGGAACGCAGGTAGCGCTGTGGTCTAAACCACTGAGCCTCTTGCGTTTGCTGATCGGAAGGTCGGCGATTCGAATCCCCGCGACGGGGTGAGCTCCCGTTGCTCTGCCCCAGCTCCTGCCAACCTAGCAGTTCAAAAGCATGCCAAAAAGTGCAAGTAGATAAATAGGTACCACTGCAGCGGGAAGGTAAACGTCTTTTCTGGGCGCTCTGGTTTCTGTTGCGGTGTTTCCGTTGTGACAGACACGGTTTAGTCATTCTGGCTACATGACCCGGAAAGCTTTCTGTGGACAAACGCCGGCTCCCTTGACCTGAAAGCAAGATGAGTACCGCACTCCATAGTTGCCTTTGACTGGACTGAACAGTCCAGGGGTCCTTTTAAAATACTCATTTTACATCCTTAAGATATCAGTGACTTCCCTTCTTCTCTTTCCATGGTTCATTTTACATATCATAAATCCCTGCATATTTTACAAAAAACTATACCATTCAGTATTCCATTATTACATCCATCAAAACTTATTTACACTGTTGAATTTATCTTAATGCTGACTAACGTTTCCCAATCTTCTTTAAACATATGTTCTTCTTGTTCTCTTATTCTATATGTTAAGTATGCAAGTTGAGCATATTCTGTCAACTTGAGTTGCCATTCTTCTTTGGTTAGGACCTCACTCGTTCTCCATATTTGGGCTAACAAAACACAGACCGCAGGAGTAGCATACATAAATAAACTTTTTGGACACCTGGGTATTTCAGCATGAATTCTCCCCAAAAAGAAGTACTCTGAGTTTTTTGGGAAGGTAAAGGTAAAGGGACCCCTGACCATTAGGTGCAGTTGTGGCCAACTGGTTGCGGCGCACACCTCGCTTTTTTGGCTGAGGGAGCCGGTGTACAGCTTCCGGGTCATGTGGCCAGCATGACTAAGCCGCTTCTGATGAACCAGAGCAGCGCACGGAAATGCCGTTTACCTTCCCGCCGTGCTTTCAAACTGCTAGGTTGGCAGCAGCAGGGACCGAGCAACAGGAGCTCACCCCGTCACAGGGATTCGAACCGCCGACCTTCTGATCGGCAAGTCCTAGGCTCTGTGGTTTAACCCACAGCACCACCCGCGTCCCTTTTTGAGAAGGTACTTTTAAACTATTTTTTTCAATTCATTATGGATCATTTCCAAATACTCTTTTACCCCTTTACAAGTCCCCCACATATGAATGAATGTTTCCGATGGGTCTCAAACTTTTAGTGAATTGGGGACTTCCCCTGCATGAGACATGAGTGGACAAGACCAAGAGTTTGTCCAATGGTCAAGAAGGTGGTTTCTGCATGTGCCGTAGAGGGAGGTGAGGGGCAGGTGGAACTCATCAACCTGGAAAGCTCACTCATCTAGGAGAAGGAAAATTCTGCTCCTAAACCTCTGCTACTGTGTGGAGAAGAAAATGTTAAGGAGTAAACGCTACACAAATCCAGAATGGAGACCCTAAGACAGTTGGATGGTGCCTTATACTCCTCCTTCCAGCAACTCCTGCAGCCAAGCTGGCGCCAAACATCTTGCTCTGCTTTCCTTTGGACCCCATCAGCGAGGCCAATAAGGGGTTCTTGTATTCTGTGTAGTCCATGACCTCCATACAAACTGCCCAGGCTTGCACCTTGGTGAGGTCACTTCGGTGCTTTCCACTGCCTCCCGCAGTTTGCTCAAACTCATGTTCGTAGCTTCGAGAACACTGTCCAACCATCTCGTCCTCTGTCATCCCCTTCTCCTTGTGCCCTCCATCTTTCCCAACATCAGGGTCTTTTCCAGGGAGTCTTCTCATGAGGTGGCCCAAGTATTGGAGCCTCAGCTTCAGGATCTGTCCTTCCAGTGAGCACTCAGGGCTGATTTCCTTCAGAATGGAGAGGTTTGATCTTCTTGCAGTCCATGGGACTCTCAAGAGTCTCCTCCAGCACCATAATTCAAAAGCATCAATTCTTCGGCGATCAGCCTTCTTTATGGTCCAGCTCTCACTTCCATACATCACTACTGGGAAAACCATAGCTTTCAGAAGTGCCTGGCATGCTCCGGTCCATGGGGTCACGAAGAGTCAGACACGACTAAACGACTAAACAACAACAACAACAACAACACAGCAGTTTGATTTCACTCCATTGTCTCTTGAGAACTATGGCAACCACTGCAGTTGGAGAATCTCACTAGTGCATCACTGCTCAAAGTGGTGGTCTGCAGAATGGTTCCTCCAGTCCTCGGTGACCCCACCACCACAGCCCAGGTTGGGCGGGAGGCTTCAGGGACCAAATGTGGTAACTGTCCCCTGCACATTGCAGGAGGGAAGATGGCTTCGTTAGCCAGATAGTCCGAGAAACACTGTGTTGAGGGGGGGAAGTTTAAGAAAGATTACTAGTTACCTCATTATGGTGCTGAATAAATTTTCCTGTAGCCAAGGG
Organism: Podarcis cretensis; assembly: GCF_951804945.1. Taxonomy (NCBI): domain Eukaryota; kingdom Metazoa; phylum Chordata; class Lepidosauria; order Squamata; family Lacertidae; genus Podarcis; species Podarcis cretensis. The sequence continues at coordinate 68,319,584 of NC_137178.1, forward strand.
TGTTGTCAAATCTGTCACACTCTGCGCACCCATTTGCAGTAATTATGGAGCCTTTGCTGCTGCCAACACACTTCCCATTCAAATGCCCTTCTCTTGTGGTCCCCAAATCCTTCTGTCAAACACAAAACACACCAGCTGTCTAGAAAGAATCTGGAATTCACAGAGGTGCAGGTTTTTAACCTGGCATTTTATGGAATTTAATAATTGTAATTATTACATGTTATAGCGCTACAAAACAACAGATCATTATTCGTGATGAGAATCTTGCGGAAATTTAAGGCAAATCTAAGGCCAAGGCAGAGGACAGAGTTAGAGGAGATAGTCTGGAATGCTAATCTCAGCACTGGTTAGCAGATCTACTATATAAATTTAAAGCATATTCAAAACACATTTAAAGCACATGACTTCCCCCCGCCCCCCAAAAAATAAAAAATATGGAAAGTTTCTACCACATAGAGCTACCATTTCCAGCATTCTCAACAAATTACAGTCCTTTCAATGTGCTTTAAATGTGAGTCAACTATTCCTTAAAGCCTACTGAGGGTTATGTGTATATATTTTAATTCCACTGATGTTTAATCGTTTTTTTGATTATTGCTTTTTAAATATATGTTTCTAGTTGTTTCTATTTTAGTTGCAAGGCGCCTTGTCCTGCTGGGAAGTAAGGTGGGGGAAACAACAACAACAGAAGTGAGATATGTATTGCTTTTCAAGAGAATCCTTCGTTTTGCTTTTTGGCAGGACAGTAATGGATTCAGTGCCCTCAGGCTTTTCAAATAACTTCCCAAAGAGAAAGGGCACGGCTAATGCTGAAACGGTTTATTGTGGTCTTCTAAAGCTGTGAAGAAATATTATGCAGGAAAGGGGAATGCGTGTGGTGGTTTTCATTTCTTTCTCCTTTTAACACCCGTCGGTTTGGACCTGAATTGGGAAGCAATCCCCAGCCTCCTACCCCCTGTCCCAGCTCACGGTGTGAAGAACCGCAAGCATCCGCATCAAATTTGCTCAGACGAGATTTTGACTGTCCAGGAGTTATTCTTAACGGCAGCGAAGACACCCCTGAAGTGACAGTTAGCATTTTGCCAGCTTTTGCCATGTATACAGCTGTTGTCACAGAAAGGAGGGCAACTCACAGCCCGGCTTCTTTTCAGAAACAAAAAGAGAAACAGTGCAGGCTATTAGTTCCAGCTCGATGGAGACCCTGTACCACCATCTGCTGGGGGTCTGAGCAGTTGTCCAGGTCAGCATCAGTCAGGCACAAACTTGATGGCTTCCGCTGAGCTGCACCCAGCAGTACAGATCTGCAAGAACAATAAAGCAAACCTGCTCCTGGGACACAAGCCGCACGTCTCCAACAAAGGAAACATAACCCCAAGTTAATATGCATCACAAAGGAGGTGCTTGAAGCAGGGGAGGTAATTGTGGCCTGAACATTTCAGGCTCTAATGGGATGGAGAGAGGAACAAAGTGTCAAGGTAGGGACAGAGAAGGGGGGGAATGGTCCTCAGCTAGAAATTGGTGGTCGCAGCCATATATACCGTATTTTTTGCACCATAACACTCATTTTTTTCCTCCTAGAAAGTAAGGGGAAATGTCTGTGCGTGTTATGGAGAGAATGCCTACGGATGGCGGGGGGATCTGCTGCAGTCGTGAGCAGAGGATCCATGGTTCCCCTTCCTTCCCTCCTCCGTGGCTCGCTTTGAAACAGCAAAGCGGGAGAAGAGCCGCTGAGTGGGGAGGAGAGAGGGACAGAGAGCCTGCTTGCTTTAAAGGAGCAAAGCAGGAGAGGAGAGGAGCTGCTTACACGAGTGTAAGCGGCTCCTATCCGGTTGGCTCCTTTAAAGCAAGCAGGCTCTCTGTCCCTCTCTCCTCCCCACTCAGCTGGCTAAATAGCAGCAAAGTTTTTCAAGCGAGCCAGGGAGGAGGGAGAGAAGCAGAGCCTCTTCTGCATTATTAGCAGCATCCTTCTCCACCCACCCCACACGTGCTCCTTGTTCCTTGAGTGCTTTTCCTTCCCTCCCCACTTAAAACGTGGTTACAAAACACAGATCCACATGGATCCTCAGGATTTTTGCACTGGGTCATCCCAAATTCAGCATCAGATCACACAGCATGTCCATGGCTACAGCTTGCACCAAAAAAATCACGCACCCACTCTTGCCTGGGGCCACAGTGGTGCAAAAACGTGGTTACAAAGCATGGATCCACATGGATCCTCAGGATTTTTGCATTGGGCTACCCCAAACTCACCGTCAGATCACATGTCTGTGGCCACAGCATGAACCACAAAAATCATACATCCACTGTTTTGTTTAGAATAGTTTTTTTTCTTGTTTTCCTCCTCTAAAAACTATGTGCGTGTTATGGTCAGGTGCGTGTTATAGAGCGAAAAATACGGTGTGTATATATATATATATATATATATATATATGGCTGTCGTGAGAGATGTCTTACCCTAATGATAAGGCTGGCTCTGCAAAAAGGAAAGAAAAAAGGCTGGTTCTGCTGACACCCAGATTACAGTAGATGCCACTGGTAATGCAACCCCCAATTTCAGCATATGAAGTTAACCCAGACAGACATAACTGAAACTGCAAATATTCGAATGGCTGTGCAAAATATGGTCTGAAGCTCAACATCAAAAAAACGAAGATCATGGCCACTGGTCCCATCACCTCCTGGCAAATAGAAGGGGAAGAAATGGAGGCAGTGAGATATTTCACTTTCTTGGGCTCCATGATCACTGCAGATGGTGAGAGCAGGCACGAAATTAAAAGACGCCTACTTCTTGGGAGAAAAGCAATGACAAACCTAGACAGCATCTTAAAAAGCAGAGACATCACCTTACCAACAAAGGTCTGTATAGTTAAAGCTATGGCTTTCCCAGTAGTGATGTATGGAAGTGAGAGCTGGACCATAAAGAAGGCTGGTCGCCAAAGAATTGATGCTTTTGAATTATGGTGCTGGAGGAGACTCTTGAGAGTCCCATAGACTGCAAGAAGATCAAACCTATCCATTCTGAAGGAAATCAGCCCTGAGTGCTCACTGGAAGTACAGATCCTGAAGCTGAGACTCCAATACTTGGGCCACCTCATGAGAAGAGAAGACTCCCTGGAAAAGACCCTGATGTTGGGAAAGATGGAGGGCACAAGGAGAAGGGGATGACAGAGGACAAGATGGTTGGGCAGTGTTCTTGAAGCTACCAACATGAGTTTGACCAAACTGTGGGAGGCAGTGGAAGACAAGAGTGCCTGGCATGCTCTGGTCCATGGGGTCGCAAAGAGTCGGACATGACTAAATGACTAAATGACAACAACAACAGAATCTCCGGACTTCTCACCATCACCTCCATGGGTCCTTTTGTTAACCTTTTCAACTGCATATTATTTCATAATCCATGTTTTATATTTCTCCATATTGTCCATGATAATTGCTACGTTACAAGTTACAAACATTACTGCTCATGTTTTCATCTGCTTACAGTGGTCTCCTTAATAAATTATAATTCCCCCTCCCCGTTCTTTCTTGAAGTTTTGGTCTTCTTGGTTCCTGAGTTGTAGATTCCACTTCTTCCTTTGTTAGATCCCAAAAGGACACAAATTCCTGGACCAAACACTCTTTCAAATCATAAAAAGTCTTTTCTACTCCTTTGGGATAACGGTGCCTACAATTCCTAATTAAAAAAGCTTCTGGTTTATTTTTATAAATGTTATTTTAAACATTTTTAAAATTCATTATATATCATTTCCCAAAATGCTTTTATTGCCTTACATGTCCACCACATGTGGTAAAAGGTCCTTCTCTCATTTTTAAAAATTAATTTTTATTAAGTACAAATTAGAAAACATACATATTTACAACAAAAGAAAATACAAAATACATTTCCAGCAGGTATTTGTACCCCTAATACTGTGTTTCCTTGTATCTACCCAGTATGTGTTGCCTTAGTAAAGAGCATATGCCCAGTTTTCAAGTTCATTTGTTGCTCTTGCTGAGGCTGCTGCGAATTGCATAAATTATATTACCGATTGACTGTAATGATTTTCTCTGTCACGACCACCTGGCCACTTGGAAGGATTCTGAAAGAACAATGAGTCCTACCTCAGAGGCTGCTGAACAGAAATAAGATGGTAATGACTTTCAGCCGCTGTGCATTCTGGCCACATTAAGATCAGTGACCTAGAGGTGAAAGGCCCTTTATCCTATTACCAGTCCCCAGGGAGATTCCGTCTGCAAGGCTACCCCTCTTCCCTGCTCCTGTTCAAAAGGAACTATCCAATTTCTTAATTTCCATTCAGAGCATCAGGCTATGCAGGGTAAAAAGCTATGAGCACTTAATTTTTTTAAAAAAATGATTTTACAAGTATAAAATTATAACAATACAACCATAAACATCCGAATCTCTGGACTTCCCACTTTCCCCTCTGTGGGTCCTATTATTAAACCTTTTCTACTGCATCTTTTTCAGTTTTATATAACTCCATTATCCCCATGGTACTTGCTACATTATGAGTGTTATTGCAGTCCTGCTAATGTTTTCATCTGCTTACGGTGGTCTCCAAGGTAAATTATAAAATTTCCCCATTCTTTGTTAAAGTTTTGGTCTTCTTGGTCCCTGAGCTTTCCGGTCAGTTTTGCCATCTCGGCATAGTCCAACAGTTTAATTTGCTCCCTTGGAATATCAGCAGCTAGAATAGAAAAGCCTCTGGTGTGTTTTAAATAAAAATTGAGCATCTTTTTCAGCTCATTATATATAATTTCCCAGAATGCTTTTATTACCTTACAAGACCACCACATATGATAAAAGGTGCCTTCTTTTTCTTTACATTTCCAGCAGATATTTGTACCTGTCTTACACATTTTTGCTAACTTACTGAGAGTCAAGTACCATTGGTACATCATTTTCATATAGTTTTCTTTCAATGTACAGCACGCCGAGAATTTCAAATTAGTTTTCCATAACCTTTCCCAATCTGAAAGTTGGATATTATGCCCCAAATCCCTCGCCCAGTGTATCATTACAGATTTAACCTGTTCATCCTTTGTATGTGGTTCCAAAAGCATTCTATACATTTTCGACCAAAAATCTACAGGCACTTTGCTATCACCTCAAGCCTTTCTGTTCAAAACGAGCTCTGGGTGTTTTGGATTATTCTAATCTATTCTACATCCAAATAAAAAAAAAAAGGCAACTAAACAAACATTTCCCTCCTTTGCAGACATCTTAACCCTAGGAAAAGTCTCTCCAAAGGTTTGGAAGATCCTTCTGAACCAGGGGTCAGCAAACTTTTTGAGCAGGGGGCCGGTCCACTGTCCCTCAGACCTTGTGGGCGGCCAGACTATATTTTGAAAAAATATATAAAATGATCAAATTCCTCTGCCCCACAAATAACCCAGAGATGCATTTTAAATAAAAGCACACATTCTACTCATGTAAAAACACACTGATTCCTGGACTGTCCACAGGCCAGATTTAGAAGGCGTTTGGGCCGGATCTGGCCCCCAGGCCTTAGTTTGCCTACTCATGTTCTGAACCATGTGGGATAGGGTGAAGAGGAAGGGAAGAATGGCTCAAGCTGGGTAATCCTACTTAATTTGGGACAATTCAGCCCCAACTCTTACCCCACTGCTCAGAAGAGCCCCTAAACTCCAAAAAGGTTTCTTGGAGGTGCAAGGGGGGAGGGGAAACTTTCCTCTGTGAATTTCCTGGAGTTGACATCTTTCACATAAATTGACTTTTAAAACCCATTTCCACCTCTAAGTAAGGAAATGAATATTTACCACGCAGCTGTAGTAACTAACTGTAGAAACTATTGCATGCTTTAAAAAGGCACGCCAAGAAAATCCCAGGATATCTGGGCATCCATATAGTGCACAGTTCCATCTGAATGGTGCTCAGTTCCACTCCACCCGCTCGGTTATCAAAGAGAAACTTGCCTTCTGTTATAATGCAACTTATACAGGGTAACTAAAAATACAGGCAGAATAAGGCCCATGTCTGAGGCATTACATCATTTCCTTGTATCTTCCCTAAGGGCAAAAGACTGGAGAATATGAGTCAAACTACAGAAAAATAAAAATATTGAGCTGAAAACAGCAAAATGCACTTTTCTCGGCTCAGATAAAGTCAGGAAAGTCAGCTGAATCTTTATCCCAGAGAGCACAGACGTTACAAAATAATGTATTTTTGAAAATTACCACCCTCGGTTTCTATTATTATTTATTGCTGTTGTTATATGTAATTTTTTAAAAAATGTAATAAACCACTGATGCAAAAAAGTGAATAAATAGGTGTCACTGGGGTGCATGGGATGTTAAAGGAGGGACAGCACTTCTAGCGGGAGTCACAAAGTGCTCCCTCTGAGGTAGATTGTTCAGGTTTGGTACCCATCCTGCACTCAGCAGCTCTCACCTGTGTCTCCTAGAAGCTGTCAGCATGCAGCGGGTCTTAACTTGTAGGTCAGAGGCATGCGGTGAATTTTTTTGCAGGAAAACAGGGTCAGAGGTGCCAGCTTGAGAGGGCGATGGGGGTTGGGGTGTGACATCGCCTGCATGATGTCTTGCCAAAGAAGAGAAGAAGAAGATACGATATGAGCATAGTACCTCCTTCTGTCAGCTGGGCAGAAGCTTCCCGGGCTTTAGGAATGACTACTCCCCACATTGGATGCGAGTGGCTCTGTGGGTTAAACCACAGAGCCTAGGACTTGCCGACCAGAAGGTCGGCGGTTCGAATCCCCGTGATGGGGTGAGCTCCCGTTGCTCGGTCCCTGCTCCTGCCAACCTAGCAGTTCAAAAGCACATCAAAGTGCAAGTAGATAAATAGGTACCGCTCCGGCGGGAAGGTAAACGGCGTTTCCGTGCGCTGCTCTGGTTCGCCAGAAGCGGCTTAGTCATGCTGGCCACATGACCCAGAAGCTGTACACTGACTCCCTCGGCCAATAAAGCGAGATGAGCGCCACAACCCAAGTCAGTCACGACTGGACCCAATGATCAGGGGTCCCTTTACCTTTACTCCCCACATTAAATGGGGGGTGCCCTTTGTGTGGTCGCGTGCAGCCCCTTGGACCCTATGCGGCACCATTAGCACAGGCTTCGCTTCGCCTTCCCCAGGTGGGATACCTGGAGGTCTCCGCCTACCTCAGCCAGTTGCCCAATCCTGCCTGGGGAGGCGTTGCCAAGGTGATCAGGCCAGGTAGGGGAAGGGACTACCTGCCCACACAATAGGGGGAGGATCTTACCTGGGAATTGTCAGTTGGCTCCAGAGCTTCTCCCATCCTACCCACCCTCAGTTAAGGCTTCTTTTGCAGGTTAACCCTTTCTTCACAGGTACGCGGGCGCTGCTATGTCAAGGTCGCTGTTGAAGGGCCGGAAAGGAATTCTCCTGCATTGGCAGGTTTGCCTTTTCTGTAGCAGAATGTCACAACTTTGGCGGTATCAGGCCTTGGGCAGAATCCTTTAGTCTGTGTTCCCTAAATGGGGGGGGGGGACCTGCAGCAGTGACCCATGCCCCCCTCCATTGCGGCAGCAATACCAGGGTTCCCCATTAAAGGCGTTGTTTGAGGGGAGGCTTTGGCCAAACGCCTAGAGGTTGTCATTGCTCTCCCCTGCGACTCTGCTTGAACATGTGTTCTCCAGAGCCAGCCCATCCTCCACACACACCGGATAACCCTGGTGTTCCCCAGATCCCCGGCGGGGGACTAGGAAGGATAAGCACCCAATGCCTGAGCCAAGGTCTACCCACATCTGAAACATAATAAAGTTGTAGCCAATTTTAACCCCATAGCACATTGTCTTGAGTCATTATTCCACACGGGGGCCGCCCAGGGTTTGGGGGACTCTGCCTGTCCATGCAAGCAAGAGCCAGAGGAACGTTTAGAGGACTAGCTTAGTCCCTCCAGTCCACTGACCGCGTGCCACTGGTTTCCACCTCTAAAGTCCTAAATGGCCCAGATTAACCAAAGTGTTATGTACTGAAGTTCTCACCCTGAGCTAGCAGGGGGATACTGTAGATAGTTATGCAAATAAGGGATCAAAAGTGGCGTTCAGTGATTGGATAGTTTTAGAAAGTTGTTACAGTAACGTTGTACTGGAGCTCTATATAAGCATGCTGACTGAACCCTTCAGTTCAGTTCTGTCCTGGCCTGTGAATAAACAAGAGCGGTTTGAAGAATCGCTGTGTCGTCTGATATGTTCACCCACAACTTAACTCAAAGAACTGGCTTTTCCTTTATCACCTGCACTGGAAGCAGGGGGAATGACGTCAAACAGAACTCTCTCTCCACCGATTGCATTCTTATGGTCTATATCCGCCTATCTAAAAATTTATAGCTCTATGGTCGTTAGCCCCTAGATTTACTAAGCAAACTAAATATGACATAATAGGCATCACTGAAACCTGGTGGGATAAGTCCCACGACTGGAATGTAATAATGGAGGGTTACAATCTATTTCAGAGAAACAGACCAGACAAGAAAGGAGGAGGAGTGGCGTTATATGTCAGGGATGTGTATACCTGTGAAGAGATCCAAGATTTAGAACTTCAAAGCCAAAGTGAGAGCATTTGGGTCAAAATTAAGGGAGAGATGAATAACAGGGACCTCATTGTGGGAGTTTACTATAGATCCCCAAGCCAAACGGAGGACATAGATGATGCCTTCCTGGAACAGATGGCCAAGCATGCAAAAGGAAGGGAGATAGTAGTAATGGGGGACTTCAATTACCCGGATATTTGCTGGATGTCAAACTCAGCCAAGAGCATAAGGTCAAACAGATTCCTCACTGGCCTTGCAGACAACTTCGTTGTCCAGAAAGTGGGAGAAGCAACAAGAGGAACAGCCATTTTAGATCTGGTCCTAACCAATGTTGATGACCTGGTTAGTGGGGTAGAAGTGGAAGGATCATTAGGCGCGAGTGATCATGCTCTTCTGAAGTTTACTATACAGCGGAAAGGAGCAGCCAAGCACACTAGGACTCAATTTCTTGACTTTAAGAAAGCCGACTTCATAAAACTTAGGGAAGTGCTGGGTGAGATCCCATGGACAGTAATACTAAAAGGAAAGGGAGTTCATGATGGCTGGGAGTTTGTTAAGAGGGAGATAGTAAAAGCACAACTTCAGACAATACCAATGAGACGGAAACATGGAAGGTGCCTAAAGAAGCCAGGGTGGCTATCTAATGAACTTTTAACTGAGTTAAGATTAAAAAAGGATGTGTACAAAAAATGGAAAAGGGGGGAAACCACCAAAGACGAATTCAAACAAATAGCCAGCACGTGTAGACACAAAGTCAGAAAAGCTAAAGCACAGAATGAACTCAGGCTTGCTAGAGAGGTTAAAAGCAACAAAAAAGGCTTTTATGGGTATGTTCGTAGCAAAAGGAAGAAGAAAGAAACAGTGGGGTCACTCAGAGGAGAAGATGGTGAAATGCAAACAGGGGACACAGAAAGGGCTGAACTCCTCAATGCCTTCTTTGCCTCAGTCTTCTCCGATAAAGAAAACAATGCCCGACCTGAAGAATTTGGAGCAAATGATTCAGCCGAGGAAACACAGCCCAGAATAACTAAGGAGATAGTACAAGAATACTTGGCTAGTTTAGATGTATTCAAGTCTCCAGGGCCAGATGAACTGCATCCAAGAGTATTAAAAGAACTGGCAGATGTGATCTCAGAACCACTGGCAGTCATCTTTGAGAATTCCTGGAGAACAGGTGAAGTCCCGGCAGACTGGAGGAGGGCAAATGTTGTCCCTATTTTCAAAAAGGGGAAAAGAGAGGACCCAAATAATTACTGCCCAGTCAGTCTGACATCAATACCAGGGAAGATTCTGGAGCAGATCATTAAGCAAACAGTTTGTGAGCACCTAGAAAGGAATACTGTGATCACCAATAGTCAGCATGGATTTCTGAAAAATAAGTCGTGTCAGACTAACCTGATCTCGTTTTTTTGACAGAATTACAAGCCTGGTAGATGAAGGGAACACAGTGGATGTAGCCTACCTTGATTTCAGCAAGGCATTTGACAAGGTGCCCCATGATATTCTTGTAAAGAAGCTGGTAAAATGCGGTCTTGACTATGCTACCACTCAGTGGATTTGTAACTGGATGACTGACCGAACCCAAAGGGTGCTCCTCAATGGTTCCTCTTCATCCTGGAGAAGAGTGACTAGTGGGGTGCCACAGGGTTCTGTCTTGGGCCCGGTCTTATTCAACATCTTTATCAACGACTTGGATGATGGACTCAAGGGCATCCTGATCAAATTTGCAGATGACACCAAACTGGGAGGGGTGGCTAACACCCCAGAGGACAGGATCACACTTCAAAACGACCTTGACAGATTAGAGAACTGGGCCAAAACAAACAAGATGAATTTTAATAGGGAGAAATGTAAAGTATTGCACTTGGGCAAAAAAAATGAGAGGCACAAATACAAGATGGGTGACACCTGGCTTGAGAGCAGTACATGTGAAAAGGATCTAGGAGTCTTGGTTGACCACAAACTTGACATGAGCCAACAGTGTGACGCAGCAGCTAAAAAAGCCAATGCAATTCTGGGCTGCATCAATAGGAGCATTGCATCTAGATCAAGGGAAGTAATAGTGCCACTGTATTCTGCTCTGGTCAGACCTCACCTGGAGTACTGTGTCCAGTTCTGGGCACCACAGTTCAAGAAGGACACTGACAAACTGGAACGTGTCGAGAGGAGGGCAACCAAAATGGTCAAAGGCCTGGAAACGATGCCTTATGAAGAACGGCTAAGGGAGCTGGGCATATTTAGCCTGGAGAAGAGGAGGTTAAGGGGTGATATGATAGCCATGTTCAAATATATAAAAGGATGTCACATAGAGGAGGGAGAAAGGTTGTTTTCTGCTGCTCCAGAGCAATGGTTCCAAACTACAAGAAAAAAGATTCCACCTAAACATTAGGAAGAACTTCCTGACAGTAAGAGCTGTTTGACAGTGGAATTTGCTGCCAAGGAGTGTGGTGGAGTCTCCTTCTTTGGAGGTCTTTAAGCAGAGGCTTGACAACCATATGTCAGGAGTGCTCTGATGGTGTTTCCTGCTTGGCAGGGGGTTGGACTCGATGGCCCTTGTGGTCTCTTCCAACTCTATGATTCTATGATTTTATGATTCTACTAATTGACAAGAATATGCATTGTTAGATTTGACTGTAGATATCCCACTTCCATGTGTATCATGGAACTTCTTCTTCCTTTCCTGATCCCTCCAGCACCATCAAAATCAGCTTTGGAGGGTTGAGGGCCCCTCCAGAGCAGACTGAGGACATGTGGTGGAGGAAGAGGAAATGTAAGTCCCGCTGGGAAAACAGAACTCCACTCACGCAGCTTTGGATACAACCCAGCGTATTTATTACTTCCAAGTTGAACCAAGCCTTGCCAAAGCAGCTTTGAATAGCTCTCATTGTTTTTACAAGCATGGGACACAAAAATAGATTTTACAAATGCCGGAGCAAAAAAGCTAATGGCAATAGTCAAGGCTAGTGTGGGATCCTCATGCTAGATTAGGTGGAACGTCGGCCTGATTCAACTGGATTCTTCTCATGTTCATCTGCTAGTTTCTTCCTGATTAAATAATCTCCAGTGGCTAATAGGAGGTCTCTCATTGGGTTTTAATTTTTTTGCTAGTTAGTGAGATTCCCACAGACGGTGAGAATGGTCATGGAAATGTGACTTGTGGATGGATGAGATCTTGTACAATTATCAAAATGTATGCCCTGCCCCATCCTGCTGCTTCCCAGGTATTATTATTATTATTATTATTATTATTATTATTATTATTATTACAGTGGTACCTCGGGTTACATATACAGTGGTGCCCCGCAAGACGAATGCCTCGCAAGACGAAAGACCCGCTAGACGAAAGGGTTTTCCGTTTTTCGAGGTGCTTCGCAAGACGAATTTCCCTATGGGCTTGCTTTGCAAGATGAAAACGTCTTGCGAGTCTTGCAATTTTTTTCGCTCCCCCCCTTTTTTCTAAGCTGCTAAGCCGCTAATAGCCGCTAAGCCGCTAATAGCGCTAAGCCGCTAATAGGGTTGCTTCGCAAGACGAAAAAACCGCAAGACGAAGAGGCTCGCGGAACGGATTCTTTTCGTCTTGCGAGGCACCACTGTACTTCAGACTCCGCTAACCCAGAAATAGTACCTTGGGTTAAGAACTTTGCTTCAGGATGAGAACAGAAATCGGGCTCTGGCGGCGTGGCAGCAGTGGGAGGCCCCATTAGCTAACCTGGTACCTCAGGTTAAGAACAGTTTCAGGTTAAGAACGGACCTCTGGAACAAATTAAGTTCTTAACCCGAGGTACCACTGTATTCTTCTTCCATGCCACTGCCTCATTACTTCCCCTCTTCCCCCCTCTACAGTAGTGGACAGTTCTTAGGGCGGTTCACAACAAGACCGCAACATATAAAAGCAAACCAAAAGCAGTAACCCAATAACGCCCCCCCCCCAAGCCACATTCTAAAAGGGTGTTGGATGTCAGTACAGTGGTACCTCGGGTTAAGTACTTAATTCGTTCCAGAGGTCCGTTCTTAACCTGAAACTGTTCTTAACCTGAAGCACCACTTTAGCTAGTGGGGCCTCCCACTGCTGCTGCATCGCCGGAGCACGATTTGTGTTCTCATCCTGGAGCAAACTTCTTAACCCAAGGTACTATTTCTGGGTTAGCGGAGTCTGTAATCTGTAGCGTATGTAACCCGAGGTACCACTGTAAGATCAACCATTCGGTTGCGTCCACGTGATAGCTGTGCTGATGGTTACAATGCATGGATTTATCGGTGGTCATTCATGGGGAGATGGTGGCACAGGGCAAATGGCTCTCTTAGGGCTACAAAACTGGCTGCAGTTCATGTGAGCATCTAAGTTTGAGGTGAGGGCTGATCAGTCGCTAGGCAACTTGATGTGAGTTAGCAGCATGGAATGCGCAGCAGCTACCTGTCAAAGATCAAATAGGTGCGAAAAGAAGGAAAAGGCTGTCATGATGTCACCCTGGAGCGATTTTCTGCTCAGTTGCTCCAAGTGGGAAGAAGAGGCTTTGAGGAGAACCTGTCATCGATCGAAAGTCGCAGGCAAACCAAACCCAGCTTATAAACCCCAACGCGGAACTTAGCTGCCTAAGTCAGCAAACAGGTCAGGAGGAGAAGGTGGACAAACAAATTTACGAAAGTCGAATATCATATGGGAAGAAAGAGCCCCACCCACCTTGACTGGCTCAAGCTGAAAAAACGGCTCAGGATGCAATCCTTCATCTAGCCAGACTATAATTATACAAAGCAGTACACACCCGGATTATCTGTATCCCAGCGGGACTAATATCATTCTGGAGATTATGTATTTGTACCTCTCTCACAAGCTTATATAAGACAACAAATACAGTGGTACCTCAGGTTACATACGCTTCAGGTTACAGACTCCGCTAACCCAGAAATAGTGCTTCCGGTTAAGAACTTTGCTTCAGGATGAGAACAGAAATCGTGCTCCAGTGGCGTGGCGGCAGCAGGAGGCCCCATTAGCTAAAGTGGTGCTTCAGGTTAAGAACAGTTTCAGGTTAAGTACGGACCTCCGGAACGAATTAAGTACTTAACCTGAGGTACCACTGTATAGAGCCTAAGTAAGATAGCAATCCTATACCATAGGAGCCAACTCCTAGGGGCCAAGGTCCCTTTGCCCCCCTTATAAAATATTTGAGGGAGCTGCTCTCCAAGTTGAAGGGCACTGCCATTCAATTAGCGTGCATGTGTCTCATTTTGTCAGCGATTATGGGGAGCGAGGCTTACCTGCCGCCACCCCAGTATCGTATTCAAGTTGGCACCCCATATGAATTAGAACGAATGAATTTGAAGAAACTTAACTCAGTCAAGGAACAAACTAGAAGCTTCTCTGAAGTACTCAACACAACAGCTAGATCCATCTCAGGATAGGGAACCATGATGTGAAGTACTCCCCTCTTTTATTTCTTGCTTTCTGAAAGAACTGTATACAACATGTTCCAGCCTTGACGACCCATTCTTACTTTCGAGTTTTGTTCTGTCTGTTCAGCTGCTCTATGCAAGAGAGACTTAAGAATCAATGTCTTCTCTTGCCTCCCAGTCGAACCAAGTGTCAAATGTTTTTGTTTGACTCCATTAGCTAGAATGGCTAATGCTCAGGGGTGATGGGATTTATAGTCCAAAACCATCTGGAGAGCCACAGGTTTCTCATCCTTGCTTTGGAACAGAGTTTTGTAAAAACGTACATATACATATTGGGATGCGGGTGGCGCTGTGGGTAAAACCTCAGTGCCTAGGACTTGCTGATCGTAAGGTTGGCGGTTCAAATCCCCGCGGCGGGGTGAGCTCCCGTCGTTCGGTCCCAGCTCCTGCCCACCTAGCAGTTCGAAAGCACCCTTAAAGTGCAAGTAGATAAATAGGTACCGCTTTATAGCAGGAAGGTAAACGGCGTTTCCGTGTGCTGCGCAGGTGCTGGCTCGCCAGCTGCAGCTTCGTCACGCTGGCCACGTGACCCGGAAGTGTCTTCGGACGGCGCCGGCTCACGGCCTCTTGAGCGAGATGAGCGTGCAACCCTAGAGTCGGACACGACTGGCCCGTACGGGCAGGGGTACCTTTACCTTTACCTTACAAGTACATATACTCTTACTCTTTTAGGAACTCTCTATACCAGAAACTGCAGGCAGCGGGAGATCTGGGTCTCCCACTGAACTCAGTGAAAATGATGACAACTGGTGAAATTTTGTGATAAAAATTAATATCATTCTAACAAATTTAAAGCTAAGCAAATTCAGGTTATAGTATCGCAGAAGGCTTGTCTATAAAATTTATAAACTTTGTGATTGTTGATTGTTAAAAAAAAAAAACCTCAAAAAGAAAAACCCTCAAAGCTATTTACAAAAAGAAAGACAACTATTTACAACATTAAACAAATTAAAATCAGTGATTAAAAAAACAGATTAAGACTTCAACATTCTACATAATAGGTGGGAAACAGAAAAAAAAGACATTTTGCTGATGCATCAAACATCTGTTTCAGAAAATTAAGAACATTTAAACTAAGGGGCTTCCAAATGCTTATTTATTGTGATTTGTTGCTGCTCAGACACGCAAGTTTCCCCCCAGCATCCACACACCATCATGGGCATCAAAATGCCAGCCAGTATTTCCCACCGCCATTTAATCCAGATTAACCCATCTCTGCAGAAAACCCAGTGATTTTTTTTTAAAGAAAACTTCCTGCCAACTACTAGCTTCCAGTATTCAAATAACCCATTTGCAATATTAAGTCTCCATCAGGAGGCACACAAATTGTTTAACTAAAGGTGTAATCCTGATTTTTAAAAATGAGATTGTCTAACTGATGTAGCATTTCAGGCAGACTGTAAAACACGAGAAGACCTTGGCTACGGATTAAATCAAGATGGGACAGGCAATGATGTCCAATGCAGTCAGGCAATCCATAGAATATTATATGCAATAGCATATAGTCTCATTGACTTCTATGAATACAAAGTACAACACACTTAGGCTAGATCCAACCTATTGTCCACCATTACTGATCTTCCTGATATACAGTAATGCTGGTCTCACTCAGTTTGCATGTAGAGATAGGTAGCCGCCAGAGTTGTAACCCACTAAAAGGGCGTGTGAACCCTGGAAGGCATTCCAGTGCTGTCTGCAATGGGCATGTGTTTCATATAACAAATTGCTATTAGGATTAAGACCAGGGATCTAAATTACATTGTTGCACTGGTCCATAGGGGTTTGTCCAACCTCCCCCCCACCCCCCGCAAAAAACCCCTCTTTCTCGGGTTATATTGTGCTAAGAATGCTGACACATCTAAAAACTAGATAAGAAATGGGAAAATTAATGCCAGCAACCATTAGGTTGATTTACCGGAAAAGAATTTTGCCTAGAATGTTTGGGAATTGAAGAATGCAAGAACAAGCACAAAAGTAACGCTTTGGCCAAGAATGTCTGAGCAGCGTGGAAGAATCAGCCAAATGTCAGCATAGCGCATATTGTTTAAATGTCAGCTACGATATTAAAAAAATAAATAAATGCAGCCCTCGGCAAGAATGGACACTAAGTTTGTTAGTTTCCATGTCACCTACAGCTAGTTCTGAAAAATACGTCTGTAGGGAACAGAGCGAAATAGATCAACAACAGATGGGTACGGCTGAGCATTGTCTGAAGAAGTTTCCCAAAGGAGAAGGACTGATAGTCAGGGAGGGGGCCATTGTTCAGTGGTAAAGCACCAAATTTGCATGTTGAAGGTCACAGGTTCATTCCCTACCTGCGCCTCTAGCATAGCTGTCAACCGTCCCTTATTTGGCAGGAAACTCCCTTATCCCAGCGCCGTGTCCCGCTGCTGTCCCTTATTGATGATGTCCCTTCAATTTCCCGGGTTTCAAAGGAAGCAGCTCCTCTCCCTCCCTCCCTGCCGGCCAGGGAGGCTCCAACTGTGTTGCTTGGCTGCGTTGCTCACCCAATAAGGAGTCTAAGAACGACTGGGGAGTGGAGCTTGCATGCCTTGTGCCGATCAAATCGGCCGCGTTGCCTGGGGACTCGCCTTTGCTCAGCACTTCCCAGCGGAGAGGTGACAGTGGTTTTCCTTGCTGCATCCCCTTTGCCGGGTTGCTGCGCTGTGGGAACCACCGCTTGAGGCTTCGTTTGGCTGCTGGCTGGGCTTTCTGCCTTTGGCTCGGAGGGGCTCAGAAGTTGAACATACCTGTTTCCAGAACATCCCTTATTTGGGCTGCTGATCCCTTATTTTCGAGGCTGCTGGTCCCTTATTTTCAAATCTGTAAGTTGACAGCTATGGTCTCTAGAGTTAAAAGCGTTGCATAAACCAGGGGTGGAGAAAGATCCTCTGCCCAAGATCTTGGAGAGCCACTGCTAGTAAAAGGTAAAAAAAGGTAAGCGATCCCTGGTTGGTTAAGTCCAGTCAAAGGCGACTATGGGTTTGCGGTGCTCATTTCGCTTTCAGGCCAAGGGAGACAGCGTTTGTCCACAGACAGCTTTCCGGGTCGTGTGGCCGGCAGGACTAAACCGCTCCTGGCGCAATGGAAAACCATGACGGAAAACAAAGTGCATGTGAAATATTCTCAGAAACAGTGATTTCATGCTCTTTATTGCAGCTCACAAAACAGTGAATTAATTTCCCCTGAAACCTCAGGCTATATATACATTATTTACACAATTGGTCCCATCTGATTGCCTGATTCTGCTTCCCTTCCGCAGCCTGATTGGGTTGCTCCTGCAGGCCAATCAGGTTGTTGCATTCCAGGATCCTACTTGCCTATTGTTCTAGGATCCAAGCTCAGTACGTAACAGCATAGAAACGCCGCTTACCTTCCCGCTGCAGTGGTACCTATTTATCTACTTGCACTGGCGTGCTTTCAAACTGCTAGGTTGGCAGGAGCTGGGACTGAGCAATGGGAGCTCACCCTGTTGCGGGGATTCAAACTGCCGACCTTCTGATCGGCAAGCCCAAGAGGCTCAGTGGTTTAGACCACAGCACCACCCGCGTCCCTAAACCTTTGCCACTTTACCTTTGCCACTGCTAGTCTCTCACAATAGACACCCCTGGGACAGATCAACCATTCACAAGCTGAGTTTTGGAGCACATTAGTGTGACACATAGGAGAACTGCTAGTATGCTGTGTGGGCAAAAAAAAAACTCCCTACAAATAACCCCACAGTCAATTATTTTCACACTTATGCAAGTTGGCTGTGTATGCACACTCATATATTTTGTATCCAGTGCACTTCCACTGGTTGTTTGGGAAGAATTGTGCTTATGCCATTAGCCACAATCCATAGCTTTCCTGCATCTCTCCTGTTTTTTCTTGAGAAATGCTGTGCTTTGATACCTTTCCCCCCAGCCCACGAAAGCCTTTGACTTCCCCCCCGTTTGCTCACTGCTTCAACTGCCCAAAGGCTTTCATGGTTAAGAAAGGGCAGCGAAAAGGTGGAAGCAAACATACAGCACAAACACAGGTTTCGCTTGCAACGTAAATGTGACGTGGGGGCTCCGAGACGACTGGCTCTCCCCACAAATGCCTCCTACTCCCTTCAGCAAACATGAGTTTAGGTCTGGGATCACGTGTTCATTGAAGCAATGTAGTTCTACCTTAGTAGAAGCTTGTGGGGATTATATTTTTTAATGGAGTAATGGGAGTAACTTTAACCAAAGCTGTACTACCATTCTGGCTCTAGCAGTACATTGACAGCTTGATAAACTACTGTAACAAAGGAGATAGCCGTGCTATCTTGTTTGCTACTACTACTACTACTACTACTACTATTATTATTAACAGAGATGGACACTTTAGTAATAAACCTAGATATCTTGACACTTATTTATTGGAGAGCTGAAAGAAGTTTGAAAAAGCCACCGATTCCTACAGCCGACAATTTCCTTTGTCTTATTCTTACTTATAGTTAAGCAGGGGGGTTTTTTGGAAGGGGGAATACAGTAAGCTGCAAATCCTTTTTAGGTGAAAGGAGGGGCTGTCTTTCAAGCTGCCTTTAGTTCTTATGGGGGATCTGTCTTCACGTATGCTGCTTTCAACCTGCTGCAACCGTATTTCTTTATGCTCTTTATCGTTTTTGTTTGCTAATAAAATAAAATGTATTTCAAAAATTGGTAAATAAATAGATGACCTGGTTTCACTTCAGGAATAGCTTCCTACCATTTAGCTACTTCCAGATGCCAGAGACAGACAGACAGACAGACAGACAGACACACACAGAGAGAATTTGTGACTAACCAAATCAAAACGGAGGATTGCTCTTGAAAAATTAGTTCTGCCAGGGTTGTTGTTTGGTGGAAGAGGGAGGCAATTTCCATCCTATATGCCAGGGGTCAGCAAACTTTTTCAGCAGGGGGCCGGTCCACTGTCCCTCAGACCTTGTGGGGGGCTGGACTATATTTTGGGGGGGAACAAACGAATTCCTCTGCCCCACAAATAACCCAGAGATGCATTTTAAATAAAAGCACACATTCTACTCATGTAAAAACACACTGATTCCTGGACCGTCTGCGGGCCGGATTTAGAAGGCGATTGGGCCGGATCTGGCCCCCGGGCCTTAGTTTGCCTACCCATGATATATGCTTATAGCTGGTTCATTCTCCAAATGTGCGTCCTTATGCCACCAAAACAGCACCATCAGTATGGAAGAGGGAGGAGGCACTGGTGGGTCTTGGGCAATCCCATTGTTTGCAGCTGTAAAACAAATATTCAGAGGGGAGAAATGCTAATGGGGACTGCTATGTACCGAGATTGGGTCTTAGAGCAGTAGGATCCTAGAAGGCAGCAATTTGATTGGCTTGCAGGAGCCACCCAATCAGGCCACAATAGAAAGTGAATCAGCCTATCACTAGAACAATAGGCAGGTAGGGTATGTACTAGAATGCTGCATCCAGTTGGCCTGCAGGAGCAGCCCAATCAGGCTCCAGGAGAGGAGCAGAATCAACCAATCATGCAGGACCCATTGTGCGGGACCCAGAGGTTGGGGGGGATTAAATCACTGTTCCTATGAGCTGAAATAGGTAAAGGTAAAGGGACCCCTGACCGCTAGGTCCAGTCACAGACGACTCTGGGGTTGCATGCTCATCTCGCTCTATAGGCTGAGGGAGTTGGCATTTGTCCGCAGACAGCTTCCAGGTCATGTGGCCAGTGTTAAGTTGTGGGTGAACATATCAGACGACACAGCGATTCTTCAAACAGCTCTTGTTTATTCACAGCCAGAACAGAACTGAACTGAAGGGTTCAGCCAGCCTGCTTATATAGAGCTCCACTACAACGCAACAGTAACCACTTTCTGTAACTATCCAATCACTGAATGTCACTTTCAATCCTGTATTTGCATATGTGGACCTGAGTGAAAACAGTATCCCCCTGCTGGCCCAGGGTGAGAACTTCAGTCCATAACACCCAGCATGACTAAGCCACTTCTGGGGAACCAGAGCAGTGCACGGAAACTACGTATACCTTCCCGCTGGAGCGGTACCTATTTATCTACTTGCACTTTGACGTGCTTTTGAACTGCTAGGTTGGCAGGAGCAGCGACCGAGCAACAGGAGCTCACCCCGTCACGGGGATTCGAACCGCCGACCTTCTGAATGGCAAGCCCGAGGCTCTGTGGTTTAGACCACAGCGCCACCTGCGTCCCATGATGAGCTGAAACAGAAAGCAACTCTGAGTATATTTCAGGGACCCAGCAGCTACCACTACAAAAACCAGCCCAAGAGATGCTCTGTGACCACAGAATGTTGGTTGTTTGTTGGATAAACAGGGTAATGACAGCAGAAACCTGGAGTGGAGAAATGGAATGGTGTATCCTGGAATAGGGGATGTCTGTCTGGCTAGAACTCTGAAACTGAGCACTCCACCCTGCTGCAAGCACCACTTATAGATGACAGCTAATTCAGTAACCGGGAGAGGGTGTGCCCATTGCCTCTCAGCTGCATTTGCTGCCGTGGCCTTGTCTGTTTCCAATTATCTCTGCATCGCGGGATAATTGGATCACGCAGCAGAATTACCTGCTCTCAGAGGAGGAGGCTGCGTGTGGCATCACTGCATGAGTCACCGCTATGAGCTTGCTGCCTTCTAAATCAGGACAGATACATGCTCAGAACAGAGACTTCGGCAGAGAATGAGGCAGTAGCCTTCTCCAAAGTCACACCTGAAAGCTAAATCGTCACTGGGTGCCAGAGTAACAGGCAGACCTAATTTTCATTCGGATAGAATGGCTCAGCTATCAGATGTGCGGAGAGAAAAGTACTTCTGATTTATCATGAAAACCACCATTCAAAATATCAGCTGAACGCTATGATGAAGGAAAGGATTGCCTTCCATTCAGGGATGGAAAAATCTGGCTATTTCTGTTTCTCTCAGTTCCTGTCCCCGTTCCCCCATCTTCAATTCAGAAACATTTCACAGTTCACTATTATTGTTGTTGCTGTTGTTTGTTGTTGTTTAGTCGTGTCCGACTTTTCGTGACGCTGTGGACCCAGCACACCAAGCACTCCTGTCTTCCACTGCCTCCCGCAGTTTGGTCAAACTCATGCTGGTAGCTTCGAGAACACTGTCCAACAATCTCGTCCTCTGTCATCCCCTTCTCCTTGTGCCCTCCATCTTTCCCAACATCAGGGTCTTTTCCAGGGAGTCTTCTCTTCTCATGAGGTGACCAAAGTATTGGAGCCTCAGCTTCAGGATCTGCCCTTCCAGTGAACAC
This sequence comes from Podarcis cretensis, assembly GCF_951804945.1. Lineage (NCBI taxonomy): Eukaryota > Metazoa > Chordata > Lepidosauria > Squamata > Lacertidae > Podarcis > Podarcis cretensis. The sequence goes on from NC_137178.1 coordinate 68,340,830, forward strand.
TCAGAGCTGATTTCCTTCAGAATGGATAGGTTTGATCTTCTTGCAATCCATGGGACTCTCAAGAGTCTCCTCCAGCACCATAATTCAAAAGCATCAATTCTTCGAAGGTCTTTATGGTCCAGCTCTCACTTCCATAAATCACTACTGGGAAAACAGTTCACTATATTACATTAAAAAAAAACCTCTTACAAAACATTTCTGAGCATTTTAGTTTTGTACTGGATTCACATTTCAATGCAATTTTGCTTAATGTATGTTATATTTACTAATATATTTACTAATCAATGCAGTTTTAGGTACACTTTCTACCCATCTTTGACTGGAGAACTTCACTGCAAAAGAGAAGTGTGAGTTTCAAAACACAAATGTGCTTCCGTTCATATTATTTGGAAAAGTGCAAGAATCAAACAGATTTTCTCCTTTGATCCTGCACTGAATTGCAGATGCAGGAAATGTGAAAAGCAATGCAAACATAATGGGGTTGCATTCTGCTCAGTCCTGCTCAAAGTAGACCCATTGAAATAAATGAACATAAATTACTCGTATCTATTAACTTCAGTGGGTCTATTCTGATTACGACTACCATCCCGTGTGAAGAAGCATACTAGTTTCAGGACAGCATCAGCTACACAGCAGTGCCTTAATTCTGACCCATATAATTTCAGGACTTGATACAACTGTGAAGGAAAATGAATGTATAGAACTGAAAAGGTTATCTGAATGTTTACTTGCAGTGACCTAGTGTTCCCGTTGCAACCAAAAGCGAGGCATGGTTTTTTCTGGAAAGCTAAATCCTCTCATTATTATAGTTTTGAAAATCCTTGGAGCTTTGCTTTGAACTTCAACCAAGAAAAACCCAGTCTTATAAATAATAGCGTTTGTTGATTGGATGAAGGACTGGGTCAATATTGGTTTTGGCAAGTGGTTCTGGCTGCATTTGCTTGGAGAAATATGTTGGTCACAGTGCTAAAAAGTTATGTCAGTATGTGCCTCTTTTCCTTGGAGCTCTGCTGCAAAGGGGGGGCGGGGCGGGGGAATAGTTTCCGAAGTAACTTCCAGAATTTAACCTAGTGCTTGGACACTCACACATATATATGAATGAGATGCCTTGGACAAAAGTAAGTTTTACAGGGATGAGAGAGGAGAATTCAATGCAGGATAGTCAGTTTTCAGAAGCAGTCCCATATTTATTTATTTATCCATGCTTGCTCTCCCTATTTTGCCTTTTGGAGAGACTTTGGGGTTGCCAGGCTAAGGAGCTTAAAAAAACCCAACGACCTAAGTTATGCATCCTGGCAGGGAGGAAAGGACAGTGGTATAGCCCTCATCGAGGCTGGAGTCACAGGGAGGCAAGCTGTGCCCAGGCTGGGCCTTCAGTACTCGGGTGACAGCGGTGCCTCCTTCTCATGGCTGGCCAGAGGACATCTGTGTGTGCCCCAACCCTGGGCCAGCTGAGAGGGAGGTAAATAGCTCCCATATTTAATAATTGGTGGAAGGAGGGAATGAAATTATTATTATTATTATTATTATTATTATTATTATTCATTATTTATACCCCGCCCATCTGGCTGGGTTTCCCCAGCCACCCTGGGCAGCTTCCAACCAAATATTAAAATACAGTAATACATCAAACATTAAAAGCTTCCCTAAACAGGGCTGCTTTCAGATGTCTTCTAAAAGTTTGGTAGTTGTTGTTCTCTTTGACATCTGGTGGGAGGGCGTTCCACAGGGCGGGTGCCACTTCCGAAAAGGCCCTCTGCCTGGTTTCCTGTAACTTGGCTTCTCGCAGTGAGGGAACCGCCAGAAGGCCCTCAGCGCTGGACCTCAGTGTCCGGGCTGAACGATGTGGGTGGAGACGCTCCTTCAGATATACTGGGCCGAGACCTTTTAGGGCTTTAAAGGTCAGCACCAACACTTTGAATTGTGCTGGGAAACGTACTGGGAGCCAATGTAGGTCTTTCAAGACCAGTGTTATGTGGTCTTGGCAGCCACTCCCAGGCACCAGTCTAGCTGCTGCATTCTGGATTAGTTGTAGTTTCTGGGTCACCTTCAAAGGAATGGAAGGGATGTGACTACAATCATACCTCAGGTTACAGACACTTCAGATTGTGCATTTTTGGGTTGTGCACCACGCCGAAGCCAGAAGTACCGGAACAGGTTACTTCCGGGTTTCGGTGCTCGAGCATGCACAGAAGCGCTAAATCATGACCCGCGCAGGCGCAGCGCTGCAGGTTGCGAATGCTGCGGGTTGTGAACGTGCCTCCTGCACGGATCACGTTCGCAACCCGAGCATCCACTGTACAGGCACAAACCCTTTCTCATTCTAAGTGCATCCCACCTTTGGTGTGGTTAGGAAAAAGCACAATCGCCCTCCTAAAAACAGCAACCAGTGGTGTGGATAATCCTATTCACTCCCAAAACATTACAATGGCCCCCTAGACTCCTTTTAGCACAGTCCTAGGCTAAAGGGGGCCATGCATGTTGCTTTCCCCCCTCCATGTTTAGTAAGAATTCAGGTATGAGATCAATGGAGGATCCAGTTGCAACTTTGGTAGGGCAACTGAAAGGATGTTCTCCAGGGAGTAAGAAGAGAATTGACTGGTAATTTATGGCTAGGGTGACTTTTGAGAAACAAGAACTGTGCCTGGAATGCAAGTTTGGCTAACATCTGGGAAAGCTCAATTATGCTAAACATTTCCAGTTATATAAGACTGAGTCAAAACTCACTGAGGGGAAGGAGAATTAGAAGCAAAATGGAAACCTTCCAGAGCTTCTTAAGTTTATGGCAGCGAAGTGTAGGAAATGAGTTTAATATGTTCAAATTTAACGCTACTTTTAAATTTCTTAAGGTGAATAAGATGGGATCCAAGAAGCTACTTTGTGTTGCTTACATCCTCCACAAATGTTCAGGGCACCATTTATAGGTTTTGTCCTCAAAACAACCCAGATTTGGATGATAGATAGCAAATAGCCCAAGGTCACCCTCTGTGCTTCATGGTTTAGTAAAGCCTGAACCCAGATCTCCTTTCAGTACTGTACTATTTTCCTCCTGCTTCACTTCCAGTCAGGGCATATCCCATAACATTCTACTGAAATTCCATAATTTTTCAATACCACAAATATTCTAATTTATTTTGGTCCTGCTTTTGTTGTGCTGGGCATCAATAATGTGGTAGCTTTGGGAAGCATTTCGCGATGAACTAAAGCAGAATTAATCCACCACTCGTCCACCATTGCTGTCTCAAGAATTTACTTGTTGATCTGATAAAGTTAATACTGCAGGTACAAACAGTATTGAAAGTGGGGTTGTGTGTGACAAACCTGAAAAACATCAAGAAATAAGGCATTCAGGGGAAATGAACTGAAAAGCATTTTGGTACACAGAAGAATCCGAAACATAACATTTTAGGGAAAGTATAGTTGTTGTGTTGGTCGCGGAGTGTTTATTTTCTTTGATCTGTGATGTTAACCTCTGGAGTGCTTTGAGGCCTGGCACAGGCTGAGAGAAAGGATATTTTTGAAAGCAATTGGCTTCCCGTGTGGAACGCTGCGCTTGGCTTCGACTCTTTACGCCATAGTGAAGCACAGTACGCTATGGTAACTAATTAGCATAGAAATCCAAATATTGTGACCATTCCTTAGGGCAAAACTACATGTCAACAGAAAACCATAGATTTCCTGGAGCTAAGTTATCCTCATAAGTCGAATGCTGTGGTGGGAATGCTTGTAGGGAAAATCACTAGGTAGGAACATGCAGGCCAATTCTGAGTCAGGCTCCCTTTGGCTATGCACACGCTAGCAGCTTAAAATGGAGCAAAGTTGTTGTCGTCGTGACCCCCCCTGCATTTCAAGTCATATTGTTGCATTGCTGTGCACACCAGGGAGAGGCTGAGGATGGCTTCACCCGATGTGCGTTACATGCTCAGTAAGAAATATTCACTGTTAAACATAAAACAGAATGCGCTTCCATGTAAAATGAGGAGCAAGGTGGCTGAACGAGGGTGTGCCAATGATGATGTTAGTGTTACAGACCCTCCAAGTGTCCCTATTTACCAGGAACAGTCCTGGATTTACAGAAGCCATCCCAGTTTCTGATTTGATCCTGGAATGCCCCACTTTTCCTTAGGCTGTCCCTATTTTCATCAGAGAAATGTTGGACGGAATGGAGTTATGTGACCCCTGAGCCAAGGAGATGAGTATATAGTTTTTAAAGGCAAAGGTAAAGGGACCCCTGACCATTAGGTCCAGTAGTGGCCGACTCTGGGGTTGCGATGCTCATCTCGCTTTATTGGCCGAGGGAGCTGGCGTACAGCTTCCAGGTCATGTGGCCAGCATGACTAAGCCACTTCTGGCGAACCAGAGCAGCGCATGGAAATGCCGTTTACCTTCCCGCAGGAGCGGTACCTATTTATCTACTTGCACTTTGTCGTGCTTTCGAACAGCTAGGTTGGCAGGAGCAGGGACTGAACAACAGGAGCTCACCCTGTCTTGGGGATTCGAACCGCGACCTTCTGATCAGCAAGCCCTAGGCTCTGTGGTTTAACCCACAGCACCACCCGCGTCCCCTATCTTTTAGAAGACATCTAAAGGCGCCCCCTAGCTTTCAGAAGATATCTAAAGGCAGCCCTGTATAAGGAAGTTGTTTAATGTTTAATGTTTTATTATGTTTTTAAATATGTTGGAAGCTACCCAGAATGGCTGGGGCAACCCCATCAGATGGGCAGGCTATTATTATTACTATTATTGAATAGGACGTCCCTGTTTTCTTTCATAGAATTCTACTCAGTATTGATCCAGAGTAGATTCCCAAGTATAGTTAGCAAAGTAAAAACTTAAACACGTTGCAGGATTCCCAAAAAACAGACCAGTGGCAATTGCATTTCATCCAGCACAGCTTTATTGCTACTGAAGGCAAATGAGCATCATGGTCACAAATCCAATACATTCAGGAATGGCACTGTCCATAAGAAAACCAGTTGCAGCAGACTTAACTTAAACTTACAATAACTTACAATAAGTCTAAACCTTAACACTCAGCATATTATGTACAGCATGGCCTTGACAGAAAGAGATAAGAGAGTCAGTTTAAGTCAGCTGTACTCTGCTTCTCTAAAGGTATAACCCAAACATCATGAACCTTCTGCTTGTTTCTTTCACACAGAGAAGCTTCCTGAACCCTCTTGAATTAATTAGAATAGGAAAGATCACATCGGATCAATACTTTCTGTAATAAGAAATGCAACTGGCATTTTCATCAGAGAAATGCTGGAGGGTATGGTTTGGTTTTTAAAGTACTTTGCGGGTTTTGTTTCGCTTTGTTTACAACCAAGTCATATGCAAGTGATTTCGTATGCCCATACCTGCACCCAAACTCTCACTGTCGTCAATACATGAGTTGTCATTTGCATATGCACAATGGCTGTCTGGAATGTGCACACCTCAGCTGGAATACAAACTGAACTTAGCTCAAATCGGATGGAAGCCAGTTTTAGGGGAAATACATTGAACGGCACCATTTCTCAAGAAAGTACAGGCTAGATAGGGATTGTGGACTGTGCCTATATGACTTCAGACGCCAGCAGTGGCAGTGCACTGGAGCCAGAATAAATTGATAATGTGCACACAGCCTTGGCGTTCGCACAAGGTAATTAGGAGGATCCATGATGTTAGATTTCTGAAATTTTAGGCATCTTTTGCTAGACTGGAGACTTCAGTTACAAATATATTTTTAATGCCTTCGAAGTGTTTTTTTTTTAAAAAAAAGCTTGTGGGCTTTGTGGAATTAGAGTACCTTAATAATAATGAGATGAAAGGATCTGTGAATTTGCACCCCTGAGCTGAATAATCAATTTTTATCTAGCAGAGAATTCTCTGCAGAGAATTCTGTAGAGAACATCAGGCAGCAGAATGAAAGTTTTTAAAGCAATTTTCAAAAAAATATATTTGTTTATTTGAGCTGTGGATGTTCTCCAGGTAATTAGTTACACATGTTTTGGTTGTGCCCCAGGGTTAGTAAGTTCTTGGATGAGGTAATAAATAGATGGTGTGGCTTTGGAAACTGACAACCGCAATACCCCAAACATCCAGTAAGTAAGAACATTTGAATCTTTAAGAACTTTGAAATCCAAAGAAACCACAGAGGGGAAAAGGAAAATCCAGCCATCGCATTACATAGCTGTTCTGTGAAGGAGAAAAATACTATAAAAAATGGAAATCAGAACCAAACATGCTTTCACCATCCTGAAGAGCGGAAAACAAGGAGGAGACTGTTTGCCAGGGGCAATTTACCCCAGCATTTCTGTATAAAACATTGTGTGCAGCGATGACAGTTTGGTTCCTGGCTGGATTTTTGAGGGGTAGGGACTCAAAGGGTTCTTCAAGACTTGGCTAAGCTAGGCTGCCTAGGTCTCTCCTGACGCATCTTTCCCAGGACAAATACCTTGGGGTGATCCAAGTCAGGGAGCTTCCCAATGGCAGCGAATCCATGATCATTAGAAAAGTACCCAGTTTCTACTCGCTGCCCGGGAGATGAGCATAGCTGTCAAGTTACAGATTTGAAAATAAGGGACCAGCAGCCTCGAAAACAAGGGATCAGCAGGCAAAATAAGGGATTTTGCTTAACTTATACATAAATCCGGTACTGATGGAGCCATGCTGCTTTTGCTGTGGCAGTGTTTTGCAGGGGGTTGGACTAGATGATCCTAAGGGTCTACAACTCCCACCAAAGAAGAGTGGCAGACAAAACCGATGAACGACACTGAGATGGCAAAGCTTACAGGCAGAATTAGAAACCAGGAAGAGGACCTCTTTAATAAAGAATGGGGGAAGTTTATAATTTATTTGAAAAGCTATTATAAAGAGTTACATACATTGGTAGGATTAACAGAAAACTTGTAGTAAAAATTTGAACTATGGATGGACAAATGATTTATAAAAATAGAGTTATGAAAGCGATGCAGAGGGGGAAATCACTACATTAAGATGCTGCACTGGTTGGAGGGTATGCTAAGCAGCACGTCGGCCCTTCCCCGCCTGAGAGAGAGGGAGGGTGGAAGAGAGACTCTCACCCATGCGCCTGTGAGCCCGGCATGAGGCGGTTGCGGTGCTGCCACAGCCACTGAAGCACTGCCCTTCTGCGTCCCCCCATCCCCTCCTCTTCCTCCTCCCTCAGGCCTGCCTCCGGCTTCCCCTGGCAGCGCGGTGGAAGTCTCGCAAGAGAGGGGGTGCCTGCCCACCCGCCGCCACCCTCACGACGCGCCCCTGAGGGGGAAAAGGGAGAGACGGAGATGCGGCAGCTCATGTGTGCGCAGAGGACCTCTCGCGGCAGAGGACCCTGAGCCGCTGCATCCCTCCCGAGCCGGGTGAGCATGAAACCCGGGAAATTTAAGGGACATCATCAATAAGGGACAGCAGCGGGACATGGCGCTGGGATAAGGGACTGTCCCGCCAAATAAGGGATGCTTGACAGCTATGGAGATGAGCTATACACTTGGTCCCACTCTGCACCTCCGCATGAATTCTTAGCCATGGCATTGAGCAGAGGGCAAAGATTGGCTCCTAATTCTTTCTCCCGCTTTGAGCCGGGCTGTGAGCGTCAGTTTGCATTTCTTAGTACAGAAAGTATTGATCTGATGTGTAGAGATCTTTCCTATTCTAATTAATTCAAAAGGGTTCAGGAAGCTTCTCTGTGTGAAAGAAACAAGCAGAAGGTTCATGATGTTTGGGTTATTCCTTCAGAGAAGCTGAGGGCAGCTGGCTCAAACTGACTCTGTTATCTCTTTCTGTCAAGGTCATGCTGACTATAATAAGAGGCCAGAAGGAACCTGGGTTTCACTTTTCTCTTTCTATCTCTTTTCCTTCTGGTGTGGTGTTCTGTACAAAGTATGCTTAGTGTTAAAGTTTAGAATTATAAGTTATTGTAAGTTTAAGTTAAGTGTGCTGCAACTGGTTTTCTTATGGACAGCGCTAATCCTGAATGTATTGGATTTTTGGCCATGATGCTCATTTGCCTTCAGTAGCAGTAAAGCTCTCCTGGATGAAATATTAATGGCCTCTGGTCTTATTTTTTGGGAATCCTGCAACGTGTCTACGTTTTTACTCTGCTAACTATACATTGGAATATGCTCTGGATCAATATTGAGTAGAATTCCATGACAGTGAGTTCACAGCATACTAAGCGAGGGCTGGGGGAAACTAATTTGCTTCTCAGAATCTCCTCCACTGAACACTCAACCTTAAAGACATCCCCATTTCACTGGGTGTAAAGCAAATTATTGTTTTAACGGGGATGGGGTTTTCAGCTTGGGTGGGTGCTGTTTTATTTGGAGGGTGGGGCTGTTTTAAATTGTTAAATGTTACAGGTTAATTTTTGTACTTGTGTGCTGGAGTATTGCTTAGGGGCTTTTGTTGTGGTTCAAGGACCCGACCCCCGCAATGTGGAATGAATACACAAGGACACGTGATATAAGGTTAATGGGCAAGAAAAGGCCACAACTTTATTGATTACAGCAGTGATAAGGTATTGGCTTAGGCATTGGATGTCTAAAACAAGGGGGTTTATTCACCAGTAGGTGGAGCCTGTTGATGCTCATCCAACTATAAGCTCTCCCCTGATGTCACCGAGGGTCGTGCCATGGCCTCCCGCCACGCAGGAATCGGACAGAGTACACGACCGCCAGATTCCTTTAACGGAATACCCAAAAATTGAAGGCATAGGCGATGGCCACACCTAGCTCTTCGACACACCACAACACATTATTCCAATGCCTAACCTACCCACCAATACCACGAAAGTTGTGACGATTGCTACAAGGTAGGCGAAAAAAACAAAAAGCCTAATGCCAAATGGAAAAATTCCTACCAGGCCCCCTGGACAACCAGGGCGACCAACCTAAGGTCCATAGCAAGGCCAAGGAACTAAGACCCTGAGCTTGAAGGGAGTGGAGGGTGGGTGACTCGCGACGAAACGATGGAGAGGAGAATGAGGCCGAGGAGGGGCTGGCGCCGCAGCACATAGGCTGCTGAACACGCCCCCTCGGAGGCACCTGGTTGGGTGCCTGTCGATGGGCGTGGGCGTGGGCGCCAGCCAGGTGAGTGGGGGAGGCAGGGGGCTACTGCCCCCTGCTAGGGCCGGAGCTCGGGCTCCCGCCCACAACCACTCCCCTCTCTTCCAGGGAGGAGAGTCTTTACGCATGCATTGTAGATTAGCATGTATACATTAGTATGATTGTTTTGATTGTTTTGATTATTTTTCTTAACTTGTGTAGAAGACTTGCAATGTATCAGCATGCAGTTAGGGTTTGTTATCCTACATAACTTTGACTAGCATGGATCTTTTGAAGTAAAATAACAGAACATAATTCTCAGGGGAAGAAACAAGACCTTTTAACTGCTATGATCACACCCATTTTATCGTGTCCTAACAGATCTTGCACAGAAAAGCGCCAAAAAATTAGTCACATTTAATAAACAAAGTGCAAAGATGGAAGGGTGTGTGTGTGAAATATCATTCTTTTCCCCTGGCTATATGCATTTTCTTGCATAACTTGTACTGTACTGCTAAATGCATAAATATTTGGGGGGGAGGGGATTACCTCACACTAGATGTCAAAGCAGCATTTCCCCAGCGAAATTTCCCATAACTCGCTGCTGTTCCTTCCCTCACTTTTGCTGGAGTAATTTGCAGCTACTTCTATTTCCACATGGGGCGCGGGTGGCGCTGTGGGCTAAACCACACAGCCTAGGACTTGCCGATCAGAAGGCCGGTGGTTCGAATCCCTGTGACGGGGTGAGCTCCCGTTGCTTGGTCCCTGCTCCTGCCAACCTAGCAGTTCGAAAGCACGTCAAAATGCAAGTAGATAAATAGGTACCGCTCCAGTGGGAAGGTAAACGGCGTTTCCGTGCGCTGCTCTGGTTCACCAGAAGCAGCTTAGTCATGCTGGCCACATGACCCAGAAGCTGTAGACCAGCTCCCTCGGCCAGTAAAGTGAGATGAGCGCCGCAACCCTAGAGTCCCTTTACCTTTTACTATTTCCACATATGTGATGTGCTCCAATGTCTCTGCTAACCAAAGCCACTGATTCCCAGCATTCTAGGACACTTATTTGGTTATTCAGTTTCATACAATTTATATACTGCTTGGTTGCAAAATAAAAAAACCCATCAAGGCGTGAAGCAGAGTTATGACAGGACAGCCATCCTTCTTGTCCCCGTGCTTTCATTGCACTTCTCCAACTTTCCCTCCACTCAGGAATAACGACAGAGAGAAAAACTATGTCCCTTAAGTTTACTTTTCCAGAGACCGGGCAACCAATGTTGGTGACCTTGGGCCAGACATGGCGCCAGAAGCTGAATGGAGACTGTCAAGAGGAGAGACTATAATCTTATACCCCTACCCCATTACATTGCATAATATCCACTTCAAAGCCTACTGGTGCCCAGTGTTTCCTCTGTGAGTTGGCCAGGAATTTCATAGAGTTATATGGAAGAAGGGATAGAAGTTCAGTAAGGTGCCAAAATCCCAAGGGGGCAGAAAGACCACTTATGTATGTGACCACAGATGTTATTAGCCCAGAGATGGAAAGAAGATAAAGTCCCTACCAGAGAAGAATGGCAGATCAAGTTGATGGATTATGCCAAAATGGCTCAAATGACTGGAAGAATCAGAAATCAGGAAGACCAAAATTTTAATAAGGAATGAGGAACATTTATAACCTATCTTAAAAACCACTGCATTTTTTAAAAAATAATATTTATTAGCAGTTTAAAGATTACAAAAGAAAAGAAAAAGAATTAAACAAGACAATACAATACAATACAAGAAATACAGAATACAGAAAAAATAAAAACAGTCAAAAATAAATCCCTCTTTCTATGTCTTACAATTCATTTACTTGTTTCCATGACTTCCTCACACCTCCCTTTTTTGTTTTCCTGTTCGAATAGTTAATTCAGCAAATCCTTTCCCCCTTTGTTTTATCTTAGCTCTTTATCTTAACATATTATAACATTATATTTTCATCTATTATCAATCCATTTTTACATATTCCTTTTTAACCTTATTACTAAAACAGCTTCGTTTCATTCCGATATCATATTAACATTCATTAATTTTACAATCTTTCTGTAAATAGTCTTTAAATTTCTTCCAATCTTCTTCCACCAACTCTTCTCCCTGGTCTCGGATTCTGCCAGTCATTTCCGCCAGTTCCATATAGTCCATTACTTTCATCTGCCATTCTTCCAGGGTGGGTAGATCTTGTGTCTTCCAATACTTTGCAATTAGTATTCTTGCTGCTGTTGTGGCGTTTATGAAGAAAGTTCTATCCTTCTTTAACACCAATTGGCCGACCATGCCCAGGAGAAAGGCCTCTGGTTTCTTCAGAAAGGTATATTTAAGTACCTTTTTCATTTCATTATATATCATCTCCCAGAAAGCCTTAATCCTTGGGCACTTAAAAACCATTGTAAACAGTTAAAATCGTTAGTAGGATTGGGATATCCCTTGTAGTGAATTCTGGACCCAAGGGAGATGTAAAAGATGTGGATGATCATACAAGATGCAGGAGAAAAGGACTAACCATAGGACCCACAAAGGGGGGGGAGGGAAGTCCTAGAGATTCTTTGGAATCTTGTTTCTATGTTGAATGATAATAATAATAATAATAATAATAATAATAATAATATTTATATCCCGCGCTCCCCAGCTGAAGCCGGGCTCAGAGCTGCTAACAACAGTAAAATGATACAACATTCTAAAATCATTTCATTATAAAATCAGTTCAAATCAGATTAGTGGCAACCATTGGGCTAGAGTTCTGTGAAGATTGCCAAAGGAGGGAGTCAGGCTATGCCCTGGCCAAAGGCCTGGTGGAACAGCTCTGTCTTGCAGGCCCTGCGGAAAGATATCAAGGCCCGCAGGGCCCTAGTCTCTTGTGACAGAGCGTTCCACCACATTGGAGCCACAGCTGAAAAAGCTCTGGCTCTGGTTGAGGCCAGCCTAACCTCTCTGTGGCCCAGGACCTCCAAGATGCTTTTGTTTGAAGACCGTAAGGTCCTCCGTGGGACATACCAGGAGAGGCGGTCCCATACGTACGAGGGTCCTAGGCCGTATAGGGCTTTAAAGGATAAAACCAGCACCTTAAACCTGATCCTGTACTCCAATGGGAGCCACTGCAGCTGGTATAGCACTGGGTGAATGTGATCCCGCAGCGAGGACCCCGGAAGGAGTCTCGCCGCGGCATTCTGCACCTGTTAAGTTGTGGGTGAACATAGCAGACGATACAGCGATTTCTCCAAAGCAGCTCTTTATTTGTAAGCTGGAACAGAACTGAACAGCAAACAGCTCAGCTGGCCTGCTTTTATAAGCAGCCGGCTGTCAACATTGTAGCAACAACAACCCAGGGTTTCCCGCCTAAAATAACTGACGTGGACCTGAGTGAAAACTATATACACAATACTCCTGGTGGCCAGGGTGAGAACTTCAATACATAACACCCCTCCCCACCGAGATAAGGCATTAGTTACAATCGTAATGGTTTCCTTATATACAGCACTACACGTAATGGTTCAATTAGGCACAAAGCATATCTGTTACATTTCACATACTTCCATTAGACCAACAGTGTTACATGTCCAACAACATAGTCCTTTAAATACGGTCTACTGGCCTTGTGGATTTCCTGGGCGGAGAGTTCAGCAGCTTCCGAGGCCACAGCCTCCTCCATGGCTTTCTGCAGCGTGAGGTCTGGCTTTGTGAGGAGATGCCGTTGCAGACGGATGTCCCGGACCCCGCAGACGATTTGATCCATCAGGGCATCATCTAAGTCTTGGGACTCGCAGTGCATTGCAGCCTGTTGGAGGGCGGTGGTGTAGTTGATTGATTCCCCCTCTGCCTGCTTCCGGTGGTAGAACGCATGGCGGGCAGCAATCTTGGACGGCTTTGGCGCGTAGTCGTTGCGGAGCTTCTCTTGAATCATGTCCCAAGGTGCTGCCTGGACTGCTAGAGGCGCAACCAATGCTTGGGCCGTCGCGAACACTTCGGGGCCACAAAGGCTGAGGAGAGGCCCCGCTTCTGCTCTACAGACCCTCTTGTCAGCTCATTTGCTTGGAGGTAGCAGTCAAACCGAGCAAGGTAGGAGTCCCATGATTCAGAGGCTGGGGCAAACGGCAGTAGAGGCACGAGTGAAGCCATGGTTCCGATGCCGACGTGGAGGCGATGGATGGAACACCGTGCTCTAGCCAGAACGGTCAGCTCTGAATTGGTTCTGCTCCGTGATTCAGCTCATCTCAGAGGGTGGCCACGTCTGGCTGTGCTCTGATGTCCATCGATCCCACCTTCGTCGCCAGTGTTGAGTTGTGGGTGAACATAGCAGACGACACAGCGATTTCTCCAAAGCAGCTCTTTATTTGTAAGCTGGAACAGAACTGAACAGCAAACAGCTCAGCCTGCCTGCTTTTATAGGCAGCCGGCTGTCAACATTGTAGCAACAACAACCCAGGGTTTCCTGCCTAAAATAACTGATGTGGACCTGAGTGAAAACTACATACACAATACTCCTGGTGGCCAGGGTGAGAACTTCAATACATAACAGCACCCACTGGAGTTTCTGGGTCAGTCTCAAGGGCAGCCCCACGTAGAGCGAGTTACAATCCAGTCTGGAGGTGACTGTTGCATGGATCACAGTGGCTAGGTCAGGGCGAGAGAGGTAAGGAGCCAACTGCTTAGCTTGGTGGAGATGAAAAAATGCCGCCTTTGTTATAGCTGAAATCTGCGCCTCCATGGAAAGAGAGGTGTCAAATATTACACCCAAACTCTTAACGGACGGTGCTGGCATTAATTACGCCCCCGCAAGAGATGGGAGTTGTCCCCCCAATCCCATATTGTCCCAACCCAGCCAAAGGACCTCTGTCTTCGAAGGATTTAACTTCAACCGGCTCCCATCTAACCATCCAGCCACAGCTTCCAAACATCTGATCAGTGTGTCTGGGGCCGAGTCAGTATGTTCATTATGTGACTATAAGGTTTTAATCTGAAAAACCAAATAAATAAACATTGGGGGGGGGGTTAGAAGTTCAATGAAGAAGGTAACTCCAACAATGGAGAACAGGTGGGTTCACTTAACAGGGAGAAGCAGCAGCAGCACTTCAGAGACCTAACTACAACTGGAACAAGATCACCACTAAACACATCTGGACCAATGTCGTACCCCATAAATTGCTGCTATTTGAGGATTGAACTGCATTGTGTTGTGTTGAGAAGCAGATAATTAGGTGTCGCAAAAGCCTCCTTTGTGGTTGAGGTCCGTCAGGATCTGGCCTTCCCAAGGCAGGTGAATATAACCCAGACAGAGAAGCAGGGAATTGGGTCTTTCAAGATCCATACCTAGATAGTCTCCAGTTGTCTGGCTGCCTAGCAAAATAAACTTTCCCTCCCTGGGTGGGTCTTGAACAGGATGACTTTGTGAGCTTTCTCCAGGCATCCTGCCCACTGAGTTACGCAGGGTGCAGTGCTGTATTGGCTCTCTTGCTCTCCTGTACTGGGATTTGAACTCCTGGATGTAGGGATGCCTTGGCACTGTCAGCAGTGGGGTCACTACTATTTTCCTTGTCACGTCCTTTTATCTTTCTAGTTTCCTTTTATAAATGTTTCTATGCAAAGCCAGATCTTTGGTTTAATGTCACCCTAGAACATGGGTTGTGAACACGGGACGTGGGTGGCGCTGTGGGTTAAACCACAGAGCCTAGGACTTGCCGATCAAAAGGTCGCGGTTCGAATCCCCGTGACGGGGTGAGCTCCTGTTGCTCGGTCCCAGCTCCTGCCAACCTAGAAGTTTGAAAGCATGTCTAAAGTGCAAGTAGATAAATAGGTACCGCTCCGGCGGGAAGGTAAACGGTGTTTCCGTGCGCCACTCTGGTTCGTCAGAAGCGGCTTAGTCATGCTGGCCACATGACCCGGAAGCTGTATGCCGGCTCCCTCGGCCAGTAAAGCGAGATGAGCGCCGCAACCCCAGAGTCAGCCACGACTGGACCTAATGGTCAGGGGTCCCTATACCTTTACCTTAGAACATGGGTAGGCAAACTAAGGCCCGAGGGCCGGATCCAGCCCAATCGCCTTCTAAATCATAAGTAGAACATGTCCTTTTATTTAAAATGCATCTCTGGGTTATTTATGGGGCATAGGAATTCGTTCATTCCCCCCCCCAAAAAAAAAATAGTCTGGCCCCCCACAATGTCTGAGGGACAGTGGACTGGCCCCCTGCTGAAAAAGTTTGCTGACCCCTGCCCTAGAACATTAAATTTTTTCTTTCTTTTTTCCGGTTTAAAAATAATTGTTGGGACCACACTGATTCTCAGGCAAAGCAATAACATTGGGGTGCAGCGGGACAACTTATTTTCAGGTGGACATAACTGGGTGTGGCCTAGTAGAGTTGTACCTCGGTTGTTGAATGCAGTCCGTTCCAGAAGACCTTTCGACTTCCAAAACGTTCAAAAACCAAGCCACAAAGGGCGATCTGCAAATTCAATGGAGAAAATGGAGGGAGGGGGACTCAGCGAAAGCCGTTCAACTTCCCAGGCATGTTCGAAAACGGAAGCATTTACTTCAGGGTTTTTGGTTTTCAAAAACCAAAACTTGCGGCTTGCGAGATGTTCAACAACCGAGGTACCACTGCAATCCCAATTACACACACCTGATGCTATATAGAAACATGTTTAGGGGATTGTGGCATGAAAATCTTTAAAGACTGAGAGTGTTACGATGACAAACCACAGTTGTCTTCTTTTGTTGACTGGCATTAGCAGTGATTCTAACTAATATGCAATCACTCAACGAATGGTGAAAAACCTTTGTTGAAATAAATGCAGCCAAATATTTCATCACAATGCACTTGCAAGCCACAGTTATGCAAGCATAGGCCACATGTGATATATTTTACAGAGCGTTACAGTGGAAGAATTCCTTGTTATGAATGTCAGTCAGTTGATTTTATTTTTTATTTTTGAAAAGGATTCCCGGCAGTTCGTTCTGGCTTCAGACTTACTCTGTTTCAAAAATAAAATGTTTCCCAACCGATTCTATTGCTCAGGACCACAATACCTCAAAGATTGCCTCTCTCCATATGAATCTACCCAGACCCTGAGTTCATCAACTGAGGCCCTTATTTGTTTGCCTAAATGTAAACGGAAAAACTACCCTGGTAATTGCCCAACTGTGGCTCGTTCCATGACAAACCTTTGCAGTTTTATCCAAAGGGAACATAGCAGTGTCATGTTAGCCATGTCATTCTCGTGTGAATACTGAAGAAGACATTTGACCCAGGTGCTCTGCAATGTCATCTCCTCGTTGCTTGGCAGATCTTGCTTCCAGTAACATCGCCTATTCTGCCATTCAGCATGCTAAGGTCTCTGGAAACGGACTTTTCTAACTGCCTTATTCGGTAGTTCTTCTAGTTCATTTCTTCTAGGCTTTCATGTCAACATTTGAAGTTAAGTGCTGGCATCATAGGGTTGTCAAGTCTGAGTTTTCAGGTTCTCCCAGTCCTCTAGGATATAGGTAAAGGTAAAGGACCCCTGGACGGTTAAGTCCAGTCAAAGGCGACTATGGGGTTGCGGCGCTCATCTCACTTTCAGGCCAAGGGAGCCACTGTTTGTCCACAGACACCTTTCTGGGTCATATGGCAGGCATGACTAAACTGCTTCTGGCACAATGGGACACTGGGATGGAAACCAGAGTGCACGGAAACGCCGTTTACCTTCCCGCCGCAGTGGTACCTATTTATCTACTTGCACTGGCGTGCTTTCGAACTGCAAGGTTGGGAGACGCTGGGACAGAGCAACAGAAGCTCACTCTGACACGGGGATTCGAACCACCAACCTTCTGATTGGCAAGCCCAAGAGGCTCAGTGGTTTAGACCACAGCGCCACAGGATAGACAAGATAAACAAGGATATACAAGACCTACCGGTACTTTGCCTCTCTCACGTCTTTCTGCATTTGAGAGCTGCTCCAGTGAATGCATGCAAAAGAGGCTGCAAAGGAATTGCTTAGCCCTTCCACTTCCTCAGTCTTCATCCTGTATCATATACAAAGTGGCAAAGGGGGTTTTGTGTGTCTGTGTTAAAAAGAAGACACCCAGGTTCAGGACTGTGTCTGCTTTTTAATGCTGACTCCTCTTAACAAATTTTCTCACTCTCACACACCAGACTAGCCCAACCCACAGACTTATCTTCCCTCTCTCGTCTAACTCCAGACTGTCTTCTCAACCACTCTAACTCTAACTCTTCTTAACAAATTCTCCCTGTGCTTAAACCTTATACACAGTTAACTCTGCCCCTTGGGTTCCCATTGGTTAGTCATTTTACAATTAGTTAACCCTTTCCCTATGAATCCAGTATGATGTCACACACATAGGAGGGCAAACGCCACAGAGAGAGATACATGATTTTTTATTAAATTTTCTGTTTTACAATTTAAAATACTCATTTTACATCCTTATCTGAAGAAGTGTGCATGCAGACAAAAGCTCATATCAATAACAAACTTAGTTGGTCTCTAAGGTGCTACTGGAAGGAATTTTTTTATTTTACATCCTTAAGATATCAATGACTTCCCTTCTCTTTCCATGGTTCATTTTACATATGATAAATCCCTGCATATGTTACAAAAACTATAGCATTCAGTATTCCATTATTACATCCATCAAAACTTGTTTACACTGGTGAATTTATCTTAATGCTGGCAGCATTTTCAGCTGTACACAGATATTTCCCATATATTCAATAAACGTTTTCCAATCTTCTCTAAACGTACGTTCTTCTTGTTCTCTTATTCTATATGTTAAGCCGGCAAGTTGTGCATATTCTAAGTTGCCGTTCTTCTTTGGTTGGGACCTCGCTTGTTTTCCATTTTACCCTTTTACAAGTCCACCACATATGAAAAAACGTTCCCTCCACCTCTTTGCATCTCCAGTACTTATCCGATTATGTCTTATACATCTTTCAATTTTTGCATTTTGAATACTGGCAGAAGAAATAAACAGTCTGGCTTGGGAGGCTATGGGGGAAATAATGCTAGTGCCAAGAGATTTCTGGCTATCAAAAGCAACTTCTGGGATGCTGGGAAACTTGAGCTGATGCAGCCTGAGACCTGGTACTGATGGCATGAGTACTTGTTTTCCATTTGTTCAAATTGTGTATTTGCAAATGAGCTGCTTATCTGAAAAAGAACCACACATCTCCAGTGCTCTCTCCTAGCAAGGAGGCTAGCTCTGCAATTTCCCACCTTTGGGGGCAGATAGATGTGAAAAACGCTAATATTATTATTACCTTTATTACTATTTATTAAATTTGCATACTGCACAGCATAAAAATACAAGATAAAAACACAAAATACATAATAAAAACAAGAAAAAACAAAACAATAATGTCCCCTTCCACAAACACATTTAAAAGGATATAGGATGCTAATAAACTTTGATTCTCTTAATTTGAATTCCCTTTTAAAGAAAACAACATGTCTGATGCACTAAATGCGGGCATAATATGTCAGACACATGACTCACGTAAAAGCTGAGAGGGAATTCCAAGAAAAATGACTGTGAAATTGAATGACATCCAGAATGCTGCAGCTTGTTTACGCTTGCAAGAAAACAGAAGTGAGGGAATAAAATCACACTGCTGGCCACAAGAGTCCATTGACTAGTTTTATTTGTCCAAGACACTTGGTGAAGACTTTTGCCTTGAAAATCAAGATATAACTCCTTGAATAAGTAATTTTAAAAATGCAGAGAGAGATGCAGAAGCCAAGAGTGCATTTGAATATTTATTGTCTGCATGAGCCTTTGCACTGGCTCTTAAACAGGTGTCTGCACCTAAGAAGGAGAACATAGCATTGCTTTGCCACATTTACTAGGCTTGGAAATATGAGAGAGTTATGCTGAGCTACCTCTCCCCTCGCATTGCCCACCGAGGGGAGCTGATGTGACCCTTCTCAGCACCCCTCAGTGAGGGAAGCCACCTTTGCCTTCACTGCACTTTATATGTGAAGATGCTTAATTTACTTTTGGTTGCTATTCTGTTAATGTTGTTAATATCGTTTGTTGATTATATATTCTGTAAAGGTAAAGGGACCCCTGGCCATTAGGTCCAGTCGTGGCTGACTCTGGGGTTGCGGCGCTCATCTCGCTTTACTGGCCGAGGGAGCCGGCGTACAGCTTCCGGGTCATGTGGCCAGCATGTCTAAGCCGCTTCTGGCGAACCAAAGCGGTGCACGGAAACGCCGTTTACCTTCCCGCTGGAGCGGTACCTATTTATCTACTTGCACTTTAGACGTGCTTTCAAACTTCTAGGTTGGCAGGAGCTGGGACCGAGCAACAGGAGCTCACCCCATCACGGGGATTCGAACCGCGACCTTCTGATCGGCAAGTCCTAGGCTCTGTGGTTTATTCTGTATTGATTTGTTAATCATGTAATATGACTTTTGCATCAGTTGTGATGTTTGGCTTATTTTTTAGTTGTTGCTCTGTTAACACTGTTTTACAGATTGCAATTGTTTTGCTGAGTGAAAAATGAGATCCCAGAATTTCCTATGTGAGTGGTGAAATAGGGGGCGGGGGGGGGGGCAATTTACTGATTTTTCTGAGGTGGGGGAAGATGGTAATTCTCCTGACATTTGGATGGAGACAAATGAAATAATCAGAAAATTAGCTGGAACACTCCCTAGGAGCATGGGATTTATGAAGGCCAAATAACCAAGGAGCATCTTTAAAAACTGCCCAAGGGGTGGAGGGAAGAACAAGGCTTCAGAATGTCTCCCCTCTTCCCCTCTTACCTTATCTTCTGTGGCAGCAGGGGAGGCAGAAGACCACTATCTGGGCTTTCAACTGAGCCAAAGCTAGTTGTCCGAAGAAGACAGATGTTTCTGACGTCAACTGATCCAAAAAAAAAAGATAGTAGTCTGAAGGAGACAAATGTCTGCAGTGTCAACTGATCTGAAGGGAGACAGCTGAAGGAGCTTTTAACTGATCTCAGGATCCTTTCAAACAACTCACCTGGTTTCCTGGGAAACAAAACATTCTGCAGCCCATTGTGAAGTCAGCTCTTGGCCAAGGCCTCACCCAATGGACTGTGGGCTCTCTCTCCATCTCATGCCCATGTCAACACTTGGTATCTTCATCCAGCTTCCAACCCTGCCTGCCCCCTTTATTTACCCCTCACTAGGAGGGCCAGGGCATCTGGATCTGGGCTTCCCTTATAGTTTCCCAACCCCTGCCTCACATCCCTATGGGAATAGAAGGAAATAAGGTGGAGCGTGACTGTGAAAACTCACCTGCCTGCCCAGGGTGTTGGGTGTTTCTCATTTAGTCATTGTGTATTATCAGTTCCAGTGGTTTGAAAGTTCTTGGCTTTTCATTTTAGTGTGTGGGCTACACCTTCTCTCTGCCTGGCTACTCGCTACCTCTAGGCAGCTTTCAAAAAACACATTTGTACTCTCAGGGAGTTTTAAAAGGTAAACGGACCCCTGACCATTAGGTCCAGTCATGACCAACTCTGGGGTTGCGGCGCTCGTCTTGCTTTATTGGCCGAGAGAGCTGGCGTACAGCTTCCAGGTCATGTGGCCAGCATGACTAAGCCGCTTCTGGCAAACCAGAGCAGCACACGGAAACGCCGTTTACCTTCCCACTGGAGCGGTACCTATTTATCTACTTGCACTTTGACGTGCTTTCGAACTGGTAGGTTGGCAGGAGCTGGGACCGAGCAGCAGGAGCTCACCCCATCGCGGGGATTTGAACTGCGGACCTTCTGATCGGCAAGTCCTAGGCTCTGTGGTTTAACCCAAAGCGCCACCCGCATCCCTCAGGGAGTTTACTTGGTGCTTTATTTTCACTTGAAAACCCCACCTTTCCTCCAAGGAACTCAAGGTGGTATACATGGTGTTCTTTCCCTGTCCATATTATCCTCACAATAACCCTCAGAGGTAAGCTAGGCTGCCTCCAATACTACTAGTAGTATGAGGCTATTAAAAACACAATAAAACATCAAACATTAAAAACTTCCCTAAACTATACAAAAGGAAGAAAATCAGAAACAGAAGTTACCTCACACCCAGATAAACTACAACACAAACTTATGATGCTGAATGCCCCTTGAAAAGGAAATATTGCCCCTTGTTTAACAAACGTTAAACTGAAACGTTTAAAAAAATGAATCTGGAAAAAAGTGACCTAAAACAAACAAACAAACAAACAAACAAAAAACAGATACAAGCATAAAAGGAACTTAAGAGTCTCAATCTCTCTAGCACAGTGGTGTCCAAACTTTTTTCAAAGAGGGCCATATTTGATGAAGTGAAGCGCTGCGAGAACCAACCAAGGGGCCAACCAAAGTTGTTAACCTTTTACTTAGGATTGAAGTTGTTGAGCTTTTTTATGATTCTACCTTATCTTCTGTGGCAGCAGGGGAGGCAGAAGACCATTCTCTGGGCTTTCAACTGAGCCAAAGATAGTTGTCTGAAGGAGACAAATGTCTGCAGTGTCAACCAATCTGAAGGGAGACAGCTGAAGGAGCTTTTAACTGATCACAGGATCCTTTCAAACAACTCACCTGGTTTCCTGGGAAACAAAACATTCTGCAGCCCATTGTGAAGTCAGATATTGGCCAAGGCCTCACCCAATGGACTGTGGGCTGTCTCTCTCCATCTCAGGCCCATGTCAACACTTGGTATCTTCATCCAGCTTCCAAACCTGCCCGCTCCTTGATTTACCCCTCACTAGGAGGTCCAGAGCAGCTGCATCTGGGCTTCCCTTATAGTTTCCCATCCCCTGCCTCGCATCCCTATGGGAATTGAAGGAAATAAGATGGACCGTGACTGTGAAGACTGACATGAAAACTCACCTGCCTGCCCAGGGTGTTGGGTGGCCGGCTGTTCTTCATTTAGTCATTGTGTATTATCAGTTCCAGTGGTTTGAAACTTCTTGCTTTTTCATTTTAGTGTGTGGGCTACACCTTCTCTCTCCGCCTGGCTACTCACCACCTCTAGGCAGCTTTCAAAAAACACATTTGTACTCTTAGGGGTTTTTACTTGGTGCATTATTTTCACTGGAAAAAGTGACGTGAAAAAAAAAATTGGATAAAAGCATAAAGGGAATTTAAGATTCTCAATCTCTCTAGCACAGTGATGTGCAAACTTTTTTCAAAGAGGGCAAGATTGGATGAAGTAGCAGTAGCAGCCCAATCAGGCTCCAGGAAGGAAGTAGAATCAGCCAATCAGATGAGACCCATTGTGTAAATAACATATATAAAGCCTGAGGTTCAGGGGGAACATCATCCACTGTTTACGAGCTGCAATAAAGAGCATGAAATCACTACGCGATTCCAAGTATATTTCAACTGCCCTCCTGTTTTCGGGAGGGTTCAGGAGGAGGGGGAAGCCCCCCACCATTCTTCCTCAGTCCAGTCCCTGACAGTAGGCCAGCACACACATAGGGCTGCTTTGCATGCAGCTGGTGGGTTGTGTGTGTGTTATCTGTCGCAGAGGCATACAAACCCACTCCATCAATGCATGAGGGATGTGCACATAAATTCTCCCATTGCATTCAAAGTAAGGGGGAATGTAGCTGAAAAGTAAACGCTTTGTTGTTGTTGTTTAGTTTTTTAGTCGTGTCCGACTCTTTGTGACCCCATGGACCAGAGCACGCCAGGCACTCCTGTCTTCCACTGCCTCCTGCAGTTTGGTCAAACTCATGCTGGTAGCTTTGAGAACACTGTCCAACCATCCCATCCTCTGTCGTTCCCTTCTCCTTGTGCCCTCAATCTTTCCCAACATCAGGGTCTATTCCAGGGAGTCTTCTCTTCTCATGAGGTGGCCAAAGTATTGGAGCCTCAGCTTCAGGATCTGTCCTTCCAGTGAGCATTCAGGGCTGATTTCCTTCAGAATGGATAGGTTTGATCTTCTTGCAGTCCATGGGACTCTCAAGAGTCTCCTCCAGCACCATAATTCAAAAGCATCAATTCTTTGGCGATCAGCCTTCTTTATGGTCCAGCTCTCAATTCCAAACATCAGTAAACACTTAGCTATCTAAATAAGCTTGTGTGGTATAGTGAATGCTGAGTTAGACTGGATCCAGGATGATGTGAGTCTACCTGTAATACCTGGTTAGAAAGTTCATTATCTCTCAGCTTAATGTACCTCAATAGGTTGATGGGAAGATACAACTAGGAACACTCCCGTGCTATGCTGTCCTGAACTCCCTGAAGGAAGGGTGGGTTGTAAGAAATCCTTACGGGGCTGCCATGAACTCTTCTTTTAAAACGACAGACTTCCAAGCTGTGTATCTGTTTTATATGGGATTTTCCCTCTGGTTTTCCAAGTAAGCAGCCTCCCTATTAGTCATGATGTATGAATACGAGCCAAGCTGGAAGGAAGACTAAAATCAACTCATAAAAATAGGCTATTCCTTCCTGTCATTTATAATACTTTTAGTCATCAGAGGAAGAAATAGAAATGCAAATTATTTCCAAATGGGTAAATTCTCCAGTGAGCACTGCATAGGCCCCTTTAAATGTGCAATTGGATGTAAAGGCTATTAATCTATTAGTTGTTATTCCAAAAATAATAATGCATCACTCTAAACAAATTTATTCCACCAATTAATTCTGTTGCGCATGACTTGGAATCTGTTTGTCTAAATTCTTATTTACTGAGCTTCCTAAAGAGGGGTGGCGTGGTTTGGCCCCCTGGAAATAGGAAATATTTTAGGCTGTTGATACTAATGGGAGAGGATTTGATCCTTGAAACCCAGTTTGGATTTCGGTTGGAACTGAGCCTTCTCCAAACTGCAGTAGGGTGGAATTCCAATAAAGGCAGAAAAAAATGTGAACTGTCATTGGATAAAAGGGTGGGTTCAGATTTTCCACAGCTGGTAAGGATATTTGGATCATGTGCTATAGTTCTGGTATTTCCATTTGGAACATAACTTTGAAATGAAAAATGCTACCCGTTGACTTTATCATGCTCGCAATACTGCTTATTCCTAGACTTAAATGCAATGCCAATCGGTACAGAATAGTTAGGAGGCGGGACAATCACAGAACTGTCAGGGGACCCCTGAGCCAAGTCCTGTGATCTATTTTAGTGAAAAGTACAAAATCATTCTATGAGTTGTGATAGTACTCCATCATCTGGAAACTAATAAAACAGTTGCTCCCTAACAAGGGTTTTGATGTAAACTCTGTAACCCTTGTTACTGAAAATGGCTTTCCAAGGAAAACTGGGAACAATTTTACAGATGGTATTTATCACCACAAATCTCGCAGTGTTCATCCCCTTTTGCCAAGGTAACGCTCCAGTAAAAAATGGACTTTGTTCAGGACTTAACTGGTTGTTCTTAGATCTTAATTTGAAAATGATGTCTCTGTGTGGTGTAGTGGTTAAGAGCAGTGGACTTGTAATCTGGCGAACCAGGTTCGCGTCCCCTCTCCTCCACATGCAGCTGCTGGGTGACCTTGGGCCAGTCACACTTCTTTGAAGTCTCTCAGCCTCACCCAACTCACTGGAGATAGTTAGCCGCTTTGAGACTCCTTAGGGTAGTGATAAAGTAGGATATCAGATCCAACTCCTCCTCCTCTTCTTCTTCTTCTAAGTACTCCCTTGGAATGCAGGTGGCGCTGTGGGTTAAACCACAGAGCCTAGGACTTGCTGATCAGAAGGTCGGCGGTTTGAATCCCCGCGACGGAGTGAGCTCCCGTTGATCGGTCCCTGCTCCTGCCAACCTAGCAGTTCGAAAGCACGTCAAAGTACAAGTAGATAAATGGGTACCGCTCCGGCAGGAAGGCAAACAGTGTTTCCGTGCACTGCTCTGGTTTGCCAGAAGCGGCTTAGTCATGCTGGCCACATGACCCGGTAGCTGTACGCTGGCTCCCTTGGCCAGTAAAGCGAGATGAGCACCGCAACCCCAGAGTCGGTCACGACTGGACCTAATGGTCAGGGGTCCCTTTACCTTTACCTTTACCTTTTTAATTCCTTAAGTTTGATCAGGGCCTGCAAACCAGTTCCACACGTTAATGTTACTTTTGTCTGTATGAAACAACACACATTTATATGCCATGCGATGGGTCCCTGAGGCATGTTTGGAAATCTAAGGAGCTGTTGTGGGTACCACAAAACACCCATTTCACAGAAGATAACTGGAGACACTCAGAAAACACACCCCAGAAGAGGCACAATGCCTGGGCACAATTGAAAGCAGACAAAAACAAGAACCAGGGAACCACCCCTCAAAAAGCTGTCAGTGTAAAACATACGCACACGCAAGCACACTTACAACATACAAACAAGCTAGCCACAAATGGGAGATGCTGGGGAGATGCTGCTGGTGCCCACACCATGTTGGCAGGGGGCAGAGTAATGCCATGGCTGAGCTCCCACGCTCCACTACCGCTCCAAATTACTGAAGTGACATTACAGATAATGCCAAATGATTCATTGTGAAGCTGAAAGCTCGCAGTCCCAACCCACTGTCTGGAGAACGAAGACTTCTTCCTCCACACACTCTGGTCCTCTAAGACTACAGCACAGAAAAGAACTTTCCAAACTATTCATGTTGGTGACACACTTTTTTTTAGATGTGCATCATTTTGCGACACAGTAATTCAGTTTTACCAGCAAACCAGAGGTTAAACTAACCCCTTTCCACACACACACACACACACACACACACACACACACGCTTTTCAGGTTTATACATTTCACTAATTTTACAATCATTTTAACATTTCAGAACTTGACTTCCTTCCCTTCTTTCTGCAATTCCTTTTTAAAAAATAGATTCTGCATATCCTAATTAACTTAATTTGCTTATTTATTCATCTACTTCAAATATATACTTTTATAAAACTGCAGGTTATTACAGTAATCCTGCCAATGTTCTTATCTGTTTGCAATTTATCTGTAAATATTCAATAAACCATTTCCATTATTTTATATAATTTTTTTTTAATCTTGATTTCTTAATCTTCCAGTAAGTTTCGCCATTTCTGCATATCTCATCAGTTTTTGTATCCATTCTTCCTTTGCTGGGACTTCTGCTTCTTTCCATTTTGGGGTGAGAAATGTTCTTGCCGCTGTGGTAGCATACACGAATAATCTTCTATACAGTTTAGCAAGTTCTGTCCCTATAATTCCCAAAAGAAAAGCTTCTGGGTTTGTTTGTTTTTACAAACATTATTTTAAACACCCTTTTCAATTCATTATATATCATTTCCCAGAAATGATAAACTAACCGCTTTCCAGCCCCGGGAAAATTCATGCGACCAGTGGGAGCATTCATGCGATCAGTGGCGTAGCGTGGGGGGTGCAGGGGGGGCCAGCCACACCGGGCGCAACATTGGGGGGGGGCGCTCGCACTCGCAGCTCTCTGCCCCTACCTGGCTCACTCACTCTCTCTCACTGCAGTGCTGGCTGTGTGAATCCGATCCGAGCTGCCGGGTCGCCCCCCACTGTGGAGGGGGAGGGTGCCAGGCATGCGTTGCGTTGCGGAGCAGAGAGAGAGTGAGGGAGGGACTATCGGGGGGGGGGGACAGTGCAGCGGCTGCCCAGCACAGCGCTGAGCACGGGAGAGAACCACACCCGTCCAGCCCAGGCAGCAGCAAGAAGAAGCTGGCAGCGGCGGCAGGTTAGGGGTTAGGGGCGCAAATTACTTGCCTTGCCCCGGGTTAGGGGGCGCAAATTACTTGCCTTGCCCCGGGTGCTGACAACCCACGCTACACCACTGCATGCGACACACCACTGCAGCCGACACTAACGTGTCACAACACAGGTTGGAAAGATGTGGTATAGAAGTTCACTAACCTCCCATTTTCTGCTTACACACCAGCTAAGGTCAAATCTGCAAACTAGTCAACAAGAGTCCATGAGTCTCTATTGGATGCTGATGGTGTCTCTCAGAATCGCCATGCTACTGCCTACAGTGCTTGTCTGCACTGTTGAATTAATTCTCCTCTGAAATTCATGAGACCAGCTCTACTGCAATCTCTAGGAGGTCTGGGCATTTTTTATTCAGCACTGCTTCCTGATAACCTCTCATTTTACTGTGGAACGAGCTACTGTTTGTGTTTTTTGTCTTCAAGTTTTCATGATTTTATTGTACGGCAACTTGCTTTGAGGGCCTGTGAGACAAGAAAAGGCTTTAAATGCTAATCATGGGAGAAAGTAAATACACCTTAGAACATGTAGCAAGCTATTAATTGAATTAATTAACGTACAGTGGTACCTCGAGTTACATACGCTTCAGGTTACAGACTCTGCTAACCCAGAAATAGTGCTTCAGGTTAAGAACTTTGCTTCAGGATAAGAACAGAAATCGTGCTCCGGCTGCATGGCGGCAGCAGGAGGCCCCATTAGCTAAAGTGGTTTCTCAGGTTAAGAACAGTTTCAGGTTAAGTACGGATCTCCGGAACTTAATCTGAGGTACCACTGTATAGCCATTATGACTGGTAGCCATTGACTTCCTGGTGCACAACACAAGCCATGTCACATAGAGGAGGGAGAAAGGTTGTTTTCTGCTGCTCCAGAGAAGCGGACACGGAGCAATGGATCCAAACTACAAGAAAAAAGATTCCACCTAAACATTAGGAAGAACTTCCTGACAGTAAGAGCTGTTCAACAGTGGAATTTGCTGCCAAGGAGTGTGGTGGAGTCTCCTTCTTTGGAGGTCTTTAAGCAGAGGCTTGACAACCATATGTCAGGAGTGCTCTGATGGTGTTTCCTGCTTGGCAGGGGGTTGGACTCGATGGCCCTTGTGGTCTCTTCCAACTTTATGATTCTATGATTCTATGATTCTATATGCATGGCTGCTACTGAACTTGGTGAGACTTACTCCGAAGTATCAGACTGCAGTCTTATACACATTTACCTAGAATCAGGCTCCACTAACCACATTTAAGGTTACCTCTAAAAAAACATGAGTAGGATGAATCTGTTTAGTCTACGCTTATCTGGGAGTAAGTCTCACTGAACTCATTAGGTCTTACTTTCAAGGAGTCGTGCATAGGACTGCACGATTGGTCACCAGCACTTATTCCAGGGAGACCTGGCAATTTACACACACACAACAATGCAAGCAACTGCACATGCATTTGCCATTTAAATTCAGACGTTTTCATATCTGTGTTTCACATCTAAAGTGTGACTCATTTCTTACTGAAAAGTGGAATGAATAATCTGAAAGTTAGTAGCATCACAGGAAATGCCAACATATCATGCCACCTTGCAAGTAAACTTGTGAGTCCCTTTGTCTCTAGGGGAAAAAAGCAAGAATGTATTTTATTTTATTTTATTTATTTTATTTTATAAAAGGATGTCTGCTCTTTCTAAACCCCAAATGTAAGGATCACAACCTAGGAAGAGTGGGAAGCAAAATCTCCCTCTGTCAAAGGCAGAGATGGTTTCTAGTTGCCAGAGCAATTCAGTTAAATCATAATTAACTATAATTACCCTTAAATGAGGGGCGCCGGTGGCACTGTGGTCTAAACCTGTGCTGATAGAAAGGTTGGCGGTTCAAATCCCCGCAATGGGGTGAGCTCTCGTTGCTCGGTTCCAGCTCCTGCCAACCTAGTAGTTCGAAAGCACGTCAAGTGCAAGTATATAAATAGGTGGGAAAAGTAAACAGAGTTTCCATGCGCTGCTCTGGTTTTGCCAGAAACGGCTTAGTCATGCTGGCCACATGACCCAGAAAAACTGTCTGTGGACAAATGTCAGCTCCCTCAGCCAGTAAAGCGAGATGAGCACTGCAACCCCAGAGTCGTTCGCGACTGGACTTAACTGTCAGGGGTCCTTTACCTTTACCCTTAAATGATCCGTCAATATTTTACCAGGAACTGACTGGTTCAGAAAGTCCATTGAATCATTTACACTCATGTAAATACCAACAAATGCAGTCTCAGCCAACATGGATAGCTACCTCTTTGCAGGTGTGAGGCAGGCATCCCGGGGCTTTTGTCTGACTTCAAGTGCATTTCCCAGTGCATTTACTATCTGCACATGGCAGATAGTAAACTCTTTATTGTCAAAGGGACGCGGGTGGCACTGTAGTCTAAACCACTGAGCCTCTTGGGCTTGCTGATCGGAAGGTCAGCGGTTCGAATCCCTGCAACGGGGTGAGCTCCCGTTGCTCTGTCCCAGCTCCTGCCAACCTAGCAGTTCAAAACCACGCCAGTGCAAGTAGATAAATAGGTACCTCTGTGGCGGGAAGGCAAAAGGCATTTCCATGCGCTCTGGTTTCTGTCACGGTGTTTCATTGCGCCAGAAGCAGTTTAGTCATGCTGGCCACATGACCCGGAAAGCTGTCTGTGGACAAACACCGGCTCCCTCAGCCTGAAGGCAAGATGAGTGACGCAACCCCATAGTCACCTTTGACTGGACTTAACCATCCAGGGGTCCTTTACCATTTACCTTATACAGTGGTGCCTCACAAGACGAAATTAATCCATTCCGTGAGGCTCTTCGTATAGCGGTTTTTTCGTCTTACGAAGCAAGCCCATTGACAGCTTAGCAGATTAGCGCTATTAGCGGTTTAGCGGCTTTTAGTGATCAGCTGTTAAGCGGCTTATCAGCGGATCAGCTGATAAACGGCTTAGCGGCTTAGGAAAAGGGGGGGAGGGGAAAAAACCCGCAGGAACTCGCAAGACATTTTCGTCTTGTAAAGCAAGCCCATAGGGAAATTCGTTTTGCAAAGCGCCTCCAAAACGGAAAACCCTTTCGTCTAGCGGGTTTTCCGTCTTGCGAGGCGTTCGTCTTGCGGGGCACCACTGTACCTTTATTGTCAAAGATAACACAGTCACAGGTGTGGATGCCTATGCACACTGATCTAGCATCCAGGTGGCTATTCCCAGGTCCACGCTCTACAGCAGTGTTTCCCAACCTTGGGCCTCCAGCTGTTTTTGGACTACAACTCCCATCATCCCTAGCTAGCAAGACCATAATAGTAATCCAAAACTCAGTGTCCCTTTCATCTCTTCCTCCATGCCTTAATTGGAAGAAGGACCACAAGGGTCCTTTCTCAGAGTGAGACATTCCCTGCATGATAGCCAGGATAGGGCTTGCACTTCTGCCTGTGGCCCTTCCTCAGAACTAGGCACTGAGGCAGAGAGAGGCGAAAGCTGAGAAACTGTCCACTACTGTAGAGGGGGGAAGAGGGGAAGTAATGAGAAGTGGCATGGAAGAAGAATACAGTGGTACCTCGGGTTAAGAACTTAATTTGTTCCAGAGGTCCGTTCTTAACCTGAAACTGTTCTTAACCTGAAGCACCACTTTAGCTAATGGGGCCTCCTGCTGCTGCCACGCCGCCAGAGCACAATTTCTGTTCTCATCCTGAAGCAAAGTTCTTAACCCAAGGTACTATTTCTGGGTTTGCAGAGTCTGTAACCTGAAGCGCATGTAACCTGAAGCATATGTAACCCGAGGTACCACTGTAGTACCAACCCAGTGAAGAGGACGCTGGGAGGCGGCAGGAATAAGAGTGGGGTGAATGCAAAGCCATCGTCTGCCGCAGACACTGTGCAATCCCTCACACCAACCCTGCTGCCTGCTCCCCCGGTGCAAAGTTAGCCAATTCACAAATAGCAATTTTGAAACCACAATCATTTTCCAGTCCTCCCTCCTCACGGAGGAACTGACCCCGTAAATAGCTGCCCCTGAAACTTCCTACCCATGGAGGAAGTGGGGAAAAGCGAAATAATATTTTCCACAGGAGGGTGAATGAGAAGAGCAGTCGGAGAAAGACAAAAAAGGGCAGGTCTGTTTTGTGCGAGTGCAAAGTTAACCTTGACATTTTTCATTCTTTAACAAACATTCCAACTTCATCCATAGCAGTCTAGAAATGTTCTGAAGTTGTCCATGCCTTAATAAGGCCAGAATTACAAGAGAGATAGATGACTTCAACATTTCCTACTGGACCTTTACCTCTCACTTATCTTGAAAAGGAAGAAAACAGAGTTTATTATTGTTTCCTCACCCACCCGTGGTAAAATGAACATTAGAATGACTGGACTATTAGAAATGCATTAGAAGTATGGCTAAAGTGCTGCACATTCAGTGAAAACTATCACTTCTAATGAATAAGACTCAACAAAAATTCTGACTATTTGGCTTAATCTAGTGGTTTTAATATGGGACGCAGGTGGCGCTGTGGGTTAAAGCCTCAGCGCCTAGGGCTTGCCGATCGAAAGGTCGGCGGTTCGAATCCCTGCGGCGGGGTGCGCTCCCGCTGCTCAGTCCCAGCGCCTGCCAACCTAGCAGTTCGAAAGCACC
This sequence comes from Podarcis cretensis, assembly GCF_951804945.1. Lineage (NCBI taxonomy): Eukaryota > Metazoa > Chordata > Lepidosauria > Squamata > Lacertidae > Podarcis > Podarcis cretensis. Next base: position 68,372,132 of record NC_137178.1, read on the forward strand.
TCCGGGTGCAAGTAGATAAATAGGGACCGCTTACCAGCGGGAAGGTAAACGGCGTTTCCGTGTGCGGCTCTGGCTCTGGCTCTGGTTCTGGCCAGAGCAGCGATGTCACGCTGGCCACGTGACCCGGAAGTGTCTGCGGACAGCGCTGGCCCCTGGCCTCTTAAGTGAGATGGGCGCACAACCCCAGAGTCTGTCAAGACTGGCCCGTACGGGCAGGGGTACCTTTACCTTTACCTTTAGTGGTTTTAATTAGGGTTGCTACCTGTCCCTAGAAAAATGGGATTAGCCCTTTGTGGACAAAAGTGTCCCCTGTCCTGTTCAAATGGGAGGCCTCCCCCCCCCATTCAAGTTTGGCTGGCCCAAAATGGTGACCATTATTCTGCCCTTAATTTTGCCCGACACATCACGTATTTTGTACAACCAAAGGTGGCAACCCTAGTTCTGATCCAACTAAAGTTAGTTACAATGTGCAGCACTCTCCAAGGAATGTGCATTCAGAAGTGTCATTGAATTCAGTGGTACGTATCATGGCCACTGGGCCCATCACCTCCTGGCAAAGAGAAGGGGAAGAAATGGAGGCAGTGAGAGATTTTACTTTCTTGGGCTCCATGACGACTGCAGATGGTGACAGCAGTCACGAAATTAAAAGACGTCTGCTTCTTGGGAGAAAAGTGATGACAAACCTAGACAGCATCTTAAAAAGCAGAGACATCACCTTGCCAACAAAGGTCCGTATAGTTAAAGCTATGGTTTTCCCAGTAGTGATGTATGGAAGTGAGAGCACAATTTCCGCAAAAATCTGATGTTCTCCAATTCACTCAAAAATGGCGCCAAACGGCTGCAAATGCTCCCCTGAAAGGGTTGGCGGTGGAAACAGAAGGCTTTTTATCACAGGAAAAGAAATCAGCCCTCCCTCCACAACTTAACCTGCGGGAAAAGATTTTTTTGAAAAAATCCCTAAGCCCCGGGGTCACAATTTCAGCAAAAATCTCAAGTTCTTGCAATCGAAACAGAAGGCTTTTTCCGCAGGTCAAGTTTGGCTTAGGGATTTTTTCAAAAAAATATTTTCTGCCGCTTAAGTTGTCGAGGGCTGATTTCTTGTCCTGTGATAAAAAGCCTTCTATTTTGACTGCCAAAACTTTCAGGGGAGCATTTGCAAGCGTTTTGCACCTTTTTATCACAGGGCAAGAAATCAGCCATCAACAACTTAACCAGCAGAAAAATATTTTTTTGAAAAAAACCCTAAGCCCCGGGGTCAAAATTTCAGCAAAAATCTGACTTTTGGCAATTCACTCAAAAATGGTGTCAATCGGTTGCAAATGCTCCCCCGAAAGGTTTGGTGGTGGAAACAGAAGCGTTTTTATGACATATCAAGAAATCAGCCCTCCACAACTTGACCCGTGGGAAAAGATTTTTTTGAAAAAATCCCTAAGCCCCGGGATCACAATTTCAGGAAAAATCTCAATTTCTACAATTCACTCTAAAATGGTGCCAAACGGTTGCAAATGCTCCCATGAAAGGTTGGGCGGTCGAAAGAGAAGCCTTTTTATCACAGGACAAGAAATCAGCCCTCCACAACTTCACCTGCAGGCAAAGATTTTTTTCAAAAACTCCCAAAGCCCGGGGTCACAATTTCCGCAAAAATATCAATTTCTCCAATTCACTCTAAAATGGTGCCAATCGGTTGCAAATGCTCCACTGAAAGGTGTGGTGGTGGAAACAGAAGCCTTTTTATGACATAACAAGAAATCAGCCCTCCACAACTTGACCTGTGGGAAAAGATTTTTTTGAAAAAATTCCTGAGCCCCGGGGTCACAATTTCAGCAAAATTCTGACTTTTGCCAATTCACTCAAAAATGGTGCCAAACGCTTGCAGATGCTGCCCTGAAAGTTTTGGCAGTCGAAACAGAAGGCTTTTTATCACAGGACAAGAAATCAGCCCTCAACAATTTAAGCGGTGGAAAAAGATTTTTTTGAAAAAATCCCTAAGCCCCGGGGTCACAATTTCAGCAAAAATATTCCTTTCGGGAATTCAGTCAAATATGGTGCCGAACGGTTGCAAATGCTCCCCTGAAAGTTTTGGCAGTCGAAACAGAAGCCTTATTATCACAGGAGAAAAAATCAGCCCTCAACAAGTTAACTGGCGGAAAAAGATTTTTTTGAAAAAATCCCTAATTCCCGGGGTCACAATTTCAGCAAAAACCTCAATTTCTCCAATTTACTCTAAAGTGGTGCCAAACGGTTGGAAATGCTCCCCTGAAAGGTTATGCGGTCGAAACTGACGGTTTTCAATCACAGAACAAGAAATCAGCCCTCCACAACTTGCCCTGCGGTGAAAGATTATTTTTTAAAAAATCCCTATAGCTTTCCGCAAAAATCTGACGTTCTCCTATTCACTCTAAAATGGTGCCAAATGGTTGCAAATGCTCCCCCGAAAGGTTTGGCGGTCGAAACAGAAAGCAGTTTAACACAGGACAAGAAATACGCCCGCCACAACCTCACCTGCGGAGAAAGATTTTTTTGAAAAAATCCCTATAGCTTTCAGCAAAAATCTGACGTTCTCCTATTCACTCTAAAATGGTGCCAAATGGTTGCAAATGCTCCCCCGAAAGGTTTGGCGGTCGAAACAGTAGGCTTTTTATCACAGCACAAGAAATCAGCCCTCCACAACTTGACCTGAGGAAAAAGATTTTCTTGAAAAAATCCCAAAGCTTTCGGTCACAATTTCCGCAAAAATCTCAATTTCTCCAATTCACTCTAAAATGGTGCCAAACGGTTGCAAATGATCCCCTGAAAGGTTTAGTGGTGGAAACAGAAGGCTTTTTATCACAGCAAAAGAAATCAGCCCTCCACAACTTGACCTGGGAAAAAAAATTTTCTTCAAAAAATCCCTAAGACCTGGGGTCACAATTTCCACAAAAATCTCAATTTCTCCATTTCAATCTAAAATGCTGCCAATCGGTTGGATGTTGAAACAGAAGCCTTACTATCACTGGAGAAGAAATCGGCCCTCCACATCATCAGCTGCCGAAACAGATCTTTTGAAAAATCTGACGTTCACGAATCCACTCAAAAATGGTGCCTCAAGGTTCCAAATGCTCCCTGAAAGGTTTGGTTGTCAAAACAGAAGGCTTTTTATCACAGGACAAGAAATCAGCCCTCCACAACTTGACCTGAGGAAAAACACTTTTTTGAAAAAATCCCTAAGCCCCGAGGTCACAATTTCAACAAAAATCTGACTTGCCGATTCACTCAAAAATGCTGCCAAACGCTTGCTAATGCTCCCCTGAAAGGTTTGGCAGTCGAAACAGAAGGATTTTTATCACAGGAGAAGAAATCAGCCCTAAATAAGTTAACAGGCGGAAAAAGATTTTCTTGAAAAAATCCCTAAGACCCGGGGTAACAATTTAAGCAAAAATCTGACTTTTGCCAATTCAATCAAAAATGGTGCCAAACGCTTGCAAATGCTCCCCTGAAAGTTTTGGCAGTCGAAACAGAAGGCTTTTTATCACAGGACAAGAAATCAGCCCTCAACAACTAAACCGGAGGAAAAAGATTTTTTTTGAAAAAATCCCTAAGCCCCGGGCTCACAATTTCAGAAAAAATCTGATTTTCGGGAATTCAGTCGAATATGGTGCCGAACGGTTGGAAAGGTTTGGCAGTCGAAACAGAAGGCTTTTTATGGCAGGACTAGAAATAAGCCGTCCACAACTTAACCGGCGGAAAAAGATTTTTTTGAAAAAATCCCTAAGCCCCGGGGTCACAATTTCAGCAAAACTCTGACTTTCGGGAGTTCAGTCAAATATGGTGCCGAACGGTTGCAAATGCTACCCTGAAAATTTTGGCAGTTGAAATAGAAGGCTTTTATCACAGGAAAAGAAATCAGCTGTCCACAACTTAACGGGCGGAAAAAGATTTTTTTGAAAAAATCCCTAAGGCCCGGGGTCACAATTTCAGCAAAAATCTGACTTTTGCTGATTCACTCAAAAATGTTGCGAAACACTTGCAAATGCTCCCCTGAAAGTTTTGGCAGTCGAAACAGAAGCCTTATTATCACAGGAGAAGAAATCAGCCCTCAACAACTTAACCGGCGGAAAAAGATTCTTTTGAAAAAATCCCTAAGCCCCGGGGTCACAATTTCAGCAAAAATTTGACTTTCGGGAAATCAGTCAAATATGGTGCCGAACTTTTGAAAATGCTCCCCTGAAAGGTTTCGCAGTCGAAACAGAAGGCTTTTTATCACAGGAGAAGAAATCAGCCCTCAACAACATAACCGGCGGAAAAAAGATTTTTTTAAAAAAATCCCTAAGTCCCGGGGTCACAATTTCAGCAAAAATCTGACTTTTGCCGATTCACTCAAAAATGCTGCCGAACGCTTGCAAATGCTCCCCTGAAAATTTTGGCAGTCGAAACACAAGGCTTTTTATCACAGGACAAGAAATCAGCCCTCAGCAACTTAAGCGGCGGAGAAAGATTTTCTTGAAAAAATCACTAAGCCCCGGGGTCACAATTTCATCAATACTCTGGTTTCGGGAATTCAGTCAAATATGGTGCGAAACGGTTGCAAATTCTCCCCTGAAAGTTTCGGCAGTTGAAACACAAGGCTTTTTATCACAGGACAAGAAATCAGCCCTCAACAACTTAACAGGCAGAAAAAGATTTTTTTGAAAATATCCCTAAACCTCGCGGTCACAATTTCAGCAAAACTCTGACTTTCGGGAATTCAGTCAAATATGGTGCCGAACGCTTTCAGATGCTCCCCTGAAAGGTTTGGCAGTCGAAACAGAAAGCTTTTTATCAAAGGACAAGAAATCAGCCCTCAACAACTTAACCGGCGGAAATTTTTTTTTTTGAAAAAATCCCTAAGCCCCGGGGTCACAATTTCAGCAAAACTCTGACTTTCGGGAGTTCAGTCAAATATGGTGCCAAACGCTTGCAAATGCTCCCCTGAAACTTTTGGCAGTCGAAACAGAAGCCTTATTATCACTGGGGTAGAAATCAGCCCTCAACAACTTAACCGGCGGAAAAAGATTTTTTTAAAAAAATCCCTAAGCCCCGGGGTCACAATTTCAGCAAAAATCTGACTTTCGGGAATTCACTCCAATATGGGGTCGAACGGTTGCAAATGCTCCCCTGAAAGGTTTGGCAGTCGAAACAGAAGGCTTTTTATCACAGGACAAGAAACCAGCCCTCAACAACTTAACCGGCGGAAAAAGATTTTTTTGAAAAAATCCCTACGCCCCGGGGTCACAATTTCAGCAAAAATCTGACTTTCGGGAATTCAGTCGAATATGGTGTCGAACGGTTGCAGATGCTCCCCTGAAAGGTTTGGCAGTCGAAACAGAAGGCTTTTTATCCCAGGACAAGAAATCAGCCCTCAACAACTTAACCGGCGAAAAAAGATTTTTTTGAAAAAATCCCTACGCCCCGGGGTCACAATTTCAGCAAAAATATGACTTTCGGGAATTCAGTCAAATATGGTGTCGAACGGTTGCAGATTCTACCCTGAAAGGTTTGGCAGTCGAAAGAGAAGGCTCTTTAACGCAGGACAAGAAATAAGCCGTCCACAACTTAACCGGCGCAAAAAGATTTTTTTGAAAATATCCCTAAGCCCCGAGGTCACAATTTGAGCAAAAATCTGACTTTTGCCAATTCACTCAAAAATGGTGCCGAACGCTTGCAGATTCTCTCCTGAAAGATTTGGCAGTCGAAACAGAAGGCTTTTTATCGCAGGACAAGAAATAAGCCGTCCACAACTTAACCGGCGCAAAAAGATTTTTTTGAAAATATCCCTAAACCCCGAGGTCACAATTTGAGCAAAAATCTGACTTTTGCCAATTCACTCAAAAATGGTGCCAAACGCTTGCTAATGCTCCCCTGAAAGGTTTGGCAGTCGAAACAGAAGGCTCTTTATCACAGGACAAGAAATCAGCCCTCAACAACTTAACCGGTGCATAAAGATTTTTTTGAAACAATTCCTAAGCAAGGGGTCACAATTTCAGCAAAAATCTGACTTTTGCCAATTCAATCAAAAATGGTGCCAAACGCTTGCAAATGCTCCCCTGAAAGGTTTGGCAGTCGAAACAGAAAGCTTTTTATCACAGGACAAGAAACCATCCCTCAACATCTTAACCGGCGGAAAAAGATTTTTTTGAAAAAATCCCTAAGCAAGGGGTCACAATTTCAGCAAAAATCTGACTTCTGCAAATTCACTCAAAAATAGTGCTGAACGGTTGCAAATGCTCCCCTGAAAGGTTTGGCAGTCGAAACAGAAGCCTTATTATCACTGGAGAAGAAATCAGCCCTCAACAACTTAACTGGCAGAAAAAGATTTTTTTGAAAAAATCCCTAAGCTCCGGGGTCACAATTTCAGCAAAAATCTGACTTTTTGTTTTGGCAATTGAAACAGAAGGCTTTTTATCACAGGACAAGAAATCAGCCCTCAACAACTTAACTGGTGGAAAAAGATTTTTTTGAAAAAATCCCTAAGGCCCAGGGTCACAATTTCAGCAAAAATCTGACTTTTGCCAATTCAATCAAAAATGGTGCCGAACGCTTGCAGATGCTCCCCTGAAAGTTTTGGCAGTCGAAACAGAAGGCTTTTTATCACAGGACAAGAAATCAGCCCTCAACAACTTAACCGGCGGAAAAAGATTTTTTTGAAAAAATCCCTAAGGCCCGGGGTCACAATTTCAGCAAAAATCTGACTTTTGCCAATTCATTCAAAAATGGTGCCAAACGCTTGCAGATACTCCCCTGAAAGGATTGGAGGTCGAATCAGAAGGCTTTTGATTACAGGACAAGAAATCAGCCCTCAACAACTTAACCGGCGGAAAAAGATTTTTTTGAAAAATCCCTAAGTCCCGGGGTCACAATTTCAGCAAAAATCTGACTTTCGGGAATTCAGTCCAATATGGTGTCGAACGGTTGCAAATGCTCCCCTGAAAGGTTTGGCAGTCGAAACAGAAGGCTTTTTATCACAGGACAAGAAATCAGCCCTGCAAAGCTGAATCGGCAGAAAAAGATTTTTTTGAAAAAATACCTAAGCCCCGGGGTCACAATTTCAGCAAAAATCTGACTTTCGGGAATTCAGTCCAATATGGTGTCGAACGGTTGCAAATGCTCCCCTGAAAGGTTTGGCAGTCGAAACAGAAAGCTTTTTATCACAGGACAAGAAATCTGCCATCAACAACTTAACCGGCAGAAAAAGATTTTTTTGAGAAAATCCCTAAGCCCCGGGGTCACAATTTCAGCAAAAATCTGACTTTTGCCAATTCACTCAAAAATGGTGCCAAACGCTTGCAAATGCTCCCCAGAAAGGTTTGGCAGTCGAAACATAAGGCTTTTTATCACAGGACAAGAAATCAGCCCTCAACAACTTAACCGGCGGAAAAAGATTTTTTTGAAAAAATACCTAAGCCGGGCCCGGGGTCACAATTTCAGCAAAAATCTGACTTTTGCCAATATATTCAAAAATAGTGCCAAACGCTTGCAGATACTCCCCTGAAAGTTTTGGCAGTCGAAATAGAAGGCTTTTTATCACAGGACAAGAAATCAGCCCTCAACAATTTAACCGGCGGAAAAAGATTTTTTTGAAAAATCCCTAAGCCCCGGGGTCACAATTTCAGCAAAAATCTGACTTTTGCCAATTCACTCAAAAATGATGCCAAACGCTTGCTAATGCTCCCCTTAAAGTTTTGGCAGCCGAAACAGAACCCTAATTATCACTGGAGGAAAAATCAGCCCTGAAAAACTTAACCGGCGGAAAAAGATTTTTTTGAAAAAAATCCCTAAGCCCCGGGGTCACAATTTCAGCAAAAATCTGACTTTCGGGAATTCAGTCCAATATGGTGTCGAACGGTTGCAAATGCTCCCCTGAAATGTTTGGCAGTTGAAACAGAAGGCTTTTTATCACAGGACAAGAAATCAGCCCTCAACAACTTAACCGGCGGAAAAAATTTTTTTGAAAAAATCCCTAAGGCCCGGGGTCACAATTTCAGCAAAAATCTGACTTTTGCCAATTCATTCAAAAATGGTGCCAAACGCTTGCAGATACTCCCCTGAAAGGTTTGGAGGTCGAATCAGAAGGCTTTTGATTACAGGACAAGAAATCAGCCCCCAACAATTTAACCGGCGGAAAAAGATTTTTTTGAAAAATCCCTAAGCCCCGGGGTCACAATTTCAGCAAAAATCTGAGTTTTGGGAATACAGTCAAATATAGTGCCAAACGCTTGCAAATGCTCCCCTGAAAGTTTTGGCAGTCGAAACAGAAGGCTTTTTATCACAGAACAAGAAATCAGCCCTCAACAATTTAACTGGCGGAAAAAGATTTTTTTGAAAAATCCCTAAGCCCAGGGGTCACAATTTCAGCAAAAATCTGACTTTCGGGAATTCACTCAAAAATGGTGCCAAACGCTTGCTAATGCTCCCCTGAAAGTTTTGGCAGCCGAAACAGAACCCTAATTATCACTGGAGAAGAAATCAGCCCTGAAAAACTTAACCGGCGGAAAAAGATTTTTTTGAAAAAATCCCTAAGGCCCGGGGTCACAATTTCAGCAAAAATCTGACTTTTGCCAATTCATTCAAAAATAGTGCCAAACGCTGGCAGATGTTCCCCTGAAAGTTTTGGCAGTCGAAACAGAAGGCTTTTTATCACAGGACAAGAAATCAGCCCTCAACAATGTAACCGGCGGAAAAAGATTTTTTTGAAAAATCCCTAAGCCCCGGGGTCACAATTTCAGCAAAAATCTGACTTTTGCCAATTCATTCAAAAATAGTGCCAAACGCTGGCAGATGTTCCCCTGAAAGCTTTGGCAGTCGAAACAGAAGGCTTTTTATCACAGGACAAGAAATCAGCTCTCAACAACTTGACTGGCGGAAAAAGATTTTTTTGAAAAATCCCTAAGCCCCGGGGTCACAATTTCAGCAAAAATCTGACTTTTGCCAATTCACTCAAAAATGGTGCCAAACGCTTGCTAATGCTCCCCTGAAAGTTTTGGCAGCCGAAACAGAAGGCTTTTTATCACAGGACAAGAAATCAGCCCTCAACAACTTAACCGGCGGAAAAAGAGTTTTTTGAAAAATCCCTAAGCCCCGCGGTCACAATTTCAGCAAAAATCTGACTTTCGGGAATTCAGTCCAATATGGTGTCGAACGGTTGCAAATGCTACCCTGAAAGTTTTGGCAGTCGAAACAGAAGGCTTTTTATCACAGGACAAGAAATCAGCCCTCAACAACTTAACCGGCAGAAAAAGATTTTTTTGAGAAAATCCCTAAGCCCCGGGGTCACAATTTCAGCAAAAATCTGACTTTTGCCAATTCACTCAAAAATGGTGCCAAACGCTTGCAAATGCTCCCCAGAAAGGTTTGGCAGTCGAAACATAAGGCTTTTTATCACAGGACAAGAAATCAGCCCTCAACAACTTAACCGGCGGAAAAAGATTTTTTTGAAAAAATACCTAAGCCGGGCCCGGGGTCACAATTTCAGCAAAAATCTGACTTTTGCCAATATATTCAAAAATAGTGCCAAACGCTTGCAGATACTCCCCTGAAAGTTTTGGCAGTCGAAATAGAAGGCTTTTTATCACAGGACAAGAAATCAGCCCTCAACAATTTAACCGGCGGAAAAAGATTTTTTTGAAAAATCCCTAAGCCCCGGGGTCACAATTTCAGCAAAAATCTGACTTTTGCCAATTCACTCAAAAATGATGCCAAACGCTTGCTAATGCTCCCCTTAAAGTTTTGGCAGCCGAAACAGAACCCTAATTATCACTGGAGAAAAAATCAGCCCTGAAAAACTTAACCGGCGGAAAAAGATTTTTTTGAAAAAAATCCCTAAGCCCCGGGGTCACAATTTCAGCAAAAATCTGACTTTCGGGAATTCAGTCCATTATGGTGTCGAACGGTTGCAAATGCTCCCCTGAAAGGTTTGGCAGTCGAAACAGAAGGCTTTTTATCACAGGACAAGAAATCAGCCCTCAACAACTTAACCGGCGGAAAAAGATTTTTTTGAAAAAATCCCTAAGGCCCGGGGTCACAATTTCAGCAAAAATCTGACTTTTGCCAATTCATTCAAAAATGGTGCCAAACGCTTGCAGATACTCCCCTGAAAGGTTTGGAGGTCGAATCAGAAGGCTTTTGATTACAGGACAAGAAATCAGCCCCCAACAATTTAACCGGCGGAAAAAGATTTTTTTGAAAAATCCCTAAGCCCCGGGGTCACAATTTCAGCAAAAATCTGAGTTTTGGGAATACAGTCAAATATAGTGCCAAACGCTTGCAAATGCTCCCCTGAAAGTTTTGGCAGTCGAAACAGAAGGCTTTTTATCACAGAACAAGAAATCAGCCCTCAACAATTTAACTGGCGGAAAAAGATTTTTTTGAAAAATCCCTAAGCCCAGGGGTCACAATTTCAGCAAAAATCTGACTTTCGGGAATTCACTCAAAAATGGTGCCAAACGCTTGCTAATGCTCCCCTGAAAGTTTTGGCAGCCGAAACAGAACCCTAATTATCACTGGAGAAGAAATCAGCCCTGAAAAACTTAACCGGCGGAAAAAGATTTTTTTGAAAAAATCCCTAAGGCCCGGGGTCACAATTTCAGCAAAAATCTGACTTTTGCCAATTCATTCAAAAATAGTGCCAAACGCTGGCAGATGTTCCCCTGAAAGTTTTGGCAGTCGAAACAGAACCCTAATTATCACTGGAGAAAAAATCAGCCCTGAAAAACTTAACCGGCGGAAAAAGATTTTTTTGAAAAAAATCCCTAAGCCCCGGGGTCACAATTTCAGCAAAAATCTGACTTTCGGGAATTCAGTCCATTATGGTGTCGAACGGTTGCAAATGCTCCCCTGAAAGGTTTGGCAGTCGAAACAGAAGGCTTTTTATCACAGGACAAGAAATCAGCCCTCAACAACTTAACCGGCGGAAAAAGATTTTTTTGAAAAAATCCCTAAGGCCCGGGGTCACAATTTCAGCAAAAATCTGACTTTTGCCAATTCATTCAAAAATGGTGCCAAACGCTTGCAGATACTCCCCTGAAAGGTTTGGAGGTCGAATCAGAAGGCTTTTGATTACAGGACAAGAAATCAGCCCCCAACAATTTAACCGGCGGAAAAAGATTTTTTTGAAAAATCCCTAAGCCCCGGGGTCACAATTTCAGCAAAAATCTGAGTTTTGCCAATTCATTCAAAAATGGTGCCAAACGCTTGCAGATACTCCCCTGAAAGGTTTGGAGGTCGAATCAGAAGGCTTTTGATTACAGGACAAGAAATCAGCCCCCAACAATTTAACCGGCGGAAAAAGATTTTTTTGAAAAATCCCTAAGCCCCGGGGTCACAATTTCAGCAAAAATCTGAGTTTTGGGAATACAGTCAAATATAGTGCCAAACGCTTGCAAATGCTCCCCTGAAAGTTTTGGCAGTCGAAACAGAAGGCTTTTTATCACAGAACAAGAAATCAGCCCTCAACAATTTAACTGGCGGAAAAAGATTTTTTTGAAAAATCCCTAAGCCCAGGGGTCACAATTTCAGCAAAAATCTGACTTTCGGGAATTCACTCAAAAATGGTGCCAAACGCTTGCTAATGCTCCCCTGAAAGTTTTGGCAGCCGAAACAGAACCCTAATTATCACTGGAGAAGAAATCAGCCCTGAAAAACTTAACCGGCGGAAAAAGATTTTTTTGAAAAAATCCCTAAGGCCCGGGGTCACAATTTCAGCAAAAATCTGACTTTTGCCAATTCATTCAAAAATAGTGCCAAACGCTGGCAGATGTTCCCCTGAAAGTTTTGGCAGTCGAAACAGAAGGCTTTTTATCACAGGACAAGAAATCAGCCCTCAACAATGTAACCGGCGGAAAAAGATTTTTTTGAAAAATCCCTAAGCCCCGGGGTCACAATTTCAGCAAAAATCTGACTTTTGCCAATTCATTCAAAAATAGTGCCAAACGCTGGCAGATGTTCCCCTGAAAGCTTTGGCAGTCGAAACAGAAGGCTTTTTATCACAGGACAAGAAATCAGCTCTCAACAACTTGACTGGCGGAAAAAGATTTTTTTGAAAAATCCCTAAGCCCCGGGGTCACAATTTCAGCAAAAATCTGACTTTTGCCAATTCACTCAAAAATGGTGCCAAACGCTTGCTAATGCTCCCCTGAAAGTTTTGGCAGCCGAAACAGAAGGCTTTTTATCACAGGACAAGAAATCAGCCCTCAACAACTTAACCGGCGGAAAAAGAGTTTTTTGAAAAATCCCTAAGCCCCGCGGTCACAATTTCAGCAAAAATCTGACTTTCGGGAATTCAGTCCAATATGGTGTCGAACGGTTGCAAATGCTACCCTGAAAGTTTTGGCAGTCGAAACAGAAGGCTTTTTATCACAGGACAAGAAATCAGCCCTCAACAACTTAACCGGCAGAAAAAGATTTTTTTGAGAAAATCCCTAAGCCCCGGGGTCACAATTTCAGCAAAAATCTGACTTTTGCCAATTCACTCAAAAATGGTGCCAAACGCTTGCAAATGCTCCCCAGAAAGGTTTGGCAGTCGAAACATAAGGCTTTTTATCACAGGACAAGAAATCAGCCCTCAACAACTTAACCGGCGGAAAAAGATTTTTTTGAAAAAATACCTAAGCCGGGCCCGGGGTCACAATTTCAGCAAAAATCTGACTTTTGCCAATATATTCAAAAATAGTGCCAAACGCTTGCAGATACTCCCCTGAAAGTTTTGGCAGTCGAAATAGAAGGCTTTTTATCACAGGACAAGAAATCAGCCCTCAACAATTTAACCGGCGGAAAAAGATTTTTTTGAAAAATCCCTAAGCCCCGGGGTCACAATTTCAGCAAAAATCTGACTTTTGCCAATTCACTCAAAAATGATGCCAAACGCTTGCTAATGCTCCCCTTAAAGTTTTGGCAGCCGAAACAGAACCCTAATTATCACTGGAGAAAAAATCAGCCCTGAAAAACTTAACCGGCGGAAAAAGATTTTTTTGAAAAAAATCCCTAAGCCCCGGGGTCACAATTTCAGCAAAAATCTGACTTTCGGGAATTCAGTCCATTATGGTGTCGAACGGTTGCAAATGCTCCCCTGAAAGGTTTGGCAGTCGAAACAGAAGGCTTTTTATCACAGGACAAGAAATCAGCCCTCAACAACTTAACCGGCGGAAAAAGATTTTTTTGAAAAAATCCCTAAGGCCCGGGGTCACAATTTCAGCAAAAATCTGACTTTTGCCAATTCATTCAAAAATGGTGCCAAACGCTTGCAGATACTCCCCTGAAAGGTTTGGAGGTCGAATCAGAAGGCTTTTGATTACAGGACAAGAAATCAGCCCCCAACAATTTAACCGGCGGAAAAAGATTTTTTTGAAAAATCCCTAAGCCCCGGGGTCACAATTTCAGCAAAAATCTGAGTTTTGGGAATACAGTCAAATATAGTGCCAAACGCTTGCAAATGCTCCCCTGAAAGTTTTGGCAGTCGAAACAGAAGGCTTTTTATCACAGAACAAGAAATCAGCCCTCAACAATTTAACTGGCGGAAAAAGATTTTTTTGAAAAATCCCTAAGCCCAGGGGTCACAATTTCAGCAAAAATCTGACTTTCGGGAATTCACTCAAAAATGGTGCCAAACGCTTGCTAATGCTCCCCTGAAAGTTTTGGCAGCCGAAACAGAACCCTAATTATCACTGGAGAAGAAATCAGCCCTGAAAAACTTAACCGGCGGAAAAAGATTTTTTTGAAAAAATCCCTAAGGCCCGGGGTCACAATTTCAGCAAAAATCTGACTTTTGCCAATTCATTCAAAAATAGTGCCAAACGCTGGCAGATGTTCCCCTGAAAGTTTTGGCAGTCGAAACAGAACCCTAATTATCACTGGAGAAAAAATCAGCCCTGAAAAACTTAACCGGCGGAAAAAGATTTTTTTGAAAAAAATCCCTAAGCCCCGGGGTCACAATTTCAGCAAAAATCTGACTTTCGGGAATTCAGTCCATTATGGTGTCGAACGGTTGCAAATGCTCCCCTGAAAGGTTTGGCAGTCGAAACAGAAGGCTTTTTATCACAGGACAAGAAATCAGCCCTCAACAACTTAACCGGCGGAAAAAGATTTTTTTGAAAAAATCCCTAAGGCCCGGGGTCACAATTTCAGCAAAAATCTGACTTTTGCCAATTCATTCAAAAATGGTGCCAAACGCTTGCAGATACTCCCCTGAAAGGTTTGGAGGTCGAATCAGAAGGCTTTTGATTACAGGACAAGAAATCAGCCCCCAACAATTTAACCGGCGGAAAAAGATTTTTTTGAAAAATCCCTAAGCCCCGGGGTCACAATTTCAGCAAAAATCTGAGTTTTGGGAATACAGTCAAATATAGTGCCAAACGCTTGCAAATGCTCCCCTGAAAGTTTTGGCAGTCGAAACAGAAGGCTTTTTATCACAGAACAAGAAATCAGCCCTCAACAATTTAACTGGCGGAAAAAGATTTTTTTGAAAAATCCCTAAGCCCAGGGGTCACAATTTCAGCAAAAATCTGACTTTCGGGAATTCACTCAAAAATGGTGCCAAACGCTTGCTAATGCTCCCCTGAAAGTTTTGGCAGCCGAAACAGAACCCTAATTATCACTGGAGAAGAAATCAGCCCTGAAAAACTTAACCGGCGGAAAAAGATTTTTTTGAAAAAATCCCTAAGGCCCGGGGTCACAATTTCAGCAAAAATCTGACTTTTGCCAATTCATTCAAAAATAGTGCCAAACGCTGGCAGATGTTCCCCTGAAAGTTTTGGCAGTCGAAACAGAAGGCTTTTTATCACAGGACAAGAAATCAGCCCTCAACAATGTAACCGGCGGAAAAAGATTTTTTTGAAAAATCCCTAAGCCCCGGGGTCACAATTTCAGCAAAAATCTGACTTTTGCCAATTCATTCAAAAATAGTGCCAAACGCTGGCAGATGTTCCCCTGAAAGCTTTGGCAGTCGAAACAGAAGGCTTTTTATCACAGGACAAGAAATCAGCTCTCAACAACTTGACTGGCGGAAAAAGATTTTTTTGAAAAATCCCTAAGCCCCGGGGTCACAATTTCAGCAAAAATCTGACTTTTGCCAATTCACTCAAAAATGGTGCCAAACGCTTGCTAATGCTCCCCTGAAAGTTTTGGCAGCCGAAACAGAAGGCTTTTTATCACAGGACAAGAAATCAGCCCTCAACAACTTAACCGGCGGAAAAAGAGTTTTTTGAAAAATCCCTAAGCCCCGCGGTCACAATTTCAGCAAAAATCTGACTTTCGGGAATTCAGTCCAATATGGTGTCGAACGGTTGCAAATGCTACCCTGAAAGTTTTGGCAGTCGAAACAGAAGGCTTTTTATCACAGGACAAGAAATCAGCCCTCAACAACTTAACCGGCGGAAAAAGATTTTTTTGAAAAAATCCCTAAGCAAGGGGTCACAATTTCAGCAAAAATCTGACTTTTGCCAATATATTCAAAAATAGTGCCAAAGGCTTGCAGATGCTCCCCTGAAAGTTTTGGCAGTCGAAACAGAAGGCTTTTTATCACAGGACAAGAAATCAGCACTCAACAATTTAACCGGCGGAAAAAGATTTTTTTGATAAATCCCTAAGCCCCGGGGTCACAATTTCAGCAAAAATCTGACTTTCGGGAATTCATTCAAATATCGTGCCGAACGGTTGCAAATGCTCCCCTGAAAGGTTTGGCAGTCGAAACAGAAGGCTTTTTATCACAGGACAAGAAATCAGCCCTCAACAACTTGACCGGCGGAAAAAGATTTTTTTGAAAAATCCCTAAGCCCCGGGGTCACAATTTCAGCAAAAATAGTGCCAAACGCTTGCAGATGCTCCCCTGAAAGTTTTGGCAGTCGAAACAGAAGGCTTTTTATCACAGGACAAGAAATCAGCCCTCAACAATGTAACCGGCTGAAAAAGATTTTTTTGAAAAAATCCCTAAGCCCCGGGGTCACAATTTCAGCAAAAATCTGACTTTTGCCAATTCACTCAAAAATGGTGCCGAACGGTTGCAAATGCTCCCCTGAAAAGTTTGGCAGTCGAAACAGAAGGCTTTTTATCACAGGACAAGAAATCAGCCCTCCACAACCTTACCGGCGGAAAAAGATTTTTTTGAAAAATCCCTAAGCCCCGGGGTCACAATTTCAGCAAAAATCTGACTTTCGGGAATTCAGTCCAATATGGTGTCGAACGGTTGCAAATGCTCCCCTGAATGGTTTGGCAGTCGAAACAGAAGGCTTTTTATCACAGGACAAGAAATCAGCCCTCAACAACTTAACCGGCGGAAAAAGATTTTTTTGAAAAAATCCCTATGCCCCGGGGTCACAATTTCAGCAAAAATCTGACTTTTGCCAATTCATTCAAAAATAGTGCCAAACGCTGGCAGATGTTCCCCTGAAAGTTTTGGCAGTCGAAACAGAAGGCTTTTTATCACAGGACAAGAAATCAGCCCTCAACAACTTAACCGGCGGAAAAAGAGTTTTTTGAAAAATCCCTAAGCCCCGCGGTCAC
This sequence comes from Podarcis cretensis, assembly GCF_951804945.1. Taxonomy (NCBI): domain Eukaryota; kingdom Metazoa; phylum Chordata; class Lepidosauria; order Squamata; family Lacertidae; genus Podarcis; species Podarcis cretensis. The sequence goes on from NC_137178.1 coordinate 68,388,638, forward strand.
AATTTCAGCAAAAATCTGACTTTTGCCAATTCACTCAAAAATGGTGCCAAACGCTTGCTAATGCTCCCCTGAAAGTTTTGGCAGCCGAAACAGAACCCTAATTATCACTGGAGAAAAAAACAGCCCTGAAAAACTTAACCGGCCGAAAAAGATTTTTTTGAAAAAAATCCCTAAGCCCCGGGGTCACAATTTCAGCAAAAATCTGACTTTTGCCAATATATTCAAAAATAGTGCCAAAGGCTTGCAGATGCTCCCCTGAAAGTTTTGGCAGTCGAAACAGAAGGCTTTTTATCACAGGACAAGAAATCAGCCCTCAACAACTTGACCGGCGGAAATAGATTTTTTTGAAAAAATACCTAAGCCCCGGGGTCACAATTTCAGCAAAAATCTGACTTTCGGGAATTCAGTCCAATATGGTGTCAAACGGTTGCAAATGCTCCCCTGAATGGTTTGGCAGTCGAAACAGAAGGCTTTTTATCACAGGACAAGAAATCAGCCCTCAACAACTTAACCGGCAGAAAAAGATTTTTTTGAAAAAATCCCTAAGCCCCGGGGTCACAATTTCAGCAAAAATCTGACTTTTGCCAATTCACTCAAAAATGGTGCCAAACGCTTGGAAATGTTCCTCTGAAAGGTTTGGCAGTCGAAACAGAAGGCTTTTTATCACAGGACAAGAAATCAGCCCTCAACAACTTGACCGGCGGAAATAGATTTTTTTGAAAAAATACCTAAGCCCCGGGGTCACAATTTCAGCAAAAATCTGACTTTCGGGAATTCAGTCCAATATGGTGTCAAACGGTTGCAAATGCTCCCCTGAAAGTTTTGGCAGTCGAAACAGAAGGCTTTTTATCACAGGACAAGAAATCAGCCCTCAACAACTTAACCGGCAGAAAAAGATTTTTTTGAAAAAATCCCTAAGCCCCGGGGTCACAATTTCAGCAAAAATCTGACTTTTGCCAATTCACACAAAAATGGTGCCAAACGCTTGCAAATGTTCCTCTGAAAGGTTTGGCAGTCGAAACAGAAGGCTTTTTATCACAGGACAAGAAATCAGCCCTCAACAACTTAACCGGCGGAAAAAGATTTTTTTGAAAAAATCCCTAAGCCCCGGGGTCACAATTTCAGCAAAAATCTGACTTTTGCCAATTCATTCAAAAATGGTGCCAAACGCTTGCAGATACTCCCCTGAAAGGTTTGGAGGTCGAATCAGAAGGCTTTTGATTACAGGACAAGAAATCAGCCCTCAACAATTTAACCGGCGGAAAAAGATTTTTTTGAAAAATCCCTAAGCCCCGGGGTCACAAATTCAGCAAAAATCTGACTTTCGGGAATACAGTCAAATATGGTGCCAAACGCTTGCAAATGCTCCCCTGAAAGTTTTGGCAGTCGAAACAGAAGGCTTCTTATCACAGGACAAGAAATCAGCCCTCAACAATTTATCCGGCGGAAAAAGATTTTTTTGAAAAAATCCCTAAGCCCCGGGGTCACAATTTCAGCAAAAATCTGACTTTCGGGAATTCGTTCAAATATCGTGCCGAACGGTTGCAAATGCTCCCCTGAAAGGTTTGGCAATCGAAACAGAAGGCTTTTTATCACAGGACAAGAAATCAGCCCTCAACAACTTAACCGGCGGAAAAAGATTTTTTTGAAAAAATCCCTAAGCCCCGGGGTCACAATTTCAGCAAAAATCTGACTTTTCCCAATTCATTCAAATATCGTGCCAAACGCTTGCAAATACTACCCTGAAAGTTTTGGCAGTCGAAACAGAAGGCTTTTTATCACAGGACAAGAAATCAGCCCTCAACAACTTAACCGGCGGAAAAAGATTTTTTTGAAAAAATACCTAAGCCCCGGGGTCACAATTTCAGCAAAAATCTGACTTTTGCCAATATATTCAAAAATAGTGCCAAACGCTTGCAGATGCTCCCCTGAAAGTTTTGGCAGTCGAAACAGAAGGCTTTTTATCACAGGACAAGAAATCAGCCCTCAACAATTTAACCGGCGGAAAAAGATTTTTTTGAAAAATCCCTAAGGTCACAATTTCAGCAAAAATCTGACTTTTGCCAATTCACTCAAAAATGGTGCCAAACTCTTGCTAATGCTCCCCTGAAAGTTTTGGCAGTCGAAACAGAAGGCTTTTTATCACAGGACAAGAAATCAGCCCTCAACAATGTAACCGGCGGAAAAAGATTTTTTTGAAAAAATCCCTAAGCCCCGGGGTCACAATTTCAGCAAAAATCTGACTTTTGCCAATTCACTCAAAAATGGTGCCGAACGGTTGCAAATGCTCCCCTGAAAGGTTTGGCAGTCGAAACAGAAGGCTTTTTATCACAGGATAAGAAATCAGCCCTCAACAACTTGACCGGCGGAAAAAGATTTTTTTGAAAAATCCCTAAGCCCCGGGGTCACAATTTCAGCAAAAATCTGACTTTCGGGAATTCATTCAAATATCGTGCCGAACGGTTGCAAATGCTCCCCTGAAAGGTTTGGCAGTCGAAACAGAAGGCTTTTTATCACAGGACAAGAAATCAGCCCTCAACAACTTAACCGGCGGAAAAAGATTTTTTTGAAAAAATTCCTAAGGCCCGGGGTCACAAATTCAGCAAAAATCTGACTTTTGCCAATTCATTCAAAAATAGTGCCAAACGCTGGCAGATGTTCCCCTGAAAGTTTTGGCAGTCGAAACAGAAGGCTTTTTATCACAGGACAAGAAATCAGCCCTCAACAATGTAACCGGCGGAAAAAGATTTTTTTGAAAAAAACCCCTAAGCCCCGGGGTCACAATTTCAGCAAAAATCTGACTTTTCCCAATTCATTCAAATATCGTGCCAAACGCTTGCAAATGCTACCCTGAAAGTTTTGGCAGTCGAAACAGAAGGCTTTTTATCACAGGACAAGAAATCAGCCCTCAACAACTTAACCGGCGGAAAAAGATTTTTTTGAAAAAATACCGAAGCCCCGGGGTCACAATTTCAGCAAAAATCTGACTTTCGGGAATTCAGTCCAATATGGTGTCGAACGGTTGCAAATGCTCCCCTGAATGGTTTGGCAGTCGAAACAGAAGGCTTTTTATCACAGGACAAGAAATCAGCCCTCAACAATTTATTCGGCGGAAAAAGATTTTTTTGAAAAAATCCCTAAGCCCCGGGGTCACAATTTCAGCAAAAATCTGACTTTCGGGAATACGTTCAAATATCGTGCCGAACGGTTGCAAATGCTCCCCTGAAAGGTTTGGCAATCGAAACAGAAGGCTTTTTATCACAGGACAAGAAATCAGCCCTCAACAACTTAACCGGCGGAAAAAGATTTTTTTGAAAAAATCCCTAAGCCCCGGGGTCACAATTTCAGCAAAAATCTGACTTTTCCCAATTCATTCAAATATCGTGCCAAACGCTTGCAAATGCTACCCTGAAAGTTTTGGCAGTCGAAACAGAAGGCTTTTTATCACAGGACAAGAAATCAGCCCTCAACAACATAACCGGCGGAAAAAGATTTTTTTGAAAAAATACCTAAGCCCCGGGGTCACAATTTCAGCAAAAATCTGACTTTTGCCAATATATTCAAAAATAGTGCCAAACGCTTGCAGATGCTCCCCTGAAAGTTTTGGCAGTCGAAACAGAAGGCTTTTTATCACAGGACAAGAAATCAGCCCTCAACAACTTAACCGGCGGAAAAAGATTTTTTTGAAAAAATTCCTAAGGCCCGGGGTCACAATTTCAGCAAAAATCTGACTTTTGCCAATTCATTCAAAAATAGTGCCAAACGCTGGCAGATGTTCCCCTGAAAGTTTTGGCAGTCGAAACAGAAGGCTTTTTATCACAGGACAAGAAATCAGCCCTCAACAATGTAACCGGCGGAAAAAGATTTTTTTGAAAAAAACCCCTAAGCCCCGGGGTCACAATTTCAGCAAAAATCTGACTTTTCCCAATTCATTCAAATATCGTGCCAAACGCTTGCAAATGCTACCCTGAAAGTTTTGGCAGTCGAAACAGAAGGCTTTTTATCACAGGACAAGAAATCAGACCTCAACAACTTAACCGGCGGAAAAAGATTTTTTTGAAAAAATACCTAAGCCCCGGGGTCACAATTTCAGCAAAAATCTGACTTTTGCCAATATATTCAAAAATAGTGCCGAACGCTTGCAGATGCTCCCCTGAAAGTTTTGGCAGTCGAAACAGAAGGCTTTTTATCACAGGACAAGAAATCAGCCCTCAACAATTTAACCGGCGGAAAAAGATTTTTTTGAAAAATCCCTAAGGTCACAATTTCAGCAAAAATCTGACTTTTGCCAATTCACTCAAAAATGGTGCCAAACTCTTGATAATGCTCCCCTGAAAGTTTTGGCAGTCGAAACAGAAGGCTTTTTATCACAGGACAAGAAATCAGCCCTCAACAACTTAACCGGCGGAAAAAGATTTTTTTGAAAAAATCCCTAAGCCCCGGGGTCAGAATTTCAGCAAAAATCTGACTTTTGCCAATTCATTCAAAAATAGTGCCAAACGCTTGCAGATGCTCCCCTGAAAGGTTTGGAGGTCGAATCAGAAGGCTTTTGATTACAGGACAAGACATCAGCCCTCAACAATTTAACCGGCGGAAAAAGATTTTTTTGAAAAATCCCTAAGCCCCGGGGGTCACAATTTCAGCAAAAATCTGACTTTCGGGAATACAGTCAAATATGGTGCCAAACGCTTGGAAATGCTCCCCTGAAAGTTTTGGCAGTCGAAACAGAAGGCTTCTTATCACAGGACAAGAAATCAGCCCTCAACAATTTATCCGGCGGAAAAAGATTTTTTTGAAAAATCCCTAAGCCCCGGGGTCACAATTTCAGCAAAAATCTGACTTTCGGGAATACAGTCAAATATGGTGCCAAACGCTTGCAAATGCTCCCCTGAAAGTTTTGGCAGTCGAAACAGAAGGCTTCTTATCACAGGACAAGAAATCAGCCCTCAACAATTTATCCGGCGGAAAAAGATTTTTTTGAAAAATCCCTAAGCCCCGGGGTCACAATTTCAGCAAAAATCTGACTTTTGCCAATTCACTCAAAAATGGTGCCAAACGCTTGCTAATGCTCCCCTTAAAGTTTTGGCAGCCAGAACAGAACCCTAATTATCACTGGAGAAAAAAACAGCCCTGAAAAACTTAACCGGCGGAAAAAGATTTTTTTTGAAAAAATCCCTAAGCCCCGGGGTCACAATTTCAGCAAAAATCTGACTTTCGGGAATACGTTCAAATATCGTGCCGAACGGTTGCAAATGCTCCCCTGAAAGGTTTGGCAATCGAAACAGAAGGCTTTTTATCACAGGACAAGAAATCAGCCCTCAACAACATAACCGGCGGAAAAATTTTTTTTTGAAAAAATCCCTAAGCCCCGGGGTCACAATTTCAGCAAAAATCTGACTTTTCCCAATTCATTCAAATATCGTGCCAAACGCTTGCAAATGCTACCCTGAAAGTTTTGGCAGTCGAAACAGAAGGCTTTTTATCACAGGACAAGAAATCAGCCCTCAACAACTTAACCGGCGGAAAAAGATTTTTTTGAAAAAATACCTAAGCCCCGGGGTCACAATTTCAGCAAAAATCTGACTTTTGCCAATATATTCAAAAATAGTGCCAAACGCTTGCAAATGCTCCCCTGAAAGTTTTGGCAGTCGAAACAGAAGGCTTCTTATCACAGGACAAGAAATCAGCCCTCAACAATTTAACCGGCGGAAAAAGATTTTTTTGAACAATCCCTAAGCAATTTCAGCAAAAATCTGACTTTTGCCAATTCACTCAAAAATGGTGCCAAACGCTTGCTAATGCTCCCCTTAAAGTTTTGGCAGCCAGAACAGAACCCTAATTATCACTGGAGAAAAAAACAGCCCTGAAAAACTTAACCGGCGGAAAAAGATTTTTTTTGAAAAAATCCCTAAGCCCCGGGGTCACAATTTCAGCAAAAATCTGACTTTCGGGAATACGTTCAAATATCGTGCCGAACGGTTGCAAATGCTCCCCTGAAAGGTTTGGCAATCGAAACAGAAGGCTTCTTATCACAGGACAAGAAATCAGCCCTCAACAACTTATCCGGCGGAAAAAGATTTTTTTGAAAAAATCCCTAAGCCCCGGGGTCACAATTTCAGCAAAAATCTGACTTTTCCCAATTCATTCAAATATCGTGCCAAACGCTTGCAAATGCTACCCTGAAAGTTTTGGCAGTCGAAACAGAAGGCTTTTTATCACAGGACAAGAAATCAGCCCTCAACAACTTAACCGGCGGAAAAAGATTTTTTTGAAAAAATACCTAAGCCCCGGGGTCACAATTTCAGCAAAAATCTGACTTTTGCCAATATATTCAAAAATAGTGCCAAACGCTTGCAGATGCTCCCCTGAAAGTTTTGGCAGTCGAAACAGAAGGCTTTTTATCACAGGACAAGAAATCAGCCCTCAACAATTTAACCGGCGGAAAAAGATTTTTTTGAAAAATCCCTAAGGTCACAATTTCAGCAAAAATCTGACTTTTGCCAATTCACTCAAAAATGGTGCCAAACTCTTGCTAATGCTCCCCTGAAAGTTTTGGCAGTCGAAACAGAAGGCTTTTTATCACAGGACAAGAAATCAGCCCTCAACAATTTAACCGGCGGAAAAAGATTTTTTTGAAAAATCCCTAAGCCCCGGGGTCACAATTTCAGCAAAAATCTGACTTTTGCCAATTCACTCAAAAATGGTGCCAAACGCTTGCTAATGCTCCCCTGAAAGGTTTGGCAGTCGACACAGAAGGCTTTTTATCACAGGACAAGAAATCAGCCCTCAACAACTTAACCGGCGGAAAAAGATTTTTTTGAAAAAATACCTAAGCCCCGGGGTCACAATTTCAGCAAAAATAGTGCCAAACGCTTGCAGATGCTCCCCTGAAAGTTTTGGCAGTCGAAACAGAAGGCTTTTTATCACAGGACAAGAAATCAGCCCTCAACAATGTAACCGGCGGAAAAAGATTTTTTTGAAAAAATCCCTAAGCCCCGGGGTCACAATTTCAGCAAAAATCTGACTTTTGCCAATTCACTCAAAAATGGTGCCGAACGGTTGCAAATGCTCCCCTGAAAGGTTTGGCAGTCGAAACAGAAGGCTTTTTATCACAGGATAAGAAATCAGCCCTCAACAACTTGACCGGCGGAAAAAGATTTTTTTGAAAAATCCCTAAGCCCCGGGGTCACAATTTCAGCAAAAATCTGACTTTCGGGAATTCATTCAAATATCATGCCGAACGGTTGCAAATGCTCCCCTGAAAGGTTTGGCTGCCGAAACAGAACCCTAATTATCACTGGAGAAAAAATCAGCCCTGAAAAACTTAACCGGCCGAAAAAGATTTTTTTGAAAAAATCCCTAAGCCCCGGGGTCACAATTTCAGCAAAAATCTGACTTTCGGGAATACGTTCAAATATCGTGCCGAACGGTTGCAAATGCTCCCCTGAAAGGTTTGGCAATCGAAACAGAAGGCTTTTTATCACAGGACAAGAAATCAGCCCTCAACAACTTAACCGGCGGAAAAAGATTTTTTTGAAAAAATCCCTAAGCCCCGGGGTCACAATTTCAGCAAAAATCTGACTTTTGCCAATTCATTCAAAAATAGTGCCAAACGCTTGCAGATGCTCCCCTGAAAGGTTTGGAGGTCGAATCAGAAGGCTTTTTATCACAGGACAAGAAATCAGCCCTCAACAATGTAACCGGCGGAAAAAGATTTTTTTGAAAAATCCCTAACCCGGGGTCACAATTTCAGCAAAAATCTGACTTTCGGGAATTCATTCAAATATCGTGCCAAACGCTTGCAATTGCTACCCTGAAAGTTTTGGCAGTCGAAACAGAAGTCTTTTTATCACAGGACAAGAAATCAGCCCTCAACAATGTAACCGGCGGAAAAAGATTTTTTTGAAAAAAATACCTAAGCCCCGGGGTCACAATTTCAGCAAAAATCTGACTTTTGCCAATATATTCAAAAATAGTGCCAAACGCTTGCAGATGCTCCCCTGAAAGTTTTGGCAGTCGAAACAGAAGGCTTTTTATCACAGGACAAGAAATCAGCCCTCAAAAATGTAACCAGCGGAAAAAGATTTTTTTGAAAAAATCCCTAAGCCCCGGGGTCACAATTTCAGCAAAAATCTGACTTTTGCCAATTTTCAAATATCGTGCCAAACGCTTGCTAATGCTGCCCTGAAAGTTTTGGCAGCCGAAACAGAACCCTAATTATCACTGGAGAAAAAAACAGCCCTGAAAAACTTAACCGGCCGAAAAAGATTTTTTTGAAAAAATCCCTAAGCCCCGGGGTCACAATTTCAGCAAAAATCTGACTTTTGCCAATTCACTCAAAAATGGTGTCGAACGGTTGCAAATGCTACCCTGAAAGTTTTGACAGTCGAAACAGAAGGCTTTTTATCACAGGACAAGAAATCAGCACTCAACAACTTAACCGGCGGAAAAAGATTTTTTTGAAAAAATCCCTAAGCCCCGGGGTCACAATTTCAGCAAAAATCTGACTTTTGCCAATATATTCAAAAATAGTGCCAAAGGCTTGCAGATGCTCCCCTGAAAGTTTTGGCAGTCGAAACAGAAGGCTTTTTATCACAGGACAAGAAATCAGCCCTCAACAATGTAACCGGCGGAAAAAGATTTTTTTGAAAAAAACCCCTAAGCCCCGGGGTCACAATTTCAGCAAAAATCTGACTTTTCCCAATTCATTCAAATATCGTGCCAAACGCTTGCAAATGCTACCCTGAAAGTTTTGGCAGTCGAAACAGAAGGCTTTTTATCACAGGACAAGAAATCAGCCCTCAACAACTTAACCGGCGGAAAAAGATTTTTTTGAAAAAATACCTAAGCCCCGGGGTCACAATTTCAGCAAAAATCTGACTTTTGCCAATATATTCAAAAATAGTGCCAAACGCTTGCAGATGCTCCCCTGAAAGTTTTGGCAGTCGAAACAGAAGGCTTTTTATCACAGGACAAGAAATCAGCCCTCAACAATTTAACCGGCGGAAAAAGATTTTTTTGAAAAATCCCTAAGGTCACAATTTCAGCAAAAATCTGACTTTTGCCAATTCACTCAAAAATGGTGCCAAACTCTTGCTAATGCTCCCCTGAAAGTTTTGGCAGTCGAAACAGAAGGCTTTTTATCACAGGACAAGAAATCAGCCCTCAACAACTTAACCGGCGGAAAAAGATTTTTTTGAAAAAATCCCTAAGCCCCGGGGTCACAATTTCAGCAAAAATCTGACTTTTGCCAATTCATTCAAAAATAGTGCCAAACGCTTGCAGATGCTCCCCTGAAAGGTTTGGAGGTCGAATCAGAAGGCTTTTGATTACAGGACAAGAAATCAGCCCTCAACAATTTAACCGGCGGAAAAAGATTTTTTTGAAAAATCCCTAAGCCCCGGGGTCACAATTTCAGCAAAAATCTGACTTTCGGGAATACAGTCAAATATGGTGCCAAACGCTTGCAAATGCTCCCCTGAAAGTTTTGGCAGTCGAAACAGAAGGCTTCTTATCACAGGACAAGAAATCAGCCCTCAACAATTTATCCGGCGGAAAAAGATTTTTTTGAAAAATCCCTAAGCCCCGGGGTCACAATTTCAGCAAAAATCTGACTTTCGGGAATACAGTCAAATATGGTGCCAAACGCTTGCAAATGCTCCCCTGAAAGTTTTGGCAGTCGAAACAGAAGGCTTCTTATCACAGGACAAGAAATCAGCCCTCAACAATTTATCCGGCGGAAAAAGATTTTTTTGAAAAATCCCTAAGCCCCGGGGTCACAATTTCAGCAAAAATCTGACTTTTGCCAATTCACTCAAAAATGGTGCCAAACGCTTGCTAATGCTCCCCTTAAAGTTTTGGCAGCCAGAACAGAACCCTAATTATCACTGGAGAAAAAAACAGCCCTGAAAAACTTAACCGGCGGAAAAAGATTTTTTTTGAAAAAATCCCTAAGCCCCGGGGTCACAATTTCAGCAAAAATCTGACTTTTGCCAATTCACTCAAAAATGGTGCCGAACGCTTGCAAATGCTACCCTGAAAGTTTTGGCAGTCGAAACAGAAAGCTTTTTATCACAGGACAAGAAATCAGCCCTCAACAACTTAACCGGCAGAAAAAGATTTTTTTGAAAAAATCCCTAAGCCCAGGGGTCACAATTTCAGCAAAAATCTGACTTTTGCCAATTCACTCAAAAATGGTGCCAAACGCTTGCTAATGCTCCCCTGAAAGGTTTGGCAGTCGACACAGAAGGCTTTTTATCACAGGACAAGAAATCAGCCCTCAACAACTTAACCGGCGGAAAAAGATTTTTTTGAAAAAATACCTAAGCCCCGGGGTCACAATTTCAGCAAAAATCTGACTTTCGGGAATTCAGTCCAATATGGTGTCGAACGGTTGCAAATGCTCCCCTGAATGGTTTGGCAGTCGAAACAGAAGGCTTTTTATCACAGGACAAGAAATCAGCCCACAACAACTTAACCGGCGGAAAAAGATTTTTTTGAAAAAATCCCTAAGGCCCGGGGTCACAATTTCAGCAAAAATCTGACTTTTTCCAATTCATTCAAAAATGGTGCCAAACGCTTGCAGATACTCCCCTGAAAGGTTTGGAGGTCAAATCAGAAGGCTTTTGATTACAGGACAAGAAATCAGCCCTCAACAATGTAACCGGCGGAAAAAGATTTTTTTGAAAAAATCCCTAAGCCCCGGGGTCACAATTTCAGCAAAAATCTGACTTTTCCCAATTCATTCAAATATCGTGCCAAACGCTTGCAAATGCTACCCTGAAAGTTTTGGCAGTCGAAACAGAAGGCTTTTTATCACAGGACAAGAAATCAGCCCTCAACAATTTAAACGGCGGAAAAAGATTTTTTTGAAAAATCCCTAAGGTCACAATTTCAGCAAAAATCTGACTTTTGCCAATTCACTCAAAAATGGTGCCAAACTCTTGCTAATGCTCCCCTGAAAGTTTTGGCAGTCGAAACAGAAGGCTTTTTATCACAGGACAAGAAATCAGCCCTTAACAACTTAACCGGCGGAAAAAGATTTTTTTGAAAAATCCCTAAGCCCCGGGGTCACAATTTCAGCAAAAATCTGACTTTTGCCAATTCACTCAAAAATGGTGCCAAACGCTTGCTAATGCTCCCCTGAAAGGTTTGGCAGTCGACACAGAAGGCTTTTTATCACAGGACAAGAAATCAGCCCTCAACAACTTAACCGGCGGAAAAAGATTTTTTTGAAAAAATACCTAAGCCCCGGGGTCACAATTTCAGCAAAAATGGTGCCAAACGCTTGCAGATGCTCCCCTGAAAGTTTTGGCAGTCGAAACAGAAGGCTTTTTATCACAGGACAAGAAATCAGCCCTCAACAATGTAACCGGCGGAAAAAGATTTTTTTGAAAAAATCCCTAAGCCCCGGGGTCACAATTTCAGCAAAAATCTGACTTTTGCCAATATATTCAAAAATAGTGCCAAAGGCTTGCAGATTCTCCCCTGAACGTTTTGGCAGTCGAAACAGAAGGCTTTTTATCACAGGACAAGAAATCAGCCCTCAACAACTTGACCGGCGGAAATAGATTTTTTTGAAAAAATACCTAAGCCCCGGGGTCACAATTTCAGCAAAAATCTGACTTTCGGGAATTCAGTCCAATATGGTGTCAAACGGTTGCAAATGCTCCCCTGAATGGTTTGGCAGTCGAAACAGAAGGCTTTTTATCACAGGACAAGAAATCAGCCCTCAACAACTTAACCGGCAGAAAAAGATTTTTTTGAAAAAATCCCTAAGCCCCGGGGTCACAATTTCAGCAAAAATCTGACTTTTGCCAATTCACTCAAAAATGGTGCCAAACGCTTGGAAATGTTCCTCTGAAAGGTTTGGCAGTCGAAACAGAAGGCTTTTTATCACAGGACAAGAAATCAGCCCTCAACAACTTGACCGGCGGAAAAAGATTTTTTTGAAAAATCCCTAAGCCCCGGGGTCACAATTTCAGCAAAAATCTGACTTTCGGGAATTCAGTCCAATATGGTGTCGAACGGTTGCAAATGCTCCCCTGAATGGTTTGGCAGTCGAAACAGAAGGCTTTTTATCACAGGACAAGAAATCAGCCCTCAACAACTTAACCGGCGGAAAAAGATTTTTTTGAAAAAATCCCTAAGCCCCGGGGTCACAATTTCAGCAAAAATCTGACTTTTGCCAATTCATTCAAAAATGGTGCCAAACACTTGCAGATACTCCCCTGAAAGGTTTGGAGGTCGAATCAGAAGGCTTTTGATTACAGGACAAGAAATAAGCCCTCAACAATTTAACCGGCGGAAAAAGATTTTTTTGAAAAATCCCTAAGCCCCGGGGTCACAATTTCAGCAAAAATCTGACTTTCGGGAATTCATTCAAATATCGTGCCGAACGGTTGCAGATGCTCCCCTGAAAGTTTTGGCAGTCGAAACAGAAGGCTTTTTATCACAGGACAAGAAATCAGCCCTCAACAACTTGACCGGCGGAAATAGATTTTTTTGAAAAAATACCTAAGCCCCGGGGTCACAATTTCAGCAAAAATCTGACTTTCGGGAATTCAGTCCAATATGGTGTCAAACGGTTGCAAATGCTCCCCTGAATGGTTTGGCAGTCGAAACAGAAGGCTTTTTATCACAGGACAAGAAATCAGCCCTCAACAACTTAACCGGCAGAAAAAGATTTTTTTGAAAAAATCCCTAAGCCCCGGGGTCACAATTTCAGCAAAAATCTGACTTTTGCCAATTCACTCAAAAATGGTGCCAAACGCTTGGAAATGTTCCTCTGAAAGGTTTGGCAGTCGAAACAGAAGGCTTTTTATCACAGGACAAGAAATCAGCCCTCAACAACTTGACCGGCGGAAAAAGATTTTTTTGAAAAATCCCTAAGCCCCGGGGTCACAATTTCAGCAAAAATCTGACTTTTGCCAATTCACTCAAAAATGGTGCCAAACGCTTGCTAATGCTCCCCTGAAAGTTTTGGCAGCCGAAACAGAACCCTAATTATCACTGGAGAAAAAAACAGCCCTGAAAAACTTAACCGGCCGAAAAAGATTTTTTTGAAAAAATCCCTAAGCCCCGCGGTCACAATTTCAGCAAAAATCTGACTTTCGGGAATTCAGTCCAATATGGTGTCGAACGGTTGCAAATGCTACCCTGAAAGTTTTGGCAGTCGAAACAGAAGGCTTTTTATCACAGGACAAGAAATCAGCCCTCAACAACTTAACCGGCGGAAAAAGATTTTTTTGAAAAAATCCCTAAGCCCCGGGGTCACAATTTCAGCAAAAATCTGACTTTTGCCAATTCATTCAAAAATGGTGCCAAACGCTTGCAGATACTCCCCTGAAAGGTTTGGAGGTCGAATCAGAAGGCTTTTGATTACAGGACAAGAAATCAGCCCTCAACAATTTAACCGGCGGAAAAAGATTTTTTTGAAAAATCCCTAAGCCCCGGGGTCACAATTTCAGCAAAAATCTGACTTTCGGGAATACGTTCAAATATCGTGCCGAACGGTTGCAAATGCTCCCCTGAAAGGTTTGGCAATCGAAACAGAAGGCTTTTTATCACAGGACAAGAAATCAGCCCTCAACAACTTAACCGGCGGAAAAAGATTTTTTTGAAAAAATCCCTAAGCCCCGGGGTCACAATTTCAGCAAAAATCTGACTTTTCCCAATTCATTCAAATATCGTGCCAAACGCTTGCAAATGCTACCCTGAAAGTTTTGGCAGTCGAAACAGAAGGCTTTTTATCACAGGACAAGAAATCAGCCCTCAACAACTTAACCGGCGGAAAAAGATTTTTTTGAAAAAATACCTAAGCCCCGGGGTCACAATTTCAGCAAAAATCTGACTTTTGCCAGTATATTCAAAAATAGTGCCAAACGCTTGCAGATGCTCCCCTGAAAGTTTTGGCAGTCGAAACAGAAGGCTTTTTATCACAGGACAAGAAATCAGCCCTCAACAATTTAACCGGCGGAAAAAGATTTTTTTGAAAAATCCCTAAGGTCACAATTTCAGCAAAAATCTGACTTTTGCCAATTCACTCAGAAATGGTGCCAAACTCTTGCTAATGCTCCCCTGAAAGTTTTGGCAGTCGAAACAGAAGGCTTTTTATCACAGGACAAGAAATCAGCCCTCAACAACTTAACCGGCGGAAAAAGATTTTTTTGAAAAAATACCTAAGCCCCGGGGTCACAATTTCAGCAAAAATAGTGCCAAACGCTTGCAGATGCTCCCCTGAAAGTTTTGGCAGTCGAAACAGAAGGCTTTTTATCACAGGACAAGAAATCAGCCCTCAACAATGTAACCGGCGGAAAAAGATTTTTTTGAAAAAATTCCTAAGGCCCGGGGTCACAATTTCAGCAAAAATCTGACTTTTGCCAATTCATTCAAAAATAGTGCCAAACGCTGGCAGATGTTCCCCTGAAAGTTTTGGCAGTCGAAACAGAAGGCTTTTTATCACAGGACAAGAAATCAGCCCTCAACAATGTAACCGGCGGAAAAAGATTTTTTTGAAAAAAACCCCTAAACCCCGGGGTCACAATTTCAGCAAAAATCTGACTTTTCCCAATTCATTCAAATATCGTGCCAAACGCTTGCAAATGCTACCCTGAAAGTTTTGGCAGTCGAAACAGAAGGCTTTTTATCACAGGACAAGAAATCAGCCCTCAACAACTTAACCGGCGGAAAAAGATTTTTTTGAAAAAATACCGAAGCCACGGGGTCACAATTTCAGCAAAAATCTGACTTTCGGGAATTCAGTCCAATATGGTGTCGAACGGTTGCAAATGCTCCCCTGAATGGTTTGGCAGTCGAAACAGAAGGCTTTTTATCACAGGACAAGAAATCAGCCCTCAACAACTTAACCGGCGGAAAAAGATTTTTTTGAAAAAATCCCTAAGGCCCGGGGTCACAATTTCAGCAAAAATCTGACTTTTGCCAATTCATTCAAAAATGGTGCCAAACGCTTGCAGATACTCCCCTGAAAGGTTTGGAGGTCAAATCAGAAGGCTTTTGATTACAGGACAAGAAATCAGCCCTCAACAATGTAACCGGCGGAAAAAGATTTTTTTGAAAAAATCCCTAAGCCCCGGGGTCACAATTTCAGCAAAAATCTGACTTTTCCCAATTCATTCAAATATCGTGCCAAACGCTTGCAAATGCTACCCTGAAAGTTTTGGCAGTCGAAACAGAAGGCTTTTTATCACAGGACAAGAAATCAGCCCTCAACAACTTAACCGGCGGAAAAAGATTTTTTTGAAAAAATACCTAAGCCCCGGGGTCACAATTTCAGCAAAAATCTGACTTTTGCCAGTATATTCAAAAATAGTGCCAAACGCTTGCAGATGCTCCCCTGAAAGTTTTGGCAGTCGAAACAGAAGGCTTTTTATCACAGGACAAGAAATCAGCCCTCAACAATTTAACCGGCGGAAAAAGATTTTTTTGAAAAATCCCTAAGGTCACAATTTCAGCAAAAATCTGACTTTTGCCAATTCACTCAAAAATGGTGCCAAACTCTTGCTAATGCTCCCCTGAAAGTTTTGGCAGTCGAAACAGAAGGCTTTTTATCACAGGACAAGAAATCAGCCCTCAACAACTTAACCGGCGGAAAAAGATTTTTTTGAAAAAATCCCTAAGCCCCGGGGTCACAATTTCAGCAAAAATCTGACTTTTGCCAATTCATTCAAAAATAGTGCCAAACGCTTGCAGATGCTCCCCTGAAAGGCTTGGAGGTCGAAGCAGAAGGCTTTTGATTACAGGACAAGAAATCAGCCCTCAACAATTTAACCGGCGGAAAAAGATTTTTTTGAAAAATCCCTAAGCCCCGGGGTCACAATTTCAGCAAAAATCTGACTTTCGGGAATACAGTCAAATATGGTGCCAAACGCTTGCAAATGCTCCCCTGAAAGTTTTGGCAGTCGAAACAGAAGGCTTCTTATCACAGGACAAGAAATCAGCCCTCAACAATTTATCCGGCGGAAAAAGATTTTTTTGAAAAATCCCTGAGCCCCGGGGTCACAATTTCAGCAAAAATCTGACTTTCGGGAATACAGTCAAATATGGTGCCAAACGCTTGCAAATGCTCCCCTGAAAGTTTTGGCAGTCGAAACAGAAGGCTTCTTATCACAGGACAAGAAATCAGCCCTCAACAATTTATCCGGCGGAAAAAGATTTTTTTGAAAAATCCCTAAGCCCCGGGGTCACAATTTCAGCAAAAATCTGACTTTTGCCAATATATTCAAAAATGGTGCCAAACGCTTGCTAATGCTCCCCTTAAAGTTTTGGCAGCCAGAACAGAACCCTAATTATCACTGGCGAAAAAAACAGCCCTGAAAAACGTAACCGGCGGAAAAAGATTTTTTTTGAAAAAATCCCTAAGCCCCGGGGTCACAATTTCAGCAAAAATCTGACTTTTCCCAATTCATTCAAATATCGTGCCAAACGCTTGCAAATGCTACCCTGAAAGTTTTGGCAGTCGAAACAGAAGGCTTTTTATCACAGGACAAGAAATCAGCCCTCAACAACTTAACCGGCGGAAAAAGATTTTTTTGAAAAAATACCTAAGCCCCGGGGTCACAATTTCAGCAAAAATCTGACTTTTGCCAGTATATTCAAAAATAGTGCCAAACGCTTGCAGATGCTCCCCTGAAAGTTTTGGCAGTCGAAACAGAAGGCTTTTTATCACAGGACAAGAAATCAGCCCTCAACAATTTAACCGGCGGAAAAAGATTTTTTTGAAAAATCCCTAAGGTCACAATTTCAGCAAAAATCTGACTTTTGCCAATTCACTCAAAAATGGTGCCAAACTCTTGCTAATGCTCCCCTGAAAGTTTTGGCAGTCGAAACAGAAGGCTTTTTATCACAGGACAAGAAATCAGCCCTCAACAACTTAACCGGCGGAAAAAGATTTTTTTGAAAAAATCCCTAAGCCCCGGGGTCACAATTTCAGCAAAAATCTGACTTTTGCCAATTCATTCAAAAATAGTGCCAAACGCTTGCAGATGCTCCCCTGAAAGGCTTGGAGGTCGAAGCAGAAGGCTTTTGATTACAGGACAAGAAATCAGCCCTCAACAATTTAACCGGCGGAAAAAGATTTTTTTGAAAAATCCCTAAGCCCCGGGGTCACAATTTCAGCAAAAATCTGACTTTCGGGAATACAGTCAAATATGGTGCCAAACGCTTGCAAATGCTCCCCTGAAAGTTTTGGCAGTCGAAACAGAAGGCTTCTTATCACAGGACAAGAAATCAGCCCTCAACAATTTATCCGGCGGAAAAAGATTTTTTTGAAAAATCCCTGAGCCCCGGGGTCACAATTTCAGCAAAAATCTGACTTTCGGGAATACAGTCAAATATGGTGCCAAACGCTTGCAAATGCTCCCCTGAAAGTTTTGGCAGTCGAAACAGAAGGCTTCTTATCACAGGACAAGAAATCAGCCCTCAACAATTTATCCGGCGGAAAAAGATTTTTTTGAAAAATCCCTAAGCCCCGGGGTCACAATTTCAGCAAAAATCTGACTTTTGCCAATATATTCAAAAATGGTGCCAAACGCTTGCTAATGCTCCCCTTAAAGTTTTGGCAGCCAGAACAGAACCCTAATTATCACTGGCGAAAAAAACAGCCCTGAAAAACGTAACCGGCGGAAAAAGATTTTTTTTGAAAAAATCCCTAAGCCCCGGGGTCACAATTTCAGCAAAAATCTGACTTTTGCCAATTCACTCAAAAATGGTGCCGAACGCTTGCAAATGCTACCCTGAAAGTTTTGGCAGTCGAAACAGAAAGCTTTTTATCACAGGACAAGAAATCAGCCCTCAACAACTTAACCGGCAGAAAAAGATTTTTTTGAAAAAATCCCTAAGCCCCGGGGTCACAATTTCAGCAAAAATCTGACTTTCGGGAATTCAGTCCAATATGGTGTCGAACGGTTGCAAATGCTCCCCTGAATGGTTTGGCAGTCGAAACAGAAGGCTTTTTATCACAGGACAAGAAATCAGCCCACAACAACTTAACCGGCGGAAAAAGATTTTTTTGAAAAAATCCCTAAGGCCCGGGGTCACAATTTCAGCAAAAATCTGACTTTTGCCAATTCATTCAAAAATGGTGCCAAACGCTTGCAGATACTCCCCTGAAAGGTTTGGAGGTCAAATCAGAAGGCTTTTGATTACAGGACAAGAAATCAGCCCTCAACAATGTAACCGGCGGAAAAAGATTTTTTTGAAAAAATCCCTAAGCCCCGGGGTCACAATTTCAGCAAAAATCTGACTTTTCCCAATTCATTCAAGTATCGTGCCAAACGCTTGCAAATGCTACCCTGAAAGTTTTGGCAGTCGAAACAGAAGGCTTTTTATCACAGGACAAGAAATCAGCCCTCAACAACTTAACCGGCGGAAAAAGATTTTTTTGAAAAAATACCTAAGCCCCGGGGTCACAATTTCAGCAAAAATCTGACTTTTGCCAATATATTCAAAAATAGTGCCAAACGCTTGCAGATGCTCCCCTGACAGTTTTGGCAGTCGAAACAGAAGGCTTTTTATCATAGGACAAGAAATCAGCCCTCAACAACTTAACCGGCGGAAAAAGATTTTTTTGAAAAATCCCTAAGGTCACAATTTCAGCAAAAATCTTACTTTTGCCAATTCACTCAAAAATGGTGCCAAACGCTTGCTAATGCTCCCCTGAAAGGTTTGGCAGTCGACACAGAAGGCTTTTTATCACAGGACAAGAAATCAGCCCTCAACAACTTAACCGGCGGAAAAAGATTTTTTTGAAAAAATACCTAAGCCCCGGGGTCACAATTTCAGCAAAAATAGTGCCAAACGCTTGCAGATGCTCCCCTGAAAGTTTTGGCAGTCGAAACAGAAGGCTTTTTATCACAGGACAAGAAATCAGCCCTCAACAATGTAACCGGCGGAAAAAGATTTTTTTGAAAAAATCCCTAAGCCCCGGGGTCACAATTTCAGCAAAAATCTGACTTTTGCCAATTCACTCAAAAATGGTGCCGAACGGTTGCAAATGCTCCCCTGAAAGGTTTGGCAGTCGAAACAGAAGGCTTTTTATCACAGGATAAGAAATCAGCCCTCAACAACTTGACCGGCGGAAAAAGATTTTTTTGAAAAATCCCTAAGCCCCGGGGTCACAATTTCAGCAAAAATCTGACTTTCGGGAATTCAGTCCAATATGGTGTCGAACGGTTGCAAATGCTCCCCTGAATGGTTTGGCAGTCGAAACAGAAGGCTTTTTATCACAGGACAAGAAATCAGCCCTCAACAACTTAACCGGCGGAAAAAGATTTTTTTGAAAAATCCCTAAGCCCCGGGGTCACAATTTCAGCAAAAATCTGACTTTTGCCAATTCACTCAAAAATGGTGCCAAACGCTTGCTAATGCTCCCCTGAAAGGTTTGGCAGTCGACACAGAAGGCTTTTTATCACAGGACAAGAAATCAGCCCTCAACAATTTAACCGGCGGAAAAAGATTTTTTTGAAAAAATACCTAAGCCCCGGGGTCACAATTTCAGCAAAAATAGTGCCAAACGCTTGCAGATGCTCCCCTGAAAGTTTTGGCAGTCGAAACAGAAGGCTTTTTATCACAGGACAAGAAATCAGCCCTCAACAATGTAACCGGCGGAAAAAGATTTTTTTGAAAAAATCCCTAAGCCCCGGGGTCACAATTTCAGCAAAAATCTGACTTTTGCCAATTCACTCAAAAATGGTGCCGAACGGTTGCAAATGCTCCCCTGAAAGGTTTGGCAGTCGAAACAGAAGGCTTTTTATCACAGGATAAGAAATCAGCCCTCAACAACTTGACCGGCGGAAAAAGATTTTTTTGAAAAATCCCTAAGCCCCGGGGTCACAATTTCAGCAAAAATCTGACTTTCGGGAATTCAGTCCAATATGGTGTCGAACGGTTGCAAATGCTCCCCTGAATGGTTTGGCAGTCGAAACAGAAGGCTTTTTATCACAGGACAAGAAATCAGCCCTCAACAACTTAACCGGCGGAAAAAGATTTTTTTGAAAAAATCCCTAAGCCCCGGGGTCACAATTTCAGCAAAAATCTGACTTTTGCCAATTCATTCAAAAATGGTGCCAAACACTTGCAGATACTCCCCTGAAAGGTTTGGAGGTCGAATCAGAAGGCTTTTGATTACAGGACAAGAAATCAGCCCTCAACAATTTAACCGGCGGAAAAAGATTTTTTTGAAAAATCCCTAAGCCCCGGGGTCACAATTTCAGCAAAAATCTGACTTTCGGGAATTCATTCAAATATCGTGCCGAACGGTTGCAAATGCTCCCCTGAAAGGTTTGGCAGTCGAAACAGAAGGCTTTTTATCACAGGACAAGAAATCAGCCCTCAACAACTTAACCGGCGGAAAAAGATTTTTTTGAAAAAATTCCTAAGGCCCGGGGTCACAATTTCAGCAAAAATCTGACTTTTGCCAATTCATTCAAAAATAGTGCCAAACGCTGGCAGATGTTCCCCTGAAAGTTTTGGCAGTCGAAACAGAAGGCTTTTTATCACAGGACAAGAAATCAGCCCTCAACAATGTAACCGGCGGAAAAAGATTTTTTTGAAAAAAACCCCTTAGCCCCGGGGTCACAATTTCAGCAAAAATCTGACTT
Source organism: Podarcis cretensis (assembly GCF_951804945.1). Classification (NCBI taxonomy): domain Eukaryota; kingdom Metazoa; phylum Chordata; class Lepidosauria; order Squamata; family Lacertidae; genus Podarcis; species Podarcis cretensis. The sequence continues at coordinate 68,409,256 of NC_137178.1, forward strand.
TTCCCAATTCATTCAAATATCGTGCCAAACGCTTGCAAATGCTACCCTGAAAGTTTTGGCAGTCGAAACAGAAGGCTTTTTATCACAGGACAAGAAATCAGCCCTCAACAACTTAACCGGCGGAAAAAGATTTTTTTGAAAAAATACCGAAGCCCCGGGGTCACAATTTCAGCAAAAATCTGACTTTCGGGAATTCAGTCCAATATGGTGTCGAACGGTTGCAAATGCTCCCCTGAATGGTTTGGCAGTCGAAACAGAAGGCTTTTTATCACAGGACAAGAAATCAGCCCTCAACAACTTAACCGGCGGAAAAAGATTTTTTTGAAAAAATCCCTAAGCCCCGGGGTCACAATTTCAGCAAAAATCTGACTTTTCCCAATTCATTCAAATATCGTGCCAAACGCTTGCAAATGCTACCCTGAAAGTTTTGGCAGTCGAAACAGAAGGCTTTTTATCACAGGACAAGAAATCAGCCCTCAACAACTTAACCGGCGGAAAAAGATTTTTTTGAAAAAATACCTAAGCCCCGGGGTCACAATTTCAGCAAAAATCTGACTTTTGCCAATATATTCAAAAATAGTGCCAAACGCTTGCAGATGCTCCCCTGAAAGTTTTGGCAGTCGAAACAGAAGGCTTTTTATCACAGGACAAGAAATCAGCCCTCAACAATTTAACCGGCGGAAAAAGATTTTTTTGAAAAATCCCTAAGGTCACAATTTCAGCAAAAATCTGACTTTTGCCAATTCACTCAAAAATGGTGCCAAACTCTTGCTAATGCTCCCCTGAAAGTTTTGGCAGTCGAAACAGAAGGCTTTTTATCACAGGACAAGAAATCAGCCCTCAACAACTTAACCGGCGGAAAAAGATTTTTTTGAAAAATCCCTAAGCCCCGGGGTCACAATTTCAGCAAAAATCTGACTTTTGCCAATTCACTCAAAAATGGTGCCAAACGCTTGCTAATGCTCCCCTGAAAGGTTTGGCAGTCGACACAGAAGGCTTTTTATCACAGGACAAGAAATCAGCCCTCAACAACTTAACCGGCGGAAAAAGATTTTTTTGAAAAAATACCTAAGCCCCGGGGTCACAATTTTAGCAAAAATAGTGCCAAACGCTTGCAGATGCTCCCCTGAAAGTTTTGGCAGTCGAAACAGAAGGCTTTTTATCACAGGACAAGAAATCAGCCCTCAACAATGTAACCGGCGGAAAAAGATTTTTTTGAAAAAATCCCTAAGCCCCGGGGTCACAATTTCAGCAAAAATCTGACTTTTGCCAATTCACTCAAAAATGGTGCCGAACGGTTGCAAATGCTCCCCTGAAAGGTTTGGCAGTCGAAACAGAAGGCTTTTTATCACAGGATAAGAAATCAGCCCTCAACAACTTGACCGGCGGAAAAAGATTTTTTTGAAAAATCCCTAAGCCCCGGGGTCACAATTTCAGCAAAAATCTGACTTTCGGGAATTCAGTCCAATATGGTGTCGAACGGTTGCAAATGCTCCCCTGAATGGTTTGGCAGTCGAAACAGAAGGCTTTTTATCACAGGACAAGAAATCAGCCCTCAACAACTTAACCGGCGGAAAAAGATTTTTTTGAAAAAATCCCTAAGCCCCGGGGTCACAATTTCAGCAAAAATCTGACTTTTGCCAATTCATTCAAAAATGGTGCCAAACACTTGCAGATACTCCCCTGAAAGGTTTGGAGGTCGAATCAGAAGGCTTTTGATTACAGGACAAGAAATCAGCCCTCAACAATTTAACCGGCGGAAAAAGATTTTTTTGAAAAATCCCTAAGCCCCGGGGTCACAATTTCAGCAAAAATCTGACTTTCGGGAATTCATTCAAATATCGTGCCGAACGGTTGCAAATGCTCCCCTGAAAGGTTTGGCAGTCGAAACAGAAGGCTTTTTATTACAGGACAAGAAATCAGCCCTCAACAACTTAACCGGCGGAAAAAGATTTTTTTGAAAAAAACTCCTAAGCCCCGGGGTCACAATTTCAGCAAAAATCTGACTTTTCCCAATTCATTCAAATATCGTGCCAAACGCTTGCAAATGCTACCCTGAAAGTTTTGGCAGTCGAAACAGAAGGCTTTTTATCACAGGACAAGAAATCAGCCCTCAACAACTTAACCGGCGGAAAAAGATTTTTTTGAAAAAATACCGAAGCCCCGGGGTCACAATTTCAGCAAAAATCTGACTTTTGCCAATATATTCAAAAATAGTTCCAAACGCTTGCAGATGCTCCCCTGAAAGTTTTGGCAGTCGAAACAGAAGGCTTTTTATCACAGGACAAGAAATCAGCCCTCAACAATTTAACCGGCGGAAAAATATTTTTTTGAAAAATCCCTAAGCCCCGGGGTCACAATTTCAGCAAAAATCTGACTTTTGCCAATTCACTCAAAAATGGTGCCAAAATCTTGCTAATGCTCCCCTGAAAGTTTTGGCAGTCGAAACAGAAGGCTTTTTATCACAGGACAAGAAATCAGCCCTCAACAACTTAACCGGCGGAAAAAGATTTTTTTGAAAAATCCCTAAGCCCCGGGGTCACAATTTCAGCAAAAATCTGACTTTTGCCAATTCATTCAGAAATAGTGCCAAACGCTTGCAGATGCTCCCCTGAAAGGTTTGGAGGGCGAATCAGAAGGCTTTTGATTACAGGACAAGAAATCAGCCCTCAACAACTTAACCGGCGGAAAAAGATTTTTTTGAAAAAAATCCCTAAGCCCCAGGGTCACAATTTCTGCAAAAATCTGACTTTCGGGAATACGTTCAAATATCGTGCCGAACGGTTGCAAATGCTCCCCTGAAAGGTTTGGCAATCGAAACAGAAGGCTTTTTATCACAGGACAAGAAATCAGCCCTCAACAATTTAACCGGCGGAAAAAGATTTTTTTGAAAAATCCCTAAGCCCCGGGGTCACAATTTCAGCAAAAATCTGACTTTCGGGAATTCATTCAAATATCGTGCCGAACGGTTGCAAATGCTCCCCTGAAAGGTTTGGCAGTCGAAACAGAAGGCTTTTTATCACAGGACAAGAAATCAGCCCTCAACAACTTAACCGGCGGAAAAAGATTTTTTTGAAAAAATTCCTAAGGCCCGGGGTCACAATTTCAGCAAAAATCTGACTTTTGCCAATTCATTCAGAAATAGTGCCAAACGCTTGCAGATGCTCCCCTGAAAGGTTTGGAGGGCGAATCAGAAGGCTTTTGATTACAGGACAAGAAATCAGCCCTCAACAACTTAACCGGCGGAAAAAGATTTTTTTGAAAAAATCCCTAAGCCCCAGGGTCACAATTTCAGCAAAAATCTGACTTTCGGGAATTCACTCAAAAATGGTGCCAAATGCTTGCTAATGCTCCCCTGAAAGTTTTGGCTGCCGAAACAGAAAGCTTTTTATCACAGGACAAGAAATCAGCCCTCAACAATGTAACCGGCGGAAAAAGATTTTTTTGAAAAATCCCTAAGCCCCGGGGTCACAATTTCAGCAAAAATCTGACTTTCGGGAATACGTTCAAATATCGTGCCGAACGGTTGCAAATGCTCCCCTGAAAGGTTTGGCAATCGAAACAGAAGGCTTTTTATCACAGGACAAGAAATCAGCCCTCAACAACTTAACCGGCGGAAAAAGATTTTTTTGAAAAAATCCCTAAGCCCCGGGGTCACAATTTCAGCAAAAATCTGACTTTCGGGAATACGTTCAAATATCGTGCCGAACGGTTGCAAATGCTCCCCTGAAAGGTTTGGCAATCGAAACAGAAGGCTTTTTATCACAGGACAAGAAATCAGCCCTCAACAACTTAACCGGCGGAAAAAGATTTTTTTGAAAAAATCCCTAAGCCCCGGGGTCACAATTTCAGCAAAAATCTGACTTTTGCCAATTCACTCAAAAATGGTGCCAAACGCTTGCAAATGCTACCCTGAAAGTTTTGGCAGTCGAAACAGAAAGCTTTTTATCACAGGACAAGAAATCAGCCCTCAACAATGTAACCGGCGGAAAAAGATTTTTTTGAAAAATCCCTAACCCGGGGTCACAATTTCAGCAAAAATCTGACTTTCGGGAATTCATTCAAATATCGTGCCAAACGCTTGCAATTGCTACCCTGAAAGTTTTGGCAGTCGAAACAGAAGTCTTTTTATCACAGAACAAGAAATCAGCCCTCAACAATGTAACCGGCGGAAAAAGATTTTTTTGAAAAAATACCTAAGCCCCGGGGTCACAATTTCAGCAAAAATCTAACTTTTGCCAATATATTCAAAAATAGTGCCAAACGCTTGCAGATGCTCCCCTGAAAGTTTTGGCAGTCGAAACAGAAGGCTTTTTATCACAGGACAAGAAATCAGCCCTCAACAATGTAACCGGCGGAAAAATATTTTTTTGAAAAATCCCTAAGCCCCGGGGTCACAATTTCAGTAAAAATCTGACTTTTGCCAATTCACTCAAAAATGGTGCCAAAATCTTGCTAATGCTCCCCTGAAAGTTTTGGCAGTCGAAACAGAAGGCTTTTTATCACAGGACAAGAAATCAGCCCTCAACAACTTAACCGGCGGAAAAAGATTTTTTTGAAAAATCCCTAAGCCCCGGGGTCACAATTTCAGCAAAAATCTGACTTTTGCCAATTCATTCAGAAATAGTGCCAAACGCTTGCAGATGCTCCCCTGAAAGGTTTGGAGGGCGAATCAGAAGGCTTTTGATTACAGGACAAGAAATCAGCCCTCAACAACTTAACCGGCGGAAAAAGATTTTTTTGAAAAAATCCCTAAGCCCCAGGGTCACAATTTCAGCAAAAATCTGACTTTCGGGAATTCACTCAAAAATGGTGCCAAATGCTTGCTAATGCTCCCCTGAAAGTTTTGGCTGCCGAAACAGAAAGCTTTTTATCACAGGACAAGAAATCAGCCCTCAACAATGTAACCGGCGGAAAAAGATTTTTTTGAAAAATCCCTAAGCCCCGGGGTCACAATTTCAGCAAAAATCTGACTTTCGGGAGTACGTTCAAATATCGTGCCGAACGGTTGCAAATGCTCCCCTGAAAGGTTTGGCAATCGAAACAGAAGGCTTTTTATCACAGGACAAGAAATCAGCCCTCAACAACTTAACCGGCGGAAAAAGATTTTTTTGAAAAAATCCCTAAGCCCCGGGGTCACAATTTCAGCAAAAATCTGACTTTCGGGAATACGTTCAAATATCGTGCCGAACGGTTGCAAATGCTCCCCTGAAAGGTTTGGCAATCGAAACAGAAGGCTTTTTATCACAGGACAAGAAATCAGCCCTCAACAACTTAACCGGCGGAAAAAGATTTTTTTGAAAAAATCCCTAAGCCCCGGGGTCACAATTTCAGCAAAAATCTGACTTTTGCCAATTCATTCAAAAATGGTGCCAAACGCTTGCAGATACTCCCCTGAAAGGTTTGGAGGTCGAATCAGAAGGCGTTTGATTACAGGACAAGAAATCAGCCCTCAACAATTTAACCGGCGGAAAAAGATTTTTTTGAAAAATCCCTAAGCCCCGGGGTCACAATTTCAGCAAAAATCTGACTTTCGGGAATTCAGTCCAATATGGTGTAAAAATGTTGCAAATGCTCCCCTGAATGGTTTGGCAGTCGAAACAGAAGGCTTTTTATCACAGGACAAGAAATCAGCCCTCAACAACTTAACCGGCGGAAAAAGATTTTTTTGAAAAAATCCCTAAGCCCCGGGGTCACAATTTCAGCAAAAATCTGACTTTTGCCAATTCATTCAAAAATGGTGCCAAACGCTTGCAAATGCTCCCCTGAAAGTTTTGGCAGTCGAAACAGAAGGCTTTTTATCACAGGACAAGAAATCAGCCCTCAACAATTTAACCGGCGGAAAATGATTTTTTTGAAAAATCCCTAAGCCCCGGGGTCACAATTTCAGCAAAAATCTGACTTTTGCCAATTCACTCAAAAATGGTTCCAAACATTTGCAAATGCTCCCCTGAAAGTTTTGGCAGTCGAAACAGAAAGCTTTTTATCACAGGACAAGAAATCAGCCCTCAACAACTTAACCAGCAGAAAAAGATTTTTTTGAAAAAATCCCTAAGCCCCGGGGTCACAATTTCAGCAAAAATCTGACTTTTGCCAATTCATTCAAAAATAGTGCCAAACGCTTGCAGATGCTCCCCTGAAAGGTTTGGAGGTCGAATCAGAAGGCTTTTGATTACAGGACAAGAAATCAGCCCTCAACAATTTAACGGGCGGAAAAAGATTTTTTTGAAAAATCCCTAAGCCCCGGGGTCACAATTTCAGCAAAAATCTGACTTTTGCCAATTCATTCAAATATCGTGCCAAACGCTTGCAAATGCTACCCTGAAAGTTTTGGCCGTCGAAACAGAAGGCTTTTTATCACAGGACAAGAAATCAGCCCTCAACAACTTAACCGGCGGAAAAAGATTTTTTTGAAAAAATACCTAAGCCCCGGGGTCACAATTTCAGCAAAAATCTGACTTTTGCCAATATATTCAAAAATGGTGCCAAACGCTTGCAGATGCTCCCCTTAAAGTTTTGGCAGCCGAAACAGAACCCTAATTATCACTGGAGAAAAAAACAGCCCTCAACAATTTAACCGGCGGAAAAAGATTTTTTTGATAAATCCCTAAGCCCCGGGGTCACAATTTCAGCAAAAATCTGACTTTTGCCAATTCACTCAAAAATGGTGCCGAACGGTTGCAAATGCTCCCCTGAAAGGTTTGGCAGTCGAAACAGAAGGCTTTTTATCACAGGACAAGAAATCAGCCCTCAACAACTTGACCGGCGGAAAAAGATTTTTTTGAAAAATCCCTAAGCCCCGGGGTCACAATTTCAGCAAAAATCTGACTTTCGGGAATTCACTCAAAAATGGTGCCAAATGCTTGCTAATGCTCCCCTGAAAGTTTTGGCTGCCGAAACAGAACCCTAATTATCACTGGAGAAAAAATCAGCCCTGAAAAACTTAACCGGCCGAAAAAGATTTTTTTGAAAAAATCCCTAAGCCCCGGGGTCACAATTTCAGCAAAAATCTGACTTTCGGGAATAGGTTCAAATATCGTGCCGAACGGTTGCAAATGCTCCCCTGAAAGGTTTGGCAATCGAAACAGAAGGCTTTTTATCACAGGACAAGAAATCAGCCCTCAACAACTTAACCGGCGGAAAAAGATTTTTTTGAAAAAATCCCTAAGCCCCGGGGTCACAATTTCAGCAAAAATCTGACTTTTGCCAATTCATTCAAAAATAGTGCCAAACGCTTGCAGATGCTCCCCTGAAAGGTTTGGAGGTCGAATCAGAAGGCTTTTTATCACAGGACAAGAAATCAGCCCTCAACAATGTAACCGGCGGAAAAAGATTTTTTTGAAAAATCCCTAACCCGGGGTCACAATCTCAGCAAAAATCTGACTTTCGGGAATTCATTCAAATATCGTGCCAAACGCTTGCAATTGCTACCCTGAAAGTTTTGGCAGTCGAAACAGAAGTCTTTTTATCACAGGACAAGAAATCAGCCCTCAACAATGTAACCGGCGGAAAAAGATTTTTTTGAAAAAAATACCTAAGCCCCGGGGTCACAATTTCAGCAAAAATCTGACTTTTGCCAATATATTCAAAAATAGTGCCAAACGCTTGCAGATGCTCCCCTGAAAGTTTTGGCAGTCGAAACAGAAGGCTTTTTATCACAGGACAAGAAATCAGCCCTCAAAAATGTAACCAGCGGAAAAAGATTTTTTTGAAAAAATCCCTAAGCCCCGGGGTCACAATTTCAGCAAAAATCTGACTTTTGCCAATTTTCAAATATCGTGCCAAACGCTTGCTAATGCTCCCCTGAAAGTTTTGGCAGCCGAAACAGAACCCTAATTATCACTGGAGAAAAAAACAGCCCTGAAAAACTTAACCGGCCGAAAAAGATTTTTTTGAAAAAATCCCTAAGCCCCGGGGTCACAATTTCAGCAAAAATCTGACTTTCGGGAATACGTTCAAATATCGTGCCGAACGGTTGCAAATGCTCCCCTGAAAGGTTTGGCAATCGAAACAGAAGGCTTTTTATCACAGGACAAGAAATCAGCCCTCAACAACTTAACCGGCGGAAAAAGATTTTTTTGAAAAAATCCCTAAGCCCCGGGGTCACAATTTCAGCAAAAATCTGACTTTTGCCAATTCATTCAAAAATAGTGCCAAACGCTTGCAGATGCTCCCCTGAAAGGTTTGGAGGTCGAATCAGAAGGCTTTTTATCACAGGACAAGAAATCAGCCCTCAACAATGTAACCGGCGGAAAAAGATTTTTTTGAAAAATCCCTAACCCGGGGTCACAATTTCAGCAAAAATCTGACTTTCGGGAATTCATTCAAATATCGTGCCAAACGCTTGCAATTGCTACCCTGAAAGTTTTGGCAGTCGAAACAGAAGTCTTTTTATCACAGGACAAGAAATCAGCCCTCAACAATGTAACCGGCGGAAAAAGATTTTTTTGAAAAAAATACCTAAGCCCCGGGGTCACAATTTCAGCAAAAATCTGACTTTTGCCAATATATTCAAAAATAGTGCCAAACGCTTGCAGATGCTCCCCTGAAAGTTTTGGCAGTCGAAACAGAAGGCTTTTTATCACAGGACAAGAAATCAGCCCTCAAAAATGTAACCAGCGGAAAAAGATTTTTTTGAAAAAATCCCTAAGCCCCGGGGTCACAATTTCAGCAAAAATCTGACTTTTGCCAATTTTCAAATATCGTGCCAAACGCTTGCTAATGCTCCCCTGAAAGTTTTGGCAGCCGAAACAGAACCCTAATTATCACTGGAGAAAAAAACAGCCCTGAAAAACTTAACCGGCCGAAAAAGATTTTTTTGAAAAAATCCCTAAGCCCCGGGGTCACAATTTCAGCAAAAATCTGACTTTTGCCAATTCACTCAAAAATGGTGTCGAACGGTTGCAAATGCTACCCTGAAAGTTTTGACAGTCGAAACAGAAGGCTTTTTATCACAGGACAAGAAATCAGCACTCAACAACTTAACCGGCGGAAAAAGATTTTTTTGAAAAAATCCCTAAGCCCCGGGGTCACAATTTCAGCAAAAATCTGACTTTTGCCAATATATTCAAAAATAGTGCCAAAGGCTTGCAGATGCTCCCCTGAAAGTTTTGGCAGTCGAAAAAGAAGGCTTTTTATCACAGGACAAGAAATCAGCCCTCAACAACTTGACCGGCGGAAAAAGATTTTTTTGATAAATCCCTAAGCCCCGGGGTCACAATTTCAGCAAAAATCTGACTTTCGGGAATTCATTCAAATATCGTGCCGAACGGTTGCAAATGCTCCCCTGAAAGGTTTGGCAGTCGAAACAGAAGGCTTTTTATCACAGGACAAGAAATCAGCCCTCAACAACTTGACCGGCGGAAAAAGATTTTTTTGAAAAAATCCCTAAGCCCCCGGGTCACAATTTCAGCAAAAATCTGACTTTTGCCAATTCATTCAAAAATGGTGCCAAACGCTTGCAGATACTCCCCTGAAAGGTTTGGAGGTCGAAACAGAAGGCTTTTTATCACAGGACAAGAAATCAGCCCTCAACAATTTAACCGGCGGAAAAAGATTTTTTTGAAAAATCCCTAAGCCCCGGGGTCACAATTTCAGCAAAAATCTGACTTTTGCCAATTCACTCAAAAATGGTGCCAAACATTTGCAAATGCTCCCCTGAAAGTTTTGGCAGTCGAAACAGAAAGCTTTTTATCACAGGACAAGAAATCAGCCCTCAACAACTTAACCAGCAGAAAAAGATTTTTTTGAAAAAATCCCTAAGCCCCGGGGTCACAATTTCAGCAAAAATCTGACTTTTGCCAATTCACTCAAAAATGGTGCCAATCGCTTGCAAATGTTCCTCTGAAAGGTTTGGCAGTCGAAACAGAAGGCTTTTTATCACAGGACAAGAAATCAGCCCTCAACAACTTGACCGGCGGAAAAAGATTTTTTTGAAAAAATCCCTAAGCCCCGGGGTCACAATTTCAGCAAAAATCTGACTTTTGCCAATTCACTCAAAAATGGTGCCAATCGCTTGCAAATGTTCCTCTGAAAGGTTTGGCAGTCGAAACAGAAGGCTTTTTATCACAGGACAAGAAATCAGCCCTCAACAATTTAACCGTCGGAAAAAGATTTTTTTGAAAAATCCCTAAGCCCTGGGGTCACAATTTCAGCAAAAATCTGACTTTTGCCAATTCACTCAAAAATGGTGCCAAACGCTTGCTAATGCTCCCCTTAAAGTTTTGGCAGCCGAAACAGAACCCTAATTATCACCGGAGAAAAAAACAGCCCTGAAAAACTTAACCGGCGGAAAAAGATTTTTTTTGAAAAAATCTCTAAGCCCCGGTGTCACAATTTCAGCAAAAATCTGACTTTTGCCAATTCACTCAAAAATGGTGCCGAACGCTTGCAAATGCTACCCTGAAAGTTTTGGCAGTCGAAAGAGAAAACTTTTTATCACAGGACAAGAAATCAGCCCTCAACAACTTAACCGGCAGAAAAAGATTTTTTTGAAAAAATCCCTAAGCCCCGGGGTCACAATTTCAGCAAAAATCTGACTTTTGCCAATATATTTAAAAATAGTGCCAAACGCTTGCAGATGCTCCCCTGAAAGTTTTGGCAGTCGAAACAGAAGGCTTTTTATCACAGGACAAGAAATCAGCCCTCAACAACTTAACCAGCAGAAAAAGATTTTTTTGAAAAAATCCCTAAGCCCCGGGGTCACAATTTCAGCAAAAATCTGACTTTTGCCAATTCATTCAAAAATGGTGCCAAACGCTTGCAGATACTCCCCTGAAAGGTTTGGAGGTCGAATCAGAAGGCGTTTGATTACAGGACAAGAAATCAGCCCTCAACAATTTAACCGGCGGAAAAAGATTTTTTTGAAAAATCCCTAAGCCCCGGGGTCACAATTTCAGCAAAAATCTGACTTTCGGGAATTCAGTCCAATATGGTGTAAAAATGTTGCAAATGCTCCCCTGAATGGTTTGGCAGTCGAAACAGAAGGCTTTTTATCACAGGACAAGAAATCAGCCCTCAACAACTTAACCGGCGGAAAAAGATTTTTTTGAAAAAATCCCTAAGCCCCGGGGTCACAATTTCAGCAAAAATCTGACTTTTGCCAATTCATTCAAAAATGGTGCCAAACGCTTGCAAATGCTCCCCTGAAAGTTTTGGCAGTCGAAACAGAAGGCTTTTTATCACAGGACAAGAAATCAGCCCTCAACAATTTAACCGGCGGAAAATGATTTTTTTGAAAAATCCCTAAGCCCCGGGGTCACAATTTCAGCAAAAATCTGACTTTTGCCAATTCACTCAAAAATGGTTCCAAACATTTGCAAATGCTCCCCTGAAAGTTTTGGCAGTCGAAACAGAAAGCTTTTTATCACAGGACAAGAAATCAGCCCTCAACAACTTAACCAGCAGAAAAAGATTTTTTTGAAAAAATCCCTAAGCCCCGGGGTCACAATTTCAGCAAAAATCTGACTTTTGCCAATTCATTCAAATATCGTGCCAAACGCTTGCAAATGCTACCCTGAAAGTTTTGGCCGTCGAAACAGAAGGCTTTTTATCACAGGACAAGAAATCAGCCGTCAACAATTTAACCGGCGGAAAAAGATTTTTTTGAAAAATCCCTAAGCCCTGGGCTCACAATTTCAGCAAAAATCTGACTTTTGCCAATTCACTCAAAAATGGTGCCAAACGCTTGCTAATGCTCCCCTTAAAGTTTTGGCAGCCGAAACAGAACCCTAATTATCACTGGAGAAAAAAACAGCCCTGAAAAACTTAACCGGCGGAAAAAGATTTTTTTGAAAAAATCCCTAAGCCCCGGGGTCACAATTTCAGCAAAAATCTGACTTTTGCCAATTCACTCAAAAATGGTGCCGAACGCTTGCAAATGCTACCCTGAAAGTTTTGGCAGTCGAAACAGAAAACTTTTTATCACAGGACAAGAAATCAGCCCTCAACAACTTAACCGGCAGAAAAAGATTTTTTTGAACAAATCCCTAAGCCCCGGGGTCACAATTTCAGCAAAAATCTGACTTTTGCCAATTCACTCAAAAATGGTGCCAAACGCTTGCAGATGCTCCCCTGAAAGTTTTGGCAGTCGAAACAGAAGGCTTTTTATCACAGGACAAGAAATCAGCCCTCAACAATTTAACCGGCGGAAAAAGATTTTTTTGATAAATCCCTAAGCCCCGGGGTCACAATTTCAGCAAAAATCTGACTTTTGCCAATTCACTCAAAAATGGTGCCGAACGGTTGCAAATGCTCCCCTGAAAGGTTTGGCAGTCGAAACAGAAGGCTTTTTATCACAGGACAAGAAATCAGCCCTCAACAACTTGACCGGCGGAAAAAGATTTTTTTGAAAAATCCCTAAGCCCCGGAGTCACAATTTCAGCAAAAATCTGACTTTCGGGAATTCACTCAAAAATGGTGCCAAATGCTTGCTAATGCTCCCCTGAAAGTTTTGGCTGCCGAAACAGAACCCTAATTATCACTGGAGAAAAAATCAGCCCTGAAAAACTTAACCGGCCGAAAAAGATTTTTTTGAAAAAATCCCTAAGCCCCGGGGTCACAATTTCAGCAAAAATCTGACTTTCGGGAATACGTTCAAATATCGTGCCGAACGGTTGCAAATGCTCCCCTGAAAGGTTTGGCAATCGAAACAGAAGGCTTTTTATCACAGGACAAGAAATCAGCCCTCAACAACTTAACCGGCGGAAAAAGATTTTTTTGAAAAAATCCCTAAGCCCCGGGGTCACAATTTCAGCAAAAATCTGACTTTTGCCAATTCATTCAAAAATAGTGCCAAACGCTTGCAGATGCTCCCCTGAAAGGTTTGGAGGTCGAATCAGAAGGCTTTTTATCACAGGACAAGAAATCAGCCCTCAACAATGTAACCGGCGGAAAAAGATTTTTTTGAAAAATCCCTAACCCGGGGTCACAATTTCAGCAAAAATCTGACTTTCGGGAATTCATTCAAATATCGTGCCAAACGCTTGCAATTGCTACCCTGAAAGTTTTGGCAGTCGAAACAGAAGTCTTTTTATCACAGGACAAGAAATCAGCCCTCAACAATGTAACCGGCGGAAAAAGATTTTTTTGAAAAAAATACCTAAGCCCCGGGGTCACAATTTCAGCAAAAATCTGACTTTTGCCAATATATTCAAAAATAGTGCCAAACGCTTGCAGATGCTCCCCTGAAAGTTTTGGCAGTCGAAACAGAAGGCTTTTTATCACAGGACAAGAAATCAGCCCTCAAAAATGTAACCAGCGGAAAAAGATTTTTTTGAAAAAATCCCTAAGCCCCGGGGTCACAATTTCAGCAAAAATCTGACTTTTGCCAATTTTCAAATATCGTGCCAAACGCTTGCTAATGCTCCCCTGAAAGTTTTGGCAGCCGAAACAGAACCCTAATTATCACTGGAGAAAAAAACAGCCCTGAAAAACTTAACCGGCCGAAAAAGATTTTTTTGAAAAAATCCCTAAGCCCCGGGGTCACAATTTCAGCAAAAATCTGACTTTTGCCAATTCACTCAAAAATGGTGTCGAACGGTTGCAAATGCTACCCTGAAAGTTTTGACAGTCGAAACAGAAGGCTTTTTATCACAGGACAAGAAATCAGCACTCAACAACTTAACCGGCGGAAAAAGATTTTTTTGAAAAAATCCCTAAGCCCCGGGGTCACAATTTCAGCAAAAATCTGACTTTTGCCAATATATTCAAAAATAGTGCCAAAGGCTTGCAGATGCTCCCCTGAAAGTTTTGGCAGTCGAAACAGAAGGCTTTTTATCACAGGACAAGAAATCAGCCCTCAACAACTTGACCGGCGGAAAAAGATTTTTTTGATAAATCCCTAAGCCCCGGGGTCACAATTTCAGCAAAAATCTGACTTTCGGGAATTCATTCAAATATCGTGCCGAACGGTTGCAAATGCTCCCCTGAAAGGTTTGGCAGTCGAAACAGAAGGCTTTTTATCACAGGACAAGAAATCAGCCCTCAACAACTTGACCGGCGGAAAAAGATTTTTTTGAAAAAATCCCTAAGCCCCCGGGTCACAATTTCAGCAAAAATCTGACTTTTGCCAATTCATTCAAAAATGGTGCCAAACGCTTGCAGATACTCCCCTGAAAGGTTTGGAGGTCGAAACAGAAGGCTTTTTATCACAGGACAAGAAATCAGCCCTCAACAATTTAACCGGCGGAAAAAGATTTTTTTGAAAAATCCCTAAGCCCCGGGGTCACAATTTCAGCAAAAATCTGACTTTTGCCAATTCACTCAAAAATGGTGCCAAACATTTGCAAATGCTCCCCTGAAAGTTTTGGCAGTCGAAACAGAAAGCTTTTTATCACAGGACAAGAAATCAGCCCTCAACAACTTAACCGGCAGAAAAAGATTTTTTTGAAAAAATCCCTAAGCCCCGGGGTCACAATTTCAGCAAAAATCTGACTTTTGCCAATTCACTCAAAAATAGTGCCAAATGCTTGCAGATGCTCCCCTGAAAGTTTTGGCAGTCGAAACAGAAGGCTTTTTATCACAGGACAAGAAATCAGCCCTCAACAATTTAACCGTCGGAAAAAGATTTTTTTGAAAAATCCCTAAGCCCTGGGGTCACAATTTCAGCAAAAATCTGACTTTTGCCAATTCACTCAAAAATGGTGCCAAACGCTTGCTAATGCTCCCCTTAAAGTTTTGGCAGCCGAAACAGAACCCTAATTATCACCGGAGAAAAAAACAGCCCTGAAAAACTTAACCGGCGGAAAAAGATTTTTTTTGAAAAAATCTCTAAGCCCCGGTGTCACAATTTCAGCAAAAATCTGACTTTTGCCAATTCACTCAAAAATGGTGCCGAACGCTTGCAAATGCTACCCTGAAAATTTTGGCAGTCGAAAGAGAAAACTTTTTATCACAGGACAAGAAATCAGCCCTCAACAACTTAACCGGCAGAAAAAGATTTTTTTGAAAAAATCCCTAAGCCCCGGGGTCACAATTTCAGCAAAAATCTGACTTTTGCCAATATATTTAAAAATAGTGCCAAACGCTTGCAGATGCTCCCCTGAAAGTTTTGGCAGTCGAAAAAGAAGGCTTTTTATCACAGGACAAGAAATCAGCCCTCAACAACTTAACCAGCAGAAAAAGATTTTTTTGAAAAAATCCCTAAGCCCCGGGGTCACAATTTCAGCAAAAATCTGACTTTTGCCAATTCATTCAAAAATGGTGCCAAACGCTTGCAGATACTCCCCTGAAAGGTTTGGAGGTCGAATCAGAAGGCGTTTGATTACAGGACAAGAAATCAGCCCTCAACAATTTAACCGGCGGAAAAAGATTTTTTTGAAAAATCCCTAAGCCCCAGGGTCACAATTTCAGCAAAAATCTGACTTTCGGGAATTCAGTCCAATATGGTGTAAAAATGTTGCAAATGCTCCCCTGAATGGTTTGGCAGTCGAAACAGAAGGCTTTTTATCACAGGACAAGAAATCAGCCCTCAACAACTTAACCGGCGGAAAAAGATTTTTTTTCAAAAAATCCCTAAGCCCCGGGGTCACAATTTCAGCAAAAATCTGACTTTTGCCAATTCATTCAAAAATGGTGCCAAACGCTTGCAAATGCTCCCCTGAAAGTTTTGGCAGTCGAAACAGAAGGCTTTTTATCACAGGACAAGAAATCAGCCCTCAACAATTTAACCGGCGGAAAATGATTTTTTTGAAAAATCCCTAAGCCCCGGGGTCACAATTTCAGCAAAAATCTGACTTTTGCCAATTCACTCAAAAATGGTTCCAAACATTTGCAAATGCTCCCCTGAAAGTTTTGGCAGTCGAAACAGAAAGCTTTTTATCACAGGACAAGAAATCAGCCCTCAACAACTTAACCAGCAGAAAAAGATTTTTTTGAAAAAATCCCTAAGCCCCGGGGTCACAATTTCAGCAAAAATCTGACTTTTGCCAATTCATTCAAAAATAGTGCCAAACGCTTGCAGATGCTCCCCTGAAAGGTTTGGAGGTCGAAACAGAAGGCTTTTTATCACAGGACAAGAAATCAGCCCTCAACAACTTAACCGGCGGAAAAAGATTTTTTTGAAAAATCCCTAAGCCCCGGGGTCACAATTTCAGCAAAAATCTGACTTTCGGGAATTCAGTCCAATATGGTGTAAAAATGTTGCAAATGCTCCCCTGAATGGTTTGGCAGTCGAAACAGAAGGCTTTTTATCACAGGACAAGAAGTCAGCCCTCAACAACTTAACCGGCGGAAAAAGATTTTTTTGAAAAAATCCCTAAGCCCCGGGGTCACAATTTCAGCAAAAATCTGACTTTTGCCAATTCATTCAAAAATAGTGCCAAACGCTTGCAGATGCTCCCCTGAAAGGTTTGGAGGTCGAATCAGAAGGCTTTTGATTACAGGACAAGAAATCAGCCCTCAACAACTTAACCGGCGGAAAAAGATTTTTTTGAAAAAATCCCTAAGCCCCGGGGTCACAATTTCAGCAAAAATCTGACTTTTGCCAATTCACTCAAAAATGGTGCCAAACGCTTGCAAATGCTACCC
The DNA here is from genome assembly GCF_951804945.1 of Podarcis cretensis. NCBI lineage: Eukaryota > Metazoa > Chordata > Lepidosauria > Squamata > Lacertidae > Podarcis > Podarcis cretensis. The sequence continues at coordinate 68,425,783 of NC_137178.1, forward strand.
TGAAAGTTTTGGCAGTCGAAACAGAAAGCTTTTTATCACAGGACAAGAAATCAGCCCTCAACAATGTAACCGGCGGAAAAAGATTTTTTTGAAAAATCCCTAACCCGGGGTCACAATTTCAGCAAAAATCTGACTTTCGGGAATTCATTCAAATATTGTGCCAAACGCTTGCAATTGCTACCCTGAAAGTTTTGGCAGTCGAAACAGAAGTCTTTTTATCACAGGACAAGAAATCAGCCCTCAACAACTTAACCGGCGGAAAAAGATTTTTTTGAAAAAATACCTAAGCCCCGGGGTCACAATTTCAGCAAAAATCTGACTTTTGCCAATATATTCAAAAATAGTGCCAAACGCTTGCAGATGCTCCCCTGAAAGTTTTGGCGGTCGAAACAGAAGGCTTTTTATCACAGGACAAGAAATCAGCCCTCAACAATGTAACCGGCGGAAAAAGATTTTTTTGAAAAAATCCCTAAGCCCCGGCGTCACAATTTCAGCAAAAATCTGACTTTTGCCAATTCATTCAAATATCGTGCCAAACGCTTGCAAATGCTACCCTGAAAGTTTTGGCCGTCGAAACAGAAGGCTTTTTATCACAGGACAAGAAATCAGCCGTCAACAATTTAACCGGCGGAAAAAGATTTTTTTGAAAAATCCCTAAGCCCTGGGCTCACAATTTCAGCAAAAATCTGACTTTTGCCAATTCACTCAAAAATGGTGCCAAACGCTTGCTAATGCTCCCCTTAAAGTTTTGGCAGCCGAAACAGAACCCTAATTATCACTGGAGAAAAAAACAGCCCTGAAAAACTTAACCGGCGGAAAAAGATTTTTTTGAAAAAATCCCTAAGCCCCGGGGTCACAATTTCAGCAAAAATCTGACTTTTGCCAATTCACTCAAAAATGGTGCCGAACGCTTGCAAATGCTACCCTGAAAGTTTTGGCGGTCGAAACAGAAAACTTTTTATCACAGGACAAGAAATCAGCCCTCAACAACTTAACCGGCAGAAAAAGATTTTTTTGAACAAATCCCTAAGCCCCGGCGTCACAATTTCAGCAAAAATCTGACTTTTGCCAATTCACTCAGAAATGGTGCCAAACGCTTGCAAATGCTACCCTGAAAGTTTTGGCAGTCGAAACAGAAAACTTTTTATCACAGGACAAGAAATCAGCCCTCAACAACTTAACCGGCAGAAAAAGATTTTTTTGAACAAATCCCTAAGCCCCGGGGTCACAATTTCAGCAAAAATCTGACTTTTGCCAATTCACTCAAAAATGGTGCCAAACGCTTGCAAATGCTCCCCTGAAAGGTTTGGCAGTCGAAACAGAAGGCTTTTTATCACAGGACAAGAAATCAGCCCTCAACAACTTAACCGGCGGAAAAAGATTTTTTTGAAAAATCCCTAACCCGGGGTCACAATTTCAGCAAAAATCTGACTTTCGGGAATTCATTCAAATATTGTGCCAAACGCTTGCAATTGCTACCCTGAAAGTTTTGGCAGTCGAAACAGAAGTCTTTTTATCACAGGACAAGAAATCAGCCCTCAACAACTTAACCGGCGGAAAAAGATTTTTTTGAAAAAATACCTAAGCCCCGGGGTCACAATTTCAGCAAAAATCTGACTTTTGCCAATATATTCAAAAATAGTGCCAAACGCTTGCAGATGCTCCCCTGAAAGTTTTGGCAGTCGAAACAGAAGGCTTTTTATCACAGGACAAGAAATCAGCCCTCAACAACTTAACCGGCGGAAAAAGATTTTTTTGAAAAATCCCTAAGCCCCGGGGTCACAATTTCAGCAAAAATCTGACTTTTGCCAATTCATTCAGAAATAGTGCCAAACGCTTGCAGATGCTCCCCTGAAAGGTTTGGAGGGCGAATCAGAAGGCTTTTGATTACAGGACAAGAAATCAGCCCTCAACAACTTAACCGGCGGAAAAAGATTTTTTTGAAAAAATCCCTAAGCCCCAGGGTCACAATTTCAGCAAAAATCTGACTTTCGGGAATTCACTCAAAAATGGTGCCAAATGCTTGCTAATGCTCCCCTGAAAGTTTTGGCTGCCGAAACAGAACCCTAATTATCACTGGAGAAAAAATCAGCCCTGAAAAACTTAACCGGCGGAAAAAGATTTTTTTGAAAAAATCCCTAAGCCCCGGGGTCACAATTTCAGCAAAAATCTGACTTTCGGGAATACGTTCAAATATCGTGCCAAACGGTTGCAAATGCTCCCCTGAAAGGTTTGGCAATCGAAACAGAAGGCTTTTTATCACAGGACAAGAAATCAGCCCTCAACAACTTAACCGGCGGAAAAAGATTTTTTTGAAAAAATCCCTAAGCCCCGGGGTCACAATTTCAGCAAAAATCTGACTTTTGCCAATTCATTCAAAAATAGTGCCAAACGCTTGCAGATGCTCCCCTGAAAGGTTTGGAGGTCGAATCAGAAGGCTTTTGATTACAGGACAAGAAATCAGCCCTCAACAACTTAACCGGCGGAAAAAGATTTTTTTGAAAAAATCCCTAAGCCCCGGGGTCACAATTTCAGCAAAAATCTGACTTTTGCCAATTCACTCAAAAATGGTGCCAAACGCTTGCAAATGCTACCCTGAAAGTTTTGGCAGTCGAAACAGAAAGCTTTTTATCACAGGACAAGAAATCAGCCCTCAACAATGTAACCGGCGGAAAAAGATTTTTTTGAAAAATCCCTAACCCGGGGTCACAATTTCAGCAAAAATCTGACTTTCGGGAATTCATTCAAATATTGTGCCAAACGCTTGCAATTGCTACCCTGAAAGTTTTGGCAGTCGAAACAGAAGTCTTTTTATCACAGGACAAGAAATCAGCCCTCAACAACTTAACCGGCGGAAAAAGATTTTTTTGAAAAAATACCTAAGCCCCGGGGTCACAATTTCAGCAAAAATCTGACTTTTGCCAATATATTCAAAAATAGTGCCAAACGCTTGCAGATGCTCCCCTGAAAGTTTTGGCGGTCGAAACAGAAGGCTTTTTATCACAGGACAAGAAATCAGCCCTCAACAATGTAACCGGCGGAAAAAGATTTTTTTGAAAAAATCCCTAAGCCCCGGGGTCACAATTTCAGCAAAAATCTGACTTTTGCCAATTTTCAAATATCGTGCCAAACGCTTGCTAATGCTCCCCTGAAAGTTTTGGCAGCCGAAACAGAACCCTAATTATCACTGGAGAAAAAAACAGCCCTGAAAAACTTAACCGGCCGAAAAAGATTTTTTTGACAAAATCCCTAAGCCCCGGGGTCACAATTTCAGCAAAAATCTGACTTTTGCCAATTCACTCAAAAATGGTGTCGAACGGTTGCAAATGCTACCCTGAAAGTTTTGACAGTCGAAACAGAAGGCTTTTTATCACAGGACAAGAAATCAGCACTCAACAACTTAACCGGCGGAAAAAGATTTTTTTGAAAAAATCCCTAAGCCCCGGGGTCACAATTTCAGCAAAAATCTGACTTTTGCCAATATATTCAAAAATAGTGCCAAAGGCTTGCAGATGCTCCCCTGAAAGTTTTGGCAGTCGAAACAGAAGGCTTTTTATCACAGGACAAGAAATCAGCACTCAACAATTTAACCGGCGGAAAAAGATTTTTTTGATAAATCCCTAAGCCCCGGGGTCACAATTTCAGCAAAAATCTGACTTTCGGGAATTCATTCAAATATCGTGCCGAACGGTTGCAAATGCTCCCCTGAAAGGTTTCGCAGTCGAAACAGAAGGCTTTTTATCACAGGACAAGAAATCAGCCCTCAACAACTTGACCGGCGGAAAAAGATTTTTTTGAAAAAATCCCTAAGCCCCCGGGTCACAATTTCAGCAAAAATCTGACTTTTGCCAATTCATTCAAAAATGGTGCCAAACGCTTGCAGATACTCCCCTGAAAGGTTTGGAGGTCGAATCAGAAGGCTTTTGATTACAGGACAAGAAATCAGCCCTCAACAATTTAACCGGCGGAAAAAGATTTTTTTGAAAAATCCCTAAGCCCCGGGGTCACAATTTCAGCAAAAATCTGACTTTCGGGAATTCAGTCAAATATGGTGCCGAACGCTTGCAAATGCTCCCCTGAAAGTTTTGGCAGTCGAAACAGAAGGCTTTTTATCACAGGACAAGAAATCAGCCCTCAACAATTTAGCCGGCGGAAAAAGATTTTTTTGAAAAATCCCTAAGCCCCGGGGTCACAATTTCAGCAAAAATCTGACTTTTGCCAATTCACTCAAAAATGGTGCCAAACATTTGCAAATGCTCCCCTGAAAGTTTTGGCAGTCGAAACAGAAAGCTTTTTATCACAGGACAAGAAATCAGCCCTCAACAACTTAACCAGCAGAAAAAGATTTTTTTGAAAAAATCCCTAAGCCCCGGGGTCACAATTTCAGCAAAAATCTGACTTTTGCCAATTCACTCAAAAATGGTGCCAAACGCTTGCAAATGTTCCTCTGAAAGATTTGGCAGTCGAAACAGAAAGCTTTTTATCACAGGACAAGAAATCAGCCCTCAACAACTTAACCGGCAGAAAAAGATTTTTTTGAAAAAATCCCTAAGCCCCGGGGTCACAATTTCAGCAAAAATCTGACTTTTGCCAATTCACTCAAAAATAGTGCCAAATGCTTGCAGATGCTCCCCTGAAAGTTTTGGCAGTCGAAACAGAAGGCTTTTTATCACAGGACAAGAAATCAGCCCTCAACAATTTAACCGGCGGAAAAAGATTTTTTTGAAAAATCCCTAAGCCCTGGGGTCACAATTTCAGCAAAAATCTGACTTTTGCCAATTCACTCAAAAATGGTGCCAAACGCTTGCTAATGCTCCCCTTAAAGTTTTGGCAGCCGAAACAGAACCCTAATTATCACCGGAGAAAAAAACAGCCCTGAAAAACTTAACCGGCGGAAAAAGATTTTTTTTGAAAAAATCTCTAAGCCCCGGTGTCACAATTTCAGCAAAAATCTGACTTTTGCCAATTCACTCAAAAATGGTGCCGAACGCTTGCAAATGCTACCCTGAAAGTTTTGGCAGTCGAAAGAGAAAACTTTTTATCACAGGACAAGAAATCAGCCCTCAACAACTTAACCGGCAGAAAAAGATTTTTTTGAAAAAATCCCTAAGCCCCGGGGTCACAATTTCAGCAAAAATCTGACTTTCGGGAATTCATTCAAATATCGTGCCGAACGGTTGCAAATGCTCCCCTGAAAGGTTTGGCAGTCGAAACAGAAGGCTTTTTATCACAGGACAAGAAATCAGCCCTCAACAACTTAACCGGCGGAAAAAGATTTTTTTGAAAAAATTCCTAAGGCCCGGGGTCACAATTTCAGCAAAAATCTGACTTTTGCCAATTCATTCAAAAATAGTGCCAAACGCTGGCAGATGTTCCCCTGAAAGTTTTGGCAGTCGAAACAGAAGGCTTTTTATCACAGGACAAGAAATCAGCCCTCAACAATGTAACCGGCGGAAAAAGATTTTTTTGAAAAAAACCCCTAAGCCCCGGGGTCACAATTTCAGCAAAAATCTGACTTTTCCCAATTCATTCAAATATCGTGCCAAACGCTTGCAAATGCTACCCTGAAAGTTTTGGCAGTCGAAACAGAAGGCTTTTTATCACAGGACAAGAAATCAGCCCTCAACAACTTAACCGGCGGGAAAAGATTTTTTTGAAAAAATACCGAAGCCCCGGGGTCACAATTTCAGCAAAAATCTGACTTTTGCCAATATATTCAAAAATAGTGCCAAACGCTTGCAGATGCTCCCCTGAAAGGTTTGGAGGTCGAATCAGAAGGCTTTTGATTACAGGACAAGAAATCAGCCCTCAACAATTTAACCGGCGGAAAAAGATTTTTTTGAAAAATCCCTAAGCCCCGGGGTCACAATTTCAGCAAAAATCTGACTTTCGGGAATACAGTCAAATATGGTGCCAAACGCTTGCAAATGCTCCCCTGAAAGTTTTGGCAGTCGAAACAGAAGGCTTCTTATCACAGGACAAGAAATCAGCCCTCAACAATTTATCCGGCGGAAAAAGATTTTTTTGAAAAATCCCTAAGCCCCGGGGTCACAATTTCAGCAAAAATCTGACTTTCGGGAATACAGTCAAATATGGTGCCAAACGCTTGCAAATGCTCCCCTGAAAGTTTTGGCAGTTGAAACAGAAGGCTTCTTATCACAGGACAAGAAATCAGCCCTCAACAATTTATCCGGCGGAAAAAGATTTTTTTGAAAAATCCCTAAGCCCCGGGGTCACAATTTCAGCAAAAATCTGACTTTTGCCAATTCACTCAAAAATGGTGCCAAACGCTTGCTAATGCTCCCCTTAAAGTTTTGGCAGCCAGAACAGAACCCTAATTATCACTGGAGAAAAAAACAGCCCTGAAAAACTTAACCGGCGGAAAAAGATTTTTTTTGAAAAAATCCCTAAGCCCCGGGGTCACAATTTCAGCAAAAATCTGACTTTCGGGAATACGTTCAAATATCGTGCCGAACGGTTGCAAATGCTCCCCTGAAAGGTTTGGCAATCGAAACAGAAGGCTTTTTATCACAGGACAAGAAATCAGCCCTCAACAACTTAACCGGCGGAAAAAGATTTTTTTGAAAAAATCCCTAAGCCCCGGGGTCACAATTTCAGCAAAAATCTGACTTTTGCCAATTCATTCAAAAATAGTGCCAAACGCTTGCAGATGCTCCCCTGAAAGGTTTGGAGGTCGAATCAGAAGGCTTTTGATTACAGGACAAGAAATCAGCCCTCAACAACTTAACCGGCGGAAAAAGATTTTTTTGAAAAAATCCCTAACCCGGGGTCACAATTTCAGCAAAAATCTGACTTTCGGGAATTCATTCAAATATCGTGCCAAACGCTTGCAATTGCTACCCTGAAAGTTTTGGCAGTCGAAACAGAAGTCTTTTCATCACAGGACAAGAAATCAGCCCTCAACAACTTAACCGGCGGAAAAAGATTTTTTTGAAAAAATACCGAAGCCCCGGGGTCACAATTTCAGCAAAAATCTGACTTTTGCCAATATATTCAAAAATAGTGCCAAACGCTTGCAGATGCTCCCCTGAAAGTTTTGGCAGTCGAAACAGAAGGCTTTTTATCACAGGACAAGAAATCAGCCCTCAACAATGTAACCGGCGGAAAAATATTTTTTTGAAAAATCCCTAAGCCCCGGGGTCACAATTTCAGCAAAAATCTGACTTTTGCCAATTCACTCAAAAATGGTGCCAAAATCTTGCTAATGCTCCCCTGAAAGTTTTGGCAGTCGAAATAGAAGGCTTTTTATCACAGGACAAGAAATCAGCCCTCAACAACTTAACCGGCGGAAAAAGATTTTTTTGAAAAATCCCTAAGCCCCGGGGTCACAATTTCAGCAAAAATCTGACTTTTGCCAATTCATTCAGAAATAGTGCCAAACGCTTGCAGATGCTCCCCTGAATGGTTTGGAGGGCGAATCAGAAGGCTTTTGATTACAGGACAAGAAATCAGCCCTCAACAACTTAACCGGCGGAAAAAGATTTTTTTGAAAAAATCCCTAAGCCCCAGGGTCACAATTTCAGCAAAAATCTGACTTTCGGGAATTCACTCAAAAATTGTGCCAAATGCTTGCTAATGCTCCCCTGAAAGTTTTGGCTGCCGAAACAGAACCCTAATTATCACTGGAGAAAAAATCAGCCCTGAAAAACTTAACCGGCGGAAAAAGATTTTTTTGAAAAAATCCCTAAGCCCCGGGGTCCCAATTTCAGCAAAAATCTGACTTTCGGGAATACGTTCAAATATCGAGCCGAACGGTTGCAAATGCTCCCCTGAAAGGTTTGGCAATCGAAACAGAAGGCTTTTTATCACAGGACAAGAAATCAGCCCTCAACAACTTAACCGGCGGAAAAAGATTTTTTTGAAAAAATCCCTAAGCCCCGGGGTCACAATTTCAGCAAAAATCTGACTTTTGCCAATTCATTCAAAAATAGTGCCAAACGCTTGCAGATGCTCCCCTGAAAGGTTTGGAGGTCGAATCAGAAGGCTTTTGATTACAGGACAAGAAATCAGCCCTCAACAACTTAACCGGCGGAAAAAGATTTTTTTGAAAAAATCCCTAAGCCCCGGGGTCCCAATTTCAGCAAAAATCTGACTTTCGGGAATACGTTCAAATATCGTGCCGAACGGTTGCAAATGCTCCCCTGAAAGGTTTGGCAATCGAAACAGAAGGCTTTTTATCACAGGACAAGAAATCAGCCCTCAACAACTTAACCGGCGGAAAAAGATTTTTTTGAAAAAATCCCTAAGCCCCGGGGTCACAATTTCAGCAAAAATCTGACTTTTGCCAATTCATTCAAAAATAGTGCCAAACGCTTGCAGATGCTCCCCTGAAAGGTTTGGAGGTCGAATCAGAAGGCTTTTGATTACAGGACAAGAAATCAGCCCTCAACAACTTAACCGGCGGAAAAAGATTTTTTTGAAAAAATCCCTAAGCCCCGGGGTCACAATTTCAGCAAAAATCTGACTTTTGCCAATTCACTCAAAAATGGTGCCAAACGCTTGCAAATGCTACCCTGAAAGTTTTGGCAGTCGAAACAGAAAGCTTTTTATCACAGGACAAGAAATCAGCCCTCAACAATGTAACCGGCGGAAAAAGATTTTTTTGAAAAATCCCTAACCCGGGGTCACAATTTCAGCAAAAATCTGACTTTCGGGAATTCATTCAAATATTGTGCCAAACGCTTGCAATTGCTACCCTGAAAGTTTTGGCAGTCGAAACAGAAGTCTTTTTATCACAGGACAAGAAATCAGCCCTCAACAACTTAACCGGCGGAAAAAGATTTTTTTGAAAAAATACCTAAGCCCCGGGGTCACAATTTCAGCAAAAATCTGACTTTTGCCAATATATTCAAAAATAGTGCCAAACGCTTGCAGATGCTCCCCTGAAAGTTTTGGCGGTCGAAACAGAAGGCTTTTTATCACAGGACAAGAAATCAGCCCTCAACAATGTAACCGGCGGAAAAAGATTTTTTTGAAAAAATCCCTAAGCCCCGGGGTCACAATTTCAGCAAAAATCTGACTTTTGCCAATTCATTCAAATATCGTGCCAAACGCTTGCAAATGCTACCCTGAAAGTTTTGGCCGTCGAAACAGAAGGCTTTTTATCACAGGACAAGAAATCAGCCGTCAACAATTTAACCGGCGGAAAAAGATTTTTTTGAAAAATCCCTAAGCCCTGGGCTCACAATTTCAGCAAAAATCTGACTTTTGCCAATTCACTCAAAAATGGTGCCAAACGCTTGCTAATGCTCCCCTTAAAGTTTTGGCAGCCGAAACAGAACCCTAATTATCACTGGAGAAAAAAACAGCCCTGAAAAACTTAACCGGCGGAAAAAGATTTTTTTGAAAAAATCCCTAAGCCCCGGGGTCACAATTTCAGCAAAAATCTGACTTTTGCCAATTCACTCAAAAATGGTGCCGAACGCTTGCAAATGCTACCCTGAAAGTTTTGGCAGTCGAAACAGAAAACTTTTTATCACAGGACAAGAAATCAGCCCTCAACAACTTAACCGGCAGAAAAAGATTGTTTTGAACAAATCCCTAAGCCCCGGGGTCACAATTTCAGCAAAAATCTGACTTTTGCCAATTCACTCAAAAATGGTGCCAAACGCTTGCAAATGCTCCCCTGAAAGTTTTGGCAGTCGAAACAGAAGGCTTTTTATCACAGGACAAGAAATCAGCCCTCAACAATTTAACCGGCGGAAAAAGATTTTTTTGATAAATCCCTAAGCCCCGGGGTCACAATTTCAGCAAAAATCTGACTTTTGCCAATTCACTCAAAAATGGTGCCGAACGGTTGCAAATGCTCCCCTGAAAGGTTTGGCAGTCGAAACAGAAGGCTTTTTATCACAGGACAAGAAATCAGCCCTCAACAACTTGACCGGCGGAAAAAGATTTTTTTGAAAAATCCCTAAGCCCCGGGGTCACAATTTCAGCAAAAATCTGACTTTCGGGAATTCACTCAAAAATGGTGCCAAATGCTTGCTAATGCTCCCCTGAAAGTTTTGGCTGCCGAAACAGAACCCTAATTATCACTGGAGAAAAAATCAGCCCTGAAAAACTTAACCGGCCGAAAAAGATTTTTTTGAAAAAATCCCTAAGCCCCGGGGTCACAATTTCAGCAAAAATCTGACTTTCGGGAATACGTTCAAATATCGTGCCGAACGGTTGCAAATGCTCCCCTGAAAGGTTTGGCAGTCGAAACAGAAGTCTTTTTATCACAGGACAAGAAATCAGCCCTCAACAATGTAACCGGCGGAAAAAGATTTTTTTGAAAAAAATACCTAAGCCCCGGGGTCACAATTTCAGCAAAAATCTGACTTTTGCCAATATATTCAAAAATAGTGCCAAACGCTTGCAGATGCTCCCCTGAAAGTTTTGGCAGTCGAAACAGAAAGCTTTTTATCACAGGACAAGAAATCAGCCCTCAAAAATGTAACCAGCGGAAAAAGATTTTTTTGAAAAAATCCCTAAGCCCCGGGGTGACAATTTCAGCAAAAATCTGACTTTTGCCAATTTTCAAATATCGTGCCAAACGCTTGCTAATGCTGCCCTGAAAGTTTTGGCAGCCGAAACAGAACCCTAATTATCACTGGAGAAAAAAACAGCCCTGAAAAACTTAACCGGCCGAAAAAGATTTTTTTGAAAAAATCCCTAAGCCCCGGGGTCACAATTTCAGCAAAAATCTGACTTTTGCCAATTCACTCAAAAATGGTGTCGAACGGTTGCAAATGCTACCCTGAAAGTTTTGACAGTCGAAACAGAAGGCTTTTTATCACAGGACAAGAAATCAGCACTCAACAACTTAACCGGCGGAAAAAGATTTTTTTGAAAAAATCCCTAAGCCCCGGGGTCACAATTTCAGCAAAAATCTGACTTTTGCCAATATATTCAAAAATAGTGCCAAAGGCTTGCAGATGCTCCCCTGAAAGTTTTGGCAGTCGAAAAAGAAGGCTTTTTATCACAGGACAAGAAATCAGCCCTCAACAACTTGACCGGCGGAAAAAGATTTTTTTGATAAATCCCTAAGCCCCGGGGTCACAATTTCAGCAAAAATCTGACTTTCGGGAATTCATTCAAATATCGTGCCGAACGGTTGCAAATGCTCCCCTGAAAGGTTTGGCAGTCGAAACAGAAGGCTTTTTATCACAGGACAAGAAATCAGCCCTCAACAACTTGACCGGCGGAAAAAGATTTTTTTGAAAAAATCCCTAAGCCCCCGGGTCACAATTTCAGCAAAAATCTGACTTTTGCCAATTCATTCAAAAATGGTGCCAAACGCTTGCAGATACTCCCCTGAAAGGTTTGGAGGTCGAAACAGAAGGCTTTTTATCACAGGACAAGAAATCAGCCCTCAACAATTTAACCGGCGGAAAAAGATTTTTTTGAAAAAATCCCTAAGCCCCGGGGTCACAATTTCAGCAAAAATCTGACTTTTGCCAATATATTCAAAAATAGTGCCAAACGCTTGCAGATGCTCCCCTGAACGTTTTGGCAGTCGAAACAGAAGGCTTTTTATCACAGGACAAGAAATCAGCCCTCAAAAATGTAACCAGCGGAAAAAGATTTTTTTGAAAAAATCCCTAAGCCCCGGGGTCACAATTTCAGCAAAAATCTGACTTTTGCCAATTTTCAAATATCGTGCCATACGCTTGCTAATGCTCCCCTGAAAGTTTTGGCAGCCGAAACAGAACCCTAATTATCACTGGAGAAAAAAACAGCCCTGAAAAACTTAACCGGCCGAAAAAGATTTTTTTGAAAAAATCCCTAAGCCCCGGGGTCACAATTTCAGCAAAAATCTGACTTTTGCCAATTCACTCAAAAATGGTGTCGAACGGTTGCAAATGCTACCCTGAAAGTTTTGACAGTCGAAACAGAAGGCTTTTTATCACAGGACAAGAAATCAGCACTCAACAACTTAACCGGCGGAAAAAGATTTTTTTGAAAAAATCCCTAAGCCCCGGGGTCACAATTTCAGCAAAAATCTGACTTTTGCCAATATATTCAAAAATAGTGCCAAAGGCTTGCAGATGCTCCCCTGAAAGTTTTGGCAGTCGAAACAGAAGGCTTTTTATCACAGGACAAGAAATCAGCACTCAACAATTTAACCGGCGGAAAAAGATTTTTTTGATAAATCCCTAAGCTCCGGGGTCAGAATTTCAGCAAAAATCTGACTTTCGGGAATTCATTCAAATATCGTGCCGAACGGTTGCAAATGCTCCCCTGAAAGGTTTGGCAGTCGAAACAGAAGGCTTTTTATCACAGGACAAGAAATCAGCCCTCAACAACTTGACCGGCGGAAAAAGATTTTTTTGAAAAAATCCCTAAGCCCCCGGGTCACAATTTCAGCAAAAATCTGACTTTTGCCAATTCATTCAAAAATGGTGCCAAACCCTTGCAGATACTCCCCTGAAAGGTTTGGAGGTCGAATCAGAAGGCTTTTGATTACAGGACAAGAAATCAGCCCTCAACAATTTAACCGGCGGAAAAAGATTTTTTTGAAAAATCCCTAAGCCCCGGGGTCACAATTTCAGCAAAAATCTGACTTTTGCCAATTCACTCAAAAATGGTGCCAAACATTTGCAAATGCTCCCCTGAAAGTTTTGGCAGTCGAAACAGAAAGCTTTTTATCACAGGACAAGAAATCAGCCCTCAACAACTTAACCAGCAGAAAAAGATTTTTTTGAAAAAATCCCTAAGCCCCGGGGTCACAATTTCAGCAAAAATCTGACTTTTGCCAATTCACTCAAAAATGGTGCCAATCGCTTGCAAATGTTCCTCTGAAAGGTTTGGCAGTCGAAACAGAAAGCTTTTTATCACAGGACAAGAAATCAGCCCTCAACAACTTAACCGGCAGAAAAAGATTTTTTTGAAAAAATCCCTAAGCCCCGGGGTCACAATTTCAGCAAAAATCTGACTTTTGCCAATTCACTCAAAAATAGTGCCAAATGCTTGCAGATGCTCCCCTGAAAGTTTTGGCAGTCGAAACAGAAGGCTTTTTATCACAGGACAAGAAATCAGCCCTCAACAATTTAACCGGCGGAAAAAGATTTTTTTGAAAAATCCCTAAGCCCTGGGGTCACAATTTCAGCAAAAATCTGACTTTTGCCAATTCACTCAAAAATGGTGCCAAACGCTTGCTAATGCTCCCCTTAAAGTTTTGGCAGCCGAAACAGAACCCTAATTATCACCGGAGAAAAAAACAGGCCTGAAAAACTTAACCGGCGGAAAAAGATTTTTTTTGAAAAAATCTCTAAGCCCCGGTGTCACAATTTCAGCAAAAATCTGACTTTTGCCAATTCACTCAAAAATGGTGCCGAACGCTTGCAAATGCTACCCTGAAAGTTTTGGCAGTCGAAAGAGAAAACTTTTTATCACAGGACAAGAAATCAGCCCTCAACAACTTAACCGGCAGAAAAAGATTTTTTTGAAAAAATCCCTAAGCCCCGGGGTCACAATTTCAGCAAAAATCTGACTTTTGCCAATTCACTCAAAAATGGTGCCAAACGCTTGCTAATGCTCCCCTGAAAGGTTTGGCAGTCGAAACAGAAGGCTTTTTATCACAGGACAAGAAATCAGCCCTCAACAACTTAACCGGCGGAAAAAGATTTTTTTGAAAAAATACCTAAGCCCCGGGGTCACAATTTCAGCAAAAATCTGACTTTTGCCAATATATTTAAAAATAGTGCCAAACGCTTGCAGATGCTCCCCTGAAAGTTTTGGCAGTCGAAACAGAAGGCTTTTTATCACAGGAGAAGAAATCAGCCCTCAACAATTTAACCGGCGGAAAAAGATTTTTTTGATAAATCCCTAAGCCCCGGGGTCACAATTTCAGCAAAAATCTGACTTTTGCCAATTCACTCAAAAATGGTGCCAAACATTTGCAAATGCTCCCCTGAAAGTTTTGGCAGTCGAAACAGAAAGCTTTTTATCACAGGACAAGAAATCAGCCCTCAACAACTTAACCAGCAGAAAAAGATTTTTTTGAAAAAATCCCTAAGCCCCGGGGTCACAATTTCAGCAAAAATCTGACTTTTGCCAATTCACTCAAAAATGGTGCCAATCGCTTGCAAATGTTCCTCTGAAAGGTTTGGCAGTCGAAACAGAAAGCTTTTTATCACAGGACAAGAAATCAGCCCTCAACAACTTAACCGGCAGAAAAAGATTTTTTTGAAAAAATCCCTAAGCCCCGGGGTCACAATTTCAGCAAAAATCTGACTTTTGCCAATTCACTCAAAAATAGTGCCAAATGCTTGCAGATGCTCCCCTGAAAGTTTTGGCAGTCGAAACAGAAGGCTTTTTATCACAGGACAAGAAATCAGCCCTCAACAATTTAACCGGCGGAAAAAGATTTTTTTGAAAAATCCCTAAGCCCTGGGGTCACAATTTCAGCAAAAATCTGACTTTTGCCAATTCACTCAAAAATGGTGCCAAACGCTTGCTAATGCTCCCCTTAAAGTTTTGGCAGCCGAAACAGAACCCTAATTATCACCGGAGAAAAAAACAGGCCTGAAAAACTTAACCGGCGGAAAAAGATTTTTTTTGAAAAAATCTCTAAGCCCCGGTGTCACAATTTCAGCAAAAATCTGACTTTTGCCAATTCACTCAAAAATGGTGCCGAACGCTTGCAAATGCTACCCTGAAAGTTTTGGCAGTCGAAAGAGAAAACTTTTTATCACAGGACAAGAAATCAGCCCTCAACAACTTAACCGGCAGAAAAAGATTTTTTTGAAAAAATCCCTAAGCCCCGGGGTCACAATTTCAGCAAAAATCTGACTTTCGGGAATTCATTCAAATATCGTGCCGAACGGTTGCAAATGCTCCCCTGAAAGGTTTGGCAGTCGAAACAGAAGGCTTTTTATCACAGGACAAGAAATCAGCCCTCAACAACTTAACCGGCGGAAAAAGATTTTTTTGAAAAAATACCTAAGCCCCGGGGTCACAATTTCAGCAAAAATCTGACTTTTGCCAATATATTTAAAAATAGTGCCAAACGCTTGCAGATGCTCCCCTGAAAGTTTTGGCAGTCGAAACAGAAGGCTTTTTATCACAGGAGAAGAAATCAGCCCTCAACAATTTAACCGGCGGAAAAAGATTTTTTTGATAAATCCCTAAGCCCCGGGGTCACAATTTCAGCAAAAATCTGACTTTTGCCAATTCACTCAAAAATGGTGCCGAACGGTTGCAAATGCTCCCCTGAAAGGTTTGGCAGTCGAAACAGAAGGCTTTTTATCACAGGACAAGAAATCAGCCCTCAACAACTTGACCGGCGGAAAAAGATTTTTTTGAAAAATCCCTAAGCCCCGGGGTCACAATTTCAGCAAAAATCTGACTTTCGGGAATTCAGTCCAATATGGTGTCGAACGGTTGCAAATGCTCCCCTGAATGGTTTGGCAGTCGAAACAGAAGGCTTTTTATCACAGGACAAGAAATCAGCCCTCAACAACTTAACCGGCGGAAAAAGATTTTTTTGAAAAAATCCCTAAGCCCCGGGGTCACAATTTCAGCAAAAATCTGACTTTTGCCAATTCATTCAAAAATGGTGCCAAACGCTTGCAGATGCTCCCCTGAAAGTTTTGGCAGTCGAAACAGAAGGCTTTTTATCACAGGACAAGAAATCAGCCCTCAACAATTTAACGGGCGGAAAAAGATTTTTTTGAAAAATCCCTAAGCCCCGGGGTCACAAGTTCAGCAAAAATCTGACTTTCGGGAATTCAGTCCAATATGGTGTAAAAATGTTGCAAATGCTCCCCTGAAAGTTTTGGCAGTCGAAACAGAAGGCTTTTTATCACAGGACAAGAAATCAGCCCTCAACAACTTAACCGGTGGAAAAAGATTTTTTTGAAAAATCCCTAAGCCCCGGGTCACAATTTCAGCAAAAATCTGACTTTCGGGAATTCAGTCAAATATGGTGCCAAACGCTTGCAAATGCTCCCCTGAAAGTTTTGGCAGTCGAAACAGAAGGCTTTTTATCACAGGACAAGAAATCAGCCCTCAACAATTTAACCGGCGGAAAAAGATTTTTTTGAAAAATCCCTAAGCCCCGGGGTCACAATTACAGCAAAAATCTGACTTTTGCCAATTCACTCAAAAATGCTGCCAAACATTTGCAAATGCTCCCCTGAAAGTTTTGGCAGTCGAAACAGAAAGCTTTTTATCACAGGACAAGAAATCAGCCCTCAACAACTTAACCAGCAGAAAAAGATTTTTTTGAAAAAATCCCTAAGCCCCGGGGTCACAATTTCAGCAAAAATCTGACTTTTGCCAATTCATTCAAAAATGGTGCCAAACGCTTGCAGATACTCCCCTGAAAGGTTTGGAGGTCAAATCAGAAGGCTTTTGATTACAGGACAAGAAATCAGCCCTCAACAATTTAACGGGCGGAAAAAGATTTTTTTGAAAAATCCCTAAGCCCCGGGGTCACAATTTCAGCAAAAATCTGACTTTCGGGAATTCAGTCCAATATGGTGTAAAAATGTTGCAAATGCTCCCCTGAATGGTTTGGCAGTCGAAACAGACGGCTTTTTATCACAGGACAAGAAGTCAGCCCTCAACAACTTAACCGGCGGAAAAAGATTTTTTTGAAAAAATCCCTAAGCCCCGGGGTCACAATTTCAGCAAAAATCTGACTTTTGCCAATTCATTCAAAAATGGTGCCAAACGCTTGCAGATACTCCCCTGAAAGGTTTGGAGGTCGAATCAGAAGGCTTTTGATTACAGGACAAGAAATCAGCCCTCAACAATTTAACGGGCGGAAAAAGATTTTTTTGAAAAATCCCTAAGCCCCGGGGTCACAATTTCAGCAAAAATCTGACTTTCGGGAATTCAGTCCAATATGGTGTAAAAATGTTGCAAATGCTCCCCTGAATGGTTTGGCAGTCGAAACAGAAGGCTTTTTATCACAGGACAAGAAGTCAGCCCTCAACAATTTAACTGGCGGAAAAAGATTTTTTTGAAAAATCCGTAAGCCCAGGGGTCACAATTTCAGCAAAAATCTGACTTTCGGGAATTCAGTCCAATATGGTGTCGAACGGTTGCAAATGCTACCCTGAAAGTTTTGGCAGTCGAAACAGAAGGCTTTTTATCACAGGACAAGAAATCAGCACTCAACAACTTAACCGGCGGAAAAAGATTTTTTTGAAAAAATCCCTAAGCCCCGGGGTCACAATTTCAGCAAAAATCTGACTTTTGCCAATATATTCAAAAATAGTGCCAAAGGCTTGCAGATGCTCCCCTGAAAGTTTTGGCGGTCGAAACAGAAGGCTTTTTATCACAGGACAAGAAATCAGCACTCAACAATTTAACCGGCGGAAAAAGATTTTTTTGATAAATCCCTAAGCCCCGGGGTCACAATTTCAGCAAAAATCTGACTTTCAGGAATTCATTCAAATATCGTGCCGAACGGTTGCAAATGCTCCCCTGAAAGGTTTGGCAGTCGAAACAGAAGGCTTTTTATCACAGGACAAGAAATCAGCCCTCAACAACTTGACCAGCGGAAAAAGATTTTTTTGAAAAAATCCCTAAGCCCCGGGGTCACAATTTCAGCAAAAATCTGACTTTTGCCAATTCATTCAAAAATGGTGCCAAACGCTTGCAGATACTCCCCTGAAAGGTTTGGAGGTCGAATCAGAAGGCTTTTGATTACAGGACAAGAAATTCAGCCCTCAACAATTTAACCGGCGGAAAAAGATTTTTTTGAAAAATCCCTAAGCCCCGGGTCACAATTTCAGCAAAAATCTGACTTTCGGGAATTCAGTCAAATATGCTGCCAAACGCTTGCAAATGCTCCCCTGAAAGTTTTGGCAGTCGAAACAGAAGGCTTTTTATCACAGGACAAGAAATCAGCCCTCAACAATTTAACCGGCGGAAAAAGATTTTTTTGAAAAATCCCTAAGCCCCGGGGTCACAATTACAGCAAAAATCTGACTTTTGCCAATTCACTCAAAAATGCTGCCAAACATTTGCAAATGCTCCCCTGAAAGTTTTGGCAGTCGAAACAGAAAGCTTTTTATCACAGGACAAGAAATCAGCCCTCAACAACTTAACCAGCAGAAAAAGATTTTTTTGAAAAAATCCCTAAGCCCCGGGGTCACAATTTCAGCAAAAATCTGACTTTTGCCAATTCATTCAAAAATGGTGCCAAACGCTTGCAGATACTCCCATGAAAGGTTTGGAGGTCAAATCAGAAGGCTTTTGATTACAGGACAAGAAATCAGCCCTCAACAATTTAACGGGCGGAAAAAGATTTTTTTGAAAAATCCCTAAGCCCCGGGGTCACAATTTCAGCAAAAATCTGACTTTCGGGAATTCAGTCCAATATGGTGTAAAAATGTTGCAAATGCTCCCCTGAATGGTTTGGCAGTCGAAACAGACGGCTTTTTATCACAGGACAAGAAGTCAGCCCTCAACAACTTAACCGGCGGAAAAAGATTTTTTTGAAAAAATCCCTAAGCCCCGGGGTCACAATTTCAGCAAAAATCTGACTTTTGCCAATTCATTCAAAAATGGTGCCAAACGCTTGCAGATACTCCCCTGAAAGGTTTGGAGGTCGAATCAGAAGGCTTTTGATTACAGGACAAGAAATCAGCCCTCAACAATTTAACGGGCGGAAAAAGATTTTTTTGAAAAATCCCTAAGCCCCGGGGTCACAATTTCAGCAAAAATCTGACTTTCGGGAATTCAGTCCAATATGGTGTAAAAATGTTGCAAATGCTCCCCTGAATGGTTTGGCAGTCGAAACAGAAGGCTTTTTATCACAGGACAAGAAGTCAGCCCTCAACAACTTAACCGGCGGAAAAAGATTTTTTTGAAAAAATCCCTAAGCCCCGGGGTCACAATTTCAGCAAAAATCTGACTTTTGCCAATTCACTCAAAAATGGTGCCAAACATTTGCAAATGCTACCCTGAAAGTTTTGGCAGTCGAAACAGAAAGCTTTTTATCACAGGACAAGAAATCAGCCCTCAACAACTTAACCAGCAGAAAAAGATTTTTTTGAAAAAATCCCTAAGCCCCGGGGTCACAATTTCAGCAAAAATCTGACTTTTGCCAATTCACTCAAAAATGGTGCCAAACGCTTGCAAATGTTCCTCTGAAAGGTTTGGCAGTCGAAACAGAAAGCTTTTTATCACAGGACAAGAAATCAGCCCTCAACAACTTAACCGGCAGAAAAAGATTTTTTTGAAAAAATCCCTAAGCCCCGGGGTCACAATTTCAGCAAAAATCTTTCTTTTGCCAATTCACTCAAAAATAGTGCCAAATGCTTGCAGATGCTCCCCTGAAAGTTTTGGCAGTCGAAACAGAAGGCTTTTTATCACAGGACAAGAAATCAGCCCTCAACAACTTAACCGGCAGAAAAAGATTTTTTTGAAAAAATCCCTAAGCCCCGGGGTCACAATTTCAGCAAAAATCTTTCTTTTGCCAATTCACTCAAAAATGGTGCCAAACGCTTGCTAATGCTCCCCTTAAAGTTTTGGCAGCCGAAACAGAACCCTAATTATCACTGGAGAAAAAAACAGCCCTGAAAAACGTAACCGGCGGAAAAAGATTTTTTTTGAAAAAATCTCTAAGCCCCGGGGTCACAATTTCAGCAAAAATCTGACTTTTGCCAATTCACTCAAAAATGGTGCCGAACGCTTGCAAATGCTACCCTGAACGTTTTGGCAGTCGAAACAGAAGGCTTTTTATCACAGGACAAGAAATCAGCCCTAAACAATTTAACCGGCGGAAAAAGATTTTTTTGAAAAATCCCTAAGCCCTGGGGTCACAATTTCAGCAAAAATCTGACTTTTGCCAATTCACTCAAAAATGGTGCCAAACGCTTGCTAATGCTCCCCTTAAAGTTTTGGCAGCCAGAACAGAACCCTAATTATCACTGGAGAAAAAAACAGCCCTGAAAAACTTAACCGGCGGAAAAAGATTTTTTTTGAAAAAATCCCTAAGCCCCGGGGTCACAATTTCAGCAAAAATCTGACTTTTGCCAATTCACTCAAAAATGGTGCCAAACGCTTGCAGATACTCCCCTGAAAGGTTGGGAGGTCGAATCAGAAGGCTTTTGATTACAGGACAAGAAATCAGCCCTCAACAATTTAACCGGCGGAAAAAGATTTTTTTGAAAAATCCCTAAGCCCCGGGGTCACAATTTCAGCAAAAATCTGACTTTCGGGAATTCAGTCCAATATGGTGTAAAAATGTTGCAAATGCTCCCCTGAATGGTTTGGCAGTCGAAACAGAAGGCTTTTTATCACAGGACAAGAAGTCAGCCCTCAACAACTTAACCGGCGGAAAAAGATTTTTTTGAAAAAATCCCTAAGCCCCGGGGTCACAATTTCAGCAAAAATCTGACTTTTGCCAATTCATTCAAAAATGGTGCCAAACGCTTGCAGATACTCCCCTGAAAGGTTGGGAGGTCGAATCAGAAGGCTTTTGATTACAGGACAAGAAATCAGCCCTCAACAATTTAACCGGCGGAAAAAGATTTTTTTGAAAAATCCCTAAGCCCCGGGGTCACAATTTCAGCAAAAATCTGACTTTCGGGAATTCAGTCCAATATGGTGCCAAACGCTTGCAAATGCTCCCCTGAAAGTTTTGGCAGTCGAAACAGAAGGCTTTTTATCACAGGACAAATAATCAGCCCTCAACAACTTAATCGGCGGAAAAAGATTTTTTTGAAAAAATCCCTAAGCCCCGGGGTCACAATTTCAGCAAAAATCTGACTTTTGCCAATTCATTCAAAAATGGTGCCAAACGCTTGCAGATACTCCCCTGAAAGGTTTGGAGGTCGAATCAGAAGGCTTTTGATTACAGGACAAGAAATCAGCCCTCAACAATTTAACCGGCGGAAAAAGATTTTTTTGAAAAATCCCTAAGCCCCGGGGTCACAATTTCAGCAAAAATCTGACTTTCGGGAATACAGTCAAATATGGTGCCAAACGCTTGCAAATGCTCCCCTGAAAGTTTTGGCAGTCGAAACAGAAGGCTTTTTATCACAGAACAAGAAATCAGCCCTCAACAATTTAACTGGCGGAAAAAGATTTTTTTGAAAAATCCCTAAGCCCAGGGGTCACAATTTCAGCAAAAATCTGACTTTCGGGAAATCAGTCCAATATGGTGTCGAACGGTTGCAAATGCTACCCTGAAAGTTTTGGCAGTCGAAACAGAAGGCTTTTTATCACAGGACAAGAAATCAGCACTCAACAACTTAACCGGCGGAAAAAGATTTTTTTGAAAAAATTCCTAAGCCCCGGGTTCACAATTTCAGCAAAAATCTGACTTTTGCCAATATATTCAAAAATAGTGCCAAAGGCTTGCAGATGCTCCCCTGAAAGTTTTGGCAGTCGAAACAGAAGGCTTTTTATCACAGGACAAGAAATCAGCACTCAACAATTTAACCGGCGGAAAAAGATTTTTTTGATAAATCCCTAAGCCCCGGGGTCACAATTTCAGCAAAAATCTGACTTTCGGGAATTCATTCAAATAGCGTGCCGAACGGTTGCAAATGCTCCCCTGAAAGGTTTGGCAGTCGAAACAGAAGGCTTTTTATCACAGGACAAGAAATCAGCCCTCAACAACTTGACCAGCGGAAAAAGATTTTTTTGAAAAAATCCCTAAGCCCCGGGGTCACAATTTCAGCAAAAATCTGACTTTTGCCAATTCATTCAAAAATGGTGCCAAACGCTTGCAGATACTCCCCTGAAAGGTTTGGAGGTCGAATCAGAAGGCTTTTGATTACAGGACAAGAAATCAGCCCTCAACAATTTAACCGGCGGAAAAAGATTTTTTTGAAAAATCCCTAAGCCCCGGGGTCACAATTTCAGCAAAAATCTGACTTTTGCCAATTCACTCAAAAATGGTGCCAAACATTTGCAAATGCTCCCCTGAAAGTTTTGGCAGTCGAAACAGAAAGCTTTTTATCACAGGACAAGAAATCAGCCCTCAACAACTTAACCGGCAGAAAAAGATTTTTTTGAAAAAATCCCTAAGCCCCGGGGTCACAATTTCAGCAAAAATCTGACTTTTGCCAATTCATTCAAAAATGGTGCCAAACGCTTGCAGATACTCCCCTGAAAGGTTTGGAGGTCGAATCAGAAGGCTTTTGATTACAGGACAAGAAATCAGCCCTCAACAATTTAACCGGCGGAAAAAGATTTTTTTGAAAAATCCCTAAGCCCCGGGGTCACAATTTCAGCAAAAATCTGACTTTTGCCAATTCACTCAAAAATGGTGCCAAACGCTTGCTAATGCTCCCCTGAAAGGTTTGGCAGTCGAAACAGAAGGCTTTTTATCACAGGACAAGAAATCAGCCCTCAACAACTTAACCGGCGGAAAAAGATTTTTTTGAAAAAATACCTAAGCCCCGGGCTCACAATTTCAGCAAAAATCTGACTTTTGCCAATTCATTCAAAAATGGTGCCAAACGCTTGCAGATACTCCCCTGAAAGGTTTGGAGGTCGAATCAGAAGGCTTTTGATTACAGGACAAGAAATCAGCCCTCAACAATTTAACCGGCGGAAAAAGATTTTTTTGAAAAATCCCTAAGCCCCGGGGTCACAATTTCAGCAAAAATCTGACTTTTGGGAATACAGTCAAATATGGTGCCAAACGCTTGCAAATGCTCCCCTGAAAGTTTTGGCAGCCGAAACAGAACCCTAATTATCACTGGAGAAAAAATCAGCCCTGAAAAACTTAACCGGCGGAAAAAGATTTTTTTGAAAAAAATCCCTAAGCCCCGGGGTCACAATTTCAGCAAAAATCTGACTTTTGCCAATATATTCAAAAATAGTGCCAAAGGCTTGCAGATGCTCCCCTGAAAGTTTTGGCAGTCGAAACAGAAGGCTTTTTATCACAGGACAAGAAATCAGCACTCAACAATTTAACCGGCGGAAAAAGATTTTTTTGATAAATCCCTAAGCCCCGGGGTCACAATTTCAGCAAAAATCTGACTTTCGGGAATTCATTCAAATAGCGTGCCGAACGGTTGCAAATGCTCCCCTGAAAGGTTTGGCAGTCGAAACAGAAGGCTTTTTATCACAGGACAAGAAATCAGCCCTCAACAACTTGACCAGCGGAAAAAGATTTTTTTGAAAAAATCCCTAAGCCCCGGGGTCACAATTTCAGCAAAAATCTGACTTTTGCCAATTCATTCAAAAATGGTGCCAAACGCTTGCAGATACTCCCCTGAAAGGTTTGGAGGTCGAATCAGAAGGCTTTTGATTACAGGACAAGAAATCAGCCCTCAACAATTTAACCGGCGGAAAAAGATTTTTTTGAAAAATCCCTAAGCCCCGGGGTCACAATTTCAGCAAAAATCTGACTTTTGCCAATTCACTCAAAAATGGTGCCAAACATTTGCAAATGCTCCCCTGAAAGTT
Source organism: Podarcis cretensis (assembly GCF_951804945.1). Taxonomy (NCBI): domain Eukaryota; kingdom Metazoa; phylum Chordata; class Lepidosauria; order Squamata; family Lacertidae; genus Podarcis; species Podarcis cretensis. Next base: position 68,449,171 of record NC_137178.1, read on the forward strand.
TTGGCAGTCGAAACAGAAAGCTTTTTATCACAGGACAAGAAATCAGCCCTCAACAACTTAACCGGCAGAAAAAGATTTTTTTGAAAAAATCCCTAAGCCCCGGGGTCACAATTTCAGCAAAAATCTGACTTTTGCCAATTCATTCAAAAATGGTGCCAAACGCTTGCAGATACTCCCCTGAAAGGTTTGGAGGTCGAATCAGAAGGCTTTTGATTACAGGACAAGAAATCAGCCCTCAACAATTTAACCGGCGGAAAAAGATTTTTTTGAAAAATCCCTAAGCCCCGGGGTCACAATTTCAGCAAAAATCTGACTTTTGCCAATTCACTCAAAAATGGTGCCAAACGCTTGCTAATGCTCCCCTGAAAGGTTTGGCAGTCGAAACAGAAGGCTTTTTATCACAGGACAAGAAATCAGCCCTCAACAACTTAACCGGCGGAAAAAGATTTTTTTGAAAAAATACCTAAGCCCCGGGCTCACAATTTCAGCAAAAATCTGACTTTTGCCAATTCATTCAAAAATGGTGCCAAACGCTTGCAGATACTCCCCTGAAAGGTTTGGAGGTCGAATCAGAAGGCTTTTGATTACAGGACAAGAAATCAGCCCTCAACAATTTAACCGGCGGAAAAAGATTTTTTTGAAAAATCCCTAAGCCCCGGGGTCACAATTTCAGCAAAAATCTGACTTTTGGGAATACAGTCAAATATGGTGCCAAACGCTTGCAAATGCTCCCCTGAAAGTTTTGGCAGCCGAAACAGAACCCTAATTATCACTGGAGAAAAAATCAGCCCTGAAAAACTTAACCGGCGGAAAAAGATTTTTTTGAAAAAAATCCCTAAGCCCCGGGGTCACAATTTCAGCAAAAATCTGACTTTTCCCAATTCATTCAAATATCGTGCCAAACGCTTGCAAATGCTACCCTGAAAGTTTTGGCAGTCGAAACAGAAGGCTTTTTATCACAGGACAAGAAATCAGCCCTCAACAACTTAACCGGCGGAAAAAGATTTTTTTGAAAAAATCCCTAAGCCCCGGGGTCACAATTTCAGCAAAAATCTGACTTTTGCCAATATATTCAAAAATAGTGCCAAACGCTTGCAGATGCTCCCCTGAAAGTTTTGGCAGTCGAAACAGAAGGCTTTTTATCACAGGACAAGAAATCAGCCCTCAACAATTTAACCGGCGGAAAAAGATTTTTTTGAAAAATGCCTAAGCCCCGGGGTCACAATTTCAGCAAAAATCTGACTTTTGCCAATTCACTCAAAAATGGTGCCAAACTCTTGCTAATGCTCCCCTGAAAGTTTTGGCAGTCGAAACAGAAGGCTTTTTATCACAGGACAAGAAATCAGCCCTCAACAACTTAACCGGCGGAAAAAGATTTTTTTGAAAAATCCCTAACCCGGGGTCACAATTTCAGCAAAAATCTGACTTTCGGGAATTCAGTCCAATATGGTGCCAAACGCTTGCAAATGCTCCCCTGAAAGTTTTGGCAGTCGAAACAGAAGGCTTTTTATCACAGAACAAGAAATCAGCCCTCAACAATTTAACTGGCGGAAAAAGATTTTTTTGAAAAATCCCTAAGCCCAGGGGTCACAATTTCAGCAAAAATCTGACTTTCGGGAAATCAGTCCAATATGGTGTCGAACGGTTGCAAATGCTACCCTGAAAGTTTTGGCAGTCGAAACAGAAGGCTTTTTATCACAGGACAAGAAATCAGCACTCAACAACTTAACCGGCGGAAAAAGATTTTTTTGAAAAAATTCCTAAGCCCCGGGTTCACAATTTCAGCAAAAATCTGACTTTTGCCAATATATTCAAAAATAGTGCCAAAGGCTTGCAGATGCTCCCCTGAAAGTTTTGGCAGTCGAAACAGAAGGCTTTTTATCACAGGACAAGAAATCAGCACTCAACAATTTAACCGGCGGAAAAAGATTTTTTTGATAAATCCCTAAGCCCCGGGGTCACAATTTCAGCAAAAATCTGACTTTCGGGAATTCATTCAAATATCGTGCCGAACGGTTGCAAATGCTCCCCTGAAAGGTTTGGCAGTCGAAACAGAAGGCTTTTTATCACAGGACAAGAAATCAGCCCTCAACAACTTGACCAGCGGAAAAAGATTTTTTTGAAAAAATCCCTAAGCCCCGGGGTCACAATTTCAGCAAAAATCTGACTTTTGCCAATTCATTCAAAAATGGTGCCAAACGCTTGCAGATACTCCCCTGAAAGGTTTGGAGGTCGAATCAGAAGGCTTTTGATTACAGGACAAGAAATCAGCCCTCAACAATTTAACCGGCGGAAAAAGATTTTTTTGAAAAATCCCTAAGCCCCGGGGTCACAATTTCAGCAAAAATCTGACTTTTGCCAATTCACTCAAAAATGGTGCCAAACATTTGCAAATGCTCCCCTGAAAGTTTTGGCAGTCGAAACAGAAAGCTTTTTATCACAGGACAAGAAATCAGCCCTCAACAACTTAACCAGCAGAAAAAGATTTTTTTGAAAAAATCCCTAAGCCCCGGGGTCACAATTTCAGCAAAAATCTGACTTTTGCCAATTCATTCAAAAATGGTGCCAAACGCTTGCAGATACTCCCCTGAAAGGTTTGGAGGTCGAATCAGAAGGCTTTTGATTACAGGAGAAGAAATCAGCCCTCAACAATTTAACGGGCGGAAAAAGATTTTTTTGAAAAATCCCTAAGCCCCGGGGTCACAATTTCAGCAAAAATCTGACTTTCGGGAATTCAGTCCAATATGGTGTAAAAATGTTGCAAATGCTCCCCTGAATGGTTTGGCAGTCGAAACAGAAGGCTTTTTATCACAGGACAAGAAATCAGCCCTCAACAATTTAACCGGCGGAAAAAGATTTTTTTGAAAAATCCCTAAGCCCCGGGGTCACAATTTCAGCAAAAATCTGACTTTTGCCAATTCACTCAAAAATGGTGCCAAACGCTTGCAAATGTTCCTCTGAAAGGTTTGGCAGTCGAAACAGAAAGCTTTTTATCACCGGACAAGAAATCAGCCCTCAACAACTTAACCGGCAGAAAAAGATTTTTTTGAAAAAATCCCTAAGCCCCGGGGTCACAATTTCAGCAAAAATCTGACTTTTGCCAATTCACTCAAAAATGGTGCCAAACGCTTGCTAATGCTCCCCTGAAAGTTTTGGCAGCCGAAACAGAAGGCTTTTTATCACAGAACAAGAAATCAGCCCTGAAAAACTTAACCGGCGGAAAAAGATTTTTTTGAAAAAATCCCTAAGGGGTCACAATTTCAGCAAAAATCTGACTTTTGCCAATTCACTCAAAAATGGTGCCAAACGCTTGCTAATGCTCCCCTGAAAGTTTTGGCAGCCGAAACAGAACCCTAATTATCACTGGAGAAAAAATCAGCCCTGAAAAACTTAACCGGCGGAAAAAGATTTTTTTGAAAAAATCCCTAAGCCCCGGGGTCACAATTTCAGCAAAAATCTGACTTTCGGGAATTCATTCAAATATCGTGCCGAACGGTTGCAAATGCTCGCCTGAAAGTTTTGGCAGTCGAAACAAAAGGCTTTTTATCACAGGACAAGAAATCAGCCCTCAACAACTTTACCAGCGGAAAAAGATTTTTTTGAAAAAATCCCTAAGGCCCGGGGTCACAATTTCAGCAAAAATCTGACTTTTGGCAATTCATTCAAAAATCGTGCCGAACGGTGGCAGATGTTCCCCTGAAAGTTTTGGCAGTCGAAACAGAAGGCTTTTTATCACAGGACAAGAAATCAGCCCTCAACAACTTAACCGGCGGAAAAAGATTTTTTTGAAAAAATACCTAAGCCCCGGTGTCACAATTTCAGCAAAAATCTGACTTTTGCCAATATATTCAAAAATAGTGCCAAACGCTTGCAGATGCTCCCCTGAAAGTTTTGGCAGTCGAAACAGAAGGCTTTTTATCACAGGACAAAAAATCAGCCCTCAACAATGTAACCGGCGGAAAAAGATTTTTTTGAAAAAATCCCTAAGCCCCGGGGTCACAATTTCAGCAAAAATCTGACTTTTGCCAATTCACTCAAAAATGGTGCCGAACGCTTGCAAATGCTACCCTGAAAGTTTTGGCAGTCGAAACAGAAAGCTTTTTATCACAGGACAAGAAATCAGCCCTCAACAACTTAACCGGCAGAAAAAGATTTTTTTGAACAAATCCCTAAGCCCAGGGGTCACAATTTCAGCAAAAATCTGACTTTCGGGAATTCACTCAAAAATGGTGCCAAATGCTTGCTAATGCTCCCCTGAAAGGTTTGGCAGTCGAAACAGAACCCTAATTATCACTGGAGAAAAAATCAGCCCTGAAAAACTTAACCGGCGGAAAAAGATTTTTTTGAAAAAATCCCTAAGCCCCGGGGTCACAATTTCAGCAAAAATCTGACTTTTGCCAATTCATTCAAAAATAGTGCCAATCTCTTGCAGATGCTCCCCTGAAAGGTTTGGAGGTCGAATCAGAAGGCTTTTGATTACAGGACAAGAAATCAGCCCTCAACAACTTAACCGGCGGAAAAAGATTTTTTTGAAAAATCCCTAACCCGGGGTCACAATTTCAGCAAAAATCTGACTTTCGGGAATTCATTCAAATATCGTGCCAAACGCTTGCAATTGCTACCCTGAAAGTTTTGGCAGTCGAAACAGAAGTCTTTTTATCACAGGACAAGAAATCAGCCCTCAACAACTTAACCGGCGGAAAAAGATTTTTTTGAAAAAATACCTAAGCCCCGGGGTCACAATTTCAGCAAAAATCTGACTTTTGCCAATATATTCAAAAATAGTGCCAAACGCTTGCAGATGCTCCCCTGAAAGTTTTGGCAGTCGAAACAGAAGGCTTTTTATCACAGGACAAGAAATCAGCCCTCAACAATGTAACCGGCGGAAAAAGATTTTTTTGAAAAAATCCCTAAGCCCCGGGGTCACAATTTCAGCAAAAATCTGACTTTTGCCAATTCATTCAAATATCGTGCCAAACGCTTGCAAATGCTACCCTGAAAGTTTTGGCCGTCGAAACAGAAGGCTTTTTATCACAGGACAAGAAATCAGCCCTCAACAATTTAACCGGCGGAAAAAGATTTTTTTGAAAAATCCCTAAGCCCTGGGCTCACAATTTCAGCAAAAATCTGACTTTTGCCAATTCATTCAAAAATGGTGCCAAACGCTTGCTAATGCTCCCCTTAAAGTTTTGGCAGCCGAAACAGAACCCTAATTATCACTGGAGAAAAAAACAGCCCTGAAAAACTTAACCGGCGGAAAAAGATTTTTTTGAAAAAATCCCTAAGCCCCGGGGTCACAATTTCAGCAAAAATCTGACTTTTGCCAATTCACTCAAAAATGGTGCCGAACGCTTGCAAATGCTACCCTGAAAGTTTTGGCAGTCGAAACAGAAAGCTTTTTATCACAGGACAAGAAATCAGCCCTCAACTACTTAACCGGCAGAAAAAGATTTTTTTGAAAAAATCCCTAAGCCCCGGGGTCACAATTTCAGCAAAAATCTGACTTTTGCCAATTCACTCAAAAATGGTGCCAAACGCTTGCAAATGCTCCCCTGAAAGGTTTGGCAGTCGAAACAGAAGGCTTTTTATCACAGGACAAGAAATCAGCCCTCAACAACTTAACCGGCGGAAAAAGATTTTTTTGAAAAAATCCCTAAGGCCCGGGGTCACAATTTCAGCAAAAATCTGACTTTCGGGAATTCATTCAAATATAGTGCCGAACGGTTGCAAATGCTCCCCTGAAAGGTTTGGAAGTCGAAACAGAAGTCTTTTTATCACAGGACAAGAAATCAGCCCTCAACAACTTAACCGGCGGAAAAAGATTTTTTTGAAAAAATCCCTAAGCCCCGGGGTCACAATTTCAGCAAAAATCTGACTTTTGCCAATTCATTCAAATATCGTGCCAAACGCTTGCAAATGCTACCCTGAAAGTTTTGGCAGTCGAAACAGAAGGCTTTTTATCACAGGACAAGAAATCAGCCCTCAACAACTTAACCGGCGGAAAAAGATTTTTTTGAAAAAATACCTAAGCCCCGGGGTCACAATTTCAGCAAAAATCTGACTTTTGCCAATATATTCAAAAATAGTGCCAAACGCTTGCAGATGCTCCCCTGAAAGTTTTGGCAGTCGAAACAGAAGGCTTTTTATCACAGGACAAGAAATCAGCCCTCAACAATTTAACCGGCGGAAAAAGATTTTTTTGAAAAATCCCTAAGCCCTGGGCTCTCAATTTCAGCAAAAATCTGACTTTTGCCAATTCACTCAAAAATGGTGCCAAACGCTTGCTAATGCTCCCCTTAAAGTTTTGGCAGCCGAAACAGAACCCTAATTATCACTGGAGAAAAAAACAGCCCTGAAAAACTTAACCGGCGGAAAAAGATTTTTTTGAAAAAATCCCTAAGCCCCGGGGTCACAATTTCAGCAAAAATCTGACTTTTGCCAATTCACTCAAAAATGGTGCCGAACGCTTGCAAATGCTACCCTGAAAGTTTTGGCAGTCGAAACAGAAAGCTTTTTATCACAGGACAAGAAATCAGCCCTCAACTACTTAACCGGCAGAAAAAGATTTTTTTGAAAAAATCCCTAAGCCCCGGGCTCACAATTTCAGCAAAAATCTGACTTTTGCCAATTCACTCAAAAATGGTGCCAAACGCTTGCAAATGCTCCCCTGAAAGGTTTGGCAGTCGAAACAGAAGGCTTTTTATCACAGGACAAGAAATCAGCCCTCAACAATGTAACCGGCGGAAAAAGATTTTTTTGAAAAAATCCCTAAGGCCCGGGGTCACAATTTCAGCAAAAATCTGACTTTCGGGAATTCATTCAAATATAGTGCCGAACGGTTGCAAATGCTCCCCTGAAAGGTTTGGCAGTCGAAACAGAAGTCTTTTTATCACAGGACAAGAAATCAGCCCTCAACAACTTAACCGGCGGAAAAAGATTTTTTTGAAAAAATCCCTAAGCCCCGGGGTCACAATTTCAGCAAAAATCTGACTTTTGCCAATTCATTCAAATATCGTGCCAAACGCTTGCAAATGCTACCCTGAAAGTTTTGGCAGTCGAAACAGAAGGCTTTTTATCACAGGACAAGAAATCAGCCCTCAACAACTTAACCGGCGGAAAAAGATTTTTTTGAAAAAATACCTAAGCCCCGGGGTCACAATTTCAGCAAAAATCTGACTTTTGCCAATATATTCAAAAATAGTGCCAAACGCTTGCAGATGCTCCCCTGAAAGTTTTGGCAGTCGAAACAGAAGGCTTTTTATCACAGGACAAGAAATCAGCCCTCAACAATTTAACCGGCGGAAAAAGATTTTTTTGAAAAATCCCTAAGCCCCGGGGTCACAATTTCAGCAAAAATCTGACTTTTGCCAATTCACTCAAAAATGGTGCCAAACTCTTGCTAATGCTCCCCTGAAAGTTTTGGCAGTCGAAACAGAAGGCTTTTTATCACAGGACAAGAAATCAGCCCTCAACAACTTAACCGGCGGAAAAAGATTTTTTTGAAAAATCCCTAAGCCCCGGGGTCACAATTTCAGCAAAAATCTGACTTTCGGGAATTCAGTCCAATATGGTGTCGAACGGTTGCAAATGCTCCCCTGAAAGGTTTGGCAGTCGAAACAGAAGGCATTTTATCACAGGACAAGAAATCAGCCCTCAACAATTTAACCGGCGGAAAAAGATTTTTTTGAAAAATCCCTAAGCCCCGGGGTCACAATTTCAGCAAAAATCTGACTTTTGCCAATTCACTCAAAAATGGTGCCAAACGCTTGCTAATGCTCCCCTGAAAGTTTTGGCAGCCGAAACAGAACCCTAATTATCACTGGAGAAAAAAACAGCCCTGAAAAACTTAACTGGCCGAAAAAGATTTTTTTGAAAAAATCCCTAAGCCCCGGGGTCACAATTTCAGCAAAATTCTGACTTTCGGGAATTCATTCAAATATCGTGCCGAACGGTTGCAAATGCTCCCCTGAAAGGTTTGGCAGTCGAAACAGAAGGCTTATTATCACAGGACAAGAAATCAGCCCTCAACAACTTAACCGGCGGAAAAAGATTTTTTTGAAAAAATACCTAAGCCCCGGGGTCACAATTTCAGCAAAAATCTGACTTTTGCCAATATATTCAAAAATACTGCCAAACGCTTGCAAATGCTACCCTGAAAGTTTTGGCAGTCGAAACAGAAAGCTTTTTATCACAGGACTAGAAATCAGCCCTCAACAACTTAACCGGCAGAAAAAGATTTTTTTGAAAAAATCCCTAAGCCCCGGGGTCACAATTTCAGCAAAAATCTGACTTTTGCCAATTCACTCAAAAATGGTGCCAAACGCTTGCAAATGCTCCCCTGAAAGGTTTGGAGGTCGAATCAGAAGGCTTTTTATCACAGGACAAGAAATCAGCCCTCAACAACTTAACCGGCGGAAAAAGATTTTTTTGAAAAATCCCAAAGCCCCGGGGACACAATTTCAGCAAAAATCTGACTTTCGGGAATTCAGTCCAATATGGTGTCGAACGGTTGCAAATTCTCCCCTGAAAGGTTTGGCAGTCGAAACAGAAGGCATTTTATCACAGGACAAGAAATCAGCCCTCAACAATTTAACCGGCGGAAAAAGATTTTTTTGAAAAATCCCTAAGCCCCGGGGTCACAATTTCAGCAAAAATCTGACTTTCGGGAATTCAGTCCAATATGGTGTCGAACGGTTGCAAATTCTCCCCTGAAAGGTTTGGCAGTCGAAACAGAAGGCATTTTATCACAGGACAAGAAATCAGCCCTCAACAATTTAACCGGCGGAAAAAGATTTTTTTGAAAAATCCCTAAGCCCCGGGGTCACAATTTCAGCAAAAATCTGACTTTTGCCAATTCACTCAAAAATGGTGCCAAACGCTTGCTAATGCTCCCCTTAAAGTTTTGGCAGCCGAAACAGAACCCTAATTATCACTGGAGAAAAAAACAGCCCTGAAAAACTTAACTGGCCGAAAAAGATTTTTTTGAAAAAATACCTAAGCCCCGGGGTCACAATTTCAGCAAAAATCTGACTTTTGCCAATATATTCAAAAATAGTGCCAAACGCTTGCAAATGCTACCCTGAAAGTTTTGGCAGTCGAAACAGAAAGCTTTTTATCACAGGACAAGAAATCAGCCCTCAACAACTTAACCGGCAGAAAAAGATTTTTTTGAAAAAATCCCTAAGCCCCGGGGTCACAATTTCAGCAAAAATCTGACTTTTGCCAATTCATTCAAATATCGTGCCAAACGCTTGCAAATGCTACCCTGAAAGTTTTGGCCGTCGAAACAGAAGGCTTTTTATCACAGGACAAGAAATCAACCCTCAACAATTTAACCGGCGGAAAAAGATTTTTTTGAAAAATCCCAAAGCCCCGGGGACACAATTTCAGCAAAAATCTGACTTTCGGGAATTCAGTCCAATATGGTGTCGAACGGTTGCAAATGCTCCCCTGAAAGGTTTGGCAGTCGAAACAGAAGGCATTTTATCACATGACAAGAAATCAGCCCTCAACAATTTAACCGGCGGAAAAAGATTTTTTTGAAAAATCCCTAAGCCCCGGGGTCACAATTTCAGCAAAAATCTGACTTTTGCCAATTCACTCAAAAATGGTGCCAAACGCTTGCTAATGCTCCCCTGAAAGTTTTGGCAGCCGAAACAGAACCCTAATTATCACTGGAGAAAAAAACAGCCCTGAAAAACTTAACCGGCCGAAAAAGATTTTTTGGAAAAAATCCCTAAGCCCCGGGGTCACAATTTCAGCAAAAATCTGACTTTCGGGAATTCAGTCCAATATGGTGTCGAACGGTTGCAAATGCTCCCCTGAAAGGTTTGGCAGTCGAAACAGAAGGCTTTTTATCACAGGACAAGAAATCAGCCCTCAACAACTTAACCGGCGGAAAAAGATTTTTTTGAAAAAATCCCTAAGCCCCGGGGTCACAATTTCAGCAAAAATCTGACTTTCGGGAATTCAGTCCAATATGGTGTCGAACGGTTGCAAATGCTCCCCTGAAAGGTTTGGCAGTCGAAACAGAAGGCTTTTTATCACAGGACAAGAAATCAGCCCTCAACAATTTAACCGGCGGAAAAAGATTTTTTTGAAAAATCCCAAAGCCCCGGGGACACAATTTCAGCAAAAATCTGACTTTCGGGAATTCAGTCCAATATGGTGTCGAACGGTTGCAAATGCTCCCCTGAAAGGTTTGGCAGTCGAAACAGAAGGCATTTTATCACATGACAAGAAATCAGCCCTCAACAATTTAACCGGCGGAAAAAGATTTTTTTGAAAAATCCCTAAGCCCCGGGATTACAATTTCAGCAAAAATCTGACTTTCGGGAATTCTTTCAAATATCATGCCGAACGGTTGCAAATGCTCCCCTGAAAGGTTTGGCAGTTGAAACAGAAGGCTTTTTATCAAAGGACAAGAAATCAGCCCTGCAAAACTTAACCGGCGGAAAAAGATTTTTTTGAAAAAATCCCTAAGCCCCGGGGTCACAATTTCAGCAAAAATCTGACTTTCTGGAATTCTTTCAAAAATAGTGCCAAACGCTTGCAAATGCTCCCCTGAAAGTTTTGGCAGCCGAAACAGAACCCTAATTATCACTGGAGAAAAAATCAGCCCTGAAAAACTTAACCGGCGGAAAAAGATTTTTTTGAAAAAATCCCTAAGCCCCGGGGTCACAATTTCAGCAAAAATCTGACTTTCGGGAATTCATTCAAATATCGTGCCGAACGGTTGCAAATGCTCCCCTGAAAGGTTTGGAGGTCGAATCAGAAGGCTTTTGATTACAGGACAAGAAATCAGCCCTCAACAACTTAACCGGCGGAAAAAGATTTTTTTGAAAAATCCCTAAGCCCCGGGATCACAATTTCAGCAAAAATCTGACTTTTGCCAATTCACTCAAAAATGGTGCCAAACGCTTGCAAATGCTACCCGGAAAGTTTTGGCAGTCGAAACAGAAAGCTTTTTATCACAGGACAAGAAATCAGCCCTCAACAACTTAACCGGCGGAAAAAGATTTTTTTGAAAAAATCCCTAAGCCCCGGGGTCACAATTTCAGCAAAAATCTGACTTTTGCCAATTCATTCAAATATCGTGCCAAACGCTTGAAAATGCTATCCTGAAAGTTTTGGCAGTCGAAACAGAAGGCTTTTTATCACAGGACAAGAAATCAGCCCTCAACAACTTAACCGGTGAGAAAAAGATTTTTTTGAAAATTCCCTAAGCCCCGGGGTCACAATTTCAGCAAAAATCTGACTTTTGCCAATTCACTCAAAAATGGTGCCAAACTCTTGATAATGCTCCCCTGAAAGGTTTGGCAGTCGAAACAGAAGGCTTTTTATCATAGGACAAGAAATCAGCCCTCAACAATTTAACCGGCGGAAAAAGATTTTTTTGAAAAATCCCTAAGCCCCGGGGTCACAATTTCAGCAAAAATCTGACTTTTGCCAATTCACTCAAAAATGGTGCCAAACACTTGCTAATGCTTCCCTGAAAGTTTTGGCATCCGAAACAGAACCCTAATTATCACTGGAGAAAAAAACAGCCCTGAAAAACTTAACCGGCGGAAAAAGATTTTCTTGAAAAAATCCCTAAGCCCCGGGGTCACAATTTCAGCAAAAATCTGACTTTCGGGAATTCATTCAAATATCGTGCCGAACGGTTGCAAATGCTCCCCTGAAAGGTTTAGCAGTCGAAACAGAAGGCTTTTTATCACAGGACAATAAATCAGCCCTCAACAACTTAACTGGCGGAAAAAGATTTTTTTGAAAAAATCCCTAAGCCCCGGGGTCACAATTTCAGCAAAAATCTGACATTCGGGAATTCTTTCAAAAATAGTGCCAAACGCTTGCAGATGCTCCCCTGAAAGGTTTGGAGGTCGAATCAGAAGGCTTTTGATTACAAGACAAGAAATCAGCCCTCAACAACTTAACCGGCGGAAAAAGATTTTTTTGAAAAATCCCTAAGCCCCGGGGTCACAATTTCAGCAAAAATCTGACTTTCGGGAATTCATTCAAATATCGTGCCGAACGGTTGCAAATGCTCCCCTGAAAGGTTTAGCAGTCGAAACAGAAGGCTTTTTATCACAGGACAAGAAATCAGCCCTCAACAACTTAACCGGCGGAAAAAGATTTTTTTGAAAAAATCCCTAAGCCCCGGGGTCACAATTTCAGCAAAAATCTGACTTTTGCCAATTCATTCAAAAATAGTGCCAAACTTTTGCAGATGCTCCCCTGAAATGTTTGGAGGTCAAATCAGAAGCCTTTTGATTACAGGACAAGAAATCAGCCCTCAACAACTTAACCGGCGGAAAAAGATTTTTTTGAAAAATCCCTAAGCCCCGGGGTCACAATTTCAGCAAAAATCTGACTTTCGGGAATTCAGTCCAATATGGTGTCGAACGGTTGCAAATGCTCCCCTGAAAGGCTTGGCAGTCGAAACAGAAGGCTTTTTATCACAGGACAAGAAATCAGCCCTCAACAACTTAACCGGCGGAAAAAGATTTTTTTGAAAAATCCCTAAGCCCCGGGGTCACAATTTCAGCGAAAATCTGACTTTCGGGAATTCAGTCCAATATGGTGCCAAACGCTTGCAAATGCTACCCTGAAAGTTTTGGCAGTCGAAACAGAAAGCTTTTTATCACAGGACAAGAAATCAGCCATCAACAACTTAACCGGCAGAAAAATATTTTTTTGAAAAAATCCCTAAGCCCCGGGGTCACAATTTCAGCAAAAATCTGACTTTTGCCAATTCATTCAAATATCGTGCCAAACGCTTGCAAATGCTACCCTGAAAGTTTTTGCAGTCGAAACAGAAGGCTTTTTATCACAGGACAAGAAATCAGCCCTCAACAACTTAACCGGCGAGAAAAAGATTTTTTTGAAAAAATACCTAAGCCCCGGGGTCACAATTTCAGCAAAAATCTGACTTTTGCCAATATATTCAAAAATAGTGCCAAACGCTTGCAGATGCTCCCCTGAAAGTTTTGGCAGTGGAAACAGAAGGCTTTTTATCACAGGACAAGAAATCAGCCCTCAACAATTTAACCAGCGGAAAAAGATTTTTTTGAAAAATCCCTAAGGCCCGGGGTCACAATTTCAGCAAAAATCTGACTTTTGCCAATTCACTCAAATATCGTGCCAAACGCTTGCAAATGCTACCCTGAAAGTTTTGGCAGTCGAAACAGAAGGCTTTTTATCACAGGACAAGAAATCAGCCCTCAACAACTTAACCGGCGAGAAAAAGATTTTTTTGAAAAGATATCTAAGCCCCGGGGTCACAATTTCAGCAAAAATCTGACTTTTGCCAATATATTCAAAAATAGTGCCAAACGCTTGCAGATGCTCCCCTGAAAGTTTTGGCAGTGGAAACAGAAGGCTTTTTATCACAGGACAAGAAATCAGCCCTCAACAACTTAACCGGCGGAAAAAGATTTTTGCGAAAAAATCCCTAAGCCCCGGGGTCACAATTTCAGCAAAAATCTGACTTTTGCCAATTCACTCAAAAATGGTGCGGAACGGTTGCAAATGCTCCCCTGAAAGGTTTGGCAGTCGAAACAGAAGGCTTTTTATCACAGGACAAGAAATCAGCCCTCAACAACTTGACCGGCGGAAAAAGATTTTTTTGAAAATTCCCTAAGCCCCGGGGTCACAATTTCAGCAAAAATCTGACTTTCGGGAATTCATTCAAATATCGTGCCGAACGGTTGCAAATGCTCCCCTGAAAGGTTTGGCAGTCGAAACAGAAGGCTTTTTATCACAGGACAAGAAAGCAGCCCTCAACACCTTAACCGGCGGAAAAAGATTTTTTTGAAAAAATCCCTAAGCCCCGGGGTCACAATTTCAGCAAAAATCTGACTTTCGGGAATTCAGTCCAATATGGTGCCAAACGCTTACAAATGCTCCCCTGAAAGTTTTGGCAGTCGAAACAGAAGGCTTTTTATCACAGGACAAGAAATCAGCCCTCAACAACTTAACCGGCGGAAAAAGATTTTTGGGAAAAAATCCCTAAGCCCCGGGGTCACAATTTCAGCAAAAATCTGACTTTCGGGAATTCTTTCAAATATCATGCCGAACGGTTGCAAATGCTCCCCTGAAAGGTTTGGCAGTTGAAACAGAAGGCTTTTTATCAAAGGACAAGAAATCAGCCCTGCAAAACTTAACCGGCGGAAAAAGATTTTTTTGAAAAAATCCCTAAGCCCCGGGGTCACAATTTCAGCAAAAATCTGACTTTCGGGAATTCATTCAAATATCGTGCCGAACGGTTGCAGATGCTCCCCTGAAAGGTTTGGAGGTCGAATCAGAAGGCTTTTGATTACAGGACAAGAAATCAGCCCTGAACAACTTAACCGGCGGAAAAAGATTTTTTTGAAAAATCCCTAAGCCCCGGGGTCACAATTTCAGCAAAAATCTGACTTTCGGGAATTCAGTCCAATATGGTGTCGAAAGGTTGCAAATGCTCCCCTGAAAGGTTTGGCAGTCGCAACAGAAGGCGTTATATCACAGGACAAGAAATCAGCCCTGCAAAGCTTAATCGGCAGAAAAAGATTTTTTTGAAAAAATCCCTAAGCCCCGGGATCACAATTTCAGCAAAAGTCTGACTTTTGCCAATTCACTCAAAAATGGTGCCAAACGCTTGCAAATGCTACCCTGAAAGTTTTGGCAGTCGAAACAGAAAGCTTTTTATCACAGGACAAGAAATCAGCCCTCAACAACTTAACCGGCGGAAAAAGATTTTTTTGAAAAAATCCCTAAGCCCCGGGGTCACAATTTCAGCAAAAATCTGACTTTTGCCAATTCACTCAAAAATGGTGCCAAACGCTAGCAAATGCTACCCTGAAAGTTTTGGCAGTCGAAACAGAAAGCTTTTTATCACAGGACAAGAAATCAGCCATCAACAACTTAACCGGCGGAAAAAGATTTTTTTGAAAAAATCCCTAAGCCCCGGGGTCACAATTTCAGCAAAAATCTGACTTTTGCCAATTCACTCAAAAATGGTGCCAAACGCTAGCAAATGCTACCCTGAAAGTTTTGGCAGTCGAAACAGAAAGCTTTTTATCACAGGACAAGAAATCAGCCCTCAACAACTTAACCGGCGGAAAAAGATTTTTTTGAAAAAATCCCTAAGCCCCGGGGTCACAATTTCAGCAAAAATCTGACTTTTGCCAATATATTCAAAAATAGTGCCAAACGCTTGCAGATGCTCCCCTGAAAGTTTTGGCAGTGGAAACAGAAGGCTTTTTATCACAGGACAAGAAATCAGCCCTCAACAATTTAACCGGCGGAAAAAGATTTTTTTGAAAAATCCCTAAGCCCCGGGGTCACAATTTCAGCAAAAATCTGACTTTTGCCAATTCACTCAAAAATGGTGCCAAACTCTTGATAATGCTCCCCTGAAAGGTTTGGCAGTCGAAACAGAAGGCTTTTTATCATAGGACAAGAAATCAGCCCTCAACAATTTAACCGGCGGAAAAAGATTTTTTTGAAAAATCCCTAAGCCCCGGGGTCACAATTTCAGCAAAAATCTGACTTTTGCCAATTCACTCAAAAATGGTGCCAAACACTTGCTAATGCTTCCCTGAAAGTTTTGGCAGCCGAAACAGAACCCTAATTATCACTGGAGAAAAAAACAGCCCTGAAAAACTTAACCGGCGGAAAAAGATTTTCTTGAAAAAATCCCTAAGCCCGGGGTCACAATTTCAGCAAAAATCTGACTTTCGGGAATTCATTCAAATATCGTGCCGAACGGTTGCAAATGCTCCCCTGAAAGGTTTAGCAGTCGAAACAGAAGGCTTTTTATCACAGGACAAGAAATCAGCCCTCAACAACTTAACCGGCGGAAAAAGATTTTTTTGAAAAAATCCCTAAGCCCCGGGGTCACAATTTCAGCAAAAATCTGACTTTCGGGAATTCTTTCAAAAATAGTGTCAAACGCTTGCAGATGCTCCCCTGAAAGGTTTGGAGGTCGAATCAGAAGGCTTTTGATTACAAGACAAGAAATCAGCCCTCAACAACTTAACCGGCGGAAAAAAATTTTTTTGAAAAATCCCTAAGCCCCGGGGTCACAATTTCAGCAAAAATCTGACTTTCGGGAATTCAGTCAAATATGGTGCCAAACGCTTGCAAATGCTCCCCTGAAAGTTTTGGCAGCCGAAACAGAACCCTAATTATCACTGGAGAAAAAATCAGCCCTGAAAAACTTAACCGGCGGAAAAAGATTTTTTTGAAAAAATCCCTAAGCCCCGGGGTCACAATTTCAGCAAAAATCTGACTTTCGGGAATTCATTCAAATATCGTGCCGAACGGTTGCAAATGCTCCCCTGAAAGGTTTAGCAGTCGAAACAGAAGGCTTTTTATCACAGGACAAGAAATCAGCCCTCAACAACTTAACCGGCGGAAAAAGATTTTTTTGAAAAATCCCTAAGCCCCGGGGTCACAATTTCAGCAAAAATCTGACTTTTGCCAATTCATTCAAAAATAGTGCCAAACTTTTGCAGATGCTCCCCTGAAAGGTTTGGAGGTCGAATCAGAAGGCTTTTGATTACAGGACAAGAAATCAGCCCTCAACAACTTAACCGGCGGAAAAAGATTTTTTTGAAAAATCCCTAAGCCCCGGGGTCACAATTTCAGCAAAAATCTGACTTTCGGGAATTCAGTCCAATATGGTGTCGAACGGTTGCAAATGCTCCCCTGAAAGGTTTGGCAGTCGAAACAGAAGGCTTTTTATCACAGGACAAGAAATCAGCCCTCAACAACTTAACCGGCGGAAAAAGATTTTTTTGAAAAATCCCTAAGCCCCGGGGTCACAATTTCAGCAAAAATCTGACTTTCGGGAATTCAGTCCAATATGGTCCCAAACGCTTGCAAATGCTACCCTGAAAGTTTTGGCAGTCGAAACAGAAAGCTTTTTATCACAGGACAAGAAATCAGCCATCAACAACTTAACCGGCAGAAAAAGATTTTTTTGAAAAAATCCCTAAGCCCCGGGGTCACAATTTCAGCAAAAATCTGACTTTTGCCAATTCATTCAAATATCGTGCCAAACGCTTGCAAATGCTACCCTGAAAGTTTTTGCAGTCGAAACAGAAGGCTTTTTATCACAGGACAAGAAATCAGCCCTCAACAACTTAACCGGCGAGAAAAAGATTTTTTTGAAAAAATACCTAAGCCCCGGGGTCACAATTTCAGCAAAAATCTGACTTTTGCCAATATATTCAAAAATAGTGCCAAACGCTTGCAGATGCTCCCCTGAAAGTTTTGGCAGTGGAAACAGAAGGCTTTTTATCACAGGACAAGAAATCAGCCCTCAACAACTTAACCGGCGGAAAAAGATTTTTTTGAAAAATCCCTAAGCCCCGGGGTCACAATTTCAGCAAAAATCTGACTTTCGGGAATTCATTCAAATATCGTGCCGAACGGTTGAAGATGCTCCCCTGAAAGGTTTGGAGGTCGAATCAGAAGGCTTTTGATTACAGGACAAGAAATCAGCCCTCAACAACTTAACCGGCGGAAAAAGATTTTTTTGAAAAATCCCTAAGCCCCGGGGTCACAATTTCAGCAAAAATCTGACTTTCGGGAATTCAGTCCAATATGGTGTCGAAAGGTTGCAAATGCTCCCCAGAAAGGTTTGGCAGTCGAAACAGAAGGCTTTTTATCACAGGACAAGAAATCAGCCCTCAACAATTTAACCGGCGGAAAATGATTTTTTTGAAAAATCCCTAAGCCCCAGGGTCACAATTTCAGCAAAAATCTGACATTCGGGAATTCATTCAAATATCGTGCCGAACGGTTGCAAATGCTCCCCTGAAAGGTTTGGCAGTCGAAACAGAAGGCTTTTTATCACAGGACAAGAAAGCAGCCCTCAACAACTTAACCGGCGGAAAAAGATTTTTTTGAAAAAATCCCTAAGCCCCGGGGTCACAATTTCAGCAAAAATCTGACTTTTGGGACTTCAGTCCAATATGGTGTCGAAAGGTTGAAAATGCTCCCCTGAAAGTTTTGGCAGCCGAAACAGAACCCTAATTATCACTGGAGAAAAAATCAGCCCTGAAAAACTTAACCGGCGGGAAAAGATTTTTTTGAAAAAATCCCTAAGCCCCGGGGTCACAATTTCAGCAAAAATCTGACTTTCGGGAATTCATTCAAATATCGTGCCGAACGGTTGCAAATGCTCCCCTGAAAGGTTTAGCAGTCGAAACAGAAGGCTTTTTATCACAGGACAAGAAATCAGCCCTCAACAACTTAACCGGCGGAAAAAGATTTTTTTGAAAAATCCCTAAGCCCCGGGGTCACAATTTCAGCAAAAATCTGACTTTCGGGAATTCATTCAAATATCGTGCCGAACGGTTGAAGATGCTCCCCTGAAAGGTTTGGAGGTCGAATCAGAAGGCTTTTGATTACAGGACAAGAAATCAGCCCTCAACAACTTAACCGGCGGAAAAAGATTTTTTTGAAAAATCCCTAAGCCCCGGGGTCACAATTTCAGCAAAAATCTGACTTTCGGGAATTCAGTCCAATATGGTGTCAAACGGTTGCAAATGCTCCCCTGAAAGGTTTGGCAGTCGAAACAGAAGGCTTTTTATCACAGGACAAGAAATCAGCCCTCAACAACTTAACCGGCGGAAAAAGATTTTTTTGAAAAATCCCTAAGCCCCGGGGTCACAATTTCAGCAAAAATCTGACTTTGGGGAATTCAGTCCAATATGGTGCCAAACGCTTGCAAATGCTACCCTGAAAGTTTTGGCAGTCGAAACAGAAAGCTTTTTATCACAGGACAAGAAATCAGCCATCAACAACTTAACCGGCAGAAAAAGATTTTTTTGAAAAAATCCCTAAGCCCCGGGGTCACAATTTCAGCAAAAATCTGACTTTTGCCAATTCATTCAAATATCGTGCCAAACGCTTGCAAATGCTACCCTGAAAGTTTTTGCAGTCGAAACAGAAGGCTTTTTATCACAGGACAAGAAATCAGCCCTCAACAACTTAACCGGCGAGAAAAAGATTTTTTTGAAAAAATACCTAAGCCCCGGGGTCACAATTTCAGCAAAAATCTGACTTTTGCCAATATATTCCAAAATAGTGCCAAACGCTTGCAGATGCTCCCCTGAAAGTTTTGGCAGTGGAAACAGAAGGCTTTTTATCACAGGACAAGAAATCAGCCCTCAACAACTTAACCGGCGGAAAAAGATTTTTTTGAAAAATCCCTAAGCCCCAGGGTCACAATTTCAGCAAAAATCTGACTTTCGGGAATTCAGTCCAATATGGTGTCGAACGGTTGCAAATGCTCCCCTGAAAGGTTTGGCAGTCGAAACAGAAGGCTTTTTATCACAG
Organism: Podarcis cretensis; assembly: GCF_951804945.1. Taxonomy (NCBI): domain Eukaryota; kingdom Metazoa; phylum Chordata; class Lepidosauria; order Squamata; family Lacertidae; genus Podarcis; species Podarcis cretensis. The sequence goes on from NC_137178.1 coordinate 68,468,500, forward strand.
GACAAGAAATCAGCCCTCAACAACTTAACCGGCGGAAAAAGATTTTTTTGAAAAATCCCTAAGCCCCGGGTTCACAATTTCAGCAAAAATCTGACTTTCGGGAATTCAGTCCAATATGGTGCCAAACGCTTGCAAATGCTACCCTGAAAGTTTTGGCAGTCGAAACAGAAAGCTTTTTATCACAGGACAAGAAATCAGCCCTGCAAAGCTTAATCGGCAGAAAAAGATTTTTTTGAAAAAATCCCTAAGCCCCGGGGTCACAATTTCAGCAAAAATCTGACTTTTGCCAATTCACTCAAAAATGGTGCCAAACTCTTGCTAATGCTCCCCTGAAAGGTTTGGCAGTCGAAACAGAAGGCTTTTTATCATAGGACAAGAAAGCAGCCCTCAACAACTTAACCGGCGGAAAAAGATTTTTTTGAAAAAATCCCTAAGCCCCGGGGTCACAATTTCAGCAAAAATCTGACTTTCGGGAATTCATTCAAATATCGTGCCGAACGGTTGCAAATGCTCCCCTGAAAGGTTTGGCAGTCGAAACAGAAGGCTTTTTATCACAGGACAAGAAAGCAGCCCTCAACAACTTAACCGGCGGAAAAAGATTTTTTTGAAAAAATCCCTAAGCCCCGGGGTCACAATTTCAGCAAAAATCTGACTTTTGGGAATTCAGTCCAATATGGTGTCGAAAGGTTGAAAATGCTCCCCTGAAAGTTTTGGCAGCCGAAACAGAACCCTAATTATCACTGGAGAAAAAATCAGCCCTGAAAAACTTAACCGGCGGGAAAAGATTTTTTTGAAAAAATCCCTAAGCCCCGGGGTCACAATTTCAGCAAAAATCTGACTTTCGGGAATTCATTCAAATATCGTGCCGAACGGTTGCAAATGCTCCCCTGAAAGGTTTAGCAGTCGAAACAGAAGGCTTTTTATCACAGGACAAGAAATCAGCCCTCAACAACTTAACCGGCGGAAAAAGATTTTTTTGAAAAAATCCCTAAGCCCCGGGGTCATAATTTCAGCAAAAATCTGACTTTTGCCAATTCATTCAAAAATAGTGCCAAACTTTTGCAGATGCTCCCCTGAAAGGTTTGGAGGTCGAATCAGAAGGCTTTTGATTACAGGACAAGAAATCAGCCCTCAACAACTTAACCGGCGGAAAAAGATTTTTTTGAAAAATCCCTAAGCCCCGGGGTCACAATTTCAGCAAAAATCTGACTTTCGGGAATTCAGTCCAATATGGTGTCAAACGGTTGCAAATGCTCCCCTGAAAGGTTTGGCAGTCGAAACAGAAGGCTTTTTATCACAGGACAAGAAATCAGCCCTCAACAACTTAACCGGCGGAAAAAGATTTTTTTGAAAAATCCCTAAGCCCCGGGGTCACAATTTCAGCAAAAATCTGACTTTGGGGAATTCAGTCCAATATGGTGCCAAACGCTTGCAAATGCTACCCTGAAAGTTTTGGCAGTCGAAACAGAAAGCTTTTTATCACAGGACAAGAAATCAGCCATCAACAACTTAACCGGCAGAAAAAGATTTTTTTGAAAAAATCCCTAAGCCCCGGGGTCACAATTTCAGCAAAAATCTGACTTTTGCCAATTCATTCAAATATCGTGCCAAACGCTTGCAAATGCTACCCTGAAAGTTTTTGCAGTCGAAACAGAAGGCTTTTTATCACAGGACAAGAAATCAGCCCTCAACAACTTAACCGGCGAGAAAAAGATTTTTTTGAAAAAATACCTAAGCCCCGGGGTCACAATTTCAGCAAAAATCTGACTTTTGCCAATATATTCCAAAATAGTGCCAAACGCTTGCAGATGCTCCCCTGAAAGTTTTGGCAGTGGAAACAGAAAGCTTTTTATCACAGGACAAGAAATCAGCCCTCAACAACTTAACCGGCGGAAAAAGATTTTTTTGAAAAATCCCTAAGCCCCGGGGTCACAATTTCAGCAAAAATCTGACTTTCGGGAATTCATTCAAATATCGTGCCGAACAGTTGAAGATGCTCCCCTGAAAGGTTTGGAGGTCGAATCAGAAGGCTTTTGATTACAGGACAAGAAATCAGCCCTCAACAACTTAACCGGCGGAAAAAGATTTTTTTGAAAAAATACCTAAGCCCCGGGGTCACAATTTCAGCAAAAATCTGACTTTCGGGAATTCAGTCCAATATGGTGTCGAAAGGTTGCAAATGCTCCCCTGAAAGCTTTGGCAGTCGAAACAGAAGGCTTTTTATCACAGGACAAGAAATCAGCCCTGCAAAGCTTAATCGGCAGAAAAAGATTTTTTTGAAAAAATCCCTAAGCCCCGGGGTCACAATTTCAGCAAAAATCTGACTTTTGCCAATTCACTCAAAAATGGTGCCAAACTCTTGCTAATGCTCCCCTGAAAGGTTTGGCAGTCGAAACAGAAGGCTTTTTATCATAGGACAAGAAATCAGCCCTCAACAATTTAACCGGCGGAAAAAGATTTTTTTGAAAAATCCATAAGCCCCGGGGTCACAATTTCAGCAAAAATCTGACTTTCGGGAATTCATTCAAATATCGTGCCGAACGGTTGCAAATGCTCCCCTGAAAGGTTTGGCAGTCGAAACAGAAGGCTTTTTATCACAGGACAAGAAAGCAGCCCTCAACAACTTAACCGGCGGAAAAAGATTTTTTTGAAAAAATCCCTAAGCCCCGGGATCACAATTTCAGCAAAAATCTGACTTTTGCCAATTCACTCAAAAATGGTGCCAAACGCTTGCAAATGCTACCCTGAAAGTTTTGGCAGTTGAAACAGAAAGCTTTTTATCACAGGACAAGAAATCAGCCCTCAACAATTTAACCGGTGGAAAAAGATTTTTTTGAAAAAATCCCTAAGCCCCGGGGTCACAATTTCAGCAAAAATCTGACTTTTGCCAATTCACTCAAAAATGGTGCCAAACGCTTGCAAATACTACCCTGAAAGTTTTGGCAGTCGAAACAGAAAGCTTTTTATCACAGGACAAGAAATCAGCCATCAACAACTTAACCGGCGGAAAAAGATTTTTTTGAAAAAATCCCTAAGCCCCGGGGTCACAATTTCAGCAAAAATCTGACTTTCGGGAATTCTTTCAAAAATAGTGCCAAACGCTTGCAGATGCTCCCCTGAAAGGTTTGGAGGTCGAATCAGAAGGATTTTGATTACAGGACAAGAAATCAGCCCTCAACAACTTAACCGGCGGAAAAAGAGTTTTTTGAAAAATCCCTAAGCCCCGGGGTCACAATTTCAGCAAAAATCTGACTTTCGGGAATTCACTCCAATATGGTGTTGAACGGTTGCAAATGCTCCCCTGAAAGGTTTGGCAGTCGAAACAGAAGGCTTTTTATCACAGGACAAGAAATCAGCCCTCAACAACTTAACCGGCGGAAAAAGATTTTTTTGAAAAATCCCTAACCCGGGGTCACAATTTCAGCAAAAATCTGACTTTCGGGAATTCATTCAAATATCGTGCCAAACGCTTGCAATTGCTACCCTGAAAGTTTTGGCAGTCGAAACAGAAGTCTTTTTATCACAGGACAAGAAATCAGCCCTCAACAACTTAACCGGCGGAAAAAGATTTTTTTGAAAAAATACCTAAGCCCCGGGGTCACAATTTCAGCAAAAATCTGACTTTTGCCAATATATTCAAAAATAGTGCCAAATGCTTGCAGATGCTCCCCTGAAAGTTTTGGCAGTCGAAACAGAAGGCTTTTTATCACAGGACAAGAAATCAGCCCTCAACAATGTAACCGGCGGAAAAAGATTTTTTTGAAAAAATCCCTAAGCCCCGGGGTCACAATTTCAGCAAAAATCTGACTTTTGCCAATTCATTCAAATATCGTGCCAAACGCTTGCAAATGCTACCCTGAAAGTTTTGGCAGTCGAAACAGAATGCTTTTTATCACAGGACAAGAAATCAGCCCTCAACAACTTAACCAGCGGAAAAAGATTTTTTTGAAAAAATACCTAAGCCCCTGGGTCACTATTTCAGCAAAAATCTGACTTTTGCCAATTCATTCAGAAATAGTGCCAAACGCTTGCAGATGCTACCCTGAAAGGTTTGGAGGTCGAATCAGAAGGCTTTTGATTACAGGACAAGAAATCAGCCCTCAACAACTTAACCGGCGGAAAAAGATTTTTTTGAAAAATCCCTAAGCCCCGGGGTCACAATTTCAGCAAAAATCTGACTTTCGGGAATTCAGTCCAATATGGTGTCGAAAGGTTCAAATGCTCCCCTGAAAGGTTTGGCAGTCGAAACAGAAGGCTTTTTATCACAGGACAAGAAATCAGCCCTGCAAAGCTTAATCGGCAGAAAAAGATTTTTTTGAAAAAATCCCTAAGCCCCGGGATCACAATTTTAGCAAAAATCTGACTTTTGCCAATTCACTCAAAAATGGTGCCAAACGCTTGCAAATGCTACCCTGAAAGTTTTGGCAGTCGAAACAGAAAGCTTTTTATCCCAGGACAAGAAATCAGCCCTCAACAACTTAACCGGCGGAAAAAGATTTTTTTGAAAAAATCCCTAAGCCCCGGGGTCACAATTTCAGGAAAAATCTGACTTTTGCCAATATATTCAAAAATAGTGCCAAACGCTTGCAGATGCTCCCCTGAAAGTTTTGGCAGTGGAAACAGAAGGCTTTTTATCACAGGACAAGAAATCAGCCCTCAACAATTTAACCGGCGGAAAAAGATTTTTTTGAAAAATCCCTAAGCCCCGGGGTCACAATTTCAGCAAAAATCTGACTTTTGCCAATTCACTCAAAAATGGTGCCAAACTCTTGATAATGCTCCCCTGAAAGGTTTGGCAGTCGAAACAGAAGGTTTTTTATCATAGGACAAGAAATCAGCCCTCAACAATTTAACCGGCGGAAAAAGATTTTTTTGAAAAATCCCTAAGCCCCGGGGTCACAATTTCAGCAAAAATCTGACTTTTGCCAATTCAATCAAAAATGGTGCCAAACACTTGCTAATGCTTCCCTGAAAGTTTTGGCAGCCGAAACAGAAACCTAATTATCAATGGAGAAAAAATCAGCCCTGAAAAACTTAACCGGCGGAAAAAGATTTTTTTGAAAAAATCCCTAAGCCCCGGGGTCACAATTTCAGCAAAAATCTGACTTTCGGGAATTCATTCAAATATCGTGCCGAACGGTTGCAAATGCTCCCCTGAAAGGTTTAGCAGTCGAAACAGAAGGCTTTTTATCACAGGACAAGAAATCAGCCCTCAACAATTTAACCGGCGGAGAAAGATTTTTTTGAAAAATCCCTAAGCCCCGGGGTCACAATTTCAGCAAAAATCTGACTTTTGCCAATTCACTCAAAAATGGTGCCAAACTCTTGCTAATGCTCCCCTGAAAGTTTTCGCAGTGGAAACAGAAGGCTTTTTATCACAGGACAAGAAATCAGCCCTCAACAATTTAACCGGCGGAAAAAGATTTTTTTGAAAAATCCCTAAGCCCCGGGGTCACAATTTCAGCAAAAATCTGACTTTTGCCAATTCACTCAAAAATGGTGCCAAACTCTTGATAATGCTCCCCTGAAAGGTTTGGCAGTCGAAACAGAAGGCTTTTGATTACAGGACAAGAAATCAGCCCTCAACAACTTAACCGGCGGAAAAAGATTTTTTTGAAAAATCCCTAAGCCCCGGGGTCACAATTTCAGCAAAAATCTGACTTTCGGGAATTCAGTCCAATATGGTGTCGAACGGTTGCAAATGCTCCCCTGAAAGGTTTGGCAGTCGAAACAGAAGGCATTTTATCACAGGACAAGAAATCAGCCCTCAACAATTTAACCGGCGGAAAAAGATTTTTTTGAAAAATCCCTAAGCCCCGGGGTCACAATTTCAGCAAAAATCTGACTTTCGGGAATTCAGTCAAATATGGTGCCAAACGCTTGCAAATGCTCCCCTGAAAGTTTTGGCAGCCGAAACAGAACCCTAATTATCAATTGGAGAAAAAATCAGCCCTGAAAAACTTAACCGGCGGAAAAAGATTTTTTTGAAAAAATCCCTAAGCCCCGGGATCACAATTTCAGCAAAAATCTGACTTTTGCCAATTCACTCAAAAATGGTGCCAAACGCTTGCAAATGCTACCCTGAAAGTTTTGGCAGTCGAAACAGAAAGCTTTTTATCACAGGACAAGAAATCAGCCCTCAACAACTTAACCGGCGAAAAAAGATTTTTTTGAAAAAATCCCTAAGCCCCGGGGTCACAATTTCAGGAAAAATCTGACTTTTGCCAATATATTCAAAAATAGTGCCAAACACTTGCAGATGCTCCCCTGAAAGTTTTGGCAGTGGAAACAGAAGGCTTTTTATCACAGGACGAGAAATCAGCCCTCAACAATTTAACCGGCGGAAAAAGATTTTTTTGAAAAATCCCTAAGCCCCGGGGTCACAATTTCAGCAAAAATCTGACTTTCGGGAATTCAGTCCAATATGGTGTCGAACGGTTGCAAATTCTCCCCTGAAAGGTTTGGCAGTCGAAACAGAAGGCATTTTATCACAGGACAAGAAATCAGCCCTCAACAATTTAACCGGCGGAAAAAGATTTTTTTGAAAAATCCCTAAGCCCCGGGGTCACAATTTCAGCAAAAATCTGACTTTCGGGAATTCAGTCCAATATGGTGTCGAACGGTTGCAAATTCTCCCCTGAAAGGTTTGGCAGTCGAAACAGAAGGCATTTTATCACAGGACAAGAAATCAGCCCTCAACAATTTAACCGGCGGAAAAAGATTTTTTTGAAAAATCCCTAAGCCCCGGGGTCACAATTTCAGCAAAAATCTGACTTTTGCCAATTCACTCAAAAATGGTGCCAAACGCTTGCTAATGCTCCCCTTAAAGTTTTGGCAGCCGAAACAGAACCCTAATTATCACTGGAGAAAAAAACAGCCCTGAAAAACTTAACTGGCCGAAAAAGATTTTTTTGAAAAAATACCTAAGCCCCGGGGTCACAATTTCAGCAAAAATCTGACTTTTGCCAATATATTCAAAAATAGTGCCAAACGCTTGCAAATGCTACCCTGAAAGTTTTGGCAGTCGAAACAGAAAGCTTTTTATCACAGGACAAGAAATCAGCCCTCAACAACTTAACCGGCAGAAAAAGATTTTTTTGAAAAAATCCCTAAGCCCCGGGGTCACAATTTCAGCAAAAATCTGACTTTTGCCAATTCATTCAAATATCGTGCCAAACGCTTGCAAATGCTACCCTGAAAGTTTTGGCCGTCGAAACAGAAGGCTTTTTATCACAGGACAAGAAATCAACCCTCAACAATTTAACCGGCGGAAAAAGATTTTTTTGAAAAATCCCAAAGCCCCGGGGACACAATTTCAGCAAAAATCTGACTTTCGGGAATTCAGTCCAATATGGTGTCGAACGGTTGCAAATGCTCCCCTGAAAGGTTTGGCAGTCGAAACAGAAGGCATTTTATCACATGACAAGAAATCAGCCCTCAACAATTTAACCGGCGGAAAAAGATTTTTTTGAAAAATCCCTAAGCCCCGGGGTCACAATTTCAGCAAAAATCTGACTTTTGCCAATTCACTCAAAAATGGTGCCAAACGCTTGCTAATGCTCCCCTGAAAGTTTTGGCAGCCGAAACAGAACCCTAATTATCACTGGAGAAAAAAACAGCCCTGAAAAACTTAACCGGCCGAAAAAGATTTTTTGGAAAAAATCCCTAAGCCCCGGGGTCACAATTTCAGCAAAAATCTGACTTTCGGGAATTCAGTCCAATATGGTGTCGAACGGTTGCAAATGCTCCCCTGAAAGGTTTGGCAGTCGAAACAGAAGGCTTTTTATCACAGGACAAGAAATCAGCCCTCAACAACTTAACCGGCGGAAAAAGATTTTTTTGAAAAAATCCCTAAGCCCCGGGGTCACAATTTCAGCAAAAATCTGACTTTCGGGAATTCAGTCCAATATGGTGTCGAACGGTTGCAAATGCTCCCCTGAAAGGTTTGGCAGTCGAAACAGAAGGCTTTTTATCACAGGACAAGAAATCAGCCCTCAACAATTTAACCGGCGGAAAAAGATTTTTTTGAAAAATCCCAAAGCCCCGGGGACACAATTTCAGCAAAAATCTGACTTTCGGGAATTCAGTCCAATATGGTGTCGAACGGTTGCAAATGCTCCCCTGAAAGGTTTGGCAGTCGAAACAGAAGGCATTTTATCACATGACAAGAAATCAGCCCTCAACAATTTAACCGGCGGAAAAAGATTTTTTTGAAAAATCCCTAAGCCCCGGGATTACAATTTCAGCAAAAATCTGACTTTCGGGAATTCTTTCAAATATCATGCCGAACGGTTGCAAATGCTCCCCTGAAAGGTTTGGCAGTTGAAACAGAAGGCTTTTTATCAAAGGACAAGAAATCAGCCCTGCAAAACTTAACCGGCGGAAAAAGATTTTTTTGAAAAAATCCCTAAGCCCCGGGGTCACAATTTCAGCAAAAATCTGACTTTCTGGAATTCTTTCAAAAATAGTGCCAAACGCTTGCAAATGCTCCCCTGAAAGTTTTGGCAGCCGAAACAGAACCCTAATTATCACTGGAGAAAAAATCAGCCCTGAAAAACTTAACCGGCGGAAAAAGATTTTTTTGAAAAAATCCCTAAGCCCCGGGGTCACAATTTCAGCAAAAATCTGACTTTCGGGAATTCATTCAAATATCGTGCCGAACGGTTGCAAATGCTCCCCTGAAAGGTTTGGAGGTCGAATCAGAAGGCTTTTGATTACAGGACAAGAAATCAGCCCTCAACAACTTAACCGGCGGAAAAAGATTTTTTTGAAAAATCCCTAAGCCCCGGGATCACAATTTCAGCAAAAATCTGACTTTTGCCAATTCACTCAAAAATGGTGCCAAACGCTTGCAAATGCTACCCGGAAAGTTTTGGCAGTCGAAACAGAAAGCTTTTTATCACAGGACAAGAAATCAGCCCTCAACAACTTAACCGGCGGAAAAAGATTTTTTTGAAAAAATCCCTAAGCCCCGGGGTCACAATTTCAGCAAAAATCTGACTTTTGCCAATTCACTCAAAAATGGTGCCAAACGCTAGCAAATGCTACCCTGAAAGTTTTGGCAGTCGAAACAGAAAGCTTTTTATCACAGGACAAGAAATCAGCCATCAACAACTTAACCGGCGGAAAAAGATTTTTTTGAAAAAATCCCTAAGCCCCGGGGTCACAATTTCAGCAAAAATCTGACTTTTGCCAATTCATTCAAATATCGTGCCAAACGCTTGAAAATGCTATCCTGAAAGTTTTGGCAGTCGAAACAGAAGGCTTTTTATCACAGGACAAGAAATCAGCCCTCAACAACTTAACCGGTGAGAAAAAGATTTTTTTGAAAATTCCCTAAGCCCCGGGGTCACAATTTCAGCAAAAATCTGACTTTTGCCAATTCACTCAAAAATGGTGCCAAACTCTTGATAATGCTCCCCTGAAAGGTTTGGCAGTCGAAACAGAAGGCTTTTTATCATAGGACAAGAAATCAGCCCTCAACAATTTAACCGGCGGAAAAAGATTTTTTTGAAAAATCCCTAAGCCCCGGGGTCACAATTTCAGCAAAAATCTGACTTTTGCCAATTCACTCAAAAATGGTGCCAAACACTTGCTAATGCTTCCCTGAAAGTTTTGGCATCCGAAACAGAACCCTAATTATCACTGGAGAAAAAAACAGCCCTGAAAAACTTAACCGGCGGAAAAAGATTTTCTTGAAAAAATCCCTAAGCCCCGGGGTCACAATTTCAGCAAAAATCTGACTTTCGGGAATTCATTCAAATATCGTGCCGAACGGTTGCAAATGCTCCCCTGAAAGGTTTAGCAGTCGAAACAGAAGGCTTTTTATCACAGGACAATAAATCAGCCCTCAACAACTTAACTGGCGGAAAAAGATTTTTTTGAAAAAATCCCTAAGCCCCGGGGTCACAATTTCAGCAAAAATCTGACATTCGGGAATTCTTTCAAAAATAGTGCCAAACGCTTGCAGATGCTCCCCTGAAAGGTTTGGAGGTCGAATCAGAAGGCTTTTGATTACAAGACAAGAAATCAGCCCTCAACAACTTAACCGGCGGAAAAAGATTTTTTTGAAAAATCCCTAAGCCCCGGGGTCACAATTTCAGCAAAAATCTGACTTTCGGGAATTCATTCAAATATTGTGCCGAACGGTTGCAAATGCTCCCCTGAAAGGTTTAGCAGTCGAAACAGAAGGCTTTTTATCACAGGACAAGAAATCAGCCCTCAACAACTTAACCGGCGGAAAAAGATTTTTTTGAAAAAATCCCTAAGCCCCGGGGTCACAATTTCAGCAAAAATCTGACTTTTGCCAATTCATTCAAAAATAGTGCCAAACTTTTGCAGATGCTCCCCTGAAATGTTTGGAGGTCAAATCAGAAGCCTTTTGATTACAGGACAAGAAATCAGCCCTCAACAACTTAACCGGCGGAAAAAGATTTTTTTGAAAAATCCCTAAGCCCCGGGGTCACAATTTCAGCAAAAATCTGACTTTCGGGAATTCAGTCCAATATGGTGTCGAACGGTTGCAAATGCTCCCCTGAAAGGCTTGGCAGTCGAAACAGAAGGCTTTTTATCACAGGACAAGAAATCAGCCCTCAACAACTTAACCGGCGGAAAAAGATTTTTTTGAAAAATCCCTAAGCCCCGGGGTCACAATTTCAGCGAAAATCTGACTTTCGGGAATTCAGTCCAATATGGTGCCAAACGCTTGCAAATGCTACCCTGAAAGTTTTGGCAGTCGAAACAGAAAGCTTTTTATCACAGGACAAGAAATCAGCCATCAACAACTTAACCGGCAGAAAAATATTTTTTTGAAAAAATCCCTAAGCCCCGGGGTCACAATTTCAGCAAAAATCTGACTTTTGCCAATTCATTCAAATATCGTGCCAAACGCTTGCAAATGCTACCCTGAAAGTTTTTGCAGTCGAAACAGAAGGCTTTTTATCACAGGACAAGAAATCAGCCCTCAACAACTTAACCGGCGAGAAAAAGATTTTTTTGAAAAAATACCTAAGCCCCGGGGTCACAATTTCAGCAAAAATCTGACTTTTGCCAATATATTCAAAAATAGTGCCAAACGCTTGCAGATGCTCCCCTGAAAGTTTTGGCAGTGGAAACAGAAGGCTTTTTATCACAGGACAAGAAATCAGCCCTCAACAATTTAACCAGCGGAAAAAGATTTTTTTGAAAAATCCCTAAGGCCCGGGGTCACAATTTCAGCAAAAATCTGACTTTTGCCAATTCACTCAAATATCGTGCCAAACGCTTGCAAATGCTACCCTGAAAGTTTTGGCAGTCGAAACAGAAGGCTTTTTATCACAGGACAAGAAATCAGCCCTCAACAACTTAACCGGCGAGAAAAAGATTTTTTTGAAAAGATATCTAAGCCCCGGGGTCACAATTTCAGCAAAAATCTGACTTTTGCCAATATATTCAAAAATAGTGCCAAACGCTTGCAGATGCTCCCCTGAAAGTTTTGGCAGTGGAAACAGAAGGCTTTTTATCACAGGACAAGAAATCAGCCCTCAACAACTTAACCGGCGGAAAAAGATTTTTGCGAAAAAATCCCTAAGCCCCGGGGTCACAATTTCAGCAAAAATCTGACTTTTGCCAATTCACTCAAAAATGGTGCGGAACGGTTGCAAATGCTCCCCTGAAAGGTTTGGCAGTCGAAACAGAAGGCTTTTTATCACAGGACAAGAAATCAGCCCTCAACAACTTGACCGGCGGAAAAAGATTTTTTTGAAAATTCCCTAAGCCCCGGGGTCACAATTTCAGCAAAAATCTGACTTTCGGGAATTCATTCAAATATCGTGCCGAACGGTTGCAAATGCTCCCCTGAAAGGTTTGGCAGTCGAAACAGAAGGCTTTTTATCACAGGACAAGAAAGCAGCCCTCAACACCTTAACCGGCGGAAAAAGATTTTTTTGAAAAAATCCCTAAGCCCCGGGGTCACAATTTCAGCAAAAATCTGACTTTCGGGAATTCAGTCCAATATGGTGCCAAACGCTTACAAATGCTCCCCTGAAAGTTTTGGCAGTCGAAACAGAAGGCTTTTTATCACAGGACAAGAAATCAGCCCTCAACAACTTAACCGGCGGAAAAAGATTTTTGGGAAAAAATCCCTAAGCCCCGGGGTCACAATTTCAGCAAAAATCTGACTTTCGGGAATTCTTTCAAATATCATGCCGAACGGTTGCAAATGCTCCCCTGAAAGGTTTGGCAGTTGAAACAGAAGGCTTTTTATCAAAGGACAAGAAATCAGCCCTGCAAAACTTAACCGGCGGAAAAAGATTTTTTTGAAAAAATCCCTAAGCCCCGGGGTCACAATTTCAGCAAAAATCTGACTTTCGGGAATTCATTCAAATATCGTGCCGAACGGTTGCAGATGCTCCCCTGAAAGGTTTGGAGGTCGAATCAGAAGGCTTTTGATTACAGGACAAGAAATCAGCCCTGAACAACTTAACCGGCGGAAAAAGATTTTTTTGAAAAATCCCTAAGCCCCGGGGTCACAATTTCAGCAAAAATCTGACTTTCGGGAATTCAGTCCAATATGGTGTCGAAAGGTTGCAAATGCTCCCCTGAAAGGTTTGGCAGTCGCAACAGAAGGCGTTATATCACAGGACAAGAAATCAGCCCTGCAAAGCTTAATCGGCAGAAAAAGATTTTTTTGAAAAAATCCCTAAGCCCCGGGATCACAATTTCAGCAAAAGTCTGACTTTTGCCAATTCACTCAAAAATGGTGCCAAACGCTTGCAAATGCTACCCTGAAAGTTTTGGCAGTCGAAACAGAAAGCTTTTTATCACAGGACAAGAAATCAGCCCTCAACAACTTAACCGGCGGAAAAAGATTTTTTTGAAAAAATCCCTAAGCCCCGGGGTCACAATTTCAGCAAAAATCTGACTTTTGCCAATTCACTCAAAAATGGTGCCAAACGCTAGCAAATGCTACCCTGAAAGTTTTGGCAGTCGAAACAGAAAGCTTTTTATCACAGGACAAGAAATCAGCCATCAACAACTTAACCGGCGGAAAAAGATTTTTTTGAAAAAATCCCTAAGCCCCGGGGTCACAATTTCAGCAAAAATCTGACTTTTGCCAATTCACTCAAAAATGGTGCCAAACGCTAGCAAATGCTACCCTGAAAGTTTTGGCAGTCGAAACAGAAAGCTTTTTATCACAGGACAAGAAATCAGCCCTCAACAACTTAACCGGCGGAAAAAGATTTTTTTGAAAAAATCCCTAAGCCCCGGGGTCACAATTTCAGCAAAAATCTGACTTTTGCCAATATATTCAAAAATAGTGCCAAACGCTTGCAGATGCTCCCCTGAAAGTTTTGGCAGTGGAAACAGAAGGCTTTTTATCACAGGACAAGAAATCAGCCCTCAACAATTTAACCGGCGGAAAAAGATTTTTTTGAAAAATCCCTAAGCCCCGGGGTCACAATTTCAGCAAAAATCTGACTTTTGCCAATTCACTCAAAAATGGTGCCAAACTCTTGATAATGCTCCCCTGAAAGGTTTGGCAGTCGAAACAGAAGGCTTTTTATCATAGGACAAGAAATCAGCCCTCAACAATTTAACCGGCGGAAAAAGATTTTTTTGAAAAATCCCTAAGCCCCGGGGTCACAATTTCAGCAAAAATCTGACTTTTGCCAATTCACTCAAAAATGGTGCCAAACACTTGCTAATGCTTCCCTGAAAGTTTTGGCAGCCGAAACAGAACCCTAATTATCACTGGAGAAAAAAACAGCCCTGAAAAACTTAACCGGCGGAAAAAGATTTTCTTGAAAAAATCCCTAAGCCCGGGGTCACAATTTCAGCAAAAATCTGACTTTCGGGAATTCATTCAAATATCGTGCCGAACGGTTGCAAATGCTCCCCTGAAAGGTTTAGCAGTCGAAACAGAAGGCTTTTTATCACAGGACAAGAAATCAGCCCTCAACAACTTAACCGGCGGAAAAAGATTTTTTTGAAAAAATCCCTAAGCCCCGGGGTCACAATTTCAGCAAAAATCTGACTTTCGGGAATTCTTTCAAAAATAGTGTCAAACGCTTGCAGATGCTCCCCTGAAAGGTTTGGAGGTCGAATCAGAAGGCTTTTGATTACAAGACAAGAAATCAGCCCTCAACAACTTAACCGGCGGAAAAAAAATTTTTTGAAAAATCCCTAAGCCCCGGGGTCACAATTTCAGCAAAAATCTGACTTTCGGGAATTCAGTCAAATATGGTGCCAAACGCTTGCAAATGCTCCCCTGAAAGTTTTGGCAGCCGAAACAGAACCCTAATTATCACTGGAGAAAAAATCAGCCCTGAAAAACTTAACCGGCGGAAAAAGATTTTTTTGAAAAAATCCCTAAGCCCCGGGGTCACAATTTCAGCAAAAATCTGACTTTCGGGAATTCATTCAAATATCGTGCCGAACGGTTGCAAATGCTCCCCTGAAAGGTTTAGCAGTCGAAACAGAAGGCTTTTTATCACAGGACAAGAAATCAGCCCTCAACAACTTAACCGGCGGAAAAAGATTTTTTTGAAAAATCCCTAAGCCCCGGGGTCACAATTTCAGCAAAAATCTGACTTTTGCCAATTCATTCAAAAATAGTGCCAAACTTTTGCAGATGCTCCCCTGAAAGGTTTGGAGGTCGAATCAGAAGGCTTTTGATTACAGGACAAGAAATCAGCCCTCAACAACTTAACCGGCGGAAAAAGATTTTTTTGAAAAATCCCTAAGCCCCGGGGTCACAATTTCAGCAAAAATCTGACTTTCGGGAATTCAGTCCAATATGGTGTCGAACGGTTGCAAATGCTCCCCTGAAAGGTTTGGCAGTCGAAACAGAAGGCTTTTTATCACAGGACAAGAAATCAGCCCTCAACAACTTAACCGGCGGAAAAAGATTTTTTTGAAAAATCCCTAAGCCCCGGGGTCACAATTTCAGCAAAAATCTGACTTTCGGGAATTCAGTCCAATATGGTCCCAAACGCTTGCAAATGCTACCCTGAAAGTTTTGGCAGTCGAAACAGAAAGCTTTTTATCACAGGACAAGAAATCAGCCATCAACAACTTAACCGGCAGAAAAAGATTTTTTTGAAAAAATCCCTAAGCCCCGGGGTCACAATTTCAGCAAAAATCTGACTTTTGCCAATTCATTCAAATATCGTGCCAAACGCTTGCAAATGCTACCCTGAAAGTTTTTGCAGTCGAAACAGAAGGCTTTTTATCACAGGACAAGAAATCAGCCCTCAACAACTTAACCGGCGAGAAAAAGATTTTTTTGAAAAAATACCTAAGCCCCGGGGTCACAATTTCAGCAAAAATCTGACTTTTGCCAATATATTCAAAAATAGTGCCAAACGCTTGCAGATGCTCCCCTGAAAGTTTTGGCAGTGGAAACAGAAGGCTTTTTATCACAGGACAAGAAATCAGCCCTCAACAACTTAACCGGCGGAAAAAGATTTTTTTGAAAAATCCCTAAGCCCCGGGGTCACAATTTCAGCAAAAATCTGACTTTCGGGAATTCATTCAAATATCGTGCCGAACGGTTGAAGATGCTCCCCTGAAAGGTTTGGAGGTCGAATCAGAAGGCTTTTGATTACAGGACAAGAAATCAGCCCTCAACAACTTAACCGGCGGAAAAAGATTTTTTTGAAAAATCCCTAAGCCCCGGGGTCACAATTTCAGCAAAAATCTGACTTTCGGGAATTCAGTCCAATATGGTGTCGAAAGGTTGCAAATGCTCCCCAGAAAGGTTTGGCAGTCGAAACAGAAGGCTTTTTATCACAGGACAAGAAATCAGCCCTCAACAATTTAACCGGCGGAAAATGATTTTTTTGAAAAATCCCTAAGCCCCAGGGTCACAATTTCAGCAAAAATCTGACATTCGGGAATTCATTCAAATATCGTGCCGAACGGTTGCAAATGCTCCCCTGAAAGGTTTGGCAGTCGAAACAGAAGGCTTTTTATCACAGGACAAGAAAGCAGCCCTCAACAACTTAACCGGCGGAAAAAGATTTTTTTGAAAAAATCCCTAAGCCCCGGGGTCACAATTTCAGCAAAAATCTGACTTTTGGGACTTCAGTCCAATATGGTGTCGAAAGGTTGAAAATGCTCCCCTGAAAGTTTTGGCAGCCGAAACAGAACCCTAATTATCACTGGAGAAAAAATCAGCCCTGAAAAACTTAACCGGCGGGAAAAGATTTTTTTGAAAAAATCCCTAAGCCCCGGGGTCACAATTTCAGCAAAAATCTGACTTTCGGGAATTCATTCAAATATCGTGCCGAACGGTTGCAAATGCTCCCCTGAAAGGTTTAGCAGTCGAAACAGAAGGCTTTTTATCACAGGACAAGAAATCAGCCCTCAACAACTTAACCGGCGGAAAAAGATTTTTTTGAAAAATCCCTAAGCCCCGGGGTCACAATTTCAGCAAAAATCTGACTTTCGGGAATTCATTCAAATATCGTGCCGAACGGTTGAAGATGCTCCCCTGAAAGGTTTGGAGGTCGAATCAGAAGGCTTTTGATTACAGGACAAGAAATCAGCCCTCAACAACTTAACCGGCGGAAAAAGATTTTTTTGAAAAATCCCTAAGCCCCGGGGTCACAATTTCAGCAAAAATCTGACTTTCGGGAATTCAGTCCAATATGGTGTCAAACGGTTGCAAATGCTCCCCTGAAAGGTTTGGCAGTCGAAACAGAAGGCTTTTTATCACAGGACAAGAAATCAGCCCTCAACAACTTAACCGGCGGAAAAAGATTTTTTTGAAAAATCCCTAAGCCCCGGGGTCACAATTTCAGCAAAAATCTGACTTTGGGGAATTCAGTCCAATATGGTGCCAAACGCTTGCAAATGCTACCCTGAAAGTTTTGGCAGTCGAAACAGAAAGCTTTTTATCACAGGACAAGAAATCAGCCATCAACAACTTAACCGGCAGAAAAAGATTTTTTTGAAAAAATCCCTAAGCCCCGGGGTCACAATTTCAGCAAAAATCTGACTTTTGCCAATTCATTCAAATATCGTGCCAAACGCTTGCAAATGCTACCCTGAAAGTTTTTGCAGTCGAAACAGAAGGCTTTTTATCACAGGACAAGAAATCAGCCCTCAACAACTTAACCGGCGAGAAAAAGATTTTTTTGAAAAAATACCTAAGCCCCGGGGTCACAATTTCAGCAAAAATCTGACTTTTGCCAATATATTCCAAAATAGTGCCAAACGCTTGCAGATGCTCCCCTGAAAGTTTTGGCAGTGGAAACAGAAGGCTTTTTATCACAGGACAAGAAATCAGCCCTCAACAACTTAACCGGCGGAAAAAGATTTTTTTGAAAAATCCCTAAGCCCCAGGGTCACAATTTCAGCAAAAATCTGACTTTCGGGAATTCAGTCCAATATGGTGTCGAACGGTTGCAAATGCTCCCCTGAAAGGTTTGGCAGTCGAAACAGAAGGCTTTTTATCACAGGACAAGAAATCAGCCCTCAACAACTTAACCGGCGGAAAAAGATTTTTTTGAAAAATCCCTAAGCCCCGGGTTCACAATTTCAGCAAAAATCTGACTTTCGGGAATTCAGTCCAATATGGTGCCAAACGCTTGCAAATGCTACCCTGAAAGTTTTGGCAGTCGAAACAGAAAGCTTTTTATCACAGGACAAGAAATCAGCCCTGCAAAGCTTAATCGGCAGAAAAAGATTTTTTTGAAAAAATCCCTAAGCCCCGGGGTCACAATTTCAGCAAAAATCTGACTTTTGCCAATTCACTCAAAAATGGTGCCAAACTCTTGCTAATGCTCCCCTGAAAGGTTTGGCAGTCGAAACAGAAGGCTTTTTATCATAGGACAAGAAATCAGCCCTCAACAATTTAACCGGCGGAAAAAGATTTTTTTGAAAAATCCCTAAGCCCCGGGGTCACAATTTCAGCAAAAATCTGACTTTCGGGAATTCATTCAAATATCGTGCCGAACGGTTGCAAATGCTCCCCTGAAAGGTTTGGCAGTCGAAACAGAAGGCTTTTTATCACAGGACAAGAAAGCAGCCCTCAACAACTTAACCGGCGGAAAAAGATTTTTTTGAAAAAATCCCTAAGCCCCGGGGTCACAATTTCAGCAAAAATCTGACTTTTGGGAATTCAGTCCAATATGGTGTCGAAAGGTTGAAAATGCTCCCCTGAAAGTTTTGGCAGCCGAAACAGAACCCTAATTATCACTGGAGAAAAAATCAGCCCTGAAAAACTTAACCGGCGGGAAAAGATTTTTTTGAAAAAATCCCTAAGCCCCGGGGTCACAATTTCAGCAAAAATCTGACTTTCGGGAATTCATTCAAATATCGTGCCGAACGGTTGCAAATGCTCCCCTGAAAGGTTTAGCAGTCGAAACAGAAGGCTTTTTATCACAGGACAAGAAATCAGCCCTCAACAACTTAACCGGCGGAAAAAGATTTTTTTGAAAAAATCCCTAAGCCCCGGGGTCATAATTTCAGCAAAAATCTGACTTTTGCCAATTCATTCAAAAATAGTGCCAAACTTTTGCAGATGCTCCCCTGAAAGGTTTGGAGGTCGAATCAGAAGGCTTTTGATTACAGGACAAGAAATCAGCCCTCAACAACTTAACCGGCGGAAAAAGATTTTTTTGAAAAATCCCTAAGCCCCGGGGTCACAATTTCAGCAAAAATCTGACTTTCGGGAATTCAGTCCAATATGGTGTCAAACGGTTGCAAATGCTCCCCTGAAAGGTTTGGCAGTCGAAACAGAAGGCTTTTTATCACAGGACAAGAAATCAGCCCTCAACAACTTAACCGGCGGAAAAAGATTTTTTTGAAAAATCCCTAAGCCCCGGGGTCACAATTTCAGCAAAAATCTGACTTTGGGGAATTCAGTCCAATATGGTGCCAAACGCTTGCAAATGCTACCCTGAAAGTTTTGGCAGTCGAAACAGAAAGCTTTTTATCACAGGACAAGAAATCAGCCATCAACAACTTAACCGGCAGAAAAAGATTTTTTTGAAAAAATCCCTAAGCCCCGGGGTCACAATTTCAGCAAAAATCTGACTTTTGCCAATTCATTCAAATATCGTGCCAAACGCTTGCAAATGCTACCCTGAAAGTTTTTGCAGTCGAAACAGAAGGCTTTTTATCACAGGACAAGAAATCAGCCCTCAACAACTTAACCGGCGAGAAAAAGATTTTTTTGAAAAAATACCTAAGCCCCGGGGTCACAATTTCAGCAAAAATCTGACTTTTGCCAATATATTCCAAAATAGTGCCAAACGCTTGCAGATGCTCCCCTGAAAGTTTTGGCAGTGGAAACAGAAAGCTTTTTATCACAGGACAAGAAATCAGCCCTCAACAACTTAACCGGCGGAAAAAGATTTTTTTGAAAAATCCCTAAGCCCCGGGGTCACAATTTCAGCAAAAATCTGACTTTCGGGAATTCATTCAAATATCGTGCCGAACAGTTGAAGATGCTCCCCTGAAAGGTTTGGAGGTCGAATCAGAAGGCTTTTGATTACAGGACAAGAAATCAGCCCTCAACAACTTAACCGGCGGAAAAAGATTTTTTTGAAAAAATACCTAAGCCCCGGGGTCACAATTTCAGCAAAAATCTGACTTTCGGGAATTCAGTCCAATATGGTGTCGAAAGGTTGCAAATGCTCCCCTGAAAGCTTTGGCAGTCGAAACAGAAGGCTTTTTATCACAGGACAAGAAATCAGCCCTGCAAAGCTTAATCGGCAGAAAAAGATTTTTTTGAAAAAATCCCTAAGCCCCGGGGTCACAATTTCAGCAAAAATCTGACTTTTGCCAATTCACTCAAAAATGGTGCCAAACTCTTGCTAATGCTCCCCTGAAAGGTTTGGCAGTCGAAACAGAAGGCTTTTTATCATAGGACAAGAAATCAGCCCTCAACAATTTAACCGGCGGAAAAAGATTTTTTTGAAAAATCCATAAGCCCCGGGGTCACAATTTCAGCAAAAATCTGACTTTCGGGAATTCATTCAAATATCGTGCCGAACGGTTGCAAATGCTCCCCTGAAAGGTTTGGCAGTCGAAACAGAAGGCTTTTTATCACAGGACAAGAAAGCAGCCCTCAACAACTTAACCGGCGGAAAAAGATTTTTTTGAAAAAATCCCTAAGCCCCGGGATCACAATTTCAGCAAAAATCTGACTTTTGCCAATTCACTCAAAAATGGTGCCAAACGCTTGCAAATGCTACCCTGAAAGTTTTGGCAGTTGAAACAGAAAGCTTTTTATCACAGGACAAGAAATCAGCCCTCAACAATTTAACCGGTGGAAAAAGATTTTTTTGAAAAAATCCCTAAGCCCCGGGGTCACAATTTCAGCAAAAATCTGACTTTTGCCAATTCACTCAAAAATGGTGCCAAACGCTTGCAAATACTACCCTGAAAGTTTTGGCAGTCGAAACAGAAAGCTTTTTATCACAGGACAAGAAATCAGCCATCAACAACTTAACCGGCGGAAAAAGATTTTTTTGAAAAAATCCCTAAGCCCCGGGGTCACAATTTCAGCAAAAATCTGACTTTCGGGAATTCTTTCAAAAATAGTGCCAAACGCTTGCAGATGCTCCCCTGAAAGGTTTGGAGGTCGAATCAGAAGGATTTTGATTACAGGACAAGAAATCAGCCCTCAACAACTTAACCGGCGGAAAAAGAGTTTTTTGAAAAATCCCTAAGCCCCGGGGTCACAATTTCAGCAAAAATCTGACTTTCGGGAATTCACTCCAATATGGTGTTGAACGGTTGCAAATGCTCCCCTGAAAGGTTTGGCAGTCGAAACAGAAGGCTTTTTATCACAGGACAAGAAATCAGCCCTCAACAACTTAACCGGCGGAAAAAGATTTTTTTGAAAAATCCCTAACCCGGGGTCACAATTTCAGCAAAAATCTGACTTTCGGGAATTCATTCAAATATCGTGCCAAACGCTTGCAATTGCTACCCTGAAAGTTTTGGCAGTCGAAACAGAAGTCTTTTTATCACAGGACAAGAAATCAGCCCTCAACAACTTAACCGGCGGAAAAAGATTTTTTTGAAAAAATACCTAAGCCCCGGGGTCACAATTTCAGCAAAAATCTGACTTTTGCCAATATATTCAAAAATAGTGCCAAATGCTTGCAGATGCTCCCCTGAAAGTTTTGGCAGTCGAAACAGAAGGCTTTTTATCACAGGACAAGAAATCAGCCCTCAACAATGTAACCGGCGGAAAAAGATTTTTTTGAAAAAATCCCTAAGCCCCGGGGTCACAATTTCAGCAAAAATCTGACTTTTGCCAATTCATTCAAATATCGTGCCAAACGCTTGCAAATGCTACCCTGAAAGTTTTGGCAGTCGAAACAGAATGCTTTTTATCACAGGACAAGAAATCAGCCCTCAACAACTTAACCAGCGGAAAAAGATTTTTTTGAAAAAATACCTAAGCCCCTGGGTCACTATTTCAGCAAAAATCTGACTTTTGCCAATTCATTCAGAAATAGTGCCAAACGCTTGCAGATGCTACCCTGAAAGGTTTGGAGGTCGAATCAGAAGGCTTTTGATTACAGGACAAGAAATCAGCCCTCAACAACTTAACCGGCGGAAAAAGATTTTTTTGAAAAATCCCTAAGCCCCGGGGTCACAATTTCAGCAAAAATCTGACTTTCGGGAATTCAGTCCAATATGGTGTCGAAAGGTTCAAATGCTCCCCTGAAAGGTTTGGCAGTCGAAACAGAAGGCTTTTTATCACAGGACAAGAAATCAGCCCTGCAAAGCTTAATCGGCAGAAAAAGATTTTTTTGAAAAAATCCCTAAGCCCCGGGATCACAATTTTAGCAAAAATCTGACTTTTGCCAATTCACTCAAAAATGGTGCCAAACGCTTGCAAATGCTACCCTGAAAGTTTTGGCAGTCGAAACAGAAAGCTTTTTATCCCAGGACAAGAAATCAGCCCTCAACAACTTAACCGGCGGAAAAAGATTTTTTTGAAAAAATCCCTAAGCCCCGGGGTCACAATTTCAGGAAAAATCTGACTTTTGCCAATATATTCAAAAATAGTGCCAAACGCTTGCAGATGCTCCCCTGAAAGTTTTGGCAGTGGAAACAGAAGGCTTTTTATCACAGGACAAGAAATCAGCCCTCAACAATTTAACCGGCGGAAAAAGATTTTTTTGAAAAATCCCTAAGCCCCGGGGTCACAATTTCAGCAAAAATCTGACTTTTGCCAATTCACTCAAAAATGGTGCCAAACTCTTGATAATGCTCCCCTGAAAGGTTTGGCAGTCGAAACAGAAGGTTTTTTATCATAGGACAAGAAATCAGCCCTCAACAATTTAACCGGCGGAAAAAGATTTTTTTGAAAAATCCCTAAGCCCCGGGGTCACAATTTCAGCAAAAATCTGACTTTTGCCAATTCAATCAAAAATGGTGCCAAACACTTGCTAATGCTTCCCTGAAAGTTTTGGCAGCCGAAACAGAAACCTAATTATCAATGGAGAAAAAATCAGCCCTGAAAAACTTAACCGGCGGAAAAAGATTTTTTTGAAAAAATCCCTAAGCCCCGGGGTCACAATTTCAGCAAAAATCTGACTTTCGGGAATTCATTCAAATATCGTGCCGAACGGTTGCAAATGCTCCCCTGAAAGGTTTAGCAGTCGAAACAGAAGGCTTTTTATCACAGGACAAGAAATCAGCCCTCAACAATTTAACCGGCGGAGAAAGATTTTTTTGAAAAATCCCTAAGCCCCGGGGTCACAATTTCAGCAAAAATCTGACTTTTGCCAATTCACTCAAAAATGGTGCCAAACTCTTGCTAATGCTCCCCTGAAAGTTTTCGCAGTGGAAACAGAAGGCTTTTTATCACAGGACAAGAAATCAGCCCTCAACAATTTAACCGGCGGAAAAAGATTTTTTTGAAAAATCCCTAAGCCCCGGGGTCACAATTTCAGCAAAAATCTGACTTTTGCCAATTCACTCAAAAATGGTGCCAAACTCTTGATAATGCTCCCCTGAAAGGTTTGGCAGTCGAAACAGAAGGCTTTTGATTACAGGACAAGAAATCAGCCCTCAACAACTTAACCGGCGGAAAAAGATTTTTTTGAAAAATCCCTAAGCCCCGGGGTCACAATTTCAGCAAAAATCTGACTTTCGGGAATTCAGTCCAATATGGTGTCGAACGGTTGCAAATGCTCCCCTGAAAGGTTTGGCAGTCGAAACAGAAGGCATTTTATCACAGGACAAGAAATCAGCCCTCAACAATTTAACCGGCGGAAAAAGATTTTTTTGAAAAATCCCTAAGCCCCGGGGTCACAATTTCAGCAAAAATCTGACTTTCGGGAATTCAGTCAAATATGGTGCCAAACGCTTGCAAATGCTCCCCTGAAAGTTTTGGCAGCCGAAACAGAACCCTAATTATCAATTGGAGAAAAAATCAGCCCTGAAAAACTTAACCGGCGGAAAAAGATTTTTTTGAAAAAATCCCTAAGCCCCGGGATCACAATTTCAGCAAAAATCTGACTTTTGCCAATTCACTCAAAAATGGTGCCAAACGCTTGCAAATGCTACCCTGAAAGTTTTGGCAGTCGAAACAGAAAGCTTTTTATCACAGGACAAGAAATCAGCCCTCAACAACTTAACCGGCGAAAAAAGATTTTTTTGAAAAAATCCCTAAGCCCCGGGGTCACAATTTCAGGAAAAATCTGACTTTTGCCAATATATTCAAAAATAGTGCCAAACACTTGCAGATGCTCCCCTGAAAGTTTTGGCAGTGGAAACAGAAGGCTTTTTATCACAGGACGAGAAATCAGCCCTCAACAATTTAACCGGCGGAAAAAGATTTTTTTGAAAAATCCCTAAGCCCCGGGGTCACAATTTCAGCAAAAATCTGACTTTCGGGAATTCAGTCAAATATGGTGCCAAACGCTTGCAAATGCTCCCCTGAAAGTTTTGGCAGCCGAAACAGAACCCTAATTATCACTGGAGAAAAAATCAGCCCTGAAAAACTTAACCGGCGGAAAAAGATTTTTTTGAAAAAATCCCTAAGCCCCGGGGTCACAATTTCAGCAAAAATCTGACTTTCGGGAATTCATTCAAATATTGTGCCGAACGGTTGCAAATGCTCCCCTGAAAGGTTTAGCAGTCGAAACAGAAGGCTTTTTATCACAGGACAAGAAATCAGCCCTCAACAACTTAACCGGCGGAAAAAGATTTTTTTGAAAAAATCCCTAAGCCCCGGGGTCACAATTTCAGCAAAAATCTGACTTTTGCCAATTCATTCAAAAATAGTGCCAAACTTTTGCAGATGCTCCCCTGAAAGGTTTGGAGGTCAAATCAGAAGGCTTTTGATTACAGGACAAGAAATCAGCCCTCAACAACTTAACCGGCGGAAAAAGATTTTTTTGAAAAATCCCTAAGCCCCGGGGTCACAATTTCAGCAAAAATCTGACTTTCGGGAATTCAGTCCAATATGGTGTCGAACGGTTGCAAATGCTCCCCTGAAAGGTTTGGCAGTCGAAACAGAAGGCTTTTTATCACAGGACAAGAAATCAGCCCTCAACAACTTAACCGGCGGAAAAAGATTTTTTGAAAAATCCCTAAGCCCCGGGGTCACAATTTCAGCAAAAATCTGACTTTCGGGAATTCATTCAAATATCGTGCCGAACGGTTGCAGATGCTCCCCTGAAAGGTTTGGAGGTCAAATCAGAAGGCTTTTGATTACAGGACAAGAAATCAGCCCTCAACAACTTAACCGGCGGAAAAAGATTTTTTTGAAAAATCCCTAAGCCCCGGGGTCACAATTTCAGCAAAAATCTGACTTTCGGGAATTCATTCAAATATGGTGTCGAAAGGTTGCAAATGCTCCCCTGAAAGGTTTGGCAGTCGCAACAGAAGGCGTTATATCACAGGACAAGAAATCAGCCCTGCAAAGCTTAATCGGCAGAAAAAGATTTTTTTGAAAAAATCAGTAAAATTTCAGCAAAAAATCTTTTTCCGCCGGTTAAGTTTTGCAGGGCTGATTTCTTGTCCTTTGATAAAAAGCCTTCTGTTTCGACTGCCAAAACTTTCAGGGTAGCATTTGCAAGCGTTTGGCACGATATTTGAATGAATTCCCGAAAGTCAGATTTTTGCTGAAATTGTGACCCCGGGGATTAGGGATTTTTCAAAAAAATCTTTTTCCGCCGGTTTCAGCAAAAATCTGACTTTCGGGAATTCATTCAAATATCGTGCCAAACGCTTGCAAATGCTACCCTGAAAGTTTTGGCAGTCGAAACAGAAGGCTTTATATCACAGGACAAGAAATCAGCCCTCAACAACTTAACCGGTGAGAAAAAGATTTTTTTGAAAAAATACCTAAGCCCCGGGGTCACAATTTCAGGAAAAATCTGATTTTTGCCAATATATTCAAAAATAGTGCCAAACGCTTGCAGATGCTCCCCTGAAAGGTTTGGAGGTCGAATCAGAAGGCTTTTGATTACAGGACAAGAAATCAGCCCTCAACAACTTAACCGGCGGAAAAAGATTTTTTTGAAAAATCCCTAAGCCCCAGGGTCACAATTTCAGCAAAAATCTGACTTTCGGGAATTCAGTCCAATATGGTGTCGAACGGATGCAAATGCTCCCCTGAAAGGTTTGGCAGTCGAAACAGAAGGCTTTTTATCACAGGACAAGAAATCAGCCCTCAACAACTTAACCGGCGGAAAAAGATTTTTTTGAAAAATCCCTAATCCCCGGGGTCACAATTTCAGCAAAAATCTGACTTTCGGGAATTCTTTCAAATATCGTGCCGAACGGTTGCAAATGCTCCCCTGAAAGGTTTAGCAGTCGAAACAGAAGGCTTTTTATCACAGGACAAGAAATCAGCCCTCAACAATTTAACCGGCGGAGAAAGATTTTTTTGAAAAATCCCTAAGCCCCGGGGTCACAATTTCAGCAAAAATCTGACTTTTGCCAATTCACTCAAAAATGGTGCCAAACTCTTGCTAATGCTCCCCTGAAAGTTTTCGCAGTGGAAACAGAAGGCTTTTTATCACAGGACAAGAAATCAGCCCTCAACAATTTAACCGGCGGAAAAAGATTTTTTTGAAAAATCCCTAAGCCCCGGGGTCACAATTTCAGCAAAAATCTGACTTTTGCCAATTCACTCAAAAATGGTGCCAAACTCTTGATAATGCTCCCCTGAAAGGTTTGGCAGTCGAAACAGAAGGCTTTTGATTACAGGACAAGAAATCAGCCCTCAACAACTTAACCGGCGGAAAAAGATTTTTTTGAAAAATCCCTAAGCCCCGGGGTCACAATTTCAGCAAAAATCTGACTTTCGGGAATTCAGTCCAATATGGTGTCGAACGGTTGCAAATGCTCCCCTGAAAGGTTTGGCAGTCGAAACAGAAGGCATTTTATCACAGGACAAGAAATCAGCCCTCAACAATTTAACCGGCGGAAAAAGATTTTTTTGAAAAATCCCTAAGCCCCGGGGTCACAATTTCAGCAAAAATCTGACTTTCGGGAATTCAGTCAAATATGGTGCCAAACGCTTGCAAATGCTCCCCTGAAAGTTTTGGCAGCCGAAACAGAACCCTAATTATCAATTGGAGAAAAAATCAGCCCTGAAAAACTTAACCGGCGGAAAAAGATTTTTTTGAAAAAATCCCTAAGCCCCGGGATCACAATTTCAGCAAAAATCTGACTTTTGCCAATTCACTCAAAAATGGTGCCAAACGCTTGCAAATGCTACCCTGAAAGTTTTGGCAGTCGAAACAGAAAGCTTTTTATCACAGGACAAGAAATCAGCCCTCAACAACTTAACCGGCGAAAAAAGATTTTTTTGAAAAAATCCCTAAGCCCCGGGGTCACAATTTCAGGAAAAATCTGACTTTTGCCAATATATTCAAAAATAGTGCCAAACACTTGCAGATGCTCCCCTGAAAGTTTTGGCAGTGGAAACAGAAGGCTTTTTATCACAGGACGAGAAATCAGCCCTCAACAATTTAACCGGCGGAAAAAGATTTTTTTGAAAAATCCCTAAGCCCCGGGGTCACAATTTCAGCAAAAATCTGACTTTCGGGAATTCAGTCAAATATGGTGCCAAACGCTTGCAAATGCTCCCCTGAAAGTTTTGGCAGCCGAAACAGAACCCTAATTATCACTGGAGAAAAAATCAGCCCTGAAAAACTTAACCGGCGGAAAAAGATTTTTTTGAAAAAATCCCTAAGCCCCGGGGTCACAATTTCAGCAAAAATCTGACTTTCGGGAATTCATTCAAATATTGTGCCGAACGGTTGCAAATGCTCCCCTGAAAGGTTTAGCAGTCGAAACAGAAGGCTTTTTATCACAGGACAAGAAATCAGCCCTCAACAACTTAACCGGCGGAAAAAGATTTTTTTGAAAAAATCCCTAAGCCCCGGGGTCACAATTTCAGCAAAAATCTGACTTTTGCCAATTCATTCAAAAATAGTGCCAAACTTTTGCAGATGCTCCCCTGAAAGGTTTGGAGGTCAAATCAGAAGGCTTTTGATTACAGGACAAGAAATCAGCCCTCAACAACTTAACCGGCGGAAAAAGATTTTTTTGAAAAATCCCTAAGCCCCGGGGTCACAATTTCAGCAAAAATCTGACTTTCGGGAATTCAGTCCAATATGGTGTCGAACGGTTGCAAATGCTCCCCTGAAAGGTTTGGCAGTCGAAACAGAAGGCTTTTTATCACAGGACAAGAAATCAGCCCTCAACAACTTAACCGGCGGAAAAAGATTTTTTGAAAAATCCCTAAGCCCCGGGGTCACAATTTCAGCAAAAATCTGACTTTCGGGAATTCATTCAAATATCGTGCCGAACGGTTGCAGATGCTCCCCTGAAAGGTTTGGAGGTCAAATCAGAAGGCTTTTGATTACAGGACAAGAAATCAGCCCTCAACAACTTAACCGGCGGAAAAAGATTTTTTTGAAAAATCCCTAAGCCCCGGGGTCACAATTTCAGCAAAAATCTGACTTTCGGGAATTCATTCAAATATGGTGTCGAAAGGTTGCAAATGCTCCCCTGAAAGGTTTGGCAGTCGCAACAGAAGGCGTTATATCACAGGACAAGAAATCAGCCCTGCAAAGCTTAATCGGCAGAAAAAGATTTTTTTGAAAAAATCAGTAAAATTTCAGCAAAAAATCTTTTTCCGCCGGTTAAGTTTTGCAGGGCTGATTTCTTGTCCTTTGATAAAAAGCCTTCTGTTTCGACTGCCAAAACTTTCAGGGTAGCATTTGCAAGCGTTTGGCACGATATTTGAATGAATTCCCGAAAGTCAGATTTTTGCTGAAATTGTGACCCCGGGGATTAGGGATTTTTCAAAAAAATCTTTTTCCGCCGGTTTCAGCAAAAATCTGACTTTCGGGAATTCATTCAAATATCGTGCCAAACGCTTGCAAATGCTACCCTGAAAGTTTTGGCAGTCGAAACAGAAGGCTTTATATCACAGGACAAGAAATCAGCCCTCAACAACTTAACCGGTGAGAAAAAGATTTTTTTGAAAAAATACCTAAGCCCCGGGGTCACAATTTCAGGAAAAATCTGATTTTTGCCAATATATTCAAAAATAGTGCCAAACGCTTGCAGATGCTCCCCTGAAAGGTTTGGAGGTCGAATCAGAAGGCTTTTGATTACAGGACAAGAAATCAGCCCTCAACAACTTAACCGGCGGAAAAAGATTTTTTTGAAAAATCCCTAAGCCCCAGGGTCACAATTTCAGCAAAAATCTGACTTTCGGGAATTCAGTCCAATATGGTGTCGAACGGATGCAAATGCTCCCCTGAAAGGTTTGGCAGTCGAAACAGAAGGCTTTTTATCACAGGACAAGAAATCAGCCCTCAACAACTTAACCGGCGGAAAAAGATTTTTTTGAAAAATCCCTAATCCCCGGGGTCACAATTTCAGCAAAAATCTGACTTTCGGGAATTCTTTCAAATATCATGCCGAACTGTTGCAAATGCTCCCCTGAAAGGTTTGGCAGTTGAAACAGAAGGCTTTTTATCAAAGGACAAGAAATCAGCCCTGCAAAACTTAACCGGCGGAAAAAGATTTTTTTGAAAAAATCCCTAAGCCCCGGGGTCACAATTTCAGCAAAAATCTGACTTTCGGGAATTCATTCAAATATCGTGCCGAACGGTTGCAGATGCTCCCCTGAAAGGTTTGGAGGTCAAATCAGAAGGCTTTTGATTACAGGACAAGAAATCAGCCCTCAACAACTTAACCGGCGGAAAAAGATTTTTTTGAAAAATCCCTAAGCCCCGGGGTCACAATTTCAGCAAAAATCTGACTTTCGGGAATTCATTCAAATATGGTGTCGAAAGGTTGCAAATGCTCCCCTGAAAGGTTTGGCAGTCGCAACAGAAGGCGTTATATCACAGGACAAGAAATCAGCCCTGCAAAGCTTAATCGGCAGAAAAAGATTTTTTTGAAAAAATCCCTAAGCCCCGGGGTCACAATTTCAGCAAAAATCTGACTTTCGGGAATTCATTCAAATATCGTGCCAAACGCTTGCAAATGCTACCCTGAAAGTTTTGGCAGTCGAAACAGAAGGCTTTATATCACAGGACAAGAAATCAGCCCTCAACAACTTAACCGGTGAGAAAAAGATTTTTTTGAAAAAATACCTAAGCCCCGGGGTCACAATTTCAGGAAAAATCTGATTTTTGCCAATATATTCAAAAATAGTGCCAAACGCTTGCAGATGCTCCCCTGAAAGTTTTGGCAGTGGAAACAGAAGGCTTTTTATCACAGGACAAGAAATCAGCCCTCAACAATTTAACCGGCGGAAAAAGATTTTTTTGAAAAATCCCTAAGCCCCGGGGTCACAATTTCAGCAAAAATCTGACTTTCGGGAATTCAGTCCAATATGGTGTCGAACGGATGCAAATGCTCCCCTGAAAGGTTTGGCAGTCGAAACAGAAGGCTTTTTATCACAGGACAAGAAATCAGCCCTCAACAACTTAACCGGCGGAAAAAGATTTTTTTGAAAAATCCCTAAGCCCCGGGGTCACAATTTCAGCAAAAATCTGACTTTCGGGAATTCTTTCAAATATCATGCCGAACTGTTGCAAATGCTCCCCTGAAAGGTTTGGCAGTTGAAACAGAAGGCTTTTTATCAAAGGACAAGAAATCAGCCCTGCAAAACTTAACCGGCGGAAAAAGATTTTTTTGAAAAAATCCCTAAGCCCCGGGGTCACAATTTCAGCAAAAATCTGACTTTCGGGAATTCATTCAAATATCGTGCCGAACGGTTGCAGATGCTCCCCTGAAAGGTTTGGAGGTCAAATCAGAAGGCTTTTGATTACAGGACAAGAAATCAGCCCTCAACAACTTAACCGGCGGAAAAAGATTTTTTTGAAAAATCCCTAAGCCCCGGGGTCACAATTTCAGCAAAAATCTGACTTTCGGGAATTCATTCAAATATGGTGTCGAAAGGTTGCAAATGCTCCCCTGAAAGGTTTGGCAGTCGCAACAGAAGGCGTTATATCACAGGACAAGAAATCAGCCCTGCAAAGCTTAATCGGCAGAAAAAGATTTTTTTGAAAAAATCCCTAAGCCCCGGGGTCACAATTTCAGCAAAAATCTGACTTTCGGGAATTCATTCAAATATCGTGCCGAACGGTTGCAGATGCTCCCCTGAAAGGTTTGGAGGTCAAATCAGAAGGCTTTTGATTACAGGACAAGAAATCAGCCCTCAACAACTTAACCGGCGGAAAAAGATTTTTTTGAAAAATCCCTAAGCCCCGGGGTCACAATTTCAGCAAAAATCTGACTTTCGGGAATTCATTCAAATATGGTGTCGAAAGGTTGCAAATGCTCCCCTGAAAGGTTTGGCAGTCGCAACAGAAGGCGTTATATCACAGGACAAGAAATCAGCCCTGCAAAGCTTAATCGGCAGAAAAAGATTTTTTTGAAAAAATCCCTAAGCCCCGGGGTCACAATTTCAGCAAAAATCTGACTTTCGGGAATTCATTCAAATATCGTGCCAAACGCTTGCAAATGCTACCCTGAAAGTTTTGGCAGTCGAAACAGAAGGCTTTATATCACAGGACAAGAAATCAGCCCTCAACAACTTAACCGGTGAGAAAAAGATTTTTTTGAAAAAATACCTAAGCCCCGGGGTCACAATTTCAGGAAAAATCTGATTTTTGCCAATATATTCAAAAATAGTGCCAAACGCTTGCAGATGCTCCCCTGAAAGTTTTGGCAGTGGAAACAGAAGGCTTTTTATCACAGGACAAGAAATCAGCCCTCAACAATTTAACCGGCGGAAAAAGATTTTTTTGAAAAATCCCTAAGCCCCGGGGTCACAATTTCAGCAAAAATCTGACTTTCGGGAATTCAGTCCAATATGGTGTCGAACGGATGCAAATGCTCCCCTGAAAGGTTTGGCAGTCGAAACAGAAGGCTTTTTATCACAGGACAAGAAATCAGCCCTCAACAACTTAACCGGCGGAAAAAGATTTTTTTGAAAAATCCCTAAGCCCCGGGGTCACAATTTCAGCAAAAATCTGACTTTCGGGAATTCTTTCAAATATCATGCCGAACTGTTGCAAATGCTCCCCTGAAAGGTTTGGCAGTTGAAACAGAAGGCTTTTTATCAAAGGACAAGAAATCAGCCCTGCAAAACTTAACCGGCGGAAAAAGATTTTTTTGAAAAAATCCCTAAGCCCCGGGGTCACAATTTCAGCAAAAATCTGACTTTCGGGAATTCATTCAAATATCGTGCCGAACGGTTGCAGATGCTCCCCTGAAAGGTTTGGAGGTCAAATCAGAAGGCTTTTGATTACAGGACAAGAAATCAGCCCTCAACAACTTAACCGGCGGAAAAAGATTTTTTTGAAAAATCCCTAAGCCCCGGGGTCACAATTTCAGCAAAAATCTGACTTTCGGGAATTCATTCAAATATGGTGTCGAAAGGTTGCAAATGCTCCCCTGAAAGGTTTGGCAGTCGCAACAGAAGGCGTTATATCACAGGACAAGAAATCAGCCCTGCAAAGCTTAATCGGCAGAAAAAGATTTTTTTGAAAAAATCCCTAAGCCCCGGGGTCACAATTTCAGCAAAAATTTGACTTTCGGGAATTCATTCAAATATCGTGCCAAACGCTTGCAAATGCTACCCTGAAAGTTTTGGCAGTCGAAACAGAAGGCTTTATATCACAGGACAAGAAATCAGCCCTCAACAACTTAACCGGTGAGAAAAAGATTTTTTTGAAAAAATACCTAAGCCCCGGGGTCACAATTTCAGGAAAAATCTGATTTTTGCCAATATATTCAAAAATAGTGCCAAACGCTTGCAGATGCTCCCCTGAAAGTTTTGGCAGTGGAAACAGAAGGCTTTTTATCACAGGACAAGAAATCAGCCCTCAACAATTTAACCGGCGGAAAAAGATTTTTTTGAAAAATCCCTAAGCCCCGGGGTCACAATTTCAGCAAAAATCTGACTTTTGCCAATTCACTCAAAAATGGTGCCAAACACTTGCTAATGCTTCCCTGAAAGTTTTGGCAGCCGAAACAGAAGGCTTTTTATCACAGGACAAGAAATCAGCCCTCAACAACTTAACCGGCGGAAAAAGATTTTTTTGAAAAAATCCCTAAGCCCCAGGGTCACAATTTCAGCAAAAATCTGACTTTCGGGAATTCAGTCAAATATGGTGCCAAATGCTTGCAAATGCTCCCCTGAAAGTTTTGGCAGCCGAAACAGAACCCTAATTATCACTGGAGAAAAAATCAGCCCTGAAAAACTTAACCGGCGGGAAAAGATTTTTTTGAAAAAATCCCTAAGCCCCGGGGTCACAATTTCAGCAAAAATCTGACTTTCGGGAATTCATTCAAATATCGTGCCGAACGGTTGCAAATGCTCCCCTGAAAGGTTTAGCAGTCGAAACAGAAGGCTTTTTATCACAGGACAAGAAATCAGCCCTCAACAACTTAACCGGCGGAAAAAGATTTTTTTGAAAAAATCCCTAAGCCCCGGGGTCACAATTTCAGCAAAAATCTGACTTTTGCCAATTCATTCAAAAATAGTGCCAAACTTTTGCAGATGCTCCCCTGAAAGTTTTGGAGGTCGAATCAGAAGGCTTTTGATTACAGGACAAGAAATCAGCCCTCAACAACTTAACCGGCGGAAAAAGATTTTTTTGAAAAATCCCTAAGCCCCAGGGTCACAATTTCAGCAAAAATCTGACTTTCGGGAATTCAGTCCAATATGGTGTCGAACGGATGCAAATGCTCCCCTGAAAGGTTTGGCAGTCGAAACAGAAGGCTTTTTATCACAGGACAAGAAATCAGCCCTCAACAACTTAACCGGCGGAAAAAGATTTTTTTGAAAAATCCCTAAGCCCCGGGGTCACAATTTCAGCAAAAATCTGACTTTCGGGAATTCAGTCCAATATGGTGCCAAACGCTTGCAAATGCTACCCTGAAAGTTTTGGCAGTCGAAACAGAAAGCTTTTTATCACAGGACAAGAAATCAGCCATCAACAACTTAACCGGCAGAAAAAGATTTTTTTGAAAAAATCCCTAAGCCCCGGGGTCACAATTTCAGCAAAAATCTGACTTTTGCCAATTCATTCAAATATCGTGCCAAACGCTTTCAAATGCTACCCTGAAAGTTTTTGCAGTCGAAACAGAAGGCTTTTTATCACAGGACAAGAAATCAGCCCTCAACAACTTAACCGGCGAGAAAAAGATTTTTTTGAAAAAATACGTAAGCCCCGGGGTCACAATTTCAGCAAAAATCTGACTTTCGGGAATTCATTCAAATATCGTGCCGAACGGTTGCAGATGCTCCCCTGAAAGGTTTGGAGGTCGAATCAGAAGGCTTTTGATTACAGGACAAGAAATCAGCCCTGCAAAACTTAACCGGCGGAAAAAGATTTTTTTGAAAAATCCCTAAGCCCCGGGGTCACAATTTCAGCAAAAATCTGACTTTTGCCAATTCACTCAAAAATGGTGCCAAACTCTTGCTAATGCTCCCCTGAAAGGTTTGGCAGTCGAAACAGAAGGCTTTTTATCATAGGACAAGAAATCAGCCCTCAACAATTTAACCAGCGGAAAAAGATTTTTTTGAAAAATCCCTAAGCCCCGGGGTCACAATTTCAGCAAAAATCTGACTTTCGGGAATTCATTCAAATATCGTGCCGAACGGTTGCAAATGCTCCCCTGAAAGGTTTGGCAGTCGAAACAGAAGGCTTTTTATCACAGGACAAGAAAGCAGCCCTCAACAACTTAACCGGCGGAAAAAGATTTTTTTGAAAAAATCCCTAAGCCCCGGGGTCACAATTTCAGCAAAAATCTGACTTTTGGGAATTCAGTCCAATATGGTGTCGAAAGGTTGAAAATGCTCCCCTGAAAGTTTTGGCAGCCGAAACAGAACCCTAATTATCACTGGAGAAAAAATCAGCCCTGAAAAACTTAACCGGCGGGAAAAGATTTTTTTGAAAAAATCCCTAAGCCCCGGGGTCACAATTTCAGCAAAAATCTGACTTTCGGGAATTCATTCAAATATCGTGCCGAACGGTTGCAAATGCTCCCCTGAAAGGTTTAGCAGTCGAAACAGAAGGCTTTTTATCACAGGACAAGAAATCAGCCCTCAACAACTTAACCGGCGGAAAAAGATTTTTTTGAAAAATCCCTAAGCCCCGGGGTCACAATTTCAGCAAAAATCTGACTTTTGCCAATTCATTCAGAAATAGTGCCAAACGCTTGCAGATGCTCCCCTGAAAGGTTTGGAGGTCGAATCAGAAGGCTTTTGATTACAGGACAAGAAATCAGCCCTCAACAACTTAACCGGCGGAAAAAGATTTTTTTGAAAAATCCCTAAGCCCCGGGGTCACAATTTCAGCAAAAATCTGACTTTTTCCAATTCATTCAAATATCGTGCCGAACGGTTGCAAATGCTCCCCTGAAAGGTTTAGCTGTCGAAACAGAAGGCTTTTTATCACAGGACAAGAAATCAGCCCTGCAAAGCTTAATCGGCAGAAAAAGATTTTTTTGAAAAAATCCCTAAGCCCCGGGGTCACAATTTCAGCAAAAATCTGACTTTTGCCAATATATTCAAAAATAGTGCCAAACGCTTGCAGATGCTCCCCTGAAAGTTTTGGCAGTGGAAACAGAAGGCTTTTTATCACAGGACAAGAAATCAGCCCTCAACAATTTAACCGGCGGAAAAAGATTTTTTTGAAAAATCCCTAAGCCCTGGGGTCACAATTTCAGCAAAAATCTGACTTTTGCCAATTCACTCAAAAATGGTGCCAAACACTTGATAATGCTCCCCTGAAAGGTTTGGCAGTCGAAACAGAAGGCTTTTTATCATAGGACAAGAAATCAGCCCTCAACAATTTAACCGGCGGAAAAAGATTTTTTTGAAAAATCCCTAAGCCCCGGGGTCACAATTTCAGCAAAAATCTGACTTTTTCCAATTCATTCAAATATCGTGCCGAACGGTTGCAAATGCTCCCCTGAAAGGTTTAGCTGTCGAAACAGAAGGCTTTTTATCACAGGACAAGAAATCAGCCTTCAACAATTTAACCGGCGGAAAAAGATTTTTTTGAAAAATCCCTAAGCCCCGGGGTCACAATTTCAGCAAAAATCTGACTTTTGCCAATTCACTCAAAAATGGTGCCAAACTCTTCCTAATGCTCCCCTGAAAGGTTTGGCAGTCGAAACAGAAGGCTTCTTATCATAGGACAAGAAATCAGCCCTCAACAATTTACCCGGCGGAAAAAGATTTTTTTGAAAAATCCCTAAGCCCCGGGGTCACAATTTCAGCAAAAATCTGACTTTCGGGAATTCATTCAAATATCGTGCCGAACGGTTGCAAATGCTCCCCTGAAAGGTTTGGCAGTCGAAACAGAAGGCTTTTTATCACAGGACAAGAAATCAGCCCTCAACAACTTAACCGGCGGAAAAAGATTTTTTTGAAAAAATCCCTAAGCCCCGGGGTCACAATTTCAGCAAAAATCTGACTTTTGCCAATTCATTCAAAAATAGTGCCAAACGCTTGCAGATGCTCCCCTGAAAGGTTTGGAGGTCGAATCAGAAGGATTTTGATTACAGGACAAGAAATCAGCCCTCAACAACTTAACCGGCGGAAAAAGAGTTTTTTGAAAAATCCCTAAGCCCCGGGGTCACAATTTCAGCAAAAATCTGACTTTCGGGAATTCAGTCCAATATGGTGTTGAACGGTTGCAAATGCTCCCCTGAAAGGTTTGGCAGTCGAAACAGAAGGCTTTTTATCACAGGACAAGAAATCAGCCCTCAACAACTTAACCGGCGGAAAAAGATTTTTTTGAAAAAATACCTAAGCCCCTGGGTCACAATTTCAGCAAAAATCTGACTTTTGCCAATTCATTCAAATATCGTGCCAAAGGCTTGCAAATGCTACCCTGAAAGTTATGGCAGTCGAAACAGAAGGCTTTTTATCACAGGACAAGAAATCAGCCCTCAACAACTTAACCGGCGGAAAAAGATTTTTTTGAAAAATCCCTAACCCGGGGTCACAATTTCAGCAAAAATCTGACTTTTGCCAATTCATTCAAATATCGTGCCAAAGGCTTGCAAATGCTACCCTGAAAGTTTTGGCAGTCGAAACAGAAGGCTTTTTATCACAGGACAAGAAATCAGCCCTCAACAACTTAACCGGCGGAAAAAGAGTTTTTTGAAAAATCCCTAACCCGGGGTCACAATTTCAGCAAAAATCTGACTTTTGCCAACTCATTCAAATATCGTGCCAAAGGCTTGCAAATGCTACCCTGAAAGTTTTGGCAGTCGAAACAGAAGGCTTTTTATCACAGGACAAGAAATCAGCCCTCAACAACTTAACCGGCGGAAAAAGATTTTTTTGAAAAAATACCTAAGCCCCTGGGTCACAATTTCAGCAAAAATCTGACTTTTGCCAATTCATTCAGAAATAGTGCCAAACGCTTGCAGATGCTACCCTGAAAGGTTTGGAGGTCGAATCAGAAGGCTTTTGATTACAGGACAAGAAATCAGCCCTCAACAACTTAACCAGCGGAAAAAGATTTTTTAGAAAAATCCCTAAGCCCCGGGGTCACAATTTCAGCAAAAATCTGACTTTCGGGAATTCAGTCCAATATGGTGTCGAAAGTTTGCAAATGCTCCCCTGAAAGGTTTGGCGGTCGAAACAGAAGGCTTTTTATCACAGGACAAGAAATCAGCCCTGCAAAGCTTAATCGGCAGAAAAAGATTTTTTTGAAAAAATCCCTAAGCCCCGGGATCACAATTTCAGCAAAAATCTGACTTTTGCCAATTCACTCAAAAATGGTGCCAAACGCTTGCAAATGCTCCCCTGAAAGTTTTGGCAGTCGAAACAGAAAGCTTTTTATCACAGGACAAGAAATCAGCCCTCAACAACTTAACCGGCGGAAAAAGATTTTTTTGAAAAAATCCCTAAGCCCCGGGGTCACAATTTCAGGAAAAATCTGACTTTTGCCAATATATTCAAAAATAGTGCCAAACGCTTGCAGATGCTCCCCTGAAAGTTTTGGCAGTGGAAACAGAAGGCTTTTTATCACAGGACAAGAAATCAGCCCTCAACAATTTAACCGGCGGAAAAAGATTTTTTTGAAAAATCCCTAAGCCCCGGGGTCACAATTTCAGCAAAAATCTGACTTTTGCCAATTCACTCAAAAATGGTGCCAAACTCTTGATAATGCTCCCCTGAAAGGTTTGGCAGTCGAAACAGAAGGCTTTTTATCATAGGACAAGAAATCAGCCCTCAACAATTTAACCGGCGGAAAAAGATTTTTTTGAAAAATCCCTAAGCCCCGGGGTCACAATTAAAGCAAAAATCTGACTTTTGCCAATTCACTCAAAAATGGTGCCAAACACTTGCTAATGCTTCCCTGAAAGTTTTGGCAGCCGAAACAGAACCCTAATTATCACTGGACAAGAAATCAGCCCTCAACAACTTAACCGGCGGAAAAAGATTTTTTTGAAAAAATCCCTAAGCCCCGGGGTCACAATTTCAGCAAAAATCTGACTTTCGGGAATTCTTTCAAAAATAGTGCCAAACGCTTGCAGATGCTCCCCTGAAAGGTTTGGAGGTCGAATCAGAAGGCTTTTGATTACAAGACAAGAAATCAGCCCTCAACAACTTAACCGGCGGAAAAAGATTTTTTTGAAAAATCCCTAAGCCCCGGGGTCACAATTTCAGCAAAAATCTGACTTTTGGGAATTCAGTCAAATATGGTGCCAAACGCTTGCAAATGCTCCCCTGAAAGTTTTGGCAGCCGAAACAGAACCCTAATTATCACTGGAGAAAAAATCAGCCCTGAAAAACTTAACCGGCGGAAAAAGATTTTTTTGAAAAAATCCCTAAGCCCCGGGGTCACAATTTCAGCAAAAATCTGACTTTCGGGAATTCATTCAAATATCGTGCCGAACGGTTGAAAATGCTACCCTGAAAGGTTTGGAGGTCGAATCAGAAGGCTTTTGATTACAGGACAAGAAATCAGCCCTCAACAACTTAACCGGCGGAAAAAGATTTTTTTGAAAAATCCCTAAGCCCCGGGGTCACAATTTCAGCAAAAATCTGACTTTTGCCAATTCACTCAAAAATGGTGCCAAACTCTTGCTAATGCTCCCCTGAAAGTTTTGGCAGTGGAAACAGAAGGCTTTTTATCACAGGACAAGAAATCAGCCCTCAACAATTTAACCGGCGGAAAAAGATTTTTTTGAAAAATCCCTAAGCCCCGGGGTCACAATTTCAGCAAAAAACTGACTTTTGCCAATTCACTCAAAAATGGTGCCAAACTCTTGATAATGCTCCCCTGAAAGGTTTGGCAGTCGAAACAGAAGGCTTTTGATTACAGGACAAGAAATCAGCCCTCAACAACTTAACCGGCGGAAAAAGATTTTTTTGAAAAATCCCTAAGCCCCGGGGTCACAATTTCAGCAAAAATCTGACTTTCGGGAATTCAGTCCAATATGGTGCCAAACGCGTGCAAATGCTCCCCTGAAAGTTTTGGCAGCCGAAACAGAACCCTAATTATCACTGGAGAAAAAATCAGCCCTGAAAAACTTAACCGGCGGAAAAAGATTTTTTTGAAAAAATCCCTAAGCCCCGGGGTCACAATTTCAGCAAAAATCTGACTTTCGGGAATTCATTCAAATATCGTGCCGAACGGTTGCAAATGCTCCCCTGAAAGGTTTAGCAGTCGAAACAGAAGGCTTTTTATCACAGGACAAGAAATCAGCCCTCAACAATTTAACCGGCGGAAAAAGATTTTTTTGAAAAATCCCTAAGCCCCGGGGTCACAATTTCAGCAAAAATCTGACTTTTGCCAATTCACTCAAAAATGGTGCCAAACTCTTGCTAATGCTCCCCTGAAAGTTTTGGCAGTGGAAACAGAAGGCTTTTTATCACAGGACAAGAAATCAGCCCTCAACAATTTAACCGGCGGAAAAAGATTTTTTTGAAAAATCCCTAAGCCCCGGGGTCACAATTTCAGCAAAAATCTGACTTTTGCCAATTCACTCAAAAATGGTGCCAAACTCTTGATATTGCTCCCCTGAAAGGTTTGGCAGTCGAAACAGAAGGCTTTTGATTACAGGACAAGAAATCAGCCCTCAACAACTTAACCGGCGGAAAAAGATTTTTTTGAAAAATCCCTAAGCCCCGGGGTCACAATTTCAGCAAAAATCTGACTTTCGGGAATTCAGTCCAATATGGTGTCGAACGGTTGCAAATGCTCCCCTGAAAGGTTTGGCAGTCGAAACAGAAGGCATTTTATCACAGGACAAGAAATCAGCCCTCAACAATTTAACCGGCGGAAAAAGATTTTTTTGAAAAATCCCTAAGCCCCGGGGTCACAATTTCAGCAAAAATCTGACTTTCGGGAATTCACTCATATATGGTGCCAAACGCTTGCAAATGCTCCCCTGAAAGTTTTGGCAGCCGAAACAGAACCCTAATTATCACTGGAGAAAAAATCAGCCCTGAAAAACTTAACCGGCGGAAAAAGATTTTTTTGAAAAAATCCCTAAGCCCCGGGGGTCACAATTTCAGCAAAAATCTGACTTTCGGGAATTCATTCAAATATCGTGCCGAACGGTTGCAAATGCTCCCCTGAAAGGTTTAGCAGTCGAAACAGAAGGCTTTTTATCACAGGACAAGAAATCAGCCCTCAACAATTTAACCGGCGGAAAAAGATTTTTTTGAAAAATCCCTAAGCCCCGGGGTCACAATTTCAGCAAAAATCTGACTTTTGCCAATTCACTCAAAAATGGTGCCAAACTCTTGCTAATGCTCCCCTGAAAGGTTTGGCAGTCGAAACAGAAGGCTTTTTATCATAGGACAAGAAATCAGCCCTCAACAATTTAACCGGCGGAAAAAGATTTTTTTGAAAAATCCCTAAGCCCCGGGGTCACAATTTCAGCAAAAATCTGACTTTCGGGAATTCATTCAAATATCGTGCCAAACGGTTGCAAATGCTCCCCTGAAAGGTTTGGCAGTCGAAACAGAAGGCTTTTTATCACAGGACAAGAAATCAGCCCTCAACAACTTAACCGGCGGAAAAAGATTTTTTTGAAAAAATCCCTAAGCCCCGGGGTCACAATTTCAGCAAAAATCTGACTTTTGCCAATTCATTCAAAAATAGTGCCAAACGCTTGCAGATGCTCCCCTGAAAGGTTTGGAGGTCGAATCAGAAGGATTTTGATTACAGGACAAGAAATCAGCCCTCAACAACTTAACCGGCGGAAAAAGAGTTTTTTGAAAAATCCCTAAGCCCCGGGGTCACAATTTCAGCAAAAATCTGACTTTCGGGAATTCAGTCCAATATGGTGTTGAACGGTTGCAAATGCTCCCCTGAAAGGTTTGGCAGTCGAAACAGAAGGCTTTTTATCACAGGACAAGAAATCAGCCCTCAACAACTTAACCGGCGGAAAAAGATTTTTTTGAAAAATCCCTAAGCCCCGGGGTCACAATTTCAGCAAAAATCTGACTTTTGCCAATTCACTCAAAAATGGTGCCAAACTCTTGCTAATGCTCCCCTGAAAGGTTTGGCAGTCGAAACAGAAGGCTTTTTATCATAGGACAAGAAATCAGCCCTCAACAATTTAACCGGCGGAAAAAGATTTTTTTGAAAAATCCCTAAGCCCCGGGGTCACAATTTCAGCAAAAATCTGACTTTCGGGAATTCATTCAAATATCGTGCCGAACGGTTGCAAATGCTCCCCTGAAAGGTTTGGCAGTCGAAACAGAAGGCTTTTTATCACAGGACAAGAAATCAGCCCTCAACAACTTAACCGGCGGAAAAAGATTTTTTTGAAAAAATCCCTAAGCCCCGGGGTCACAATTTCAGCAAAAATCTGACTTTTGCCAATTCATTCAAAAATAGTGCCAAACGCTTGCAGATGCTCCCCTGAAAGGTTTGGAGGTCGAATCAGAAGGATTTTGATTACAGGACAAGAAATCAGCCCTCAACAACTTAACCGGCGGAAAAAGAGTTTTTTGAAAAATCCCTAAGCCCCGGGGTCACAATTTCAGGAAAAATCTGACTTTTGCCAATATATTCAAAAATAGTGCCAAACGCTTGCAGATGCTCCCCTGAAAGTTTTGGCAGTGGAAACAGAAGGCTTTTTATCACAGGACAAGAAATCAGCCCTCAACAATTTAACCGGCGGAAAAAGATTTTTTTGAAAAATCCCTAAGCCCCGGGGTCACAATTTCAGCAAAAATCTGACTTTTGCCAATTCACTCAAAAATGGTGCCAAACTCTTGATAATGCTCCCCTGAAAGGTTTGGCAGTCGAAACAGAAGGCTTTTTATCATAGGACAAGAAATCAGCCCTCAACAATTTAACCGGCGGAAAAAGATTTTTTTGAAAAATCCCTAAGCCCCGGGGTCACAATTAAAGCAAAAATCTGACTTTTGCCAATTCACTCAAAAATGGTGCCAAACACTTGCTAATGCTTCCCTGAAAGTTTTGGCAGCCGAAACAGAACCCTAATTATCACTGGACAAGAAATCAGCCCTCAACAACTTAACCAGCGGAAAAAGATTTTTTTGAAAAAATCCCTAAGCCCCGGGGTCACAATTTCAGCAAAAATCTGACTTTCGGGAATTCTTTCAAAAATAGTGCCAAACGCTTGCAGATGCTCCCCTGAAAGGTTTGGAGGTCGAATCAGAAGGCTTTTGATTACAAGACAAGAAATCAGCCCTCAACAACTTAACCGGCGGAAAAAGATTTTTTTGAAAAATCCCTAAGCCCCGGGGTCACAATTTCAGCAAAAATCTGACTTTTGGGAATTCAGTCAAATATGGTGCCAAACGCTTGCAAATGCTCCCCTGAAAGTTTTGGCAGCCGAAACAGAACCCTAATTATCACTGGAGAAAAAATCAGCCCTGAAAAACTTAACCGGCGGAAAAAGATTTTTTTGAAAAAATCCCTAAGCCCCGGGGTCACAATTTCAGCAAAAATCTGACTTTCGGGAATTCATTCAAATATCGTGCCGAACGGTTGAAAATGCTACCCTGAAAGGTTTGGAGGTCGAATCAGAAGGCTTTTGATTACAGGACAAGAAATCAGCCCTCAACAACTTAACCGGCGGAAAAAGATTTTTTTGAAAAATCCCTAAGCCCCGGGGTCACAATTTCAGCAAAAATCTGACTTTTGCCAATTCACTCAAAAATGGTGCCAAACTCTTGCTAATGCTCCCCTGAAAGTTTTGGCAGTGGAAACAGAAGGCTTTTTATCACAGGACAAGAAATCAGCCCTCAACAATTTAACCGGCGGAAAAAGATTTTTTTGAAAAATCCCTAAGCCCCGGGGTCACAATTTCAGCAAAAAACTGACTTTTGCCAATTCACTCAAAAATGGTGCCAAACTCTTGATAATGCTCCCCTGAAAGGTTTGGCAGTCGAAACAGAAGGCTTTTGATTACAGGACAAGAAATCAGCCCTCAACAACTTAACCGGCGGAAAAAGATTTTTTTGAAAAATCCCTAAGCCCCGGGGTCACAATTTCAGCAAAAATCTGACTTTCGGGAATTCAGTCCAATATGGTGCCAAACGCGTGCAAATGCTCCCCTGAAAGTTTTGGCAGCCGAAACAGAACCCTAATTATCACTGGAGAAAAAATCAGCCCTGAAAAACTTAACCGGCGGAAAAAGATTTTTTTGAAAAAATCCCTAAGCCCCGGGGTCACAATTTCAGCAAAAATCTGACTTTCGGGAATTCATTCAAATATCGTGCCGAACGGTTGCAAATGCTCCCCTGAAAGGTTTAGCAGTCGAAACAGAAGGCTTTTTATCACAGGACAAGAAATCAGCCCTCAACAATTTAACCGGCGGAAAAAGATTTTTTTGAAAAATCCCTAAGCCCCGGGGTCACAATTTCAGCAAAAATCTGACTTTTGCCAATTCACTCAAAAATGGTGCCAAACTCTTGCTAATGCTCCCCTGAAAGTTTTGGCAGTGGAAACAGAAGGCTTTTTATCACAGGACAAGAAATCAGCCCTCAACAATTTAACCGGCGGAAAAAGATTTTTTTGAAAAATCCCTAAGCCCCGGGGTCACAATTTCAGCAAAAATCTGACTTTTGCCAATTCACTCAAAAATGGTGCCAAACTCTTGATATTGCTCCCCTGAAAGGTTTGGCAGTCGAAACAGAAGGCTTTTGATTACAGGACAAGAAATCAGCCCTCAACAACTTAACCGGCGGAAAAAGATTTTTTTGAAAAATCCCTAAGCCCCGGGGTCACAATTTCAGCAAAAATCTGACTTTCGGGAATTCAGTCCAATATGGTGTCGAACGGTTGCAAATGCTCCCCTGAAAGGTTTGGCAGTCGAAACAGAAGGCATTTTATCACAGGACAAGAAATCAGCCCTCAACAATTTAACCGGCGGAAAAAGATTTTTTTGAAAAATCCCTAAGCCCCGGGGTCACAATTTCAGCAAAAATCTGACTTTCGGGAATTCATTCGTATATGGTGCCAAACGCTTGCAAATGCTCCCCTGAAAGTTTTGGCAGCCGAAACAGAACCCTAATTATCACTGGAGAAAAAATCAGCCCTGAAAAACTTAACCGGCGGAAAAAGATTTTTTTGAAAAAATCCCTAAGCCCCGGGGGTCACAATTTCAGCAAAAATCTGACTTTCGGGAATTCATTCAAATATCGTGCCGAACGG
Source organism: Podarcis cretensis (assembly GCF_951804945.1). Taxonomy (NCBI): domain Eukaryota; kingdom Metazoa; phylum Chordata; class Lepidosauria; order Squamata; family Lacertidae; genus Podarcis; species Podarcis cretensis. The sequence continues at coordinate 68,512,620 of NC_137178.1, forward strand.
TTGCAAATGCTCCCCTGAAAGGTTTAGCAGTCGAAACAGAAGGCTTTTTATCACAGGACAAGAAATCAGCCCTCAACAATTTAACCGGCGGAAAAAGATTTTTTTGAAAAATCCCTAAGCCCCGGGGTCACAATTTCAGCAAAAATCTGACTTTTGCCAATTCACTCAAAAATGGTGCCAAACTCTTGCTAATGCTCCCCTGAAAGGTTTGGCAGTCGAAACAGAAGGCTTTTTATCATAGGACAAGAAATCAGCCCTCAACAATTTAACCGGCGGAAAAAGATTTTTTTGAAAAATCCCTAAGCCCCGGGGTCACAATTTCAGCAAAAATCTGACTTTCGGGAATTCATTCAAATATCGTGCCGAACGGTTGCAAATGCTCCCCTGAAAGGTTTGGCAGTCGAAACAGAAGGCTTTTTATCACAGGACAAGAAATCAGCCCTCAACAACTTAACCGGCGGAAAAAGATTTTTTTGAAAAAATCCCTAAGCCCCGGGGTCACAATTTCAGCAAAAATCTGACTTTTGCCAATTCATTCAAAAATAGTGCCAAACGCTTGCAGATGCTCCCCTGAAAGGTTTGGAGGTCGAATCAGAAGGATTTTGATTACAGGACAAGAAATCAGCCCTCAACAACTTAACCGGCGGAAAAAGAGTTTTTTGAAAAATCCCTAAGCCCCGGGGTCACAATTTCAGCAAAAATCTGACTTTCGGGAATTCAGTCCAATATGGTGTTGAACGGTTGCAAATGCTCCCCTGAAAGGTTTGGCAGTCGAAACAGAAGGCTTTTTATCACAGGACAAGAAATCAGCCCTCAACAACTTAACCGGCGGAAAAAGATTTTTTTGAAAAATCCCTAAGCCCCGGGGTCACAATTTCAGCAAAAATCTGACTTTTGCCAATTCACTCAAAAATGGTGCCAAACTCTTGCTAATGCTCCCCTGAAAGGTTTGGCAGTCGAAACAGAAGGCTTTTTATCATAGGACAAGAAATCAGCCCTCAACAATTTAACCGGCGGAAAAAGATTTTTTTGAAAAATCCCTAAGCCCCGGGGTCACAATTTCAGCAAAAATCTGACTTTCGGGAATTCATTCAAATATCGTGCCGAACGGTTGCAAATGCTCCCCTGAAAGGTTTGGCAGTCGAAACAGAAGGCTTTTTATCACAGGACAAGAAATCAGCCCTCAACAACTTAACCGGCGGAAAAAGATTTTTTTGAAAAAATCCCTAAGCCCCGGGGTCACAATTTCAGCAAAAATCTGACTTTTGCCAATTCATTCAAAAATAGTGCCAAACGCTTGCAGATGCTCCCCTGAAAGGTTTGGAGGTCGAATCAGAAGGATTTTGATTACAGGACAAGAAATCAGCCCTCAACAACTTAACCGGCGGAAAAAGAGTTTTTTGAAAAATCCCTAAGCCCCGGGGTCACAATTTCAGCAAAAATCTGACTTTCGGGAATTCAGTCCAATATGGTGTTGAACGGTTGCAAATGCTCCCCTGAAAGGTTTGGCAGTCGAAACAGAAGGCTTTTTATCACAGGACAAGAAATCAGCCCTCAACAACTTAACCGGCGGAAAAAGATTTTTTTGAAAAAATCCCTAAGCCCCGGGGTCACAATTTCAGCAAAAATCTGACTTTTGCCAATATATTCAAAAATAGTGCCAAATGCTTGCAGATGCTCCCCTGAAAGTTTTGGCAGTCGAAACAGAAGGCTTTTTATCACAGGACAAGAAATCAGCCCTCAACAATGTAACCGGCGGAAAAAGATTTTTTTGAAAAAATCCCTAAGCCCCGGGGTCACAATTTCAGCAAAAATCTGACTTTTGCCAATTCATTCAAATATCGTGCCAAATGCTTGCAAATGCTACCCTGAAAGTTTTGGCAGTCGAAACAGAAGGCTTTTTATCACAGGACAAGAAATCAGCCCTCAACAACTTAACCGGCGGAAAAAGATTTTTTTGAAAAAATACCTAAGCCCCTGGGTCACAATTTCAGCAAAAATCTGACTTTTGCCAATTCATTCAGAAATAGTGCCAAACGCTTGCAGATGCTACCCTGAAAGGTTTGGAGGTCGAATCAGAAGGCTTTTGATTACAGGACAAGAAATCAGCCCTCAACAACTTAACCGGCGGAAAAAGATTTTTTTGAAAAATCCCTAAGCCCCGGGGTCACAATTTCAGCAAAAATCTGACTTTCGGGAATTCAGCCCAATATGGTGTCGAAAGGTTGCAAATGCTCCCCTGAAAGGTTTGGCAGTCAAAACAGAAGGCTTTTTATCACAGGACAAGAAATCAGCCCTGCAAAGCTTAATCGGCAGAAAAAGATTTTTTTGAAAAAATCCCTAAGCCCCGGGGTCACAATTTCAGCAAAAATCTGACTTTCGGGAATTCTTTCAAAAATAGTGCCAAACGCTTGCAGATGCTCCCCTGAAAGGTTTGGAGGTCGAATCAGAAGGCTTTTGATTACAAGACAAGAAATCAGCCCTCAACAACTTAACCGGCGGAAAAAGATTTTTTTGAAAAATCCCTAAGCCCCGGGGTCACAATTTCAGCAAAAAACTGACTTTTGCCAATTCACTCAAAAATGGTGCCAAACTCTTGATAATGCTCCCCTGAAAGGTTTGGCAGTCGAAACAGAAGGCTTTTGATTACAGGACAAGAAATCAGCCCTCAACAACTTAACCGGCGGAAAAAGATTTTTTTGAAAAATCCCTAAGCCCCGGGGTCACAATTTCAGCAAAAATCTGACTTTCGGGAATTCAGTCCAATATGGTGCCAAACGCGTGCAAATGCTCCCCTGAAAGTTTTGGCAGCCGAAACAGAACCCTAATTATCACTGGAGAAAAAATCAGCCCTGAAAAACTTAACCGGCGGAAAAAGATTTTTTTGAAAAAATCCCTAAGCCCCGGGGTCACAATTTCAGCAAAAATCTGACTTTCGGGAATTCATTCAAATATCGTGCCGAACGGTTGCAAATGCTCCCCTGAAAGGTTTAGCAGTCGAAACAGAAGGCTTTTTATCACAGGACAAGAAATCAGCCCTCAACAATTTAACCGGCGGAAAAAGATTTTTTTGAAAAATCCCTAAGCCCCGGGGTCACAATTTCAGCAAAAATCTGACTTTTGCCAATTCACTCAAAAATGGTGCCAAACTCTTGCTAATGCTCCCCTGAAAGTTTTGGCAGTGGAAACAGAAGGCTTTTTATCACAGGACAAGAAATCAGCCCTCAACAATTTAACCGGCGGAAAAAGATTTTTTTGAAAAATCCCTAAGCCCCGGGGTCACAATTTCAGCAAAAATCTGACTTTTGCCAATTCACTCAAAAATGGTGCCAAACTCTTGATATTGCTCCCCTGAAAGGTTTGGCAGTCGAAACAGAAGGCTTTTGATTACAGGACAAGAAATCAGCCCTCAACAACTTAACCGGCGGAAAAAGATTTTTTTGAAAAATCCCTAAGCCCCGGGGTCACAATTTCAGCAAAAATCTGACTTTCGGGAATTCAGTCCAATATGGTGTCGAACGGTTGCAAATGCTCCCCTGAAAGGTTTGGCAGTCGAAACAGAAGGCATTTTATCACAGGACAAGAAATCAGCCCTCAACAATATAACCGGCGGAAAAAGATTTTTTTGAAAAATCCCTAAGCCCCGGGGTCACAATTTCAGCAAAAATCTGACTTTCGGGAATTCACTCATATATGGTGCCAAACGCTTGCAAATGCTCCCCTGAAAGTTTTGGCAGCCGAAACAGAACCCTAATTATCACTGGAGAAAAAATCAGCCCTGAAAAACTTAACCGGCGGAAAAAGATTTTTTTGAAAAAATCCCTAAGCCCCGGGGGTCACAATTTCAGCAAAAATCTGACTTTCGGGAATTCATTCAAATATCGTGCCGAACGGTTGCAAATGCTCCCCTGAAAGGTTTAGCAGTCGAAACAGAAGGCTTTTTATCACAGGACAAGAAATCAGCCCTCAACAATTTAACCGGCGGAAAAAGATTTTTTTGAAAAATCCCTAAGCCCCGGGGTCACAATTTCAGCAAAAATCTGACTTTTGCCAATTCACTCAAAAATGGTGCCAAACTCTTGCTAATGCTCCCCTGAAAGGTTTGGCAGTCGAAACAGAAGGCTTTTTATCATAGGACAAGAAATCAGCCCTCAACAATTTAACCGGCGGAAAAAGATTTTTTTGAAAAATCCCTAAGCCCCGGGGTCACAATTTCAGCAAAAATCTGACTTTCGGGAATTCATTCAAATATCGTGCCGAACGGTTGCAAATGCTCCCCTGAAAGGTTTGGCAGTCGAAACAGAAGGCTTTTTATCACAGGACAAGAAATCAGCCCTCAACAACTTAACCGGCGGAAAAAGATTTTTTTGAAAAAATCCCTAAGCCCCGGGGTCACAATTTCAGCAAAAATCTGACTTTTGCCAATTCATTCAAAAATAGTGCCAAACGCTTGCAGATGCTCCCCTGAAAGGTTTGGAGGTCGAATCAGAAGGATTTTGATTACAGGACAAGAAATCAGCCCTCAACAACTTAACCGGCGGAAAAAGAGTTTTTTGAAAAATCCCTAAGCCCCGGGGTCACAATTTCAGCAAAAATCTGACTTTCGGGAATTCAGTCCAATATGGTGCCAAATGCTTGCAGATGCTCCCCTGAAAGGTTTGGCAGTCGAAACAGAAGGCTTTTTATCACAGGACAAGAAATCAGCCCTCAACAACTTAACCGGCGGAAAAAGATTTTTTTGAAAAAATCCCTAAGCCCCGGGGTCACAATTTCAGCAAAAATCTGACTTTTGCCAATTCATTCAAAAATAGTGCCAAACGCTTGCAGATGCTCCCCTGAAAGGTTTGGAGGTCGAATCAGAAGGATTTTGATTACAGGACAAGAAATCAGCCCTCAACAACTTAACCGGCGGAAAAAGAGTTTTTTGAAAAATCCCTAAGCCCCGGGGTCACAATTTCAGCAAAAATCTGACTTTCGGGAATTCAGTCCAATATGGTGTTGAACGGTTGCAAATGCTCCCCTGAAAGGTTTGGCAGTCGAAACAGAAGGCTTTTTATCACAGGACAAGAAATCAGCCCTCAACAACTTAACCGGCGGAAAAAGATTTTTTTGAAAAAATCCCTAAGCCCCGGGGTCACAATTTCAGCAAAAATCTGACTTTCGGGAATTCAGTCCAATATGGTGTTGAACGGTTGCAAATGCTCCCCTGAAAGGTTTGGCAGTCGAAACAGAAGGCTTTTTATCACAGGACAAGAAATCAGCCCTCAACAACTTAACCGGCGGAAAAAGATTTTTTTGAAAAAATCCCTAAGCCCCGGGGTCACAATTTCAGCAAAAATCTGACTTTTGCCAATTCATTCAAAAATAGTGCCAAACGCTTGCAGATGCTCCCCTGAAAGGTTTGGAGGTCGAATCAGAAGGATTTTGATTACAGGACAAGAAATCAGCCCTCAACAACTTAACCGGCTGAAAAAGAGTTTTTTGAAAAAATACCTAAGCCCCTGGGTCACAATTTCAGCAAAAATCTGACTTTTGCCAATTCATTCAGAAATAGTGCCAAACGCTTGCAGATGCTACCCTGAAAGGTTTGGAGGTCGAATCAGAAGGCTTTTGATTACAGGACAAGAAATCAGCCCTCAACAACTTAACCGGCGGAAAAAGATTTTTTTGAAAAATCCCTAAGCCCCGGGGTCACAATTTCAGCAAAAATCTGACTTTCGGGAATTCAGCCCAATATGGTGTCGAAAGGTTGCAAATGCTCCCCTGAAAGGTTTGGCAGTCAAAACAGAAGGCTTTTTATCACAGGACAAGAAATCAGCCCTGCAAAGCTTAATCGGCAGAAAAAGATTTTTTTGAAAAAATCCCTAAGCCCCGGGGTCACAATTTCAGCAAAAATCTGACTTTCGGGAATTCTTTCAAAAATAGTGCCAAACGCTTGCAGATGCTCCCCTGAAAGGTTTGGAGGTCGAATCAGAAGGCTTTTGATTACAAGACAAGAAATCAGCCCTCAACAACTTAACCGGCGGAAAAAGATTTTTTTGAAAAATCCCTAAGCCCCGGGGTCACAATTTCAGCAAAAATCTGACTTTCGGGAATTCAGTCAAATATGGTGCCAAACGCTTGCAAATGCTCCCCTGAAAGTTTTGGCAGCCGAAACAGAACCCTAATTATCACTGGAGAAAAAATCAGCCCTGAAAAACTTAACCGGCGGAAAAAGATTTTTTTGAAAAAATCCCTAAGCCCCGGGATCACAATTTCAGCAAAAATCTGACTTTTGCCAATTCACTCAAAAATGGTGCCAAACGCTTGCAAATGCTACCCTGAAAGTTTTGGCAGTCGAAACAGAAAGCTTTTTATCACAGGACAAGAAATCAGCCCTCAACAACTTAACCGGCGGAAAAAGATTTTTTTGAAAAAATCCCTAAGCCCCGGGGTCACAATTTCAGGAAAAATCTGACTTTTGCCAATATATTCAAAAATAGTGCCAAACACTTGCAGATGCTCCCCTGAAAGTTTTGGCAGTGGAAACAGAACCCTAATTATCACTGGACAAGAAATCAGCCCTCAACAACTTAACCGGCGGAAAAAGATTTTTTTGAAAAAATCCATAAGCCCCAGGGTCACAATTTCAGCAAAAATCTGACTTTCGGGAATTCTTTCAAAAATAGTGCCAAACGCTTGCAGATGCTCCCCTGAAAGGTTTGGAGGTCGAATCAGAAGGCTTTTGATTAGAAGACAAGAAATCAGCCCTCAACAACTTAACCGGCGGAAAAAGATTTTTTTGAAAAATCCCTAAGCCCCGGGGTCACAATTTCAGCAAAAATCTGACTTTCGGGAATTCAGTCAAATATGGTGCCAAACGCTTGCAAATGCTCCCCTGAAAGTTTTGGCAGCCGAAACAGAACCCTAATTATCACTGGAGAAAAAATCAGCCCTCAACAACTTAACCGGCGGAGAAAGATTTTTGGGGAAAAATCCCTAAGCCCCGGGGTCACAATTTCAGCAAAAATCTGACTTTTGGGAATTCATTCAAATATCGTGCCGAACGGTTGCAGATGCTCCCCTGAAAGGTTTGGAGGTCGAATCAGAAGGCTTTTGATTACAGGACAAGAAATCAGCCCTCAACAACTTAAACGGCGGAAAAAGATTTTTTTGAAAAATCCCTAAGCCCCGGGGTCACAATTTCAGCAAAAATCTGACTTTCGGGAATTCAGTCCAATATGGTGTCGAAAGGTTGCAAATGCTCCCCTGAAAGGTTTGGCAGTCGAAACAGAAGGCTTTTTATCACAGGACAAGAAATCAGCCCTGCAAAGCTTAATCGGCAGAAAAAGATTTTTTTGAAAAAATCCCTAAGCCCCGGGGTCACAATTTCAGCAAAAATCTGACTTTCGGGAATTCATTCAAATATCGTGCCGAACGGTTGCAAATGCTCCCCTGAAAGGTTTAGCAGTCGAAACAGAAGGCTTTTTATCACAGGACAAGAAATCAGCCCTCAACAACTTAAACGGCGGAAAAAGATTTTTTTGAAAAATCCCTAAGCCCCGGGGTCACAATTTCAGCAAAAATCTGACTTTTGCCAATTCACTCAAAAATGGTGCCAAACGCTTGCAAATGCTCCCCTGAAAGGTTTGGCAGTCGAAACAGAAGGCTTTTTATCACAGGACAAGAAATCAGCCCTCAACAACTTAACCGGTGGAAAAAGATTTTTTTGAAAAAATCCCTAAGCCCCTGGGTCACAATTTCAGCAAAAATCTGACTTTTGCCAATTCACTCAAAAATGGTGCCAAACGCTTGCAGATGCTCCCCTGAAAGTTTTGGCAGTGGAAACAGAAGGCTTTTTATCACAGGACAAGAAATCAGCCCTCAACAATTTAACCGGCGGAAAAAGATTTTTTTGAAAAATCCCTAAGCCCCGGGGTCACAATTTCAGCAAAAATCTGACTTTTGCCAATTCACTCAAAAATGGTGCCAAACACTTGCTAATGCTTCCCTGAAAGTTTTGGCAGCCGAAACAGAACCCTATTTTATCACTGGAGAAAAAAACAGCCCTGAAAAACTTAACCGGCGGAAAAAGATTTTTTTGAAAAAATCCCTAAGCCCCGGGGTCACAATTTCAGCAAAAATCTGACTTTCGGGAATTCATTCAAATATCGTGCCGAACGGTTGCAAATGCTCCCCTGAAAGGTTTAGCAGTCGAAACAGAAGGCTTTTTATCACAGGACAAGAAATCAGCCCTCAACAACTTAACCGGCGGAAAAAGATTTTTTTGAAAAAATCCCTAAGCCCCGGGGTCACAATTTCAGCAAAAATCTGACTTTCGGGAATTCTTTCAAAAATAGTGCCAAACGCTTGCAGATGCTCCCCTGAAAGGTTTGGAGGTCGAATCAGAAGGCTTTTGATTACAAGACAAGAAATCAGCCCTCAACAACTTAACCGGCGGAAAAAGTTTTTTTTGAAAAATCCCTAAGCCCCGGGGTCACAATTTCAGCAAAAATCTGACTTTCGGGAATTCAGTCAAATATGGTGCCAAACGCTTGCAAATGCTCCCCTGAAAGTTTTGGCAGCCGAAACAGAACCCTAATTATCACTGGAGAAAAAATCAGCCCTGAAAAACTTAACCGGCGGAAAAAGATTTTTTTGAAAAATCCCTAAGCCCCGGGGTCACAATTTCAGCAAAAATCTGACTTTCGGGAATTCATTCAAATATCGTGCCGAACGGTTGCAAATGCTCCCCTGAAAGGTTTAGCAGTCGAAACAGAAGGCTTTTTATCACAGGACAAGAAATCAGCCCTCAACAACTTAACCGGCGGAAAAAGATTTTTTTGAAAAAATCCCTAAGCCCCGGGGTCACAATTTCAGCAAAAATCTGACTTTTGCCAATTCATTCAAAAATAGTGCCAAACTTTTGCAGATGCTCCCCTGAAAGGTTTGGAGGTCGAATCAGAAGGCTTTTGATTACAGGACAAGAAATCAGCCCTCAACAACTTAACCGGCGGAAAAAGATTTTTTTGAAAAATCCCCAAGCCCCGGGGTCACAATTTCAGCAAAAATCTGACTTTCGGGAATTCCGTCCAATATGGTGTCGAACGGTTGCAAATGCTCCCCTGAAAGGTTTGGCAGTCGAAACAGAAGGCTTTTTATCACAGGACAAGAAATCAGCCCTCAACAACTTAACCGGCGGAAAAAGATTTTTTTGAAAAATCCCTAAGCCCGGGGTCACAATTTCAGCAAAAATCTGTCTTTCGGGAATTCAGTCCAATATGGTGCCAAACGCTTGCAAATGCTACCCTGAAAGTTTTGGCAGTCGAAACAGAAGGCTTTTTATCACAGGACAAGAAATCAGCCCTCAACAACTTAACCGGCGAGAAAAAGATTTTTTTGAAAAAATACCTAAGCCCCGGGGTCACAATTTCAGCAAAAATCTGACTTTTGCCAATATATTCAAAAATAGTGCCAAACACTTGCAGATGCTCCCCTGAAAGTTTTGGCAGTGGAAACAGAAGGCTTTTTATCACAGGACAAGAAATCAGCCCTCAACAATTTAACCGGCGGAAAAAGATTTTTTTGAAAAATCCCTAAGCCCCGGGGTCACAATTTCAGCAAAAATCTGACTTTTGCCAATTCACTCAAAAATGGTGCCGAACGGTTGCAAATGCTCCCCTGAAAGGTTTGGCAGTCGAAACAGAAGGCTTTTTATCACAGGACAAGAAATCAGCCCTCAACAACTTAACCGGCGGAAAAAGATTTTTTTGAAAAAATCCCTAAGCCCCGGGGTCACAATTTCAGCAAAAATCTGACTTTCAGGAATTCAGTCCAATATGGTGTCGAACGGTTGCAAATGCTCCCCTGAAAGGTTTGGCAGCTGAAACAGAAGGCTTTTTATCACAGGACAAGAAATCAGCCCTTAACAACTTAACCGGCGGAAAAAGATTTTTTTGAAAAAATACCTAAGCCCCGGGGTCATAATTTCAGCAAAAATCTGACTTTTGCCAATATATTCAAAAATAGTGCCAAACGCTTGCAGATGCTCCCCTGAAAGTTTTGGCAGTCGAAACAGAAGGCTTTTGATTACAGGCCAAGAAATCAGCCCTCAACAATGTAACCGGCGGAAAAAGATTTTTTTGAAAAAATCCCTAAGCCCTGGGGTCACAATTTCAGCAAAAATGTGACTTTTGCCAATTCACTCAAATATCGTGCCAAACGCTTGCAAATGCTACCCTGAAAGTTTTGGCAGTCGAAACAGAAGGCTTTTTATCACAGGACAAGAAATCAGCCCTCAACAACTTAACCGGCGAGAAAAAGATTTTTTTGAAAAAATACCTAAGCCCCGGGGTCACAATTTCAGCAAAAATCTGACTTTTGCCAATATATTCAAAAATAGTGCCAAACACTTGCAGATGCTCCCCTGAAAGTTTTGGCAGTGGAAACAGAAGGCTTTTTATCACAGGACAAGAAATCAGCCCTCAACAATTTAACCGGCGGAAAAAGATTTTTTTGAAAAATCCCTAAGCCCCGGGGTCACAATTTCAGCAAAAATCTGACTTTTGCCAATTCACTCAAAAATGGTGCCGAACGGTTGCAAATGCTCCCCTGAAAGGTTTGGCAGTCGAAACAGAAGGCTTTTTATCACAGGACAAGAAATCAGCCCTCAACAACTTAACCGGCGGAAAAAGATTTTTTTGAAAAAATCCCTAAGCCCCGGGGTCACAATTTCAGCAAAAATCTGACTTTCAGGAATTCAGTCCAATATGGTGTCGAACGGTTGCAAATGCTCCCCTGAAAGGTTTGGCAGCTGAAACAGAAGGCTTTTTATCACAGGACAAGAAATCAGCCCTTAACAACTTAACCGGCGGAAAAAGATTTTTTTGAAAAAATACCTAAGCCCCGGGGTCATAATTTCAGCAAAAATCTGACTTTTGCCAATATATTCAAAAATAGTGCCAAACGCTTGCAGATGCTCCCCTGAAAGTTTTGGCAGTCGAAACAGAAGGCTTTTGATTACAGGCCAAGAAATCAGCCCTCAACAATGTAACCGGCGGAAAAAGATTTTTTTGAAAAAATCCCTAAGCCCTGGGGTCACAATTTCAGCAAAAATGTGACTTTTGCCAATTCACTCAAATATCGTGCCAAACGCTTGCAAATGCTACCCTGAAAGTTTTGGCAGTCGAAACAGAAGGCTTTTTATCACAGGACAAGAAATCAGCCCTCAACAACTTAACCGGCGAGAAAAAGATTTTTTTGAAAAAATACCTAAGCCCCGGGGTCACAATTTCAGCAAAAATCTGACTTTTGCCAATATATTCAAAAATAGTGCCAAACACTTGCAGATGCTCCCCTGAAAGTTTTGGCAGTGGAAACAGAAGGCTTTTTATCACAGGACAAGAAATCAGCCCTCAACAATTTAACCGGCGGAAAAAGATTTTTTTGAAAAATCCCTAAGCCCCGGGGTCACAATTTCAGCAAAAATCTGACTTTTGCCAATTCACTCAAAAATGGTGCCAAACACTTGCTAATGCTTCCCTGAAAGTTTTGGCAGCCGAAACAGAACCCTATTTTATCACTGGAGAAAAAAACAGCCCTGAAAAACTTAACCGGCGGAAAAAGATTTTTTTGAAAAAATCCCTAAGCCCCGGGGTCACAATTTCAGCAAAAATCTGACTTTCGGGAATTCATTCAAATATCGTGCCGAACGGTTGCAAATGCTCCCCTGAAAGGTTTGGAGGTCGAATCAGAAGGCTTTTGATTACAAGACAAGAAATCAGCCCTCAACAACTTAACCGGCGGAAAAAGATTTTTTTGAAAAATCCCTAAGCCCCGGGGTCACAATTTCAGCAAAAATCTGACTTTCGGGAATTCAGTCAAATATGGTGCCAAACGCTTGCAAATGCTCCCCTGAAAGTTTTGGCAGCCGAAACAGAACCCTAATTATCACTGGAGAAAAAATCAGCCCTGAAAAACTTAACCGGCGGAAAAAGATTTTTTTGAAAAATCCCTAAGCCCCGGGGTCACAATTTCAGCAAAAATCTGACTTTCGGGAATTCATTCAAATATCGTGCCGAACGGTTGCAAATGCTCCCCTGAAAGGTTTAGCAGTCGAAACAGAAGGCTTTTTATCACAGGACAAGAAATCAGCCCTCAACAACTTAACCGGCGGAAAAAGATTTTTTTGAAAAAATCCCTAAGCCCCGGGGTCACAATTTCAGCAAAAATCTGACTTTTGCCAATTCATTCAAAAATAGTGCCAAACTTTTGCAGATGCTCCCCTGAAAGGTTTGGAGGTCGAATCAGAAGGCTTTTGATTACAGGACAAGAAATCAGCCCTCAACAACTTAACCGGCGGAAAAAGATTTTTTTGAAAAATCCCTAAGCCCCGGGGTCACAATTTCAGCAAAAATCTGACTTTCGGGAATTCCGTCCAATATGGTGTCGAACGGTTGCAAATGCTCCCCTGAAAGGTTTGGCAGTCGAAACAGAAGGCTTTTTATCACAGGACAAGAAATCAGCCCTCAACAACTTAACCGGCGGAAAAAGATTTTTTTGAAAAATCCCTAAGCCCGGGGTCACAATTTCAGCAAAAATCTGTCTTTCGGGAATTCAGTCCAATATGGTGCCAAACGCTTGCAAATGCTACCCTGAAAGTTTTGGCAGTCGAAACAGAAGGCTTTTTATCACAGGACAAGAAATCAGCCCTCAACAACTTAACCGGCGAGAAAAAGATTTTTTTGAAAAAATCCCTAAGCCCCGGGGTCACAATTTCAGCAAAAATCTGACTTTTGCCAATATATTCAAAAATAGTGCCAAACACTTGCAGATGCTCCCCTGAAAGTTTTGGCAGTGGAAACAGAAGGCTTTTTATCACAGGACAAGAAATCAGCCCTCAACAATTTAACCGGCGGAAAAAGATTTTTTTGAAAAATCCCTAAGCCCCGGGGTCACAATTTCAGCAAAAATCTGACTTTTGCCAATTCACTCAAAAATGGTGCCGAACGGTTGCAAATGCTCCCCTGAAAGGTTTGGCAGTCGAAACAGAAGGCTTTTTATCACAGGACAAGAAATCAGCCCTCAACAACTTAACCGGCGGAAAAAGATTTTTTTGAAAAAATCCCTAAGCCCCGGGGTCACAATTTCAGCAAAAATCTGACTTTCAGGAATTCAGTCCAATATGGTGTCGAACGGTTGCAAATGCTCCCCTGAAAGGTTTGGCAGCTGAAACAGAAGGCTTTTTATCACAGGACAAGAAATCAGCCCTTAACAACTTAACCGGCGGAAAAAGATTTTTTTGAAAAAATACCTAAGCCCCGGGGTCATAATTTCAGCAAAAATCTGACTTTTGCCAATATATTCAAAAATAGTGCCAAACGCTTGCAGATGCTCCCCTGAAAGTTTTGGCAGTCGAAACAGAAGGCTTTTGATTACAGGCCAAGAAATCAGCCCTCAACAATGTAACCGGCGGAAAAAGATTTTTTTGAAAAAATCCCTAAGCCCTGGGGTCACAATTTCAGCAAAAATGTGACTTTTGCCAATTCACTCAAATATCGTGCCAAACGCTTGCAAATGCTACCCTGAAAGTTTTGGCAGTCGAAACAGAAGGCTTTTTATCACAGGACAGGAAATCAGCCCTCAACAACTTAACCGGCGAGAAAAAGATTTTTTTGAAAAAATACCTAAGCCCCGGGGTCACAATTTCAGCAAAAATCTGACTTTTGCCAATATATTCAAAAATAGTGCCAAACACTTGCAGATGCTCCCCTGAAAGTTTTGGCAGTGGAAACAGAAGGCTTTTTATCACAGGACAAGAAATCAGCCCTCAACAATTTAACCGGCGGAAAAAGATTTTTTTGAAAAATCCCTAAGCCCCGGGGTCACAATTTCAGCAAAAATCTGACTTTTGCCAATTCACTCAAAAATGGTGCCGAACGGTTGCAAATGCTCCCCTGAAAGGTTTGGCAGTCGAAACAGAAGGCTTTTTATCACAGGACAAGAAATCAGCCCTCAACAACTTAACCGGCGGAAAAAGATTTTTTTGAAAAAATCCCTAAGCCCCGGGGTCACAATTTCAGCAAAAATCTGACTTTCGGGAATTCAGTCCAATATGGTGTCGAACGGTTGCAAATGCTCCCCTGAAAGGTTTGGCAGTTGAAACAGAAGGCTTTTTATCACAGGACAAGAAATCAGCCCTCAACAACTTAACCGGCGGAAAAAGATTTTTTTGAAAAATCCCTAACCCGGGGTCACAATTTCAGCAAAAATCTGACTTTCGGGAATTCATTCAGAAATAGTGCCAAACGCTTGCAGATGCTCCCCTGAAAGTTTTGGCAGTCGAAACAGAAGGCTTTTGATTACAGGACAAGAAATCAGCCCTCAACAATGTAACCGGCGGAAAAAGATTTTTTTGAAAAAATCCCTAAGCCCCGGGGTCACAATTTCAGCAAAAATCTGACTTTTGCCAATTCACTCAAAAATGGTGCCGAACGGTTGCAAATGCTCCCCTGAAAGGTTTGGCAGTCGAAACAGAAGGCTTTTTATCACAGGACAAGAAATCAGCCCTCAACAACTTAACCGGCGGAAAAAGATTTTTTTGAAAAAATCCCTAAGCCCCGGGGTCACAATTTCAGCAAAAATCTGACTTTCGGGAATTCAGTCCAATATGGTGTCGAACGGTTGCAAATGCTCCCCTGAAAGGTTTGGCAGTTGAAACAGAAGGCTTTTTATCACAGGACAAGAAATCAGCCCTCAACAACTTAACCGGCGGAAAAAGATTTTTTTGAAAAATCCCTAACCCGGGGTCACAATTTCAGCAAAAATCTGACTTTTGCCAATTCATTCAGAAATAGTGCCAAACGCTTGCAGATGCTCCCCTGAAAGTTTTGGCAGTCGAAACAGAAGGCTTTTGATTACAGGACAAGAAATCAGCCCTCAACAATGTAACCGGCGGAAAAAGATTTTTTTGAAAAAATCCCTAAGCCCCGGGGTCACAATTTCAGCAAAAATCTGACTTTTGCCAATTCATTCAAATATCGTGCCAAAGGCTTGCAAATGCTACCCTGAAAGTTTTGGCAGTCGAAACAGAAGGCTTTTTATCACAGGACAAGAAATCAGCCCTCAACAACTTAACCGGCGGAAAAAGATTTTTTTGAAAAAATAACTAAGCCCAGGGGTCACAATTTCAGCAAAAATCTGACTTTTGCCAATATATTCAAAAATAGTGCCAAACGCTTGCAGATGCTCCCCTGAAAGTTTTGGCAGTCGAAACAGAAGGCTTTTTATCACAGAACAAGAAATCAGCCCTCAACAATTTAACCGGCGGAAAAAGATTTTTTTGAAAAATCCCTAAGCCCCGGGGTCACAATTTCAGCAAAAATCTGACTTTTGCCAATTCACTCAAAAATGGTGCCAAACTCTTGCTAATGCTCCCCTGAAAGGTTTGGCAGTCGAAACAGAAGGCTTTTTATCACAGGACAAGAAATCAGCCCTCAACAACTTAACCGGCGGAAAAATATTTTTTTGAAAAAATACCTAAGCCCCGGGGTCACAATTTCAGCAAAAATCTGACTTTTGCCAATATATTCAAAAATAGTGCCAAACGCTTGCAGATGCTCCCCTGAAAGTTTTGGCAGTCGAAACAGAAAGCTTTTTATCACAGGACAAGAAATCAGCCCTCAACAATTTAACCGGCGGAAAAAGATTTTTTTGAAAAATCCCTAAGCCCCAGGGTCACAATTTCAGCAAAAATCTGACTTTCGGGAATTCATTCAAATATCGTGCCGAACGGTTGCAAATGCTCCCCTGAAAGGTTTGGCAGTCGAAGCAGAAGGCTTTTTATCACAGGACAAGAAATCAGCCCTCAACAACTTGACCGGCGGAAAAAGATTTTTTTGAAAAATCCCTAAGCCCCGGGGTCACAATTTCAGCAAAAATCTGACTTTCGGGAATTCAGTCCAATATGGTGTCGAACGGTTGCAAATGCTCCCCTGAATGGTTTGGCAGTCGAAACAGAAGTCTTTTTATCACAGGACAAGAAATCAGCCCTCAACAACTTAACCGGCGGAAAAAGATTTTTTTGAAAAAATACCTAAGCCCCGGGGACACAATTTCAGCAAAAATCTGACTTTTGCCAATATATTCAAAAATAGTGCCAAACGCTTGCAGATGCTCCCCTGAAAGTTTTGGCAGTCGAAACAGAAGGCTTTTGATTACAGGACAAGAAATCAGCCCTCAACAATGTAACCGGCGGAAAAAGATTTTTTTGAAAAATCCTTAAGCCCCGGGGTCACAATTTCAGCAAAAATCTGACTTTCGGGAATTCATTCAAATATCGTGCCAAACGCTTGCAAATGCTACCCTGAAAGTTTTGGCAGTCGAAACAGAAGGCTTTTTATCACAGGACAAGAAATCAGCCCTCAACAACTTAACTGGCGGAAAAAGATTTTTTTGAAAAAATACCTAAGCCCCGGGGTCACAATTTCAGCAAAAATCTGACTTTTGCCAATATATTCAAAAATAGTGCCAAACGCTTGCAGATGCTCCCCTGAAAGTTTTGGCAGTCGAAACAGAAAGCTTTTTATCACAGGACAAGAAATCAGCCCTCAACAATTTAACCGGCGGAAAAAGATTTTTTTGAAAAATCCCTAAGCCCCAGGGTCACAATTTCAGCAAAAATCTGACTTTCGGGAATTCATTCAAATATCGTGCCGAACGGTTGCAAATGCTCCCCTGAAAGGTTTGGCAGTCGAAGCAGAAGGCTTTTTATCACAGGACAAGAAATCAGCCCTCAACAACTTGACCGGCGGAAAAAGATTTTTTTGAAAAATCCCTAAGCCCCGGGGTCACAATTTCAGCAAAAATCTGACTTTCGGGAATTCAGTCCAATATGGTGTCGAACGGTTGCAAATGCTCCCCTGAATGGTTTGGCAGTCGAAACAGAAGGCTTTTTATCACAGGACAAGAAATCAGCCCTCAACAACTTAACCGGCGGAAAAAGATTTTTTTGAAAAAATCCCTAAGCCCCGGGGTCACAATTTCAGCAAAAATCTGACTTTTGCCAATTCATTCAAAAATGGTGCCAAACGCTTGCAGATACTCCCCTGAAAGGTTTGGAGGTCGAATCAGAAGGCTTTTGATTACAGGACAAGAAATCAGCCCTCAACAATTTAACCGGCAGAAAAAGATTTTTTTGAAAAATCCCTAAGCCCCGGGGTCACAATTTCAGCAAAAATCTGACTTTCGGGAATTCAGTCAAATATGGTGCCAAACGCTTACAAATGCTCCCCTGAAAGTTTTGGCATTCGAAACAGAAGGCTTTTTATCACAGGACAAGAAATCAGCCCTCAACAACTTAACCGGCGGAAAAAGATTTTTTTGAAAAATCCCTAAGCCCCGGGGTCACAATTTCAGCAAAAATCTGACTTTCGGGAATTCAGTCAAATATGGTGCCAAACGCTTGCAAATGCTCCCCTGAAAGTTTTGGCAGCCGAAACAGAACCCTAATTATCACTGGAGAAAAAATCAGCCCTGAAGAACTTAACCGGAGGAAAAATATTTTTTTGAAAAAATCCCTAAGCCCCGGGGTCACAATTTCAGCAAAAATCTGACTTTCGGGAATTCATTCAAATATCGTGCCGAACGGTTGGAAATGACTCCCCTGAAAGGTTTGGCAGTCGAAACAGAAGGCTTTTTATCACAGGACAAGAAATCAGCCCTCAACAACTTAACCGGCGGAAAAAGATTTTTTTGAAAAAATCCCTAAGCCCCGGGGTCACAATTTCAGCAAAAAATTGACTTTGGCCAATTCATTCAAATATCGTGCCAAACGCTTGCAGATGCTCCCCTGAAAGGTTTGGAGGTCGAATCAGAAGGCTTTTGATTACAGGACAAGAAATCAGCCCTCAACAACTTAACCGGCGGAAAAAGATTTTTTTGAAAAATCCCTAAGCCCCGGGGTCACAATTTCAGCAAAAATCTGACTTTCGGGAATTCAGTCCAATATGGTGTCGAACGGTTGCAAATGCTCCCCTGAAAGGTTTGGCAGTCGAAACAGAAGGCTTTTTATCACAGGACAAGAAATCAGCCCTCAACAACTTAACCGGCGGAAAAAGATTTTTTTGAAAAATCCCTAAGCCCCGGGGTCACAATTTCAGCAAAAATCTGACTTTTGCCAATTCACTCAAATATCGTGCCAAACGCTTGCAAATGCTACCCTGAAAGTTTTGGCAGTCGAAACAGAAGGCTTTTTATCACAGGACAAGAAATCAGCCCTCAACAACTTAACCGGCGAGAAAAAGATTTTTTTGAAAAAATACCTAAGCCCCGGGGTCACAATTTCAGCAAAAATCTGACTTTTGCCAATATATTCAAAAATAGTGCCAAACGCTTGCAGATGCTCCCCTGAAAGTTTTGGCAGTGGAAACAGAAGGCTTTTTATCATAGGACAAGAAATCAGCCCTCAACAATTTAACCAGCGGAAAAAGATTTTTTTGAAAAATCCCTAAGCCCCGGGGTCACAACTTCAGCAAAAATCTGACTTTTGCCAATTCACTCAAAAATGGTGCCAAACACTTGCTAATGCTTCCCTGAAAGTTTTGGCAGCCGAAACAGAACCCTAATTATCACTGGAGAAAAAAACAGCCCTGAAAAACTTAACCGGCCGAAAAAGATTTTTTTGAAAAAATCCCTAAGCCCCGGGGTCACAATTTCAGCAAAAATCTGACTTTCGGGAATTCATTCAAATATCGTGCCGAACGGTTGCAAATGCTCCCCTGAAAGGTTTAGCAGTCGAAACAGAAGGCTTTTTATCACAGGACAAGAAATCAGCCCTCAGCAACTTAACCGGCGGAAAAAGATTTTTTTGAAAAAATCCCTAAGCCGGGGTCACAATTTCAGCAAAAATCTGACTTTTGCCAGTTCATTCAAAGATAGTGCCAAACGCTTGCAGAAGCTCCCCTGAAAGGTTTGGAGGTCGAATCAGAAGGCTTTTGATTACAGGACAAGAAATCAGCCCTCAGCAACTTAACCGGCGGAAAAAGATTTTTTTGAAAAATCCCTAAGCCCCGGGGTCACAATTTCAGCAAAAATCTGACTTTCGGGAATTCAGTCCAATGTGGTGTGGAACGGTTGCAAATGCTCCCCTGAAAGGTTTGGCAGTCGAAACAGAAGGCTTTTTATCACAGGACAAGAAATCAGCCCTCAACAACTTAACCTGCGGAAAAAGATTTTTTTGAAAAAATCCCTAAGCCCTAAGGTCACAATTTCAGCAAAAATCTGACTTTCGGGAATTCTTTCAGAAATAGTGCCAAACGCTTGCAGATGCTCCCCTGAAAGGTTTGGAGGTCGAATAAGAAGGCTTTTTATTACAAAAAAAGTAATCAGGCCTCAACAACTTAACCGGCGGAAAAATATTTTTTTGAAAAAATCCCTAAGGCCCGGGGTCACAATTTCAGCAAAAATCTGACTTTCGGGAATTCAGTCCAATATGGTGTCGAACGGTTGCAAATGCTCCCCTGAAAGGTTTGGCAGTCGAAACAGAAGGCTTTTTATCAAAGGACAAGAAATCAGCCCTCAACAACTTAACCGGCGGAAAAAGATTTTTTTGAAAAAATCCCTAAGCCCCGGGGTCACAATTTCAGCAAAAATCTGACTTTCGGGAATTCATTCAAATATCGTGCCGAACGGTTGCAAATGCTCCCCTGAAAGGTTTGGCAGTCGAAACAGAAAGCTTTTTATCACAGAACAAGAAATCAGCCCTGCAAAACTTAACCGGCGGAAAAAGATTTTTTGGAAAAAATCCCTAAGCCCCGGGGTCACAATTTCAGCAAAAATCTGACTTTTGCCAATTCATTCAAAAATGGTGCCAAACGCTTGCAGATGCTCCCCTGAAAGGTTTGGCAGTCGAAACAGTAAGCTTTTTTCACAGGACAAGAAATCAGCCCTCAACAACTTAACCGGCGGAAAAAGATTTTTTTGAAAAAATCCCTAAGCCCCGGGGTCACAATTTCAGCAAAAATCTGACTTTCGGGAATTCTTTCAAATATCATGCCGAACGGTTGCAAATGCTCCCCTGAAAGGTTTGGCAGTCGAAACAGAAGGCTTTTTATTACAGGACAAGTAATCAGCCCTCAACAACTTAACCGGCGGAAACAGATTTTTTTGAAAAAATCCCTAAGCCCCGGGGTCACAATTTCAGCAAAAATCTGACTTTTGCCAATATATTCAAAAATAGTGCCAAACGCTTGCAGATGCTCCCCTGAAAGTTTTGGCAGTCGAAACAGAAGGCTTTTGATTACAGGACAAGAAATCAGCCCTCAACAATGTAACCGGCGGAAAAAGATTTTTTTGAAAAATCCTTAAGCCCCGGGGTCACAATTTCAGCAAAAATCTGACTTTCGGGAATTCATTCAAATATCGTGCCAAACGCTTGCAAATGCTCCCCTGAAAGGTTTAGCAGTCGAAACAGAAGGCTTTTTATCACAGGACAAGAAATCAGCCCTCAACAACTTAACCGGCGGAAAAAGATTTTTTTGAAAAAATCCCTAAGCCCCGGGGTCACAATTTCAGCAAAAATCTGACTCTTGCCAATTCACTCAAAAATGGTGCCAAAAGCTTGCAAATGCTCCCCTGAAAGGTTTGGCAGTCGAAACAGAAAGCTTTTTATCACAGGACAAGAAATCAGCCCTCAACAACTTAACCGGCGGAAAAAGATTTTTTTGAAAAAATCCCTAAGCCCCGGGGTCACAATTTCAGCAAAAATCTGACTTTCGGGAATTCTTTCAAATATCGTGCCGAACGGTTGCAAATGCTCCCCTGAAAGGTTTGCCAGTCGAAACAGAAGGCTTTTTATCACAGGACAAGTAATCAGCCCTCAACAACTTAACCGGCGGTATAAGATTTTTTTCAAAAAATCCCTAAGCCCCGGGGTCACAATTTCAGCAAAAATCTGACTTTTGCCAATTCACTCAAAAATGGTGCCAAACGCTTGCAAATGCTCCCCTGAAAGGTTTGGCAGTCGAAACAGAAAGCTTTTTATCACAGGACAAGAAACATCCCTGCAAAACTTAACCGGCGGAAAAAGATTTTTTTGAAAAAATCCCTAAGCCCCGGGGTCACAATTTCAGCAAAAATCTGACTTTCGGGAATTCATTCAAATATCGTGCCAAACGCTTGCAAATCCAACCTGAAAGTTTTGGAAGTCGAAAAAGAAGGGCTTTTATCACAGGACAAGAAATCAGCCCTCAACAACTTAACCGGCGGAAAAAGATTTTTTTGAAAAAATCCCTAAGCCCCGGGGTCACAATTTCAGCAAAAATCTGACTTTTGCCAATTCATTCAAAAATGGTGCCAAACGCTTTCAAATGCTCCCCTGAAAGGTTTGGCAGTCGAAACAGAAGGCTTTTTATCACAGGACAAGTAATCAGCCCTCAACAACTTAACCGGCGGAAAAAGATTTTTTTGAAAAATCCCTAACCCCCGGGGTCACAATTTCAGCAAAAATCTGACTTTCGGGAATTCAGTCCAATATGGTGTCGAACGGTTGCAAATGCTCCCCTGAAAGGTTTGGAGGTTGAATCAGAAGGCTTTTTATCAGAGGACAAGAAATCAGCCCTCAACAACTTAACTGGTTTAATAAGATTTTTTTGAAAAATCCCTAAGCCCCGGGGTCACAATTTCAGCAAAAATCTGACTTTTGCCAATATATTCAAAAATAGTGCCAAACGCTTGCTGATGCTCCCCTGAAAGTTTTGGCAGTCGAAACAGAAGGCTTTTTATCACAGGACAAGAAATCAGCCCTCAACAACTTAACCGGCGGAAAAAGATTTTTTTGAAAAATCCCTAAGCCCCGGGGTCACAATTTCAGCAAAAATCTGACTTTTGCCAATTCATTCAAAAATAGTGCCAAACGCTTGCAGATGCTCCCCTGAAAGGTTTGGAGGTCGAATCAGATGGCTTTTTATCACAGGACAAGAAATCAGTCCTCAACAACTTAACCGGCGGAAAAAGATTTTTTTGAAAAAATGCCCAAGCCCCGGGGTCACAATTTCAGCAAAAATCTGACTTTCGGGAATTCATTCAAAAATGGTGCCAAACTCTTGCAAATGCTCCCCTGAAAGGTTTGGAGGTCGAATCAGAAGGCTTTTTATCACAGGACAAGAAATCAGCCCTCAACAACTTAACTGGTTTAAAAAGATTTTTTTGAAAAATCCCTAAGCCCCGGGGTCACAATTTCAGCAAAAATCTGACTTTTGCCAATTCGTTCAAAAATTGTGCCAAACGCTGGCAGATGCTCCCCTGAAAGGTTTGGAGTTCGAATCAGAAGGCTTTTGATTACAGGACAAGAAATCAGCCCTCAACAATTTAACCGGCGGAAAAAGATTTTTTTGAAAAATCCCTAAGCCCCGGGGTCACAATTTCAGCAAAAATCTGACTTTCGGGAATTCATTCAAAAATGGTGCCAAACGCTTGCAAATGCTCCCCTGAAAGGTTTGGCAGTCGGAACAGTAAGCTTTTTTCACAGGACAAGAAATCAGCCCTCAACAACTTAACCGGCGGAAAAAGATTTTTTTGAAAAAATCCCTAAGCCCCGGGGTCACAATTTCAGCAAAAATCTGATTTTCGGGAATTCTTTCAAATATCATGCCGAACGGTTGCAAATGCTCCCCTGAAAGGTTTGGCAGTCGAAACAGAAGGCTTTTTATTACAGGACAAGTAATCAGCCCTCAACAACTTAACCGGCGGAAAAAGATTTTTTTGAAAAAATCCCTAAGCCCCGGGGTCACAATTTCAGCAAAAATCTGACTTTTGCCAATTTACTCAAAAATGGTGCCAAACGCTTGCAAATGCTCCCCTGAAAGGTTTGGCAGTCGAAACAGAAAGCTTTTTATCACAGGACAAGAAACAGCCCTCAACAACTTAACCGGTGGAAAAAGATTTTTTTGAAAAAATCCCTAAGCCCCGGGGTCACAATTTCAGCAAAAAATGACTTTCGGGAATTCATTCAAATATCGTGCCGAACGGTTGCAAATGCTCCCCTGAAAGGTTTGGCAGTCGAAACAGAAAGCTTTTGATTACAGGACAAGAAATCAGCCCTCAACAATTTAACCGGCGGAAAAAGATTTTTTTGAAAAATCCCTAAGCCCCGGGGTCACAATTTCAGCAAAAATCTGACTTTCAGGAGTTCAGTCAAATATGGTGCCAAACGCTTGCAAATGCTCCCCTGAAAGTTTTGGCAGCCGAAACAGAAAAATAATTATCACTGGAGAAAAAATCAGCCCTGAAAAACTTAACCGGCGGAAAAAGATTTTTTTGAAAAAATCCCTAAGCCCCGGGGTCACAATTTCAGCAAAAATTGACTTTTGCCAATTCATTCAAAAATGGTGCCAAAGGCTTGCAGATGCTCCCCTGAAAGGTTTGGAGGTTGAATCAGAAGGCTTTTGATTACAGGACAAGAAATCAGCCCTCAACAATTTAACCGGCGGAAAAAGATTTTTTTGAAAAATCCCTAAGCCCCGGGGTCACAATTTCAGCAAAAATCTGACTTTCGGGAATTCAGTCAAATATGGTGCCAAACGCTTGCAAATGCTCCCCTGAAAGTTTTGGCAGCCGAAACAGAACCCTAATTATCACTGGAGAAAAAATCAGCCCTGAAAAACTTAACCGGCGGAAAAACATTTTTTTGAAGAAATCCCTAAGCCCCGGGGTCACAATTTCAGCAAAAATCTGACTTTCGGGAATTCATTCAAAAATGGTGCCAAACGCTTGCAAATGCTCCCCTGAAAGGTTTGGCAGTCGAAACAGAAAGCTTTTTATCAAAGGACAAGAAATCAGCCCTGAAAAACTTAACCGGCGGAAAAAGATTTTTTGGAAAAAATCCCTAAGCCCCGGGGTCACAATTTCAGCAAAAATCTGACTTTTGCCAATTTACTCAAAAATGGTGCCAAACGCTTGCAAATGCTCCCCTGAAAGGTTTGGCAGTCGAAACAGAAGGCTTTTTATCAAAGGACAAGAAATCAGCCCTGCAAAACTTAACCGGCGGAAAAAGATTTTTTGGAAAAAATCCCTAAGCCCCGCGGTCACAATTTCAGTAAAAATCTGACTTTCGGGAATTCAGTCCAATATGGTGTCGAACGGTTGCAAATGCTCCCCTGAAAGGTTTGGCAGTCGAAACAGAAGGCTTTTTATCACAGGACAAGAAATCAGCCCTCAACAACTTAACCGGCGGAAAAAGATTTTTTTGAAAAAATCCCTAAGCCCCGGGGTCACAATTTCAGCAAAAATCTGACTCTTGCCAATTCACTCAAAAATGGTGCCAAAAGCTTGCAAATGCTCCCCTGAAAGGTTTGGCAGTCGAAACAGAAAGCTTTTTATCACAGGACAAGAAATCAGCCCTCAACAACTTAACCGGCGGAAAAAGATTTTTTTGAAAAAATCCCTAAGCCCCGGGGTCACAATTTCAGCAAAAATCTGACTTTTGCCAATTCACTCAAAAATGGTGCCAAACGCTTGCAAATGCTCCCCTGAAAGGTTTGGCAGTCGAAACAGAAAGCTTTTTATCACAGGACAAGAAACATCCCTGCAAAACTTAACCGGCGGAAAAAGATTTTTTTGAAAAAATCCCTAAGCCCCGGGGTCACAATTTCAGCAAAAATCTGACTTTCGGGAATTCATTCAAATATCGTGCCAAACGCTTGCAAATCCAACCTGAAAGTTTTGGAAGTCGAAAAAGAAGGGCTTTTATCACAGGACAAGAAATCAGCCCTCAACAACTTAACCGGCGGAAAAAGATTTTTTTGAAAAAATCCCTAAGCCCCGGGGTCACAATTTCAGCAAAAATCTGACTTTTGCCAATTCATTCAAAAATGGTGCCAAACGCTTTCAAATGCTCCCCTGAAAGGTTTGGCAGTCGAAACAGAAGGCTTTTTATCACAGGACAAGTAATCAGCCCTCAACAACTTAACCGGCGGAAAAAGATTTTTTTGAAAAATCCCTAACCCCCGGGGTCACAATTTCAGCAAAAATCTGACTTTCGGGAATTCAGTCCAATATGGTGTCGAACGGTTGCAAATGCTCCCCTGAAAGGTTTGGAGGTTGAATCAGAAGGCTTTTTATCAGAGGACAAGAAATCAGCCCTCAACAATTTAACTGGTTTAATAAGATTTTTTTGAAAAATCCCTAAGCCCCGGGGTCACAATTTCAGCAAAAATCTGACTTTTGCCAATATATTCAAAAATAGTGCCAAACGCTTGCAGATGCTCCCCTGAAAGTTTTGGAGGTCGAAACAGAAGGCTTTTTATCACAGGACAAGAAATCAGCCCTCAACAACTTAACCGGCGGAAAAAGATTTTTTTGAAAAATCCCTAAGCCCCGGGGTCACAATTTCAATTTTCAAAAATCCCTAAGCCCCGGGGTCACAATTTCAGCAAAAATCTGACTTTTGCCAATTCATTCAAAAATAGTGCCAAACGCTTGCAGATGCTCCCCTGAAAGGTTTGGAGGTCGAATCAGATGGCTTTTTATCACAGGACAAGAAATCAGCCCTCAACAACTTAACCGGCGGAAAAAGATTTTTTTGAAAAAATGCCCAAGCCCCGGGGTCACAATTTCAGCAAAAATCTGACTTTCGGGAATTCATTCAAAAATGGTGCCAAACTCTTGCAAATGCTCCCCTGAAAGGTTTGGAGGTCGAATCAGAAGGCTTTTTATCACAGGACAAGAAATCAGCCCTCAACAACTTAACTGGTTTAAAAAGATTTTTTTGAAAAATCCCTAAGCCCCGGGGTCACAATTTCAGCAAAAATCTGACTTTTGCCAATTCGTTCAAAAATTGTGCCAAACGCTGGCAGATGCTCCCCTGAAAGGTTTGGAGTTCGAATCAGAAGGCTTTTGATTACAGGACAAGAAATCAGCCCTCAACAACTTAACCGGCGGAAAAAGATTTTTTTGAAAAATCCCTAAGCCCCGGGGTCACAATTTCAGCAAAAATCTGACTTTCGGGAATTCAGTCCAATATGGTGACTTTTGCCAATTCACTCAAAAATGGTGCCAAACGCTTGCAAATGCTCCCCTGAAAGGTTTGGCAGTCGAAACAGAAGGCTTTTTATGAAAGGACAAGAAATCAGCCCTCAACAACTTAAACGGCGGAAAAAGAGTTTTTTGAAAAAATCCCTAAACCCGGGGTCACAATTTCAGCAAAAAACTGACTTTTGCCAATTCACTCAAACATGGTGCCAAACGCTTGCTAATGCTCCCCTGAAAGGTTTGGCAGTCGAAACAGAAAGCTTTTTATCACAGGACAAGAAATCAGCCCTGCAAAACTTAACCGGCGGAAAAAGATTTTTTGGAAAAAATCCCTAAGCCCCGGGGTCACAATTTCAGCAAAAATCTGACTTTCGGGAATTCATTCAAATATCGTGCCGAACGCTTGCAAATGCTACCCTGAAAGTTTTGGAAGTCGAAACAGAAGGGCTTTTATCTCAGGAGAAGAAATCAGCCCTGCAAAACTTAACCGGCGGAAAAAGATTTTTTTGAAAAAATCCCTAAGCCCCGGGGTCACAATTTCAGCAAAAATCTGACTTTTGCCAATTCATTCAAAAATGGTGCCAAACGCTTGCAAATGCTCCCCTGAAAGGTTTGGCAGTCGAAACAGAAGGCTTTTTATCACAGGACAAGTAATCAGCCCTCAACAACTTAACCGGCGGAAAAAGATTTTTTTGAAAAATCCCTAAGCCCCGGGGTCACAATTTCAGCAAAAATCTGACTTTCGGGAATTCAGTCCAATATGGTGTCGAACGGTTGCAAATGCTCCCCTGAATGGTTTGGCAGTCGAAACAGAAGGCTTTTTATCACAGGACAAGAAATCAGCCCTCATCTTCTTAACCGGCGGAAAAAGATTTTTTTTGAAAAAATCCCTAAGCCCCGGGGTCACAATTTCAGCAAAAATCTGATTTTTGCCAATTCATTCAAAAATGGTGCCAAAGGCTTGCAGATGCTCCCCTGAAAGGTTTGGAGGTCGAATCAGAAGGCTTTTGATAACAGGACAAGAAATCAGCCCTCAACAATTTAACCGGCGGAAAAAGATTTTTTTGAAAAATCCCTAAGCCCCGGGGTCACAATTTCAGCAAAAATCTGACTTTCGGGAATTCAGTCAAATATGGTGCCAAACGCTTTCAAATGCTCCCATGAAAGTTTTGGCAGCCGAAAAGGAACCCTAATTATCACTGGAGAAAAAATCAGCCCTGAAAAACTTAACCGGCGGAAAAAGATTTTTTTGAAAAAATCCCTAAGCCCCGGGGTCACAATTTCAGCAAAAATCTGACTTTTGCCAATTCATTCAAAAATAGTGCCAAACGCTTGCAGATGCTCCCCTGAAAGGTTTGGAGGTCGAAACAGAAGGCTTTTTATCACAGGACAAGTAATCAGCCCTCAACAACTTAACCGGCGGAAAACGATTTTTTTGAAAAATCCCTAAGCCCCGGGGTCACAATTTCAGCAAAAATCTGACTTTCGGGAATTCAGTCCAATATGGTGTCGAACGGTTGCAAATGCTCCCCTGAATGGTTTGGCAGTCGAAACAGAAGGCTTTTTATCACAGGACAAGAAATCAGCCCTCATCTTCTTAACCGGCGGAAAAAGATTTTTTTTGAAAAAATCCCTAAGCCCCGGGGTCACAATTTCAGCAAAAATCTGATTTTTGCCAATTCATTCAAAAATGGTGCCAAAGGCTTGCAGATGCTCCCCTGAAAGGTTTGGAGGTCGAATCAGAAGGCTTTTGATAACAGGACAAGAAATCAGCCCTCAACAATTTAACCGGCGGAAAAAGATTTTTTTGAAAAATCCCTAAGCCCCGGGGTCACAATTTCAGCAAAAATCTGACTTTCGGGAATTCAGTCAAATATGGTGCCAAATGCTTTCAAATGCTCCCATGAAAGTTTTGGCAGCTGAAACAGAACCCTAATTATCACTGGAGAAAAAATCAGCCCTGAAAAACTTAACCGGCGGAAAAAGATTTTTTTGAAAAAATCCCTAAGCCCCGGGGTCACAATTTCAGCAAAAATCTGACTTTTGCCAATTCATTCAAAAATAGTGCCAAACGCTTGCAGATGCTCCCCTGAAAGGTTTGGAGGTCGAAACAGAAGGCTTTTTATCACAGGACAAGAAATCAGCCCTCAACAACTTAACCGGCGGAAAAAGATTTTTTTGAAAAATCCCTAAGCCCCGGGGTCACAATTTCAGCAAAAATCTGACTTTCGGGAATTCAGTCAAATATGGTGCCAAACGCTTGCAAATGCTCCCCTGAAAGTTTTGGCAGCCGAAACAGAACCCTAATTATCACTGGAGAAAAAATCAGCCCTGAAGAACTTAACCGGAGGAAAAATATTTTTTTGAAAAAATCCCTAAGCCCCGGGGTCACAATTTCAGCAAAAATCTGACTTTCGGGAATTCATTCAAATATCGTGCCGAACGGTTGGAAATGACTCCCCTGAAAGGTTTGGCAGTCGAAACAGAAGGCTTTTTATCACAGGACAAGAAATCAGCCCTCAACAACTTAACCGGCGGAAAAAGATTTTTTTGAAAAAATCCCTAAGCCCCGGGGTCACAATTTCAGCAAAAAATTGACTTTGGCCAATTCATTCAAATATCGTGCCAAACGCTTGCAGATGCTCCCCTGAAAGGTTTGGAGGTCGAATCAGAAGGCTTTTGATTACAGGACAAGAAATCAGCCCTCAACAACTTAACCGGCGGAAAAAGATTTTTTTGAAAAATCCCTAAGCCCCGGGGTCACAATTTCAGCAAAAATCTGACTTTCGGGAATTCAGTCCAATATGGTGTCGAACGGTTGCAAATGCTCCCCTGAAAGGTTTGGCAGTCGAAACAGAAGGCTTTTTATCACAGGACAAGAAATCAGCCCTCAACAACTTAACCGGCGGAAAAAGATTTTTTTGAAAAATCCCTAAGCCCCGGGGTCACAATTTCAGCAAAAATCTGACTTTTGCCAATTCACTCAAATATCGTGCCAAACGCTTGCAAATGCTACCCTGAAAGTTTTGGCAGTCGAAACAGAAGGCTTTTTATCACAGGACAAGAAATCAGCCCTCAACAACTTAACCGGCGAGAAAAAGATTTTTTTGAAAAAATACCTAAGCCCCGGGGTCACAATTTCAGCAAAAATCTGACTTTTGCCAATATATTCAAAAATAGTGCCAAACGCTTGCAGATGCTCCCCTGAAAGTTTTGGCAGTGGAAACAGAAGGCTTTTTATCATAGGACAAGAAATCAGCCCTCAACAATTTAACCAGCGGAAAAAGATTTTTTTGAAAAATCCCTAAGCCCCGGGGTCACAACTTCAGCAAAAATCTGACTTTTGCCAATTCACTCAAAAATGGTGCCAAACACTTGCTAATGCTTCCCTGAAAGTTTTGGCAGCCGAAACAGAACCCTAATTATCACTGGAGAAAAAAACAGCCCTGAAAAACTTAACCGGCCGAAAAAGATTTTTTTGAAAAAATCCCTAAGCCCCGGGGTCACAATTTCAGCAAAAATCTGACTTTCGGGAATTCATTCAAATATCGTGCCGAACGGTTGCAAATGCTCCCCTGAAAGGTTTAGCAGTCGAAACAGAAGGCTTTTTATCACAGGACAAGAAATCAGCCCTCAGCAACTTAACCGGCGGAAAAAGATTTTTTTGAAAAAATCCCTAAGCCGGGGTCACAATTTCAGCAAAAATCTGACTTTTGCCAGTTCATTCAAAGATAGTGCCAAACGCTTGCAGAAGCTCCCCTGAAAGGTTTGGAGGTCGAATCAGAAGGCTTTTGATTACAGGACAAGAAATCAGCCCTCAGCAACTTAACCGGCGGAAAAAGATTTTTTTGAAAAATCCCTAAGCCCCGGGGTCACAATTTCAGCAAAAATCTGACTTTCGGGAATTCAGTCCAATGTGGTGTGGAACGGTTGCAAATGCTCCCCTGAAAGGTTTGGCAGTCGAAACAGAAGGCTTTTTATCACAGGACAAGAAATCAGCCCTCAACAACTTAACCTGCGGAAAAAGATTTTTTTGAAAAAATCCCTAAGCCCTAAGGTCACAATTTCAGCAAAAATCTGACTTTCGGGAATTCTTTCAGAAATAGTGCCAAACGCTTGCAGATGCTCCCCTGAAAGGTTTGGAGGTCGAATAAGAAGGCTTTTTATTACAAAAAAAGTAATCAGGCCTCAACAACTTAACCGGCGGAAAAATATTTTTTTGAAAAAATCCCTAAGGCCCGGGGTCACAATTTCAGCAAAAATCTGACTTTCGGGAATTCAGTCCAATATGGTGTCGAACGGTTGCAAATGCTCCCCTGAAAGGTTTGGCAGTCGAAACAGAAGGCTTTTTATCAAAGGACAAGAAATCAGCCCTCAACAACTTAACCGGCGGAAAAAGATTTTTTTGAAAAAATCCCTAAGCCCCGGGGTCACAATTTCAGCAAAAATCTGACTTTCGGGAATTCATTCAAATATCGTGCCGAACGGTTGCAAATGCTCCCCTGAAAGGTTTGGCAGTCGAAACAGAAAGCTTTTTATCACAGAACAAGAAATCAGCCCTGCAAAACTTAACCGGCGGAAAAAGATTTTTTGGAAAAAATCCCTAAGCCCCGGGGTCACAATTTCAGCAAAAATCTGACTTTTGCCAATTCATTCAAAAATGGTGCCAAACGCTTGCAGATGCTCCCCTGAAAGGTTTGGCAGTCGAAACAGTAAGCTTTTTTCACAGGACAAGAAATCAGCCCTCAACAACTTAACCGGCGGAAAAAGATTTTTTTGAAAAAATCCCTAAGCCCCGGGGTCACAATTTCAGCAAAAATCTGACTTTCGGGAATTCTTTCAAATATCATGCCGAACGGTTGCAAATGCTCCCCTGAAAGGTTTGGCAGTCGAAACAGAAGGCTTTTTATTACAGGACAAGTAATCAGCCCTCAACAACTTAACCGGCGGAAACAGATTTTTTTGAAAAAATCCCTAAGCCCCGGGGTCACAATTTCAGCAAAAATCTGACTTTTGCCAATATATTCAAAAATAGTGCCAAACGCTTGCAGATGCTCCCCTGAAAGTTTTGGCAGTCGAAACAGAAGGCTTTTGATTACAGGACAAGAAATCAGCCCTCAACAATGTAACCGGCGGAAAAAGATTTTTTTGAAAAATCCTTAAGCCCCGGGGTCACAATTTCAGCAAAAATCTGACTTTCGGGAATTCATTCAAATATCGTGCCAAACGCTTGCAAATGCTCCCCTGAAAGGTTTAGCAGTCGAAACAGAAGGCTTTTTATCACAGGACAAGAAATCAGCCCTCAACAACTTAACCGGCGGAAAAAGATTTTTTTGAAAAAATCCCTAAGCCCCGGGGTCACAATTTCAGCAAAAATCTGACTCTTGCCAATTCACTCAAAAATGGTGCCAAAAGCTTGCAAATGCTCCCCTGAAAGGTTTGGCAGTCGAAACAGAAAGCTTTTTATCACAGGACAAGAAATCAGCCCTCAACAACTTAACCGGCGGAAAAAGATTTTTTTGAAAAAATCCCTAAGCCCCGGGGTCACAATTTCAGCAAAAATCTGACTTTCGGGAATTCTTTCAAATATCGTGCCGAACGGTTGCAAATGCTCCCCTGAAAGGTTTGGCAGTCGAAACAGAAGGCTTTTTATCACAGGACAAGTAATCAGCCCTCAACAACTTAACCGGCGGTATAAGATTTTTTTCAAAAAATCCCTAAGCCCCGGGGTCACAATTTCAGCAAAAATCTGACTTTTGCCAATTCACTCAAAAATGGTGCCAAACGCTTGCAAATGCTCCCCTGAAAGGTTTGGCAGTCGAAACAGAAAGCTTTTTATCACAGGACAAGAAACATCCCTGCAAAACTTAACCGGCGGAAAAAGATTTTTTTGAAAAAATCCCTAAGCCCCGGGGTCACAATTTCAGCAAAAATCTGACTTTCGGGAATTCATTCAAATATCGTGCCAAACGCTTGCAAATCCAACCTGAAAGTTTTGGAAGTCGAAAAAGAAGGGCTTTTATCACAGGACAAGAAATCAGCCCTCAACAACTTAACCGGCGGAAAAAGATTTTTTTGAAAAAATCCCTAAGCCCCGGGGTCACAATTTCAGCAAAAATCTGACTTTTGCCAATTCATTCAAAAATGGTGCCAAACGCTTTCAAATGCTCCCCTGAAAGGTTTGGCAGTCGAAACAGAAGGCTTTTTATCACAGGACAAGTAATCAGCCCTCAACAACTTAACCGGCGGAAAAAGATTTTTTTGAAAAATCCCTAACCCCCGGGGTCACAATTTCAGCAAAAATCTGACTTTCGGGAATTCAGTCCAATATGGTGTCGAACGGTTGCAAATGCTCCCCTGAAAGGTTTGGAGGTTGAATCAGAAGGCTTTTTATCAGAGGACAAGAAATCAGCCCTCAACAACTTAACTGGTTTAATAAGATTTTTTTGAAAAATCCCTAAGCCCCGGGGTCACAATTTCAGCAAAAATCTGACTTTTGCCAATATATTCAAAAATAGTGCCAAACGCTTGCTGATGCTCCCCTGAAAGTTTTGGCAGTCGAAACAGAAGGCTTTTTATCACAGGACAAGAAATCAGCCCTCAACAACTTAACCGGCGGAAAAAGATTTTTTTGAAAAATCCCTAAGCCCCGGGGTCACAATTTCAGCAAAAATCTGACTTTTGCCAATTCATTCAAAAATAGTGCCAAACGCTTGCAGATGCTCCCCTGAAAGGTTTGGAGGTCGAATCAGATGGCTTTTTATCACAGGACAAGAAATCAGTCCTCAACAACTTAACCGGCGGAAAAAGATTTTTTTGAAAAAATGCCCAAGCCCCGGGGTCACAATTTCAGCAAAAATCTGACTTTCGGGAATTCATTCAAAAATGGTGCCAAACTCTTGCAAATGCTCCCCTGAAAGGTTTGGAGGTCGAATCAGAAGGCTTTTTATCACAGGACAAGAAATCAGCCCTCAACAACTTAACTGGTTTAAAAAGATTTTTTTGAAAAATCCCTAAGCCCCGGGGTCACAATTTCAGCAAAAATCTGACTTTTGCCAATTCGTTCAAAAATTGTGCCAAACGCTGGCAGATGCTCCCCTGAAAGGTTTGGAGTTCGAATCAGAAGGCTTTTGATTACAGGACAAGAAATCAGCCCTCAACAATTTAACCGGCGGAAAAAGATTTTTTTGAAAAATCCCTAAGCCCCGGGGTCACAATTTCAGCAAAAATCTGACTTTCGGGAATTCATTCAAAAATGGTGCCAAACGCTTGCAAATGCTCCCCTGAAAGGTTTGGCAGTCGGAACAGTAAGCTTTTTTCACAGGACAAGAAATCAGCCCTCAACAACTTAACCGGCGGAAAAAGATTTTTTTGAAAAAATCCCTAAGCCCCGGGGTCACAATTTCAGCAAAAATCTGATTTTCGGGAATTCTTTCAAATATCATGCCGAACGGTTGCAAATGCTCCCCTGAAAGGTTTGGCAGTCGAAACAGAAGGCTTTTTATTACAGGACAAGTAATCAGCCCTCAACAACTTAACCGGCGGAAAAAGATTTTTTTGAAAAAATCCCTAAGCCCCGGGGTCACAATTTCAGCAAAAATCTGACTTTTGCCAATTTACTCAAAAATGGTGCCAAACGCTTGCAAATGCTCCCCTGAAAGGTTTGGCAGTCGAAACAGAAAGCTTTTTATCACAGGACAAGAAACAGCCCTCAACAACTTAACCGGTGGAAAAAGATTTTTTTGAAAAAATCCCTAAGCCCCGGGGTCACAATTTCAGCAAAAAATGACTTTCGGGAATTCATTCAAATATCGTGCCGAACGGTTGCAAATGCTCCCCTGAAAGGTTTGGCAGTCGAAACAGAAAGCTTTTGATTACAGGACAAGAAATCAGCCCTCAACAATTTAACCGGCGGAAAAAGATTTTTTTGAAAAATCCCTAAGCCCCGGGGTCACAATTTCAGCAAAAATCTGACTTTCAGGAGTTCAGTCAAATATGGTGCCAAACGCTTGCAAATGCTCCCCTGAAAGTTTTGGCAGCCGAAACAGAAAAATAATTATCACTGGAGAAAAAATCAGCCCTGAAAAACTTAACCGGCGGAAAAAGATTTTTTTGAAAAAATCCCTAAGCCCCGGGGTCACAATTTCAGCAAAAATTGACTTTTGCCAATTCATTCAAAAATGGTGCCAAAGGCTTGCAGATGCTCCCCTGAAAGGTTTGGAGGTTGAATCAGAAGGCTTTTGATTACAGGACAAGAAATCAGCCCTCAACAATTTAACCGGCGGAAAAAGATTTTTTTGAAAAATCCCTAAGCCCCGGGGTCACAATTTCAGCAAAAATCTGACTTTCGGGAATTCAGTCAAATATGGTGCCAAACGCTTGCAAATGCTCCCCTGAAAGTTTTGGCAGCCGAAACAGAACCCTAATTATCACTGGAGAAAAAATCAGCCCTGAAAAACTTAACCGGCGGAAAAACATTTTTTTGAAGAAATCCCTAAGCCCCGGGGTCACAATTTCAGCAAAAATCTGACTTTCGGGAATTCATTCAAAAATGGTGCCAAACGCTTGCAAATGCTCCCCTGAAAGGTTTGGCAGTCGAAACAGAAAGCTTTTTATCAAAGGACAAGAAATCAGCCCTGAAAAACTTAACCGGCGGAAAAAGATTTTTTGGAAAAAATCCCTAAGCCCCGGGGTCACAATTTCAGCAAAAATCTGACTTTTGCCAATTTACTCAAAAATGGTGCCAAACGCTTGCAAATGCTCCCCTGAAAGGTTTGGCAGTCGAAACAGAAGGCTTTTTATCAAAGGACAAGAAATCAGCCCTGCAAAACTTAACCGGCGGAAAAAGATTTTTTGGAAAAAATCCCTAAGCCCCGCGGTCACAATTTCAGTAAAAATCTGACTTTCGGGAATTCAGTCCAATATGGTGTCGAACGGTTGCAAATGCTCCCCTGAAAGGTTTGGCAGTCGAAACAGAAGGCTTTTTATCACAGGACAAGAAATCAGCCCTCAACAACTTAACCGGCGGAAAAAGATTTTTTTGAAAAAATCCCTAAGCCCCGGGGTCACAATTTCAGCAAAAATCTGACTCTTGCCAATTCACTCAAAAATGGTGCCAAAAGCTTGCAAATGCTCCCCTGAAAGGTTTGGCAGTCGAAACAGAAAGCTTTTTATCACAGGACAAGAAATCAGCCCTCAACAACTTAACCGGCGGAAAAAGATTTTTTTGAAAAAATCCCTAAGCCCCGGGGTCACAATTTCAGCAAAAATCTGACTTTCGGGAATTCTTTCAAATATCGTGCCGAACGGTTGCAAATGCTCCCCTGAAAGGTTTGGCAGTCGAAACAGAAGGCTTTTTATCACAGGACAAGTAATCAGCCCTCAACAACTTAACCGGCGGTATAAGATTTTTTTCAAAAAATCCCTAAGCCCCGGGGTCACAATTTCAGCAAAAATCTGACTTTTGCCAATTCACTCAAAAATGGTGCCAAACGCTTGCAAATGCTCCCCTGAAAGGTTTGGCAGTCGAAACAGAAAGCTTTTTATCACAGGACAAGAAACATCCCTGCAAAACTTAACCGGCGGAAAAAGATTTTTTTGAAAAAATCCCTAAGCCCCGGGGTCACAATTTCAGCAAAAATCTGACTTTCGGGAATTCATTCAAATATCGTGCCAAACGCTTGCAAATCCAACCTGAAAGTTTTGGAAGTCGAAAAAGAAGGGCTTTTATCACAGGACAAGAAATCAGCCCTCAACAACTTAACCGGCGGAAAAAGATTTTTTTGAAAAAATCCCTAAGCCCCGGGGTCACAATTTCAGCAAAAATCTGACTTTTGCCAATTCATTCAAAAATGGTGCCAAACGCTTTCAAATGCTCCCCTGAAAGGTTTGGCAGTCGAAACAGAAGGCTTTTTATCACAGGACAAGTAATCAGCCCTCAACAACTTAACCGGCGGAAAAAGATTTTTTTGAAAAATCCCTAACCCCCGGGGTCACAATTTCAGCAAAAATCTGACTTTCGGGAATTCAGTCCAATATGGTGTCGAACGGTTGCAAATGCTCCCCTGAAAGGTTTGGAGGTTGAATCAGAAGGCTTTTTATCAGAGGACAAGAAATCAGCCCTCAACAATTTAACTGGTTTAATAAGATTTTTTTGAAAAATCCCTAAGCCCCGGGGTCACAATTTCAGCAAAAATCTGACTTTTGCCAATATATTCAAAAATAGTGCCAAACGCTTGCAGATGCTCCCCTGAAAGTTTTGGAGGTCGAAACAGAAGGCTTTTTATCACAGGACAAGAAATCAGCCCTCAACAACTTAACCGGCGGAAAAAGATTTTTTTGAAAAATCCCTAAGCCCCGGGGTCACAATTTCAATTTTCAAAAATCCCTAAGCCCCGGGGTCACAATTTCAGCAAAAATCTGACTTTTGCCAATTCATTCAAAAATAGTGCCAAACGCTTGCAGATGCTCCCCTGAAAGGTTTGGAGGTCGAATCAGATGGCTTTTTATCACAGGACAAGAAATCAGCCCTCAACAACTTAACCGGCGGAAAAAGATTTTTTTGAAAAAATGCCCAAGCCCCGGGGTCACAATTTCAGCAAAAATCTGACTTTCGGGAATTCATTCAAAAATGGTGCCAAACTCTTGCAAATGCTCCCCTGAAAGGTTTGGAGGTCGAATCAGAAGGCTTTTTATCACAGGACAAGAAATCAGCCCTCAACAACTTAACTGGTTTAAAAAGATTTTTTTGAAAAATCCCTAAGCCCCGGGGTCACAATTTCAGCAAAAATCTGACTTTTGCCAATTCGTTCAAAAATTGTGCCAAACGCTGGCAGATGCTCCCCTGAAAGGTTTGGAGTTCGAATCAGAAGGCTTTTGATTACAGGACAAGAAATCAGCCCTCAACAACTTAACCGGCGGAAAAAGATTTTTTTGAAAAATCCCTAAGCCCCGGGGTCACAATTTCAGCAAAAATCTGACTTTCGGGAATTCAGTCCAATATGGTGACTTTTGCCAATTCACTCAAAAATGGTGCCAAACGCTTGCAAATGCTCCCCTGAAAGGTTTGGCAGTCGAAACAGAAGGCTTTTTATGAAAGGACAAGAAATCAGCCCTCAACAACTTAAACGGCGGAAAAAGAGTGTTTTGAAAAAATCCCTAAACCCGGGGTCACAATTTCAGCAAAAAACTGACTTTTGCCAATTCACTCAAACATGGTGCCAAACGCTTGCTAATGCTCCCCTGAAAGGTTTGGCAGTCGAAACAGAAAGCTTTTTATCACAGGACAAGAAATCAGCCCTGCAAAACTTAACCGGCGGAAAAAGATTTTTTGGAAAAAATCCCTAAGCCCCGGGGTCACAATTTCAGCAAAAATCTGACTTTCGGGAATTCATTCAAATATCGTGCCGAACGCTTGCAAATGCTACCCTGAAAGTTTTGGAAGTCGAAACAGAAGGGCTTTTATCTCAGGAGAAGAAATCAGCCCTGCAAAACTTAACCGGCGGAAAAAGATTTTTTTGAAAAAATCCCTAAGCCCCGGGGTCACAATTTCAGCAAAAATCTGACTTTTGCCAATTCATTCAAAAATGGTGCCAAACGCTTGCAAATGCTCCCCTGAAAGGTTTGGCAGTCGAAACAGAAGGCTTTTTATCACAGGACAAGTAATCAGCCCTCAACAACTTAACCGGCGGAAAAAGATTTTTTTGAAAAATCCCTAAGCCCCGGGGTCACAATTTCAGCAAAAATCTGACTTTCGGGAATTCAGTCCAATATGGTGTCGAACGGTTGCAAATGCTCCCCTGAATGGTTTGGCAGTCGAAACAGAAGGCTTTTTATCACAGGACAAGAAATCAGCCCTCATCTTCTTAACCGGCGGAAAAAGATTTTTTTTGAAAAAATCCCTAAGCCCCGGGGTCACAATTTCAGCAAAAATCTGATTTTTGCCAATTCATTCAAAAATGGTGCCAAAGGCTTGCAGATGCTCCCCTGAAAGGTTTGGAGGTCGAATCAGAAGGCTTTTGATAACAGGACAAGAAATCAGCCCTCAACAATTTAACCGGCGGAAAAAGATTTTTTTGAAAAATCCCTAAGCCCCGGGGTCACAATTTCAGCAAAAATCTGACTTTCGGGAATTCAGTCAAATATGGTGCCAAACGCTTTCAAATGCTCCCATGAAAGTTTTGGCAGCCGAAAAGGAACCCTAATTATCACTGGAGAAAAAATCAGCCCTGAAAAACTTAACCGGCGGAAAAAGATTTTTTTGAAAAAATCCCTAAGCCCCGGGGTCACAATTTCAGCAAAAATCTGACTTTTGCCAATTCATTCAAAAATAGTGCCAAACGCTTGCAGATGCTCCCCTGAAAGGTTTGGAGGTCGAAACAGAAGGCTTTTTATCACAGGACAAGTAATCAGCCCTCAACAACTTAACCGGCGGAAAACGATTTTTTTGAAAAATCCCTAAGCCCCGGGGTCACAATTTCAGCAAAAATCTGACTTTCGGGAATTCAGTCCAATATGGTGTCGAACGGTTGCAAATGCTCCCCTGAATGGTTTGGCAGTCGAAACAGAAGGCTTTTTATCACAGGACAAGAAATCAGCCCTCATCTTCTTAACCGGCGGAAAAAGATTTTTTTTGAAAAAATCCCTAAGCCCCGGGGTCACAATTTCAGCAAAAATCTGATTTTTGCCAATTCATTCAAAAATGGTGCCAAAGGCTTGCAGATGCTCCCCTGAAAGGTTTGGAGGTCGAATCAGAAGGCTTTTGATAACAGGACAAGAAATCAGCCCTCAACAATTTAACCGGCGGAAAAAGATTTTTTTGAAAAATCCCTAAGCCCCGGGGTCACAATTTCAGCAAAAATCTGACTTTCGGGAATTCAGTCAAATATGGTGCCAAATGCTTTCAAATGCTCCCATGAAAGTTTTGGCAGCTGAAACAGAACCCTAATTATCACTGGAGAAAAAATCAGCCCTGAAAAACTTAACCGGCGGAAAAAGATTTTTTTGAAAAAATCCCTAAGCCCCGGGGTCACAATTTCAGCAAAAATCTGACTTTTGCCAATTCATTCAAAAATAGTGCCAAACGCTTGCAGATGCTCCCCTGAAAGGTTTGGAGGTCGAAACAGAAGGCTTTTTATCACAGGACAAGAAATCAGCCCTCAACAACTTAACCGGCGGAAAAAGATTTTTTTGAAAAATCCCTAAGCCCCGGGGTCACAATTTCAGCAAAAATCTGACTTTCGGGAATTCATTCAAATATCGTGCCGAACGCTTGCAAATGCTACCCTGAAAGTTTTGGAAGTCGAAACAGAAGGGCTTTTATCTCAGGAGAAGAAATCAGCCCTGCAAAACTTAACCGGCGGAAAAAGATTTTTTTGAAAAAATCCCTAAGCCCCGGGGTCACAATTTCAGCAAAAATCTGACTTTTGCCAATTCATTCAAAAATGGTGCCAAACGCTTGCAAATGCTCCCCTGAAAGGTTTGGCAGTCGAAACAGAAGGCTTTTTATCACAGGACAAGAAATCAGCCCGCATCTTCTTAACCGGCGGAAAAAGATTTTTTTTGAAAAAATCCCTAAGCCCCGGGGTCACAATTTCAGCAAAAATCTGATTTTTGCCAATTCATTCAAAAATGGTGCCAAAGGCTTGCAGATGCTCCCCTGAAAGGTTTGGAGGTCGAATCAGAAGGCTTTTGATAACAGGACAAGAAATCAGCCCTCAACAATTTAACCGGCGGAAAAAGATTTTTTTGAAAAATCCCTAAGCCCCGGGGTCACAATTTCAGCAAAAATCTGACTTTCGGGAATTCAGTCAAATATGGTGCCAAACGCTTTCAAATGCTCCCATGAAAGTTTTGGCAGCCGAAAAGGAACCCTAATTATCACTGGAGAAAAAATCAGCCCTGAAAAACTTAACCGGCGGAAAAAGATTTTTTTGAAAAAATCCCTAAGCCCCGGGGTCACAATTTCAGCAAAAATCTGACTTTTGCCAATTCATTCAAAAATAGTGCCAAACGCTTGCAGATGCTCCCCTGAAAGGTTTGGAGGTCGAAACAGAAGGCTTTTTATCACAGGACAAGAAATCAGCCCTCAACAACTTAACCGGCGGAAAAAGATTTTTTTGAAAAATCCCTAAGCCCCGGGGTCACAATTTCAGCAAAAATCTGACTTTTGCCAATTCACTCAAAAATGGTGCCGAACAGTTGCAAATGCTCCCCTGAAAGGTTTGGCAGTCGAAACAGAAGGCTTTTTATCACAGGACAAGTAATCAGCCCTCAACAACTTAACCGGCGGAAAAAGATTTTTTTGAAAAATCCCTAAGCCCCGGGGTCACAATTTCAGCAAAAATCTGACTTTCGGGAATTCAGTCCAATATGGTGTCGAACGGTTGCAAATGCTCCCCTGAATGGTTTGGCAGTCGAAACAGAAGGCTTTTTATCACAGGACAAGAAATCAGCCCTCATCTTCTTAACCGGCGGAAAAAGATTTTTTTTGAAAAAATCCCTAAGCCCCGGGGTCACAATTTCAGCAAAAATCTGATTTTTGCCAATTCATTCAAAAATGGTGCCAAAGGCTTGCAGATGCTCCCCTGAAAGGTTTGGAGGTCGAATCAGAAGGCTTTTGATAACAGGACAAGAAATCAGCCCTCAACAACTTAACCGGCGGAAAAAGATTTTTTTGAAAAATCCCTAAGCCCCGGGGTCACAATTTCAGCAAAAATCTGACTTTCGGGAATTCAGTCAAATATGGTGCCAAATGCTTTCAAATGCTCCCATGAAAGTTTCGGCAGCCGAAACAGAACCCTAATTATCACTGGAGAAAAAATCAGCCCTGAAAAACTTAACCGGCGGAAAAAGATTTTTTTGAAAAAATCCCTAAGCCCCGGGGTCACAATTTCAGCAAAAATCTGACTTTTGCCAATTCATTCAAAAATAGTGCCAAACGCTTGCAGATGCTCCCCTGAAAGGTTTGGAGGTCGAATCAGAAGGCTTTTTATCACAACACAAGAAATCAGCCCTGAAAAACTTAACCGGCGGAAAAAGATTTTTTTGAAAAAATCCCTAAGCCCCGGGGTCACAATTTCAGCAAAAATCTGACTTTCGGGAATTCTTTCAAATATCGTGTCGAACGGTTGCAAATGCTCCCCTGAAAGGTTTGGCAGTAGAAACAGAAGGCTTTTTATCAAAGGACAAGAAATCAGCCCTCAACAACTTAACTGATTTAAAAAGATTTTTTTGAAAAAATCCGTAAGCCCCGGGGTCACAATTTCAGCAAAAATCTGACTTTCGGGAATTCAGTCCAATATGGTGTCGAACGGTTGCAAATGCTCCCCTGAAAGGTTTGGCAGTCGAAACAGAAGGCTTTTTATCACAGGACAAGTAATCAGCCCTCAACAACTTAACCGGCGGAAAAAGATTTTTTTGAAAAATCCCTAATCCCCGGGGTCACAATATCAGCAAAAATCTGACTTTCGGGAATTCAGTCAAATATGGTGCCAAACGCTTGCAAATGCTCCCATGAAAGTTTTGGCAGCCAAAACAGAACCCTAATTATCACTGGAGAAAAAATCAGCCCTGAAAAACTTAACCGGCGGAAAAAGATTTTTTTGAAAAAATCCCTAAGCCCCGGGGTCACAATTTCAGCAAAAATCTGACTTTTGCCAATTCATTCAAAAATAGTGCCAAACGCTTGCAGATGCTCCCCTGAAAGGTTTGGAGGTCGAAACAGAAGGCTTTTTATCACAGGACAAGAAATCAGCCCTCAACAACTTAACCGGCGGAAAAAGATTTTTTTGAAAACTCCCTAAGCCCCGGGGTCACAATTTCAGCAAAAATCTGACTTTCAGGAATTCAGTCCAATATGGTGTCGAACGGTTGCAAATGCTCCCCTGAAAGGTTTGGCAGTCGAAACAGAAGGCTTTTTATCACAGGACAAGAAATCAGCCCTGAAAAACTTAACCAGCGGAAAAAGATTTTTTTGAAAAAATCCCTAAGCACCGGGGTCACAATTTCAGCAAAAATCTGACTTTCGGGAATTCTTTCAAATATCGTGTCGAACGGTTGCAAATGCTCGCCTGAAAGGTTTGGCAGTCGAAACAGAAGGCTTTTTATCAAAGGACAAGAAATCAGCCCTCAACAACTTAACTGGTTTAAAAAGATTTTTTTGAAAAAATCCGTAAGCCCCGGGGTCACAATTTCAGCAAAAATCTGATTTTCCGGAATTCAGTCCAATATGGTGTCGAACGGTTGCAAATGCTCCCCTGAAAGGTTTGGCAGTCGATACAGAAGGCTTTTTATCACAGGACAAGTAATCAGCCCTCAACAACTTAACCGGCGGAAAAAGATTTTTTTGAAAAATCCCTAAGCCCCGGGGTCACAATTTCAGCAAATATCTGACTTTCGGGAATTCATTCAAATATCATGCCGAACGGTTGCAAATGCTCCCCTGAAAGGTTTGGCAGTCGAAACAGAAGGCTTTTTATCAAAGGATAAGAAATCAGCCCTCAACAATTTAACTGGTTTAAAAAGATTTCTTTGAAAAAATCCCTAAGCCCCGGGGTCACAATTTCAGCAAAAATCTGACTTTCCGGAATTCAGTCCAATATGGTGTCGAACGGTTGCAAATGCTCCCCTGAAAGGTTTGGCAGTCGAAACAGAAGGCTTTTTATCAAAGGACAAGAAATCAGCCCTCAACAACTTAAACGGCGGAAAAAGATTTTTTTGAAAAAATCCCTAAGCCCCGGGGTCACAATTTCAGCAAAAATATGACTTTCGGGAATTCATTCCAATATCGTGCCGAACGGTTGCAAATGCTCCCTGAAAGGTTTGGCAGTCGAAACAGAAAGCTTTTTATCACAGGACAAGAAATCAGCCCTGCAAAACTTAACCGGCGGAAAAAGATTTTTTGGAAAAAATCCCTAAGCCCCGGGGTCCCAATTTCAGCAAAAATCTGACTTTCGGGAATTCTTTCAAATATTGTGCCGAACGGTTGCAAATGCTCCCCTGAAAGGTTTGGCAGTCGAAACAGAAGGCTTTTTATCAAAGGACAAGAAATCAGCCAACAACCACTTAACTGGCTTAAAAAGATTTTTTTGAAAAAATCCCTAAGCCCCGGGGTCACAATTTCAGCAAAAATCTGACTTTTGCCAATTCACTCAAAAATGGTGCCAAACGCTTGCAAATGCTACCCTGAAAGTTTTGACAGTCGAAACAGAAGGCTTTTTATCACAGGACAAGAAATCAGCCCTCAACAACTTAACCGGCGGAGAAAGATTTTTTTGAAAAAATCCCTAAGCCCCGGGGTCACAATTTCAGCAAAAATCTGACTTTTGCCAATTCATTCAAAAATAGTGCCAAACGCTTGCTAATGCTCCCCTGAAATTTTTGGCAGCCGAAACAGAACCCTAATTATCACTGTAGAAAAAATCAGCCCTGGAAAACTTAACCGGCGGAAAAAGATTTTTTTGAAAAAATCCCCAAGCCCCGGGGTCACCATTTCAGCAAAAATCTGACTTTCAGGAATTCAGTCCAATATGATGTCGAACGGTTGCAAATGCTCCCCTGAAAGGTTTGGCAGTCGAAACAGAAGGCTTTTTATCACAGGACAAGAAATCAGCCCTCAACAATTTAACCGGCGGAATAAGATTTTTTTGAAAAATCCCTAAGCCCCGGGGTCACAATTTCAGCAAAAATCTGACTTTTGCCAATTCACTCAAAAATGGGGCCAAACGCTTGCTAATGCTCCCCTGAAAGTTTTGGCAGCCGAAACAGAACCCTAATTATCACTGGAGAAAAAATCAGCCCTGAAAAACTTAACTGGCGGAAAAAGATTTTTTTGAAAAAATCCCTAAGCCCCGGGGTAA
Source organism: Podarcis cretensis (assembly GCF_951804945.1). NCBI lineage: Eukaryota > Metazoa > Chordata > Lepidosauria > Squamata > Lacertidae > Podarcis > Podarcis cretensis. Next base: position 68,556,482 of record NC_137178.1, read on the forward strand.
CAATTTCAGCAAAAATCTGACTTTCGGGAATTCATTCAAATATCGTGCCGAACGGTTGCAAAAGCTCCCCTGAAAGGTTTGGCAGTCGAAACAGAAGGCTTTTTATCACAGGACAAGAAATCAGCCTTCAACAACTTAACCGGTAGAAAAAGATTTTATTGAAAAATCCCTAAGCTCCGGGGTCACAATTTCAGCAAAAATCTGAATTTCGGGAATTCATTCAAATATCGTGCCGAACGGTTGCAAATGCTCCCCTGAAAGGTTTGGCAGTCGAAACAGAAGGCTTTTTATCACAGGACAAGAAATCAGCCCTCAAAAATTTAACCGGTAGAAAAAGATTTTATTGAAAAATCCCTAAGCCCCGGGGTCACAATTTCAGCAAAAATCTGACTTTTGCCAATTCACTCAAAAATGGTGCCAAACCCTTGCAAATGCTCCCCTGAAAGGTTTGGAGGTCGAATCAGAAGGCTTTTGATTACAGGACAAGAAATCAGCCCTCAACAATTTAACCGGCGGAAAAAGATTTTTTTGAATAATCCCTAAGCCCCGGGGTCACAATTTCAGCAAAAATCTGACTTTCGGGAATTCAGTCCAATATGTTGTCGAACGGTTACAAATGCTCCCCTGAAAGGTTTGGAAGTCGAAACAGAAGGCTTTTTATCACAGGACAAGAAATCAGCCCTCAGCAACTTAATCGGCAAAAAAAGATTTTTTTGAAAAAATCCCTAAGCCCCGGGGTCACAATTTCAGCAAAAATCTGACTTTCGGGAATTCATTCAAATATCGTGCCGAACGTTTGCAAATGCTCCCCTGAAAGGTTTGGCAGTCGAAACAGAAGGCTTTTTATCACAGGACAAGAAATCAGCCCTCAGCAACTTAACCGGCAAAAAAAGATTTTTTTGAAAAAATCCCTAAGCCCCGGGGTCACAATTTCAGCAAAAATCTGACTTTTGCCAATTCACTCAAAAATGGTGACAAACGCTTGCTAATGCTCCCCTGAATGTTTTGGCAGCCGAAACAGAACCCTAATTATCACTGGAGAAAAAATCAGCCCTCAACAATTTAACCGGCAGAAAAAGATTTTTTTGAAAAATCCCTAAGCCCCGGGGTCACAATTTCAGCAAAAATCTGACATTCGGGAATTCAGTCCAATATGTTGTCGAACGGTTGCAAATGCTCCCCTGAAAGGTTTGGCAGTCGAAACAGAAGGCTTTTAATCACAGGACAAGAAATCAGCCCTCAACAACTTAACCGGCAGAAAATGATTTTTTTGAAAAATCCCTAAGCCCCGGGGTCACAATTTCAGCAAAAATCTGACTTTTGCCAATTCACTCAAAAATGGGGCCAAACGCTTGCTAATGCTCCCCTGAAAGTTTTGGCAGCCGAAACAGAACCCTAATTATCACTGGAGAAAAAATCAGCCCTGAAAAACTTAACTGGCGGAAAAAGATTTTTTTGAAAAAATCCCTAAGCCCCGGGGTAACAATTTCAGCAAAAATCTGACTTTCGGGAATTCATTCAAATATCGTGCCGAACGGTTGCAAATGCTCCCCTGAAAGGTTTGGCAGTCGAAACAGAAGGCTTTTTATCACAGGACAAGAAATCAGCCTTCAACAACTTAACCGGCAGAAAATGATTTTTTTGAAAAAATCCCTAAGCCCCGGGGTCACAATTTCAGGAAAAATCTGACTTTTGCCAATTCATTCAAAAATAGTGCCAAACGCTTGCAGATGCTCCCCTGAAAGTTTTGGCGGTCGAAACAGAAGGCTTTTTATCACAGGACAAGAAATCAGCCCTCAACAACTTAACCGGCGGAAAAAGACTTTTTTGAAAAAATCCCTAAGCCCCGGGGTCACAATTTCAGCAAAAATCTGACTTTTGCCAATTCATTCAAAAATAGTGCCAAACGCTTGCTAATGCTCCCCTGAAAGTTTTAGCAGCCGAAACAGAACCCTAATTATCACTGTAGAAAAAATCAGCCCTGGAAAACTTAACCGGCGGAAAAAGATTTTTTTGAAAAAATCCCCAAGCCCCGGGGTCACCATTTCAGCAAAAATCTGACTTTCGGGAATTCAGTCCAATATGATGTCGAACGGTTGCAAATGCTCCCCTGAAAGGTTTGGCAGTCGAAACAGAAGGCTTTTTATCACAGGACAAGAAATCAGCCCTCAACAATTTAACCGGCGGAAAAAGATTTTTTTGAAAAATCCCTAAGCCCCGGGGTCACAATTTCAGCAAAAATCTGACTTTTGCCAATTCACTCAAAAATGGGGCCAAACGCTTGCTAATGCTCCCCTGAAAGTTTTGGCAGCCGAAACAGAACCCTAATTATCACTGGAGAAAAAATCAGCCCTGAAAAACTTAACTGGCGGAAAAAGATTTTTTTGAAAAAATCCCTAAGCCCCGGGGTAACAATTTCAGCAAAAATCTGACTTTCGGGAATTCATTCAAATATCGTGCCGAACGGTTGCAAATGCTCCCCTGAAAGGTTTGGCAGTCGAAACAGAAGGCTTTTTATCACAGGACAAGAAATCAGCCTTCAACAACTTAACCGGCAGAAAATGATTTTTTTGAAAAAATCCCTAAGCCCCGGGGTCACAATTTCAGCAAAAATCTGACTTTTGCCAATTCATTCAAAAATAGTGCCAAACGCTTGCAGATGCTCCCCTGAAAGTTTTGGCGGTCGAAACAGAAGGCTTTTTATCACAGGACAAGAAATCAGCCCTCAACAACTTAACCGGCGGAAAAAGAGTTTTTTGAAAAAATCCCTAAGCCCGGGGTCACAATTTCAGCAAAAATCTGACTTTTTCCAATTCACTCAAAAATGGTGCCAAACGCTTGCTAATGCTCCCCTGAAAGGTTTGGCAGTCGAAACAGAAAGCTTTTTATCACAGGACAAGAAATCAGCCCTGCAAAACTTAACCGGCGGAAAAAGATTTTTTTGAAAAAATCCCCAAGCCCCGGGGTCACAATTTCAGCAAAAATCTGACTTTTGGGAATTCAGTCCAATATGATGTCGAACGGTTGCAAATGCTCCCCTGAAAGGTTTGGCAGTCGAAACAGAAGGCTTTTTATCACAGGACAAGAAATCAGCCCTCAAAAATTTAACCGGTAGAAAAAGATTTTATTGAAAAATCCCTAAGCCCCGGGGTCACAATTTCAGCAAAAATCTGACTTTTGCCAATTCACTCAAAAATGGTGCCAAACCCTAGCAAATGCTCCCCTGAAAGGTTTGGAGGTCGAATCAGAAGGCTTTTGATTACAGGACAAGAAATCAGCCCTCAACAATTTAACCGGCGGAAAAAGATTTTTTTGAATAATCCCTATGCCCCGGGGTCACAATTTCAGCAAAAATCTGACTTTCGGGAATTCAGTCCAATATGTTGTCGAACGGTTACAAATGCTCCCCTGAAAGGTTTGGAAGTCGAAACAGAAGGCTTTTTATCACAGGACAAGAAATCAGCCCTCAGCAACTTAATCAGCAAAAAAAGATTTTTTTGAAAAAATCCCTAAGCCCCGGGGTCACAATTTCAGCAAAAATCTGACTTTCGGGAATTCATTCAAATATCGTGCCGAACGGTTGCAAATGCTCCCCTGAAAGGTTTGGCAGTCGAAACAGAAGGCTTTTTATCACAGGACAAGAAATCAGCCCTCAGCAACTTAACCGGCAAAAAAAGATTTTTTTGAAAAAATCCCTAAGCCCCGGGGTCACAATTTCAGCAAAAATCTGACTTTTGCCAATTCACTCAAAAATGGTGCCAAACGCTTGCTAATGCTCCCCTGAATGTTTTGGCAGCCGAAACAGAACCCTAATTATCACTGGAGAAAAAATCAGCCCTCAACAATTTAACCGGCAGAAAAAGATTTTTTTGAAAAATCCCTAAGCCCCGGGGTCACAATTTCAGCAAAAATCTGACATTCGGGAATTCAGTCCAATATGTTGTCGAACGGTTGCAAATGCTCCCCTGAAAGGTTTGGCAGTCGAAACAGAAGGCTTTTAATCACAGGACAAGAAATCAGCCCTCAACAACTTAACCGGCAGAAAATGATTTTTTTGAAAAAATCCCTAAGCCCCGGGGTCACAATTTCAGCAAAAATCTGACTTTTGCCAATTCATTCAAAAATTGTGCCAAACGCTTGCAGATGCTCCCCTGAAAGTTTTGGCAGTCGAAACAGAAGGCTTTTTATCACAGGACAAGAAATCAGCCCTCAACAATTTAACCGGCGGAAAAAGATTTTTTTGAAAAAATCCCTAAGCTCCGGGGTCACAATTTCAGCAAAAATCTGACTTTGGGGAATTCATTCAAATATCGTGCCGAACGGTTGCAAATGCTCCCCTGAAAGGTTTGGCAGTCGAAACAGAAGGCTTTTTATCACAGGACAAGAAATCAGCCCTCAACTATTTAACCGGTGGAAAAAGATTTTATTGAAAAATCCCTAAGCCCCGGGGTCACAATTTCAGCAAAAATCTGACTTTTGCCAATTCACTCAAAAATGGTGCCAAACCCTTGCAAATGCTCCCCTGAAAGGTTTGGAGGTCGAATCAGAAGGCTTTTGATTACAGGACAAGAAATCAGCCCTCAACAATTTAACCGGCGGAAAAAGATTTTTTTGAATAATCCCTAAGCCCCAGGGTCACAATTTCAGCAAAAATCTGACTTTCGGGAATTCAGTCCAATATGTTGTCGAACGGTTACAAATGCTCCCCTGAAAGGTTTGGCAGTCGAAACAGAAGGCTTTTTATCACAGGACAAGAAATCAGCCCTCAGCAACTTAAACGGCGGAAAAAGATTTTTTTGAAAAAATCCCTAAGCCCCGGGGTCACAATTTCAGCAAAAATCTGACTTTTGCCAATTCACTCAAAAATGGTGCCAAACGCTTGCAAATGCTCCCCTGAAAGGTTTGGAAGTCGAAACAGAAAGCTGTTTATCACAGGACAAGAAATCAGCCCTCAGCAACTTAACCGGAAGAAAATGATTTTTTTGAAAAAATCCCTAAGCCCCGGGGTCACAATTTCAGCAAAAATCTGACTTTCGGGAATTCATTCAAATATCGTGCCGAACGGTTGCAAATGCTCCCCTGAAAGGTTTGGCAGTCAAAACAGAAGGCTTTTTATCACAGGACAAGAAATCAGCCCTCAACAATTTAACCGGTGGAAAAAGATTTTATTGAAAAATCCCTAAGCCCCGGGGTCACAATTTCAGCAAAAATCTGACTTTTGCCAATTCACTCAAAAATGGTGCCAAACCCTTGCAAATGCTCCCCTGAAAGGTTTGGAGGTCGAATCAGAAGGCTTTTGATTACAGGACAAGAAATCAGCCCTCAACAATTTAACCGGCGGAAAAAGATTTTTTTGAATAATCCCTAAGCCCCGGGGTCACAATTTCAGCAAAAATCTGACTTTCGGGAATTCAGTCCAATATGTTGTCGAACGGTTACAAATGCTCCCCTGAAAGGTTTGGAAGTCGAAACAGAAGGCTTTTTATCACAGGACAAGAAATCAGCCCTCAGCAACTTAAACGGCGGAAAAAGATTTTTTTGAAAAAATCCCTAAGCCCCGGGGTCACAATTTCAGCAAAAATCTGACTTTTGCCAATTCACTCAAAAATGGTGCCAAACGCTTGCAAATGCTCCCCTGAAAGGTTTGGAAGTCGAAACAGAAAGCTGTTTATCACAGGACAAGAAATCAGCCCTCAGCAACTTAACCGGCAGAAAATGATTTTTTTGAAAAAATCCCTAAGCCCCGGGGTCACAATTTCAGCAAAAATCTGACTTTCGGGAATTCAGTCAAAAATTGTGCCAAACGCTTGCAGATGCTCCCCTGAAAGTTTTGGCAGTCGAAACAGAAGGCTTTTTATCACAGGACAAGAAATCAGCCCTCAACAATTTAACCGGCGGAAAAAGATTTTTTTGAAAAAATCCCTAAGCTCCGGGGTCACAATTTCAGCAAAAATCTGACTTTCGGGAATTCATTCAAATATCGTGCCGAACGGTTGCAAATGCTCCCCTGAAAGGTTTGGCAGTCAAAACAGAAGGCTTTTTATCACAGGACAAGAAATCAGCCCTCAACAATTTAACCGGTGGAAAAAGATTTTATTGAAAAATCCCTAAGCCCCGGGGTCACAATTTCAGCAAAAATCTGACTTTTGCCAATTCACTCAAAAATGGTGCCAAACCCTTGCAAATGCTCCCCTGAAAGGTTTGGAGGTCGAATCAGAAGGCTTTTGATTACAGGACAAGAAATCAGCCCTCAACAATTTAACCGGCGGAAAAAGATTTTTTTGAATAATCCCTAAGCCCCGGGGTCACAATTTCAGCAAAAATCTGACTTTCGGGAATTCAGTCCAATATGTTGTCGAACGGTTACAAATGCTCGCCTGAAAGGTTTGGAAGTCGAAACAGAAGGCTTTTTATCACAGGACAAGAAATCAGCCCTCAGCAACTTAAACGGCGGAAAAAGATTTTTTTGAAAAAATCCCTAAGCCCCGGGGTCACAATTTCAGCAAAAATCTGACTTTTGCCAATTCACTCAAAAATGGTGCCAAACGCTTGCAAATGCTCCCCTGAAAGGTTTGGAAGTCGAAACAGAAAGCTGTTTATCAAAGGACAAGAAATCAGCCCTCAACAACTTAACCGGCGGAATAAGAATTTTTTGAAAAAATCCCTTAGCCCCGGGGTCACAATTTCAGCAAAAATCTGACTTTCGGGAATTCAGTCAAATATGGTGCCGAACGGTTGCAAATGCTCCCTGAAAGGTTTGGCAGTCGAAACAGAAAGCTTTTTATCACAGGACAAGAAATCAGCCCTGCAAAACTTAACCGGCGGAAAAAGATTTTTTGGAAAAAATCCCTAAGCCCCGGGGTCCCAATTTCAGCAAAAATCTGACTTTCGGGAATTCTTTCAAATATCGTGCCGAACGGTTGCAAATGCTCCCCTGAAAGGTTTGGCAGTCGAAACAGAAGGCTTTTTATCAAAGGACAAGAAATCAGCCCTCAACAACTTAACTGGCTTAAAAAGATTTTTTTGAAAAAATCCCTAAGCCCCGGGGTCACAATTTCAGCAAAAATCTGACTTTTGCCAATTCACTCAAAAATGGTGCCAAACGCTTGCAAATGCTACCCTGAAAGTTTTGGCAGTCGAAACAGAAGGCTTTTTATCAAAGGACAAGAAATCAGCCCTCAACAACTTAACCGGCGGAGAAAGATTTTTTTGAAAAAATCCCTAAGCCCCGGGGTCACAATTTCAGCAAAAATCTGACTTTTGCCAATTCATTCAAAAATAGTGCCAAACGCTTGCTAATGCTCCCCTGAAAGTTTTGGCAGCCGAAACAGAACCCTACTTATCACTGTAGAAAAAATCAGCCCTGAAAAACTTAACCGGCGGAAAAAGATTTTTTTGAAGAAATCCCTAAGCCCCGGGGTCACAATTTCAGCAAAAATCTGACTTTCGGGAATTCAGTCCAATATGATGTCGAACGGTTGCAAATGCTCCCCTGAAAGGTTTGGCAGTCGAAACAGAAGGCTTTTTATCACAGGACAAGAAATCAGCCCTCAACAATTTAACCGGCGGAAAAAGATTTTTTTGAAAAATCCCTAAGCCCCGGGGTCACAATTTCAGCAAAAATCTGACTTTTGCCAATTCACTCAAAAATGGTGCCAAACGCTTGCAAATGCTACCCTGAAAGTTTTGGCAGTCGAAACAGAAGGCTTTTTATCAAAGGACAAGAAATCAGCCCTCAACAACTTAACCGGCGGAGAAAGATTTTTTTGAAAAAATCCCTAAGCCCCGGGGTCACAATTTCAGCAAAAATCTGACTTTTGCCAATTCATTCAAAAATAGTGCCAAACGCTTGCTAATGCTCCCCTGAAAGTTTTGGCAGCCGAAACAGAACCCTAATTATCACTGTAGAAAAAATCAGCCCTGAAAAACTTAACCGGCGGAAAAAGATTTTTTTGAAGAAATCCCTAAGCCCCGGGGTCACAATTTCAGCAAAAATCTGACTTTCGGGAATTCAGTCCAATATGATGTCGAACGGTTGCAAATGCTCCCCTGAAAGGTTTGGCAGTCGAAACAGAAGGCTTTTTATCACAGGACAAGAAATCAGCCCTCAACAATTTAACCGGCAGAAAAAGATTTTTTTGAAAAATCCCTAAGCCCCGGGGTCACAATTTCAGCAAAAATCTGACTTTTGCCAATTCACTCAAAAATGGTGCCAAACGCTTGCTAATGCTCCCCTGAAAGTTTTGGCAGCCGAAACAGAACCCTAATTATCACTGGAGAAAAAATCATCCCTGAAAAACTTAACTGGCGGAAAAAGATTTTTTTGAAGAAATCCCTAAGCCCCGGGGTCACAATTTCAGTAAAAATCTGACTTTCGGGAATTCATTCAAATATCGTGCCGAACTGTTGCAAATGCTCCCCTGAAAGGTTTGGAGGTCGAAACACAAGGCTTTTTATCACAGGACAAGAAATCAGCCCTCAACAACTTAACCGGCGGCAAAAGATTTTTGGGAAAAAATCCCTAAGCCCCGGGGTCACAATTTCAGCAAAAATCTGACTTTCGGGAATTCTTTCAAATATCGTGCCGAACGGTTGCAAATGCTCCCCTGAAAGGTTTGGCAGTCGAAACAGAAGGCTTTTTATCACAGGACAAGAAATCAGCCTTCAACAACTTAACCGGCAGAACCCTAATTATCACTGTAGAAAAAATCAGCCCTGAAAAACTTAACCGGCGGAAAAAGATTTTTTTGAAGAAATCCCTAAGCCCCGGGGTCACAATTTCAGCAAAAATCTGACTTTCGGGAATTCAGTCCAATATGATGTCGAACGGTTGCAAATGCTCCCCTGAAAGGTTTGGCAGTCGAAACAGAAGGCTTTTTATCACAGGTCAAGAAATCAGCCCTCAACAACTTAACCGGCGGATAAAGAGTTTTTTGAAAAAATCCCTAAGCCCGGGGTCACAATTTCAGCAAAAATCTGACTTTTGCCAATTCACTCAAAAATGGTGCCAAACACTTGCAAATGCTCCCGTGAAAAGTTTGGCAGTCGATACAGAAGGCTTTTTCTCACAGGACAAGAAATCAGCCCTAAACAACTTAACCGGCGGAGAAAGATTTTTTTGAAAAAATCCCTAAGCCCCGGGGTCACAATTTCAGCAAAAATCTGACTTTCGGGAATTCAGTCCAATATGGTGTCGAATGGTTGCAAATGCTCCCCTGAAAGGTTTGGCAGTCGAAACAGAAGGCTTTTTATCAAAGGACAAGAAATCAGCCCTCAACAACTTAAACGGCGGAAAAAGATTTTTTTGAAAAAATCCCTAAGCCCCGGGGTCACAATTTCAGCAAAAATCTGACTTTTGCCAATTCACTCAAAAATGGTGCCAAACGCTTGCAAATGCTACCCTGAAAGTTTTGGCAGTCGAAACAGAAGGCTTTTTATCAAAGGACAAGAAATCAGCCCTCAACAACTTAACCGGCGGAGAAAGATTTTTTTGAAAAAATCCCTAAGCCCCGGGGTCACAATTTCAGCAAAAATCTGACTTTCGGGAATTCATTCAAATATCGTGCCCAACGGTTGCAAATGCTCCCTGAAAGGTTTGGCAGTCGAAACAGAAAGCTTTTTATCACAGGACAAGAAATCAGCCCTGCAAAACTTAACCGGCGGAAAAAGATTTTTTGGAAAAAATCCCTAAGCCCCGGGGTCCCAATTTCAGGAAAAATCTGACTTTCGGGAATTCTTTCAAATATCGTGCCGAACGGTTGCAAATGCTCCCCTGAAAGGTTTGGCAGTCGAAACAGAAGGCTTTTTATCAAAGGACAAGAAATCAGCCCTCAACAACTTAACTGGCTTAAAAAGATTTTTTTGAAAAAATCCCTAAGCCCCGGGGTCACAATTTCAGCAAAAATCTGACTTTTGCCAATTCACTCAAAAATGGTGCCAAACGCTTGCAAATGCTACCCTGAAAGTTTTGGCAGTCGAAACAGAAGGCTTTTTATCAAAGGACAAGAAATCAGCCCTAAACAACTTAACCGGCGGAGAAAGATTTTTTTGAAAAAATCCCTAAGCCCCGGGGTCACAATTTCAGCAAAAATCTGACTTTCGGGAATTCAGTCAAATATGGTGCCAAACACTTGCAAATGCTTCCCTGAAAGTTTTGGCAGTCGAAACAGAAAGCTTTTTATCACAGGACAAGAAATCAGCCCTCAACAATTTAACCGGCGGAAAAAGATTTTTTTGAAAAATCCCTAAGCCCCGGGGTCACAATTTCAGCAAAAATATGACTTTCCTAGAGTTCAGTCAAGTATGGTGCCGAACGGTTGCAAATGCTCCCCTGAAAGGTTGGGCAGTCGATACAGAAGGCTTTTTATCACAGGACAAGAAATCAGCCCTGAAAAACTTAACCGGCGGAGAAAGATTTTTTTGAAAAAATCCCTAAGCCCCGGGGTCACAATTTCAGCAAAAATCTGACTTTTGCCAATTCACTCAAAAATGGTGCCAAACGTTTGCAAATGCTCCCCTGAAAGTTTTGGCAGTAGAAACAGAAGGCTTTTTATCACAGGACAAGAAATCAGCCCTCAACAACTTAACCGGCGGAAAAAGATTTTTTAAAAAAAATCCCTAAGCCCCGGGGTCACAATTTCAGCAAAAATCTGACTTTTGCCAATTCACTCAAAAATGGTGCCAAACGCTTGTAAATGCTCCCGTGAAAGGTTTGGTAGTCGAAACAGAACGATTTTTATCACAGGACAAGAAATCAGCCCTCAAGAACTTAACCGGCGGAGAAAGATTTTTTTGAAAAAATCCCTAAGCCCCGGCCGGGGGCACCATTTCAGCAAAAATCTGACTTTCGGGAGTTCAGTCAAGTATGGTGCCGAACAGTTGCAAATGCTCCCCTGAAAGGTTTGGCAGTTGATACAGAGGGCTTTTTATCACAGGACAAGAAATCAGCCTTGAAAAACTTAACCGGCGGAAAAAGATTTTTTGAAAAAATCCCTAAGCCCTGGGGTCACAATTTCAGCAAAAATCTGACTTTCGGGAATTCAGTCAAATATGGTGCCAAACACTTGCAAATGCTTCCCTGAAAGTTTTGGCAGTCGAAACAGAAAGCTTTTTATCACAGGAGAAGAAATCAGCCTTGAAAAACTTAACCGGCGGAAAAAGATTTTTTGAAAAAATCCCTAAGCCCTGGGATCACAATTTCAGCAAAAATCTGACTTTTGCCAATTCACTCAAAAATGGTGCCAAACGCTTGCAAATGCTCCCCTGAAAGTTTTGGCAGTCGAAACAGAAGGCTTTTTATCACAGGACAAGAAATCAGCCCTAAACAACTTAACCGGCGGAAAAAGATTTTTTGAAAAAATCCCTAGTCACAATTTCAACAAAAATCTGACTTTCGGGATTTCAGTCAAATATGGTGCCAAACACTTGCAAATGCTTCCCTGAAAGTTTTGGCAGTCGAAACAGAAAGCTTTTTATCACAGGAGAAGAAATCAGCCCTCAAGAACTTAACCGGCGGAAAAAGATTTTTTTGAAAAAATCCCTAAGCCCCGGGGTCACAATTTCAGCAAAAATCTGACTTTTGCCAATTCACTCAAAAATGGTGCCAAACGCTTGCAAATGCTCCCGTGAAAAGTTTGGCAGTCGATACAGAAGGCTTTTTCTCACAGGACAAAAAATCAGCCCTGAAAAACTTAACCGGCGGAGAAAGATTTTTTTGAAAAAATCCCTAAGCCCCGGGGTCACAATTTCAGCAAAAATCTGACTTTCGGGAATTCAGTCAAATATGGTGCCAAACACTTGCAAATGCTTCCCTGAAAGTTTTGGCAGTCGAAACAGAAAGCTTTTTATCACAGGACAAGAAATCAGCCCTCAAGAACTTAACCGGCGGAAAAAGATTTTTTTGAAAAAATCCCTAAGCCCCGGGGTCACAATTTCAGCAAAAATATGACTTTCGGGAGGTCAGTCAAGTATGGTGCCGAACGGTTGCAAATGCTCCCCTGAAAGGTTTGGCAGTCGATACAGAAGGCTTTTTATCACAGGACAAGAAATCAGCCCTGAAAAACTTAACCGGCGGAAAAAGATTTTTTTGAAAAAATCCCTAAGCCCCGGGGTCACAATTTCAGCAAAAATCTGACTTTTGCCAATTCACTCAAAAATGGTGCCAAACGTTTGCAAATGCTCCCCTTAAAGTTTTGGCAGTAGAAACAGAAGGCTTTTTATCACAGGACAAGAAATCAGCCCTCAACAACTTAACCGGCGGAAAAAGATTTTTTTAAAAAAATCCCTAAGCCCCGGGGTCACAATTTCAGCAAAAATCTGACTTTTGCCAATTCACTCAAAAATGGTGCCAAACGCTTGCAAATGCTCCCGTGAAAGGTTTGGTAGTCGAAACAGAAAGATTTTTATCACAGGACAAGAAATCAGCCCTCAAGAACTTAACCGGCGGAAAAAGATTTTTTTGAAAAAATCCCTAAGCCCCGGGGTCACAATTTCAGCAAAAATATGACTTTCGGGAGTTCAGTCATGTATGGTGCCGAACGGTTGCAAATGCTCCCCTGAAAGGTTTGGCAGTCGATACAGAAGGCTTTTTATCACAGGACAAGAAATCAGCCCTGAAAAACTTAACCGGCGGAAAAAGATTTTTTGAAAAAATCCCTAGTCACAATTTCAGCAAAAATCTGACTTTTGCCAATTCACTCAAAAATGGTGACAAAAGCTTGCAAATGCTCCCCTGAAAGTTTTGGCAGTCGAAACAGAAGCCTTATTATCACTGGAGAATAAATCAGCCCTAAACAACTTAACCGGCGGAAAAAGATTTTTTTGAAAAAATCCCTAAGCCCCGGGGTCACAATTTCAGCAAAAATCTGACTTTTGCCAATTCACTCAAAAATGGTGCCAAACGCTTGCAAATGCTCCCGTGAAAAGTTTGGCAGTCGATACAGAAGGCTTTTTCTCACAGGACAAAAAATCAGCCCTGAAAAACTTAACCGGCGGAGAAAGATTTTTTTGAAAAAATCCCTAAGCCCCGGGGTCACAATTTCAGCAAAAATCTGACTTTCGGGAATTCACTCAAAAATGGTGCCAAACGCTTGCAAATGCTCCCGTGAAAGGTTTGGTAGTCGAAACAGAAAGATTTTTATCACAGGACAAGAAATCAGCCCTCAAGAACTTAACCGGCGGAAAAAGATTTTTTTGAAAAAATCCCTAAGCCCCGGGGTCACAATTTCAGCAAAAATATGACTTTCGGGAGTTCAGTCATGTATGGTGCCGAACGGTTGCAAATGCTCCCCTGAAAGGTTTGGCAGTCGATACAGAAGGCTTTTTATCACAGGACAAGAAATCAGCCCTGAAAAACTTAACCGGCGGAAAAAGATTTTTTGAAAAAATCCCTAGTCACAATTTCAGCAAAAATCTGACTTTTGCCAATTCACTCAAAAATGGTGACAAACGCTTGCAAATGCTCCCCTGAAAGTTTTGGCAGTCGAAACAGAAGCCTTATTATCACTGGAGAATAAATCAGCCCTAAACAACTTAACCGGCGGAAAAAGATTTTTTTGAAAAAATCCCTAAGCCCCGGGGTCACAATTTCAGCAAAAATCTGACTTTTGCCAATTCACTCAAAAATGGTGCCAAACGCTTGCAAATGCTCCCGTGAAAAGTTTGGCAGTCGATACAGAAGGCTTTTTCTCACAGGACAAAAAATCAGCCCTGAAAAACTTAACCGGCGGAGAAAGATTTTTTTGAAAAAATCCCTAAGCCCCGGGGTCACAATTTCAGCAAAAATATGACTTTCGGGAGGTCAGTCAAGTATGGTGCCGAACGGTTGCAAATGCTCCCCTGAAAGGTTTGGCAGTCGATACAGAAGGCTTTTTATCACAGGACAAGAAATCAGCCCTGAAAAACTTAACCGGCGGAAAAAGATTTTTTTGAAAAAATCCCTAAGCCCCGGGGTCACAATTTCAGCAAAAATCTGACTTTTGCCAATTCACTCAAAAATGGTGCCAAACGTTTGCAAATGCTCCCCTTAAAGTTTTGGCAGTAGAAACAGAAGGCTTTTTATCACAGGACAAGAAATCAGCCCTCAACAACTTAACCGGCGGAAAAAGATTTTTTTAAAAAAATCCCTAAGCCCCGGGGTCACAATTTCAGCAAAAATCTGACTTTTGCCAATTCACTCAAAAATGGTGCCAAACGCTTGCAAATGCTCCCGTGAAAGGTTTGGTAGTCGAAACAGAAAGATTTTTATCACAGGACAAGAAATCAGCCCTCAAGAACTTAACCGGCGGAAAAAGATTTTTTTGAAAAAATCCCTAAGCCCCGGGGTCACAATTTCAGCAAAAATATGACTTTCGGGAGTTCAGTCATGTATGGTGCCGAACGGTTGCAAATGCTCCCCTGAAAGGTTTGGCAGTCGATACAGAAGGCTTTTTATCACAGGACAAGAAATCAGCCCTAAAAACCTTAACCGGCGGAAAAAGATTTTTTGAAAAAATCCCTAAGCACCGGGGTCACAATTTCAGCAAAAATCTGACTTTCAGGAATTCAGTCAAATATGGTGCCGAACGGTTGCAAATGCTCCCCTGAAAGGTTTGGCAGTCGAAACAGAAGGCATTTTATCACAGGACAAGTAATCAGCCCTCAACAATTTAACTGGCGGAAAAAGATTTTTTTGAAAATATCCCTAAGCCCCGGGGTCACAATTTCAGCAAAAATCTGACTTTTGGGAATTCAGTCAAATATGGTGCCGAACGGTTGCAAATGCTCCCCTGAAAGTTTTGGCAGTCGAAACAGAAGCCCTATTATCACAGGAGAAGAAATCAGCCCTAAACAACTTAACTGGCGGAAAAAGATTTTTTTGAAAAAATCCCTAAGCCCCGGGGTCACAAGTTCAGCAAAAATCTGACTTTCGGGAATTCAGTCAAATATGGTGCCGAACGGTAGCAAATGCTCCCCTGAAAGGTTTGGCAGTCGAAACAGAAGGCATTTTATCACAGGAGAAGTAATCAGCCCTCAACAATTTAACTGGCGGAAAAAGATTTTTTTGAAAATATCCCTAAGCAAAAATCTGACTTTCGGGAATTCAGTCAAATATGGTGCCGAACGGTTGGAAATGCTCTCCTGAAAGGTTTGGCAGTCGAAACAGAAGGCTTTTAATCACAGGACAAGAAATCAGCCCTCAACAACTTAACCAGCGGGAAAATATTTTTTTGAAAAAAAAATCCCTAAGCCCCGGGGTCACAATTTCAGCAAAAATCTGACTTTTGGGAATTCAGTCAAATATGGTGCTGAACGGTTGCAAATGCTCCCCTGAAAGGTTTGGAAGTCGAAACAGAAGGCTTTTTTATCACAGGACAAGAAATCAGCCCTCAACAACTTAACCAGCGAAAAAATATTTTTTTGAAAAAAAAAATCCCTAAGCCCCGGGGTCACAATTTCAGCAAAAATCTGACTTTCGGGAATTCAGTCAAAAACGGTGTCAAACGCTTCCAAATGCTCCCCTGAAAGGTTTGGCAGTCGAAACAGAAGGCTTATTATCACAGGAGAAGAAATTAGCCCTTAACAACTTAACTGGCGGGAAAAGATTTTTTTGAAAAAATCCCTAAGCCCCGGGGTCACAAGTTCAGCAAAAATCTGACTTTCAGGAATTCAGTCAAATATGGTGCCGAACGGTTGCAAATGCTCCCCTGAAAGGTTTGGCAGTCGAAACAGAAGGCATTTTATCACAGGACAAGTAATCAGCCCTCAACAATTTAACTGGCGGAAAAAGATTTTTTTGAAAATATCCCTAAGCCCCGGGGTCACATTTTCAGAAAAATCCGACTTTCGGGAATTCAGTCAAATATGGTGCCGAACGGTTGCAAATGTTCCCCTGAAAGGTTTGGCTGTCGAAACAGAATGCTTTTTATCACAGGACAAGAAATCAGCCCCCAACAATTTAACAGGCGGAAAAAGATTTTTTTGAAAGAATCCCTAAGCCCCGGGGTCACAATTTCAGGTTGCTACAATGTTGACAGCCGGCTGCCTATAAAAGCAGGCCGGCTGAGCTGTTTGCTGGTCAGTTCTATTCCAGCTTACAAAATAAAGAGCTGCTTTGGAGAAATCGCTGTGTTGTCTGCTATGTCAACCCGCAACTTAACACTGGCGACGAGGATGGGATCGATGGACATCAGAGCACAGCCAGATGCGGCCAGCCTCTGAACTGAGCTGAATCACTGAGCTGAATTACAGAGCGAAATCACTAAGCGAAATCACTGGACAGAACCAATTCAGAGCTGACTGTTCTGGCTAGAGCACTGTGTTCCATCCATCGCCCTTCACGCCGGCATCGGAATCATGGCTTCACTTGTGCCTCTACCACCGTTTGCGCCAGCCTCTGAATCATGGGACTCCTACCTCGCTCGGTTCGACTGCTACCTCCAAGCCAATGAGCTGACAGCATTATCAAAGGAACGGAAGCGGGGCCTATTCCTCAGCCTCTGTGGGCCTGAGGTGTTTGAGACGGCCCGATCATTGGTTGCTCCTGAAGCAGTCCAGGCAACACCATGGGACATGATCCAAGAGAAGCTCTGCAACCACTACGCGCCAAAGCCATCCAAGATTGCTGCCCGCCATGCGTTTTACCACCGGAACCAGGCAGAGGGGGAGTCAATCAACAACTACACCACCGCCCTGTGACAGGCTGCAATGCACTGCGAGTTCTGAGACTTAGACGATGCCCTGATGGATCGAATCATCTGCGGGGTCCCGGACATCCATCTGCAACAGCGTCTCCTCGCCAAGCCAGACCTCACGCTACAGAAAGCCATTGAGGAGGCTGTGGCCTCAGAAGCTGCTGAACGCTCCGCCCAGGAGATCCGCAAGTCCAGCAGCCCGCGTCTTGCTAGAAAGCCAGTTCCGGTGCATCATGAAGAGGCCAGCAATGATGAGGCATCCTCCAGTGAAGACGATGACGTGCACCAGACAAAGCGGGAGCGCAGGAAGTTCCAACACAAGTCCAAGGGCCAACCGGAATGTGCCAACTGCGGAGGCAACCATTCCCGTGCCAAGTGTCGATTCAGAGACGCCATCTGTAGGAAGTGTTCCAGAAGGGCCACATCGCTAAGGTCTGCCGATCGACTCCGTCTGACACCCCCCCTTCGTCTCGCAAGTCCAAGTCTTCACTCCAGTCTGCCAAGGGAAGTTGTTTCGCTCTCACCAACTGCCGCTGCCCGTCTGGAACCACGATTGGCCAAACCGACTCGCCTACGCGACGCAAGCTGAACGTCACGGTGCTCATTGAAGGAGCTCCATGTGACATGGAGATCGACACCGGGTCTGCCCTGTCCATCGTGTCTTGGAGCACCATCAAAAGACTGGTACCCAGAGTGTCCAAAAGGCAACTCGACTCTCACTGCGTACACCTGAGAGACTACCAGGGAAACGACATTCCCGTGGTAGGCGTTGGCCGGTTCCGGATCGCCTTCAAGGATTTTTTGGGCCTGCTCCGGTTGGTGGTGGTCGAAGGTCAGCGGCCAAGCCTCCTAGGGCTAGACTGGTTTGATGCCCTCGGCCTGGAAGTCACTGGCATCAACTGCATCTCTAACGCAGAGACTGAGGGTCTGGTCAAAGACTTTGCCGAGGTTTTTGACGGCACCTTGGGGCAATATACAGGTATGCCCATCTCCTTTAGCCTTGATCCACAAGTCGCCCCCATCAAGCTAAAGCCACGCCAGGTTCCCTTTGCTCTCAAGGCTAAGGTGGACGAACAAGTGGACAAACTGATCGCCCAAGGAGTTTTGGAGGCGGTTGACCACGCCAAGTGGGAAACCCCCATCGTCACGCCTGTCAAGCCAGACGGGTCGGTGAGAATCTGCGCTGACTACAAGTGCACGATCAACAAGGCACTTCAGCAGCACGCTTATCCGGTTCCTGTTGTCCAACACCTGCTGCATTCCCTGGGTGAGGGTAAGGTCTTCGCTAAGCTGGACCTTGCCCAAGCCTATCAACAACTGCCCGTCGATGATGCCACTGCTGAAGCCCAGACGATCGTCACCCACCGAGGGGCATTCCATTGCCGCCGGTTGCAGTTCGGGGTGAGTGTGGCTCCTGGCATCTTCCAAAGCCTTATGGAGCGTCTCCTGCAAGGGCTTCCGGGCGTGGTACCATATTTTGATGACGTCTTGGTGTCCGCAGACTCACACCAGCAGCTGTTCGAGCGCCTCCATGTCGTGCTGACCAGGTTCCAAGAGGCCGGGCTCAAGGTGAAGAGGGAGAAGTGCCAGATCGCTGTTCCACAGGTAAGGTTCCTGGGCTATCTTATCGACGCCTCCGGCCTTCACCTGACCACATCCAAGATCCGCGCTATCCAGCAGGCCCCCATCCCAAAGAACAAGACGGAGTTGCAGGCGTTCCTGGGGCTGCTGAACTTTTATAACATGTTCCTGCCCCACAAAGCCACAGTGGCTGAGCCTCTTCACCGACTCCTTAGCACAAAGATGCCTTGGGCCTGGGGTCATCGGGAGACGGCGGCCTTCAACGCGGCCAAGGCTCTCCTTTCATCGGACCGTGTGCTGGTACAGTACAGTGAATCCAGGCCGCTGGTCCTTGCGTGTGACGCCTCACCTTTTGGCATCGGCGCTGTCCTTAGTCACCATTTTCCAGACGGAAGAGAAGCACCGCTCGCCTACTTTTCCAGGACGCTATCTCCAACGGAACAGAATTACAGCCAGCTCGACAAGGAGGCACTGGCACTTGTGGCTGGAGTGAAGAGGTTCCATGAGTACCTCTATGGCAGGACTTTTGACCTCATCACTGACCACAAGCCACTCCTGGGCCTCCTCGCCGGTGATCGTCCAACTCCACCGGTCCTCTCGCCACGCATGCTGCGATGGACTGTTTTCCTGGCTGCCTACCACTACCGGCTCGTCCATCGCCCGGGGAAATCGATGGGCCATGCCGACACCCTCAGCCGTTGCCCTCTTCCAGCATTTGTGGAAGACCTGGCTCCAGCTTCATCGCTCCTCCTGATTGAGGATCTTCCGGCAGCGCCTGTATCGGCTGCCACTGTGGCCTCCGCGTCTGCCCAGGATCACACCATCAGCTGGGTGATCAACTGGGTGTGGAGAGGGTGGCCACAAGGGCCTTTTGCATCGGAGTTCCAGCCCTTCGCAACTAGACAATATGAACTCTCGGCTCATCGCAGCTGTATGCTGTAGGGAGACCGCGTCGTGATTCCCCAGGGACTCCGTCAGCGCATCCTGGAGGCTCTGCACGTTGGCCACCCGGGAATCGTCAAAATGAAGGCGTTGGCTCGGTGTTACATCTGGTGGCCTAATATGGACGATGCCATCACTGCCTGGGTGTCCGCCTGTCAAGCATGCCAAGAGTCGAGGCCTGCACCACCGGCAAGTAAGGGACACACCTGGGAGACGCCAAAGACACCCTGGTCGAGGGTGCACATCGATCTGGCCGGACCTTTATGGTAGTGGTGGACGCCTATTCCAAATGGCTGGAGGTGGCCCTGATGCCCTCCACCACTACCGAGGCTGTCATCCGGGTGCTGCGAGGTCTGTTTGCAATGCATGGGTGTCCTGATGTCCTTGTCTCCGACAACGGACCACAGTTCACGTCAGGCACGTTTGAGCGGTATCTTTTGGGACTGGGCATCCGCCATGCCCTAACGGCACCCTTTCATCCATCCAGCAACGGGCAAGCACAGAGAATGGTGCACTCGGCAAAAGAGGCACTGGCGCGCCTGGACCGGGGAGACTGGCACGAGCGGGTCGCCGAATACTTGTTCGTGCAACATATCACCCCTCATGCGGCCACAGGGCGGAGTCCTGCTGAACTGCTTATGGGCCGCCGCCTCAGGTCACCGCTTGACCGGCTACACCCAGACTTTGCCGTGGCCGAACCCCCAGGCTGTGCCAATGCGCCACGGTCCTTTGTCCCAGGAAACCAGGTCTTTGCCCGGAACTATGTGGGGGACATTCCTTGGTTGCCAGCCACAGTAGTGGGAGTCACTGGACCTCGCTCGTACTAGGTGGCAGTCGAAGACGGACGCTTGTGGCACCGGCACATAGACCAGCTTAGGCACAGGGTTGGCGACTTGGACACTACCGGGGTGCCCCCAACTGCGCTTGTGGCTCCAGAAGAGACACTTACAGATGGCGAGGATCCACCTACACCTCCCTCGCAAACTGCCAGCGTGGAGCCAAACCAAGCCGCTTCAGAGGGTCTGCCAGACTTACCACAGACTCAGACCACTCCACTTGCGGAGGCTCCACCCACAGCAGCAGATCCAGGGAATTTGGTTTCAACGCCACCTAGGGTCGCACCACAGCCTCAGCAAGAACTGTGTGGCCCTCCGGACTTGGCTACCAGTCCCCGGCGGTCTGGCAGAGTTTCCAAGCGCCCAACTTATTTAAAGGACTATGTTGTTGGACATGTATCACTGTTGGTCTAAGTATGGGAAATGTAACCGATATGCTTTTGTGCCCAATTGAACCATTACGCGTAGTGCTGTATATAAGGAAACCATTACGATTGTAACTAATGCCTTATCTCGGTGGGGAGGGGTGTTATGTAGTGAAGTTTCACCCTGGACCAGTAGGGGGATACTGTAGATAGTTTTCACTCAGGTCTGTAGATAGTTTTCACTCAGGTCCACGTCAGTTATTTTAGGCGGGAAACTCTGGGTTGTTGTTGCTACAATGTTGACAGCCGGCTGCCTATAAAAGCAGGCTGGCTGAGCTGTTTGCTGGTCAGTTCTATTCCAGCTTACAAAATAAAGAGCTGCTTTGGAGAAATCGCTGTGTCGTCTGCTATGAGTCGGACACAACTAAACGACTAAAGAACAACAACAAAAATAAAATGCACATCATTGAATCAGCAATCACTGCACTGTTCCTATATAAGAACATAAGAAGGGCCTTCTGGATCAGGCCAATGGCCCATCTAGTCCAGCATTCTGTTCTCACAGTGGCTGAAGAGTTGACAAGCATGATTCCATCTGCTGGCATTTGGAAACATCACTGCCTCAAAAACTGTGCAGGCAGAGCAAAGCCATTGTGGCTCATAGCCATTCATAGAATTGTAAGAGTTGGAAGGGACCCTGAGGATCATCCGGTCCAACTCTGTTATGTACTGAGTTGAATAGGATCCAAACTGCAGCAGTCTGATTGGTCCTAGAACAATAGGATTCAGAATGCAGCAGTCTGATTGGTCCTAGAACAATGCAGCAGTATGATTGGCTGGCAGGAACCACCCAATCATGCTCCAGATATAAGTGAATCCA
The DNA here is from genome assembly GCF_951804945.1 of Podarcis cretensis. Lineage (NCBI taxonomy): Eukaryota > Metazoa > Chordata > Lepidosauria > Squamata > Lacertidae > Podarcis > Podarcis cretensis. Next base: position 68,577,756 of record NC_137178.1, read on the forward strand.
CAACCTGACTGGCTTACAGTAGAATTCCAGAATTAGCCAATCATGTGCAGCCCATTGTGTAAATAATGTATATAAAGCAGATACTTTGAGGGGGCATTCATTCATTCCTCCTCACCACTATGAGCTGAATAAAGAGCATGAAATCAGTTTGCGACTCTGAGTATATTTCAAACTCTCTGCAGTGGAGGAATACGCAGCTGCCCCGTGGTGTTATCAGCACCACGTTCTCACCTCCTGACCTGTATGCCTGAAATCACTTGTGGAATCTTTGACAAGTCTCTTCTCCTCCATGAACTTGCCCAGCCCTCTTTTAAAGATGTCGCAGTTGGCGGCCCAACATTGCCACTTCCTGTGGGAGGGAGTTCCATAGATTAACTATATGGTTCCCTCATTGTGAGAAGTGAGGTTACAGGGAACCAGACAGAGGGCCTTCTTGGTAGTGGCGCCTGCCCCGTGGAACGCCCTCCCACCAGATGTGAAGGAAATAAGTAGCTATTTAGGGAAGTTTTTAATATTTTATGCTGTATTGTTTTTAACACTTGATTGGGAGCTGCCTGGAGTGGCTGGGGAAACTCAGCCAGATGGGCGTGGTATAAATAATAAATTATTATTTTTTTGCATATAAATTTTTATTAATTAACATCAAAAAACAAAACAAAACAAAATATATTAGTTTCACATCGTTTTTCACAACTTAATTCTTTTTTTGGACTTCCCTCAGCTGTTCCGTAAATCATCCATAGTTATAATTTTAATTACGCATTTCTCAGATTTATATTGACATTATTTATCTCTTTTTTCCTATTCCCTTTAGACAATACTTCTTACTTTTTCACAGTGCTTCTTTAAATCCCTTTAGCGTCATCTGTCCCTCACTTATATGTTCCAGATATTCCACAAATTTCCCCCAGTCCTCGATGAACTTTTGGTCTCTTAAATATCTAATCTTCCCTGTCAGTTTATCTAGCTCTGCGTAGTCTAACAGTTTCATTCTCCAATCTTCCACAGTCGGTATTTCTTGTTGTTTCCATTTCTGGGCCAGTAACACTCTTGCTGCTGTTACTGCATATTGAAAAAATTTACAGTCTTTTCTTTTTATCTCATTTCCTACTATTCCTAACAGAAAGACTTCTGGTTTCTTTATGAATGTATATTTTAAAATTTTCTTCAGTTCATTGTATATCTTTTCCCAGAAGTCTTTCACTTTCTTACATTCCCACCACATGTGATAAAAAGTACCTTCTTTATCTTTACATTTCCAACACTTATTGCATGTCTTATACATTTTTGCTAATTTTGCCAGTGTCATATACCATCTATAGAACATTTTCATCACATTCTCTTTTAACGTCATACAAGCAGTAAATTTTAAACCATCCTTCCATAATTTTTCCGTCCTCAAATTGTATATTATAACCCACATCTCTGGCCCAACGAATCATTACCGATTTAACTTCTTCTTTATCCTTTAAATTCCATTTTAACAACAGTTTATACATTTTGGATAGATTTTTACCATCATTATCTATGATTTCACTCTGAAATTTAGAATCCTTGTCCGCAAAACCTCGTTCTTTACCATCTTTCCTAAACATCTCATTTGTTTGGAAGTAATGCAGCCCATTTTATTATTAATTTATTTTTATTATTCTGTTGTGAAGAAGTGCTTTTTCTGTCCTAGCTCTTCCAACGTTCAGCTTCATCGGGTGCCCATGAATTCTGGTGTTGTGAGAAGGGAGAAAAACTCTGTCTCCGCTCTTTCTCCATGGCTGTGTACTTTTTAGAATCAATGACTTTGGAAGGACCCTAAAGGGGCATCTAGTCCAACCCCCTGCACTGCAGGAAACTCAAGGAAAAGATCCACTTGCTCAACTTCTGCTGAAAAGCATCCAAGGTTTCTACAAACTCCTGCCCTGCAGCCTCTTCTCTAAACCAGGCCCTCCAAATGTTTTGAGACTACAATTCCCATCATCCCTAACTTCTGGTCCTGCTAGCTAGGGATCATGGGAGTTGTAGGCTAAAAAAACATCTGGAGAGCTGAGGTTGAGGAAGCCTGCGAGTCTAAACCAGTCTCTCTCAGATGGGAGGGAGCAGCTGCCAGGTATTTGGTGGACTACAACTCCCATCATCCTCGACAGCTGATCCTGCTTGCAAGGCATGATGGGAGTCCAACGGAGCCTGAGCATTCCGCCCCCTCCCACCCACCAGAGTTGAAAAAAAGAGGCTGCGTGTAACTCGTGTAACTGAAAAGCCCACAACCGCAGCAACTTTTCCTCATGGCGAAGGGCGGGCCCCGTTTCGACCCTGGAAGAAACAGCGCCAGTCACCGTGGCGCGAAAGGGCCAACGGACAACCTGAAGTACCGTTAGCGCTGACGTCATTTATTTGCCCCGCCCCTTTTCCCTCCCCCAGTCACAACCCGGGAATCTTAACCGCGCCCCTCCTCCGTTCCTTTTCTCCGCCGCGCTCCTCTTCCGCCAGGATCTCGCGAGATTTGAAGCGGAGAGAGAGCGCGCGCGCGCTTCCCAACCTCGCGCTTCCTCCGTTGGACGCGCCAGAAAAGATTTCGAAGTCTTTCAGCTGGCGGTTTGCGCCTTTCACGCCGGGATCTCGCGAGAATAGGGTGGGGAAAGAGAGCGCGCGAAAGAGAGAGAGAGAGAGCTCGAGCTCGAGCTCGGCCCCGCCCCGCCCCTCGCCTCTGTGGGCGTGTCCAAATTTTGAAGGCGACGGCGGGAAGAGGGAGGCGCGCGGCAGTTGGAGCGGCCGGGTCGGCTTCGTAGTTCAGGTGACACGGGTCTTTTGAGGGCATGTGAGGAGAGGGCTGGCTTGGGAGGGCTCCGCCGCCGCCCCCCGCCGCCACTTTCCCTCTGGGTGGGGTTTTTATTGGGATTATTATTATTATTATTATTATGTCTATACTGCTTTATCTTTTGCGAACCGCTTTGAGGTTTTTCCACGACCGAGCGATGTATGAAGCTTTACGGAATGTTGTTGTTTAGTCGTTTAGTCGTGTCCGACTCTTCGTGACCCGATGGACCAGAGCACACCAGGCACTTCTGTCTTCCACTGCCTCCCACAGTTGAGTCAAACTCATGCTGGTAGCTTCGAGAACACTATCCAATCATCTCATCCTCTGTCGTCCCCTTCTCCTTGTGCCCTCCATCTTTCCCAACATCAGGGTCTTTTCCAGGGAGTCTTCTCTTCTCATGAGGTGGCCAAAGTATTGAAGCCTCAGCTTCACGATCTGTCCTTCCAGTGAGCACTCAGGGCTGATTTCCTTCAGAATGGAGAGGTTTGATCTTCTTGCAGTCCATGGGACTCTCAAGAGTCTCCTCCAGCACCATAATTCAAAAGCATCAATTCTTCGGCGATCAGCCTTCTTTATGGTCCAGCTCTCACTTCCATACATCACTACTGGGAAAACCATAGCTTTAACTATACGGACCTTTGTTGGCAAGGTGATGTCTCTACTTCTCAAGATGCTGTCTAGGCCTGTCATTGCCCTTCTCCCAAGAAGCAGGCGTCTTTTAATTTTGTGGCTGCTGTCACCATCTGCAGTGATCATGGAGCCCAAGAAAGTAAAATCTCTCACTGCCTCCATTTCTTCCCCTTCTATTTGCCAGGAGGTGATGGGACCAGTGGCCATGATCTTCGTTTTTTTGATGTTGAGCTTCAGACCATATTTTGCACTCTCCTCTTTCACCCTCAATAAAAGGTTCTTTAATTCCTCCTCACTTTCTGCCATCAAGGTTGTGTCATCTGCATATCTGAGGTTGTTGATATTTCTTCCGGCAATCTTAATTCCGGCTAGGGATTCATCCAGCCCAGCCTTTCGCATGATGAATTCTGCATATAAGTTAAATAAGCAGGGAGACAAAATGCAGCCTTGTCGTACTCCTTTCCCAATTTTGAACCAGTCAGTTGTTCCATATCCAGTTCTAACTGTAGCTTCTTGTCCCACATAGAGATTTCTCAGGAGACAGATGAGGTGATCAGGCACTCCCATTTCTTTAAGACTTTACGGAATGAAAGGAATTAAATACATAGGTTCATCAGTTTCCTGCGATAGAGAAAGGCGTGCCAAGTCTATTATTACCTGCAGGAGAGGGATGAGATTGTAAGCCGCCTTGGGCGAGACAAGGCGGCCTGCAAAGTCAACACACAAGAATACAGGCACCCGTAAATGAATTTATGACCCATAAATGAATATATCGTGACACAGGTTTGGGATGAAGCTGCTTTTTAAGCGGCTTTTTCTCCCACAAGTTCTTACAGGGATCGGGCAGAGGAGAGGGGGGAAAGCGAATGGCAAACGCGGCCAAGGACCGGTTGAAATGCTGTCGCTTTGAAATACAGTCATACCTCATGTTATGTTTGCTTTATGATACGTTTTTTCAGGTTGCGACCCAGAAGTACCGGAAAGGGTTACTTCCGGGTTTCGCCGCTCGCGCATGCACAGATGTGCAAAATGACATCATGCACAGATGTGCAAAATGACATCATGCGCAGAAGCGGTGAATCGCAACCCACGCGTGTGCAGATGTGTCGCTGTGGGTTGCGTTCTATGCATGTTGTGAACGGGCCTCCAGAACGGATCCCGTTCGCAGCCAAAGGTACCACTGTCCATTCAATTTATCCAGATAGGAATGCAGCTGGGCCATCAAGCAGTTTACAAAAATAAAATAAATAAAAATAAAACAGAAAAATTCACAGCCATACTAAAACAGATTAAAATTACAGTCATACCTCAGGTTGCAGTAGCTTTGGGATGAATACTTTCAGGTTGCGCTCCGCAGCGACCCGGAAGTAACAGGCTCCGTTTCACCGCTCGCGCATGCGCAGACGCTCAAAATGACATCATGCGCAGACGCCAAATTGACATCACGCGCGGACGCAGGTTGCGTTCACTTCTGGATGCGAACGGGGTTCCGGAATGGATCCCATTCACATTCAGGGTACCACTGTACCTAATTAAAAAGTCAAAAATCAACATGGATATTTATTGCAATAGATATGCTGACTCCTGTATTCAACCACAAATCCATGGACACATCATGAACCACTGGAATGATGTTTGTGGACCATTGTTGGTCCATGAACCACAGTTTGGGAACCCCTGTTCTAGGTTCAATCCCTGGCATCTAACACTCCCAGATATGGAAGAGAAAGCTTCCTATCTAAAACCACATCAGAGAAGTCATTGGTTTAGAATGACAAGTAGTCTGAAATGATAGAAACTCACAGTTTGCTCTTTATGTTCTTTAGATTAGGCATCAGTATGTGTAGTATTAGTGGCTCTTGTAAGTGGCTCTACTATCTTCTGAGGCAAAAGCACATAACCTTTCTGCTCCCCTTTGAGGGCATTTTTCCAAGGGCTGCATACTGACCATGGGTGGCACAGAAGCCACTGTTTGGCATGGTGCCTCCTTTACTCTCAGCCTCCATTACCCCATACTGCCAGGTATGGGAAGCCCAGTAATTTTTACCTGAGGCCTGAAGTGATCACTTGCATAGGGCTTCTGAAAATGGGCTGCATATTTCTCACTTGTGTGGCCTAAAGAAATGAGAGGGCATGTGCTAAAATAAAAAAGTGACATTGATTTTGAATATATTCCACCTGTGGAAACTGCAGGTGGTTTTTCTGAAGTTTTGTTGTTCTAATCTTGCTTGTTAACTACTATGGAGACCTTTGGTGGGAAGGCAGAATATAAGTGAAATATGAAATAACTACTATGGAGACCTTTGGTGGGAAGGCAGAATATAAGTGAAATATGAAATAATTTAGAACTAGCTTTCAAATAAGACTAAGAAGAAAAGGGTTTGCAAAGTAATACAGGTAGAAGCTTGTGTTTAGGCAAGTTGAAAAAACTTGGAAAACTCTGGTAACTAGTGAAGTGGGTTCCATGAATGTACAAGATTCAGTTAAGTTTTTAAAATGACCCATTTCTTTGCAGCTATGAAAGGGAAGAAGTTCAATATTAAGGAGACCTTTGAAAAAGCTCAAAAAGCTCACCAAAATCATGCAAAACTTGTGGCATCCTTGAAGCACATGTACAATGAGGTAAATATTATTAATTTCATGCTTTTTGACTTTAACCCCCAAGGGTGGCTAACACATTCATAAAATACATTGGTCTCACTGAAAACCTTACCCTTTACACATCAAAACCATGCAAAGGTTGCTTCAAGAAAGCTATTGGGTGGGAAGTAGAATATGTAACAGAATATGTAACAGGAAAGCTTGGGCAACTGAGCATATCTAACAGGCATGTTAAAGTACCTTCTCCTGCCTGCCTTCCCTAAATAAATACAACTGCAGAATATCCATATGGATTTGCAAGTACAGTGGTACCTCGGGTTAAGTACTTAATTCGTTCCGGAGGTCCGTACTTAACCTGAAGCACCACTTTAGCTAATGGGGCCTCCTGCTGCTACTGCGCCACTGGAGCACGATTTCTGTTCTCATCCTAAAGCAAAGTTCTTAACCTGAAGCACTATTTCTGGGTTAGTGGAGTCTGTAACCTGAAGCGTATATAACCTGAAGCGTATGTAACCCGAGGTACCACTGTAGTGAACCATGTTCAGTTTACAACAGTATATTTTGTAGCAATAAACAGTGCTTCACTTCCATATAACAGTTCTCAAAGTGCTTCATGTTATGTTGGTACAGAACCCTTGTAGTATTATTGTATTGCCTAAGTGGAGGAGGAAAGCAAGGATTGAAAGGGGCCTACTTATGGTCACCTATTGAGTTCAGGAGAGGTGACATTTGTCAATGAATCCATGAAACTATTAACTATAGGAAACATTAAGTCATTCTTTTGCAGGGAATGATATTGTAATCAATTGCTATGTTCTTAATATGTTATATTTCCCCAGATTATTATAAGCTCCAGCCTTATTTCAGACATTGTGATATATTGAGATATCACAATGTTTAGCTGGCGATATATATTGTGATACTGAAAACCAGGTATCGCCCATGCCATCATAATATATGTTCTGTTGATACTGTTATGAGAAAAAACTCCTTTTCACTTACGGGGTACCCAAGAGCCCATATAGAGTCCTTTTGTAGGTTCTCTATTGGTAGGAGAAAATAACAGAGACCAACCAGAGAATATTGAGAAGTGAAGCAGCTAGTAAGTCTGATCTTTATTAAAGCTGTTGCAACAGGGTGCTCCCACACACACACAAGGGGGGAAGGGACCCAGAACAAATGTGTCCCCGCCCTTATATAGACTTTGAAATTGCCCACTCTCAAACTCCAGACCACCCCCAGAAACATCATACATATACCACAGGGGGAGGTCTAAAACAGAATCCTGAATGTGTTGTTTATCTCCTGTCTGCCATTTACCTGATTGCATTATTTGGGTTTTGGCCACTCTTTGTTATTATAACTACTTAATTCCTGAATCCAGGTCACAGGCTCACCCTATTGAAACCTTAAATGTGCCCTTGGCAGGATTTGTGAGCATAGAGACAATGGGGAGATTTCCCATTTCCTTCAGCCTTGCAGAGAAATATTTGAGGTCATTTTGGGAGAGAATGTGGTTTCAGGACTTTTCTGTGGGTTTCACACATGTGGTTTACGTGTGTTTGCTTGGTACATCTATGAATATTTTGTATATATAAGACCTTAAAATTCTTATAACAATACTAAGTCTTCTCATGTCACAGTACAGTACAATGGAACCTTGGTTCTTGAACAGCTTAGTTGATGAACCAATCGGCTCCCGAACGTCAAAAACCTAGAAGTAAATTTTCCGTTTTTCAGAAGCTGAACGTAAGATGTGGCTTCCGCTTGAGCGCAGAAAGCTCCCTCAGCCAATCAGAAGCTACACCTTGGTTTTCAAATGGTTTCAGGAGTCCAAAGGATTAAGTTTGAAAACCAAGGTTCCACTGTACTGTGACATGAGAAGACTAAGTATCAACAAAACATAGATTATGACCAGTATTTCAGATTTCAAGTCTTAATCTGGAATTTTCAAGCTCTGTCCAAAGAACCAGTTCTCAGTGGAAAGGATTTTAACATGTCATTGGATCTGCCCGTTTTTTAAATAAAGGTCTGTTCCACCATGGATCAATTTTGATACTGAAATTGCATTACTTACTGTGTAATGTTGTTCTAGTTGCAGGACAAAATCTCTTTTCATGAGGAATTTGTTCATTACCTTAAATTTGCCCTGATTGTCTACAAAAGAGAACCTGCAGTAGAACAAGTGATAAATTTTGCGGCCAAGTTTGTTGTTTCATTTTATGAGCCAGAAAAAGATGACACTGAAGAAGAGGAGCAAGTGGAAAATTCTCTTCTGAATTATTTGTTCAAGTTTCTGCTTGAGGTACCTTAGCAATAATGTAATGGTGAAAAAATAACATTGGATGCATAATGCTCCTCTTTATAGTATGATCTAATGGACACCGTATGAATCTGCATATAAATGGGGTGTATATTCCTATGCTATTTTCTTAATGGTGATGTAAATTCAATCTTGTTATATTGGGTAGAAATCACATTGAATGCAAGGGTTGTGTTACCTTTCCTGCTCTTAAAGACATAAAACAGGCATACTTGGCCCTCCAGATGTTTTGGGACTATAGCACCCATCATCCCTAGTTAACAGGATCAGTGGTCAGGGATGACGGGAGTTGTAGTCTCAAAACATCTGGAGGGCCGCATTTTCCTATGCCTGACATAAAGCAATGATAAGTTGGCTTAGCTTTTGTCTGAACAATCTGTGCTGCTGACCAACATTCACCTAAGGCCAGAATTTCTGAAGTGCAGTTACAGGGGTCTTGGATGCAGTTGCTGAGGCTCCAGTTTGCTCAATTGATTTCTATGGGATATGGCTGTGTTTTGGTTATAATTACAGTCTGCATTTATGTTCTAGAGTCTTGTATTCAGCCACAGCTGAAGACCAGCTTCATAATTGCTGTCTTAAGCACCAAGTTTATTTTGCACAGCCATTCAGGTTTAAACCTGGTGTCATTCATTCATGGGTTAAAGATCCTTTAAATGGAAAAATAAATAATTTAAGATTAAGAGTGACTGCCAGGATTGTAAGAATAAATGAAGGGGGTGTTATACCAAATAATACATTTGGTACTTAAATATTGGGTGAATTTATGAGATTTTTATATGTAAATACTTGAAACTATTCATATTTTTTATACATAAGAACAATAATGCAGGAATACTAAAAATCAACTCCTTGCTTCTTTTTAAGTCTCACCAAGCAAACAGCAGTGCAGTACGATTTCGGGTGTGCCAAATTATTAATAAGCTTCTGGTAAGCCTGCCGGAGAATGCTCAGATTGAAGATGAGCTATTTGATCAAATTAGCAATGCCATGTTGCTCAGAGTGAAAGATAAAGTTCCAAATGTGAGAATTCAAGCTGTGCTGGCATTGTCTAGACTTCAAGATCCAAAGGACAGTGATTGTCCTGTGGTTAATGGTACGTTGTTACTGTATCAATGATATTTATTTTAATTTAAAGATGTATTTTTATCTTTTCAGTTCTTAAAAACTGGCTATAATAGTTAAGACATTAACATTAGTATTGAATTCTGCCTGGGAGGCTTGAATGTAATTATTCAAGCAACTGAAAGTAGTTGATACTTTATAATATTGGAAAATAGATATGTATGAATATAGAACATAGGGTACAAGGACAGTTTATGGTAATGGCCTAGTTGAGGGAAAGAAAAAGTTAGAAAACTGGCCTGGTTTGGAAGTACTGTACTTTTCCTGGCTTGTTATGGTATAGTCTTGCTTGCCTTTCCCCTTCATGAAACTGAAATCTACTGAATAAACATTTGTTTCGAAATCTAATTTTTAAAATCTGTTTTTATTTTTAAAAAAGTTTTGAACAATACATTTTTTGGGAAATAACCTGGTTTAAAATGATATCTGAATATAATGCAAACAATCTCTTAAAACTGAATTTATGACCCTCTTATAAAAGGTTGCTTTATTTGCAGTGATAACAATATTGGGGGGGGGGGCGTTTCATCAGTCATCAAATAGTTCAGTTGTTTGTGTCAGTTTATTATGACTTGTTACTGGGTTCCAGGGATTGGAAAGTTAACACGGGTGTCATCCACAAAATGGTGACCTTGTACTCTTGTGTTATGCCTAAATCATTTGATATCTGCGGTCAATTCTTGAGTCAATACTCTAATCAATGGTTTATATCCAATGCTGTGGCAATGGGGTTCTCCTGGTATAGCAGGATTTCTGCTTACTTCCCGTCCCTCTACATGCCCACAAATCCTCCAGAATGGATTTCGAAGAAGCATGGGGAACTGGAGGGGAAGAGGAAGAGGACATCAAGCGAACACAGCTCTTCCTACTGTGGTTAGGTCACAGGCTACTAGTTTCTGTATCATGTTTGCCTTGGTTTGTGTCAAGTTTGCTACACTAGTGTAACTTAATGTTTCCTGTAGCAAATATGTGAAGTGTGACTGACATGTGCTCTGCCTTTTAAGAATCAGGGGCATGTGCTAGGAAGCCCTTCACTTGTTGTCAATTCCAGCCTATTTCCCTGAGTATTTACATCTGGTGTGGAAAAATATTGGCCCATCAACTAAACTTCTGCCAAAAATGTAGAAGTTGTGCATCTAACATGAGCGTCATAAAATCTTAATGCAAAGGATGTTGGCCACTTGTTATTCATGTACATTTTCTTTATGTACATTTTCCGGTCATTAACATACTCTGTGTAATACTGTTTTTTGTTTAGTTTACAGTAATTTAATTGAGAACGACTCCAATCCGGAAGTCAGGCGCACTGTGCTGTCATGCATTGGTCCATCATCTGAAACCCTGCCAAAAATTATAGGTCGTACTATGGATGTAAAAGAGACGGTTAGGAAATTGGCATACCAGGTAAGTCAATATCTTACTACAATTACTTACATTGCTTCTTAGTAATATATGATGTAAACATTTGGAGAAATCAACTTTATTCTCTCTGGGGAGCAAAATTATGTTTGGGGTACGGGTGTAAATTTATGTATAGGTGTATTTGCAGTGTTTTTTAAACTCGTTATAAATATTGCTGGTTCTGATCATTGTGCCAAGGAAGTCAGTTCAAACTGCATCATAGCAGTTTTTCCAATTTACTGTATTCTGGCTGCCAAGTGTTTTTCATCAAGATGGTCTAGAAGCAATGAATGTACATGGCAATTAATAATAAAAGTATTATTATTATTAGAAGAATGCTCTAAATCTGTCCTAGTCTGTTCAAAACATGAGCAGAATTGAACTGCAGAGGACCATTGGGATATGCCAGGCACAATTTTTGGTCCATTTTAATACAGCTTTTTACTGAGGATTATATGGTTGAATTTTGTTTCAAGCTCTGGTTCAGTGTTTCGGTGTTTACTGTAACTAATGTAAATGTTAGTAAAGTGCATTATATTAACTGTTAAATATTGTGGCTCAGCTCTTATAGCATTCAGCTTGCCGTAAGAAGTAATGAGCTGCACAGTTGCATCAAATAATGGATGCAGCCAGTTCAGAGGTCTGGAGGAGCATGATGCAGATGTGCATTTGTATCCATATTAACCACTGAAGTATGCTTTTTATACATGGGTATTTATTGCTGGACTGGGATTTGTGTCAATAAAACATATCACCTCTTGTGGCCATAACAGGTTCTATGTCAGTGCAGTGAATGTCTCTTTGAAAGTCTTAAGAGTTTAGTTCTGGGACAAAAGCATAGTGACTATTTGGAAGTTTTCATGGGTTTCCTTTTAGAAGGAAAACAATATATAAACAAAACAAATACAGTGGCTCTTAATTTTCAGCTTGCTTACTTGCGAATCAATCCATTACATTTTATGATGGAATTAAAATGCCAAATTATATCTCTTATTCCACCTGCCCGAGTTCATTTCTTCTGAGCTTTTAAAGTGTGTTTTAGACACAGAATTTGAGAATTAACTCATAAAACTCAAGTTTCCCGTCTTACTGTTTTATTACTTACTATGGCAAGATTCCCAGTATGTAGCTGTTGTGATAGGCACATAAAGTTGCTTGCACCAATTTGTCAAAAATCATTATTAGTAAAGCCCTAAAGTCTGTGTGCTCTTTAAAAGGTTTTGGCAGAAAAGGTTCATATGAAAGCTTTGACAATAGCTCAACGAGTAAAGCTTGTGCAGCAAGGGCTTAATGATAGATCAGGTAAGACATTTTTATTTTATTTTATAGTTGCCTATATTGTGTGCTTGTTCAGTGTGCCAATTCCATATTTTTTCATTGCTAGCAAAATGCTTGAGAGCCATCTTGCTAACAATGGTAAACAAAGACTGCAGTCCTATGCATTCTTGGGAGTAAGTCCCATTGCAAACTAGTGGGACATACTTATATTGTAAGTATAAAGGCTTATATTGTAACAGTGGGCAATCTAGTTCTTCTGCTCCTCATGTGTGACAACATATGTAGGTCTCATGTTGGTGACAGGCTCCATCACTTCTGCCAGGCTTTAACAGACATACCTCTGCTTCCCACATTAGCTGAAAAGCCCTCTAAAAAGGTAAAGGAGGAGTTAGGCAGTAACAATGGATAGCCTTATGCAAGTATATGCATGTTGCTCTGTTGGAGAAATTTGTCTGACAGCTAGGATCTACAAATAAACTTCACAGTGATGTGAAGAGACAGTATAAATATAATAGAAGAATATACTAAAATACATTGCATCTAAAGTATTCTTTCTGGGAAGCCCTCGTTTATAGTAGCACAGCTTTCATAAGGAAATCATGATTTAGTGAGTCAACATAGACACACTAATGCAAAGTGCCTTCATTCCTCTCTTCCTGCAAGTAGGAAAAGTTGGCGTCTGAATCCTGGCTTGTTTGGAAGCCATTTACCATAACTCAGTTTGCATGTAACAGGAAGCTGTTGTTAACTGTAGCTTCCCAGCTTGAATCTTGACTCAAGTGAAGGGAGAAGTGAAACAGAAATGAAGGTGTGTACAAAATCTTGGCTTATCAAGTCAGGAGTTGATAATGTGAATACTGCCATATATATGTAGCTTATATACTGTTGAATGTGATATGGCAGAGACAGTCAGCTTAATCACAAAGTGTGTGTGTGTGTGTGTGTGTGTGTGTGTGTATCTCATAGTAGCTATTCTGTAAAGGATGTTTTTTTTTGCAAAATATTCAGAGAAATTATATCTCGATTTAAATTTCCCTGCTTAATAGAATCTGTAAAAGAAGTGGTGCAGAAGAAACTTCTTCAGGCCTGGCTACGGCTGGTTGAGGGAAATGTGCTAGAACTCCTTCATCGGCTGGATGTGGAAAGTTGTCCCGAAGTTGGTATTCCAGCACTTAATGCCATGTTTTCGCTGTCACCAGTCAATGACTTGATTAAAAACTTCTCAGATCTTGATGAAAGGTATGTGTCAGAATTCAGGGCCGGTCAGAGGTATGTGCCTATCTCTCCAGGCACCGGCTGAATTCTTTCGACCTCCCTCCGGCGACTCCCGGCAGGCGAAACACACGAGGTCCGTTCCGGCGATTTTCCTCAGGCTGTGAGAAAAACACACCAAACTGCTTCTCCTCCTCCCTGCTCTCCAGCATATCCCCAGGGAGGGGAATCAGACACAGACAGAAATGTATCTACATGTTTTATTCCTGTCTTCAGCAGTCATATAGAGAAAACATGTCCGCTCTCTTCAACAAACAGAGAGAAACTCCAAACTCCACCCATGTACATCCTGTACAGGTCATATGACACACACTGAGCTCACATCCTGTGCTCAATAAGGAGAATGGACTGCCCCTTTGTTTCCATGGCAACAGTCACATACATCCTGTCTGGCTTTGCAGCCACAAGCAGCTGACTTAGCTGCTGGAGCCTTTGCTTGCTGCAGCATTGCTGCTTTAGAATAACATACTCCCCCTAAAGTATCAATGCGTGCTGCGAGCAAAGCGTCATCCAGAGAAGAAAACAAACAGTTGTTATACTTATAACACTCCCCTGTTGTTTCAGTTCCACCCTTGGAACTACCCGCCACTGGTTTTACCAATGTACCTCTCTGGTTGTGTGACTTCCAAGGAATGAGTGCTTCTGCATTACCTTGGTTAGCAACTCTCTGTTGTGCCTTTCTCTCTGACTCAGACACAGCTTCAATTTGACCTTGGTCGTTTACAACAGCAACACATGCAATAGCTTGGTTGGCAAACTCTTTTGAATACATCTTGGGTGGTACACCCTTCGTTGCTCTCTCAGACCTACGTAAGAGGTGCTGCTCTTCTCTGCTTTCTGGTTCAGCCTCTGAACTCTCTGAAGAACCAGTACTAAGCTTAATCAGTGGTTCATCCTCCTCTTCTGAGGGTCTAGTCATTGTGTGAGATTTCCTCTCAATGACTGTGACAACTGAGCTGTCTGAGCTATCGCTGTCATCATCAGTACTACTGAACTCAATAAGATCAAACTCATCATCATCATCATCAGAATCATCAGAATCATCACCATCTCCTGTGGGAAATGTGTGAACAATCACTCTCTCCTGTTCAGGAGCACTCTCTAGAAATTTTGTGAGAATCACCTGACCAGATTCAGACAAAATTACTCTGTAGAGACCCTTTTCATAACCCACAAAAATGCCTCTGGCATTCTTTACTCCACCCGGAGCTTCTGTCCTCACATGAGACCCAAAAACCTTGAAATGGGCAACAGAAGGTTTTCTGTGGAACAGTTTCTCAAAAGGAGAACTTCCCAACTCTTTTGAAAACTTTCTCAACCACGTATAGGTATATGACATTAGCGACTCAGCCCAGTACTCATGTGGCAGATGTGAACTAAGCAATTGCGCATGCATTCCCTTTTGCAATTCTTTGTTCAACCTAACACAAACACATCTCTTCCAAGCTTCTTCAGAAGCTGCAATTTTGTGTCTTATCCCTTTCTTCTTCAGGAACCTCTGGAAATCCTGTAAGAGAAAAATTGGCTTCTCATCTGTGCAAAGACAATCTATGTCAGCATCATGCATATTTTTAACCTTGTCACAAAACTCTTTAAACCTTTCTAAGGCTTCTTTCGGTCTCTCCAAAAGATAAATCCAGACAAAACCTGTAAAAGAATCAACACATATTAGGTAATACTTTGCATTGCCTCTAGATGGTGCTAAAGGACCAATCACATCAGCATACACCCGCTGAAATGCCTTGTCGACCCTCGAGGTGACCTGCTTGGCGTTCTTTTGGGCTACACCTGCAAAAGAAATCATGTTAGAATCACAAGAATTACATTCCATGTAATCACTTTGATCAAAAGTCAACAAATACAGTCCATCTTTCTCTTCAGCAGAAAGATACAACTCTCCATCTTTGTAGATCTCGCAGTGTTGATCATCATAGCACAGTTTTAGTCCCTTCTTGGCAATCTGCGAAACGCTGAGCAGATTGTACTTCAACTCTGGAACCAAATAAACATCGTTTATAGTCAAGTTCAGACTTTTAAGATACACAGTTCCAGTTCCGGTGGCTTCCAGCTCTCGACCGTTGGCTTGTTGTACAACGAAGCTTTGCTTCTTAAACGACGAAAACAAATCCCTGCGATGGGTCATGTGAACCGTCGCTCCCGTGTCTAAAACGAAAGAATTCCCCACTTGTGGTATGGCTTTTAGGGACATCAAAGCCTTTGCAGGCTTCGCCTGTGACTTGGCATGACTTCTGCCTGACGCCTCAGACTTTGTGGAGCTTCCCTTGGCTCCTTTGTTCTGACGTGGCTTCCTGCAGTTCCGCTGAAGATGCCCAGTCTGTCCACAATTGTGGCATCGGACAACGTTCAAAGCTACAGCGTCTCCTCCAGTAGCTACAGCAGTGGGGGTGTCTGAACTCCGTTCTTGTCTCCCCCTGTCCTTGACTTCCAGGGCGGCAAGTCTGTCATGTTCGTTCAGAACCACGGCAAAGACCCTGTCCGAAGTCAAATCTTGCGCTGGGAGAGACCCCAGCTGACTGGCAACCGTTTTGTAAGTCCGATTCAGGCTGTTTATCACCATGAAGCAAAACACTTCCTCATCCAGACGGAAATTGCGTTCCACCATCTGCTGACGCAGAAATTTCATTTCCGTCAGGTGCGCTTGAACATCTCCATCAGGCGCAAGCCTCAGGTTGGTCAGCTTTTCAAAATACAGCAACGCTGAAGAAACTGCATCTCTCTGATGTGTCCTTCTCAGCGTGTCCCAAACATCTTTCGCGTGCGGTAAATCTTGTATATGAATAAGCTGAGAGTCTGACACGCACAGAATTATAGCGGTTCTGGCCTTCACATCCTGTGACTCCCAAGGACGCGTTGGTGCTGCAGGGATGGGGTTCTCAATCACCTCAAACAGTCTCTGATTCTGCAGCAAGGCCTTCATCTTAATAGACCAAGATGCATAATTGTCACTGGTCAAAAGGGGTGGAGAAGGCAGAACTCCCTTCTTGACATCCATTTTGAGTCCTTGCATTGACTCTCAAACACAAGCCTCTAAAATCCAATAGCTGGCTTGTTTACACTCTGTGCACCTGGCAGCAATAACACTGGCTGCTTGGAAAGTCCCTTTCCAACAGTTCCTAGTCAAAACACGAGCTGTTTGTGCCTATCTGGGCATAGCCTGACTTCCAGCCCTTATCTGCGTTGCTAAGCAACCACATTCCTTTCCTTGGACAGGAAAAACCACAGGAATGTTTGGAATGCAGACTCTTCTCTCTCGGAGCTGTTTTTCCCAAACGTTGCTCCCATGAAGCAGAGAATTAATCCATCTGCATTCACACTCTTAAGCCCGAAAATCTCATACCTGGGCTCCGTAGCTTGGCTTTCAGCTTCTTCTGGTCAGCTTCTAGCTGCAGAGAATCAGCATCCATCTCAGGCTTCCATGGAGAGGGATGAATACAGTCTCCTTGATGCAGAGTCCCATGGATCGTAGCAACCATCCTCTGCTACCAATGTCAGAATTCAGGGCCGGTCAGAGGTATGTGCCTATCTCTCCAGGCACCGGCTGAATTCTTTCGACCTCCCTCCGGCGACTCCCGGCAGGCGAAACACACGAGGTCCGTTCCGGCGATTTTCCTCAGGCTGTGAGAAAAACACACCAAACTGCTTCTCCTCCTCCCTGCTCTCCAGCATATCCCCAGGGAGGGGAATCAGACACAGACAGAAATGTATCTACATGTTTTATTCCTGTCTTCAGCAGTCATATAGAGAAAACATGTCCGCTCTCTTCAACAAACAGAGAGAAACTCCAAACTCCACCCATGTACATCCTGTACAGGTCATATGACACACACTGAGCTCACATCCTGTGCTCAATAAGGAGAATGGACTGCCCCTTTGTTTCCATGGCAACAGTCACATACATCCTGTCTGGCTTTGCAGCCACAAGCAGCTGACTTAGCTGCTGGAGCCTTTGCTTGCTGCAGCATTGCTGCTTTAGAATAACATATGTGTTTGTTTTTTTAAAAAAACTTTATACTTGAGAGTTGAACTTGGGAAAGTAAGTCAAAGGTTTCTGCCTCATTACTTGCCTAAACTTTATCACAAGGACTAGTGAAATAACCATGTTTGTTTCTGAACATTTCTATATTACTTTCTGAAAATAGTAAACTGAACTCATATTTGCTAAAATACCTATAAATAGCTAAATATCTGTTAGTAGCAGCCAGAACTTCCCGTTTTTAGGCAAATCAAAAAAGCAGCTACTAAAAGGCGTCCTATTAACTAGTGAGGATTACTTTTTGGAAAAGCCATCAATGTATTAGTGGGCAAAGTAGCACCACCAAAGAGGATGTTTGTAGTGTGCATGCTGAGTGTTTGCAGACAGAGTTTTCCTGCTCCCCCCAACAACCCCTAAAGGTTTCGTCAGAATTGGTTGTACGTATGAGAAGAGAGGGATGCGGGTGGCGCTGTGGGTTAAAGCCTCAGCGCCTAGGGCTTGCCGATCGAAAGGTCGGCGGTTCGAATCCCCGCGGCGGGGTGCGCTCCCGCTGCTCGGTCCCAGCGCCTGCCAACCTAGCAGTTCGAAAGCACCCCCGGGTGCAAGTAGATAAATAGGGACCGCTTACCAGCGGGAAGGTAAACGGCGTTTCCGTGTGCGGCTCTGGTTCGCCAGATGCAGCTTTGTCACGCTGGCCACGTGACCCGGAAGTGTCTCCGGACAGCGCTGGCCCCTGGCCTCTTAAGTGAGATGGGCGCACAACCCCAGAGTCTGTCAAGACTGGCCCGTACGGGCAGGGGTACCTTTACCTTTACCTTTATGAGAAGAGAAATGTCCATTAAAATAACAGATGAGAGGTGGTAGGGTATATGCACTCTCCCCCCACCCCCCGGCAGTAATACTTCGGAAGATATTACCCCTCCCCTCAACCTGGGTGCAGATGGCAGCCCATTTATTTTGTTCAGTAGAATGCAATGCAATTCCAAGAAACTGGGGTTAGTCTCTTAATAATGCTAAAGAGTGACACTACGAACCAACTTTCATATACAGAGATTGCATTAATTTAGGATAAAGATAGTGCCCCTCTTACTAGTATTCATCTAGCAACTAACTATGGAATAACATTTTGCATGGAACATAATTATATTTTGCTTCAGTGAGGCATTCCTGCTGGTTGCCATGAGATAATGATCCTTAAGTCATTTCTTAAATCAATGAAATTGTCTACAACATAATTCTTGCAACAGCTGCTCTGTCTTTTTGTCTTTTAATGTGTGTGGCTTAAAATGTGAATGTCAGCTTGTATATTTGTCAAATACTGTGATTGCCTTCTTAATTGACAAAGCAAGACTCCCTCCCCCCGGTTGAAAATGTAATGTGTATATATTTGTTTTCAAGGAAAGTAATTCCAATAGAAAAACTAACCGCTGAGAATGCTTTGTATTGGAAGACCCTTTGTGAGTACTTGAAATCTGAAGGGGAAGAATTCTTAGAGAACATTCTGCCAGAACCTGCCATATATGCAGATTATTTGCAAAGGTAAAGTAAACAAGAAAGTTAAAGCATTAGTCAGTGCTTTTTTCCAGAAAAAGAGGTGCCTGTACTCACCATGAAGTTGTTACAGCAAGTGGTACACATTTTAACAACAAAAAGAGGTGCTGGTACTTGCGTACCCTTGAGTGCCCCCTGAAAAAAAATCACTGGCATTAGTTTAATTTATACTGCTTTTGGTCTTCACAGTTATTCTTCTTTTCATCTCCAGTTACTGGATTTGGACTTACTTCTGTGTTGTTCACAAAACAGCAATTAAACTGGTTTGCTGGAACATAAAGATTACTGTTACTAATTTATGCACCCGACTCCTTGTAGAGTGTGCAGAAGTAGCTATGTAGGCTAAAACAGGTCTGTGTGAAAAAGAATCTTTTAGCACTGGAAAGTAGGACATGCTCTTGGGAGCCTCAACTAGACACCTTCTAACTGCCAGTTTTTCTTCATGTAAGGCCCAGCAAAGGAATAAAATAAAAGCAGCGATAAATGCATAGTATTGTGAAGATTGACGAGGCAGCATTGTTGTCTGTAGGTAGACTCAGTCAAATTATATTTGTAAGCCCTTTAACTGGTACAGTAACCTAAAATTCAAATAAATATCAAGATGTTGCTTGCATCATACCAAATAACCATTTGTTTTTAATTAAGTTACCTTCAGAATATGCCAGTTCTCAGTCAAGAAGAGAAAGAAGATATGGCTTGTGTTGAGCAACTGATGACAAAAGAGTTTATAGGTCAGCAGCTGATCCTTATGATAGGCTGCATGGATACCACCGAAGAAGGAGGAAGGTAAGACTTAGTTTAGCAACAAAGAGATTTTTGATGTATATGTAATTCTGTTGACTTTGAATTGACTAGGAAATGTTTCAGTAGCTCCGTCCATTTTATTCAGCATTCTAGTCACTTGGTTTCATGTCAAAGTTCCAACATTAGTATTCATCAGTACAGCACTAAATGACTTGGTTTAATGGTCAAATTCACTTAAATAGCTTGTTTTGAACATTTCTCTTTCCATCCTTCAGCATACTGAAACCAGAAAATGTTTCTTGTCCTGGGACTGCAGTGAAACTGTAGTGCTTTATACAGGCCTGGATAGGATGGCACTTACTACTTTGCTGTCCAACCAGGTTTCCCCCATAGATCCTGTCAGGTTCCTCTGTAGTTGCAGGATGAAGAATTTGCTATGTTCCAAGACAATAATGCCTACTCACACCATAAAGAGCTCATAACCCACCTATTCTCAGCAGCCAGAAACATCATAGCCAGACACTGGAGAGACCTGCCAGGAATAAACATAGACCAATGGTATCCAATACAGTGGTGCCCCGCAAGACGAACGCCTCGCAAGACGGAAAACCTGCTAGACGAAAGGGTTTTCCGTTTTGGAGGCGCTTCGCAAAACGAATTTCCCTATGGGCTTGCTTCGCAAGACGAAAATGTCTTGCAAGTTCCTGCGGGTTTTTTTCCCCTTTCCCCCCCTTTTCCTAAGCCGTTAAGCCGCTTATCAGCTGATCTGCTGATAAGCCGCTTAACAGCTGATCGCTAAAAGCCGCTAAACCGCTAATAGCGCTAATCCGCTAAGCTGTCAATGGGCTTGCTTCGCAAGACGAAAAAACCGCTATACGAAGAGCCTCACGGAACGGATTAATTTCGTCTTGCGAGGCACCACTGTATTATGGGAAATGGCCTTACAGTGGTACCTCGGGATGTGAACGGGATCCGTTCCGGAGCCCTGTTCGCATCCAGAAGCAAACGTAACTAGCGACGGCACGTCTGTGCACATCCGTGTTGCTTTTCGCCGCTACTGCGCATGCACGTGACGTCATTTTGAGTGTCTGCGCAGGCATGAGTGGCGAAACCCAGAAGTAACGTGCTCCGTTACTTCCGGGTTGCTGTGGAGCGCAACTTGAACGCGCGCAACATGAAGCATATTCAACCCGAGATATGACTGTATTAGAAAAACTAACCAACAAACTGAAACTAACACGGGGACAGATAGAAGATGACGCCTTCACCCCAGTTCGGTTCCCCTTTATCGCATACACAGCCCAACAAGGCAACAAGAAGAACCCACCAACAGCATTCAAATCAATATGGCTAACCTGATCCAAACACACACACGCACCACACTCACACATGAAAACAAAGTTCACCACAGCCAATCACAACCAACCAACCAAACTCTAGGCCAGGGGTTGACATTTTTTTTTTCAGCAGGGGGCTGGTCCACTGTCCCTCAGATCTTGTCCCTCAGATCTATATTTTTTGGGGGGGGAAATGAACGAGGGACGATGAGCGGTGTGCGAAAGGGCTCCGGAGAGGGGCTGCTTTAAATGGTGGTCGCTTGAGATGGGCGCTCAGCCAATCGTGGGTCCTGTGTTTTACGAGTGGCAGGGGCTGGTGGCAGCGGCTGGATGAGTGGCGTGCGAAAGGGCTCCAGAGTGGGGCTGGCAGCAACAAAGCCCAGCCCCCTTACTCCTCTAGGCAGGGCGGGGAGAAGCCAGGAGGAGGGAGGGAGGAGGCACTGCCGCAGTGTGTGAGGGAGAGGGGGAAATGGTGCAGCCTGAACAATCAGAATCAGATCCACGCGGCGATTCCCGTACCGTCCGCGGGCCGGATCCAGAAGGCAATTGGGCCGGATCCAGCCCCCAGGCCTTAGTTTGCCGACCTATGGCCCAGGCCTAGGCCATCCCCAACCTCTCTCACCACCAAAGGAATACAAGCAAAGAGAACCCACACAAGTGACGCTGACCCAAACCCCCACACATACAGTAAGTAGAATTGAAGCATTGCCACCTGACCCCCCCTCACCATTCACCCCCTCTTTCCCCCTTTCTTCCTAATGTAGCACTAACGTCTCAACAAATGAAACTGACCTGTAGAAAGTGTAACTTGAAAAAAGAGACATTGCACATACTTTTGTAAACCAATAAATCTTCAATAAAATATATATTTTAAAAAATTTCTTTTTGCTATGTTGGTTGGTGTTCTAGATTTCCATCTCTGCCATACTTGACTCTGGTCATGTTTGAATGTTTTGTTCCCTATCGGAAATTTTAGTAAAAGTTGTGCTTTGCTTTCCACTGTGGAAGAGATTTTGAAGAGTTTCCAGTTGTAATAATCAGGATCTGCAAGTGTGATGGCTGGGAAGGGAGGCAGTTAAACACTTACAGTGGTGCCTCGCAAGACGAAATTAATTCGTTCCGCGAGTTGCTTCGTCTTGCGATTTTTTTGTCTTGCGGAGCGCGGATTCCCCGGGTATTAACGTCTTTAAGAAAAAGGAAGCAAACCCGCAAGACGTTTTCGTCCTGCGAAGCAAGCCCATAGGGAAATTCGTCTTGCGAAGCACCTCGAAAAACGGAAAACCCTTTCGTCTAGCGAGTTTTTCGTCTTGCGAGGCATTCGTCTTGCGGGGCACCTCTGTACATGTATTAGAAACACCAACATAGCTTATTCAAAGAAACTGCCTCACTTCTGAAGTAGCAGTTTATTGCCAGTTCTTGGATTTTAAACGAGAATAGATATTACTCATTGTTTAGGGATCATTTTATTATTATATCATCAATGTTATTATTTTTCTTAAGGAAGAGACTGCTGACAGTGTTACAAAAAATCCTTATGATGCCCACTACTTCAGCATCCCTTGTATCATCACTTACAGAGAATCTACTCCGCATTCTCAAAGATGATGACAGAAGAATCCAGACTGTAAGTTCTAATTGCTCTTTGTCAGTTTATATTCCAGGAAAAAAGCCATTAAAAGTGTGTGTGTGAGAGAGAGAGAGAGAGAGAGAATCACTCCCTGCTACGTCCCAAAAATCAGAGATTTCAGGGAACACTGAAAAAGCCTCATGAAAATTTTCTCGTCTAGAATGAGTGTAATGCCTTCAAATATATTTTTATCTCAGACATTCTGCAATATTAGAGAATAATTCTGACGCATGCAACACTCAGATCCATTTTTTCATTCAATTACTTCCTATGAGATATCTCAAAGCGATTTAACAAAAGCATATATAAACCAATTTTTCAATGAAAACTATTTCAAATCCAATACAGATATAGACTGGAAAAATACATTCTAAAGGCTTTTTATGACCTTTCTTTCAGTTTGGAGATACTAGAAGTATCGTGTTTGTGCTTTCTTTCTACTTTCCTCTTGGTCAGCCTTTTCACTTATTCCCCCACAAACAACAACAGGAACACCCTGCTACAGACTGGGAAACAAATAGCATTTTGCCCTGCCTTGCTGTAGGATAAAAAGGTTAAAAGAAGTTGGGACAGAACTTCAAAAGACCTTTTGTGGCTGCCAAAACTTCAGAGGAAAAATCTGAAAGGTTTTGTGAGAACTCAGTTTTAAGCAAGATGCACAGATGGAAGTCGGCTGCAACTCGTATTCACAATTTTGTTTGTACAGATTTAATAAACATGCTAAGTAGGCTATAAAATTGTACTAAGTTAGAGGTTACCGAACTTTTTGGACCAATTGCCAGATTTGTAAATAGAAACTTGTAGACACACCTTCCCCTGCCACTGCAATCAAGTATATACCACAATATTACGGTGCTTTTTTCAAACCTATTTCCATTGGGATTTGGGGCAGAGTAGAGAATCCTGTAGGTGTCAGGGATGGCCTTTCGGTGACCTATGAACTAAGATAAATAAATTCTGCACTTTATGTTGTTAAAGCAGAAAGATAAATTCTGGCTTGATATAATTTTGCTTTGATAAGTATTGCACATTTAAATATTTCTTTTTTTAAAAATCCCCAAAGCTTCATAAATTTGGACATTTCCAACATGCCAGATGAAGTGCTTTTGCCTCCCACATTCCATGCCGGAGTGAGAGCCAGGTACCAAGATGAACTGCAAGTGAAGCCCATTTCCCATCCCCACCCCCCATCCCTAGGGGGAATTTGCCGACAATCCCCTGCTGTCATGGGGGCTGCCTCTATTAAGGCAGGTGGGCCCGGAAGCCCTCATTAAGTATTTTTTTCCCCCACATTACAAAGAAACCTAATATAATTGCACTTGATAGCTCAGTATAGGAGCAGAGAATTTTTTGTTTGTTTGTTTCAAATGCAGTACTGTAGCCTTGCTTGCAGGAAGATGGCGTTTTTATTTATTGAAACAATTTGATCAGGCACTTGGCCTTTATGCAGAAAGTAATACAGCGGTTCATCCTAATCATGAAATGAAAAAGGCAGCATATTATCTTCTATATCCTTAGTGTTTATCTAGTGGCACGTGAACTTTTTTGGGGGTGGTGATGTTAAGGATATATTTAAGATGAAAAACGGGCTTTAGGGGAAAATAAATGGTCCCTAAAATCTCACATGTGCTTGTTTACCTGGTTATGCGGTGGGATTACCGTTGCTAGAAAGAAGACAGGTTTGGGAGTGAAGTTATGCTAAGCAGCAGCATTTAGGAATGTTAAGGATCCTCCATCTGAAGCTTTACTTCCGTGTTAAGTTTGGAGGATTAAGGGCTTAATGAATGGATGTTCTAGCACTGTAAACTATTTTGCATCCTTCCAAAAATAACTGAAAAGTATGGGGTTTTTTTTTGGGGGGGGGGGATAGAAAATATTTGCAAAATTCTTCAAAATTTGAGCTAAGTACTAACTGCATCACCAGGTCGCTGAAATCATAACGGAGGTTCGTGATGAAATTATTACAGTAGACAAGCCCCCAGATGCAACTGAAATAAGAAAGCAGCAGCTTAAAGTAAGTGGTGATTGCACTACATTTTTGTTTTAAAGATTTGTCGTTCAATGTAACTGTAGCACCGCTTGAATATTTTAACAGCCCTCCCCAGCTTTACCATCGTCTACTAATACGAACAGAATTGTTAGGAAGGGAGAGGTGTCAAGCCCTCAACAGCTTTGAGCTATTGCAAGACAATTGCCAGTTGTTGCAAGACAGTCCAAATTTCAGTAGAGCTACTAATGCAGTATTGTCGGTGTTGTGTGACATAGAATCATAGAATTGCAGAGTTGGAAGAGACCACGAGGGTCATCTAATCTTGTCCCTGCAATGCAGGAATCTTTTGTCCAATATGGGGCTCGAATTAATAACCCTGAGGTTAAGAGTCATGTTCCTGCAGTGAGGAGAACATCATTCATAGACAGAAAGTAAGGTTTGTGCATTTATCAGCCAGGGAAGTCTCAAATGATGCACTGTTAACATCCAGGCAACAACAACTCCAACAGTTATAGTGTAACTCATTAAGTTTTAATATCTTTAATCATAAAGACTCAAGACTGGAATGTAGGAATTGATTGTAGGATGAGACTCATGACTGGAATGTAGGATTTTTTATTTTTTTAAATAATATTTATTAAGTTTTTTAACACAAAGAAGAAAAAGAATAAACAATTAACAAAAAACACATAAAGAAAATCCAAATACAATACAAAAAACGAGATTTAACATAAAAATAAAAAATAAAAAAAATCCCTCTTTCTGGTATCTTCCAATCATTTACTTATTTTCCTGACTTCCTCACACCTCCCTTTTTTGTATTCCATTTAAAAATTTGTTCAGCAAATTCATACCCTCTTAATTTAACCTTAATTATTTATCTTCACATATTCTAACTTCAAATTTTCATCTTATATCGATCCATGACTGGAATGTAGGAATTGAGAGGTATACGGTAATCTGTTCCAGAGGAAGGGAGCAGCATTATATGTAAAGTATGTATACACTTGTGAAGAAATCTATGACCTGGAGCATGAAAAGCAAATTGAGAGTATATGGGTAAAAATTGTAGGAGAAACAACAGTGACCTTACTGTGGGTGTCTGCTATAGACCACCAAGCCAGACTGAAGACTTGGATGGTGCCTTAAGAGAGCAGATTACCAAACATCCAAAGAGAAGAAATATAGTAATCATGGGGGATTCCCTGATATCTGTTGGGACTAAAACTCTGCTAAAAATGTAAGATCTGTCAAATTCCTCCAATATCTTGCTGACAATTTCATTTCCCAGAAGGTGGAAAATCCAACAAGGGGATCATCTATCTTGGACCTGGTCCTCACCAATAGGGAGGGACTGATCGACGAAGTGGAAGTACTTGGAAACTTGGGAGGGAAGTGATCATGTTCTCCTGGGTTTCAGGATACAGAGGCAAGGGAAAACTGAGCATAGTCAGACACACACTCTGGACTTTAAGAAGGCCAATTTCAACAATAAAAATGAATGCCCTTCTAAAGATGTTTTTATTCCAGATAGCACCAATAGCCAACGATGCACAATGCTTTAAAAGGAATGGCAAAAAGATATAACTAGGTTCATATGGCAGGCGAAAAAATCCAGAATAAAATATAAGATTATGATTTATACTAAAGAAAGAAGTGGTTTCAGACTTAAAATTATACTTTGAGGCTTGTGTTGACTAAAGGAATGGATATTACTAAAGAATACTCAACTACAGTGGTACCTCGAGTTACAAATGCCTCAGGTGACAAATACTTCAGGTTACAAACTCCGCTAACCTGGAAGAGTTACCTCGAGTCGAGAACTTTGCCCCAGGGTGAGAACGGAAATCGTGTGCTGGTGGCGCAGCGGCAGCAAGAGGCCCCATTAGTGAAAGCACGCCCCTAGTTAAGAACAGTTTCAGGTTAAGAACAGACCTCCAGAATGAATTAAGTTCGTAACTAGAGGTACCACTGTATTAGATCTGGAAGGGCATGGCATCAAATTCGTTTGGAATGTGTGCCTGTGGTACGATAAAATTAAAATACACAAGGGTTTCTCGAACCATGTGATTAGAAAAGAATTATACAGGGTCTAATAAAAACAAAAAATTGTTAGAAAGAAAAGCACTGTTGTGGCTGTCGCCAATAGAAGAGTTAACAAGGAGCGCTTGCACAGGGATATTAGACTTCTTGGGGGTGGGGGGGGGGGAACGTAAGAAAAAAATGGAAGAGAAAAAACTTGGTGATGGACTGGTTACAACACCATCAGCTAAATGTATTATTTAAGACGGACAAAAAATAAGGACTTGTAGGTCAAAGTTCCCAGTTTGAAAGAGAGCTTTTAGGGGCAAGAAAAGAAACACTAGGTAAGATGTATAATGTGTTGCTAGACTGGGAAATGAAGGAAATCATCTATGATTAACTGGGCTAGAGATGTAGGGCACAATATCGACAGTATTATGGGAAAGACTTCGGAAAACAGTTTTGAAATTCATTGCATGCTGCACATTGAAGGAAAATTACATGAAGATGATTCCCTGATGGTATTTAACACCAAGCAGATTAGCAAAGTTGTTCAAATCAGAATTAGGGAGATGCTGGAAGTGTAAGGAGACAGAAGGAGCATTCTACCATACGTGGTGGACATGTGGTGTAGTTAAGGAATATTAGGTTACTTTTTCTAAGAAACCTAGAAGCTTTTATTCTGGGGATTAATTACAACCGAAGTCCCTAAAAGTCAGAATGAGCTCAGGCTTGCAAGAGAGGTTTAAAATATTAAAAAACGTTTCTTTGGCTATGTCCGAAGTAAGAGGAAGAACAAGCAAGTGGTAGGTCCTCTTTGTGGGGAAGATGGAGAAATGCTATTGGGTGAAAGAGAAAAGGCAGAACTGTTCTTAACTACTTTGCCTCCGTCTTCACCCAAAAGGAAAGTGATGCCCAACCTGGTGATAACAAAATAAATGATGTAAGAAGGGAGCTGCAGCCCAAGATAGGGGAAGAGGTACTAAGGGAACGCTTAGCTGCTTTAAATGAATTCAAATCTCCAGGGCCTGATGAGCTGCACCCAAGGCTACTGAAGAAGCTTGCGGATGTAATTTCAGAGCCATTGTCTATTATCTTTGAGAATTCTTAGAGAACAGTTGAGGTCCCTACAGACTGAAGGTGGGCAAATATTGTTCCCATCTTCAAAAAGGGGGAAGTGGAAGATTCAGGTAACTACCGACCAGTGAGCTTGACATCAATACCAGGGAAGGTCCTAGAACAGATAATTTAACACTTGGTCTATCAGCATTTAGAAAAGGATGCTGCGATTACCAAGATCTAACATGGGTTTCTCAAAAATAAGTCATGCCAGATCAATCTGATTTCTTTTTTTGTTGGAATTACAAACTTGGTGGATCAGGGAAATGTTGTGAACACAGTGTATCTTGATTTCAGTAAGGCTTTTGACAAAATCCCCCATGATATCCTTGCAAGGAAGCTGATAAAATGTGGGTTGAATGAGGTAACTGTTAGGTGGATTTGGAGCTGGTTGACTGGCAGAACCTGAAGAGTACTCATTAATGGCTTCTCATCATCCTGGAAAAAGTGACAAGTGGGATGCCGCAGGATTCTGTCCTGGGGCCATTGTTGTTTAATGTCTTTATAAACAACTATCAGACTTTTAGAAGACATCTGAAGGCAGCCCTGTTTAGGGAAGTTTTTAATGTTTGATGTTTTATCATATATCGTATTTAATATTCTGTTGGAAGCTGCCCGGAGTGGCTGGGGAAACCCAGCCAGATGGGCGGGGTATAAATAAATTTGTTGTTGTTGTTAATGACTTGGATGAATGAATTGAGGGGATGCTCATCAAATTTGAAGACGGCATCAAACTGGGAGGGGTAGCTAATGACGCAGAAGATAGAATTCAAAATGACCGTAACAGATTGGAGAACTGGGCACAAGCTAACAAAATGAATTTCAATAGAGACAAATGTAAGGTTCTGTACGTGGACAGGAAGAACCAGATGCACAAATATAGGATGGGAGACACCTGGCTTACTAGCATCACATGTGAAAAGGATTTAAGGGACTTGGTAGATCACGAGCTTAACATGAGTCAACAGTGTGATGCAGCAGTAAAAAAAAAAATTAATGCTATTCTAGGCTGCATCAACAGAAGTCTAGTGTCCAGACCAAGGGAAGTAATAGTACCACTCTATTCTGCCTTGGTCAGACCACACCGGGAATACTGTGTCCAATTCTGGGCACCACAATTTAAGAAGGATGTTGACAAGCTGGGATGTCAAGAGGAGATATGATAGCCATCTTCAAATATCTCAAGGGATGTCACATGGAAGAGGGAGGAAGCTTGTTTTCTCCTCAGGTGGGTACGACCTGAACCAATAGCTTCAAGTTCCAAGAAAGGAGATTCCCACTAAACATCAGGGAGAACGTTCTGACAGTAAGAGCTGTTCTACAGTGGAATGTTCTCCTTCAGGAGGTTGTGGGCTCTCCTTCACTAGAGGTTTTTAAGCAGAGATTGGATGGCCATCTGTCTTGGATGCTTTAGTTGACACTCCTGCATTGCAGGACTAGATGACCCTCAGAGTCCTGCTCTGAAGGGTAGGACTCTACCCTTCAAGTTACAAGAAAGGAGATTACAGTGGTGCCCCGCAAGACGAATGCCTCGCAAGACGGAAAACCCGCTAGACGAAAGGGCTTTCCGTTTTGGAGGTGCTTCGCAAAACGAATTTCCTTTGGGCTTGCTTCGCAAGACGAAAATGTCTTGCGAGTTCCTGCGGGTTTTTTCCCCTCCCCCCCTTTTTCTAAGCCGCTAAGCCGCTTAACAGCTGATCCGCTAAGCCGCTTTCAGCTGATCAGCAAAGCCCCTAAGCCGCTAATAGCGCCTATCCGCTAAGCCGCTAATGGGCTTGCTTCGCAAGACAAAAAAACCGCAAGACGAAGAGACTCGCGGAACGGATTCTTTTCGTCTTGCGAGGCACCACTGTACGACTAAACATTCAGAAAAACCTTCTGACAGTAAGAGCTGTTTGGCAGTGGAACAGACTCCCATGAGAGGTGGTGGACTCTCCTTCTTTGGAAGTTTTTTAACAGGTTGGATGGCCATCTGTCATGGATGGTTTAGCTGAGATTCCAGCATTACAGGGAGTTGGACTAGATGGCCCTTGGGGTTGCTTCCGACTCTTAAGATTCTATGATTCTGTAAGGATAGGTGTACCTGTCAATTATTAAGTAAACTTCAGTTCCAAAGTGGTCACAAGTTAGGCATTAGTCCTTCACGTTAGATGTGGCAAGTTGAAGGCGAGGCTGTAAAATCAATTTTAGAAATAATAGAAACTACTTGTGTATTATAATTTCTGGTTTTCCTTCCAGCTGGCTGAAATTAAAGTGAAACTTATGGAAGCAAAAGATGCATTGGAGAAAAGTGTGGCTTTGCAGGATTTCAGCCAGGCATCCCTGTTGAAAGAGAGAATAATGGAACTGGAAAGCATTAAAAGTGACCTGTTAAAAGAGGCAGAGGAGCCTCCAACCAAAGAAATATGCATGGAAAAGGTGCTGACCTTTACACCAGCTACTCGGGTTCAGTTACATCGTTTTTAAATAAACATGAATGTATTTGTGTGATTTTTTAAATTGGTACAAAGTAAACCTTAAAGAAGTATACTTCTCATGTTGATGTGTTGTAATGCTGACATCAAATAACAGTTTCTGTGTGATTATTTAGGCTTTGTACACAGTGACTACTTCTCAATTATGAAGGACTAGAAAAACCTTGGGCCTCCCTAGTATCTTAAAGGGATGTGAAGGTGGCATTCTACAGTGTTCAAATAATTATTATTTTCTCTCCTCCCTTTTTTTAAAAAAACAACAACAGAGTGATCCTGAAACATTACTGAAATGTCTGATGATGTGCAATGAACTTCTCAAGCAGCTGTCCCTTTCGAAAGGATTAGGCCCAACAATGGATGCAATAATTGAATCTTTGGTAGGTAACAACAAAAGAAAAGTTGGACATACCTGGGAGCTGAGAATATGTATTCTGAGTTGCTTGAATATTAATATTCCATTTCTGAACATTGTAAATCCATATTAGGCTGGGCCTCAGAGATTCTCACCTCATCTCGTTGCAGAACAATAGAATATGGAGGATGAAACCATCTACTCCAGACCTGACATAGATTGCTAAGCATCACTTTTTTGTGCCAGTTTTTAAAATTAGTTTTCCAATAATTCCCTAATAATAGTCCAATCATAACAATATCAGTTAATAAATTGTTCAAATACCAATTAATTCCCAGTTAATACATTTTGGTTAAAGTGGTTCCCCACGCAGTGGATTTAATGCATTCCTGATAATTTTTTTTGCATTCCATAATCTTATTAATTTCACTTACATTACAGTTAAAATAGTACTGTAATACTTTATACGACAACTGCATTCTTAATGATTTCTAATTGTGTTATTATATTACTTAACTTTATAAAACTTCAAGTGAGGAGCTGTAACTGTTATCATTGTTCTGTCCTGCATTTGAAAACTTATGTCCATGGAGATTCCTTCTGATCATATATGGCAAGGGTCAGCAACCTTTTTCTGCCGTGGGCCGGTCCACCATCCCTCAGACCATGTGGGGGGCCGGACTATATTTTGGGGAAAAAAATAATGAACGAATTCCTATGCCCCACAAATAACCCAGAGATGCATTTTAAATAAAAGGACACATTCTACTCATGTAAAAACATGCTGATTCCTGGACCGTCCGCAGGCCAGATTGAGATGGCGATTGGACCGCATCTGGCCCCTGGGCCTTAGGTTGCCTACCCCTGATATATGGTGTATCTTCCACTTTTTCGGCTGTTGTCTCCCATCATGGCTTGGGGCAGAACTGTATCTCTCAACCCCTTGATTCAGTGTTTCAAAAGAGACCTAAAATCCACTCTGTCCCACTGATTAAACTGTCTCAGATCTTTGCCACCCCCCACCCCCTCAGCTTGGGAAGAGTAAGCTATTTTCAAACGTCCAGATGATTCAGTTCTCCTTTTGAACTCCTAAAACCTCTGCATTCCTTTTTCTTCCACAGCCCGCAGTTTTTTTCATCCTTACAACTCAGATTTATGGCCAATTATCCTTCAACTTAGATTACATTCTGAATCATCTCAGAGTAGTGATATGGGAGGTTGGATTTGCTTTGGTACACACAGCCAATCTCCATCCTTAAGGTGCTTGTTGGTCAGTTCTGCTTAGCCTGGAATGCCTGAGAGCCTATCTTCCTTGCTGCTACCAACCACTGAAAAGATAGAGCAGTGAAAATTTCAGGGAGGAAGAAAAGTGATTCCATTTCGAATGTAAAACGTATGGAGAATTAGTTCTGTTCTTATGAAGAATTATTTCTGCGCTTCCAAATAAATGCAAAAATTACTATTCCGGGGTGGGAGTGAGGTGTTAACTAGACAGATTGCCTGTTTGAATATTCCTATGATAAGTTCTGAAAGGGTGGAAGTCAGGTGTAGACAATAATCACCTTTCATTTTCCTGTTTAGTTGTCTGAAGGAGATTCTTACTCGCCCCAGATAAGCAATTTAATGACTGTTTGGAAGATTATGTCAAGCTTTACATGAAATGTGCATTACTGTTTGTTTAGATCATTCCAGGAGTTACTAATATCCATCCAGCTGTAAGAAATTTGGCAGTTTTATGTTTGGGTGGCTGTGGTTTGCAGAGCGAAGAATTTGCCAGCCAGCACCTTGCATTGCTGCTGCAGGTAAATATTCTACATTGTGACCTTTCTACATTATCTCATTTAAATTAAGAAACTTTATCGCTTTGAAAAGTGGTGGGGTGTAAAGGCTCGTTGAACTTGCATATCTTTCCATGGAAATGTGCAATGGGAAGCGATTTGCTAATTGATGAACCTGGCATATCAACAATTGACCCCCATATTAGTACTCTTGGACTTGCTTTTTTGGCTCAGTACAAGAATGCATGGGCTCTTACTGTGTCATGATGAGGCAAGTTCTCTTGCATATTGAAATCTTTCCTTCCAATTGGATGATTAAGAGATGATTGGTTGTTACTTTTATACTCTAGTGAGAAAGAGAACTGCAGAGCTGTAGTTTCCCACATACAAGTGGAGTTAAGAATTGGATCTCCAACCTTGGCACCACTTCATGTAGAAGGACCGCAAAAACAAATTAGAGATGAGCTTGCAGTATCTCCAAAATTGGGAGTTGTGTACAGCTATTAACCAAGTGAAAAACAACAAAGCCCCAACTGTTCATTATTACCTGAGAATGTGCAGCTTTTCTTATTGTTTTTTAATCTTTTTATAACTTGGGGTTATTAGCATTTTCGGGATGCGGGTGGCACTGTGGGTTAAACCACAGAGCATAGGACTTGCCGATCAGAAGGGCGGCGGTTCGAATCCCCTCGACGGGGTGAGCTCCCGTTGCTCGGTCCCTGCTCCTGCCAACAATTCGAAAGCACATCAAAGTGCAAGTAGATAAATAGGTACCGCTCTGGCGGGAAGGTAAATGGCGTTTCCATGCTCTGGTTCGCCAGAAGCGGCTTAGTCATGCTGGCCACATGACCCGGAAGTTGTACGCCCGCTCCCTCGGCCAATAAAGCGAGATGAGCACCGCAACCCCAGAGTCGGTCACGACTGGACCTAATGGTCAGGGGTCCCTTTACCTTTACCTTTATTAGCATTTTCAGGGAGGGGGGAATTAAGAGACAATAGTGTGCAAAACCGACACTGAAGGCAAGGGATTAAATTGGTTACATTTATGAATTCAGATATCCTGTTCATCTTTCTAATGCCAGGTCTTGCAAATCGATGAAATAAAGGTAAAACTAAGCGCTTTAAAGGCACTCTTTGACCAACTGATGATGTTCGGGATGGAACCTTTCAAAGCAAAAAAAGGAAAATGTGCCCAAAGTGAAAATGAAGAGAATGAAAATGAAAAGAATGAAAATGAAGAGAATGAAAATGAGGTGACTAAGGAAACTGAAGAAGAAACTGCAACTACCCACAATCTCCTTCAGCTTCTTTCTGGGTTCTTAGACAGTGAGGTAAGGTCATGAAATCAGCTAATATTAATACATGGGGTTTTATTGTATTTTTTTTTTAAAAAAGGGTAGAAGTATGTTGGTTATTAAATATGAAAGCAACAACTGGTGTGTTTATATTCTTGCAGCTTATTATTTCAACAGAGCTAAGTATGTAAAACTGACTTACAAAAGACATTTTTGCTGCTGCTGCTACATGTTGTTTGTTTACATAGATTCACTACTTTTTCTTATTTCTTGGGCTCAGGAGAGGCAGCAGGAGGAGCTCACAGTCCTAGATAACATTAGTATGTTAAAGAGTTTTGCTTCCAAGATAAATGGTGGAAAGACCTCATAGTTTGGAATTATTGTCAGGGGGGGAAATTGATTTTATATATTTTCTCTGTGAACTAATTCAGGTCAGTGGAGATGAAGAAAGTTAGGATAAATGATAATGGACCTTCTCTGGGGAAGATAATGTAGGTTGCAGTGGGGCAGCCCTTTCGGAGGTAGTGACAAAGAACAATTGGTTCTTGCCTGACAGGTGTTGTCTTGGAGGTGTTGAACACATGTTATGGTGTGTTGTGCTGCCATCTTGCGGCTGAAGACAGGAAATGCAGACTGGTCTTTGTCCATTGGCCATGCCTCCATCACCTCAGTCATTTGAATGGATCAGACTAAACTCATGTAAGGAAATCAGTGCTTGAAAAGCAGTAAAATAATCAACCAAACTACAGAAACTTAGTAAAAAGGGCATTGCAGCAAACACATAGGTCCACCCGGTTGGCTGCCTTTCTATTTTTTCTATCTACGCTATCTCTTCAACACCTCTGAGGAATACGTGTCCAATGGACAAAGACCAGTCTGCTTTCCCCATCTTTAGCCACAGGAGGGCAGCATAACCCATCATGTTGGGTGTTCACCATTTCTGGAGAGAGAAAAAACATTTCAAAGGGTCATCCAGTGCAATTGCCTCCATCCCCTTTAAACTCTGTTTTAGAGGCTGTATAATACGTGTGAGAGGTTTTACTTTTGCAGATGTGCTAGGGTGTCACAATTTATGATTTCTTCTTTACATTGTTGCTTTTTATAGAGCTGATATATCTACTGTATGAGTGATCCCAGACCACAGATGACTGAGGGCTGTCAAGTGCTGTTGTATTAATCCTACTGAACGAAACCCAAATAGCTCGCTCTTTTTCCTTTCTAGGCTAAATGAACAAATGCAACCCTAAGTAAAACCTTTTTCTAGATTTCAGAACTCAGGACCGTATCTGCTGAGGGCCTAGCCAAACTCATGTTCTCTGGGCGACTGATTAGTGCTAAGCTGCTTTCTCGACTTATTTTGTTGTGGTATAATCCGGTGACTGAAGAAGATACCTGTCTCCGACATTCCCTAGGCGTTTTCTTCCCTTTATTTGCTTATTCAAATAGGTACGACTCTCGCCACTCCACTTTCCCCCTCCTTTTCCTGCATTTTAGCCAGTTTGAATTTAACATAATTGGACAACAGGAGGAAAAAAGTTTGTTTTCATGCTTTTATGAGAAAAGTTGCCTGACAGTGTAGTGCACTCCTATACATGCCTATTCTGAAGTAAGGTCCATAGAGTTCAGTGGGATTTATTCCCAGGTAAGTGTGCATAGGATTGCAGTCTCATCTCATTCTTTCTAACCTTGTCCTCCAGATGCCTAGCTGCCGTGAGCAGCTTATCTTGGTTTAGTGTGCTGGGCAAGGCCATTCTACATTTTTAACTGCCCCTCTCTATGGTTATCTATCCAATTTGCTTGAGCAGAACCCAATATTTCATTTCTTCCTCACGAGTTTGGAAGAACTTCCTATAGTTGTGGTTTATTACAAGTTTCTAGAAGTAGAATTTTGATAACAAAGAGCCCGGTTTTACAAGACTAAAAAGTTACACCGTATTTTTTGCTCTATAAGACTCACTTTTCCCCTCCTAAAAAGTAAGGGGAAATGTGTGTGTGTCTTATGGAGCGAATGCAGGCTGCGCAGCTATCCCAGAAGCCAGAACAGCAAGAGGGATTGTTGCTTTCACTGTGCAGTGATCCCTCTTGCTGTTCTGGCTTCTGAGATTCAGAATATTTTTTTTCTTGTTTTCCTCCTCCAAAAACTAGGTGCGTTGTGTGGTCTGGTGCATCTTATAGAGCGAAAAATACGTATTTCCCCTTGTATTGGGAATGTGCATGGGAGGCATAGATGACTTGGTCCTCCATTAATGCATAGAAATTACAAGACAAACAAGTTCCCTTGAATGTGTATTACAAGATCTGGACATACTTTCTGGAATGTTTCTTGTAATGCATTATATTAATATCTACTCCATTTTAAAAATCCAGGTCAAATCAGGAATGCTTCGGAGAAGCTTTTCTTCCAACTTTAAAAATATTGTTTAATGCTCCTGCATCTTCACCATTGTCTGAAGTTGATGCAGCAAATGTTTCTGAGTTGTTGGTGGACCTGACAAGACCAAGTGGGCTGAATCAAAGGGCTAAGAATTCACAGAACTACCAGGTATGCAGAGTCCTATCCTGTTTTGCTGAAGCTGAGATGGAGCAGTGCCTCCTGATACCTGGTAAATGCTACAAGATGATTGTGGCACAGGAATTTTCAATATTTGATTCTTTCCCTGTTAGCCTTCCCCCTTCTGTTCGGCAGCTTGGGAGCCGCGGAGAGGATGGGCACCATTGCCCTGCGCTCCCTCTGAGGGGTTAGGGTAGCCACACTGCGTTGCGAGCAACCTTCCCCCCCATCCCCCTTCCTTTCGGCAGCTTGGGAGCCGCAGTCGGGATGGGTGCCGTTGTCCCACACCCCCGAAGGCCCTTGTGCTGGCATCTTGGGGGAGGGGGGGAGGGTGCTCTCCATTCCGGCCTTGGAAGGCAAGGCCAATTTTTCTAAGGTTGTGCTGCTTTGGGGAAAGGGAGCCATGGCGCTTTGCTGGCTACCTCCCCCCTTCTTTTTGGTGGCTTGGGAGCTGCAGACAGGACGGGTGCCTGTGATGGCCTGGGATTCGGGATCGGACTTGGACCCAGAGGAGTCTCAGTCTGCACCGGATCCTTTGCCCCCGGCGGCATCTGAACCTAGTCTGGGGCTTGATTCTGAAAAGTCCCCAGGCTGCACAGGTTCCCCTGCAACAAGTACCAGCTGGGCTGAGTCAGGGGCCTGAGCCTGCCCTGGCTCCAGATGCGGGGATTATCTCATTGCCTTCAGCTGGGCCATCACTTACAGCTGCTCCTCTACCAATTGAGTCAGGAGAGGCTGAGGCGGCCTCTGGGTCTAGTAACCCACCGACATCTCCCGAGCTGCAGAGACTGAGGTCTGAGAGAAGGAGAGGCCTGAGTACTCGCAGGAGTGCTCACCTTCGGGCAAGACAGGGAGGTGAGTCACCGGGGGATCAGGACCGGCCGTTAGCCCATCAGAGATAAAAGGCTGCTGGACCCCAACCCCAGGTTGCAGGAGCAACGTTGCTGCTTGCTGGAACCTGCTTGTTACCCTGTGCCTGACCTCGCCTGGTTTCCTGCCTTGGCCCTGTTGGACTGACTCCTCATGGAATCCTTGGATTCGGGACCAGACCTGGACCGTGTTACCCAGGTTACCCCCAGGCCCAGCACAGTGTCGTTGCCCCGTGCTGCTTCCTCCCAAGCTGCCAAAAATAAGGGGGAAGAGGGGGAGGCTGCCGGCAAAGCTCTCCCCCCCCCAGGAAGCAGCATGGCGCAATGGTGCCCATCCCATCCACGGCTCCCACACCTCCCCCAAGCCGCTGAAAAGAGGGGGGGGGGAGGCCGCCAGCATTTTTTTCTTTTCCCCTCCTTGAATTTCAAAGGTGTGGCTTATATTCAGGTGCGTCTTATATTCGGGCCAATACGGTAACTGCAGAAAATTCTTAAACAATAAAGACACTTGTAATGTGGATTTTTTTGTAATTATGGACATACAATAGATAAAGGGTAAAGGTAAAGGGACACCTGACAATTAGGTCCAGTCGTGGCCAACTCTGGGGTTGCGGCGCTCATCTCGCTTTATTGGCCGAGGGAGCCGGTGTACAGCTTCCAGGTCATGTGGCCAGCATGACTAAGCCGCTTCTGGCGAACCAGAGCAGCGCACAGAAACGCCATTTATCTTCCCGCCAGAGTGGTACCTATTTATCTACTTGCACTTTGATGTGCTTTCGAACTGCTAGGTTGGCAGGAGCAGGGACCGAGCAGCGGGAGCTCACCCTGTCGCTGGGATTCGAACTGCCGACCTTCTGATTGGTTTAACCCACAGCGCCACCCGCGTCCCATATGATAGATAGATAAGGGTAAATTTAATCTTAAAGATGGCAGTAAATTTAATCTTAAAGATGGAACGCATAGAGGAAGGGGAGGAAGTCTGAGGGTTCGAAAGAACTCTTATTTTTAATGTTGGAAATCGTTTTGTTTTATACATATACAAGTTTTTCAAAAACTCCATTTAAAAAAGAAAATTCTTAAACAATATGCAGTCAGATATTATGATGTTCTATTACCTTTTCCAGGGTTTGACAGTTCATGATAATTTGGCAGTGAAAATATGCAATGAAATCTTGATGGATCCAAGTGCGCCTGATGTCCGTATCTATGTAAAAGCTTTGAGTTCCTTAGAACTTAATAAAGACTTCACAAAAGACCTGCTGGTTTTATTGGATGAGATCCTTGGGGTAGGTAATCACTTTTTAAATTAAATTTGGTGTGTGTGTGTGGAATAGTGCTTAAATGGTAGCCTCTTAGCTTCATTTGCCATAAGTAGAACTTAACTGAATAGGAGAGATCCTTTAAAACAAAAACTTCCTGA
This sequence comes from Podarcis cretensis, assembly GCF_951804945.1. Taxonomy (NCBI): domain Eukaryota; kingdom Metazoa; phylum Chordata; class Lepidosauria; order Squamata; family Lacertidae; genus Podarcis; species Podarcis cretensis. The sequence continues at coordinate 68,616,318 of NC_137178.1, forward strand.
CCATGTGAGATAACTTTGGTTTTTATGGTGCAAGTTGCCTCTGAGTCAAGTAATTAATAAATGACCCTGGAGAACTTCATTTTGGAAAACACATATTGTTGATGATAAGCCTTTATTTGCTTTTAGTTTGCCGATTCTAAAAAACCCATAGAATTAAAACGAGTGACTTTAAAACTTGGCATAAGTGTTTTCCAGCAACATTCCTATATCTCTCATGTTGCTGTTTGATTATTGGCAGTTATTAACTTGGGCTTCTTTGTTAATGTGTGTGTTAAAGCTGAAATTAATTCAAACTGCTTCACATCTAAGATGGTGAAAAAGATGCATGTGGTGTTATGTTGATATATGCTCATTGCACAATTACTTTATAATTAATTCCCACCATTTATTAATATTCACAATTATCCTTCACTGCAGAAATTGAACGATAAAATGTGTTTACGAATGATAGAAAAAGTGAAAAGCAACATAAGCAGGGAAAACAATATTAATGGAGGCATCTCTGAAGGGGTACAGGAAACGGACCTTTCTCAAGTAACTCAAGACACGGCTAGTCCTGACAAACACCACTATAATGACAGAACATCTAATGCCACTGATCAGAATGGAGAGGGTAATGTAGAAACAAATGAAAAAAGACTTGGTTGTTTTTTTAAAAATTCTTTTCTTCTCTCTAGAATAGCTGTCTAATGTAAAGAGTGTCTGCTGTCTAATGCTGCAACCCTGTACCCACTTATGTGGAAATAAATCATTGAGGCATATTTCTAAGTAGACACATGCAAGATTGCAATGTAAATTAAGTTAACCTGAGAGAAAACTGTTCACTTTTATGCCTGATTCTGTATTGCCTCTGCATCCAGGAGAGCATCCAATAAGGTTTTTCTGCACAAGAGCCACTGAAATGAGTGGGGAGGCATTTATTATATGTACATCCTTTAAATATTTTTGTATTTTGCTATATTTATATCTTGCCTTTCCGTCAATGAATGCAAGGTGGAATACAGTGGAACCTCGTGTTATGGACAGGATCCGTTCCGGAGGCCCGTCCGTAACGCGGAACCGACGCAAGCCAAATTGCAGCGTCTGCGCACATGCGCACAGGATGCAACACGAAAACATGTAACCTGAAGTGGACACAACATGAGGTTTTTTCAACATGGTTTTTTCCTCCCCTTGTTGGATAGCTTGGCTTCAGAGATGATGACTGTTCCAAGGTTACCTCATTGAGCATCACAAATGAGTGAGGCTTTGAACCTCAACAGTGCCAACATCCGCCCACCCCCTCCACATTTTGACATGGCGATGTGCAGCAAAATTCTGGTTGAGGCTGCAGGTGCCTGCCATCTTCCTGGAAGTCACCAGCCTTGACTTTGCTTTGCAAGGCAGCTGCTCTTGAAAGCATACAGGTCAATATGGCTAACTTGACCCAACAATCTCTTTCTCCCACCACATACACAAAGAACTCTCACTGCAGTCAAATAAAGATAACCAACTATGCCCTGCCCCTGAGCCTCTCTCACTGCGAAGGAAAAATAATAAATGAATGGAAAGAACCTATTCAGGTGACACTGGCACCAAAACCCCACACATACACTAACTAAAAGAATGTTAAGTTTTACCATCACACCCACCCCTTTCTCCCTCTCTTCTCCCCCAACCTTATACAGTCATACCTCGGGTTGAATATGCTTCATGTTGAGCGTGTTCGAGCATGTGCTCAAAATGACGTCATGCGCAGAAGCGTCGAAAGCGACGCGTGTGTGCATAGATGTGCCATCGCTAGTTACGTTTGCTTCTGGGTGCGAATGGGGCTCCGGAACGGATCCCGTTTGCATCCCGAGGTACCACTGTATTGTATACAACACTAATGTTTCGCATCAAATGTAACTGATCTGTAGAAAAGATGTTACAACCTGAAAAAGAGACAAAGTGCATACTTTTGTAACCAGAGAAAATCTTTAATAAAAATTAAGGAAGAAATGAAGGAAGGAAGAGGTACCTACTGGCTACTGTCTCGTAAGCTCACTTGGGAGCACTAGGGTGGCATGGAGTGATGGGGAACCCGCAGGCTGATTCAGGGCTCCCCCAGAGGGTACCGTGCCATTTTAGTGGGGACATGTGCAGTAAAACTTTCAATTGGATTTTTGCCCCCTAAATTTAGGGCCTGTGATCCTAAACATTTTTTGTGTGAAAAGGACTTCAAATCTCAGAAATGCGTTTAGGGATGCTTGGATACTAATTTCTGCTTTTGATATTCTTTGTGTTAAGTAGAAAATAAAGAAACCACTCAAATAACTGAAGAGAGAGAAAGCACAACTGCAGTGTCAAGATCTTCAAGAAAGAAAACCACAAAAGGTATTTAATATTCTCCTGTAAATATATTAATAGTATTTGTTTTGTGAGGGCTTAGAAACATTTTTTAAAATATTTTTTTTAAATTAAGATTTCCCCATAATACAGTAAAAGTAGAACTACAGAAGATACAAACCGAATAAGTAAAATATAAAGTTTTCTCTTAAAAGTAATTATTGGCTCATATAACCCACAGAGGATAGTGGCTCCTCCCAGCTCTCACCTGGGATCTTTCCTTTCTCCTACCTGCCTCTTACCCTGGAGACCAACATTTCCTTGTCTCTCTCACAGGGTCCTCCATCAACCCTCTACCACACCCTCATGAGTATACAATCATTCCTATTGCCTCTTTTAATTATACAGGCAGCAAGCAATTTACACAGGTCTTACAAGTGTAAGCCTATCTCACCCTGTTCCGCCGTGCCCCTTTTTGTGACGTTTTGAGGTCATTTCCGGGTTCAGCACATTTGTGTGGTCACGCGCATATCGGACTCGCCTAAAACAGTTGCTGCCTGTACATTTATCATCATCATTTTATTTTGCTGCTGTGGGCAGAAATATTTTATTTGTTTGTTTATGGGCTTTTTTCCAGTTTTATATTTACAGATCATATTTTCATCCTGGTACAATAATTCACATAGACTTCACCACCCAGCTTTCCATGGCAGTTCAGATACATCTTATCTACCTGCATATCCATTAATTTACCCATCCTCTTTCGCCCCCCTTCCATATCATTGTTATCAACTGTTGATCGTAAGATTACCCCTACTTGAACGTTAAATTTAGCGCCATATCTTTGTAGATATTCCCCGAAGTTTTCCCACTCATTGTCTGTTTTTTATTTTGATTTCATATTTTATGCTCGCTAATTCTGCATAGTCACTTCATCTCCAGTTATGTCCAGAAGGAATGCTTCTGGTTTCTTAGGGAAAGTAAATTTAAAGATCTTTTTTAACTCAAAATTTCCAGGTGTATTTGCACTGCCACCACAGGTGGAGAAATGATCCCTCTGCTTCTAAGCATTTCCAGCAGAGCGTGGAACCTCTTTTACACATTTTGACCAATTTGACAGGCGTCAAATACCACCTGTAATGCATCTTTTGCATGTTTTCTCTTATCTGATAATGGGCAGAAAAGTTCATTGTTTTATTCCATATTTTCCCCCAAGCTAAGATTTCAATGATATGCCCAGTGTCTATTGCTCATTTTGTCATTGCCTATTTGATGAGTTCATCTTTAGTCTCCCATTCTAATATTTTTATATATTTAGATTATTTTGTGTGTGTGTTCCCTGATACCAGTTTTTCAAATTCTGATCCTCCTTGTTGCTGCCTGTACATCTAAGCTGCAGTTAGTGTGTTGCTGTATGATCAAAATGTCTTCTTCTTTGGTAATCACTTGTAGCCGAGTAGGATTGTCTTCCATAAACACAGTTTTAACAATGAGTCTGTAAGTGACTCAAAATGTACGGAGACATTCACATAATTTTGCTATTACTGTAACACATATTGGATAAGAAACATTTGTGGCTTTATAGTCCTTAAGGCCTTTACAAGCCCTCTAATATTGGCTTACAGAACTGTCCCTTAGATTAGAGAAGATTTCATTTTGACCCTGTTCAGCCTTTGAGTGTTGATGGAGCTGTAGTCTTACAACCTGCTAGAAGCCAGGCATGCTAAAGAGAGTTTGTGTCAGGAACTGCCAGTACAGTGAATGTGCTTGCAGGGACTCTGCAGGTGGAGCAGTGAAAATGGGTAGAGAAACTAGTTCTACAATTTTAAAGGCAGTCTTTGAGGGAGAAAAAAGTAATTTGTGGTCTTTTAGGTCTGAGAAAAATGGAAGAGAAGTCTGTGCCGAGAAGAGGAAATAACAGAATTGTGGAGTCCGAAAGTGAAAGGTAATTTGTGTGCAAACATGGAATGTTTATGCAGCAACTCCTGTTTCAATTGGACAAACATTTATAATTCTCATTCATCTCCCCACCAGCAGACATTCAGCTAAATTGATCTGTTTAGTCATTTGCTGATTTACATATACAGTGGTGCCTCGCAAGACGAAAATAATCCGTTCCGCGATTCTCTTCGTCTAGCGGTTTTTTCGTCTTGCGAAGCAAGCCCATTGACGGCTTAGCGGATTAGCGCTATTAGCGGCTTAGCGGCTTTTAGCGGCTTATCAGCTTAGCGGATAAGCAGATTAAGCGGCTTAGTGGCTTAGAAAAAGGGGGGGGGGGAGTCGGAAAAACTCGCAAGACATTTCGTCTTGCAAAGCAAGCCCATAGGGAAATTCGTTTTGCGAAGCGCCTCCAAAACGGAAAACCCTTTCGTCTAGCGGGTTTTCCGTCTTGCGAGGCATTCGTCTTGCGGGGCACCACTGTATACAACAGGACTGCACCTTTGGGTGACTTGACCCTGTGGCAGTTGAGCTGTGGGGCCCTGCAGGGCTACAAAGTTCCCTCAGTGCTTTGAAACATGTATACGAAGCTGTTTGGTGCTGCCATCATTTGGGACTTTGGGTCACCATTATGTAGGCGATACCTCGCTGTAAAGCCAGCAAAGCAAGAGCCGCTGATACGCTCTCCACGGCTCTTGCTCTAAAGCAAGAAAAGCGAGAGCTGCGCAGAGTGTGTCAGCGGCTCTTGTTCTACTTTACAGCGAGTGACGGACAGGAGCCATGGCTCCGGCTGTGGAGGCATCCCTCAGCTCGCGACTGCAGTGGCAGCCGAGGGATCCCTCTGCCATCCAGTGCATTCGCTCCATAAGACACAGACATTTCCCCTTACTTTTTAGGAGGGAAAAAGTTCGTCTCATGGAGTGAAAAATACGGTAGGTGTTACGTAACCGTGTACTGATCTTGCAGGATCCACACTTGCGGCTTATATTATATATTGTTAATTTGTTTTGCAACCTGCCCTTCCTCCCAAAAGAGTTCATGCATGTTATCAGACCCACTTAGAAAATCCTGAACAATTTAGGGTCTAGGGTCTGTATGGCCTCTACCAGTACCAGCCTGCCTAGGCTTTATTGGGATACTTTCATGCTGGTCCCAGGCGAGTGCTGCTTGTTGTGTGGTGATGCAAGATACGGCCATCTCTGTAGTTTCACCCCAGCTGGGGGTGGGAATGGGCAGATAAAGCAGAGGTGCATATGACCCAGAACAGAGAGGTAAAGAAGGCTGAATTTCACACAATAATTTGCAATAACTCAAATAAATGAGTGCTGCTTCTAGTTTAAAATGGCCGAGTGTGGATTAATGATTCCTAAACCCTGTTACTTTGCAGTGAAGAAGAAGATCAACAATCTGTTTCACTGGCACGACCATCACGCCGAGCAAAAACAACAGCTCTTGAAAAAACCAGAATGAATCTCTCCAAGCTTTTGGACAAATGACTGATTGACCGAAAAGTAAAGCAGTGCAGTTAGAAGCTGGATGTAAACCCACTTTTAAATAATTGTATGTAAAAAACAAAGCAAAGCATACCTGCTCGGTAACACATTTTCTGCTTAATCCTTTTTGTGTGTGCACATGCAGTAAATGGTTAGACTTGGGTATGCAAAGACAAATACTTCTTTAATTTCAAATGTGTTTTTTCTGACTTGCATTATTTTTTTAAAAGATTTGATAGTAATACACAATGTGGATGATTTGAGAATAGTACCATCTAATGAGGTTATGTTGCATATCTGTCTTAATTGCAAGCTGCATTCTGTTTCCTGCATATGGTGCAGGTGTTAACCTATTTATGGATTACAGGTCCGGTTTTTTTACCATGCAAAATGTATAAATGCACTGTTGAAGTTAACTCTTTTAAAAGATGAAATAAAGGACATTTACTGGATGTTGCTCATCTTTACCAGTTTGATGGCTGTGAGATTATTTTGGCTTCAAAGGTAGTGGTGAAAGCAGGATTATAAACATATTATGCAGAATTTTGGTAGATCGGACTGGCATAAAATTCATAAAAGTCTCAAACCTTAAAATCTCAGACACTGCCTTTATATTTGAGATGTATCTGAAACATAGGTCAGTTCAAGTTGTGCCCACTGTACAGTGGTACCTCAGGTTACAGACACTTCAGGTTACAGACTCCGCTAACCCAGAAATAGTACCTTGGGTTAAGAACTTTGCTTCAGGATGAGAACAGAAATTGCGTGGTGGTGGCACGGCAGCAGCAGGAGGCCCCATTAGCTAAAATGGTACCTCAGTTTAAGAACAGACCTCCAGAACGAGGTACCACTGTATTTTGCTGCAATTATTATTATTCCTCTGCCCCTCTGACTAGGTTGCCCCTAGGTAGCTTCCAGCATATTTAACATAGTAGGACATTAAACCTTTAAAAGCTTCTCTATACAGGGCTGCCTTCGGATGTCTCATGTTATTAAAAAGAAACGATTGGTGGTGGGAGTAGTGATAGAGATGGCTAATGATCCATTAGTGCTGGGTACACCTTGTGTGCTAGAATTCTCATCCACTAACTCTCACATTTCGGTGGGAAAAAAAGTTAGTGCTCATAATACTTAAAGCTGTGTAAAGGCATAAAACGCTGCCGTATTTTATTAGCAGTATTTTGGAAACGAGGTGGGTTTCTTTGAAATCTTGGTTGTAGAGTGAATATTGAATAGTTGATTTATTATATTGATTTATTGTTTAAACTGGCTGTAGGATATAATATGCTCCATATTTGAAAACATGGTGCCAGGACTGCCTTCTGTGTGTGTGCTAAAAGTATCAAGTAATCTATTTTTAAAACAAACTATAGACAACGTAACCATTTTAAGACAGAAAATCCAAAATGTAGTTTATAACCATTTTAATCTTAGTTTGATGTAATTTCTACAAGTTTTCACCCCCATCACCAAACACTTAGCAAAATGTTGATAAAATGAAGGCTTAGGAAATGACTGAGTCTGTTTTCTCTACAATCAATGGCCCTTCAGATTATTATTTTTTTAAAAAATGACATACATTTCATAGAATAGGTGAAAATTATGATTTAGAAAGCATACCATACATTTTAATAATTATAATCTGTAAGATTTTTAAAACCCTTTGCATTTTTATACAGCTTTGCACCAAGGTAAACTATCTACTGAATGTATGAATAACTTTTACACATCACGTTACATAAATATATTAACATCTGTGCACGAAATAAAACCAGAGAATATATCATTAGCGGCAAAAGAATAGAAAGAAATACAGCATACTGTAAAAAAGACAGTATCTCATTCTTATGACCTATACTGAAGTTGTTTTGTATTTACATGCAAAGAGTCACAGCCACCTAACAATGTTCATGGTTTACTATGAAGCCACAACCCCAGCATGTCATCTCATGATCAAAAATGCTTATTCAGCAGAAAAAAACAATTGCACACAATGTACAAAACAATAGTGCAAGAAGAGCTGCAAACTCCTTGTTCTCTTCATCTTTGAGCTTTTGGTTAAAAACTATACAGCTGACCAGAGATGCTGTTGTGAAACTTAGCTTCTACTCCATGGGTAGATTTAAGGCACATCATTATTTTCACAGGTTGGGTGCTTATCTTGTGTCAAATATGTTCCAGTTTTCTGTTTTTTCATATGTAGAAACTGGTTAGAGGGAGGACAGGAATTAAATTTAGATTAAAAATTGAAACTATCATCTAAAGTAGATGCAGCAACCTGACTTGTTATTGCACTGTCCAGAATATCAGGTTTCATTGGCTTGCTAAGTGCTGCCCTGTCCTGTCGGATTGAGCTATTTGAGCATACACAGATCCCACCTCACAACTACTATGAAATTGGATTTCCCAATCAGGAACAGGAGTCTCCAAAGTGATTAGCAGTGTCCTACTTCTCTATCTGGAAAACGTCACGAGGGTGTAGTGGTTTCGAGCAAAGTTTTAATTAACGCTTCTAAAAATGGAAAACGTTGAAACCTCTTGGGCTTTGCAGAGGCAGAAACTGTCTGCTTCCAGCGCTGGAATACAAGGTACGGACTTATTCTACTACTCAGTACACCTAGAGACATGTATATAAAATAACAATGGTAAAGTTGTTTGGGCTTCTCAGTGCATGTATTGGAACTGCAATACATGCCTGTTCTGCCTTCTAGTGCAGACGTCTAGTGCAGTCATCTCTGTTTAGGAAAAGCTACAACTTTCTCAAGTCTGCTGCAAATTGCACAACACATGGCTCTCTGGCTTGTAGTAAGGCACAGATGTATGTATGCTCTTGCATAACCCTCTCCCAGTAATCAGGGAGATGAGGACAATTCTGGAATACATTTGGTTGGATCCTGAGAGCCACAAGCAGAATGACTTTTGCAGAATTTCTCTTCTCCCCCCACAAAAAAATAAAAGCTTCTGAGGGTGGGGGAACTCTTTCGTATAGGATTTGAGGGATTGCTTACAATTAAAGTTAATGGGTTCCAACCTTATTTTTGTTTTGCTATTATACATTAGGGTATTTGCTTGCTTTTAATGTAGAGCCTGTCCTGTACACTTCAAATTATTATACTTTCTATATCATGTTTATTCTCTGGTGGCAGTAGTAGATGGAACAGGCAACTATTAGACGTCTTTGCAGCTAATCTAAGTAGCATGGATTGATGATCTGAGAGTGCAGTGCTTGAAAGTGATTTCTGCAAATATTTCAAAGGGTGTGTGAGAAGGACCTTTGTACCTCTGCACACTTACTACTATGTTTCCAATAGACTTAGGTAACTGAAACTCAACTGGAACTAAGTTGTGTTTGTACAGGCTCTATATGCTATGCTCAACAGTATTTTTAATGCACCTGTACATCTGCCAGCAAACATTTTCAATGTTTCACTAAAACCACAGAAAATACAGAAATATTTTTTTAGGTAACTGGATGAAGTGCCTGGGTTTAGCACCTTTCAGATGAACTTACTAGCAGTTGCATAATTTTAGCTCAAAAAGAAGAATGAAGGAATGCTCTTAGCCACTGAACACCATGTTTCCAGGTGATGACATTCCCTTATAAAGAGCCTGGCTTTTCTGTGCAATTAAGCAGCAAGATATATTTTACTTCGTATGTTAAGTTGCACATATGTTTGAAAGGTATAGTTACACTACATGTTATTTTCTCCTATAAATGAGTGGCTGTTTCTTTTTTATGGAGAAATGTCAAGAGTTGCATTTGGGGACAGCTATAGTATAGGCTGTTGTGTTGTGCATCTACAGGATGGGTCACTAGCTATACACCACTGGTGCGACTAATTATGATCAAGACTTCTCTTAAGTAAGCCAGTGCCATCACTGAGATTTTAACTCATATAAGTCCTACGCTAGCTGCTACACCTAAAACCGTGTACATGTTCAGAACAGATCAAACAGTATAGGAACTGGGCTGGTGGAATCCAAATGTCATACAGGAATGAGTCTGCATGTCTGCCGTTGGGAAAAAGGCCGAAGGTGACCATCAACTAATTCCAACCATTAAAATCCAGCTTTTAAAAACGGTGGCCTACATTCAAAACTCTTGGATGGGGTACCAGGTACTCATGAATTGAATGGTGGCACTGGAGGCTCAGGGGATTTGCGAGGACTAGGGATGGGTTTGTTTTTCTCTAGTTTTGGCTGATTCTCCAGATAAGGTTCTGTCTGGATAGAAATGGCTTGGCCACTGTACTCCATGCTCTGGTAACATCCAGATTGGAGTATTGCAATGTGTGGGGCTGTCCCTGAAGACAACTTGGAAACTTCAATTGGTCTAAATGCAGTGCTACCAGTTCAGTTCAGATCTCATATGACTCCTGTTTTAAAACATTGCACTGGTTGCCAGTTCATTTCTAGGCCCAATCCAAGGTGCAAGGTGTTTAAAAGCCCTAAACTACTCAGGTCCCAAATACCTGAAATATCATTTCCTTCTCTACAGACCCCTCAGGTGTTAAGGTCAGCAGAGGGGGCCTTTTTTATTATTCCACTACCCTCAGAAGCTTGGGGGTGGCAACAGCCCGGGAGAGGGCATCTTCTATTGCAGCTCCTAAGTTGTGGAACTCCATCCCCACACATCTAAATCATACCGCTCTAGCAAATGCTCTAAACACCTCTTTTGATACCCAATATGTATATTTTAGGATCCATCTTATTTCTGTGATTGCAAAGAGTTTTAAACTATTTTAAGAATTGTATTTTAATGGTTGTAACCCATCCTGAAACCTTAGGGTGAAGGATAGGTAGTACCTCCTACTACTTATAATAATAATAATAATTCAGAGCGTAGTTGCCAACACCAAGACCCAGAAAGCCATGGTTTGTAACTGCATAATCTTCTGCTCTAATTAACATTCATGACAATCCAAACCTAAAGATCCCATGGAAAGCAAGCATCCTTTATGGCCAAATCAGCTTATTTACAAAAATACATAAGTGCAAGCTGTATTACTAATCTCCAAACATATGTATTACTCTATATTTGAGCTTTGTGCTTTTAATGCATCCTTGTAGGCCACTTCAAGCTCTCGCATGGCCAAATGCATAGGATGTTATTCAACTTCATTTTACTCTTGAGAAGATCCAGTGATATTAAGTGACCTAAGTTAGCCACATCCTTTCATTTCCATAGGATTACACTGAGTAAATTAACTGCATTCCACCCAATGATTTACTCTGCATACTTCTACAGCCTATATATAAGCATGCTCATCCTGGTCTGTAAATATGAACTAGATCTTCCTCTATCTTAGGCAGTACCTGACTTCTAAAAAAGATGGCATAGTCCCGAAGAGGATAATTTGTGGGCAGGTTTCTATGTGCACTGTGCAAACCATTCTACTATATCAAATGGCTGCTTTGGGGGAATGAAGTCCCCTATATCTATCAGCCATGCACATTCAGGGATCTGTGCATACTCTGCTCATGGAATCCCTCCATCAACCTCTGCTGGGGAAAAAGAATTTCCTTCTCCCCATTGGGCTGGTGAGGGAAATAATGTAATTGCTGAACATTACTGTACTTGAAGATTTATAACTTGGGTCATCTGAGCAGAAATACCAGGGCAAAGACACAATGGGACTGACAACTTTCAAAAGGTATATAAGTGCCCTTTTCACTATAGATGGCATAACTATACCTTCTAGTGCAAAGGTTTACATAACTCTGCGGAAACAGATACTGTAAAAAGCAGCCTGTGATGGATTAACCCTATAGTTACTCTTGCCAAATCTAACAATCCTAATTCTACTTAGGTTGAAATCATTACAAAATGTTAAAACGTTCTGGCATTTTTATACATTTATTTAAAATATAATCTGCAAGATGAGTAGCTGAACACATGATTATTATTATTTTTTTAAAAAAGAAATGTCTACTGCGATTATACAATGTTGGATTGAACTTCCCCTCTCCCCCCAAAAAATCTGAACTTATAATCAGTTTATCAAGCAAAGCTAAACCATAAACTGCGATGCTCAAGTACTAAAGAAACACCATCCAAGTAATATACATGTGCACAAACTCCTTGCTACACTGTTTCTTGGTGCTTCCATGCAGATACCTCAGACTGGGAAGAAAGAGCAGAGCTGCAGACTACAATATGAACCAAGCTATACATGATTGTCTGTTCTGCTTGATGAAAGCCTGGCAGGTCTAGCTCTGGGGAGGGGCGAGAGAGGGGAATAAGTTTAGCCTCCATGGAAGTATATCTTTTCCCCCCCATTGAATCTACAGAACTGCCCCCCCCCCCAAAGCTATGAACCTGGAGACTTTTGAAATCCATCAAAAGTACATGAAAATAATCGACAGCTCGGGGCAGAGGTAGATTTATTACTGGAATAATATCTAGGGACCCTACACATTTCAAGCTACACAAACTTCATCACCGTGGGGTAGCATCAGTCCTGATCGAGAACAAAACCGTTTCAAGTCACTCCCAGTTCCCTCTGCACTCAGTATGTAGTCCTGGGCTGGGGAAATCTGTGCAGAGAACCAAGCGTGTACTAGCAAGGCCACTGCAGGTGAGCACCTATTATGATGCTCACCTGAGTCCAGCTTAATGAGCTGGATTGGGCCAGAGATTGGGGGAAACCCTTTCCACTCTAAGTTAAATAAGGACACAACAATGCTAACCCCAGTCCTCCACATGACATCTAGTTAAAGTCCATAGCTTCCACAGTTACATTCCCGCTAGTCTGTCTCAGGTGAGGTAACAGTGCAGAAGTCCAAGTATCCAGTAAAGATCCCTTACTAACCAAACAACTTGTCAACCAAGTTGTCTGCCAAAGGGACAATTTTAAGGAAGCTCTGCAGACAAAAAAAAAAAAAAAAAAAAAGCTACTTTTAACACCAAGAAAAAATATACATAAAAATAGGGCTCATTACAGCAATCTCAACTTCGTCAGAGAGAGGTTTCTGAAGCTGCTATTTTCGGCAGGGTTGCTTCCAAAGGTATTTTTTTAAAAAAAAACAAACACCACGCATACATCTTAAGATACACACAAAATGTCACATAAAAACATAGCAATGCAATTTTACTCTGCATTGGGAGGTGGGGTGGAATTTTAGGAAGCCAGTTTGCCCAGCATGCAACTTCTGGGCACCACGACCAAATGGCTAACCGTTTTAAAGAGATTTTGGCATGCATGTTCAGAAGTCAGTAATAAGAAGCTTACAAATAGGCACAGTCCCCCAGGCCACTTTCTGGGAAGACTATGCCTGACCATCAGAAGAAGCTCTTACCCCAGGCAGCAACCCAAACAGCCCCCAGAAAGGTAGTGTCTAGCTCTTTAAAGCAGTTTTGCTTAGTTATTACAGCAATGGCTTGCTCAGTTTTTACAATCATTCACAGTATTGCATGCTTATCAGGGACTACAAGACAGATGGACTCATCTTGACGACTCATGGGTTTTGCTGTTAGACTTGGGAGCTTCCATGAAGAGGCAACTGAAATGGGATCATGGAGTATTCAACAGCTCTGCTTGCAAATCCTCCCAACAAAGGCAGTCCAACAGGTTTAAGAGGTCCTATAAAAAAGAGAAAATTAAGACCTGGACTTCACACATTTTTGTATGAATGGTGTGTGCGTTCACAATCTTCACAGATTTAGCAGAAGGTTCTGATGGTACAAAAACCCATTTAATCAGTACAAATATATTTATTCTTTGCAATTTTTGTCAAATGCTATTTTTCTTTATAGTTCAGCTAAATTAAATAATCCGGCCTTAGTAATTTCAATGGAAAAGTTAAGCATGCATGCTCTTCAATCTTTTCCATTGAAGTCAATGGGATGTAAGGCCCGACCTTTATCCAAGGCTTACAAATTCAGGATTTGTCAGTCAGTGATTTGGAAGGGAGCCACATACATAGTGTTGAAAGACTTTATATTATTGCCTCAATTATATTATTACCTAAATTATCAATTTAAGGTATTTACATCATCTAAAGAAGCGTATTCCTTTTATCTCTGTTTTGAGATAGCCACTTACACAGGGGTTATGCTCTGAACCCCAGTGTGCATCAGCAAAATCATGTAAAATGGGGAGCACCCCAGAGATTCCCAGTGGCTTGCAAGGAGACCCACCCTCCTCACAAGCCAGAGACTTGTTGAAAGCTTCCCTGCACCTCAGCTGTGCTGGTCAAGGCTGCCCTCTTGTCCCTCCGGCTTGTAGGAGCTGGAGACACATGGGAAGTGAGAGCTGGAGAGCAGCTGATCCGAGCAACCTCAACAAACCTCTGGCTCACAAGACGACCTTTCCCAGGGCCCAAAGAGGACTCCTTCAGAGTCGGAGGTGCAGTGGGGCTTTCCAGCTAACAGTAGTCGCTTTCCCATGTGTCAGCTGTTAACCGGAAGGCTAAAGAGCCTCGGCAAAGCCCTGCTGCACCTCCTGCTCCCAAGACCTTCCTCGGAGCCGAAAGAGGTTGTCCCCTTTAGGCTCCAGGGAGGGTCTCCTTGCAAGCCAGAGGCTTTTTGCGGCTGCTTAGCAGATGTGCGGGAAAGTTTCCCCATATATCAGGTCAGCAGCTCAACAAAGCCCTGCTGCCCTTCCAGCTTCCACAGCTGACGAACAGAGAAGCGTCTTCCCTGGGCATCAGCTGCGGTAGCCCCTAAATTCACCTTAATAACATCTTTGTCCATTAATCCATTTTTGAACATTCTATCAGGCTTCATTGCCCGTAAGGTAAGCCACAAAATCACAGCGCTGACTACCAAAATTAAGAAAGCGAGCTTTTCAAGTCATAGTTCTTCCTCTGCTTCCAATACACCCGTCTTCCCATTTGTACATGCCCATGCACATCTGGAGCTGAATTCTGGAGGTCTTTAGCTACACAGATCAATGTATGGTGACCAGTTAAAGAGACATCAAATCTGCTCCTAGTTTAGATAGGCAAAATTCAGGGCATTGTATCGCTAAAAGTAAGCATTTCAAAATCCTATGGATTTACTAACATGGCTCAGTTGGTAGAGCACGAGAATCTCAAGGTCATGGGTTCAAGCCCCATGTTGACCAAAAGATTCTTGCGTTGCAGGAAGTTGGACTAGATGACCCTCACCGTCCCTACAATTTTCTGACTATACTGCCCCACTAAGTAACTTTGGCTTGATTGTTCCCTTTCCAGTTGATTTTGTATGTAGCCTATTTAGCCCCCCTAAAAAGGGTATCAGTGTTAACAGAAATTATGTAGTTTTAGTATTTCATCTTAATATACAACCAGTGTTTGTTTTAGGATCTTAAGTAAATTCCAATATTTCACACTCAAAGCTAATGTATTTGAAATAAGGCCAATAGCTTCTATCTTTTCCTACAGCTGTAGAAAAATAACTGGCATTGAAACTTTTGAAAATGATTTTTGTCAGCAATGCATTCCGGGGCAGAGTCAAGCCCCCAGCTAACAAAAAACAGAATGAGGAAAAAAAAATAGAATGAGATGAAAAGAGAAACAGTAGACAAGGCAAATAATCCAGTTAGGGATGCCTGTAGCTTTCTTTTGCAAGTCTTATCTAAAACTTTGCATATGAGCTGGGATTCTAATGCATGTTACATTAACAATGTGACAAGCAACCATGCTTATATTTAAACCAGGTTTAAGGAAAACCTAGCTCCTCTCCAGCAGTGTCAGCAGCAGTGCTTTCAGGTGGCACACATTTGGGTGCGGATCGTGTCCATTTTAGTTGACTATACTTGCTGCAGCCATTTTGTACATAAACCCTATTAATAATAAACCCTGATTTTGGTGGCATTCTAGGTCAAACTGTAAAGCGGCAGCGCATTTCGAAGTACCTATTGCTATTTTATTTTTAACGTCTTATAAACAGGTTTGCAGAAGACTAGATTTGCTGATATTGTACTCATCAGCAATTTATCAGTATTTGCTGGTATTTTTTAAAGACTAAGCTATAGTGTTTTCCATTGCCACTCTACTGTTTTGTTTTTATGTGTTACTTCTTTCTTAAAGAAATAAAAATGAATGAACAACTATAGCAATGTTTTCGTTAAAGGACAGTAACCCCACCCCCACCCCTAATGAATTGATTAATCAACCAATCTACACAATTAACATTTTGGTCTCAGATTAAGCATTGACCTATCACCTTCTGATCACAAAATGAAGTGCAAGTCGTTCTACTTCTCTAATTCACATTAGAGGATGGTAGCAGAAAGCAGTTAAACATAATAGGAAAGGGTGGCTAGTGGAAGTACACACCCAAAGCAGCATTGGTTGCTTGGGCAATTGGCAGGTGCAGGTGTCAGGTCTGCCGGCATAAAATGTGTGATATTTCATAGCAGATAAACTCCAGATTAGGGCTGGGCGATAAATGGTTTTCAATATCGCAATATATCACCAGCTAAACATCGCAATATATCACGATATCTGAAACTAGGAGGGAACTATTATATTGGCCCAAATATAAGCCACAATTTTCCAATTGTGAAAAGTTACAAGTGTGGCTTATATTCACAACCTTACGGTATCACTGCTGAAACAACTGGCCATGAGGGCTATCAGGGGTGCGGGACAGCGGCGCTCAGTGCGCCCGTCCTGACCGCCTCTCCCAAGCCACCATAAGGAAGGGAGGGAGGCTACTGGCAAAGTGGCGCGGCACATATCCCACCCGCCGCTCCCAAGCCTCCCCTCGGCGCCGGCGTGGGGAGGTAGTGCCAGGAGGCAGTAGTGTCGGGAATCAGGTCGCAGTGTGCTCGGAACCAAGCAGCAGCGCCGGCCGCCCCCAGTTTTAAAGCTGCGGCTTATTTAAAGCTGCGGCTTATTTGTGGGTACGTCTTTTATTCTGGCCAATACCATACGCAATGTCCTGGCAACTGCTACTACTTAAGGGTCTAAAACTGATAAATGATGATAGTGAATACAAATAATCTGGGACTGCCAGCAGGCCTACGAGGCAGCCCAAATGGCAGCAGCCTGGCAATGGCAGAAGCACTGGCTGCCTGGCAGCAGGGGCACAATAATCAGCCTGCGAAGCATCGTCATGGCAGTGGTGGCAGGAAACGGTGGCCAAAGCCATGAGGACTCGCAGGCCACCACTGATTGTGCTGCCACCATGAGGCCTTGCAGGTTGTTGCCGCTACTGTCCACGCGTACTGCGGTCATGGCAAGCTGCTTCTGCCACTGCTGTCTCTGCCTCCCAGCAGGCCTGCTGGCAGTCCCAGATTATTTGTATTCACTATGACGTATCGCTGTACAGTGGTGCCTCGCAAGACAAAAAGAATCCGTTCCGTGAGTCTCTTTGTCTAGCGGTTTTTTCGTCTTGCGAAGCAAGCCCATTGACAGCTTAGCGGATTAGTGCTATTAGCGGTTTAGCGGCTTATCGGCTTAGTGGTTTATCGGCTTAGTGGCTTAGAAAAAAGGGGGGGGAAGGAGGAAAAAACCCACAGGAACTCGCAAGACATTTTCGTCTTGTGAAGCAAGCCCATAGGAAATTTGTTTTGTGAAGCGCCTCCAAAACGGAAAACTCTTTCGTCTAGTGAGTTTTCCGTCTTGCGAGGCATTCGTCTTGCGGGGCACCACTGTACTTTCAATTGTCCTGAATAGCACCATTTGGTAGCCAAGCCCAAAACCAAAAGTCCGGTTGGGATGCATCTCGGCTTGCCTGCTGATGAAACTGAGTGTGTGATGATTGATAATATTGTCATTTATCCATTTTAGACCCTTAAGTAGTAGCATTTGCCAGGACATTGTCCTGTTTGCCTCTGTGTAGTTCCTTCCTTATTTCTGACATTGTGGTAGATTGCAATATTTAGCTGGTGATAACATTGCAGTGTTTAGCTGGTGAGCGACCACAATGTTGAAAACCGGGTATCGCCTAACCCTTACACACATTGTGATTCGTGATATATTGCCAGCTCAAATATTATGAAACAATTATCAAGATGTGAATTTCAAACCGGTGTTGGATGATATATCGATCAGCCCTACTCCAGATATCTCGTAGGAGATGGAATGTCAGGGAAGAGGCTAAGACTTCTTTTATTTGCTAGAGATTTAGGGAGCAGACTGGTAAATGGTAAAAGGGGGAGACTGGTAAAAACAAAGTTGAAAAGCACCTTCAAGTGTTAACTCTTTCCAAAACAACTGCTCAAAACTGCAAGAATAGAAGCTCACATAGATCAGGAACGGTAGCGTCAAATCCTGGAGGATGTCAGTGTGGTTAATGAGCAGAATCAAGGAAGCTATTACAGAAGCCTTCCTTCAGAAGATGGAAGCCTTGCCCATAGGAAGAAAAAAAAGGAACACAAACACTGGCAAGAGAAATGCAGGCAAACAAGAGAGCTGAAAGAAGAATCTGAGCAGCATATTGCTAAAAACATTAAGAAAATGTAGTTAACTACATCGGAACTAGGAAACCAGCCACAAAAGTGGTTGGACTGCTGGATAACAAGGGAGTGAAAGGGGTACCGAAAGAAGAAAAGGAGACTGCAGAGAGACTGAATTGATTCTTTGTGTACGTCTTCACTGTGGAAGATGTACAACAGCACCAGGTCCAAACTGGTATGTTCACAAAGATAGTGGGCAAAGCTAAGGTTGAGATCTATATGCATCTACGGATGAAGGGTGGTATACAAATTTAATAAAAATAATAAAATTAAAATAAGGCAAATAGTGGCAATGAGAGGAAGTTCTAGATCTTAGTGGCCCATTAAAAATTAACCATTCACCAGGTGCAAATGTTATCCCTCCTGAGTCTTTTCAAGAACTCAAATGTTATTATTGCTGGTCTACTAAGAAAACTATGCAACTTGTCCCTAAAATCAGCTCCATACCTGAAGACTGGAAAACGGCCAAATGTAACATACATTTTTAAAAGAGATCCAGGAAAGAAGATGTCATTTAGCATGTGGCCAGGGACAATACCATACAGACTATGAACTTGGACTTTGAATACTCTTTTGATAGTTCCTCCTCAAAGACTCCTTTGTGACCCCAATGTGACAAGAGGGCAAGCTGTCGGATGAAACAGTAGCTGGATAAAGAACAGGAAGCAAAAGAGTAGGAATAAATGTTCAGTTCTCAAATTGGAGAGAGAAGTTGGGTTCCCCCAGGAGCTATAGTAAAGGTAAAGGGACCCCTGACCATTAGGACCAGTCGTGGCCGACTCTGGGGTTGCAGTGCTCATCTCGCTTTATTGGCTGAGGGAGTCGGCGTACAGCTTCCGGGTCATGTGGCCAGCATGACTAAGCCGCTTCTGGCGAACCAGAGCAGAGCACGAAAACGCCGTTTACCTTCCCGCCAGAGCGATACATATTTATCTACTTGCACTTTGACGTGATTTCGAACTGCTAGGTTGGCAGGAGCAGGGACCGAGCAACGGGAGCTCACCCCGTCGCGGGGATTCAAACTGCTGACCTTCTGATCGGCAAGTCCTAGGCTCTGTGGTTTAACCCACAGCGCCACCCGGACCCAGATTATCTAGTTAGGTGAGATGATGACATTTTCTGAAAACCCTAAATTATTTGGGGTGGTAAAGATGAAAGGGGATTTTCAAGCCCCAAAAAGATCTATCCAAACAGAGTGAATGGGCATTAATACGGCAAAGGCAATTCATTGTAAATAAGTTGAACATAATGCACATCGACAAGATCTGAACTGAGAAACAGCTCTTGGGGGTGTGGTGAAATAAAACTGCTAACAATGTCATTTCTTTAAACAAATCAATGGTGCACTCACCTTCAAAATACTGGATATAGTTCTGGCAGCTGTATCTCTAAAATAATATTGTAGAGCTGGAAAAGGTGCAGAAAAGGGCACCCAAAATAATGGGGCTGGAACAAGCACTTCTATGAGGAAAGGTTATTTACATTTGGCCCTTTCTAGTTTTAATAAGGCGAGTAAAGGATAACGAGAAGGGCTTTATAACTTTCTTTATACATGGGGTGAAGAAAATAGATAATACTGGAACATGGGGTCATCAAAGGAAGCGGAATGGCAATTCAGAGTTCATTGAGGTCAATGGGAATTACTTCTAAGTAAAAAATATAGAGGCTTGTATTGTTAATTCCTTATAAAAAATAGACATTAATTGCATAGCAGCAATAAACTGTTCAAAAATACAGGTGCCCTGAAAAATAATTGCACCGAAACACTCCTTTCCTAAAAGTACCACTGCATGAAACAGTTGGTGAAAATTTGATACTAGAACTTTGGCACTGCAATACAGATACTTTAAGTTGTATTACTGAAGTTTCACATAAATGCCATTGTACATATATGTCATTCTCCCATTCTGCCCATTGATTAATATGTTCAGAGGAGGCCTTATTAACTATGCCACTGCCTACAGACCTTCATTTGTGGCAACTTGGAGGAGGGTCTTCTCTATGTGACCTCTCAGTCTGTGGAATAAGTTCCCCACCGAGATATGGCTTCTGGAGAGCTTTTGCCAGCTGTTAAAGCCTATATAATTACTCACATTTCCCTGCGCCTCCTGGTCTTGGTAATTGTAATATGGGGGTTTTATTGAATATTTAATTGTTTCAGAATTGTTGTTTGGCTCTGAATTTGTTTTATTATTCACTGATTCGGTACTTAAAAAATAATATCAGAAAGAACATGAATATTCTAAATATATGACTATGAACTTAAAGTGAGGCATTTTCTTACGGTCATTAGAAGAGGGCACGTGGAATCTAATTATGTGCCTAAAATTAATACCATCAGAGCTTTGGATTACAAACGGAGGCAGATTTGACATGATGTCTACTCTGGTTACAGCACTGTCCAGCAAGCAATGGTTTGTTTCCTTTACATGCTAGTAAGTATGGAAAACCATGAACAACAGAGAAAGAACAAAAACAACACAACAGAAGTCTCAAGTGAAATAATGAAAGACTATGAAAAAGTTATCAGCTTCTTTTTCTTAAAAAGGATATCACAAAGCTATGCCTGAAAAAGTAGCTATTATAGTAAGCAGAATTTTGTTGCCGCTGCCAATTTTAACACACCTGTGCTTTCTATGTAATTTGAAATTCCACCCCACCACAAGAATATATATATATCTAAAGTTGCCAGATTACAACATGAGGTCTTGCCGGCTCCTTTACATGCAGAGTATGTGGCTACAATATCGTTTTGCCTCATTCCTGATTCCTTCATTTCCCCCATAGCTGCTGTGCAGCTACTGTAATAGGTAAAGAGGATGGGCGTTGAGGGGCAGCAGTCCTGTTTTAGGATTTAAATAAACAGGCAAGATTTGGGGGGGTTGCAATCTGGCAAACTCTAGCCTACCAAGAAAACTGGCAGCCATGAGAGAGCTCTTTATACATACATTAATATAAAAATGGGCAGCTCATCTTATAACAATGACTTCATGCTATAGACAGTTCATTTACCTAAACCCCACCCCACCAGTGTGGTTCAAAGTGATTGCATAAGGACACATTCAAGATAAAGAGTCCTCAAGAAATCAAAATATGCACGTTATCCCTCCACCGCCCGCCCCCCGTATGTTTATATAGGCTTGGAAATAATACAGATAAATGAAAAGGGACATAAGCTAAGCAATTAAACATTTTAGCCTCTTCCCAAATTTAGCATAATTCTTCATTTTTAAATATAATTTGGTTGTGTCTCCCCTCCCTGCAATTTACAATTTGTCATCCTGAATAACTGGAAACTAGCCCCCCCAATTAGTCAAGATTTAAATTTTATCTTCCTTTTGTTTCTTATATACCCATGTTAAATGTTATTTTTAATTACACATCCAACCTTCTTTTCTAATTATGCCTTTATAATGAAAAGATTTCAGCTCTGTACTGTTAGTTCTCTGTCTGAATTCCTTTTCCTTAGACTATTGCACCAAGTAGTACTTGGAGTGTGCCCTGCTTTCTCGAAGAATGAACATGCACAACTGCTAAAGGGGTCAGCAGTCTGTTTTCATAATGCTGGGCTCTATCAGAGTAGGGAGGGGATATAGTTGTATCCCAATGGATGCTTTTTCCATAGTATCTGTGTAAGGAAGTCTCATTTCGCACATATATCAAGCTTCCTGGTTCAGGAAGACTGTGTGCTTTAAACTTTATTGAAAGGAAGCAGAATTTAGTATATGCCTAACTTTTTCAAGACTCTGCTCAAAATGCTTTAAAACATCCAACTTGAAAATTGCAGAGGGTCTTGGAAGACCACTTTATGATTTTCCTGCCTGTTGTAGCATTTCAAATGCAGTGTGTCAGATGTTGTATGGTTAGTAATTGCGTTAGTAATGCTTCTTATATTACTTATATATTGTATTTTTATTATATTCCACAAAATTCAAATTGCAACGCAATAAGAATACAATTGAAGAAATAAAAGAAGCAATTAACACAATTATAAATCAGTATATTTATGGTGACGGATAGGCCATCTCCCATCCTTCAACCACAAATCCACAGACAGAATGTGGACCGCCTCAATGAAGCTTGTAATCTGCAGACCAGTTTGGGAATTCCTGCTTGAAAATATTGTACTCTCAAAGCAAATGGGAAATTCAATTTTATACAGCAAAACATTAAGCAGTGCTAAACACTTTTAGCATTGCATCGTTTAAAATGGTAGATTCCTGACTTTTGTAAAAATAGTAAGAATGCTCTTCTGTACTGAGCATTTTCACTTGTCTCATTTTAATGGAAAGTTAATACAGATTTTGTATAGGGGTGAGGGGGAGATGAAATAAAACTTACCTAGTTGGTACTTTGAGTAACAACTTGATACTTGGCCAGTGCTGCATAATTGCCTCGTATTCCTTTCTCTGATTTTCAGGTTGGTGAGCTTGTACTTTGCCCTCTTGCTTGTTTTCTTAGGGACCTCAGCAGGACCATCTTCAAAAGTGACACGCTTGCTTGGTTTCTTGCAGTCTTGCTCAATATGCAGGTCTTTAACCAAGCTGAAATTCTTAGCTCCCTCAGCATCCTTTCCACATCTGTCAGACGTTCTCTGCTTAGCAGAATGGGACCTTAAAGTACAGTGCCTTTTCCCCTGAAAGTAGCCGCGACTGGCACTACGATCTACAGACTCCGGAGTGCAAACAACAGTGCTACTGAAAGAATGCTGCTCTTCAGCCGGGTTGATTTTCTTCAAAAATATTCTACAATCCTTAAAGGTTTTGTCTTTCCAGTCATCTTCACCAAAGGCATGTGATTTCCCGATATTTTTTTGGTTGTGATCTACGGATTGTGCGCTTGGTCTACAATTATTTGTCAAGCCAGGCTTTGTGCTGAGGTCTGTCAATTGTGTTTTCTGTTGATAAAATGCACCTGTGATTTCATTTCCAGTTGAAGTGCTACTCTGAGAGTCTACAAGAATTGCGGGCGATTTAGTGTCTACCGTACCATTCTCATGGCTTGTGCTCATTTTGTTGTTAATTTCCTGACTTGTGTTAGCAAAACACTGGCTTTGGCAGAAGAATCGCAAATGCTGCTTTTTCGATTTCCAGTCACTTGTTCCATGATTATACAGCTTTTTCACTTGTCTCCACCGATCGTGCTGTAAATTCTCAAATTTGGTTCTTCTTAATTTAGCTAAAGTGAAGTTACGTTTCCTCTTTAAGACTCGAGACCTGACTATTTTATGTAGGATTTGTATCTTTCCCGCTGATTTTGATGGCGTGGATAGTGCAAATTTTTTAAAGTGCTTTCTCAAAGGACTAGTATTACAATCACATTGTCTTGTTCCAATTTTAAATTGCCGGGTACTGATTACTTCAACAGGATTGCGAGCGTTCGCTTTTCTCACTAATGCCAGTGACTGTGTTTCCGTAGTTTGCATAAACCATGTGCACAGTTCATCTATATTACACTTTTTCTGGAAAAGCATTTTTATAGGAGAGTTTTCAAGCTGTAACATGCAGGAGTCCAAAGGTTTTGATACTTTAATGCTATAGTCTTGTTCAATATGACACTGCTCATCATAGAGACATTTTTCAAATTCTTCTCCGTTCACGTGCAACCAAGTATTTGTTATCTGTTCATATCTACTATTTAGTTCTTTTAACAAGGAATCATTGGAAATGGAAGGATCCCACCATCTGAGGGAAGAATTTGATGAAATGGTGGGATCTGATGACATTTCATTAACAAATCTAAACTTATTATACTCTGAACTTTTTTTTGCTTTTTCTGGGGCCTTATTTCCTGAGGTATCTTTGGGTGCCATGTTTGAATGTTTTATTTTTTGATTCTTAGCATTTTTCAAACAGAGCTTATAGGATTTGTGTAGAAAGGCACGTCTACAAGACAGTGAGTTAGAGGATGCTAAGGACTGTAAGAAAGGCAGCGATGGTCTTCTATCTCTAAGAGATTGTCTCAAAGGGATTTCAGGTTTACTTGGCGCTATTGTAATAATTTCATCCGAAAAATCCTTACTTTTATCATTCCAATAGCTTTTTGAAACATCCAACTTATTGCATTGTTGATCAACCTTCTTAGGAGACCCATGTTTTTCTAACGCAGTCTCTTGTTCTAAAGGAGGCAGGCAGCTGTTAATACTCACTATTCTTTCCTGAGATGAAATCTGGTTAACAGTCACTGATATGCCAGATATTTTTACTTTTGCTGGTCTACCAGGTTTTCTAATTATATTTAAAGGCTTCTGTTTGGGTCTTACGATATTGCTGCAATAGGATGGTAGCACTGGGCTGCTCTCTAAAGGCCTAACATACTCATAGCCAGATGCAGAGGTCTTGCGTTCAGTAGCAGAATTTTGCATACTTCTGTTTTTTGGCAAACTATTCCTTGTTTCTGAGTTCTGCTTCACTTGATCAGATTCACATACAACATGATTGTGAGGACTTGGAACCAAACTGACTACATTTAGGCTACTTTCAGAAACACACCTCTTAGTCCTTCGTGACCTTCCAAAGACAACTGTCACAGTAATGTTCTTGTTAATATTATTGTCCTCTAGAACTTCTGCATTGGAGCTCACGCTTTTTTTCCTAGCACTGATGGAATCACTTATATTATTGGCATTTTCAGCATCTACCTTAGGCTTTGGCGGTCGACCAATTGGACGCTTAATCTGCTTCACAACTTGAGGACCTAATTTTTTGGGTCGGCCCGGTTTTCTTTTCAGAGAGGATCCATTGCCACTTTGTTCTACAGGATCTTCATTTGGCTTATGCTCACCAATGTTTGTTTCATGAGCAATTACTGTAGGAAAAACAGAATTTACTTCCTTTTTAGGACTGTTTTCAAGAGAAACAGTTTTACCAGGATCCACAGCTTCCAATTGTTTTTCTGCCAGCACACTTGTTTTCCGCTGAAGAGAATAAAGGTCAATGTTTAATTTAGCGGAATCATTTACAGACGTTAGTGTGTATTTCACTCCTTCGCTACTATTAATCTCTGAAAGGAACATAAGTTTTATAGGACTAGTGTAATTTAGTGCTGGAGAATTATCTCCCACATCAGAACTTGATTGCAAGTCCTCATTATCGTAAGTCAACGTATCTGAATTGAATGCTGGTGATTTCAAAAGGCTTTTATATCCTTCATCAGACACTTTTTCTTCTTTTGTTGGCAGACATTCCTGTTTGCTATTATTGCTACATGGAGCATGAGCTTGTGACAGTACATATTGTCCCGTACTTCCACTTTCACTCATGCTAATAAGAAGACCATTTTTAGCATTATTGTTGGCTTCATACTTGTGCGTATCTTTCAGTTTGCTGGATATTTTATAACTATTAGACAATGGCTTTTTAGTCTTTTGAGCCATATTTATTGTATCTTCCAAACGCTCTACAACAACGTGTAGATTTGTGTTTCGTACAATCTTATTTATATCTTCGTTGCTGCACGTTTGGGCCTGTAAATCTTTCAGCATTTTTTCTCTTTCCATGCAGTTAGGTTTTTTCCCGTTTGAGGATTTTTGAAATAAAAAATTGTTTGTCACATACACAGAGCACCACACAGGAGGAATTACATTATGTTTGGTCCTGTCCAACATCCTATCATCATCTCCCTTCACAGAGACTGGATCCATATGTAGTTCACAATTTCCATGTATTTTAGCCAAGCTGCTTTGGGATGCTGTAGAAGTATTTTCTGAAAATGCTACTAAACCAGAATTGGTCTCTGAATTGTTCAGAAGTAGTTCTACTGTCTCTTCTTGACCTATTGGCAAAGACTTTGATTTAATGGGAGAAAATAGCTGATATTTATTTTCATTAATTTGTAAAGAATGATCTTTTGATGTGCTATGATTTTCATTTTTGTTTGGCGATAGTTTGTACATTTTTTTCACATTTCTCTTTGAATTTGCCTTTTTCCTTATGAAGGTTTCATCCAGACTGGCTATCTCTCTCTTAATTTGCAACGATTGTCTTTTAAACAGTGATGAATCGGGGGAATTATGCAGTGCAAATAAGGTTTCTTGCCGTTTGCGAAATCGTGTTTGGATAATTTTATTTTCTGCTTCTTTGTCATGCTGGCTCAACAACTCCATAAAATTATAATCATTTGCCTTAGCATCATGTAAGAGAGAGGTTATGAAGCTCTGTAATTTAATATCAGATTCTGTTCTCCCATCACTCTTAGATAATTTTGCAAGATTTGCTGTATCAGTAGTTTCAATTGATTTTAATTTCTCATTAATTCGATCCATTAAGTCCTGAAAGGCGGCAGCATTTTCAACTTTTTCAAGCTTATCAGAATTTATAAGGCTAGTTTCTTGATTTGCACTTAGAAAAGTCTTATCCACATTACCGGCCACTTCTTCAATGCATAATTTATTTTTCGGTTCACACACAGAACAACTTCTTTCAGCTCGCGACAGGGAAGGAGGCTGATTATGATTCATTTCAAGTCTATTTAGAGATCCTTCAACTGATTCCTCCAAATAATCATATTCATCAGCTTCCACAGGTGATAATGTAGGTGGCGAAGGGCTGTGGCCTCTGCTAGCTTTGTTAATCTTTTGCCCTGCTGAAATGAGATTTGTACAAAGTGCTGTTCTTGCTGTGTGGCTCTTAGACTCCTTTAACTGTTTGAGGCAGCACCTAGGAGGACTAGAAGGCACAGGATTCCCTTTGTTTACCACTGTGTTAACATATCCAACGGTCACAGACTGGCACGACAAACGATCTAAGTCTTTCACAGAGACTGACAGAGGTGGCAAACAAGTATTTGGTCTTTGATTTTGTAAACAGCACCTTTTCATTTGCGTGTTGCCATCACAACTGCAGACTGGAATGTGCACATCATCTTCAGATGCTTCTGAATATATAGTTTGCGGCAGTTGGCAACTGCCAACAGAATCAATACACGATTCTTGGATTAAAAATTTCAACATAGCTAAAATCTGATGCCCATGATAAGAGCATAAGGATTCCAAAACCTTGCTTAGAGCAGAATTTCCTCTTTCCAATTTAGATGTTTCCTCTGATTTTGCATCATCTGTTGCACTTGAACTGAAAACGAAAAGCAGATCAAAACAAAAAGGAAATTGCAGTTAAATATGGCACAATATGACTGAAGATTAATTCTGATAAGGTACCAAAACTCTTATTTCAAAAGTTACACTTCCACTGAGGTTCTGCATATACATTGTATGGAACACATACAACATTAATGAGTCTGCTAACATTATGTGATACAACAGTAAGAAAAACTCAAGCTTGGCTAATAAATTATTTTTTAGTCAGATAGATTCTCCAATATAAAATATGCAACTGCAGCTTCCATAAAATAGTCTAACCACAGAAATAATAAGCCTTCATTTACTCCAGTGAGATATTTTAATTTAAACAATAGTCACGATATGGTTGTCATCCTAATCACATTTTAACTATAAGTAAATTACATTTAAATCAATAGGACTCTGGGCCGCTTCACACATGGCCAATTTCTAATACAAATATTATGTCTTAATGGCAAATTTCATGAGTTCTAAAAGTACATTTTGTGCTACAAAAGCACAAAGTGCAGGAAAAAAACCCTGTTGGTTGATGGTTTCCCCTACTAGTACATGGAGCAAAACATACACATTTGAATCTATCAGACATGACTGTATATTTGTTTTTATTTTGATTATATATTTTGTGGTTTTATATTTTGATTTTGTTCTGTGACCTCTGGGTATAGGGTGGTATATAGATTCCATAAATAATAATATATTCAAGATGTAATGAGCTTCTTACAAGAATGTCATATTTCCATACAGGAAATTAGCCATTTGGTAAGCAACCCTTACTCTGGAAAAAATGTGTTCTGGAAGTAAAACACTAATATTAAATTTCATTTGACGCTTATTTAGGTTAAGTTACCAGTTAAATGAGAAATGTAGTATTTCCTTTTTTATCTTGAATTTAAGAAATCAGTATTATTCAAAAAAGCTTTACTTGGGCCAGACTATTTCCAATCTCTTTCTAAACAGGCAGCAGTCTGCTAAACATAAAAAAATAAATAAAATAAAATTGAATGGATACTGTGTAAAAATGTTGGCTTATCTTTTAAAATCTGCACTGCATATATGAATTTGGACCCTGTGTTGCTTTAGTTCACTCAGAACTTTACACGAATGGTTTTCCTCATTCCTTTCAAGGGCAGAGTCAACTCTTACTCTTTTAGAACTATGTTGTCCTTCATTTAAATAAATGGGAAAGCCCTTATGGGTGCCCACAACATGACAACTGTGTGCAGTGGGTACCATTTTTAAAGTCACTATACAACTGAGTCAATTAAAAGGAATCAAGTGCACATATATTTCAATTTATAGGACAAGTCTATCTATCTATGGAAATCAATGTAGTTTTTATAGTTTAGAGTAAATCTATATGGATCTAAATAGGGCTTCAACTAAAATAACCAGTTAAATATTTTCTCTAACTACATAATATTTAAAACTGTTACTACTTACCTAATCATTAATTCAAACTGAAAAGCTAATAGCTCATAGCAGAAAGTAAATACAGATTTAAGAACAACATTCCTCAATCATTAACATCTATCAATATTTTTAAAAGTACTGATTAAGAGAAGTTAACTTATATTAATATAATTCTGTTTCAGAAAAGTATGTATATTCAAACATATCACCAAACTCTGAACATGACACTAGCTGTCCATTTGTTTTCTAAAATCTAGTGTTTATAGCTTTAACCTTACAGAATGTTTTTTTTAAGATATACCTTATCAGATCACATGTAGCATTAGTATTGCTATTGATTCAGAAGTTGTAAAGCATAGTCTTGCTCTTGTCTAAAAATAATATAGAATTTCTCTAGATTTACACTATTCCAGTCCGTTACCAGATTAAAAGCTCCAATTTTACATGTCAAGTGTTCCTAGGTTACCAAGAGTATAGAGTATTCTTTTGATGGCTCAGGTAGCTCTGAATAGCAGTTGTGAAGGTGGCCCAAAGAAAGGAAGACCCAAAGCCCAGTGATAGAGAACATGCCTAGAAGCGTACATAAAATACAATATTTTATGTCTTTAGCTAAAATAACTGAGGCTATAGGGCTGGAAAAGACCTCTATTTGAGACTTTGGAAAACCACTGCTGGTCAGGTTATGCAATGGTGGCCTAAAAGGACCAATAAGCTAAATATTTACAATCGAAGTTCATTTATGTTTATGTGCAACTGTAGTGCATCAATTATAGTGTTGGTCGTGCAAAGTGGGTTTGGTACCATTGACTTCATATCAAATAAGTGTGACACAGAAACAATAAAACTTCCTGTTATTGATCATGTATAAAAGTCTCACAGTACTTTGACTTTTCACTGATTTAGATGGGGCTTTAAATCCCTTCAGCAGCCATAGTCTATCCATCTATGAATGGAGACAATTTCTAGAGGTCAGTAAGCAACTGATATAATAAAAACCCAAGATTTGCACTGGGTTACAGAAGACCCGTGTTCAGGCAATGTAGATAGGCTTCCCTCAAAACGCTGTCCTAAGGGTGGATTCACAGTATAAGTACTGCAAAGGAAACACAATTCCCAACACCATGTTTCTATCACAACGCTAATGTAGGGGTATTTGAATGGGAGAACTAATGGACAGAGGGTTCATATCCCTTTAAACTATCCATTTGCACAAATACTAGTACAGTATGTTAAAGATTACCTCCTACTGAAAAGGCCATGGAAAAAGTCAAGCCATGCTTCCTAACAGCCAGGTTACAATGAGAAAAATGTCATCTTGCAAAATATTCAGTTTCAGAATGTGTTCTATAAACTTGAATAGTCAAGCACAATAATTTAGATTGGCATCATACCAGTCATTCACTTTTACAAAGTAAATAATCTCTGCAAGTAAATGTATGCATTAAAAATGTTTGTATGAATTTCTCAGACCTGTCCACTTCAAATATAAATGTCAGCCCCTAATTGTGAAAGAATGACATGTTTCATGTTCTTAGGGCACCAAGAATGGCAGAGAAATAAACTATAAATGTATCTAAAAGTATGATTCCCATCAGTGATAAAGATTGTAGAAAAGGAAACAAGAGGTAGTACATAAATATACCTTGAGGACACATATACATACATAGAGTAGCTTAGCTTCTCTTCTGAATTTCCAATACTGTTTCTCGCTGCACATATAGTGCCATGCATAGATTAGGCTACACAGTTAACAGTATTTTACTTTTGTTTTGACACTAAAGGGGAAATTGCAATGAGATTTACCACTAGTCCTATGCATTTTATTTTACCACAAAGTGCAGAAAAGTTTATAAGCTATCTGTTGGCTTTAAATGGGCATTTAAAAGAGCATGTTATAATACAGTAATATGGATTTCCTCATCTGGTCTACAATTAAAGTACAAGTATTTATGAAATACTGGAAATTGAAACTGATTATAAATGTGAAAATGAATTTGTAAAATTTGCAGATCAGAACTGATCGGTTTGCCTAACCATGGAGGGAAATCCAGCAAGAGGTTCTCCTGCACACATCCCATTTAAATAAATGGAATCTGCGCAAGAGGCAGTGGCCCATATATGAAAAATATTGCCCTGTGTCAATGTTTGTGCTAAGTGTGTAAAAAGTGCAATTGTCACTTATTGTAACTTTGCTCTTGTTATACCACTGTTGTCTTGCCCATGGATTAAATCAAATGAGGCAACATAAAAGTATTTTTCTTTTTACTGAATGAGCAAATCAATGACACATCAGTTTTGTAAATTTATGTGCAAAAGCATTGAAGTGCTTTACTAAAAATTACAACATAGAAACACATTAACAAATTCATACAATCAGATTTAGAAATATAACAACACAAAGAGGAAACAGAATTACAGTACATTTACAACACAAGACAAATACATGGAATTCATTAGAAAATATTGTAATAAATAATTCATGAATTATAGTGCAATTGATTTATGCATAAATAGAACTAATTGCCTAGAAATCAGTTATTAACAAAATCTGTCAAAAATCAAGGCAGCCACAGAGTTTTACTAAATTACTGCAACAATGGAAATACTGCAATTAAAAAAACACACAAATACAGGTATTTGTACTGTAAACAACTAAAAAAACAGTATTACTAAAGTTAATATACAAATTAATTTAATATAAAATAGTCATTAGCTACCAGAAATGGTTTAAACAACTTTACTGAGCAGTAGTTCTAAAAACAGAGGCACTGTTTTTTGTTTTTTTTTAATATAAAATACTTGAGAAACATTCAAATAAGTAGAAAGCATGTAGGGCTTGCTTTCACCTTCATTTAAAAGTCTGCTGAAATATGTATTTTCAGAGACTTGTCAATTTCTAAGTAGCATCTGGTAACTGAATTTAAAAGTACTTCAAAATTATAACTTAAACAACCTTTTTAAAAGAACACATTAGGGATGGATAAGGGGAGTCTATGCATTTCCCTGCCTTTCCTCAGTTGTATAATCAAAGGTTCAGACCATTCATTAGAAATAATTACATTTCTTTTTTAAAACGTACAGGTTGAGCATTATCTACAAACTATCAAAAAATATTTTAATATACTATTTCTGACCAAAAATAAATACAAGTACTAAAATGCTGAAAATTAATATTACATATAAAAC
The DNA here is from genome assembly GCF_951804945.1 of Podarcis cretensis. Classification (NCBI taxonomy): domain Eukaryota; kingdom Metazoa; phylum Chordata; class Lepidosauria; order Squamata; family Lacertidae; genus Podarcis; species Podarcis cretensis. Next base: position 68,648,117 of record NC_137178.1, read on the forward strand.
TACCACTGTTAAAAGTCAATAGCAAAATGATCCCTGATTTTATGAATCCTGTTACTTTTTTGGTCAGGCCACCTTTTAAAATGATATTAAAAGTGTACTGTAATGTCTTTGATATATATATCTCTGACTAAAGTCTAATATTGTCTGAGAAATTAAAAAAAAAAGAAAAGGCTGAGATCTAAGAAGTCGTGCATCAGTGGGAAATCCTCTCACAGTGGAGTCCCCCCCCTTATGTCACGTAACACAGTGGTCCAGAGGCTCTTGAACCTCAGGAACCATTTTTCAGGGGGGACAAAGGAACTGTAGCGAGAAGGATGGAAATGATGGTGTCTAAGAAGGATCCCAGCTCATGTATTAAGCAGTAAACTAAGTCCCAATAGCTCTCCAAGTAAAATGTTCTAGAAAAGACAGTGAAACCTGTAATCTTTTTTTTTTCTACTGGGAAAGACACAAGAAATCAATCATCTTAATCCTGACAAAAATATGGCTTAGTTCTTGAAAATGAAAGATGACCTGGACACCTGATGTTTGATGATCTCTTAATTTCTCTAATACAGAATTTTGCTTTTAAAAGATTTCCCAATACGCAACAGAGCTGAAGAAGATTCAGCACGGAACTAAGAGGCCAGTTTTGTTACCTTTTATGTTATATTGTCACTCCAGTTTTTAAAATATCAAAAAGAAAGGGTTGATTCCCCTTTCAATAGTTTATTATGAAATGTTACCAACTGAGGTGGATAGCATACTTTTAAAATATAACGGCATGTGAATTCAGATGGTATAATTCACAGAGTCGAAATAATATTACCTTACACAAAATGTTGCTTAGAAGGTGTTCAGTAACACATGCATGGCAAAATACAGTGTCTGAAAATTGTAAGCTTTCCCATAAAAATCTAGTTTTTCAATGAAAAAGGCCATGGGTGTCTCCATTAATATGAGATATGATTTGACAGTATACCCAGGTTACATAGTATAAAATCTAGTGGCTATGATCCTTCCCTTAGGGAGCACATTGCCAACACATAAGGAATTTCCTTAGGGCTCAAAAGCAACTCTGTTGCTCTGCTTATGCCCTGAGCCCATGTGAATTCAAAGGTAGCAGAGTGGATGGTTTTCCGGGACTGGATGTGTACGTGTGTCCCAGACGTTCACACAGCCCCACTTGGTCAAGTTACATAAGCTCTGGTGCTTGCAAAAATTGGAGGTGCACACAGGGATCCCATCTCCCAGGCTGCCTTAGTGCACTGCTTGCGTGCTTACTGGGAGAGCCAAGTGGAGCATGGTAAATCTATGAACACAAAGGGATTCTTCTTGCAGGGAAGGATCATGCCCAGTACGAATACTCTGAAATTCATTTAAAAAACTGTAATCTAAAGGTAACTGGTCCTCTGAGATTCTATGAAAAGTTATATATTTAAAATGAACTGCCCGGCTTCCAAACAGTAAATATACAAATAATCTCTAGTTACTGAAGATTTGAAACAGTTTCACTGTTTCATATCTGTAATTCTATAAGACCCTGAACTGTAAATTTGGTTATTAGCAAAGTGATGATGTATCGGCCCACCAAAATGAAAACCTGATGTTCATTTTGATAAAGTAAAAAGTTTTGAAATGTCACAGCAGCAAATACATTACTGTTACAAGTGAGGTTTTTCAGTAGGAGTGTTACACAATCCTTAAATAAAATGTAAGTAGTCATAACACCAACTAACTAATCAGCACACTTAAACCAAAATAACCATTCTCAAGCTCATTCTGTGCACATTATGAACATGCTCTAATCTGCATTCCAACTTTCATCTTTAACCCTTACAAGTTAGCTTATTTTCCACACTAAAGGAAAACAGTTAATTTTATGCCTTTAGTATTCCATCTTATTTAATAGTTAATCATTCTATAGCTACACTAAATCTGTCAGTTTTCACAAGTATATATTTTGTAAACACCAATTTCTTGCTAAACCAACAATAAAATGAAAAGAATCAAGTTTTATACCTAACACACGCTTTTTAAAATGAAACTTTATCTATATCAGATGTTTAGCCTTTATGTAGTTTCTCTTCCATAGAAAATTCTATATTCAGCTAATACTTCACATTAGTTTCCAAGTTAAGAAACTAGCACTGTCCCCTAAATTTCCCTTGATTTGTATTATTTTCAGCTACTTGCAACTTCTGAAAAATTCTGAGGCATAAATGTCTTCAAAGTATTAATCATGTATTTCCTTAATAAGATGGATTATTGAATGGCTAGGGTCACTCTTCATCAGTAAAAAAAAAAAATGCTTCACATGACAAATACATGTTATTCCAAACATTTTATGCTATTGACTACTGAATAAAACCTGAATCTTTTTCACTTATTTGTACAAGGATTATATTAAATACAAACTATCACAATTGTGATCGATTCTATCATTTTGTCCACAGTGAAAACCCTGAATAAAGTTATTCTTCAAAAAGGCATGTATGTGGTCTCTGAACTGTAAAATTTGTCTTCTGTCTAAGTGAATTTTTCTGTTTCTCATGTGTGTATGTTGAACACAGCCGCATACACACACACGCACACACACACGCACGCACACAGAGGTTTCTAACAAATGAAACTATATAGGCTTGCTGCTATTTTTGCAGGTGCCAGTCCCTGAATCCGTTATGTTAAATAACCCAGTGTCTTGCAATCGGAGTTTCTTTTTCGGCGGAGTCTTCAGCGTTCCAGATCTTTCTTTAACTTTGTATTCTAAAGTGCTGTGAGGTACCCCATATATTCCTTGTGCTTTGGAGACACTCATTTTTCCACTCATTACCATTGTGATAGCTTCCTCCATTATTTCATGATCATATTGTCGGTAGCGACCACGTTTTTTCCTTGGCTGTTTGTTATCCTTGCGATCTAAACCATCTTCTGTGGATTCAGAGGTGCCATCAACAATTCCATTCTTAGCATTAAGACACAAAGGAGAGAGGTCCCCATGCAGAAAGTATGAATCGACACTTGACTGAGTTACAGATGCAGAACATTCAATTTTGTTCTGTTTTGGGAGTATATTTTTCAATTTTTGAAGAGCTGATCCTTCTAAGACTGATGGGGTTTTGGAACCATGGTACATAACATCCAGAAGTCCAGCACTATCAGGCTGATGTTTGGGCACAGCATTGATTCTTAGCTGTGGAATTTTTAACTGTACTGTTGGAGCTGAAGTTTCATATTGTACATTTTCATTTTTTTCTTTAAACTGAGTGACCATTCTTTGTAGAGTTAACTGATGGAGGTAACTGGAAGCTGTTGGGAATCTTAATTCTGAGGTTTCAAGTAGAGTGAGTTTACTTTTTTCTGTGCGCTCTGCTTGAGCTTTTGCCCACAAGGCTACTTTTTGCAGCACTGCACAAGTTTCTCTACTGTCTTTGTAAGAGTAACTGTCATTGAAATCTCGAGTTTTGTTTCTAAAGGGTGCAGGCTTTCCTGCTGGTAAGGCTTCTAAGTGGAGAAGTAAAGTTTTTTGAGGTATGCCATAAAGTATGCCTGCTTTATTAATGTCCAGTGCTCCGGACTGAATGTCTTTCAACGCTTTTGAGAGCAAACCATCTGCAAACTCAGCACTTCTTTCCACATAGTCCTCTCTGTGTCTGTGGAGTCTCCTGGATGGATGGAATGAAACGATGGTGAACTGATGCATGAGAGACTCTCACACAGCTATGGAAGGGAAGGGTCCACTCCTTTATTATACTCCTTGCTTAGGTAACATCACTGCTTCTGATACTTTTAAGTCTTTGAGATGAGGTAGCTATTGATTACCATAGCAAAAGCTACAGTTCTGGTAGGACCATGTGTCAAAAATGATACCCCAGCTTCTACAGCAGCCCTTCCAAGGACTTTAAATCCTAGCTCAGTATTTGATAACTTTCGTATCTGCTTGCAATTCCCTTTTGACAGATGCTTGCAGAGTAACACTTAAAAACTTTACACAATTTAACATCCATTGAATGCCCCCATCCAAAAGGAGTTTTGTTAGTAGAAACGTGACGTTACCGCTAAACAAGTAATAAAAGAGTCAACCCCCTCATAGAAACTTCGTTGCAACTACTAACAGAAAACATATTAAGACATCCAACTAATTTTTCAGTTTTGCAATTAAGTCCTAATCTTACATCCTAATTGCTAATAAAATGATCTATTTTTTTCCACGACTATCTGAAAAAAACAAGCAATTTTAAAACAACATGGAATAATTCTATTGAACTGTTAGTCTTTTAAAAAAAAGTTTGCAAAAAGCACAATTGACAAAAAGAGCCTGCTATTGATGGAAGGATGCTAAAATTATAATATCTGTTATTTAACTATTATTTCAGTAAATAGTACATTTCAGCACATTAAACATCTAATAATAAATGGGTCTCTCAGCAGCATGACACAAGTGGTAGTATCAAAATGCAAGAATGGCCATCAAGAGCTCTCTCTTTCATTAGGAAACAATAAGGAATACAGCTGTTTCTTTAAAAAACTTTCTACTATTAAAATGTAAATATTTTTCTTTGTCTCTAAATCATGAAGAATAAATTTTCTTCAATAGCCTAGTTTCCTTATGTATGTAAGCATTCAGTAAAGTTTGGTGATTGTTCTGATAACTTTTCTTTAACAGAAAAATGTGAAAAACACAAAATGAAACATATGAGTTATATATGAACACACAATTATGAGTGAAACTCTTTGGCAAAAGCAAAACATGTGTCAGTAAACATTTTACAGAAATCGGTTACAAAAGAAATCTGTTTTCAAGCTTAAAATTTAATTTCCATTTATTATGTTTAACAAAACAAAAATAATGCTTATTTGCTTACCCAGACACAGAATTTTCAGAACAAGATCCATCATATGCTAACTGTTCCAAGCTTGTTTTCTTTGTAGAAAGATCTAGCACTCCATCCCCTATTGTAATAGCAAACAGTATATGGATTACTTAGGTAATAGGTTTCCTTTACAGTAACAAAATTCATTTTTGATTGTATCCCTCCCTCCCTATGCTGGTCTACGACAGTAACAAAGATTTGTTGTTGCTATCTCTAACTTTACAAAACATCAATGGTCGGGTCGCTGTAGGTAAGATCTAACAAATTGTAGGTCTCAATTTGTAGGTTGTCAACATGATTAATTCTTCATTCACCAGTTCCTCAAAGTCACCCTTACCCTGCTACAATTAGGCTTGGTTCCAAGAGAAGGCTTTTTTCAAGCCTAGCTTTTGCTGAGGTGCATGTGATCTTCCTGTAGATTACAGCTGGGGAGTGAGGGTTAACTATGCCTTCCCCAACTGCACTCTCTAGGAAGATTACTCCCCATTAAGCTTGAAAAAGCTAAAACATTTCTTTCAAGCCTAATTACTGGCAGTGGAGAGAAATATGAGTGCCCTTGGAGCATGCATGTGCTGTAGTGGTGTGTGATGAGTGCCCATGACAGTTTATCGGGTTTTCAAAATGCGCTCACAGATCTAGAAAGGTTGGTGACCTATGGTGCAGGTCATGTATGCCCCCAGCACTGTGACCAAATAGGGTTTCAAGTTCCACATATAAGCCTGATCTATACATGCAGCAGAATGAGAAAAGTGGTAAAATGTACTGTACTACTTCTGCCTGGAGATGAAGAATGCTTTTTTAATGCTCCCCTATCCATGCCACATGACCCGGAAGCTGTCTGCGGACAAACACCGGCTCCCTCAGCCAGTAAAGCGAGATGAGCGCCGCAACCCCAGAGTCGGCCACGACTGGACTTAACTGTCAGGGGTCTCTTTACCGATTTCCAGCAAGTTAAATCTAGCATACCAGAGAGAAAGGTACTAATCCAGTCTGTTTCACAATGTGCTAACCTTCTAATTGCAGGAAGATTTTGCACACAGGAACATTTAAAAATGTGATTGCCCACCAGCAACCTGAAATGATACTGCCCATCCAACTATCTCATTCTGCTACATATATGTTTTACATTCAACTGATGGCAGATATATATAAATTATGCAATTAGAATATATACTATTAAGATGAGTAAATGAGCTACATAATGAGATGACAGAAAGCTACTTCTCATATTGCCATGTTCATAATTACATGGCAGTGGCACAATAGTGGGTAGTATTAAGCATATCTGGCGCCGTGGTGCAAAGCTCCCTCTGGCGGTGCCCCCCCCTCCCCCAGAGTTTTTAAGGGAGGATGGCGCTGCCGGCGGGGCTGGAGGAGGCGGGCAGCAGTTGGAGGGCGGCTCCTCCAGCGGGGAAGAGGCGGAGGGTGGACGTGGCATCTCCTGGCTCAGCTGGCCGCTTCGTGCCGCGGTGGCCATGGCAGACGGAGGCTCTGGGCGCAGCTTCGGCACGGCATGGAGGAGGTCGGCGAGGGCGACGAGCTGATGCTGGGAGGCACCACGTCCAGCCTCTGCCTCTTTCCTGGCGCCCTCCAGAACTTGGCGCCCTGGCACCCCTCTATGGGTAAAACGCCCCTGGGTGCATGCCATGTTTAACTTAGGAAAAATGCTGCAGCTTAGCACAAAAGCACTGGGAGGCATATGCTTAATTATATAGCTTTAAAGAGAATATATTGGCAGACAGTTACAGATACTCAGCCATTTCAAAGTACAGGTTGAACAAATGGGTTGGAAATTGGGGATTTCTCTTTAGCTTAAATTTCAGATATCAGAAATGAGTAAAAGTGTCTGTAACCCATCCTGAGAAGTGCCTGGTCATTAGTACTCTTCAGGTATTTGATAGGAAAAGTGGGGGAATAGCAAGGTCTGACCAAAGTAAGTGGTGAACAGGTGTATTTGCAATTCTGGGCACCTGTCAAAGTTGACCCACAGCCAGGAAGGAAATTAAGGATCCAGTATGATAGTTGGACCAAATCCCCACTCCTGAGGCCTATAGGACATCATCTTCATCTGCCTGGCTGAGCTGCAAGCTATTATTTCAATAAGTGTCTTTAATAACTACTTTTTATAACAGCCATCACTAATATGATATATAAAATTTATACCTGTCAGCATTTTCAGCCATTTGACTTTGTTATATTGTACAACAGAAGTATCAATAACATGCTTACAACCCATTTCACTGCTCTTTGGCATTGTACACACCTGGAGGGTGTTAGATTTTACTCCCTCAATCTTCATTGCTCAGTGCAGTCCTACTCCTCTTCTACTCATTAAGATATCTGAAATTTAGGCTAAAGAGAAATCCCCTGCTTCATGGCCCATTCATTCAGCTGCTGCAACCCCCAACCCCATCATGCAACCCCCAACTCCATCATGCTGCTTGGAATAAAACTACACATTTTCAGAAAGGGCATTTTCTGAAAATGAAAACAGCAGCTGTAGAGAAGATGTATTAACACAGGTAAGTATGACTCCTACTACAAACCCCCACCCCCAATGTTGAAAGTCAAAAAGAGGCAAGTTTAAATGCTGGCTTCTAAAGTAAAACATACATATATAGAAAATTTATACAACAAAATAAATTAATTTTCACTAAATAAGTATATGTCTGTGAACAGTCTTATTCCTTCTATTTAAAGAGGTTATTAGTAATGGAATAAAGACAAGACATTTATATACTACCAACAATTTATTTTGTGTCTACAAAAGTCCATATATTAATCCATCCAACAAAAGGATAATTAAGACCTAAGGATGCTAACTTGCTCAGTATTAATTCTCTTTAATGGCATTTTGAAAAGTAAAACGGTTACTGCTAACTCTTTGTTCTGCATTTTTAAATAAATAACTTTAAAGAGGCACTAATTTACATGGAGAAGCTGCAGTACTTAACTCCCTTTCACTGAAATCAGTGACTTGACTTTGGAAGAACTATCTCCTTATTTCTTTCATGAAGTCCTGGTTAGAACTAAATTACAAATGAACTTCATGTGAGCTGTCCCTTCCTGGTTTGATTTGGATATATGGTCAATTTAAGAGGGATTTTTAAAAAACAAAAATAGAGAACAATGCTTACAACTCTGAAAGAACATCAAGGTTAATCATTATGCCCAACTAACTATACTTTCAATCTTCATTTGTGGCTGACAGCACATTTAGCAGAAATACGCAATTCAGTCTTGTAATTTGCCACTTGCCTGCACTAAGTAGCTGGCAGCTTTCCATGGGTAAGCACCCAAGTGGCAAATTATATTGTCCTCTACAATTTTCACTGCAGGTGTAGTCAGCACATGCGATTTCAGGGGCAGTAAGCTAGGGCTGGCTACCCTTCCCATCAATCTGTTTTCTCTTTTTACAGGTCTTTAAAGGCAGAAGCCACAGAACCTGATACAGTGGCTGTGATTCTCTCACTGGACTTTCTCACTGGACCTTTGTATCTAGGAGCTGCAGCAGGGGAAGAAAATCAGTGCTTTTCTTATGCTGTGTGTGGGACAATAAGCACAGTAATCTTGCTTCCCTCTTGCTTGCTTTCACTTGGATTCAGAGTCTACGGGAAGTGCTGGTGGCAAAGGAAGGATGTGGATGACTCCCACAGAAACTGGTTACAAACTGGTTACATTTTAAATGCCCTACTCCAGCAACTACTTAAGAGATATATTCCAAGAGGTTCTCAATTCATTTTAAGAAACTCAATGTGAACAGGTGTGTTTAAAATCTGCTCATTTAAATATGGTGCAGCCATACGTGCAAGAGAATCATGTATGATCTGTGGATTGTGGCACCTATCTTTACAAATTATTTTGTATAGATAATAGTAAGTGAAACTATTCAAGATAGCTTTTTTATTTATCATAAAACTCAATGAATTTCATTTCTAATCACATCAAACAAACAACAAAAAAGAAATTTACCTTGCTGAGTATTCTGCTCTTGTATTCGATTCACAGTGAGGTCTAGAGGGCTATCCTGTTCTTCCTGAAATGAATTTTCTGTTTGGTTCATTTGGATACCTTTACATATCAGACTTGTTTCATATGACGAACCGTTTCTATTTTCTTGCATTTTACTACTTTTTGAAATGTATTCAATTGCAAATTGACGGATCATCTTTTTCATTAATTCCTGAGCAACTAAGGGAATGTTAGGATCACAGTTCTGAGGAAGATCTGCAGGAAAATAATAGCAAATAAACATATGAATTAGAATAAACACATTTACTGCATTTGCTTTATCCTTCTGCATCAAGACTTAATACGGCAATGGAACATTTATAAAGTTGTCGGTCTATGCCATGGGTAGGCAAACTAAGGCCCAGGGGCCGGACTCGTCCCAATCGCCTTCTAAATCCGGCCGGTCCAGGAATCAGCATGTTTTTACATGAGTAGAATGTGTCCTTTTATTTAAAATGCATCTCTGGGGTTATTTGTGGGGCATAGGAATTCGTTCATCCCCCCCCCATATAGTCCACCCCCCAAGGTCTGAGGGACAGTAGACCGGCCACCTGCTGAAAAAGTTTGCTGACCCTTGGTCTATGCTCTACAGATTTCACTTATTTAAATAATAGCAGTTAATTCAACATTTTCTGTAAGTCCTGTCGGCTCAACAAACTCAAGGGCTAAAATCCCAAAGAAAGAATACAAATATACACAAGAGAATCGCACTTGTAGTCAAATATTTATCTAGTTTTTGCTCTAAGATCTTCAATGCCGAAGAGGCAGCTGCTTCTTCAGCTCTCAAAATACAGAAAATCTGGGCTAGAAAGGCCTCAACTGCATAGAATTGGAAGGAACCCCAAGAGTCGGCTAGCCCAACCCCCTGCATTGCAGGAATCTTGCACGAGAAGCTTCCATGAATAGACAACCTTCACCCCTTACCCTAGTACCCAGCAGAAGGTACTTTGCCGATGCATTCTGAATTACTGCTATCATCTAAGCAGGACATTAATTTACTTTTCAAAAAGGATTTTTATCCCACCATTTTTTCCATTCAAGGTAGTTTACAAAAAAAGGTATTAATATAGCAATATCCCTGCCTCACTTGCAAACTGATTTTAAGGATCGATGTTTGCTACTACAAAAATAGGCAGAAACATGTAATACTGTAGTAGGAAACGCTTAATTGGCACTAGGGTTGAACAATGTCTGGCTTTCAACATTGTGATATACCAATATAACACGATGTCTGAAATAAGGATGTAACTATGTAGAGGTGAACGGGGTAATGTCCTGGAAACTGCTATTACTTAGGGCAGTGATCGCCAAACTTGGCCCTCCAGCTGTTTTGGGACTACAAATTGTAGTCCCAAAACAGCTGGAGGGCCAAGTTTAGCCACCACTGACTTAGGGGTATAAAATGGATACATGTTTACTTACCTTTAACATATTTTTACAACTGTTATTTTATGGTACAGAGCAACAGGGGCAGAAGGCACCGTGATAACTGGCTTCACGGTTTTCCCCACGTCACAATTTTTTACATAGCGCACACATAGTGATTCGCGATATATCACCACGTTGAAAATTATGTAAGTGTTACCACAATGTGAACTTCAAACTGATTTTTTGACAATGTACTGATACATTGCCCAGCTCTAATTGGCACAAGAGTATATAGTCATGCATATATTACATGAAAGCTGACAAACTAAAATATTGCCGTTATATATTATGTGCTAAATAAACAATGCCTGGAAAGCAGAGGTGTACACCACCATTCATGCCCTTGACTGAAAAGCCTAGTGTATATTTGCTCAAAAAGGCAAGAAATTATGGAAACAGTCACAGCCATGCATTCTATTAAGTGTATGTGTTCAGGCTGCTGACTACTGCTAACTACTCTCCCTTTGCTCTCCACAAATAGCTCCAGCATAGATACAGGACCATCCTGCATACAGTTCTATGCCAACCAAAAGGGAGGCCCATCCCATAACCAGTTCCCCCTTAAAGTAGCTTTAGCATAAGGTAAGTGCATCAGAAATGGTTACCATTAGAAAAGGTTTTAAATTAAAAAAAAATAAAAATAAAGAAGAATATAAAGCGACACGGGACAGACTGGCAATGGCAAACAGAACATATGAAAACTGCAAAGGGATGGCAATATCCAATTGAAGGGTTGCGTGTTGAAAGTGATTCAAAATAATTAGTAGACAAATGCAATCAATTATGACATCAATTGAAGTAATATTACCTTTCTTGCGAAAGAGTGCATTTAGGTAATTCTCTGCTTGGCACTCAATTTTATCAGTGTTGGACTGGCCCTGAGATGATAGTTCCTCTGTGGGTGTTGACTGCAAAGAACCAATAATTGTCGTATGATCCTAAAAGGTATAAAGAACACTTTTAAATATGGGTAAATTATGGCTCTAAAAGTTTGCAAATAGTGACTAAGATTAAGAAGGCTTTCCATTTTAAAAATATGCATTCATCAGATCTTTTATATTGTAAAATAATTTGAATTCAAATAAGATTTTAATAAATATATCAGAAACCATCTCTTTCAACAATTTATAGCACACATACTCACACTGACTGTGTCTTTATGTAAATTACAAAAGGAACATTTTTCATCCATAGACCAGTCAGCCACTTCTTCTGGTTCACAGTCTAGAGGGGGAAATTAAAAGAAAATTATAAAAATAAAGTGTTAAAGAAGCTTATAATTGACTACTACCAAAGGCAATTATCTGTTTAACTATTCTTAAGAAGAGATACTTTTACAATGAGCTGTCACCATGAGAAGATTGCATATGTACACAGCACATTGTTTTCAAAAAGATATACTGTATTAGTTTGGAGCCCAAGCAGATTAGTGACTTTTTCTGTTTATTTCAATGGAGCCTAAGTGCAAGTAACTATGACAAAACTTAAATTCCAGATTTCAGTGGGAACTAAGAATGACTAAGGCTGCAATCCCAAACCCCAGGATGCCCTCATGTTGGCTACCTCTGCTACCTCTACCTAACTTGGGAGTATGCCCCATGAAACTTATTTTTGAATAAACATGCATAAGATTCCAATACAGTGGTGCCTCGCAAGACGAAATCAATTCGTTCCGCAAGTTTTTTCTTCTTGCGAGTTTTTCGTCTTGCGAAGCACGGTTTCCCATAGGAATGCATTGAAAATCAATCAATGAGTTCCTATGGAGACCGTCCGGGGACAGAGGGAAAGGCGCGCGCCTTCCCCTCTCCCCTCTTTTGAAACAAGGGGCGGCAACGGGGAGAAGATCGCTTCTCCCCGTTGCCGCCCCTTGGTTCAAAAGGGGTCCGGGGACAGAGGGGAAGGCACGCGCCTTCCCCTCTGTCCCCTCTTTTGAAGCAAGGGGCGGAGGGGAGAAGATCGCTTCTCCCTATTGCCGCCCCTTGGTTCAAAAGGGGTCCGGGGACAGCGGGGAAGACGCGCTGCGTTTCCCCGCTATCCCCGGAGCTTGCAGGGCAAGCTTCGTTTTGCGAAGCAAGCCCATAGGGAGATGCGTCTTGCGAAGCGGCTAAGAAAACGAAAAACTCCTTCGTCTAGCGAGTTTTTCGTCTTCCGAGGCGTTCGTCTTGCGGGGCACCACTGTATAACACTCTCTATTGAACCCACTGTGATGTATTCTCCCCTCTAATATTGGATATGTGAAACACAAGTTACAGTGGTACCTCTAGTTACGAGCTTAAATTGTTCCAGAGGTCCGTTCTTAACCTGAAACTGTTATTAACTAGAGGTGTGCTTTCGCTAATGGGGCCTCTTGCGGCTGCCGGCACACGATTTCTGTTCTCATCCTGGGGCAAAGTTCTCAACTCAAGGTAACTCTTCCAGGTTAGCAGAGTTTGTAACCTGAAGCGTTTGTAACTCGAGGTACCACTGTATTTGTTTTAAGGAACTTTGAATATTACTCCATACTTCATTCAGATTGGGTTGTGTTTGTTTACAAAATTTAACACACTAGCATAAAGACTAAGAGTCTAGCACCAGCTAATTCTCTTTCTAACACTAGGATTTTTTCTAGTACCTAGAAGGCCTTTATTGTTTCCTTTATTGTTCTTGTCATTGTGTTTTCCAACAGGAGAGGATGCTCAGGAGTAATACAGCATCTTGGACCATTTCCAAATTCCAAAAATCACTATATTTCAAGAGGAATGTCAGCTGTAGCGGCATGAAAATCCCCTACAACTTTTAGGAAACCAGCTTGATATGTCTGTCTCCGCAGGTGGTGACCATATCTACAGAGGAGGGGAAGTCCACTAAGCCTAAACCCTAACAAGTAGTGTTGCAGCCATGACATAGGAACCATAACAAGTTATTCCACCTTCGGATCACTGTCATCCCAATCAACACAAAACATGAAAGCAAGACCGTGTCCAGACAGTTGCGTGGTGACAGATATTAACAGACAGACTCATAGGTGTCATGGAGATCATGAAATACTAACATGACAAGTATCGGTAGATCTCAGCATGGATGAAATCCCTCAGAAAACAATCACAGGAAACTGAGACCGTCCAGCTAACTTAGGTAGGAAGACTGTTGGACTGCAGATTGGGTGATACATCCACCAGAAACCCAGTTTTGTCTCTAACACTGGCCCTTAAGAACATTCAAAATGACTGCCAGAAAATTTTTAAATGGTGAAATTGCAACAGAATCTCCACTACCCGTCTTCTAGGTTTAAGATACTGCAACACAGAAAAATCCAGTGGATAAAGCTGACTTTTAACTCAGCATCATCTGACCAGGCTTCTGTGATAAAACACTAGCTTAGTATCTTAATCAATAATGAAATCTATTAATGGACCTGAATTGAGAAACAGAAGCTTAAAAACAAAAGGGGTGCTGCTAGGACAATGAGATGGGGAAGGGGAGATAACCTTCAAACGTCTACCAGCATTCTGCCCATAAGCCTATTTCTCTGCCCCAGCCCTACCTGCTCCTGCCTTGGAATATGCATACCAAGGCCACTTCTATTCCTCTCTGCCCTGTCCAGACAACTCATTTCCAAGCAGTTTCCAGTCACAGTAGAGAAAAATCAACAAATCCCAACACAGAGAACAAGTAGACTGATGTGCAAGGCACCCAAAAAGTAGTCTTCCTGACTTCTTTGAAGTCTCTTGTTATTTTCCCTGTTAACATCTTTTTTAATGGCAGAAGCAATAGCGTTGAAGCCATAAACATGGGAAAAGCTTTACTACTTGATTCTGACGACTCTGGAATCTAGTCCTCATCCACTGCACTCTTTTAAAAAGTTTTTTTTAACTAAACAATAATTTATTAAAATAAATATATTTTTACAAATATACATTTGCACAGGATTCAGAAAAGTGAGACTTTATCCTGTTATGATAATAATGGTGCAAAATCATTACTGTTATCATATTTAATTAGTTCAAAAATAATCTTAGCAGTACACCGATTCCTGTTATTCCTTTCATTAGGTAATACCCCAAAAAGAAACTAACAGTGTCAATATTCTAAAATGAACAAAATATCAGGAACACTTATGTTAAATCAAGGACGTTAAACTAATCTTAAATCAAGGTTAAAAGAAATGGAAAAGCACTTGTAGAGAAGATATCAAAGACAACAAACACTAAAATTCCCCAGGACAATTCCTTATTTTTCAAAAACATGCTTCAAATTGTCACATTATTTAAAGATAGCCTTTAAGCACTTCAAACTTTTTTTTACCTTCAAATAAACTGAGGTCTCTTCGTAGCCTTGGTCCATAAAGCCCTTCTAAAATACTTTCAAAACCTACCAAAAAGAAAAATTAAAACATTTTACAATTACATCAAAAAGTTATTTACACAAATGTAGCAGTGGGAAAAGTATATCATTACATTTGGGGACAAGACACTAAACTGAGTTTCTTCTCAGTGCTAATTGGCTAGTGGGTATCTTCCAAGTGGTATTTTTTGGGGGAGTGGTGTTATTGACAGAATGGCACCATCCACGTTATTGATAACCTTGTACATAATCTCCCCCAGCCCACAAATGCATCTCGGAATAGAGCATTTAGGGTGTGTGTGGGGAGAGATCATGGCTTGTGTGAGAACTCCGATGAATTGCACCCACTTAAAATTGTGTGACCCAGCCCACCAAATCTCTGAAATCCCTTCACACAATGTTGTGGCTTGTAGGATCAAGAAATAGAATTTCCAGAGCTTTGTTCCCAAGATATCTACTAGATATTTTGGAAAAAGGTTTGTCTGTCCATTTGTTTGTTCACTATACGTTTAGATACCTGTGTAGGTAACATTGCCATACTTGGCAGAGGGTTTCTAAGGTGGGGTCAGTGCTGTTTGTCAAAGTCTGGATCTCACAGAAACTTGTCTTTGCCCATTATTTGACATAGTTTTGCTTGAATCTTGAGATATCATCACCAAACTCAGTCCTTGTACTCCAGTGGTGGGGATGGAAGACTTCATCACCACCAAGATGCTATTCAGATGTTTAATTTTTAATCAAGATGGTGGACTGAAACATGCTTTTGGAGTAACTAGACATAATTTTTTGCATGATGGCTCCAAACTCACAAATTGCACTATCCATTTAAAATTCACAGTATTTGTTGGTTTCTAAAAATATCCAGGCACTACTGGGCACTTCCTAATAGATAGTACTGCTAGGATTAACTTATTATATGGATTGTTGGTTAATAAGAGGATCTCTTTATTGTTCAGTTCCTCAATATTTACAAAGTTTATTTAAAAATTAAAAGAGTTACTGTCTACATTTCTCTGAAGTAAAATTACAACCCAACCCTGTGTTACTACAGTACATTATCTCTCTTTTGTGTAATTTATATTTTACATTTTAATACTCGCAAGAATTCACAACCAGTTTGGTTTAATATTATGTGTTAACTGGACATCTGTATTATTATTTATTTGATAATGTTTGGCCAAGTTTGCAAGATCAAAGTTAGTATGACAGCTACGATTTATATACAGAGTGGAATGAATTCTGCCTCCTCCTTTCTTGTTCTTCCCTCAAATGTTAGTTAACTTGTGGACACACCAAGGCTATGATGTTACTTATTCCACCTCTAAGATTTAAGTATTTTGGAACACGGTTTAATAGCTGATTTGGGCAAGGTACATAACTGGATGAGGAAGTTCCTCTGTTACAGAAATAGCTTCTTCTCCAGCTCAGGAGCTCTGTGATTGTTGCCATATACAGTAAGTTTAAAACGCAACTGTCACTGGCTTGGTATATAAGTGAAAGGCCAGTAGTTATCTTCCTATTTTACATGTGCAGAATGTGCAAAGCAGGGCTTCCCCAAACTTGGGTCTCCAGCTATTTTTGGACTACAATTATCATCCTTGACCACTGCTTCTGCTAGCTAGGGATAATGGATGTTATAGTCCAAAAACAGCTGGAGATCCAAGTTTGTGAAACCCTGGTGTATAGCATGTATTTACATTGCACATACATTTTGGATCACCAAACATTACCTATATTGCATATGCTAAAAGCCTAATGAATGGAGGAATCCAGAGGCCCCCTTCAGATATACCTTTGCTACTATGTATGGTCATAATACATTGTAAAGGTAGTTTTCTTTACAAACTACCGTTATGATAACATAGCCTCTTGGGATAGCCATCATTATTTGCATGGTTTATAAAGACAACAGGAAGTCAAATCAAAGAAGTGTACAGCTTGCCCAAAATGGAGGCAATCTAGAAGGCAGCAATAACCACACCAGGGAAGGAAAATATAAATATCATTCAGTAGTCAAATACCATTCCTCTATTTTGCTTCTTGGAGCCCAGAGCTGAGCGCACAAACTACCCAGAAGGAACACATGTCCCACACCAGAGATACTGCCCCTTCCCATACTAGAATGATATATGCAAGACAGTAAACATTGAAGAAGTAGGCAAAATTTCAACCGGGCTGCCCTGACCTTAAGTGCCCTCAGGTGGGCCCGCCCCCAGCTCCAGCCCATTGGCTGGCGCTGCCGTAAATGAATATTAATGGGGATCCCTAAGTCCCGCGGGGCTGGCGCCAGTTTTATTATATACATAAAACAGAAAGCATATTTAACATTTGCATAGTTTTACTAACCTTCCCTTCTAGCTAGCTACCTAAAGAAAAGAGGCATTTTGGGATACATGATGGTAAACTAATATAATCTAAATCAATAAATTCATGACCAGTTTCAATAAATCTGGTCTTTGATGGTGTCACACATCCTCCGAAGGTTTGCAGCTTAAGTGGGGGACATTACTGGATGCTGCTCCACCTGAGTAGCAGGTGGCAGCAATGGCCAGGATCATTTTTCGTTACCAGTTTATGGAATGAATTGGGGGCAGGGGGACTTGTGGATCTTCAGATGTTGCTAGACTACAACTCCCATCATTCCTGACCACTGGCCATGCCAACTGCACACAGTCCGAAATTACGGGTGCCTTTTTGTTTTTTTGCGACTTAAGATCACCATCTAGTGACCAAGTTAGTAATTGCAGTCACCTCATTTGCCCATGAAAGTAATCTCCACTGCAGGACAGCAAGGGCAGCTGTTAACAACTATTGTTGATATGCTAGCCTAGCATGGGTAGGCAAACTAAGGCCCAGGGGCCAGATCCAGCCCAACTGCCTTCTAAATCTGGCCCGTGGACGGTCCAGGAATAAGTGTTTCTACATGAGTAGAATGTGTCCTTTTATTTAAAATGCATCTCTGGGTTATTTGTGGGGCATAGGAATTTGTTCATCCCCCCCCCCCCAAATAAAAATATAGTCCGGCTCCCCACAAGGTCTGAGGGACAGCAGACCGGCCCCCTGCTGAAAAAGTTTGCTGACCCCTGTGCTAGAGACACTCCATTGTGGAACTTTTTGCATAAGTAAACAATCCACCTGTGAATGAAGCTACTTCATGTGCTTAAATGGATTACTTATCTCTTGTGGGTAGGAGGGAAGCTTTGAATCCAACTTTATATGAGACAAAGCAAACTGTCCTTCTATGGTGGGCTGCTCCCAACCTCCTGAGGATTCCAAAGGCTGTCTGTTGTTAATGAGGCACGCATTTTTCAGTTTGCTTTCTGTTCTTTGCTCCCATGTAGGAAAGGCATGAATTGTCTCCCCCTCTTCCTTCTCCTCCAGGTGGTCATCTTCCCCCACCCCCTTATTTTAGAAGAGAAGGGGTTTGTATGGACATTCTTTTAAGCAAAATGAGCTTTGCTTTTGGAAGGGAGGAAGGGAATCAAGGAAGAATGGGAGGTTGCTTTGTTGTTATTTTAGCAACAAGTTTATTTCCTCCATTTGTGGGCATTCCTTTCTGGTTTACATAATGAGGCGCCGGAAGGATGCTTTGGAGAAGTTTGGGACCTCCTCTCTTCCCCCAACCCCCAATGTTTTGAAGGAATACTATGGAATAATATTTAGGAAGAATATTATGGCATTTTAAAGACTCATTTAAACCCACTTTGTAAGTCTGCCACCTCGTTGTTTTATTGTAATGAATCTCATAATATTGGACTCACATTGGCTGGGACAAGAAAACACTCTTGAAAGGACATGGCAGCCTTCAAGGGAGAAGGAGGGGATGGTGCTAACATTAATCTTTTAGTGAGATTCTCAAATTCTGTATATTAAAAGGAAGGCCTGCAAAATGCATTAACATTTACATATTTGGTTTGCCATGGTAAATGTGGCATCCCAGGTACCCAGAACCTTTCATGTAACAGGATTCTGAAGGTTCAGCTGTACATGCAGTCCTGCAAAAAAAATGTTTTCTTGCAAATGGAGAGTTACTGCCAAAAAATAGTAAATTAGGTTGCAACCCCAATCCCATTTGCCTTGATCTATTTCAGTAGGATCTATTTTTGTGTAGAAATGGCCAGGGTTGTGTTGTTAGGCCTGTTCTTCTAATAAGTTTGATATACTGTAAGAGACACATTTAACTGTGACTGCGGTACTTGCTGAAGCTGCAACATAACATATTGAGTTAAGACAGACGGACACGGACACACCCACCCACCCACCAGTATTTATATACATATGGCTGGCAACGATTGCTGAGACTGAGCCCCATTTATGTTTGTGGTATCCAATTAAGAGCTGCTCTTAAAAATATGATAGCAGCAAACTGTCACTGATGTAAATTGTGTATTAGTTCATGCGTTTCAAAAAAATAAACAGAAAGTGTTGCTGCATTTGGGGGGGGGTGACTAGCCATTTTGTTTTTGTGCCTGTAACCCAGGTTCTGGGATCCTTTGGCTCCTAGCTTTTCCATCTCTGTTTCTAACACTAACTGCAGATGATGGAAGGAGCCCAAAAATGTTTGGAAGGATACAGACTTCTCATTACTAAAATAAAGCAGCAGGTCTCAAAATGAATATTGATTTTTGTTCTGTCTCACATTTCTCAAACGTATCATTCAGTGCTGAACTGGATTTTTAACAAACCAGAGGGCAGAAGGGGCTGGTGGAGGAAAGCAGGGGCCAACATCACATAATGTTCTTCTTGGCCAAATCAAACTCTAAACCAGTGCTTCTCAAACTTGGGCACCTGTTGTTGGACTACAACTCCCATCATCCCTAACAAGCAGGGCCAGTAGTCAGGGATGATGGGAGTTGTAGTCCAACAGCAGTCAGGGACCCAAGTTTGAGAAACACTGCTCTAAACCAAAGTCTCTCTGATCCTAGTTAGACACACTGTGCACTAAACATTGCCACTGATGAATGCTTATGTTCCTGTGTACATTATCAGTGAGACAGTAGCAGATCTGCCTTGGACTGTTGCAGGATTTGCAGTTCTCATGCCTTTGCTGCCGTCATTCCCACTCTTACTAACAAATTTTACCATTAATGAGTTTTCAAAAAGGTATGCTATTTTGTTCTTTGAATATTTAACCATATTTGACCAAGATCAAATACTAAGCAATCAATTGACCATATTTGACAATTGTGCCAACTCTAACTCACTTCTAATAATACTTTGTAAGATCATAAAGTGTTCACATGCACTCCACCTTTATTTGTCAACTTCTACTCCCCAATGAAAGATGTAGAAGACATAAGAAAGAAAGAAAGAAAGAAAGAAAGAAAGAAAGAGAATACAGAGCGGCGACTTCAAATGTAGTTTTATTTTTGAGATGGTGTGGAAGAGATATTTGGACTTCTTTTGTTTAAAAGCGTTATACTAATGGAGGAAGTGCCAAAGAACTTTTAAAGCTTATTGTGCCATAAAGTCATATTCTGTTGACTCAGTGATCTAAACATCAACGTGGCTCCATCACATCTTTCAGTTTCTGAGAATACCTCATCACAGAAATAATATTGCTATATAGTATGGAGAAGAAAATTAAGGTAACATTGTACATCAACTTAGTTATGCACCTAATACCTAATGTTCAGCACATTATCTTGTTTTGAGTTCATGGTGGCGCTAGAGTAACACTAGAAGATGCAAAGGCTTGTTTTAAGATACTCAAATGCCCTCACAACCAAATTCATAAAAGTACTTTCAAATATTAAATGAATATAGAACATCTTCAGGTCTAATAATGTAATCAAGAAATCTGCCACGGCTGTAAAACAATGGCAAGGTCACACACGGCCTCCTCCTCTGCTACAGATTTCTCCATCTTCTGCGTATTATGAAAGAAACTTGCCAATGTATTCGAAATACACCACACATACATTTCCAAGACATAAAGTTCATGAGGAAATAAATCTGAAGTTGTGACTCCTCTGTATATTACATACACATATGGGAAAATGTTGAGCTATGGTTACTGTTTCAACATGTAGAGTTAATCTGAATCAGTACACTTTTGCACAGATTACAGTATTGGCTATGGCCCATGGCAGGAGACAGAAAAGGTAAGCAGGAAGCAGATAAGCATGTTCCAATCTGCTAAGTATGGTATAGAAACTGGGTACCCATGATGTATGAACAGGGTGATTATGATACTATAAGAAAACTTATAATGTCTGGCTGAATAACCAATAGACAACCTAAAGTATTATATCTCAGTTCTGTGACATGTTAATTATAGGGACATTCATTTTCTAATCCGTTTGACTTGGAAAACAAGTAGAATGAGTTAATAATTGTGATTTTTTAAAATATTCTGATATCTGAAGCATCTCTAAGATATTGCATCTTAAAATGCAATCTTAATTTTATATAATAAACATGTTAAAATCTGCACCTCTAGGGTTGTATCAGCATGAACCTCTGCAAACTGCATGTTCCTACAGGTGGGATGTGATTTTAATCCATTCTTTCTGCTCTCTGTGCACCGTGAAAAGTCTGTTCTGGATAGCAGAACCCTTTGAATAAATTGGAAGGTGGTGCTGGGGGTAAACAATATTTCCTCCTCCTGTTCTTGTAGCAAGAAGCCCCTACCTACTCCATCACATCTGAGAATGGAAAAAAAAAAATATTCCATTGATGGAAATCATCCATAGGAGTACTGTCTGCAGTGTCCTATGCTGTGGAGCACTATTCCAGCAGAGATTTAGCAGGCATCCTCATTTTTTACTTTCAGGTGTCTCAAATACTTTTTAATGCTGCAGGCCTTTGCAGCAGTTTAATTTGAATTAAGTAGCCACCTATATGATCATCTATAATGACACAAGATGTCTACCAGCAGCACAGCACACCAAGTGGCAATCAGACCAGAAGAGGGATGAAGCACAACCAATGAACAACCAACACTCAAAACGGATCTGAATGGTAAGGATGACAAAACTCTAACCCTCCACTGCTTAGGAAGAGCTACCTGCTCCAATGCTCAGGGAAATATATAAGTTTTATGAGCAGAAAACTTGAGGCAGAGAGCTATCAGCAGCAAGCCCAATTTAGGAATAGCGAGCCAATGATTCTCAAGCTATGGGACATACTACTATTAAGAATATAACAACAGCCTGCTGGATCAGGCCAGTGATCCATCAGTTCAGCAACCTGTTTCCCACAATGGCCACACACTGATGGAGTCCCACAAGCAGGACCCAAGAACAAGAACACTCTCCCCTCCTGCTGTTTCCAGCAACTTGTATTTATAAGCATACTGTCTCTGACAGTGGAGGCAGAGCATAGCCCAGGGTGGTCCAACCTGCAGCCCACGGGCCACATGTGGCTCACGAAGTCTTTTTTGAAAGCCCTCAGCAACATTCAAGAAAACAACTTAAAGTCTTGAAAAAGGGTCCTGCACTGTTAACGAACGCGGATTCATCTGTTTGTGTATTAAATCTGTTTACAGAGCCTAGGACATGCCAATCAGAAGGTCGGCGGTTCGAATCCCTGCGACGGGGTGAGCTCCCGTTGCTCGGTCCCAGCTCCTGCCCAACTAGCAGTTCGAAAGCACATCAAAATGCAAGTAGATAAATAGGTACCGCTCCGGCGGTAAGGTAAACGGCGTTTCCGTGCACTGCTCTGATTCGCCAGAAGCGGCTTAGTCATACTGGCCACATGACCCGGAAGCTGCCTGCGGACAAACACCGGCTCCCTCAGCCTATAGAGCGAGATGAGTGCGCAACCATCCAGGACTGGACCTAACAGTCAGGGGTACCATGTACCGTATTTTTCGCTCTATAAGACGCACTTTTCCCCTCCTAAAAAGTAAGGGGAAATGTGTGTGTGTGTGTTATGGTGTGAATGCAGGAGGGAGGCTCTGCTCAGTGCTCCCTTTAAAGAGCCGCGTGGAGCGTGTGTGCGGCTCTTGGGGACATTTCCCAAAGATGGGAGAAGGGCTGCCCTTCTCACTCCTTGGGGAAAAGCCCCCAAGAGCCACACACACACTCCACGCGGCTCTTTAAAGGGAACACGGCTCTTGGGGGAGCCTTAGCCACGTGCAGCCTCTCCCAGGTGATTGAGATCCCCCCCCCCCGTTTTCCTCTTCCAAAAACTAGGTGTGTCTTATGATCTGGTGCGTCTTATAGAGTGAAAAATAGGGTATATTAAATAATTTTATTATTATATAGCGAACACTTTAATTTATGATATGGAAATTTAATTCAGTGTGTGGCTCACAGACTCAGTGTCAAAATATTATTGCAACCTACTGGGCATGGAAAGTTGGACTGCCCTGGCATAGCCATTAAAGTGAGAAGCTATTGATAACCTTGCAGGATATGGAATACCTGAAAGGGGCAGCAGCAGCAAAGACCAGCGCCTATGTGCATCTCCACATATGAGATGCAAATGCAGCAAACCTAAAAGTATTTTTCCAGGTTTCACCGTGCGCACATGTGCAGATCTGCAGATCCAGAACAGATCCCGTGCGCATCCGGAGGTACCACTGTATTTCAGAGAACACTGAATCCTAAATATGTTACCTAAGTAAAATCAGCAGCTGAAATCCTGCTCAAGACATTAGACTCATTAGATGCATTGGTAGGATCTTCCCACTAATGGTTTCATGGGCTGGACTCCTACTCAACCCCCAATACATAACAAATGTAAATCCAGGTTCATGGAAGATCTCTGACAACGCCATGCTGTCTTCTCATGTCTGTCACTCTATCTGACTAGTTTTCCAATTCCATATACCGTATTTTTCGCCCTATAAAACGCACTTTTCCCCCTCCAAAGATGAAGGGGAAATGTGTGTGCGTCTTATGGGGCGAATGCAGGCTCCTTGGCTTCAGCAATAGCAACGCGAAGCCTCCGAAGCCTGCGCTCCGGAGGCTTCGCGTTGCTTCCGCTGAAGCCAGGAGAGTCTGCTCTTTGAGGCTGGCGGTAGGGAAAGCAGCGCTTCCCCCATCGCCAGCCCCAGAGGATGGGGGGCAGCAGGAAGGCGCGCGACGCCTTCCCGCTACTCTCCAACCCGCCTTTGAGGCTGGCGGTGGGGAAAGCAGTGCTTCCCCCATCGCCAGCCCCAGAGGATGGGGGGCAGCAGGAAGGCGCGCGACGCCTTCCCGCTACTCTCCAACCCGCCTTTGAGGCTGGCGGTGGGGAAAGCAGCGCTTCCCCCATCGCCAGCCCCAGAGGATGGGGGGCAGCAGGAAGGCGCGCGACGCCTTCCCGCTACTCTCCAACCTGCCTTTGAGGCTGGCGGTGGGGAAAGCAGCGCTTCCCCCATCGCCAGCCCCAGAGGATGGGGGGCAGCAGGAAGGCGCGCGACGCCTTCCCGCTACTCTCCAACCTGCCTTTGAGGCTGGCGGTGGGGAAAGCAGCGCTTCCCCCATCGCCAGCCCCAGAGGATGGGGGGCAGCAGGAAGGCGCGCGACGCCTTCCCGCTACTCTCCAACCCTCCTGTGGGCTTTTGTGGGAGATGGGGGAATCCCCCCACCTCCCGCAAAAGCAGGCAAAAGCCGTGTGCTCTTTAAAGGGGCTCCGCGACTTCTGCTGGCTTTTCTACAAGGGGGGAGGGGGAATTCCCCCACCTCCTAGAAAAGCCCGCAGGAGCCACGCTCCCTTTAAAGAGCGTGCCGCTCTTGGGGGCTTTTCCTCGAGGAAGGAGAAGGGACTGACTGGCCGTTTCAGTCCCTTCTCCCTCCTGGTCGAAAAGCCCGCAGGAGTCATGCTGGGCTCCTGTGGGCTTTTGCAGGAGGTGGGGGAATTCCGACACCTCCCACAAAAGTAGGGAGAAGGTCCAGAGCTGCGGGGGGGGGGGGGGTGTCATATTTTTTTACTTGATTCCCCCCCCCCCCCCGAAAACTAGGCGCGTCCTATGGGCCGGTGCGTCCTATAGGGCGAAAAATACGGTAGTATTTTATTGACAGACATGCCAGTATTCTTTTTCCCAGCACCTAGTTAATCTTTTATAGGTCTACAGGTCCTGGTGTGTCTGTAGTAAAGATGCTGGACACGGTCACTCAGAAGAGTGACAGAACACAGCAGAAGGGTTGAGGCTTAGATTAGCAAGGAACACCAAAAGGGTAAGAGCCTTTATTTGTTTACAGAAGGCATACAGCACCCCAAATTTTTTTAGCAAAACTCGGAGCTCATCTAGTTTATTATGGTACCTATACATATTCAGGAATTAATGAAAACAGATCAAGGTTCAACTTTGGACAAGGTGTATGCACACTCTGACCTACACATCCTCTAAGCCAGCAGTCTCCAAATGTCAGGGGATCTCTTTAACTCACCCAGGGGGTGTGTGGCACCATTCACATAACAAAAATGACCATAGAGTAGGCCTGGGCGATATATCACCCAGGATCAGTATGGAGGGGAGACCACGATGACAGCTTCACTCAGTGGTATATCGCTGGTGAAACAGTCACCGCTTAAGTCCCTCTGCCTCCAGCACCCAGCGTCCTGAGGGAGAAACAAACTAGCCAGGAGCTGGAGGCACCAGCGATATACTGCTGGTGAAACCGCCATCGCATTCTGCGCAGGCAGAGGGAGAAACAAGCTGCACTGGCAAATTGCCGATAAAGCTTGTTCTTCCCTCCACTTCCTTAAACTGCTTAGCTGAGGAGCATGCTGCTGCCCTCCCCTCAGCAAAGCAGTTTACGGAGCCCTTGACCCGCCACCGGTTCGCAGGAGCCAGAGGCGGAATGGGGGCTCTGTTAAAATGTTCCCCCTCCTCAGCCTCAGAGTCCCGCCTCCGCTCCTACTTGCACAAGAGTAGGAGTGGGATCGGGGATGCTTAGCTGGGAAACATGAGGCCTGTCCTTCCCAGCTGAGAGAGCCCTGAGCCCACTCCTTGCAGACTTCACCCGGGAGGGTGGGCTGTGTCTTTCCTTCCAACAATGACCTCCTGGAAGAAAGAGGCAGCACACCCACTCGGGTAAAGGCTAAGGTAGTCAAACACACAGAGCCTGCCCAAGGAGCCCAGAGTCCCTTGCTGGTCGTGCGCAAGTATTGGCCACAACCCGCAAGGCGCTGGGGTGAAAGCACCTCAGCTTGCATGGTGAGAGCTGTGGCAGTTTCACCTGACACCCCACCGGCTGGGGCCAATGCAGTTTATTTTTCAGCATCACAGTTTAACCAACATTGCCCAGCCCTACCACAGAGCTATCAAAATCTTCAGAAGTATGGAGGCCATGGCTTGGCTTTTGAAAAAGGGGGTCAACAGCACTTAGCTAAGTGAGAACCAGTGCTCTAAGCTTAATCCAGAACTCTTTCAGTAGCAGGAGTGACTTCAATTTTCTCTCTGGGATCCTTTCAGCGGCCGACTGGACTTGGGACCCTGCAAAGTTACCCTGCAAAGTTAGAAACTTGAATAGGCTGATAGGAAATAAGTGAGATACACCTCAGCCGGAAAGAACAGCACACAGGTGAGTTCCAAAGAGGGTGGCAAGGGGAATTTGTTTTTTGGCAGGGGTGGGGAGAGTTGAAGCTAACTTGAACAACATTCCTTAACCAAAATTATAGATTTGGGAAGGGAGGAAAATTGAGGGACTTGGGCTGTAATCTATGTACGCTTACTTAGAAGCAAGTTCCGCTGAAGTCGGACTTCAACAAGCAAGTGACTTCCTTTTCCCTAGGATTCAGGCACAACAAAAAAGGTAAAAAAAGGAGGGGGGAGCAGAATGAGAGGAGTACCGTATTTTTTGCACCATAACACTCACTTTTTTCCTCCTAGAAAGTAAGGGGAAATGTCTGTGCGTGTTATGGAGCGAATGCCTGTGGGTGGCAGGGGGGATCTGCTGCAGTCGTGAGCAGAAGATCCATGGTTCCCCTTCCTTCCCTCCTCCGTGGTTACAAAGCATGGATCTCCATGGATCCTCAGGATTTTTGCATTGGGCTACTCCAAACTCACTGTCAGATCACATGTCTGTGGCCACAGCATGAACCACAGAAATCATATATCCACTATTTCGTTCAGAATATTTTTTTTCTTGTTTTCCTCCTCTAAAAACTACGTGTGTGTTATGGTCTGGTGCGTGTTATAGAGCGAAAAATACGGTAAGTAGGTAGAAAAACCTAGAGCAGGCAAGCTGGAAAGGAGAGAAGATCAAGAAGTGAGGAGCTTCTACCTACACACTTTTAATACATTCTTAATGGTTTAATTGCTATTTTGCAAAGATCCTTCAGTTTCTGCAGAATTAATTTTAATTTTTAAGTATTATTAATCAATTTAGGTCCCAAATAAACAAAGGATATTTATGCCAGGTAAACTGTGAAAGATAGCAAAGATAATATTAAGGGTATAAAATGTTGTTACATTCTCAACCAAGAGGATGACAAATATCCAGCCTTGCTGCATATATAATGGGGTGTGTGTGTGTGTGGAAGCTGAGGTACTGTATTTGGCTAAATTAGTTAAAAATAAACTATGATTTAAAATGAATCAGCAGTGTGCTGCTGTATGCTGCTCAAAAATCTCTGCTTCACTCTTGTCCTGCTGTTGACATGCTGGGGAGGAAACCAGAGACTTCGTTTGCATTATGTGCAAACCAATGCTCATGGTTATCCCCATCCACCTCCAAAAACAAAACCCATGAGCGGCAAGCCTGGCACATTCCTAGATCAGATACCTGAAAATGTTGGCTTTGCAATGTGAAATTCATTTTCCATATCCAATTTCAGGGGTAAATAAAGTAAGAAACACTCCAAATCTCCCAGATCTTCACATTCCTGAAGCCTTTTACCAGCAAACCACACCAGTGAATGAATTCCAAAACATAGCCCAAGACTTCTTTTCCTTACAGGAATAGTTTGATATACCTGGCAGTTATCTCACATTTAAAACAAAACAGAACAGTCTTTAACAAAATTACTATTACTTGAAATAGAATACTATAGCAGAGTACAACAGTTCAATAAAAGCAGACAAAATACAGATTTTGATAAGAGTGGAGTAGCATCTATTACAAGACACCAAATATGACAAATTTTATTTTTTACTTTATTTTTGTCTTTTCTTTTAATATTACACTTTCAGCTTTCTGACAGAATTGCATGGCTTGAAAAATAAATAAAAAAGCCAGTATTAAAGTGAAGTATTAAGTATCAGACTATTTGACCATTCTTCCAAATGTAGCAAGCTATCATCCCTGCCCACAAAAGTTTTATCCACTTTCCCCAAGATAAGTGGGACTCAACAACACAGCTTCTATCTACCCCCCCGACCAACCCCCCCCCCCCCAAGCTACTTACATTAAGAAACAGGCAACTTTCAAGAACTTTAAAGCATATATATGCATGTCTGGTAATTAGGAAGCCTACCTCTTCTGGGAGCAGTTGCACTGCCCCAAAGAAGCAGGTATGCGGCTTATGGGTATTTCTTAATTCCAAACTGTCACTTGAAGACCAGGTGGCTTGGGTAAACAAAAATATCTTTACTCTAGTGCCGATAATGTAGGGGAAAGAATTACCTGCCTGGGGAAAGTTCTACACATGGGGCACCACTGCAGAGACGATAATCTATTGAGTCATCTATCTACACACAGTTCTTGTTGGGGGCACCACCATCAAGGCTTCTTTTGCAGATCTCAGGAGCACAGGTTGGCAGGTCAGTGTTTCCCAAACTTGGGTCTCCAGCAGTTTTTGGACTGCAGTTCCCATCATCCCTGACCCCTGGTCCTGCTAGCTAGGCATGATGGGAGTTGTTGTCCAAAAACAGCTGGAGAACCAAGTTTGGGAAACAAGAAGGAGGGGTAAACAGGGCTGGCCCCAAGACATTTTGCTGCATAAGGCAAAGGAAAATACCCCCCCCGCCCCATTATTCTGTATGTATGCTTTTGTTGAGATTCCTGCATTGCAGGGGGTAGGGCCAGTTGATCCCCGGGGTCCCTTTCAATTCTACAAATGTTACTATATAATGGCATTTTCTTTAACACTGGCCATGAGACAGCATCCTCCACTACACTCTGGGGCAGTAAACTAGCTTAGGAGATGCAGGGCAGATTGCTTGGCACATATAGTTATGTCTATTCCATGCCCCAAGCATCTGCCACCTGAGGAAGCTGTCTCACTCAGCCTAAAGGCTGGAGGTGTATGATGGGGATGCAGTAAAAAAAAAGGGGGGGGGGTACTACATGGTACAGAGAAAACACTCCGGATCAGAGGGAGAGAAGGTTTAATTTAGAGGGTTTAAAAAACAAAAAACAAAAAAAAAAACCCTGCAGTGATGCAGAGAAGAGAGAGCGTAATTCTTCATTTGTGGAATATTTACTTCCAGGCTAACAATTTTAAGTTATAATTAAGTAGTCGGGACTGTGAGCACTTAGAAAAGGATGTTACGATTACTAAGAGCCAGCAAGGGTTTTTCAAAAACATGACATCTGAATCTCATTTTTTTTTGACAGAGATACAAGCTTAGTGGATCAGGGAATGCTGTGGATGTAGTATATCTTGATTTCAGTAAGGCTTTTGACAAAGTCTAAGTTATTCTTGCTGAGAAGGTGTATAATAATAATAATAATAATTTATACCCCACCCATTTGGCTAGGTTTCCCCAGCCACTCTGGGCGGCTTCCAACAAAATACGGTAGTAAAAATACAATAAAAATAAAAAAATCAACCATTAAAAGCTTCCCTAAACAGGGCTGTCTTCAGATGTCTTCTAAAAGACAGGAAGTTGCTTATTTCCTTGACATCTGATGGGAGGGCGTTCCACAAAAGCGGGTGCCACTACTGAGAAGGCCCTCTGCCTGCTTCCCTGTAACTTTACTTCTCGCAGTGAGGGAACCGCCAGAAGGCCCTTGGCGATGAACCACAGTGTCTGGGTTGAACAATGGGGGTGGAGACGCTCCTTCAGGCATACTGGGCTGAGGCTGTTTAGGGCTTTAAAGGTCAGCACCAACACTTTGAATTATGCTCAGAAACATACTGGGAGCCAATGTAGGTCTTTCAGGATCGGTGTTATGTGGTCTCAGCGGCCACTCCTAGTCACCAGTCTAGCCGCCACATTCTGGATTAGTTGTAGTTTCCGGGTCACCTTCAAAGGTAGCCCCACGTAGAGCGCATTGCACTAGTCCAAGCAGGAGATAACTAAAATGTGGACTGAACAAGATAACTGTGAGGTTGATTCATAGCTGGTTGACTGACCAAACCCAGAGTTCTCACTACTGGTTTCTCGTCATCCTAGAAATAAGTGACAAGTGGGGTGCGACAGGGTTCCCTTCCAGGCCCATAATGACTTGGCTGAAGGAATTGAGGGGATACTCATCAAATCTCAAATGACACCAAACTGGGAGGGGTAGTCAATGCCACAAAATACAGAAACAGGATTCAAGACAACCTTAACAGATTGGAGAACTGGGCCAGAACTATGAAAATGAATGTCAATAGGGACAAATTTAAGGTTCTACATTTAAATGGGAATAATCAGCTGCACAAATATAAGATGGAGGACTTGTGGCTTGCCAGACCTAAATGTGAAAAGAATCTAGGGGGCCTTAGTAGACCATAAGCTTAACACGAGTCAACAATAACAACAACAAAAGCTAATGTTATGCTAGGCAGAGTGGATAAAAATCAATTATTTTAAAAAATAAATTAAAAAATCATTTTAAAATTTAAACTGGATTTTTAAAACGCTTTTGGAGGAAAAATCTTTCTAAAGATAGTTTTCTATTTAAGTTACATTACAGTCCAAAGGCTATTCATCAGGAAATAAGGATTTGTTGTAAGTTTTTCATGTGTGCTAAAACTCAGTCTAAGTTTTTTTTTGTTTAACCACATCAGTTAACAAACATGGATACATATGCTATAATGTTATTGTTTTAGTTGTTCGAATTGTTATTAAGGAAATGATTATTTTTTCCCTTCCAATAAAGTACAGCAGAAAAGTTGTCCAAATATAAACAGTTAACTTATAAAACATCACAGTAATTTCATAATTATCTATGTATTTCTAAAAGTATAACAAAATCAGTAATATTTTATATAACTGTAAAAACTACTCTGAAAATTTATTATTCCAAAAATAAAACCATCTGGTTGTAAATATTAAGATTATACCAGCAAGAACGAGTATTTCTGTAAAAAAATGATTTAAATCAAGTCTTACTGACTAGTGGTTTAAATCAAATCCACCCTGATTCTAGGCTTCATCAACTGTCCCAGCCAAGGGAAGTACCATATTTTTCGCTCTATAAGATGCAACAGACCACAAGACGCACCTAGTTTTTGGAGGAGGAAAACAAGAAAAAAAATATTCTGAATCTCAGAAGCCAGAACAGCAAGAGGGATCACTGCACAGTGAAAGCATCAATCCCTCTTGCTGTTCTGGCTTCTGGGATAGCTGCGCAGCCTGCATTCGCTCCATAAGATGCACACACATTTCCCCTTACTTTTTAGGAGGGAAAAAGTGAGTCTTATAGAGCAAAAAATACGGTAATTCAGCCTTGGTCAGACCACACCTGGAGTACTGTGTTCAGTTCTAGGGGCCACAATTTAAGAAGAATATAAAGAAGCTGGAACATGTGAACAGGAGACAGACCAAGGTGATCAATGGTCTGGAAACCAAGCTGATAAGGAACAGTTGAGTGAGTTGGGCATGTTTAGCCTGAAAAAGAGGAGACTGAGAAGAGCAGTGTTAGAAACTGAAATATAAAAGCTAGGAGCCAAATGGCACCGTAAATCTAGATTTCAGTCACCAATATGATATGTCTAGGGACTTTTTTACACGATTACAAAGCACATGAAGACAAGATGGGGGATCTAGCTAAAGATGGATAAATGTTGTGCACAAATGACAACTCAAAAAAAAAAGACACAAACAGAACCAATCAAGTAAAAGAGCCATCTAGAAGAGACGTGTCTGCAGTTTCATTCTAGCAAAAGTAAAAACCAAACCTCTTTTACTCAATTAGAGGGAGTAGTTTGCCAAAACCTGTATCTTTATAAACTTGTGAACAACTTTACACAGAGAATTTATTTGGTTCTTTTTGCAATTTGTGGTATTTGGAGGGTTGGAACCCGCCACAGCAAAACAGGTCATACAGAGAACACACCAAACTAGGGCTGGGCGATATCTGGTTTTTAATATCATGATAGATCACCAGCTAAACATCACAACATCTTGATATATATATCTGTGGTGGCAGAGGGCCCGGCCAGACCTCCCCACGGTGGAGGAGGGCCCCGCGGTATCCTCTGCCGCCACAGGGAAGAGTGCCACACCCTCCACCGCTGCGGGGGGACCCTCTGCCCCTGCAGGGAGGCCCAGCAAGGCCCTCCACCACAGCAGATATATATTGTGATATATCAAGATATCGTGATATGTTGCTGGTGATATATCGTCAAGTTGAAATCCAGATATCACCCAACCATACCTGGAACCAGTTTTCTAACAGTAAGAAAATTTCAGAACAACATCGCCAATTGCACATCATTAACTGTTCAAATTTATGTAACATACAGTGAACTTTACTTCTTTCTGAATTCAAGTTTTCTGCTCTCATAACTTCCTGCAACATAAATTCTGAAGGCCAAATCCAAGAATTTAATTTTTTGTGCATATTACTGACTGGTCCTGCAAGAGACATATTCCAAATTACTTGTTCCATTAAGTTTACAACCGAGGTACCCAATACTACATGAAAGATGATGTAATGGTTCTAATGATTCACCAGGATCTTGTCCATGTTATCTTTCAAATACATATGGCAGTTGGGCAACACAGTAGCTGGATACTAAAATATTGATTCTGCACTTCCAAAAATATTGAATGAAAGTGTGGAGGAGGGAGAAATTTTTGTCAGGTAAAAATAGCCAACATGTGAGTCATAAGCCACTGAGGAGAGGACTATTAGCCATGATGGCTATGATCGTTCTCCATGGACTCAGAGGCAATAATCCTTCTGAATACCATTGGTGGAAACCATAGAAGGGGAGAGAACTTTTGTGCTTAGGTCTTGCTTCCAGGTTTCCTGCAGGCATTTATTCAGCTACTGTGAGAACAGGATTCCACTGGCCTTATCCAGCAGACTCTTCTGTTCTTAATCAAGACATAGCAATTGCTTTACAAACAATAAGCACTGCTTCTGAATTCTCCACATTTTTGTAAACTAGCAATACTATGCAATTTCTAGGGCTAAAGGGGGGGGGGAGGAAAGATGTCCAACTATAAAATTGTATTGCCAATACATTAGACAGAAGGGGGGGGCAACCTGAAGGCTGCGCTTCTACCATTTTTAAGTAGGCTCTATAGACAATTAAAGTCCCCCACTTTCAGTAGTACATTTGAATATGAAACCACCACCTGAACTAGATCATATGAATGCCCATACTGTACTTTATTTTTGGTTCCCCATCATTTTTCTTATCTAAGTGAAAGAGCTTACGATCTGCAAGCTGCAAAGCAGTGTAGGGAATAATGAGGTGCCAGAACTTGCAAGTTCTCAGCTGCTTATGCAACTCTACACTAATAATAGTAATAATATTTTATTATTTATATGCCACCCATCTAATTGGGTTACCTCAGCCACTCTGGGCGGCTTCCAACAAATTAAAACACCAAACTCAAACACTGCATAAAGCTAACAGAATGGCTAAAGTCCATTTGACAGAGGCCCCAAATAATAAAAAGCAATCCTTCAGTTTAATGCTATCCAAACATAATTCATACATCAGTATCTCTCCAAACCAGTGTTTGAAATTAGCCAGGGGGCAGGCTTTCAGCCACTTGAGACAAAGTGAAGATGCCCGAGTGCCAGGAGGGCACCTGACAATCTCTGCAATCTGGAGGTGGATGCCTGGGGATCATTGGATCCTGACTGTTTTCACACACTAAAACCACATCCTGTAGAATTCTGTTACATTTTAGCTGCACAATTGGAATGAATTTCTGGAACCAAAATGTTTTTCCTGTGCAGCCTGAGCAGGAGCAGTCAACATTAAGAATAAGAGGTTGAAATAGGCCAATGTATGTGAGTGTGTATGTGTATGTATGTATATGACTGTGACTTTTCTTAAGCTCTCAAAGCTCTTAACCTAGCTGAAGGTTATCATCTGACCTAGCCAGATGTTTAACTGAGAATCAATCAGTCAGTCCATCATTTGACAAGTCTTTAGAGCATCTTGTACGAAAATGGCAACCAGACTTTCCGTTTTGGCGACTGTAACCTTTGGTTAAGGAGCCATTTCACACCTAGCTTATATATCTTGAGTTTCCAACACTGCTCCAAAACCACTTTCATTTTATTCTTAGCCACATAATGAACAGAAGCCAGCATACTACTGACTTCAAGAGATTCAACTGATGATTGCAAGACAATGTGCTTCATGTAAATTTAAATGATGCCAACCTAGATGCCCCACACTGTCAGAGAGAAAATGCCTTCTTGAAGCCTAAGACTGGAAGACACAGTTCTGAACAAAAATGCTACCTGGAGGTAGTTCAACAATCATATCCAAAGATCTTCATTTAGCAGCACTAGATAGCAGAGGAAGGACCAACCCAAGTCACTTTGCTACTGGAACTACTGTACTGTATAAAAATCAAATGGCATTTCCTTCCTCCATCCCCATCTCTAACATGGGGCACGACCCACTTGGAAATGTCCCTGCAAGAAACGGGAGCTGCACATGTTGATAGCGCTTGTACAACTTCCCCTTGGGTACGATCTGCTCATCTTATGTTAACAGTTCCACCCGAATGGGATAAGGCCAACACCTGGATAAAGGTCTGCAGGAAAAAGCAAACCTAAGGAGCGAGAAATCGAGAGTCGCGCCACTAACCCACGCTACACGAAAATCTCTATGTGCGCACACACCCGGCCACCAAATCCACAGCTAATACGTGGTTTTTGCAGCCAACGGAGCTGTCGAAAAGTTTTCCAAGAGCGGAGAGGGAGAGAGAGGAGAACAACAACGGTGTCCGACCCGACCCTATAAGCCGCCCTGGACACAGGATAGCCGGGGATGGGGGAGAGGCGGAGGGGGAGGAGGAGGGGGAGAAAGGAGCGAGAACTGCCGTTGTTATGACAACCCGGGAGGGAGGGAGGGAGGGAGGGAGGGAGGCTGGCGGGCGCAGGCCAGCGCGAGCGAGCGAGCGAGGGAGGGGGAAACTTCAAATCCCAACCGTCAACGCACGAGCGGCTTCCCCTCTTAAAGGGGCGGGCGCGCACAGGGACGGACCCTCTGAGGAGGGAACCCGGGACAAAAGGAGCCGCCGCTCATCCACCCTCCTCAGCGCGGCGGCGGCGGCGGAGCCTAAATCGGCGGGCAAGTGCCCCCCCACCCCGCCCCTCCAGGCCTTTCCCTGAGGGGGAGTTGGCGGCCGGCATTCGGCGCTTCCCTCACGGCGGCGGCGGCGGCGGCGGCGGCGGCTCCTCTCCACCGGCCGACCCCCGCCCCGCCCCGCGCACACCACACCCCCCTCCCTCAGCCCCTTTCCCCTCCGCCTTCCTTACCCACACAGTGCATGAGCCGGTGCCGCCAGGAGTCGAGTTCGCGGCGGACTCCCCTGCGCTCCGCCGTGCAGCGGGGGCTCCGGCACTGCGAGGCGCCAGGAGCGGGAGCCGCGGCGGCCATTCTGCCTCTTCCCTTTCCCGTCTGCCTCTGACCTCACGCCCGCTCATTTGCATACGGGAGGGCGCCCGACGCGGCACGCCCGCTCATTTGCATACGAGGGAGCGCGCGCCCGCTCGCCACGCCCACTCTCTCTCTCGCTCCCCTCAGATTCTCCTCAGGCTCCTTCGCTCGCGGGGCTGTCTCTTTTCCCCGCTCAGGTTTCCGAACCCGCGAGAACGAAGAGGAGAACGGGGAGAAGCAAAGCGCCTGAGCGGATAGTATCGGAGAGAGGCAGGAGGTACAGCCGTTGCGTACTGCCAGCGGCGGGCGAGCGGGTGCCGGGCCGGTAATGCGCTGTGTGGAAAGCCGTTAAACAGAAGGGCGGGTCTCCTCCCTGCGGACTACAAACCCCAGAAGCCCTTGCGCCAAAGGGCGGGCCTCCTGCCTGTAGCCGCTGCGAAATGGGCGGGCCTAGAGGTTCGCGAGCCTTGTCAGCTTCGCGAACTGTATAAATCTGGTTGCTGTTTGCTGCTCCTCAAATTATTACATTTGTATACTGCCCTTCATCTGTGCATCCCAGCGGTAAATAATAATAATGACAACAATAACAACAACAATAATAATTTTATTATTTATACCGCACCCATCTGGCTGGGTTTCCCCAGCTACTCTGGGCGGCTTCCAGCATCTATAAAAACAAGGCTCACCGCATAAAAATACAAGATAAAAACGCAAATTACATAATAAAAGCCAAAATAAAACACAAACCAATGACCCCCAACCCTCCCACAAATATTTAAAGGCCATAGATTGAATAGCCAAAGGCCTGGGAGAAGTAAAAGGTTTTCGCCTGGTGCCTGAAGTCTATGTAGTGAAGCCACCAGGTGAGCCTTTCTGGGAAGAGGATTCCAAAAATGGGGAATCAATGCAGAAAAGGCCAATTCCTGTGTTGCCACCCTCCAGTCCTCTTGTGGAGGAGGCACACAAAGAAGGGGCTCAGATGATAGTCACGGGGTCTGGGTAGGATTTTGCACACGCACAAGCCAATCTACCACGATATCACCATAACATTAAGTGGTGTAGAAATAAAACAAACCAGTTGATCAACACAAATTACAGATATTCAGCTGCCCACAAATTTGTACCCAAAGTGCTAGTATTTTACTCATCCCCCCAGTGACTTGCTTTTTCTTACTCATGTCACGCATTATTATTTATGCATGTACAATTTTGTAAGAAATATTATATATATATATATATATATATATATATATATATATATATAAATAAAACCAAAGCTACGGGAAAATTAACAGCACACCATAGAGGACAAATCAGTAGGAAGGGGAAAGGAGCAATACAAAACTAATGAAACTAGGCGCTTCATGGCTATCC
Source organism: Podarcis cretensis (assembly GCF_951804945.1). NCBI lineage: Eukaryota > Metazoa > Chordata > Lepidosauria > Squamata > Lacertidae > Podarcis > Podarcis cretensis. Next base: position 68,684,716 of record NC_137178.1, read on the forward strand.
ACCCCCCCCCCCCCACTGATTTATGGTTAGTTGCTTGGAAAATGTGGATTCATTGCAAATGCATTATAAATGAGAAGTACCCTTAATCTTTTTTTCCCACAGCTGTAGGAGTTGCCAATAGTTTTCAAACAGCATTCCAAGGGACACTTGAAGGCAGAAGGGGGTCCTTAAAATCATCTCAGTGAGCGCCATGAAACATAACTTAAATATGCACTAATGATCTTCATTGCAGTGTACTGACAAAAGGGGAACATTCCGACTTCTAGGGGGTATTTTCATGGTGATATGTGTGAAATGTGAAGTGAGTGCACACCTAAGAACATGTCCCAGAATCTTTTGTGATGTGTAACAGCTGTTCATTAACAGACACTGTGGTAGGAAAGTGTAGTTTGGAGGCCAATACAACATTCTGTCCACACATACTGTACTTATTCCTCTCTAGGAAGGATGTTCACCAATCCTTTCCTTAAACCAAAGCATTCTACTATCACTCATAGTAGTAAATTATTACCCACCTTTTACCCTAAGGTTACAACAATTAAAAAATGACAATCACAAAAATAAGGTGCGTCACATGTGACTGTGATTTTCTACATTATCTTATTGGACAGTTGATCACAACAAACACCTGACATATGCTGTGGAGTAGTTATCAGTTCCAGCCAGCTACAATCAAGGACACAAGACCCTCTTCCTAATCAACATCCTCAGTTAAGTTATGGGAGGTCAGTAGGGACCGACCAGGGGAGAATTGCCAGAGTACGCTTTTGCCATAAGCATCTGTGAAACAAAAGTTTGCAATGCAGTTATTTCAGTTCATATTACAAAAAAATACTTAGTAGAGGTTTTAAATGAAATAAATAATAGAAGCAAGTTGAAAATTCAATTCTCAACAGACTGTGCAGATCAATGCCATCACCCTGGGCAAGATGCCCTCTAGTCCCCACCCTCAGTGCAGTCCTAATGCCATTCCATGCTCACATAAGCTTGTTAAGTACAGTAGTGGCAGTGGTAACAGCAGAAATGAGCATCCCTACCTGCCTTTTTATTTACAAATTTATAAAGAGCACTTTCATTAAAAAACATAACAAGCTGTTATACAATATTTAACAACAAAAACAAAGATACATAAAACAACATTAAAACATTATTTGAAGCATCAAATAGTGATTGGATTAAAAAGAAATTCATGAAGGCCTGTCTGAGCAAGACAGTCGTCAAGAGGCATGTGACTAAAGGGAGGAATGGTTCCCGCTGAACTGCAAATAAGGAGTTCCATAGGGTAGGGTCTGCCACACTATAGCCTTGGTCCCTAGTGATGGCCAGCCAAATCTCAGGGACTTTGAGAACTGCCAGAAGTCCCCCATAAGGGGGTCTTGGTGATCAAGGTAGGACATAAGGAATCAGACACTCCTTGAGCAAAGTGGAAACGAGTGCTGTTTTACTAGACTGTAAGTATGCAGTCTGGCCCTGATCAGTAAATTGCTGGGTGAGACTACAGACACCCAGCGTCTTCATTTTCTCAGAGTGGTTCTGGGCTTTGCTGCAAGTGGCTGCAGCACATCACAGTTCCCCTGAGTACCACAAGCCCCTCTTCCTTCAAACAAATGTTTTAGAAATGGCCATGGCTCATAATATTTATCCCAATATATGTTAGCTCTGCTTGATTCAATTCATAGTCAATAGTAAGGTTAACCGTGTTGTTTGCAAAGTATCTTTAACAGCTGGATGTAGGCAGAAATTCAGCAAGCACCACCCCACCCCTTCATGGAGAAAACATTATCCTACGAGCTAGGCATTAATGGCCATTAGATTGCAATGAGGGAAACAGGATTTGCTGTGATACCTACACATTATGCAGGTCTTCTCCACTTACATTTAGGCCACTAAACTTTTTCTAAAAGTTGAGCTTCTTATTCCTCCAGGATTTGGAAGCAAGTATTCCTGCTTTGCAGGGACGCGGGTGGCGCTGTGGGTAAAAGCCTCAGTGCCTAGGACTTGCCGATCGAAAGGTCGGCGGTTCGAATCCCTGCGGCGGGGTGCGCTCCCGTCACTCGGTCCCAGCGCCTGCCAACCTAGCAGTTCAAAAGCACCCCCTGGTGCAAGTAGATAAATAGGGACCGCTTACTAGCGGGAAGGTAAACGGCGTTCCGTGTGCTGCGCTGGCTCGCCAGATGCAGCTTGTCACGCTGGCCACGTGACCCGGAAGTGTCTGCGGACAGCGCTGGCTCCCGGCCTATAGAGTGAGATGAGCACACAACCCTAGAGTCTGTCAAGACTGGCCCGTACGGGCAGGGGTACCTTTACCTTTATTCCTGCTTTGCAGCAATGTACCGAAGATTCATAGTAGAGTACTTCCATGTGGTATGGTTTGGGAAGAGGTGTGCACATAATGTTGACTGCAATCCATATCTATTCTGTTGTTTCTTCGGAAACACAGTGTTTTGATGCAGTTTTCCTCAAACCAGTTTTGATCTGAATTGAGAAAAAGAATGACCTTGCTGTGTTTTAAGCCACATCGTCAGTTTTCAATGAAATATACAGGGATAGATATTCCTTCCAGGAACCACCAACTTAATCAAATTTAGTTTCTTCTAGTACTCATAACAGCATGTTAGGGGGTCAAGTGTTATAAGAGATCCTCTTACAACCCAATTTCTAACTTGTTCATTTGAAGAGGCTACTCAAGATCTTGCTTAAAACCCTTACCAGGCAGATGTTGTAAAGACTGTTTATGACTACTACGTTAGGCTAGAGAAAAGGCAACACAAAGACACAAGATGTTCAATCAAACTGCCTAATAAGATTAAATACTCTTGTTTTTAGTTTGCATACATCAGTGGTTGACTCTCCTGGGATTATTCCTTGACAAGTACAAATTACATTTTCCTGTTTACTTACCTGACAAGTGTTTCCCCCTTTGCTCTACCTGTCGCAGGAACCATGGCTTGTCACTGCTCCAGATGCATGCTAGTAATATCTATCTATCTATCTATCTATCTATCTATCTATCTATCTATCTATCATCTGTCTGTCTATCTATCTATCTATCTATCTATAATGGCTTTTCTCTCCCCCAACCTTCAAACTATACTTTGATTATAGCAGGGGATTAGCAGCAGCCAGATACTAGCTGCCTGTTACAGGGAACATGATAAGTGTAGAACATTGCAACATAAAACAAATAAAGATGGCTTATTTCAGAAACAGAGAAACAACAAACTGTGGAAAGCTGTTTGAGGCACATACAGTAATCCTGTAGCCTGACTTGGAAGAAAACACCACGGTTTACAATGGGATGTGCCTTATTCCCGATATATGGGATTTCAGCCTTAGTAATCTACTGACCTTTGTCTCAGTATTGCATTGCAACCATTCTTCCTTTAAAGATGATTTGATGAACAAGAATAGCTTTGCACGTTGCAAGTACCGGTAGGTTAGTTGATTTTGTGTCTCATAGATTCTTCATGATCATTCTATACTACATCTAGTGCATGTTGGTGATGTTATATAAATATTAAACTGTATGAATTAAAAAGGGCAGCAAGATGATCACAAGATCTAATCCCAAAAGGAATATCAGTTACCACATTTGCTAGCTACTGAGTAAAACCTAGGACTGAACCAGTTTTTCTGCTATTTGTTAGCATTAATTGGCCAATTATTTCTTCTTTTTTTAACCAAAAACAGCCCCATTTTTTGGTACCTCTACCTACTCTGGAGGAGATTATGGAAGTTTTAAAAAAAGTTTTGTTATGAGAATTGCTACCCTTACTATTTCAGTCCCTATTTCAGTCTCTTCTTTCCCATTCCAGTCTCTAAAAGTTACATCTCTACCTTGGTGGAAGGGGGAAGGTACATTTCCTTTCTGGTGCACAAGCCTGAATACTAAATTAACCAGGTAGTGTGCTTGCTGTTATTTCACATGCTGTGGAGGAGTTGAAGCGCTGCTATCCTTCCCTGCTATCTACCTCCTCATTCTAGTAAATGGACCTTATATACAGGTTTGTAACTATACATTTGGCTATGTCTTTTTTTAAAGCAGGAGCCACCAGCCTTTGGGGGCCCATGTGCATGCTTGCAAACCTGAAGAGCTCACTTAAAAGTATGTGTATCCTACCCTCTCTATATAGAACACTCAAAGGCAGTATTCTGTCAGCATGTTCCTTTAGCAATGTTTTCATAGACAAGGCCTACACTATGGGTGCATCTATACTACAAACTTAAAACAGGCTTTATAACTATTCCATAGACCTGTTGAGGAATTTGTGCCGTGTAAGTCTAAATGTGTACAGGAGGGCGAGGAGGGGGAGAGAGACATGTCAGCTGGTTATTTCCTACCATCATATTCCTATTAGACTTGCCACCCACTCCTACTACCCATGGGGGGCATCTATAGAAGCAGGTATCTTCTATGCATATAGGATTTTCACACTTCCTTATGTTCCACATCACAAAGGGAGCCTATATGTTTGCAGCAGGCTGCCCTCTGCAGGTGTTCCTCCAACGTGAGAATGGGGTGAGATTGTGTTTGCAGGCATGGTCCAGCTCTTCCCTTCTGAAATTCCTCATCACATGGACTGAATGCCTGAATATATCTCATACCTCTAGGGCACCCTGGGGTCTGGGAGGGGAACTAGGGATTCGAGACAGTTCTCATCACTGTAAACTAGGATTCTTTGGGGAGGGTGTGAACGAAGAGAGAAGAATCAGGATAGCAAATCTGGTATAACATATAAATTTGTAGTACAATTATGCCTCCTACAACTTTGTGATAGAGTAGTCCAATGTGAGTCACAGGTTTAGTATCTTACAGTTATGTTCACCATGGTAAACTGTCAGTTCAGATGATAGCACCATTTGTGGTATTTGGTACTAGTGGTAGATTTAGTTCATTTCAAACAATATGGTTTGAAATAGGACCACTATGTGGTTCTTGCAAAGGGGCTGTATAACTAAGTATGTCATCACCACAGCAACTCGGCAGCAGAAAATATATTGAGGCAAACTCTACAGAGGATACACTACTAATTGCACTTTAATATTAGATATCCAAATAGGACCCAAAGCAGAGAAACATGAGTCTGTGCACAGAAGGCATGTTTGATAGCTAGATAGCCAGATATTATTTTTAATTCTCCTGAGCTGCGCTAGAAGCATTTTGTGTTAAAGTGCTTAGAAAGAAAATACAAAATAAATAGAAGTAACGGCTATAAGAGCCATCTTATTGATCATTCCCCCCCCCATCCCCAAGGAAAAAAAAACTCAACTATGGTAGCAGAGCACCCAGGGAGTAGCCTTTCTCCCCTTCAGCAGCCAGTTTGACAGCAAAGCTAACTGCCAGCCCAGAGCATCATCAGACCAGTATGTACTGGGGCTCTTGTTTAGGCTGTCTATACATGCTGCTTGTTTCAGCAACAATTACCAATACATAAGGTAAAGGGACCTCTGACCGTTAGGTCCAGTCACGGACAACTCTGGGGTTGTGGTGCTCATCTCGCTTTACTGGCCGAGGGAGCCGGTGCTCGTCCGCAGACAGCTTCTAGGTCATGTGGCCAGCATGACTAAGCCGCTTCTGGCAAACCAGAGCAGCACATGGAAACACCGTTTACCTTCCCACCGGAGCAGTACCTGTTTATCTACTTGCACTTTGTGCTTTCGAACTGCTAGGTTGGCAGGAGCAAGGACCGAGCAACGGGAGCTCACCCCGTCACGGGGATTCAAATTACCGACCTTCTGATCGGCAAGCCCTAGGCTCTGTAACCCACAGCGCCACCCGCATCCCTACCAATACCTAAAGGAAATGTCAAATTAGTCAACTAGAGTAATGTAGCATTATTGACTATTTGACAATGGATTTCATCATCATAGACTATTTCACAGACTGCTGTAATTAAGAGCCTGGCAGGATCTTGCCCATTTTTGAATAGCAATTAATTCAGACTTCAGTATCACTTACCTAGCCACCTATATTCCCAAAAGCCCAAGCCTACAACTATCACACTTTGGATAGTCCCGTATTTCACTGCAGGATCAGAACCGTCTAAGGATTAGGCAACAAATGGATCTTCCAGAGGAAGAAAATCAGGCCAAGGTAGCTAGTTTGAAGGAATGGCGTAAAGAGAGCTAAGGCAAGGTCAGTTACAGGAATCTTAGCAGAGCAAGGACACATAGGTTTGCAGGCTTGCTGCTAGAAAGGGAAAGCTATACAAGGACAGAAAAGTTCAGTGAAATTGATGAACTATGCAAAAATGGCTAAACTGACATACAAACTGAGAGATAAGGACAACTGTGACTTTAAAGAAGAATGGGAACTTTTCACATATTACTTAAAAAGACAACAAAACAAATTGGACTCCTTGGCAGGTTTTGAATAAACATACACAAATCTATTGATTGTTAACGTAGTAGATAGATAATATAAGGATTTATACAATTTTACAGTATGCAGAGAACAATATGAGTTGAAAAATAGAGAGAGGAGAAGGAAGTCTTGTGGGGGAGGGAGGGGGGTTTGATGGGGGGGATGATGAATATGAGATGTTTTGGTATTTTGTTACATTGAAATTGTTAATAAAATATATTTTTTTAAAAAAAGAAAAGTTCAGTGACCAATCAGAGGGGAGACAAGTGGTGCAAGGCGCAGAGTGGTGAAATCAAGGGGGTACAGTTTCAGTCCAATACTAATCGTTGTTGGCATTCATCTGTCTCAAGAGAGAATGGAATGCACCTCCAGGGCTGAAGTCAGACCGCTGGAGAATCACAGCACCTACTGTGCAGAGACCGGTAACTTGTAACTGCTGCCTTCTGCATTGTTTTTGCTGTGTTAGCAGCACCGAAGGGACATCTCTGGGGCCAAGCCTGGGCAGTGTGTGTGGAGGCCTTGGGCTGCCGAGATGACAAGACCCCCCCCCCCCCTTGGCCTCACTGATGTGGTCCAAAGGAAAGCAGAGCAATAGGTTTGGCACCAGCTTGGCTACAGAAGTTGTCAGAAGGAGGCTTACAAGGCACTATCCAACCATGTTAGGGACTCCACTCAGGATTTGTGTAGGGTTTACTCCTTATCCTTTTATTTTTCCGAAGATGTCCCACAAGGCAGCAGGTATGGCTTGTTCCTTGGAGTTTAACCCCGAAGCCATTCTCATGAATGAGTATAGCTGCAAGTCAGTGGAGGTTTAGGATCAGTGTTGTCCTTCTCCAATACTAATTGACATTTTCAGTTTTAAATTAACTTGCTGCAATGCTAATTAGCTCATTGCATGGTATATGGGGTTTTACTGGAGATGAATTGATAGAGCAATTCCCCCCTGAATGATAGAGCATTACAGCTGATGGCATATCTCCATTTAATGCAAAACAATTCTGGCTGCTCTTATCTCTTTTAAAACAATATTTATGGATTAAGCTGCTTAGGAGCTAGGGTGTCCATTTCTGAGGCAGGAATAATGGATAAACTCCAGCTCCCAGAAGGTCTGTAGTTCAAGATTCACCATGGCACTGATGTAAGCTTGCTCACTGCCTTTGTTTTTTTATATAGGCCAAGAGAATGGAATAGATAAGAGGCTAATGGTATACCTGCTCCAGAACAATTGCAGAAATCAACCAGACCTACTTTTTTGTAAAGTAAATCTGCATTGTAGCTGGCAAAGTAAATGGACAGTTTACAGTCTCATTCATTTTATTTTGGTAGAGAAGCGGGTAGAGGAATCAGGTTACCTTTACAGAGTTATCAAATGCAACAGTTACATCATCATGTTGTGGGATTTAGCCTGCTATAACCAGATGTTTTCCGGTGCACCTGTACCTTTCGAACAGGCTTGCTTTAGCACCTGCTCTTTCTCAATAGATGTATTCTCACTTGGAGCAGAGTAGTCCCAATAGTTTAAAAATTGTCCAGGTTTTAGTATCTGTGCTGTGGACTCCTGAACACAGAGGTCTATTGTCTTTGAGGAAACAGTCTTTTTTCTTTTTGAAGGGTTGGTGTTCTCATAGATTAATATATGTTCTAGTGAAAAGCATGTGTATATACGAGAATAGGGCATTTAACATGACCATTCACTTAAGCCCCGCCCCCAGGTGTTTTGTAGGCTGCTCTGGAAATACATATACTAAAGAGCAGAATACAGATAGGTAGGCAAATAAATAAACTGCATAGTAACCAGTGCATTGGTTACCAGTACATTTCCAGGTACAATTTAAGGTATTGGGTCATTATTTTCCTCCACGGGGAGGAAAAATAGAATATAAATTTTGTGTGTGTGTGTGTGTGTGTGACATATATACAGATGATTCTCAACTTATGTGGGAGATAGCATGTAAAGCCAAAAATGCATATAGTGAAAAAACGTATTGGGTTCAATGGCAGGTAGGATTGCCAAAGTCCTTTTTCCCCGGACAACCACCCTGTTTCTGCTCACACTTTATTGTTTTTCTAAATTTGCTGAGCACATAAAGCTGAATGTATGCAAGTTAAATGTGCATAAGTTGCAAATTACCTGTGTACACATATATACACAAACACACATACACATAATACAATGCTGAATGGTTTAGGACCAGGGTGCTTGGACTCCTTTTTCCCATGTGAAATGGCCATATGCTTCAGCATTCACCATAACACTTTGGATGTGACTGGTCTAAATAAGTCAAGTGAAGGAGTCTTGGAATAATATAGCCTCCAACAGGGACATTTGCATTTGTAACACCTATCCTAACCCCAAGGATCACGGCCAAAATCTGTTCCCGCTGCAACTAAAGGCTCTGCCCTGCCTGGTACATTGCATTCATTTTATTCTGCAACAGCTTGTTCTGCCCTGACTTACATTGAAAGTGTGTGTGTTTAAACTGGCCATAACAGTTTCCTTTAAAAAAAAGAAAACATGTTTAATCTCAAAATGGATCCACTGTTTCTCCTAAGGCTCCAGATGGCCTTTCTTACTAGGAACAGTCCATATTTCCTGGTTGATATGTTTGGTAAAATTGTGACATTTTGCCCCCAGTTTTTGAGTGTGAGACTGCAATTGCAAATCTATATAATTTATCTTTCTGCTCAATTACAATATAGCTTTATTAGTAGAGTGAATCGTAAGTGTGCAGAACTGGGCGTGTACTTAATGTGCCCTGAAGTATTTGGAATCAAAGGAAATAACTTTCCATATAATATTACACATGTTTATGATATCTATTGCAGCGAATGTCCAAAGGTTGACAAAAGCTAGCATTTATTAGCAAATCATAGCATTTACAAGGAGAGGGGGAAATGTCAGAACATTCTGTCATTTACTACTAGTAACTAGAAAAGTACTTGTACTCCCAGTAAATGTTGACATTTACTTAGCTAGATGGGATAATTTCCAAATTCAACCAAATAACATGCTCAGTGATGACATTTACTAGTAAATCCCATTTATTACTGAGTGCCCTGGATAAATGACAGATACCCAGATCCAACTGTGCATGCTTATAGCATCTGGGGCTATATGCACAGAGCCCTCTTCAAATGATAGTAGGGCAGTTCCAATAAGCTGCTCAGTAGAAAGGATAATTCAGGCCGTACTTCCTCTCCTGGTTGGCCAATGGGCTTGGTTAGTGCTTGTGTGCAGGGCTAATAGGAGCAAACAGTGGCTCTGGTGAAAGAAGGGCCAGTGAAGCAATGATCCCTGGTACATGAGTCAGTTGTTATGGCAGCAGAGGCATGCTCCTACTGGACTCTGGAGGCTGGTATGGAGCATGTACAAGAGGAGAGGCTGTATGCAAGGACTGGAATTCAATGATCCATGGGACTAGCTAGCAAACCCAGGTTTAGAAGAGAAGGAAGAAGATGGGAGTAAAGGTAAAGGTAAAGGTACCCCTGCCCGTACGGGCCAGTCTTGACAGACTCTGGGGTTGTGCGCCCATCTCACTCAAGAGGCCGGGGGCCAGCGCTGTCCGGAGACACTTCCGGGTCACATGGCCAGCGTGACAAAGCTGCATCTGGCGAGCCAGAGCCGCTCACGGAAACGCCGTTTACCTTCCCGCCAGTAAGCGGTCCCTATTTATCTACTTGCACCCGGGGGTGCTTTCGAACTGCTAGGTTGGCAGGCGCTGGGACCGAGCAGCGGGAGCACACCCCGCCGACAGCCCTAGGTGCTGAGGCTTTTACCCACAGCGCCACCCGCGTCCCACGGATGGGAGTAGGCACACCCAAACATCCTTTCTGTTGTCTTCAGCAGTGCTGGGGAGAGAAACCCACAACTGCTCAACAGCTCTTGCGGCTTTTAAAAAGGGATCTATTCATGTAGCCCCATCAACTGGATTATGCAAATGAACTCCATGTCTTCCATTCACATGGTTCCTTATCTAGATGGGGAATTGCACATGGATTTGCCTGTTTAGGCAAGCATACAGCCTCCAAATTGGTGTGAAGATGTCTTTCTAATCCTCTTGGTTCATTGCGATGATTTCAATATTGACCAAGTAAAATCAAAACTGTTTAGAATAAACAATGCTACAGAGGTGCCGGAATTCAGTTCTGGCTGAAAAAAATCCCTGCTTTCTACACATAAGCCATGTTGTATGGCACCTGCTTACAATTTTCCATTAATTATATAAACAGGTAGCTTACAGTAGTATTGTGTGATGTTGTCTATTCTGATTTTCTGCAGCCCTATTGCCTGCAAGCCCTTTTCTGACCAGAGGGTTGCACTGAAAGTTGGTCAACCACTCACCTGTATGCACAGCCCACACCATACACAGTCAGAAAGACCAGGTTTTCAACCCAAGACTCTTTGCATACAAAGGCCTGTGCTATGACACATCATGTTTAACAAATCATAAATATAATAAAAGCTTCCAAATTTAAGTGCTGGATAATATTAGATACCTCAATTATCTGGGACTCCTCTTCCAATCAATGAGATAAAATGTTACTATATTTACTCAATTTTTCTGGCCAATAATGTTGTGAAAATTAGAGCGCACATTAGATTTGATGGCCCCAGCAAATAATTTTTTTGTTTCAAGGTTTTGACAATTGAGCTGCTCATTAGACTTGATGGTGCATTAGATTCATGTAAATATGGTATGCTAGGAAGGTTTTGAGCAATCTTTGATCACATGCAGAAGAGCTGCTGTGTAATGATTACTTCAAGGCGTTGGTGCTTTTATGTGTTCCTGGAGGTTCTCTATTGTAGATGGTTTCCTTGTCTATTTTAGTGGGCAGACCCTATCTGTGCACACAGTGGAATTCAAACATAAATTAGCTCATTTTTTTTTAAAAAAAAAACACAGATCCCTTGCAAATGCAAGAAGTACAGAATAAACACGCATCTCTGAAGCAGATTGTCACAGTGTACAGGATTCAAGTTGAATGAAAAGTTGCTCTGGTCAGTGAGCCGAGCCATTCAGGAACCTTAGGTAAAGGTAAAGGGACCCCTGACCGTTAAGTCCAGTCACGGACGACTCTGGGTTGTGGCGCTCATCTCGCTTTATTGGCCGAGGGAGCCGGCGTTTGTCCGCAGACAGCTCCTGGGTCATGTGGCCAGCATGACTAAGCCACTTCTGGCGAACCAGAGCAGTGCACGGAAACACCGTTTACCTTCCCGCCAAAGCGGTACCTATTTATCTACTTGCACTTTGACATGCTTTTGAACTGCTAGGTTGGCAGGAGCAGGCACCGAGCAACGGGAGCTCACCCTGTCATGGGGATTCGAACCGCCGACCTTCTGATCGGCAAGCCCTAGGCTCTGTGGTTTAGAGCACAGTGCCACCTGCGTCCCATTGAATTCAGGAACCTTAAGAAGATCACAGTAGCCTGCTGGATCATCCCACAGGCCCATCTTGTCCAGCATCCTGTTCTCACAGTGGCCAACCAGATGCCCGTGGGAAACTGGGGAACAGAACATGAGCACAAGAGCATCCTCCCCATCCTTTGTGCGGTTTCCAGCAACTGGTATTCGGAAGCATTGCTGCCTCAAACCTTATAATGGGCCAGGCAGAATCCTATTGGCAAATCCTACTGACAAATCCTCTCGGACCTGTGCTTTTTAGGCATGGAGCAAGCGGAGGTGTGGGCAAACCCTAAGTTTTCAGAAAGAGAAAATGGTAAAGAGGAGTGGCAAAGAGCTCCCCTGGGTGCCCCAACATTATGAATGCTTGAAGAACTATTGGAAACATTGCAAATCTACCCCCCAAAAAAGAAAAAGAATTGGAAATGAGCTGGAGGAAAGCTAATCAATTTCTGTTGTTTTTTCAGCATGCCAGTCTTCAAAATGTAGAGCAGAAACAGTTGTGTTTCTCCCATATTAGTTAACACACACACACAACACACACAACACACACACTTATTTTAAGATGACAGCTTATGCAACACTGGAAAATTACCTTTGCTCTGGAGGACTTTAAGATAAACAATTTACCCGAGGATTGAATTCAGATTATTAATTCTCATAAACAAAGCCTTATATGTCTAAGTGAACTGGGGCATATGGGTGCTGTCCAAGGAAAGTTTTAAAAAAAATAAAAATCTAATATCAAGGCAAGTTATTAAACATTCCTTTGGCTCATTCATGTTTCCTTACGTTACAGATGAAAGCTTTCCAGACACGTATGGAGGATATTGTTGACTTAGCAAATGCACATTGTAACAGAGAAAAGGAATTTTAACTCTAAAGTGATGGGTTTGTTTTTTTTAAAAGGCTAAAAGCAGTCTTCTTAAAAAAAAATGCACAAACATGATGAAAGGAAGATGTCACAAGAATTTCTTCAAAAGCTGTTCTTGTCCTTTCACTTTAGGAAACCTTTATTTAAAACCTCTCCTCTGTTTAATTAAACCTTTGCCTGTGTTTGACACTATTGATGAATGCTTCTTGCCCATCCTTATAAGCTGGATGGTATAAGTTTATGTGTGTGCAAGTGCACACCCACATCCACACCCCAGTATGGGGTTAATGTCTGTGGAATCATTTGCATCTAGGTGCATGTGTGTGTCAATTATTTTTAATCTTTCTCCACTGCCTTTCCATAAAAAAAACAAAAACAAAACATTTTCAGGGTGATTTGCAGCAGAGCAAATAAAACTGCATGCAAAAGCAGCATTTGACCACTAGCAGAAATCATTAATGCAACTATGAAAAACAGTTTAGTGCCAGGATCTGCAAAATACAGCAGGAGTCTCCGAAGGTAGAAAGCCACAATGAACTCAGTGCCATCTGCTGGAGAATGTCAATGCACCCTTCAGTGTTTTTTTAATCTCTATTTTTATTGTTTTTAAAGTGGTACCTCTGATTACGAACTTAATTCGTTCCAGAGGTCCGTTCTTAACCTGAGGTACCACTTTAGCTAATAGGGCCTCCTGCTGCTGCCACGCAATTTCTGTTCTCATCCTGAGGTAAAGTTCTTAACCCGAGGTACTACTTCCGGGTTAGCGGAGTCTGTAACCCGAAGTGTTTGTAACCTGAGGTACCACTGTAATAGAAACAGTAGAAAATAAAACTGGTAGCACAGGGTCAGCAGTCAGTAATTAAGCACGTGTAAACAGAATGTGGCATATCTCATCAAGAGGGACTTAATTGCACATGAAATATCCCCTCCGTTGTGAGGCTTGAGTTGCTGGCGGATGTTTCGGTAGTTGTATTTGGTCATATCTGAAATGTGGTTAAGGGTGCATCAGCGGGGCTACAGTGGGACAGCTACCCAGGCATCCAAACTAGAACCTCAGGTTTTCCGGGGTGGGGGCTTGACTATAAAAGAAGGAAAATAGCCCCCAGGACAGGGTTAAGAAGCCTCCATAGGTTCTCCATAGATTGTTGGACTCCCAACTGGGGAAAGTGGGTTGGTTCTGATCAGAGATGACCGAAGGGTTACACTGTAGGCATCCATCTTTCTCAAGAGACAAGGGAGTGTGCCTCCAGGGGTGAAGTCAAACCACTGGGTTAGCAGCACCAAAATGACACCCCCAGGGTACAAGCCAGAGCAGTGTGAGCTGCCCAGGTGACAAGACTCCACTCTTGGCCTCACTGATGTGGTCCAAAAGAAAGTAGAGAAACACATTTGGCACCAGCTTAGTTGCAGGAGTTACCAGAAGGAGGCATACAAAGTGCCATCCAACCATCTTAGGGACTCCACTACAGATTTGTGTAAGGTTTACTCATTGCCATTTCTTCTCCTGAAGTTATTCCACAAAGCAGTGGAGGTTTGAGAATCAGTGTTTTTCTTCTCCTAGATGGGCTACCTTCCTAGGCTGATGAGTCTCATCTGCCCCTTACTTTACCTCTACAGCATGGGTAGGCAAACTAAGGCTCGGGGGCCGAATCTGGCCCAGTCGCCTTCTAAATCCGGACCGCAGATGATCCAGGAATCAGCATGTTTTTACATGAGTAGAATGTGTCCTTTTATTTCAAATGCATCTCTGGGTTATTTGTGGGGCCTGCCTGGTGTTTTTACATGAATAGAATGTGTCCTTTTATTTCAAATGCATCTCTGGGTTATTTGTGGGGCATAGGAATTCGTTCATTCCCCCTCCCCTAATAGTCCGGCCCCCCACAAGGTCTGAGGGACGGTGGACCAGCCTATAGCTGAAAAAGTTTGCTGACCCCTGCTCTACAGCTCATGCAGAAATCACTTTACAGTGGTACCTCGGGTTACATACGCTTCAGGTTACAGACTCCGCTAACCCAGAAATAGTACCTTGGGTTAAGAACTTTGCTTCAGGATGAGAACAGAAATCGTGCTCCGGCAACGGGAGGCCCCATTAGCTAAAGTGGTGCTTCAGGTTAAGAACAGTTTCAGGTTAAGAACGGACCTCCAGAACGAATTAAGTACTTAACCCGAGGTTCCACTGTATTGACTTTTGGACCCACCATTGGTCTTGTCTGCTCAGTTGGCTGGAGCCTGTTGTCACATGCAGAGGAAGTCCCTAACTCACTGAGGGTTTGAGATCCATCATCTACTCACGCTACATTATTAAGAATAAGCTGGCACCGTGCTGTATTACTGAGACTCTTGCTGGCATCTGGAAGCCTGCAACAGGAAAGTGGAGCTTTAACCAGTAACTCTGTTGCAAAAGTGCTTGGAACTAATGCAAGCTGACCCAGGAACGGGAAGGATGTTAACACTAGCGTAAAAAGGCAGAAGAAATCTTCCAGAAGCCTGCAATGGAATGAGCTCTGGAGGGTTGCCAAACAAGCCAAGGCAAACAAGGCCTGTTCTCTCCTTATGCTCGTCCTCTGGAAGTTGTGGTTGCATGGACCAGGCAGGAACGACCCCTTAATCAGCACCATAGTTCTCATTACATCACAAAGAGAGGCTTGCCTTGGCTCTTATTCAAAAGCAGAAGGGAGAAGCGGCATTGGACAGTGATGGGATAGACAAAGGGTGATTCCAACCTGTCACTAATTTCATAAATCATAGAATTGTAAAGGTGCAAGGGACTGTGAGCGTAATCTAGTCTCACTCCCTGTAATACATGAAATACATACGCCCCCTATCCAATTTGAAACCATAGCAGACCCAGCTTAGTTTTGCACATCTGCTACTAGTTTTATTGCCGAACCACTAGGAGGTTTTGTGGGAGGGATTCAAGTACATAACAGAACTCTAGGTTGGATCAAAAGTGCTTTGTCAACCTAGCACAAGAAATCCCCTTTAAAACTTTTCTTTGCTGATGCCATCTAGACCCATGGAATGTTTTCCATTAAGCTGTAAGGTGTCTCCACCAAAAGATTTGCTGTCAAGCTGGTGCAGAGGTGATGCAGGAGGGATTCCATTAGAGGAGCCACTCAATCCAACAAGACCATCATCATGACACAATTTCTTGGGGACAGAAAACATGTCCCCATAGCCATTCTGCTGGTCGCCATTCTGCGGTGAAACGGAACTATCAAGTTTCCTTTTGACTGTTTCATGAAGCTGTGCGATGAGGGCGCTGCTCCGGCTGTGCTGCTGCTGCTGCTCACCGCCCGTGGTGTCGGTGTCCAGGCCGTTGACTCCAGGCCTGTCGGGAGGAGTGGAGGTAGAGGCAGAGGAGCCCCCGGAGCCCGGGGCCGGAGCAGGGGGAGGCGGCTGGGACGGGGCGGCTGGCGGAGTGGCTGCCGGGGGAGGCAGAGGAGGCTGGCGGTGCTTCCCGGCCCGCTTGGCCTCCAGCCGCTCCGGGGACACGGCCTGGTAGTGGGACTCGCAGGTGCTGTGATGCCGCCGGCACAGCTCGATCCGCCGGCGGAGCCGCTCCATCACCGCGCTGTGTCGCTTTAAAAAAAAAAAAAAATTTACATCTGAGAAAAAAACAGCGCAGATACAGTAAAATATTTTACTGCGGAAAGGAAGCTGAAGCACATACATCAAGTAAAGCTCGACGATAAGGTTGCTGATTAATGGATCTCTGTGACCGGGAGTGACGGATAGATAAGTAAATCTTCTGATGAATCACCACTAGGAGACTGTATGTTTGGAACGAAGGGGGGGGGGGTGGAGGAAAAAATCCTTTTTTTCTTTACACGATGTGATATTAATAACCCTTCACCCCAGAAAGAAATAAGATAGTCGCGTTTTTATTAATCACAAGCAGGATTTTAAGAACTGTGTGGGGAAGGATTACAACAGGAGAGAAGACTGGTGAACGGTGAGAAAGAGGAAAATTTTGAGAAAACATTATGAAAATGATTTACAGGTGGTACATGACCCCAGTCAAGCTTGCGAAGATTTATCATTTGCCCAATAACAAATGTTGGAAATGTAAAGAGACTGAAGGTACCTTTTTCCACCTTTGGTGGACCTGCCCAAAGATTAAGGCCTTCTGGGAAATGATTTATAATGAAATTAAGAAAGTGCTCAAGTGCACCTTTAACAAAAAGCCAGAGGCATTTCTCTTGGGTATGGTTGGCCAGCTGGTGTCGAAGAAGGATAAGAATTTCTTTTTGTACGCTACTACGGCAGCAAGGATTCTTCTAGCAAAGTATTGGAAGACACAAGAGCTACCCACACTGGAGGAATGGCAGGCGAAAGTGATTGACTTTATGGGACTGGCAGAAATGACCGGCAGAATCCGCGACCAAGAGAAAGAGATTGTGGAAGAAGATTGGAAGAAATTCAAGATGTATCTTAAGAATTATTATAAAATTGAGGAGTGTTAAAATGCTGAGGGAAAAGAAGACGTAGAATTGCAGCGGAAAATTGTGTTTAATTCTAGGGTGGAATAGAAAAAGAGAATGAATTTATATTTAATTGGTTAAGAAGGGTTGCTGAATAATGGTACTAAATTAAGGATGCAAAAAGGGAAAGGTATGGGGAAGTCCGGGAAAAGAGGGTTATGAAAATAAGGTTAAGAAAATATGAGTTTTTGTGTTTGTTTTTATGTTGTTTTTTGTTTATGTTAAAAAACTGGAAATCAATAAAAAAATTTATAAAAAAAAAAAAGAAAGAAAGAGGAAAATTTTTATGACGCAGTTTTAAAATGGTGTCTCACCAAGACAGGCTTGCCGGAGAAAGGAGGACAGGGGGGAGAAGAATCAGGACTGTTCGAAAGAAAAGGAGTGCTGGAATGCAAGTTTGACCTGACAGAGCCCCCTGATTTGTTTGATTTATTTGGCCAGCCTGAGAAAAAATAAAGGGCAGACCGAAGGTTAACTTTGTTTATGGAAGCGTTGAACAGAGGCTGTCCCTGAACGAGATAGTTTGTGAAGAGTACAAAACCCACACAGAGACGCCAGTTTTCAGTCTGTTTGTGAGAATCATCAGAGATCGCAAAGAAAGGAATATATGACAACAACAAGATGAGAAAGAAAGTAATAAAGGACTATCCGGATCGAACTGGATAGAACTGTCTAATTAAAGCAGTAAAATATATGATGCCTGGAGTTATCTGGAATTTTGGACTCGTGCGGAGCTTGATGTATGGGTACCCTCAAAAAATAAATAAATTAAAATTTGGCCGTATAATTTGGAACTAATGTGATTTGAATAATGTGATTGGCCTGTTACTAAAAATTATTTTTTTAAAAAAACTTTTCTTTGCTGTTAAGAAAGTGATGGGGATTCTTTAAATCTCTTTAAATCTCTGGAGATTTAAAGAATCTCAAAGAGAAGGTTTGTGAAAAGCTATTTGTTTTTATTTGTAAAGATGTAACTGTGAAAAACTAATAAAAATTTATTTGCAAAAGAAAGAAAGAAAGAAAAGAAAGAGAAAGTGATGGGAAAATACACTGATAAATTTGGGATGAACAAAGGACCAGAACTGGAAGACATGAAAGCACCCTTCAAGCAAAGCAGGTTGGATGTCTATTATTTTAAAATCACTCCATAAAAACCCCAGAACTTATGCTCCATAAAGTCTGAACACAGTCTAATCACCATTTTTTGCAATCACCATCACTTTTTGCAAACAAATATACACACCATACATTGAAAGTACCGCCTTCCCCAAAAAAGAACAATATTGGGAGTTTACAGAACCTTTGACAAACTACAAATCCCAAAATTCATTGTGTGGGAAAATATGCTTTAAATGCATGATGTGGACGCAGCCTTAGGAAAAATGCTAAATAAACATAGCATTTGTAGGATTCAAAGATGGTTTTGTGTTGCTTCTATTTGAAGAAATATTACTAGTATGTAAGATCTAAATCTGGCACCTGTAATGGCTCAAGGGCCATGTTAATGAAGGAGATGTTTTGACCTAAGCAAATTATAATGTACTTCCAATAACATCACATATTTAAGAGGTAAAATTTGGCCTAGAATAAAACCGTTAAATGCTTTACATTTCATCTGTGTTTGTGTCAAAAACAATTTTAATGCTAAGGGACAGCTGTAGATTACTAATGACTCAAATACAGTTTGGCTGTTTTCATGAAGTGCTCTGTGGGATGTCAGAATATTTAATTCAAGATGTTAAAAACATCCCCAAATGTCACAATAATTATATCACAGCAGGCAATTAAAACACTAGAAAATGCCAACTGACTAAGAGGGTTCCTTGTTATTTAGAAAACTAATGAGTGACTGACACCTAAAAGCAGAAAATATTAATTATAACCACAAATTCCAATACACACTATAATTAATTTTAATAGAAAAAATTATATTAAAATTAAACATCCTTATTGAATCCAACAAAACATAGCAAATGGCTACACGAGCCTTGAGGTCTAGTAAAATTTAGGTACCAATACACAAACAGACACGGTGGAGTGTGGACTCAAGGAACGAACAAGGCCAGAACAGCACAGGGTAAGGAGAAAGGGGATTGTTCCACCTGCAATGCTTGTATAGACAGAACTTTTGTCACAGAATGGTGTGAATTTCACCCAATATATCTACTGACATCTCTCTCTCTAACCCCAAACTACAGAAACTGTAATCCTGTACATACTGGGAGTAATTCTCAAAGCATAAAATGGGATTTACCTCCATACACATTTAAAGATTGTACTGTAAAACATTCCACCAAAGGTGTCATGGGCTTTGGAGACACTCGAACTCAGGACACAAGGGAGAAATGTGCTAAGAGGAAGGCACACTTGCAAATCCACACCGTGATCAACTCCTGCCTGGAAACCAATGTCCCCACTGTGGAAGGACGTGTGGATCCAGAATTGGCCTCCACAGTCACTTACAGACTCATTGTTAAAACCGTGTTTGTGGAAGACAATCTTACTCGGCTATGAGTGATCACCAAATAAAAGAAGAAGAAGACGACTGTTCTGGGGGTTATCCTGACCTCCAGAGCCAATTTGGGGGGCTCACAGGTAGCAGGGAAAAGGTCTTGCTCTAATGGGGCTACCCATGGAGCCAAAACTATATGAAATGGAGAACACTGACTAAACCTGTAGATTATTATTTTTTGTAGTTCACGGTACACTGAAATGTAGAACTAATAAATCTACTGTTTTGGGAGATAGTTTTAGTTTTCATGCTATTTGAATCAGTCTTCTTTTCTTTAATGGCTGAATATTAGAAATGCTATTTTGTTTTCACTGTCTTTTATTTTATAGATTGGAGAAACAAAATGACTTAACATTTTGTGATACCTATGAGAATATCTCGACACACTCATTGTGAAGCTGTTCTAAGCCAGAGTATTAGAGTGAGAAATCTACAGCTGACCTTTCAAGGTTCATAACTCCTTTCAGCAAAGAACTAGAGGATTTTAAATCAGATTCTTTTAGTTGAAGACATATTTTATTATGTACAATAAAAAACAACAGTATTCACTTCGGGTTGCCTTTACCAAATCACACACATGCAAATCTTTAATAAACACATTTCATCAGCAATATACCTTTCAAATTTAATGCAAAAAGGACTCCCTTAGTAGTCATCCTCTATCATCAAATGTCTGTTGGTTACATATTTTATTTTTATTTTTGAAAGGGTCCCTTTGTGAGGACGTATTGGTTAGAGCAGGGGTGACACAAAACTCAGTTTTATCATTTGCTACTGCACTGGGAAAAGTCTTTTGGGATTTTTTTTGGCCCCTGCTTCGATTGTACACTGAGGGTCCCCAAATCCACATCAAGCAGATAGGAAAACATGATTGTGCTTTTTTGGATATGACTTTTACACGTATCTTCATTACTTTCAACAGGTTTCTAGCTATAGGTTCTGTACGTCAATGAATAAAAGTGTAATATTAAGATGATCTTCCAGAATATGAAGTGGCGATTGGCTTATTGCAGAGGTTTTCAACCTTTTTGAGTCCACGGCTCCCTTGACCAACTACATTCTTTCTGCGGCTCCCCTGTGGGGAAACGCGCTCAGAAGCCCAGTTATGTCACCCCTATTGGCAAAACCTATTTGGTGTTTTGCAACTTTCTGACTAGTTGCAGGCCCTTAGCAGAGTACACGCAGAATCCATGGAAGCAATTGGCAACTTGGCTGCAGACAGGATAGACGAAGCAGGAACCAAGAACTTGTAGTTAGGTGTTTATTATATACAGTGGACTATTTACAGGAACAGAACGCGGATCTTTTGCTAGCTCTCTCTGACACGACTCACGACTCCTACACTGACACACTGAACTACTGAACTCACGAACTAATGCATTCCAGTTAGTAGGCCATTAATTATCACTCCCTTGAGAGAGCTTGACCAATCAGGGAGCGGTCTCCATGTCTCTGTTATCACCAGGCAGACTTACTCCTTCAGATTGCCTTCTGACTGTCTGCCAAACCTTAATTGACTCTGTGTGAGCAGCTGCACGTACACAGTTTCCCAACAACCCCTTGTCAGCAGAGTCGGCAGCCCCTCACCCCTTTTTGAACACCTTCCCTTGTGGAGCATTCCTTCAGCCTCCTCTCCCCTCTCCTTGGGAGTCCTCTGGGCAGCTGTCCTCTGGGCAGCTGTAGCCACCACTCCTTGTCTCTAAGCCACTCTCTCACCCCAAAGAGTGGTACCTTCTTTTGCTGTTCCACAGGGGCCTGGGAAGAGGATGTCCCCAGAATTAGTGGCCTGATGGAGTCTGGTGACCATGGGGCCAGCAACATATTCACCTTGGGAGGCAGCAATAGCAGCAGTGGTCACTGCCAGGTCTGCATAGTAGAAAGCCTCCCCTTTGGCACTTGGCACTAAGCTCCCAGGCAGGCATTGCACAGAGCCAGCACAAGAAGGGCCAGTACAGCGCCTTCCTGCCTGGTCTCCCACTTGTCCATCGTTTCCCAACGGCAAGGGCTGGTGGGCTGGCTTGCTGGCGTCCCTCAGCCGCATGCTTGCTTACTCTGAGACCACCTTAGTTCCTGTGATGGCCTGGGACTCGGAACCAGAGCAGACTCAGTCTGCACCGGATCCTTTGCCTCAGGCATCATCTGAACCAAGTCTGGGGCCTGATCCTGAAGAGTCCCAGTCCGCACAGGTTCCCCTGCAAAAAACACCAGCTGGGCCGAGTCAGGGGCCTGAGCCTGCCCTGGATCCAGATGCAAGGATTACCTCGTTGCCTTCAGCTGGGCCATCACTTACAGCTGCTCCACTACCGGTTTGGTCAGGGGAGACTGAGGCGCCCCTGGGTCTAGTAACTCACTGACGTCTCCCGAGCTGCAGAGATTAAGGTCTGAGCGAAGGAGAGACCTGAGTACTTGCAGGAGGAGTGCTTGCATTCGGGCGAGATAGGGAGGTGAGTCGCCGGGGGGATCAGGACCGACCGCTACCCTGACAAAGATAAAAGGCTGTCGGACCCTGCCCCAGGTTGCAGAAGCAACATTGCTGTATGCTAGATTCTGCCTGTGATCCTGTACCTGACCTTGCCTGTGTCCTGCCTTGGCCCTGTCAGACTGACTTCCAGCAGAATCTTCGGATTCTGGACCAGTCCTGGACCATGTTTCATGGGTTACCCTGGGCCCAGCACAGCTCCTGGCAACCAGCACCCCCTGGCCAGCTCCTTAGGGAGGCAGAGACAAGAGAGGGCATCAGAGGAGGGAAGGAAAGAGGGACAGAGGCCAGTGTTGCCTGCTTGCATCCCCGACTTTCATTCAAGAAACTCCGGGATACCACAGCACACTGGTTTAAACCACTGGCTTATTCAACTTTCCAGAGATATCAATAAAAGTTATGGCATAATAAGACATGGCTTGCTGTTGCAATTACTTCTGAACCACTGGGAAATAACCTAATAAAATAGGGTCCCTCCCTAAGTCTGCTCTCCAAAAGATCTGAGGGTATGATGATGAAACATACAAGAGAATGCCTTTGTATATTTCTGAATGCTTAAGTTATGCAAACATTTGCTTTGAGAGTTTAATAGAAGTATGGTTAATGCCAAACAGCAAAGGTGATCTACCGACAGTCTATCAAAGCCACAGACTTTCAAAACGGTTTCTTTGATAGACTGAATAGTACAACATCTAGCCTTGTCTGAACCGTATGAAAAAAGCTACAATAGAGAGAAACCCAGAATATAAATTTTGTAATTTAGTAACTTTGTCCATGAGCATATATACTGATCTAAATGAATACATAACTATGAGAGGGAGGGAGAAAGGAACATTAAACAAAGCTAAAGCTTCAGTCCATGGGTAGGCAAACTAAGGCCCAGAGGCTGGATCCGGCCCAATCACCTTCTAAATCCAGCCCGCAGCGTGTTTTTACATCAGTAGAATGTATCCTTTTATTTAAAATTCATCTCTGGGTTATTTGTGGGGCCTGCCCGGTGTTTTTACATGAGTAGAATATGTGCTTTTATTTAAAATGCACCTCTGGGTTATTTGTGGGGCATAGGAATTTGTTCATTCCCCCCCTTCAAAATATAGACCGGCCCCCACAAGGTCTGAGGGACAGTGGACTGGCCCCCTGCTGAAAAAGTTTGTTGACCCTTGCTTCAGTCCAAGCTTACTTCTAATCTCAGCGCTGCAACTGCCATACCTGGTGACACTAAAGATTGACCTTAAGAAACCTGATAGAACTTTTATCAACACTTGAACTGAAATCCAAATGTGAAAACCATATAAAGCTTAGCATGTGTTTTAGCACTAAAAGCTTGCAATACGGAGGGGTTTATTAAGACCCTCCTCTAAGTGTCAGGGGAGCAGGGAATGCTGAGTAGCGACCATATTAGAGTTTCAATTAACAAAATTCCCATGAGATGTCCAAGATAATGAAGAATAAAACAAAATGCCTAGATACTAGCATGTCGAAACTTGTATAAGTCCATCAAAAGGCCAATTATATTTTTTTGTTACATCTTGAGCCTATGGGTAATACTTGAGTCCTCTCATATTTATTTATGGGAGCTCCATTCTTGCAAATGTTAGGACAATTCCTTTAATAAACATTGTAGACCTACCGTATTTGTGTCTGAATAGAATGGCATCACCTGCAATGAAGAACAGAGGCATCCCTTGTTTCTTCAAAGCTTGGTGTATGGAATTTGGGAGAATTAAGACAAGGTGCAAGATCCTCAACATAAAAGTTTGAACTAAAGAACAGATAGAATACATGCTGGTGGAATCTAGACACATATAAAAAACACTGTGAAAATGCTTTTTTAAAGTTTTGAAAAATATATTGAAATTGCCATATCTCACCATCGCCATCTAGTGTCACATTTGTATAATGCACTTTAGGTAAAGGTAAAGGAACCCCTGACCATTAGGTCCAGTCATGGCCGACTCTGGGGTTGCGGCGCTCATCTCGCTTTATTAGCCGACAGCTTCCGGGTCATGTGGCCAGCATGACTAAACCGCTTCTGGCGAACCAGAGCAGCGCACGGAAACGCCGTTTACCTTCCCGCCGGAGCAGTACCTATTTATCTACTTGTACTTTTGACATGCTTTCAAACTGCTAGGTTGCCAGGAGCAGGGACCAAGCAACGGGAGCTCACCCCGTCGCAGGGATTCGAACCGCCGACCTTCTGATCAGCAAATCCTAGGCTCTGTGGTTTAACATACAGCGCCACCTGCATCCCATAATGCACTTTACAAGACACTTAAAAGGTTTTATTTGCACTTGTATAGCTGAGTGTGTTGTCTAGCTTCCCTAGATGTTGCAGTGCAACAGCTGCCTTCAGTCCCTGCCAGGGGAGAAAGCGGGGGAAGCCAAGTTACAGGGAACCAGGCAGAGGGCCTTCTTGGTAGTGGCACCCACTCTGTGGAACGCCCTTCCACCAGTTGTCAAAGAGAAAAACAACTACCAGACTTTTAGAAGACATCTGAAGGTAGCCTTGTTTAGGGAAGCTTTTACTGTTCAATAGGGCATTGTATTTTAATATTTTGTTGGAAGCCACCCAGAGTGGCTGGGGAAACCCAGCCAGATGGGCGGGGTATAAATAATTTATTATTATTATTATTATTATTATTATTATTATTATTATTATTACTAATAACAGGGACATGGTAGATGGCTTCCCACACAACATCTGATTAGCGCTGAAACTTCTAAATATACCGTAATTGTTTCATGAGATGAAGCTGCCTCTTTATCAGCTGAGATGTCTTATCAACTGTTCCCATAATTGCTCTCTACGCATCAAATCAAAGTCCGATTTGAGAAATGCAAAGGCTGCCTTCTTCCCCATCTCCACCCACACATTTCAAGTCAAAAGTTCACCATAGAAAACATGTGGCTCAGGTATACTTTTAACACACATTGAAGGCTATGGACACTGTTATGTACTGAGTTGAATAGGATCCAAATTGCAGCAGTCTGATTGGTCCTAGAACAATAGGATTCAGAATGCAGCAGTCTGATTGGCCCTAGAACAATAGGATCCAGAATGCAGCAGTCTGATTGGTCCACAGGAGCCACCCAACTCCAGGTGGAAGTGAATCCGCAGCCTGATTGGCATACAGGAGAATCCCGGAATTAGCCAATCACGTGGGGCCCATTGTCTAAATAATGTATATAAAGCAGACATCTTGGGGGAACTTTCATTCCTCACTTCTATGAGCTGAATAAAGAGCATGAAATCCACACTCGACTCCGAGTACAGTGGTACCTCAGGTTACATACGCTGCAGGTTACAGACGCTTCAGGTTACAGACTCCACTAACCCAGAAATATTACCACGGGTTAAGAACTTTGCTTCAGGATGAGAACAGAAATCGTGCGGCAGCGGCGTGGCGGTAGCGGGAGGCCCCATTAGCTAAAGTGGTGCTTCAGGTTAAGAACAGTTTCTGGTTAAGAACGGATCTCTGAAACGAATTAAGTACTTAACCTGCGGTACCACTGTATATTTCAGACACATTATTGGTTTAAAATGCAGCAAGGTAATTTTTGCCTGCAGCATTTCAAGTCAAATTCACACCAAATGGGTGTGTGTGTGTGTGTGTTTATTCTGATGCACATTAACTGATTTGCAACCCTCCACCCCAATTCCTATTCAAGAAAGTTGTCATCTGCATGTGAGCAATGGCTGTCTGGACTGTACACAGCTCAGGTTGACCCCAGCTCCCATTTTCAAATTGGATAGTAGCAGGTTTGAGGGAAAACCTCACATCAAACAGCAGTATTTCTCATGGATTGTGGCTAATGTCATATATATTCTGCATCAAATACCAGCGGTGGGAATTCACTCAGGCTGGAGTAAATGGTAATGTGGAAACAACTTAAGAACCATTTTAAACCTGCCGTGGTTTCCTTTGGAGAGGGATAAAGAAAAACTTTAAGGCTGCATCTTGCTTGCTAATAATATCACTATTGACTAACACCTAATATGATGTGAAGGGCCTGTGCTATCCTGTTAGTGTCATATTTATGATTGAAATAGCTGAATTATTAACAATGGAAAGCTATCTAAGAGAAACATTTAATTTCCAAGTTATTTGTCAGGGAGACCGAAGAATATGGGTTGCACACAAATTCCATTTCTGGTTTCCATTTGAGCACTGCGAAATGCAAGGCAGGAGCAAAATGCAGAAAGGGGAAAGCATTGTAATAATAATAACACCTTTATTGTCAATGTACAACCTGTGTAGAATGAAATTAACCGAGCCTCCCCCCGCAAACACTCAATCTCATTGCACTCTGTGTGCTTGTTGCACAACACACCAACCCCGAAAGTCAGTTGCACTTTGTTATTTTCTGTTCAGCAACCTAGGTAAAGGTAAAGGTAAAGGTACCCCTGCCCGTACGGGCCAGTCCTGACAGACTCTGGGGTTGTGCGCCCATCTCACTTAAGAGGCCAGGGGCCAGCGCTGTCCGGAGACACTTCCGGGTCACGTGGCCAGCGTGACATCGCTGCTCTGGCCAGAGCCAGAGCCGCACACGGAAACGCCGTTTACCTTCCCGCTGGTAAGCGGTCCCTATTTATCTACTTGCACCCGGAGGTGCTTTCGAACTGCTAGGTTGGCAGGCGCTGGGACTGAGCAGCAGGAGCGCACCCCGCCGCAGGGATTCGAACCGCCGACCTTTCGATCGGCAAGTCCTAGGCGCTGAGGCTTTAACCCACAGCGCCACCTGCGTCCCGTTCAGCAACCTAACAGCCCACAAATAGAAACTGTTTTTTAGCCTGTTGGATGACTAATTATACTTCTATACAGTGGTACCTCAGGATACGAACGGGATCCGTTCTGGAGCCCCGTTCGCATCCTGAGCAGAATGCAACCTGCGCCTGCGCGTGCCGCGATTCACCGCTTCTACGCATGCGCGTGACGTCATTTTGATCGTCTGCGCACGCGTGAGTGGCAAAACCCAGAAGTAATGTGTTCTGTTACTTCTGGGTCGTCAACCTGAAGCAACTTCAACCCGAGATATGACTGTATCTCCTGTCCAAGGGTAGAAGATTAAAGAGGTGCTGGCCGGTATGCGAATCGTTCCTGAGAATTTTTCTCGCTCTCCTAAGGCATCGATCCCTTGCGATGTCATCTAGCGGGCTCAGGGGACAGCCCATGATATCATGTGCTGTGTTCACCACCCTCTGTAAAGACTTTCTGTCCATGTATACTGTGGTACAATATGAGAGGACACTTTCTATTGTGGGCAGGTAGAAGGAGGCCATCAGTTGTTGTTTAACATTGTTGTTTAACACAAGACACTGAGAAAATGGAGTCTCTGTTGGGCCTTCCCAACCACCTGAGTTATATTGTTTTTCCAAGTCAGGTCTTCACTAAGTTAAACTCCCAGGAATTTAAAGGAAGAAACTCTCTCCACACAACCCCCCCCCCCGATATACAACGGGGCTAGTTCCCCTCTCTTCCTCCAAAAGTCCAACACCATCTCCTTTGTCTTGCTAATATGTAGGTGCAAGTTATTCTCTAGGCACCATGTAGATACTTTTTGAACCTCCCCCCATACGCTGATTCATCTCCACCTGTCCTTAGACCCCTTATCATAGTATCATCTGCAAACTTAATAATTGCAGTGGATGGATCTGATGAAATACAGTCATATGGGCCTCTGTGCTATTTATCTGGATTGTTCCCCATGCACATTCAGATGGGGACTGGCAAGGTCACTATAATATAACTGAGTTGGTGAGCCCTTATGTCTCAGTTTTCACAAGAAATGTTTCAACCATAATGATATGACTATTCTTCATACAATTTGAATTAAATTCAACTTTAGGGATGGCATTCTTAACCCAGAGCAAGTGTATATTAAATATATATCTCAAACTGTCCTCGCTCCTAAAATACGTGCTTGCGAACAGCTGGAGTTCCCAAAGTGTCTCTTCAGAAGAAACTGCAATAGAAAACAACTTTTCTTTCAGTCTCAGCAGGCAACACATAGTGAAAAGGGAACCTGCCAGTTCACCTATATTCAGAGCAATCATGCCAGGTGCAAAGGCAAATGTTTAGCAGAGAAACAGAAGCTCATCAAAGACGTGCTGTCAAAACTGCCCCCAATTTTTAGTTTTCCCATATGTGAAATATTTGTGCACTTAACCTTTTTGCAAAAGTTTATTTTCTGAATGAAATATGCCACTTGCTGTCTTTACTTCTTCATACAAGACACACTAGTCCCAAGACAAAAATAACCAACAGTGTGCTGACGGCACATTTTGTACCTTGCTAAGTAAATTCATTTTCTTTTATTAAAAAATACCCTACAGGATTTTATTGAACTTGCCGAAAGCAAAGGCAACTTGTTGTTTAGTTGTTTAGTTGTGTCCAACTCTTCATGACCCCATGGACCAGAGCACACCAGGCACTCCTGTCTTCCACTGCCTCCCGCAGTTTGGTCAAACTCATGTTGGTAGCTTTGAGAACACTGTCCAACCATCTTCTCCTCCATCGTCCCCTTCTCCTTGTGCCCTCAATCTTCCCAACATCAGGGTCTTTTCCAGGGAGTCTTCTCTTCTCATGAGGTGGCCCAAGTATTGGAGCCTCAGCTTCAGGATCTGTCCTTCCAGTGAGCACTCAGGGCTGATTTCCTTCAGAATGGATAGGTTTGATCTTCTTGCAGTCCATGGGACTCTCAAGAGTCTCCTCCAGCACCATAATTCAAAAGCATCAATTCTTTGGTGATCAGGCAACTACTACTCATCAAAATAACTGAGTTTATCAGACTGGTTTTTAAACATAATATATATACGTACAATTATGGTTTCTTTCACCTTCAAGTGACTGGACTTCATGGTGCTAAAATTATGATTGGAATATATTACCAACATACGCACATGTAAGCAAAATCTAGGTGCAATCCACATTAGGATTGTCTTCCTTCCTTGTGAGTCGCATGACACATTCACCAACCTGTAGCTATTCTGCTATTTCTGCCCTTTTATTATGGGGTTTTCCAGATAAGTTTTATGAGTTTTAAAAAAGTTATTGTGGTGTCCTTGTGCTATTGATTTCTGTGAGAACCAACTGCACAGTCTCATTGCCATTATCAGTGGGAGTGACTTTGATTCTGTATAACCAGTTTGGCAGCCTTTGCCCTAACCTCCTTGGCTTTTTCAGTGTTAACCTCAGCAGGGGTGGAGTGAATATGTGGCGTGGAAATTTTATCCTCCATTTTACTCTCAACAGCCGGATCATGATTAAAGCACAACAAAGAAAGACAATACCATTCACTTGACTTAAGAACCTCCCACTTTTTAATTGCACCTCCTGTAATATACAATGCACGGAAATGCAGCATGAGCAAGGTAGTCACAGAATTGTATACAGTCACCCTAAGTGGCAACTGCATTTACGAAAAGAATACCAGTAAACAATGCCCAGCAAATAAGGATACTTCAGATGACTTGTTTATTGAGAATTACCCATATTTTCCGCTCTATAAGACGCACCAGACCACAAGACGCACCTAGTTTTTGGAGGAGGAAAACAAGAAAAAAAATATTCTGAATCTCAGAAGCCAGAACCCCAAGAGGGATCGCTACGCAGTGAAAGCAGCAATCCCTCTTGCTGTTCTGGCTTCTGGGATAGCTGCGCAGCCTGCATTCGCTCCATAAGATGCACACACATTTCCCCTTACTTTTTAGAAGGGAAAAAGTGAGCCTTATAGAGGAAAAAATACTGTAACTCGGATTTGTTTGCTGGTAGGCTAGATGATGTTGTGTCAAAGCAAGCGTTGCCACATAATTTCCACTGAAATTTCCACTGAAATTCCACATAATCCCCACCTGGAAGCACCCAAGGAGCTGAGCTAGTGCACACATGAATTGGGGATAGGAGTTTCACTAAACATTTTTGCATCCATTGGAGAAGCCAGCTCAACAGGAAAGTTGGACTAGATGAGCCTTGGGTTCCCTTCCATCTGTAATACAATTCTGTGATTCTGTGTAAAGAACATTAAATGCAAAGAGGTGTTTAATATCATGTGTAATTTGGCCCTAATAATCCTATTCCCACACCAAAGATTACTGCCTGATGCCATGTAACATAGTCTTTAATAAAAAGACTAGGGCTTTTTTAATTAAAAAATTATGTTCAAAATTGTGGATTGTCTTATACACGGATAGATCTCTCCCCCCTCCATTTTCTTAAATCTGCATCCCCAAAAATAGGGGGCGTCTTATACATGGGGGTGTGTTATACACGGAAAAATATGGTATGTACTTGGAGAAGGCTGCATTTTGTTAAATTTAGGAATTCATAATAAAATGTTCCTTTCACAATTACTGCAGACTCACAGCAACTCAGATAAATTCAGCAAAATTTACTATCTGATTAAGCAATTTTGGGGTGGGAAAGAAATGAGTGTAATCTTGTGTATCTGTGCAGAATCTAACTCAACAAATAAACACACAACATCCTAGCAATTTCTTCAAAAGGCAAAATACAGGCAGCTGTTTATGTAGAACAGCTAACAGAAAACAGGGAGAGTGATAGTTGGTGTGTATGTTAATGCTAAACTTAATACACCTAAGATTTACATATTTTTACTTGCTTTAAGTTGCTGGTACGCAAACAAACAATCCCTCATTCTCCAGTTGTTTGGCAATCCACATTCAAATGTATTGAACAATTCTACCTATAGTGCCATATCTGGGAGACTGTAGCTTTAAATAGCTGGCATTGTATATAGCCTCCTCTTTATATGAATCATGAGTCTCTGCAAAATGACATGCCTTTGTTTCCTTGGTTTCACAACTGTCACTTTAAATCACGGGGGATGCACAGTGCTTAGCCGCGCAGCTCGAGCAGGATAGCCATTTTTGTCGAAACCATTGTGCAGTGTTTACAGAACTGAACTCTGAACTGGAAGCATGACCATTTCACACATTACGTAGCAACAAAGTTGGGTTTGCCACTGGGGCTGTAATTCCCAATGCAGTTACTGGAAAGTAAGTCTAAATGAACTTGGAAGGGCTAACTTCAGGATAAAGATGGTTACAGTAAGATTGTGCAATTTGGCTCCCCAGCAGGGAGCTACAGTGGTACCTCAGGTTAAGTACTTAATTCGTTCCGGAGGTCCGTCCTTAACCTGAAACTGTTCTTAACCTGAAGCACCACTTTAGCTAATGGGGCCTCCTGCTGCCGCTGCGCCGCCAGAGCACAATTTCTGTTCTTATCCTGAAGCAAAGTTCTTAACCTGAAGCACTATTTCTGGGTTAGCGGAGTCTGTAACCTGAAGCGTATGTAACCTGAAGCATATGTAACCCGAGGTACCACTGTATAGCCAAATCACCTATTTCCCACTTAACAGTTTGGGGGTGTCTGCTTAAAACAGTGTGCAACTACAGTTTCCAGTGCAACTTTGCCTCCCAAGGATAGAACAACACACTGTTCTGGCTTCTAGTTTACTGTTTCCCCTCTCTTTACGCAGGAAATCTAAGACTTGGATCACACCAAATGTTTAAGATTAGTATTAATACTACCACTATTACTACTGCTACTACACTACTACTACTAGCTTAAGGAATATTATATACCTCATCCTCAGCCTGCAGAAGAGTACTTGATGTGGTGCAATATCACCAGGAAACACAGGAACCGAAAGGAAGTAGATCACACACTGTGTAAGACTTGAAAACAAACCATCAGCACTTTTAATTGTCTCTTGAACCAAATCGGAGACTCATGCAGTTGAGTCAAATATTGAGGTGTTGTGCTTCCTTGAACCTGTCCTCATCAGGAAGCTAGGAACAGCATTCTGCATTCAGTGAAGCTTCAAAGGCACATAATCAGGGCCGGATTTAGGGTTGATGAGGCCCTAGGCTATTGAAGGTAATGGGGCCCTTTATATGTCCAGCTGTCCTTTGTCAGCAACAAATTGCTGCTGTTTTTTGTGTTGAATACAGTAGTACCTCGGGTTACATATGCTTCAGGTTACATACGCTTCAGGTTACAGACTCCGCTAACCCAGAAATAGTACCTTGGGTTAAGAACTTTGCTTCAGGATGAGAACAGAAAACGTGCTCTGGTGGCGCGGTGGCAGCGGGAAGCCCCATTAGCTAAAGTGGTGCTTCAGGTTAAGAACAGTTTCAGGTTAAGAATGGACCACCGGAACGAATTAAGTACTTAACCCGAGGCACCACTGTATATACTATGTGGTAATTTATGGACCTAATAGGTATCTGAAACCATTTGCACATGTTGCCATGCAACCAGTCCATGCAGAATGTAGCCACCCTATAAAGTGGTACCTCTAGTTGTGGACACGATCCGTTCCGGGGTGCCATTCGCACCCCGAAAAGTCTGCAACTAGAGTGGCGCTTCTGTGCAAGCGCGGAGCGTGATAGAGTGCTTCTGCGTACGTGCGAAGCAAGCAGAAAGCTTCTGTGCATGCGCAAAGCGTGCAGAACGCTTCTGCGGGCACACACATGGCAAAACCTGGAAGCCAAAAAGATGCAACATGAACCTAACACAACACGAGGTATGACTGTATATAGAAATGAGCAAACCAGTGATATTTTATGGAGAAGGCTAGCAGGCGGGGCCCATTACCGACACCATAGGAGCCTACACAATACAAAACACTGTTGCTGTATGTAGGTTTTATTTTATTTGTTTTTTATCTTATATTTTGGAAATGTACACCCATTTTTTTTTCATTTAAATTTTTTTTGGGCCCCCACCAAGCTATAGCTTGTTTAGCTTATATGTATATCTGGCACTGCACATAATGTTCATTATGGTAGTTGCTCACTTCATAAGAAATTATCGCAGCCAAACTTTTGTCTGAGAAGAGGGCCCACACTGGCTGAACAGTCAAAGTTTATGAAAGTCTCCCCTCACCACCGCCAGAATTTAATCCTATAGTAATGTAGGGTTGAGGAATGCATGCAAATAATGCACCTTGCCTTTTAGGATGAATGTAACCCTATTCAAGACAGACGATAACTTCTCGCCTGAGGCTGGCCTATTATGATGGTTACCTTTGTCTCTTGTCCGGGTTACATTTCAGCTTGTTTACTCTCATCTCGAAACTGCCCTCAGACATTTCAGTCAGGGATGGAACTTCTACTACCAACTCTGAAGAAATGAATGGTAAAATTGCTGGGTCTCGTTGGCATTTTGATGACACTGCATTCCATATCCCTGGACAATCTTTCTCAGGTTTCATGTAGATGACAAAACCACGGGGGAAGGGTGAGCCCTGGAAGACTCCACAGGGCAAATTCCAGAAGACGGAGCACTCCAACCAACCAGGTAGGAGCCCACCTAATTATAGGTCATCTAGGAGGGATGGTAAAAAAAGGTAAAGGTAAAGGACCCCTGTTGTCTTTGTCCATGGAGTTTTCTTGGCAGGGATACTGGAGTGGCTTGCCGGTTCCTGCTCCAGGTGGATCACGTTTGGTCAAAACTCTCCACTATGACCTGTCCATCTTGGGTGGCCCTGCACAGCATAGCTCATAGCTTCTCTGAGTTATTCAAGCCCTTTCGCCATGACAAGGCAGTGATCCATGAAGGAGTGCTCACTGGAAGGACAGATCCTGAAGCTGAGGCTCCAATACTTTGGCCACATTATGAGAAGAGAAGTCTCACTGGAAAAGACGCTGATGCTGGGAAAGACCAAGCAACGGGAGCTCACCCTGTCACGGGGATTTGAACCGCCGACCTTCTGATCGGCAAGCCCAAGGCTCAGTGGTTTAGACCACAGCGCTACCCGCGTCCCTGACAGGATGGATGATAGTGAGTGGCAACTGCTACATAACCAATCTTTGGTCTTTGGATCAGACCAAAGACCTATCATAGAATTATAGAGTTAGAAGGGACCCTAAGGAACATCTAGTCCAACCCCCTGCAGTGCAGGAATATGCAGCTGTCTCATACGGGGTTCGAACCTGCAACCTTGGCATTATCAGCGCCATGCTCTAACCAACTGAGCTATCCCTCCTGTTGCCTATAGCAAATAACAAGATGCCTATAGGAAGCCCAGAAGCATGACATAGAGGCAATAGCCCTCTCTTGCCTCGGTCCAGTAGACCTAAAGGAACGTCTCCACCCCCATTGTTCTGCCCAGACACTGAGGTCCAGCGCCGAGAGCCTCCTGGTGGTTCCCTCCCTGCGAGAAGTGAGGTCACAGGGAACCAGGAAGAGGGCCTTCTCAGTGGTGGCGCCCGCCCTGTGGAACACCCTCCCTTGAGATGTCAAGGAGATAAACAACTACAGTGGTACCTTGGGTTACAAATTAAATTCATTCCAGAGGTCCGTTCTTAACCCAAAACCGTTCTTAACCTGAGGCACGCTTTCGCTAATGGGGCCTCCTGCTGCCGCCATGCCACTGGCGCACGATTTCCATTCTCATCCTGGGGCAAAGTTCACGACCTGGAACAACTACTTCTGGGTTAGCGAAGTATGTAACCCGAAGCGTTTGTAACTCGAGGTACCACTGTATTTTACTTTTAGAAGACATCTGAATGCAACCCTTCAATGTTTTATGTTTTATTGTGCTTTTAATTCTGTTGGGAGCCGCCCATCTGGCTGGGGAAACCCAGCCATATGGGCAGGGTATAAATAATAAATTCTTCTTCTTCTTCTTCTTCTTCTTCTTCTTCTTCTTCTTCTTCTTCTTCTTCTTCTTCTTCTTCTTCTTCTTCTTCAGCTACTGCTATACAGAGGGATGCTAACTTTGATCTTGGTGGTACCAAGGCAGCAGCCAATGATAGTGTCACCCCCAAATTTGTCTAATCCCCTTTTAAGACATGACATCTTAAAATAGGCATAGGCAAACTTGGCCCTCCAGATGTTTTGGGACTACAATTCCCATCATCCCTGACCACTGGTCCTGTTAGCTAGGGATAATGGGAGTTGAAGTCCCAAAACATCTGGAGGGCCGAGTTTGCCTATGCCTGTCTTAAAACAATCGCCACATGTTGTGTCAGCGAATTCTAGCTATGGGAGTCCTGAAATCTCTCCCTATTTAGCTTCATTAGATAATTCTGGGGTTATAAACAAATACAGTTAACCCAGGTAAGCAATTTGCTTTCTGTCTCAAATTCTATTCTAAATCCTGGTACGAATCTGGAAAACCCAAATATTCCTGCACCTGTCTGATCACTAACAATTTAATTATTGTACCCAATCAAGGTAAATTGAAAACCAGTCTGTAATCGTTATATTCTTCCATATCCAAGGATGTTTTTAAGGGACAGTTTAGGGATTTGAAATGGAGCTCCACATGGTTTAGGTAGTGAGCAAAGTGAATTATCTTGGTACCAGAGTTCTGTAAAGAATGACTTGTGACAAAATGTGAAAACTGCACTATTGACAAATGCGCTAACAAACATTTGGGGCAATAGGACTAACAGTCAAACTAGATGAGAGTTGATTTTAGATTTGCCCTTCCTCCAACAGATGCATTGCCACAGATTAAATTTCCTGAATAGCAGTCACTTCTGCAGATACTTCAATTAAACTGCAATTGTTTCTCAGCTTTGGGCTCTTCTGTCAATTACATTCTTGTGCGTGGGGCTGAGAGGTCTTCATTCATAGACTCACAGAATTCTAGAACTGTAGAGTTGGAAACTGATTCCAAGGGTCATCTAGGAATCTCCAAGCCATTTGAAACCATATTGGATCCTGTTTAGCTTTGCAAACGTGCTTGCAGTTTTTTTTTTATTGTACAGAACATGTTTTCCCACAGACACAAACACAAGCGTTCTCCAAAGAGTTACTAAGGAAACAAGAAACTATGGTAACTCAGATGTAAAGAATACTCTCTTATCCTATGAAAGGGTGATGAAAGGCAAATGATGTGGGTGGTCTGTAGTCAATGGGGATCAGAAAGTCAGGAGAGTCACTTTGGGGAAGGATTTTCAGAATGTTTGCTTCTGGGCTTCAGTTCTGGACCTCATTTATCTCATCGTGGCTGTAGGAAGTGTTCTTGATATATTATCGAAAGCTGGCTTCGACTTCACTGAAATATATATACCATAAATGATGTTAGAATTATAAGTGCTGGTGAAATATTATGCAGCCTGTGCAATCATTTGAAATATCTTTTCTACATAAAGGTTGATTTAAAAAATACAACACAATAGTGCCTCACGACAAATGTTGAAGGTCATTCAACATTCAGCTCACAAGTTGTGGATTATTTCATTCTCTGGGGTTACATAAATTCACACAAAATACTTTCTCTGCTAAAGCCTTTTAATTTTTTCCCTGAGAAATTGCTCAGATGTATTTTCTCTAGCGAATAACTTAACATGAGATTTGTAGCTGTGCAACCTGCTTATTTCAAACTAGGGTTATTCTCCTGAAATTTGTACAAGGAAGTAGATTCATGGCTTCTTCTGCACATTTTGTTAGTAACAAACTGCCATTGCTCTCCTTTGAAGATGCTAGGAATGCAGAATCAGTAGAATATATACAGAATATATACAGGGATGTGGGATGCGGCTGGCGCTGTGGGTTAAACCACAGAGCCTAGGACTTGCCGATCAGAAGGTCGGTGGTTCAAATCCCTGCAACGGGGTGAGATCCCGTTGTTCAGTCCCAGCTCCTGCCAACCTAGCAGTTCGAAAGCACATCAAAGTGCAAGTAGATAAATAGGTACCACTCTTGCGGGAAGGTAAACGGTGTTTCCATGTGCTGCTCTGGTTCGCCAGAAGTGGCTTAGTCATGCTGGCCACTTGACCCAGAAGCTGTATGCCAGCTCCCTCGGCCAGTAAAGCGAGATGAGCTCCACAACCCCAGAGTTGGCCACAACTGGACCTAATGGTCAGTGGTCCCTTTACCTTTATATACAGAGATATACAGTGGTACCTCTGGTTACATACACTTCAGATTACAGACTCCACTAACCCAGAAATAGTACCTCAGGTTAAGAACTTTGCTTCAGGATGAGAACAGAAATCGTGCTCCGGCGGCACGGCGGCAGCAGGAGGCCCCATTAGCTAAAGTGGTGCTTCAGGTTAAGAACAGTTTCAGGTTACGAACCTTCAGAACGAATTAAGTACTTAACCTGAGGTACCACTGTATTAACTTTGACAAAAGTTAGATAAATGTGTCGACAATGGACAGGCAAACAATCCTTGAAGAAATTCAGATTTTACTCTTTGTACACAGGGATTCCACCCCCCAGCCCCCAATCACAGATCTGATTTAAACATGAAACAAGGTGTGCATGAAAAACTTACTTGTGTAGCACTTCACGTGCCTGGCTTCGTATTTAACCTGGGGAAATTTTGGTCTCTCTCTTTCTGAATTTTCCAATCTTATGTCCAGTTCTCCACATTTCCACATCACTTTGCAATTTTTAAAAAGTATTCCTGAAAATTCATCAATATTTTAGTATGCTTTTTAAAACTAATGCACATATTTTTGTATATTTGGGTCCTGTGTATTTATTGTGTAGATTTCATCCTGAATGCTTTATTTTTTTTTAAATAAAAATGCACCCTATGACAGGAAAGTCTAGGTCACTAAAAGGACTTAACTCCCATTTAGACACTCGACATAAAAGAGACAGATATTTCAGCATTTCCCATGTAATATGTGATCAGAATTAGGAAACAAAAACAAAAGCACCATTAAAAAAAGACGCAGGAGTTCTCTTATTAAAAATCTGATCCCTCCAAGTACGGGAACCCATATGTGTTGGGGAAAAAATGACATGAACATTACAAATTAAATCTGTACTTATTTATTTAGTCAGTAAGTACATATTGTGTAGGTTGTTGCAGGTCACCCTTGCTCGCTTTGAACAGCAAACAAATCAGATGTCAGGGAAAAGGCTTTTCCTTGACAACCCAATTTTCTCTGTGCGGGGATTATTATTATTATTATTATTATTATTATTATTATTATTGAAGTCAACAAGAACTAGGTTGGAATTGAAAAGAATCTCGTGCTTTTAAGAGCATGACAAAGATAGAGAATCTGGAAATAATAATAATAATAGTAATAATAATAATCGGTTTTAAGAAGGTAAGGAATGCTGTTGATTGGACTGACACACACACACACACACACACACACACATACACACACACATGATCTGTAGGTCAATCTAAATCCATCTTGTTATTGAAAACCCTTGTTGTTGAGTTCAGGTTTTCAGCTAGCTTGATCGTATCAAATCTATGTGCAGTGTAACTCCCAAATGGTAAATTACAGCTCTTTGAACATAGTACGCTGCTGGTTTCCCCCTCATGAGAATACCCGACAGATTGTATTACAATCTGTTGGCATTCTTGATGGCAACTATAAAGTTGTAATTGTTCCTCAGCTAGTAAGCTGCGAGAGGTAGGGACACTTCTGCATGTGTCGCTTTCTGAAACGTATGCTGGTGTTTCTGTCCCTGCAGTCTCAGCTGGTTTGAGGAGGAGGGAGAGACGCAGGGAGTTTAAATGAAAGTAGACAGAAGGAAAGAAAGTGGATAATTAGAGGAAGAGATCATAACGAACCACTAGGAAAGGTTCTGCAGTCAAGGCTCAGAAACCAAGAAGACCAAAACTTCAATAAAGAATGGGGAAAAATTATAATTTATCTTGGAGACCAAAGTAAGCAGATGAAAACGTTAGCAGGATTTCAACAACACTTGTAATGTAGCGAATATCATGGACAATATGGAAAGATGGAAAATATGGATTATGACATAATATGCAGTTGAGAGGGTGTACGATAGGACCCAGTGCCAGATTTAAATATTAGCTAAACAAGCTATAGCTTAGGGCTGCACTTTCTTGAGGGCCCCCTCAAAAAAATAAAGGAAAAAAAAACCTAGATGTACATTTCCAAAATATAAGATAAAAAACAAGTGAAATAAAACCTACATACAGCAACAATGTTTTGTGTTGTGTAGGCTCCTATTTGTTATGTGCAAATGGCTTTAGAGACCTATTAGGCACAAAAAACAGCGACAATTTGTTGTTGACGAAGGACAGCTGGACATATAAAGGGACCCATTACTTTCAGTAGCTTAGGGCCTCAGGAATACTTAATTCCGGCCCTGACAGGACCTATAGAGGGGAGGGTGGGAAGTCCAGAGATTTGGTGAAATCTCGAAATATGGATATGTAATTTGGATTGTTATAAACTAGTATTTGTAAAACCAAATAAAAATTATTACAAAAAAGACAATTTTATTTTCATTTTTTTTCTGTTCACAGCTTATTTTACTTTGTGCACTGGTAATTTTATACTTATTTTTCAATTAAGAAAATAATAATAATAATAATAATAATAATAATAATATGGTTAGCCATTGCCATGCCCAATGTTATCAAGCTGGGAGTGAGTCTGTGAGGCCAGAAGGAATCAGACATCACTGGAGAGACACATCAACTGTACCTTCAAGAACTGCAGTCCCACATCTCCTCCCATCCTTCTCTCTCTTTGATAATGTGTAGTAAAATCAAAAGGGACGCAGGTGGCGCTGTGGGTTAAAGCCTCAGCGCCTAGGACTTGCCGATCGAAAGGTCGGCGGTTTGAATCCCTGCGGTGGGGTGCGCTCCCGCTGCTCGGTCCCAGCGCCTGCCAACCTAGCAGTTCGAAAGCACCTCTGGGTGCAAGTAGATAAATAGGGACCGCTTACCAGCGGGAAGGTAAACGGCGTTTCCGTGTGCGGCTCTGGCTCGCCAGATGCAGCTTTGTCACGCTGGCCACGTGACCCGGAAGTGTCTCCGGACAGCGCTGGCCCCTGGCCTCTTGAGTGAGATGGGCGCACAACCCCAGAGTCTGTCAAGACTGGCCCCTACGGGCAGGGGTACCTTTACCTTTACCTTTTAGTAAAATCAAATGCCTGACAGATGACATCATCACATTTATCGAACTCTGCTCCACTCCATTAGCTGCTTCTGGGGCAAGGAAGCTTGGGGCACAACAACACCATCACAACACCTGTTTTGTTTTGCTATGCAAGAGGAAGAGACACGTAGCTGTTGTTTTCTACATCACCAGTTGTGTCTACCAATGCCCAATTTCAATTATATGGGTAAAACACGTACTTGCCTGCAACAGGTCCCAGATTCAAATCTTTTTTAAATAAGATTTTATTTATCATTTTTCCACAAATACAATTAATCAAACATTTCCCAATATACATTCACTTAAAAAAGAAAATCGACTTTGCTTCCATCCTTCCTTGGTTTTCTCATTATTATATTTTACTGCTGCATATTATAATTATTACATACCTTCTTTTCTCAGCTTTATTCTCAAAATACCTTTTACTGCTGAACTTACTCCAAACCAGCTAGCATATTAACATGTTTACAGTAAGTTTTTTAAATAATCTACAAACATTTTCCAAGCCTCCTTGAAGGCTGTCTCATTTCATTCTCTAACCTTACTAGTCAAACTTGCTAATTTCGCATATTCCATCAATTTCAACTGCCACTCCTCTTTCGTGAGTACTCCAGACTCTGACAGTAAAGTCTGCCAGAGATCTGATTAGTGCTCTTTGTCAGCTATGGTTATAAATTTTTTTTTGGGGGGGGGAACCAACAAACAATCAAATAAACAAACTATAAATTAACAAAGAGACAATAGCAATATATGAAACAACACAATTC
Organism: Podarcis cretensis; assembly: GCF_951804945.1. Taxonomy (NCBI): domain Eukaryota; kingdom Metazoa; phylum Chordata; class Lepidosauria; order Squamata; family Lacertidae; genus Podarcis; species Podarcis cretensis. Next base: position 68,725,467 of record NC_137178.1, read on the forward strand.
TTATAACTAACATCATTTGTCCTCCCAATGATGTAAATGATTGTAAAACTTGTAAAACAAGAAATTAAAAATGACTTCCAATTAACAGAAACTATATAAGAAATATATTCTTGGGAGAAAAGCAATGACAAACCTAGACACCATCTTAAAAAGCAGAGACATCACCTTGCCAACAAAGGTCCGTATAGTAAAAGCTATGGTTTTCCCAGTAGTGATGTATGGAAGTGAGAGCTGGACCATAAAGAAGGCTGATCGCCGAAGAATTGATGCTTTTGAATTATGGTGCTGGAGGAGACTCTTGAGAGTCCCATGGACTGCAAGAAGATCAAACCTATCTGTCAGGGAACTGCCATCGGAACCAGAGGGAGAGGGAGGGCTCCAGAGGGATTCCGGAGAGCGTACCGGGAGGGAGAGAAGCAGCCCATCTTCTGGGGAAGGAAATCAGTGTAACACTAGTGGAGAAGGGGGGCAGATGGGGGAATCGGCGAGGTGGCTCCATGACTCCTCGCCGGAGACCAGCGGGGAGAGCACGGGCTTCCGCGCAGGGAGAGTAGGCGGAGACTAGGCATCAAAGAGCTTCTTTGCTGGAAGAAGTTCAAGAAAAGCCCACTGACGGATTCTGCCAGCGATTGAGACAGCCACGGGTGAGTGGTTGTCTGGACAGAAAGGGTTCACCCAGGTAACTCAGCCAAGCGTGGCACCGATTTACACACGAGCAACCCCGAGAACCATTACACTATCCATTCTGAAGGAAATCAGCCCTGAGTGCTCACTGGAAGGACAGATCCTGAAGCTGAGGCTCCAGTACTTTGGCCACCTCATGAGAAGAGAAGATTCCCTGGAAAAGACTCTGATGTTGGGAAAGATGGAGGGCAGAAGGAGAAGGGGACGACAGAGGACGAGATGGTTGGACAGTGTTCTCGAAGCTACCAGCATGAGTTTGACCAAATTGTGGGAGGCAGTGGAAGACAGGAGTGCCTGGCGTGCTCTGGTCCATGGGGTCACAAAGAGTCGGACACGACTAAACGACTAAACAACTAAACAACAACAATATAAGAAATATGTAACTGTGCAGTATAAGATAATCAACAGATAAAGTACAGCGAGAATAATATAATTTTTATTTTTACTTGTATGGGCTAGTATCCACTATGCAGATCTGCCAGCTCTTACTCTCCAGTCTAGGGCATATTTCTCTGCTCCTTTGAATGCGAGATCTCCTGGATTTGTTCTCATCAATTTCAAATTTATTGAGGTATCCTATTTGATGTTTTTGGAAATTGAAGCGAGAGCTCCAAGAGTCAGCTTGCTGCATAAAAAGCACTCGAGAATGCAGCTCAGCCTTGCACTTTGCAACTCAGTCCATATATTCCCCTGTTGAATTTCTAATATCAGAGGAGACCACCAATTATTGTAACGTTCTGCGGCAGAGGCAAGAGAAAGTTCTCAGCACTCTTTTGGAAGAAAGTATGCATGCAAACCAAAAGGGGAAGTTATGAAGCGATGACAAATAGGCATTCCTAGGCTTTGCCAAACATTACCCCATAGGGTCCAAACATTACCCCATAGGAATTTTGAATTAAGGTGCTGGAGGAGACTCTTGAGAGTCCCATGGACTGCAAGAAGATCAAACCTATCCATTCTGAAGGAAATCAGCCCTGAGTGCTCACTGGAAGGACAGATCCTGAAGCTGAGGCTCCAGTACTTTGGCCACCTCATGAGAAGAGAAGGCTCCCTGGAAACGACCCTGATGTTGGGAAAGATGGAGGGCATAAGGAGAAGGGGACGACAGAGGACAAGATGGTTGGACAGTGTTCTCAAAGCTACAAACATGAGTCTGACCAAACTGTGGGAGGCAGTGGAAGACAGGAGTGCCTGGCGTGCTCTGGTCCATGGGGTCACGAAGAGTCAGACACGACTAAACGACCAAGCAACAACCCCATAGGAATATTAATTTTCACTTCATACCAGTCAAATTGTACTGAGCAACAAATACGTCTAATACCATCAGCCCATTTTTGCCATTCTTCCTTGTAGTTATCCCTCACTCAGTTCTTGAACTTCTTGAAACATTGCCTTCTTGAAACAATGGACTATCTTACATAGTAAGATGCTTTTCAACAGAAGTCAGGTTGCCGGAATGAATAAAGCCTTTTATGCGAGGCTATGTAGGTTAGAGTATATTCCATAGCCCTCAGCAATAAAAAAAGGACACTCACATACATATAGTGTTATGATTGAGTTCTATATGTTACCCATCAGTTAATTGGCTTTGCTTTGAAACTAGATTCATGGTAGCTTACAGCTAAAATCTTATTTCATTCCATTTAGCTGTTGAAGTTGTTGCACGCAAGCCTTTCTGTCACACGTCTTTCTTTACAACAAACCTGTGAGATAGCCTGTGAGGTTGTGATTGTCTCAAAGGTGACAGATGTATACGTTCGTATGGCAACTGTGTGCGGCGAGATCAAAGCTTCCTTATGTAGAATAGGTAAAGGTAAAGGGACCCCTGACCATTAGGTCCAGTCATGACCGACTGTGGGGTTGCGGTGCTCATCTTGCTTTATTGGCCGAGGGAGCCAGCATACAGCTTCCAGGTCATGTGGCCAGCATGACTAAGCCGCTTCTGGCGAACCAGAGCAACTCATGGAAACGCCGTTTACCTTCCTGCCAGAGCAGTACCTATTTATCTACTTGCACTTGGACGTGCTTTCGAACTGCTAGGTTGGCAGGAGCAGGGACTGAGCAATGGGAGCTCACCCCGTCGCGGGGATTCGAACCGCCGACCTTCTGATCAGCAAGCCCAAGGCTCTGTGGTTTAACCCACAGTGCCACCCGCGTCCTTATGTAGAATAGAATGTCCGTATTTCCGCCAGAGAAATATTGGAGGGTATGGCTTACGTACCAAAGGTAGAGCTTTTTGAACTTCTGCAGATATATCATCTCTATCCTGGCAGCTGAAAGGACTTGAATTTTCTGGCCCTGAAACCAGGGAAGTTTCCCTTAAGTAAAAAATGTATTAACATGGAAACACTGCTGCAATCAACATATTCCTGCTTAGTTACACTTTTTGTGACAAAGAGCATTTCAAATGCTTTGAAAGGGGCAATCAACATTATTATTATTAAAAAGTTCTAAGTAATTCAGGCATTTGTTCTTTAGGCTCTTATCCCAGAAATGTAAATTCTTTTGAATAATTTTGTGTATAAATTACACAGTTTTGCCATTTTTTGAAAAGAAATAAAAGGGGGACATTTTAAATTGACATTTAAAGTAGTTTGACTTACAAGGCTGCACATTAGGGTAGCCAAGATACAATAGTGCACTCCAGATGATGATGGACTCTCAAATCCCATCAGCCCCAGATAAATAAACAACACTTGGAAAGTGCCATTCTATTGTTTTCCCAGTCGTTATGTATGGAAGTGAGAGTTGGACCATAAAGAAGGCTGATCGCAGAAGAATTGATGCTTTTGAATTATGGTACTGGTGGAGACTCTTGAGAGTCCCATGGACTGCAAGAAGATCAAACCTCTCCATTCTGAGGGAAATCAGCCCTGAGTGCTCACTGGAAGGACAGATCCTGAAGCTGAGGCTCCAAGAGTTTGGCCACCTCATGAGAAGAGAAGACTCCCTGGAAAAGACCCTGATGTTGGAAAAGATGGAGGGCACAAGGAGAAGGGGACGACAGAGGTCAAGATGGTTGGACAGTGTTCTCAAAGCTACCAGCATGAGTTTGACCAAACTGCGGGAGGCAGTGGAAGACAGGAGTGCCTGGCGTGCTCTGGTCCATGGGGTCACGAAGAGTCAGACACGACTAAACGACCAAGCAACAACCCCATAGGAATATTAATTTTCACTTCATACCAGTCAAATTGTACTGGTGTGCTCTGGTCCAGGGGGTCACGAAGAGTCGGACATGACTAAATGACTAAACAACAACAACAACAACAACAACAACAACAACAACTGTATACAGATTTATCTAGGAGTGACTGTCCCCATAACACAATGGCAGGGCCTGTGCTTTTCATGCACACAGCATCTCCATTTTTTAAGAAGGCTTAGGTATCTGGTGATGGAGAAACGTGTTCTGCCTGAGGCCTTGGAGAGACTCTGCTGGTCAGAGTAGACAATTTGGAGCTAGACAGACAAATAGCCTGACCTGGTAAACAGCAGCCCCTATGAGCATGATGCTGGCTCTTCTTTTGTATAATTAATAGTAATCTGATAACAGTCTTCATGTAGGGATCATAGCTCAGTCCCTGACATCTTTAGTTAAAAGGATCAGGTAACAAAATATTTTCCTGAGATCCTGGAAAAAGCCACAGCCGGTAGACAAAATTGGGCTATATACTGACTGTATGACCTTGCAGAAGTCAGCTTTCTTAATGATGTTGCAGTTGCACAATAAAATTAAAAAGCAGAATGCCATAATGTAAATTCCTCTCCCACTGGACAGTCGCATGGCCATGCAAAGCTGTTTTGCCCTTTCACATTTTTAAAGAGCCTGAGAGCACTTGGATTACCAAGGAGCATTCTCAAAGTCAACTCTAGCCCTGACAGCATCATCCCTTTCACAACAGGGGGTAGGGATTTGCTGATCTCAATCCCCTTTGGATTTTAGACTCTGGCTTGCTCTAGAAACACTTTCTGAGCTGCTAAGGGTTAAGCAGGTAGAAATGATGTGATGTGAACTAATTTGTCAAGCTCACAAGGATGAGTCACTAATGTTTCTATAAAAACAATGGCAGGTTGTCTTTCTGCTATCGCTATTGCTATTGCTGCTGCTGCTGCAGGACCCTTGGCTAGGGTTACCAGATGTCACCGTTTCCCAGGGACAGTCCTTGGATTTGCCAATAAGTCCCCGGACAAATTTCACCCCCAGAAGGTCCCTGGATTTCATCTAATGCTCCTGGGAAACGCAGCAGCGGCAGTCTCAGCAGAGACTCAGCAGAGCAGTTGGCTCTGACTGGCTTCAGGAGCTGCTCGGAAGTCCCCATGAGATGGTGGTGCAGGGGCTCTAAGATGCAGTTTCCGGGCTGCCTCCACCTTCCCTGACCCCAGCAACTAAGCTGTGCAGGGAGGCTTCATGCTGGCTATCAGAGCAGCCTCCCAACTCCTACTTGTGTGCAAGCAGGAGGGGGCAGGGATCTCTCAGTTAGGCAATGGGAAGCCTCCCTTCCCAGCTGAGGGATCCCCGCCCCTCCTTCTTGCACACAAGTAGGAATGGGATTGGGGCTGCTCCGATGAGAAGGGAGGCATCATGCTGCCTGAGAGATCCCTGCCCCCTCCAGCTTGCACGCAAGTAGGAGTTGGGATGGGGCTGCTCCTCAAGTGTAGTATTGATTGATTGATTGATTGATTGATTGTATCCCTGGATTTATTGAAAAAAATCTGGTAACCTTACCCTTGGCTCCTCTTATCCAATCTCTTTTAGGAAGGAACGGCTTTATGGTCCAGTGTGCATTGTCGCTGTCAGGGGCTCAGGAGCAGAGGCACAGGGAAGAGAGGAGATGGAGAGCGAAGGGGAAGAATCCGAGGGGAGCGTAGGAGAAGAGGACAGTGGACCGAGGGATTCCATGAGCCTCTCCAGCGAATCGGAAGATTCACAGAAGGGGGCGCCAGTGGCCAGGGGTAGGGGGTTCCCAAGGGGAACGCCCCAGGAGCAAGGGGGCAGCAGGGACTCCCAGAGCAGTAGTTGGAAATCAGGACCAGCTTCCCCACCAGAGCAGAGTGGGGGGGAAGAGTCCCAAGGATCGGGGCCAGTGCATTCCCCACCAGGGAGAGAAGATAAGGCAGGGCTGACCACACCTCCATCGGAGAGTCAGACAACGGAGGGGAGGTCAGATCCGGCCAGTATCCCGGAAGAGGGAAGCAGTGACCGAAGTAGTGTAACGGTCAGGAGGAAGGTCACTGGGTTGGCGCGAGAGGCAAGTTCAAATGTACAGGAGCGCGGGACAGCAGAGAATGAGGATTGGGAACCGGGTCCTAAAGCCCGCCGGAGGCAGGGGGAGGAGTTAAGCGACTCAGCGTCAGAAGAGTCCAGAAAGGGGGATGCCCCAGCGGGCAGGAGGACCCAGAGAAGGAGAAAGCAGCGGAAAAGGTGGAGCAGGGCTAGGATCTTAAACTGGTGTCAGAGGGGAGGAGATTCAGACGGGACTTCGCCGGTCTAGGGTTTAAGACATAGAGCTGCGCGCTGCGGCTTTGAAATGGAAACTGAACCTCAATAAAGACTTTTGTACTTAACGACAGCCTCGCGTTGGTCCTCTGTGAGCTGGGACCTAGAGGCAGCTCTGACAGTCGCAAATCCTCAAATCTAAGGGTGAGAATAATGCTAACGCAATATGAAATCCAATGGAACGGTTGCACTGGTGTAAGTTTGTGTGCAGCTGATCGTGCAACAGGAATTATTGGGGCAACAGCAATCTGTTGCATAACAATAACATGCTGGATTCCTACCCTTTTCTTGCAGAAGCCATTCTGCTACTGCAACTGGGGCCAAATGACATTAACTTGGTCCAACGTTGAATTCGTCATTAATTGCACTTCTAGCTGATAGTGGATCAGCAAGTGTTTCAGAGTGTTGTAGCAAATTATTATTGTAGCTCCTATATCGGCAAGTCCCCATCCCCCTGCAGTAGCTGGTGGTTTGTGTATGTCCCTCTACTGTTTTCTAAATGAAAACCAGGCCTACCATGTGCTCCATTAGGGGAAACATATGAAAACTTAACAGATTGGAGGTCATTTTAATGTGGATAATTACAGTGGTGGTGATGGGCAAAGGGTTAACGCCCTTCTCAAAGTGTTGTGGTTCTGATCCAAGCTGGACACTGTATACAGTAGCTTTCTACAAAATCGAAAGAGGTGACAGAAATGAAATCAGACGATTGTTTTATGCAGCTTGGCCCTGTGCACGTAAGAAACTGGTTAGCAGAGTGAGGCTGCATGATGGTGAGTGGAAAAAGAGGGCAACAGAGGAAAAGAGATTGTCCTCTTTGGCCTGAAAAATTAATGTTGGTCTTCCCATTTCATAAATCTCCCACTGTTCCCTTCTCCAGTCTAGGATGCTGGTTGTAATAAATCCTTCAGATTACAGTTAGAGGGTGATTTCATTTGTCTTCACTTAACAAGGGTCAGAGTAAGTGCAAGGAATCTAAAAGCCTGGCTTGATGAAGAGCAGACTGCATTAACAGAATGTCCATCATTCCCATCAGTTGTAATGCTGGATGGAACGACTAGCTTCACCTTGTTTTCTGCTGCTGTAAACCTGACGTCACTTGTGGGTGTTTGCAGGTTGCCATATTCGGGGCCAGGCAGCACTTTTCTCCTTCAAGCAAATTGGCCGGCTTGCAGGTTTTCATATCCCTCATAGCAACTGTCACAACTTTGGCAAATAAGGCACTGGGCTGGGTTCTTATTCATGCAGGTACCCCATTAAAAGGGTCCAGTAGGGACTACTCTGTCCAGGAGTCCACCCATGGGCCAAAACACCTCTCCCAATGGTGGGATTGTGTGGGGTTGTGGCACCTGATCCATGTCGGGAGCAATTGCCCAGAATGAGGTCGACCCAGTGAGTTTTTATCAGTCAGCACGAGGACTACCTGGTTGTGATGGCCTAGGATTCGGACTCAGATGCTGAACCTGAGGGATCCCAGAATCAGCTGAGCCGTGGCTGGGGCATGTGCCTGAAGGGTCCTCACCTGTGCTGGATCCTCAGGTGCAGGCATCAGCTGAGTCTGCTCTGGCTCCTGAGGTGATGGAGGACCCATTGCCTGCAGGTGCTCCACTCTCAGCCCCGTCAGAGGAAGCTGAGGTTGCCTCTGGGTCCGGTAACCCTCTAGTCTCTCCTGAGCTGCAGAGGCTCAGGGCAGAGAGGCGGAGGGAACTAAGTTCTTGCAGGAGGAGTGCTTGCCTCCAGGCCAGGAGAGGCGAGTCACCAGAGGATCGGGGCCGCCCTATGCCTCAGGGCAGATAAAAGCCGGCCAGCCCCAGTCCCAAGTTGTGGGAGCAACATTGTTGGTTGCTAGTTCCTGCCCAAACCCTGTCCTGCTTTCCTGCCTGAGCTCCTGACCCACCCTGGCTCCCTGCTTGCAAGCCTGTTCCTGACTTCACACGAAGTGGGGTAACCCACGGGACCAGCACACTGATGCTAGATAAATGCCCAATACCTTAGCCCAGAAGATTTCAACCTTTTTGAGTCCACGGTTCCCGTGACCAACAACATTCTTTCTGAGGCACCCCTGTGGGGCTCAGGAGCCCAGCTATGCCACCCCTTGTCTGTAGAGCTGGCAGCCTTTCAACGTTTTTCGAACACCCTCCTTTGTGGAGTGTTCCCTCAGCCTCCCATCCTTTCTGAGCTGTCCTCCTGCCCCAAAGAGAGGTGTCTCCTCACGCCGCCCCACAGGGGCCTGGGAAGAGGATGCCCCTAGCCTTAGTGGCTGAAGAGAGACTGGCCAAAGGTGAACGTGAGGCCAGCGGTAGACTCGTAATCTGGGGAACCGGGTTCGCATCTCCGCTCCTCCACATGCAGCTGCTGGGTGACCTTGAGCTAGTCACACTTCTCTGAAGTCTCTCAGCCCCACTCACCTCACAGAGTGTTTGTTGTGGGGGAGAAAGAGAAAGGAGAATGTTAGCCGCTTTGAGACTCCTTCGGGAGTGATATCAAATCTTCTCATCCTCCTCCTCTTCTTCTTCTTCTTCGGCACTGGGCTCTCAGCTCCCAGGCAGGTCTTGCACACCGCAAGCTCCAGAAAGGCCAGTGCCTGCCTGCATAGCCTCCCACTTGTCTGCCCATTCCCAACAGCCTAGCTGGGCTTCCTTGTCTGCTTGCTTGCTTACCCCAAGGCCACCTCCACCCCTGGCAACCAGCACCCCCTGGCCAGCCCCAGAGGCACCATTTGCCCAGGGAGCTTATAGCCAGGGCTGCTGTAACAAGCAGCTGTGCAAGCCTTTGGGAGGCATTGGAGGAGGGAGGGAAGGAAAGAGGAGCAGAGGCCAGTGTTGCCCGTGGCATCCCTGACCGGCACACTGGTTGAAAACCACTGCCTTAGCCAAACCTACCTTTACCTGAAATCAATAAAGTTGTGGCCTAACTCAACCCAATTCCAATCACTTGTGTTCATTTCCTCGGTCTTCCCCACACCAGCTGTGGACAGCATGAGGAGCGGCTGATGTGGCGGCAATCAGCTTTCTCTTCAATGTGAAATAGCTGCCCTCCCCCTCTTTTTAACCAATGACATCTAATGTAATATGACAGTACCTGCTGGAAATGCACCTTCCCATTACAGTGGTACCTTGGGTTACAGACGCTTCAGGTTACAGACTCCGCTAACTCAGAAATAGTACCTTGGGTTAAGAACTTTGCTTCAGGATGAGAACAGAAATTGCGTGGTGGTGGTGCGGCGGCAGCAGGAGGCCCCATTAGCTAAAGTGGTACCTCAGGTTAAGAACAGTTTCAGGTTAAGAATGGACCTCCAGAACAAATTAAGTTCTTAACCAGAGGTACCACTGTAAATTAAACATATATATAACTGTGTCAGTCAATTAATGCATTCTGCTCCTGTAAGAAACAGACACTCAAGAATATAAAATTCCTTCCATGTCCGCGCTGGGTTTACCTCAGTGTGTGGGCAGTGAGGCTTCGGATTGGCTGCAGGAACTTCCAGCATTGCCGTCTGCCCAGAGCCATCCGCGGTTTCGGATTGGCTGCAGTAGCATCCAAAGTCAGTCCCCACGAGGTGCGGCGTCCGTAGCTTCTTTTCAAGGAAATGCTGTGCCATGTCTGTTTAGCTCAGCACACGGGGACTGACCGAGTGGGCAGCAGGATCCACGGGCCAGATTTATGAGCCTGGTGGGCTGCATCCGGCCCCCGGGCTGTAGTTTGCTGACCGCTGAGCTAAAGTCTGCCTTCAGGGATCATTCTGTGAACTGAATGTGAGTAAACATCTTGTTACTTTTAAGGAATGACTCATGTGCCTTTATTCTTTTAATAGGGAACAAAGGGGACACCAGGAATAATCCAGTCTGATCAAACCAGACTGGATTGCTTAAGTAAAGAGATTCAAATGAATCTGCAAACTAGCTTCCTGCTGTATTGAGGGGTATCTGCTGTGCTACATGACTCACTAGCGTGAATGAAGGAAGGATAATATTTAATCAACATATCCTCTCCTACTAGCCTTAATGTAATGGAGAAATGTGCATGATGGCGGAAATGCAATGGAATTAAGACAACTTTGCCAATCCACTTATGGAAGCCTAGTGCAATTCCATACAAAGGCATCATCATCACCACAAATCAAGAATGGGAAGATGGCAGAGGAAAACTAGATTGCACCCTTTTGCCAGTGGCAATGTCTGGATTCTCCATAATAAGTAAAGGATGACAATTCCAGAGGGAAAGGTTAGTATGGAAATATATGCCTCGTGGTCATATAGATATGTTAATGTTTATACCTTATAATAGCAGGGAGTTTTTATTCAATTCTCAATATGCAAAACCGTAAGTACAAAGAAGTCTCTAGAAAGGTATAAAGAGAAAGAAAGAAGTTATTTATTTATGTACTGCTTAATTAAAAAAAAAAAAAAACTTTCTAAGCAGTTTACATGAAACAATATAAAACACTCATAACATCTATCAAGATAAAACAAGTAGGCATAATTAAATTTATCAAAATATAGATAAAAGCAACAATTTTAAAAATAGGTATACGTAAAGGGACCCCTGACCATTAGGTCCAGTCGTGACTGACTCTGGGGTTGCGGCACTCATCTCGCTTTATTGGCCAAGGGAGCTGGCATACAGCTTCCGGGTGATGTGGCCAGCATGACTAAGCTGCTTCTGGCAAACCAGAGCAGAAACAGAAACGCCATTTACCTTCCTGCCAGAGCAGTACCTATTTATCTACTTGCACTTTGATGTGATTTCGAACTGCTAGGTTGACAGGAGCTGGGACCGAGCAACGGGAGCTCACCCAGTCACGGGGATTCAAACCGCCGACCTTCTGATCGGCAAGTCCTAGGCCCTGTGGTTTAACCCACAGCACCACCCGCGCCCAGTTTTTAAAATAAATACGCACAATAAAATATGTCTGACTAGGCTGCCTGAACAAAAAGGTTTTAGCAGGTAGCTCAGTTGGTAGAGCATGAGATTATAAATCTATGGGTCATGGGTTCACATTGGTCAAAAGATTCCTGCATTGAGCTAGATAACCCTCATGGTCTCTTCCAACTCTGCAGTTCTATAATTCTATGATTCTAGATGTCAACAACCGTACAATGAAGGTGCCTGTCTAATAGCAATAGGCAGGGAGTTGCAGAGAATAGATGCTGCTACACTAAAAGATTGATTCTTCCCAAGCATGGCTTTCATGTTCTCTTGTAGTCTAGAGGCCTAGGTTGCTCACAATACAAGGTCTCTCTGTTTCAAAGGCAGACACAGTGACAAGCGTGCAGACAGGGGCATCAACTGTTACAGAAAAGCTTTGTTTAGAATGTTATGTTGCCAAGAAAGACAAGGCACAGTTTTGACACCGGTTGCAACAGTCATCACTGCCAGGTAAGGGTGCACCAGAAACCTACACAATGGCTTGCAAGAATCCATGGCTACTATGTTTGTGTATACAATAACAGCTTGTGCATGTTCAAGGAGTCTCCTCCCCCAAAACTTCACTGGATACAGAACACTCAGGGGCAAAGAGAACGGCTACAGTGCCAAGACCAAAAGTAAGCAGACTGGTTCTTTCACTAAACCTGGACACTTTGAATGGCCAAATAAAAAAGGTAAGCACTGCAAAGAGGCGCCGAATGATCAGGTTAAAGCAAAGGAGGATTTAAATTCCCTCTGACTTCAACAGGGTATTCCTGCTACTCATCACTCTGTCTTTAGCTTAACATCTGATGACAAATGGCAATAAGACAATTAGAGAGATGCTGCTTCTCTTGACACAAACTATAAATACCCTACTAAATGGAGAAGCCCATGTAAGGTTGCATTAAGCTCTCAAAAGTCAGAAAATGCCACAATTAAAGTCCCTTGATCTTTATGTCTTCAATATCATTAAAACAAACATTTAATTATGTGACCACAAACTCCCACCACAATGAATAATGTTAATTTTTCTATACCTTTCTATAGTTTTACATACCTTTCTATAAATTTACATACTTTGAGGGCAACTGAAAGCATTTATTGTTTCTCACAAATGTGGATGTTCAAGTGCAAGTAGATAAATAGGTACCACTCCGGCGGGAAGGTAAACAGTGTTTCCGTGCGCTGCTTTGGTTCGCCAGAAGTGGCTTAGTCATGTTGGCCACATGACCCGGAAAAACTGTCAGCGGACAAGTGCCGGCTCCCTTGACGAATAAAGCGAGATGAGCACAAAACCCCAGAGTCGTCTGTCGTTTTAAGGTAAATGTTGGAACAGAAGATACAGTCTCCCCTTATTCATGTATTCAAAAGAACACATGTGGGCATAAACCTGTTTCACCCCCTCGCCCTTCTGCATTCCCAAAAGTTGACGCTGCCAGTCACAAAGTGATTTGCAAGTGCATCCACTCTGAAGCCCCTCAGAGGTGGAAAAGGTGTGTGTGGTACCAGGAGAGCACTGGCAGTGAGGGTGGTGCATGCACACACATTTTATACACTTTGTGCCCACTCACATTCTTCCAAACACATGAATAGAGCTTTCGTTGCTTTGTTTCTACGTCACACCTTTAAGCCATCGTTCAAAATACCCAAATAGGCAACACCTACTTTGTTAGCCTTATGAAACACAAAATGTCTTGGAATACAATTTGTCGTAACATATTATCAGTTTAAGTGACAGGGAGCTGTGACTCGTCTCCACTGCCTTGTACAGTGTGCTCTGTTCTTCTGTAGCTCAGAAACAAAAAGACAGGTATGAGATGTTTACAGGTGGCGCTGTGGGTTAAACCACAGAGCCTAGGACTTGCCGATCAGAAGGTTGGCAGTTTGAATCCCCGCGACAGGGTGAGCTCCCGTTGCACGGTCCCTGCTGCTGCCCACCTAGCAGTTCGAAAGCACATCAAAGTGCAAGTAGATAAATAGGTACTGCTCCGGCAGGAAGGTAAACAGCGTTTCCGTGCGCTGCTCTGGTTCGCCAGAAGCGGCTTAGTCATGCTGGCCACATGACCCGGAAGCTGTACGCCGGCTCCCTCAACCAGTAAAGTGAGATGAGAGCCGCAACCCCAGAGTCGGTCCCTTTACCTTTACCTTTAAACAAGAAGACTTTCAAGAAGTCAATGTTTCCATGATTTCTGAGAGGAGAAATCACTTCGCTGCAGGGGAATCTGCTCTTCCTGGCGAAATATCCCTACTTCTTGTGGTCTACAGGAGTTATGCTGTTACTCATGGTGGTACCGCTGGTGGGGGACACACCATGCTCCTTCCAGGGTAGTTTGTTCACTTTCATCCCCATCCTGCACTCAGCTCTCACCTGCAGCTCCCTGAAGCTGTTAGCAGGTGTGGCTGTCTCCATCCCCTCTGACTAGCTGTATCCACAGTGAACCAGACTGAGGTTTCCAGCTCAGTGCTTTGCAACCTACTCTCCACTGTAGTGGAATTCCACTGCATGCCATCACCAAATTCTGGCCTTTCTCAGCTTTCCATCACAGATGGCACCTTGTAAACCTCCCTCCAGCAGCTCCTGCAGCCAAGCTGGTACCAAACATATTGCTCTGCTTTCCCTTGGACCCCATCAGCAAGTCATCTGGCCAGCCCAGGACCTCCAGACACACTGCCCAGGCTTAAGCCTTGGGGAGGTCACTTTGCTGCCGCTGAAACAGCAGTTTGACTTCACCTGCAGAAGCACAGTCCATATGTGGGTGTCAACAATCACATATCACTGGTTATTGCCTTTCACAGGGTTTACTATGACAGAAATGCTACTACAGTGGTACCTCTGGTTAAGAACTTAATTTGTTCTGGAGGTCCGTTCTTAACCTGAAACTGTTCTTAACCTGAAGCACTACTTTAGCTAATGGGGCCTCCTGCTGCTGCCTCGCCGGCGGAGCATGATTTCTGTTGTCATCCTGAAGCAAAGTTCTTAACCCAAGGTACTATTTCTGGGTTAGGAGAGTCGGTAACCTGAAGTGTATGTAACCTGAAGCGTCTGTAACTCGAGGCACCACTGTATACATGATTTTATCTTTTGTTTTTAATGCTTTAATGCCTTAATTTCAAGATTCATTTATTTTCCCGCTGTTCCATTTATGGTGTGATCTATACATTTGAACTCCTGCCAACCCAGCAGTTTGAAAGCACGTCAAAGTGCAAGTAGATAAATAGGTACCACTCCGGCGGGAAGGTAAATGGTGTTTCCGTGCGCTGCTCTGGTTTTGCCAGAAGTGGCTTAGTCATGCTGGCCACGTGACCCGGAAAAACTGTCTGCGGAAAAACGTCGGCTCCCTCGGCCTGTAAAGTGAGATGAGCGCCGCAACCCCAGAGTCGTTCGCGACTGGACTTAACTGTCAGGGCTCCTTTACCTTTTTTATACATTTGAATGCACTGGGTGGATTTTGCAAGCCATATTGAGGGGCAGCTGTCTGCCACTCAATGTGGATAAGCCCTTGTCCTTTTTATGGTTTTTGGAGCTTTGGGGAGGGGGTAGCTACATCTGGTGCTGGGCCAAAGAGACATGTTAGGGAGACTGTTCTTGTTCAACCACCTCCCTGGTGTTTGAGGAACCCAGAACTTTGGGCGACTTCAACATCCACATGGAAGATGTCTCAGGTCTGGCTCAGGAATGACCTCTAGGCATAGGGGGCAACAGCTGGTAAACCAGCCAGAACGCAAAAAAATACTCAATTTGGGGCTCTAACAGTCCTTGCATTAGTTGTGCTGTTGCTGCACTCCTTTTTCCATTCAAAAGCTTTACAGTAATGGAATTAGGAGCTCAGGTTACAATTATGACTTTAGGCAAAGATGTAATGATTATAAATGTCAATTTTTAATTTCCAAATACAAGAGTTCATGCCTCAGCAGGCATTAGCAAATGACATTCTGGAAACAAGCAATTAATTAAAGTATCTGGCACCCAGAGGAGTAATTTTCTTTTGACAATACTAAAAATCACCTATGGCAAATGTGAAGGGGGAAAAACACACATTTCCATTGTTATTGTTACAAAGCAAGTATCCAAATACTGCTGCTGTACATGTTGTCATGACTAGCGAAGATTCCGTGTTTCCATTTTGAGAAACAGAAAGGGGCTGCTGCTACCAAGAATGAGAGAAGAGCATTTTTTGTGTGGTGCTTCAACACTTCCTCAAGCCGCAGGAAATTCCAGGGCCTGCCGCTACACAGTCCACTTCCTTACGATGAAAGTGTACAACAGACAGATGGTGGTTATTGGTGTTATTTACAAATGTGCACATTGGTTGGAAAGAAGGAAGCAGGCACACTCCCTGGCAATATTAGTATTCAAAACAGTATCGAGAACCAACCAAAAAAAGGAGGCCCCAAAGAAACGAATTGCTACTGGGAAATGAGAGATTAGGAGGATACGGGGGCTGGGGGTGGACAAGGAGCACCACAGAGATCAGGGACATTATTTAAGAAGATATGTCCATTTCTGCAATATAGAACCATTATTCTCTATAATAGCAACAGCAATTGTGTAGGGTTTTTTTATAAAAAAAAAATACTTTATTGATTAATCTCTTGGTGCTGAATGACAATGTCAGTAAAAAAATGTTTCTCACACTTGATACTGGCAATTGGAGAATTCTCTCCTTTGCCTAAGGAGCCAACAGGCACAATTCAGGGAGATAATGCCTCTATCTGCCATCTGTTCAGAGTGCCAAAATCCTCTTAAACAGCATCAGTACTATCCTAAACCTTAAGTCTCCCAAGTGTCTCAAATTAGCATGACTAGAAATACCAACTAATAAAAAATAGCAATGGTCCCAGAATGCAGTAGGCCCCAGAATGATTGTCAGGGGTTCAGGTCAAATGTCCAGGTTCCCAGTCAGCAGAATGAGCAGGAGATGCCCCAAATGCAGTAAGTAAAGTAACAATAGTAAAATGATGCCATCTAAAAAGGGTGTGTGTCTAAGGTCACCAAGTCTGGAGTCAGAACTTTCCTAGCTATGCCATTGCCAGGATGTAAAAACAAACTCAACCCTAACAGAGCTCTGTTTAAAACAATGCCAACAAGTTTAATAAGTAATAATTCTAAATAATATAAAAAATAAAGTTCAGGCTATGATTAGGGATCAGGAGAGGATGGGATAGCCACAGACAAAATATGTCAAGACTCCATATTTGTTTGGACAAGGGTGCAGAAACCTCCAAGTATCCAAGCTAAAAAGGTAAAGGTAAAGGTACCCCTGAGCATTAGGTCCAGTCGCAGACAACTCTGGGGTTGCGGCGCTCATCTCGTTTAACTGGCAGAGGGAGCCGGTGTACAGCTTCCAGGTCATGTGGCCAACATGACTAAGCCGCTTCTGGCGAACCAGAGCAGCGCACAGAAACGCCATTTACCTTCCCGCCGGAGTGGTACCTATTTATCTACTTGCACTTTGACGTGCTTTCGAACTGCTAGGTTGGCAGGAGCTGGGACCGAAGAAGGGGAGCTCAGCCCATTGGGAGGCAGTGGAAATCAGGATTCTCTATCATATGGGGAGTCTACATGAATAGAGCTGTGCTGAAGATGGTTCCTTGTGGCTTGTGGTAGGCAAAGCAGGGGGAGAAGTATACAATACAGGGGGAGCAGACATTCTCCCCATACCAAATCCAGCACTTGGGCTTCTTAAATGAAAGTGTGTGGGGAGGGGGTGTTGCTACTTGGCAGAATGAGGGAATTAGAATAGTCAAGGAGTGTGGCTTGGAGACTTGCCTATAATAAATGGAAGGATCATCTGTGCTTTTCTCAGAGTGAAAGGAGGCCAGATGGAAGCATATTGGGGTGGGGTGGTGGGTTAGTCTTTGACTGGCCCAGGGCAAAATGTAGGTTCAAATCCCCACTCAGGGTGACCTTGGGACTGCTACCATCTCTCAGCCCAACCTACCTCACTTGGGTTGTTGTGGAGGTAAAAAGCAAAAAGGAAGGGGATTTAGCTATGAGGATATTTGATTGTTGTTGCTTTTTAAAAAAATCTAGAATGGGAGGGACTTATTGTTTTGTTGTTTCTGTTTATTTGTGTTTTTATCTTGTATTTTCATTTTGTGAACTACTCTTGAGATCTGACAAAGAGTGCAATATAAATCTAATATTGCCAGCAAAGCCTAGCACACATTAGGTACAAGAAAAGCCCACCAGAAACCCTCTGGGGCTGCATTTCATGTTCAGTGAGAAAAGACTATAATATGCATTAGGTAAATATGTCTCTGCATTTAGTAATCAAAATTACAATAATGCAGTTAAGCACCTTGGGCTCTACTTGGATTGGAATAAACCTCTGAGGTCCTCCTGGCACAGAACTCGGTTGGCCAGGTTCAAAGGCAGCAACCCTGTTCTGATAGGATACAGCAAACTAGTAATTAGTAAATTGTCTTAATTTATACAAATATAAAATCATTTCATTAACTATTTTGATAAATTAAATTGCAATATCACAGAATAGTAGTTAAAAGCATTTCTAGTGTGTATTATTTCAAAAAATAGCATTTGCTGTTGATGCCTTAACCATATATGTCAGATGATTTACTGCAATGTGAGTCACTGAATCCATTTAGGAATTGCTTCAAGCTTTTAATAAGGGCTGAGAGAGATTAAATTAAAAACAAAGATCCACAGAAAATTCTTTAGCCTGGGTGATTTGGTGCCTCTGGATTGCAGCAAGGCTTTCCAATCAAAGCTGTTTTTGTAAATTTGTACATTTCTATCATGGCTTTTGATGTGACTGTACTTATTGACTTTTTGGTAAATTGTTATTTTAGCAATCCTGAAAGTGTGTGGGGGAAATGAATAGATCATAGGGTAATTAATAAAAGAATTGGCTGGATCCCTAGATCCAAAGTGCAGAGCTAAACACACCCTCCAATAAGACAGAGCCCCTAGCAGAAAATTAAAATCACAGAAACATGCAGCATAGTGAAGCATGAGGAATGTAGGCTGTTAGACCTTTTAAATATCCTGCTTAGTCCATTTACAGCACTTCCCCTCTCTACACCGCTTGCAATGAACAGACTATACTGTTAGTAAGTTTAAATCCTCATAAACCTCCAAAGGTCAGATTCATGAGTTATTACATGCAGCAGCAAGAAGAACACAGGCATAACTCTTGGGTTACAAAATATAGTGAATAGCTCTAAGCGCACAGTCTGAGCTTGTAGTGAGCAAGCTTAGACACATCCTATCTCAGTGAGTTCACATGGTGAGAAAAAATGAACAGAGGAAACTTAACTTCCTTCCAGGTGAGGGACATGACCAGCTGAGTCTGGGGGGAGGGGAATTCTGTGGTCTTAACCCCTTCATGGATTAACTAGCCCTAAGCTTGCCAGTTATCTTTGTCAGCACTTTCACACAGAGAAATGATGCTAACTGATTCAAAAATTCAAAAATGCCCTTAGACTTCTACCATGTGATTTAGGTTTGATGAGGCCCTAAGCTACTGGAGGTAATAGGGCCCTTTATATGTCCAGCTGTCCTTTGTCAACAAGAAATTGCCGCTGTTTTTTTGTGTTGAATATACACTATATGGTAATTTATGGACCTAATAGGTATCTAAAGCCATTTGCGCATAACAAAATATTGTAGGTTTTATTTTATTTGTTTTTTATCTTATATTTTAGAAATGTACATCCAGTTTTTTCCCTTTAACATTTTTGGGGGCCCCTAAGAGAGTGGGGACACAGGTGGCACTGTGGGTTAAAGCCTCAGCGCCTAGGACTTGCCGATCGAAAGGTCGGCGGTTCGAATCCCTGTGGTGGGGTGCGCTCCCGCTGCTCGGTCCCAGCGCCTGCCAACCTAGCAGTTCAAAAGCACCTCCGGGTGCAAGTAGATAAATAGGGACCGCTTACCAGCGGGAAGGTAAACGGCGTTTCCGTGTGCGGCTCTGGCTCGCCAGAGCAGCGATGTCACGCTGGCCACGTGACCCGGAAGTGTCTCCGGACAGCGCTGGCCCCTGGCCTCTTAAGTGAGATGGGCGCACAACCCCAGAGTCTGTCAAGACTGGCCCGTACGGGCAGGGGTACCTTTACCTTTACCTTTAAGAGAGTGGGGTCCTAAGCTGTAGCTCGTTTAGCTTATACTGCACGTGATATTTTCTACTCTTTCTTAGTGGTTTGGATTTCGGCCGCTGTGGGCTACTTGTAAGGAAAGCATTGATACTCTTGCTGTTTCAGTATGGTGCATGGATAGTTCAGTCTAGAAGGCAGAAAGGTAAATGTAAGTCCCAGGCCATTTAAGGACTCCAAGACCAGAAACCTGAATTTATTCATTCAGTTCCTGATGTATAATTTCCCCCATCACCAAGGCTCAAGGAAAAGGAAGTAACAAGCCCCATTTCTGTAGTGAGCATTGATTGGTGTTGACATTATCATCTTTTTGGCACCATTGAGGTTAATGGACACGACTAACTCAGGTTCGACATGGGTAGAATTTAGCTGAATGACATCTGGGTTTCTTTTCTCTTTTCTTCCTGTTTTCTTTTCGTTTTTGTTGTTTTATGGTGATTTTAGGTTTTGTAATGGTTTGGATTTTGCTTTTAGTGTATTGTATTATTGCTGTTTCTATTGCATGCTGCCCTGGGATCTGTTTGCATGAAGGGTGATTTAGGATTTTTAAAGGTAGCCAAAATCAATAAACTAGAATTAGACTCTATTTAATTCAGTGCTGTTTTGCTATGCTTTCTGAACTATACTCTGGGTTCAGCCACAGAAAACACCTCTTGCTGCATGTTTGCTGACTGAACCGGATGAACAGACATTATCATAACATCATATGCTTAAGTAGATCAAAACAGGAAGTGGTCTCTCAGGTATGTTGGGCCAAAGCTGTTTGATTTACAACTAGCATCTTAAATTGTCTCCAGAAGGCAGTGGAAGAAATTCAAAAGTTCCATTTCCCTTCTGTTTAGTTGCTTTCTATTGTTTCCTGATCTTCTGAACTTCTGAGCTTGTGCTGTCTCCTATTGCGTGGGCAGAATGAGGAATTTAGGAGCAGGAACCTACGTTAATTATGAGTATTTGTTTCATTTGCAAGGCTTTCCACACACTTCTGCTGCTGCTGCTGCTTCCACCCTCCTCCAGCATGTCTTACCATTTGCTTCCTTTAAGCCCACTGTTCCCTGGACCATGGATTTTTGAGGAATTTTGGCATTTAAAAAAACCCATCAGCTGGGACAAAGCTTCATTGTTCCAAGGCTTGAGCAGGGATGGGGTAGGTGGGTGGGTGGGTGGGATTCAGTTCAGTTCAGTTAAGATTTTCATGCAAACCTATTTAATGCACACTTCTAGAATAATATGTGAATTGAAACACAGCTATTCTTCAAAATCCACACGTCTGAATTTTGTAGTGCGGTTCTCCAAGTGAAGAACGCATCACAAAGGAAGAAAGGGTGGATAAGAATGTATGCCTTACTGGAAATACGTTTGTGTGTGCTTAGGGATTTTATTTGCTTGCAAAAATCTGCGTATTAGACATAATTCTATGTAGAAATGAACATTCAAATGCTGATTGATTTTTGTGAGGACTTTTTGCAGGGAGTGGGGGCTGTTGCAAAATGATTTGGAAAGGTGGTGAACTGAATATTGGAAAAATGAGAATCGGAGAGGAACCAAAACTAAGACATGTGTCTGTCCTTAGCCTTGAGTGTGAGCTTCCTTATCCCCACTCTCTATCTTCCGCTAATCATACTTAATGCACATTATGAAATAAATTCCTTTTAGAAGACATATTTATCAATAACATGTAGAGACACAAAAATAACTCCATTCAGATGAAAGCTAAGGACCAACATGTCACCCAGCAATTGTAATAGGGAAATCTAAAAGCAAGGTTGTCATGGAGATTAGTTCTCTGGCCTCTGATCCAACAGGTTAAAGCCATTTAGTTTGACAATATGCAATCCACAGTGGATGCCATGCAGCTGTCAAGTACTTTGCCTCCGCTAATGGGAAAATAACTTAAAAATTAACAGCATGCTTAACTTTAAATCAGATGTATGGAAATCACTTTGAAATAGTTGAAATAGGTGACCTGTAGGGCTGGTGCTTTTACTGAAAGACTGTAGATTAGAGCTGTGTAAAACAACCATATCTCTTCAATAACGGTAGTTACGGCATTTGCTTTAATTTTGGGAAAGGCTTGAGATTTTAAAAATATAAAACACATGTGATTCCTCTTGTGACCATTTTTTTGCCTTCCTCAAGAGTACCAAGGAACAGTTTTGTGGTGTTAAAAACCAGGGGGTGTGTGTGTGTGAATTGATGGGTGAATTGCTATGTTGGCTTTGGCTACATTGGAACTGAGAATGTTCAGGAGTACCCAAAGGGACTTGCGTAATAACATACATAGGATGTTACATTCAATTACAATTTGATTTCCACAAAGACCCATGTTTTGTTTTGCTATCTGATGTGGCTGAAGCAAATGCGATGAACTACATAAGTAGATTTGTAATTAACTTCAGTGAATTCTGCATCAAAAACAATCCAGAAAATGTAATTATTTACATAATAATTTGTGGACTCAAGGATTGATGGCAGTGAATACCGCTCAAATTTGCTTGGGTGATTTCTGTTCCTGACCTTGGTATGAACATCTGAATTGCAGCCATTTCTGCCCAACAGGAGTGAGCCAGCAATAAATCACCGGCACAATGAGCACAGGAACTAATCCCTGGTAGTTCTTGCCCTACGGATCAGTTGCTGAGACTAAAGGTCCCTACCACAGCTGTCTATGTCTGCTCCTGGTAAGGGTTTTTCCCAAGCAATCAGAGACTAGGCCTGTATGCTTGTCTATGCTCCTCCTACTTCATGCCTCTTCTGGTTCCAAGAGAACCGTGGGTAGGGACTCTTCACCAACCTGACTCATCTCTGTCTCTTGACATCCCCTGCTTTGGCCTCTGCCTCTGATTCTGGACTTCTCTCCACCATAGACTCTCCCAGCTCCTTAAGCCCTGGCTTGATATATCTTCAGCTTCCCACACCTCCTCTTCCCAGTCTTCTCCCTTTTCTCCCTCTGATCACTCATGGTTGTCCCACCACTACTCCATGGGCTCTGAGCCTCCTTCCTTTGGTGGTTCCCCACCTGGTTGCTCCCGCCATTCCTCTGTGCCCAACCAGTCCATGACACTGCCCTATTTCCAAGGGAGTTCTGCAACACCACTATTTTATATATGAGTGAGACAAGGAAACCAGCACTGGTTGAAATTGAAGGTAAAGGTAAAAGGTAAAGGACCCCTGACCATTAGGTCCAGTCGCAGACAACTCTGGGGTTGCGGCACTCATCTCGATTTACAGGCCAAGGGAGCCAGCGTTTGTCCACAGACAGTTTTTCCGGGTCATGTGGCCAGCATGACTAAGCCGCTTCTGGCACAACAGAACACCGAAACCAGAGCAGCGCACAGAAACACTGTTTACCTTCCTGCTGGAGCAGTACCTATTTATCTACTTGCACTTTTTGGTGTGCTTTCGAACTGCTAGGTTGGCAGGAGCTGGGACCGAACAACGGGAACTCACCCCGTCGTGGGGATTTGAACCGCCAACCTTCTGATCGGCAAGCCCAAGAGGCTCAGTGGTTTAGACCACAGCGCCATGCAGCTTTGTGAATCTTTATGGAGTAGACGGAACCCCTTTGTACTTTTCTGTGAAGTTGCTTCCATTGCTGAGGAGGCAACTGGCTTTTTAACTTCCTTGGCATACAGCATGAACTGGAAACTCCAGGGGAATTTCTAGCTCTCTAGCATTTTCTCTCCTTATTTTGAGGGGGTTGGGGGGTTGGCTGAGAATGCAAACCAGGGTCCAATGGTGACCTCTTGGTCATTGTTTAAACCCCACCAACCTGAATAATTTTTATCAGGTGATTTCTGGACAGATGCTTAAGTGGGAAGGCTTTGAGGGCAAGGTGAAAGAAAAGGCACATTTTATTGTTTAAAAATGACAATTCCTAGGGCTTTTGTGTTTTAGCACACATTGTCTTCGATAAGCTGCTTTATAATTTCACAGTGACAGTTAAATTGAGGCACCATGTTACCTTAGTTACGCAGTTTACTTCAAACAATAATAGCTTAAATAGCAGCATGATTATATGACAGCAGGCAAGGAACCATAAAGTGACCTTCTAGATGTAAATGCAGATCAAATAGTTGGGCAGGGGGATGTGTGTAGGAAGGAATTACTGACATACTTAGGCACAGATACCTTCTTGGGTGTTCATGGCATGCATTTCACAAAAAGCCATGAAAAATAGTGCTGTTCTGTAGATGTAAATGTAAAAGAGCTTGTGCTGTAGTCCACTTAGTGCATTAACATTTATTTATGTAAAATATTTTTCAGCCTGTCCTTCACCACAACATGATTTCAAGATGGGGAACAGTGCACATTTAAAACAATAAGCCAAAGCACAATTATGAATAAGAAAAGTGGGTGAAATTAACAAAGAATCCAATAGCAATAATGATAAACACACACACACAAGCCTGCTGGAAGAGGAGAGCTTTCAAGTGATGCTGAAAACACATCAGAATTAACACTAGCCATACATCAAAGGGGAGTGTACTCCATAAGTGAGGCACGACTACTCCATAAGTGAGGCAGAGTAAGCTGTCTCCCAGGATTGTACTTAGTACTTTTTACATGCAAAGAAAGTATTCTGCCACAGAAGAGTGACAGCCCTTTCCCTAACAGCCTTTCTCAAACTTGAGTTCCCAGATGTTCTGGGGCTACAACTCCCATCATTCCCATCAACTCCCATCATTCCATAGTCGGCAGTCAGAGATGATTGGAGTTGTAGTCCAATAACATCTGGGGACCGGCTTCCAGATCTGCTCTGCCTTAGTGGAGGCAGCTCCCACAACAGCAGGAGGAAAAACAAGGATGATTGAGGGTAATGATCCTTGCAAATTCCCCCCAGGGGCAGGGGGAATGGGCTTCACTCGCAGTTCATTTAGGTACCTGGTTCTCGCTCTGGCATGGAATGTGGGAGGCAGGGAGGCGCTGAGTGCAAAAGCACTTCGCTGGCTGAAAACCCTCCAATGGCGCCATTAAGAAGCAGAGGTTCTCCTGTTAATTAGAGTTTAATTGATTAAAGTACAGGCGCATGCTAGAAGAGATGATATAATAAACTGTGGAACAAACCAGCTTGCAAGGACTTTAAAGTTTGAACTTGAGATAAGACTTCATTTGGTGCAAAAGATGGTGAGGAGGGGAGGGGAGCCCACAGTTCCTTCTCTACATTTATGATTTGGCAACCCCCTTCTGAATGTTCGTTCAAATTATATTTGTACAAGCAAGGATGTTAGAAATTGGATTATAAATATGGAATATAACATCAAACGGAACTGTGTGTGTAAAAAAAGGAAAAAGGGAGGGAAGCTCTATTTTGCAAAAGGTTTACAATGGAAACTTAGAGTTGACTCTTTCCCAACCTTTATTATTTACGAAGTGACCTGAATAACACTAAGAGGACTTGGAATTTAATTTAATTGGAAGCATAATTGCTCATATATCTTCAGCTGGAAGGAAGGATGAAGGGAGTCTGTGAACTGCGAAGGAACTGATAAGGTTCTTTATTGAGTCATCTGCAGTTTGACAGACTGCTCTAATTCCTAGGCTGAGAGGAAAAATGGTGACAACAGGTTTTTTCCTGGGACAAAGCAACTTTTGCAGCTGTTGTTAAAGTTCTCAGTGCAAAACAAGGAAGCAGGGGTTGGAGCAAGAGATAAATTTCTGGAACAGCAATGGGATATCAGCTCTGCCCAAGGCATGGCAGATAACAGCAACAATCGGGGGAACAAAAGACATAACATCGTACAAGGACAGGAAGATACACCATGGGCAGAATAATTACCACACACAGGAAGAATACAGATATAGTTTGAGTTCCTCACTTGCAGTTTTATAAATTATTTAATGTGTCAACACGAATAGAAGTTATGAATATTGCAGTTATTGTATAAGGGATTATTATTATGACAGGAATGTAATGGAAATTAATAAGATTTTGGAACGCAGGAATAAAGAAAATAATCAAACCATCAGCACGCGGGAGGCCACTTTAACTAAATTATATAATTCGGCATTTGAATGATTGGTGTTACTAATTGTATTATAAACTGTTGTTGTTATAATGAGACTATTATTGGACTGTAATTGAAAACTAACAAATATTATTATTAAAAAACCCACACATCTGGGGACCCAAGTTTGAGAAAGACTGTGAATACTTATGTTCAGGGTTCTATACAGCCAGTCATGTCCTCCTTCAGGAGAATATGGACTGAAGCAACTAAGCCCTGTTTTGTGTTTTTCTTTTCCAACTGACATTTTGCATTCAGTGCAAGTTTCCTCAATCCTCACTGGGCAGTGGTGTTTAAATCTGTTACTCCACAGTATTCACAATATCCGCTTTTTAACTTTTGCAAACTTTGGGGTTCTCCTAAGGATGCCGATGCCCCCTCTTGTTTCTTGGGGGTCCCATTTTGGCTCCAGTCATATCACCTTGATACTCACCACCTGAGCTCACTAATAAAGGGAGTGATATGCCCCTATGTATTGCTTTGGCATCCAACAATATATCTGAAAAGTCATTCAAAGCCATTCAAAGTTTTCCTGATTTTGCATATGTAGGTCTGAGAATCAACCAATTTTACTTGAACAGAAGCAGAAGTGTCTCCCAGAAGCCTTTACTGGGTAGCATAAGCTAATCTTTAATAATAATAAATCTCACATAATTGGGTTCTTCAGCTTCTTGTGCTTAGCCAGCCTACAGATTTTTCTATTTGTAGATAAAGTTGACACTACAAAAAGGTGAATAATTATACTGAGGAGAAATATCACACACACACACACACGTCTACATCTTTCATTCAAGCAAGAACATTGATTTCAGTGTGTGCAACTTCAGAATTCAATTTAATTTCCCATTGGTACTTACATTAGTAGATAATGATTTTGAACCTCTTCCAAGGAGAATTTTCTTCCGCCACAGGTTTGTTTTGGTGCTATTTATTGCTTCATCAAATATGTTGTTCAGAGATATTACACCACAACATGAGAATCACTGCTTCCACTCATAATCTCTTTCCACCCCACCTTCCATTTTACATTAAGTGAAAGTTTTGAGCAGTGAAGTGGTTTCTGTGAATCCTTCACTAATGCCTTTCCAGAAAATGTTTTCTTTGCTCCCTAAATTATTGATCGGGTTATTAAAGGTCTGAAATAAAACTTTAATTAGTCAGTAGAGGCTTTGCAAAGTATGACCTGCTAGAATCATGCAAATGTATGTGAGCAGAGATACCCATCTGACTATAGTGCTTAGCACCAGGCAAATGAAAAACACTCAGCCCTGAGAGCAAGAAAACAAAGATCAGTCGCATATTTGTATTGCTTTGGCAAAAATGCTTTTTAGGTGCCTGAGGAAGGTGCATTTATAAAGTGCAACGAGAGATTATCTAACTCATTTGCTCTGATGCTTTGCATTTGTGTTTTGCAATTGCTGTTGGAGTACACTTTCCTGGTCATGGCCGATACATTCAGTTTATGTAATCTGAACACTTACGAATACCTATAAAGTTGCAAAATCTGGCCTTTTGTGTTCATTTCCTAGACTTGTTTACTCAAAACCTTGCTCTATAATTTTGTAGAAAGCACTTTTTGTCCCCAAACGGAGTGCTGTAAGAGGCTGAGTCTGAAGCTCATGTGGGAGAAATAGAAAAAAAAAAAAGCTGAGCATATAGCACCAATCCTGGCCTGACTGCACTGGCTGTCAGATAGTTTCCAAGTCCAATTTAAAGTGTTGGTTTTGACCGACAAAGCCCTAAACGGCTCAGGACTACAGTACCTTAAGGACTGCCTTTCCACATATGAACTGACCTGGGTCCTGCAATGATAATCTGAGGCCCTTCTTTGTGAGCCTTCTCCGTGAGAAATCTGGAGGATGGCAACACGAGAGCGAGTCTTTTCTGTGGTGGCTCCCCACTTATAGAATGCTCTCCCCAGGGAGACTTGCCTGACCCCTTTGTTACATATCTTGAGGCGCCAGGCGAAAACATTCCTCTTCTCCCAGGCCTTTGTCTAATTAAACTATCTATGGCCTTTTATGGTGCTGGAGGAGACTATTGAAAGTCCCATGGACTGCAAGAAGATCAAACCTATCCATTCTGGAGGAAATCAGCCCTGAGTGCTCACAGGAAGGACAGATCCTGAAGCTGAGACTCCAATACTTTGGCCACCTCATGAGAAGAAAAGACTCCCTGGAAAAGACCCTGATGTTGGGAAAGATGGAGGGCACAAGGAGAAGGGGACGACAGAGGACGAGATGGTTGGACAGTGTTCTTGAAGCTACCAACATGAGTCTGACCAAACTCTGGGAGGCAGTGGAAGACAGGAGTGCTTGATCCATGGGGTGACGAAGAGTCAGGGTCTGTGTGCCTTTGGAGACTGGAAGACAGAGTGGAGACTGCTATGCGTTATTCACCTATTTACACCTTCAGTCTGCATGGAGTCCAGATCTTACAGCAGGCACATTTCCAGAGGCAGCAGTGCTGGCCACCTTTAGGCTGCTTCCTTCAAGGATGGATCCCAGCTCGTCTCCCTCCTCCTTCCTCCCAGAAAACTCTGCTCCAAAACACACCCATCACATTGGCACCCTTCAAACCCCTGTCTCTGTTCACACCTCAGGGCAGGGGCGAAATCCTCTTGTACTGGGAACTACCCTCAATGGCCCTAGCTTGGCCAGGCTGGTTTGCATAAGGCTCTTAAATTGGTGTCTTATCCATATCCCAATCAATCAAAATCCTAATATTTATTCATTCCTAGGGTTTATTAATTTCTAGGGCTTACCCTAAATCTATAACAATATTGTTAAATGCCCTGTTATCTTTGGATGAAGGTTGGTGTAGATATTTAATAAAAAATAATAACAGTTGGCTCCATTGTGCTGAGTTCCTCTTCTGTGACAGGAAAGAATCACAAATATTGAGACTGTGAGAAAAGGACTATACATGACACACGGCCTCTGGACTCATCTTTATCCAGTTCTCAACCTGGATAAAGCATGGGAGAAGCAAACAGTATCCCTTTCCTAAAACTGTTCTATGACTAAGCCAATGAGTCCTGCTCCTCCTTCATACAAACCATTTGTTGGCCATGTGTGGTCCAAATGGAAAGAAATTTTGCTCTTTATTTGAGGGGTGGGTGGGTTTTGAAGTGATGCACACTTAAGGACAGGCATTACACAACCATTTGACTATATACTGTAAAGGTAAAAAAGGTAAAGGACCCCTGGACGGTTAAGTCCAGTCAAAGGCGACTATGGGGTTATGGCACTCATCTTGCTTTCAGGCCGATGGAGCCAGCGCCTGTCCACAGAGAGCTTTCTGGGTTATGTGGCCAGCACGACTAAACCGCTTCTGGTGCAACGGGACACCGTGACGGAAACCAGAGTGCACAGAAATGCCATTTACCTTCCTGCTACAGTGGTACCTATTTATCTACTTGCACTGGCATGCTTTCAAACTGCTAGGTTGGCAGGAGCTGGGACAGAACAACGGGAGCTCACTCCGACGCGGGGATTCGAACCGCTGACCTTCCGATTGGCAAGCCGAAGAGGCTCAGTGATTTAGACCAAATTTTTATGAAAACTGTTCTGTAGTTTCTCTTTCGCTTTGAAATGTGAACTACAAAAGAGTACTAATAAGCCAACTAATAAATCGTTGCTTTAAGCAATGAATAGTTTGTGCATGGTGAGAAATGAGTTAAATTATACTACCAACTCTATTGTTTCCCCCCACAAACATAAATACATGATACAATGCATCTGATTTCTCTTTTAGGAGGAAACTGGAGATAGCTTCAAAGTGGGGATGGAACTAAAGCATTATTTTAGACACACACAAACACGCACACAGAAGTATTTAGCTCAGATCACCCTTGACACACCATCACATTCATATGTCTATCTCACATTCATAGGTTTAGGGTTGGAGCGAGTCTTCGTCATGGCTTAGGGTAGACCCACTGAAGTTGATGGAGCTGAAGTCCCATTGGTTTTTGTTGGGTGTGCTCTAATGATGACTGTCTGCAGCCTTTCTTCCTCCCTGTCTTTCCTGGTCTTAACCCTTCCTTTGGCTTCTGCCATGTCTACATGTCCTGCCTGTTCCTCATAGTCCTTAAGTCCACCTAGTTTTCCCCATCTTGCCTGCCATGCCTGCCATGCACCTAACCTTTGATCCCTACTTGCATTCATTGCAGGGCATGGTCTGCAGGCATCTGAGGGACTATCTTGCTGAAGCTTAGAAGCCCCGGGTCTGCTAACTTCCGAGAGGGCTAACCTCTTGGGAAAACCATATATTCTGCTTGGGGTTCCATGGTGGAAGAATGATGATCTATAAATGTAAGAAAATAAATAAATTGAACTGAAGATGCTGGAGTACTTGGACTAGAAACAGTTACTGTTTACCAAAAAGGTATTTTTTCTGTGTGTGTGTGTGTAGATGTTTCTTCCTTGTTGCCATGGCAGCTGCTACTCCAGCTCTCCTTGACTCTTTTAAACACCTGTTAATCCTCTGACCTTTTCTACAAATGGGATCACCTGCCGTGAGGGCAGACAGTTTGCAGAAGGATGGTATCCTTCACTCTTTGGAGAACGGCAATTCCTGCTGGGCTCCTGCCCCTGTTTCTAATTATTTCGTTGGCATTACATCTTGAGGGTATTGCCAATTAATTTCCCAGAAAGATCCTCTCTTTATAAGTCAAAGGAAAATTGTCTCAACAACTTTTTTTCTTTCTCATAATAAGGGAAGTCTCCCAGTCTCTTCAGTGCCACATCCTTGAACGGGAAAGCATTGTCGGGAATGAATTTTCAGGACATCCTAATATTGGATGTGTTGTGGATTGCTCAACATGATGGCTCTGAAACCTCTCTATATAACTGGCATATTTCTCCAAAAACGCCTAAACTTACTTGAAAATGTGTGGCAATATCAGCTGAAATCTTAGATACCAAAGGGCTATGCTGAATAAAATTTATGGTGGTTGACTGTGGGGGGTTTAATGACTCAGCTGGATCCTGAGGCCTCTTAATGAGTAGGAGAATTAGGTAAAATTGTGCAAATTTTCATCCTTAATCCAAGTGACAGAATCTAATATAACATCAGTCCTGAAAGAACTACATTGGCTCCCAGTACGTTTCTGAGCACAATTCAAAGTGTTGGTGCTGACCTTTAAAGCCCTAAAAGGCCTCGGCCCAGTAGACCTGAAGGAGCATCTCCAGCCCCATTGTTCTGCCTGGACACTGAGGTCTAGCACCGAGGATCTTCTGGCAGTTCTCTCACTGTGAGAAGCAAAGTTACAGGGAACCAGGCAGAGGGCCTTCTTAAGAGTAGCGCCCGCCCTGTGGAACGCCCTCCCATCAGATGTCAAGGAGATAAACAACTATCAGACTTTTTGAAGACATCTAAAGGCAGACCTGTTTAGGGAAGCTTTTAATGTTTGATATTTTATTGTGCTTTTAATTTTGTTGGGAGCTGCCCAGAGTGGCTGGGGAAACCCAGCCAGATAGGCAGGGAATGAATGAATAATAATTACTTTCCTGGAACAGAATTTGGATGACTGTTACCTAGATTTTTTAAAGGCCTGGGATACATCTATCCTTCTTTATTGTGCAGGGTTTTTTGTGTGTTTTTTTTAGCCAGAAGGCACAGTAATCAGTGTAGAAATTCAGTTCCTGAGACCACAATCCCATACACATTTCCCTGGGAGTATGTCCCATTGGACTCAGAAATGGTTTGCATCTAACATGAAGCCAAACCATGGCTTAGCATGAATGTGAAGGCTCCCAGAGAGGAGATCATGTCTGTTGCACTCCTACCATCCTGCTCCCCCTGCACTGCTATGAATTAAGTCATGGTTTGGTTTGGTGTGTCTTCCAAACACAAACTCATGGTTTGTCTCACTCCAGACAAACCATGAGCTGTAACAAATACTTTTTCCCTTGGCTTTACAGCAGCTGATTGTTTGGAGGCAGCAGTAGCAGGACTGGAGGAGGGGCAAAGTGGCTGCAATTCCAACCCCCCCATAGTAATGGCATGCAAGCCAGCTTTGTAAATAATAATAATTTATTATTTATACCCAGCCCATCTGGCTGGGTTTCCCCAACCACTCTGGGTGGCTTCCAACAAAATATTAAAATACAATAGTCTATTAAACATTCAAAGCTTCCCTAAAGAGGGCTGCCTTCAGATGTCTTCTAAAAGTCTGGTAGTTGTTTTTCTCTTTGACATCTGGTAGAAGGGTGTTACACAGGGCGGGTGACACTACCGAGAAGGCCCTCTGCCTGGTTCCCTGTAACTTGGCTTCTCGCAGTGAGGGAACCTCCAGAAGGCCCTCGGCACTGGACCTCAGTGTCTGGGCAGAACGATGCGGGTGGAGACGCTCCTTCAGGTATACTGGACCGAGGCCGTTTAGGGCTTTAAAGATTAGCATCAACACTTTGAATTATGTTTGGAAACGTACTGGGAGCCAATGTAGTTCTTTCAGGACCAGTGTTATGTGGTCTCTGTGGCCACTCCCAGTCACCAGTCTAGCTGCTGCATTCTGGATTTGTTGTAGTTTACGGGTCACCTTTAAAGGTAGCCCCACACAGAGTGCATTGCAGTAGTCCAAGCGAGAGATAACTGGAGTATGCACCACTCTGGCGAGACAGACCATGGGCAGACGGGGTCTCAGCCTGCGTACCAGATGGCGCTTGTAGACAGCTGCCCTGGACACAGAATTGACCTGTGCCTCCATGGACAGCTTTGAGTCCAAAATTACTCCCAGGCTGTGCCCCTGGTCCTTCAAGGGCACAGTTACCCCATTCAGGACCAGGGAGTCCTCCACACCTGCCAGCCTTCTGTCCCCCCAAAACAGTACATCTGTCTTGTCAGGATTCAATCTCAATCTGTTAGCCACCATCCATCCTCCAACCGCCTATGTGCAGGCTTGAGCTAGGAGCTCCCTGTCTACAGCTGTGTGCTCTGTATTCAAATTTCTGTTGCACAATAGCTCCAACCTTAAAGACTTTCCAACATCTGCCCTTTTGTGTTTCCTACGCTATCAGCAGACCACCTTATCAGCAAAATAACAGGAACAATATGTTTTCCGTGCACTTAATTAATTATGTTTTCATAGTCAACATCAGATAACTTAAATTGCAGTGAAAACAAAGAATTTTAAGTAGGATGTTTTACACAGTGTGATGGGGGAAAGGAAGCCCTTAAGCAGTTTATTTAATGGAGTTTCAAATTCCTAATTTTGTTAAAATCCCACAGGCACATAGCATAAGAGACACTAATGTGAGCCACTATGTAATTAGGGCTAATAACTAGTCTTTGATGTGGGGGAGGGGCGGTAGGAGAAGAACTGCGGATCCAGCTGGCCCTCTTACACCTGCAAGAAACAGATGATTTCCTATGCTGAAAACTAACAGGCTAATGACAGTATGGAATTAAATGAAAACATTAATTAATTCCCTGTAACAGAACGCAAGGAAGGAGACCACCAATTAAGAGGGGTTGTTGTGTGCAACTTAAATTACGCTTCATTGTTCTCTTACATGCTAACGGCTCACAAATCTTGCATCGGATGAGTTGTGTGAATTGTGACATCTCCCTCATTTGTTCTTAAGTAATATTTTATTTAAGTTTTTATACTACAATAAAATAAACAGCTACAAAAAAATACAAAGAGAGTAAATAGAATGGGAATCCTCTCTTAAGGGTAGTTCTTAGCCGTTTCCACCCACAGAAGGTCACTCCCAGCTCTCACCTGGGATATTTCCTTTCTCCTCCCAGGTCGACATTTCCCTGCCCTCCCAGCTCCTCCACCAACCATCTCCCTCATTGGTGTGTTTGGGGCTGTATTTACCCGGGCGCCGAATTCTGGGGGGCGGCAAATGTATACCTACTGTATACCGGTTCCTCTCTATCGGCCGTGGTGAAAAACAATGGCGCGAAAGTCCCTGCCCCCTTCCTCTGTTGCTCTGTTACTCTGTAGCATCAAATATTTCTGATAAGTCAGGAAACAAAAGCAGTTTTTCTTCTGCTGCGTCGTTTTTAAAAGTAAAGGTAAAGGGACCCCTGACCATTAGGTCCAGTCGTGGCCAACTCTGAGGTTGCGGCGCTCATCTCGCTTTATTGGCTGAGGTAGCCGGCGTACAGTTTCCAGGTCATGTGGCCAGCATGACTAAGCTGCTTCTGGCGAACCAGAGCAGCGCATGGAAACACCGTTTACCTTCCCGCCGAAGCGGTACCTATTTATCTACTTGCACTTTGACGTGCTTTCAAACTGCTAGGTTGGCAGGAGCTGGGACCGAGCAATGGGAGTTCACCCCATCATGGGGATTTGAACTGCCGACCTTCTGATCGGCAAGTCCTAGGCTCTGTGGTTTAACCCACAGCACCACCCGTGTCCCTGCGTTGTTGTTACAGGTGAACTACCCCCCCCCTAAAAAAAGGTCAACAACTTTGAGGGCGCTGGGAAGATGCTTGCACATATGCTAAAGCCGACCCTGGGTGTGTTAGCTGTTGTGCTGCTTCTGCAGCCATTTATTGTTCTTTCGATGAGAGACCTGTGGGGCCTGGGCACTAAAGTTTCTAATAAACCTTCTGTATACGTACTAAAGAGATATAGGGAAGGAGACTTTTGTTGACTTTAGGAGAAAATTGAAATGAAATTCTTGTTACGGTGTTTAATGTTTCTCTTTTGAGACTGCTGACAACAGGTTTAGGTTAAGAACAGACCTCCAGAACGAATTAAGTTCGTAACCAGAGGTACAACTGTATTGTCTTTTTCTCTCTCTCCTTCCTGAATTTTAAAGGTGCGGCTTATTTGCGGGTGTGGCTTATATTTGGGCCAATACGGTATTAATGCTAATTTTGTTCTAGTGGATTTCCAGCACAATAGCTATGGGAGTATGAGTTGTGGCTTCTCCCTCATTTATATAGCATTAAACAATTTTTGTTTTGAATGAGTGTGACGTTAACATATGAGAGTGCTGGAGGTGAAATAGTTAAACAGGTTACCCAATCAGAACCCAGGGGGTGGAGTCAGAGGGACTATAAAACCGGCTCTGGGGGGGGGTGAAGGAGGAGTTCGTTGGGTGGTTGGTTGGATTGGGAGTGAATTGGGATAGAGTCTGTGGGTAGGTTGAGTTAGCAAAATAAGCTGAGTCAGGAACAGTTAGGAGCTAGGAAGACGAGTAAATATCTGATAGGTGGTTTTAGTGAGTGAGAGGAGGTAGCGGAAGTTATAGGTCTGGATAGGCACCCCATGACTGTAATTGACCGATACCGTTTATGAAACCACACGCTTGTTAAACTGCAATAAATAAACAGAAGTTTATGTTCCAATTTAACCCTGACTGGACTCAGAATTGTACTAGGTAGGGCCTGGGTGGTGGCAGCGAGAAATAAAGTGGTGGCACAGGGATCAATAGATGGTGAAATTTCCGGGGACCCTGTGTGATCGCCACAGAAAAGCACCTATGTATATTACATTCTACATGGGGACTCAGGCAGCAGAGGTGACCACATCAATGCCTGGATGCGGGGGACACAAGTGGGAACATTCAGTATTTCCAATAAAATGTCATCTATAATGTCCTAATATTACTATTTTGTTCACATTTTATATTGCTGCATCGTGACTGTTCGTTGTTTACTGGGGTGTGGCTCCAGGAGCCACAGGTGAGAGCTGAGGGCCGGGTGGTTGATTGGTCTCAAAGATTGGTCTTTGGCAAACCAGAGCAGCGCATGGAAACACTGTTTACCTTCCTGCCGGAGTGGTACCTATTTATCTACTTGCACTTTGACGGGCTTTCGAACTGCTAGGTGGGTAGGAGCTGGGACCGAACAACGGGAGCTCACCCCGTCGTGGGGATTCGAACTGCCGGCCTTCTGATCGGCAAGCCCTAGGCTCTGTGGTTTAGACCACAGCACCACCCGTGTCCCATGAAGACACTAGCAGGACTGAAAAAACCCCTACAATGTGGCTAATAGGTTAAATATGTAAATTGTGAGACTGGAATTGAAAGTGGAAAACCTGCTGAAGGGAAGGAGGGAAGTTGCATGCTTGGCAGAGCAGAGAGTTTTTGTGTTTGGTATTGTATTGTTGAAAATATTGCTCAAGGAGGAAAATAATAAAAATATATTTTTTAAGAAAGAGAGAGAAGTCAGGGCCAGATGGGGCTCATCAACCTGGGAAGGTAGCCCATGTAAGAGAAGGATAAGTCTGATCCTAAACCTCCACTGCCTGCATAAGAAAGTCTGTGGGACTCAACCTGAAAGAAAAATCCATACCTCTATGTCATCCCACACAGAGCCCCAATCTTCTGTTTCCCTTAATGGCCCATCACCCAGGTGATTGCCTCAACATGGGAAACTAGCCTGGCTTATATTTTAACTCTTGCAGGAAGACCTTACATACAGCCCACTCCCCAACTCATAAAGGTAAAGGTAAAGGTACCCCTGCCCGTACGGGCCAGTCTTGACAGACTCTGGGGTTGTGCGCCCATCTCACTTAAGAGGCCAGGGGCCAGCGCTGTCCGGAGACACGTGGCCAGCGTGACATCGCTGCTCTGGCCAGAGCCAGAGCCAGAGCCAGAGCCGCACACGGAAACGCTGTTTACCTTCCCGCTGGTAAGCGGTCCCTATTTATCTACTTGCACCCGGAGGTGCTTTCGAACTGCTAGGTTGGCAGGCGCTGGGACCGAGCAGCGGGAGCGCACCCCGCCGCAGGGATTCGAACCGCTGACCTTTCGATCGGCAAGCCCTAGGCGCTGAGGCTTTAACCCACAGCGCCACCTGCGTCCCCCCCCAACTCATAACAATTCATAAATGTGCCAGAGAAAACTTGGAGGTAAAAATATTTCACTCATAGTTTCAATTTACTGCTTATAGATACTGTTTAGCCCAGTAGGGGACCTACATATTTTGGGTTGTCCAAATCATACTCTATGGAACTGAAGTTACACAGAAGGGGGAAACCAACATGTTCTCATTTGTTTGCTATGTTAGTACTTGTGAGAATCTTGCATGATAGAGTCAGTTGCACTACCGTTTTTATATGTAAAACAAGAAGCAGCTGGTTTGGCTAATTAAACCTAGAATGTGAAAGTCAAACTACACTGGTAGCTCAGCTAGAAAAAAAAAAAAAAAACTTTCAACATGCTAGGAAAGTATTGCATCTTTCTCCCCCCGCCCCTGTACACTGGAGAAGAAAGATCAGATTGATTTAAATGATAATTCCAACATTATCATTCCACAAAGATATACTCATAACCCCCTTTACATTTTAATAGCATCAAACTGCAACAATAATGAGTATATCACAACTGAAGTCATAGTTTGTTCCTATATCGGATACATACTTCCCTGGGCTCTTTCTGAGGAAATGTGATTTATAAATAAGCAAATAAAATAAAAACAATTAAAGTAATGAACATGAGAAGTTGGAGCTACAGAGACCATCAAGACTTAAAAGTTTTGGAATTAGAGGAAAAACTTGCAGATCACCCACACGCAATTATTTTGTAGGGTTTGCAAGTAATTAAGGGATTTTGAAGGAAACAAGTCTAATTTTGATAATAAGGTCTGTGTTTTCAAAATAAAAAATAACTCAGTTCTATCTTTCAAGACAAGTTCTTTTCTCCCTCTTTTCAGACTGTAGCATGCTGTGATATCCCCCTTATTGAATATGCCATCACTCCTTCCAGTTTCCCTTGTGTTTTGCTAGATTTTACTGCTTCTAGGCTATATATTACTGCTTATTCCCTTAAAACAGTATCATTTCTTGGCTGTTATGAAAGTGTGTCATTATTTTTAGACTTGCTAATTGTACACTCATGAGGTTGATTTTCTTAAAATGTTTGTCGCTTTGCTATATGTGTTGGCAGGGAAATGCAGTCTCTTGCATGAGGCTGGAAGCAAACAATGCTCTGGTTTCATCTGCATGGTGATAGGTACCATTCAGATTAGCCATTTTGGCATTGGTTTTTAGGGACAATGGAATGTCTTCTGAAATTTCTCAGAAGGAATTTGCACATTGCGATTTAGGGCACAATCCAGTTAGAGTTAAACAATTCCAAGATCCATTAATTTGAAATGTGTGATATTTAAAAATGCAATCTTATATCTTTCTATGGAGAAATAAGGGATGCGGGTGGCGCTGTGGTCTAAACCACAGAGCCTAGGACTCGCTGATCAGAAGGCTGGTGGTTCGAATCCCCGTGACGGGGTGAGCTCCTGTTGCTCAATCCCAGTTCCTGCCCACCTAGCAGTTCGAAAGCACGTCAAAGTCAAGTAGATAAATAGGTACCACTCTGGTGGGAAGGTAAACGGCGTTTCCATGTGCTGCTCTAGTTCGCCAGAAGTGGCTTAGTCATGCTGGCCACATGACCCGGAAGCTGTCTGCGGACAAACGCCGGCTCCCTTGGCCTATAGAGCGAGATGAGCGCCGCAACCCCAGAGTCGTCCACGACTGGACCTAATGGTCAGGGGTACTTTTACCTTTTGTGGAGAAATAAGTCTCAAAATTCAAGCAATTTCTCTCTCTCTCTCCCAGGTAAGTCAGTATAAGCTACAATCTGATACAGACTACCTGTCTTTTTGGTATGACTTTTGAGCAGAAACGTTATGCAGGCAATCACCAGTTTGCATGGGGGTTGTGTTCCGGGTCATTATGTGTTCCGGGTCATTAAACCACAGAGCCTAGGACTTGCCAATCAGAAGGTCAGCGGTTCGAATCCCTGGGACGGGGTGAGCTCCTGTTGCTCGGTCCCTGCTCCTGCCAACCTAGCAGTTCGAAAGCATGTCAAAGTGCAAGTAGATAAATAGGTACCGCTTTGGCAGGAAGGTAAACGGCGTTTCCGTGAGCTGCTCTGGTTCGCCAGTTCTGCAAAGTCCATCATCTTCATCTACCGCTCTTCTTTCATTGGCACATCTTCTTGTTTCGATTTTTTGGCTAAAATAATTCTTGCTGCAGTTGTTGCATACATAAACTGTATTTTATCTTCCCTTGGTATCTCTTCACCAACCATACCCAGTAAAAAGGCTTCTGGTTTTTTTAACAAAAATATTTTTAAACATTTTCTTTAACTCATTATATACCATTCAATCTAATTACACTTATATAAGCTCACAATGAGGAAGACCAATTTGCTTTCACTGCATTTGAGTAAAACTATGCCAAGCGTTACCAAATTTTAATTACATTGGATTAAAAACAAGCTAAAACTTATGTGAGCAAAAATGTGAATTGGACCCAACACACACATTTTTGTAGACATTTCCTCCTAATATATGCATTTTTGCAAACATTGTTTGGCTGGAGAACTGCATCAAATTTATTTAATAAGTATGAATTTTGGAGGATAGTTGTATTTTGGTTCTTCTTGCTTTGGAAAGTGCTGTTTGATTTACTTGGTTGTTGTTTAGTCATTTAGTCATGTCCAACTCTTCGTGACCCCATGGACCAGAGTACGCCAGGCACTCCTGTCTTCCACTGCCTCCCGCGGTTTGGTCAAACTCACGTTAGCAGCTTTGAGAACATGGTCCAACCATCTCGTCCTCTGTCGTCCCCTTCTCCTTGTGCCCTCCATCTTTCCCAACATCAGGGTCTTTTCCAGGGAGGCTTGGTCTTTCCCAGCATCAGCGTCTTTTCCGGTGAGGCTTCTCTTCTCATGAGATGGCCAAAGTATTGGAGCCTCAGCTTCATGATCTGTCCTTCCAGTGAGCACTCAGGGCTGATTTCCTTCAGAATGGATCGGTTTGATCTTCTTGCAGTCCATGGGACTCTCAAGAGTCTCCTCCAGCACCGTAATTCAAAAGCATCAATACTATTCTTCTTTAAATTTGAACTGAATTGAATTGTTTTTCCATCCCTAAGCCATCTCCAAGACATTGCAAAGAGGACCTGTGGCTCAGCTGTAATATCACACTTAAAGACTGGCAGGAACCTTGCATATAGGAAGATATACAATAGTTGTTGTAATTTTCCATACCTGGGTACTACAAGTAGGTTACCGTCTTTTCAGCTCCATCCACCAGGACTTCAGTTTTCTGAAACTGCTGTTTGTTTTGTTTTGTTTGACAATCCTTTGGAATATACTGCTATCTTGTGGAAAGAGGGAGAAATGCAACTTAATAATTGCGAGGGAGGCTTGTTCCACTGAGAGAATCCATTGGAGGATAAAGCACACTAATTTGGCAAAAATGGTGAAACAGATGAGAGTAGAAGGAGAAAAAAAGGACAGTAACAGGGTATGAATACAGTGACCAGTATTTGTATTTTATTTCTTTCTTTCATGAAATAGAATATCTAAAAGTGGTATTTTGCATCAGTAAACATTTTAAAGATGAGCTCAGATTTTGAAAATGGTTCAAAGTCTCCTTTATACAAGCTAGAAAACAACAAAAAGCACATTTTGACCACTGATATTTTCTCCAGAGCATGAATTAGCTGGATACAGCCTCCTGCCTTACAACACAGTCCTAACTCTGTTTATTCAGAAGCAACTCCGCTATATTCAACAATACATTTCACATTAGGCAAAACATTACAGGTGTGAATATGGGAGCACCCAAATAAATAGCCTTTATTTATGCTGTTTTGTACTATCTCTTTGCAAAGCTGTCTAATTTACTGGCATCTTTTGGTAGCAAACAGAATAAGTCTATCACACTTGAATGCCATGTTTTCATTCTGCAATTTCTATACTTCCATGCATTTATTACAAGGCAGTGACAAGTCATATATCAACGGGACTTGAGATACGTTTCTCCTCAGCTGATGCTGACTAAGATCCAGTAGCCAATTGACAATTTTGAACTGATGCTATCAAATTCTTTGATCTCTCAAACTGTTTGAAATTTCATTTGAATATATTCCCCCCTCGTGCATGTGCACTGGCGCCAGGTATATGGGGCACAAGGGGCTCCAGCCCCCTCCATATTGTGAATCGGGGGCCCAGCCCCCCCAATATTGAGGGGGCTGACATCCTTAGCATGTATACTACCTATCCAAATATAAAGTTTGTGTATTGTGGATCAATGCATGGATGTTACAGGTGAGGGCAGCAGAGACAATCCTAGTTCAGCTTCTGTCAACTGATTCTACTGCTTTTCAGAAAATCTGAGCTGGGGTAGTGCATTAAATAAATCCCAAAAACAAGCATTTCAAAAGGGTGGCATCTATTTCCCCTCCAATATAGCTTTGGTAACTGGCACTAGTGATTAAGCTTGCATAGCTTGTCTGCTCCTAATAGATTTCGGCAGAGATTTGCTGCAATCCACTTCATCGGAAATGAAACAAATTCCGTATCCCAACTGGGCTATATGCTTGCTGATTAAGGATTTGCATATTTGCACATGAGATTGTCTATTTCAATTTGGTGCAACTCAAACTGAAATGTCGAAACACTTTCCATCTGGTTTGTGCATAACTCACTCGGAAGGTAGAGGAAGTGCGGCAACTGTGAAAACAGTCTTCGTACAGTAAGTAATTGTTACCCAGGGATCTTTCAAAACTACACAAACACAGGATACCATCCTTGTAAACCACAGACTTTCTTTCTGGAAGCAGAACTGCTTTAATTGGAAAAGCAGGCCAATGAAGAAAACCAAAGACTGCTTCCTCCCAGCAAAATAAAATAAAATAAATTGAAATAAATGAATGTAGGGAGCAGCTATTGGGAGAGCGACTTCCCTTGTGGAAATTTCATGGGTGGGAATTTAAAGTTCCCATTTACTGCTGCATTCCCAATCAAAGCCCCAGCAATACTTTTAACTGTTTGAAAAATGTGGGAGATCCAGTGTCATACTTACTCCCATCTCATCCAGTTGAACCTTTATTAATTGACTGGGTTTTAAAAGAAAGAGAGTGTTTGTTCATTTTAGTGAAAGTTATATTTTTTTTTAAAAAAACCCTAATTGTCCGGTGTTACATCATGGACACAAGTCTTGTACCAGCTGGTGACATAGTGTCCATTTATTTACATTCATGTGCACTGAAATCAACACACATCCTCAGCACTGAGAGATCAAACTTTGAAAATTTGGGGGACGACTGTTGAAATGTAAAGAGCGGCAACTCTAATGTACCAGTTTGCAAACTAATAAGTCTTTCTTCCTTTTTAGAAAGGCATCGCCCAAGATT
Source organism: Podarcis cretensis (assembly GCF_951804945.1). NCBI lineage: Eukaryota > Metazoa > Chordata > Lepidosauria > Squamata > Lacertidae > Podarcis > Podarcis cretensis. Next base: position 68,766,790 of record NC_137178.1, read on the forward strand.
GCAATCAAAGGCAAAATGGGGATAAGACAAGGAGAGTCACTCACTAGGATCAGATAGCAGAAAATGGGAATTATTTCTATAAAAGTGGGGCAACTGTTGCTGGCATCCGCCTGTCTCAAGAGACAATGGAGTGTGCCCCAAGGGCGAAGCTCAAACTGCTGGAGAATCAGATCACCCACTATTGCTGCAGATGCTGGTAACTTGTAACTGCTGCCTCCTCTGTTGTTGTTGCTGTATTGACAGCACCAAAGTGACCTTTCCGGGGCACAAACCTGGGCAGTGTGTATAGGGATCCTGGACTATGCTGCCCAGATGATGAAACTCCCCGCTTGGCTTCGCTGATGTGGTCCAAAGGAAAGCAGAGCAATACATTTGGCACAAGCTTGTATGCAGGAGTTGCTTGAAGGAGGCATGTAAGATGTTGTCTTAGGAACTCCAGATTTGTGCTGGGTTTAGCCTTTTCTTCTCCTGAAGATACCCCACAAGGCAGCAGAGGTTTAGGCTCAGAGTTTTCTTTCTCCTAGATGGGCTACCTTCCTAGGTTGAAAAGCCCCATCTGCATGTGAAGAAACCGCCTTCTTGACTGTTGACTGTTCTTGACAGCTGTGTGGTTGTTGCAGTTACACTGATGACTACAGCACGGTTCATGAATCGGGGGAGGATGTTAGGATTCCTGCTCCATGTTTGCAGTCATGGGATTGTTGTCTATCACATGACGGTGTATGTTTTCATTCCATAGTGTGGGAAGTGACGGAGACAGGATGTTTTGTACTACTGTGTTCCGGAATGTAGGACTATTGTCCTTTGTTTCTTTCTCTTTGCTGTCTGATGAGAAAGAGGAAGGAGCTAAGTCAGAATGCTCCGAGTGTATTATATATAAATAAAAGTAGATTAGCCAAAATGCTGTGCTGCTGAGTTCTGCTACGCAAACTGTGAATACTCTGCAGATCCCTAAGTGTGCTGATGCTTTTTGGCATCAGTTGCCGTGATGTTCAGGCTGAAGAAAGCTTTTGAAGCTCCCGACCAACCAAGAGGGAGGGAACATGCCAGTCGGGCATGTGTCTCTGCCAGGCTCCTACACGCGAGTAGGATAATCCTAACAAGACACACTATTGGTCTTGTCCACTCAATCCACCATATCCTGTCTTTGCACGCAGGAGAAGCCCCTAACTCACTGAGGTTTCAAGACCCACCAGTTATCCTCACCTGGTTTAGATGGCCAGTCAAAGCCATTCCTGGGGTGGGGCTGCTGTCACATGCTGACAGCTTCTAGGAGCTACAGGTGAAATCTGAGTGCAGGGTGGGGACCTTTCCTCTAACAACCCATATACTCCAAGAAGGACAACTGGAGCATATGAACCCCCAGTACCAATCTGATTGCTATATAAGAAATTAGTGTGCACAGGTCTAGTATTTTTCCAAAAACAGAGATGCTCTTGATGAAGACATTGTAAGTGTGAGTGGTGTCTGCAGATTCCTGCCTCAATTGTGCCCATGACTAGGCCAGATTATGTATCTTGCTTACTAGTTGATTTCAACCCTAAACCATACTTCTCCTTTTGTCTTTTTAAAGACCCTTATTGGAACATAGGTGTGGTATTCAACTAAGATTTACTCAGAGTAGACCCAGTTAAATTAATGAACACAACAAAGTTAGGTCCATTACTTTCGCATACCCTCCAACATTTCTCCAATGAAAATAGGAATGTCCCATTCCATAATGATAATTTAACTTTTTATACCCCCCACATATTACTAGGTTGCCCCAGCCACTCTGGACCGCTTACAACATATATAAAAACATAATAAAACATTAAACATTAAAGAAAACACCTTCTGTCTATAGGGCTTCACCTTCGGACGGCTCGATGGTTGGATAACTCCATCCCCTCCAATATTTCTCCAATCAAAATAGTGACATCCTAAGGAAAAGTGGGACCTTCTGGGATCAAATCAGAAACCGGGATGGCTTCTCTAAATCAGGGACATCCCTGGAAAATAGGGACACTTGGAGGATCTGCTTTTGGTAGGTGGGTCTACTCTGAGAAAAACTTAGTTGTATACTCAGCTCTTTTTTCAGCCAGAGCATGCTGAAGCACAGTTCCGGCACCTCTCAGGTGGGTGCCACTGTGGGTCGGCCCTCCCCCCACCAGCTTCTTGCATTTACTTACTTCTGAGAAGCCCAAAACGAACATTTCAAGTCAAAACGGAAGTTGGCCAGCATGTGTGAGTCTACACTTTTTTTTTTGGATCTATGACTCCACCTAGCTCCTAGCTGCTCCTAGCCACAATTGGTCAAGCTATGGGGCTGGGCTGATTTGTATTTCCTTTTCTTCAGTCCGTCACCCATGTAGCTGCAGTGAGCTTTAAGCTTTCCATCCAGGCCTCTCCCATTGCACGCAGATGTGTTTGCGCGAGGGCCTTCCTGAGCTGCCCTAGCCACCTTCCTGAATCTAAGAGATTGAGGAAAGTGGGGGTACATTTATTTAATGTTCACTCATTTCTTCTCCTTGGCTAAATAAAAGATAAAAAGTAAAAGATAAATCTAACCTTCCAGCAACCACCCAAGCGCCAATGTGTCCTGTTCTGTACCTCATCTATATGACAAAATCATTTGTGAAATATCCAACTTTTAGAGGAGCACAGGGAAGAAGAGTAGGAGAGTGAAAGAAAGGACAAAAAAAATGGAGACAGCTGTTTTTGCTCAGATGTCAACTCGATTGTGCTCAGGAAAATGAAAGAAAGTGAAAGAGGACTATTTTAATGATCTAATTTTTCTTAAAGACTCTGTAAAATTGGTTGGATCTATGCTCTATTCCTTGAAATTATTTCCCCTGACTTTGCTGCGATGCTGTTAGATTTATTCCCCCTGCCTCTCTTGAGACTAATTTGTACTGGTTTATTGTAAGTGTGGTTTTACTGAGAATGCCAACATTAATTCAAGAGCATTTTCATCTTACACAGATTCAATGCTCATTATGGCAGGGCAAATCCAGATGTCACCAAAGTGAATATTACAGACACCGCTGGGTTTCAATAATACACAATCTCATATGCAAAATAGAACAGCATGCATCATTATTTTTTTAACAGAAAGTACTTCTAAAACAAAGTAGGTGTATTGATTCAGCACACACACAAAAATGTTTCTTTGACTGTAAAACTTTCTCGCAATGGCACCGACTCAGAAGGAAACAAGGTGCATTTGCTAGATAACTCATGGCAGAGAGAGACGATTTTTGGAGAGCTGGTGAGCCAATCACAACACTACAGTGGAGAACACTACATTAGAAAAGCTTTTGTGATTTTTTTTAAAAATTCCAAATTATTGGAGCTTTTGGGGTGCCGCACAAAACTTTGGGGGCGCAGGCAGATTGACCCTATGGGCTGTGGGTTCACTGCATCTGATTTAAAGTGTCCCTTTGATCCAGTGCTTTTCAACCAATGGTAGACCCTGGTGGTAATTCACCCTACAACAGATGATACATTACAGAACATCTGACATCACTTCAGACCAGTGTTTTAAAATGGAATCCAAGGGGAAATCATTAACTTAGTTTTGGACAGAAGTCCGAAGAGAAATTTTCTGATGTTGGAAATAAAGGATGTTTTCTTTCTTCTTTGGTGATCACTCATAGTCAAGGAAGATTCCATAAACACGGTTTTAACAATGAGTCCGTAAGTGACTGTGGAGGCCAATTCTGGACCCACACGTCCTTCCACAGTGGGGACATTGGTTCCTGGGCAGGAGTTGATCATGGTGTGGATTTGCCAAGCGTGCCTTCCTCTTAGTACGTTTCTCCCTTGTGTTCTGAGTTTGAGTCTCTTCAAAGTCCATGACACCTTTGGTAAAGGCTGTTCTCCAACTGGAGTGCTCGCAGGTCAGTGTTTCCCAGTTGTCGGTGTTTATACTACATTTTTAAAGATTTGCCTTGAGACAGTCTTTAAACCTCTTTTGTTGACCACCAGCATTACGCTTTCCATTTTTAAGTTTGGAATAGAGTAGTTGCTTTGGAAGACGATCATCAGGCATCCGAACAGCATGACCAGTCCAACCAAGTTGATGTTGAAGAATCATTGCTTCAACACTGTTGATCTTTGCTTCCTCTAGTACACTGGTATTAGTTCACCTGTCTTCCCAAGTGATGTGTAAAATACAGGCTCTGGGCTGCTAAACAGGACAGGTAGTTGGGAACAAATCTCACCAGTGCTCAAACTGCCAAATTATCTCTTGTGCTCATGTTCTGCACACAGGTTTCCCACAGACATCTGGTTGGCTACTGTGAGAACAGGGTGCTGATTCTGCAGGCCATTCTTATGCCCTTATGTTCCTTCCCCACCCCAATAATCAGATTGGCTTACTTTGATTTCGCTGTAGGAAAGTCCACAACCAGCTTGGCTACTGTGGTGAGTGGATCCTCTCTTGGCTTTCCCCTCAATGTCTTGTCCTCTGGTGAGGGCTTTCAGCTGGGAATGGATACAAAGATTTGAAGTAAGATATCAAGGTGCCCAGAAACATTTCTTGAAATTATGCTCTCCCCCCTCATAAATGCTCAGGGTTATCCAGTTAGACCCATTTACAGGGTGGCGCTGTGGTCTAAACCACAGAGCCTAGGGCTTACTGATCAGAAGGTTGGTGGTTCGAATCCCTGCGATGGGGCGAGCTCCCGTTGCTTGGTCCCAGCTCCTGCCAACCTAGCAGTTTGAAAGCACGTCAAAGTGCAAGTAGATAAATAGGGACCGCTCCAGCGGGAAGGTAAACGGCGTTTCTGTGTGCTGTTCTGGTTCGCCAGAAGCGGCTTAGTCATGCTGGCCACATGACCCAGAAGCTGTCTGTGGACAAACCCCCGGCTCCCTTGGCCTATAGAACGAGATGAGCGTGCAACCCCAGAGTCGGTCACGACTGGACCTAATGGTCAGGGGTCCCTTTAAGGTTACCAGATGTCCCCATTTCCCTGATTTACAAATCAGTCCCCATACAAAATCCTATCATTCCTACTGAAGTTGAAAAGTGTCCCCGGATTCATTGAAATAAATCTGGTAACCTTATCCTAAGGTACTTCACTGTACAACAAATAATTAGTGTATGAAACTTGCGGCCAAAAGCAATCATGATGGCCTCCAGCTTTAACAAGGAGTTAGACATATGTGTATGGAAAATGGCTAGTAGCCATGATAGTGAAATGGGAACTTTCATAGTGTCGGCCTATTGGGATCATGCTACTTCAATCCTGAAAGCTTAGCACTGGCTGCCAATTTCCTACTGAGCCAAACTCAAGAAGTTAGAAATTATTTATTAAGTCTTGTGCAGCTTGGGAACCAAATACTTGAAGGAGCATATCCTTCTGCATTGACCTTCTCATGTACCAAGGTCAGCTGCCCGAGGAGGCCCTTTTGGTTGTTCCACAGATGCTAGAAATCTTCCGTGTGGCAACCAAGGAAAGGGCCTTCTCTGCCATGGTCCCCTGATTATGGAACATCCTATCTGCAGGGCTGCCAACTTGAATAAAATATTGGAGGGGCAGGTAAGTCCTGCCCAACATAATCACAAGATGTGGTGCACACTCACCATTTGAATGGCAATGCCAATTAACTTGGGGGGTGCCCTCAAATATTTTATTATGGGGGCCAAAGGGACCTCAGCCCCTAGGAGTTGGCTCCTATGCCCTGAGATATCCTTGTTGGTTTTCAGTGCTAGCTGAAGACCCATTTATTCAAGCAGGTCTTTGTTGTTGTTGTTTAGTCATTTAGTTGTGTTCAACTCTTCATGGCCCCATGGACCAGAGCACGCCAGGCACTCCTGTCTTCCACTGCCTCCTGCAGTTTGGTCAAACTCATGTTGGTAGCTTCAAGAACACTGTCCAACCATCTCGTCCTCTGTCGTCCCCTTCTCCTTGTGCCCTCAATCTTTCCCAACATTAGGGTCTTTTCCAGGGAGTCTTCTCTTTTCATGAGGTGGCCAAAGTATTGGAGCCTCAGCTTCAGGATCTGTCCTTCCAGTGAGCACTCAGGGCTGATTTCCTTCAGAATGGATAGGTTTGATCTTCTTGCAGTCCATGGGACTCTCAAGAGTCTCCTCCAGCACCATAATTCAAAAGCATCAATTCTTCAGTGATCAGCCTTCTTTATGGTCCAGCTCTCACTTCCATACATCACTATTGGGGAAACCATAGCTTTAACTATACGGGCCTTTGTCAATAAGATGATGTCTCTGCTTTTTAAGATGCTGTCTAAGTTTGTCATTGCTTTTCTCCCAAGAAGCAGGCGTCCTTTAATTTCATGACTGCTATCACCATCTGCAGTGATCATGGAGCCCAAGAAAGTAAAATCTCTCACTGCCTCCATTTCTTCCCATTTGTAGGAAAATTGTAATATTCGACTGGGTTATGATAACGCCATTCCAACTGTTACTTCTGCCCCTCTTATTGCTTTTTCTGTTGCTTTTATCTACAACTGTTTTTTTATTAATTGTTGTCAATCTTTGATTTTTCAATCTTATTTTATTTACCCCACTGTGGGATTGCTGTTGTGATGAAGGGTAGGCTAGATAGATAGATAGATAGTCCTTCCTAGATGGATTTTCGGTCTGATCAGGCAAATATGCCGTTGCATCCTTATGGTGCTCTGTTGACCAGCCTGTTGCCCTCTCTGCTCTCCATCGGAATGATCAATTCTTGGATCAGGTGCCTGAATACAATACAGTATTGTGAGAACAGAATGATACCTCTAGATAGGCCTTTGGTCTGATCCAAAAGAGTTCTTTTTATGTTCTTAGCTGTGAGATAAACAAGTCATTTAATAAGGAAGAAACACGGTAAAAAAAGCAAAATCCTAAATGCTTACTTTAATCTTGTCTGTCTAATGCCACCCACAGAAAAGTGCATTGGATGAAGACCATGTGCTTTAGTATTTTAGAAATAAATGGTCACAAATGTTGGTTTAATAGCCTGTGTTTTCCCTAGTTGCATATTCATGCGCAGGGAGAATAATAAACACTGCCTTTGATTTTCCTCTTTCTTCCTTACTCAGCCAACACAAGACGTGTCACATGAAATTAGGAAAACAGAAGCCACAGAGGAAGCAATATGGAGACTCCAGGGTACCTTGGGATTTGTTAGCAATAGATGACCATATGGCTCAACTGCAATGGGGAAAAAAGCAGTGCTACTAATTATAGCTTTAGTGGTGAAAACGAGGTTAACTGTTGTTCTCATCAAACAGCAACCAATGGAGGGGATCCCCAATGAAAGAGCAGACTAGGATTCATACAGAAGGACTGCGTGAAGGGGATTGTTTGCATTTGGTGTAGCTGTCAGGTGGGAATTTGCAGGCCCATGCTGAGAAATGCATCTATCCTTCCTGACACTCTCTTTGCTTCTCTCAGAATTCCTTACATGGGACCTGTCTCAGCTTCAGCCCCCCGACTGCAAAAGTCCTGGCTCACTTTACACAATTGCTGTAAGGAGAATCACAGAGAAAATGGGTGGTAAGTGTGTTGAATACTCAAAATAGGCCATGTATTGTTCTTATCAAGGGACGCGGGGCTTGCCGATCAGAAGGTTGGCAGTTTGAATCCCTGTGACGGGGTGAGCTCCCGTTCTTCGGTCCCTGCTCCTGCCAACCTAGCAGTTCGAAAGCACATCAAAGTGCAAGTAGATAAATAGGTACTGCTCCGGTGGGAAGGTAAAAAATGGCGTTTACATGCGCTGCTCTGGTTTTGCCAGAAGTGGCTTAGTCATGCTGGCCACATGACCCAGAAGCTGTCTGAGGACAAACGCCAGCTCCCTCGGCCTATAGAGTGAGATGAGTGCTGCAACCCCAGAGTTATCCGTGACTGGACCTAATGGTCAGGGGTCCCTTTACCTTTACCTATTGTTCTTATCATTATTGGTTGTGTCACCATGGGTCCGCTTAACAAAGTGTGAGAGAGCACAGGAGAAAAGAGGTTATATCCAGGGTAATATACCACATAATAGAAATGATAAGAAAGCAGAAGCAACTTAATGATAATGATAATAATCTAGCATTTATATAGTTATTTCTGAAGGAAGTTAAAATGATTTCTATAAGATCTCAGGGTTGGCCCTCCCTGCTAGTCAAAGAACTTGAGCTCCCACTTCTGTTTCTGCCCAAAACTCCAATGCACAAATCAGATCAGCACATAGGCAAGGCACTGGTTGAAAGGTATAGCAGGTGCTAGAAAAGTATGGTTGCATGGCTTAAGTGCTAGCTGAGGTCATGTGCCCCCTGCATTTTCCTTTTTAAGAGTGGTGGTGGAGCAGCTCTTAGTGGGGCAAGTGGCTAGAGTTGGCCCTGTGAGGTTTGTTCACACTGGGCTCTATAGAAAGTAATGCAAAATGGATTAATCCGTTTCAGACTTTTAAAAACAACCCCTAAAACAGCAATTTAACATGAATTTTACTATCTAACAGGACCATTGATCCATAAAATGAAAGCAATAATCAGTGTACTATACTATAAAATAAATAAGACCTCATTGTAGATGATAGAAATTCTAATTAATTCCCCCCCTCCTTACGTACACTGATGATAAAAAGGGACGCGGGTGGTGCTGTGGGTTAAACCACAGAGCCTAGGACTTGCCGATCAGATGATCGGAGGTTTGAATCCCCGTGATGGGGTGAGCTCCCATTGCTCGGTCCCAGCTCCTGCCAACCTAGCAGTTCGAAAACACGTCAAAGTGCAAGTAGATAAATAGGTACCACTCTGGCGGGAAGGTAAACGCCGTTTCCATGCGCTGCTCTGGTTCGCCAGAAGCGGCTCAGTCATGCTGGCCACATGACCCGGAAGCTGTACGCCGGCTCCCTCGGCCAATACAGCGAGATGAGCGCCGCAACCCCAGAGTCGGCCACGTCTGGACCTAATGGTTAGGGGTCCCTTTACCTTTACACTGATGATAGTCATTGTTTGGAAGGAGGAGCTTTTATCCATTTCTGCAGTCACACAATCAATCAATTAGTAGCTGACCTTGGTTCCACACAGTCACAAGCAACAGTCACAAAAATGGAGTCACAAGCCACAGTCACAAGTCAGTCCCATAAAATGAAGAACAAGTCACAGTCAAAAAAACGAATACCAGTTGCTGGAAACCTTGAGAGGAAAGAGGGCTCTTGTCCTCATGTTCTGCTCGCTGGTTCCTCAGAGGCATTTGATTGGCCACTGTAAGAACAGGATGCTTGTCTAGATAGGCCATTGGCTAGATCCAGCAGACTATTCTTGTGTTCTTTTGAAAATAGTTGGCTTGCCTAGCAGTTCCCTGAATATCAGGATAAACTGCCACTTGGCAAATAGTCTTCTGTATACAACCATGGTGGTTTAACATTTGAAGAAGCTAGTACTGGATTTTGGGATAGATTTGACAATGTATCAATCGAAATGTTTTGTTTTTGAAATATACTCGGAGTTGAGAGTGGATTTCATGCTCTTTATTCAGCTCATAGTGGTGAGAGGAATGGAAACCCCCCCAGAATGTCTGCTTTATACACATTATTTACACAATGGGTCCCATGTGATTGGCTAATTCCGGGATTCTCCTGTAGGCCAATCAGATTGCAGATTCACTTCCACCTGGAGCTGGATTGGGTGGCTCCTGTGGACCAATCAGACTGCTGCATTCTGGATCCTATTGTTCTAGGACCAATCAGACTGCTGCATTCTGAATCCTATTGTTTTAGGACCATCAGACTGTTGCATTTTTGGATCCTATTCAACTCAGTACATAACAGTTTTGCTCTGCTAGTAGCTTTCTACAACATTTTGCTCATGGGACTGGGATTAAAAGTAGACATTTGTTTCAGCAAGATGACCAATTTCAGGGAAACAAATTTCCTCTTTGCTTATTGCTTACTATGTGAGCAGAAATTCTACTATTAATAAAGCCACAATTGAAAGAACATATCCACAACAGAGGGAACAGTATATGTGTTTATACCTTTACCAGGAATATGCATGAACTAGAGCTCATCAAGGGAATGAGTTCAAGGAAATGTTCCTGTCTGTGACCAGGTGGTCCAAGTCTATCAGAAATGATAGGGAAGCAATTCCCATTAACGAGGGAAATGACTGAAGGTAGTAAAACATAGGACCACAATCTGTTGGAACCACACACATACACACACACACAGTTTAGTAGAAAATTACCGCTATTAAGTATACAGTGTGTTAGGATGATCTAATAAAATAGACAGGGTCTTTAATCCTGTACATAACCTCTCATGTATTCTTTCCAATATTCTTTCTATATTTTCTTGAGGTCTGCAAGTATTCCTGTCATATTTACCACACAAGGTTTTATGATTAGTTCCACTTGTACTGCCCTCTGTAGATAACCTTCTTTACAACCATTTAGTATGTAAAGCAGTAATATCTCAACTACCATCAGCCAAGCATATACAACAGGTAGTGGCCCATTGCATTCAACAAATGTATGTGTACCTGGGTATACAAATAATTGAGTGGTATACTTGTATGGTTAAAAAGGGACGTGGGTGGCGCTGTGGGTTAAACCACAGAGCCTAGGACTTGTCGATCAGAAGGTTGGCAGTTCGAACCCCCGCAACGGGGTGAGCTCCCGTTGCTCAGTCCCTGCTCCTGCCAACCTAGCAGTTCAAAATCACATCAAAGTGCAAATAGATAAATAGGTACCACTCCAGTGGGAAGGTAACCGGCATTTCCATGTGCTGCTCTGGTTCACCAGAAGTGGCTTAGTCATGCTGGCCACATGACCTGGAAGCTGTACGCTGGCTCCCTCAGCCAATAAAGCGAGATGAGCGCCGCAACCCCAGAGTCGGCCACGACTGGACCTAATGGTCAGGGGTCCCTTTATCTTTATACTTGTATGGTTAGTTGTTTCCCCCATGCAATGTTCAATGAGTGTATAGTTTGTGTACTTGTGTATTCAGTAGTTGAGTTTTGATGAATCTTACCATCCTCTGTTGGAAACTGAAATAGCTTTGCTGTTACCAATCCACTAACCGCATACTGAAAGATCAATACTTTCAATGGTGCTGAAATAAATAATAATAATAATAATAATAATAATAATAATAATAATTTATACCCCACCCACCTGGCTGGGTATCCCCAGCCATTCTGGGCAGCTCCCAATAGAATATTAAAAACACGATAAAACATCACACATTAAAAACTTCCCTAAACAGGGTTGCCTTCAGAGGTCTTCTAAAAATCAGATAGTTGTTTATTTCCTTGACATCTGATGGGAGGGCCTTCTACAGGGTGGATGCCACTGCCGAGAAGGCCCTCTGCCTGGTTTCCTGTAACCTCACTTCTCGCAGTGAGGTCACTGCCAGAAGGCCCTCGGTGCTGGATCTCCGTGTTCGGGCTGAACGATGGGGGTGGAGATGCTCCTGCAGGTATACTGGGCCAAGGCCGTTTAGGGCTTTAAAGGTCAGCATCAATACTTTGGATTTTTTCAGAAAGAAGAGGAAGGGGTCCATCAGTACTCTAAATGAGATTGGACCCTCTGTGCCACCTCGCCCCGGTGATTGAGGGACCCCAGCGCTGTATGACGTCAATGTGCTGTGTGTGTCTGCCTCATGCTGTGTGTGTGGACTTCCTGTGGTGTGTGCTTGTGCAGACGTTTGGGAGTGTGGCCCTCTCATTTGTAATTTTTTGGGGCCCCCACTTCCCCCCATACTTAGCGCTTGTGCATTCAGGTGAATGAATCTATTAAATAATGTCCACTCTTTAGTACAATTGGAATGGCAAAGTAGCTGCATTGGAAAATTATAGCCATTAATGTTGCTAATGAATCTGATTTCCTGCTGGAAAGTTATTCAGGGCAGAGAGAGAAGTAAGCACCATCTCAAGAAGAATGTTGGAAGTGAATTTTGTTACCTCAGTTTCAGATAAATCTTTGGGACAAGATACAAATATTTGAATTTACACTTCTTTGGTTAGCCATTGAAGGATAATGTCATTAGCGATAATTAAGCATGTTTCAACTTTGGAAGCTGATGCATGTTTACATATCTCAGCACTAGGGATGGGGGATAAATTCAATTTAGTACGTATTTAAAGTCAAATCTGCCAAAGTTGTACTTTCCTAAACAATATATGAAATTCACACTTATCCGAATTTTGCAATGCATCTCTTCAATCTAAGCATGTTCACAAAAACCCTATATTATGGGAAAGTGCGAATAAAAATGAAGATTTTAGTGAAAATGAAATACAAAAAAGCATTATATTAGAGAAATTACTTTTAAAAATGCACATATAATGTGTCCAGAAGGAGAAATTCTCACAAAAATGATGCTGATGAATTTTTCATGAGGATTTGTGCTTTTTAAAAAATAAAACGAAGATGAAAATTCCTTCAAAATATGGAAAATTGAATTTACGATTGGAAAAATGAGGAACCCAGAGAACCAGAATTGACAGACACTTCCATCCCTAGTGAGTGCTGTCTGTCTCCCTCCTGTTTTTTCTGCCTGTCTCTCATGCTTAAAACAAGGACCATGTAATAATGCATTATTCCCCCCCCCCCAATAGGAACTATTTCCTCAGCTGGGTCTTATTTCTTGGCAGGTGAATACATATTCATCAGTTGAACATGATTGTATTTCATCCTTCTTTGTAATGTTATGAAACACATCATTATAGGGTTGTTTTTTTATAAAAAAAATCATAACAGCATTAGATCAACTCTCACTTGTGTCCGAAAACTGCTTTCAAGTCAAACAAGAGACAAGTTTTCTTCCCTTGAGCTACACATGCGCAAATTAACAATTTTATTATTCTCCACTCTCTTATTTCGGCCTATGCCTGTGGATAGAATGTCACACTTGGTTTTTCTATTAACATATCCTGCAAGAAGATCCATTTTTCTTGATACAATACTGCCGTCCAAGTGTATCTACTGGTTCTTTAAAGAGCCTTGGCTCAGTATGAATGGAAACTCCACCCTTAGTCTACCTCCTGATTGACGGAAATGGGAAAAGGCCAGTCAGTGGAAAATCATAAAACAATCTGGGATGTCTATAAATTACATCACATTACTAAAAGCTCTCACCGTGGGTGGGAGTCAAATATATTTTAATCAGAATAGACCCACTGGAATTAATGAACCCAACTAAGTTAGGTCCATGATGTCAGGCGATTGGGAAGAATTAGGAGCACACTTACGACTATGTTCCTGAACCCTCCTTTTCAGCCACGGCTCAATTGGTACAGCATGAGACTTTTTATCTCAGCGTCATGAGTTTCAGCCCCATGCATAGCTGTCAACTTTCAGATTTGAAAATAAGGGATCAGCAGCCAAAATAAGGGATCAGCAGCCTCACCTGTCCCAGGCACTCCTGTCTTCCACTGTCTTTCCCAAATTAGCATTGGGAAAACCCCAATGCTAATTTGTTGTTTAGTCGTGTCCGACTCTTCGTGACCCCATGGACCAGAGCACGCCAGGCACTCCTGCCTTCCACTGCCTCCCGCAGTTTGGTCAAACTCATGCTGGTAGCTTCGAGAACACTATCCAACCATCTCGTCCTCTGTCATCCCCTTCTCCTTGTGCCCTCCATCTTTCCCAACATCAGGGTCTTTTCCAGGGAGTGTTCTCTTCTCATGATGTGGCCAAAGTATTGGAGCCTCAGCTTCACGATCTGTCCTTCCAGTGAGCACTCAGGGCTGATTTCCTTCAGAATGGATCGGTTTGATCTTCTAGCAGTCCATGGGACTCTCAAGAGTCTCCTCCAGCACCATAATTCGAAAGCATCAATTCTTCGGCGATCAGCCTTCTTTATGGTCCGTGTTTTACACATTTCTCACAAACTGACTTACCTTTTAACTAGCTGAAAATGAAAGTATTAATTATTTTAAGAAGTTAATTTTAAAGGCTGCTTTCAACTTTAACAAATTATTCCCCCCCCCAGTGACTGCTGAGACCCCATCTAAATAACCTTGCCACAGCATGCACCACCAGGTCTCACGTTTAAGGAAATGGGGGACATAAGCTTTCATGCATGCAAACGCCATTGCCTGTTGTTTATTCATATTCACTTTATGCAAAGTGTTCTGAAATTGTCTGGACCTATTTGAATGCGAAGCTATTTTGTGTGCATCTATTTTTCTTAATAAGTGATGAGAATTGGTACAAATCCTATTGGGCTGCGAGCAATAAATTGCATTCCAACAGCTTTTCTATTAAGAGTTAGATTGTCTGACATCGGCTTGAAAGAGATGTAATATTTCTCCACGTCAGATTTTCTCCTTTTTGCTGGAGTTGTTTGTGGAGTTTTCGTGCCACTGTCAATAGAACTGAGGACCTTGGCATTTCATTTTGCTCTGCTAAAAGGAAGTAAACAGTGTCAGGGACAAATTGAAATGACCCATCTACATTATTGCATCGAGCTTCTGAATGAGCAGCTGAGAACAAAAGCTGGATCGGTTGAGGGTTACAGAAGCTCTGCATGTTGTTTTCAGCCGTGAATATTCGTTTAGCAAAAGGAGAAGAGGGAGAAAGACAAACACACTATTTACAAATGCAAAAATAAAAATAAAAATGCTCCCACTGTTCCAGCAAAGAGATCAAAAAGTCATTTTCTTGTTCCATTAGCAACAATAATAATTTCTATTTAACACTTATATAAGGCATTTGACTGTTAGAGGCACTGTACAATAATTGTTTTCAGAACCTGTTCCCATGGTGAGTCTCTTTTCCTCCCATCCTCACATGAATCGGGGCTCTCATGCCATGGCTTTCTTCATCCATGATCCATCCTTTGTGCTCAATTACCACATTTTTCGCTCCATAAGGCACACCAGACCATAAGGCGCACCTAGTTTTTAGAGGGGGAAATCAAGAAAAAAAAATCTTATTTTCCCCCTCAGCCCCAAAGAGCAGTGGACAGGCTGCGCGCAGACCTTCTGGGGCTGCTGGGGGAAGCACACTCCTGTCTTGGCTTCTGCCATAGCTTCTCCTGGCTGGAGGGGCTGCGTGCGGCTATGGCAATACCCCCACCTCTCGCACTTTAAGGAGTGTGCGGCTCCTGTGGGCTTTTCTACAAGGAGGGAGAAGGGACTGACTGGCCCGCAAGAGCCGCGCAGAGCTTGTGTGCGGCTCTTGGGGTTTTTTCCTGCCTGCCTCTCCCCTGCACTCGCTCCATAAGATGCACACACACTTCCCCTTACTTTTTAGGAGGGAAAAAGTGTGTCTTATGGAGCGAAGAATGCGGTAAATTTTAAATGAGCTGCTAACCATAGATATAGATATGATAGAGATAGAGATAGAGATAGAGATAGAGATAGAGATAGAGATATATAGATATATAATGCTATTTCAAGTGATGTTGAAGTGACACAGGATTATTATTATTATTATTATTATTATTATTATTTGAATTTATATACCACCCACCCCTAGTTCGGATAGTCACTCCAGAAGGATACCATGGTTGATGGTATCAAAAGCCACTGAGAGGTCAAGAATAATTCACAGGGAGACATTTCCCTTGTTTTTCTCTTTCGACAGAGGATGTGTTGATTTTGTTCACCTAAAGCTGCACAAAGTGTTTTCTTCTACTTCAGGTGTATCAGCAGAGCACGTCTCCAGAGCTTTGTTTGAGGTCAAGCGCTGATTTTCTTACTCCCGCACCACAAGGACTACTGGTGTGCTGGTCCCGTGGGCTAACCGGGAGGCGAGGTCCGAGTCCAGTCCGAGGTCGAAGGTGCAGTATGGAGGTAGTCCGTAACAGCTGAAGCTGGATGCAGGGCAGGGAGTCGGGTGAGGTCAGGAACTCTGGCAGAAGAGCAGGAAAGGGTTCAGGCAGGAAATGTCAACCAACGAAGTTGCTCCTGCAACTTGGGACTGGGGCTGGCTGGCTTTTATCTGCCCCGAGGCACAGGGTGGCCCCAATCCTCAGGTGACTCGCCTCTCCTGGCCTGGAGGTGAGCACTCCTCCTGCGGGAACTTAGTTCCCTCCAGCCTCTCTGCCCTGAGCCTCTGCAGCTCAGGAGAGGCTGGAGGGTTACATGACCCAGAGGCAACCTCAGCTTCCTCTGCCGGGGCTGAGAGTGAAGCACCTGAAGGCAATGGGTCCTCCATCACCTCAGGAGCCAGAGCAGGCTCAGCTGATGCCTGCACCTGAGGATCCAGCACAGATGAGGACCCTTCAGGCTCATGCCCCAGTCCCTGCTCAGCTGGTTCTGGAGGCGGGGAATCCTGTGCAGGCTGGGATTTCTCAGGTTCAGCATCCGAATCCCAGGCCATCACAACTGGTCTGAGGATGGAACTGCATGTAATTCAAATCAGGACACTATTATCACAGCCCAGAATCCTTCAGGTCCTGGCAATCAGTGGACATGAAAGGCCCGATCCCATTCCACGGCTTGCTATAAAACTCCCAGAAGTCCTGCTCTTGCTAGACCTTGAAGCTGAATGCTTGAAAAGGTTAAGTTAAAACAGCCCACAGAGTTGTATAAATACCTTATACAACAACTGCAACATTCATAACATCTGTTTATAAAGTGATTTATAAAACTACAAGTGAGGCAATCACTTGACCAGATTGTAATTGAAATTAATAAGATTTTGGAATGCAGAAATAAAGAAAACCATCAAACCATTAATTCTAGCACGCGGGGGCCACCTAAATTATATAATTTGATATTTGAACTATTGGTATTAGTAATTGTATTATAATTTGGCATTGTTATAATGAGGCTATTATTGGACTGTAACTGAAAACTAATAAAAATTATTATCACAGAGTTGTAAAAATACATTCAGCAACAGAGGTGGAACTATTAACAAACAGGAATGCTATCATAAGGACTTCAGTAAAACTTTTTGTTTCAAGTTCAGTCTTAGCTGAAAAACCCACTTCTATTGAAATAAGCTTTGTTTCATCTTGTTTCCAAAGTCTGCAAGAGTTAAAGGGAAAGGGAAAGGAAATGATGAACGACCAGGGCTGAGATTTATGAAACTGCAGCCTCAAGCTAAGCTTCTAAATCATTATTTCGATGACTGCATGAGATGCATGGCTGTCAAAAATGCTAAACACCTCTTTGTTTATAGAGGTGGTACAGCTTGCTCAGCACTTCTAAAGATGAGGCTGCTGGCTGCCCCTCCCATATTGAAACTACCAATAACCCAAACCACAGGCATCACATTTATCCGTCATAAATGTGTTGGATAGGGTAGAACATTGGCAGTTGCTTCTGGGTAGTCCAGAAACACCTGAATACAGGAAGCACAAGTCTAAATTCTTTACGCTCCCATCCAGGCTGGTGAGGAGCCAATTAGATTAAGGATACATTCCCAACCTTACCATAATCCATTTATTAGGGAACATAACAACAGAGCTATCAAATGGCAATATTACTTGTGCTGGCCTCGCTGACTTAACTTTGCATTCAAGGTAAAGATAAAGGGACCCCTGACCATTAGGTCCAGTCATGACCGACTCTGGAGTTGCAGTGCTCATCTCGCTTTATTGGCCAAGGGAGCCAGTGTACAACTTCCAGGTCATGTGGCCAGCATGACTAAGCCACTTCTGGTGAATCAGAGCAGCGCACGGAAACGCGGTTTACCTTCCCACTGGAGCGGTACCTATTTATCTGCTTGCACTTTGACGTGCTTTCGAACTGCTAGGGTGGCAGGAGCAGGGACCGAGCAACGGAAGGTCACCCTGTCGCGGGGATTCGAACCGCCGACCTTCTGATCGGCAAGTCCTTGGCTCAGTGGTTTAACCCACAGCACCACCCATGTCCCTTTGCATTATGTCCTCTCAATAAAGTTTTGGGCTGTTCTGGTTCATCACCCTCTTAGTAAGATTTCTGTCCACATTTTTTTGGAGCTGGATTCTGGATTCATACATTGGCAGTGTGGTGTCACAGGCATGAAGCTGACAGGTGAGGAATTCCCAGAGTGATGCGTTAACTCTTTATTGTCAAAAGTACATTTACAAGTTAGGGAAAGGGAAAGGCGTGCCCATCAGTCCATCAGCCAGCATGGGGTAGTGGTTAAGAGCGGTGGAGTCATAATCTGGTGAACCGGGTTCACGTCCACGTTCCTCCACATGCAGCTGCTGGGTGACCTTGGGCTAGTCACACTTTTCTGAAGTCTCTTAGCCCCACTCACCTCACAGAGTGTTTGTTGTGGGGGAGGAAGGGAAAGGAGATTTGAGACGCCTTAAAGGTAAAGGTAAAGGGACCCCTGACCATTAGTGACCGACTCTGGGGTCGCGGCGCTCATCTTGCTTTATAGGCTGAAGGAGCTGGCGTATACAGCTTCCAGGTCATGTGGCCAGCATGACTAAGCCGCTTCTGGCAAACCAGAGCAGCACACGGAAACACCGTTTATCTTCCCACCGGAGCGGTACCTATTTATGTACTTGCATTTTGATGTGCTTTTGAACTGCTAGGTTGGCAGGAGCAGGGACCAAGCAATGGGAGCTCACCCCATCAAACTGCTGACCTTCTGATCGGCAAGTTCTAGGCTCTGTGGTTTAACCCACCATGCCACCCGCGTCCCCTTGAGACTCCTTAGGGTAGTGATAAAGCGGGATATCAAATCCAAACTCCTCCTCCTCCTCCTCCTCCTCTTCTTCTTCTTCTTCTTCTTCTTCTTCTTCTTCTTCTTCTTCTTCTTCTTCTTCCATCCCTCAGCCACTCCTAGATGTGCACCTGTTGAGGCTGCAAGAGAGAGCCCCCCCCATTTTGGCTTATGTATCTTCCCCCATTCAAGCAGTGCACACGCAGGTGAAGACTCTGCCTGAGTGTAACCTCTTTCTGCTCCTCCCAGTTCAATCCTCTACTGGTCCTGGGAGACAGTGGAGCAGGAGAAGTGGGGTCAGGAGGAGGAGGAGGTGTGGAAATCCTTGACTCTACATCAGCCTGACCTATCCCTCCTCCTACACCTGTTCTTCACTCTCCACTCCTGCAACTTCTTTTGCCCCATGTCTCCCGGCTGCCTCTCAACCTAGGCTTCCCAGGGTCACTATTCCCTTCTTCCAAGTCAGTCTCCAACTCCACTTCTCCCAGTGCCCACTCATCCTTAGCCACCATTCCTCAGTGTCCAGCTGGTCCTTGACCATGACACTTTTAAGAGCCATGGATATCAAGCATTGGTGTCAATGTGTCCATTGGTAGTGGTGGAGCCAGGCATGGGTGTAGTCAAGGGTGGCCAGCTGCCCCCCATCAAATAAAGCAATAGAAATACTTAACTAACTGACCAATCACGTCGGTTCTGCCCCCCAAAAAAATCCTGGCTACACCTTCTGTATGCAATAGTCTCCGCCAGACTATTAGTTGCTAAGAATTGGAAATGTGAAATTGTACCTTCAGTGACAGATTGGCAACTAAAACTCTTTGAATTTGTCGAATTAGCAAAAATGACAGCAATAATTATAACGCAATCCAATCAAAATCTTTGTACGTGGTACAAAGATGTTCCAACAATAACTTACTGATAAGCATAGATTGATCCCATAAAGATAAGACATACAAAATTGAAGGTCGAATTCATACTTTTTAATAATTTAGATATTAAAGTACAAACAAAATAGTAAAGTTAGAAAGAAGTATTAAGGATGCCATGTACAGGGGGAGGGAAGTCACAGGGGCACTCTGGGAACAGGAAAGATGCAACTGTATATGGTTTAATGTGGGTATACAATGCAATGTTAAATGTGGAAAATACATGACGTGTTTTATGTATAGCTTGAATATATAAAGTTATGTGTTTTATTTATACTACCTGAACACATGATGTGTATGAACAAACGAATGAATGAACGAACGAATGAACAAAAATCCTGGCGACACCCATGGAGCCAGAGCCAACTACTTGTGGTTGTGTCACTATCTTCCTCCAGGCTGAGTTCTACAAGGGAGCACTGAGACTAAAAATGAAGAAGTTGAGAGGCAGCTCTAAATCTTGGGCTGGTTGTAAGTAAGAAGGCAGGCTGGTGGGGGCTGGCTGGGGGCAGACCAAGGTTGGTGGGTCAGTGCTCCATTCACCCTAATAGACCGGCCTCTACTGATGTCAAAAGCTACACAGATGGCATCAGTTAGGAACAGGGCCGTCTTTAGCATATGCGCAGTCGGGGTGCAAAGATCCACCCAGTGCCCCCAAATTTCGTTTAGCCCTTAGCATATGTACCACCGGGGTGCAAAGATCCACCCAGCACCCCCAAATTTAGTTAATTAAATGTGCACGGCGCCATTGAGAATGACAAGTGCAGCTGCCAGCGTGGTGCATCTTTGGTAAATGAGCGCCCAAAGTCAAAAGTCCTTTAGTGAAGCAGTAGGTATACATTTCAGTAATACCTAGGTATACAGTGGTACCTCGGGTTAAGAACTTAATTGGTTCTGGAGGTCCGATCTTAACCTGAAACTGTCCTTAACCTGAAGCACCACTTTAGCTAATGGGGCCTCCTGCTGCCATGCCACCGGAGCACAATTTCTGTTCTCATCCTGAAGCAAAATTCTTAACCTGAGGTACTATTTCTGGGTTTGCGGAGTCTGTAACCTGAAGTGTATGTAACCTGAAGTGTCTGTAACCCGAGGTACCACTGTATATGTATTTTGTTCTTCTAGCTTGAACAAAATTATTTATTATTTCATAACAGGTAGATAGATAAGAGCTTAGGCAGCTTCAGTGATGGGTGCCTGGCGCCCCCCAGAATTCGGCACCCAGGTGCCCCGCATCCCTTGCACCCCCGGGTAAAGACGACCCCGGTGAGGAAAGCAGGGCAGTGCATACCCATTTTTATATTCATCCTTCTTTCGTGACATGACCCATGGGGAAAATGGTAAGGAGTTCTTTCACAGTGGGGAGCTTCCATGAATAAATGGCGAAGGTTTTTGCATGGGGAAATGACCTGGTGGATTGTGCCCATTGTAAGACATCAAGAAGAAGATTTGGATTCTTTCAAACTTTACCACCAGTGCCCTGCATTCCATTGATCTAAGAGCTCATTAATTACCATGATGATATTTGCAATTGTCTCCTGCAGAAAGTGATGAACAAAGTCATTCTCAAAAGCAATCCATTCCAAATCTAATTTGTTGGCGAAATGAACCATATAAACAAAATGCCACTTGCAGTTTGACTCAAATGAGATGTGCTTAACGAGCCTATCGTCGTCTGAAATGCTCATCACTCTGTGGCCATAGCGACATAAAAATCCAAACCAATGCGCACAGAGTGGAAACATTCTATTCTGTATAGGGTATAACATAAAATGGATGGCCTCTCTGTGGAAACACCCTTAAATCTCACACTTCCTCATTTACTGAGTTTTGGGCAACTGGATTTAGAAAAGTGAATGAGATGGCTAAAAGTGAATAAGTGAAAACCAGCCACATGCCTATTTTCTTGTGCATATTACATTATAATCCTAAACTGAAACCAAGGGCTTTTAGAAGCTATCATACCTGTGTAGACTACAGAACAGTGTTCTAAGTGCATAAAGTGATGCTGTCGAGACAACCTAATTACAGATTAGGTTGGAAGCTATGCTTTTGGGAGGGGTCTGAATATTTTCAGCTGTGGACCCGAGACCCAAAGGTTTTCCAAAGAAAAGCCACAATAAGTCAGTATCAAGCTTTTTAATTTTGTCTGTGGTATAAGCGTGCAAGGTTTGGAGGCTCGGTTGAGTCACCTGATAAATGCTGTCTCTGGTTACCTGTTGGTGCTGACCTTTAAAGCCCTAAACGGCCTCAGTCCTGTATACCTGAAGGAGCATCTCCACCCCCATCATCCAGCCCTGGGCCGTTCAGTGTTGATGTATCTTTAAAATTTAAATTCGCAGTGGCTGCAAGCGCAGGCCTTTTTTCAGCCAGAACTCACCAGCACCTCTTAGGTGGGCACCATTGCCGTTATAAGAGAAGGAGGGAGGTGTTCATGGTGAGTTCTGGCATCTCTTTTTCTAGAAAAATAGCACTGTCAAGGGTATTTTGTAACTAAGCTGTCCAGCTCCCTATGGGGTTATATCTGACTAATGGGCACTCAAAGCAGACCCACTGAATTGAACGGGCCTAGGCTAGCCATGTCCATTATTTTAATGAGACTATTTTGAGTAGAACTTACATTGGATACAACCCATGGAAAGATCTTCATTGGCTCCCAGTACATTTCCAAGCACAAATCAAAGTGTTGGTGCTGACCTTTAAAGTCCTAAATGGCCTCGGTCCAGTATACCTGAAGGAGCATCTCTACCCCCATCCTTCAGCCCGGACACTGAGGTCCAGCTGCGAGGGCCTTCTGGCGGTTCCCTTGCTGAGAGAAGTGAGGTTACAGGGAACCAGGCAGAGGGAACTCCCAGC
The DNA here is from genome assembly GCF_951804945.1 of Podarcis cretensis. Lineage (NCBI taxonomy): Eukaryota > Metazoa > Chordata > Lepidosauria > Squamata > Lacertidae > Podarcis > Podarcis cretensis. The sequence continues at coordinate 68,789,098 of NC_137178.1, forward strand.
AGATGTCAAGGCAATAAACAACTATTTTACTTTTAAAAGACACCAGAAGGCGGCCCTGTTTAGGGAAGTTTTTAATGTCTGACACTGTATTGTTTTTGATATTTGGTTGGAAGCCACCCAGAGTGGCTGGGCGGGGTATAAATAATAAATTATTATTATATTATTATTATTATGAAACTTTATAAAACCACACGAATAAATGTAAGACTTCTGGAGAGGCATAATCTCTGGATTACAGGCTGCTTAACATTGAAATGTGGTTGGTATTTGGCGTATTATTTGGCTAGTTATTTCGGTGACGAGCTCCTGAGAACCTGCCTGGCTGCAAGGAAGGGCCTATAAGCTTATCATTTCTGTCAGAATTCAGCTGCCACCCAGCAATCTTCCACAGAGACGAACTCGATACCTCCTTCAGATGAGGTAGAAAAAGAGGCACTCATCTATGGGGTTAATGTGCTGGGAGCCCAGGGACTCGTGCAAATGGTTCCGTATGATTAGTTGGCAGCGATGAGTAAGAGTGATAGGAAGGTGTTAGGAAGACTGATGACAGTCGTGAGCACAGCAAAAGACACTTAAGGGGCCAAGGGAATGCTCTGACTGATAGCGGAAAGCCCACTTTGTGTCTCGCTCATCTCCCATACTTAGATCATGAGACAGCGTGTCTCCTACCTTGTGACACGTGATGACCTTGGTCCCCCCCCCCCAATGGCCAAAAGCAGTAAGTAATAATAGAATACCAATAATCTCTACTTGCTTATTGCTTTGGAAACACCTTGCTTTGGAAACACCTTGTATATTTCCCAACGAAAGGCTCTTAAGTTTACGAATATTAACAATACATTTGCATTTTATATTCTCTCAGGTTTGATTAAAAAAGAAGAAGATAATATTGTTTATGCCGACAAATTTTCCAAAATACACAAAATATTAATGACTTCTAAGTTAAAAAGGATTGTTTCTGAGCGGTATACAGTGGTACCTTGGGTTACAGATGCTTCAGGTTACATACGCTTCAGGTTACAGACTCCGCTAACCCAGAAATATTACCTCAGGTTAAGAACTTTGCTTCAGGATGAGAACAGAAATCGTGCTTCTGCAGCGCGGCAGCAGCAGGAGGCCCCATTAGCTAAAGTGGTGCTTCAGGTTAAGAACAGTTTCAGGTTAAGAACAGCCCTCCAGAACGAATTAAGTTCTTAACCCAATGTACCACTGTAGTGTGTTGTTACTACTCTTATCTTAATGGGCTTAATAAGTTAGGTCAGTGCAGTAAGAGAGAGACGGCTTCCCTAGTAGTTTCTGCATTTTAACTAAAAATTCTGCCATGGGAAGGCTTAGCAATCTCAGGTATATTTTTCTTTTAAGAGGAGCCATGGTCCATTTAGTCTAACGTCTTGTTCTCACACTGTGGGAAGACTGCAAGTAGGATCTGAGCACAACAACAATCTCCTCACATAGGATTCCCAGCAATGGATAATCCGAGGCTTACTGACTACCAACAGCAGACGATATCTTATCATCCAGGAATTTGTCTAAGCCTCCTTTGAGACCACCCAACATTTATGAGTGAGAGACACGTTTTCTTCTATCCACTTTCTCCATGCCATGCATAATCTTATACATCTCTACAGTGCTTTTTTTCTAAAGTAACAACAACAACAACAACAACAACAATATCCCTTTCAGCTTTTTAATTAACAAAACACTTTTAGTTACAGATAGGTAGCCGTGTTGGTCTGCCATGTTGTTGTTGTTTAGTCGTTTAGTCGTGTCCGACTCTTCGTGACCCCATGGACCAGAGAACGGCAGGCACTCCTGTCCTCCACTGCCCCCCGCAGCTTGGTCAGACTCATGCTGGTAACCTCGAAAACACTATCCAACCATCTCGTCCTCTGTCGCCCCCTTCTCCTTGTGCCCTCCATCTTTCCCAACATCAGGGTCTTCTCCAGGGAGTCTTCTCTTCTCATGAGGTGGCCAAAGTACTGGAGCCTCAGCTTCACAATCTGTCCTTCCAGTGAGCATTCAGGGCTGCCATAGTCAAAACAAAATAAAAGAAAAAAAATTCCTTCCAGGAAGAAGTGTGCATGCACACGAAAGCTCATACCTAGAACTAACTTAGTTGGTCTTTAAGGTGCTACTGGAAGGAATTTTTTTTCTTTTATTTTGTTTTGAAAACACTTTTAGGTGTAGGAAGTAATTAAAACTCATTGGAGTTTCTCCACATTCGCAGGAGAGGTGGCACTAAATTTCCAAGCAATAAATATGTTGAAATTATATCTTGCATGAACTGTGACATAAGGGTGACAGCTGCATAAACAAACAGCTCTGCTTGGCTAAAGGCAAGGACGTCAAAAGCAGACAGGCACGGTTTGTAATTATTGTTTCCGCTATTCCAATAAAAGCTATTAGCACCTTTCCTAAAATACACAAAAGCAAGTTCTGTGTATTAGCCCAGCTTTTCTTAATTTAAAGTTTATGATGCTTGTAATATGGAAATATATGCAACATTTCATTGCCTGTGGGTGTCCTTGGGTCGGGCGTCACAATGGTCAACGAAGCGTGGCAATTAATTGTAATAAATAAAGCTCAATGAGCAGAAACTGAGCAAAATTAACACAGCGGTTCTTGACTAATTTCCAATCCTGCCTTTAGATCACATCCCTCTGCTCTGTAAATTCTTATGCATTCTCTCTTGCAGAAGACAACTCCAGGAGCAAAATAATAATAATAATAATAATAATAATAATAATAATAATAATAATAATAATAGTAATTTCCCCATCCACTCTTGGCGGCTTCCAACAGAATATTAAAATACAATAGTCCGTCAAACATTAAAAGCTTCCCTAAACAGGGCTGCCTTCAGATGTCTTCTAAAAGTCTGGTAGTTGTTTTTCTCTTTGACATCTGGTGGGAGGGCGTTCCACAAGGCGGGTGCGACTACCAAGAAGGTCCTCTGCATGGTTCCTTGTAACTTCGCTTCTCACAGCGAGGGAACCGCCAGAAGGCCCTCAGAGCTGGACCTCAGTGAACGATGGGGGTGGAGACGCTCCTTCATTGCAAGATTCAACCTCAGACTCCATTTTGGAAAAGGCAAGAAGATTACTCTAGTTCTTTCGTGAGGGGTTTGCAGGCACAACTTTCCACACAGAAATAAAGGTATGCAAATTACCAAATGAAATAAAGACACATGATCCAATGGAGTATATTTTAGTATTAAGTATAGGCACAATTTAGCATAGCTGGTGTACACAATAGGGACCCATTTTACATTTTTATTGCCTCAATTTATCTGTTGGCTCGATTTAACCTTTTTCCACTAGCAGAAGCCAGAGTTAGGATTAATGCAAGTGGGTTCCCCCCTTCTTGCTTCCCCCTGTATCTCATCCAAATCCTTTATGGGGGTTGAGGAACCCCCAGAACAGTGTGTGGGGTGAGGGCAACCGTGCTTGAATTCAATCAAACAAAGCAAACGGGTTGTAATTTGAGATCTAAATGAAAGGCTTGCAAAAACTGCTCTTCATCATAGACATTAGATTCACCAGGAACAGAAGGGAAAGCTTAGCTCAATCTCAGTAGTGTCCTTCAGAATTCCTGTTCCTTTCATAAATAAATGGTTCCCATTCACAGCTATGGGAAAACAGACACTCTTCCCTTAGGTATAATGTTGCTATGGAAGGGGAGAGAAGAGAATCGCACATTTGACATCAGCATGGTCTGAATCTGGCATAAGGTGCAACTGGACTTAATTCCATCTATATATAATCAGTTCAACCTCCCTAAACTATTTTTAGAATGAGACTCGCCCCCCCTATTGATTATACAAGATGTATGTATTTGGGCTGCACTCCCATGTTAATAATAAGTAGCATTTAATGGCAAATAATTTCTCCAACATGTCCGTTTCCCTGCACCATCCATTCTTTATTTGTATACCCTGTTTATGTATTTAATGGCTTTTAAAGCTGGCAACACCTGAGGAATGTTTGAAATATAGGAGGTATATGTAGGGAATAAAACATGGGAGAGCTTTCTTCAGACATACAATGGGCCTTTGGGGATGAATATTCTGGGCTGCCTTCACAAAACTATAGCCCTCAGATCCGCTCAGTACACCTGATCCTTCGGTTGCCAAAGCACAACAACTTGTCTGTTTTATTTATGAAGGAAGTGAAAAAGAAAAGCATCTTTCCAAAAAAATAAATTTGGTTTCCTATGCAGGTTTGATGAATTTTCTAAGTCAGGCTAGAACTCAACCATGGTATTTGTTTCCAATTCAAAGAAATGAAAAAGGGCAAATTTTTTTTTGGCGGTGGGTGGGGTCCTAATGTTCACTGCACACGATATATATTTACCAAGAGCATTAATATTGGGTTTAATCCAGCCAACATTAAGCACTTTCCGTTCTCGTTGATTCAGTGGGACCAGGCCCACTGGTCTTGAGTTGTAAATTCTGCATCTACTTTTGAGACCTAATTCATGATAACAACAGGGCTTAGGGCCAGTTTGCATGTAACAGCCTCCATCTGGAGGTCATTTTAAATTGCTTCCATGCAGCTGTTAGCACATGGTGAGTTGTTAATGTGCAGTAATTCATCACATCCACTGAGTGATTTTTACTCCCAGAAAACTATCCCCCAGAAAGAGAGAAAGGTTTGCACAATAGTGATGTAGTTGGTCCGGTTTGGGTTGAGTAGCTGGATCTGAGGCAGCCTCATTCTGGGGCACCATTTTGGTTCACATTTAATCCAGGCAGCCTGGATGTAGTACACATACGTTGGAATACCTGAAGCCTTTCCACAACCTGTGGAGATGGAGCTCCTCCTACTGCTCCCCTATCTGGTCAGGAGAAAGCAGGCAGCTCCGATCCATCTAATATTGGGTCCAAGACTGTACCGGGACCTATAAAGTGCTTTCATTTTGCCTGTGTTGGATTGGTCTGAGGTAGTGATAGGGTTTCTGCCATTCAATAGTTCTGAATCTTACCTTGGTGGTATCTAGATACACATAAAAAAACTCTGTGAAAATGTGTGTTTTTTTAAAAAAAAGTTTTGAAAAATACATTGAATCTTGCATAGCTCACTCTCGCCATCAAGTGTCACATTTGTAAGTTGCACTTTACAACACATTTAAAACGTTTTATTTGCAGCCATATAGCTGAGTCCCTAGTTAAGGAGAATGCAACAGGCAAGATCTGGACACATACACATAGTTTCTTCATTCACATCATGTGCCCAGGTGGAGACCCCCCGACCCCAGGCGACACCCGAGTGGAATAACATGACAACGTGTTATGGGATTAAAATTGGCCACAACTTTATTAAACTTTCAGATGTAGGAAGAACTTGGCTTAGGCATTGGGCGTTTATCCCTCCCAGTTCCTGGCCGGGGATCTGGGGCACATCAGGGTTAACCAATCTGTCTGCAGATTGGGCAGGCTCTGGAAGATGTATGTTTAAGCAGAGAGTCAGCCCCCCCTCATTTCACCGCAATACAGGGGGGTGCACTGACAACCTTTCAGAGTATGGCCAGTGACTCCCCTCAACACAACCCTTTAAGGGGGAACCCTGAGATCGCCGCAGTGGAGGGGGGCGTGCGTCACTGCTTCAGCCCCCCCCCCAATTTAGGGAAGATAGACTAAAGGATTCCACCCAAGGCCTAAAACCGCCAAAGTTGTAACGTTTTGCTACGGGGAAGGCGAAACCTGCCAATGCATGGAAAATTCATTCCCAGTCCTTTAACAGCAACCATTGTAAGTCCATAGCAGTGCCTGCACACCTGTAAGGAAGAAGTTCACCTGCAATAAAAGGCCTAAACAAAGGGAGGGTAGGGAGGGTGAAGATCTGGGTAGGCTCCACCCCCTTTTATGATTGGTCCGCTCCCTGGCTCCGCCTCCCCAGTCACAATTGGTTATTTGAACTAAGGTTTGGCGGGAACCTCAAGGTTTGTGACTTGGGGAGGTGGTCCAGGAACGCTCTGCCAGGAGTCACGTAGAATTGGGGGTGCTGTGTGTGGGCACGCAAAGGGCACCCTCTGTTTGATGTGGAGAACGGTCATTCTCTTTCCTACATTTTTTGTATCCTTTCGTATCCTTTTCTCTTGCCTCTTCTGCCTGCATGAGCAATTGTTATTCTTAATCCAGCTGTTTTCTGGAAGGGTAAGGTAAAGGGACCCCTGACCGTTAAGTCCAGCCACGGACAACTCTGGGGTTGTGGCGCTCATCTCGCTTTATTGGCCGAGGGAGCTGGCGTACAGCTTCTGGGTCATGTGGCCAACATGACTAAGCCACTTCTAGTGAACAAGAGCAGTGCATGGAAACGCCGTTTACCTTCCCACCGGAGTGGTACCTATTTATCTACTTGCACTTTGACGTGCTTTTGAACTGCTAGGTGGGCAGGAGCAGGGACTGAACAACGGGAGCTCTCCCCGTTGCGGAGATTCGAACTGCCAACCTTCTGATCAGCAAGCTCTAGGCTCTGTGGTTTAACCCACAGCGCCACCCGCGTCCCTTGCAAAACAACTGATTAAAAATAAAAATACTGCAAAGGTGCCTTCAGCAACAACTAGTGGGAAAAGATGGGCTTCATCCTTTCCTGTAGGCTATTGGAAACAAAATGGAGGCAGGGAGTGCGGTGATAGATGGAATCCAGTAAAACATCACCACACATATTTTTAAAAAACCCAGAACACCCCCCAATACTCTTCGGTATTTCCACAGTCAGGTAACATGCAATTCCACATTTGATTTTCTTCCATGATTGGATTATCCACAGATTAGGAAAAAAATCAGAATTTAGTGCTGGGACAGTGTGGGCTGCCACTTAGATGAAGACGATGCCATGTTGATGCCACAAAGAGAAAACAGGAATACAGCCACTTTCAAATCTACCTTAAACTTCAGTGTGGACAAATGCATGATCAGGAAGGTGCCCTTGAATAAGATGATACTTGAGTTGAATTAGTATATAGCTGGAATACAATACTTTTATCACAGTTTAGCAGTTTTCCTATATGCATTCATGTTATGAATTTTAATAATTAAACATGTTTGCATATTTGGTTAATACGGTTAATACTGAAGTTGCGTAAATTTGGGAAAATATTAAATGTAAAAAAAAAATTGCTTTTGTAAAAGACAATAAATTACACTGTTATATTTTATTTCCTGCCATAAATTTATGGCATTTCCCTCTTCTTGGTAGAAAATGAATCACGAAGCTGAACATGTGTCACTGATATTTCATATTCCCCAGAAAGCTCTGTTCTGAGGTGTGTTTTGAATTCGGAGAAATTCAAAATGGCCCCTGCCATAAAAATATGATTGGCTTCTTTTGTCACTCTTGGGGGGGGGGGGAACCAACATGGTGGACAGCTGTTCAATATTTACAGAAACACACACATATTTTTACAAAGTGGGCAGATTACTCATAGCCGATTTTAACTGGGAAGTGTTATTTGAGCAGTACCCACATTGAAAGGGCAGAGCTTCGAAGGAATCTTGTTAAAAATATGAATTCAGAGTTGTATTCAACTTAGCACTAAGTAGGTTGTTCCAACAGTTCCCATTGCCTCCCTTGCAAGTAGATTTGAGGACTGTGTGGGGCAAAATCCTCTTGTTGCTGTTGCAAAATATAATTGAATACTGCCCTCAGTGTGCCACTCCACACAATCCTATTTGAATATATGAAATACTAAGAGAAATGTATTTTTATCATTGGCCCTTCCTTCCTTCCTTCCTTCCTTCCTTCCTTCCTTCCTTCCTTCCTTCCTTCCTTCCTATTTTTAAAAGGAAAGGAAGGAAGGTCCAATAAAAAATGAACTGAAAAGTTAACCTATCCCAGGGATTGTATGACTTAGAATTCAGACAGAATTCAGTGTTGGGTATTTGGCAGTATGGTAGCGCTGCAGAGAGCTTGCTGGGGAGACCATGCATTAAAAAGAAAGGGACTCAAAGATAACTTAAGCAAGGTTTTAATTACAAAAAACAAAAACTCCTTATACACTAAATACATTAACAACAAACCAGACCCAACCACCAACCCAACCCCCAGGGTAATGGTAGAGCTAGGTGCTGCTCCTTATATACTCCATGCAAATGCTGACACACCTTAATCAATGCAACTCAGCAGCACCTGCTATGTTTCACAGCTGTAAAGCTGGGTCTTGTTATCTTGCTCTGGCCCTTGCTCTGGCCCCTTAAAGACATACACATTAGGTGGAACAATGATGAACCTTTACATTTAAAGTAGCCATTCAACATTTCCCCTGCGGTTCATCATTGTGGAACAAAAACATAAAGCATACTTTGTACATGTCTTTCATGTGTAACCTTTGGAAGTGCTTTTGTAAAAATGTCCGCAATTTGATTGTCACCTGGAACATATTCAAATACAATCATTTCATCAGCAATTAGTTTCTTTACAAACTGCAGACGTAATCTTAAGACTCTAGTGCGCTGCGTATTGGTTTCTGAACATAGGATGGCGAGTCCACTCTGGGAATCAAGGTAAACTTTTACTGGTAGTGTTACTTGCATCTGTAGGTCTGCGAATACTTGCAGATACCATTCTACATCACGAGTGGCCTGAACGCATGCACATAATTCACTCTCTGTTGTGGAGAGACAAATAATGGTTTGTGTCTGGGACTTCCATTCAAATGGACAACCGTTATAACAAAACACCATACCAGACACACCCCTGCAATTATTTTGTTCCACTGCATGAGATGCATCGCAGAAAATTTCAAAACCTTTGTCAATACTTGATGTAAACTGCAACCTATAATGTTTGGTATGTTTAAGGTACATTACCACTCTCTTAAGAGCAGAGAAACATTGTGTAGTGGGCTTTTCCACAAATTTTGCCAGAAAGTGAAAAGCATAAGTTATATCTGGTCTTGAGATTCTTTGAATGAAATTTAGCTTGCCTATAGCAGAACGATACAAAGTTTTGTTAGGGAATGGCTTATCTTCACCTGTAAAGGTGAAACCACACACCATAGGCTTTTCCTTCCCATTTGCATTTTCTAAACATAGCATTTCGACAAGGTCATCAATTTTTGCAGTTTGATGAACCAGAAAAGATCTATTTTTGCCTTTCTCAATTTGCATGGATAAGTAATTTTTAGCTATGCCTAATTCCACATCAAATTTGTTCTGTAACTGTGAAACTACCTCTTCATATTCTTGTTTAGTTTTTGTAGAAATTAACACGTCATCTACATACACACATATCTTTGTTACAGAGTTTGCCCTTTCCTTTATAAACACACAGTTGTCTGCCTTTCCTTGTGAAAAACCAATATCCAGCAATTCTTTTGCTAAAGTTTGGTGCCAATTCCTTCCACTTTGGTGCAGACCATAAAGGGATTTATTTAATTTGCATACCAAACCTTCAGCGGCGTCTATGCCTTCAGGGACACGCATAAAAATTTGTTCTTTTAAATCTGCAAACAAATATGCAGTTTTTATATCTAGGTGATAAACAGAATGTCCACGTTGTGATGCATCTTTTAACAAGAGCTTAACTGTTTCATATTTTACACTTGGTGAATAACACAAATCATAATCTTCGCCTGGAATTTGTTGAAAACCCCTAGCAACTAATCTTGCCTTGTACCTTACAACTTCATTTTTGTCATTCATTTTAACTCTATAAACCCATTTTGAATCAATAAGTCTCATATCTGGGGTTTGTGGTACAAGAGACCAAGTGTTATGCTCTTTTAAAGAAGCTATCTCAGAGTTCATAGCTTTATACCAATTTGCAGCTTGGTGCTTAGGTAAATTCTGAACATCATTGTAGCTTTTTGGCTCAAAAACCGCCTTATTGGCATACACAATATTAAAATGTTCATCTGCAAAATGTTGTGGCTTCTGCCTCTTTCTATCAGAACGTCTCAGTCCGGAAGGAGAGTCAGACTCCCCAGACTTAATAGGACTAAGGGAACCAGTAGTTTCAGGTTGTAAATCATCATTGTCAGACTGAAGAGGTGCCTGTAGGCTAAGCTCACGGTCAGAAAAATCAAGAGAATCTAACCTCCCCTCAGGTGCCTGTGACTTTAAATCATCAAACAAATTATCAGATTCAACAGGCTTTTTGTCTTTTTCCATTAATTCAGAATCACCATTTCCTGCTGCTGCTGCTTCTTCCTCTTCTTCCTCAGTACTATCTATACCGTCAGTATCTTGGAAAACAGCAACTCCATTCCAATTTACAGTTTGTATCATGCTTCTGGTAATATGAAATTTGCCAGTTGCTGGTATGTAAATTCTGTACGCCCCCTGCTGGTAGCCCATTAATTTTCCCTGAACACTACGCTCACCCAGTTTCTGCTTAGCGGGTAATGCATAATTACATCTGAACCCCAAATGCGTAGGTATTTCAGATTAGGGCGTTTTTTAAACAGCTTCTCATAGGGGGTGACATCTAAACCAGAATGATAACTGCGATTTCTAACATAACAAAATGCATTAAGCGCTTCAGCCCAAAAGTCTTTGGGCAGATTAGCATCGTGCAGATAAGTTTTGACCCCTGCTTGCAGATCACGCTGCACAACTTCAACAAGCCCATTTTGCCAGGGACTTCGGGGGCAAGATAACTCATGAGTAGTCCCCTGCGCTTCCAGGAATTTCTCAAAATCCTCAGAAACAAATTCCCCACCCCGGTCAGAAAACAGGTTCTTAATTGGTTTGTTAAAGTGCGTTTTTACCCAGTTGCAAAAAACTTTGTACTTCTCAAATGCTTGGGACTTCTCAGCTATTGCATAAGTCCAACAATATCTACTATACTGGTCTATGAGGGTGAGCCAGTACTTTGAACCTCCTAATGATGGTGGGAGTGGCCCAACTAAGTCACAATGTACACGCTCAAATGGCTCAGTTACTTTCCTATCTGAGCACCTACCCTTGCGTGCAACCTTAATCTTATTCTTGCAACAGGATAAACATTGCATAAAGAATTTACATGGTTTTAAGTTGAGGCCATTAACAATATTCTTTGTCTTAATTACATCAGCAAAATTCAAGTGTCCCAGAATTCTGTGCGCCTCGTGGACACACCCGGAATGACGCTTTACATTCCTCAACCCCTGGCTTGACTGTGCTGCTCTGCAGTTTATAGGCGATTGGGAGTAGGTGCGAAAATGCAATGGCAAGCAACAAAATTATAGTTATAATTTCAGCAGGAGTTTATTTGTTGAGGATATGATAATACTGAGTGGAACTTGTGAATATTTTTAAATGTGGGTGTTTTATTTGAGGGGGGGTCCTTGTTTTTGTTCTGATTATGTAGTTTGTGGTTTTATATTTTGACTTTATTTTGTGAACCGCCCTGAGACCTCCGGGTATAGAGCGGTATATAAATTCAATAAAGAGGGTCGTTTCAAGATGGCGCCGAGGTAAGACGCTCTTATCGGAGCTCAAAGAGATCTTTTAACTAAATGTTGCCGGCTCTCCTCCCTTTTGGATTCTATTTCCTTTCATTATTTCGCTGTGCGTTTGAACATTTTATCTTATCTTATCCTCCTCGGTGCCGGGACTTAATGAAGTTAAAGAAGTTTTAACGAAGGCTCTCAGACATTCCCTCTCGAGCACTAAGGCACTCCCTCCCAGTTACTCGTTACTTACTTACTTACCTCGCAGCAGTCCAGCTAGGACCGAATGAGAATTGAACGAGATTGTGACCAGAGAACTTTAGCACTTTATCATTCTATTTAGAAGTCTGATCTCATTGATTTAAGAATCTAGTAATGAAAAGAGGCAAAAGACCCAGGTGCCTTGATATAGAAACTGACACAGAGCCCTCTGGTTTTAAACAGAGTAATCTAGATAATTACCTGCTACCTCAAAAACAGCACGTATCTCCTCCCAAAACTTTCCTCAACTCCTTACATGGAAAGACAATTGAAGAGATATCCCTAGGAGTAAATGAGGACAAGGCTACTACTCCCATAACCGAGGCACAAGCACTAATTGATAGAAAGGTGGAGCTGCTGGAGGAATGCTGCCTATTGACTGCTCAAACAGTTCAAAAAATCTTTGAACAATTACAAAACATCTCCAAGAAGCTGGATAACCCAGATGAAAGGAGGCAACTCACTCCCTTTTTGCCATCCTTAACAACCCCTGGAAATAAACAGAACAAATACAAATTTATACATCTAAATCAGTCAAAAATCAGAGGAAGCCCCCCTCACTCAATCAACCTGATACTGAGGCCATGTGAGATTGTTCTCCACATTTTTCCATATAGAGGACCCCTACCTTACTGGGAGTCATCTTTCTGGGCCAGACACCATCTAAATCTGCTCCTTGGTTCTGAGGGCGGAAGCATTGACTTAAAAGCAGTCAAGAGGCTCACTAACGACGGATATTCCAAAAAAGTACTACTAAGATTTGGTAGTCATAGAATCCCAACTAAAATCTTAAGGGTAAAGGCTCATTTAGCCCAGAAAGGAATTTTTCCGCGCCGACATTTTGAAGATATATCACCCAGACCATTGTTTGCATCTAAAAGACAGAATAAGATGAACAAGGCCATTCCACCAGAAGCCGACATCTCCCCTACCCCCGTGGAAGAACCCAGTAGATGGGAGAAACCGCAGTCAGCTACCCGGAAAATTACGCAAGAAAAATCCAAGCTCCCAAACCATGCGACTGTAGCATCAAATAACAACCTCGCCCTTGACACAATAGACTGGACAGTCCCAGAAGAAGAAGATCTGCTGAGTAATTTTGCCAAGCTACCAGATAAAGAACAAATAAACATACTCAGTAAATTGACGAAACTACAGGCCAGATTGACCGAAACTCACCGACAAGGTCAACAAAATGCAGTAGATACAATACACAATCAAACTTTACACTTGCCAGCCTTTTCCCCAAAATGCATAGTCAAAAAGAGAGCTGCAAATGGAACTTTCAAATGTATAGATGCAGAGCTACAAATCCAGCCGCCTTTAGAATATGAAACGGCAAGGAAAAACTCCAGTAATGAGACTACAAACTCCTGGCTGAGATATCAAATACTAGCTCCAAACGAAATAGGTACCCCTTATTTAAGTACCACAAAGAACTCTAACTTTGCCGAACAAAAGATGACCTCCAACAGACCTGACACACCGAGCTCAACACCTAATGAGGCCAAAGAAATGGAAGTAGAGACTAAAAACAGTCCTACTGTCCATAATAGCCCACCAACCACAGAAATCTCTCAGGAACAAGGAACAGTTAAGGAAGAAAATCAAGAAAGGGAGGAAATTCTAATTTCCCGCACTTTAAAAAAGAATCTAAAAGATCCACCATTACGTCCCCCACCGAAAGCAGCGACAAATGGCTGTATCTGCACAAGAAAAAATTCCTCGCTGGACTTAATGACAGAACTAGAATGACTAAATGCTGTCAACCAGCCACCAACCCAAAAACGGATCCTACGCCTGTTGTCCTGGAATATCGCAGGGTGGGGAAACAAAGACGGAGACCCAGACCTAATGAACTTCTTTAAGGATTTTGAACTAATACTCCTACAAGAAACATGGTCAACTAGAGATATTAAAATTAACGGATTCATCTCCTATACGAAACCCGCATTGAAAACAAACACGAAGGGCCGGCCGAAAGCAGGGTTCTGTTGTATGATCAAAGACAACTTAGGGTTTGAAATCAAGCAACTAGAAATATGTTTACCACTTGCACAAGCTCTACTTTTAACCCAAAAAAAAGACTCTTTGCTACTTGTAAATGTCTATATCCCCCCAACCAAAAACAACATCAGTAGTGAAAATTGGTCACAACTAACCTTTTATATAGAAAATCTGTCCGATAAATACCCAAATGCCTCACTGATAATAGCAGGTGATTTTAATGCCAGAGTGGGAACCAACAATGAACAACTATGTAGCAAACTAAATTGGAATACTGATAATGATATCGCACATGCCCTGAAAATAGGACGATTCTCCAGAGACAGGGTTGTTAACAACGAAGGCTTACGCCTACTTGAATTATGTAACAACTTTAATTTGCAGATTGTGAACGGTTCAACAAATGGCGATAGAAGCGGGGAGTTTACATACTTCTCCCCCCGAGGATGCAGTGTCATCGACTATATTCTTGTCCCTTATAATATTATAAATTCGATCATGGACCTCAAAATTGGAACGCGCACTGAAAGCGATCATCAGCCATTATTGCTGTCTATTAGCTTAAAGGACGAAACCAAAATAACTAAACACAATATCATAGAACCTTCTCAATACAAACAAATGACCCAATTAAAATGGTCCCAGGAAATGAGTGCAGAAGTGGGGCATAAACTTACAGCTAACCTGAGAAAACAAGTATTATTCAACTTAAAGACCACTAATTCCTACTGTGATATTCCTAAAATTTATAATGAAATCTTCCAAATGCTTATAGAGCTTAGTACTCCACCTAAAGTTTGGGAACTTAAATATAGCGCTAGCCCTTGGTTTGATGATGAATGTTTCCAGCTAAAAAGAAAACTGCGCCAAACATTTAAAAATAATCGCACTAAACTAGAGCCCTCTTATCTTGATGAAAAAAGAAAATACCATTATATTCTGGCCGAAAAGAAACAGAAATACGCAACCCAAAAATGGCTACAATTATTCGACTCAATTCAGAGTAAAAACAACAAAGCGTTCTGGAGCCTAGTGTACGGAGGACTGAAAGCCGAAAATCAACTAACTCTGCCACCAATTGCAGAATCCAAATGGTCCCAATACTTTACATCTGTATTTAACAATCTACACGGTGAACTTAAAGGAAATGAAACCATTAAAAATAAAATTAATAAACTCCAGGAGTGGCCAAGGGTAGAGGAAGAGGAAATTAGAGAGATAGTTAAAAACTTCAAATCGGGGAAATCTCCTGGGCCAGACGGTCTACCAATAGAACTATTTAAGACCTATATAGATTGGTGGGCAGAACCCTTAGCTCAATTGTTTACTCTTATAGATAAATATGGGACCATACCTGAGATATGGTTAAGATCAATAATTATTCCAATCTTTAAAAATGGCGACCCAAAAGAACCAAGGAATTATAGACCGATAAGCCTACTATCAGTGATAGGGAAAATCTACGCTAAGCACCTCTTATCTAAACTTCTTACCTGGATGAAAAATCTAAATTTACCAGGGAAAGAACAAATAGGTTTCTCCAAAGGTTGCTCTACTCTAGACCACTGTCTTACACTTATGCATCTGGTTGAAAAATACAGATCCCAAAGGCAATCTAAGATATACGCTGCTTTTGTAGATTTTCGTGGTGCATTCGACTCAATTGACCGCCCAAAGTTGTGGAGGAAACTCACAGAATTAAAAATTGATCAGCGCTTATTGATTCTAATGCAAAATCTACATTCTTCCAACACCTGTCAAGTCAAACTTAACACCAAAGGTCACCTCTCCTCAGACATCCCAAACTCGAAAGGGGTAAAACAAGGGTGTATTCTTGCCCCCTTTCTATTTAATTTATTTTTATCAGACTTGCCAGATTACCTTCAAAAAATAGAATCACATGCCCCTAAACTCAATCAGAAACCAGTTCCTCTCTTATTATACGCAGACGATGCTGTCTTACTATCACTAACGAGCTTGGGTCTGAAACGTCTTATATCTTCACTGATCCTTTACTGCGAATGTAACAAACTCTCTATAAATTATGAGAAGACAAAAATTTTGGTCTTCTCGAATGGTTGGAAATTAGAGAAATGGAAAATAAGAGGGCAAGAAATCCAACAAGTGAAAATCCATAGATATCTGGGAATCTTATTCCAGAGCAACTTAGGGTGGGCAACCCATCGCACAAATGCCATAAAACAGGCAAAGTGCATCTCATCAGCAGTTGCCCGTTTTTATTATCAGAAAGGTAATCAATTTATTCCTGCGGCCAATCAGATATTTCAAGCAAAAGTGCAATCCCAGATATTCTATGGTATCCCGCTATGGGTCCAAGCATATAACAGTGATATAAAAAAGATTCACTCCAGCTTTTTGAGACGTATTCTTGGACTCCCTCTTATGATCAAATATGAAACAATGTGTGCAGAAATAGGCATACACACAATGGAATACTGGGCATGGTCCACCTCAATAAAGTATTGGTTACGCTGCCATTTTCGCTGCCCTCCATCAAGTCTGCTCGCTGATTTACTCAAAGACCCTTATAAATCAAGATGGTATCAGCACCTTGAAAAAAAAATTGAATCTTTAGGCATCGAGCTGGAGCTCCTGTACAATTCTAATGAGCAATATATTCTCCATAATATCCTAACTAGACTAAAGGATGTCGAGAGACAAAATATTATGGCAGCTGTAAACAAAATTTGCTCCCCCAGATTCTACGATTTAAATATCTTAGATTGCAGAGCCAATTACGTCTCTAAATTAATAATCCCAGCCCAACGTAGGGCTTTTATGCTGGCCCGTTTGAATGTTTTTCCCTCAGCATTTGTCTGGGGAAGATATCAAAACATTCCCAGAAGCAAGAGATTCTGCAGATGTTCTATGAATGTCCCGGACACTGTAGAGCATATCCTCTTTCATTGCCCATTGTACAGTACGCTCCGTCAACGCGTGCTGTCCCCCCTTTCGGGTGGTCTGGAACCCCAGCAAGCTGAATGTGTGGGACTCTACCTATCCGACGCTGACCAAAGGGTAACGGCGGGGGTAGCCGAGTTTTTGGCAGCAGTCCTCCAAGGAGCAGGTTAACAAGGAAAACCACTGATTCTATATGTATATATTTATATTTGTATGTAGCCAACTCCTGCCTTTTTATATATATCTCAAGGCTTTTATATGTTATTTTCCTTTTATGGTTTTACCTGCATAATGCCTAATAAAGGTTTGATAAGTAAGTAAGTAAATTCAATAAACCAATAATTAAATAAATAAATATTAAAGAAATCTGTGCCAGTGGCAGGATGGAATCTCAGAGCCACTGCATGGCACTACTTTATCCTGAAGGCATTAATCTGTAGCCTAAAGCAAACCTAATTCAGGCAGAACAGAGTAATGCGGGACTCCAGGCAAGGAAATATCATCTGAATTGAGGTACTGATTTTTTTTTAGAAAGAAAATTAAAATTTCTCAAGAATGTGCAACATAATAGCAGTTATCTGAGTGAAGCCAAATACCGGTGGGATTCAACCTAATAAACCACTGCCTGCTGGCATTATTACAGAGGTAGTATTGCACATTCCTTTTCTGTTGTTGTTGTTGTTGTTGTTGTTTAGTCGTTTAGTCGTGTCCGACTCTTCGTGACTCCATGGACCAGAGCACGCCAGGCACTTCTGTCTTCCACTGCCTCCCACAGTTTGGTCAGACTCATGTTTGTAGCTTCGAAGAGACTATCCAACCATCTCGTCCTCTGTCGTCCCCTTCTCCTTGTGCCCTCCATCTTCCCCAACAGGGAGTCTTCTCTTCTCATGAGGTGGCCAAAGTATTAGAGCCTCAGCTTCAGGATCTGTCCTTCCAGTGAGCACTCAGGGCTGATTTCCTTCAGAATGGATCGGTTTGTTCTTCTTGCAGTCCATGGGACTCTCAAGAGTCTCCTCCAGCACCATAATTCAAAAGCATCAATTCTTCGGCGATCAGCCTTCTTTATGGTCCAGCTCTCACTTCCATACATCACTACTGGGAAAACCATAGCTTTTACTATACGGACCTTTGTTGGCAAGGTGATGTCTCTACTTTTAAAGATGCTTTTCTCTTAGTTGCCTTTAAATCTTTTCTTAAAGCAAAGGGGGGGGGGGGAAATCCACTTACACATTTATTCATTTCCCCCCATTTATCTATTTCTTTGTTGCCTTTTTAATAAAACATAAGGGAAATGCAAATGTCCAAACTGTTCCAGGGAATGGGTGAGTATGTCTTGGTGACATCACAGATGCTGGCCGGTCAATATCACGCAGAGACGGCTTCTGTAGTAAACCTGAAGAACTTTTTTTAAAAAAAACCCTCAACCAAGCCTGGAGAGGGTTAGGTGCTTTGAAATGAATGTGATAATGCCGGTTCCAACTGAGTCCCACTGTTTTCTCCGAGTTGCCTATGCACAGCTACCTCTGTTCAAGGTCCACGTTGTGGAAAAAGTGCAGCTAAACACTAGATGGCAGAATTCCCATTGCAATTGGCAGTGTGGTATGCTAACACACAAAAGGCACGTCCTGTTTCGGCACAAAATGATGCATGAGCATAGACCGCAAGATGCCATTCGTAACATGAGGATGAAAGAGTTTGTTTCATTTCAACCTCCCCTTGTCTTACTAAACCATTGCTATCATTTTTTTACACTATGCCAGTGGCTTATTCTAACGCCATAAATACGCCTTCTTCAGCCAGGTGTTTGCAATCTATTTTCTTCAAAATATTCAGAACTGCCTCCATTGATGAACACAGGCCTGACTGTGATCTTACTGGCATTCTGTTCATGTAGCTGATTGGAACAGCCATCACACCATCGCAGCCATCTATTCCCTTTGGATGTCACTATTTAATAAATTATTAGTAGAAAAACAAGCCAACCAATTATTACAATCTTTACGATAATCTTTATTGTCATTGCCCCATACAGAACAACGAAATTGAAAAATCTACATAAGTCATTCAAAACCCAACAAGCCTGCTATCCCAACCTATCCCAACCTGGTTAGTCCCCTAAAAACTCTGATACCCCATTTTTAAATACAATATACTCCCATATAGACTCCTTAAAATACGTTTAAAACCAAAATCGCATCTGGGTAGAAACTGTTTCTCAGGCGGCTAGTCCTAGTCTTTATAACCCTGTACCTTCTTCCAGAAGGCAGAAGCTGAAAGAAATCATTTCCGGGGTGCACACTATCCTGCGCTATCTCTGCAGCTTTCTTATGGCACCCGGAAGCATAGATTTGATCCAAGGTGGGAAGAGTGCAGCCAATTATTCTCTCCGCAGTCTTTACAACCCTGGGCAGCATTGTTTTTCCCCTGACCGTGCAGCTCCCAAACCACACACACAGACCATAAGTTAATACACCCTCCACAGTACAATGGTAAAATGCCATCAACAGGTCCTTTGAGAGATTGTTTTTCCAGAGGATTCTCAGAAAATATAACCTCTGCTGTGCTCTCTTCATCAGGTCTTTGCTGTTTTCTCCCCAAGTTAGGTCATCTCTCAACTCCATTCCCAGAAATCGATACACCAAGACCTGTTCCACACACTTCCCCTCAATAATAAGTGGCTGAATATTCAATTTACATTTCCTAAAGTCCACAATAATCTCTTTTGTTTTCTTTAAGTTAAGGAGTAAGTTGTTTCTCCTGCATCACTCCCCCAACTGCTCAACTTCCTTCCTATAGGCCACCTCCCCCTCTCCAGCCATGATTAAACCAACCACTGTTGTATCATCTGCAAACTGAATGATCTTATTACTGGGGTATTTGGGGGCACAGTCAGCTGTGTATAGCGCATATAAAAGTGGGCTCAACATGCACCCCTGTGGTGTACCCGTATTCATGATGAGATCCACAGAGATGTGGGAACCCAACCTGACCCGTTGGGAACGGTTTGATAGAAAATCTAATATCCACCTGCACAAACCCGGTGGATTATTATCCCAGATTTCATTTTTCTGACTACATTAGGGTAGTAATGTGTAGCTTTGGTGGCTATTAGAAAGCTGCCTTAGACAGAGTTAAAAGATTATTGGTCCGTTTGGTCCAGTATTGCGTTCTTTGACTAGTAGGAGCAAACCAAAGTTACATGCAGGGGTCCTCCACCAAGAAACTTGGGTTTTCCTGCATGCAAAGCACTGAAATACACCCTGCCTTTTATCCATTTTGCTTGGGGAGTGGGGTTTGCCATTATTGCCTCGGTGCAAATATAATTGAATTTTTTTTATCACAGAAGCATAGAATCATAGAATTGTAGAGTTGGAAGGGACCCTGAGGGTCATCTAGTCCAACCCCCAGATGACCACCCAACCTCTGTTTAAAACCCCCCAAGGAAGGAGACTCCACCACCTCCTGAGGGAGACCATTACAGGGTTGACCAGTTCTTTCTGTCAGAAAGTTCTACCTGGTGTTCAGTCGGAATCTCCTTTCTCGTAAATTGAAGCCGTTGGTTTGAGTCCTACCCTCCAGAGCAAGAGAAAACAAAGTTGTTCCCTCTTCCATGTGACTGCCCTTCAGATAAATCTTGTCTGCGGATTTGAGCCACTTACTCTTTACTCTCCTTTCTATAATCAAATATATCAAAAAAGCACTTGGGTCATAGTACATTCCGAAAGAATGGATGCTCTGGTTTTCACCCTTGCCTTTTCCTGCCTTAGACTGATCCTGTAGATCTTGTACGATAATGAATCTTTTCTACCACTAGGGTTTCCAGGTCATTGCCCCCAACCCTTCAGGAATTGGCACCTTGATTAGTTACAAAATAGGTTCAGACTTTAAAGAGTTCTGCTGCTGAAATTCCAAATTCTCACTCTTCACACTGCCATCGTACAGAAGCCGCTGCAGAAAAAGTGTCAGTGTGTGAACATAGTGTCGGTGGCATAGCAATGGAAGAGATTATTAGCAGGTGCAGCTGAGAAATCAGATCTTAAACTGAGGAAAGAATTTTATCAATCAGATCTGAATTTGGGCTGCTTTGGGTTTACTTGCATCTTTTTTCAGTAGCCTGTTTGAGCACATTCTACAAAGGCTACTGCGTTCAGAAGTCACAGTAACTGACTGGTGTAGGAGCAGATAGAGAAACTTGCATTCCTGCTGCTAGCAGTACCTGCTTTTATTGGCAATTTCCGGATCTCCCGATGTCTTTGCAAGTAGAAAATTAAAATCTAAGAGGCATTGATTGGAAGAATCATTGACACAGTAATTTGTTTGTAATAATTGTTGTGACTGTAGCAAAAAAGCTGCATTATAATTTACTGTATAAGAAAAGTGGTTGCATCTAAGAGGCATTACCTAAATGTCAATGAATCCATGTTAAGATGCTGACTTAATCCAATCAAGTAAACAACCTCATTTTCTGATTACTGTGGCAAAACAAAGCTGATTTTGCTTTCCTAATCTATGTGATAAGCTTGGTTTCTGCAAAACTTTGCTGCGTCTTAGGCCCAATTTGCCACATTTCACAGAACCAAACAGCAAAGCTTTTCTTGGGCTGTACAAACAGCTTCAAATTGCAGGTGGGCCACTGCATGTTTGAATGTTTGAATGATCCTCTGCATTCAAACATGCGTCTCCCCAGCCATAGCTGCAAAGAAAGGCATGCTTTGTCACAGGGGCGGGGAAACACTTCCAGCTCAAGGACCACATCTGGGCCACCATTTTCTTTTTGGAGGGGAGGAGAGCATGCCTGAGGTAGGTGAGGCCAGACGCAAACATGGGCATAGCAATGAATGTGAATTTTATCTTCACAGATTTGAAATTCATGGCATGTTGTTCACTGAAAGAAATGAAAATGATGTACTGGTGGTATTTGACTCCTGTTCAATTAGCAAAAGTGTACAGAAAGAGTACAAATACTTGCTGGAAATGAAAAGAAAAAGAAGGTACCTTTTATCATATGTGGTGGGTGTGTAAAGTAGTAAAATAAAAATAAAAATTGGGAGATGATATATAATGAAATGAAGAAAATGTTCAGAATAACCTTTGTTAAAAAACCAGGAGCTTTATTATTAGGAATTGTAGGTACCGAGATCCCAAAGGATCAGAAAAGACTGTTTATGTATGCGACAATAGCACAGATACTACTGGCCCAAAGATGGAAGGAAGAGTCAACCCCAACTAGAGAAGAATGGCAAATCAACATGATGCTCTATGCCCAAATGGCAAAATTAACTGGGAAGCTCAGAAATCAAAAAGACAAGAACTATAAAAAAGAATGGGAAAAGTTTATAATTTATATACGAGACCACAGCAAGCAGGTTAAAACATTGGCAGGATTTGATCCACACTTGTAAAGTAACGGAAACGATGGACAACTCAAAAGGAAAAATGTTTGGATAAATATTAATATGCAGTTGTAATTATTTTCATTAGGATCCATGGAAGCGATAGGGGAAAGTAAGGAGATTCAGAGTAATCTCAGTATTTGGATTTGGAAGTGTTGTTTGTTGTATGTTTATATTTTTTTAAAATCAAATATATATATATATATACACACACACATACACACACACACACACACACACACACACACACACACACACACATATATATTAAAAAAGAATGTGAATTTTATCTTTATCCAGTAGAGTAGTCCTTACCTCACATACTCTTCTCTGTCTACCATCCAAACGGGCATCTATTCCAGTCAGGCAAAAATATTCAAGGAAGAGGCAAACAGGCTCAGTGAGGGATGAGCCTTGCAGAGGATTTGTGGCCTGGGGAGGGTCCCAAGGGACTGATAGAGAAACCGGGGGTGGAGGGGTTAAATTGGCCACCAGGCCTGAGAATCTCCATCCCTGTCTTGCCCCTTGAGTCTAACTGGACCTCATCCCATCTCCTCCTGTTGTAGGAAATTGTCAGGATGCTATCAGCGGCTTCCAGTTGGTTGCCCAGGAAAGTATAAAGACAAGGGAAAGTTTCTTACAGTCTTTTTTTATTTCAATCTTTACACAGAGAGGCTATAGAACCCAGCCTCTTGTCCTGAGTGAATCTCCACCCCCCCGTCTCTCCCACTTCCTCATTCGTCATTTCTATGGGTGTTGCTACATGCCCACTGTCTTTGAGCAGTTTGCTCTCCTACTTTTAAGGCTCACCAGGTTCTGGGAGATGGAGGGTCTGGGATGCTTTCTAATGACGTGTCAGCCAGGTGTTCCTCTGGCTCTCCCATGATCTTCCAAGTTTCCCTCCATCTGCCTCTGAGCTGCTACCTCCCTCAAACCCCTGTTGTAAATCTATATTGCCTTCCTCTTGCTCCTCCCTGGAAGGGTCAGGGTGGGGAGGTGGTCTCCACCATTCTTCCTCTGCCCAGTCCCGGACAGAAATGTGACTATGCTGGCCTGAGAAAAGTGTTCTTTATTCAAAGTCACAAACACAATATTATCTTACGAATAATAATAATAACAATAATAATAATAATTTATTATTTATACCCTGCCCATCTTGCTGGGCTTCCACAGGGCGGGCGCCACTACCGAGAAGGCCCTCTTCCTGGTTCTCTGTAACTTGGCTTCTCGCAGTGAGGGAACCACCAGAAGGCCCTCAGCGCTGGAGCTCAGTGTCTGGGTAGAACGATGGGGGTGGAGACGCTCCTACAGATATATTGAATATTCGTCTATGAAAGCTGTTAAATGCAGATTATGTTTTATGTTGGGTAGTTCTGGGTGCAGTCTTCAGGCAAGTCCTTCTCCCTGAGCCCCCGTTGAGAGTGAAGGAAGCTTAATTATCTTCCTCTACATTTCCTGTTTCAGTGGGGCTTGAAAATCCTGGTGAACTTTGTCCTGTGCACCTGACAAATGCTACAGTAATTCTTCAAATTACTATTGCCCCTCTGCTAGTCCAAAGTGCTTCATATATCTCAGCAGTCCTTGTAACAACCTTTCCAGGTGGGCAGTATTATTCCGATATTGTGGACGTGGGGATCTAGCTTGCTTAAGACCAGCTAGTAAGCATGGGTCTGAGAAGAAATTTGAACTTCCTCCTGGCTGCCACCCACTTCCACTGTGCTATGTAAATGGAACTGGTTTTGACAGAATCAGCATTAATCACAATCTCCCTCAAAATCATTCTCTTCCCATCTCACAGCGCTCATCTGTATGATGTATGCAGGCAAATCTCCCCTATTTATGTTAGGCTTATTTATCCTGTGCAAAGAGACACCTGAAACAATGTAAGATCTGTGATTTACTAATTTATCAAGTGATCTCTGGTAACGTCAAGTAACGAGGGCTTTGCTCCTGTCACAGTGATGCATCCCTGCAAAACGTTCTGCTTTGTTTTCCGTTCATTATGTAAATGAAATCATGTTTGCATGAGCAGAGGGTCTTACTCATCTATCACTCAACATCTCTCCATGCCCCCCTCAGGCAACCACAACTGTCCCTCTTCTTGCGTAGCTATTAACAGCACTTCCATTTCCAACACTCTCATTTTAATAAAATAATAATAATAATAATAATAATAATAATAATAATAATAATAATAATAATAATTTATACCCTGCCCATCTGGCTGGGCTTCCCCAGCCACTCTGGGCGGCTTCCAACAAAATATTAAAATACAGTAATGCATCAAACATTAAAAGCTTCCCTAAAGAGGGCTGCCTTCAGGTGTCTTCTAAAAGTCTGGTAGTTGTTTTTCTCTTTGAGAAGGGCATTCCACAGGGCGGGGGCCACCACCGAGAAGGCCCTCTGCCTGGTTCCCTGTAACTAGAACGATGGGGGTGGAGAGGCTCCTTCAGATATACTGGACCAAGGCCCCAAGGACTTTTCTCTTGCAGACTAAGAAACAACAGTCACCCCCAATTCAGTAAGGGAGATCTGCAAACAGAATAGCTTTTAAACACTGATTTCACTGCTGAGTCAGGAACCATGCAAAAAACATTTCATCTGCATAATAATGTAGCTAAACAACTGTTGCTCACAACTGTTCCTGAAGAAGGTACAGAGTGTTCACATCACTGGCAAAAAAAGGACTCTGGATATAATTTGCTGTTTTTTCATCACTGCTGCTCTTAGGGGATGAATTGAAAAGCGTGTGGCTTAGTTAAGGCAAAAGCAACTGGAGGCAGACGAGACAGAATAAATTGTAGGATCCATGTTATAAGGCACTTGCGTCCATAAGTCTCCAATGCCATTTGGCTGAGCAGGTGCGATGGCACAGAATGTACACAAACATTCAAGATGCTCAAACTACCAGAGGGTTGTGGAGCTTATTGAACATCTGCAGGAAAAGAGAAGGTTGTTAAAATATAGCCCCCCAGGAACTAAAGTAACTCTGAAACAATTTGAAGACTGGGAGCCAGGGAAGGGAAGGAAATCTAGAGATGGGTGAGGGGTAGCAGTGATGAAGCTAAACAACAGAATGAAACAGCCTGCCCCAACCTGGTGCTCTCCAGATGTTTTTGACTAGACTTGGTGTCCAACATCTACAGGGCACCAGCTTAGGAAAGGCTGCCTTAGGGAACGGCAGATGAAAGAGGAATCTTAGAGAAGAAGGCAGAGACCAGAACGAGGTAAGAAGAGGGGGCCAATGGGTTAGGGGGCTCTGGGAAAACATTACAGCTCAAGGCCAGATCAATTGCAGTGTGTGAAAGCAAGGGCAGGGCAGGGCAGCCAGGGAAGAAGAAGAAGAAGAAGAAGAAGAAGAAGAAGAAGAAGAAGAGTAGTAGTAGTAGTAGTTTGGATTTGATATCCTGCTTTATCACTACCTGAAGGAGTCTCAAAGCGGCTAACATTCTCCTTTCCCTTCCTCCCCCACAACAAACACTCTGTGAGGTGAGTGAGGCTGAGAGACTTCAGAGAAGTGTGACTGGCCCAAGGTCACCCAGCAGCTGCATGTGGAGGAGCGGGGAATCAAACCCAGTTCCACAGATTACGAGTCTATCGCTCTTAACCACTGCACCACACTGGTGAAGAGTTGCACCAGCTGAAGGAAATGGACAAGATTGCCTGTGGGGTGAAAAACTGGTACCTGAAAGAACCATGGCTGATGCAGAGGGGAGGGTTAGACCAGATCACTATGCGAGTCGCACTGCACCCTGCTCTCTATTTTATCAAAAAGGTGGCCTCGGGTTTTATTGCCTCCATTGTGTTATTTTATAAGGTTGATAAAATGTGGGGATATTTAGAGGAGATGGAAAAAGTGGCCAGTCGTGCCATATGGCAGAGATACAGCAAAGTGCACTGGAGTGCCTAATCGCCTTTTCTGTTTGCCATCCGGGAGTAATCCTGACTGCACTGATATTGCCAATATAAATGAATGATTGTCAGCTGCAATAAATGCCAGCCGCATAATCTGCCAGGAAGGACTCATAAATCTTCTAAGCAAGGCAAAGGAAGGTGTCCCCCCGCCTTGAAACAGATAAACAAACCCAAAACCTTTATATATATCACTGTTCTACTATTGCTCTTGCAATATTTCATGTTAGCATGGGCTTCTAGAATTATTCCCCCCATGTAAACATTTTTTATGCACATAAAAAACAGTTCTTAACATTCTATCACAGTCTCCCATCATTCTGTCACACTCTGGCGTGGCCAAGAGACTATCTTAGTGGACTATCTTATATGTCAGGAGTGCTCTGATGGTGTTTCCTACTTGGCAGGGGGTTGGACTCGATGGCCCTTGTGGTCTCTTCCAACTCTATGATTCTATGATTCTATGATTCTAGGGCTTTGTGGGACCAGACTGGGTTCTTACATTTCAGTGGTGTTACACAATGTACCCTTAACATTCCCCATTATGAGTGCATTGCTGCCATTCACTCTTAAGAAGAAGGGACGCAAGTGGTGCTGTGGGTTAAACCACAGAGCTTAGGACTTGCCGATCAGAAGATTGGCAGTTCGAATCCCCAAGACAGGGTGAGCTCCCGTTGCTTGTTCCCTGCTCCTGCCAACCTAGCAGTTCGAAAGCATGTCAAAGTGCAAGTAGATAAATAGGTACCACTCCAGTGGGAAGGTAAACGGCGTTTCCGTGCACTGCTCTGGTTCGCCAGAAGCGGCTTAGTCATGCTGGCCACATGACCCGGAAGCTGTACGCAGGCTCCCTCGGCCAATAAAGCGAGATGAGTGCTGCAACCCCAGAGTCAGTCACGACTGGACCTAATGGTCAGGGGTCCCTTTACCTTTACTCTTAAGAAGAAAAGCAACCCTCTGCTTATGACACTGCGGCAACTTGCCTTTCCCTGAACTGTCCTTAAATATACAAGCTTTTCATGCACCAACACACACACCTGACACAGTGATAGGCACCTTAGATACAGTGGTTCCTCTAGTTACGAACTTAATTCGTTCCGGAGGTCCGTTCTTAACCTGAAACTGTTCTTAACTAGAGGTGTTGCTTTCGCTAATGGGGCCTCTTGCTACCGCTGTGCCGCCGGCACACGATTTCTGTTCTCACCCTGGGGCAAAGTTCTCAACTCGAGGTAACTCTTCCAGGGCAGTGGAGTTTGTAACCTGAAGCATTTGTAACCTGAGGCGTTTGTAACTCGAGCTACCACTGTATTGTGCTGTGTAAGGATGTCAGAGAATACCTATGGAAACAGAAACTGTAGCAGAAATTGCTGGTGTTGGCTTATTTAGACCCATGTTCGGAATAGAAATCATCCAGTGAATAAAGATCAGTATTTGTTGCTGCTGCTGTTGCTTTCAGTCTGCAAACGATATGCTAATTGATTATGTTTGTCCTCTTTCTGGAAAAGTGCACAAAAGTGGGAGGGGAAACAGTAGCTCTTTAGAACCCCAGCAATTCCTATTGTCCGGTGTACTTATCAGTCACAGCCTCATTCATTCACTCATTGGCTTTAAAAAACTGACAGGTAGAAACAGCCAGACTAGCTCATTTCCCAGAAATAGCTACCTCTGCATTTTGTTTCATAATTTTCTTTCTAGGAGTGCTGGAAATGGTGTGTTTTTTTTTTGGGGGGGAACCCAAAAGCTCAGAGTTTGGAGGCCCTGCACAGGTATTGCATTGGCACCGTCTGTACTAGTCTGTGAAATATCAGAAGTTCCTTAGGGCAGCTTTTTGCTAGCCAGTCCATTACTTACCAACTGAATCTTTTCCACTCCCCATCCCTGGCAGAGGAGAGGACGTTTGTAGCATCCCAGGTTATTTTTTCCCTTTTATTAGTTGCATTGCATTTGGACTGTTAGTGATGTATGGAAGTGAGAGCTGGACCATAAAGAAGGCTGATCGCCGAAGAATTGATGCTTTTGAATTATGGTGCTGGAGGAGATGCTTGAGAGTCCCATGGACTGCAAGAAGATCAAACCTCTCCATTCTTAAGGAAATCAGCCCTGAGTGCCCACTGGAAGGACAGATTGTGAAGCTGAGACTCCAATACTTTTGCCACCTCATGTGAAGAGAAGACTCCATGGAAAAGACCCAGATGTTGGGAAAAATGGAGGGCACAAGGAGAAGGGGACGACAGAGGACGAGATGGTGGGACAGTGTTCTCGAAGCTACCAGCATGAGTTTGACTAAACTGCGGGAGGCAGTGGAAAACAGGAGTGCCTGGCGTGCTCTGGTCCATGGAGTCACGAAGAGTCGGACACGACTAAACAACAACAACAACACTTTGCATGTATGTCACCTAGATACTGCACCATTAGGTGATTAATAGATTTAACAAATAAATAAAATTATGATAACAGCGGTTTAAGCTACCATCCTGGCTGGTGGTGTCAACCTACAAATTCCAGAAGCTTACAGTTGCCACCAGCCATTCAAAACTATTAATCCATCAAGCTGTTTGAAAACCTAGAAAATGATAAGAACATAGTTCTCACCTTTCTCTTTCTCCACTTCTCCAAATCCCAGACTGCACAAGCCTAAACTTGGGTGTCCTCACGGGCCTTTAACTAGAGAGAACAAGGAAGAAATTAAGAAAGGAAGAAAAAGGATTGCAGTTGATTCAGAAGAATTTCTGGCTCGATGAAGGATGGGGCGGAAATCAAAGACAAGATTTTGTATGAACTCTCCATCATCACCACCTTGACCTGACACAGAATCTAACGCATGGCTAGTGATACTATTGGCTGAGGTTTTTTTTGCATGGCCTAATTGGGATTTCATACAAACACATCAGAATAGCTGCAAAGCGTTCTATCAACCCAGCTTCAAATCAATCTGAATCAATTTGATAGCCCAGAGGAAAATCCCCTAAAGGTGTATTTTGTGTGTGTAGAGATTTATTATTCTTTGCGTTTTCCTTTTTACATAGAGACATTTTAACTCATCCAGTTTGCTGGTGCTTGTGGATTTAATATCATGACAAAACAACTGCAGCAGATATATATGCTATATTAAAAGAACTCGGCATGAATATTTTCCATGACTTCTTGATTCCATCTGGAGTACAAAAAAATCTGTCAGTACAAGTGTGGCGGGAATCCTTGAACAGCTGTGCGTGTGTGAAGTGGCACAGACACTATTGCATTGCTGTGAAGATAAGATGGTTGTCTTTTGCCTAGGATGTGCAAATAGCAGATGAACTTATAAAAATATTTATTGGCTATACTATTTCAGACTGCAGATTGGAAATCACATAGTTCTCCACCCTTAAAAGCAAAATCCACACACAGTACGTTGTACATACAACAAAAGGAGGTCCAGGCTAGACCCCTTCTCCCTAACATCTGGTTTCCAGTAAGACCACACATAAGGTTAACAAAATTTGTTTCATAATCCGAATATTTCAAAATTACTTACGTCTGGTTTACAACTTGCATGTTCATTACTCAGTGATATCAAGAAGAAGTAATGGCTTTGATGTGCAAACTGACCATTAAAGGTAAAGGTACCCCTGACCATTAGGTCCAGTACAAGTGACCGACTCTGGGGTTGCGGCGCTCATCTCGCTCTATGGGCCGAGGGAGCCGGCGTTTGTCCGCAGACAGCTTCCGGGTCATGTGGCCAGCATGACTAAGCAGCTTCTGGTGAACCAGAGCAGCGCACGGAAACGCCGTTTACCTTCCCGCCAGAGCGGTACCTATTTATCTACTTGCACTTTGACGTGCTTTTGAACTGCTAGGTTGGCAGGAGGCCATTACAGATGGATATTTTATATTGCCCCTAAACCAGCTCAAAATCAATGCTTGCTGGTGGAGTTAGTCCATGTATTCAGCTTCCACCCGCAAAGTGATCGGAAATAAAAAATGATGCAATGCCCTAAGATTGACATTCTTTACTGAAAATGTAATGTAAACTGAACACGTATGGCCGCAAGATTTAAGGATGCAAATAGCAGTCGGTATGGGAGTAGGTTGATGACATAATTAGAGGTGGTTTTAGGGTGGCATGACTAGTGCAGCAGCACTGCAGGGTGCGCCTAGAATGCTGTAGAATGGAGCATGAGCAGAGAGGGGCGTGCATTTTAGTGCCACACAGGGTGTCGCTGAAATGTGAGAGCGCACCACTCTCCACCACTGACATACTCTACATCATGTTTGGAGAACCTCAGTGCTTTCCCGCTCCCAGCAGGTTAAAAGTTAGCAAATGGCACACTTGATAGCACACTCTCTACTGTGCCTGTTTTCTATTTGCAGGGAGTTTTGTATTGTTGTTGTTTTAACTCATTCTGAAGCTGACCGGACACAGGTTAGAGCTCAATGTTGAGCCTACCAAGTGGCGGTAGCGACGGCGAAGAAGACTTTCTTCACCGCCTCTATTGCATCTGCAGAAAACAGCAGCAGGAGACTTTTTCAGGTGGTCCGCAATTTAGCGGAACCACCTGCTACATCAGGGCCCAGTACGGGCCACATGATCTCCTGCAATGATTTTGCAAAGTTTTTTGCAGATAAAGTCGCTCAGATTCGGGAAGAGGTAGACGCCACCGTGGGAGCAGGGCCGGGGCGGGAGAGTGCTAGAGTCCTGTCTAGTCAAATTGCATGGGATCAATTCCAATCTGTTACCTCCGAGGATGTGGACAGGCTGCTTGGACGAGTGAAACCAACCACCTGTCTCCTTGATCCTTGCCCATCCTGGCTTATAAAAGCTGGGAAGGACTGGGCAATGGGCTTCGTGGGGTGGTGAATGCTTCCCTCCGTGAGGGAGCCTTCCCAGACCCGCTGAAAGAGGCGGTTATCAAACCACTTCTTAAAAAACCATCTTTAGATGCGGCCACGATGGCCAGCTATCGCCCAGTCTCAAATCTTCCATTCTTGGGCAAGGTGATTGAGCGAGTGGTTGCTGAACAACTCCAGGCACGCCTGGAAGAAGCGGACCATTTGGATCCCTTCCAGTCGGGATTCAGGCCTCATCATGGGACTGAAACTGCCTTGGTCGCACTGGTTGATGATCTCCGGCGGGCTAGGGACAAAGGTGAGAGCTGTTTCCTAGTTCTGCTGGATCTCTCAGCGGCGTTTGATACCATCGACCATAACATCCTTCTGGACCGTCTTGAGGGGCTGGGAGCTGGGGGCACTGTCCTACAGTGGTTCCGCTCCTTCCTCCTGGGCCGTGTTCAGAAAGTGGTGGTGGGGGATGAGTGTTCAGACCCCTGGGCTCTCACTTGTGGGGTGCCTCAGGGTTCTGTCCTCTCCCCCATGCTTTTCAACATTTACATGCAGCCGCTGGGAGAGATCATCAGGGGGTTTGGGCTGGGTGTTCATCAGTATGCGGATGATACCCAGCTCTACCTCTCTTTCAAATCAGAACCAGTGAAGGCGGTGAAGGTCCTGTGTGAGTGTCTGGAGGCGGTTGGAGGATGGATGGCGGCTAACAGATTGAGATTGAATCCTGACAAGACAGAAGTACTGTTTCTGGGGGACAGGAGGCGGGCAGGTGTGGAGGACTCCCTGGTCCTGAATGGGGTAACTGTGCCCCTGAAGGACCAGGTGCGCAGCCTGGGAGTCATTTTGGACTCACAGCTGTCCATGGAGGCACAGGTTAAATCCGTGTCCAGGGCAGCTGTGTACCAGCTCCATCTGGTACGCAGGCTGAGACCCTATCTGCCTGTGGACTGCCTCGCCAGAGTGGTGCATGCTCTGGTTATCTCCCGCTTGGATTACTGCAATGCACTCTACGTGGGGCTACCTTTGAAGGTGACCCGGAAACTACAACTAATCCAGAACGCAGCAGCCAGACTGGTGACAGGGAGCGGCCACCGAGACCATATAACACCGGTCTTGAAAGACCTACATTGGCTCCCAGTACGTTTCCGAGCACAATTCAAAGTGTTGGTGCTGACCTTTAAAGCCCTAAACGGCCTCGGTCCAGTATACCTGAAGGAGCGTCTCCACCCCCATCGTTCTACCCGGACACTGAGGTCCAGCACCAAGGGCCTTCTGGCGGTTCCCTCACTGCGAGAAGCCAAGTTACAGGGAACCAGGCAGAGGGCCTTTTCGGTAGTGGCGCCCTCCTTGTGGAATGCCCTCCCACCAGATGTCAAAGAGAACAACAACTACCAGACTTTTAGAAGACATCTGAAGGCAGCCCTGTTCAGGGATGCTTTTAATGTTTGATGTATCATAGTATTTTAATATTCTTTTGGAAGCCGCCCAGAGTGGCTGGGGAGGCCCAGCCAGATGGGCGGGGTATAAATAATAAATTATTATTATTATTATTATTATTATTAACTTGGGGGATGTTAAAAATGTGGTCACTTCTTCCATCTCATTTTCCTGCATGTATAGACGAGTGCTGTGGCAACACACACACACACACACACACACACAGAGAGAGAGAGAGAGAGAGAGAGAGACTTTTACAATGGACTTGCTTTCCCTGCTAACATTTCTTTGCTTCTCACCCCAGATACTTTCTTCACAAGACACATTGACAGTGATTTGCGCTGCTGCCTTTTCACCAGAGCTTGTCAGAAATGACACGATAGATGTACAATCATTGCCTTTGCCATACTTTTACTGTGTGTTGCCTGCGAACTTAGTGAAATAATGTGCTATTTGTGAATATTTGTATTTTGAAATTATCTGTGTCCCCCAACCCAGCTCCCCACAGAGTCCCAGCAAATGAACATCTCAAGCTGAAAGTTAATAATTAGACTGGGCAGCTGAAGTGAAGGCACAATGAACATGCAATATCGAGCCAAAATGAATTTTGTTAAGCCTCAATTTTGTATAACATTTAAAATTTTGGCAGATTTTTGTTGTTGCTGGTCACATCAGTAAACATATTATGCAAGAACTGATAGTGTCAGACTTAGACCAGCAAGTGGGGCTGTTGTATTACATCGCTTGCAGCTGTGACTTTAGGTTTTAGTCACTTTATATTTGTCCAGTAACAAAGAAGAAAGCAGCAGTGTCTCACGTCGAGTGATCTAAGGGGTTGTCTCTAGAAGTAGCGCTTCCAGTTATGTGAGGCCCTGCACTTTGCTCCTGAGATGGTGTTTTCAGGAACAGTTTCATTTCCAGTATTTGATGACTTCAGGCATTAGGGTCAATGGCAAAATTAGGTCAACGGGCATTAGACGTTAGACGGTATGGCAGAAGTTACACAGTATATCCTCTGTTTGAATAGTGAGTGGAACCTTCTTTTCTGGGCTGATGCCTGTTTTGAGGAAACCATCAAACGAGCGATGTGCCTTCTGGTAGTTCTCCCAAAGCTTATCAAGGGAATGGAGGGGATGGGTGGATGGACAGTGGTACTGACAGCATCACTGATCCAGCTGCCTGTCAGGTCAGTGCTGTGAAGAGAAAGTGAGGCCACTGTAACTGCTACCATCTTCAACATCAGGTGTGATGGGTCTTCTAGAGCCTAAGCTGTTATTTCCTCACCATAATAGGTGCTATGGTTGGGTCTGCCTGTTGTCTGCTTACATAGGAGCCAACTCCTAGGAGCCAAGGCCTCTTCTGCTCCATAAAATATTTGAGGGCCCCCCTAATTGATGGGCAGGACGCAGGTGGCACTGTGGGTTAAACCACAGAGCCTAGGACCTGCCGATCCAAAGGTCGGCGGTTCGAATCCCCGTGACGGGGTGAGCTCCTGTTGCTCAGTCCCTGCTCCTGCCAACCTAGCAGTTCGAAAGCACGTCAAAGTGCAAGTAGATAAATAGGTACCGCTCCAGCGGGAAGGTGAACGGCATTTCCATGCGCTGCTCTGGTTCACCAGAAGCGGCTTAGTCATGCTGGCCACATGACCCAGAAGCTGTACACCGGCTCCCTTGGCCAATAAAGCGAGATGAGCGCCGCAACCCCAGAGTCAGCCACGACTGGACCTAACGGTCAGGGGTCCCTTTACCTTTACCTTTAAATTGATGGGCATTGACATTCCAATGGTGTGCATGTGCTGCACCTTGTGAGTGATTATGCAGGGCAAGGTTTACCTGGCGCCGCCAATATTTTATTCAAGTTGGCACCCTTGTCTGCTTATCTTTATTTTATCCTCCCCCCCAAAATCCTCCAGATGCTGGCCATGGTCATTTCATTTTGGCCTCAGAATGTTTGCCAGGGTCAGCAGGACTGGTTGCCACACCTGGTGGAAAGAGCTATAGGGTTGGGGAGGTGAGAACCCAACCTCTCACTGGGAACTGGGAAACGAAAAAACCCCAGTGATTGAGTTATGGCAATGGGTTTTTGGCTATCCTTGGCATTGTGTTTGAGGAGATTTGTGGCCTTCTCTCTCTCTCTCTCGTTCTCTCTCTCACACCCACCCACACCCAAAGAGAATTTGTAATGGTTGTTACCTTAGGTATCCTCTGATTGCATCTGTTTTCTTTGCTACATTGTAGTTCTGTTCTTTTCTTTTTATATATATATATAATATTTATTGTTGTTTCAAAAAGTTACAAGAATAAAAAAGAAAGAAAAAGAAAAACAGAAAATACAAAATACAGAAAAAAATAAAAACAATTAAAAACAAATCCATCTTTCCATATCTTATCTATCATTTGCTTGTTTCCTTGACCTCCTCACACCTCCCTTTTTTGTATTCTAGTTCATTAGTTGTTTCAGCAAATCCTTTCCTTCTTTGTTTTTATCTTACTAATTTATCTCAGTATATTGTAACTTTACATTCTGACCTGTTAACAATCCATTTCTACTTAATCCTTTATAACATTACTGCTAAAACCACATAGCTTCATTCCAGCATCCTTCTAACATTCCTTAATTTTACAATGTTTCTGTAGATAGACTTTAAATTTCTTCCAGTCTTCTTCTACCGACTCTTCTCCCTGGTTGTAGTTCTGTTCTTTTCAGTGCTTCCAATTCTCACTTTGTTTCCCATTTTTGACCTCCACTTTAATTGCATCTTCTGAATAAAAAGAAAAGAAAAGGAAGAGTGAGTCTGAAAAGCAAAGTGGTTTAGAGGCCGGCTAATATTCCGTATGAAGCGAAAGTGTGATGCAAGCAAAAAACCAGAACAACACAAATATTGACCTTGCTTCACCTTTGTTTCCATTCCTTCAGCTTACTTAATGTAGTCCCTTTATTGAACCAGCAACATGGAAAATCACTGGTGTTAATGTGAGCACGAGCCTGCAGTTGCTATCTATGCTTCTTGCATATCAAGGAGGAGAAAGGACTGAAACTGGAGGGGGAAATATAGATTCTAATTACATAAACAGACAATCCAGAGATGGTAGCACAAACAATCCTCTGATGGTTATGTTCTGCTACTGAATGTAAGCAGAACCTGGAGGATCCAAAGCAGAATCTGTCAATTATAGTTTCTCTCTGTTTCTTGCCCCACCTCCGAAATTCAGATCCCTACATCTCTGCATCATTTTGCCTTTTTCTAAAAAAGTCCTAATGAAAATTATTCAGTATTTTTAATGCAAATTTCTAATATACATAGTTTTGTATACATTTCCCACTAATATAATATATTTGCACATATTGCTATCAATAATATATGCCTTTTAAAAGCATGTTGTGGTTCGAGGACCCGATCCCCACTTAGTGGAAAGAAGACACACGGACACGTAATATAAGGTTAATGGGCAAGAAAAGGCCACAACTTTATTGATTGCAGCAAGTGAAAAGGTATTGGCTTAGGCATTGGATCACGTCAGTTGACTCCACCCACTCGGAGAGGGGTGAGTCAAAAAGGAGGGTTTATTCACCAGTAGGTGGAGCTTGTTGATGCTAATCCAACTATAAGCTCTCCCCTGATGTCACTGAGGGTCGTGCCATGGCCCTTCGCCACACAGGCATCGGACACAATCCACGACCGCAGGATTCCTTTAACGGAATACCCATAAGTGATGGGGTAGGCGATGGCCACACCTAGCCCTTCCACACACCACAAACACATTATTCCAATGCCTAAACTACCCACCAATACCACGAAAGTTGTGACGGTTGCTACAAGGTAGGCGAAAAAACCACAAAGCCTAATGCCAAATGGAAAAATTCCTACCAGGCCCCCTGGACAACCAGGGCGACCAACCTAAGGTCCATAGCATGGCCAAGAGAGAAACTGAAACCCTGAGCTCTAAGGGAGTGGAGGGTGGGTGACTCATAACGGGACGGCAGAAAGTGAGGCCGCAGTGGCGTAGCGTGGGGGGTGCAGGGGGGGCTGGCCGCACCGGGCGCAACATCTGGGGGTTAGGGTTAGGGGGCGCAAATCCACGGGTTAGGGGGCGCAAATTACTTGCCTTGCCCCGGGTGCTGGCAACCCACGCTACGCCACTGTGAGGCTGTGTGGCTGGTGCAGCAGCAAGTTAAGCTGCAGTCCATGCCCCCTCTAAGCCACCTGGTTGGGCGCTTGCCCGTGGGGCGTGGTGGGTGGCAGGGGGCTAACGCCCCCTGCTTGAGGCTGAGTTCGGATCCCGCCCACAACCCCTCCCCTCTTGGTAGGAGTAGAGTCTTTTCGCTCTAATACACATATTTTTGCACTTGCTATTTTGGATGTTGTTAATTTTTTCTTGATTTTCTTGCTTTATGTTTTTCCAAACTGCTTTGAGGTCGGTTTCTTGTTTGTTTTTGCAATTAAGCAGTGTATAAATTTTATGAAATAAATGAATAAGGTTATACAAGTGCTAATTCCGAGGGCTTGCTCTGCTTTGATTTGTATCTTTTTGGGTTGTGAATCAAGCAGGTCCACCTTTAAGAGGACTACAGGTCAGCATCCTGTTTAAGTGGCCACATGCTAGCATGCTAGCACCAGTGGCCACATGCTAGCATACTAGCACCACATGCTAGCACCAGAAAGTTGGGCATTGTGGTATGAGCCCTCTGCCTCCATCCAGCAAGAGGGTTGAATCCTGAAGCAGGCTCCCACATGCCCAACCAATGTGGATGCAGATTTTCACCTAGAAACAACAACGCTAATATATGCATCACTGTTGGCTTACTCAGAGGCAGACAGTGTTGGGTAAGCCAACAGGGAGGTCAGCATGGTGCGGATGCACTGGCAGAGTGCTGAATTGATTCTGCACATCTGCATAGCACAAACCCAGCTGGAATCTGATCAGCCAATGCCAAGTGACGCTCCTCCCAAGGGATATGTGACACACAGAAAGCCAGAGACAGATTTAATTGTCTTTGACGAAGACCCCCCGATGGTCCCAGCAATTCAGAGAACACCGTCAATGCCGGGAAATCTGGAAAATGCTGGAACTCAACCCCGAGAACAACAACACCGTGCATATCCTAAGAACAGTTGCATCACTACTGAACCAGTGGGAGAGCTGATAACAATTTCCCCACCACAATGAAGCCAAGCCAGTTATGGAACAAGCAGCCTTAACATTATCTCATGGAACAGAGCGGGTTGGGCCAACAAACTAGGGGACGAGCCATTTCATGAATATATAACGGGTTTTGACATAATAATGCTGCAGGAAACTTGGGCAACTGACAACATAGTTCTCGATGGTTACCACGCCTATGAAATCAAGGCCTCCAAACCGCTCAGAAGGGGACGACCGAGGGGGGGGGGGGGGCTAGTAACTCTGGTTTCCACTCAATTGGCGTCACAGGTTACTGAGGGCTCAGTTTTCGAGCAGCTGGCACTGGGGATCACTTTGCATCTGGAATCCAAGAGTATCATTCTTGTTTCAGCTTATATCCCACCATATCCAGTGCAAACACAGATCGAGAGCACATGGCGTAAATTCCATAGTTTCCTTTATTCCCTACAAATTAAGTAGCCCGGATCACCATTTTACCTAATGGGAGATATGAATGCCAGAATAGGCTCAAATGATGATAGCCTGGAAATAAAATTCCCAATATTAAGAGATCTAAAGGAAAATAGCACCCTCAAGAACAAATGATCCCTATATTCTGAACAATATGCTTGTTTAACCTGGAGGTAAAGGTAAAGGTAAAGGTACCCCTGCCCGTACGGGCCAGTCTTGACAGACTCTGGGGTTGTGCGCCCATCTCACTTAAGAGGCCAGGGGCCAGCGCTGTCCGGAGACACTTCCGGGTCACGTGGCCAGCGTGACATCGCTGCTCTGGCGAGCCAGAGCCGCACACGGAAACGCCGTTTACCTTCCCGCTGGTAAGCGGTCCCTATTTATCTACTTGCACCCGGAGGTGCTTTCGAACTGCTAGGTTGGCAGGCGCTGGGACCGAGCAGCGGGAGCGCACCCCGCCGCAGGGATTCGAACCACCGACCTTTCGGTCGGCAAGCCCTAGGCACTGAGGCTTTAACCCACAGCGCCACCTGCGTCCCTAACCTGGAGGTAGGCTGTATGAATTGTGTATTGCTTTGTAATGATTTGTTGGGTCTCTGGACCGTAATAAAGATTGATGATGATGGCATAGCACAAACCTCCCTCCCATTTCACCCCAGTAACCTGAAGCAGGTCTGGTGTGGGGGGGGCCAGATGCCCCCTGCTGCCCCTCCCTGCTGGTCATTTCTGCGGGAGGGGAGTCTTAAGTCCTTTCTTTCATTGTTTCAAGGTTGCCCTCTGCGAATGTATGTTTAGGGCTGAATACACAAACAACACCACTGAGAATAAAGTGTACTTCTATTTATGCAATAGCTCCACTCCTTCACTTACATACCTTGGGTTCAGTTTCTTGGTCACAGTCGAGTGTGATGTAGCATGTGACCAAGAGACAGAATCCAGGAGTGAGCTATCCTTTACCAGTTTCGGATAATAAAAAGGGTCAGAATAAATCTGGCAAGGAAGTCCAGTAAAGTGAGAAATAAGAAATGTTCAAGTACTGTAGAACCATATACTCTTTGCTCTTTTCCTTTTATTTTTTAGAACCCATGAAGTTTATCTGCATCTCGGTGCTGCAGCCATGGAAATTGTTGGCTTTGTGTTCATTAATTAACAAGATGCACTTTTGCAAGCAATCCATTTTCTGATAAATGTAGTTTAATGTGCATTGATCTAAGGCATTCTCATAAACATCACTATATAATTTATGGTGAGTTCCACCCTGGTTTATTGTTCAATAATCTGCATCACTGATTTTGTTCTGATAAAGTTGCAGGCTGCTCTTCCTCAGATTTCCTCCACGGGATTTTCAGCCTTCACCATTTGACTATTCACTGTGTCACTCCTAATGTTCATCATTATGAACCATGGCTTGCTTGCCTTTGAAGTTATCTTGCATGCAGAATATTGATCCATCAAACAGGCACCTAATTCACTCTGATAGTCCCTTGTTTTTTTTGTCCTTGCTTTCTGTGGCTGTTTGCAGAAAACCTCTCTCTCTCTCTCTCTCTTACATATTCCACTGAGGTTATTGACACCCTTCATTAGATATAAAAGATGACAGGTAGTATAATATTTGCATATACAGATCTGTGATGCAATATTATCTCCCAGCAGTTCAAATTCTGCACCAAGAGTTGAATTCTGTGATCTCTGTTCAATCCTCCATAGAATCATAAAATTGTATAGTTCATAGAATCATAGAATCATAGAGTTGGAAGAGACCACAAGGGCCATCGAGTCCAACCCCCTGCCAAGCAGGAAACACCATCAGAGCACTCCTGACATATGGTTGTCAAGCCTCTGCTTAAAGACCTCCAAAGAAGGAGACTCCACCACACTCCTTGGTAGCAAATTCCACTGTCGAACAGCTCTTACTGTCAGGAAGTTCTTCCTAATGTTTAGGTGGAATCTTCTTTCTTGTAGTTTGGAACCATTGCTCCGTGTCCGCTTCTCTGGAGCAGCAGAAAACAACCTTTCTCCCTCCTCTATGTGACATCCTTTTATATATTTGAACATGGCTATCATATCACCCCTTAACCTCCTCTTCTCCAGGCTAAACATGCCCAGCTCCCTTAGCCGTTCCTCATAAGGCATCGTTTCCAGGCCTTTGACCATTTTGGTTGCCCTCCTCTGGACACGTTCCAGTTTGTCAGTGTACCACAAGGACCATCTAGTCCAACCATCTTCTATGCAGGAATCTTTCAGCACCCAAGGTGTGGGTGAACCCACAAACTTCTCCTCACCTTGGGAGGAACTAGGCAAACAGACCTATTGTTCTTTCTTAGCAGGGGTGCCAACTTGAATAAAATGTTAACAAGCCTAGGCAAGCCCTGCCCTGCATAATCGATCACAAAACATGGCACACCCCTCCCTATTTGAATGGAAATGCCCTTTTTTGGAGGGGCAAAGGAACCTCAGCCCCTAGGAGTTGGCTCCTATGTCTCTCAGTCTACCTGAAAAGCTCAACGCGTGAGGACGTTTGAGTTGGTTGCTCCAAGCTCAGAACGCATGGCTGTCACCAGCCACCATTGAGTTCCTATAACAATAATTTAGGAACTTTCACCACTTTGTAACAAAGCCAAGTTTTATTGTCTGTGCAATATTCCTGACTGATGTATGGGAAAGCACATGAACCTGACCTTTGAAGAATTTGTAAGTAAACCATTTTTTTTAACTTACCAACCATTTGCCTTTTCCTATGTGGGGGCAAAATTTTGGAACTCACAAGGACAGATTTTAAAGTTATATTTCCACACTTTAATTTGTTGCATTTTTAAAAAAATTAAATCTCTGCTGGGCTTCTATCACCAAAGAGTACTTGTCCCAAATCTTGATCTTGGTATCCAGGAAATACCCTTTTATACCCATTTTTCCTTGAACCAACACACCTTCACATGTTCACTAAACACATGAGTGAGGAGTGTTATATGAAAACACCTAGCCTAGCAATGGACAACCAGATACCAGTTACTATATCTAGTGTGTTGACAAGGCTGGTAGGTGTTTTTTTAAAAAAATCTTCTGAATAGTTGGACTGTTGATTAATATTTTAAACACCTCCCCAGAAAACTAACATGTTCTTTGCTGTAATTTGACACCTTGGTTTATTACTCTATTTGTATACAATATTACTCAAAGTGGTCTTTGACTTTGCCAATGAAGTTATAGATAATAGTTGATAGCCTCCAATACTTGCACAGAGCTTCCAGCATTGCTAAAATATAGTAGTCTGTTAGTAGGCTGTTAATTTTGTTTTTGTGCACAAGATGGAAATGGGAATGCTTCCATGTACCATATTTTTCTGTGTATAAGACGCCCCCTTGTATAAGACGCCCCATATTTTTTGAGCCCAAAATTAAGAAATAAATATTTTAAACATTCTGTGTATAAGACGACCCCCAATTTTAAACTTTAAAAATTTGTGGGAAAATATAGTCTTATACACGGAAAAATACAGTATAATTCAACCACTAGATGTCACCACCTATGGAGTTTAGAATACAATTTAGCAAATAGGATAGTTTCCTCATCAAGCGGCGGCATGGAGTGCAGAATCGAGATTTGCTGAAGAACTTACTCTGAAAGAGACATTGATTTCAATTGATTACACTAGAGATGAATTTGGTAAATCAACCATGAGCAGTGAGAAACATGTTACTATGGAGAATAAATCTTGACTGGGGAAAAATTGATTGCTTAATTTGGAAAGATGTAGAAAAATAATAGATGGAAGGAATGCAGTGCATCTTCAGTATCTCATGACTTTTCTAACAATGATTAAACAGTTCTTTTTTTTAAAAAAAAAGTTGAAGCAGAACATGGGCTAAACTTGAACAGGTTGGATAGTCCAAGGATTGATTTTACAAATTAACCAGGTGGGCAGGGTATAAACAATAAAATTATCATCATTATCAGCAGCAGCAGCTTTGATTCAGAAATAATAACAGCAGAATAATAATGAGTTTTAAGAATGGTTTTGGAGTAGACAAAGGCTCACCAGAAAATACAGCACAGTGGAAAAGGTAGCTAGTGTAAAATTGAGGAATAGCTGGGAAACGCAGTCTGACTCCCTCCTTTGGCAATCTTCACAAAACTTTAGCCTAATGGTTGCCATAAATTTGAGTTGAATTAATTTTAA
This sequence comes from Podarcis cretensis, assembly GCF_951804945.1. NCBI lineage: Eukaryota > Metazoa > Chordata > Lepidosauria > Squamata > Lacertidae > Podarcis > Podarcis cretensis. The sequence continues at coordinate 68,830,989 of NC_137178.1, forward strand.
TGAAATGATTTTAGAATGTTGTATGATTTTATTGTTGTTAGCCGCTCTGAGCCCGGCTTCGGCTGGGGAGGGCGGGATATAAATTTTTTTTTATTATTTTTATTATTATTATTATTATTATTATTATTATTATTATTATTTTATGTTTAATGAAGTAATCCTAAAGAATGTTTAAAGCCATCCAAAAGCTGCCTGTTTTTCTAAGTGATTTTACACCTCATTCCTGAAATTCTCTCTCAAATGCTGCTCCCACCCCCCCGCTTTTGGGCTTAACGCCTTAGCTCTCATTCTAATGAAAATAAAACTCAGCAGAGCAATCCTACAGTTGTGATGGCTGTGGTTAGAGAACCAAACCCCTGCCAGTTCTTTTTTTTTTTTTTTACCTTCAAATTTCTTATCCCTATCCCACACATATTGATTGCAATGGGAGGTAATTGTCTATGCTAGCTCCAGGGCTGGTTCAGCTTGGGAGAGTATGGGACTGCAGGATCATGCCTTCCTGACGTGCCTTCCAGCATCCCACTGGAATACCCACTTGGCGTATCATCAATGCCCATAGAACTTGACATAGGTGTGTTGAGGTGAGTGGGGCTGTTCCTAGACAGCAGGATACAATTCTACATTGCAACTACTACCACCAGCTCAACTGCTGCACCCGTAATCAAGTGGTGCTGGTGGGGCAAATTTCATCTGCAGTGTGATACCGAAACCTGACAGCTGGTGTGCGTAGTCAGAAAACAATTTTGCAACATCAAATTGACCCGCATGCCTGGTTACAGTGAGGCCAGAAAAGATGTTGAACCCATTGTAAGGAAATATCCCCCGTGAAAACTGTGATACCGCAGCGAAACTTAGCGTATATTCTTGTGACGTGCTTCTCCACCCTCTTGCCACTTGCGTCTGTTTTCAGGGAAGGTGAGGAGCAATGGAAAGGGCAGTGCTCTGTGCACCCCAAGTGAGCCCTCGAAAACTGATTTCCCAACAAATAATAGGAAACAGATCTAAATAAATTGGTGGTGGGAGACAGGGGCAAATGAAGGCACCGCGACACCCAGGGCAGGGCGTCGCTACGTAGGGCGCATGTGTGGCATTGCTACATACAATGCGCCGTATTTAGCGACGCCGCACATGCACTGTACATAGCAGTTTGCCGGCGCCGCCGATCCAGCGCCGTACGGATGGTGCCAGGATCCTCTGCTCACGGCTGCAGCAGCGACAGAGGGATCCCACTGCCGTCCGTATGGCGCTTGAGCAGTGCCGGCAGCAAACCGCTATGGACAGCGCATGTGCTGCGTCGCTACGTACAGCGCATGCGTGCAACACCGCACATGCGCTGTACATAGCGGTTTGCTGTCGGCACTCGGCTCATCTGCTTGCAGCTGCAGCTGTGAACGGCGGATCCTCCACATGTGGCTGCGGCGGCGCAATGCCTGCTTGTGCCGCCGCGAGCCCCCACGGGGTGCCTTCTTGTCACCCCCCCAGACACGCACCTGGGGCGCACCACCCCCCACCGTTGCAACGCCACTGGTGGGAGAAACCTACTGAGAAAATACCTCGAAAAGCAAATCATCCTGTATCAGCAACCAAGGAGATTTTCTCTCCCTTAATAAAGGAGATAGAAATCTCGGGAGCATCAGCATGCTTCAATATGTCACCGTTGGTGTATGACCAAGGACCTTCGTAAACTGAAGCATCCATGTGTGAAGGAAGAAAAGCAATTAGCAGGGAAAGGATTGCATTAGGTATAGCTCATTCAGTGCAAAAAGAGGAGGACCTTCATCGAAAACCTGAGCGCAGAACAGAGGGGGCTGTAATACTTCAAGGACAATTCTAATTGCTCTTTAATTTCTTTATGCATTATCTCCATTGACATATTTCTTCCTCTCAGTATCTACCCATTTAATTTAATTTTCACTAATGTTGCTGCTTTCTGTCGCATTGTGTTGTCCCCCCCCCCTTCCCTTCCCAATCTGGGTTTTGTTTAATTATAATTAATAAGTCAAGTTCATTGCTACTATAAAGGCTTTTTTTAAAAAAAGAAAAAAAGGACTCCATTTGCCATTTATTTCGCACAATGTGGGGTAATGGTGGCAAAGTGTAAGATCCCTGCTATTTTCAAACAAAAGGGAAGCCGCTGCATTTCTTGAAATCCTCCCCATGAACCCCGAAGTATCCGTCTGGAGGAAACCTGGCTACGTCTTGACACAACAAAAGCAGTCAGTTTAATGAAAGTGTATTCAAAACGTATTATGAAGTAGGCATGGGTTGTGATCCCCAAAGCACTTGGTGCAGAAGAACCGCCACGGAGGTCAATGGGATTGCTGTGGAGTAAGTGGTCTGAGGATTTCAGCCACTACCTTGAATTCCTGCATGCGCCTTCTCTTTTATTTTCCTGCTTGTCCAGACATCAAATTTGGAAGCATTTCCTCTAATGCTGGCGGGAAAGGGTTTTTCTTTTCCAAGCTCAAGTGCCTAATTAGGAAAAAGTTTCTCTGCCTTTCACCCCTCCACTTGAGTGCGGCTGCTCTCCAGAGCCCCATCGACAATGCAGGCATTTATAACCTTAGAGTGGAGCAGCAGGAAGCTCTATTCCATTATTGTGTGATAAATGAAAACAACAGACAGAAAATAGCCTCATTCAAGCAGTACACCTGCTTTGTGCCTCTTCTGATCCCGGCTGAATTTTACAAGGGCTTTTTCCCCCTTCCTTTTTTTGGAGTGGGGACCATAAGCAGAGACCAATTGGGGAAATCATCATTACTGAAGTCTCTGAACTGGCCACTTCAGATAGGTTGCCTAGTTCTTAGGTTATCCTTTCCCAATAGCTATAGACTTCCCTCAATTGTTTCCATTTTAGAAACTGCCTTTGATTCTGAAGCTTTCAATTTGCCAGAAGTCCTAGTTATTGCATGAGTTATTTCATCTGGTCCTCATGCAGACATGTTGTGCTTAAAGTTACCAGATGCAAAGAAAGAGAGCTTCTCTCCCCACTCAGCCGAACTACGCTTTGCAAATACCTTTAATAGCTGTGTAGGAGAAGGAATTTCTAGGCCAGAATGGCTTCCCCCCTTTCTTTCCCTTTATTGTGTATTCTGCTCTGCATGCCACTGTTCCTGAATTTTGGTTTAACTAGGCTAAATACCCAGCTCTACCTCTCATTTAAATTGGAACCAGTGAGAACAGTGAATGTCTGGTGTGAGTGTCTGGAGACTGCGGGCGAATGGATGGCAAATCTACATCTCCAGATGTTCTGCTGAGTGGATCCCTGGACTTCTGTCCCAATGGCCCTGTCAATTCAGTTCATTTGTATCTCCCCTCTCCCATGTTACTGATGCTCATATACACATAGGCAGGCCACTGCTACAAACATGATACAGTCATGTGTACAATTTTATGTACTACTCCCAGTGCTACCTCCACTATCATGCCTTTAAGCACCAATTCTGAGGATCACCAGTGGGGACAGAGTTGTTACAGCCATCCCTTGCTTTTGAGCTTCCCATAATGCATTGGATTAGTCACTAAGGCAACAGGATCTGATTTAGCAGGGCTCCAAATGGGACGCGGGTGGCGCTGTGGTCTAAACGACTGAGCCTAGGGCTTGCTGATCAGAAGGTCGGTGATTTGAATCCCCGCAACGGGGTGAGCTCCCGTTGTTCGGTCCCAGCTCCTGCCCACCTAGCAGTTCGAAAGCACATCAAAGTGCAAGTAGGTACCACTTCGGCAGGAAGGTAAACAGCGTTTCCGTGCGCTGCTCTAGTTCGTCAGAAGCGGTTTAGTCATGCTGGCCACATGACCCCAAAGCTGTACACCGGCTCCCTCGGCCAATAAAGCGAGATGAGCGCCACAACCCCAGAGTCGTCCACAACTGGACCTAATGGTCAGGGGTCCCTTTACCTTTACAAGTAGTTGGTTGCATGTTTGTAAGTTTCACTCAACTTACTACCTGTAATATGAGAATCATGACTGCAGTCATGCCAATTTGGAGGTTTTCCTTCAGGCAAAATGTCTGGGGGATTGTGAGATAAGCCAAAAGGGTTTCAGTAACACTAGACAAATTTCCTAGGGAGATTGCACACACCACTAAATCATCTGTGGTGTGGGACGCATAATTTGCTTATTTATTTTATTGATTCCATAAAATTTATATACCACTTGATTGTGTAAAAAAAAAAAAGCTCAAAGTGGTTTACAAAAAGAATAGAAGATTATTAGTAAAACCATTCCAAAAATTAAAACCAGCACCAAACTAAAAATATACCAGCATTCTAGATATTTGGGTAGGCTTGTCTAAAGAAAAATGCTTTTAACAGGCACCAAAAAGAGTATGTTGAAGATACTTGTCTGATATCAAAAGGCAGGGAGTCTCAAAGTGTAGGTGCCATAACACTAAAAGATTGAGTTCTTACAAATGCAGAACAGATATTATATTGTAGCACCCTGCTTGTGGTTAACGTTTAGCTGGAATGAAATATTCAACGCAGCAATAGAGAAATTAAAATAGTAATTTATTTGTCAGACAAATAAATATGAGGCACAGTGGTATATGGTTACCAAGCTCTGGCCTGGCCTCTTGCCATTCTGGCCAGCACTTATATTTCCTTAATCCAGCCCCCTTGCTCCTCCTGTGGCTGCCTCTGTCCAATCAGCCTGGTTGAAATTCCTATTGGCTATTTGCTAGAACCAATCACAAAAGATACACCCATTTCCTCTTGCCTTTTATGGGAAATAAAAAGCTATCTATAAATGACAAATAAGTAGTAATATATCTTACATGTGTCTCAACAAGGAATCTTAATTACCAGCTCACCTCTTGCCCTCCTTGCCCTATTGCCTTCCAAAACAGATGATTAATCTTGAATTTTTATCTTAAACATATGTCAAGGATTTTGAGTTCACATCAACATTGAGAGATCTCCTTCATTTGAAGGTTTCTAAACAAAAGGCCTGACAACCATATATCAGGAGTGCTCGATGGTGTCTCCTGTCTGGCAAGGGGGGGCTGGTGGCTGATGGCCCCTGTGATCTCTTCCAACTATGTGAAATAAGAATCTAGCATTTCTTAAATCCTTTGCATAATTATATTTAAACTAATATATTTAATACATAAATAACCTTTTAAAAGGAAAAGAAATCTTAAAAGGATCTTAGTTTAAGAAAGAAACAGCTTTAGAAAAGACTTCCCAAAAATGCTCTGTTTCTGCCAGCCAGACCAGTTGCTTTTTCACTGCTCTTGACCTTTTTAACCTTAGGAAGAAGATATGGCTCATTTTACTATTTATCCACTCTTAATTTGTAGGGTCAGTGTAACCTTGGCTCTCAGCCTGTAATTCCCTTTTTACGACTTTGAGAATTGTTTTCTGCTATAAATCAGGGGGGCCCCTTGTCTAGGAGAAAAACATCTTGCCAAGGTTTTTCTAAGCAGCTGGTCTTCTGCCTGGCATAAAACATTTGAAGATCTTTAAGCTCATTTTTAAAATACAAGCCCTGATTAAACATATAAGCTTTGATAAAAATGCAGGCTTATGATTAGATGCCTCAATATGGCACCTGTAACAGTGCCAATTCTTCAGATCAAAGCAGTTGAGTGGGCATATATGTGGTAATGTGATCCCGTAGGTACAGTAAACGGTTCCCAACTTATTGAAGGCTTTGTATACTAGTAGTAGTAACACATTGAACTTGGCCCAGTTGCAAATCGGCAACCAGTGCAGATCTCTGAGCATGGGTGTTCTATGCTGACAAGGCCTCACTCCCGTCAGCAATTGTGCTGCAGCATTCTGCACTAACAGCAGCTTCCAGATCAAGCGCAAGGGAAGCCAAACATAGAGAACATTACAGTAATCCAGTCTTGAAGTAACCAATGCATGAACTACTGTGGCCAGGCTTTCCCAGTCCAGGAATGGTCAAAGCTGAAAACAGGTATGAAATTCACAGCCTGTTATGGATTGAAAGAAAATTATGATGCTATATAGATGGTATTTAACTCCGAAGAAGCTAGCTCAGATGTTTCAGAATGTATCAAATATGTGTTGGAAATATGTGTAAGAATTGTGAAGTTTCTTTCCATCACATGTGGTGGAACTGCAGGGGGGCCAAGGCCTATTGGAACTTGGAGGAGAAGGAACTGGGCGACATCAACTCCCTTTCCAGCAGCAGAGGCCAAGGAGACCTAAGGTTTGCCCAGTCCCATTACATATGCAGGGTTTTCGGGGTGGGTGGGTGTTTTGGGGGGTAAAGTAGCATTAAGATATGAGACTCATACACAACTGCAATAAGAAAAGTACAGTCCATGAACAATGAGTTATTTGATACGATGGCAACTAAGAAACTGGACACATGAAGGGAAGGGAAGACAAGGGAAAAGGTGGAGTAGATGAGTTCAGGTACGCAGGTTCTCGCCTAGTAACAGGTTCTCGCCTAGTAACAGGAAGAGTGAAATGGTTGTCACAAAGGTGGAGAACATCAGTGGAGAGGTCAACATTTCATAAAACCTTTCCTAGCTTGGACCACTTCATGCTACAGAGCCAGGTTACATACTTGAGTCTTTTCCATGCAAAATCCTCCTTGCACCTATACAAATAACACACCCAGAAGATGGGTTCAGCATCACTACCTAATGAAAGGGTATTTCTTTGTGGGATTGAATATTTAGTCGTTTCTCCAACTTCAGTGTGAAGTGTCTTAACAAAGGGAACATTTTAGTTCTTGATTCTTTCACTCAGATAAACTAACAGTCCCCTGGAGCGGGCCCTAATGTCCCCATTGGCCTGTTGGACCCACTGCCAGGGGAAAGTCTGAACAAGGACTGCCGGCATTGGCCAATAGCTGGCAGCTGGGCGATCAGGCCTACCATCCGGCCTGACACTTGCGATGTTTGGGGCCTGGCCACAACACTGCCCACCCAGGAAGGTGAGTGGATTTAGAGAAAGACTGCAATCCAAGAAAGGTGTGCAAATAGGATTTCGAAAGAATGTAGGTTAAGATTCTGAATAAGGTCTAATAACTTTTAAATAAAGTGTCTGAAGCGTTGAGTCCATCAGAACCTAGGGCTGTACCTTTGAACGTTCACCCTTCACTAATGTGAACAAGTCTCCTGTTGTATTTGCCACATCTCTTTATCCTCTGTCCAGTCAGAGAACATCACAGAGCATTTGTGCCTGATGGATGGAATTGCTTATGGCATGTCATAACGTGATCGAAAGTGACATGGTGTGTTAAAATATTGGTCAAAAGCTCTCAGGGTGGTAAAATCTTCATGACACATGAAAATGTCTTGAAGCAAATACTTCATTTGTTGCATGCCTTATCCTTAGCCTATGCACCAGATAGGCATAGTTTTATTTTTCCAGAATATTTGGGGCATATAATATTTGCTTCTTCCCCCGAAAGAACCATGAGCAGATTTTATCTAACTGTAGGTGTCAGTGGAATGGACCAGCTGCATTAGCAGCAAGCAGGCAGAGTTACAAGCCACAAGTGGGGGGAGACCTAAAATTGCAGCAGCAGCAAAATGGTTTCACAGAAGCAGGGAATTAACTTTATTTTTTCGGAGTTGTTGCATCTGTAGCACAATTCATCCAGCGCTGCCTATGACCAGAAACAATTTTCTCTAGCAGCTGCTAGTGGTTTAAATGTACCAGGAGCACTGTTGCCTGCATGCTGAATATATATCAACTGAGCTCAAACTACTCACTGGTTTTTGTTTCATCTTTTGAAAACAGTGACAAACCGGCAACACATTTGAACCTGATTTTAGGACTCCTCTATGTTCAAGAAGAAGACAGATAGATAGGAATTTTGTTGGCTTCTGTCTGTCTCAATAGACAATGGAGTGCGCCTCCGGGGGTGAAGTCAAACCACTGGAGAATCACAGCGCCTGATGTGGCTGCAGACACCGGTAGCAGATAACTGTTGCTTCCCACATTGTTTTGCTGTGTTAGCAGCACTGGGACTTATCTGGGATGCAAACCAGGGCAATGTCTCCTGGGCTACCCAGACAACAAGACCAACAGGACCGCCTTGCTGATGTGGTCCAAAGGAAAGCAGAGCAATACATTTGGCACCAGCTTGGCTGCAGGAGTTGCCAGAAGGAGGCATCCAAGGTGCCATCTAACCATCTTATGGACTTCACTCTGGATTTCTGTAGGTAGGGTTTCCTCCTTAGCCGTTTCTTCTCCCAAAGATGTCCCACAAGGCAGCAGGTATGGATTTTTCCATTGGGTTTACTCCTGAAGCCTTTCTCACAAGGCAGAAGAGGTTTAGGACCAGTTTTCCTTTTCCTAGGCAAGCCTCATCTTCCCCTCACTTGCTTCTACAGCATGTGAAGAAACTGCCTTCTTGACTGTTAGACCCACTATTGGTTTCGTCAACTCAATCCACCAGTCTTTGCATGGAGCGGAAGTCCCTAACTCTCAGAGGGTTTAAGACCCATTGGCTATTCTCACCTGGTGTGCTGGTCCCGAGGGTTAACCGTGTGGCGAGGTCAGAGTCCAGTCTGAGGTCGAGGGTGCGGTATGGAGGTTGTCCATCAAAGCTGAAGCGGGGTCCAAGGCAGGGAGTCAGGTGATGTCAGGAACTCTGGCAGAAGAGCAGGACAGGGTCAGGCAGGAACAGGCTACCAACAACATTGCTCCCACAACCTGGGACTGGGGCTGGCTGGCTTTTATCTGCCCCGAGGCATAGGGCGGCCCCGGTCCACAGGTGACTTGCCTCTCCTGGCCTGGAGGTGAGCACTCCTCCTGCGGGAACTTAGTTCCCTCTGCCTCTCTGCCCTGAGCCTCTGCAGCTCAGGAGAGGCTGAAGGGTTACTGGGTCTTCCATCACCTCAGGAGGCAGAGCAGACTCAGCTGGTGCCTGCACCTGAGGATCCAGCACAGGTGAGGACCCTTCAGGCTCAAGCCCCAGCCTCGGCTCAGCTGGTTCTGGAGGCAGGGACTCCTGTGCAGGCTGGGATTCCTCAGGTTCAACCTCTGAGTCTGAATCCCAAGCCGTTTCCCGGGGTGTATCCACTGTCACATGTTGCCAGCTTCTAGGAGTCGCAGGTGAGAGCTGAGTACAGGATAGGGACCAAAGGTGGACCAACCACCCCAGAAGGAGCACCATGTGTCCTCCACCAGATGTACTACCCTTGAAGCAGAGTAAGCCCATAGAAAAATAATGGAACTGCATTGGGAAAGTCTATTCACATAGGAAGCTGCCTTATAAGAGCAAGGGTCCATTTTGCTCAGTACGGTCAACATCTTTCCAAGAGTTCAGATGGCAAGCTTATATATATCTGCTACTGAAATTCATGGCATTCCCAGGTTCTGGTGTGTGGGCTTTCCCCTGCAAGGTTGAATGATGCACTGCCTGCTTGTGAAGTTCATGGAAGCTTGCAAAAATTGTGTATGGGCAAATTCTGACATGCAGTGTCTCTAGGCTTGCCTTATGTTAGGAAAATTCCTGACAGGTCCTGGTTTTTGGGTGTAAAAAGGGTGTTGGGGGGAATTTAGCTGAATCTGCAAAATGTCAGGGAAAACCCGGATGGAAAAAGCAGCGGAAACAACTAAAAAAACTTAAAATCACTATTTTTGGGTTAAGTTCCCCCAAAAAAGAACAACAACAACAAAAAAAAAGCTTAGCAATTTGGGTGGTTTCCTTAAAAAAGGCCCAACTTCTCAGGTGTGAGGAATTTTACTTTTTGAAATGTGACAACCCTAAGTGTCTCATCGTGCTGGTCACAGCCACGCCCCTCCTGTGATTTTTCAACCTTCGCGGTGGACTAAACCACTGAGCCTAGGGCTTGCCGATCAGAAGGTCAGTGGTTCGAATCCCCGCGATGGGGTGAGCTCTTGTTGCTCGGTCCCTGCTCCTGCCAACCTAGCAGTTCGAAAGCACGTCAAAGTACAAGTCGATAAATAGGTACCACTCCAGTGGGAAGGTAAACAGCGTTTCTTTGCACTACTCTGTTTTTGCCAGAAACAGCTTAGTCATGCTGGCCATGACTTGGAAAAATTGTCTGCAGACAAACGTCGGCTCCCTCGGCCAGTAAAGCGAGATGAGCACCTCAACCCCAGAGTCGTTTGCAACTGGACTTAACTGTCAGGGGTTCTTTACCTTTTTAAGATTATACAATAAAAATGAACTTTCAGACTCTTACTTTGTTTGGGGTTCTGTAGAGCCTTTTTTTCTTTTTCCTGCTTGTGTCAGACCCTTGAAGGAGGGAGCCATAGGATTTTGAAAGAAGCAGAAGAGAGGAAATTGTACAGTGGTACCTCGGGTTACATACGCTTCAGGTTACAGACTCTGCTAACCCAGAAATATTACCTTGGGTTAAGAACTTTGCTTCAGGATGAGAACAGAAATTGCACAGCAGTAGCGCGGTGGCAGCAGGAGGCCCCATTAGCTAAAGTGGTACCTCAGGTTATGAACAGTTTCAGGTTAAGAACAGACCTCCAGAACGAATTAAGTTCTTAACCCGAGGTACCACTGTATCAGCTCTGAGTGTGCTTTTGCAGTGTGAACCATTTCCTTGTTAAAGCCTTTGACTCATGGTCGTCACATTGTTGAATCACCCCAATCCGCCCAGTTTTGAAAATAACTCGCCTAGAATAAAGATATTGTAGCCTCTCTGGAGGCAACCAAAATATGGACGAGAGGAGAGAGGTAGCATATGTTATTCTCCCTCCCCAGCTCCTACTGAATTGTATAATGCCAGGCAACATTAATCAGTACTAAGAAGAATAGAGGTTCTAATGTACTGCCCTGGAGAGACATCTCCATTAATTGCTTGCCAAGTAGTTGATTTTACTCTACTGCCTGCAGTCTATAGGAAAACTGTGATCCATTAAACCAGGCTGGATAATTCCATAACCTTTCCCGTTGCATTGCACAATGTCAAGTTATGTCAAAGTTTTTTTGTGTTTTTTTAGCCACCCACAAGTGGTAGCTTTCTTGTCATCTCAATTTCAGATTATGTTCAGTTTAACTGAAGATTCCACTCACTAGGAACAGAAATGATTTTGCCCAGGACAGACAACTCAGGGGTTGTAAGCTTAGATTCAGGTCCCAAGTAGCCTAATCAAGTAGCCTAATCCAGCTCCTGCCAGCCCCACCATATTTTCATAATGGTACAGACTGTAAACAGGGATCCCACAGTTTTGCTTAAAGGCTTTGAGAACTAAGCATACCCTACACTTTAAGGTTACGTCTTTTCTATGAATTTACAGTGTAACTTATAGGTGATGGCCATAGACCTGGGCATTCTCAAGCCGAGGAGTGGCTAAACTGTGGGCTCAAAGTCCCATCAGCCAGAGTGAGCAATGTCAAGGATGATGGGATTTATAATCCACAAACACCCAGAGAGCCACAGAGTGGCCACCCCTGCTTTAGTCCACAGATAGCAGTGGACACCATTAAAAAGCCAAATCTGACGTGACTTTGTGGTGTCCAACACATGATCCCTGGTTGGCTGGGATTACTTGAGGAATGAGACAAAAGTGTGAGGGGAGGCTGCTGAAACAGCAAAAGAGGGGGAATACAGTTGTGAACAACAGGGAATTGCCTCTCCTTTTAAGTAAAGTTATTTTTTTCTTCAAGTTATTCACTGTCCAGATTTACTATGAACTTGCTGAAGACAGTAACCACCTTAGCTCAGCCCAGGTGGTTACTTTTCCGAACAATCTGAGTTTGGCTCTAAACCTCACTTGGGCCCAACTAAATATCAGGTCACAATGAGATGTAGTCAACTTAATCCTACTCAGAGTAGACCAGGGGTCAGCAAACTTTTTCAGCAGGGGGCTGGTCCACTGTCCCCTTGTGGGGGACCAGACTGTTTTTTTTTTTGGGGGGGGGGGAGAACGAATTCATAGGCCCAACAAATAACCCAGAGATGCATTTTAAATAAAAGGACACATTCTATTGATGTAAAACCATGCTGATTCCCGGACTGTCTGTGGGCCGGATTTAGAAGGTGATTGGGCTGGATCTGGCCCCCAGGCCTTAGTTTGCCTACCCATGGATTAGACCCATTAAAATGAACCTAAATTATTCATATCTGTTAGCTTCAATAAGTCTACTCCGAATAGGACCAGCACTGAATCCCACCCGTTATGTTTGCTGCAAATGTTGAATTCTGTTCTATGCATTATGATGCGCCCTTCAAATAGGCCTCAATTTAGATTGTCCTGCTCTGAGATGGTGCCATATGGTCACTCTGACAGTCACTGAGAATGGTACTCCCAGCTGTGCAGGAGACACTGCCTCACGTGTAATTGTCAGCTATTAGTTTTATTTCCTAAAATTAAGCTCGAGAGAGGTTCCTCATTGAGTCTGGTAATGGCGTGCTTCTAAATGGTCCCTCTATCCCCAAAAGAGCAGTACTCTATGTGACTAATAACTTTCTTTATTTTTAAACCCTGTTGGCGATAATGAGTGTGTGAAATTTTCTATTAGGGGAAAAAAAGGCCTGACAAGCATGAGTGATTGACTGACGATCAAAATTATCAACATTTATAATCATTAGAATGTGGGAGAGTAATTATGAGCATGGCATAGCCGTTACATTAATTAGCTGTAATGGATGCTCACAGCCAGTGAAACGAACAGGAACAATTTAAGGTAATAATAGACGATTAACTTTTTGGACTATTTCAAATCATCTTCTCATTAGCAATGCTGTTAAGGATACCCTTTATTAAGTTCTGCAAGTTTCCATTCAAAAATCTGGGTTTCACTAGTGTGGCACACATACACAAACACACACATTTGCTGCCATTCAATGTACTTTTTATTTATTATTTTGCTTGAATCAACTTAAATATGCTGTTGCTATTCAACTTTTCAGTTCCTTCCTTCTTACCATCAGGGGATCTGCCATTGTGTGGTTGCACACAACTTTAAGCGGGGCATCCCGGAATCACAGAAGCCATCCCAACTTCTGTTTCAAATCCTGGAAGTTCTGCTTCTGCTGCCTCACCTCCGCCTCCTCCATGATCCCAGAGATCAGGTGGGGGGACGACAGTGGGAGAGAGATTACAGAGATTGAGTGGTGAGGATGGGAGATGGAGCACAGAGTTTGGGTGCAAGAGATCATGGTGGAGACTTCCGGTTGATCGCCCGTTTAATGGTGGACGGGAGCTCTTTCAGCTGAAAGAGCCCCGGCGCTTTGAAGATTGGGGTGACCGCGAGAGCATCACAGACCCCCGAAATAACCTCAGATTGAGCCTTCTGAGGACCTGGTGTTTCTGCGGGTGCCCTCAGTGACTCCCCTGCTCCCCGGTAAGCTCCAATAGGAGCCCTGAGAGCGAGCGGGGTTGGAGACATGGGCACTGCGGAATCGACTCACTTTCTTCATAGTGCGAAGCTCCGAGTCTAGTGAGCTTGAGCGATCAATTTCTCCAAAAATTTTTTTTTAAAAAAATGGAAAATCATGAGTAAAAAAAAAAAGGGACTTAATTGGACTTATAATTGGCAAGGAAAGGATTTAAAAACAGAGGTTGATCCCTTTCCACTGAAGTAAAAGCGAAAGCAGTTACCGCTGACTGAAGCTGCAATTAGAACTAAAAATTAAAACTTCCAAGTAAAACTTCTAAGCCTCCCTTCTGCAGGGGGAAGGGGAAAAATTTTTTGATAGAAAAGATACCCTGCATAAGAAAGACTTGACAGACTTGTTTTCTGAAGCGGACCTCCCAGTGAGGGAAGGCTAGACTCCATTGTGATGTCACAAAGGCACAGGATACTTTCAACTTTCGTTTTCCTCTTTGGAGAATCCAAAGTACTGGTAACTGCAGCTGCCTGAACTGGCTAAAATATTGCAAGAGGTTCTTTTTACCCTCCTGGATTCTTATGAGAGTTCAAATTGACTTTGGATGTGCTTAAATAAATATAAAAAGAGTAAAAAGAATCAGTGTAAAAATCAGTGTAAAAAGGAGGGAGCTGCTGAGCATGGAGATTGGGTGGTGTCCGGGACTGGGCAAAGAAGGAGTGGTGGAGACCAACTCCCCAGCTTGACCCTTCCAAGGACGAGGGAGAGGAAAACAGTTTAGAATTACAACAGGGGTTTGAGGGAGGTCGTAGCTCAGAGGCAGATGAGAGGGAAAGTCGGGAAATCATGGGAGAGGAGGAGGAAGCACTGGGGGGAGGGGGCGACAGCTGATGGACACAGTGTCTTTAGAAAGAATTCCAGACCCCTCCTCTTCCAGAATCCGGCAAACCTTGTGTGCTGGGTCCGGGGGTAACCCAAGTAACACAGTCCAGGTCTGGTCCAGAATCCAAGGGTTCCTCGAGGAGTCAGTCCGACAAGGCCAAGGCAGGACATGAGGCAGGAAACCAGGCACAGGATCACAGGCAGGTTCTGGCAAACAGCAATGTTTCTCCCGCAACCTGGGGCAGGGTCCAGCAGCCTTTTATCTCTGTCGGGGTAACGGCCGGTCCTGATCCCCCGGTGATTCACCTCCCTGTCTTGCCCGAAGGCGAGCACTCCTCCTGCGAGTACTCAGGTCTCTCCTTCTCTCAGACCTCAGTCTCTGTAGCTCAGGAGATGTCGGTGGGTTACTAGACCCAGAGGCCGCCTCAGCCTCTCCTGACCCAACTGGTAGTGGAGCAGTTGTAAGTGATTGCCCAGCTGAAGGCAATGAGGTAATCCTCAGGCCTCAGGGCTCAGGCCCCTCAGGGCTCAGGCCCCTGACTGGGCCCAGCTGGTGCTTGTTGCAGGGGAACCTGTGCAGACTAGGGCTCTTCAGAATCAGGCCCCAGACTAGGTTCAGCTGCCGCCTGGGGCAAAGGATCTGGTGCAGACTGAGACTCCTCTGGCTCCGAGTTCGAGCCCGAGTCCCAGGCCATCACACCTTGAAAGTAGGAGAGCAAAGAGCTCAAAGACAGAGGGCACTTAGTAGCACCCATGGAAGTGACAAATGAGGAAGTGGGAGAGACGTGTGTGTGTGTGTGTGGAGATTTACTTGGGACAACGCCATTATCCAAGAGGCTGAGTTCTATAGCCTCTCTCTGTAAACACTGGATAAAAAGCGGATGGTAAAAAACATTTCCTTGTCTTTGTACATTCCTGGGCAACTGGCCAGGAGTTGCTGGCAGCATCCGGACAGGTGGGGTTGGTGGGAGAAAAAGGCTCTCACTGCTTTGGTTGACGAATACAAGGCAGAATGGGAAATGGTACCTCCATTTGCCCGGAGTGACAAATACTGTTTAAGCAGCATAAACACTACTGACACCCCAACAGGGCTCCCCAGAGTTTGGGTTCTTTCATATGACTGGAAATCACCATACATTCAAAGAGATGAGACATTTATTAATGTATTTGGAGAACCAGGGAAGCCAGGAGACCACAAAAACCCAACTGGAGTCACAGTGAAAAGGGGGAGCGTATAGTTTCAACACATCATCTGCACTGTTCAGTTTCTCTAAGTCCCAAAGCTCCCATAAAGACTTTCTATATTTGCATTTAAAGCCCAAAGTGGCAAGGACTTCCACATGCTAGCTCTGCAGGTCCCTGGTGACTGGATTACTATTTTTTTAAGATTGAAAGACAGATTTTTGTGTGTGCGTGAACAGAGACAGCGATCAGTCCCTTGGAGTGATGAAGGCATTGCCCCATGAAGAAGTCCCCATGACTCCTGATCCAGGTTATCAGATCATATCTGATGAGCCCACTTAGAAACCTGAATTTACTGTACATTTCTAGCCTTCAGTACAGCTCTAATTCCAAAGGCACATGCAGGCTCACATTTTTCACTTCAAGCTGCAAAAGAACTTCACAGGAGAATGATGTTCACCTCACAGTACATCTGAATGTTTTGAGCCAAGCAAATTAATGTTCTGAACAAGCTAATTAGAAACTTTGACAACTTCTTTAGTAAATAGGTGATTTTGGGGGGGATTGGGGGTGGATGAAGATAGCTGTTTTCAACCTGAATATTTATGCTGGAAAACGGGTGCTTTACTAAAATTTATTTGTGATTTTTATGCCTTTAGAAAGCTTGGTTTCTTCAAACCAGCCAACAGTCTGAAGTTCTTCAGCTTTAATCACGGCAGCTTTCTATCAGAGCAATAGGAGGTGCTGGCAGTTGCGGGAGAGTGAAAGTTGTCTCACTTCTCAGTTCTACACCCTTCAAATCCTTTCCTGCAGGGATCTATGAATGCTCAGGATGATAAGGTTACGAGAGAATAGCTCTCTCTGCTGGAATAAAATAGTCACTCCTGGGTGGACTGTCATCGCTGTTGTTCAAGGTCACTTCTTTTTATTACTACAGACCTTTATAGAGAGCCACAATTCATCATGACTTAGACATGTGATGCATCATTTTCTGTGGTATGTCTCTGATTTATTTCACTCTGAAGATGATGGTCCTTTGCCTTCTATTTCTACCAACACTACATTAAAGGAAAGGTGTGTCTATATACCTGCTCACCAGATCCTTTCTTCTGTGCTTTATGATCTTTCAAAAGGGCTTTGAATCCACATCTTTGTGGATTCTGCTGAATATTAAGGTGCATTTTCACCTGCTTCATTTAGCATACTCTTTGGGTGGTTTCCAGAGAGGAAGGCAGTTCCAGCATGAGCTACCTTGTGAAGAAAAATAACTGGGGTTTTGTTGCTTATATAATCAAAAGAGTGAGTACAGTGGTACCTTGGTTCTCAAACTTAATCCATTCCGGAACTCCGTTCCAAAACCAAAGCATTCCAAAACCAAGGCGCGCTTTCCCATAGAAAGTAATGCAAAATGGATTAATCCGTTCCAGACTTTTAAAAACAACCCCTAAAACATGAATTTTACTATCTAACAAGACCATTGAGTCATAAAACGAAAGCAATAAACAAGGTACTGTACTGCAGTCACACAATCAATCAATCAATCAATCAGTAGCTGAACTGGATTCCACACAGTCACAAAAACAAAAAAAGCAGTCGGTGGAAGAAGATTGGAAAAAAATTAAAGATTATTTACAGAAATATTGTAAAATTAATGAGCTTTAGAAAAATGGTGGAATGAAGTTATATGGCTTTGGCAGAAATGTTATAAGGAACTAGGTACAGATCGATTGTTAATGTATTAAAGGGAAAAAAATAAGGTTAGAATATGTTAAGATTAATTACAGGACAGAAAACAGAGGAAGATGGAAAGGAATTGCTGAAACAGTTAATTGAAGTGGAATACAAAAAGGGAGGCATGAGGAAGTCAATGAAACAAGTGAATGAAAGCTAAGATTGAAAATATTGGAAGTGTTTTTAATTGTTTTTGTTTTGTTTTGTTAATTCAATGTTTTACGTAGTGTTTTTGTATTTGTATTGTATTATATTGATTTGTTTTAATTTTCTTTCTTTCTTTTTGTAATCTTTAAACTCTTAATAAATATTATTTAAAGAAACAAAACAAAAAAATCAGCAAAAACAAAAAAAATTGCAAAAGCAGACAGAAGTCAGTGTAACACTCAAAATGGAAATGTGGCACTCAAAACAGAAGTGCGACACTCAAATTGTCAGCATAACACTCAAATCATCAGCGTAACTCTCAAAACGGAAATGTGGCATTTAAATGGAAGTGTGGCACTCAAATCAGAAGCATAACACTCCAGACAGAGTAAGTTTGGCTTCCAAAAAAAGTTTGCAAACCAGAACACTTAACTTCTGGGTTTGCAGTGTTTGGGCTCCAAGTTGTTTGAGTACCAAGGCGTTTGAGAACCAAGGTACCACTGTACTTAGAAAAATAACAACCATGTAATCCTCTGGATAGGGGTGGGGATTATATTCCACCTTTTCTCCAAGGAGTTCAAGGTATCCTGCATGCTGAGAGTCTATTGCACTCCAGCCTTGCCCATAGGTGTCTGGTTGACCTTGTGAGAACAGAATGCTGGATGCTTGGTCTGCTCCAGCAGAACATTTTTCTGTTCTTCTGCTTTAGCAATGTGCTTGCATCCATATGAATGTCCAAGATAAAGGTTGTTGTATGGACAGTGTATCTTTTGTGTGCAGGGCCCCCTTTCTCCACCCTTCCCTTTGCCAAAGTTTCCCCTTGTGTGCGCAACACGGAAATGTTATGCCAATGAATGAGAATCAGCTGTATGACTGTGTCACCTGTATGACCTTGTCATCTGAGCTATAGTCCTCCAGTGTGGGATTTATATAATGGTGGTGGTAAATGTATTTGCCACATACTGTGCTCTGTCATGGTGATATGGGTGGATAATAATGATAATAAAGGTAAAGGGACCCTTGACCATTAAGTCCAGTCATGACTGACTCTGGGGTTGCAGCGCTCATCTCGCTTTATTGGCCGAGGTAGCTGGCGTACAGCTTCCGGGTCATGTGGCCAGCATGACTAAGCCGCTTCTGGCAAACCAGAGCAGCGCACAGAAATGCCGTTTACCTTCTCACCGGAGCGGTACCTATTTATCTACTTGCACTTTGATGTGCTTTCGAACTGCTAGGTTGGCAGGAGCAGGGACTGAGCAATGGCAGCTCACCCCATCATGGGGATTCGAACCGCCAACTTTCTGATCGGCAAGCCCTAGGCCCTGTGGTTTAACCCACAGTGCCACCCGTGTCCCTCAGTAATGATAATATTATTATTTATACCCCACCCAACTGGCTGGGTTTCCCCAGCCACTCTGGGCGGCTTACTGCACATAAAAACTTGTAAAACATTAGACATTAAAAATTTCCCAATACAGGGTTGCCTTCAGATGTCTCCTAAAAGTCAGATAGTTGTTTATTCCTTGACATCTGATGGGAGGGCATTCCACAGGGTGGGTACCACTGCCTGGTTCCCTGTAACCTCTCTTCTCGCAGTGAGGGAACCACCAGAAGGCCCTTGGAGATGGACATCGGTGTCTGGGATGAACAGTGGGGGTAGAGACGCTCCTTCAGGTATACTGGGCCGAGGCCGTTTAGGACTTTCAAGGTCAGCACCAACACTTTGAGTTGTGCTCAGAAACGTACCAAAAGCCCATGTAGGTCTTTCAGGACCAGTGTTATATCGTCTTGATGTGTAATTGATGTGAGGTCTAGGGCTGGTATGAAGTTGTGCCATTGATGGGCATGTGACCATGTTCTTCATAAGCACAGGATACTGCATGAATGTGCACCATCTTTGTACTGTTTGTATTCCACCCATGAATCTCCTTTGTCTAGTCTGCCAGTGTTTAGTCTGCCAGTCTGAGCTATTTTCCTGGCATAGTGCACTTCCTACAAATCCTACAGCCCCTCAACCAGGAGGTCTTACATATAAGATTGCACTGTCAATGTGCTCTTAAAAAAAATACTCAAGAAAAATAATACTCAAAAAAAATATATTCAAGGACACATACCATTTTTATTAATTAATAGGTGACATTTCTATCATACCTCTTCTTAAAAGATTTTGAATGATTAATATATTGTGTCATTTTTAAGGGACCTCTCATTACCATCTCCTTTTTAATATTTATCGATAAATAAAGAATTCTGGGAGCAGTTGCTACTGTTATATATACAGTATAGCATATATAAGCCCCATTCATTTCATAAGGCTCACTCTCCTATTGAAATGAATGGGCCTGACTCCTGTTGGATCATGCTCTGTTTCTCCACACAGGTTGGTTTGTTTGTTTTTGTGTGTAAGTGCAAAACTTAATTCAAATTTTAAAAATATAAACATACAACAACAAAAAATTCAAGATCCAAATATCCAGATTACTTTGATTCTCCTGACTTTCCCTAATCCCTTCCTTGAGTCCTAATGATAATATTTTCAACTGCATAACAATACTATCCAAGTTTTATCCTTCCAAATTATCCATACTTTCTATTAGTTTACAAGTGTGGTTAAAATCCTGCTAATGTTTTAACCTGCTTACAATGGTCTTGTAAATAAATTGCAAACTTTTCCCATTCTTTTTTAAGGTTCTTGTCCTCTTGATTCTGAGCTTCCCAGTTAATTTTTGCCGTTTCAGCATAGTCCATCAACTTGGTTTGCCATTCTTCTCTGGTTGGGGTTATTTCTTCCTTCCATCTCTGGGTTAATAGCATCTGTGTGGTTGTTGTCGGATACATAAACAGTCTTTTCTGGTCCTTTGGTATCTCGGTACCTGCAATTCCTAATAAGAAGGCTTCTGGTTTTTTAACAAAAGTTATTTTGTTATGTATCATCTCCCAGCAATTTTTATCCACACAGGTTTTCTGCTGCCTTGGGCATGAAATCATGATGGCTTGTATTCCAACCTATGACATTGACTTACACAAAAATCAGCTTCTTAGCCTTTGTTTGGATGGCATGACTCTCAGTCTCAAATATGGACTTGGTTGGATGACAAAAAAAGATGACAGAAAAGCTTTGCTCTTGGATATCATTGTACATGATTATAAATATTTATAAATATTTTCTTTCCCATCTGCATGTGATGTGGAATTTTGCCCATAAGAGAACATAAGGCTTAGAAAAAGGGAAAGCGTGTTCTCCTTCACAGAGAGCATGTGTTGCGGTGGGGTCTGACAGGACACCCCCTTTTGGTTGCTGGGTGGGATTGTTTAAATGTCCAGGATTGTGATTGGCTATTCTGGGTTGTTGGGCAAATTATGATGTTGCCAATATGTGGGATGGCTTGAGGGTTTATATACTTGGAAAGCAGCATTTAACGTTCCCTTTTGCTGTGTCCATTGGATCACCCGCCCACCCTCCCTAAGTTACGAATTGTGTGTCTGACCTTGCTATGCCTGTCATGGAGTCGCCTGCTTTTGGGGCAGGGGCCTGGTAGGAATTTTGTCCATTTGGCTGATTGGCTGGTGCCATTTGGTTTTTGCCTACTGTGTAGCAAATCGTCACAACTTGTAAGGTTGTGGTTAGGTAAAGGTAAAGGGACCATTAGGTCCAGTTGTGGCTGACTCTGGGGTTGTGGCGCTCATCTCGCTTTATTGGCTGAGGGTGCCGGCGTGCAGCTTCCGGGTCATGTGGCCAGCATGACTAAGCCACTTCTGGTGAACCAGAGAAGTGCACGGAAACACCGTTTACCTTCCCACTGGAGCGGTACCTATTTATCTACTTGCACTTTGACGTGTTTTCGAACTGCTAGGTTGGCAGGAGCAGGGACCGAGCAACAGGAGCTCACCCCGTCATGGGGATTCGAACCGCCAACCTTCTAATTGGCAAGTCCTTGGCTCTGTGGTTTAACCCACAGCGCCACCTGCATCCCAAGGTTGCAGTTAGGCATTGGTTAAAACTGGTTGGTGGAGGGGTAATGATTGGCTGTGTCTGCCCCTCCAATGCTGCTGCTGCTGCAAGGGAATTCAGTTAAAGGAATCCAGAGGCTTGCCTTGCTTTTGTCCGAATCCCTGGTAAGGGGCTTGGGCCGTGCAAGCCCCTGGGAGCATGCGGGGAGAGGCGAGGGTCTGGTGCCCAGCTCCATCCTCTCCCCAAATATTTTCACTTACTGACTTTCACAGGGTTGCAGAAGTCAGTTCTGTCCCTACGTGGAGACAGATAGTCGTAACCAATGCCTAAGCAACCACTCACATAATGTATTTTAATAAAGTTGTGGCCAAAATTATGCCAAAAGCCTTAAACATCTGAAGGAAGTTTTTAATATTTAATGCTGTATTGTTTTTAACACTTGATTGGGAGCCGCCCAGAGTGGCTGGGGAAACTCAGCCAGATGGGCGGGGTATAAATAATAAATTATTATTATTATTATTAAACAAAAATTCTGCATGAATTGTGATTTATTTAGGGGGTGGCATGGGGACCTCGACACGCAACTATTTTTGGATGTAGTTGTCTGCGAGTTTCCCCTCTCCTGACCTGCATTTTGAATTCTCAAGCCCTTAGGGTCACAGAATTGGCTCCAGCACCTATCTGCCTCATTGAGCGCAAACCTTGGCTAGACCTCAGAGGCATTATTTCTCACTCAGATCCATGGGTACCTCCTACAAGAGAGCTGAAAGGGAGAGACAGCAAATGTCAGACCTAAGAATTTGATTTGGAACCAGGAGCTGATGTTTTGCAGCTGCCTTTTTCCTTCCAGGCCACTGTGATTCAAGGAATCGTTTTTCCCCTTTCAAAAATTTCACTTGGAAATCTGAAGATCAGCCACCTTGAGATTGAAAGAGGATTATTTCACGTTCCTCACTCCCCCCCTTCTCCCATTTCTGGAATAAGCAGAATTAATCCACTTAGTCTAATGCTAGGCCTCTCAGCAGGCTTGTTTATCAAGAGAACAGGGTGGGGGAAAGGATTTTGATTCTTGGACCACTTTATGATGCAAATGTCAGACAGGAACCATATCCTTTCTGTTTTGCAAGCCAACACCCATTCTTTTTCCAGCATGGGAATTGATTTGCAGACATGTTTTGAGAGAATATTAATATTGTCTTCACATAAGGCTGAGCTCAGGGAATAAGAAGCTGAGAGGAAGTCACTAGGGCCATCATACAGCTTATGCGCTATGAATACTGTTACTAAATCAATACACGTTTGTCATAGCTTTTCCTGGAGGAGTTCACATGCATATATTTAAAACATATGGCAACCCCTCAAATGCCACAAAACTGCTTTATATAATTTTATCTGTAGGCAGTTTTTATACACAATGGTGAATATTGACCATGTCCATATTGAGGCACGTCCAACTCTCTAGAGACTGCGATCTACTCCCAGTATAATAAAACTGGCAGTGATGTACCCATTGTCATTGCCCAGAGTTCACAGCAGTCTTTAACATCAGCAGTAACAGCTAGACCATGGGAGCGTTTCAGCCCCGTTCTTGAGTTTGTTTAAAATCTAAAACAGCTTATCTTGTATTCCTTTCTTTGAATTTGTGCCATTTAGGTTTTTAAACCTTTTTGCAAAAGCAGCACTAGAATTTTCACAGTTGAGTCTTCAACTCTTTATTATTGTGCTTTGCTTTCTTCAAGTTCGGCTTTGTTTAAAACTTGCTATTTAGGTTTTCAAACCTTTTTTGTAAATTCAGTATTAGAAACTGTACTTTTGAGTCCTCAATCCTTTATTACTGCACTTTGGTTTACCTAAGTCAAGCTAGCATCATAATACGTCAGATTTTTTTGGGTTCTACCCTTTTTTGAATTTTGGTCATTTAAAGTTTATGAGTTTTCTATTTCCTTCTGAGGAAACTGAATAGTTCAGTGAAACGGGGTTTGTAGCCAGCAACCCGTTAAGGCTTAGTTCTATTTTAGGTTTTTCTATTCTCTCCCTTAAGCTTTTTGATTTTTATTATTTAGTTTATTTCCGCAAGATAATATTTCTAGTCGATTACTTCTTGTTTCAGGGATTTTCATGGTATTTCATTTGTTTTGTGCAATTTCACAGCGGTGGCGGCAGCAATGGGACACAGCAGGCAATCACTTTTTAAAAATTGCAGTCGACCAGATGAACATGTCTGACATATACCATGAGTGAGAATCATAGAATTGTAGAGGGACCCCGAGGATCATCTAGTCCAACCCCATGCAAGGCAGAAATAAGCAGCTGTCCCGTACAGAAGTTGAACTTGCAACCTTGGCATTATCAGCACCAGGTTGTAACCAACAGAATTAATACATAAAAGAATAAGGTAGCTGTAATGGTTCCAGGGGTTGCTTGTGCGTAAGTTGCTGCCACTCCTGGCTAGGTTACTTGGTCGAACCCTTTCTGTCTGGACAGCCCTTCACCTTGTGGCTGTCTCAGTCGCTGGCAGAATCCGTCAGTGGGCGTTTCTTGAACTTCTTCCAGCAAAGAAGTTCTTTGACGCCAAGTCTCCTCCTACTCTCGCTGCGCGGAAGTCTTCTGCGCAGGGAGGGTGTGGGCAGCGGAGTACCCGTGCTCTCCCCACTGGTCTCCGGTGAAGAGTCCTTGAGCCTCCTCTCCGATTCCCCCGTCTGCCCCCCTTCAACACTGGTGTTACGCTGATTTCCTTCCCCAATAGCTGGGCTGCTTCTCTCCCTCCTGGGACCCTCTCCGGCATCGCTCTGGAGCCTTCCCTCCCCCCCTGGCTCCGATGGCAGTTCCCTGACAGTAGCATAAAAAAACCCTGGACCTGTCATCCAATAGCAGTAAGAACTGGGAAGAAACAGAAGAAACTAGGAATTGGTACCTGGATGCCATTGCAAGACTTTTTATTTTTATTTTTTTTCCAAATTTTCCAAATTGATTTTCCAGATTTTTCACACAGAAAAAAGAAAAAAAAACATGACAAAACACACAACAAAGACAATAACCTAAACACAAAAGAAAATTATTACTTCCAATACCTCAGTCTCTTAACATTGGTAACTGACTTCCTCAAATCCCCTCTATCTGAATTTCATTATATAACCTGTATAACAGTTCTCCAATTTCATATTTCTAATAATATTAACTCCTTTCATTAACTAATCTCTTCTCCTTTATTACTATTCTAATCATTAATATTTACTACCACATATTCTTATTCTACCCCTAAGCCTATTTGTTACTTCCAAGAATTTTCTATTTATCTTATATTACAATATTTAGCTAAATATTCTTTAAATTTCTTCCAACCATTGCAAGACTTTTTAAAGTGTTGGCACTCATATGAGTTGAAATAATTAGTGTGAAAAGAGAAGCAAAATATTCAAATCTTTATTGAATGTCTATTTTTCAACGTCTTGTTACTTGGGGAAAACTCAGGTGTTTGAGAAGTCAAATCACAGAATGTTGAATAGCCTAACGGGAATGAACAGATAGTCTGTTAACAGGCCTGAAATACTCTTGTCTCCTTTTGAACTGAGGTCAGTTCAAAAAAAATGATCCAAGTGATGGCCTTCCAAATGAAATCCATTCTTCTTCAGCCTAAAATCAATTGTTTAAATTTTATTCCCAAAGTCACACAAATTAATTACAATTATAGCAAGTGTGGAATGCTGAAATGGAGATGGATGAACCTGCAAGCTCTCCCTGACTCTTTAATATATTGTTTGCCCAGAGAGGAATTTGTCACTTCTGTTGACAGGCAAAGCACCATAAATTCTAATCTAGTGTGAGACATTCTTGGTCTCAGATTATCTTGCAAATGCTCCGAGTAGGACCTCTACATAGCCTTTATGTCGACCTGAAATAAAGGATGATCAGAACATCTTGTCTTGAAGGGATAATGCCGCTGGTCTTGTTGTGCGCTGAATTAGAAACTGATAACAGGGTGGGACTGAATAAAGTTTTGGACATGCTCATTGTCTTTAATTGCAGTATATTGCCACAGAAGCATGCAAAGGAATGTTTTATTCTCTCTCTCTCTGGATAGCATGATGTAAAGAGGGATTGCTGCTCTGCAAAGTGTATGAATGGCCCCTCATAATGTTTCTCAACATTTCTCAGGTCTTTTGCCTAGAATGCACCTCCAAATGCACCTTAAATTTCACTTGATGGCAAGTCTGACAAATAAATGCACATAATTGATATAGAATATGATATAGAATATTTTTATTCAAGCCCCATGTTGAGCAAAAGATTTCTGCATTGCAGTTTGAAAACACGTCAAAGTGCAAGTAGATAAATAGGTACCACTCTGGCGGGAAGGTAAATGGCGTTCCCTTCCAACCCTACAATTCTGTGATTCTATGAATACACAGAAAACAATGTTGGTGATGGGCAACAGCATGACACCCGTAACGCCCATGTTTGCAGCCCAGAACCTCTTGGACTAAGTAGTATTACATATAGAAGAAAACCCGTTCTTTTACATTCAGAAAAAGCAACTGCCCTGTTCTAGCACTTCAGTTCCATTGAGTATGATTTCAATTACAACTGCTGAGTAAGAAAGGAATAAAGTACCCTTCATATCCATTCAGGTTTGCTTATATTTCATAATGGGAAAGCTGTACTATGACATTTTATCAGGGCTATCTTAAGCATATGCGGTGCCAGGGTGCAAAGATCTGTCTGGCGCCCCCCCCCCCGGGTGCCCAGTCCCAGGCGCGCAGGAGGGTGGAGCCAGCTGGCCACTTCAGCGTCTCGCTGGCTCAGTCACCCCTGAACTCGCAGCACAGAGCTGCCTGCAGAAGAGCTCGCCGCGGGGCTCCAACCAACGGGTGGGCTCTTCCCTGGACTCAACTCTCGGGCCCCAAACTCTTGCCTGGCGCCCCGGAGAGCCCGGCACCCAGGTGCCTTGCACCCCTAGTGTCTATGGATAAGACGGCCCTGCATTTTATTACGTTATTCTGCTAAAACAGGGTTGCCCCTTTTAAAAATGAAAGTAATTCTTAATTTGGTCATTTATTGCATGAGTAAAAGGTAAAGGTAAAGGACCCCTGGGTTATTGAGTTAAAGGTGACTATCTTGCTTTCAGGCCAAGGGAGCCGGTGTTTGTCCACAGACAACATTCCGGGTCATGTGGCCAGCATGACTAAACTGCTTTTGGCGCAATGGGACACCGTGACGGAAATCAGAGCACACGGAAACACTGTTTACCTTCCCTCTGCAGTGGTACCTATTCATCTACTTGCACTGGCGTACTTTCGAACTGCTAGGATGGCAGTAGCTGGGACAGAGCAATGGGAGCTCACCCTGTTGTGGGGATTTGAACCACCAACCTTCTGATCAGCTCAGAGATGCTTTGTGGTTTAGACCACAGTGCCACCCACGTCCCTTATATTGCATGAGGTAGAGATAAAGGGACCCCTGGCCATTAGGTCCAGTCACGGACGACTCTGGGGTTGCAGTGCTCATCCCGCTTTATTGGCCGAGGGAGCCGGTGTACAGCTTCCGGGTCATGTGGCCAGCATGACTAAGCTGCTTTTGGCGAACCACAGCAGCGCATGGAAACACCGTTTACCTTCCTGCCAGAGCAGTACCTATTTATCTACTTGCACTTTGATGTGCTTTTGAACTGCTAGTTTGGCAGGAGCAGGGACCGAGCAATGGGAGCTCACTCTGTCGCAGGGATTTGAACTGCCGACCTTCTGATTGGCAAGTAAAATGGGGACATAAACACATAATTTTCATGAAAACGTTGCATCGGAAAAATGCCTAGTAGTTGTTGCAGTCCCTTATTTTCCTACCTGCAGTTTGTTGGGGTTCAGAACTTACTGGGTTAATGTTTGTTCTGAGTGTGCCTCCCATTCTGACGTTTGGAAAGAGGGAGGAGCCTTAGTTGTTGTTCTCTCTGTGTCTCTGAGAGAGACGGACGGAAGCCATGAATGCTAGCAGTCCAGGAGATTTTGGGAAATGCTGAGCTGTAAATATTTGCTACAATAAAGAACTGTTGAATTTGGACACACACAGGTGCTTCGTGTGTTTGTCTGGATCTGAAGCAGACTGCGACAGTTTTGATCCGCTGTGTTTTTTACTCTGCTAGACGAAACCGGAGGAGAAAAAGGTCTGCGCAGCTTGGCTGGGAGCGTGCCGGACCACTGGGGCTAATTGAGGCCATAAAGCAATTAGATGGCCAGTGCAATTAAGATCTTATCAAGATCGTTTCACAGGTTATGGCAGGACCTAATTACCGCTAATAAAACTGTTGCTAAGAGTCTGCCGGTGAGCTTTGAAGTTTTGAAGTCAGCTTGGCAATAGCTGGAAGACGCTACTGAATCAGAGCGGAGGTCTGCGTTCTGTGTTTTGCCTGCTTCTAAGAGGCAAGAGTCGCTGAGGCAGAGAGCTGGAAAGCAGCTGTGAAGAATCGGGTGCCGGAGGGCTGACTGGTGAAACGTGAGTACAGTAGCTGGGGCCCCGGGGAAGAGGAGAGAATGGCAGACAGCCAGGTCTTTGAGGACGTTCCGCTTGAGAAGCTCACTTTAAGAAGTTGGGCAACCTGGTCCAGAAGAGTAAGGGGTTGGTTCCTGGTTACTGGGCTTTGGAATGTAAGCCAGAGAGAACCACTTCCCTTGGGTCCTGAAGGGACAGACGTTACAGGCTTTGAGGCTGCGTTGCCTGAAGAAAGCCAGCAGAGAATGCAAAGAGAGCTTGCTATGCTAAAAGCATGCGTACATGCATCACTTTTGCCCAGTTTGGAGGGCGTAAAGTCAGCAAGGGCTGCCTGGGAGGTGCTGAGAAGTTTGTGTGAAACTTCAGCAGGATGCCAGAGCCCTGGAGGAGTCATGCAGAGCCTGGAAATGGCTGTAGCCCCAGTCCCTGAGGTGCACGTCGGGGGGGCTGAGAATTCCAAAGGCAAGTTTCAAAAGTTTTCCACTGTGAGTGCTGAAGTGAAACGCAGTTTCAGCGAGGGCAGGGCTGGCACAGAGGGCTCTTCCGGAAGAAGGGGGGCCAGGCCAGCTGAAAGGAGCCCTGGGCAGTATTTTTCTACTGGGGATCGTCGTCATGCAAAGTTTGGAAGGCGGCGGCGAGCTAGACGCTTCAAGGTCGGCCACCTGGACAAAGTGAAGATAAGGCCTAAAGAGTCGCGTGGGAACGCAGAGGCCAGTCCGGTCTCCAAGGCAACGGAGGAGGCTACTTCTACGGAAGCTGCCAAGGTCCTGAGCAAGGGGGAGTTGGTTGCCAAGACAACCAGACAGAACTGCTGCAGAAGCCCAAAGACAGGGGGCAGCGATACGTTTGTTGCCAGTATGGCTTTGTTTGAGGACAGCTCTGAGAGACACACTGATTTTCGCTTTCTAATCGATTCAGCAGCTAACTGCAACCTGATTCAAGAGACCCCTGCAGTCGAGATGTGGAATTGCAAGGCAATTCCGGCTGGGAAAACTGTTCAGTTTGCAAATGGGACAAAGAAAAATGTGACTAACTTTGCAAATGTATTGTTTTCTGTTTTGCAGGAGCAGATGGAAGTTTGCATTGTGCCGGGAGTGCAACACTGTATTTTATCTGTGCCTTATTTGTTGAAAAAAGGGGTTTAAGGTTTGCTTTGAACACGATGTTTGTACAATCTCCAAAGGAGGGAAGCAACTGGTTAGAGTTGCAAAGGGGCAGAATGATCTCTTCATTCTTAAAACGTCTCTGGAGGGTGAGGGGAAGGTTGAGAAAGCACAAGCCTTGCGTGCTACAGTTCCCACTCATGTTTCATGTTCGTGTGCATGGCACAGGAAGACAGCGCATGCTTGTCTTGAAGAACTACAGGTGCTACCTGAGGTTTCCAAAGGCTGTAAAATTGAGGAATGTGCAAGAGTCCTAGATTGTCAGGCTTGCAGACAGGCAAAGGTAAGAGGGTGCAGTTACCCCAGGGTGGAGAGGGTAACCACAAAACCTTTTGATCTTGTGCACATAGATCTGTTGGGTCCCATGAAGGAACCAAGTTTGGGAGGGGCCAGGTTTCTGCTGACACTGCAGGATGATTTTTCGCAGAACACCTGGACACATGGTCTCAAATCCAAGGAAGATGCAGCACAGCTGATTAGTCGTTGGATTGAGGAGGTGGAACTAATGTTCTCCACCAGAGTCAGGGAAATTGCTAGTGACAGAGGTTCACAGTTTACTGGGTCTGCTTTGCAGAAGTTCTTTCACAAGAAAGGGATAAGTCACACAGTGACTTCTCCTCAACAGAGGGGGGTGGCAGAGCTCAGAAGTGAAGCTCTGGTTAAAGCTGCACAGGTGATGCTGTTAGATTCTGGGTTACCTCCAAAGTTTTGGATGGAGGCAGTTAAATATGTGAGCTTCACCTGGAATCGGTCCTACAATTCAGTGGTAGGAGACACACCGTTTTTCATGCTTCACGGGAGGAAACCGCAGGTTCACTTCCTCCGTGAGTTCGGATCAACGGCCTCGCTGCTGGTGCCTGAAGCTTTGCGAGGGCCAGGTGAACCCAAGTTCCAGAAAATGATCTTCTGTGGGTATGAGCCAACGGCTCGTGCATGGAGGTTTGCATATCCGTCAGGTGATCAGAGTAAGCTGCTGATCAGTAAACACGCTGAGTTCTGTAAGCAGGAGGAAAGGTCAAAGACCCCTGCCAGACGCGATATTCTTTCAGAATGTCTTTCTGATTCAGAGCAGGAAGGTTCTGATGAGGAGGAAGGAGAGCCAGAGGCTGAGTCTGCTGATGACGATCAGCTCACTGACCAAAGTCAGGAGCAGGATGGGGCATCTCCGCAAGTTGTAAAAAGAGAGCCCAAGAGTGAGCCTAGTTCTCCTGTGAGGGTAATTCCAAGGGTTCGAAGACGCGTTAAGTCAGAGGGGGAATCCCAGGATGCAAAGGACACACCTGCTGACCACAGTGAGTCAGAGGAAGTGCCTGAGTTTGTGCCCAGGAGGTCCAGTCGCACAACGAAGGGAATTCCACCTGAGAGGTATCAGGCCACAGGTGCGTGGGTAAGTTTCGCACAGTGCGAATCTGAGAGTTGTGAGGATGTTCCACAGATGCCTGACAGGAACGCCAGGAGAGGGCGCAAGGCATTGGGAAAGGGATTGATCTCACAGAGGTCTGCAAAGGTACATCCACAGGTCTTGTCAGAATGCTCTGCAAGAGGGGGTGTTGGGGTTCAGAACTTACTGGGTTAATGTTTGTTCTGAGTGTGCCTCCCATTCTGACGTTTGGAAAGAGGGAGGAGCCTTAGTTGTTGTTCTCTCTGTGTCTCTGAGAGAGACGGACGGAAGCCATGAATGCTAGCAGTCCAGGAGATTTTGGGAAATGCTGAGCTGTAAATATTTGCTACAATAAAGAACTGTTGAATTTGGACACACACAGGTGCTTCGTGTGTTTGTCTGGATCTGAAGCAGACTGCGACAGTTTTGATCCGCTGTGTTTTTTACTCTGCTAGACGAAACCGGAGGAGAAAAAGGTCTGCGCAGCTTGGCTGGGAGCGTGCCGGACCACTGGGGCTAATTGAGGCCATAAAGCAATTAGATGGCCAGTGCAATTAAGATCTTATCAAGATCGTTTCACACAGTTTTCAGAGCAGAGAGGTGCAACGAGTATTACATTTCTTCGAAACAGTATCTTCTTTTTAGGTGGGGATGCTAAAAAGGGATAGTTTGCACCTTTCCTCACTCACAGGTGGGCAGGGGGAGGTTTTTGCACCTGGTCTGATACTGAGGAGGGGACTGCTAGACTGGCTGCAAAGGAATGTTTGGTCAGGATGAGGAGGGAGGGCATAGGCTGCCTTTCAAGCCTGTGCGCCCCTCTTTCAAATCACACTTTTATTTGGCAACTGATTAGTCACTCAGAGGCAGAGTGTGGGCTGCACTGATTACCAGTTGCTTGACTGGTGATCTTCGGATAAAGGGCAGCATATCAATGTAATAATAGTAATGTTGATAGTTTTTTAAAAATAGCTGGACCTGAGCATACAGCACATGCAAATGGCAACTGGTGGCTCTGTACTGATACATGCCTATGATTTCTCAAGGTTGATTTTTAATCTTTAGCAACACACAATGCAATGTAGCAGGGGGGGTGAGATGGGGGAGAGGAGATACACCAATCGACTGAATGAACCAAAAGCTGTGGAATACAGTGGTGCCCCGCAAGACGAATGCCTCGCAAGACGAAAAACCCGCTAGACGAAAGGATTTTCCGTTTTGGAGGTGCTTCGCAAAACGAATTTCCTATGGGCTTCCTTCGCAAGACGAAAATGTCTTGCAAGTTTTTCTGACTTTTCCCCCCTTCCCCCCTTTTTCTAAGCCGCTTATCCGCTTATCCGCTAAGCCGCTAAGCCACTAAAAGCCGCTAATAGCGCTAATCCGCTAAGCCGTCAATGGGCTTGCTTCGCAAGACGAAAAGACCGCTAGACGAAGCGACTCGCGGAACGGATTCTTTTCGTCTTGCGAGGCACCACTGTATTGCTCATACCCAGCACGCCACAGAAAATTCAGAAAGCAGAGCCAAGAACAGTGGAGAACTCATAGTGCATTGGTTCCTCTTCAGAAAAAAAAGCCAGGTAATCTGGAAATTCTACAATATGGAGAAATATGGCCAACTTAGTTGTTGGCACAGTGTGTAAGGTGTCAGGATCAAGTCCCACTGTGATATACAGGTGAGCAACCTTTGAAGTTTTTCTTGCACAAAAAATCATTGAAGTGTGGCTGTGGAAGTTGTTTCTTTGAAATCCTTTAAATTGTTCTCTTTTTAAGCATCATGGTATTCTCTTTTGACTTCCCTAAATATTTTTTTAATGCCCATATTTTGCAATCGGATTTTACCTTTTTGAGGATCTGAATCATTTTCACTCTTCTTTTTTGAACCCCGTTCACACTCAGAAGTCCATATAGTATTTGATTTTCCATCCGTTCCTACAGGTCTTTTGAGGGAGCTAGACATTCCTCCAAAGGCTGTGAACAAAGGCATGGTTGGAATTGGGTCGCAAAGATGATAAATAACTGTAGTATAAGTGGCACGCATGGGCTTATGTTTTCCTTATACATCCATACTATGTTTCCAAATGCTAACATATTATTTTTCTTTCAGGTCTGATATGAATCCATCCAAAGCTATGAAAAAAAGAAATTGGGTGAGTGATTTAAAAGACTTGAGCAGCCCCTGAGCCTCTTGGAAGACTAAAAGATGCGCTAGATGAACTGTGTTTTGGAATTAAGGTCCTCTAGATCAGGGGTCAGCAAACTTTTTCAGCAGGGGCCAGTCCACTGTCCCTCAGACCTTGTGGGGGGCCAGACTATATTTTAGAGGGGGGGGGAAATGATGCAAGAGCATCACGAGCCCTGGGGCTGCTTACCTGTGTCTTGTGAGGGGCAGGGGCTGGTGGTGGTAGTAGTGGAGGAATGATGGGCGGTGTGCGAAAGGGCTCCGGGAGGGGCTGCTTAAAATGGCGGCTGCTCAAGTGCTGCTGCTGCTGCTGGCACCAATCAAAGCCCAGCCCCCTTCCTCCTCTAGGCAGGGCGGGGAGAAGCCAGGAGGAGGGAGGGAGGTGGCGCCGCCGTGTGAGGGAGAGGAAGGGAGAGGGAAAGAACATGCGCACTGGCGATCCACACAGCGATTCCTGGACCATCCGTGGGCCGGATCCAGAAGGCATTTGGGCATGATCCGGCCAATGGGCCTTAGTTTGCCTACTGATGCTCTAGAACTAGGGATACATTATGTCAATGCAGTAGTTGCATAGGAGTGGAAAGCTGGCCTTCATATAAAGTGTCCTTCTGGTGAGTGGGGAGTGGAACACACACAAAAGGGTTAACTTGCTCTGGAGGCAGGGTCAAATTTCTGAGAAAATGTCACTGGTCAGCTGGAAGGGGAAGTAACCTTCCAAGCTACTTCTTTTTTATTTTATTTTTTAAAAATTATACTTTTCAGATATATACATTTCACTGATTTTTCATTGATTTTGACATTTTAAAACTTGACCTCCTTCCCCCTCTTTCTGCGGTTCCTTAAATTTATTTCTAATATCTTCTGCATATCCAAATTAACTAATTAACTTAACTTGCTCATATCTCTCTCTCTCTCTCTCTCTCTCTCTCTCTCTCTCTCTCTCTCTCTCATACAGCTGCACGTTATTACAATAATCCTGCCAGTGTTTTTATCCATTTACAATTTATCAGTAAATATTCAATAAACCATTTCCATTCTTTTATATAAAAAAGTTTGTTATCTTGATTTCTTCTTCTTCCTTCCAAGCTACTTCTAGTTGTCGACAAGCCACAGCAGTCGAGGATGGCCGAAGCGAAAATAATTGCAAAACCTTTCCATAGAGCAGATATAAACATCGGAAACATCAGGCATCACAGGGCAATACAGAAATACAACCTCACCAGAGAGAGCAAAGACACTTCACTGTGCACTATAATTTTTCCCCTCATGACCGCGACTAGCATTTCTGCTGCAGAAAAAGAAATGGCAGTTTCTTGCCGCCCAAAGCATAAGTTGCTGCTCCTGCATGAAATGTAGTTTACTCCACAGCTAGCATTTCCATTGTATTTGTGAGCGTGGGATCAACTATGCTTGTAGGAGCATCATGGATATCTTCTGGGCTGCTGCCTAGGTCATCACTGCTAATAGGGTTCAGCACTACTCTTGTGGAAAGCAATCACAGCCCGACCTCTACCAATACTATGTGATTCCAAGTACACAGATATTACAGGTGGGGCACTGGACCCGACCATTTGAAAGCAGGGGCCACATTGCAAGGACCATGTATGAATGGGCGCTTTGTCTACTCTTACTGTATGAAAGGGTCAATGTCTTAAGTAGACATAAGTCCTGGGGATAACGGAAAGCTCACAGAGATCAAAATAGCCAAAGGGAAAACATCAACAAAGCTGGACTCAAAAGTATTGGCATAATTAATCCAGCGTCTTGGCACCCATGTGTTATTTAGACATCTTGAATTCACACAATGGCTAATCTGCCTTAATTAAATTTTTGAGTGTGCACTACGGTTGCCGCTCTGTACCCAAGTAATTCATTTAAGACCTATTTAGGTCCTGGGTGCAGGATTTCAGCCTGTGGTTACAATCCTTTCCCACATATTTTGGAGGAAGTCCCATTAAACTCAGTGAGTCCTGCTTTTATGTAAACATGTAAAGGGCTGGCTTGTATGACATGTTTAGAAAATGCAGTAAATACATTTTAATGATCTAAAATATGGTAATTTTAGACCATTAAAATGTATTTGCATCAATAAAAGATGCAACACTACTAGTTTATAGAAACTATTGAAAATTTGAACTTGCGGAAGTCAATAGTATTTTTATTAGCCATACCGGTGGCGCCAGGACTAAATTCCCAAAAACAAAGACACCATTAACACTGCCTAAGCTCTTCTGATTTTTAGTTTCTGTTGTTCCTTTCTTCTTTCATCATATGAGATTTGGGGAAATTAAAGAAAATTATGTTCTGACTCAGACTACATATTCAAGCAGCCTTTAGAAGTTGTCTAAGCAGTGCTTAACATCTTATATCCTGCTGATTGCAAATGCTTACCTGCTCTCATTTTGCAAGACCTGATCTCTCTGTGTGAGTCTTGCAATTTCCCTAGCACTGATTGACGGGTGGGTCAAAAGTGACAATTATGACCAAAGCCTGATTCAGAATTTCAAAGGCTACTTTTTTCTAATAACTGAGAACAGGAAGCAGCAGGATAACACTTCACAGTGACCAAAGAGCAAAGGTCCTTCTAAAAAAAAAGGAAAGGAAACAGACTTTAAGTAATATCAGAAGTCTCAGGAAGTTTAGGAATCAAAATTCCATGTGTAAAAGGAAAAAGTGAAGTAGCTGACCCTGGAAGCATTTGTTTATTTAGTTACAAAGCAGTGGCCTTATATAGAAACATGGCGTGTTGAAGAACCCAGTCCAGTTTGGATTGCAATCTTAGACATACAACTACCTGGGTGTGCGGGTGATGGATAAATCCAGTTCTGTTCACACCTACCTAGTTCAAGCTTTCTGAATTGAAAGCACAGGTATCTTTTGAAATCTATACTTCTCTGCATTTTACAATGCAATTCTCTAGCCAGGTGCAAAAAAATGGGTATACAAGAGCAAAGTATGCTGAAAAATGCATATCTTGGTGAAAGCTGCATTCAAAATGCATTGTTATTAGGAAAAACTGCCTTGCAAAAATATGTATATTAGGCAAAATGCACACAAATGCTGATGAATTTTCACAAGAACATTTAGTAACTGAAATGGAAATGGGGAGAACTGGATTGAAGAATTTCTTGCCTGCCTCAATGTGTCATCCTGGTTGTCTTGGTAACTGCTGGGTCACTGAGCTAGGCTACACATCAGTCTGCCTCTATATGTTGTTGTTGTTGTTGTTGTTGTCACTGAGCTAGGCTACACATCAGTCTGCCTCTATATGTTGTTGTTGTTGTTGTTGTTGTTGTTGTTGCTGCTGCTGCTGCTGTTGATTCAATTTATACACTGCCCTATACCTGGAGGTCTCAGGGCAGTTCACAAACAAGACCACAACATCTAAAATCAAACCAAAAACAATAACCCAATACCCTCCCCCAAAAAAGAACCACATTCTAAAAGGGTGTTGGATGTCAATAAGATCAACCAAAGGCCTGATTAAAAAGGAAAGTTTTTGCCTGGCACCTAAAGTGTATAATGAAGGCACCAGGTGAACTTCCCTAGGGAGAGCATTCCATAGATGGGGAGCCACTGCAGAGAAGGTCCGTCCTCGTGTTACCACCCTCCAGACCTCTCGAGGAGGCAGCACACGAAGGAGGGCCTCGGAAGATGATCTCAGGGTCCGGGTAGGTTCATATTTAGCAGCTGCCAGGACTGAAGGTTCCTGACTTCCACCCTTTCCAAGTCTCCATCTCTCCCAGTTGTTTCCAAGCAGTCACAAACTGTGGACTCCTCTGCTCTCTGTTCTGCCCTCCTCATTAGCCTGCATCTTCTTGGAGATTGGGGGAGGGGAGAGGGGACCTTATTGCACCAGGAGAGGGAGAGTCCTTGGATGCTTCAGCAGTTGGTTGACTGGGCAGTCTCCTCTGCTTCAGCCTCAGAGTCTGAATTGCTCCCTGCCACCAGCTCTCCCCACTCTCTAAACCCTAGCGCCCCTTCAACATCCAATCTTCTCCCTCTGACCTCTCCTCAGTGTCCCACCACTTATCTCCTGGCCCTGAGCTTTCCTCCTCTGGGGTTCCCCTTGGGGGCTCCCTGGCTGGTTCTTCCCACTACTCCTCTTCACCCTGCCAGTCCCTGAAAAACAAGGTAAGGCACATGTCTATGCCAACTGGCAATGGAGCTGACGTTCTTCCAGTATCGTCCCTTTGATTCTTGCCTAATCTTTCATACCCAGATCAGAAACGTCTGAAAGCAAGCTTCTGCATACATAACTCCAGCTGGATAGAGAATCATCCAAACGAGAGTGCTGCAAAGCTAGGGCTGTGTGCACACACAGGCCTTTTGAAAATGAAGAGATCATGCAGACTGTCTGTCTGTCTCCCCAGTATTCCTTCTCAAGGAGCTAATCAGCAAGATCCCAGCTTCTTAACAAGACCTGACAGCTAAGTTTGTGGATTCGCTGTTGGATTGGAGTCAGCAGGGATCAAGTTTTTCCTAATCTATATTTATATCAAAATGAGAAAATGTAAGACTAATTGCACAGGACAGCATACAATGTCATGCAAAGGGAAGGGCAATATGCTTTATGGTCATATTGGCCTAATACTGTATGCCAGGTTAGAAGATATGCCGATGATACGTGACTAGTCATGTGTGTGTGTTTAATAGCAGTCATGGCTGCCTGGCAGTTTAAGTGGAGCAATTATATGTTCAGGATTTGCTTAACCCTTTCCCCTCCTGCTATTTGCCTGCTGAAAATCACCCTCCCTAAGTTGGTTTTCTCCTCAGAATGGAGCAAACCCCATATCTTTTCTTTTGCGGGTAATAATTCGGCTTGAGCAGGGGGAGGTTTGAGCAGAAAACCCTGCTGCGCGCCCATTCTTGGAAGGTGGCTTTCCCCCCAAGGTTGCTTTTCTAATTTTCAAAAAAGGAAAAGGAAAAGAAAAAAGTGAACACATTTTCCCCAAAGTGTGAACCAACACAATTTTTAAAAATTAGATTGGCCAAACTAACATCCCACTTGAGTGAAGTCAATGGAATTCAAACTTATCTGAAGTATTGTTAGAACCCAATAAATTGTTAGAACCCAATACTAAGAATTTATCAAGAATGTATAACTTGCTGTTGAAGTGGAATACAATAGATGAGACAGTGAAGCCAGCTATGGTTAGATGGGCACAGGACATAGGTCACGAAATTATGTTTGCTGACTGGGAGCAGTTATGGACCACAGGTATTAAATTCACGGCATGTAATGCCTTACGAGAAAACATTATGAAAATGATTTACAGGTGGTACATGACTCCAGTCAAGCTTGCGAAGATTTATCATTTGCCCAATAACAAATGTTGGAAATGTAAAGAGATTGAAGGTACCTTCTTCCACCTTTGGTGGACCTGCCCAAAGATTAAGGCCTTCTGGGAAATGATTTATAATGAGATTAAGAAAGTACTTAAATGCACCTTTCATAAGAAACCAGAGGCATTTCTCTTGGGTATGGTCGGCCAGCTGGTGCCGAGGAAGGATAAAAATTTCTTTTTGTACGCTACTACGGCAGCAAGGATTCTTCTAGCAAAGTATTGGAAGACACAAGAGCTACCCACGCTGGAGGAATGGCAGGCGAAAGTGATCGACTTTATGGGATTGGCAGAAATGACCGGCAGAATCCGCGACCAAGAGAAAGAGACTGTGGAAGAAGATTGGAAGAAGTTTAAAATATATCTTAAGAGTTATTATAAAATTGAGGAGTGCTAAAATGCTAAGGGAGAGGAAGATGTAGAATTACAGCGATAAAAAATTTTTTTTGTTTGATTTAGGGTAAAATTGAAAAGGAGAATGAATTTATATTTAATTGGCTAAAAGGGTTGTTGAATAATTGAAAAAAAAAAAGGATGCAAAAAGGGGAAGGTATGGGGAAGTCCAAGAAAAGAGGCTTATGGAAATAAGGTTAAGAAAGTATGATTTTTTGTGTTTGTTTTTATGTTGTTTTTGTTGTGTTTGTTAAAAATTGGAAAATTAATAAAAAATTTATTAAAAAAAAAGAAGAAGTATTCTTTATACACGTATTCAATTCTTGTCTGATACCTTCACCTGTGGAACTTGCCTTCTCCCGAAAGGAAATCTGTGTTTATTGCTTGAATGACT
The DNA here is from genome assembly GCF_951804945.1 of Podarcis cretensis. Taxonomy (NCBI): domain Eukaryota; kingdom Metazoa; phylum Chordata; class Lepidosauria; order Squamata; family Lacertidae; genus Podarcis; species Podarcis cretensis. Next base: position 68,869,461 of record NC_137178.1, read on the forward strand.
ATCCCACTACAGCAAGATACAATATGTAATTTAATTCTTTGAATTTTATGGCAGTGGAAAAGCACCAGAGAATGTACAGCATGATTATTGAATCTAACCTTGAATTAAATTACTCTTACATAAAAATCAGAGTAGCGTGCTATATACTCTAAACATTCGACTTTTCTATTCTGCTATAGCTGCAAAAGCTAAAGGTGTCCTTGAAGCCGTAGGCATTTAGACATTTTAGGATAAATGATCAAGGCGCCTTGAGGCATTCTACCTGCGTAGAAAAACAACCTGTGAACACCAAGAGTGGGGATGTGTATGCTACCGTTTCCACCTTTGTCCTCATGAAGGCTCTCCATGTAGCTTAGAACCCTGATCTTCTAGCTAAGACTTCAGAAGGACACCATCCATGGAAGGGGATGGGTAGAGTTTAGTATACTCCCCTCCATTCTCCCCACTTCTGTGCTACTTTTAGGCATAGGTGAAAAGTAGGCTATGCTATGCTGAAAATCAGTGCCATTAAAAGTATGCACATGTTAGCCCCTCTGGTTTCATTTCTGATGACTCTAATGAATCTGTGTTTGCCTCTGGTGCAATCACTGCTCAGAGTGGAGCTGGAGAAATGGGCACTGTTTGAAACTTATTTTGTTTCTGTATCTGAATCTAGCATTGGGTGATGTATATCGAGAGCCGAATGCATATTTAGGCAAGGGAAATTGCTAAACATCTGCTGGGGGAAGATATAGTATGTTTTGAAATGTGCCAGGTATATTGATTAGTTAAAGAGAAGGGGGACTTAAATTCACCTTCCAATATGTGAGGCAGCTTACTGCTTGAGATGCTGCATGGACATGGCTAATTGCAAGTATACTCATAAAAACGCAAGCCAGTGCATTTTGAAAGATGAGGGGGAACCCACTCCTAGCGTAGCATGAAACAAAACCATGTGATTTCTCCATTTGGGAAGCATTGCTAGACAGATGCATGCAACAAACTTATTGGATTTTTGAAAACAAAAACGAACCAATAGCTGATGATGGTGAAATGGTGAAAAATGGTATAAGAAGAAGAGAAGAAGAAGAGTTTGGATTTGATATCCCACTTTATCACTACCCTAAGGATTGTCAAAGCGGCTAACAATCTCCTTTCCTTTCCTCCCCCACAACAAGCATTCTGTGAGGTGAGTGAGGCTGAGAGACTTTCAAAGAAGTGTGACTAGCTCAAGGTCACCCAGCAGCTTCATGTGGAGAAGCGGGGAAGCGAACCCGGTTCACCAGATTACGAGTCCACACCACTCTTAACCAAATTTGGGAAGAGATTGGGAACCATTGCTCACAGTGTAAGTTTTCAATGTTACCTCCTCTATCTTTGTTAGAAGGTTAGGGTAGCGAGAGAGTCAGGGAGGGAAAGAAGCCCAGAAGAGACCATTTGTATAAACATGGCACATTTGATGCGTTTCTCCTCTAAGACTGAGAACACTACACTCAAATAAAATGTTTAGGTGATACTAAGTATAATATCATTTTTTTCCTCTGGATCTCATTGCATTTTATTGTAATGCACAAAGGGATTTTCTGGCAACAGTGGGAAAGTCTCGGGCGGTGATTAACTATTCTTTCCTTATGTCACAGAGTGCAGTCAGAAACATCTCAATGTTCTGACTGTGGTGAAAGATAAATAGTGAAAGCAACACCTCGGAAAGTAGGATTGGTTATGGTCCAGATCAGGCATAGGCAAACTTGGCCCTTCAGATGTTTTGGGACTACAACTCCCATCATCCCTAGCTAACAGGACCAATGGTCAGGGATGGTGGGAGTTCTAGTCCCAAAACATCTGGAGGCCCGAGTTTGCCTATGCCTGGTCCAGATGGTCAAGGGGATGGTGTTGACTTCCACACCTTAGTTATGAACTTTCAGAAAATTGACTGCTCTCTCTTGGAAACAGAATGCCAAATTACGTCTGCTCCAGCTAGATTTGTTTGGGGAGGTGTGAGAGAAGCAAAGGGTTATATAAAGGTCTTCTTCCCTTGAGGGACATTGGAAGCATGATAAACCTAACAAATGAGATGAATCTCTCCTGTGAGGCTGACCTTTCTGCCAAATAAGTTGGTCTACCATAGAAGAAAGCTCAGTGGCTTTCCATGGGTCATTAAAACTGAACAGAGCTTCTGATGATTGGCTAATTTATTCTTTCTCCATGTCTAATGATCTGTGAGGTGAAACATTGGTAGCAGATATGAAAATGCATAGCATGATTAGATTTCAGATTGAAAAATGCTTCCATCAATCTCCAGTCTTGTTAACAGGGGACTGCCGAGAGCAGTTAAACATTCAATCTTAGCCCATGGAAAGAAAATACATTCTTTCCCTTATTAAAGGCAAAAGGGTGATGTTTCCTCTTATGAGAATCAGTTAAAAGGTATCAATTAAAAAGGAATAAACTATACACAGATGTGAGATTTAACAGTACTGCTGGATAGAAGTTCTTCTCATGTATGTAGCTTACTCTGGTCCAATAGATCAAGGACAACATCCCTATCCCTTTGAACCTGCCAGTAATGCAATAACATTTGAAGACACCCTGCTCCAGAAACTGTCTCTTATGAGTACAGGTTTCTGCACATCTTAATGATACGGCTTTCTCCACTATATGTACTCCCCATGAAAACTCACCAGGCAGCCATCACATTAGAATTTATATGGCAAATAAAAAGTGTCTATTCCATCCAGCTCCATTTCCTTTGGAAGGGTTTTAGGTAGTTATGTTTTTAAGTGCTATTTAATAGCATGTTGCTTTTTTAAAGGCATTCTTTTGTTAAATGACCTAAGCAGAGTTGGCACAATGACACATACCCATGGTGTCCGTGGACTGGTCATGTTTGGGTGCTCTGTCGATGCTAAGCAGAAAACTGTATGATGGACACCATTTGTCCATATTTTTGTGTAATTAAATTGGGTGGGTGAGGAATTTGTGTGCTCTACTTTTTGCAGTGGACCAAGATGATTAATAATAATAATAATAATAATAATAATAATAAATAATTTATTATTTATACCCCTGCCCATCTGGCTGGTTTTCCCCAGCCACTCTGGGCAGCTTCCAACAAAATATTAAATATGAACACAACACAGCACAACAGTGCCATCTCTGCTAGAATGTGTGTCTGAAGAAGTTAAAGGTAAAGGTACCCCTGCCCGTACGGGCCAGTCTTGACAGACTCTGGGGTTGTGCGCCCATCTCACTTAAGAGGCCAGGGGCCAGCGCTGTCCGGAGACACTTCCGGGTCACGTGGCCAGCGTGACATCACTGCTCTGGCAAGCCAGAGCCGCACACGGAAACGCCGTTTACCTTCCCGCTGGTAAGCGGTCCCTATTTATCTACTTGCACCCGGAGGTGCTTTCGAACTGCTAGGTTGGCAGGCGCTGGGACCGAGCAGCGGGAGCGCACCCCGCCGCAGGGATTCGAACCACCGACCTTTCGATCGGCAAGTCCTAGGTACTGAGGCTTTAACCCACCTGCGTCTCCCTGAAGAAGTTAGTCATGTCCAATTAAAAAAAGTGCCATTTTTTATTTTAAAAAAGACCTATTGGGATAGCAAAGAGCATCAACAAAGATGCTTTTAAAATAAAAAAATGAGAGGAATTTGTTTCGTAGAAATACAAATAATATTTTATATGCCAATGGCACCCTGAGAATGAAAAGTGATGTGCAGTACATTAAAGACTAAAACAGCTGTTCGTAATCAGTGTCCAAATTTCATGTCAGTTAGGTCTGAAGAAAATATCTAAAGATTTAGAAGATACCTAAAGAAGGTCTAGATACCTATGTTGAATCTGTCTTTCTGGGACAAGGTGACCAATTATCTTGAGATTTTTCTGGATAAAATTGATGATTTAGATCTCTCAGCTAACTACCTTGGTTGTCCTGGTAAATGGCCTGTGCTAGGAGATAGGTGGAAGTGTGTGGCCTTTAATTTGCCTGGACCACTCACTAAACATCATTATAGAATTGCTATCTTCACACAAGCACTTTCTATTTTAACAGCTGGGAGTCAGTCAGATATATAATGAGTTCAGCTTTCCTCTGGATGACAATCTGTTGAATGTTTGCCTGTTATTGCGGTTATTTTAAAAACACAGAGCCTCTGCAACAAGGCAAGGTGCAGATTCTGTCTGTAATATATACGGTATTTCACAAAATGGGTGAGTGGCTGAAGTCAGGTGTGAAATCTTTGAGCATAATGTTGAAAAGGCAGGCTTGCAGTCCTAAACCTTTTGTGATTTGTTGCCCTTTCCTGTCCCCATAAAAGCATTTAACCACAGTATCAGTAGCCACACACATTTCTGGCAGCGACTGGTCACTGATTAATTCACTCTGCAACACTGAGGATTGTAACCTTTTCAGATGTAAATTATGTTATGCTTTGTTGAAGAACATGTAACTGGAAAACATAAGTTCATGCCAGCAGAAACAATCAGTGTGAAAGAGAAGTGGTGCAAGAATAGTTGTTTCAGCAAGCATTTAATTATCTCAAGTGATATTAATCAGCAAGTTGGCTTTGGAGCACATCTCTCAGCATAATTTAAGGAAGGTTCTATGGGAGCCTACCGCGTTTTATATTCTGATCATTAAGGAGATGAGTGACTTCCCCTGGTCTTGTGTCAGATTGGCTCAGAAAATAAGTCGAGCGGCTTCCTCCCCCAAATCAGAAATAGTTCTGCTTATTTTCTGAGCCAAACCAACTTCCAAGCATCAACAGAGTAGACTGCAAGACAACCCAGCTGTGCATCTAGTGCACAAATGATGCTAGGCTGGTCAGAAGGCAAAAGTCAGATCAGGAGGACTGCAAAACCAGCCTGCTGAGCTGCAATCAGCATGGTTCGCTCCAAATCATGTAGCAAGTGCTTTACAGGATGTCATTAAAGGCTATGTTCTAAAAGGTTCTCAGTAGTGTTCCCCAATTTGTTGCAGATGTTCAAATCTCTTCTATTCAAATAGGATATTGGAATTGGAACTGGGGAAATCATGTGCTATATCGTCCTTTTTTGAAGAAAGGACAGTTGTTTTTATCCTCTCCTACTTACTTATAAAGAAAATGTTTTTTTAAAAATAATAATAAATAATAATAATAAATTTTATTTATACCCCGTCCTCCCCAGCTAAGACCGGGCTCAGGGCAGCTAACACCCGATATAAAAACAAACTGATTGAAATACAACTTAAAAACAAGATTAAAACACAACATTAAAACATTAAAATATTAAAATACAGCCTCATTTCAATGGAAACTCAAATAAAAAACTTTTCTGGGGATGATAATGTCACGTCTTCACCAAGGCTAACTTTCCAGACTGGTCCTACATAGGCCAGAAAAAAGCCAGGGAAGTCCCCAAATAGGAGTTCCATCACAGGAGGGAAAAGGAAAAAAGAAGAGGGGGAGAGAATCAAATTGATTCCAAGCCGAAGGCCAGGTGGAACAACTCTGTCTTACAGCCCCTGCAGAAAGAAATCAGATCTTGCAGGGCTCTGGTCTCATGAGATAGAGCGTTCCACCAGGCCAGAGCCAGTGTTGAGAAGGCCCTGGCTCTGGTTGAGGCTAATCTAACTTCCTTAGGGCCCGGGACCTCTAAGGTGTTGCTATTAATGGACCTTAAGGTCCTCCGTGGGGCATACCGGGAGAGGCGGTCCCGTAGGTACGAGGGTCCTAGGCAGTGATAAACAAAACAAAACAAAACAAAACAAAACAAAACAAAACAAAACAAAACAAAACAAAACAAAACAATACCTCCCAAAATGGGCCACTGAACTTTCAGGACCTATGAAATAATAATGATGATAACAACAACAACAACAACAACAACAACAACAACAACAACAACATTTTATTATTTATACCCCGCCCATCTGGCTGGGTTTCCCCAGCCACTCTGGGTGGTCTCCAACAAAAGATTTAAAATACATTAAAACATCAATAATTAAAAACTTCCCTAAACAGGGCTACCTTCAGATGTCATCTAATAGTTAGATAGTTGTTTATTTCCTTAACATCTGATGGGAGGGCGTTCCACAGGGCAGGCGCCACTACCGAGAAGGCCCTCTGTCTGATTCTCTGTAACCTCGTTCTCGCACGGAGGGAACCACCAGAAAGCCTTCGGAGCTGGACCTCAGTGTCCGGGCTGGACAATGGGGGTGGAGATGTGTGTGTGTGTGTGTGTGTGTGTGTGTGTGTGTGTGTATGCAGTAACTGATCTTATTGCCTTTTGAAGGTTATATTAACCCAAAGGAGTAGATCACCTTTTAAATGTTATTAGAATGATATTAGACATACTGTTCTAAAACGTCAGAACAGGAAACGTTCTCTTTTGCATTCTCCCTGCTGTCTCCTAGTTTCTGGTTTCTTGCAGCACCCTCTGGTGTCATATTTTAATAACTTTAAGAGCAGAACATCATGTGACCATATGGTAATCAGAACCATTCTGTAACTCTTTCTTAGCTTTAAAAACTATGAGTGTAGATCCACTCCTAGTTTCAGGGGATTGCACACCATGAGATTTTTTTTAAAAAACAACCCTCTTATGCTGTACTCCACACACTGACATCAGTAAAGTAAAGTAAAGTAAAGTAAAGTAAAGTAAAGTAAAGTAAAGTAAAGTAAAATGTAAAATTTATTACCTGCAAGTAATAAAGTATTACCAGCAAGTTACAACGATTTACCATGTTTCTCCTGTGTATAACACGCCCCCATGTATAAGACTCCTATTTTGGGGGACTCAAAATTAAAAAATACACTCAGCACTATCCATCTATAAAGCAACCCCAATTTTTAAACATTATTTTAACATAAAAAACCCCTAGTCTTATACACGGGAAAGTACAGTAAAATTTTTTTTAAAAAATTAAAAACAATTAAAACAAACTATAGTATCAGGATTACACCTGTGGGGAGTAATTCTACAACTTAAGGGCAGCCACAGAGAATGCTGTCTCCAGGGTCACCACACCCTGGACTTCTGAGCTGGGAGCGGGGATGCAGAAAAACATAATAAATACAAAGCACTTTTGTCCCAAGCTGGCTAGAGCCCTCCTGTTAGGGGATGGGGATTCACTGCAACATTTTTGTGGGTCCCTACTTGTATCTGGGAGGCAAGCCCCTCATTCTTGGGCAAGGTGATTGAGCGGGTGGTTGCCGAACAACTCCAAGCATGCCTGGAGGATGCGGACCATTTGGATCCCTTCCAATCGGGATTCAGGCCTCATCATGGGACTGAAACTGCCTTGGTTGCACTGGTTGATGATCTCCGGCGGGCTAGGGACAAAGGTGAGAGTTGTCAACTCTCACTCTTCCTTCATATCCCTCCTCAAAACCCATTTGACTTAACTCCTTTCACTGCAATCCTAACACTGTTGATTCAGAAGTAAGCTGCACTGAGCTAAATGGGAATTGCTCCTCACCCAGAACAAATATTTTGTATATGTAAGGGCATCGGTTCACATGGACCGTCTAGAGGGGCTGGGAGCTGGGGGCACTGTTATACAGTGGTTTCGCTCCTTCCTCCTGGGCCGTGTTCAGAAAGGGGTGGTGGGGGATGAGTGTTCAGACCCCTGGGCCCTCACTTGTGGGGTGCCTCAGGGTTCCGTCTTCTCCCCCATGCTTTTTAACATCTATATGAAGCTGCTGGGAGAGATCATCAGGGGGTTTGGACTGGGTGTCCATCAATATGCAGATGATACCCAGCTCTACCTCTCTTTCAAATCAGAACCAGTGAAGGCAGTGAAGGTCCTGTGTGAGTGTCTGGAGGCAGTTGGAGGATGGATGGCGGCTAATGGATTGAGGCTGAATCCTGACAAGACAGAAGTACCGTTTTTGGGGGACGGGGGGCGGGCTGGTGTGGAGGACTCCCTGGTCCTGAATAGGGTAACTGTGCCCCTGAAGGACCAGGTGCGCAGCCTGGGAGTCATTTTGGACTCACAGCTGTCCATGGAGGCGCAGGTCAATTCTGTATCCAGGGCAGCTGTCTACCAACTCCACCTGGTACGCAGGCTGAGACCCCACCTGCCCGCAGACTGTCTCGCCAGAGTGGTGCATGCTCTAGTTATCTCCCGCTTGGACTACTGCAATGCGCTCTGCGTGGGGCTACCTTTGAAGGTGACTCAGAAACTACAACTAATCCAGAATGCGGCAGCAAGACTGGTGACTGGGGGCGGCCGCCGAGACCACATAACACCGGTCTTGAAAGACCTACATTGGCTCCCAGTACGTTTCCGAGCACAATTCAAAGTGCTGGTGTTGACCTTTAAAGCCCTAAACGGCCTCGGCCCAGTATACCTGAAGGAGCGTCTCCACCCCCATCGTTCTGCCCGGACGCTGAGGTCCAGCGCCGAGGGCCTTCTGGCGGTTCCCTCATTACGAGAAGCAAAGCTACAGGGAACCAGGCAGAGGGCCTTCTCGGTAGTGGCGCCTGCCCTGTGGAATGCCCTCCCATCAGATGTCAAAGCGATAAATAACTACCTGACATTCAGAAGACATTTTAAGGCAGCCCTGTTTAGGGAAGTTTTTAATCTGTGATATTTTAGTGTATTTTTGGTTTCTATGGAAGCTGCCCAGAGTGGCTGGGGAAACCCAGCCAGATGGGCGGGGTACAAATAAATAATAATAATAATAATAATAATAATAATTCATTGTTTGTTAATCCATTTTATGTCATTGATTAAACTTCATAAAACCTAATCCCCAACCAACTAAAACATCAAAACTAAAATCAGAACAAGTAACAGAAAATACCCTGGGTATTTTCCAAAGCCTGTTGGAATAAAAATGTATTCACCTGAATATAACAATTTCCAGGAAATGCAATAGTTGGACATGCAAAGGGGAGTCATTTTATAACAGCAGGGCCAACACCAAAAAAGTCCTGCTTCAAGTTAAACATCCCAAAGGACCTGAATTGCTAAAAAGACTTCATTACCGGTTTAGAAAATTTCAGAGCGGAATGGAATACTACCATTTCCTCTTCCTCTTCCTCTGTCATGCCTTTTGTCTTCCATACTGTCAAAGTATATATTGTAAATTCTTTGGGGCAGAAATCTGTTCTTTTCTGCTTATGTCACATAGGTTTTTGACAAAACAGTTCAGTGGCTTGAACAGCTGCTAATTTGGTATTGCTATGCCAAATATGTCTTTAAAAAAATGAATAAATGAAATTTCCCATCTTGCCAGACTTCAAAGATCGTAAGATGCCATTCCTTTATGTTCTTTCTAAAACCAGCTGTTTGCACTGAATACCCTATTCTAGTATGCATCGGCACATTTATCCTGCTTAAGCCTTCCACAAATTTAATAAGAAGCACCTGCAGAACATTGGGGCATATGAGGAACCGTCATAATCAAAATTGGCTGCTGGGGTTCTTAGCAACAGGTGAAATTATTAATAATCATTCTTTGCATGTAGCCTTGTGATCTAGACTCACGGATCACAGCTTAAATAGCCAACTACAAATATCCTGAACTTTAGACGTGGTAAAACCAAATATAATATTTTTATTCCTGCAGATGCAATAAGGCCCTTAATTGGAAAAAATGTCATAAAATCTGCAATGTATGTAGAACATGTTCTATAGTTTCACAAAGAAGTACCCCGCTCTTTTCCCCTCTTCAATTTATCGACTCGGAGAATATCATGTTGTTGTTGTTTAATATCATACTTTGTCTTTTTCCTGCAAATCAAATACTGTGGGACTAAGTGATTTCCAATATATTTAGCATGTCAATACAGCAATACAAGCACAAAGTGGAAATGAATTTGTAAATCCAGATGTAGCCCTTGGTCACTTCACTAGCAAATGTCCAGGGATGCAGGTGGTGCTGTGGTCTAAACCCCTGAGCCCCTTGGGCTTGCCAATCTTAAGGTTGGCAGTTCAAATCTGCACAATGGGGTGAGCCCCCATTGCTTTACCCCAGCTTTTGCCAACCTAGCAGTTATAAAGCATGCCAGCGCAAATAGATAAATAGGTACTGCTGCAGAGGGATGATTGATGGTGTTTCTGTGTGCTCTGGCTTCTGTCATGGAGTTCCGTGTGTCAGAAGCAGTTGAGCAGTTCCCTTGACCTGGGAAAGCTCCCTCAGCCTGGGAGAGGAGATGAGCGCCACACCCCACAGTCAAATTCAACTGAACTTAACCGTCCAGGTGTTCATGTATTGGAGTAATCTTGCTTGATCCTTTTCTAATTGTGTGTGTTCATTAGCCTGGCATGTAGTTCTGCTCTAATATCCTCTCTACATGTTTGGGTTGGAGTAGGCCAACAAAAACAAACACCCCAACAGAATTACCCTTGTTCTTATCAATGTTGGAAATTTCCCTCAATCTGCCCATTCACTGACAATTCCTCCTTATTGAATGCTTCATAGAATCATAGAATTGTAGCGTTGGAAAGGACCCTGAGGATCAACTAGTTCAGGCACCCCCAAACTCAGCCCTCCAGATGTTTTGAGACTACAGCTCCCATCATCCCTAGCTAACAGGACCAGTGGTCAGGGATGATGGGAATTGTAGTCCCAAAACATCTGGGGGGCCGAGTCTGGGGGTGCTTGATCTAGTCTAAACCCTGCAATTCAGGAATTTGCAGCTGTCCCATACGGGGATTGAACCTGCAACCTCAGCATTATCAGACCATGCTCTAACCAAGTGTGCTATCGAGGCTGACCCTGGATAATACAATATTTGAGTGACCTTGGTAAGGCAGCTTGTTGTTTTGCTGTTCAAAATAGAAAAGAAAACACTGAAGTATGGTACCCACAGCCACGAACATTTCTAGGTTGGTACAAGGGGTAAACCCTTGAAAAGAAGGGTCTTTCTTCAAGGAAGCTAAGTTTTATTTAATAATCTTGACTCATGATTTTTAACAGTTCAGCCTGCAAATGTCATAACTGTACTCTACCCGAACACACAGAGAATGCTTTTAAGGAACTGAACTCTGTATTAAACACATCCTACATAGTCATATTTTTTCATCAGGGATGAGCAACCTGCAGACCAAGACCACATTTTGTGTGACCCACAACTTTGTTCCATATGGATGACAATGAAGGGAAAGGGAATAGCTGGAAGGGGGGAGGGTAGGGAGAGAATATGGATGGAAGAAAGTGAGAGATGAGAGGGGGTGTCCTGCTCGCAGATTACTGTGAGGTAATGTGGCTTTTAACAAAAAATAGGTAAGAAAGATTTTGTGGTGAATATTGCAAATTGTATGAAACCCTGAATGGTTTCAGTTCAGAAGCTGTCAGACACAGCTATTCCATTCCACGTGACAATTCACCTGAAGCGGTGTGAGTGTGCATTTACACATCCTTGCTGCGAAAATGAGAGGAATGTGAGTCTCAAGCTACACCTTCTATCACATCTCATGTATGAAATGGACTACATTAGATTGCAAACATTAGGAAGAGATTTTGGCACCAGAACACACAAATTCCAGAGGGAAAATACTATAATATGAGGTGCCAACTGCTCAAATAATTGTCAGTATAATGGCAAAAATTGGCAGGGGCAGCTATTCCCTTAATTTTTTTCCAAAAGCGAAGATTTATATCATGGGAGGCCAGGCCTGACCTTAACCTCTGCAGATGCTCTGATCAAGAGACAGTCATCAGCCATTGCAGTCCAGGCAGAACATAGTAGCAGCTGTTGTCTCCCTGTTCCCACTGATGGTCTGAGACCAGATGGAAAAAAATGGCAAGACAGTGTCTAACAGAAGGAAGAATATACCATGGTGTGGAGGAGAAAGCCATGGTGAATTAATCCAAGAGACACTCAGAATTCCAGAAAGGTGAGCAAGAGAATTCCTTGAAGAGAAGGAATTGGAATAAACTGAGTAAATATGGAGGTGAACAGCAATACAGAACCTTAGTCTCCAGCCCTGCAGATTGTTCATGACTAGGAGATGTGTCACACATCACACAGTGCAAATCTGGTTTTCTACTTCAAAAAGCTCACATTTATTCATTTCATAACATTTATACACTGCCTGGCTGTAAAAAACAGCAACACCCCAAACCCAAGAACCTCAAGGCAATTTATAGAAAGATAAAGCAATACAACCAAGAAAAATTCACCACCATACTTAAAAACATACAAACACTGTGGGAGATATCTAGCCAGTTTCTGACAGCCTGAGATGTGTAGCTATGTGATAACATGTACATGCAAGCATTTAGTCACTTTATGCTATAGTTCTAGGTGTATCTTAGAAATACCTCTAAAAATAAGGATGGGTAGAAACATTTGCTACCAGATGAACAAATTGAGGTTGATTTGTGGTTGCCATTTTTGTTGGTTTTGGTGGTTGGAATTTAATCTCCAAGACAGTTTCAGGGGCTTAAGTTTCCATCAAGGAAACTTTTTACCCCCATCTTTCATTTTTTTTTTTAAATACACATGTAACCAAAAACTTCCTTTTCAGTTTTTAATGCCCCTGTGCTGGAATTGTAGGTTCTTTCTCACTCTTCACTTCAGTGTTGCCTCTGCAAACTCAGTCAAAATCCCAAAGCAAAATGAAAAAAGACCACAGGATTCCTAGGACACTAGAAAAAAACCAAACTCAAACACAGAGAGTCATTTTGAATTGCAATTTTCAAAATCGACTGTTGCTGCTAAACAAGCCCCAGAGCAAAATTACCTAAATGGCCTTATCCCTGGGTGTTTGGGTTTTATCTCAGTCTATATGTTAATACGAACAGTGACAATCCCTCCCTTTCATGATTGTCAGTGAAGAAACAGCTTTGACCACACCATTGCCATTCTCTTTCTCAAATGTTTCTTTAAAACTTGTTTAAATTACTTCTAATCAAAGTCTGACACTGCTGCTTTTGAACCTGCATTGCAAGGTCATCTTTCTCAGGCCCACTTTCCTCTGTTGTTGCCATCAGTCTTTAGGAGAGACTGTAAACATTCCATAAAATATGATTTATTGTAAAATAAATGAGAATCTATATCCTACATCCAATTCTTCCACTTGAGTTTATTGGGGGTGGGGGGAAGAATTATGACAAGGTCACTTTGCAGATGACCTTCATCTACCTTGTACTATTTCTAACACTGTTATTCCTCTGGGATTTTGATTTCCATTGCCCTTTATCACCTTAGTTTGAAGAGGTCACTAGGTTAAACAAATAATAGTTTTAGAAGAAGAGAGAAGGTGAAGGATGGAACTTTTTTCTTTTCCATAGTAGCACTATTCTCTTCATCCAAATTCCCCTTTTGACTTCGGGATTCCTTGATCTTGCTGCCAATGCATTAAATATATACCAATTTTCCATTTTTAATCTTTGGGCTTTGTTCAGATGGTTGTGCATAAGGGACCTGCCATAGTCTGAGTGTGCCTTCTTTCATATTATTGATGTTTACAGCACATAAATTAAATTATGAGAGAAGATTTGGAAAAAGATTCCAAATTGAACTGAGAGTTCACCAATCAATTCTACTATATTTTACTGTATTTCAGATATGTGCATACAGCTTCATAGTCAGAATTTCTAATTATATTATTATTCTTTCTAGATAATTTCTTTTTTTTAAAAAAAAAAAAACATTTTTATTTGGTTTTACAAATACAAAGTTATAAAAATCCAAATATATATCCACATACAGAGATTCCTTGAATCTGAGGACTTCTCCCCACCCCCCTCCATGGGGTCCCATTTTGAACATTTACAGCTACATATTCTTTGATATTCTAACCTTTATATCAATCCATATTGTCCATGGTCACTTTTACACTACAAGTGAAATAAAAATCCTATCAATGTTTCCATCTGCCTACAATGGTCTCCTAAATAACTAATCTTTCTAGATAATTTCTAATTATATTATGTTCCACAACTCTAAAAGTAGATGAAGCAACTGTCAGATTCAGCAAGCTTGCCACTCCCCCAAAATATGAATATTTATATGATGTTCTTCAAAACATTTTACCCCTCTTCAGCTGAAAAGGCTCCCAGAGCAACCAATAATCTCAATTTGGATTTGGGCTCTAAATGAATCCAAACCAAATTGAGGTCTGATCCAAATCACCAAATCAGGCTCTAAATTGAATCTGGGCTTGGACTTGCACAGAACTAGGTCTTCATGTGTTATGTATTTTCTACTCAGAAAAAGACACATCATGGTTGAGTTAAATAGTTCCTTGTCTCTTTTTAAGCTGAAGCTCGTAGACTTTTCTTCAGCTGGAAACAAAGGAAACACGCACATTAAACTTTGAACCAAAGTATCATTCTAGCTTTATTTAATTGTACTTGTCATCATGATAATAATAATCTTACACTCCCTCCTGGCCAGCATGAGATTTGGGTGGTTTTTCAATCCACAGTTCATTTATTTAGACTCTCAGCTCCTTCTGACGTAAGCAGATATTTTTTTAAAGTTCAGTATACACAGAAGTACTCAGTACAAAACTACATTGGGGTTAAACATTGCTCATCCAGATTTCTTTGAAGTTGTTGAAAATACTTGTTGGATTTTGCGATCAGGTTTCAAGAGGCTTTTTCAAATTCACACACACGTAAAATGGCAGTGCAGAGGACAGGATTTTGGAACCCCGATTTCCACATGTAAGACACACACGGCTGAATTCCTCATTGCTGTCAACTTTTCTAGATGGGCCTAGGAATAAATTTGTCTGCAGAGAGTTAATCAGCTGATAAGGGCATACAGAGAAGACTACGTTGAAGCAAAACATTGCAGCCTTTAGTCAATGTAATGCACATTGGTTTCCAAGATTTCTAGGTGAGCCCAGGATTCAGATTTGGACGTCCATTCTCAGGACAGAAAGTTTACACCTCAAGGTCACCAGCTAGATTCACATTACTGCCTTTGAATCATGGGTCAATGACTTTGCAATTGGCTGTAACAATGTTAGTTTGAATCATAACTCTGAAGAAAAAACCCCCATTCATTCTGGAATTTAAAAAAAAAAAGTTTCCCAATTTCAAATATTTTACTCTAAAAGGAGAGGGGAAACCTTTAAACACTGTTTTAAAAAACACCCAATGTATCCCATCCCTTTTCCTGGGCTTTCATATCTCTACCCGTGCCCCTCTACTCTTGAGCTACAGCCTTAGGCCATGTGCAGGGATCAGAAGTTTTTCTCCTTTAAGAGTTGGCGTTCCCATACTACAATGAGGCTCCACACTGTGACATCACAAGGCCCCACCCCATGATGTTGAGATTCCCCCCCCCATGAGTGCTAGGGGAAGCTTCAGACCTGGTATAACACCAGTGCTTTCCCCCCTTTTTTAAAAAAATGTTTAGGGGTACTCTCATTTTTCTACTCATATTGAAATGCTGCCCCTCAATGAGGCCAAACTTAGATTCACCAAATGTTTAGGGTTACAGATAGGTAGCCGTGTTGGTCTGCCATAGTCAAAACAAAATTAAAAAATTCCTTCCAGTAGCACCTTAAAGACCAACTAAGTTAGTTCTTGGTATGAGCTTTCGTGTGCATGCACATAAATCTGACATCAGGAATCACAAGACAGAGAAACCAGTAGGAGAACACTTCAATCTCCCAGGACATTCTATACAAGATCTCAAAGTAGCTGTTCTATTACAAAGGAATTTCAGAAATAGACTGGAAAGAGAAGTTGCTGAATTGCAACTTATTACCAAACTTAAAACCCCTTCATGGATCACTGCCTTGCCGTGGCGAAGGGGCTTGAAGAACTCAGAGAAGCTATGAACTATGCCGAGCAGGGCACCCAAGATGAACAGGTCATAGTGGAGAGTTTTGACCAAACGTGATCCACCTGGAGGAGGAACCGGCAAGCCACTCCAGTATCCCTGCCAAGAAAACTCCATGGACAAAGACAACAGGCATATAAAAGTTATGATGCTGGAAGATGAGCCCCTCAGGTCGGAAGGCGTCCAACATGCTACTGGGGAAGAGCGGAGGGCAAGTACAAGTAGATCCAGAGCTGATGAAGCGGCTGGGCCAAAGCCGAAAGGACGCTCAGTTGCGGATATGCCTGGAAGCGAAAGGAAAGTCCAATGCTGTAAAGAAAAATATTGCATAGGAACCTGGAATGTAAGAACCATGAACATGGGTAAGTTGGAGGTAGTCAAAAATGAGATGGCAAGAATAAATATTGACATCCTGGGCATCAGTGAACTAAAATGGACGGGAATGGGTGAATTCAGTTCGGATGACCATCATATCTACTACTGTGGGCAAGAAACCCGTAAAAGAAATGGAGTGGCCCTCATAGTCAACAAAAGAGTGGCAAAAGCTGTACTGGGATGCAATCTCAAAAATGATAGAATGATCTCGATACGAATCCAAGGCAGACCTTTTAACATCACAGTAATCCAAGTTTATGCACCAACTACTGGTGCTGAAGAAACTGAAATTGACCAATTCTATGAAGACTTACAACACCTTATAGAAGTGACACCAAAGAAGGATGTTCTTCTCATTATAGGGGATTGGAATGCTAAAGTAGGGAGTCAAGAGATAAAAGGAACAACTGGCAAGTTTGGCCTTGGAGATCAAAACAAAGCAGGGCAAAGGCTAATAGAGTTCTGTCAAGAGAACAAGCTGGTCATCACAAACACGCTTTTCCAACAACACAAGAGACGACTCTACACATGGACATCACCAGATGGGCAGCATCGAAATCAGATTGATTATATTCTCTGCAGCCAAAGATGGAGAAGCTCTATACAGTCAGCAAAAACAAGACCTGGAGCTGACTGTGGCTCAGATCATCAGCTTCTTATAGCAAAATTCAAGCTTAAACTGAAGAAAGTAGGAAAAACCACTGGGCCGGTAAGATACAATCCAAGTCAAATCCCTTATGAATACACAGTGGAAGTGAGGAACAGGTTTAAGGATTTAGATTTGGTGGACAGAGTGCCTGAAGAACTATGGATGGAGGCTCGTAACATTATACAGGAGGCAGCAACGAAAACCATCCCAATGAAAAGGAAATGCAAGAAAGCAAAGTGGCTGTCCAATGAGGCCTTACAAATAGCGGGGGAGAGAAGGCAAGCAAAATGCAAGGGAGATCGTGAAACATACAGGAAATTGAATGCAGATTTCCAAAGAATAGCAAGGAGAGATAAGAAGACCTTCTTAAACAAGCAATGCAAAGAAATAGAGGAAAGCAATAGAATGGGAAGAACCAGAGATCTGTTCAAGAAAATTGGAGATATGAAAGGAACATTTCGTACAAAGATTTCCATAATAAAGGACAAAAGTGGAAAGGACCTAACAGAAGCAGAAGACATCAAGAAGAGGTGGCAAGAATACACAGAGGAATTATACCAGAAAGAAACGGATGTCTCATATACCCCAGGTAGTGTGGTTGCTGACCTTGAGCCAGACATCCTGGAGAGTGAAGTCAAATGGGCCTTAGAAAGCACTGCAAATAACAAGGCCAGTGGAAGTGATGGTATTCCAGCTGAACTATTTAAAATTTTAAAAGATGATGCTGTTAAGGTGCTACACTCAATATGCCAGCAAGTTTGGAAAACTCAGCAGTGGCCAGAAGATTGGAGAAGATCAGTCTACATCCCAATCCCAAAGAAGGGCAGTGCCAAAGAATGCTCCAACTATCGCACAATTGCACTAATTTCTCACGCTAGCAAGGTTATGCTTAAAATTCTACAAGGAAGGCTCAAGCAGTATGTGGACCGAGAACTCCCAGAAGTGCAAGCTGGATTTAGAAGAGGCAGAGGAACCAGAGACCAAATTGCAAACATGCGCTGGATTATGGAGAAAGCTAGAGAGTTCCAGAAAGACGTTTACTTCTGCTTCATTGACTATGCAAAAGCCTTTGACTGTGTCGACCATGGCAAACTATGGCAAGTTCTTAAAGAAATGGGAGTGCCTGATCACCTCATCTGTCTCCTGAGAAATCTCTATGTGGGACAAGAAGCTACAGTTAGAACTGGATATGGAACAACTGACTGGTTCAAAATTGGGAAAGGAGTACGACAAGGCTGCATTTTGTCTCCCTGCTTATTTAACTTATATGCAGAATTCATCATGCGAAAGGCTGGGCTGGATGAATCCCTAGCCGGAATTAAGATTGCCGGAAGAAATATCAACAACCTCAGATATGCAGATGACACAACCTTGATGGCAGAAAGTGAGGAGGAATTAAAGAACCTTTTATTGAGGGTGAAAGAGGAGAGTGCAAAATATGGTCTGAAGCTCAACATCAAAAAAACGAAGATCATGGCTACTGGTCCCATCACCTCCTGGCAAATAGAAGGGGAAGAAATGGAGGCAGTGAGAGATTTTACTTTCTTGGGCTCCATGATCACTGCAGATGGTGACAGCAGCCACGAAATTAAAAGACGCCTGCTTCTTGGGAGAAGGGCAATGACAGGCCTAGACAGCATCTTGAGAAGTAGAGACATCACCTTGACAACAAAGGTCCGTATAGTTAAAGCTATGGTTTTCCCAGTAGTGATGTATGGAAGTGAGAGCTGGACTGCAAGAAGATCAAACCTCTCCATTCTGAAGGAAATCAGCCCTGAGTGCTCACTGGAAGGACAGATTGTGAAGCTGAGGCTCCAGTACTTTGGCCACCTCATGAGAAGAGAAGACTCCCTGGAGAAGACCCTGATGTTGGGAAAGATGGAGGGCACAAGGAGAAGGGGGCGACAGAGGACGAGATGGTTGGATAGTGTTTTCGAGGTTACCAGCATGAGTCTGACCAAACTGCGGGGGGCAGTGGAGGACAGGAGTGCCTGGCGTTCTCTGGTCCATGGGGTCATGAAGAGTCGGACACGACTAAACGACTAAACAACAACACCAAACTTAAAACCATGGAGAGACCTGGTCTGAACAAAGACATTGGATTCTTATCTCATTATACATGACAAAGCCATTTTTCACCTTCTCACCCCTTGCTTTTTCCTGTAAGACCTATTGCAGTCGTTAAGAGTCGTCAACAGGCTCATCACAGCTATCTGCCAATCACCCAATCCCACCACCCTTCTGAGTAATACCCCTCCCCACCTTCTCACTATATAGAAGGGTCTGGTGACTTCTGTTTCAGTGTATCTGAAGAAGTGTGCATGCACACGAAAGCTCATACCAAGAACTAACTTAGTTGGTCTTTAAGGTGCTACTGGAAGGAATTTTTTAAATTTTGTTTTGACAAATGTTTAGGGGTATGCATGTTAGGAGCATCCTACTCTTGTGTAGGAACCTGGTAGAGACACATGCCCAACTAGCATGTTCTCTCCCTCCTGGTCAATCATTCGGAAGCTTCAAAAGCTTTCTTCTGCCTGAACATCACAGCGCCTGATGCCTTGGAGACATCAGCACACTTAAGGATCCGCAGAGTATTCTCAGTTTGCGTAACAGAACTCAGTAGCACAGCATTTTGGCTAATCTACTTTATTTACATATAATACACTCAGGGCATTCTGACTTAGCTCCTGCCTCTTGCTCATCAGACAGCAAAGAGAGAAAGAACAAAGGACATTAGTCCCACTTCATGGAACACAGTAACACAAACATCCTGTCTCTGTCACTTCCCACACTGTGGAATGAAAACATACACCGTCATGTGATAGACAACAATCCCATGACTGCAGACACGGGGAATGAATCTCAACAATGCGGACCCCTGCGTACGCCCAGAAAAAAGCACTGTATAACACTATGGCTGTGTAGCATTTTAAGGAGGCCCAGTAATGCTGGAGGCCCAGTTCAAACTGGAGTCCAGAAAGAAGACTCCATCCAAGGTAGCTGTAGCTGAAGCAATTTTGCCTCTGTGATCTATTACAGCCATCTGCAGACAACTCCTCTCCAGACCTCTTTCAGCATGACAGACCAATCCCTCTTCACCTGCTCACTTTTCCTGCTTTCTTCTTGCATCAAAAACAAACTTAATGGCCTAGGTACAGAATTGTCATGGCTGCAAGCTTTAATTAGCAGGGGTTAGCCTTGGTCAGTAGGGCTGAAAGTTAAATTCACTGTTGATTTATTATCTCAGATTAATAAATGAATCAATCATTTAAATCAAAAGGATTATTGGTTGAAGACTCTGCATTTCAACTCGCATAATAAAACTTTAAACAGTACATAACATATGAAGCTGTCTTATACTACAGATTGCCTATTGGGCCATCTAACCTAGTGTTGTCCAAGGCAGGTTTCGCAGGTGTGCTACCTGAGAACCTTTAAATGGAGAGGTGGGGGGTGTTCCATATCTCAAGCAGCAGTTCTATGGGGTTTTACAGGGATGGGGTTTTCATTTGGGTGGGTGTTGTTTTATTTGGGGGGTGGGGTTACTTTAAATTGTTCTTAAATGTTATAAGCCGGGGTCCCCAAACTAAGGCCCGTGGGCTGGATAAGGCCTGAGGGACTCGTTTATCCGGCCCTCAGCGACCCCTGCCGCCCACTCTTACTGGCGCTGCGCGACTGCCCACTTCCTGAAATTGCTTGTGCGCATGTGCAACGTTATTTGCGCATGCGCAAGCTTTATTTCCGGTGCACATCCGGGTCGGAGGAGGCCCGTGCACATGCACACAAGCTATTTCCGGTGCTCCTCCAACCCGGAAGTGCACTGGAGATAGCGTGTGCGCATGCATATGGGCACACGCTCCCCCACCTTCCAGCCCGCTGTGCGATTGGCACTGGAGACACCGGCCCGAGGTGCTGTTATATGCTAACTTGTATTTTGTATTTATATTTGTGGGCTGGGGTATTGTTCAGGGGCTTTTGCTGGGGAATGTATTTTTATTAGTTTGCATACATTTGTATGGTTAACTGTTCTAATTATTTTTATCATGTGTTTTGTGCTTTTTATATTGTAACTTTATGATGTGAACCGCCCCGAGACCTACGGGTCTAGGGCAGTATACAAATTTAATAAATAAAAATAAATACCACTGACCTATGTTCTCTCCCTCGTCTACCCCCATCTGCCACTTTACTTTTACAGTGGTATCTTGGTACTAGAACGGCATGGCTCCCGAACGCCGCAAACCCAGAAGTAAGTGTTTTGGTTTGCGAACGTTTTTCAGAAGCTGAACATTCGACGCAGCTTCTGCTTGAGAGCAGGAAGCTTCTGCAGCCAATCGGAAGCTGCGCCTCGGTTTCGAATGGTTTCATGAGTTGAATGGACTCCCGGAACAGATCAAGTTCAAGAACCAAGGTGCCACTGCAGTTGTGGCAAAACCAGCTGTGCAGCATACTGGTAATTGATTTCAAATTATTCCTGTGAAAATGCAGAGCAGAATACTTTGAAGTGTTGGTGCTGGGTGGCAACTTAAACATTTATTCTCAATTCCATTTCTTAAACAGACCTTTGGAATGGTTGTGTCTAGCATGTCTGCTTTCAAATATCACATGTGGGTTTTTTCTGTTTTTTTGCAGCCTGGGATTCTTGCCAACAGCAAGGAGAAAACAGCTTTTCACTCCTTAATTTAAAAGGTTAAGTTCAATTCCACTGGAACTCTGGAGTCCTGACAATCGACACCGACTTGACGTTGTTATCAATCCTGTACTGGTGGAAAGGCGAATCACAGTGAAGAAAAGTGACACTGAGGCTTCCGGTTCTGCTCTGCCTTAATGGAGGCAGCCCCCACAACAGCCACCCCACCCATTTGCCCCACCACACTGGACAGCTTCCAACATATATATATATAAAATACTAAAACATTAAAAATTTAAAAACTTCCCTATACAGGGATGCCTTCAGATGTCTTCTAAAGGTTATATAGTTACTTATCACATTGACCTTGGGAGAAAAGCAATGACAAACCTAGACAGCATCTTAAAAAGCAGAGACATCACCTTGCCGACAAATGTCCGTATAGATAAAGCTATAGTTTTCCCAGTAGTGATGTATGGAAGTGAGAGCTGGACCATAAAGAAGGCCGATCGCCGAAGAATTGATGCTTTTGAATTATGGTGCTGGAGGAGACACTTGAGAGTCCCATAGACTGCAAGAAGATCAAACCTATCCATTCTGAAGGAAATCAGCCCTGAGTGCTCACTGGAAGGACAGATCCTGAAGCTGAGGCTCCAATACTTTGGCCACCTCATGAGAAGAGAAGACTCACTGGAAAATACCCTGATGTTGGGAAAGATGGAGGGCACAAGGAGAAGGGGACGACAGAGGACAAGATGGTTGGATAGTGTTCTCAAAGCTACCAACATGAGTTTGACCAAAATGTGGGAGGCAGTGGAAGACAGGAGTGCCTGGCGTGCTCTGGTCCATGGGGTCACGAAGAGTTGGACACGACTAAATGACTAAACAACAACAACATCACATTGCCTCCACACCTTCAAACATTTCTCTGATGAAAACAGGGACGTCCTAAGAAAAAGCTGGACATTCCAGGATCAAATCAGAAACTGGGACAGTTTCTGTAAATCCGGGACTGTTGCTGAAAAAATTGGGACAGCTGGAAGGTCTGCATTTTGGGATCTGCCTCAGGTGTCAAAATGTCTTGGGCTGGCTTTGCCAAATGTTTGGAGGGCAGTGGGTTGAGGAAGGCTACTGCAAGCCCCCAATATTTCCATTTCTGTCTGCTGGGACTGTTGTTTCTCTCGGCCATCCCTCTAGCTTCATTCATCCAGGGGCTGCTTCCCTGCCACCTCCTCCTCTCTCCCTGATGCTCTCCAGCACACTTAAATGGTGAGGCTTTCCCCTCCGATGGCTACTGATGGCTTTCAAGTGGGCCAGAAGAAACCCAGCACCCGGACTTCCGGGTTAGCACGATCGGCTAATGGCGGATTCCCTCCGAGTTCCGGAGGGAATCGGCTCTGCTGAAGACGGGTCTTACCGCGCCGGCGACACGGGGACCCTTAGAAACCGCAGGCGCGGAAGCCTGCGGACTTGGTGACTCGGCGGGCACCTTTAAGCGCCTTCCCCGACCCACGAAGAGCCTTTTTAAAGGCTACGGAGAGGGTACGGGGAGCGGCGTGGTGCTGTGAGTAGACCGCTACTTCAGTGGAGCGAAGCCGCGAGCCATGGCCGGAGAGCGCTGACTTTTTCCCCAAAATTCGGACTGGAAAACAAACAACCCGTGAGTAGAATGGAATCTGGACT
The DNA here is from genome assembly GCF_951804945.1 of Podarcis cretensis. NCBI lineage: Eukaryota > Metazoa > Chordata > Lepidosauria > Squamata > Lacertidae > Podarcis > Podarcis cretensis. The sequence continues at coordinate 68,892,517 of NC_137178.1, forward strand.
CTAAAATTTATATCTCTGAATTCGGTACAACCGGGGGATGTGCTAAAGGGAAGTCCGCACCCCCCCTACCTACAAACGATCTAAAGCAAGGATCGGAGAATTAAGGTGGAGAGTATTGTTTTTGGTGTCAGATAAAAGATATTTCCATGAATTTGACAGAAGAAGTCTTTGTGCTGGAGAGAAAGTGAGGAATTTTGGAAGTTTTTGTGTAAACCCCCCCCCCCGAACCTGGGAGCATCCTGTGCGTGAGCCAGAGGAAAAAGAACAAGGAGTTTGACAGCTGTCAAAGGAGCTGTCAAACGGGCGGTGAAAGTTAAGAACTTTGTTACTTAATAATTCTCTGAACTAAAAGTGTTGTATTTGAATTGAGGTGGTTGGAAACAACGTAGCTATAAATAACAAAGTAACAGACTGTTGGAAAAGGACTATTAAGCAATTGGAATCTCCCTAGGGGGAACTAGAGACATTACAATGGCTGCAGAGGGAAAATTACTGGCAGAGTTAGAAAAAATGTTTTTTCTTGTGGGAATCCTGCAAGAGCAGAGTACGGCTATGAACAAAGAACTTATGACCTTGAATCCTAAAACAAACAACTCTGCTGAATGTGTAAAGGAAGGGACTGATAAGAAATCTGCAGCTGAACCAGAAGAGACATTTTTGGAACTGGTGGAAAGGAAAGAAGGAGTGGAAAAAGTACAGGAAAATACCAATCAGGAGTCTATATTGTCAGGAAATAAAGAAGAAGATCTTTGGATTACAAATCTGCGAAAGATGAGAAAGATGAAGGAGGAAGTCCCTGGAATACCTGGAAAGCTGGAATTTAAAAGAATAAAGAAATATGATTGGGACTTCCTCTTTGAATATGGGAGATCAGCTGACCTTTTGCAGCAACTGCTTTTAAGTATCTTGGATGGAAGAAAATTTGATGTGACTGTGACAGAACTCCTTCGAGACCTGAGGACCAACAAAAAGGGTTATCAACAAAATCGGCAGAGAGAGACGGACAGAGATTTGAAGGCATCGGATGTGAGGAATCCGGGCTAGGAACTGTGGACATTTGCTTGGGAAGGGATGGAAACCGGGGTAGGGAGGGAGGGGAGAACAGAATCTCAAAATTTTTATGATTTTTGTATTTGGCTATTAGGACATTTAATTAATTAATATAAAAGGGAGAAATTCGTGGAAGGGAAATTAGGTCGACCTTAGAAAAAGGATTTAATGTTTATAAGAGAATTGGATAAGTTAAATGTGGATAAGTAAAAAGAGCTAAGTTTAAAAATAATAATAATATGTTAAAGAGGAGAGACAAGAACTTGTTGAATTAATTATTGGAATTCGGATGTATGAATAGGGGGTGGGGGGAAGTCAGGGAAAGGGGGTAAAGAAAGTAAGAGTATGAAATTATACATGTTTTGTTTTTGTTTTTGTTTTGTGTGTGTGTATAAAATGTGAAAACCTAATAAAAATTTTATTAAAAAAAAGGAAAGAAAAGATCAGGTGTGCTGGAAGTAAAGGAAGAGACCTGCAGAGAACCCAGGATTAACTAGACAGGTGCAAATTATAGATACGGTATATAAATTAGATGGGCATCTGACATCAGGTGACCCAAAATTTAATATCAGCACCATGCACTGTGTGACAGCAAGGGATGGGCAAATCTGTCAATTTTTGTTTTACTCAGTTTCTCATTCTTCCATTCTTCAGTTCCGTTCTCCATATTTTCACATCAGTTTGTTGTTGGTTTGTTTGTTTTTTAAATTAAAAAGCCTAGAAAATTCATAATCTCTTTCATTCAAATGTCTCCTAACATAAATGCTCTTGCATGCAGTTTTGCCCAACAATTTTTTTTCCAAAGCCATTTTCTCGAATATAATGCAATTGTATATGACTTCTGTTACTATATTCACTTTTAGGCACACTTTACCCTAATAAAATGCATTTTTTTGTATCCATAAAAAAAACAAAACAGAAGAAACCCAGCACCCATGTGTGTTTGAACTGTGGGCATCCATTGCAGAGCTAGGGCCTATTTAAAGCTCTTTCCTTAAAAACCCACCAGTTCCCAAAAGCCTCCTGGAATTAAACAATATTCATCTGCCAGCAGGAAGACAACAAAGAGGAAGGCAGTCTACTTTCTCTAAAGGAGGAAGTTCCATAGTCTGGTAGCAACCACCACCAAGAAGGCCCTCCCCTGTATCCCCACCAAATGTACCTGTGCAGGACTGAGAAATGGCTTCCCTCCAAGATTTTGGAACCCAGGCAGGTTCATATGGGAAAATACAATCCTTCCAATAGTCTGACCCTTATGCCACATGGGCATAAAATAATTCCATGTATATTGATCCTATCATTTGGAACATCAAAATTCCAGCATCTCACATTCAGGGGTGGGGTGGAAACCCTTTAATCTGTTTTGAAAGTTACTTTTTGTGTATTTAAGAATTGTTTTCTTATTGCATTTTTGTTTCAATTATTTATTACACAATACTCAAATCCAAAAACGAAGGAAAGGCAGTATAAAGTTGTTTTACATAAATGAATAGATAAATACACAGTAAGTCCCATTTGGACCCAGGACATCTTCATGAAGGCTGATATGTTCCACAGCCCATCCTCCCAGAGCAACACAGTTTCTACAAACATATAGCGTTAGGTGGTTAAAGGACACAAATTCAAGCTTCCTATGGTCTTTGAGCCCTTTAAATTGGTCTCAAGCATAAAACTTGCCTAAGGAAATAATATCTGATCTTGTAACATTTTGTCACTAAACATCAGAGTTTAAGAGGTGGACCATGTGGAGACCTGCTCTGAGCCACCATGTGCTTTGCTTTTTAAATACAACTCATTGTCACCTAAGGCACTGGTGTGATGTTGTTTAAACAAACATAAGCCAATTAAAAAGCCAAAGAGATCCAAAGAAAAAAAATGCTCTGAGCAGGAAAGGCCTCATGGGAAGATAATTTAAACCACAGATCAATAACAGTGGAAGATCTATTGTCCCCAAAGACTGAAATATGGCATGGTACAAATCTTGAAAAAGGCGTTTGTATGTTATGAGCAAGTGCATTATGAAAAGCTAGATCTCTACCATAATGACTTATAAATATTGGCAGAATCCTGGCTATTGAAAAAAATATATGTGTGAAGACTCTACTATTCAATGCATTGAACAAAATAAAAGCAGATTCAAGAGCTCACATTGTTGCAACTCAGATATTACAAAACTCAGGAAATACAGCCTAGGTTTACAACACACTGTCAAAAGGTATTAATACTGGGTTTTTGCAACTCTACTTTTTTTTAAACTCTATTTAACAACATGCGGTACAGAAAAAGAATATGGATTAATTTCCCATCTACTTCAAATCATAGATACAAAGGATGTTTAACTCTTATTTTATAGCAGGTTTATTCATATTGGAAATTTACACCCTGCACTTAAAACATATTCTCAGGATGGTTTGAAATACTTAATTAAAAAATGCAAGCAAATGCTGCTTCTTTGGTGATGTATAGCCACACCATAGTATCAGGATCCAAAATCTAAAAAGAGCCTCAGCTCCTGGGAGCCTCTCTCCTATGCCTACTGTTGCAGCTCAAGCACTGCGGGGATGCAGCGAAGCCTGCCAAGGAGCCTGGAGTTCACTGAGCTGAGAGGGTGAAAATGGTGACTGACAGGTGACCTCTCTGAGAAGCAGCTGCCGCAGAGGTGCAGCAAAGATCGCATGTTGCCTCCCAAGGAGGATAAGGGGCGGGCAAAATCCTTGCCTTGCCCCGGGCGCTGCCAATGCATGCTACGCCACTGCTCCCAAGTAGTGTTTAAATTGGGAACAGGTAGTATAATATGCTGAAAGGTTAAAATGATATTAAATCATGCAGCGTTCTCTGGTCAATCTGCAATAATTACAGTATGAGGCTATACGGGTCTGCTCAGATGTAAAATCCCACTGAAGTCTATTAGATTTACTGCCAAGTAAGCGTGCATATTGATCGCAGCTGAGGATACTTCAAAGTGGATAGTGAAAGGCTACATGCCAGCTCTTTCAGAAGATTAGTAATGGAAACAGACCAAGCTGCCGCCTAACACAGTCTTCTTTGGCGATCACTCATAGCCGAATAAGATTGTCTTCCATAAACATGGTTTTAACAATGAGTCCATAAGTGAGAGTGGAGGCCAATTCTGGATCCACACGTCCTTCCACAGTGTAAAGCTAACACAGTAAAGCACATTTAGTGACAGAATCCTGCCAGCAGAGAGGGAGAAAAATGAATCAACTCATTTAGCAGTCCAGCTAAACTGTATGAACTCAGAAACCTGCTCTTAAAGTTCCATCCATTCTAAACCTGCCCTTGATTTTATCAGTACAAGCCAATAGGGGAAGTCCGAATGTAATTCCAAGTTCTTAAGCTCACCACAGCAATCTCCCCCTTCTGCACCTCAAACACATCACTAAATATAGAGACTTTTAAAAATGTGTGTGGCTGGGGGCTGTACAAATAGAGCTTACTGGACAAACAATCAACTAATTGCAGGGTTTGCCAATGCATCACTTTTAGCTGCTCTGGCCATAGCAATTCCTCCACTTAGGATATAAGGAGGCAAAAGTATTTTAAAAGTGAATGGGAGCTGGATGCAGGGTAGTGATGCTATTTGCCATTGTCTTATCTGTATCACAGAGCTTCATTACTCATAAAGCAGTGCAGCTGTTGCCCACTCACAAAGTTCAACGTTTCACTTCCACTGGAATGAGGGGACATAAATTTTCCAAGACCATTTCAGGTGTTTTTACTTATTTATTTAACTTTTTGCCGGTCTTACAGATTATTGATGGTTGCGGCGGCAGTGGCAGTTAGGGTCTTGCTAGTGATTGATGCCGCAGGTGCAGCCAGGGCTTGGAAGAGCTCCTACATCTTTTGTATGAGAATCCAGGGAATTTTCATTCACCATCTTTAATCACTTAAAATGATCAAAAAAGAGAGAAAACTCCAACAGTAAGTCAACTTCCTTAGAAAAAGATAAGTTATATTTACTTAAACAGGTTGGTTGCCAGGAGATGAAACAGAGGCCAGACCAAAACTTATTTAGCTTCTACAAAAAAGTGTAAATTTTGTGTAAGAAATTAACCATTCTGCAGAAACAATGGCAAATATAATGGCTCCTCTGTTATTTATGGAACAAGTGAATTTGAGGCGCGGTATTGTTCTGTCCTAATTATATTGTGGTTCTGAATCACTGTATCAGATCACAGCTACAAAAACCTCAGCGATCAAAGCCTTGCGCCTGCAAATCCAAGGGCGATATTCTCACATACACTACTGCTCAGGCGCTTTATATTCCGTAGTGAAAAGTTTTGTCTCAGAAAAAGTCAATGACATTTGAGGCGTCCCTCACTACATCATAATATTCGAGGAGCTTTATGCGAACTACGCAAGAAAACAATAAATTGTGATCTTAAAATAATCTCAACTTTTATAGAGACATAATTGGAGACACTGGCATCAACCCCCTTGCAGCTGAATGACTGGCAGTCTCTAGGGGAAAGAATGTATGTTGGTCCTCAGCTTGTAACTTGACTTCTCCTTATGTCAGTCTGCATACTTGCTATCACCCAGGTAAAGCTAGACGGCTTCTTCAATGGCACATTCTCTCTCCCCCCTTCCACCACACACTCAACACAACCTTTTGACCTCTGGGGGAAAGTAAGCAGCGGGGCTCTTCGGCTCTTGATTTAACTGTGGGAAAATATCTACTTGAAGAGGAAGTTCAGCAGCACAGGAAAAGTCACTGTTATGTCACCGCAAACTGGAGGAGCTGAAAATAATTCAGCTAAAATGTATTTAATTTGTGGGTGGACAGAAGGCAGGATAACTGAAGGCTTTTGTGGAAGGGCAAAGCATTAAGAAGATGAAGATGCCTCTTTCTGTTTTGTTTTCAAAACCTGCTTCTCTGCGGAAGATCTCCAAGTAGACATGAGGGAGTTATTTCCCTGTCAAGGATGGCATGACCCTTAGTCATCAGCATGCGACCTTGATGGAGACAGTGGTTAGCACATTCCTGGGGTGGGGTGGGGTGATCCTGACTTCATTATGTACACATACATCTCTTGGAATCTGTGCAACTAGTAGTCTTCACCTCACCTTCAGCTTGCATGGTGATCACTCAGAAATTTTACAGTCAATTGTTTGAGGAAGGGGGTAGAACATTTCATATTTCCATGCATGAGGCAGATGTTAAAAAAATATATGCATGTCTTAGGGAGAATACATTAAAAAATGCACACTAGTGTGGAAATGTGATGGAAATGAATTGAAGATTGCAGAAATTATCAAGGTATCAATCTCTTTAAAAAAGGTGACAGAACCGATTTTGGAAACTATCAAGGTATCTCTTTATTAGCTGCGGCCGGCAAAATTCTTGCAAGTATCTTAGCAAACCGTCTCTTAACAACATCTGAGGCGACCATTTCTGAATCCCAAAATGGTTTTAAACCTTCTAGGGGGAAAGTGGACATGATTTTCACTGCTTGACAGCATCAATAAACATGCAGAGAGCAAACCAATCCCTGTATATGGTGTTTATTGACCTGACTAAGGCCTTCGACACTAAATCGTAACACCCTGTGGACTGTCCTTCTGAAAATTGGCTGCCCAGATAAATTTGTTAACATCATTCGGCTCCTCCATGATAATATGATAGCAACAATTGCAGATAACAATGGCTCTCAAAGTGAACCATTCACAGTGGGATCTGGTGTTAAACAGGGTTGTGTTATTTTCATTGCCATGATCCTATACATTGTCGAAGGGAAACTCTCCTCCGGAGTAGAAATCATATATTGTACAGATGGAAAGCAGTCTGAAAGCAAAGAGTAATGTTACTGCAACTTCCATCATAGAGCTTTAGTGTGCTGATGACAATGTAGTGGGTGCACGCTCAGAGGATGACCTCCAAACATCCTTAATATGTTCACAGAAGCTTACAAAAAGCTTGGCCTATCACTCAACATCCAAAAAACCAAAGTGCTGCACAAACAAGCACAAAACAACTCCTCTGCAGTGCCACAAATCCAACTCAGTGCTGTAACTTTGGAAAATGTTGATCACTTCTCCTACCTGGGTAGTTATCTTTCCACAAGGGTCAAAACTGATGCCAAAATCCAGCATCGCCTGAGCTCTGCAAGTGCAGCTTTCTCCCGATTGAAGTGCAGAGTGTTTGAGGACTAGGGCATTCACAGGGAAACCAAAATGCTTGTTTACAAAGCTATTGTACTACCAACCTTACTGTATGCTTGTGAAACATGGACTACTTATAAACGCCATCTCCAACTCCTCGAAAGATTCCACCAACGGTGTCTCCAGGAAATTTTACACGTCACTTGGGAAGACAGGCGAACTAATGCCAGTGTACTGGAAGAAGCAAAGATCACCAGTGTCAAAACAATGATTCTTCAACATCAACTTGGTTAGACTGGTCATGTTGTGCGGATGCCTGATTATCATTTTCCAAAGCAACTACTCTATTCCGAACTTAAAAATGGAAAGCATAATGCTGGTGGTCAACAAAAGAGGTTTAAAGAATCTCTCAAAGCAAATCTAGAAAAATGTAGTATAAACACTGACAACTGGGAAACACTGGCCTGTGAGCACTCGAATTGGAGAACAGCCTTTACCAAAGGTGTCATGGGCTTTGAAGATACTCGAACTCAGGACAAAATGGAGAAATGTGCTAAGAGGAAGGCATGCTTGGCAAACTCTCACTGTGATCAACTCCTGCCCAGAAACCTATGTCCCCATTGTCCTCCACAGTCACTTACGGACTCACTGTTAAAACTGTGTTTTTGGAAGGCAATCTTACTTGGCTCGCCAAAGAAGAAGAGAAGAAAATGATTCACAGTCATAGATCAAATAGGGCATTTGCTTAATTAAGTTCTTTGCTTTGTGAAGTATGATATAAATATGAGAAGGAGTGTTTCCTTTGATCTGTCTCACCTTTCAAAAGCTCTGCTCAGTGAAAGGGCCAAGTAAAACCAATGAAGGCTGAGTAGTTAACTTGCTAGGCTCATTATTGTAGACCTTCTGCCCGAGGGTGCTCTGTTAGTCAAGGCCCCCACTGACAACCTTTGAAAGGCTGAGTTATTGCAAGGAGTGTCAGCATTGGAGAGGAACAATTAACTCAGGCTATCAGTTGGTTGTACCTTTTTTCATGGTTCAGATTTACAAGCTGAAAGGGTCAAATACTTCACACTCTTTTCTCAACAGACACACACAAACTAAAAAAAAAAAAAAGCCCAGTGGTCTAACATTCAGAACACAACTCTACAATGATTTATCTGTCAGAAGCTTTCAGAGCTAACTCAGTGTTACAGCTCCCTGGAGTGAGAGTCTGTGCCTGTCCATCTGATTTTCCTGAGCGAGAGCTTGAAATATTCTTTGCAGGGGAAACACTTGCTGTGTCGCACAGTAGTAAAGCGAAGGAGTGTGAAACCATTTGGAATTCTTCTTTCCTGTTGTCACCTATAATCACTGTATTCATGGACAAGTTTTATTGCTTGCCGCAGGGCTAATATAGTCCTTGTGGAGCCCCCAGATTTGTTAAATGTTGAGTTCAATGTCAGATGTGAAGGGACAGTCACACTAGGCTAGGTAGTTATAACTCAGATGTAGTTTTTAACTGCCAGATTACTTAAGCGAGATGATAAAGTAGGAGTGACAATGTTTTTACTTCTGGAAAGCTGGATTTTTAAGTGGCGCCATTTCTTTCAGAATATTCCAGCACCACAACACTCAAGAGAGCCTACGGCTGCTGTCCCTTGGCAAAGGACCATAGGATGGAAGAGATAATTTTCATTGAGAAGGGGGCAGGCAGAGTAGGCAGTACTTGACTTGATGGACAAATTGTTAAGGAAGCTTCCTCTGTTCTGCCACTCTTTCTTTTTAGTATGAATTATCAGCTCTGTCCAGTAAGGAAGTTTGGCTTGCAGGAACTAACCATGGTCCCTGGAGGGCATACCATGGCTGGTGCAAATCTGCTTGTTTGCTTTTTCAGAATCTCCCAGCACTGCAAAGAAAATTTCTTTAACTATTGTTTTGACTGTTTAACATTTGTTTTTAGTGATTGTTGCTTTGTATTAATGTTTTGCATTATTGTATTTCATTTTCTGGTGATGTAGCCTTGTAAAGATTTGAACACATATCTCTCAAGACAAAGTATGATACTCTGTCCTCCCCCCCCATGTGTGTGTGTGTGGGGGGGCTGTGTGAAAACACTGCATTCTCAGAATATAGTTCATGGTTCCTTATGTGTTGTGGGCTATTATTACTTAATTTCTGCAAACATGCAGACTCTCAGTTCAGGAGAACTTGATAAATAACCTCATGAACCTACTAATGGAACTTGTCTGAGGCAATTCTTCCTTCTCCTAGATATGTAAATCCCAAGAGTTCAGTCTGGTTCAGTAATGTGAGCCATCTAATTTGCATTTCCCAAATCTATACGCAAACTGAAATGCCACTGCCCTTTGAAATTTGCACTTTCCTGAAATTTGCAGTGCAGTTTACCTATAAAAAAGCTGTATAAAAATGCATATGTTCTCCTGCTAAGCAATAGTGACCCACCTGCTAGGAAGCTAGCATGTCACCCTGCACCACCTAGTGAGCTGGTTCTGTGTGGGGAAGGTTAGATGTTGGGCCAGGTAACTGGAAAGACAGATTGGCAATTAATGAAGTAAAGTAGGGTTCCTTTCACGGACGCAGGTGGCGCTGTAGTCTAAACCACTGAGCCTAGGGCTTGCTGATGGGAAGGTCGGCGGTTCGAATCCCAGCGACGGGGTGAGTTCCCATTCCTCGGTCCCTGCTCCTGCCAACCTAGCAGTTCGAAAGCACGTCAAAGTGCAAGTAGATAAATAGGTACCACTCTGGGGGGAAGGTAAACGGCGTTTCCGTGCGCTGCTCTGGTTTAGCCAAAAGCGGCTTTGTCATGCTGGCCACATGACCCAGAAAAACTGTCTGCAGACAAATGTCGGCTCCCTCAGCCAGTAAAGCAAGATGAGCGCCGCAACCCCAGAGTCGTTCGCGACTGGACTTAACTCTCAGGGGTCCTTTTCCTTTACCTTTACCTTTAGGGTTCCTGTCAAACACATAATCCTTTTATTTTAAAATTACACACCCTATATGAATGAATTTATTAATATGGTCACAGACCAGCGTCAACATACACAATATCACAGATCATAAAAAAAATCAAATATACAAGGGACAATATGAATATAACAAGGATTTAAATATAAAAATTAAAAATTAATTGTTATCGTGCCCCCTATATGTGAATAATAAACAAGGATATGCCATGTCCACTCTGAGCTGCAGACTATGATAAAGAGATGGATTATTATAAGTGATTGTTATACGCATTCCTCTCTCCCTATGTGAAAGGCATCTACTTCACTCCTGATTGACCTGATTGCATTTCTAATCCTACACCATAAATTGATCATTAAAGAGCAATGGGACTAAGTTTATGCAAAAGCCCTGTCTAGCAGGGAAGGCTAGATACCACCCATGCTCTGTGATATCTGTTTTCCAGATGAGTAGATTCTGCCGATGATATTTCTACCATTTTGCCATAGCTAAGTTTTTAAGAAAGCCCATTTTGTTTGTTTTAGGCAAATAGCCACAGGCTTTCCCAACATGACAGCTTACACAAGGTCCCTATTATTCATTAGGTTTTGAATTATTATGGGAGGGAAAGGGGCGTGGAAGGGTGATCAGTGCCAGCAGCTCCCCAACTGAGCTAAGCAGCTCTCCAAGTATTTGTGAGATGAAGGTGACATTCTTGCTGTCAACAAATCAGCAGCTTAATCCTTAGCAACATGCTTTAATGAGTTTGATCGGATTTTCAACAGGATGGGAGAAAACACATGCACAAAGGGTGGCTTAATAACATTACTTCTTAAATCGACATTAATTAAATTGTAGTTTGGACAATAATATCTCTTGTGTAAATAATGCTTCCTTTTTGAGCGGAAGCAACAACAACAACAACAACACAGGGGTAGTGGTAGCACTAAAACGAATCTAATAATTTAGGCAACCGTTCTCATAGGAACATGAAATTAGTGTTGCAGGGTAATTCATAACCAGTTTTTTTTTTAATACTACTACCAATAATACACCCCAAACTCCAGGAGCTTTTTAAGGAAACAGCCTAATTGTTTTGCAAATGCCCTCACAAAAGTTAAGTTCATAATGAATAACAAAAAGCAAGCTGTTGGGAGACTGACAAAGCAGTGATGCCTGTTGTCTCAGTAGTAATATTTTGCAGGGGTTAGGGACCATTTATCCATTCCACTAAAGTGGTTTTCAACCAGTAAGGTAATGGTAAAAGGACTCCTGACCATTAGGTCCAGTCGTGGCCGACTCTGGGTTGCGGCGCTCATCTCAGCTTCTGGATCATGTGGCCAGCATGACTAAGCCGCTTCTGGCGAACCAGAGCAGTGCACAGAAATGCCGTCTACCTTCCCCCCAGAGTGGTACCTATTTATCTACTTGCACTTTGACGTGCTTTCAAACTGCTAGGTTGGCAGGAGCAGGGACCGAACAATGGGAGCTCACCGCGTCATGGGGATTCGAACCGCTGACCTTCTGATCGGCAATCCTAGGCTCTGTGGTTTAACCCATGGATGACTTGAATGATGGTCGGGGTACCGTGGGCAACTCTGGCCTTTGTCCCTCCCTCCTTCCCTCCCTCCCTCCTCTGATGCCCTCTCACGCCTCTGCCGCCCAATGGCTTGCACAACTTTTCGTTGCAGCAGCCCCGGCTACAAGCTGCAGCTGGGGCTGGCCAGGGGGTGCTGGTTGCCAGGGGCCGAGTTGGCCGTGGAGTAAGCAAGCAAGTGCATGAGGGAGGCCAGCCAGCCCATCCACCAGCTCTAGTTGTTGGGAATGGACAGACAAGTCCCAGGCCTCTGTGGGGCAGAGTGAGGAGGCACCTCTCTTTGAGGGCAGGGGGGCAGCTGAGAGACTTGCATAGTCTACAAAGACTTTCAGAGACTTATAAGACTTTCATTTGGTTCTATGTTTTCAAGAGAATCCATCAAGAGTGCATATTTTGTGACTTTCAGAGATTTATAAGATTTCTGTTTATTTGGTTTTGCAGAGAGTGCATTTCATATATTTCATACTGTTCAATGTTCTGTATAGATTATATAAAGAGTTTGTATTGACATCGTATTGTTACACTTGGTCATTGTGTTGCTTTGGATATTACTGAGAGACCAGGGGCAGAAGCAGTGGCTGCCCAGAGAACTCCCAATGAGATGGGAGAGGAGGCTGAGGGACCACTCCACAAGGGAGCATGCTCAAAAAAGGGTGAGAGGCTGCCATCTCTGCAGGGAAGGGTTGACATAACTGGGCTCCTGAGCCCCACAGGGGTGCCACAGAAAGAATGTCAAGGGTGCCATGGACTCAAAAAGGTTGAAAACCTCTGCACTAAGATTTCAGTTCTCCATCCCACTCCAGTACTTTTCAGTAGCAGCATCAGAAAAATGGAGATGAAGAGAGATGGGGATGTCAGGCTAAAGACACAGAAACCTTTCTGTTTGGGTACACAGTTCTGCTCTCAGTCTCAGAGGCTGTGATTCAATTAAGTTTAGAACTAATAGGAAACTTTCTCCTCATCTTTATATGCTTGCCTTTCTGGACAAGCTCTTCTTAAGGTGACAACCAAAAATATTAACATGGAATTCTAATTTCATTATATTAAAAATCTTAACTTTTTTTTTAAAAAAACCCAAAATACTTTATGATACAGTTCAACAAGTTGAGAAAAAAAATCAGTGGCATGTACGATTAAAGCACATTAATTAAAAAGCCACACCTGAAGGCCAATATGTTTGGTAGTGGAGATAACCACTAGTTTACTTAGCTTTCTGAAAATGACTAGTATTTCTCAACCTGGTGCCCTTCAGATGTTTTGAACTATAACTCCCATCAGCTCTAGCATACACCCCAAAAACCACATCCCAGGTAATATAAACCTTTCAACCAGGTACCCACTTAAGGATGCATAACTTGTCTGAATCTTCTCCAGAATGAGGATGGGCTAGTCCTAGGACACTGCAAGCAGAGGAAAACCATGCTGACTCATTTCTTCCCTGTTTTAGAATTCTTCACATGTAAGGAGGTAAGAGAAGTTGCCAATAAATGATTAAAGACTCTGGGGTTTAAAAACTCAAGGCTGTCAAAGCTGGGAAAATCTCTGTGTTTAACTAATGGCTCAGCTTGCCTGATGATAAGGCACAGCTGATGCCTACAGGGTAATAGGCAAGTATTGGATGAGGCAGGTTGAAGCTGAAAGGAAAATGAAGGCACCCGAGGAAATCTATGCAGCGTAAATATGCATGTTCTGAGAATGCAGTCGGCTAAAAGCAGAGACATCACCTTGCCTACAAAGGTCCGTATAGTTAAAGCTATTGTTTTCCCAGTAGTGATGTATGGAAGTGAGTGCTGGACCATAAAGAAGGCTGATCGCCGAAGAATTGATGCTTTTGAATTCTGGTGCTGGAGGAGACTCTTGAGAGTCCCATGGACTGCAAGAAGATCAAACCTCTCCATCCTTAAGGAAATCAGCCCTGAGTGCTCACTGGAAGGACAGATCGTGAAGCTGAGGCTCCAATACTTTGGCCACCTTATGAGAAGAGAAGACTCCCTAGAAAAGACCCTGATGTTGGGAAAGATGGAGGGCACAAGGAGAAGGGGACGAGATATTTGGATAGTGTTCTGGAAGCTACCAGCATGAGTTTGGCCAAACTGCGGGAGGCAGTGGAAGAAAGGAGTGCCTGGCATGCTCTGGTCCATGGGGTCACGAAGAGTCGGACACGACTAAACGACCAAACAACAACAACTATATATGTGCCATCTTCAAGTGATCAGAGTGACTAGCTATAGAACAAATAGGCCTGCTTTAAGAGTATGCAACAATGACAAATGAATCATTGTTGTTATTGAAGTTTGCACAATCTTGCAGGGAGGCTCTGTAGATGCAAAGGGTTACCCACTACAGAAGTTCAGTCTCATTATGAGAGGGAACGGGAGAGTTGTGTGACTTTGGGGTGGGAGTGCGAGTCCCAGTGCCCCACTTTTGCCTCTTTTCTCCAGGTAATTCATGACTAGGGCTTGTCTGGCAGACAGCTTTCAGGACCTGATAAATTGCAGCAGGTGATACCTGCTGGAACAGGATCCCAACACATTCACATCCTCTTCAAGGCAGCCAAGCTGAAGGATAGCTAGTTTCCACTTACTCGTTCTTGCAGTCCATACTCTGTTAAAAGGACAGCGATATGAAACTGCAGAGATTTGGTAGCTCCTCTTCCCCTAACTCCAGCTTCCTCAACCTCGGTCCTCCAGATGTTTTGAGACTACAATTCTCATCATCCCTGACCACTGGTCCTGCTAGATGGGGATCATGGGAGTTGTAGGCCAAAAACATCTGGAGGGCCAAGGTTGAGGAAGCCTGCCTAATTCTTGGGGAATTTTAAATGTAAATGCTCCCCTGTTGCAGCGAGGGCACTATGGCAGATCTTGGCTGCCTTACTCTTGAGGAATTTTAATCCAAATCAGTCCATCAGTTCTTCTTGCTGTGGGGCCAATACACTCACTCCAAAAATCCAAATTAAAAAACCAGCCCCTCCCTGACTGTGGGGCCAATACAGCCAATCTTTCTTAACTAGTGTGTCACACCTCTTCTGACTGAGCTCCCACCAAACAAACACACTTTCCTTTTTCAAAAACTAATATTTGTGTGTCTTTACGAGAATATAAACCTGAAGGAGAGGCATGTTGTCTCCTCCATTTTTTTTCCAAGACACAGACAAAATATTTCTGCTCCTAGCAGAATATAAACTTGCATGAAGGAAAGGATGTCTTCTTACACTATCCCCTATTTGGGACAGCACCACATGCTTGCTAAATATGAATATGTACTGAAATCTCTCAAAGCTGGCAAAGCACAGCTGCACCAGGTACCTAAAGCTTTCTTCTCAAATCAAAACATTTTGCTAACCAGTGTGCAGTAGCACCTTGAATGAGGCACCTCTAATGCTAATGCACCAGTGTGTAGTGCCCACAAACAAAAGACATCACAGGGAGGAAAGTGGATCCCTTTTTAGTTTTTCTCCCCTGAATCAACTTTAATGGGGCTTAGGAAATCCTTGGAAAAATTTGTCCACAACAGGCACAGGCAAACTCGGCCCTCCAGATGTTTGGGGACTACAACCCCCATGATCCCTAGCTAACAGGACCAGTGGTCAGGGATGATGGGAATTGTAGTCCCAAAACATCTGGAGGGCCGAGTTTGACTATGCCTGGTCTACAATTTGGCAGGTTTCCTACCTAGGGGAACTTCTCTTGTGTCTCTTTTCAAAACAATTGTCAAGAAAACACTTGGGGAAATGAAACAAGTCCTCTTTTTTTACCCACCCCAACCCATAAAGGCTGCCCTTGCTGGAAAGCCACTGCAGCCATCCTGGAATTTGGCAAGCGTCTTTCCTTCAGGAGGGTCTACTATGTCTACAAATTTCACCCAATTTTGCCAAAAAGGAGGATATAGAGTTCACCCCCCCAAACAAACAAACAAACAAACAAACGAATCAATCTTTAAAGGCTCCCAGAACGATCCCTCTGAAAGCATTTGCCTGTAGGTTTTAGTCAGCCTAGAGGAGCTACTTATTTCACCCACTTGCCTCAAAAGAAATAAGTTATAGGTGTTTTGATTTGCCCATAATGGTGAATGGGGTAAACAGAGCTTGGTTTTACAAACCAGATTTGGACTTGGACCCTGAGCTGAACAGGGCAGACTATGAAGCACTTGGGACTGAGGGGGACTGATTTCCGAAGTCCTGGTCTGGGATCTGAAATGGTTGGTGTGCACCCTAACTGCTGTACCTGAGCCAGCAACAGAATGGCAAGGATTTGCTTATAGTAACTTAGCCCTGAAACTCAAATGTCAAAGTGAAAAGGGTGTGCTGAAAGACCAGTGCTCTTTCATGTTGCCTGGAAAAATCAAATGGGGCCACACAAAGGTTCAAAGATTGCATTGCTTCATTCTGCACATGTCAGTGAAGGTTCATATCCTTCTTTTATGCATTTCCAAATCCCATTCGCAGCAATAATGCTGAAGAACATTCCTTTTCGATAATCTCCACCAATATAATATTCTTCGGTTTTATAGCTTCCTATCCCAGAGGAGCCTTGAATAATTGAAGATTGCTGAAAGTGAGAAAATGAGACAGTGAAGGATCGCTTGGTTCCTTTAGAATTTTCTCTTACATTGAGAAGATGACTGAAACACAGATTACCAACATGCATTTATTTCCCCCGCCAGTTTGATGAGCAATCTTTAAGGTACAGTATACAAGCAAATACATTACTGAAAAAACAAACTTAGCATTAAGGCATGGAATGCCTTCATCAGTCCTGGCTGGTGGCCTAGAAAGCCTTAAACGGCTTAGGACCACCTTTCCCCATATTATTTATTATTGCCCTTTTATTATTTATTAAATTATGTGATAATGCACACAGTGACTTGTGATCTCGATCATACGCAGTCTGTAGTCCCCTGGCAGTAGGAGTACAATATGGGCGTGTCATTAAGTTAATAAGGTAAAGGTAAAGGTACCCCTGCCCGTACGGGCCAGTCTTGACAGACTCTGGGGTTGTGCGCCCATCTCACTTAAGAGGCCAGGGGCCAGCGCTGTCCGGAGACACTTCCGGGTCACATGGCCAGCGTGACATCGCTGCTCTGGCGAGCCAGAGCCGCACACGGAAACGCCGTTTACCTTCTCGCTGGTAAGCGGTCCCTATTTATCTACTTGCACCCGGAGGTGCTTTCGAACTGCTAGGTTGGCAGGCGCTGGGACCGAGCAGTGGGAGCGCACCCCGCCGCAGGGATTCGAACCGCCGACCTTTCGATCGGCAAGTCCTAGGCGCTGAGGCTTTAACCCACAGCGCCACCTGCGTCTCCTCATTAAGTTAATATCTTACATTAAAAACCTGACAGTACCAAATTATCGAAGGCTTTTCACCAAAGCCAGATTAAAGGTCTTTCCTTCTGCAGTGTTGGATGGCAAGTTGAGAGGAGTCCCCTACCAGGACAGACTTTGCTCGTGTGCTCAAGACATTGATTCCATAAAACATATTTTGCTGCAAGCCAGGGCTGAACTGATACTACCCTTGCTGGTACCTTTCCCGGGAAAATCAGAGGCTCACTATGTCAGGTTCCTATTGGAAGACTGGCCAAACGCTAGAACATTAGCAGTGGCCAAGTTTTTATCGGTGGTTGCAAGAACCAATGATCCCTAACTTTTGAACAAAATGCTTGTTTAACCTGGAGGTAGACTGTATGAATTGTGCATTGCTTTGTAATGATTTGTTGGGTCTCTGGACCGTAATAAAGATTGATTGATTGATTAAATTTGTAGACTGCTCTTCATCCGTAGATCTTAGGGCAGTTCATATGACCCAACTTGGATCCTGCAATCATCATCTGAGCCTGTTCTGGGTATGCCCTCTCCACAAGAGGTCTGGAGGATGGCGACACAAGAAAAGGCCTTTCCTGCAGTGGCTCCCTGTTTGTGGAATACCTAATGCCTTTATCACATATCTTTAGGTGCCAGGCAACAGCATTCCTTTTCTATTAAGCCTTTGCTTAATTAGCCAGTCTATGGCTTTCTGGTGTTACTGTTTTGTTTGTTACTATGCTATGCATTTCTGTGTTTTTACACTGTAAACTGCTCTGTGATCCTCAGATGAACAGTGGTACATACCGTATTTTTCGCTCCACAAGACGCACCTGACCATAAGATGCACCTTCTTTTTAGAGGAGGAAAGGGGGGAAAGTCCCATTTTTGGGGGGATCAGCTCACAGTTGTGCAGCTTCTTTTGCAAAGGGGAAAAGCCACGTTTTTGAGCATCAGCTCAAAGTTGTTGAGCTTACTTTGCAAAAGGAAAAAATCCGGTTTTTATGGGGTTCAACTCACAGTTCTGCAGCTTCTTTAGGAAAGGAAAGGGAGCCATTTCTACAGTTTCCAGAGAGATAATCTAATCAGCCAGTCACATGTCACTGGGGAAACAAATGGCTTCCGTCTGCAGAACATTCAACAATGGAGGCCTGGGCAGGGTGGCAGGGCCAGAAAGGGAACCAGCGATCGACCACACATTCACTCCATAAGACGCAGACATTTCCCCTTACTTTTTAGGAGGAAAAAGGTGTGTCTTATGGGGCGAAAAATACGGTATAATAAAATAACTACTACTACTACTACTACTACTAATAATAATAATAATAATAAAATTATTTAGGCTACGATCCTTTGCATGCTTTCCTTCTGTGTAGACATACGTAGGGCTGCATACTTAACTAAACATTTAATACTCTGCCTTCATCAATAACATGAAGCTACTAACATCCTGGTGTTGCCAAGGCAGGTATTATGTGACATAATCCAAAAGAGACCGACAAACTAGGAAGTTAAACCACAGGTCTCCCTCTGCTGACTGATTATCCTCCAGGCCAGTCTTCCCCAAGCTGGTGTCGTCCATAAGTTGTTGGACTACAAGTCCCATCATCCCTGAACATTGGCCATGCTGACTGGCACTGATGGGAGGTTAAGAAAAGCCGCTCTAAGCTAAGACAAGTTGTTGTTGGATCTTGCAAGTTCATATATTAAGAAACCTTCCTTCACTTGTAAGACCTCAAAATTCAATGGTGTTTCCATTTATATATCCCATATATGTTGGAATAATTTATTCTTGTTGCCCAGAAATCCAGTTTTTATATCGGTTTCAAAGTTTCCTGACTTGAAATGACTCCTGACTTAACAACAGTATGAATAGATGCCAAAACTTGCCTGTTATAGTTAAAATCACCAATTTACTGTTAATTAAGAGGCTAGCAGCTCCTTTCCCCTCTGGGGTTCCTCTGCTCTTAACTGCTGGTTAAATATTCATTTGAGTTTGGCTTGACAGGTCATGTCCTATCATAGGTTTTATAGCCTTCTTATTAAATGGAAACCCAGCTATCAAAAACTTCTGCCCTGCACCCAGTAGTGTTTAGAGCAGTTGGTAATAAATTGTTAATAAATGTGACCCATTGTATAGGTTTATGATGCTGTCAAGCTGACTGAGGTGCCTGAAGGGAATCTGTTATCAGTAAAATATTTCAAGTGGAAGCTAAAATGGGGAACAAGGCGAAGTCTCGGCACAAGCCACTCCGCCCTCGCAATAGATCACTTCACAGACACCAATGAGGCATATAAAACCTTTTACAATGCAGCTAAAAGTGTGACAGCTCCCCTGTAAAACAAGAACATTATTATAGATTGTTCTTTAATAATACATCTTTCGTTTAGGTTTCTAAAAGAATGCCATCAACATCCTTCTGTCTGTGCCCCTGCTGAGATCAATACTAAATAAATAACTTGGTCCCCCACCCCACCCCCACGAGATAAGCAGATGGTGGCAACCCCAAGAACCAAGAACCAGACATTTATCTTTAAATTAATAAAAGGTTTCAGAAACAATAATAGCTCCTTTGGATTTATCTCAAAAATACATCCTTTTTGGGACTGGTATTTATCAATGGAGCTATCAATGGAGATCCCGTGTATTCTGAATTTTTCATCATTGTTGTGGTTTGGCGCTTTCGAGATCAAGCATTTTCACAATGTCTGCAGGACTGTGGAATGTGGGACCAGTGTGCGGACTTTTAAACATTGGCAATAAAGAGAGCTAGCTCAAAACATTTCGCTGCCTGAAGCGGAGGATGTAATGGCATCACATTCCATTCCTTGTACAAAAGCTTGATCTGACTGGCAGTTGCATCTTAAATTCAAAACTGATGATGGGGCATCTTCCACCCCCTCTGAGGCTATCAGGGTAACAACATCTTGCTGCCGCGGCCTGCTTTCCAGTATCTGCCACCTGTGGCAGCTGCCTCACCCTGCCTAATGATAGAGCCAGCATCATCAATGCATCATCATGCCATCTGTATATGGCACTTTACAGGGCAAGACCAAAAAGACAGGTGGTCATGGGAGACTATATTTTTCCAGTTGTCATAAGGGAGGCAATAGAGAGAGTGATGTATCAGGTTGTAACGACCCGTGTCTGCTTTTTTTGTGGGCAGTGAAAAACGACCATGTTAATAGAAAGTTCTATTCTGTGGATGAATATTTTCCCTGTTTCATATAGAAATCTGTCATCCGTGGTTTAGGCTGAATAAAAAAGATGAAGGGCAAACTCCTGTGTTACAAGGGAGATGAAGAACTTTGCAGACAAGCAAATGTACCCACACACCAGTGGCGTAAAATGGAAGCTGAACCATGTATGCCTCATTCTACTTCAAGGCACTTTAGCAACATATCATGGGAAGCTTCTGCCTATAAAAGCAACAAGGATACCAACTGTTGTGTGTTTCCTTTTCCACCAGGTCATGTCTTGTTAAGTTTCTAAGCTCTTGTTCGCACCCATTCCCATCGCATCCAATATCAGCCAGAGGGTCACTGTTAGGGTGTGAAACCTAAGACGCTGGCAAGTTAGCAATGTCATGTGACTTTAAGTAGTCAAGCTCGTTAAGTTGTTAAGTTGCTCATTATATAAAGAGTGTTTGTTTTCTCTGCCTGTGGGGGCGTGAAGCAAAAATGTCTGAAAGCTCCGGAGGTGTTTCTGTTATCTTTCTGCAATAAACCTGTCTTTGGAAAGACAGGCTTCCCTGTGTCGTTATTTCTTTGCTGCTGAGACTCTGAAGCTTGTACTGCAACAAGAATCTCTGCACTGGACTTAATCAATGCTCTGCAAAGAGAACTGTTGCTGGTTGCGCAGTGGAGGCATTTACTGGACCAGTACACAGACTCTCTTAGTCACAATAGTGACTGGCCTCCTCTTATCTGGTATGGGCGGGTAGGTGCGACGCCACCCTGCAAAAAGTTTCCTTATGTGGAATGTGTTACAGGGGTCTGGGTGTCACAAACAGTTGCTGAAGTACGAGATAGCGGCCTTGTGCAGGCTGATGGTCTTAAGGGCCATGCCCCTACGCTTTAGATGAACCAGATATTTTAGAACATCAGACTCCCTGGCTGCACGTCTGTGTCGTAAACCAAACTTATCTCTGAACCCCTCAAATTGGGACCAGGCTCTGGTGTAGGACTGCAATGTTGATGGTGCAAGGGCACTCAGAAGCTCTGGAGCCAACTGAGGAATCCCAGTTAAGATCCTCCCTCTATTGTGTGGGCAGGTAGACCCTCCCCTACCTGGCCAGGTCTCCTTGGCAACGCCTCCCCCAGGCGGGATTGGACAACTGACTGAGGTAGGTGGAGACCTCCAGGTATCCCACCTGGGGGAAGGTGAAGCCAAGCCTATGCTGATGGAGCCGCACTGGGTCCAAGGGCTGCGCTCATCCACGCAAAGGGCGCCCCCCCATTTAATGCGGGGAGCGGTCATTCCCATTGATTAGTTGATTTGATGATTTCTTACCTGCCCTTCACCAAAATATGGGTTACAGCCATACAATACAGTATAAAAATACATTATGGAGATCAGTTAAAACAATTTGCTATTGATATAAGAATTAGAGACCCCAAGTGTATAGTTTTATTATTTTTATTTGTTTCAATGTTTCACTTTATTTGCATTTAACCTTTTAGGATGTATGAGGCTTGATTTTTGTGTGTTCTGCATTTGTGAGTTTCTCCCTCCTTATCTACCCCGGAAAGTGGTACAAATGGCAAGATGTTTTAGCACCAGAGTGCAAATCAGCTATCCCTGGAGCTATCTGAGACCCAGGAAGAGTATTTTATGATGCTCTTCCCTCCCACTGAAGGCTTGGTTGCCAGGGTAACGTTGGACATCCAAGCCCTAAAATGGTCAAATGGCCTGGGCACATTGGGGCCACTCCAAGGTGATTGTGAGGGTGAAGATACCAGTATAGAGCCATGTGTGTTTTACTTCTCATGACCTGATGTATGTGAGGATGTTTTATGACTCTTTGTTTGCTGTGTTTGAACTACCTCTCTGTCAAATCAGAACCAGTGAAGGCAGTGAAGGTCCTGTGTGAGTGCCTGGAGGCAGTTGGAGGATGGATGGCGGCTAATGGATTGAGGTTGAATCCTGACAAGACAGAAGTACTGTTTTTGGGGGACAGGGGGAGGGCTGGTGTGGAGGACTCCCTGGACCTGAATAGGGTAACTGTGCCCCTGAAGGACCAGGTGCGCAGCCTGGGAGTCATTCTGGATTCACAGCTGTCCATGGAGGCGCAGGTTAATTCTGTATCCAGGGCAGTTGTCTACCAACTCCACCTGGTACGCAGGCTGAGACCCTACCTGCCCACGGACTGTCTCGCCATCTCCCGCTTGGACTACTGCAATGCGCTCTACGTGGGGCTACCTTTGAAGGTGACTCGGAAACTACAACTAATCCAGAATGCAGCAGCTAGACTGGTGACTGGGGGCAGCCGCCGAGACCACATAACACCAGTCTTGAAAGACCTACGTTGGCTCCCAGTACGTTTCCGAGCACAATTCAAAGTGCTGGTGTTGAACTTTAAAGCCCTAAACGGCCTCGGCCCAGTATACCTGAAGGAGTGTCTCCACCCCCATCATTCTGCCCGGACGCTGAGGTCCAGCACCGAGGGCCTTCTGGCAGTTCCCTCATTGCGAGAAGCAAAGCTACAGGGAACCAGGCAGAGGGCCTTCTCGGTAGTGGCGCCTGCCCTGTGGAATGCCCTCCCATCAGATGTCAAAGCGATAAATAACTACCTGACATTCAGAAGACATCTTAAGGCAGCCCTGTTCAGGGAAGTTTTTAATCTGTGATATTTTAGTGTATTTTTGGTTTTTATGGAAGCCGCCCAGAGTGGCTGGGGAAACCCAGCCAGATGGGCGGGGTACAAATAATAAATTATTATTATTATTATTATTATTATTATTATTATTATTATTACTGTATAAGCTTTTGTTCTGAAGTGCCTTGGGGCAGACCTTCTCAACTGGCACATTGAGTTGAGTGAGCTCTATCCTGTTGCAATAGCTATAATAAATGCCGGATCCCTAAATCTGGAGGCTGGACTTGAAAATAGTTTCCTTGGTTCTGTGGTTTATGCAAAAGGTGGTTGTTCCTCACCTGGGTAACGAACAAAGTGGTGTAGAGGTGAATTCTTACCACAGTTGGTGTCCCATACAGGGAAAACCCAGGTCACTCGAGATCATCTGAATGGGGCCTGGATAAGGATTTCATTAGTGTACAACACAAAATGGAGTTTTTGTGGATGAAAATCCACAAGTAGTTCAGTGGTCTTGGTGATAAAGAGGTTTTTCTAGGCGCAGACAAGCCCGGCTAGAACCCAGCAGCACATCCAGAAATCCACCAGTGTTGAGTAGGAAGGAAAGAATATAAGTGGCATGCCGTTGTGAGAGAGTCTATTCTCTGACCAAGCCTCGAAACTGGGACCTTGTAGATTGCATCTGAAGGTTCCCCTTTTCACTCTCTCTGTTTCTCTGGTTTATGGCTACCTGGCCTCTTCCCACTTCTAGAAGAAATCAGTGGTGTCAGGGAACTGACATCAGAGTCAGAGGTGGAGGCAAGGCTCCCAAGCGATGCTGGAGAGGGGACCAGCAAGGAGAGAGGGAGCTCATTGGCTGGGGAAGGGAATCAGCGCAACACCAGTAGAGAAGGGGGGCAGATGGGGGATTTGGAGAGGGGTCTCCAAGACTCTTCGCCCGAAAACAGTGGGGAGAGCACAGGCACTCCTCTGCCCACTCCCTCCCTGCGCAGAAGACTTCCGCGCAGGGAGAGTAGGAGGAGACTGGGCGTCAAACAACTTCTTTGCTGGAAGAGGTTCAAAAAACGCCCACTGACGGATTCTGCTAGTGACTGAACAGCCACGGAGTGAAGGGCTGTCAGCCAGGACAGGTTAAACCAGGCAACCTGGCCCAGGAGTGGCGGTAACTTACGCATGAGCAACCCTTTATAACCATTACAAGTGGGTTGCCTCCTTTAGGTGTAACTGAGCTGCAAGGGGCCATTTCTGCCCTCTAAAATTGGCAGAAAAGCACATCTCAGTGGGGCTTTATGCAGATGACACCAAAATCCTCTCAGGAACACCTATAGGCCTTAAAAGAGCCATGAAAACACTGGCAGCATGCTACAAGGAGAACACACTAGAACTGAATTACCAGAATAAGAGGATGTGTCTTAAAAATATCTCTCTCAAACATCAAAAGTCCAGCGTAAAGAGTATGATGAAAACTGTATGTATGATGAAAGCTATATGTTATCAGCACACAATGGTTCTATGATACAATGAAACCAGTACAACGAAGGTACTAGATACTCTTCTCTGCAGGCATGTAAGGAAAGGGTCTTTCTTCTAGATATTTGGGGTCTATGCTATTTAGGGCTTTAAACATGAATGTGAATACCTCAAAATGAACCCTGAAATGAATTGGCAACTTGTGCAACAGTTATTCTAAATGGAAACCCAGCCCGGCTGCTGAATTTTGAACCAGTTGAAGTTTCTAAGTCATCTTCAAGGGCAGACCTATGTGGAGTGCACTGCAATAATTCAGGGATTTCCAACCCAGTGCACATGGATGCAATGACACTTGCAAAGGCTTTTACTGGTCTCTCAGGCAGGTGCCTCAAACTGGAGCATTCTTTTTTCTTTCTTTTTTAAAGTCTCTGGCCATCTTAAAAAGAAAGTTATGGAGCAAAATGTGTTGGTATCTTCTAAGCAATTTCTGTGAATTGTGAGAGTGATCTGGCCATTTTGCATTTCCCCCCGGTACTGAAATATACTCCCTGTTGCTATAGCTTTAGTGAGTGCGCATGTGTGTGTGAAATCAATGTGCAATTTCCACAATCGGAACCAGCAGGACATAGCTGACTTCCCATGGAATGCATAAAGTTGTCTGGGGTGGCTGCCTCTAATTTTGTGTTACGCCACACTCTCCATAGCAGCTATTTTGTGACTGGTGCCCCTAGCACTCTCTCAAAATTCGAAATGCGCCCAGTGGTCGAAAGGGTTGGCAGCCCCTGCAATAATCCAATCTGGATGTAACCAGAGCATGAAGTATCAACTGATTTCCCAGTTGACTTCCATTGACACTGCTTGGAAGAGTGAAGTAGTTTTTATTTTTAGGAATCTTCCACACATTTTGTGTTCTTACACTAGTTGGCCAGGGAATTTTAAGGGTGATTCAGATAACTTTTCTCATCACCTCTGATCATAGATTTAAAGTAAAAATTTAGCTTGATTCTTTTATAATAATAATAATAATAATATTAATAATAATAATTTCATTTATATACAGCTTTATATTTTTAGGAAAAATCTCAAAGTGGTTTACAGCATAGTAAAACATCAATAAAACAACCTGAAGAAAGTCAAATATAGAGTATACAGTCAAAGCAACATAATTAACAGAAAACTACAATATTATCTTAAAGATTTCAAAATAAAACATTACAAAGGAGGTCAATTACAGAATACATATTTAACACAAACAAAGATAACAAAAAAAACCTTAAACTTTTTTTTTTAAAAAATTGCTAAGTGAAGTCAAATATAAAATGCAGATTTAAAACAGCACAATAAGCAAGAGAATAAAATATTATCATAAGCATGACATGGCTGTTTGGCGGGCACAAAAAGAATAAGCAAAAGAATAAGCAAATATGGTTATTGGGTTAATGAATAAGTTAACAAAACATATTTGTGCCCATGAGAAGATAGTTTATTTGGGCTCTTTTTGTGGATGATTGGTCTCATCTGTAAATGATGAACTTTTGGTTAAATATTTCCCTGACAGACATATGTCATTCTGGGATGTCTATACCTAGGATCTTTCATTAGTTTGAAATTCAGTGACATAGCACTAACAGCACAATATGCACATCTACTCAGAAGTAAGTCCTATTAAGTTAAATGGGATTTACTCACAAGTAAGTGCATATTGGGTTTTGATATGCTTGCTCTGTATCCTTCTGACCATGCATCTGCTGTTATAAATACGTTCTGTTGGGTGGCACAATGGCAGGGAAACTGAATACCTATGGAGCCTATTCATAAGATAATTTCCACATTGCAAAGTCATTTTGTGGAAGAGAGTTCTAAGAAGGTTGCATTTAGATATAGCTAACAGGAAACAGCATCTAAAATGGATTGGGCCCAGAGTGGCTGCAGCAAAAATAGAAGTGTGCCTTGGATGTTACTAAGATCTAGTGGAGACTTGCACTGGAGGAAGGAAGTTGAGAATCTACCGGTATTTTCGTTAATCCCCCCCCCCCATGCTGCTCCAGAAAGCCATTCTTAGAGCTGGTCAGTTGCAACTCCTGGATCTAAACTCCTGTTTCTTATTCCCAATATATCTTAATTTAAAGTAAGACCTTGTTTTACTGTGACTGATTTCTGTG
Organism: Podarcis cretensis; assembly: GCF_951804945.1. NCBI lineage: Eukaryota > Metazoa > Chordata > Lepidosauria > Squamata > Lacertidae > Podarcis > Podarcis cretensis. Next base: position 68,918,977 of record NC_137178.1, read on the forward strand.
CTTTCAGAGGGAATTCAGTTTGTTTAAAAACACTCTGATGCTGCCTAATTTGAAAAGGATCTGCAGCAAAACCCACACATCTGTCCTTTAGATAAACGTGTCATTGGCATTCAGTGCTGCAACATCCCTTCTTGGTGGAAAAATATCACAGAGCAAAAAAGACAGCTGCTTTTCCCATTTAAAGGCAGCACCACTCGGGTCTGCTTCCCCAGCGACTAAGGTGTCAAAATAATTAATTAGTTAGCAACAGCAAAAGGATTCATGTGTGGAAGGTATTTTACGTTAAATTTGGTTTGCGCAAATAAAGTTTCAGAGCATTTGTTAAAAACATAAGGGAGACTGCATGCTGGTAAAAAGGTAAAGGGACCCCTGACCGTTAGGTCCAGTTGCGGATGACTCTGGGGTTGCAACGCTCATCTCGCTTTACTGGCCAAGGGAGCTGGCGTACAACTTCCGGGTCATGTGGCCAGCAGACCAGTGCACAGAAATGATGTTTACCTTCCCACTGGAGTGGTACCTATTTATCTACTTGCACTTTGATGTGCTTTCGAACTGCTAGGTTGGCAGGAGCAGGGACCGAGCAACAGGAGCTCACCCCGTCGCAGGGATTCGAACCGCCGACCTTCTGATCGGTAAGCCCTAGGCTCTGTGGTTCAACCCACAGTGCCACCCGTGTCCCTCAACAATCATTAGGATAGTATTAAATAATAATAACATATAAAAGTTAAACAGAAACCCACTCAATAGTTACAATAAATAATTTCTGAACTATAATCAATAAAACAACGGCAAGCCACAGTACATAAAATAATACAATACAAATAGAGAAGCAGAGACTAGGCTCTGTGGTTTAGACCCCAGTGCCACCCACATCCCACCTGCATGCTGGTATATGTGCATAAGAATTTGTTTATAACCACTTGAAACAAATAAAGCACATAAGCCCATGTGCCAAGCTTTCCCCCCCATTTTTTAAATCTTCGCTCTGAACCTGTGTAACTGGCCCATTGACCTATATAGCAAGTCACACTATGTTTATATAGTATCATGGGGATGACAGATGCATTTTCCCAAATGGTTTAATCTCTCTGCCTTTTAAGAGCCGAAGGGATTATAACCACGCTTCCAGGAAAAGAAACTTTCCTACCCCATCCAATGTAATTGGGGTTCGTAATGCTGCATTCTCTGATTTCTTCACCTGATAATCACAAAGGTTGGAGAAAGAGGAGACTTGACCCCCTTTAAAGTTATCAGCCTCCCTCTCACACACCCAGTGACACATCATACTTAACATGTTGATTTAGCAGCAAGATTAGAGCACACATCTAAATATTTAAAGTGCTGAGATGCTTCTCTTTCTGGATTTCTTTTAAAAGCAAATCTCTTACCATTCTTTCTGATATCTCTTATCAGTCTTCTTGGGATGCTAAGAAAGTGGAGTTTATGTATGGGCTGGGGGGTCACAATGGAGGCTCCTTAATTGTTCGTGGGACGTGGGTGGCGCTGTGGGTTAAACCACTGAGCCTAGGGCTTGCTGATCAAAAGGTTGCCCATTCGAATCCCCGCGACGGGGTGAGCTCCCATTGCTTGGTCCATGCTCCTGCCAACCTATCAGTTCGAAAGCACGTCAAAGTGCAAGTAGATAAATAGTTACCGCTGTGGCGGGAAGGTAAACGGCGTTTCCATGCGCTGCTCTTAGTCATGCTGGCCACATGACCCGGAAGCTGTCTGTGGACAAACGCCGGCTCCCTTGGCCAATAAAGCGTGATGAGCACCGCAACCCCAGAGTCATCCGCGACTGGACCTAATGGTTAGGGGTCCCTTTATCTTTTTAATTGTTCTTTGGCAACTGCTGGATAGTTCCGTTGCCATTGCCTTTTAGATCTTGGTCTTGTCTCCATCCTGTATCTCAGCTGAATAGGGCTCCGAATGGGACTGCACTTTGACAACAATGATAATTCTTTAATTCTGCTGTACTCATAAAGCCGACGGGTCAACAAGTCCTGCTATGTCCTTTCACATTCTCTCTGGATCAGGGCTCAGCAAACTTTTTCAGCAGGGGGCCAGTCCACTGTCCTTCAGACCTTGTGGGGGGCCAGACTATATTTTGGAGGGGGGGGGAAATGAACGAATTCCTATGCCCCACAAATAACCCAGAGATGCATTTTAAATAAAAGGACACATTCTACTAATGTAAAAACATGCTGATTCCTGGACAGTCTGTGGGCCAGATTTGGAAGGCGATTGGGTCGGATCCAGCCCCTGGGCCTTAGTTTGCCTATCCATGCTCTGGATTATGTAACTTTCCACAAATTGGGGGGGGGCAGTCAGTATTGCTCAACACCACCTTATTTGAGGGGCTTCGAATTGCAGATGGATTCAGGCATGGCTATGTAAAAAACAAACAAACCCCAAAGAAAATTGTTGAGGCAAAAGCTGAACATGTTAGAATCCACAAGCCCACATTTATTTCATTAGCCACTCCCCTTACCAACCAGGAAACTTTACATTTCTGGCCCAGCCCTCCTTACATGGGATACAATTTTATAGCAGTGTTTGTTTATTTACTTGATTTAAATGTGTGTCCCACTGTGCTCCCGAACCTGCTCACAGTTGTAAAAAGCATGCTATACAATAAGAGCAATACCACTGAAATTCCAGTTTAGGAAACAATATCAGTATTTCTTGGGCATAAGGTAACATTTTCTTGAAGCTTTCCAAATCTTTTCCCACAAAAGAAATGGATTTCTGTCTTGAGATGCCTCCTATGATATAGAATAGACTTTAATTTGAGTTTGTGAAATGTAATACACAAGAGCTTGGTAGTAAAATGTCACTTGTCTGAACAGAAGTTATAATCTTGTTTTCCTCTGTGGGTTGAGTTCCGAGCATTGTGGCTTTGAATAGCAAGGCCTGAAATGCAACAGTAAACTGCCTAGCTAATTACATGCTGCTTTTCAAAAAAATGTGGGAGGGAGAATGAAGAGGATTTAGGATGGTGTCAGGTCTTATTAGTTCCTCCACTTTTAAAACTGTACAGATTCATGAAAACAGAGGTTTCGTGACACCTTGGAAAGTTCGTGAAACCCTTAGGAAAAATGTGAGCTGGGGACATCTTGGTTTATACATGTAGCCACTGTACTACCAACATGCCTGAGTAGAGGTGACTTTTCTGTCCATGGCTCTCACACTTTGTCACCACAAAGCCCACTTAAAATTCTATATTATGTCATCATGCTTCAGTGTTTCAAATGTTGATGAAAACCTGTTGTTCTCAAGAGCCCATTCTATGACACTAGAGTGAACATCCATAGTCAAAACACATGACAATCATTATCAACAGCATATGGAAAAGTCTTCATGCATCACATCACTGCTGATGACTAACTACAAAGCCTGGTTCATCAGGACAACGTGCTGGATGATAAATATAAATATGTGCTGCTGACTGCTGCTATTCACTATAAATATGTGCTGCTGACTGCTGCTATTCACTTTGGCTGGATTAGAGATTTGTCAAACAAGAAAGCAAAACTATTGTTTGTGAGCTATGGACCAAACCCTTCAGCAGCTTGTGCCATACATCATTGTGCGCATCCTGGGATTAAGATATTCTTAGCATTTCATCTGAAACATTTTGCTGCTTTGTTTTTGAAAGACAAACCAACAAACTTTTAAGAGCCACTCAAAGGTTCTGAAACTAAGTTCTGAAACTCCAAACTGTGTATCTGGACGGAAGGCATGAAATCACAAAATTGTAGAGTTGGAAGGGACCAAAAAAGGTAATTTAGCCCAACCCCCTGAAATGCCCAAGGTGGGGTTTCAACCCACAATCCTGAGATTAAGAGTCACAAACTCTACTGAGTGAGCTAAAGATCCTAGGAAGCTTCTAAGAGGCGAAACAAGAAAAGCAGAAAAATGCCTTGTATAAAAGTAATATAATCCCACAGACCCCAAAATTTTTCAATATCCAAATAAATGGTATGCAAATGTCTACAAAAATAGTATCTCACTAAATATCTGCTTTCAAGGATATATCATTAAGGAGGAGGAGAAACACACACAAGATCACACACATATTGTGTTGGACAGAGTATGTAAACAGGAAGCAAGATTCTGTGGCAGACAGAGATGGTTTCCTAGAGCAGCTTCCTCACATTGATTAATTAATTGTCTGGCACAATTTAAAGGTCAATCACCCAGGAGGGTGGCCAGAAACAGTTTGGTTAAAATCTCCCATCCCATTTCTCTAGATGCTTATCCTGGATTTGGGCATGGTCTGTGTTAGAAACTGAGATCTAAGTGCACTTTTTTAATAACAAGAATACAATGCTGAAAATGAATGAACTGCAGCTATAATATTATGTTCATTTTTCACATGGTCTAGTCCTTGCCTTGACCACCCCCCTAATATTCTTATGGGGGTCTCTTCTCCAGTTTTCAGAGAGCAGCTGGAAGTGGGGAGGCAGAGGGAGGTATGTGACGTTACCATATATGAGAGAGTGCTGGAGGGGAAATAGTTAAATAGGTTGCACCGACAGGACCCAGGGGGTGGAGTCAGTGGGTCTATAAAGGAGTTCTGAGAGGAGTTCTGAGACTTAGTTTGTTGGGAGTTGTGGGTGGGTAGTTGGATTGGTTTGAGTGGGTTGGCTGGTTGGGAAAGGCAGTTGGTAATAGAGAGACAGTTAGGGCAGTTGGTCCACGAGTGTGGGGTGGTAGCAGAGATAGAGGAACATAAGACTAAGAAAGTAAAGAGGAACACTGTTTGGAATGCTGTAATAGTTTTGTTTTAAGTCTGAAATAAAATACACTCTTCTTTATGAATTGGGGGGGAAGAAAGGGAAAAAAAGGAAGTGGGGAGGCAGAAGAAGGTCCTCCTTTCCTTCCACTCTGCGGTTTTAATCTGAAATCTCAGCCGCAATACCGTGCCCGGAGCTCAGAAACTGCTGGCGCTAATGAAATTCCCTGTCACAAAATGCGCCTAGAACAATGGGAGTTTTGAACACTGGGCATAGTACAGTGTAAAAAGGCAGCAAAGTATGCAGAGAATGGATTTTATGTGGTTCCCCTTCCCTGAACTTTTGCCCGTATTGTTCAAACCTCTCTTGCCTTCCTCAAATTTCTGAGCAGGTACCTCCATATTTGCCTCAAAATTTCACTTTAGGCAGCTCTGGTTGAATGTAGCAGTATTCGGATATGAGGACGGTATCCCCCTCCAATGGATAACATTTGAAATGTATTAAGCTCAGCGATGAAAATGAGGTGGCAAGAACAATGCAGGGGAATAGTTTGAAGAGTCTTGTGGCTGGTCCAGGTTGGCAGCTGTATCGCTTGCTCATATGGTTTCACTTCTCCAAAAGTTGTGCCTCAACCTTTTGACACTGTGTTGTGTTTTGCAAGTATTATAAGCATGGCTCGCAGTGTTATTGGGTTTGTGGTGCTTATAAAACTTTTTATAACTAGAATTCCCTGAACGATTAAAGTAAGGCATCTTTCGGCAGCCTGGAATTTCCCTCTACTGAGCTCTTCAAAGACATTGGCTATTCACAGTATTTCGAATGCGTAGTATTTTCTAATACCTGATTCTACAGATTTGCTGTAAATGAATGTGGTAGAATACTGTACCGCACTGGGCCAGACAGGGAGATACATTTTTGAAAGCTCCCTATGTATAAATTCTGCTGCATGTAGCGAACTAGGAATAAGAGAGGGGGAGGAAAGAGCGTAGCCCTCTCTCTCTGTTGCTCTAGTTTATAAGATTCAAGGATCACTTTTGTATAATATGATCCCTCTCCACCTGTAGGCTGAAGTAGCAGAGCCCAGTGTTTGACCATCTGATTCTGCCATTTTATTCTATATGCAATGTGCATAGTGAGTCAAAAACACTTTTAAGGGTTTTTTCAGGGGAGTTGAAATTTGCCAGTAGTTTTTCTCATGAAATTATATTCTTAGACATTTCATTTCACTTAAATATTCACTGCCCCTTCATGGATCACTGCCTTGCAATGGCGAAGGGGCTTGAATAACTCATGACAAACCTAGACAGCATCTTAAAAAGCAGAGACATCTCCTTGCCAACAAAAGCCCATATAGTTAAAGCTATGATTTTCCCAGTAGTGATGTATGGAAGTGAGAGCTGGACCATAAAGAAGGCTGATCGCTGAAGAATTGATGCTTTTGAAATATGGTGCTGGAGGAGACTCTTGAGAGTCCCATGGACTGCAAGAAGATCAAACCTCTCCATCCTTAAGGAAATCAGCCCTGAGTGCTCACTGGAAGGACAGATCCTGAAGCTGAGGCTCCAATACTTGGGCCACCTCATGAGAAGAGAAGACTCCCTGGAAAAGACCCTGATGTTGGGAAAGATGGAGGGCACAAGGAGAAGGGGACGACAGAGGACGAGATGGTTGGACAGTGTTCTCGAGGCTACCAGCATGAGTTTGACCAAACTGTGGGAGGCAGTGGAAGACAGGAGTGCCTGGCGTGCTCTGGTCCATGGGGTCACGAAGAGTCGGACATGACTAAATGACTAAATAACAACAGCAAAATATTCATTGACACTCTTTGCCCAAGCAGGCGCGTTATGTGACCCATGAGAACAGCAATGTAACCAGACTGTACAATGGTGACGGGTTAAAATCAGGCCAAATCTTTATTGACAGCAGCAGCAGGCAGGGCCAATTGGGTCACCATTCCACAAGCCCCATGTTGATGGAATGGATCCACTGGGTTTGGACTGCTCCAAACCTGGGAGTCGACAAGTGCTGATCCTTTCTGTGGTTGAAGCCAAACAAGCAAAGTCTCACTGGGGGACCAGGGTGCCAATTCCAACAAGTCAGGTACTAAACCCAAGCTTGGGTTTGCCGTGGTCAAACCTCCCCTCAGGCTCCTTATGGGCCCTCCTATACTATGTTGATCCTGACCAGTGCCATTTCCGCCCTCATACAATGTTCTCCCGCCTAGTAAAGAAAGGCCATAATTTCACTGAGGGAAAGGAGGAAAAAAACCCCAATCAAATGCCAGTCAGGTTGAGAGAGAAATAATCCTTTCCGGCCCTGTCAACCAGTGACCCAAAATTGCTCAGTGAAGGCTCTAACCGGGGTGTGGGCAGGCAGGAAGCTCTCAAATCAAAATATAGGGTTTCCCCTCCCCTTTGCAGCAAGGGCTCATGGGACAGCTTTCCCCCATGGACCCATCACACCTTGCCCAGTATTTTGCTGCAATCCATAAGCCACAGCGCCTCTGGGCAAAGACACCCCATGCTTATTGGGCACAGAAAGGGGCTTCCATTCATATTGGGGGATTATGAAGGGAGCAATGGGCTAAGAGAAGAAGACTGGGTGGGGTAAGGCCCAAAGTCCTTCTCTCACTTGATTCTATTGAAATAATAGTAAGCGGTATAGAAGCTGAAAACCACAGTTGCTTCCAAAATTAAGGGATGATGAACCCTGGGAGGTCATTTCACCGAATATTCTCCAACAATTCAGGAGAATACAATTTTCAAAATATTATCTGAAAGCTCTTTTCTGAGACATTTCTACTTTATGGACAGCAGGATAGGAAGAGAACAACTCCATTCCTATTACTCAACTTTGGGGATTGGGGGAAAGGTAAAAGAAATGGCTTCAAAATTTTACCTTCTGATTTTTTTGTTTTGTTTTAGAAGAATTTGTATAATTTCTGTGTTAATCAAAGTCATGTGGGGAAAGTTGTTTTCGATTTTCAGGGTGAAATGTTCTCGGTTGAAAGTGAAGACTTTTAAAATGAGGTTTATTCTATGCAGTTGATAAATTAAGTAAAATGAGGCAGTTTGGGTTATTGTGTTTTTAGTAGCATATTTTCTTTTCCCCTTTTAATGTCGGGTGCCCTTCCATGCTGTTAGTAAACTCCTCCCCCCCCCCATTTAAAAGGGCGATTTATTTATTTATTTAGTGTCGAAATGAAATCGGTACGCATTAAGCTAAAACCTCAATCCTAATGTGCTTCTTGCCTGTCTCAACATTCTAATAGCTCTATTAGATAGATTGACATGATATGATGGAACATCAGCTACTCTCAAGTATTTAATCGGTGCTTATAGACTGCCTAAATTTTCCTGTAATAGCTCCTCCCACTTAAAATCCCTCAGTGGGAATTAAACCATCCAGACAAAATGGGAGAAAAAGAAGGTTCTACTTTATGGAAAAGAAGGACTCTTGAGTCCTCTTTCACACCTCTTAATGTGCATACAGTAGGCTTCTTGTATGACTTACGAATAGTTTTCAGTATCAAGAGTCATTTCTTAAAACAAGATGATGATGATGAAAAGCATAACAACAACCCAACAGCAAGCAGCACTGTGGACTTCTTAGACCTGATAGGAATTTGTTTCTCTAATTGTTTTGTATCATAATTGAATAAATCTGATTTGCGCTACTATAGTGGTTCCCTAGGGACGTGGGTGGTGCTGTGGTCTAAACCACTGAGCCTAGGGCTTGCCAATCGGAAGGTTAGCGGTTTGAATCCTCGCGATAGGGTGAGCTCCCATTGTTCGGTCCGAGCTCCTGCCAACCTAGCAGTTCGAAAGCATGCCAGTGCAAGTAGATAAATAGGTACCTCTACGGTGGGAAGGTAAATGGCGTTTCCATGTGCTGCTCTTGTTTCACCAGAAGCAGCTTAGTTATGCTGGCCACACGACCAGAAAAACTGTCTGCAGACAAACGTCGGCTCCCTCGGCCAGTAAAGCAAGATGAGTGTCGCAACCCGAGTTGTTCACAACTGGACTTAACTGTCAGGGGTCCCTTACCTTTACCCTTACTATAGTGGTTTATATTTTTAAATCTTGTTTTTTAAAAATCTTATGCTTCAAAATCATTTCTAGTCACTTATGGTGGGTGCCTGAGAAGGACGCACCAGCTCACGGAGCCATTTTTGCGAGTCTCACAGGGTTTGCAGGCCGCAGTGAATGCATCCCTCAAACCTAGCTTGCCAGTGGGCAGGGGTCACTCTGGTGGCATGGCACGCCCCCACAGCATGCCCTGCCCCCATGGTGCACTGCATGCGCCCTGATATGTATGGCCTGCCCTAGGCATCAGCGGGGAACACTCCACCACTGTGTGTGACTGTGTGTGAATGAGAGAGAGTAAGAGAAACAGTAATGATCCACCAGGAACAAACAATAAAAACCCTAACCTTTTAAAGTGTTGAGTTGCTGCTTTTATTTTTATCAAGTATTTTGTGGTTTTATGTCTTGATTTTATTCTGTGAACCGTGTTAAGGCCCCTGGGTATAGGGCGGAATATAAATTCAATAAATAATAGTAAGAGTAAGAGTAAGAGTAAGAGTAAGAGTAAGAATAAGAATAAGAATAAGAATAAGAATAAGAATAAGAATAAGAACAAGAACAAGAACAAGAATAAGAATAAGAATAAGAATAAGAAGTTGCCCCCACCTCTGGCAGGGCAACAGTGTTAATAATAATAATAATAACAACAACAACAACAACAACAACAACAACAGAATTTTTTTATTTATGCCCCGCCCTTCCCAGTTTAAAAACCAGGCTCAGGGCGGCTAACAGCAAATATAAAACATGGATTTAAATGTGACTTAAAAACAGCATAAAGTACAACATAAAATGCAGCATCAATATCAATAAAATTCAAAAATTCAGGGGTCATTTTGGGGAAATACAAAACAAAAACCAGTCAGTAAACATCAAATGATCACCAGGGCTAAGTGGCCAAGCTGGGCCCAGCAAGGAGACCAGGGAAGAATTTAAATGTGGGGTCCCAGAAAGGGTTTCTTCATAGAAGAGGAAAGGGGAAAAGGGAATAGAGGATCAGGCTAATTCAAATTGAAGGCCAGACGGAAATTTCTGTCTTACAGGCCCTGCAGAAGGAGATGAAGTCCTGCAGGGCCCTAGTCTCTGCCATGGACCCCCTACTTGGATCGCGCTGTTTCTTGCCCTTCTACTCAGCCGTTTAGCATTAACAAATGGTTGCTGTTAAGTTGTGGGTTGACATAGCAGACGACACAGCGATTTCTCCAAAGCAGCTCTTTATTTTGTAAGCTGGAACAGAACTAAACTGAGGAGCTCAGTCAGCCTGCTTATATAGAGCTCTAGAACAATGTAACTGTTGCCATTTTCTAAAACTATCCAATCACTGAACGTCACTTTTCGATCCTTCATTTGCATAACTATCTACAGTATCCCCCTGCTGGCCCAGGGTGAGAACTTCAGTACATAACAGTTGCATCATTTTCTGTTCTCCTAGAAGACTTTTGTTAAAAGTTCTGATTTTTTCAAGCATAGTCTGGAAATGGAGGAATCCATATTATTGATCGTTTTCCCATTTGTTTTCTATAGGCATACAACTGGTCGGCAATGTGATATTTATGTCATCCACCCTGACAGCACAGAATATTTTTTACACATTCCTCCCTGCCCGAAGTAAACATAGGTGCCAAGGCAGGTCATCAACATTCCTTCCCTCTCTTGCTCTCCTGTATTTACCCCGTCCTCTCTCTCTTCTTTTGCTTTTCCAATTCCAGTTGGCATGCCAGTTACAATTAGCAGGACAAGGTTAGGCTGTCAAAGATGAGACTGGCTGTGAGTACAATTGGGCTGTAGGGCTTTATTTGCTTTTCGGCTGGGCTGCTATGTCAGCTTAAATGCCATCAGGTTTTTGTGACACACACACGCACGCTTACGGAAGAATGTGGGTGGAGTGGACATGTCTGAGTGATGATCAAAGGAGAGCAAAACCCAGGGAGGCCGAACTCTCAGGACAACAAGGTATGAGTGCCTTTTCACAAAATGTCAGTGCGAGCTGAACAAACAAACGTCGGCTGCCAAAGGGAAGTTGAGCAGTCTTAACAGTACACAGGAAAAGTCACAACTGACTCTTGTAGCAGTTCCTAAATATTTTAAGGAGGCAAAGAATTTTCCAGGGCTGTGATTAGAAGGAATTTTGTACAAGGCTTCCACCTTTGCTAGACTTTGGTGTGCGAGGGTGTAAAGGTTTTTGTTTAATTTGCAAGCCTGTTAATAAAATCTGAAAAGCCTCAGGACATGGCAGAATGCCCAGACCCAGTTTGAAAATCCTAGCTATCTTACAAAAGCAGGAGAAATTAGTTTTGTCAAGCGTATAGTTCCATTCATAAATCTTCACTGTATTCTTTTAAAATTACTAATTATGATTTTGGGGGGAGTGGGTGGGGCTGATTTGATATGTGGTTACTGAAGCTTTCTAAGACACCTCAGGACATAGTCTTTCTCTAATCAATATTCATATTCTTAAAAAATGAATTCTTGTTTTCTTCACTTATGATTACTACTGTCAATACCCAGAAAGGCCCCCAGGACAACAGAAAATTTCTGCAATGTAAAATATAAATCAAGACTTCAGAAAAATGCAGAAGCCCTCCTGTATGTTTTGCTCACCATTAGAGAAATAAGTTGAAATATAGATACATACTTACATATACAAGGACGTGGGTGGCGCTGTGGGTAAAACCTCAGTGCCTAGGGCTTGCCGATCGCATGGTCGGTGGTTCGAATCCCTGCGGCGGGGTGAGCTCCCATCTCTCGGTCCCAGCTCCTGCCCACCTAGCAGTTCGAAAGCACCCCTAAGTGCAAGTAGATAAATGGGTACCACTTTATAGCGGGAAGGTAAACGGCATTTCCGTGTGCTGCGCTGGTGCTGGCTCGCCAGAGCAGCTTTGTCACGCTGGCCACGTGACCCGGAAGTGGCTCTGGACAGCGCTGGCCCCTGGCCTCTTAAGTGAGATTGGCGCACAACCCTAGAGTCGGACATGACTGGCCCGTACGGGCAGGGGTACCTTTACCTTTTATATACATATACATGGGCATAGCCAAGGGGGGGCAGGGAAGGCAGCTCCCCCCCAGATCAAGTAAAACAATAGAAATATTTAACTAACTGACCAATCACATCGGTTCTGCCCCCCCACAAAGTCCTGCCCCCCCAACAAAAATATTGGCTACGCCCATGTACATATAAACATACTGTCCAACATATCTGTTTATATAATGCACTTAAAAGTTAACTGCATTCTGTAGGGGAAAAATGATGCTCCAGTTGGAGATGCTCAAGAACTGACAGGTACTTATTTATTTTGTCATTCTGTCAGGGTGTGGTAGTGGGAGAAAATGGACTGCAGTTCATCTTCACCAACTCAGCTGAGAAACCAGCAATTTATATTCTCCTTGAACTCTTTCTATTCCAGATGTTTGTTACAAGAAAGCACAGTTAAGTTGCTTGTTTCCGTATATTGCCCACTTCATTAGTTGAGAACATATAATAGATCTCAAGATCAAAGATAATAATAAATTTAAATTGACTGTTTTAAGCCCGGGGCCAGCACTGCTATATAAACCTCTGCCTAGGTACAGTATCTGGCTGACAGATACAGTCAACACAACACAATGCTTATATGTTGAGTGCATATAAAGTAATTTCATGCTTTGCTCTTCCTGATAACAGAACAGAGCATATCAAAGTCATTAAGGATGAAAAGACCAGCAATGACCGCTCCCCACTTAAAACGGGGGGCGCCCTTTGCGGGGACGCGTGCAGCCCTGGATCTGGAGTGGCCCCATCAGCATAGGCTTTGCCTTCCCTCAGGTGGGATACCTGGAGGTCCCCGCCTACCCCAGTGGGTTGTCCAATCCCACCTGGGGGAAGCGTTGCCAGGGAAACCAGGCCAAGTAGGGGGAGGGATTACCTGCCCACACAATAGAGGGTGGATCTTAATTGCTAATCCTCACTTGGCTCCAGAGCTTCTCCCACCCTACCCACCCTCAGTTAATGTCTTCTTTTGCAGGTTAACTTTTCTTCATAGGTTTTGCAGGTTAGCCTGTCTTCACAGGTATGCGGGCGCTGCTACGATAAGGTCGCTGTTAAAGGGCCGGAAAGGAATTTCCCTGCATTGGCAGGTTTCGCCTTTCCCGTAGCAAAACGTCACAACTTTGGCGGTATCAGGCCTTGGGCGGAATCCTTTAGTCCATCTTCCTCTTTGCGGCGGCGATACCAGGGTTCCCCGTTAAAGGGGTTTTGAAGGGAGGCTTTGGCCGTACGACGAAAGGTCGTCATTGCTCTCCCCTGCGGCGGCGTAACGGGGGCGGCTATCTCTGCTTGAACATATGTTCTCCAGAGCCGGCCCACCCCCCCACACACACTGGATAACCCTGATGCTCCCTAGGTCCCCGGCTGGGGACTAGGGAGGGAGAACGCCCAATGCCTGAGCCAAGGTCTACCCACATTTGAAATTTAATAAAGTTGTGGCCAATTTAATCCCATAGCACGTTGTCTAGAGTCGTTATTCCACATGACGGGGGGGACCACTCGGGATCTGGGGACTCCGCCTGTCCACGCAATGTGGAACAAAAGAGTTGAATCTTGTGGTTCTTGAATTCTTCAGGGACTTGAGACCTAAAGCACAACATCAGCTAAGGTTAGGGTGACTATGTGTCTTTGAAGGGCTGTCCAGTCCAAGGCAGCTTTAAAGTAGGGTTGCCATATTTAAAGAGGTAAAAATATGGACACAAAAAGTATGTTGTTTTAGGGCAATTGCCCGATACCCCTCTGCTGCTGATCCTTCACATGTGCTCCTTCATAAAGGTAAAGGGTAAAGGGACCCCTGACCATTAGGTCCAGTCGTGGCCGACTCTGGGGTTGCGGTGCACATCTCGTTTTACGGGCAGAGGGAGCCGGCATACATCTTCCGGGTCATGTGGCCAGCATGACTAAGCCGCTTCTGGCAAACCAGAGCAGCGCATGGAAACGCCGTTTACCTTCCCGCCGGAGTGGTACCTATTTATCTACTTGCACTTTGACGTGCTTTTGAACTGCTAGGTTGGCAGGAGCAGGGACCGAGCAATGGGAGCTCACCCTGTCTCGGGGATTCAAACCACCAGCCTTCTGATCAGCAAGTCGTAGGCTCTGTGGTTTAACTCACAGTGCCACCCACATTCCTCTGCTCCTTCATACTCCCTCCCTTATAGTCACTTTTAACCGTTTGCCCTTGTTTCTATCTTTTAAAGTATGTATTTCTATTTAAATTATACCGATTATTTCTAAATTTGCATGTATGCAATTATCAGAGTGTCAGGGTGCTGTCAGCAGCTGTGGCCGACTCCCAAGAAGGCAGTGAGATAGAGAAACACAAAGCTTTTTTCAGTTCTGTTTATTAATACAATTTACAGAGGCGAGTTCAAGATGCACCGTAATGCCTAACGTTGCCCCAAGTGAAGTTCCACCCCCATTTCTCCATTACTTCTCTATTCATCTGACTCCTCCTCCTGCCTCAGATGGTGACTGGTATGTGACAGTTGCCTTTGAGCTCTCTGTTCTGCTATTCTCAGCAAACGCCTGGTTTGGGGCAGGGTACAGGTTCTGGGATACTCTCCAGCGACGCGTCAATTGCTGCTCAGCCTCTGCCTGCTGAATGCTATTCCTTTCCTACCACTCCTCTTCCATTATTTCACAACTTTTGCCCTCATCTGTCTGAGGTGTGCACTCCTGGAGGCCTATGCTATCTAGACCAGGCATAGGCAAACCTCAGCCCTCCAGATGTTTTGGGACTACAATTCCCATCATCCCTGACCACTGGTCCTGTTAGCTAGGGATCATGGGAGTTGTAGTCCCAAAACATCTGGAGGGCTGAGGTTGCCTATGCCTGATCCAGCCTTTCCTCCTCTCTAGGCAATGCCTGGAGTGGTGGTCTCCACCATTCTTCCTCATCTACCCAGTCCCTGACAAAGAGGTGCTGAGTTGCGCCCAACATTGGGGGGGCAGTGGCTGCCATGTGTTCATGACTTCACATGGGTGGTGCATGCAGTGCTCCCCAACCCTCCCAGGCCAACTCGGCTTACCATCCCCCACTCACCCACCACCTGCCACCTTACGTTTGTTTCATGCTGAAGGGCTGAAGCCACCTTGGCGAGGCTGCTGTCTCACCCTCTGTGTGGCCTGCCAAGGCACTTGGGTGTGTTCCTTTGAGATCACCAACACGCCTTCCTGGATGGTGCCCTGGCGATTGTCAAAGGGACGCCCCAGTGTCAAGGTCCCCTCAACACTGAGGGACTGAAGACACCTCGGCCTCCTGGCGTTGGCACGCCTGCACATTACCATATACACTTTTTATGCACATTGGTGTTTTCTCTTTGGTTTTGTGTAGAATCAAAGCCCTACTGTTTGGCAATGCATAACTGGCCACCCTAGCTAAGAAAGAACATGAATTCATTTCCAATTGACTCAGCAATACTGTTTGGTGATGTAGTAATTCTCGCAGAGCTATGTTCTTTCCTAGTCTTAGAAGTTGCCTTACACATTTGCTCTCACAGAAAGATATGAGCGTGTAAACGCTTGACACCTCAACAAGAAATGACTTTGCAGCTCACAGCATCTAACCTTAGTGTGTTAGGGTGGCGACATTGCCACAACGCCGACCGAGAGGGAATTTGTATCCATCACTGCCTTATCCTCCCCTTCGCATTTGGCAACAGCCTTTGGACCAGCTACCATAAATTTCTATCAGTGTGTTGGAAACTGCAAGCAGTACATCGAGCAGAGGAGAAATAAATTAAATGTAAGCTCTTCCATCTGAAAGGCCAATGGCAGATTGCCCAGAAAACAAACAATGTAAGTGCATCATGGTTTTCTTTTAGGCTGAAGGGGGGGGGGGAGGAGGAGCGGAGGAGGAGGAGGAGGAGGAGAACACACCCTCCATTAAGAGCTGTTACAGACTCTTCTTATTTTAGGTTATTGAAATAGCTCGGAAAGTCACTTACTACAACACGTAAAATGAGCGGATGCTATTAAGGACTGTCAGTAGACTTGACAAGTTAATGAGGCCCAGATTATGAGAGTATTATTATTTTAGTAGAGTGTTATGTTCCAGTCAAATCCACCTCATGACTTTATAGAAGAAAACCTTGCTCAGCTCTCTGTGCCAATTGTCATTACGTTAAGTTAATTTATATATATATATATATCTCCTGGAATCCCTCTGACCCCACAAAGATTTTTGTGTGTGGGAAAGAGACACAAAAATGAGTTCTGAAATGCTCGAAAACCTGGGGTTTAAAAATGGAAAATGGAAAAACGTAGCCGTAAAAAAAACCATTTGAATTTTGCTGCCTGGTGCAGTTATTGTTCTAGCAAACATTTTGGCATCTCTTTTCTATGTGTGAAGTGTTTTTCAATCGATATTGCAGTGTCCTGGGGGACTCTGTGGTTGCGATGGTGGTGTTGAAGGCTGTAGCCATGGTTGGATGAACTGGCATAATGTCACAGAGGAACAAGGCAGGCAGAGCAGACCTGGGTTGCTATTGGCTGAGCTGCTCTCTGAAAACTGGGAGATTGCTGCAGCAGTGCTAGCACACAGGAGTGGATGACTGCAATTCACATATTGTTTTCAAACAAATCTTTTGTTTCATGCATCTCTAGTTTTAATCTAACCTCACATATGTACATGCATCTGAGTATGCCTTTCATTCACTGCAAACCTTTCTTAAGTATGTTGAAAGAAGTAGATATTGAACCTAGTATTTTAAAAGTCACCACTGTATTGAGGAGCATAAATTTATAAACTCTATTTAGGTGTTTTCCCCCCTCATGCAGTTGTCATGATATGGTGGGAAGGGGCAGGGGGCATACGCTGACCTCACAGCTGGAGTGCTAACTTGGCCCTGAGACTGTGGGTGTCTGGGGCCATGGGTGCCATGCCTTCCTGGGGGATATTGTGGGTGCTCAGGCACCCAGGGCCCAAGGGAATTGGCACCTATGCCTCACACTGTCCATCACCACTAACCACTGTTAGGATTGTGCTACTTGCGTGTAGGACCCTGGAAGACATATGCATGCTCTCTCCCTCCTGGTCGGTCATTCGGGAGCTTCAAAAGCATTCTCCAGCCCAAACATCACAGTGACTGATACCAAAAGGCATCAGCATGCTTAGGGATCCTGCAGAGTGTTGGCGGTTCACGTAACAGACTCAATAGCTCAGCATTTTGGCTAATCTACTTTATTTACATATAATACACTCAGAGCATTCTGACTTAGCTCCTTTCCTCTTTCTCATCAGACAGCAAAGAGAAAGAAACAAAGGACAATAGTCCTACATTCTGGAACACAGTGACACAAAACATATGTCTCTGTCACTTCCCACTATGTGGAATGAAAACATACACAGTCATGTGATAGACAACAATCCCATGACTGCAAACACGGAGCAAGAATCCTAACACTGGGCACTCTGCACATTGGAGGGTGAACCTCCGCAGTGGGGAGCCTGCTGTACTCTCCCTGTGTGTCATGGACTGACTGGATGCAGAGGAGTGGGGGGGCACTAGCTGGGGAATCCCCTAGGGAACCCCCAGGGGAAGAAGGCTCAGAGCCAGGGTATTGGTGGTGGGATGACAATGAGTGGTCAGAGGGAGAAGACTGTAGGGAGGTGTTGGAAGCTGGAGGGGCAACAGGGTTTAGTGAGCAGGGAGAGTGGCAGAGGGCAGTCGAAACTCAGAAACTGGAGCAGAGGCTGGAAATGGGGGGGGGGCGGCGAGTCAAGAGGCTGCTAAATAATCCAAGGAGCTGCCCCACCCTCCTGCTGTGACCAGCTCCCTTTCCCTCTGGTCTCCAAGAATGCGCAGAGAAATGAAAAGAGCTGAACAGAGATTAGTTGTGCAGAGACGCAGTTTGACACTGCGTGGGGAAAAAACCAGGAGAGGGGTGGGATGCCTTAGAGAGGGATGGGAAGGTGGGGACCTTCAGTTCTCACAACTATGTCATCAGGACAAGACCTCTTAGGAAGGGTTGCTGAGACTACTAGTGTGCTGGTCCTGTGGGTTAACCGTGAGGTGAGGTCCGAGTCCAGTCTGAGGTCAAAGGTGCAGGATGGAGGCAGTTCGTCAAAGCTGAAGCTGGGTTGCAGGGCAGGGAGTCGGGCGAGGTCAGGAGCTCCGGCAGGAAAGCAGGTGTGATGGCCTGGGAATCCGATTCAGAAGCTGAACCAGAGGAATCCCAGCCTGCACAGGAGTTCCCGCCTCCAGGGCCAGCTGAACTGGGGCAGGGCCTTGATTCTGAAGCTCCTGCACCTGTGCCGGATCCTCAGGAGCAGGCACCAGGTGAATCCACTCTGGCTCCGGAGGTGGTTGAGGACTCAGTGCCTACAGGTGCGCCTCTCCCAGCCCTGTCAGGGGAAGGTGAGTCTCCCCCTGGGTCCAGTAACCCTCCAGCCTCTCCTGAGCTGCAGAGGCTCAGGGCAGAGAGGCGAAGGGAACTGGTTTCTCCCAGGAGGAGTGGTCGCCTTAAGGCCAGGAGAGGTGGGTCTCCTGGGGGCCGGGACCGCCCCTGGCCTCAGAGAAGATAAAGGCCAGTCAGCCCAGTCCCAGGTTGCGGGAGCAACGTCGTTGAAGAGCTGTTTCGGCCAGCACCCAGTCCTGTTCCTCCAGAGTTCCTGTCCTTGCCCGGCTCCTCGCTTTGGACCCCGCTTTGCCCATGAAGGACTGTCCGCCGACCCTCGACTCAGGTCCTGGACCTCGCCCCAAGGTAACCTCCCCCCGGGACCAGCACAGCAGGACAGGGTTCAGGCAGAAACTGGCTACCAACAATGTTGCTCCTGCAACTTGGTCCTGGGGCTGTCTGGCTTTTATCTGCCCCGAGGCACAGGGCGGCCCCAATCCTCAGGTGACTCGCCTCTCCTGGCCTGGAGGCGAGCACTCCTCCTGCGGGAACTTAGTTCCCTCCGCCTCTCTGCCCTGAGCCTCTGCAGCTCAGGAGAGGCTGGAGGGTTACCGGGCCCAGAGGCCATCTCACCTTCCCCTGACGGGGCTGAGAATGGAGCACCTGCAGGCAATGGGTCCTCCATCACCTCAGGAGCCAGAGCAGACTCAGCTGGTGCCTGCACCTGAGGATCCAGCACAATGAGGACCCTTTAGGCTCATGCCCCAGCCTCGGCTCAGCTGGTTCTGGAGGCAGGGAATCCTGTGCAGGCTGGGATTCCTCAGGTTCAGCATCCGAGTCCGAATCCCAGGCCATCACAACTAGGCCTGAATTGTGGTTTGTTTTCTTGAATAAAGATTTAACTTCACTGGCCCCGGCTGATTTATTTTTTTTTGTTGCTGACCTATGCCTGACTGCATGATTCAGAACGTCGGAGTTCTAAACCATGCAAAAAAGCCTACATGAGCAGAAAAGCTTACTGCAGACCTTCAGCCCCTGGGTTCCTGTCCCCAAGAGGGGCACCATGAGTTTTTATTAAATCACAATTTTCATGTGTGCCTCATTTTCCTATTCATCTGGCATGCAGGAATTTTGCCCATTATTCCTGACTACCTGTGATACTTAAAATACTGCACCAAATTTTGCTTTGATAAGATATACATTGAACTTCGAAAACTGTGCATTGGTGCATGAAGAGTCTGCTGGGAATACATTTTAATACTCAGCACAATTATTTCAGATCATCTGATATCACATATCACCCTTTTGATTTACATTATTGCTGTATTTCATAGAGATTTTATAAAGCCTGCCTACCATGAAGATGTCAATGAGTAAGTGCTGAGGGGTGTCGGTTTAATGACTATATTTCGTTGGTGTTTTGTTTAAAGATCTTTGTATAACAACAATTTCCCTCTTGCACACATATCTGCTCGCCTTCAGTGTTTAAAGGAAATTAGTTTATTTTTCATTTTTAATACTCTTCAGGTTCACATCCTGAGGGCTTGTCACATCATGCTATAAATCTGATGCAGCACAGAAAACTCAGAATAGTAACTTATTTTAAAATATAAATACATGTTAAACAAGTGGGAACTCACAGCAATTCATCTTCGGCCATGTTGGCTGTTTGTTGGGTGGGATTTTCAGCTGGGCTTTGTGTACGGATGTTCAAAACCCTACTTTACCCTCCCATGTGAAGCCCTAGTCCTCCTTGTCTCATCTCATCATGCACCTAGAGACTAGTTTCTCAGATATACACAGCTCTCCTTTCTCAGTTATATCCCTCATCAGTTGAAGTCAGTCTGGGAACAGGACCTGGAAGAGGAAATTGATATGGTGAAATGGAATAAACTCGAGCCCATGAAACCATTCTATTCAGTTCCAGCCTCCAGAGAAAACTTCATGAAAATTGTTCATAGTTGGTTTCTCACACCTGTGTGAATGGCACATATTCAAAAGTGAATGAAGAAGTCCTGTGGAGCCATAGGGACTTATTGGCATCTATAGAGGACATGTCCATTGGCCCAGACTTTTAAGCATGTAGTTACGGAGGAAATTAGCAACAGTATTGGTAACTTAATCCAACCAGTTCTTGCACTCTGCCTCCTCTCTATATTTAAAGGCAACAACTCCTTAGTAGCATTAAATCTACTTGTCCTTTATCTTGTAGTGGCAGCCCACCTTCTTGTAGCCCAGGGATGGAAAGGTGGTTCAAATTTCACGATAACTGGCTCAAAAGGCTATGTGCTCATGGAAAAACCTAGCTATCATCTGCATGTGCTACAGAGGAAGGCAGAGCTTCAGGATTATGCGGGCATTTGGTGAACCTCAAAATACTCCCTGAGAAACATATGAATTCATCTGGAAGTAGCTTTAATTATTATTTTCCCCATTTGCTTTCCTCATCCACGACTTGCCTTAGTTGTCTATTTGGGCTGGGTGTCCATCAATATGCAGATGATACCCAGCTCTACCTCTCTTTTAAATCAGAACCAGTGAAGAAGGTGAAGGTGTGAGTGCCTGGAGGCAGTTGGAGGATGGATGGTGGCTAACAGATGGAGGTTGAATCCTGACAAGACAGAAGTACTGTTTTTGGGGGACAGGAGGCGGGCAGGTGTGGAGGACTCCCTGAAGGACCAGGTGCACAGCCTGGGAGTCATTTTGGACTCACAGCTGTCAATGGAGGTGCAGGTTAATTCTGAGTCCAGGGCGGCTGTCTACCAGCTCCACCTGGTACGCAGGCTGAAACCCTACCTGCGCGCCAGAGTGGTGCATGCTCTAGTTATCTCCCGCTTGGATTACTGCAGTGTGCTTTACGTGGGGCTATCTTTGAGGGTGACCCGGAAACTTCAATTAATCCAGAATGCAGTAGCTAGACTGGTGACTGGGAGTGGCTGCCGGGACCACATAACACCGGTCCTGAGAGATCTGCATTGGCTCCCAGTCTGTTTCCGAGCACAATTCAAAGTGTTGGTGCTGACCTTCAAAGCCCTAAACAGCCTCGGTCCAGTATACCTGAAGGAGCGTCTCCACTCCCATCATTCAGCCCGGACACTGAGATCCAGCGCCGAGGGCCTTCTGGTGGTTCCCTTGATGCAAGAAGTGAGGTTACAGGGAGCCAGGCAGAAGGCCTTCTTGGTAGTGGCGCCTGCCCTGTGGAACACCCTCCCAGCAGATGTCAAGGCAATAAACAACTGTTTTACTTTTAAAAGACAACTGAAGGCGGCCCTGTTTAGGGAAGTTTTTAATGTCTGATGCTGTATTGTTTTTAACACTTGATTGGGAGCCACCCACAGTGGCTGGGGAAACTCAGCCAGATGGGCGGGGTATAAATAATAAATTATGATGATGATGCCCCCTTCCTCCTATTCTTAGAATTAGATGTTAATGCTTTTTCATTGGGTTTGCCAATGAAAGATATACAGTAAGACAGGCCAAGAATTTTTACCTAAATGCAAACGTAAAAAAATTCATCAACAACCCTAGTTTTGCGAACATGCTCTACTTTTGTGCAAGTACAGTGAGGGGGGAAATAATAAAGTGTGCCATTGGGGAGTAGAATTCAGTTTCTGAGAAGTCTAGCTTTAAGTTTGCAAGTGATGTTTTTAGCCTTTATAGTTGTGAGCAGTGCATGATGAGATATCTCAAAAGCCACCAGGTGTCAGAAAGTTTTGTTCCTCCCCAGGGCTACCAAAAGCAGAAAAAAATTCTGGAAAGTAGTTAAAACTACCAAATAATCTATGAAAAACAAAAGAAATGAAGCCAATTTGTTCAGTCACTGGGCTTTGAAAGCTAACAGCTGCAGCTCCTTGTGCCTTAAGGAAATTTATACTGCAAGCAGCTTTTCCAGTGCAGGTTTTCCTGGCAGTTAAGGTTACCAATCAACCAGAGAAAAGCATTTCCCCTTGCTTTGGGAAGAGTTAACAAACAAACAAGTGGCAAGCGCTGCAATTTAAGGAGGATATTGACAAGCTGGGGTGTGCAGAGGAGGGCAACCAAGATGATCAAAGGTCTGGAAACCCAAGTGCCTTATGAATGTCAGGAACTGGCTGGATGAGGAAGACTGGTGGGCACCACTCACCCAAGAGCCCCCCTGGGTTGACATAGAAGTTGATGACTTAGAACCAGGACAGTGGTGGTGGGACATGGGGGATCAGTCTGCGGAAGTGACAAGCTGGGAGATGCTAGATGCAGGAGGGTTGAGTGATGGGGGTGAGAAAAGGAGACCCTTCTAGGACTGGGCTGGGAGCTGAGAGTCTCAGTGTGAGTGCAGACCCAGACAAAGAGAAGTCAGAAGTTGTCCCTGATGCCTTGTGGATGACCTGTACTTGTCTGATAGCTACTTGACAATGAAGAACAGTTGAGGGAGTTGGGTATGTTTAGCCTGGAAAAGAGGAGACTGAGAGGAGATACGACAGCCATCTTCAAATATCTCAATGGCTGTCACATGGAGCAAGCTTGTTGTCTCCTGCTCCGGAGGGTACGACTCAAAACAATGGCGTCATGCTACAAGAAAGGAGATTCTGACTAAACATCATGAAGGTTGGAGAGCCATCTGTCATGGACACCTTAGTGGAGATTCTTGAATTGTAGGGTGTTGGACCTTTGGGGTCCCAACTCTGCAATTCGAGGATTATATGATTCTAAACCTGTATTTGTTTTCCCCCTCTACCACTTTTCTTATCTGTTCATAATATGCAATGAGACAGCTTTTGGGTTTGGCTTCATCCTAGATCTGGGTAGAACAAGACTGTCTGCTGGCCCTCCACAAAACTGCTGGGCTGCTCCCCTCCAGCCCAGAAGAGCATCCAGCCACTGTTTTCCACCTCTTGTTTCTAACACTAGACTTGTTCCACTTTCTGACTGAGAAGGCTCCACTTGAGGCCTTATCTAGCACCAGATGTTTTGGGTTAAGGAGCTGGCAACCATTTAGTGAGAGGAGGAGATGGGTGGGGAGATAATCCCATTGACCAGATGTGATTAGTTCTTAGGGTCAGGTACAACTGTGGTCATACTGCTGGCTCTGCACAGTAAATGACTTTTGGTGTAACTCATAAATGGATCTATGTCCTAGTTAGGCATGCCCAGTACAGAAATTCTCTTTGCTTAAAAAAACAGGTGGGGTTCTTTGGCTGTGTTAACATTGCCTTCCTATTATGAAGTACAGTGGTACCTCAGGTTACAGACGCTTCAGGTTACAGACTCTGCTAACCCAGAAATAGTACCTCAGGTTAAGAACTTTACCTTAGGATGAGAACAGAAATCTCGCAGCAGCAGCGTGGCGGCAGTGGGGGGCCCCATTAGTTAAAGTGGTACCTCAGGTTAAGAACAGTTTCAGGTTAAGAATGGACCTCCAGAACGAATTAAGTTCTTAACCCGAGGTACCACTGTATAAAAAAGAAAAGCAAACCCTTCCCCCCCCCCCTTGAGGTACTAACTTTGGGGCCATTTAATTTTGAACCTATGTTTCAGAATGATATTTTTCTTCCTGCAGAAATGGCACTCTTGTTATATCTAGGCACCATTGGTGCAACAGAGGATATAACTGAGCTGGGTCCTAGTGCTGCAGAGTATTTAATGGTTAATGAAACTTTGAGGGCCATAGCTGCTACTAAATTTTCATAGCAGAAGAAGTAAAGTATTATTCTTTTTTGTTAGTGACATTAACTCCCACCTAGGATCCCTTCCTATTGACTGCCCTGCAATAGTCTTTCCTTATTCCTTATTCATCAGGCTCTGGTGAACATTTTCTTTCCCTTTTCTTTCCCTTATCAAACAGAAATGAAAAAGGAGTGTGTTGATCTTAATGGCCTTTAAAAACAACAAAACTACACAGGTGCAGCTTGCAGGTGTTGTGGGTAAACTACACTTTGCTCAACCAGTTTCATTCCCACCAGAGAAATGAAAGAATCGGTGCATTCTCATAAAAAGAAGCCTTTACTGGAGAATACAGAAGCTTCTCCATGCTTGGTATACCTTTTGCGAGACGTGATTCTGTCCTGTGTAGTAAATGCCAAGAAATACATTTAATCCCTTAAATCTCTTTACAAGACCCAACAATGGAAAAATTCAAAGTGTCATCTACAAAACTTAAAGTGCAATCCCCTTGGACACAGACAAAGAGAATTCTTTATACAACGTATAAGAAATTGACAGATTCACTCACACAAGATACGGCACTCACCAGAAGTTTAGATAAGTTCAACTACGTTTTCAGAATGCAAGTATTTGAGGGAAAGGCTCTTGCCTTCATCCTCTGCTGTGAGCTTCCCAAATGGTCAGGCTGGTCATTGCTGAAAGCATGAAGCTGGCTTAGATGGACCTTTGATCTGATGTGCAACAGAGCTCTTCTTCTCTTTCCACCTGAAATGCATGCCAGTCCTGTACATTGCAGGAGATGATCAGTAACGGTGGACAATCTATCTTTCAGGGACTCCAGCCTTCCATTACTGATCTTCGCATCGAGGAAGGCTGGATATGAAAATCATTGTACCGCAGAAGTCTCCTGCAAAAGCCTTTCACTTTTGCTTAGCTTTCATGTATTTCGATTGGACTTCCACAGGGGAATTTTCCAGTTGATTGTCCCCCACTAGAAAAAATAGGTCTATTCAATATGCTTGAATAGATCTCTTTTAAAAATTCCTTCTGGCCTATATAGTAAATATAATCAATTAAACACCATACGTTAGGTTTAGGAACTGCATGTTCTGAGAAACATGGGTCTATTATTGAAAAAGGCATCCCCATGCTGGGTGGTAAATCTTACCTTGGGTACTCATATTATCAAATGAAGTACTGTGGTGAAGGAATGGAGAAATGTGCAGAGTGATCATGTCAAGATAGGGGATTATGGGAGAGAAAAGAAAGAATGCAACATTCCCAAATACATGTATTTGGGGTACATGTAGTCTCGCCCTTAAGATGGTACTAAGCCAAGTCTATAGCTGCTCCCAAATTCTCTTGTTGTTTTGTCCAATTTCTCTTGTGGTAACTTTTTAAAAAGAAAAGTATTTCATTGATTTTCATTTTGCGCAATCCAAGTGGTACAATAAAAAAGTTGCAGTAAGAGAAAAACAAATGTAATTTGTTCCATCAAACACCACATATTTAGGAAGTAACAGCAAATGAAACCAAACCTATAATCACATTAGTTTATCGAACCTCTCAAGAAATTTGCATGCAAAACTGGTGGTTTTGGTCTAACAGATGAAGAGTGAATAAATGTGAGAAAAGGGAACCATACATCTGTGAATGCACCAGGCTTGGCCTGGCTTTTTGCCAACCCCTCAGCGTTGCTAAGCTTTTCTATCAAAGCTTTTTGCCAAATGTGGCAATGCCAATTACATATAGAAAATTCAGAAGACATATTCCAGCCCACGGCCACTGTCCTCCTGGCAGCTACTAACAAAAGAACAAACAGATCTTTATGAAGTAATTTGGGGCCAGTGAAAAGACCATAACCCACATTTTCTGTGAAACCTTTAGATTGTCCCTCTAAGCCTTATCTTAATCCTAATTGAAGCCTAATCTTATAGACATGCATCTGCTCACCTCATCCCATTAATGCTCTTCATCTTATTTCGTCTTTGTTGTCTTACACAGTGTTGAAATTGAGATTTCAAGAGGTAATGCAGTACTCTGCTAAAAGTGTCTCCTGCATAATCATAATCATCATTTTTTATTTTAAAAAACCCATTCTCAATTAATGAGAAAGGAAATTGCATTCCAGTATTATTAAAGGGGAGATAAAAATGGTTAAATTCTTGTGGGCAGGTGCAGGGTTTTTGTTGCACTTACTGTACCTTTGAGGAGGCCATAGGGTGCTCGCAAAATGCCCTTTCATTCTGCAAATAATCTGTTGGCACTCTGCAGCCGATCTGCATGTCTGCTCTTCAACTAAATCCCTGGTATCTCTTCCATAGCTGTCAAGTGTCCCTTATTTGAAGGGACAGTCCCTTATTCCAGCACCATGTCCCGCTGCTGTCCCTTATTGATGGATGTCCCTTAAATGTCCCTTAAATGATGTCCCTTAAATTTCAAAGGAAGCAGCTCCTCTCCCTCCCTCCCTGCCGACCAGGGAGGAGGGAGGCTCCAACTGTGTTGCTTGGCTGTTTTGCTCACCCAATAAGAAGTCTAAGAACGACTGGGGGGTGGAGCTTGCATGCCTTGTGCGTGGCTAGTTAATGCAAGCTGAGGGGGTTTTTGAATGCTGGATGCCATTTTGTTGCACGTGCTGCTGCAAACTTTGCAGTGCAAAGCCAGGCCGGGGAGCCATCTTAAGTTGAGGCTGCATAGGCCTTGTGGTGCATGTGATTCAGATTCTATTCAGTTGAACCTCTGGTTACAAAGTTGGTTGGACAGTGTTCTCGAAGTTTGACCAGACTGCAGGAGGACAGGAAGACTGGAGTGCCTGGAACAGGTGAGGCTGCAGGTCCCTTATTTTGGCTGCTGGTCCCTTATTTTCAAGGCTGCTGGTCCCTTATTTTCAAATCTGTAAGTTGACAGCTATGATCTCTTCCCATGGGTCTTTTTCTGGTCAGGAAGCATGGGCAGCCAGGAAGGTCCTCAAATGTTTACTGGAAAGGAAATTACACACAGAGACACAGACACACACTCACACACACCACCTATGGCCACCTCACAACAATAGGAGAAGCTCTAAACCCTGCTTGTAGTTTGTGATGATTTATCACAACAGGTATGGGAAGAGTAGGCAAGCTGCTCTCTATAACACCCTTTTCAGTATGGTCTCATCAAGGGTGCCCTTCCTCATTTACGATGTAGTCACCCATAATGGCCCAGGATATTGGGGAGTTTGCCCTACCCCAATCACTCAAACAGACCCCTAAAATCTGCTGTCAGTTGTGGAGGTTGTCAAAAAAGAAAAAGAAAAATAGGTATTAAAAATAGAATTCCTAGATGCCAAGATTTAGGTTTAGGGCAAGTACTCTTTGGTGAGAGAACCCCAGAGCAGAATCAGAATCACAATATATTCAGAAAAGTAAAGGGTGGAAATATAGGCTGTTAGACCTATAAAATACACCCTTCCAAAATTTCCCTCTTCCCCCAGCATATAAAAAGACCACACATTTAGTAAGTTAAAAACTATTTACTACCTCTTCAAAGGTCAGGTTCATGTGCTTTTCCACACATCAGTCAGAAAATGGAGGCAGTAAAACATGGCTTAGTTACAATAGGAACTCAAGAAAGGCTTGTTAGAGCCATGTGGCCTGAGCTTGGAGGAACCAGCTCAGTCCTCTTTACACACTGAACTTTTCAGGTATTATGAAAGGGGATTGATTACTTTCCTCCTACGGTTGTGAGGGAGTGACCTAGCTAAGCCTGGCAGAACAGCTTACTCTCTGGCATTAACCCCTTCATGTGTTAATTAGACTTAAGCATCTTGGTTACATGAGACTGGTTAACCCACAAATTGCCCCCTTTTAATGGATTTCAATAGCAACCTACTTTTTCCATTTGAAGTTTGGTTCCTCTGGGCTTCAGTGGTCAAGAAAGAGAAGTGAACTGCTTCTTTATCATATGAGTCACAAGTGATGCCATGTTCAGAATAACCATCACATTTGCTAGGTTTCTTAGATCCTCTTATAAGATTTATGAGGTTGTTGTTGCTTCTTATTGGAAGACTTGAGAATTAGCAATATAGCTGAGATCGGCCAAACAGTTTCAAGTATTCTTGTCCTTGAAAAATGTGCCATCAATTTGTTTACAACTGCTCCCCTCCAGCTACAGAAAGTGCTTTAATGTTTCTCCACAGAAATTAGATTTGCCCACTTGAACTGAGAGAAAAATAATAATTAAAATGTAGCTCTCTTCATTTAACTCATAATAGGTTTTTCCATTCGTTTATATTAAATCAAATGGGTGAGCTGGTTGCAGCACGTAACTGAGGCTGATTAAACATTTTGTTCTGATTAGAAAAGACCTCTCTAAGATGTTTTTCAAGTATCACTTATTATTGTACAAATCTATGTTGTAACCCAGGGTTCAGTGGCTACACTGAATTGAACACTAGGGACTCTTTCACAGTCCTGGGGCAAGCCTGCTCTTTAAAGCTGCATGGGAACAAACAGCAATCTGCAGAAAACCCAAATTGCTGTTTGCTCTGATTAAGCACTAAAGAGTGGATTTCCGTGGGGAAAGCTTCTTGGCAAAAGAAAAAGCGCAAGGACACAGAGCTTTAATGCATGGACCTGTGCCTGGAAAGAGCAGGGCAAGTGTGTGAAGAAGCCCTAAGTGGTAAACATTGGTTTTTCCAGGGGAAAGTGATGAAACAGAAGTGAGATGCTCCTTCTTTGTGAGTCATCTAAAAATCTAGTAAAGCTGGCTCTTTTATTTAGCAGTATTGCATTAGTCACACAAATCTGTATGCAGATTTAGAATCCTAGAATTGTAGAGTTGGAAGGCACCACGAGGGTCATCTCGTCCAACCCCTGCAATGCAGGAATCTCAGCCAAAGCATCCATGACATATGGCCACCCAAATTCTGCTTAAAAACCTCCAGTGAAGGACAGCCCACCAACTTCCAATGAACTGACTAAAACTTACCTGGTTTACTGATGGGAATTTCTTTCACTGGGTGACAATCCTACCAAAAAATGTATTCTTAGCGTAACTTGTGAAAATGACCTTTTCTTGTGGTCTGGAATCCAGAATCCCATTACCTAGAAGGCTTTCCTTCTTTTCTGGGGCAGGTAGAGCCTTTCTCAATAATAATAATAATAATAATAATAATAATAATAATAATAATAATATATTATTTGTACCCTGCCCGTCTGGCTGGGTTTCCCCAGCCACTCTGGGCGGCTTCCACAGAGACCAAAATACACTAAAATGTCACACATTAAAAACTTCCCTGAACAGGGCTGCCTTAAGATGTCTTCTGAATGTGAGGTAGTTGTTTATCTCTTTGACATCTGATGGGAGGGCGTTCCACAGAGCGGGTGCCACTACCGAGAAGGCCCTCTGCCTGGTTCCCTGTAGCTTTGCTTCCCGCAATGAGGGAACCGCCAGAAGGCCCTCGGTGCTGGACCTCAGCGTCCGGGCAGAACGATGGGGGTGGAGGCGCTCCTTCAGGTATACTGGGCCGAGACCATTTAGGGCTTTAAAGGTCAACACCAACACTTTGAATTGTGCTCAGAAATGTACTGGGAGCCAATGTAGGTCTTTCAAGACCAGTGTTATGTGGCCTTGGCGGCTGCCCCCAGTCACTGTTCTAGCTGCCGCATTCTGGATTAGTTGTAGTTTCCGGGTCACCTTCAAAGGTAGCCCCACATAGAACGCATTGCAGTAATCCAAGCGGGAGATAACTAGAGCATGCACCACTCTGACGAGACAGTCCACGGGCAGGTAGGGTCTCAGCCTGCCTACCAGGTGGAGTTGGTAGACAGCTGCTCTGGATACAGAATTGACTTGCGCCTCCATGGACAGCTGTGAGTCTAGAATGACTCCCAGGCTGCGCACCTGGTCCTTCAAGGGCACAGTTACCCCATTCAGGACCAGGAAGTCCTCCACACCAGCCCGCCCCCTGTCCCCTAAAAACAGTACTTCTGTCTTGTCAGGATTCAACCTCAATCCATTAGCCGCCATCCATCCTCCAACCGCCTCCAGACACTCACACAGGACCTTAACCGCCTTCACTGGTTCTGATTTGAAAGAGAGGTAGAGCTGGGTATCATCTGCATATTGATGGATACCCAGTCCAAACCCCCTGACGATCTCTCCCAGCGGCTTCATATAGATGTTAAAAAGCATGGGGGAGAGGACGGAACCCTGAGGCACCCCACAAGTGAGGTATGAGTATAGCCATGAGGAAGCAGGGGTTTAGGGCCAGATTTTTCCAGCTCCTAGATGGACAACCTTCCCAGTTTGAAGAGCCCCATCTGCCTCTCATTTCCCTCTACAGCACATGCAGTTAACCACCTTATTGTTGGACCCACTATGGTGCTTCTCTGCTGAAACTGCCAGAACCTTTCTTCACAAGCAAGGAAAGTCCTTAACTCACTGAGGGTTTGAGAACCATCTCAGGTAAAAGGCTCTACATATTAAAACAGATTTGCTATTTCTACCCAAATCAGGTCATTGGTTTCTGTCTGGTATTAGAACAGTGCATGAAAGACGTATTTAATAGAGATCCAGATTCTTTTGCATTTATAGTTCCTGCTGGGGCGTTGTTGTTTTTTGTGTTTTTTAAAAAAAGAAATATTACTTTCATTAATTTAAAACCCTCATCATAGAAACATTCTCATAAGAAATGTTTATAGGTCTATAAAATTGCTGCATTATTATTGTTTAAATGTCTTTGGAAAATATGGGACTTTCCATTCTCCTGCCCTCCCAAAAGGTGGAAAAGAGGGAAGAATGCAGAGTAAGCAATTTTCATACAACGGTTTCAGCCTTTGGGGTCAAATATTTTTTTAAGAACTAATTTTCTACCTGAGACCAGGGTAGTGATTGCGATTTATCCAAAGGAAATGGCTTTTTTAAAAAAAGGAAAGGAAAAGGAAACGTTACATCTGCCAGTTTCAAACAGAACACATCAGAAAGACTGGTAATCATAGCTGTCAACGTTTTCCCCTTTTTAAGGGAAATTCCCTTATTCCGAATAGGATTCCTCGCAAGAAAAAGGAAAAGTTGACAGCTATGCTGGTAATCAAGGCTGCTATCTTCAAACCATTTGTTCTAGAAGAGTCAATGGAAATAATCTGGAATCTAGATGATTTCCATTGAATCTTTTTAGATAGTGAATCTGAGGCCTTTTGTCCATGGCATCATCTTTAGGATGGATATGAGAGGAATAAAATGAAGAATCTAAACAGATTTTAGAAGAATAAAAAAGGAAGGGAAGGGATATGTGAGGACTAAATTCTCAAAGTCATTAGCATTTTTTAATAGTCATCATTTAATTTATTTATTTTGATAAAAAATGTAATTCAATAGCATGTAAGTAATAGGTGAATTGAAAGAAAAAGTAATGCAATTGAATGAAAATTAAAATTGAACATACAAAAAGAAGGAAGGTACCATCCCTGAGAAGAGTAATATTTTTGGTCCTGGGTGGTAGCAGCATGTCATTCTTCTCTCTTCTCTTTTTGCAGTTTGATTGTAAGTATCAGTATTGTAAGTATTATCCTCGGGGTCTTTTGATATTCTCACTTGGACGTTGGAGATCAGCTATCTGAGACAAGGATTAGGGGACACTGTGTTTCAGAGCTTTTATTCCAACCTGGACACACACACAGTTCTAGAAGGTGGTGTTGCGAGTCCGTTGCTTTGACAATTAGCAATTAACCACAGGTTGCCACAGGGCTCTCTCCTGTCTGCTTATACTGTACTGCTGATATCCAGAGAAGAAGAAGAAGAGTTTGAATTTGATATCCCGCTTTATCACTACCCGAAGGAGTCTCAAAGTGGCTGACAATCTCCTTTCCCTTTCTCCCCCACAACAAACACTCTGTGAGGTGAGTGGGGCTGAGAGACTTCAAAGAAGTGTGACTGGCCCAAGGCCACCCAGCAGCTGCATGTGGAGGAGCGGAGACGCAAACCCGGTTCACCAGATTACGAGACTACCGCTCTTAACCACTACACCACACTGGCTCCCTAGGATGTAGTATGATCACAGTTCCCTGGTGGCACACAGCTCAATGTCTTCACTTCATCAGATTCAGACAAAGTCGTGGAAGTGCTAAGACTTGTGGCTGGGCTTTGCAATGGACTGGGTGTGAGCTAATAAACAAACATAATCCAGGGGAGATGGAATACTATGGGTGGAAGTTACATCTGATAGGGAGTCAAGAGTCATTGTTCTGGATCAGGGATCAGCAACCTTTCTCAGCCATGGGCTGGTCCACCGTCCCTCAGACTATGTGGTATATTTTGAAGGAGGGGGGGGGGAGAATGAATTTCTATGCCCCACAAATAACCCAGAGAAGCATTTTAAATAAAAGCACACATACTACTCATGTAAAAACACCAGGCAGGCCCCACAAATAACCCAGAGATGCATTTTAAATAAAAGGACACATTCTTTTCATGTAAAAACATGTTGATTCCCGGACCGTCCATAGGCCGGATTGAGAAGGCGATTGGGCCGCATCCAGCCCCTGGGCCTTAGGTTGTCTACCCCTGTTCTGGATGAGCCCTTACTCCTTTCATAGTATGGGAGTCTTGTCCAATGTTGGTATCTTCTTCAGAGGCCTTCCACTAGAGGAAAATTGGGTGCCAACCTAAGAAATTGCTATATTTTTGGGTGTGGAACCCCATGGCTCTCAAAAGAAGCTCTGAATTTATTTTCTCTTTGGGATGAACTCTCCACCATCCTGTTACAAATATTTCTGAGTGCCCTCCACCTATGTGTGGGTTGCTGACTTAAGGGAAATGTCTTCAGTTGTGAACCTTCAGTTGTGAAGACATGTCAGGGTCAGAAAAGATGATTAAACTCCAGCTGGCATTTGTGTGAATGTGTAATTGTTATAATCCTTATTGCTGACACATCAATATTTAACTTACATTAACCTTTCCTTTGAAGCTTACAGCCAGTGCCTCTGCAGCTTGTTTGGTCTAATTTTTCCACATCATTGCATCGCGAAGCTTACAGATTGAAATTGTCATGATGTGACAGATTCAGACCATTGCTTTGTTTTCCTCATGATTGAAACTAACTTAGATTAACAATATTCTTTTTGTCAGGAATGCCTGCAAGCTACTCCAGCAAGATAATTCCTGAAAGGGGCTCTAATGAAGACAAGTGCCAGAGATATTAATTGTTAACAAAAACTCTAATGAGGATGATGCCATTTCACATGACTTTGTTTCCACCACTTAAAGTAACAAATCTTTTGTTGTACATGTAGTATATTGTGTGTGTGTGTGTGTGAGAGAGAGAGAGTAGTGATGAATAGGAAAATGTGGATTGGAAAACCATCACAATTATGATTTCTGTTGGAAAGTCTGGCATATTAACACAGAGGAAATCACACGTGCATCATATACCGTACCTGCATCTTTAAACAATAGTTTCACACACATCTGGGAAACCCAGTGTGACCAGCTGTCTTTAATATGTGTACATTGATGCTTAAACATGTGTTCTCCTTCAGTACACCTGCAGGAGCATCTCCACCCCCATCCTTCAGCCCGGACACTGAGGTCCCGCTCTGAGGGCCTTTTGGCAGTTCCCTCCCTGAGAGAAGTGAAGTTACAGGGAACCAGGCAGAGGGCCTTCTTGGTAGTGGCGCCCACCCTGTGGAACGCCCTACCATCAGATGTCAAGGAAATAAATAACTATCTGACTTTTAGAAGGCATCTGAAGGCAACCCTCTTCAGGGAAGTTTTCAAAGGTTGATGTTTTATCGTGTTTTCAATATTCTGCTGGGAGTCACCCAGAGTGGCTGGGGAAACCCAGCCAGATGGGTGGGGTATAAATATTATTATTATTATCATTCTTCTTCTTCTTCTTCTTCTTTTTGACACCCATGCATTGTGTGTTTGCCAGTGCTTTTTTTCTAGAAAAAGAGGTGCCAGAACTCACCATGAACGCCTCCCTTGTTCTCTTATAATGGCGATGGCACCCACCTGAGAGGTGCCGGAACTGTGTTCCGGTGAGTTGTGGCTGAAAACCCCCCTGCTTTTTGCTGCAGGAAGCAGTGAGGTAAAACCAGCATCCTCCTAGCAATCATGTGTGATGAGCTGACCCAAATTTTATGCCTAATGAGAATGCATGTCCACCACAGAGAGCTCTCCCTCGGGCTTTGTTGTTGTCTGAAAAGAAAGCATAAGCAAATAGGTGAAACGATGCATTTGCCGATTCTTCCCCATGTTCCTGAGGCAGTTGCCAGGAGCAGACACAAAGCCAGTGGCAGACCTTGCAACCAACAGTCAGTGCGCTTGATTTGCATAATTAAAAAGATTTTGTATAATGTGCGAATTAGGTGCCTTGATTTGTGAAGAGCAACCTTAAATCAGGGCAGAACCCAATGGCTATTCCTGGTGGAACAGAGAGATCTGGTTTGCACATGACACTAAGCCAGATCACAGCTTAGTGTGACTGCATGAGCATCATCAGAAAGAATATTGTGGCCACTTGACTTCTCCATCTGCCCACCTGCTGCTGTGAGCTATGATATGGTTTGCCTCAGCATGTCATCCACACTTGGACTTGAGGTTTCTTTTCTCCAGGCTAACTATGAGCTGTGAAACAGGACAAATCACAAGCCTAGGTTCAGAACCCTGACCAAAGTTTAGCTCCAGCCACACAGCAGCAGGATGACTAGAGTAGGAGCAAAGCAGCCATCATCTCCTCTCTGGAAGCCTGCATGTTTGCACATTTGCACAAAGAAAGCCATAGTTCAGTTTCAGACTGTATGCAAACCAGTCCAGAGAGCAGAGGCAGATTTAGGAGAGTGCAGTCGATTCAGCTGCACTGGGTGTGGAGCTGCAGGGGTCCACAACTATTATTTAGAATGGAGCGTGAAAGGCAGGGGGTGCCATATTTTGGCATTGCACAGGGCACTGCTGAAATTTGAGACCCCAAGATCCGCCACTGTGGAGAGCGATCTCCAGTTCAAGACTACTATTTTCTATCACAAATGTTTTAAAATTGATTGTCAGGCTGCAGGGAATCAGCTTCTTCCCCTGTGGCAGTAATAAGCAGATTGAACAAAAGGAAATTCTTACCAGTTAGTTTCTTTAGTAAACACAGCGAGAGACAAACCTAGAATGGAGGTGCTCCCAATTAAGTCACACACCCACTTCCATCCCTATTAATCTACGTCACTCCTACTTTTTGTAATCTGAGTTTGTACCCTCTGTGCTTTCTGTTCTAACAGTCTCTGAGCTCTTCTTGTCCTTGGGGATAGGGTGGGAATGCTGTCCAGAGACTATGAATCTCTTAACCCTCTCTCTTCCAGTGTTTCTTTTGTAGCTGTTCCCCATCCAGTATTTCCCAGCTTCTGCCTTCTGAAATATGCCCTTCTGCAAGCCACTGTTCCAAATCTATACTGTCCTCCTGCTCCTGAGAAGATGCAGGCTCAGGATCAAGAAGAGGGGGTGGATCCCTCAGTGCAGCTCTCCTCAGAACGGTCCCTGACATTAATATGCATTTATTGATGCTCACCTCTCTGTTACTTTCTTCGGCAGAAAGAAATTGAGAACTATGGAGAGACTGTAGGATGGGGAGGGGGCTAATTTAAATGAATGGGTGTTGGTAGAGATGAGCCCTGTGTAAAATAATTTCAGCTCCTAGGTTCTCAATCCTCATCCTGAGAGTTAATTCCAAAAGATACTAAGGCTGCTTGCACACAGCATTCTGTTCTAGAAAGGAGACTGAGTACAGTCATACCTCGGGTTGAAGTAGCTTCGGGATAAGTATTTTTGGGTTGTGTGCTGCGGCGCCCCGGAAGTAAAGGAGCACATTACTTCCGGGTTCCGCCACTCGTGCATGCGCAGTCAAAATGACATCACGCGCATGAGCAGAAGTGTCAAATCGCAACCCACGTACGCGCAGACACGCGAATGCGGGTTGCGTTTGCTTCTGGATGCGAACGGGGCTCCGGAACTGATCCGTTCCCACTGTACTTGCTTCTTCATAGTCCACGAACCATCTAGTTTTCTTGCATGTTTTTCGCCCCGGAAAAGCTTTCTTGAGAAACTGGTTGCAGATCGATTCTGCTTTGCCCCACAGTGTGTCAATTTGAAAACAGCTGTAGGCAGTCCTGGCAATGATAGGTATATCCACACCTGCCGATTGATGTTACGGGTATGGCAGGACTGCAATAACCTAATCAAAGGGAAGGTTTTAAAATATGCATCAAGTAACCACACCCACCCTTGAGACAGTAGGGTCTAGAACAGGCATGGGTAAACTCCGGCCCTCCAGATGTTTGGGACAACAATTCCCATCATCCCTGACCACTGGTCCTGTTAGCTAGGGATGATGGGAATTGTAGTCCCAAACATCTGGAGGGCCGGAGCTTGCCTATGCCTGGTCTAGAATCAATCTACGTAGATTGAAAGCAGCATGTTGAGGATGAGCATGGACAGTTCTGGACCAAGAAAAACTACATTTTTTTGTGCTACAATGGGTCAATGTGTACACAGCCTAAAAAGTAGGCAAAACCATGAAACTTTGAATGAGACCCCAAAATCTATATACCTTATATCTTAGAAGTGATATCCAACATCAGTCATGCTCAGAGTGTAAGTCCATTGATTTCAATGGGCCATTTCTATGACTGACTTTGGCAATCCCCCTAATAAATGTTTACAACTTATGCCCCAGTGAAAGGAGATTTTGATGGAGAAGATGCATGTAAATGGGTGGGTTTGGCAGTGAAGAGATGTAGATTGTAGATTCTAGTGAAAGTGAGAAATAATAGCAGATAATCTGACTACTGCAAAATGATGAATGAACTATTCATTCCATGGAGATACATTAATAATGAGACCTCTGTCAAATTAGATCCCTTCATTATTTATGCAATTATCTTGCAGAACCAGGAAAGCAGCCTCACTTGGCAGTAGTAATTAACAACATCTGACTCCCAGGGGTTTTGCCAGAATTTCAAGGGATCTACCACACTACGTTTCAAATGAAACTTTAACCTTTCATCTGCCTTGTTTCCTTAGATCAATCCAGAGAGCTGGTGATTAAAAAAACAAATAAAATTCTGAATTGAAAGAAGCCAATGTAAATTTTGGAGACCCTAGATAGTTAACTGTCCCATGGGAAATGCCAAGGCAGTCATTGAAGAAAAATGCATTTTTCTTGAAATCTGCAGAAAGTCCAAAAGGTGGAGAAAGAAAAGGGAGGATAAGAAAGGAGGTCATACATATGTTAGCCCAAGCATGTAGAGGGTCAGATCCAGAGTGAGGTAGCTCTGCTTCTTTCCCAAGTCATGACTAAGCTGTTTCATTTATTTTAATGGGGAGGAAACAGGGCAATCATAAATAGGACTGGAAAGGAGTGGAAGAGTGGATTCAGCACCATGCCCAAATTCCAGGGTAGGAGGTAGAGGCACTTTTGGGTATCTTTTTTGTCAAGCCAACTTCAGGGTAGTGTAGATGAGGGATCCCTCAAGGGATTCATAGGTGTTTTGACCCAGTGGAATGGAAGTTTCAGGCATTCGTTCCTAATCCTACAACACCCTATTTCGTGCTCTACTGAATCTCCACCTTGGTGTAGTGTGGGATATCTGTCCACAACAGCTGAATCTCCACCTTGGTGTAGTGTGGGATATCTGTCACATAAGGTAAAAAAGGTAAAGGACCCCTGGATGGTTAAGTCCAGTCAAAGGCAACTATACGGTTGCGGCGCTCATCTCGCTTTCAGGGAGCTGAGGGAGCTGGCGTTTGTCCACAGACAGCTTTCCGGGTCATGTGGCCAGCATGACTAAACCGCTTTTGGAGCAACAGAAAAGCAGCACATGGAAACACTGTTTACCTTCCTGTTGCAGTGGTACCTATTTATCTACTTGCACTGGTGTGCTTTTGAACTGCTAGGTTGGTAGGAGCTGGGACAGAGCAATGGGAGCTCACCCTATCACGGGGATTTGAACCACTGACCTTCTGATCGCGAAGCCCAAGAGGCTCAGTGGTTTAGACCACAGAACCACCCACATCCCATTTGTCACATAAGAACCTCACAACCAACACTCCTTTGTGGAGCAGCCATCAGCATGGAAAGGAGGATGGGATTGATTGGGCTCCAAGTCCAACTAATGTAGTTTAGGTTGAGCTGTACATTAAAACGAAAACTACAAGGGCAATCAACTCTCATATATATGCAAATAATTTGGTTGTTATTGGATACCACTGGTGACTTATTTGCATTAATGCTCCAAAGGGCATTTGGTTGCAGCAGTATCTGTGTGTGTGTGTGGTTTGGGAGCTGCATGGTCAGGGAAAAAACAATGCTGTCCAGGGTTGTAAAGACTGCAGAGAGAATAATTGGGTGCACTCTTCCCACCTTAGATCAAATTTATGCTTCCAGGTGCCATAAGAAAGCTGCAGAGAGCGCAGGATAGTGCGCACCGCGGAAATGATCTCTTTCAGCTTCTGCCTTCTGAAAGAAGGTACAGGGTTATAAAGACTAGGATTAGCTGCCTGAGAAACAGTTTCTACCTTAATGTGATTTTGGTTTTAAACGCAGTATAAGGAATCTCTATGGGAGTATATTGTATTTAAAAATGGGGTATCAGAGTTTTTAGGGGGCTAACCAGGTTGGGATAGCTCGGATAGCAGGCTTGTTGGTTTTTGAATGTCTCATGTAGATTTTTCAATTTCGTTGTTCTGTATGGGACAATGACAATAAAGATTATCGTATCGTATTGTATCTAAAAATTGCTCCCTGTGCAATAAATAGCACATCACCAATGTGTTGAGAGACAGAAGCAGCCCCCCTCCCCCATTTACCTAGGTGTGGTGCGGGCAGGCCCATATATGAATGTACATCAGTTGATCAGTCAACAATTGCATCTCAGTGCATGTAAATAGACTCCACTGACAAGCACTATGTGTGAAGTTATGTGCACTAATAAGAAACTTATTTCCATGGTGTTTTATCTGTGCTGACTCAGGCACACACATAAGTCGCCACTTGATGTTAAAGTAATTAGGTGACGAAAAAGCATATGTAAACCAGCCCCTTCTCTAAAGAGCAACCACAGGAATGTTTCCCCCCTCTGATCTTAGCACTAAGCTCCACAGTGCTAAGATCAGAGATAAGGCTGTTTGTCTGCTCTTTTAAGATCCTCCAGCATTAGGGTGAGGGTGCCTTTTAGTCTTAAAGAACAGACAGCTTTATCTCTGATCTTAGCACAATAGTGCTTAGCACTAAGATTGAGAGATAAATCCATCCGCCTGCTCTTTAGGCATTCTGATGTACACCCAGTTGCATCTCTTTTCACCTAAAATGACTTACCTCTGATCTCAGTGCTGCGGCACTGAGTGTGGCAAGTGCATGTGTTTGTCATGCATATGTATTATGTCTATACATTGGCCATCTCCACTAGTGTTATGTAGTCCCCTGACAGTAGGGGGAGGTAACCAGTCTCCACAGTCAGAGGCGTTACGCCTCCCAATGCCAGTTGCTGATAATCACATTTGGTAGACCGCTGTTGTCTTAGTAGAAGGCTTCCAGTGGACATGTGGGTGGACACAGGATGTTGAGCTAGATGGGGCATAGATTTGATCATCTTATGTTCTCATTCAGCTATGCTTTACTCAGAATTCACCCATTGGTCTTAAGAAACATGACAAAGCTGGGTTCATTCATTTCAGTGGGTTCACTCTGAGTAAAACTTAGTTGGGTACCATATAGAGCAGGCTTCCTCAAACTCGGCCCTCCAGATGTTTTTGGCCTACAACTCCCATGATCCCTAGCTAGCAGGACCAGAGGTCAGTGATGATAGGAATTGTCTGGAGGGCCGAAGTTGAGGAAGCCTGACATAGAGCGATGAGCAAGCAAACTCCTTTCTCCTTGAAACATAAAACCATTAGCAGCCACTAGGGTTAGAAGTGGGAGCTGTTGGATCTGAGCTCTGCTGGGCAACGCAGGTTAGGCTGTGTGTCTGAAATATCCCAGGATATGCCCTATACATTCAAGAACTACTAGTTTCTCTTGGCCTTGAGCTGCCAGGTCAAGCTGAGATTTTGCCTTGGCAACAAACACAGGTCTGACTGTGTTCTCTTGGCTCAGGGATCTGTGCAGATTTGCTTTGATGCCTACCCAACTACAGGGAGTCATGCCTCCTGCCTCCTTTCCTAAGGCTGTAAGGTCCAACATTGGATGAAACTGACCATAACCTCCAGGATTTTTGCGTGGACAGGCGGAGTCCCCAGATCCCGAGTGGTCCCCCCCGTCATGTGGAATAACGACTCTAGACAACGTGCTATGGGATTAAATTGGACACAACTTTATTAAATTTCAAATGTGGGTAGACCTTGGCTCAGGCATTGGGCGTTCTCCCTCCCCAGTCCCCAGCCGGGGACCTAGGGAGCATCAGGGTTATCCAGTGTGTGTGGGGGGGATGGGCAGGCTCTGGAGAACATATGTTCAAGCAGAGATAGCCGCCCCTGTTACGCCGCCGCAGGGGAGAGCAATGACGACCTTTCGGCGTATGGCCAAAGCCTCCCTTCAAAAACCCCTTTAACGGGGAACCCTGGTATCGCCGCCGCAAAGAGGAAGATGGACTAAAGGATTCCGCCCAAGGCCTGATACCGCCAAAGTTGTGATGTTTTGCTATGGGAAAGGCGAAACCTGCTAATGCAGGGAAATTCCTTTCCGGCCCTTTAACAGCGACCTTATCGTAGCAGCGCCCGCATACCTGTGGAGAAAGGTTAACCTGCAAAACCTATGAAGAAAAGTTAACCTGCAAAAGAAGACATTAACTGAGGGTGGGTAGGGTGGGAGAAGCTCTGGAGCCAAGTGAGGATTACCAGGTAAGATCCACCCTCTATTGTGTGGGCAGGTAATCCCTCCCCCTACCTGGCCTGGTTTCCCTGGCAACGCTTCCCCCAGGTGGGAATGGACAACTGACTGAGGTAGGCGGAGACCTCCAGGTATCCCACCTGAGGGAAGGCAAAGCCTATGCTGATGGGGCCACTCCAGATCCAGGGCTGCACGCGTCCACGCAAAGGGCGCCCCCAGTTTTAAGTGGGGAGCGGTCATTCCCAGCTACTCATAGCTAGCATACAAAACCATAACCAGGATGTTTGGCTGCATGATGAGCTCTATGAGGTCCAGTGCCGAGGGCCTTCTGGTGGTTCCCTCGCTGTGAGAAGCCAAGTTACAAGGAACCAGGCAGAGGGCCTTCTTGGAAGTGGCACCCACCCTGTGGAACACCCTCCCACCAGATGTCAAAGAGAAAAACAACTACCAGACTTTTAGAAGACATCTGAAGGCAGCCCTCTTTAGGGAAGCTTTTAATGTTTAACAGACTACTGTATTTTAATAATTTGTTGGAAGCCGCCCAGAGTGGCCGGGAAAACCCAACCAGATGGACAGGGTATAAATAAATATATTATTATTATTATTATTATTATTATTATTATTATTATTATCTGAAACTATTTATGATGTGGCTGTCCTGAGGATATTTAAATATTTCTTATGGCACTCCACAAGTGACACCAAGGGGCAACTTATGTGCTTTAATTTAGAAATAAGTCTTCTTGTACGCATCTTGGCTATCAGATAAAGATGGTGAGATATCTGAGTGCTCTTCCAGTGTAGTGAAACTGAATAACTCTAAAGGCGAAGTCTTAAAGGGATCCTTGTCAGCTTCACCGTAGCAGGAGTCCAATTAAAAATAATCAAGAGCAACAAAGTACACATTAGGCTGAGAGCAAACTTTCAAAATGTGTCTATGTATGTGTGTCAGGACAGTGAGAGATGCCACCGAATCACCTCCCTTCACTCAGCTTTATTTGTTGCCATTCTTCTAAGTGGCTGATGGCACTGATCTTTCCTTTGGAACTTTTCTCAGCATGACATTATTCTGAAAGGACTTGGGGAACGGATGGCTACCACCTGGCTGCTGGATTTTGCCCTCTCCTAGCTGAAAATTGCCAACATTGCCTCCCATTTCACTGCCCATTAGCAAGACAAAAAATGGAGGAAGGTCAGCTCAGCCTTCATTCATTCATTCCATTCATTCATTCATTCATTCATTCATTCAAATTATTTATCTATTGCCATTCATTTCAAAGAAATGCCAAGGTGGTTTACAGAACAATATTAGAACACATAGCACATTACACAAACACACACACACACACACACACACACACACACACAGAGAGAGAGAGAGAGAGAGAGAGAGAGAGAGAGAGAGTAAAACACCAGAATCAAATACAGTTGCATATACCTTTCTCCCAAAATTCGCTGCCTGGCAGAGAAAATTCATTACGTCCCATATGTGAAGCATCCCTGAGAATTTTTTCTGATCTTATCAGAAACTATATCTGGGTTTTCTCCAAAATCACTCAG
This sequence comes from Podarcis cretensis, assembly GCF_951804945.1. Lineage (NCBI taxonomy): Eukaryota > Metazoa > Chordata > Lepidosauria > Squamata > Lacertidae > Podarcis > Podarcis cretensis. Next base: position 68,961,208 of record NC_137178.1, read on the forward strand.
ATATTTCATCTAAGCAGGATGGAACTTCCCAATTCACCTCAGGTTTTCCTTATGCAAAATTTTCACAGCAAATCCAAGAATGTGTTTAATAAAATATTAGGTTTTTAATAGGTATTTCATGGTGGGTGGGAGAGGCATTATATTCTAAACAAACAATCACAGTTTTCCCTTGTAAGTAGTGTGGTGGCTTCAGATTTTTGCATTTTCTTGCACAAAAGTCCATTCTGAAACACTCTATTTACTTAGAGAAGTTGACCTACTCAAGCCCACAGATGGTGTCTGTTGTGAATGCTGCTGCAAAGATCAATCATGATGATATTTTTATGAGTATATTTATAGTTTCCAGGACTTTGCTGATTGATTTGCTTCAGCAAGAACAACGTGAAGCAACCATTGTATCAGGTGTTTCTGAATTAGTCTAATATTATCCAGTGCCTTGATGAGGGAAATTAGAATTATGTCAACAGAAAATAAAATCTAGTAAGGCACCATTTACTGAGCAGAATGCTAGAGAATAGTAATTGCTGGTTCAAGGGGTGAGGGAAGGTATAAAAGGAGAATTCCTGCATGCCAAGATATCATAGGAGCGTCCTGGTCAGTAATCACACACTACAAAGTTGGAGTTAACTCTTTACTAGCAAAAACATGATTTCCACAGACTTGGTTGAGTGTCAGGCCTAATGAGCATAACAGCTCATTCCCTTGGTCTTCTTGAAACTCAAATGTTGGGACTGCCCACGTCCTCACAACTGTCCAATCCCCTCTTTTCCAGGGCCTTCCCAAGCAATCAGACACCATGTCTGCATGCAGCCAACCTATCCTCCATCCTTTTCATGCCTCTTCTGGTTCTGACCGACAAGTGGGGAGTGGCGCTTATCACAGCAGGATGGGGAAACAGCCATGACTGTCCACCTGCCTGACTCATCTCTGACTCCTGGTCTCCCTCATCCCACTCTCCTGCTTCAAGTTCTGGACTCTCCCAGCTCACTAGGCCCTCTTACCTCTTCAGGTTCTGATACCTCATCTTCCCAATCTTCTCCTTCTTCTCCCTCTGAGCACTTATCATTGTCCCACCACCACTCCCCTGGCTCTGAGCCTTCTTCCTTGGGTGCTTCTCCAGCTGGGTCCCCCACCATTCCTCTGCATCTAACCAGTCATGACACAAGATCCAAGTTTTGGGGAAATACTACAGTGGTACCTCGGTTTTCGAACTTAATCCATTCTGGAAGACAGTTCAAGTTCCGAAACGTTCAAAAACTGAAACCTTAGTAGCTGATAGCTAGGCTTCCAGATCTTGCACTCAGCGGAAGCCGCGTAGCATGTTCGACTTCTGAGACTTGTTTGAAAACCGAAGCATTTACTTCTGGGTTTTCAGTTTATTTCCAAAGTTTCCCTCATCCCCCAGCATAGGAAACACATTTGGTAAGTTAAAAAACGGTTTTCTTACAAACTCCCCAAAAGTTGCACAGGCAGTAAAACCTAATGCAGGTTCCTAAATTATTGGTATAGGAACTCAAGAGTGACTGGTGAAAGCTATGTGGCTTGAGCTGGAACAAACATCTCAAACCTCTTCACATGCTGAGCTTCTCAAGTAGACTAGGGGAAAACAATAGGTTTGTTTACCTATTTCCTACCCAGGTGAGGGGAGATGACCCAGTAAAGCCTGGCGAGACAGCTTATTCTGTGGTATTGACTCCTTCATGCATCAATTAGACTTAAGCAGATTGGCTATAAGAGGCTGGTTATCCTGCAGTAATAACATCCACAGTGCTGCAGTCCCCCCCCCCCTTTCTGCCCTCTGGGAAAGATTGAAAGTTTTGCATTCATAAGGATGCCTTGATAAGGATGAGCTGTCCAACAGCACATCTGACTGGTTTATCATCAAATGTTTATTATCAGCCAAGATGTTCAAGTCCATATCCAATATAAGACCCTTCAAGTCTTCTGCCTGCAATTATCCATAAGTGTGTGGACACACGCACACATTTGTAACTATATATTTCTATAGTTCCAAGGTTATGTTTCCAGGTTATTTTCTTAATAGCCAGATGTTACTGATACAAATTTTTGTTTAAGGGATTTCAGTAGATGGGCTCTAACAGAGAAATTGGATATTAGGAAAAGAACCTGGAAACATAACATGAATAAAGCCGGAGGCTTTTCTGCTAGGAAAGTGATATAAAGTGATATAGCAGGAAGTGATATAAAGAACAATGATAGTAAATTCTTTCAATATGCAACAACGGCCGCAAGGGTCCTATTGGCCCAAAATTGGAAACAACAGAACATACCGACGCTTGAGGAATGGAGAGCAAAACTACTAGAATACGCGGAGATGGACAGATTGACGGGGAAAATTAGATATTTAAAAGACCAAAGGTTCATTGAGGACTGGGGGAAATTTGTGGAATATCTGGAAAATATAAGTGAAGGTCAGATAACGCTAGTTGGGTTTAAAAAAGCTCTGTGAAAGGGTTGGAATATTGTCTAAAGAGAAAAAGAAGGAAAGAGAAAATAATGTCAATATAAGCTAGGATTTGTGTGAATTTGTTAAATTCGCGTATGGATGATTTCAGGGGAAGCTGAAGGAAGTCTTATAGAAAGAAATCTGTGATAACAAGGCGTAAATTGTTTTACTTTCTTGTTTGTTATGATTTAAAAAACAATAAAAAATATGCAGAAAAAAAAGGAAACATAACATGAATAAGCCTGCATGAAAGAAAGAAAGAAAGAAAGAAAGTAAGTTTATCTTTTCCTAAAAAGTCTTCATACACTTAATGATAAGATTAAGATAATGAATCAAGAATGACCACACCATAGTTTTATTAGCTTACATTCATCAAATCTTTGGCTGTATAAATTCAACAGTGGGCCTTAGGAAGAAAGAGAAACATTTTTCCACAAAGGATACATTACTGACGAGAAAACATTGATCATATTATTCACAGCTGCTTGGGGGAGTTGTCTTTAGCAGACAGGAGGGAGATTTTTGACTGAAGTGATTTAGAAATGTTAAATGCAGAGTGTTTTTGTTGTTGTTATTTAGGGTCTTAGGAAGGAACGAAACAAAATGTTAAAATCATCAACAGCATTTATATAGCTTTGGGGAATGTTCAAAGCACTCTTAGCCACTGCTGTTCCTTAATTCTGAATATGTTTGCTCATTCACTTACAATATTTATATTCCCCACTTTCCACAATCACTCAAAATAGCGCACATCCATTTAAAATGTTTCTGTATAATGGAACAAACTGCAAGAAAGCCCAACCCAACAAGAGAAAGATGTTGCTGGTTTATGGTTTATAACTCCTGAGAAGTGTGATTCAAGCTATTCTAAGCAGGATCACACCTTCCCTTTTCGGTATCAGCCATTGCAGCTGGATGTTGTGTAGTCCATCAGCACCTTTCATCAGGTTTTGAGAGAGATGTTCTTGCCACAGTTATCCATGCTTTGATAACTTCCAGATTTTGTTCCTATACTTCATGGCAGGTAGGACTACCTTTGAAATGCATCAGGAAAATACAACTGGTTCCAAGTCTAAGTTATTATTCAGGGTTCTCTGGTTTATTATTTGGGGCTCTCTCCATTTATTATTTGGGGCTTTCTTAGTATTATACAAATACTAAAAGGACTTCCCTGCCAGCTTCTATCCAGACTCAATTCAAAGTATTGGCTTCAATACTTTGCATATCCCATATCAAATGTTATTGCCTGGTTCCTTCTTTAATATATTTTAGGTGCTAAGTGAAGACTGCCCTATTCTCCTTGGACTTTATGACACCTGTCCCCTTTAAACTGCCAGATTGCTGATTCATTTGTGCTGTTAGCAGTTTACTTATTGTGCCTTTTTAACCTGCTGTTTTCTTTGTTCGTGTATTATTGTAGTTATCCGCATTGAGGCTTTCAAGAAAGGTGGGGTACCTCACAGACGTAATCAGACAAAACTAAACCCTATCACGGGGAGTATTAAGATCTAAAACAGAAACACTGCACAAACTAAACCATATTCTTCCCTCCGTGTTACCAAGGATTTAGATAAGTAGGTAGCATTTGGAAGGCAACTAAAGTGAAGAACACTGATCAAACATCTGACTGTGTGGAATGACACCTCTTGCCATCTGGCACGAAGCCCTTCTCCATATTGTTGGCAATATGATCTGCCAAGGTGGAAGGAACTTGCAGCAGCTCTATCAAAGATGAATGGAATAATATGGGTTGAGGTCCCCTCTCTGAGATACGTTAGTCACAGACCCAGAAAGCCTATGCTTCTTGCTTGCTTTCTTGCTTTCTAAAGCCCATATATAAGCAACTTAGAACAATAAACTTATATATAGAGTCACATAAAATGCATTATAACTGTCCAATTTTTCAGGTTATGGAAGCATGGGTAGTTGTTTGATCTTCCTTTTTTGACAAAAGGATGCAATCAGTGTACCGAATGTAGCTGGGGAAAAAAGAGATTCCTACATGCTCTTGCCACCCACTTATCCAACAACAGTAAATCTAAGCAAGATGTCTTAGATTCATCTGAGAAGCATGTACACTGGTGACAGTAGGTAGATTGCATATTTCCTGATATTCAGATCCCCCAACTAGCCTCATCTGTTTTGTCTGGATTGAGCTTCAGATTGTTTACAACAGTTGCACATAAAACTGTACAATAAAAAACCATGTAAAATGTTGCTAAAAGGCCAAGGAAGCATGCCCAAGGATTAAGACATTCTGGGAGATGATTTATAACGAAATGAAAAAGGTATTCAAATATACCTTCCTGAAGAAACCAGAGGCCTTTCTCCTGGGCATGGTCGGCCAATTGGTGCCAAAGAAGGATAGAACATTTTTTATGTATGCATCAACAGCAGCAAGAATACTCATTGCGAAGTATTGGAAGACACAAGATTTACCCACCCAGGAATAATGGCAGATGAAGCTGATGGACTATATGGAACTGGCGGAAATGACTTGCAGAATCCGAGACCAGGGAGAAGAGTTGGTGGAAGAAGATTGGAAAAAGTTTAAAGATTATTTACGGAAATACTGTAAAATTAATGAATGCTAGAAAAATGTTGGAATGAAGTTATATGGCTTTAGTAGAAATGTTATAAGGAATTAAGTATAAATAGATAAATAGAGTATTAAAGGAAAAAATAAGGTTAGAATGTGCTAAGATAAATATAGAATAGAAAACAGAGGAAGATGGAAAGGAATTGTTGAAACAATTAACAGAAGTGGAATACAAAAAGGGAGGTGTGAGGAGGTCGCAGAAATAAGTGAATGAAAGATAAGATATTGAAATTATTTGATGTCCTTTAAACTGTTTTTGTTTTGTTTTGTTAGTTTAATGTGTTAGTGTTATGTAGTGTTTTTGTATTGTATTGTATTGTTCTTCTTTTTTGTAGTGTTTAAATTGTTGGAAAAGTAATAAATAATATTTTTTTAAAAAAAAAATAAAAGGTCAAGGAAGAAGAAAACAGATTTTTTAAAAAAATCTATCTATCATCTATCTACCTTCAAACAAAGATTGTCTGCCAATGCAGCGAAAGCTGTCTTGGTTCCATAACCAGATTGAAAGGCCTGAGGAGAGGTGAGTCATGCATAAGGGCCTGGAGTTGCTCTGTCACCATACATTCCATCAGTTTCTTCCAAAAGCAGAAGAATTTGGACACTTGCCTATAGCCAGCAAAATCATCACAGTGGAAGTAAGAGATCACTTGTTTGAATAAATGGGAAAACTGCCCCCCAACCCAATGATCTACGGGAGGTGTTCTCATAGCAAATCTTCCAGCTTTCACCCTGACCAGCCCTTCACTAACTATGATGGGTCAGGAGTCCGTTCCACATGTTGTGGCATTCATAACACCCAGCTGCCCCTCAATATCCTTGAAGGTCACAATGTCAAAGTGATCTATGCAAAAGTAACATGTGGGTGACTTCGACCACCCCAGCGCAGGCACTGCCCAAATAGGGATGTCAGATTGAATTTGAGTTGTTTTATCAACAAATGAATGAGCAAGATGGTCATAGCTGGCTGAAGGTATTTTCATCTTCTTGCAGGCACATCAAGGCCAATTCCACCCAGAACAGCTGGGATTCAGCTGAAGCAGTAGTTCTGCTGTGGTAGCAAATGATTTGTCAAATTGCAGTGGGTGCTGGAGGCTTTTGTAGGTAAGTTTTGACTTCCTTTTAAAAGGATGGCCAATATATTTTCACGGCCCTTTTCATAGAATGATAAATTGATTTAAAGAAACACGGTGACCAAGTGGCCGGAGGCATTATTTTCTGAAGTTCACCAAGGACTGATTTGGGAGGTGATAGTATTAAATGAAAGCCCTTTTAAAACCTAGTTAACCGGGGTTCCTTCATGTGTTGCTGTGGTTGAGGGAACTGCCTTTCTGTGTCTTGTGGCAATATTTAACATGCCAGTTCATGCGGATGATATCAGTCAGGTAGGTCCTTCGAACCTAGCTGTTGACCAGCCATGAACTTGAGAGGCCAATACTGGCGTAGAAAATGATCCACACAGTTGATCCTGCATATCCATTTCTGAACTGGCCATGACAGATGATAGTTTCTGTACCACCATGGTGTGTATGAAGTGCCCCACAGATTACATTTAACCTGCAATCTCAATAGCTCTGTGTGGTGAGAACTGAGAGAAGGACTTCATCTGTCCTCATCTGGCATAGCTGGTTCTACTATTAAAAACGGGAAGAGGGGGGATCTGCCCAGTTTATTTCATCCAAATGAACATATTTGTTATTGTGGCCAATTGTGAATTCTTTTCTCACCAAACCCAACGTTTTTACTGGTAGGTATCTGTTTTTGTCCTTTAAAACCAGATACCTACCAGATATCCATATTATACATCTTTGCTTGAAGGACACTTAAAACAAACCAATATTTATTACCCAATACAGTGGTACCTCGGGTTACATACACTTCAGGTTACATACGCTTCAGGTTACAGACTCCACTAACCCAGAAATATTACCTCAGGTTAAGAACTTTGCTTCAGGATGAGAACAGAAATCGTGCTCCGGCGGTGCGGTGGCAGCAGGCGGCCCCATTAGCTAAAGTGGTGCTTCAGGTTAAGAACAGTTTCAGGTTAAGAATGGACCTCCGGAATGAATTAAGTACTTAACCCGAGGTACCACTGTATTTATTAAACCAATATTTATTACCCAATATTTATTAAACCAATATTAGAGCCAGTGTGGTGTAGTGGTTAAGAGCGGTGGACTCGTAATCTGGTGAACTGGGTTCGCTTCCCCACTCCTCCACATGGAGCTGCTGGGTGACCTTGGGCTAGTCACACTTCTCTGAAGTCTCTCAGCCCCACTCACCTCACAGAGTGTTTGTTGTGGGGGAGGAAGGGAAAGGAGAATGTTAGCCGCTTGGAGACTCCTTCGGGTAGTGATAAAGCGGAATATCAAATCCAAACTCTTCTTCTCTTCTTCTTCTACCCTGATATTTCAAGCGGCTTTGTTTGCTATCATGCATATATGCCTGAAGGCAGAAAAGAATCTGAAGCATCCTCCATCAAAGGCCTAATTGTTTGTCTCCATGGTTCAGATGTCCCCAGTCACACTGTTAGCTGAGGGTGGGGTGTGGAAATGACACGAAGCTTTCCGTGTGCTTTGGCAGACAGTGAGCTTTTTAAAAGAAAATTTCTCCATCCTTTGAAAGTTTTAAGGTGTGAGAGACATAAAGCAGTATTCTTCTCAGGGGATATGCATGAACCCAAGACTAGAATTTGTGCTCTGCCCCCCCAAAAAAGATTTTTTCAGAGAAAAAGAAAAGAGTCTGCAAACAATTTAACATTGTTTACCACCCAAACATAACACCATAAGTGGTCCCAGGGGAGACTGCAGTCCCATGACATGTATTTTTCCCAAGCTCCTTAATTTCGAAACAGAGTGCTAGGACGTGACAGTGTGCTGCAAGAAATTAAACAATTTCAGATCCCTGCTAGTCCCAGCACTGAGATCTATTGTGTCTGCATGCGACACTGCTCTAGCCGTGACTCTTGTTGGAACAGGAGATGGCATTGAGTGTGGTGAGATCACTTTATCACTCCACAGTACTAAATTATTGCAATGTGTTAAATGTGGGGTTCCCCTTTGGTCTGGTTCAGAAGCTTCAGCTGGTGCTAAATGCTGTGTCTAGACTGTTGGAGGAGACAGAGTGCTGCCAGCGCATAACTCCAGTGCTTAAGAGCTTGGACTAGCTGCTCATATGCTGCTGGCCCAAGCTCAATGTTCTTGTATTCATTTACAAGGTCCTTCATAACTTGGTTCCAAGACACCTTGAGGACCATCTTATTCCTTATAGCCTGGACTAAGGTCTTCAGTGGAGTCACTGCTAGTGGTCCACCATGGCTCAGATTCACAGGAGCTGGGAATTCAATAGTGTGGCCCCCCAGTTCTGTGGAACTCCCTCCTGGCTGAGATCAGAAAGGACTCGTCTTTGCTGAACTCATGCTGTCTGGGGAGGACCTTTTTATTCCGGCAGGAATTCAAAGTAAGTTTTCTCATTTTCATGGTTAGCATTACATTTTATCTTTATTGTATCTTTTATATTTTACCTTAGACCACAGAGTTAAGTGACATGTTGAAGCAGCAGACTTAACCACCAGCAAATAAAAATGTTCTCTTGGCTCTCTGCATGAGTTACTGATTTCCACTTGCCTCATGCAAAGAGATGAGTTTGCTATTCTGAGCTCAGCTTGGAAATGAGAATAATGTATTCCGCTGCTCTGACATCAGCATAATTTTTAAATCAATTTTTTGATCCAACTGGAGCACTCAGAAAAATGCACCTTGTTCCTAGATTCCACTGTACCATTACACACTCCCCCGTTCACTTATTTGGGAAGCAGTAGAAGTGAGAGCAGGGATGCGGGTGGCGCTGTGGTCTAAACCACTGAGCCTCTTGGGCTTGCCAATCAGAAGGTCGGTGGTTCGAATCCCCACAACGGGGTCAGCTCCCGTTGCCAAAAAGTGCAAGTAGATAAATAGGTACTGCTCTGATGGGAAGGTAAACAATGTTTCTGTGTGCTGTTCTGGTTTTGGTGTCCCGTTGCGCCAGAAGTGGCTTAGTCATGCTGACCACATGACCTGGAAAAACTATCTGCGAACAAAACCAGCTCCCTCAGCCTGTAAAGCGAGATGAGCGCTGCAACTCTAGAATCATCTGCAACTGGACTTAACTGTCAGGGGTCCTTTATGTTTACCTTTTTAGTAGTGAGAGCAGCACCAGTCATGTGGTAAAAGGATAGGAAGGAAGTTTGCTCATTTCCTCCTACTCTGTCATCCTGATACAGTGTCAGGATGACAGTGGAAAGGTAAGGAAAGGAAAGGGATGGGAAGGGGGAAAACTCACTCTTCTCCTTTCCCCATGCATTGTTTTTGTTAGGTAAGGGGACTGGCGGGTTGGCTATAAGGCTGCTGGAAAAGCCCTGCCGACCATTATGTGAAGCTGTAATCAGAAGCAGGCAAGCAACTTGGCAGTAATTAATTTTATTGCTCAGCAACCAGGGAGTCAGCATACACACACACACACACACACACACGATTCAGATAAGAGTTTCCGGCCCCTCTTCCCTTTATTTATGACTCCCTTCTTGCATTCTTCTGAAGGAGCATCTCCACCCCCATCGTTCTACCTGGACACTGAGGTCCAGCGCCAAGGGCCTTCTGGCGGTTCCCTCACTGCGAGAAGCCAAGTTACAGGGAACCAGGCAGAGGGCCTTCTCAGTAGTGGCGCCTGCCCTGTGGAACGCCCTCCCACCAGATGTCAAAGAGAACAACTACCAGACTTTTAGAAGACATCTGATAGCAAGGAGAATTACATGAAGATGATGTACAGATGGTACACAACACCAGTGCAGTTAGGGAAAATGTACAAATCTAGTTCAAATATATGTTGTAAGTGTAAGGAAAAATTGGGGGGGGGGAGGGATAAGGATGGTATGTTTCTGGATAATATGTTTTGTTTTAATTTTGAATAAAAAAGTTATTAAAAAAAGAAGAAGACATCTGATGGCAGCCCTGTTTAGGGAAGCTTTTAATGTATGATGTATTACGGTATTTTAATATTTTGTTGGAAGCCGCCCAGAGTGGCTGGGGAAGCCCAGCCAGATGGGCGGGGTATATATAATAAATTATTATTCTTATTATTCCACTGTGACTCAGCTTTTCTTAATTGTTCTAATCTTTTCTCTGCCCTAAGTTCCTGTGCCGAGAGAGGGGGAGGGGAAGGAGTTTAGTAGCTCCTTCTCTATCAGTGTCTCTATCAAGCACTCCCATTCTCTGCCAATGATTCCTCCCTGTCCCACCAGTCTGAACCTGGTTCAAAATCCCCTCCCCCCTCAGGTGCCCCCTGGCTGCCATCACTCCTCCTCGTCTAGCCAGTCCCTGACACTGGCAGGGGCAGTGAGAGATAGAAGAACTAGAGGCACTGAAGTGGAAGTTCTTCCCCGGCTCAGATTTTAATCCACCCAGAGAAGAATTGAGGAGCATGAAGACCTTGCATCTCCTTTGACGTATGGGCTATTATGAGTCACCATGTCTACTCGTGCAGAAATCTAGGGGGAGGAATCCTCTGAAAGCGAGTGCACTTGTGAAATGAACCCTTTTGGGATTGCAAGGGTGAAGTGTCAATTTACTTTTAATTCAGGGGAGGAAAGTGTGCCTCAGTTCAGATGCCTGGGAAGCACTGACCTACCTAATTAAAAAAAGAGAGTGCTGGAGTTGCTACTCTCTCATTTACTTAAGTGGGGAAATGGATGCCTGTCTGTAGTATTCACAGCTGGATCACAGACAATCATGTTGCTGTCGCTCTCATATTCAAATGGCATTAGCATCCACTAGCTAATGCGAAACTGATAATAAATGGGAAGAGCAGAGGAAAGCCACTGCAAGGAAAAAAACCATTTTATTTGCAAGCTTTTACTGCTTGACTTGATTTGACCTGAACTAAATTATGGGCAGCTTAATGTTCTTCCATGAATTATTCATCATCAACAGCACATGGATTTGACAGTGATTCAAGATCAGGAGATAATAAACACAGAACACCAGTTATCAGGTGATAATTGACCAAAATGTCCTTGTCTACTACTCAATAAGCCAGTTGTCTGGGTTGAGGAGAGTGGAAAGAGAACCATTATGTTGCACCATGTGTGTGATACAGAGGTGCCGATTTGCACCCAAGATTGAGAGAACCCAGTGTGCGTTGTGTTTGTGATGTCATGCACCCAATGTGCAGTGTGTGTGATGCCATGCGCAGGGTTCCTGCACCATCGCATCATCGAGAGGAGGCTGAGAGTGAAGTCCAGTGTGGTGCTTAGGAGGAGTTGCCACTGAAACCAAGTTGTGTTTGGTAAGTAACCAATCTCCTTCTTCAGAAAGATGCTGTGGGCCCCTGAATTGGATCGGGGCTGTGGCAGAGGGTGAGAGAAGGTGTTTGGCCCTTACTCACAGGCAGCAAGAGTTCCAGTCCTACAATTTTGGATCCTTGCAGTGATATTATCTTCTCGGATAACTTATTTGGGAAGATAAACCTTCCCCAAGTCCTCCCAGTTATGAAAACGGCAACATTTTTGAGGTGTTATCTTCGGGGAAAAAAGACATTATCCTGAAATATATCTTATTGTCTGAGGAATGTTGGAGGGTATGCAAGAGTTTTAGAGGGCAGCAACTCATGAAAGAGCCTTTGCCGCAGTGGCTCCCCATTTGTACAATGCTCTCTTCAGGGAGATTCGGCTGGCAGCTTCACAGCCAGTGTGGTGTAGTGATTAAGAGCGGTAGATTCGTAATCTGGGGAACCGGGTTCGCGTCCCCGCTCCTCCATATGCAGCTGCTGGGTGACCTTGGGCTAGTCACACTTCTCTGAAGTCTCTCAGCCCCACTCTCCTCACAGAGTGTTTGTTGTGGGGGAGGAAGGTAAAAGGAGAATGTTAGCCGCTTTGAGACTCCTTCGGGTAGTGATAAAGCGGGATATCAAATCCAAACTCTTACACACTTTTAGGTGCCAGGCGAAAACATTCCTTTTGAGCTGCCCTCTGAACCTCTTGCATACCCTCCAACATACCCTTTGGCTGATTGACATCTGATGCCCTTTTAAATGTGTTATAGGGGAGAGGATTTTTTCTTTGTTTTTGTTTTGCTTTTATTCTGTATTTTGCATTTTTTTTGTGTGGTGTAATTTTATGTTGTGAGATTGGTGGGTGAAGGGCAGTATACAAATTTAATTTAATTTAATTTAATAAATAAATAAAATAAGCAGTTAGATTGGATATTTGATTAAATGAAACTAATTTAGAATGAGGACAATGTTGGCTAAACAAGTCGCATGGACCAGTGAGGAAACACAGATGATCAGTGATATTCAACTTTAAATTAAACCGCAGTTCCAAAAACTGGGAGTATTTCTTCCCCTTCAAGGGTACTAATACATCCCATCAGTGTAATTTTCTAAATTCAGTGGCTCTTCAGGAATTTTCTGCTTCTCTTATTTCCCACCAAACACATCCTAAACTGGCTCATCAACATTGTACCAATGTCACATCAAAGAAGCCTCCATATGCATATTATTCTATCCCACCTACTCAGCAGTGCAGTATCATTGCAGCAAAAAGCTCTGGTATAAGGTGGCACATCAACTCTTCTCCAGTTTTCATTCTGAACCCAATACTACACCTGCACAGCAGTCTGATCCACTAAGACTGAATTGGCAAGGTCTGATATAAAAATGCGCTCCATTTTCAGTAGTTCGGCATCTCACATCTATCTTTGTCAAAATGGATTTCCTATAAATGAGCTGAGGAACAGCTTTTCAGAAACCAAAGTCCTTTATTATTCCTCATTACTGGCTGTTCCACCTGATTTAATCACATCTGCATAGTATGAAATTGGCCTAAGACTCATTATCCCTGTTTGTGTTATGATATGCTTGATAAAACTGGATCTTAGCAATGTCACTTCAGTACAGAGCAGTATTTACAGCTGACTATGCCTTCTTAGCATCATGCAATTCTAACGTTGCATTTCATGAGACATAAGAGCTGAACTGAATGAAACCACAAACTGAATTACTCCAACTTTCCAGAAGTGGCTGACACAAAACCTTTCAGAAAATCACAAGGCGTCAACAAAGGAACCCACAAGTTTTGATCTGGGTGCTCACAAAGGCAGATTCCCCTGTTAGGATTCCAGCTCTGTGTTTGCAGTTATGAGATTGTTGTCTATCGCATGACGGTGCATGTTTACATTCCACAGTGTGGGAAAGTGACGGAGACAGGATGTTTGTGTTGCTGTGTTCCGTGAAGTGGGACTGTTGTCCTTTGTTCTTTCTCTTTTGCTGTCTGATGAGAAAGAGGAAGGAGCTAAGTCAGAATGCTCCAAGTGTATTATATGTAAATAAAGTAGATTAGCCAAAATGCTGCGCTACTGAGTTCTGTTACGCAAACTGCGAATACTCTGTGGATCCCTAAGTGTGCTGATGCTTCTTGGTATCAGTCACTGTGATGTTCGGGTTGGAGAAAGCTTTTGAAGCTCCCGAACGATCGACCAGGAGGGAGAGAACATGCCAGTTGGGCATGTGTCTCTGCCAGGGTCCTACACGAAAGTAGGACAATCCTAACATCCCCTTGCAAGCAGGATCAGGGTCAGCATAGTCCCTCTTGCCCCAATCCTGCCAGCCATTTCTTTCACCAGTCCCTCCCCCCAAACTTACCTTGGGGCAGGAGAAGACAGAGGTGATGTCCATAGCATCAGATGTAGCTTTGATTATTTCCAGGCTCTGGTGAAGAATCTCTGATGAGGGGAATATCTTCTTACTGGGACTGGACTGAGATTACATCTTGCTCCAGTCTACTGCGGAAATGGTGTTTATGTGGAGTTCCCACTGAGGTGAGCACCTCCAAATTGCATGCAGAGTATATATTTCCCAACAGAATATAATTTCCCCAATGCTGGGAGTTTTGTCACCCTTGTTCAGTCCCTGGCAGGGTCTGGGAGCGCCCACAGCCACCACCTCCCGCAAAATAAGTTTCTGGATCACATAAGCATTCTTATTAAAATATGTAATTTTGAGTGCACGTATTTATGTTCAAAAATGTTTCTGAGACTGCACATTAGTCTGGGAGGTGCAGATCAATGTATGTTATATGCAGTCCTATTTTTCTAGATAAATAGGTGCCAGAACTCGCCATAAACACCTCCCTTGTTTTCTTAAAATAGCAACAGCACCCACCTAAGAGGTGCCGGAACTGAGTTCCATTGAGTTCCAGTTGAAAAAAGGCCCAGGTTATATAAGAATTCATAAAGCCTGGATTCTTCAAGCATTATTGCCATATTCTGAAGATCTAATTAATTCACTTTAAGCAATGCTAATCAGTTGCAAAGGCCAATGCTATCTGCATGTTTACTTCCAAAGGCAGGAATTGCTTAATTCCTCCTTTATATGACTTGTGTGCTGTTGTCTCATAATGAAATGGACACCTGCCCATTTGCCCCACTCTCTGGTTGTCCAACTGTCCAACTTTACAATCTGTCACTCACACAACCAATGCATGCAGTTCACTCTAATTCCAATGAAAGTACTGTCGTCATAGTAGCCTGAGCTTCACCACTCTAAATACAAGAGGACTGGAGCTGCAAGATCAAAGAAAAGTCTGAATGAATTGGAAACTATTTTGAAAGCCATCTGTGAAACTTCAGATTATATTTATTCTTTCTATGGGTCCACAGTTAGCCATGCTTAGAAGAGAGAGACCCATTGGAAGCAGTGGAAGTTAAGTTATGCAAGACTAAGCATGAATCCAACCCATGATGTAGAAGTTACAATTTCCATGCTTAAGGTTTGAAACTTAAAATTCCCATGCCTAATAATAATAATAATAAAGGTAAAGGTAAAGGTACCCCTGCCCGTACGGGCCAGTCTTGACAGACTCTGGGGTTGTGCGCCCATCTCACTTAAGAGGCCAGGGGCCAGCGCTGTCCGGAGACACTTCCGGGTCACGTGGCCAGCGTGACATCGCTGCTCTGGTGAGCCAGAGCCGCACACGGAAACGCCGTTTACCTTCCCGCTGGTAAGCGGTCCCTATTTATCTACTTGCACCCGGAGGTGCTTTCGAACTGCTAGGTTGGCAGGCGCTGGGACCGAGCAGCGGGAGTGCACCCCGCCGCAGGGATTCGAACCGCCGACCTTTCGATCGGCAAGCCCTAGGCGCTGAGGCTTTAACCCACAGCGCCACCTGCATCCCACAATAATAATAATAATAATAATAATAATAATTTGTTATTTATATCCCGCCCTCCCCAGACAAAGCCGGGCTCAGAGCATTCTAACAACGAGTAAAAATAGCACAGTGTACATAAAATCACAAAGTAAATTAATTAAAATACATTCTAAAATCAATTCAGAATCAAATTAATGGCAACCATTGGGATAGAGTTCTAGGAGGATTACAGAAGGAGGGGGTCAGACTGTGCCCTGGCCAAAGGCCTGAAGGGACAGCTCCATCTTGCAGGCCCTGTGGAAAGTTGTCAAGTCCCGCAGGGCCCTAGTTTCTTGTGACAGAGCATTCCACCAGATCAGGGCCACGGCCGAAAAAGCCCTGGCTCTGGTCGAGGCCAGTCTAACCTCCCTGTGGCCTGGGATCTCCAAGATGTTTTTATTTGAAGACCGTAAGGTCCTCTGCAGGGCATACCAGGAGAGGCGGTCCCATAGGTACGAGGGTCCTAGGCCATATAGGGCTTTAAAGGTCAAAACCAGCACCTTAAACCTGATCCTGTACTCCACCAGGAGCCAGTGCAGCTGGTATAGCACCGGGTGAATGTAATCCCACGGACAGGACCCCATAAAGAGTCTCACCACAGCATTCTGCACCCACTGGAGTTTCTGGATCAGTCTCAAGGGCAGCCCTACGTCAAGTGAGTTACAATAATCAAGCCTGGAGGTGACTGTCGCGTGGATCACAGTGTCTAGGTCAGGGCGAGAGAGGTAAGGAGCCAAATGCTTAGCTTTGGTTCATGAGTGAATTTTCTCTTATAAAGAAAGGTAAGCGATCCTAGAATTAGTTTATCGTCAAAGCACATTTGATCTTAGGATTTGGCATGGTAGGCATATACTTGTGTATATATATGTTACTGCCTCGATAAATGGGTTGGGATAGAGGGCCATTTGCATTTTTCTAGTGCCCCTTTTCTGTAAATCCCAAGTAATAAGATCCCTCCCCTCCACTAAGAGAGAGAGAGAGAGAGACATGGCCTGTTTGTTAAGGTCAAACATAATTGCAAGTTTATATTCCTGACTCTCACGCCTTATTGCATGATTGAAGGTACATTATTTCAACATTGTTTCATCTTGGGGGAAAGGGACACCATAATGTATTAGATACTTAATTAAATTTGACACAGCAACCCATAGATTTCTCTCTTCACTTTTCTCTAGCTAATCACTTGATTGAAACATCACCTTTCTTTTAAGATCTCACGAATTTACATTTGTTTTTTTATGATGCATGCACGCTGAAATAGAAGCCAACCAGTGCGCATCATTTGTACACAATAGAAGAAGAGTCTCCCATCTGCAGAATTGCTAGTATGGCTGTTGCATCTACATAAATGCAACAGCCTCTTGCAGTTAATAAAAATTAAGTGCAGTGGGAGCCAAGTGAGGACTTGAATGTTGGTTGAAACTCAGCACTGCTCTGGATGTAGTGTCAATCATGACATACATAATTGGACATTCGAAAATAGGCTCGTAGGTCAGAATTATGTGACATCAAATATGTGGTTGCCGTCAAAGCAGAAGTGCATGCCTTGCTCTCCACTTCTCCTCTGTGCCTTTGAGTACTTAATGTTGTGATGTTCTCAATGTGGTTCCCCGTCTCTGCTCTGCTTAGTTGTGAGTCAAGGACCCTCCACCCATGTAGTGGTAAAATAAGACACGAGGACATTTTAGGTTAACCATTTTAGGTTAATGGGCTAAAGAAGGCCATAACTTTATTGGTTACAGCATGTGAGTGGTATTGGCTTAGGCACTGGATCAAACAACCTATGTATGTCCCCACTCCATGCAGCGGGGGTGTCATTAGAAGGTTAACAACCAGTGGGAGGAGCTTGTTGATGCAAATACAACTGGAAGCTTCCCCTGATGTCACTGGGGGTTGTGCCATGGCCCTAGCCACCAGCAGGGCATCAGACAGGATCCATGACTGCCAGATTCCTCTAACGGAATACCCAACAAGGGGAGGGGTAGGTGATGACCTTGCCCATCAACACATGACACATATTCCAATGCCTAACCGCCAATACCAGAGAAGTTGTGACGATTTGCTACGAGGTAGGTGTAAAACCAAGAGGCTGGTGCCAATCTGCCAAATGGATAAAAATTCCTATTATGCCCCCTGGCCAACCAGGGCAATCAACGAAAGTCCATACCAAGGTCAAAGCATAAATATGACCTAAAGGGAGGGTGGGCAGGTGATCTGAAGACTTCAAGGAAGCAGAATGAGGTGCAGGGGTTGCCGCGGCCGCTTGAATCCAGAACGGCTCCCGCTCACAACACCTCCCCTCTGGGAGTAGGAGAGGCTTTGGTTTCCAATAGTGGAGACAGGGTAAAATATACAATATTGTGATATTGGAACATTAGGTAAGTCAAACTAAATGTTACAGGAGCTGCAGGTTGGGAGACATACAGATTACACTGGCAGTGTATGTCAGATAATGCATACTTCTAGTTTTCGTGTGTGGAATTGCTGAAAAGAGTCTGGCTTGAAAAGCATTTTTCAAACTTCTAAAAAAAGCAAAATATGCATATTTTAATAATATACACCCTGACATCATCCCAAAAGCATTTTAATAAGTTACTTAAATTCTTGGAAAATAATAGCATGCTTGGCAACACGTAATAAAGTTTTATGTATCTCTTTAACTTTTTTTTTTTTTTGGGGGGGTCAATTACAATTCTGTAGCATTTAAATATATAATGCAATATGCAGGGACTTTGGGAAAGAGGAAGAGCTTGAGAACAGTCCTTGACAGCACATGTATTTGTAGGTGAATCTTCCCTACAAAGCTTGCAGAATATAGGCAATAGTTATGTAGGTAATGTGCTATTTACCTCCTTATTTTTGCCAGATGTTTGGGGGACAGTTTGATTCAAATGGCAGGTTTCCCCCTTCTCTCCCAGCTTCTTAAGATTCACCCCTCAGCTGCTCATTTATGAAAAGAAGTAAAGTTCCAACTTCTCTTCTTCTGCCAGTGTATCATGATGCTGCTGGAAGCACTGTAAATCCTCAAAGAATGTTCATTCCTTCAGACCTGAATAAGACTTTTCCTTTTAAGGGCAAAATTAACGTCTCCTATGGTTCTGTTTTTTTTGTTTTTTTTAAATGAGACCACTGTGCCAATTTGGGTACTGCAAAATTATTTATGACAGCAAACTTTAATTTGTAGCAATAAATATCTTCAGAAATTATCCTGACTGCATAAGGATTTTTAATAGGCATCAGTTGAGTCTCATATGAAGTCATGCGCCCCATGTCTGGAATAGATGGTTCTGGGTGAAAATTAATGCCATGGAGATATATAGCAGTGGCAGTTTCATCCTGGCATTTTTTAAACATGCGAAGTCTCTCAGTTGGAGATTAGGCAAGGTTGGAAGTATCCATAGCACCAATAAAAACACCTCAAAATGGTCCTGAAGAATAGCTGGGCTGCAGTGATTTATTAAAGAGCTCATGAGGAATTAATAAAGAGAATAAAATTATCATCTCAGCTATAGTAACTGCATGGGAATCATGTTTGAGATCAAAACACACTCACATACACAAAACATCCACAATCTGAGCATGGATTCCAATGGCTCAGGATGCTATCCAAGCTCAGGGGAGGCCTCCCGACCACAACTTGGCACACACACCAACCATTGCACATGCTCTGATCATTAAACCAGGACTCTAGATGGGAATTTATTGCAAGTTTTGCCATAACTTTCAAAATAGGCTTTCTTGACTGGAGACTGATGGAAATGGGAAGCTCAGGTTGGAGCTAGTCCAAGACATTTTGCTGTCTGAGGCAAAAGAAAAGATGGTGCACCTCTGCCCCACCCTGCCAAAAAAGCCATCTTGTCTGGTCGCTGAAAATTATTTCAGCAAAGGCAATGGAACAGCATTCACTGCACCAGAGGGTGGGGCAGGCTGCATGACACAGGCAGGTCTTTTTGCTCCCTGCCCTCAGAATCTGCCACCTGAGGCAACTTCCTCACTTTGCCTAATGGCATACCCTCCAACATTTCTTCGGTGAAAATAGGGACGCCCCATTCCATAATATTAATTTTACTATTTATACCCCACACACCTTACTAGGTTGTCCCAGCCACTCTGGGCAGCTTCTGTTAGGATTCTTGCTTCGCGTTTGCAGTCATGAGATTGTTGTCTATCACAAGACAGTGTATGTTTTCATTCCATAGTGTGGAAGTGACAGAGACAGGATGTTTTGGTATTACTGTGTTTCGTGAAGTGGGACTATTGTCCTTTTTCTCTCCCTCTCTTTGCTGTCTGATGAGAAAGAGGAAGGAGCTAAGTCAGAATGCTCCGAGTGTATTATATGTAAATAAAGTAGATTAGCCAAAATGCTGTGCTACTGAGTTCTGTTATGCAAACTGCAAATACTCTGTGTGGAGTTTGGAACAGACAGGGTTAAAACTCCGTGGTGCCCTGCATCTGGGAGGGGCCGGAAGCAGGGCTTTACGTCACAGGCTTTGTCTGTGAGAGTTACTTTCAGTTCTACCGAGAGACGCTGAGAGACACAGCTAAACAGACAGGCTGTGTCTGTGTGCTTTTGGGAAGCACGGAAAGAAGAATGCCTTTGGAGAATGGCGGAGGTTTCCGATGGAGAGACTGATTTATGGCTTGTAAATAAACGCTTCTAGAGATAAGAACCGATCTGTCTTTTGGACTTGATTTATCCCTTTCTCACATGGACTCAGGACCGCTGCATTATTCTGCTAGGCCAGCTCAGAGCTTCCAGGGATACGGAGCTGAACTGGGAAGCTTGCTGGACCCAATATTCCGGACGGGGAATTTATTTTCATGCCCAAACTCTGCAGGATCATAAGTGTGCTGATGCCTCTTGGTATCAGTCGCTGTGATGTTCGGGCTGAAGAAAACTTTTGAAGCTCCCAAACGATCGACCAGGAAGGAGAGAATATGTCAGTGACACCCAAAAATTGACACACCCTTCGACTTTTGCCTTCTGTTCTAAGTCATTCCTACGGAACTCCCTGTGGCGTTCTCTTGGCTCATTGCCCAATGCAGGTACCTGGTTGTGCTTCACTAAATCTGACTCTGTCTGAGGAATAAACAAAATGCTCTAACGCTGAACCATTCTGATGTACATCAGCTGAGAAGAAGGTCCCTTTTAAAAAGTCTGTTTCTTTCAAAACCCCTTCTATTGGTTTGAAACAATAACTTCCATTTTGCTGCCTCTTCAGATATTTACCATTCGAGAAATCTGGACTGTCAAAACAACCTTTTAAAAACTGAACAAAATCCAAGGGAAACGAGGTTCCATCCATAACAAATGCTGGCATCGGCTTATCTATACATTCCTAAGAACGAAGAATACCGAACTGCTTTTAAGGAATCTGGAATTTCAAGCTTTCTTGTTTAGCTCAAGGATATATCCAAATGTACTCAATCTTACACTGCGACCTCAGAAACGAATGCATTTCAAATGGGTTTTAAATTTATTTGTTAGAACATTGCCCCTAGGCAATTTAACACTGCCGTTAAAGAGTAACATGCATGGCACGCTGAGCGACTGAGATACATGGTGGCAGGAGCAAGGCAGCTTTATGGAAGATCTACTGCCGTGGCTCTCTAACTTTGGGCTGGGATCCACTGCAATGTCTTGAATTTATTGGATAGATTTACTACTTTCCTTTCCAAATGCAACGTTTATCCTCCCTCTTTATGCCAGTATGTGGGTAATGGCATTAACCTAAAAGAGGAAAATGCCAGTAGCAGCTGGTGGGATGCTGCAGATAGGATGTTGCTCTCTCTCCCATCTTCCCCAAACCACATTTTGCTGCCAATTACCAAGAGGCAACGGGGACAAAGCGGTGGAAAGTTTGACCTGCTGCAGGCACAGCATTGAAACCAGCGCCGTCTTTACCTGGAGGTGCAAGGGGTGCGGGGCACCTGGGCACCAAATTCTGGGGGACGCCAGGTGCCCACCACTGAAGCCACCCCCTAAGCTAAGGCTGCTGCAGGGGGAGCTCTCTGGAAAGTCTCTCTCACCAAAGCCGGAGGAGGGGGAGTGACAGGAAAGAGGGAGAGGCAGATGGAAAGAGAATGCGCCTATCTAGCAATGAGAGCGTGCGCAGGCTTCGGAAGAAGAACTCGTAAATGCGCTCCCAGCTCCTCTAGAAATAAGGTTGTTCCCACAATGAAAGGCTGCCCAAGATGGCTCTCCCACGCATGCGCACAATGCCCGCCCGTCTCATCTTTCAGACACCTCCCTATGACCGTAAGACCATGCATGGAGTCTTTATACCAACTCCCAATACGTTCTTTGTCTTCTTTAGAAAAGCTGGTTTTAAACAAAAAAAACCAAAAATCACTCCTTTTGGAGTTGCGCAGGCATGAGCACTATTTATCAAATGATAGTAGTGACATAAGCATAATAAAAGTTAATATAGGGGCTAAACTAAATTTAGGGGCACTGGGTGGATCTTTGCACACCGGCAGCGCATATGCTAAAGAGGCCCTGAGTGAAACCTTCCTGATGTATGTATCTATTCTGAATGCTACATATCAATCCATTTTATTACTGAGATATTGACATGCCTCCAATTTTTCCTCAGAAAAAGTACCATAGGTTAAATACACCTGGGGCCACACAAAGCCCCCCCCCCATCATAAACAACATCCCTGCACACCTGGATTATAAGATATGACCTTCTCAGTGGCGTAGCGTGGGTTGTCAGCACCCGGGGCAAGGCAAGTAATTTGCACCCCCTAACCCGTGGATTTGCGCCCCCTAACCCTAACTTCCAGATGTTGCGCCCGGTGCGGCTGGCCCCCCTGCACCCCCCACGCTATGCCACTGGACCTTCTACATAACATATAAGGGACGCGGGTGGCGCTGTGGGTTAAACCACAGAGCCTAGGACTTGCTGATCAGAAGGTCGGCAGTTTGAATCCCCGCAACGGGCTGAGCTCCCATTGCTCGGTCCCTGCTCCTGCCAACCTAGCAGTTCGAAAGCACGTCAAAGTGCAAGTAGATAAATAGGTACAGCTCCAGTGGGAAGGTAAACGGCGTTTCCGTGTGCTGCTCTGGTTCGCCAGAAGCGGCTTAGTCATGCTGGCCACATGACCCGGAAGCTGTATGCCGGCTCCCTCGGCCAATAAAGCGAGATGAGCGCCACGACTGGACTTAACAGTCAGGGGTCCCTTTACCTTTACCTTTACATAACATATGGAGCAGTATTTTTCAGTACCAAATGGAAAACATGTTCATAGCTTGTTGTGAGGTTAACATGAAATAGCGACAGGTTAGCAGCAATCTGTTAACCCAATAAGTGGCGAACCAAGATTCGCAGACTGAGCAGTTATGGCTCCTTAACAGCTGATGGATTCTGTTTACTTTCAGGAATGTTCCATGGAAATGAATTTATTATCCTGAGCATATCGCCTCCAATCCAAACTTTTCCATTATCACCCCTTATCTACCATTATATCTACCTTTTATTCCTCATTTCATTTTCTTGATTCAAACATTGTTTCCCGTATCTATTTACTTTTCTTTGTATTTGCTATCTCTCAGTGCCTTAAACTCATTGTATTTCTTCATTTGTCTTCCTCCCCATCTGCGCCAACATCTCTTCCCCCACTGGTTCTCAAGTTTCTACTAAGTTTTCTAATCCACTTTCCCCACTCCTGAACCTTACAAAAACCATCTCTCGAAACTCTCTTTTCCTGTCTGCTTTCTACAGAATCCTGCATTTAGCTATCTTCAAGTCACATGAATAGCAAGGGTTTTGTTCCTTGTTTCATTCTGCTAGTATACCCTGGAACTAGAGAGGAAAAGACAATTTATAGTCCACCGTTGCTGAAAACAATTCTTTAGTAAATTGTAATTAACTGAAAAAGGACACCTTGCAGGTGAACATTTGGAAGCCAGATCTGTCATCTAATTAAAGTTTTTGTAGCTTATTAGTTATCTGCCTTTTGATCAATTGGTATTGTTGCATATCCATTGGTATCATTGCATAATACCAAACCCTCAATAAAGGTGCCTTTATTGCCTCTCGCTTGTGAAAATGTAGCTTGTAGGTAGAGTTAAGAGACACTTGATGCCCTAATATTAGCACCTCCTTGAAAACTGGCAACATTAATGCACATGGAAAGAAATTCACACATAGATATGCCACTTCCATTGTAATGCATGGGGAATCCCTTGAAGGATCAGCATGGCTTTCTCAATTGCTCCTTGTTTATTGTACTGACATTCATAGTTTCCACATATTTTTCAATGCTCAATGCTTTTTGATATATTTCTGTGCATGCCAATTATTTTATGCCCTGTGGTTATGCCTGACTCTCCTGTAGCATACAAGCTTGCAAACCGAGAGCAGCCTCCGAAAAAATCAATGGGGCACCAACTTTAGGGAAGTGAGAAGCGGACCCATAATTTTGAAACTACACATTGACTTTATGGCTGTTTTTCTAAAACACCATCACCCCAGGTTCTCTGCTTAAACACTTCTATATTACTTATGATAGAGAAAGATGAAAGTGCAAGAGATCCTGTTATTGTTCCTGTGGACCAATCTGGGACTCGGGGAGGAGACTTTTTTATGATTTAGTGGTACAATAACATAAATTGGTATTTATATAGACCTACGGTTGCCCTCCTAGGCAAATCTATGTGGGCGTAAACTCAGTGAATGCAGTGGGGCTCCTTTCTACATGCACTTGCATGTTTGCTAGAGGCTGAAAATACACTCCAAATACCGTATTTTCTGGTGTATAAGACGACTGGGCGTATAAGACGACCCCCCAACTTTTCCAGTTAAAATATAGAGTTTAGGATATACTTGCCATATAAGACAACCCCTCTTCTAACGTACACCAAATAAAAATTAAAAAAACCAGTCTCCAGTTTGGCTCAGAAATCCGCTCCACTTCCCAGTGGCCAGGGGCTTCTGGGGCCAATTTTCAAGCGTATTTCTGCTTCATCTAGAGAGCTTGGTGTTCTCTGATTTAATTTGCTGTCGTTTTATCCTTTGGTGGGGAGTTGCTGCAGTAGCTGCTGCTGTAACCAGCGTATAAGACGATCCCCGACTTTTGAGAAGATTCTCCTGGGTTAAAAAGTAGTCTTATATGCCAGAAAATACAGCATATTGTTACAGTAATCTTTGCAACTGACTAGTAAGAGAGACCAAAATTATTTTCTTTCTTTTTATTATAATTTTTATTTATTTTCCATTTAATATTATACATTCACATCAACTTTATCCACTATACTGCCTTGGCTCTTAGAACCTGTCGACTTCCTTCCCTCTCACCTCATGGCTTTCAAAATTAACCTTTATATCATTGCAATTTATACATTTTCCAGTTCTAATTACACTCATTGCAGAATATCTCAAAAATTTTAACAAATGTAGAAAGATAGAAAATTTCTCATTACAAGTCTTCAGACAACCCTGCTAGCGATGTTAATCACTTACAATGATCTTTCAGATATCGTATGAATTTAATCCAGTCTTTTTCGAATACTTGATCATGCTGGTTTCGGATTTTTCCTGTCAGCTTCACCAGTTCTGCAAAGTCCATCATCTTCATCTGCCGCTCTTCTTTCGTTGGTACTTCTTGTTTCCATTTCTGGGCTAAGATAATTCTTGCTGCAGTTGTTGCATACATAAATAGTCTTTTATCTTCTCTTCACCCACTATACCCAATAGAAAGGCTTCTGGATTTTTAACAAAATCTTCTTCTACTACATGTGGTGGACTTGCAAAGAAGTAAAGGCTTTCTGGGAAATGGTATATAATGAGCTAAAGAAAATGTTTAGACCAAAATTACCGTATTTTTCGCCCTATAGGATGCACTTTTTCCCCTCAAAAAATGAAGGGGAAATGTGTGTGCGTCCTATGGGGTGAATGCAGGCTTTCGCTGAAGCCTGGAGAGCGAGAGGGGTCGGTGCACACAGACCTCTCTCGCTCTCCAGGCTTCGCGGACCTCTCCGCAAGCGGCGGGAGCGCTCCCGCTGCTTGCGGAGAGGTGCCTGCATGCCGAAGCCTGGGCGCGCTGAGCTCAGCGTGTCCAGGCTTCGCGGACCTCTCCGCAAGCGCCGGGAGCGCTCCCGCTGCTTGCAGAGAGGTGCCTGCATGCCTGGGCTCCCACGGCTTGCAGAGAGCTGCCTGTTTGGGGACTGGGGTCGGGGGAAGCTCGGGCCTCCCCCGCCCCAACCCCGCGCCTGGGGGGGAAAATAATTTTTTCCCCTTTATTTCCCCCCCCAAAAAAAACTAGGTGCGCCTTATGGGACGGTGCGTCCTATAGGGCGAAAAATACGGTATTTTCGCCATATTGCTGATGCTGTGAGTATAAGAGCTTGTCTAACATCTAGTGAAGGGGTGGAGAACCTGTGGCGATGGTGTTGGATTTCAACTCTCAACAGCCTCAGACAGGATGGCCAAAGCAAGGCATGATGGGAGTTGTACTCCAGCAACATCTGGAGGCCCCAAAGTCCCCCAGCCTTGCAGAGTCTTCAAGTGTCCCAGTTGTCCAGGGACAGTCCTGAAATTACAGAAGCCACTCCGGTTTCTGATTTGACCCCAGAATGTCCCGGTTTCCTCCACATCTCAGAGCACAGTTAAAAGTGATGTAGGGCATGCAAAAGCAGAGTCCCACTTCTGATCCCTCTCACGATGAGCAGCCAAGAAGCAGATAACAAGATGAGTTCTTACCAATATTCACAGAGAGCGGCTTTGAAAAGTGCCTCTCCCTTCCAGTAATGGCGTTGCTCCGAGTAAACTCCCACCCCTTTCTCTCTCCTATTCTACGTCATCCTTGCACCAGCTGAACTGCGCTTTTGGCCTCTGAGCTTTCTGTTTTACTACTCTCAATGCCCGTCTGGCATGCTTTCCAAGGACACTGATGATAATAATAATGATAATAATGATAATAATAATAATAATAATAATAATAATAATAATAATAATAATTTATTATTTGTACCCCGCCCATCTATCTGGGTTTCCCCAGCCACTCTGGGCGGCTTCCATAGAAACCAAAAATACACTAAAATATCACAGATTAAAAACTTCCCTGAACAGGGCTGCCTTAAGATGTCTTCTGAATGTCAGGTAGTTATTTATCGCTTTGACATCTGATGGGAGGGCGTTCCACAGGGCAGGCGCCACTACCAAGAAGGCCCTCTGCCTGGTTCCCTGTAGCTTTGCTTCTCGCAATGAGGGAACCGCCAGAAGGCCCTCGGCGCAGGACCTCAGCATCCGGGCAGAATGATGGGGGTGGAGACGCTCCTTCAGGTATACTGGACCGAGGCCATTTAGGGCTTTAAAGGTCAACACCAGCACTTTGAATTGTGCTCGGAAACGTACTGGGAGCCAATGTAGATCTTTCAAGACTGGTGTTATGTGGTCTCAGTGGCCGCCCCCAGTCACCAGTCTGGCTGCTGCATTCTGGATTAGTTGTAGTTTCCGAGTCACCTTCAAAGGTAGTCCCATGTAGAGTGCATTGCAGTAGTCCAAGCGGGAGATAACTAGAGCATGCACCACTCTGGCGAGACAGTCCGCGGGCAGGTAGGGTCTCAGCCTCCGTACCAGGTGGAGTTGGTAGACAGCTGCCCTGGATACAGAATTGACCTGCGCCTCCATGGACAGCTGTGAGTCCAAAATGACTCCCAGGCTGTGCACCTGGTCCTTCAGGGGCACAGTTACCCTATTCAGGACCACTGAGTCTGTCTTCTTGCTGCTCTCTCAATATTTCCCAGCTTCTCCCCTCTGCAGCCTCTGAACTATGATCTTCTGCAAACCACTGTTCTAAATCTATACTGTCTCCCTCTTCTCTGGGAAGTGCAGGGTGTGTGTGGCATCCACCATTTCTCCTCAGTCTAGCCCCTGGCACAAAGTGACAAAGATGTAGATGTGTATCTGAGGTCTATGCATGTGGCATGAACCAACATGGGCAAAGCTTCCTGATGGAGAATAGAATGTCAGCTTATGGCTGAGGCGAGATTTGAACCTTACACGTCACCTTTGCTATTCTGCTACACTTTTTATCCCTTTCCACAATACACCTGGGCTCCCACAGCTTATCTAAGTCTCTCACCGAGCCCCAAGGACATGTTTTACCTCTCCGTCCGTCACCTGTGTAACTGGGGCCATTATGTTGTGAGGAAGCCCTGCTGAAGCACCCTTTTATTTCAGATGCTGGGAAGAGATTTCAGCTATAGGAATGAAGGTTGAAAGAATGCCAAGCCCCATTGCAACTTTGCCACTTCACTGAAAGAATGTAAAACAGAAATCTGAACACCTTTCCCTCGTTGCTACACTACTACCAATCAGAGCGGAGCCAACAAGACTATTTCTGCTAAGAATATGAATAATGTACAAAAGAATTTTAAAGAAAATACCTTTAGGCTAGAAAACTGAGACTAATCAGGGTATTGTTTTTCATGAAAGGAAGGCTTTCTTTGAAGTATTTAAGCTACTTCCTTATGATTCCCTTGACTGTGTTTTGTGTTTATAACATTGATTCAGCTAAACTTAGTTGTACTCGTCTACTCTTTCCTCCTCCGCCATCCCCTACCAAGCCAAGCCCTCCTCCTGTTTCTATTCATCCACATTCAGTTTTCTCAGGTTGATTTATCGCTTCAGAAAATTTCTCAGATTTATGCAGTGGACTTTAATCCACATCTTATGGTGTGTCTATTGCTGCTGGGAAATGTGTTTCATGTGGAGATTTTTCTCATTTTTGAGCAATATTTTCCATTCACACAACTGTGTTAGATTGCTATAAATGCTGAGCTTTGATCAAATATTTAGAAACACAGATACAAATAAACAAATGTAGGTTAGTCGGATGAAGCCAGAGTTTTTCTGGGCTTTTTAAGCAAAGATGGAAGCTCAAACATAAGGTTTTTCAACAGTTTAGATGATTTTTAAAATAATAATTTTTTTTTTTTACAATGAAGGAATGGTTAAATAAAATGTGAGAATATACAGCAATAGAAAATATAGCTAATTATGTTTGTGTTGAGGAGCAGAAACAGAATAGCATATTTAATTAAAACTGGAACCCTTTATTGTCTTTAATTTTATCCTTTACTTGTCCTGCTGCTGTCAGGTGTCATGGCAGATCTCCCATTGTTAGCACTGTGGAGGGTGACATTTCTTTCTAACAATCTCCATCTTGGAACAGTGCTATTTCATGACTTTTTGACATTCCAGGTGCTTTGTGATAGTTGCTCCAAGGCAGACATTGGGGTACGGATGAAGAATACCTGCCATCAGAAGACAGATGCCAAGAGGAACTCCAGCAAAACAATGGTGCAAAGAAAGAAAGAAAGAAGTTCACAACTCCAAAAGTCGTGAAGAATCTTCCCTAAAATTGCAAGGACATTTAAGCCCTCCCACTTTTACTCCTACTCCTAATATTTGAGCCAAAGGTGAGAATTTTCTGCTCAGTTCTGCTTTAGACTACAGTGGTACCTCGGGTTAAGTACTTAATTCATTCCGGAGGTCCGTGCTTAACCTGAAACTGTTCTTAACCTGAAGCACCACTTTAGCTAATGGGGCCTCCTGCTGCTGCCGTGCCGCCGAAGCACAATTTCTGTTCTCATCCTGAAGCAAAGTTCTTAACCTGAAGCACTATTTCTGGCTTAGCGGAGTCTGTAACCTGAAGTGTATGTAACCTGAAGCGTATGTAACCTGAGGTACCACTGTACAGCTGATAAAAACAATTATGACCCACAATTAGCATTCTTCCAGGGGGTTACGAGGGGAGATTATGATATTGATGCATGTGTGAAGGGGGGGGGGGAGAGAAAGAGAGAGAGAGAGAGAGAGAGAGAGAGAGAGAGAGAGAGAGAGAGAGAGAGAGAGAGGGAGATTGGAATATGGGGGAATTAGCAAAGTGGCTTTCTTGAGGTCGGGATAAAAAATTCAAAACATTTCCTCAAAATTCCCCCCCCCTCCCCGATCATGGAGCCCATCACTGCAAAAATCATCCCTTACTGGGGTCAGGGAAAGGAACTGGTTGCTTCAATTCACTTCAATATGACATTTTTGCAGTCACTGTTTACAGCTGGTTTTGTATCTTGTTTGCTCACCTACCGCAGTTTCTTTGAAAGAAAGTAACTAGTGATGGACAGGTTCCAATTGGGTCGATTCAGAAAGAGGCTAATTACAAATGTTCTCACTGAGTGTTGAAAAACACTCATCAAATTTCTGAAGGTTCATCCGAAATAATAATGTTGGCACTTGAGTCCTGGTGCTGCTGCACATATGGAAGTTACAGCAGTGGTTTTCAACCAGTGTCCCTTGAATGATGGTCAGGGGTGCAATGGGCAACAGTGGCCTCTGTCCCTCTTCCCTTCCCTCTCTCCTCTAATGTCCTCTCGCATCTCTGCTTCCCAAAGGCTTGCAGAGCTGTTGCAGCAGTCCTGGCTACTAGCTCTGCAGGTGAATGGTGCCTCTGGGGCTGTCCAGGGACAGACAATGGACAGACAAGGCCCAGGCCTCTGTAAGGCAGTGTGAGAAGGCACCACTCTTTGGGGCAAGGTGGGGGGCAGCTCAGAGACCAGGGAAAACAGTGGCGGCTGCCCAGAGGATTCCCAAAGAGAGGGGAGAGGAGGCTGAGGGAACACTCCACAAGGGATGGTGTTCGAAAAGGGGTGAGGGGCTGCCAGCTCTGCAGGCAAGGGGTGACATAACTGGGCTCCTGAGACCCACAGGGGTGCAGCAGAAATAATAATACTAATACTAATACTAATACTAATACTAATAATAATAATAATAATAATAATAATAATAATTTATTTGTACCCCGCCCATCTGGCTGGGTTTCCCCAGCCACTCTGGGCGGCTTCTAACAAAGATTAAAATACATTAAAATATCACACATTAAAAATTTCCCTGAACAGGGCTGCCTTCAGATGTCTTCTGAATGTCAAGTAGTTGTTTATCTCCTTGACATCTGATGGGAGGGCGTTCCACAGAGCGGGTGCCACTACCGAGAAGGCCCTCTGCCTGGTTCCCTGTAGCTTTGCTTCTCGCAATGAGGGAACCGCCAGAAGGCCCTTGGCGCTGGACCTCAGCGTCCGGGCAGAACAATGGGGGTGGAGACGCTCCTTCAGGTATACTGGGCTGAGGCCATTTAGGGCTTTAAATACAGTTGGGCAAGTGAGCCATGGACTCCAAAAGGTTGAAAACCTCTGTGCTACAGTGTTGCCTCCTGTGAATTGTCGCTTGGCAACTATTTTAAAATCTACAGAGCACAATACATGATTTTATGTCTTGCTCCGTCATGTGGTTGCTTGGTTGCAGTACATCACATGCATGCCTTATATGTGAGATCATTTAATTTGGAAGTGTGAAAGTGTCACTAGTGTGTGTGTGCAACATGGTATTCCTTTGAAAATCCCATGCCCATTTAAAATGTCTGTGTACCTTCACAGCAACTGAGGAGTGTTTCATTGAAAGTCAGGGTTACTATTAAAGAATGTCTGTGCATGTACCTACAAAACAGATGGCCTTGGGCAGCTGGTCTGGTATTGCTTTGAAAATTCTATTACCATTTAAAATGCCCATGTAGTTTCTCAGTGATCAGTGGCTATTTCATCTAGAGGGAGGGTTAATATTTTGGAAAATGTCTGTGCATGTTCCCGCAAAGCAGATGGCTTTGAGCAGCTGGTCTGCTGAACACTCGCATAGGTCTCCAAGCTGGAGAAGTTCTGTGAAAAGTTCCTCCAAGGTCCAGCTGACCATTACGAGCTCGACAAACTTTTATAACAAACCAGGAATTCAAAAACTTCAGTGCCATCACTATCTGTAGGAACTGCTTATTTTTTCTTTTAAAAAAACAATAACCACCAAAAACAACTCTGCACACATCAATTATTTAATGGAGCTTTTAATGTTTTTTTAAGCAAATAAACTGTACATGAAAAATAGCACCGCGCAAGAAGAACCAAGGATTTATATTGCAACCACTTTTCCAAAAAGTACAAAAGCTGTTGTCTGCCTCTTTCACAGTTCATTCATATTTAAATTCAAATCAGGTTTGTAGCGCATTTCCCATTAAGAAGAGCAGTTTGTGGTTCCTAAGGAGTCAAATAGGAAATGCTAAGATTCATGTACTGATCTAGGCAGGCAATTTGATTATGCTGCTCACATCACCAGAGGAGGCTTTTCAGTAAGTTGCTGGGTAATTCAGCTGAACGTTGTGGCTACAATGACGGGAAGCGTCTTAAGTAATGAGCCTTTCCCCCTCCAAAACTCTCTCTTATACAAGCTGAAACAACAGGTTAAAGGAATCAGAAATCTTCAAAGACGGAGTTGGCAGGTAATGCAGGTGCCCAAATTTGACGAAACAGAGTCTGTGAGGATGAAGCTTTTATTATGATATTAAAGGAGGGCAAAGCAATTGCAAACGGAGATCTATACATTTCAGTGTAATCACAGAGCTATAATGTTGGGCCACCTAGTCTAGCTGCCAGCAGTGAGAGTGCATGATCTGTGGCCCCTTCCATCAGTCACCCACATCATGCCACATAGACCTAATTGATAATAGCGGCCAACGTCCCAGCAGATACACAATAGACTCAGGGGGTAAATATGAGTTCTCCTTTCACACAGTTCAGTCAACCTCAAATGCAGGATAGAGGGGGGAGGGAGAGATATTGGTCAGGAAAATGAAAAGGAGACCAAGTCACATATGCAACATAATGGAGACTGCAGAACGTTCATCCTCCACACCCTTTCAAAATCCTCCGAGGTCCAGTGACAGTTAAAATTGTTTCTTTGACTGCAGAATATAAAGTGTATGAGCTTGCTGTGTTTGCATCGTACCATTGGTCACCTTGAATATTTCCCATAGAAACCTGGGATACGTACGCTGAAATAAATGAATAAAAATGCAGTATAAATAAATAATAATAATCTTTTAGACTGCTCTGCTGCATACAATAACCGGTCCTAACGTAAAGTTCTGGGGTTAAGTTTAGACCAAAAGGCTTCCAGAATGGCTTACGTAAGCTCCACAACAACCAAAACAACTCCTGCCCACAGGCCTGCATTTCTAAAATACATGACACAAAAGAAAACGGGGGTGAGGGCGCCAGTTCATTTGCATTTCTAGTGTCATTTTAGGTGAGTTTACCTTAGTTTTATGTAAGGCAAACACATGCGCCTATTCATTCTACACATGAACATTTTCTTAAAGCTGTTCCAGTGCCCTCTTTGCCATACACCCTGGGAATATAGGCCAAATTTTCTGTGAACTGTTTTTTCGGGATATAACAACAACAACAACAACAACAACAACAACAACAACAACAACAACAACAACAACTTATTTATACCCCACCCATCTGGCTGGGTTTCCCCAGCCACTCTGGGCGGCTTCCAACAAAACACTAAAATACAATAACCTATTAAACATTAAAAGCTTCCCTAAACAGGGCTGCCTTTAGATGTCTTCTAAAAGTTTGGTAGTTATTTTTCTCTTTGACATCTGGTGGGAGGGCGTTCCACAGTGTGGGTGCCACTACTGAGAAGGCCCTCTGCCTGGTTCCCTGTAACTTGGCTTCTCGCAGCGAGGGAACCACCAGAAGGCCCTTGGAGCTGGACCTCGGTGTCCGGGTAGAATGATGGGGGTGCAGACGCTCCTTCAGGTATACTGGACCGAGGTCATTTAGGACTTTAAAGGTCAGCACCAACACTTTGAATTGTGCTTGGAAACGTCCTGAGAGCCAGTGTAG
Source organism: Podarcis cretensis (assembly GCF_951804945.1). NCBI lineage: Eukaryota > Metazoa > Chordata > Lepidosauria > Squamata > Lacertidae > Podarcis > Podarcis cretensis. The sequence goes on from NC_137178.1 coordinate 68,994,236, forward strand.
GTCTTTCAAGACCAGTGTTATATGGTCTCGGCGGCCGCTCCCAGTCACCAGATATAAAATAGTGGCATTAAATCTTAAGATTTAGAATGTTGTAAAGAAATTGGACTGTGTTCTCAGAATACGCTTAATGGAGGTATGAACAGTGTTTACTTTCTAAAATAAGGGATTCTGGTTCTCGGACCTAATATGTCTGCTCAGAAAATGTTATTTGAAGCCAAATGGTAAACTATCCTAATATATAGTGTTTAAAATCTGATATTCCCCTTCAATATAGCAAATTCTGGATTAGTTGTAGTTTCCGGGTCACCTTCCGGGTCACTGCATTGCAGTAGTCCAAGCGGGAGATAGCCAGAGCATGCACCACTCTGGGCACGTAGGGTCTCAGCCTGCATACCAGATGGAGTTGATAAACTTTTCTGAAAGTCCTGACTACAAATGGAGGGCCAAGACTCAGGGGAATTTGGATGCCTGAAGGTTATTCCTGACAGCCCAGGGGTGAATCTTGGTACACTTGGGGCAATGAGATGAGAGGATGGCAGTGGCAAGACTAAAACCACATGCTTTGGGCTGAAAACAAGTAGGCTCTGCCAACACAATCTTATCCTGAAAGGTCTCAAGGCAGATTTTGGCAACCCCTAGATGTGTGTGTGAACCAGGGCTCAGTCATCTTAAAGACAAAATCACGCTGGAAATAATCCCCACTCATATACACAATATTTCTTTTCTGAACATGTACAATCTGTACTGAAATCCAAAATGCAGTGTTGTAATCAAGGGTTTACTTGATTTATCCAGCAATAGTCATTTCTCAACATAGTTTTAATTCCCAGAGAGCACAGCAAAACAAATTCATCAACTTTTGAGTTTTTAGCAACCCAACATTTCCTTTGTCTGACAATCCATGAGGTAAAAGCAACACTAATAATCCAATGTGGCAAAGCGTGTTCTCAATAAAGAGAGAGCACGTGTTGCGGATGGGGCCAGACAAAACATCCTATAGTGGCCAGCCAGGCTGGTGCAAGGTATTTGGGCCAGATTGGTGGCTGTTGTTACTGGGGAGAAATTGATGTTGCCAATTTAGGGGTGGGATCAGAGGGTATTTATTCTAGGTCCACAGCTTGTTCCTTTCTCTTTCGCTGTGGACACCGGATCATCAGCATCGGAGTGATTACAGCGAGAGTTTGGTTGTATACTCTTTCCTAGTCTTCTCCTCGTTCTTCCTTTCCTCTCAATTTTACTTCTATTCCTCCTTAATTTATTTTTCGTTTTTTCTGACCCCTCTGTTTTGTTCCTAAGTTTTGGTTCCCCCATAGGGCCTGAGGGCTCCGGGGGGCGCCCCGCGGCCTAGATCGGCCCGGCGGGGGGGGGGGGGCTTTTTTCCCCTTTTTTCTAATTATTCTGTGGGGCCCCCAGGGGAGACCCGCCTCTCGCGGGCCTTTGGAATTTCGCCCGGCTGGGCTCCGGAGGCGCCGGGGGAGGCCCTGATCCCTGGGCGCGACGCGCGCCCGGGTTAGTAGGCCCGCGGCGCGCGCGGCGCTCCGAGCCGCCGGCCCGCTGCTCGGGCGGCTGGTGGGCGCCGGGGAGCGCCGCGAGGCCGCCGGGGATCGCCCCGCGGCCCGCCTTGGTCCGGTTGGGCCTCCTCCCTTGCCTCCCTCCATTTGGCGCCTGGGGGGGGCCCTGATCCCCGCGCGTGACGTGCGCGCGGGATTGTTGGGCCCGGCGCGCTACTTGGGCCGGGCTGCGGCTTGGCGGGGCCTTCTTGCCCTGCAGCCGCCGGAATCGCGCCGACGGCCTGCTCTGGCCTGGTTGGGGCTTTTTTCCTTCCCTTCTCTTTTGGGCGCGGGGGGGAGGCCATCCGTTCTTCGGAGGCCGCTTACCTCCTTTCCTGGGTCCTTTAGTGGCTGCCCGGGGGGCTGCTGGCTGGCTGGGGACGTGCTGGAAGGGGCGATTGTAGGCCTTACAGCCTGAGGATTTTGGCGGGAGCGCCATTTTGTTTCCTGGTTGGGCCTAGTGGCGGCATCTAGTGGTCAGGCCTTGCAATTGCAGGCCTGGCCTGGAGCTCAGTAGGGACCTCTAGCGGTCGCTTTGGGTAACGACGGGGCATTAATTGCTCTCTTCCTCTTCTAGTGGTGGTGATAATTGTTGTTTGCATTGTACTTACTGCTGGAGATTTAATTCACTTTATTTTATATTTTCTTGCTTTCACCTATTAGCTTCTGTTTCCTTTATTATTAGTAATTTGTAGTTAATTCCAATTCTTGTTTTGATTTTAATTTTATTTTGATTTTACCCCAGTAGTAGGTATGGCTCCAAAGAAGGCAACAAGGAAGCCTGGTTCGGCCGTCTCTGCGAAGCGACCGATAAAAGGCCCGTCTCAGGCCTTACGTTCTCCCGAGCCCGGCCAGTCATTGAAACGCATTCAATCCATGGTTTCTAGTTTAGCCGGCGATCCGATGGCACTGGCAAGGGTGGAGGCGGAGATGGATGGCTTGATGCATCGTTGCTCTACCCCGTCGACCTCATCGGCGTTGCTGGCTCCTCCTGCGTGTGCCTCTTCTCCAGCTTCGTCATCTAGTGGAGAGGAGAGAGTATATTTGTCGGCTGAGGGCTTATTACCTGTCACGCAACCGGCCCCGTCCCCTGTCCTGCCTGGGCCACAGGTTGCTACGCATAGGGGGCGTGGGCGTGCTAGGCTTGGAGCCAGAAGAAGGGCATCGGCGCGGGGCCGTGTTGGGCGAGGTTCCTCTGCGCAGTCTTCTGTGGCGCCACTTTCTACCGTGGATCGTTCTCAGGTTGTCTCTTTTCAGTCACTTCCAGGCACTGTGCAGCATGATGAGGTCTCTGAGTCTTCTGTGGAAGACAGCCTTCCTCCACCTCCGAAGACATCTTCTGGCGGTCACCGGCGCCACAGGAGGAGTTCCAGGAGGCGGTCTAAGAGAAGGCGGAAGCACACTTCGTCCTCTTCTTCAGGTACTTCTTCCCAGAGTTCCAGTAGCAATGATGAAGCTTCCCTCAAACTTTATTGGGGCTTCGGGGAGACTTCGGGGCTCCCAAAGTGGGTGTGGGAGCGGAGGGCAAACTCCCATAGGGCCAGGTATGGGGCGGTGCAGGATTGTAGAGAAGGGGTTTTGGTGCCTGACATAAAAGCCTCCACCAATTCGGCTAGGGATATTATTCCCGGTGCCCACCTGTCTACAAGGTTACGGTCCAGGATTCTGAATGGCCGTTATGTTGATATATTTAGCCTTGCCCCACCGCTTGACGGTCAGGAGCCCTTAGATAGGGGGTTTCCTCCCTCTAAAAAACGAGTCATCGTGCCCAAGGCTGAGAGGACTTTTGAACGATGGTTAGACAGTTTCCAAGTCTTTGCTGGCGTGGTTTCTGCAGCCTATCCGCGGAGATCTTTGCATTTATGGGTGTATCTGTCTATAGTCCGTTCGGCCTTCACGATGGCTGGAGAGGCGGCTGCGTTGTCTTATGACCAAAATTTTAGGCGTAGAGCGGCCAAGATTCCCACTGCCCGCTGGGACCGAAAGGACTTGGATGTCTGGACCACTTATGTGGCCCCACGTATTGATAAAAAGGCCTCTGATCTGCAAAAATTCAAGGCCTTCCCTCAAAAGGCGGGCCGCAAGCTGTTCTGTTGGGATTTCAATAAGGGTGTCTGTCAACGACAACCCTGCAGGTTCTCACACTTGTGTGAGAAGTGCTAAGGGAATCATTCGGCATCCGTGTGCGCCGGGGGGCGGCGCCCCTTTCGAAAAGGAGGGGGCTTTCAGCAGCCCCCAAAAGCCGCTACCCAAGTGCCAGCCGCCGGAGCAGGAAAGTAGTATCCTATACTCATTAGCTTATACACCGGTTCGGCTGCAGCCGTTACTGTCCTTATTGAGTTCTTACCCTGACAAAGAATCGGCGTCCTATTTGCGTGATGGTTTTTCTTTAGGCTTTAGGATTCCTGTGGCTTCGGCCCCCACTTCTGGAAAACCTGTTAACCAGAAATCTGTTAAGGATATGCCAGAGGTGGCGCGCAGGAAAATCGGTAAGGAACTGGCTTTACATCGTATGGCCGGTCCTTTTTCCGTCCCTCCTTTTCCTAATCTGCATGTTTCTCCCTTGGGTATAGTACCCAAGAAAGCCCCGGGGGAATTTCGCCTCATTCATAACCTCTCTCATCCTAGAGGCACGTCAGTAAATGACGTGATTCCCCCGGAGCTTTGTTCGGTGAAATATGCTTCTCTTGATCACGCGATCAAGATGATACGGAAGTTTGGGCCTGGTGCCCTATTGGCCAAATGCGACATTGAGTCGGCGTTCCGGCTGCTTCCAATCCACCCCGATGATTTCTGGTTGCTTGGTTTTCAGTTTGAAGGTGGATTTTATTTTGACAAGGCCATGCCCATGGGCTGTTCTGTGGCCTGTGCAGCTTTTGAGTGTTTTAGTTCCTTTTTGGAGTGGGCCTTGCGTAATAGAACTGGTTTGGGCGGAGTCACGCATTATCTCGATGATTTTTTTTCTGGCCTCAGCGAACAATACAGGGGACTGCGTGGTATTGTTGCAGGCTTTTGCTTCCTTAACGGAGGAGCTGGGCGTTCCATTGGCGGCAGAGAAGACTGAGGGTCCCTCTACGGAACTCACTTATTTGGGTATCTGGCTGGATACCGTGGCCCAAACCTCCAGCTTGCCGGCCGATAAGATAACCACTTTGAAAAGGGTTATCGAAGAATTGCTTCCCTTAAAGAAGGTCACCTTGCGACAGCTGCAGTCGCTGTTAGGCCATTTAAATTTTGCTTGCAGGGTGGTCGCCCCTGGGCGACCATTCTGCTCCCGTTTAGCCAGACTTACCGCGGGATTGCGTGCCCCGCAGCATAGGGTGCGCCTTTCTAGCCAGGTGCGTGCTGACCTTCGCATCTGGTTGGAATTCCTGGGGGAATTCAATGGGGTGTCGCTGTGGCAGGACACCATGAACCTCCATAACGACTTCCAGGTGCACTCAGATGCAGCGGGGTCCCTTGGGTTTGGTCTGTTCTGGGACGGGAGGTGGTGTGCGGAACGATGGCCTCCTGCTTGGCGGGGGGAGGCTATCACTCGGGATCTAACTTTTCTTGAGTTCTTTCCCATTGTAGTGGCCGTGCACTTGTGGGTTGAGCATTTCAAGGACCATCGTGTTTGCTTTTGGTCCGATAACCAGGCAGTGGTGAATGTACTAGCCAAGCAGTCTTCACGATCTCCTAGGGTATCAGCCTTGCTACGGGCTTTTGTTTTGCATTGTTTGCGTTTTAATATTGTATTTTCTGCTCGTTTTGTTCCGGGCATTTCTAACGAGATTGCTGATGCTCTGTCCCGTTTTCAGATGGAGCGATTCAGGTCCCTGGCGCCACTGGCTCGAGACCGTCCGGAAATTTTCCCGGATCATCTCTGGAACCTTGGCAGCACTTAGTTTTACAGGGAGTAGCTGCATCTGTTGCCCCATCTACGTTGAGGTCATACAAAAAGGCCTGGGCAGATTTTTTGGTATTTAACGGGCAGACGGTCGTTGGGGAGGTTACCGCCCCCCATTCTACCTCTCAGGTCCTCAAGTATTTGGCGCATCTGTTTCTGATGCGCCGGGCGGCCAGGACGCTGCGACTTCATTCGGCAGCAATTTCCTTTTTTAGCAGGGCTTATTTTAACAAGGACCCGTGTGGGAAGTTCGTGGTGCGCAGAGCTTTGGAGGGATGGGGGCGACTCACTCCTTCTAGGCCTATTCCCAGACGGCCCATCACATTGGAGTTGCTGGCACAGATGCGCAAAAAATTGCGTAGCATCTGTTGGTCGAGTTTTGAGGCTCGTCTATTCTCCGCAGCCTTCTCGTTAGCTTTCTTTGGGGCCATGAGAGTGGGGGAGGTGGTCCTTGAACCTAAGAGGGATGGAGGTTCCAGGGGCTTGTTGATGCAGGACGTGAGTTTGTCTTTGTCCGACCTGCAGGTTACTATCAGAAACTCGAAGACGGATCAGCTAGGCAGGGGAGCCGTTATCAGGCTCCCGGCAGCTGGGGAAAGGGGCCCTTGTCCGGTAAGGGATCTTAGGAAGTATCTGGCTCTGCGTCCTGCGGGAGAAGGGCCCTTGTTTATTCATGAAAATGGGCACCCGTTGGTACGGCATCAATTCACCAAGGTGTTGCGTAAGGTCATTGTGGCTTGTGGCCTTGAGGCTTCAGAGTTTGCTCCTCACTCTTTCCGGATTGGTGCTGCGACGACGGCTGCCCATTGGGGTTTATCTGTAAAGAGGATAAAAGACTTGGGTCGGTGGAGGTCGGATGCATTCAAAACGTATGTGAGGAAATAATGTGGTTGGTATACTTACAATTCTGTTTTAACCCTAGGTCCGGGCACTATTCGTATCTGGATAGTGGGTCACAGTATTGTGCATTGGGCCGCTGACAGAGCTCGCCAGTCTGGATTGGGAGACGGCCTGGGCTTTCCACAGCACGTGCAGGTGTCCTGGATCTCCAGAAGGGGGATGCGTTGGAGGGAACTCTTACCACTCTTGCATAGACGGGTCCTTCTGGTTGGCCCTCCTTCAGCGATTGTGTTACAGTTGGGGGAAAATGATCTGGTTTCCACTCCCTGCTATGTGCTGCGTATGGCTATGTTACAGGACCTGAGGGACCTTGCGGCTATGGTGCCTAATGCTAAATTGATTTGGTCGCAGTTGCTTCAACGCCGCGTTTGGCGGGGTAGTCCCAGCCCAGCAACCGCTGAACGAGCCAGGAAGCGGATTAATTCCGCAGTGGGCAAGTTGGTGGTGGGCTTGGGCGGATTGGTGATTCCTCACCCTCTTATTTCCTTTAAGGCTGCGGTCCTATACAGGGCTGATGGGGTTCATTTTTCTGCAATGGGGAATGATGTTTGGTTGGATGCAGTGGTGTCCAGGTTGAGGGTGTGGCTTGGTAGGTGAGTGGTTGGCGGCGAGCGGTAGGGCTCGGGTGGCGGTTAGGCATTGGTTAAATTGGTTGGTGGAGGGGTATGGATTGGCTGTGCCTACCCCTCCAATGTTGCTGCTGCATGGGAATTCCGTTAAAGGAATTCTGGGGCTTACCATCCCTTTGTCCAAACCCCTGGAATTGGGTGCGGGCCGCGTAAGACCCCAAGGAGCATGCGGGGAGGAACTGAAGGGTCTGTAGCGCAGCCCCAGTTGCCCTGATCTTGTTCCTCCACACTGACTCTCGCTGGAATCCGGGAGTCAGTGCTATCCCCAAGGCGGGGGGGATAGCTAGTCATAACCAATGCCTAAGCAACCACTCACAAAATTGTATGATAATAAAGTTGTGGCCAAAATTATGCCAAAAACCTTAAACAAAATTATGTGTGATGTGTGAGTTATTGGGGTAGGGGTGTTTTGGGGACCTCAGCACGCAAAGCGTGTTCTCAATAAAGAGAGAGCACGTGTTGCGGATGGGGCCAGACAAAACATCCTATAGTGGCCAGCCAGGCTGGTGCAAGGTATTTGGGCCAGATTGGTGGCTGTTGTTACTGGGGAGAAATTGATGTTGCCAATTTAGGGGTGGGATCAGAGGGTATTTATTCTAGGTCCACAGCTTGTTCCTTTCTCTTTCGCTGTGGACACCGGATCACCCGCCCGCCCTCCCTTGAAAGGGCTTCTCCTTGACCTTGCTATGCCTGTCATGGGGTCGTTCGCATTGGTGCGGGGGCCTGGTAGGAATTTACCTTTTGGCTGATTAGTGTGTGCCAATTGGGTTTTGCCTACTGCGTAGCAAATCGTCACAACTTGTAAGGTTGGCGGTTAGGCATTGGTTAAATTGGTTGGTGGAGGGGTATGGATTGGCTGTGCCTACCCCTCCAATGTTGCTGCTGCATGGGAATTCCGTTAAAGGAATTCTGGGGCTTACCATCCCTTTGTCCAAACCCCTGGAATCGGGTGCGGGCCGCGTAAGACCCCAAGGAGCATGCGGGGAGGAACTGAAGGGTCTGTAGCGCAGCCCCAGTTGCCCTGATCTTGTTCCTCCACACTGACTCTCGCTGGAATCCGGGAGTCAGTGCTATCCCCAAGGCGGGGGGGATAGCTAGTCATAACCAATGCCTAAGCAACCACTCACAAAATTGTATGATAATAAAGTTGTGGCCAAAATTATGCCAAAAACCTTAAACAAAATTATGTGTGATGTGTGAGTTATTGGGGTAGGGGTGTTTTGGGGACCTCAGCACGCAACTGAAACACAATTAATCATGTTCAATGTTCCATATCGGCAGGAAGACAAAGGCAGAGAACCAAGCCTACCAAAAACCATTCTTTTCTGACCTCAGGCAGGGTTGTGAATAAAAAGATTCCAGTTAGCCAAGGACAAACAATGCTGGCCTCCAATGTGCTGGCATTTAGCTGTTTGGTAGCATTCTCTGCTAAGCTGCTTTGGATATTATATCATGGGATTTTACTTTGAAATAAAGTTAAAAATGCAGGAAAACAGCAAAGCACACACACAATAATACAAAAAAGATCGCCACAAAAGGAATTAAGGAATTTGCTGAGTACAGAGAAAGGAAGTGAAAAATAAAATTAATCAATAAGCTACATTTGTTTTGCTTGGATATCTCCTGTAGAATTGCCATAGCGAAAGTGATTTTGACTACTGACGCAATTGCAAGCCTGTAGCCTAAGATTTGGCTGGCTATTCAGACTCTGTCAGCTGTGCACCTGCAGGCCATGTTTACCTCTTCTTATTATGCATTCTCTTTCCCTGTTTGCCTCTTCTCTCTTGCTTCTCCCTCCGAATTTCTCCTCCAGCTCTCATTTCTCTGAGCCATTCATTCTCCAGCCATACTTTCATAGCCATGACCACAAAGAGACATGTAGCTTATTCTAGGGCCGGGTCACACTTTTGGCTCCCAAAAGTGTCCAGAAAGAGGAGGAAAGAGAAGGCTGAACTATTTGAAGGGATGGTGGCAACTGTCAAGGATGGAGACACAACATTCACCTGCATTCCTATGTCTCCTTGCTGCTGCCAGTTAAAGGTAAAGGTAAGGGACCCCATGAAGCTGAGGCTCCAATACTTTGGCCACCTCATGAGAAGAGAAGACTCCTTGGAAAAGACCCTGATGTTGGGAAAGATGGAGGGCACAAGGAGAAGGGGACGACAGAGGACGAGATGGTTGGACAGTGTTCTCGAAGCTATGAACATGAGTTTGACCAAACTGTGGGAGGCAGTGGAAGACAGGAGTGCCTGGCGTGCTCTGTTCCATGGGGTCACAAAGAGTCGGACATGACTAAACAACAACAACATTAGGTCCAGTCATGGCCAACTCTGGGGTTGCAGCGCTCATCTCGCTTTACTGGCTGAGGGAGCCGGCGTACAGCTTCTGGGTCATGTGGCCAGCATGACTAAGCCACTTCTGGTGAACCAGAGCAGCGCACGGAAACACCGTTTACCTTCCCACCGGAGTAGTGCCTATTTATCTACTTGCACTTTGACGTGCTTTCAAACTGCTAGGTTGGCAGGAGCAGGGAACGAACAACGGGAGCTCACCTCGTCGCGGGGATTCGAACCACCGACCTTCTGATCGGCAAGTCCTAGGCCACCCGCGTCCCAATTACTGTCTTTAATTGCCCCCTAATAAGACCACAATAATTTCTTAGTTTGGCATCTTGTTCTCACAGTGGCCAAGCTCTCAAACAAAACCTGAGTGCAACAGAGCTCTCCCTGGGCCCAGGCCAAGTTATGATGTAGCATCATCCCAAAGGCAGAGGCGTGGGAAGGGGCATGCGGGGGGGGGGTGAGGGCTGCCCTAGGTGTCATTCGTGAGGGGGGGCACCGTCTGCCCACAACTGCCAAGCCTCCCCAAAGCTGTATGGGGAAGGCGGGGAGCTGTACCACTTGGCCTTCATTTTGGCAGCTCGGGGGAGGTTTGGGAGTCGCGGACGGGTGGCACACCCAGGGGGGACATTCCCAAGCTGCCATTTCTGCACTCTAAAGTGGTGAAGAGCTTTGCCTAATTTTCTGCCTTTCATCCAATTTGCATAGCCTAATCGGAGTTTGGTCACTAGATGCACAAAAAAGCCATTGTTGCTTAGTTCTTTGCAAAGTGATTTATCTGTACATCTTAGGATATCTGTGCCTCTTCTGGATATGGACCATTTTCTCTCATTTTCTCCACTTAAAATAGCTATTTATCTCAATTTAAAATTTCAGCGCATCTACACAAAATGGGTGAAATGGCACTTCAATCAAATTTTGCTGTCTAGTAATAGCTGATTAAATTAATTTTGTCTACTGTTCAAGGTCTGATGACAGTGTAGCTATGTATCTTATACGTAATAAAAAATATTTATAATTCCATGCAAATGAACAATTACAGCAATTAGGAGAGAAGCTGCTGTATCTTCAAAGGGTCCCAGGCAAATTCTAGAAAGACAGTCCAGGCATCATTTTTGTCACAGGGTTTGGTATTCCTGCTTTTGTCTTGTGGAACAGACCTCATTCTGTGAGTTGGGACCATATCGCTATGTTTTTCCCTAAACCTCAGTGCATATAAACAGCAGGCAACAGAGCATATCCACACCTGAAGCAAAATCCGGTGAACGCTCAGATGTGGCAATTATTTTCAGCAATGAAAGGGCTTAGAAAAAGCCAAATTCTTTCACACTATTCCAAGACAAGTCACATGCCATTATACCTTGGCCCACAAGGTATGATGGTGTCCGTCCATTTGAAAGCAATTCTGTGTAGGTAAATGGCACCCAAATTTTGGCCCTCTAAAATTTTTTTTTGGGGGGGGCAGACCACTTTCAGAGACCCCTAGCCATTAAAAAATGACAATATCTGAAAACAAAATAAGGCACTGAGAAGCAGCGGGGAATTCATTTCAGGGATGCATTGTGCAAATGGGATATAAAAAATGGGTCCTGGTGTATCAGGAGCAAAACCTGGATCTTTCCTTGGGACAGCATGTTGCCATCGTCATCACATGTGTTTCCTGGTTGGCTTGATAAAGGTAAAGGTAAAGGTACCCCTGCCCGTACGGGCCAGTCTTGACAGACTCTGGGGTTGTGCGCCCATCTCACTTAAGAGGCCAGGGGCCAGCGCTGTCCGGAGACACTTCCGGGTCACGTGGCCAGCGTGACATCGCTGCTCTGGCAAGCCAGAGCCACACACGGAAACGCCGTTTACCTTCCCGCTGGTAAGCGGTCCCTATTTATCTACTTGCACCCGGAGGTGCTTTCGAACTGCTAGGTTGGCAGGCGCTGGGACCGAGCAGCGGGAGCGCACCCCGCCGCAGGGATTCGAACCGCCGACCTTTCGATCGGCAAGTCCTAGGCGCTGAGGCTTTAACCCACAGCGCCACCTGCATCCCTGGTTGGCTTGATACATGTAAGGAATAAAGAAAATTAAAGAAAACATTGAATTGCATAGATTGTAGATATCAACAGAAACCAACGGATGTAAATTGCCTGGGGTAGGGTTGCCATACGTCCAGGAAAACCTGGACATGTCCTCTTTTTGTGGGCCAACATGCCCAACCTAATGGATTTTTATATTTTAAAGGAAATGTCCGGGTTTTGGATGGTTTGGGGGGCTTGGGCTTGGGCAGTTTGGGCCTGGGTGGCTTGGACTTGGACTTGGGCTGCTCTGCACACCACGCCCACTGCCAGCCTGAGTCAGGGGAAAGAGTTGTGTTGGTGTGGCAGCCCTGCACTGCCTCTTTTCCTGGGCTTGGGCTGTCAGTGGCTCAGGCTGTCCTCTTTTTTGCTCTTCAAGTACGACAACCCTATACCAGACTCTGGGGCAGGGGCCAAACATTGCCTGTGACCAGACACTGAAATGAATATTTCTGAAACGAAGCAAAGGTAGACTGAGGGTGCCTTCCTGGGATCCCATGCAGCCACAAGCTGGCACTGAGAACGAGTGTTTCAAAACCTGGCAACTTCATCATGAAACCAAGGCCAAAAGAAACATACAGTGGTATCTCAGGTTACAGACGCTTCAGGTTACAGACTCCGCTAACTCAGAAATAGTACGTTGGATTAAGAACTTTGCTTCAGGATGAGAACAGAAATCGCGCGTAGCGGCGATGGCAGTGGGAGGCCCCATTAGCTAAAGTGGTACCTCAGGTTAAGAACAGTTTCAGGTTAAGAATGGACCTCCAGAACGAATTAAGTTCTTAATCCAAGGTAAAGGTAAAGGTAAAGGGACCCCTGACCATTAGGTCCAGTTGTGGCCGACTCTGGGGTTGCGGTGCTCATCTCGCTTTATTGGCCGAGGGAGCCCGTGTACAGCTTCCAGGTCATGTGGCCAGCATGACTAAGCTTCTGGCGAACCAGAGCAGTGCCGGAAACGCCGTTTACCTTCCCGCCGGAGCGACACTGGAGAGCCAGTGTGGTGTAGTGGTTAAGAGCGGTAGATTCGTAATCTGGGGAACCGGGTTCGCGTCTCCGCTCCTCCACATGCAGCTGCTGGGTGACCTTGGGCTAGTCACACTTCTCTGAAGTCTCTCAGCCCCACTCACCTCACAGAGTGTTTGTTGTGGGGGAGGAAGGGAAAGGAGACTGTTAGCCGCTTTGAGACTCCTTCGGGTAGTGATAAAGCGGGATATCAAATCCAAACTCTTCTTCTTCTTCTTCATCTACTTGCACTCTGACATGTTTTCAAACATGGAACATAGGTTGGCAGGAGCAGGGTAGTCTTGCCTGTCCTCTACTGATGAGCCTCCCCAATCCACACAACTTCTCCTTTCTGTCTGCTAGTCAGGGGAGGAGGAAGGGGGTTGTGATGAGGGTGGGCTGCCCTGGGTGTCACCACTGAGGGGGGCTGACAAAATGCTGGGCGGCATTCACTGTGGGGCCTGCAGTGTGCCCGAGTCACGCATCTCTCCTGCTAGTGGTGGCTTGGGTGCCCGCAGGCTCCATGCTGCCCCAAATGGTCCACCCGTCGTCTCCCCTTAGCCGTAGGGCGGCTTAGTGGGAGGAGGAAGGCAGACTCCTTAGAGGCCCCACAGAGCATCCTGCCCCAGCTCGCCCTGCCCCATGGGTGGCTGGCCCCGTCCTCATGGGGGGGGGGGGGGCTGCTGTTAGTTTCTGTTTGCCACTGTGCAGTGCTCTGGAGTCACAAGACTCTGTTTTGCATTCCACTCATTCCAGACTATTGGAAGTCTCACGGAAGACAGGAGACGGATGTGACATTACCGGTTTCCTTTTCCCTTGTTTCAGTTGCTCTCTGCTCTCACAGAGAGAGGATGTATTTCTTTTCTGTCTGCGTAGCTTAGTAATAAAACCCTTTAGCCACGTAGCTCATACTATCTCGTCCTTCTGCATGCTGCTTTGAAACTCTGCTGAATGGGGTTGTGCCTGGAGCCTTATCAGAGACTCAGGTCCTTAATCACGTCGGGGGGCGATTCCGGAGGAGCTCGAAGGACCTCAGTTGAGTGGAAATTCCGACAGCTGCCCCCCCCCCCCCCCCGGGTGCAGGGCACATGCGCCACCCCAGGCGCCTGATTGGCTTGCTCCACCGCTGCTGCTAGTCAGGGTCAACCTCTTAATATGAGCATGAAATATGTACAGCAAGATATCCCCATTCTTCCACTAGTAGACATTCTCAGTGAAAGTGCCCCAGCCCCCACAATTGTATCACAGTTTCTTATCAGGGCCCATGCTCCATTTCCAGTCTCAGCTCTGAGGCTAGATAAAATATAAGAAACGGAAATAAAAAGTAACTTTCAAACTGCCAGTGGTTGGATTTCCCATTTTCCTTTTGCTGAAAGGTTCTGAGCTTCAGTAACAATGAGAACATTGAAGGGTTTTTTTTTCTTCTTCCCCCTTTTACTCTTTGCTATAAAACTATTCTCGCTCAAGGCTTCATACTGTATAAATAAAAGAAGGACCCCAGGAAGGGAGAAATGGGCCACCTCTAATTTGTATGGTGGAGAGGCGTTCACTGTGTGGTCCGATAGGGAGAAAATCAATTGCTTTCTTAAGGAGAGCCTCTTTGAAGAACGCCGTCTGAAAAGCTCTGTAGTTCACAAGTTTATCTTGCTGACAGCAAAGGCACCAAAAAGAACACAGTTGCTGATTTGAATTGCTGAGTGCACCGTGTTTCATGTACTTTGAGCCCTTCCTCCGAGGGAAAAGTACAAAGAGGTCTGCCTTTGCTTCTTGCTTACTTAGACAACGGGTGAGCCGCAGGACAAATGTTTAAAGCATGAATGGCTAAAGTGAAAGGTCCTATATATACTTATTGGAGACTGAAATGGTACCTATGGGGATGTTTCTGGACAGAGTCATAATCACTCTTGGAAATTACAACTAGGAGGGGGGAGTATCAGTTTTTACAATGGGGGGGGAGCACTGTGCTTTTTCAGTAATCTTGCAAGGGAACCAGGAAAGGGGGGGGGGAGAGAGACTGAGCTCTGAGCAGGAAGGAAGTAGTGAAGATTTTTTTCCTGTTGTTACTTTTCCTGCCAAGGCAAGCAAAGGGATGTGACCTCACAGAGCCCCCTCTCTAGGAATTTACAGAGGGAACTCTGTGTGTCTTAACCCTTTGCTTTTCTAGCAAAACATGAAATTTTATTTTGGCTGTGTCATTATTTCCCGCAAGGTCTACATTATTTTATTCGCTCCCCAAGCATGCTACCTCCACAATATAAAATGCAATTGGCTGGCTTTGGTATCTTTTGCTCAAGCACTTCTCTTGAAATAAATGAGGTTTCCTTCCTACTGATAAAAAAAGTGTGGTATTACTATCTTCCTCCACCTGAATTCCATGTCCCACAACACAGCAACAACTGCTCTGCTTCTCGTCACTTGGCTCTTAGTTATTAATATACAGTGACCATAAATCAAAAATACAAAATGAATCAGCAGACAAAACCGCAACATCACCAAACACTTTACCACTATAGTAAGTTACAGTTCCCATAGACTTCAAGGACAACTTTTTAAATCACGATTGGCAACTGGAGGTGAAATTGCATATGCATAGAGAATTTGCTGCTCCGTGGTATTGTATATTTGTATATTGCTTTTCATCCCAGGAGCTGCAGGCTTTGTAAATTGTCTTTCCCTCACCACCAACCTTTTTATCTTCCCAACAGCCTTGGGAGATAGGCTAGGCTGTCGAGAAATCTGCACACACAAAGACATGTTCTACCCCATGACTTCTGTCCAAATGAAATCATGGGGGGGACACCCAAAAGGTGTGGCTAGTACCCTCTGAATTGTCTGAAACATGAAGGAGTTACTTGGCAGCTACTCAGGAGGTCTTCTGCAGAGAAATCAATGTTGAAAGTGTTCTCTGTTGTTAGAAAACCAGAAAACTGCTGTAATAAGGTATTGCTTAACTTCTCTGGTATGGATTGTAAAGTGGTTTTAGTTAGAGATGTGCAAAACCACCCCTGGGAATTTTGTTGGACAAATAGAAATGCCTTTGGCTTCCTTTGAAATTCCTCAGATATTTTTACTTGAGAAGGAATGCCATCCTTGCTTCAAATTTCAAACAATGCTAAATTTTTACTGGTCACCCGAAATCTGCAGTGATCCCTTTTGGATGGGCATGGGAGACAAAAATGATATTTTGCCACTCTAAAAGCACGGCACACCCATTGAAGAGGAAGCATGATTGAGCAGTTTTTACAGTAGAAAAGGAAGAGTCAACAACTGGCAGTTTAAAATTTTAGAGCTCAAGAGACCATCACCATCTGGTCATCATCAACATAGATCCAGTGCAGCAATACCCATCCAAATAAGGACCTAATAAAACTCCCTTTTCAGCTCTGTAATTAAAGAATTACAGTGCTACCTCGGGTTACAGATGCTTCAGGTTACAAACGCTTCAGGTTACAGACTCCGCTAACCCAGAAATAGTACCTCGGGTTAAGAACTTTGCTTCAGGATGAGAACAGAAATCCTGCTGCTGTGGTGAGGCAACAGCGGGAAGGCCCCATTAGCGAAAGTGGTACCTCAGGTTAAGAACAGTTTCAGGTTAAGAACGGACCTCCAGAACGAATTAAGTTCTTAACCCAAGGTACCACTGTACAAAGGGAATTCTGTATCTCCCATACAGTATGGAGAGAGATCTGATTTGCTAAATTAAGGACAGGTCAGGATTACTGTATTTTTCGCTTCATAAGACGCACCTTTCCCCTCTTAAAATCTAAGGGGAAATGTCTGTACGTCTTATGGAGCGAATGTGTGGTCCCTGGGGCTGGGAGGGGGGAACACGGGCTTCCCCCCACCGCCAGCCCTGCAAGCTTGGGGAGCAGCGGGAAGGCTGCTCCTTTCGCTGCAGTCTTTCCTTTCACCTCTCCTTTTGCTGAAGCCAGAAGAGTCCTGGCTTCCAAGGTAGCTCCCTGAAGCATCCAGAGTGCAGCGGGAACTCCCACTGCGCTCCGGAGGCTTTGGGTTGCCTTCATTGAAGGCAAAGGCAATGTGGGAGAGGGAGAGCTACGCAGCACCCCTTCAGCGAAGTGGGAGGAGAAATAGAAGGGACTCCATTTCTCCTGCTGCTTCGCTGAAGGGGCGCTGCGCAGAGAGGGGGAGAATTTTTTTTTCTTGTTCTCTCCCTCTAAAACAAGGTGCGTCCTATGGCCAGGTGCATCCTATAATAATAATAATAATAATAATAATAATAATAATAATAATAATAGATTATTTATACCCCGCCCATCTGGCTGGGCCTCCCCAGCCACTCTAGGCAGCTTCCATAAAAACCAAAAATACAGTAAAATATCACACGTTAAAAACTTCCCTAAACAGGGCTGCCTTAAGATGTCTTCTGAATGTCAGGTAGTTGTTTATTGCTTTGACATCTGCTGGAAGGGCGTTCCACAGGGCGGGCGCCACTACCGAGAAGGCCCTCTGCCTGGTTCCATGTAGCTTTGCTTCTCGCAATGAGGGAACCGCCAGAAGGCCCTCGGCGCTGGACCTCAACGTCCGGGCTGAATGATGGGGGAGGAGACGCTCCTTCAGGTATACTGGACCGAGGCCATTTAGGGCTTTAAAGGTCAGCACCAACACTTTGAATTGTGCTTGGAAACGTACAGGGAGCCAATGTAGGTTTTTCAAGACCGGTGTTATGTGGTCTCGGCGGCTGCCCCCAGTCACCAGTCTAGCTGCCGCATTCTGGATTAGTTGTAGTTTCCGAGTCACCTTCAAAGGTAGCCCCACGTAGAGTGCATTGCAGTAGTCCAAGCGGGAGATAACCAGAGCATGCACCACTCTGGCAAGACAGTCCGCAGACAGATAGGGTCTCAGCCTACGTACCAGATGGAGCTGGTAAACAGCTGCCCTGGACACAGATTTGACCTATGCCTCCATGGACAGCTGTGAGTCCAAAATGACTCCCAGGCTGCGCACCTGGTCCTTCAGGGGCACAGTTACCCCATTCAGGACCATGGAATCCTCCACACCTGCCCGCCTCCTGTCCCCCAAAAACAGTACTTCTGTCTTGTCAGGATTCAACCTCAATCTGTTAGCGAAAAATACGGTATTAAATGGAGATATAGCTCTGTTGCAATTGAGTTATGGCAGTGTGCTTGATGGAAACATGCTCACTTTAAAAACTTGGTGTAGTTGAATGGCTAATGAAAAGTTTGCAGCTGTAACCATTTGCTGAACTTCATCTCTGCTATACTCTTATTTCTCCTGAGGAAAAGGCTAAACCTGCATTCCTAATATTAGAGTTGCCAAGGCTTGAAATCCAAAATCCTGGAGACTTGGTGGGCAGGGGGTAGAGTCAAGTGTTGGACTGGAGTTGGTCTACCCATTTTCACCTTAACTGTTCAGCAAGAAGCAACACTAAGGCACAGCCTTGCCCCATTCTTTAGTGGTGACTCTTTTGCTGGTACCAGAATCTTTTAAAATCTTGGTGATCATTTGGCAACAATATAAGCAGGTACATTTGCTCTTCCCTCTACTTTCCTCCCTGCTGCCCACCCCCCTTGTGTTGTACCTGTTATATTATAACCAAATATTTCAAACTGCAAACTTACTTTGGCACACCTACTGGCGGAGTGTAAATTAGTTTTTATTTCCAGTGTAATTGGTTTTGTTATCTTTGCCCTCCACCTGACTCTGCAAAGCTGACTAGCACTTGCTCAGGAAACCACACAAACTGTGAGGTCACCCATTCCCCACTCTCTAATCTGGGTTTGGTGAAGAATAAACTGGTTGTCAGAGTCTGGATTTCTCAGACTCCCAACTGTGTGAAATAGGTTTGCTCAGTTGTGGTTATGCAATGTAACTAAGACAAGGGACTCGGGTGGCGCTGTGGGTTAAACCACAGAGCCTAGGGCTTGCCGATCAGAAGGTTGGTGGTTCGAATCCCCGCGATGGGGTGAGCTCCCGTTGCTCGGTCCCTGCTCCTGCCAACCTAGCAGTCTGAAAGCACGTCAAAGTACAAGTAGATAAATAGGTACCGCTCTGGCAGGAAGGTAAACAGTGTTTCCGTGCGCTGCTCTGGTTCGCCAGAAGCGGCTTAGCCATGCTGGCCACATGACCCGGAAGCTGTACGCTGGCTCCCTTGGCCATAAAGTGAGATGAGCGCTGCAACCCCAGAGTCGGTCATGACTGGACCTAATGGTCAAGGGTCCCTTTACCTTTGTTGTAACTAAGAAAGGAGCATCTGTCTGCTTCAGAGACCTGGACCTTTTGTAAGTGCCTCTACCTTTTTTGTCTGTCGTTCACTCTTATACAGTGGTACCTCGGGTTAAGAACTTAATTCGTTCCAGAGGTCCGTTCTTAACCTGAAACTGTTCTTAACCTGAGGTACCACTTTAGCTAATCGGGCCTCCCGCTGCTGCCACCGCACAATTTCTGTTCTCATCCTGAGGTAAAGTTCTTAACCTGAGGTACTATTTCTGGGTTAGCTTAGTCTGTAACCTGAAGCGTCTGTAACCCGAGGTACCACAGTAGTGAACTCAAGTGGTTGAACCGCAGCAGAACTGGAACCAAAGCAAGAGCAGTGGAAAATATGGAGGAGGTGTGAGCATGCTCAGATGAACTTCAACCTATGGAGGACTATGAAATATCTTCAAAAACCAAAAGGAGGGACACACACACACACACACACAAAATCTCCACCCCAATTAGGACTAACAAATATATACTTTCGCAATATTGAGGGTTAATTAAAAATGGGGTGGGTGTGATCTGACTGAACCCTTTACACAGTGCTTTTTTCATGGGGTACTCAAGGATACGCAGTACTGGCACCCCCTTTTTCCTTGTTGTTAAAAAGTGTGGCACTTACTGTAACAACTTCATGGTGAGTAACGGCACCTATTTTTTCTAGAAAAACCCCCACTGCCTTTACAGTTCATGGTTCCCTGAAGGGAGATGTGGCTGGCTGGATCTCACAGCAAAGCTACTGCTGTTACAGTGTGGGGATTCACTGCAACATTGTGTTGCATTTTCCAACTGTTTCCTCCTTAGTCTAGCACAGGGGTCAGCAACCTTTTTCAGCAGGGGGCCAGTCCACTGTCCCTCAGACATTGTGGGGGGCCGGACTATTTTTTTTTGGGAGGGGACACAACAAATTCCTATGCCCCACAAATAACCCAGAGATGCATTTTAAATAAAAGCACACATTCTACTCATGTAAAAACACGCTGATTCCTGGACCATCCATGGGCTGTATTGAGAAGGCGATTGGGCCGCATCCAGCCCCCGGGCCTTAGGTTGCCTACCCCTGGTCTAGCACAGCTTCGCCAGCCTGCTGCCCTCTAGATGTTTGGGGCTACAAGTCCCATCAGCACTGGCTGGGGCTGATGGATATTATAGTCTAAAACATCTGGAGAGTATCATGGTGGGGAAAGCTGGTCTAGCATATGTGAAGAGTGGGACTCTCTTATAAAATATTTTTATCCAGTTGTTCAGCCAGCCTTTGGGAATATGAATGTTCTACCTTTGTTCTGATGTACTGTTGTAAGCATTGTTTTCATATACTATTGTGGCTCAGAATATGCCTTCTTTCCCAAGAAGGCAGGGTGCCTAAGGTTTGTTTCTGTGGATCCATATCTTTGCTGTATGCACAGGGCTCTTATACACTTTTCCTGTGAAGGAAAACAGTAAAGCAGTACAGTGGTACCTCAGGTTACATATGCTTCAGGTTACATACGCTTCAGGTTACAGACTCCGCTAACCCAGAAATAGTGCTTCACGTTAAGAACTATTTCTATTCTTCAGGATGAGAATAGAAATTGTGCTCTGGCGGTGCGGCAGCAGCAGGAGGCCCCATTAGCTAAAGTGTGCTTCAGGTTAAGAGCAATTTCAGGTTAAGAACGGACCTCCGGAACGAATTAAGTACTTAACCCGAGGTACCACTGTAATAGCAACATTTGTGACTTTCTCCTATTATAGCCACAGCTCTGAGGTTGGCCCATTCGGAGAACGGCCAGTCTGCACAGATCAGTTAGTATTGTGTTGACACTCATATCAGACAATAAAATGTCTGCAACAAACAGTGAGGCATGCAGGCTGCTAGTTAGAAAAAAATCCCATCACAGCTGACAAAATGTATTTGTACCAGTTCAGTTTATTGACAGAAGAAAATGTCAGAATAGTGTGTCAAGAGTGGGTGACCTAATTCTTTGGATTTCCACCCAATGCACTTTGCACACTGTGCATGCTGCTTTCATTCCTGAACAAACAGGAAGCCAGAGTGTATCAAAGAAATCAGCAGTTGCACCAGGTTGTCTTGTTCATATGGCTGTATGATTAATCACTTGAAGTTTTCTGGGTGGAGTTTGCATTTTGCCACTTGAGGGCATCCTATCATTATATTCTGTAACAAAGCTGCATTTCTCAATTTCCATTAAAAAAAATAATTGGCCTCTACCGAAAACAGGTAGAGGGCCAGAATAACTGCAGATGCCGCCCATGAAATGATAATGTGCCATGATAAATGGGCATTTCCTGGAAAAACAGATCTCAGAAAACGAGACTGGCAAGAAGCGATAAATCAGCAGCTGAAAAGAAATGGCAGATTTACAAGGAGTTTATGTCAAAACCAAAATAGACATTTTGAGATGGAGGAGTGAAGTGATTACGCAGAAGAGATAGATGAAATTGTGGTTGGTTTGTGTGGCCAAGGTTGTGTTAACGTGCATGTGTGTGTAGTATACTCAGCACTTCTCTATTTTGTTACTTGCTTTAACAAGTGGACAATTTAATTTTATTAGTAAGAGCAGGGGATAGCTGGTTGTCTTAGGAAAACTCTTTTGGCCTTGAAATGTTCTCTCTGGAGAGGAACCCCAAAATGTGTTTCAAAATTTGTATTAGGCTTTACTTCCATGTCAGATCTCTAGATAAAGCCTGATTTATTAGCCTTGAATGTCAGTTTTCACATCCCAGAGTGCTTCATGAAGTCTGCTCTGTTTCCTAGAGTTTTGACTCTCAGGCATTGCCAAGTGCAATTTTGAATTTGATATCCTTTAATTATTCCTACGATTCACTGGCATCCCAGTTTTAAAGAAATTGGCTGCAATCCAGCACAAAATTAAGACTGAATATGTTACTGAGTACAAACATCCACTAACAGAGTGCAAGATTAGGGTCACTGTATTAATATATTTTCTACTCTGATCAATGCAGGTTCATGCAAGGTGCTAAGGACTGTAAGGGACAGCTGGAGCACTCCTCTTACACTAATCAAAGTATCTGGATACAGATACTTGCATGAGAAATATAATTCTTGTCGGTTGTGAATGGTACACTCATCAGCAGAAAATAAGAATGGTGTCTGATACAGTAAATAAAATTCAGATAATGCCTCTTGCTTGCCTGATTAGAGAGGTATGTGTGCACATGTAGAAACCAGGTAAAGGTAAAGGGACCCCTGATCATTAGGTCCAGTCGTGGCTGACTCTGGGGTTGCGGTGCTCATCTCGCTTTATTGGCTGAGGGAGCCGGCGTACAGCTTCTGGGTCATGTGGCCAGCATGACTAAGCCTCTTCTGGCGAACCAGAGCAGCTCACGGAAACGCTGTTTACCTTCCCGCAATAAATCTAATCTGAAATCTGAACCTGGTAGAGGACAAGGATCCTGAGATCACAGTAAAAAGGTAAAGGGACCCCTGACCATTAGGTCCAGTCGTGGCCGACTCTGGGGTTGCGGTGCTCATCTCGCTTTATTGGCTGAGGGAGCTTCCGGGTCATGTGGCCAGCATGACTAAGCCACTTCTGGCAAGCCAGAGCAGCGCACGGAAATACCGTTTACCTTCCCGCCGGAGCGGTACCTATTTATCTACTTGCACTTTGACGTGCTTTCGAACTGCTAGGTTGGCAGGAGCAGGGACCGAGCAACGGAAGCTCACCCCGTTGCGGGGATTCAAACCGCCAACCTTCTGATCAGCAAGCCCTAGGCTCTGTGGTTTAACTCACAGCGCCACCTGCGTCCCTAATGTAGAAACTAGCCTACTGTTTAAAAAAAGAAAAGAAAATCTGCATCAGTTGCCCCACCCACTTTTCCCTATGGCCCCACCCACCCTTGGCATGTGGGCAGAGGAAAAAGTTGCTCAGAATGAAGTGTAGCTCACAGGCCGGAAAACGGTCCCCACCTTTGATATAAACTGGACAGTTTTGTTTTGCTGCTCCTTGTTGGCTAAAGACTGTCTTCACCTTGCCCCCTCTCTGCCTTTGCTCTGCCCTATTTTGAATTAAACAGGATACACATCTGACATTCATTTAACCATGCCATTCAGCTCAAACTATCAGACAAAATTGGATCCAAATCTGGGATTGGTGGTTGACCACTGAAATTAAAAGCTGATTTTCCAAAGTTCTAGCTGCTACCCAAATGTGTATCTGGGTTTTTGGCAGTGACCGTATTAGCCACATGGAAAATGCATCTGTGTATTTGATTTCAGCCATTTGCTTAAAAAACAAAACACAAAACTGATGCAATGCAAGGAATTATCCCTCTGAGTAAATCAAAGTGGGTGCCCCTCCCCCAGTAACTTAACTGGAATGCCATAGACCCTTGTTTGAATGTGGGGGGGAGGGCAAATTGCTGAATCTGGAAGCATATAAAATGCTTTTTGAATGTCTTTTTGCAGTAGCACAAACCCTGAAAATAAATGCTTGCTTAATTGTGTTTCTCCTCTCACAAGAGGAAAAGATTACACATAAAATCAGTATGCAGTACAGGTCTATTTCCTCCTCCTCCTCCTCTTCTACTTCTACTTCTACTTCTACTTCTACTTCTACTTCTACTTCTTCCCCCTCTCCTCCCCCTCCTCCTCCTTCTCTTCTTCTTCCTCCTCTTCTTCTGGATACATCCCAGGAAAAGGCGATTCACAAGGAATGTTTTCAGCTCTTCAGAACCACAAGCATCAGAAGCAAAGAATCTCAGTAGGCTGCCTATCATGTCAAACAGTTCTATTACTCTGCATCTTTTAAATTTCTTTTCTTAAAAAAAAAAAAGTTGTCGTGACGGTTTTAATCTGTCATGGCTGCCACTTTTGACTGGAATTTGAAAGCAGGTCTCTTGCCATGAAATGTCTGGGATCATTCCCTTTGCTGCTTTGCCATTTGCCTCCTTTCATTCATTTGTTAGTTTTAGATGAGGAAATGCCTGCCACATTCTTGTTCAAAGCATGGATAAACATGCAGGCTGGTTAGAGTTTGAGTATATATCTCACAAAGACATGAAATTGGAGGAGACTTAATATCCCTTTTTCGATGGCAAGCATAGAATTGCTTGTGCTCAAGATTAGGAGGAATGCGTCATTGGGGAGGTGTGTACGGCTTGGCCCAAATGACTTTTGTTTCTTTTAAATCTGATCCTGCAAAAACATTTGCAACATACTGAACTTATAAAGTAAAGTATTTGCTTAAGTGCTTTGAAAGATTCTCTTTAAATACACTGTGCCCTTCTACAGTTATTTATCCGTCACTCAATGTTTGTAAATAGAAATGTTAGTAATGGAACAGTCAAAGTTCATCTCATTGACATATACACTGAAGTGGTTAACAAGTAACTTGAACATTACAATTAATGGCAATTATAGAGGAAACCACCTGGAGGTAATAGCTGAATTCAAACAACAATTTGTTGAAACAATTCAAATAAGAGTAGGAAAGATAGAGGTGTGAAGGGGACAGGTGTCACCTCTGAATGCCAGAGTCCTCTGTCACAGTTTAATAGGCCCCCTTTATAGTTTCCCTAATGGGACGCAGGTGGCACTGTAGGTTAAACCACAGAGCCTAGGACTTACCAATCAGAAGGTCAGTGGTTCGAATCCCTGTGATGGGGTGAGCTCCCGTTGCTCGGTCCCTGCTCCTGCCCACCTAGCAGTTCGAAAGCACGTCAAAGTGCAAGTAGATAAATAGGTACTGCTCCAGAGGGAAGGTAAACAGCGTTTCTGTGCGCTGCTCTGGTTCGACAGAAGAGGCTTAGTTATGCTGGCCACATGACCCAGAAGCTGTACGCCGGCTCCCTCAGCCAATAAAGCGAGATGATCGCCGCAACCCCAGAGTCATCTACGACTGGACCTAACAGTCAGGGGTCCCTTTACCTTTACCTTTATAGTTTCCCTATAGGTTGAACCACACACATGCACTTACACCCATTTTTGTGGTTTGTTGTTTAATCGTTTAGTCATGTCCGACTCTTCATGACCCCATGGGCCAAAGCACACAAGGCACTCCTGTCTTCCACTGCCTCCCCCAGTTTGGTCAAACTCATGCTGGCAGCTTCGAGAACACTGTCCAACCATCTCGTCCTCTGTCATCCCCTTCTCCTTGTGCCCGCAATCTTTCCCAACATCAGGGACTTTTCCAGGGAGTCTTCTCTTCTCATGAGGTGGCCAAAGTATTGGAGCCTTAGCTTCATGATCTGTCCTTCCAGTCAGCACTCAGGGCTGATTTACTTCAGAATGGATAGGTTTGATCTTCTCGCAGTCCATGGGACTCTCAAGAGTCTCCTCCAGCACCATAATTCGAAAGCATCAGTTCTTCGGCAATCAGCCTTCTTTATGGTCCAGCTCTCGCTTCCATGCATCACTACTGGGAAAACCTCAGCTTTAAGGAGACTTTTGTGGTATCTTCCCAGAAATGGATTAAGCACATCTAATGAAAAGGATGCTTTCAGCACAGTTCCATCACACTTCTAACAACAGTTCATGGTTCTTTGAGTCCTTCTATTCTATCAGTCTTTTATAATTATTATTATTTCATTAGTTCCTAGTGGGGTTTTTTTTCTCTCTTTCCCTTTCTCCCTTTCCTGCTGCATTTTTCTTCTTATCATTTATTTGTTTTTTAGACTGCAAAGAAAGCGTGCATGGTTAAAAACTGAGGCGAGTCCTGCCGTTAGCTCACAATGTGTTTAATCGCACAACAAGCTGTGATAAAATGGCCAGGCTGGGGATTTCACCACAGTTCTGTAACATAATGATTTTCACAGAAGCGCAGGCTGCGGTTCATAAGGCTCAGCTGAATGGAATTCATATCAGATGGCTTTAAAGAATAAAAGGATCAATCAGCATTTGCGATAAGCTCCATGTGAAGTGACCTTTAAAACATAACACAAGACTATATTCCCCATGCAACACTCGGGGATAATTGCAAGGGATTCAGGCACTGAGAGAGAACTCACCTTGGCACAGATGTTTGGGTACAGTCGAAATAGTGGCATCGCAGTGAACAAACGTTTGCAAAAAATTAGTTTCTCAACCATTCTCCCACGAAAGAGCCTCCTGATTTCTGCCTCATTCGCAAGATGCTTTAGAGTTCCTGTATAATGCAAGCGGGCGCAGGCTTGAGCTATGTTTATCATTGCAAAGTGTCTGAGGATGAGGTTGTGTTTCTTTCCATTAAACAAACTCCTCTGCCCTTCTTCCTGAGCTGAAAAGGTCCCACAGGGGAGTTACTTAATGACTATTCAAATATGGGAAGCTGTGGAGGATGACAGGTATGCTGGCTGATAGCAGTTTTAAGGGAAATCCTTCTTTTTACCTTTTTTTTTTAAGTCAGTAGACTTAACCTCAGGGGTGGCATGCCCTGTTTCACCACTTGAGGCCAAATAAGAAGTGGTGCACCAACCTGCTGCTATCTTGCTACTCCCGCTAAAGATTCAGAGATGAAAACGGGTTGGATTTTGAAGCCTGAGGGAAGAAAGAAGCTCTTCACCTGGTACTGAGGTTATATTGAAGTAAGTCCAAGCAAGCCTCCCTGGGCTGAACATTCCACAGTCATGGTGCCACCACTGAGGAGGCCATCCTCTGGTGGCCATACAATGCACCTCAGATGACAGAGGACTCAGCTACACAGCTGCAACTAAAACGTTTTAAATGTGTTGCAAAGAGCAATACACAAATGTGACACTAGATGGCAAAACTGAGCTATGTCAAATTCAATGTATTTTTCAAAACTTTTTTTAAAAAGCATTTTCACAGTGGTTTTTGTTTGTGTGTGTGTGTAGATTTCACCAGAAGCACCTAAAGAAGTGCTTCTGTTGTATGGGATTCCTGTGGGAGGCAGACAGTCCTTTAGGCACCTTGGTCCAAGCTGTGACATGTTTATTATATGTCAGCCTTTACCCTACTGACTGATGCTCCATTAATCTTGTCAAAATTCAGTGTTCAGAAAACCAAGTCATTGCTTGGCAGTAGCTGTATAAGAGAACTGGAGTCAGCTGAATCGACCTCAAGTTAGCAAAGCAAGCATAGCTCATTCAACACACATCACATTAGTTTTTGCCATCATGGAAGATAGTGTTTTACAGAGTAATCTAACCTAACTTAAAAAGAAAAGAAAAGACAGGAACCTTCTCTACAACTGAAATGTTCAATTGGATTTCTCCACAGATCTTCACTGTATAATTTTCATCACCTGCTGAAGAACTTCTTAGTTAGACAGGCCTACCCAGATGTTTAGAAAATTTGCATCCGTTTTAACTTGCTTTAGTAGTTTTAACTTTCAGTATGTTTTAAATTATGACGGTAATTTTTTGAGTAGTAATTTATTTATTTTTTATTTTTTTGTAAACTGCTTTGAGGTTTTCTACAGTCAAGAGGTGGGACGTGGGTGGTGCTGTGGTCTAAACCACAGCAGTTCAGTGGTTTGAATCCCCGTGACAGGGTGAGCTCCCGTTGCTCGGTCCTAGCTCCTGTCCACATAGCAGTTTGAAAGCACATCAAAGTGCAAGTAGATAAATAGGTACCACTCCGGCAGGAAGGTAAATGGCGTTTCTGTGCACTGCTCTGGTTCACCAGAAGCTGCCTAGTCCTGCTGGCCACATGACACGGAAGCTGTCTGCAGACAAACGCCGGCTCCCTCAGCCTATAGAGCGAGGTGAGCGCCGCAACCCCAGAGTCGTCCGCGACTGGACCTAACGGCCAGGGGTACCTTTAGCTTTACATTTACAGTAAAGAGGTTTATAAATTTTATGAAATAAATAATAAATAAAACAAATTCTATAGATCACAAAAAAATGTGCTCTGTTCCCCTCCATTCTTGTAACCCACCAACCTAACATTTATCATGTCACAACCAGGAAATATTCTCTTTAATTTGAAGTGTTTACCTATGTGTTTCTACATGGCCAGCATAGGGCTGTAGGATAACTCTCTTCTTGTCAAGCTCAGCAAATATTTAGATTTTCCTTAAACTGTACTTATAGAGATATAAACAGGAATTATCTTGATTCCAAACAAAATCAGACCAAAAAGTCACCCTATGAAAAATCACACTGCCCCTATGAAGAACACAGATTCTACATGTTGGGAACCAACTAGGTCCTGAAAGTGAGTTGCATTCGTTGTTGCTGTTGTCAAACTTTCAGAGAAGACAAGAAAGTGCAGCTGTGTTTAAGAAAGCAGGACTCTCTGAGACAAGTAATTCTGTTAGGTAAACTTTGCACATTCAACCCATTTATTCTAAGCTCTCTTTGTTGTTAAATGTTGAGGAATGAATGTTGTGTCCAAGAAAATCAGAGCTGGAGGGACGGCTGGTGCTGGAGATTTATTGAATGGAAACTGTCTGATAAAAATGATGGTTCAAACAATGGATCAGAGAGCTGAGTTATGGAGCAGGTCCAAGCCTACCATGTTTTCTCCAGATCTGCACACACAAAAAGAAGGGAGGGGGATATATCCAGATGTACTTGTAAAACAACAGACAGATACAAAATACAAAACCAGGAATCCCATAAATCATGGGAGAGCATCTTGATTATTTCTCTCAGGATGTTACAGATACCAAAGAGAGGTCATAAAGAACACCAGGAGGAAAAGTTACACGACCAGGCACTAAAAGCAGCAGAAGGTAACAAAAGAGGAAACGTCCTGTCTGATCACCATCATATACATATCATAGCCTAATAATGTAGAATCAAGCATCATGGGGCTCTTGACAAAACAGCTTCTCAGGCAGTCTCAGATGCAAAACCCATCAACAACGAATCTAATAACAGAGCAGTGTGAACATTTATACTTAATCCGTATATACAGTAATGACACTCTTCCCCTGTTTTATGAAGGATGCAGAGGTGAAATTGTATCCAGCCCTGTGGGGGGTGGGGGGCATGCAGGCATTGGTGAAGATGCATTGCCATGAATTCAGCCAAGAAAGCACATTATTTCATTTTCTATATGGGGGGATAACAGGATGTCTGCTGTGCATGCAGAAGTCCCAGGTTTATCCCCTAGCACCTCTATGCAGGGCTACAGTAGATCCCTGTTGGGAATCCCAGAGAGCCACTGCAAGTCACTGCAGATAATACTGAGCTAGATTGTGTGGCAAGAATTCTGATCGCTGAAGAATCGATGCTTTTGAATTAAGGTGCTGGAGGAGACTCTTGAGAGTCCCATGGACTGCAAGAAGATCAAACCTATCCATTCTGAAAAAAATCAGGCCTGAGTCCTCACTGGAAGGACAGATCCTGAAGCTGAGGCTCCAATACTTTGGCCACCTCATGAAAAGAGAAGACTCCCTGGAAAAGACCCTGATGTTGGGAAACATGGAGGGCACAAGGAGAAGGGGACGACAGAGGATGAGATGGTTGGACAGTGTTCTCCAAGCTGCTAACATGAGTTTGACCAAACTGCGGGAGGCAGTGGAAGACAGGTGTGCCTGGTGTGCTCTGGTCCATGGGGTCACAAAGAGTCAGCCACGACTGGACCTAATGGTCAGGGGTCCCTTTACCTTTAAGCAATGGAAGAGCCTAAGGGGAGCCAAAGCAGTTTTCATTATCATTACTGTTATTTATTTTATTTCTTTCTTGCCCTTCACCGTAAGTTCCATGGCAGCTGACAACAATGTAAAAGTAGTAGGAGCTTTGCCCCTGCTCGCTCTCCTGGCCATTCATGCACTAAGGGAGGTCTGAAGCAGAGAGCATCCTATGCTTTCATAGCTCCTGCACAATTTAGAAGCCTGACTGCACAGGGTTCTAAGTCATGCAAGGACATTCATGTGAATATTATAGTTGCTGCAAGCACAATCCCTGATCTGGACCTTGTGCAGAGTAGAAATGAATTTTCTCTCTACCACAAAATTGTTTCAAAGCCTTACTGCAGAACAGTCTCAGAATAGTTACAAATAAATGTTACAAATTGAAAATAAATAAAACATTGCTCTTAAGCAAGTGCTGTCCAGTCGTTTAGCCATTGATACAGTTCAATCATCTTTCCTCTCTCTGGTCCCAGAGAGGGATCCGATGTACTCATCTTGCTTGTTAAGGGTCGCTGTTCGGAGCTCCTACTGCTGCTGGCTCATGCAACTGATTTTAGATGCTGACTTTCATCTTCCTGTTGTGAGAAAGCTCATAGGTTTCCAGGATAAGTCATCAATTAACCTGAACAGAAACATCTACCCCTTTTTTGCCGCATTTAGCTAGAGACAAACTTACCTTGCCTAGTGCAAAGCTCTCTGCATAGCATTTTAAAGACAATGCACTGAAACATAGCTCATAGCAAATTTCCCACTTTAATCATGTAGGCTGGGGGGGGGGGAGGTAGGCTGGGTCAGACAGGGATGTAACAATGACGGTGGCCCCGATTTCTGCCTAATCGTGTGACATAATTTTGTGAGGGCTGTTCATCTGCCACACATCATTTGGCTTGATTTCTGCTTGTTGACTGGCAACTAAAAGAACGTTGCTTGATTTTGCAAGCATCGAGGGATAAACTTGCATGTATGAACTAATCCCAAATGAGCAGTAATAAAGTATAGAGTAATCAAGCAATGTACGGTCGTACCTTGGCTTTGAACAGTTTAGTTTCTGAACATTTTGGCTCACAAATGATCGAAACCCGGAAGTGAGTGTTCTGGTTTCCGAACTACAGTGGTACCTCGGGTTACATACACATCAGGTTACATACGCTTCAGGTTACAGACTCCGCTAACCCAGAAATAGTGCTTCAGGTTAAGAACTTTGCTTCAGGATGAGAACAGAAATCGCGTGGTAGCAGCGGGAGGCCCCATTACAGAGGTACCACTGTATTGGTTTTCATTCTGCTAGGGGCTGTTCCTTTTTTGTTTTTCCAGGTTGTGTTTAGGAGAGCTCAGTACAGTGGTACCTCAGGTTACAGATGCTTCAGGTTACAGACGCTTCAGGTTACAGACTCTGCTAACCCAGAAATAGTACCTCGGGTTAAGAACTTTGCTTCAGGATGAGAACAGAAATCGCGCGGTAGCAGCGGAAGGCCCCATTAGCTAAAGTGGTGCTTCAGGTTAAGAACAGTTTCAGGTTAAGAACGGACCTCTGGAACGAATTAAGTACATAACCAGAGGTACCGCTGTATTTTTAGAAGCTGAATGTCTGATGGGGTTTCCGCAGCTTCCGATTGGCTGCAGGAGCTTCCTGCAGCCAATCAGAAGCTGTGCTTTGATTTTCAAACATTTTGGAAGTCGAAGGGACTTCCAGAATGGATTTTGTTTGACTTCCAAGGTACGACTGTATATGCATATCCCCCACTATTGGAGACACTATGTCTTGGGATACCAGTGTTAATGGAAATCATAAGGGTGTGTGTGTTTGTGTTACATTCACATCCCACTTGCAGACCAGTGTGAAAACAGGCTTCTGGACTAGGTGGGTCTTTGGGTCTTTCTTACGTTTGTGTGCAAATCAACCCACAGATGCAAATAAGACTCTGGCTCAACAGATGTTTCTGGCCTATTTTTGAAAAGAAAAGCAACGATAAAAACTCCCCGAAGAAAGCAACATTTTGTAAGCAATGTCCGAAATAACAAGAGAATAAATCAGCGGGCTGAATGCTTTGAGCGCTATACCAATAACAGACATTGTAAATTGACAGTCTCTATCTCCTAAGAGACATTTCGGTGCAAGGCGATTGGTCATTGAGATTAGGCCAGAGGGGTGTCTCTGTGTCCTACAAGGGAAAGAATGTCAAAGGTTCCTCTGAGCTTTGCTGGGAAGGCGATCGTTTGGCAGAGCTCCAGACTACCATTTGTCGGCTCCATGGTACCAGCCTTCTGCGAGCTAGGGCTCAAAATAATAGCCTGTTTAGACAACATGCTGATTGTGGTGGAGAACAGAGAGCTGTTAGCAGTGCAAGCTGTTTTAGTCAAAAGAACTGGAAAGAGCCAAGAGTTCCTCGAAAACTTTGGCCCCCACCCAACGACTTAATTCAGTTCCTAGGATGTACAGAGCAAAGGTCTGTCTGTCCTGAGAGACTTCTAGCCCATTACAGAATAGCTAGTAAACAGTCAACAAAAACAATAGGCCTTTGGATGGTGCAAGTTATCCCTCATGGCAAATTAACTGAACACAATAGCATTATTGTTAGATCACCCTGGAATATCACTAATTATGAGCGCTCTGCTCCTTATTTTGCCATTTTGGGTAGAAACAACTGAGGTTCCTTGTTAAGCTATTTTCTTTTTCTTTTTCTAAAAGATTTTTTATTGATACAACAAGAAAAAAGAAAAAAAAACACAAATACCAAATTACACACAGGAAAAACTATACACACATAATTTTCTTAACAAACAATATAACATAAATTGGTTAAAGACCCAACCTCCCGTCTACTCCATATTTCGATTTCATAATACTTATTGCCAATACACACTTTTATCATAATTAAACTTATTCTTAATATATCTAATTTTGTATATCTACCTTGCAACTATTACTGAAGTTCCTCGAATGCTGCAACAGAATTTAAACTACTATATTTATTTTTCAAATATTCTTTGAAAACCTCCCATTCTGAAATAATTTCCTGTTTGATTTGTTCTTTATTTTTTCTGATAGACCATCTAATTCGGCATATTCTGTTAGCTTTTGGATCCAATCTTGTATAGAGGGGATTTCATTACTCTTCCATTTTGCCGCGATCAGAACTCTTGCTGCCTTGTTAAGATATTTTCACTAGTACCCGATTTATTTATTTGAGCTCATTATTCGTATATTAGATCCTGAGTGACATTTGTCTGTTGAACCCATAATACTGCTGAATACTGTAGATCTCGCAGTTATTTCTGCCCTACCACCTTAGCCCTACCATTACTCAGTTATCCAGTCCATATGTATTTTTCTTGCTCTCTAACACTCATGTCCCTGTCAGAGCCCCAGAAGTGTCTATTTTCCCTCCATCCTCCTTCAAATTCCTTTGCAGTTAGTTTGAAAATAATTTTTCAGACGTGATGGATATTCTGCCTATGTGCCCCCATGTAAATAAAGGAGGTGAATCAGGTGGTTAGGCCAGATTCCTGTGTCCTTAAAGGAGATGGAATGTGCAACAATGCTGGCTATTGAGCTTAAATGTTGAATAGCTTGCTGTTCATGTTTGATTTTGTTTTTATTTGATGTGTATTTTTGTACTTCTAGGGCACTGTTCCAACTTGCTTATGATTCTTGTGAGCTTCCTTTAAAATTACAGAACTGAAAAGTGGTCTCAAAATACCTCAGTGAATGAATACATTGGGGGAGGGGGAAAATACCTCTATAATAATTACATATTTGTTTCTGTGGCGCAGGGTCCTGTATGTTTTATGTAACTTTCATTAAAGTGAGAATTTGTGGAAATACAGTGGTACCTCGGGTTAAGTACTTAATTCGTTCCGGAGGTCCGTTCTTAACCTGAAACTGTTCTTAACCTGAAGCACCATTTTAGCTAATGGGGCCTCCCGCTGCCACCGTGCCGCCGGAGCACGATTTCTGTTCTCATCCTGAAGCAAAGTTCTTAACCTGAAGCACTATTTCTGGGTTAGCGGAGTCTGTAACCTGAAGCGTATGTAACCTGAAGCGTATGTAACCCGAGGTACCACTGTAACAAGAAAATATTTGCACATCCTTAGAGTTGACTATCGGAGTCGAGGACATGATCAAATGAGGCATTTGAAATTAGAATTTGGGGGGTATATTTAAGAAAATGTAAACATATCAACTTGCATATCCCAAGTCCTTTTATATAAAATTACTAAAGACAGCATCTTAAAAAGCAGAGACATCACCTTGCCAACAAATGTCTGTATAGTTAAAGCTATGGTTTTCCCAGTAGTGATGTATGGAAGTGAGAACTGGACCATAAAGAAGGCTGATCGCCGAAGAATTGATGCTTTTGAATTATGGTGCTGGAGGAGACTCTTGAGAGCCCCATGGACTGCAAGAAGATCAAACGTATCCATTCTTAAGGAAATCAGGCCTGAGTCCTCACTGGAAGGACAGATCCTGAAGCTGAGGCTCCAATACTTGGGCCACCTCACAAGAAGAGAAGACTCCCTGGAAAAGACCCTGATGTTGGGAAAGATGGAGGGCACAAGGAGAAAGGGATGACAGAGGACGAGATGGTTGGACAGTGTTCTCGAAGCTACCAGCATGAGTCTGACCAAACTGCGGGAGGCAGTAGAAGACAGGAGTGCCTGGCGTGCTCTGGTCCATGGGGTCACAAAGAGTCGGACACGACTAAACGACTAAACAACAACAACAACAACAACAACAACAACAACAACAATGACCGCTCCCCACCTAAAACGGGGGGGCCCTTTGCGTGGACGCGTGCAGCCCCTAGATCTGGAGCGGCTCCAACAGCATAGGCTTGGCTTTGCCTTCCCGCAGGTGGGATACCTGGAGGTCTCCGCCTACCTCAGTCAGTTGTCCAATCCCACCTGGGGGAAGCGTTGCCAAGGAGACCAGGCCAGGTAGGGGAGGGATTACCTGCCCACACAATAGAGGGAGGATCTTACCTGGGAATCCTCACTTGGCTCCAGAGCTTCTCCCACCCTACCCACCCTCAGTTAATGTCTTATTTTGCAAGTTAACTTTTCTTCACAGGTTTTGCAGGTTAACTTTTCTTCACAGGTATGCGGGCGCTGCTACGTTAAGGTCGCTGTTAAAGGGCCGGAAAGGAATTTCCCTGCATTGGCAGGTTTCGCCTTTCCCATAGCAAAACGTCACAACTTTGGCGGTATCAGGCCTTCGGCGGAATCCTTTAGTCCATCTTCCTCTTTGCGGCGGCGATACCAGGGTTCCCCGTTAAAGGGGTTTCTGAAGGGAGGCTTTGACCGTACGCCGAAAGGTCGTCATTGCTCTCCCCTGCGGCGGTGGCGTAACGGGGGCGGCTATCTCTGCTTGAACATATGTTCTCCAGAGCCGGCCCATCCCCCCACACACACACTGGATAACCCTGATGCTCCCTAGGTCCCCGTCTGGGGACTGGGGAGGGAGAACGCCCAATGCCTGATCCAAGGTCTACCCACATTTGAAATTTAATAAAGTTGTGGCCAATTTAATCCCAGAGCACGTTGTCTTGAGTTGTTATTCCACATGACGGGGGGGGGCGTGGGATCTGGGGACTCCGCCTGTCCACGCAAAGACAGCTGTAACGGTCTCATTCACTTGAAGGTTTAAAAAGAAGCTCTGAAGTTACCCATTTGCTACAATGGATCCTTTCTGAGAGCAACAAAAGGGAGGACCAGCCCACTTCACCAGATATCTTCCTGCCATCAGTTGATACTCTTACAGAGGTCGTGTTTCTTTCAAGGTGCTTTGATCAAGAAGAATTTGCCAGCAGATTGTGCCCAGAGACAAGAGAGTTTTGCATGAAATGGCTGTAGCCAAGTGATTGCTGTCAATCTCCATGTCATTATTTTCAAAATAAATCTGCACTGAGAGATGCTGGCTTTGGGCAAGGTCTTGCTAGCCTACTTTTTATCCCTGAACACTCATCTTTTACTTGAATAAAGGTTCATAAAAAGAAGAGGTAGTCATGCTGGTCCTGAAAAAAGGCAATTGCATTTAGTTTGCCCAGGAAAAAAAGGAAGCTGTCTTACACTGAGTGAGACCATTCATTTAGCTTAATATTGTGATTTCAAGGACCCGATCCCCGCTTGGGGAATAAATGACACGTGGACATGGTATATTGGGTTAATGGGCAAGAAAAGCCACAACTTTATTGATTACAGCATGTGACTTAGGCATTGGACAAGAGCAAATTTGACTCCACCCACTCGGAGAGGGGTGAGTCTGAAGAGGGGTTAACCACCAGTAGGGGGGCCCTGTTGATGCAAATACAACTACAGTGGTGCCCCGCAAGACGAACACCTCGCAAGACGGAAAACCCGCTAGACGAAAGTGTTTTCCGTTTTGGAGGTGCTTCGCAAAATGAATTTCCCTATGGGCTTGCTTCGCAAGACGAAATGTCTTGCAAGTTCTTGCGGGTTTTTTCCACTCCCCCCCTTTTCCTAAGCCGCTAAGCCGCTTATCAGCTGATCCGCTGATAAGCCGCTTATCAGCTGATCCGCTAAAAGCCGCTAAACCGCTAATAGCGCTAATCCGCTAAGCTGTCAAAGGGCTTGCTTCACAAGACAAAAAAACCACTATACGAAGAGCCTCACGGAACGGATTAATTTCGTCTTGCGAGGCACCACTGTATAAGCTCTCCCCTGATGTCACCAAGGGTCGTGCCATGGCCCCCCGCCACACAGGGCATCGGACAGGATCCACGACCGCCGGATTCCTTTAACGGAATACCCATAAGTGAAGGGGTAGGCGATGGCCACACCTTGCCCTTCCATACACCATCAACACATTCCAATGCCTAACCGCCAAATACCACAAAAGTTGTGACGATTGATACAAGGTAGGCGAAAAAAACCAAGAGGCCAGGCCAATTTGCCAATTGGAAAAAAACTCCTACCTGCCCCCCCCCCCCCGAGCAACCAGGGCGACCAACCAGAGGTCCATAGCAAAGTCAAGGGAAACGCTATCCTCTAAAGGGAGTGGTGGGCGGGTGACTCGGAGCGAAAATGCGGGCGGAATGGAGAGAATGGCCAGCACGGCCGCATTTGAGCGGCAAGCCACGGCCCCACCGTACACCCCGATTGGGTCCCCAGCTGGGGGCGTGCCGCGCCAGTCATGACGGCAGGGCAGGGGGCACACCGCCCCCTGCGTGACGCGGGAATCGTTTCCTGCTCAGAACACCTCCCCTCTGGGAGGAGGAGGAGAGGCAATGTCTACACTGACTGGTAGTGACTCCTCAGGGTTTCAGAAAGGGAGACTTTTCTGGACGTACTTTGAGATACCAGGGACTAAATCTAGAACCTTCTGCATGGGAAAGCAAATGTTGTTTCACTGAGCTTTGGTCTTCCTTCAGAAGTCTTAATCAATCACAATGTTACACAAAGCAGAAGGTGAGAAGAATGGGGGGATGCTATATCTATATCTATATGCAAAAATTGAGCTGAATGTGTAGCCATGAGGTCAGCTTGTAGACTCATTGCCAAGAAGGAGACTGCTGACTGAATAAGTCCTTCTGCAGACCCTCCAAGTCCCCCATTTTCCAGGGACAGTCCTGGACTTACAGAAGCTGCCACAGTTTATCCCAGAATGTCTCATTTTTCTTTAGGACGTCCCTAAGAAATGTTGGGAAGGAAGGGATGCGGGTGGTGCTGTGGGTTAAACCACAGAGCCTAGGACTTGCCGATCAGAAGGTCGGTGGTTCAAATTCCCCGATGGGGTGAGCTCCTGTTGCTCGGTCCCAGCTCCTCCAACCTTGCAGTTCGAAAGCACATCAAAGTGCAAGTAGATAAATAGGTACCGCTCTGGCGGAAAGGTAAACGGCATTTCCGTGCGCTGCTTTGGTTCGCCAGAAGCAGCTTAGTCATGCTGGCCACATGACCCGGAAGATGTATGCCCGCTCCCTCGGCCAATAAAGCGAAATGAGCGCCGCAACCCCAGAGTCAGTCACAACTGGACCTAATGGTCAGGGGTCCCTTTACCTTTACCTAAGAAATGTTGGAGGGGTATGGTAGGATGTCCCTATTTTCACTGGAGAAAGTTAGGAGGGGATGGAGTTATGCGACCCCTGGGCCAAGAAGATAAGTAACTGCTTTAGAAGACATCTGAAGGCAGCCCTGTACAGGGAAGTTTTATAATGTTTAATGTTTTATTATTTTATATATATGTGTTGGAAACCGCCTAGAGTGCCTGGAGCAACCAAATGTCACCCTCCTCAGTGAGGGCACCTGGGGCGTCCACTCCCCCTGCCCCCTTCCTACGCCCCTGGGTACGCAAGGTACAGAATCAAGTACAGTATCATCATCATCATCATCATTTTTAATTTGTATACCTCAGGTTGAAGTAGCTTCAGGTTGAGTGTTTTCGGGTTGCGCTCCGCGGCGACCTGGAAGTAAGAGAATGCGTTACTTCGAGGTTTCGCCACTCGCGCATACGCAGACGCTCAAAATGACATCACGCGCATGCGAGGAAGCGGCGAATTGCAACCCATGCAGACAAGGGTTGCGTTCACTTCAGGATGCGAACGGGGCTCTGGAACGGATCCCATTCACATCCAGAGGTACCACTGTACCGTCTTTCTATCTTACAAGAGTCAAGGCGGTTTACAAGCTGAAGAAACAAAAAAAGTACATCTTATAACAATCTAATGCAATACAAAAATGTGATAATAAAACATAACTTTAAAATAGGCAACCTACATCAAAAAGGTAACATTCAACAACAATTAGAATAGTATTAAATAATAATAACATATAAAAGTTAAACAGAAATCCACTCAACAGTTACAATAAATAATTTCTAAACTATAATCAATAAAACAACGGCAAGCCACCGTACATAAAATAATACAATAAAAATTGAGAAGCAGAGACTAGCGGGTGGGGCAGCGCAGGTGGAAGGAGGCCTTGCCTGATGGAGTCTCTCCCCTCACAGTAGACGGTGCATGAACAATAATACCATGGGCTTTGATTCTGAGACTGGGATTCAGCATATAAAGGATTCATTAGCTGTTTGAGAGTTTCAATCTGCTGGTACTTAACTCCAGTGAAATTAGCAAAAATGCATAAAACTAGGGGAAGCAAGTGTTGGAAATGTAAAGCAACAGAGGGGACATTTTTTCATATGTGGTGGGATTGTAAAATTATAAAGAAATATTGGGAAATGATTTATAATGAATTGAAGAAGATGTTTAAAATAACCTTTGTTAAAAAAACCAGAAGCTTTTTTATTAGGTATTATAGGAGTGGACCTACCAAAATTACAAAAGAACTTGTTTATGTATGCTGCAACAGCCGCATGGACCTTAATAACACAATATTGGAAAGAAGAATATGTCCCACCCAAAGAAGACTGGCAAGTTAAATTAATGGACTATGTGGAAATGGCAAAATTGACGATGAAATTAAGAGGAAGCGACGACAATGAATTTAAGGAAGAGTGGAAGATGTTTATTGCATATAAACAGAAGCAATGTACACAGGTTAATAGATTAGCAGGGGGTTAAGTTTACTAGTAATTTTACAATGAATCGATAATAGGTGATTTAAATATGTTATAAATTTAAGAATGGACATGTAGCATGCTAACAATTAATGGAGCCAGAGAAGGGATTAGAGGGAAGTCAATTTGTTTTGTTTTCATATTGTTGTTTTTGTTTTTGGAAAATCAATAAAATATTATTTAAAAAAAAGAAAAAAGAGAGAGCTTCAATCTGCCTGATGAGCAACAAATTGCATTCCTGCCAATGTCTTTCCCCATATTGAAATAGGAAAACAGCTAAAGAGTTAATAAAACCCTGAAATAAAGGGCCCTATACGGACTCACTTTTAGTCATCAATCATGAATGTTTTGTCCTGGAAGCCAGCCCAGCTCCAGCTGTTTCTTGCTTCCTCCCTCCTGCAATCTGCAGTGGCTTCAGTCAACTTCAACTCAGCTCTTGAATTCAGCTTCCCAGAGTCAGGACATTTCCCCATGCAAAGTGCATGGCCGAGGCTTATTCTAAAAGCAGTAGGTAAGGAAACAAGGCAGAATAAAGAGAGAGGTTGCCTGTTCGCTAGTAATTTGAGCAACATTTGTTGTTTAGCCATTTAGTTGTGTCCGACTCTTCGTGACCTCATGGACCAGAGCACGCCAGGCACTCCTGTCTTCCACTGCCTCCCGCAGTTTGGTCAAACTCATGCTGGTAGCTTCAAGAACACTGTCCAACCATCTCGTCCTCTGTCGTCCCCTTCTTCTTGTGCCCTCCATCTTTCCCAACATCAGGGTCTGTTCCAGGGAGTCTTCTCTTCTCATGAGGTGGCCAAAGTATTGGAGCCTCAGCTTCAGGATCTGTTCTTCCAGTGAGTACTCATGGCTGATTTCCTTCAGAATGGATAGGTTTGATCTTCTTGCAGTCCATGGGACTCTCAAGAGTCTCCTCCAGCACCATAATTCAAAAGCATCAATTCTTCGGCAATCAGCCTTCTTTATGGTCCAGCTCTCACTTCCATACATCACTACTGGGAAAACCTCAGCTTTAACTACACAGACCTTTGTCGGCAAGGTGATGTCTCTGCTTTTTAAGTTGCTGTCTAGGTTTGTCTTTGCTTTTCTCCCAAGAAGCAGGCATCTTTTGATTTCATGACTCCTGTCACCATCTGCAGTGATCACGGAGCCCAATAAAGTAAAATCTCTCACTGCCTCCATTTCTTCCCCTTCTACTCCAATTTTCCCTTTCCCATTTCCCATCGGCACAGTCACTTCCACCACTTCCCATGATCCCACACCCCACTACATCTGCTTCTCTCCCTTTTCCTGCCCCCCATTCACTGCTTCCCTTCCTCCCTGCACCCTTCTCCATCTTAGCAGTGGAAGGGCCTGTTGCTGTGACTCCACTGACTGGCGTAATCCAAGGACTCAGCTAGACTGTAAAGAAAAAGCGATTTGTATGCATCGCATGTGTGATAACATTGTGCCACCAAATGGTCGACATGAAGTCCCGTTGTTTCTCTACCCGTTTCCCCTGTTTAAATTTACAACGCTTTTACACTGAAACGCTTCTTCGATGTGTCTAGATCCAGCCCAAAACGCTTCAGCTAGTTACTTCAGGTCATCAGTTCTTATGGAGTTGGTGCTGGTGTTTCTGCAAGGAAGGGAAAATTTGGGCTACGGAGGTGTCATGATGAACCTCACCATCTAGTTCTCTTCATCTTCAGACTATCAATCAATTTAGGTATTGCCACTAAAAGAGAAGCGAAAGCTGGTCCTTGGAAGGAAAGAGGTGGGATGGGTTGGATAATGTAGTGTTGTGGCTGGGTTAAGGCTAAAGTAACTCCATTTTCAAAAGGGACGCGGGTGGCGCTGTGGGTTAAACCACACAGCCTAGGGCTTGCCAATCAGAAGGTTGGCGGTTCGAATCCCTGTGACGGGGTGAGCTCCTGTTGCTTGGTCCCTGCTCCTGCCAACCTAGCAGTTCGAAAGCACGTCAAAGTGCAAGTAGATAAATAGGTACCACTCCGGCGGGAAGGTAAACGGTGTTTCCGTGCGCTGTTCTGGTTCGCCAGAAGCGGCTTAGTCATGCTGGCCACATGACCCGGAAGCTGTATGCCGGCTCCCTCAGCCAATAAAGCGAGATGAGCGCTGCAACCCCAGAGTGGGTCACGACTGGACCTAATGGTCAGGGGTCCCTTTACCTTTACTTTAACTCCAGTTCCAATCCTTGTTCAGCCATGAAGCTCAATGAGATGACCTTGGGCCACCTACCATTTCTCAGTTTAAACTTCCTTGCTGGAAGGAATAAAAGATAAACTGAGAGAATAACAACAACTATATACTTGAGTTCCTCTGAAGATCGACAGATAGACAGTAGAAGAAAACACAGGCTTTTCTTTTAACCAAACGTATGAGATCTTCGCCTTTCAATCCATCAAAAATTAATAAAAGGATTTATGAGCTGATTATCATTTATTTTCAAATCCCCAAACTATCTAATTATTACATTTGCTCTAGTAATATCCCAAGATTGCTA
This sequence comes from Podarcis cretensis, assembly GCF_951804945.1. Lineage (NCBI taxonomy): Eukaryota > Metazoa > Chordata > Lepidosauria > Squamata > Lacertidae > Podarcis > Podarcis cretensis. The sequence continues at coordinate 69,035,427 of NC_137178.1, forward strand.
TCAGTAGAAATTAAAATTATTTTAATTAAACAACAATTTTGGCAGTTCAGCATATGGAAGCTTAATTCTGCAACACCGTTTAACTCAGTTAAATGTTCCATGGAAAAGAATAGCTTACAAGGAGTCAGCCATGTCCCCAAATGCTCATTTGGTATTGCATGCCTATTCCATGGAAATTATGACAAATTAAACTAACACTTCCCAATTAGATTCCTAGGAAACAGTCACTGGAGAAATTTGAAATATTGCTAGCTATGTAGGAAAGTATTCTTACATATTCCCTTTGTTTCCTTTCCTTGTCTCTTTCATTTGCTTTAAAACCATCTCCTGCCTTCAGCAGTTTCCTGCCTTTCCCATCATTATTGGCAGATAATGAGGAGAGTGCCATTGGAAACAACATGTTGTTGATATTCTCATCCAAGAATGTCCTAAAGTTGGATATTGATTCAGTATGATGGGTGGAGGGAAAATCCATTGTTACTTTCCCAGTGTTCACATTTATTGCTATCTGACTGTTAAAAGAAAAAATATAGCAAGCAAAATATAATATAGTAAACTAAAAGAAGAGTAGACGAAAAGGATATTATTCAACAATGAGTTACAACAATTGCTACATATAAATATATGTTTTATTTAAAGTAAGATACTGATTGGTTCAAAATTGGGAAAGGAGTACGACAAGGCTGTATATTGTCTCCCTGCTTATTTAACTTATATGCAGAATTCATCACGTGAAAGGCTGGGCTGGATGAATCCCTAGCCGGAATTAAGATTGCCGGAAGAAATATCAACAACTTCAGATATGCAGATGGCATAACATTGATGGCAGAAAGTGAGGAGGAATTAATGAACCTTTTAATGAGGGTGAAAGAGGAGAGCGCAAAATATGGTTTGAAGCTCAACATCAAAAAAACAAAGATCATGGCCACTGGTCCCATCACCTCCTGGCAAATAGAAGGGGAAGAAATAGAGGCAGCGAGAGATTTTACTTTCTTGGGATCCGTGAACATTGCTGATGGTGGCAGCAGCCACAAAATTAAAAGACGCCTGCTTCTTGGGATAAAAGCGATGACAAACCTAGACAGCATCATAAAAAGGAGAGACATCACCTTGCTGAGGGCACAAGGAGAAGGGGACGACAGAGGATGAGATGGTGGGACAATGTTCTTGAAGCTACCAGCATGAGTTTGACCAAACAGCGGGAGGCAGTGGAAGACAGGAGTGCCTGGCGTGCTCTGGTCCATGGGGTCACGAAGAGTCGGACACGACTAAACGACTAAACAAAAACAACAAATCAAAGATGAGAAAATAGTGTATATAGGATCATAGAATTGTTGAGTTGAAAAGGACCATGAGGGTCACTTAGTCCAACCCCCTGCAATGTAGAAATCTTTTGCCCAGCATGGGATTCGAACCCATGACTCTGGGATTAAGTGTCTCACGCTCTACCAACTGATCTATCTTTGGGGTGTTGAAACACATACACTCACCTTCGAAGAACATTCAAAGCACATTTTTCCGTCTAAATAATTATGAGCACTGTAGTTTGCTAAGACTTGTTGGGAATTGTAACTCTGTGAGGGCTAAACTACTTTGCCCAGAATTCTTTGAGTGGGGAAATGTGCTTCAAATGTTTCAAGATATTGTTTGTACACAGTGTATGTGGCAGTGTTGGGATCATCATAAAGAATGGGTTTGGAAATGGCACACAGAAAAAAAGCAAACTGTCCATTTTAAGTTTGAGCAGGAGAGATGATAATAGAAGCAGTTCAAAATTCTCTGAAAGTTTTAAAGACCTGCTCTCAAATATATTCAAGCTTACTTTTTTAAAAAAGTGTATTTTAAGAGCATTTGTTGTGTGGTTCCTTCAAAGCAACAACAACCCTATACGAACAACTAGAGCAAGGTATTCAGTGCCAAGTAGAGGGGCAATTCCTTGTATTGTTGTTGTTGTTGCTTAGTCGTTTAGTCGTGTCTGACTCTTCATGATCCCATGTACCAGAGCACACCAGGCACTCCTATCTTCCACTGCCTCCCGCAGTTTGGTCAAACTCATGCTGGTAGCTTCGAGAACACTGTCTAACCATCTCGTCCTCTGTCGTCCCCTTCTCCTTGTGCCCTCCATCTTTCCCAACATCAGGGTCTTTCCCAGGGAGTCTTCTCTTCTCATGAGGCGGCCAAAGTATTGGAGCCTCAGCTTCAGGATCTGTCCTTCCAGTGAGCACTCAGGGCTGATTTCCTTCAGAATGGATAGGTTTGATCTTCTTGCAGTCCATGGGACTCTCAAGAGTCTCCTCCAGCACCACCTTGTATGGTATAGGTATGGAAAGTGGGATAAGAACTGTAGGAAATGGAGCATGAGGAAGTTCTGAATTAGTGAGTTTGTTTGGACTGCTGTTTAGTCATCCTTAGGCAATAAATGAGTTACCGTTAATCTACAGCCATCTCTGGCATTCATTAAACAATCAGCTCAGGTCAAACAGCTGCCTCCCCTTTTTCTCTATATCTATGTCCTTAAGCTTGGAAGCTCACACATCCATATCCATTTTGGAAGTTTTAAAATTAACATTTCCACTCATCTATCTGTACTTTGCAGCCTTTCTGGTTTCCTGCATTTCCTAAATGCCTTTTGGAAGCCAAGCAATCCCATAAGCATAGAAATGGGCGGCAGGGTGAGTCCTGCCTGCTGTACAGCGGAGAGCTGTTTCTGTTGTTATAAGGGAAGTCTTTTTACATTAAAAAAGTAAAAAAAAAAAAAAAAACCTGTAGAAAACTATTTTCTGCGTGTTTTGAAGGTAGAAGGAAGGGTATTCCTTAAAAGCAAAATCACATCAATCTTAGGCGCTCACAAATTAGCATCTTTGGCTTACAATGTTTCTATTAAAGCTCAAGGAAAGATGGAATGAAGAAACTCTTCCCACAGGAAACAATTCTGAACACCTCACTGCAGGCAGTGCTGGATTTGCGTATAAGCTAAACAAGCTATAGCTTAGGGCCCCACTCTCATGGGGGCCCCCAAAAAAATTTAAAGGCAAAAAACCTGGATGTACATTTCCAAAATATAAGATAATAATAATAATAGAAAACCTACATACAGTGTTTTGTGTTGTGTAGGCTCCTATGATGTACATATTTTGTTAATGTGTAAATGGCTTTCCATAAATTACCATATAGCACATGGCGCTGTGGGTTAAACCACTGAGCCTAGGGCTTGATGGCCAGAAGGTTGGCAGTTCGAATCCCTGCGACAGGGTGAGTTCCCGTTGCTCGGTCCCTGCTCCTGCCAACCTAGCAGTTCGAAAGCACATCAAAGTGCAAGTAGATAAATAGGTACAGCCTGACACGTCACATTTCACAGTGGTGGCCATTTTATTTCTTTATTACATTTATTCTTCACCTTTCCTCCAAGGAACTCAGTGTGATGTATGAGATTCTAATCCCGTTTTATCATCACAACTACCATGTGAGGTAAATTAAGCTGAGAGAAAGTGACTGGCCCAAGGTCACCCAGTGAGTTTCATGTCTGAGTGGGATTTGAACCCCAGTCTCAGCAAGTCCTAGCCCCATACTCTAACCACTATGCCAGCATTTCTTCTCATGCAGTACAGCAGCAACCTTGGTGTTCGTGCCGGTGGACACTTTCAGATGGCTGTTTATTGTGGGATTAATACTCCTCAAAGGAAGGTTCTAGTCAAGGCAATTTTCCTATTTATATATACAGTTTGTTGTGTGTGTGTGTGTGTGTGTGTAGAAATCTGATCTATATTACAGAAAAAATAAGTTCGTAGCTAACTAAAAATGCAATATCTTACACTAAACTAAAAGAAGGCCTGAAAATTCTGGAGAAATTTTCTCTCTCTCCTCTGTGTGTTAAAGTGAGAGGTCACTATTTCATCATTAGGGAAGCTCCCAAGAGTGTGGGGGTTGGGGTTGTGATCAATATATTCACAGTCTCACTGGGATAAAATCTATTATTATAAAAAGTATCACGGCAGTGGAAATCAGAGGTAAAAAAATTATTACAAGGTTTATGAGAATAATGTAAATCTCAAGTGAATACACTGAATAGAAAAAGTGAATTTATTATCAGCTGTATAAAGACAGGAATTCCTTGAATATTTAACAGACTGTCATACAAAAAAGGGTTAGGCTTTTTTTTTACCTTAGTCTTTAATCCATAAAACGAGTCAACCTGCAAGGCTTACCTGTTTCATGCTACATCTAATGTATGCATTATTCACAGCGGTAGCAAAGTACATGAAGGATTTGCTGCTAATTTCAAGCACAAAATCCCTGTTTCATTGGGAAAGGTCATGAAAGCTGGCAATTTGTCATCCTTAGTTTCTGGAAAATCACGTGCGAGGAATATTCTAAACCGGTTTTGATGCTTGTGATATTAGTTATTGTATTTCATGTAAAATGGCACAATCCAGCCAGTGTTAGGAACCTCTAACCCATTGTAATTTCAAATTTGGGAGAGACTGTCAAATAAACTAAGCTGTTCGACTGATCAGGATTCGACTGTTTGATGCTGAAGCTGAGGCTCCAATATTTTGGCCACCTCATGAGAATAGAAGACTCCCTGGAAAAGACCCTGATGTTGGGAAAGATGGAGGGCACAAGGAGAAGGGGACGACAGAGGACGAGATGGTTGGACAGTGTTCTCGAAGCTACCAGCATGAGTTTGACCAAACTGCGGGAGGCAGTGGAAGACAGGAGTGCCTGGCGTGCTCTGGTCCAGGGGGGCACGAAGAGTCGGACACGACTAAATGACTAAACAACATTGACTGAGTATCGATATGTTTTGATATTTTATTTTTTTACTTTTCCATTTTAAACCAAGTTAACTTTCAAGAAGAGTGGTACTCTACTTTAAATATATCAACAACAAGAAACCACTTAACTATAACTGGTTTACATCTCTAGGATTATAAATTGAACAATCAGTTGCAACAGTTCATACGTTGTTTAAAATTTAGGAATAAAAAATCCATCAGAATTCATTTAATCAATTCCATTGGCAAGATTCATGTAAAAACATGGTTTGTTTAAATGTATGGTCTAAAGCTTGCCCACTGCCTTGTTTCTTTGGGACCACAGTTTGTGCAGATGGGCAACAAAAGCAGATAAAGCATTTCAAATGCACAGTTTGTCTGTTGTACATTTGGAAGATCCAGCTATTGCATGGGTTTGTTATTATCTTTAGCACAAGTCATGGTTATGTGTTACCCTTGGGCCCGGCCATTGTCTCAGAATTCTTTAGTAAACACTTATTCTTTGTGGAGTTGGTCCCAAAACTCACCATAAGGAAATCTAGTTGCAACCAATGAATATTATAGAGGATCATAGTATTCTTCAGGTAATACATATTTTCACATAGTTTAGATTAATGGGTTTAAAAATAGAGTCTAATGTTATGTTGATTCTATCAGAAACCCATTTGGAATTCTTGAAGGATTTCCATCACAAGTACAAATTCTCTTTCTTTCCGCCCCCGCTCTACAAACCTATCACTCTACAAAAAAAACCTCATGTAATGCGAATGGCAAGGTGGGAAGAGGGAAAGGAGTGGAATAAGCTAATTTCCAGGTTTCATTTTCAAACATGCATTCAGATCCCATTTTGCATAGCCTTTATACACTGCGAAAAAAGGTTTAGGAAGGAACTTTAGAAAGAGCTGGAGGACTTATAGCGTAAGCTTTCATATTACTTGATTCACTAAATGAGGTTAATCTCCATCTAGGAAATCAATATATTCAGACTCACAAAGTGTGCTGCGATTTTGCCACAAGTACAAGGATAATACGCACTGTCCTCATATGGGACATAATCCACGATATTTGTGTCAAGGGCTTCTGATAGGTTTCTTACAATGCTAAGAATTAGACATGCATTACATCTTTATTGCATTCCTCCAGGGATGAACGATCTCTCAAGATCATTGCCATCATTCCCTGGTGGTGGTCTACGTAGAATTGAAGAAGCCTCACAGTCAATCAAGGCATAATTGAAAACATATTAATAGCGAGGGGTGTGTGGTGGCTAGAGTTTAAGCAGGACCCCAGCAGCTAAGTGCCAAATTATCAGCCTGAAATATGAAGCTGAGTCAGGACAGCAAACTGAGCCAGGAAAAACAATCATGCTCAGATGAGCCTCAGTGCTGTGGTCATGAGGTTGTTCTGATCACAGCACAGAGACATTTCCTCTTGAGACACCTAAGTAGTGAAGAGATGGTTTGAGCTGTGGACATGGCATGTTTCACTGTTGGAAATATAACCCCAGTGTTTTAAATGTCCACAGTTTTGACCATCCAGTTTTCATTTACACATCCACACATGTTGAAAGTCCTCAGTGTTACCTGGGAAATCTAAGAAACCTTCATTTTGGATATATTTTCTAATGCATAGTGTAATTTGTTAAATTTCTGCACAGCTTTCCTGCTGCCTCTGTGACCCAGAGCACCTGACCTGAATCTGGCTGCAAATCAATTCAAGAACTGGGAGAGCAGGAAAGTTCAGTTCTGCTGCGTGCTGCTTTGCCAACACATTCCCTGTGGGAAACATGCTAGCAAAGTAGAGACTCAGCTATGCAGCAGCAAACGTTTAATATGTTTTGTAAAGTGCAATATACAAATGGGACACTAGATGGCGACAGTGAGCTATGCCAGATGCAATGTATTTTTCAAAACTTTTTTTTAAAAAAAACATTTTCACAGCGCTTTTTAAATGTGTATAGATTCCACTCAGGACTACAATCTTGGTGCAGGATTCCTGCAGTGCTGCTGCACATGGTCAGCTGCTGCACCAGGTGTGTTGGTCCTCCCCATTCTCCCCTCCCACATCATTGCCCCCAGTTTGCCCTGGTTTGGTGTGCCCCAGCTGTCCTCACCAACCACAACAATGCCACCTCCTCCCACTCAGACAACACCACTTAACCAGCTGGTTCCACCACTGCGTCGTGGGAAGCAGCACTGGACCCACATTACTCACTACCCCCCAACTGCTTCACTTGCCACCATCATTGTGAGGGTAAGAGACTGACTGACTCATGGCAGTAGCCTAACATGGGTACAGTGGACACTTTTTCTTTCTATCCCTCCCCTGGTCCTGACATTAGGTTTCCCCCTTCCTTGGTGCCACTGCAATCTCAGCAACACCCTTTTCATTCCTGCTGGTATTTGTTTCTCCAACATGTTACCTTTGAGTGGGGTGCTCTTCCCCCCTCCCTCCCTCCCTTCTCTTTTTCATTTTCTCTCTCACACACACTCCTTCCTTCCTTCCTTCCTTCCTTCCTTCCTTCCTTCCTTCCCTCCCTCCCTCCCTCCCTCCCTCCCTCCCTCCCTCTCCTTCCTTCCTTCCTTCCTTCCTTCCTTCCTTCCTTCCTTCCTTCCTTCCTTCCTTCTTTCCTTCCTTCCTTCCTTCTCTTTCGTTATCTCTCTCACACACCCCTTCCTTCCTTCCTTCCTTCCTTCCTTCCTTCCTTCCTTCCTTCCTTCCCCCTCTCCCTCGTTCTCTCCCTCGTTCTCGTTCTCTCTCTCTCCTTCCTTCCTTCCTTCCTTCCTTCCTTCCTTCCTTCCTTCCTTCCTTCCCCCTCTCCCTCATTCTCTCCCTCGTTCTCTCTCTCCTTCCCTCCCTCCTTCCTTCCTTCCTTCCTTCCTTCCTTCCTTCCTTCCTTCCTTCCTTCCTTCCTTCTCCCTCGTTCTCTCTCTCTCTCTCCCTCTCATCCCTCCCTCCCTACCACTTGCAAACAACCCTGAGGTGCCCTTAGAGCAGAGCACACTTGCCTCTCTTGCATCTACCCCAACAGCTCCAGCTTCCTCCAGCTTCCCCAACTCAGGATGATCTGGGGCTAGCTTGACCCAACATGGCCAAAGACCAGATTTACCCAGATTGGCCTGATTTGGTTTGGGCACAGCCAAACGGGTGATGGAGTCTTCAAATGCATTCAGATCAGTGCAGTTTGGAATTATTTGGTCTCCCATCTTAATTCAAAATGGCATCCAACCATTTCCAAAATCCGCTCCTCACTTCTATGAACCTTTTTTTAAAACAACAACAACAACAACAACAACAACAACAACAACAACAAACTGTTATCTCAAGAGCTGTCTGAATTGGCAGAGTCTGGAACCATCACAGCACACTGGGCAGCGTCATGCCAAACTGGGCAATGATAGCTTCAGAGGCATCCAAATAGGGGCAGTTTGGAATGGTTTGGTCTGCCATCTGGATTGTGCACATGGAAAAGGCTTTCTCTGCTTCTGAAAATATAGAACTCAATTCTGAGATATACTGGAGAAGCCCATCTTTTTCCCTCTTAAAAGGTAAAGGTAAAGGACCCGTGAAAGTTAAGTCCAGTCGCAAATGCACTCATCTTGCTTTACTGGCCGAGGGAGCTGACGTTTGTCCGCAGACAGTTTTTCCAGGTCATGTGGCCAGAGCCTAGGACTTGCAGATCAGAAGGTTGGCGGTTCGAATCCCCGTGACAGGGTGAGCTCCTGGTGCTCGGTCCCAGCTCCTGCCAACCTAGCAGTTCAAAAGCACGTCAAAGTGCAAGTAGATAAATAGATACCACTCTGGCGGGAAGGTAAATGGCGTTTTTGTGTACTGCTCTGGTTTCACCAGAAATTCCTTAGTCATGCTGGCTACATGATCCGGAAGCTGTACACTGGTTCCCTTGGCCAATAAAGCGAGATGAGCGCCACAACCCTAGAGTCGGTCACGACTGGACCTAATGGTCAGGGGTCCCTTTACCTTTTTACCTGTGATTTCACTAGACTGAATTCTCACTGTTCAAAATTATTAATATTTTTTTAAAGTTTTCCCCCTGCCACTCTACATCTGATACTTTTCCCCACACTCAGCTAAGTTTTCTTGTCCCTTAAGTAAGCTCCTCTTAGGTTGGTTATTCCAGTCTATTAGTTCTCACTAATCCAGAAACACTTAGCTTATGTCATCAGTTTCCATACTGATTGACACCAAAATGGTATAAAGTCTGCCCTCACAGCAGAACTACTGCACCTATTGTTCTGAAATTTGGCATGCTTCATCTCTTCAGAAGGGCAACCAAGCCTACAAATTTTGTGAAAATTCTGGCAGAAAATTTAAAAAGTGAAGGATTTTTTCATCTATCTATCATCTATATCTATCTATCTATCTATCTATCATCTATCTATCTATCTATCATCTATCTATCTATCTATCTATCTATCATCTATCTATCTATCTATCTATCTATCTATCTATCTATCTATCTATCATCTATATCATCTATCTATATCTATCTATCTATATCTATCTATCTCTCTATCTATCTATCTATCTATCTATCTATCTATCTATCTATCATCATCTATCTATCTATATCTATCTATCTATCTATCATCTATCTATCTATCTATCATCTATCTATCTATCTATCTATCTATCTATCTATCTATCATCTATTTATCATCTATCTATCTATCTATCTATCTATCTATCTATCTATATCTATCTACCATCTACAGATAGGTAGCCGTGTTGGTTTGCCATAGTCAAAACAAAATAAAAAAAATTCCTTCCAGTAGCACCTTAAAGACCAACTAAGTTAGTTCTTGGTATGAGCTTTCGTGTGCATGCACACTTCTTCAGATACACTGAAACAGAAGTCACCAGACCCTTCTATATAGTGAGAAGGTGGGGAGGGGTATTACTCAGAAGGGTGGTGGGATTGGGTGATTGGCAGATAGCTGTGATGAGCCTGTTGACGACTCTTAACGACTGCAATAGGTCTTACAGGAAAAAGCAAGGGGTGAGAAGGTGAAAAATGGCTTTGTCGTGTATAATGAGATAAGAATCCAATGTCTTTGTTCAGACCAGGTCTCTCCATGGTTTTAAGTTTGGTAATAAGTTGCAATTCAGCAGCTTCTCTTTCCAGTCTATTTCTGAAATTCCTTTGTAATAGAACAGCTACTTTGAGATCTTGTATAGAATGTCCTGGGAGATTGAAGTGTTCTCCTACTGGTTTCTCTGTCTTGTGGTTCCTGATGTCAGATTTATATCCGTTTATTCTTTGGCGTAAGGTTTGGCCTGTTTGTCCAATATAGAGAGCTGAAGGACACTGTTGGTATTTGATGGCATACACAATGTTAGACGATGAGCAATTAAATAGTCCCGAGATGGTATGTGTGATGTTGTTGGGGCCAGTAATGGTGTTGTCCGGGTGTATGCGGCAGCAAAGTTGGCATCTGGGTTTATTGCAGGCTCTGGTGCCAGTGTCCGTGTTAAGTCTGGTTGTAGTATTATTGTGGGTTAGGAGTTGTTTAAGATTGGGTGGCTGTCTGTAGGCAATGAAAGGTCTTCCTCTCAGAGCTTGAGAAAGAGAACTGTCATTGTCCAGGAGAGGTTGTAGATCTCTGATGATGTGTTGTACTGTTTTAACTTGGGAGCTGTATGTGATGACTAGAGGTGTTCTGTTATTTTCTTTTTTGGGTCTGTCTTGCAGCAAGTTCTCTCTGGGTATCAGTCTGGCTATCTACCATCTATCTATCTACCATCTATCTATCCTCTATCTATCTATCTATCTATCTATCTATCTATCAATCATCATCTATCTATCTATATCTATCATCTATCTATCTATCTATCTATCTATCATCTATCTATCTATCTATCTATCTATCTATCTATCTATCTATCATCTATATATCTATCTATCTATCATCTATCTATCTATCTATCTATCTATCTATCTATCTATCTATCATCTATCTGTCTACCTACCTACCTACCTTTAAAGTTTCCCTGCACATATGCCCCTAGAATGTGACTGCAGTTTAGCAGGCTGAATCTACCTTGGGTGGGCTGTCTTGCCTGCAAATTTCGTCCACTTTTGTCAAAATGGGGGAAATGTTATAGCATATGTTTTAGATTCCCCATTTCAGTTAGCAGGAGGAAAACAGTTTTGTGCTTAGAGCCAGATAACAAGTCCAATCAGAAAACCACAGGATGCATGCAAAGCAAATAGCATTGTTCCCCAGTGCTACAGATACAAATACAAAGTCAATCTTGCATTTCCCTAGTTTGTTAACAGAAGAACTGTGGAAATCTGTTTGCACAGGGCTCCAATCAGCAAAAACGTAGGCTCCAATGGTGAATCATGCAAGAGAACACATAGCATTATGGTAAACAATTTCTGCATGTGATACTACAGTGAATGATTGGGAATGGCAACCTTTATCTGACTCCCTTCCACCATTATATTTTCTCCATCCACAATTTTCAGCTATTGTTATTTAAACGTGCACCATTTTACATTTATTCCATTTTGCATTAGGTATACCATTGTAACGTAGCTAGCATACTGAAGAGGTAAGTCATGAAATTACATATCCTTTGCACATATGGCAACCACCTGCAAAATTTGGGTCTCGGTAGAGAGAAATGGAGAGAAACTTGTTCAGCTACCGCAACAATATGTTTTTCTAAAAAACATTATGGTTACCTTCTGGCTTATAAAAGTTTTGAATGCTTGAGCAATGCCTTGCACTAAATAGTGCCGTCCCCCCAGTTCTCAGGAATTTTTATAACTTTCTTATGACATCAAAGGAATTGTTTGTTGTATTATGTGCTGTTTCTTCTGTGGTATGCTAGCTATTGCACCAAAGAGGACATTGATGTTATCTTTTCTGCTAAAGTCTGAAAAGCAAGGAAAAGATGCCATACTTTTCTTATTATTCCTAACCACCGTAAGCTGACGTCTTTGGTGTTCTGAGCTTGTTAACTTGGCCCAGATCAGAATATGATGTTTGAAGAAGTAACTGAAATTGGTTACATACATAGATCACCACATTCCAATTCAAATTAATCCAATTTATTATAATCAGTAAATATAAATAGTATGCACTTCTTCACTCCCTAGCTACTGTTGTCACCTACTGCTTCATTTAAATCAATTAATTTTAATCAATGAAGCAATCTCGCCTTTCTCATCATTTTGCAGACGTCTAGTAAAGACATATCTTTTTGCCTAGGCTTTCCTGGACTAGTAATATTGGATCCTATAATTACTGAATTCCTGTTCCATTTTTATAAAACTGTTTTACTGATTTTTAAAGGGGCTTTATTATAAAGTTTTGTTGTTTTATGTTGTATTTTTGCACACAAATTTGAGATTTTTAAAATATTAAGTGGTTTAGAATTGCTTTTAAATAAATATATAGTTATCCTTAAACCATTTGTGTGATGTCAGTGTCTTAACTGAAGGAGAGCAGCTGCTCAAACCCAGTCAGAAGCTCATAGTTTGAAGTCCAGTCTAACAAATCAGTTTGAGCACCCCGGTATATGTTGCAGCAGCAACAAAAGTATAGATAATTTTGTGAAATACTTTGTGAAATCCAAAACCTCCATTTTTAGTATTTCAAACCTCAATCTCAATTGCAGAGAACATATAGAATGACAATTGTGGTACATCAACTACTCACAGAAAGAAAAAGCCGAGGCGACAAATTTTGTTCTAGCGCAAACCTGTAATCACTTGCAGGCACATAAAAAACAGAAGAGAAAGAAGAAGAGGTGAACGTGATTGTTCAAAGCATTTTAAGTGGGGTAACTGTGCCCCTGAAGGACCAGGTATGCAGCCTGGGAGTCATTTTGGACTCACAGCTGTCCATAGAGGTGCAGGTTAATTCTGTGCCCAGGGCATCTGTCTACCAGCTCCATCTGGTACGCAGGCTGAGACCCTATCTGCCCACAGACTGTCTCGCCAGAGTGGTGCATGCTCTAGTTATCTCCCGCTTGGACTACTGCAATGCACTCCTTTGAAGGTGACCTTTGAATGCGCTCCTTTGAAGGTGACCCGGAAATAACAACTAATCCAGAATGTGGCAGCTAGACTGGGAGTGGCTACAGAGACCATATAACACCAGTCCTGAAAGGGCTTCGTTGGCTCCCAGTATGTTTCCGAGCACAATTCAAAGTGTTGGTGTTGACCTTTAAAGCCCTAAATGACCTCAGCCCAGTATATCTGAAGTCACCCCCATCGTTCAGCCCAGACACTGAGGTCCAGCTCCGAGGGCCTTCTGGCAGTTCCCTCCCTGCAAGAAGTGAGGTTACAGGGAACCAGGCAGAGGGCCTTCTCAGTAGTGGTGCCTGCCCTGTGGAACGCTCTCCCATCAGATGTTAAGGAAATAAACAACTATCAGACTTTTAGAAGACATCTGAAGGCAGCCCTGTTTAGGGAAGTTTTAATGTTTGATGTTTTATCTTATATTTAAGAGCCAGGGAAACCCAGCCAGATGTGTGGGGTATAAATAAATTATTATTATTATTATTATTATTAGTAGTAGTAGTAGTAGTAGTAGTATCTCTTAGGTGTTATGATGTTGCTGTAATGAATGAACAAGAACTCCAGATTCAATCCTTGGCATATCCACTTAAAAGAGTCCCAAACAGCAGACCAGGGGAAATGTGCTTGAGATTCTATAGAACTGCTGCCAATCAGGGTAGCCAATAGGAGTCCTGCTAGACCACTGACCTCATCTGCATGAGACACCTTCACAGGTAAGGTGAGGCAGCTTTATTATTCTCAGTGAACACCATGGCTTGCCTACAGTTATCTAGTGAGTTTTTGGCCAAAGTGAGCACTGAACACTGACTTCCCAGCTCACAGTTAAAACTCTTACCCCCTGTGTGATATGAGCTCGGTCAACACCACAGGACTTATTTCCATGTGTACATTATTCAGATTGGGCTGTAAAAATAGCATCCATTTATGCAACCAGCATTTTTTTTTTAAAAAAAAAACCTTTAGTTAGAAATGAATACCTAGCTCAAAAGATTGCGCCAGGGAATAAAGCTCAGTAGTAAATCAAACACATACGACATTATAAAGTGTTCTCCATTACAAAGTCTTTCAAGTGTAATTTGCTTCATAAGGTAAGTCTCTTGCATTATCAGTACTTCACGTGCTGTAACTTAGGCATTCCAGATTGTTTTATCTGGGTAGATTTCACACATATGGCAGCGATACATGTTTGAGCAAGAACAGAACCAGGCAAAAGGATCTCATTAATCATGCAATTTTGACTATGTCACCTGCACTTTGTTCGGTCATCTGTTTCCTCAGTACGCTAAAGCTTCGGGCAGCTTCAAAGATTTGCCATGTTTTCCCACCTCAAAATATCAGTTTCTCCCAAACCTGATTAATTTCTCTTCCTCTGAAATTTTCATTTTGGCCTCCCCTCGCACCCCACCCAGATTATTCAGCTGAAGGTGAATAACTGGTTTTCAACCTACACCATGAAACTGGCTTCAGATAGGTTAGGATACAAATGAATGGATCAGTCTCTATCAAGTCTATGTCAATTTCACACATGTTAAGTCCTAAGTTTGTTCCACCTCGTTTCTACATTAAGACACGAGTTTCTATAAATCCATATGAAAACTAATACTTAAATACATACTTTATCACAAAATAGATATTTAAATAGCATCTGATCTCAATCCATGCATTCCAGGAGGACTTTAATGTAAAATACACTCTTGTAAAACACATTTCAGTACCCCTTTGGAGCAGAGAGCTGTGTTGTAAAATTTGGAGAAATGCAAAATCCAAAGGAGGGTGACATTCTGATCTGTATATTAATCTGGAGGATGCAAATTATGACAGGCTGCTTGACTGAGTGAAGTTCTCCCCCATTGTTCACCTAGGAAAAGCTCAGACCTAGACAAAAAAGGGGGTGTCATTCTGCATCTCTGCTTTCGGAGATCAACTTTTCATAAGGTAAAATTTTCATGTTAAAATTGCTGGTTCATCACTTTGAAGCCCTCATGATTTGAGCTGGGGCAACCTCTGGGAGAGCTTTAGTCCATATAATCTCCTTCACATTCCTAGGTCATTTGGCAAGTATCTGCTATGGCTATCCTCTCTATCTGAGGTCTTACCGGTGTCACCTAGGACAGGAGCAGAATCTTTCCTGTGGTGGTACCTTCTTGGTAAAACACTCCCCTGTCTTCTGCCAATGATGATTCCCATCTGGCTAAATGTATTCTTGCTTTTAGAAGACCGGTGAATGCATTTCTATTTGCAGGACTATTTGAAACATCGTATTTTCTTTTACTTGTCTAATTGTTGCTTTCCATATTGATGATACCATTTAAAACTGTTTTTCTTTTTCTTAAAACGCATTTTAAAAGCTGCACAGCTTTAAAGTGGTTGTCATTTGGGGGCCTTCTGGCCTACCAGACTTGGAAATAAAGAGGTGGACAATAAGTATATCATAAACAAAATGGGGGGGGGGGTCGCAGTTGTTATAAATTCCTCCTCACACCCAGCTTCTTGGGACAACCCTACAATATTTAAATATGTTTGCATGAGAGAGCACTTAAACTTCTAGTGGCTGGGGCAATCCAGTGATGGATGGGGTACAATGATGATGATGGCTATTATGGCGATGATGATGAAATGTTTACAAATATACAGCCAAAGCAAACTGAACCAAGAGCCCAGCAACTGGCAGACCATTGAAAAACCTGTCCCTAGTTCACAGTAGGGTTCAAAATCAACTACTATTATTCTGTTTTATATATGTGGGAATAAGACAGAGAAATAGCTAACAAACACAATCCATCCCAAAACATGGGCAGTAGCTAGTCGGCTTGTGGATGATGGGATAGTGGCAAATACAGTGGTACCTCTGGATGTGAACGGGATCCGTTCCGGAGTCCTGTTCACATCCTGAGTAGAGCATAACCCACGACTGCACATCTGCGCGGGTCGCGATTCACCGCTTCCATGCATGCGTGGGATGTCATTTTGAGCGTCTGCGCATGCATGAGCAGCGAAACCTGGAAGTAATGCGCTCCGTTACTTCTGGGTCACCACGGAGCGCAACCTGAAAATACTTAACCTGAAGCTAGTTCAACCCAAGGTATGATTGTACAGGGTGATTGATGAACAAAGAAAGAAAGGAGAACACTTCGTTCCCTCTCTACCCCCAGCAAGAGACAGTGTGGTGTAGTGGTTAAGAGCGGTAGTCTTGTAATCTGGGGAACCGGTTTCGAGTCTCCGCTCCTCCACATGCAGCTGCTGGGTGACCTTGGGCCAGTCACACTTCTTTGAAGTCTCTCAGCCCCACTCACCTCACAGAGTGTTTGTTGTGGGGGAGGAAGGGAAAGGAGAATGTTAGCCGCTTTGAGACTCCTGAAGGGGAGTGAAAGGCGGGATATCAAATCCAAACTCTTCTTCTTCTTCCTTTCCTCCTTTGGGCATTTCCACTCCCTCTTCCCTGCCCCCATTTTCCATACCCCCCCTGCAACAGATACAGTTGTACCTTGGAAGCCAAATGCCTTTTGGCTCCCGAACACCGTAAACCCGGAAGTGAGTGTTGTGGTTTGCAAATGTCCTTTGGAAGCTGAACTTCCTTTGGCGCGGCTTCCATGGATTCCGATTGCATACAGGAAGCTCCTGCAGCCAATCAGAACCTGTGCCTTGGTTGTTGAACATTTTTGGAATCCCAATGAACTTCCGGAATGGATTCCGTTCAACAACCAAGGTACAACTGTATTGGCATTTGGTGGTTATTGAGCATGTTCAGTCTTCAATTTCTACAAACCCTGGGGTTTTCTTGAATGAGCATGTTGATACCACCCTCTCGCTTCTCAGAAGCCCTGTTTTGGCTACACAGCCATTGTAACTGAGTACCTTAATTCACTGTTGTTGGTGGTGTTGTTTAGTCGTAAACTGTGCTGCATCTTCCTTGTGACAGCCCTTGAGACATTTGAAGATGGCTATCATATCTCTTCTTAATCTCCACTTTTCCAGGTTTGTTTTTGTTGTTGTTTAGTCGTTTAGTCGTGTCCGACTCTTCGTGACCCCATGGACCAGAGCACGCCAGGCACTCCTGTCTTCCACTGCCTCCCGCAGTTTGGTCAAACTCATGCTGGTAGCTTCGAGAACACTGTCCAACTATCTCATCCTCTGTCGTCCCCTTCTCCTTGTGCCCGCAATCTTTCCCAACATCAGGGTCTTTTCCAGGGAGTCTTTTCTTTTCATGAGGTGGCCAAAGGATTGGAACCTCAGCTTCAGGATCTGTCCTTCCAGTGAGCACTCAGGGCTGATTTCCTTCAGAATGGATAGGTTTGATCTTCTTGCAGTCCATGGGACTCTCAAGAGTCTCCTCCAGCACCATAATTCAAAAGCATCAATTCTTCAGCGATCAGCCTTCTTTATGGTCCAGCTCTCACTTCCATACATCACTACTGGAAAAACCATAGCTTTAACTATATGGACCTTTGTTGGCAAGAATTCACTGTTAGTGTATCTATAAATAAAGATGGATTTTTCATTTGCAGTGGACACACATGGGCAGGCAGCACAGCAGCGGCATGCGCTGCCCCTCCCTGACCTATGTGGATTTTTGTAAGATTTGAAAAGACTTCCCCAAGTGCAACACTATGTGTGGTGGGTTTTCTCCGCACACCCAGGGTTTCTGCTCCTCCCACACACATTCATTGTATATGCAACAAATGTTTCAAAGGCATGCATTCTTCACCAAACAACCAGCAGCTCTAACAACCATAGTCTATGGAGCCTGAGTGCCGGAGAGGGAGGGAGAATCCTAGTGAAAATACAATGAAGCACTCTTGAGATGTTCCATCTTGTCTTTGAACTGCTCCGAATGTGCATTATTTCTAAGCAATAATTGTTAGAGGAGTATCCTTGTTGTGGAACTCTTTGATCATTATCATCAAGGACTTTAACAGCAAGACCGGCATTCTTATTACAAGCAGCTAACCTAGCAATGAGACACAAATGGCAATGAGGTCAATGCACATTTGTTGTAATTATTTTAGTACATTTTCCTTTGTGCTCATACTTTTTAATTCATTCTCTTTTTAAAAAATGTATGAAGGGAAGAATGAATGAAAGGATGAAATAGACAGCACACTCATTCTGAATTAGTAGTATTGATATAAGCTTTAAGTCTTTGGGACATATATGATTATTTTTTAAAAAAATAATTATAATGTCACAGTTATAAATTTGGGCAGAAAACATAAGAAGCAAACTACTCGAATATTTGCAATCTCAGCATTTTACATGAGATGGCCGACTGTTTTGCAAATATTCATTGATTCCATTTAACTATAACAGAATAGTTGGGTCATCTCCTTTATCTTGGTATTCTATACCAACTTACTGGTTTTTCACGGGAATCACTTAGAAAAATGGCATCCAGATGGATTGTTGCTGAATCGGCAAAAAATCTCAACAACTCTGTCCAAATTTTCACTTTTGGGAATATGGCAACCCTTATAGGATTGCACTGTTAAGTACAGGCATAAGCAAACTCTGGTCCTCCAGATGTTTGGGACTACAATTCCCATCATCTCTGATCACTGGTACTGTTAGTAATAAATTGTTGAATAACAAATGCAACTTTCTATATGGAAAAAAGAATAAAATATTAATACAAAAAATACAAAAAATAGTAATTTTCAAGGAGAGAGAGTGTGTGTATAGCACTGAAGTCTTAGGCTGGATCTACACAGGTGTTTTAAAAAGCTATTAAAAATGCTATGGGGAAAAACACTATTAAAATATATATGCAATTTGCCCTTGAGCTCTACAGCACCATCTGTAGAGCTGCAACACACTTATAACAGCTGTGTAGCTGAGTCCTCACTGTTAATTGTCATGTGTTCTCCGAATTAGATTCCCACCTTCCCTTAATATGCAACATGCATTTTAGTTCTTGCATGTTTTGTAACAGAGTTAAGCTACTGGGCTTGTATCCAATGAAACACTAAGAAACACTCCTGTCATTGTGAGGATTCCCACTTCTGGGACGGGACTTTCTCCCCCTTTCTTCCCTCCTGCCTTCGCTCTCCCAAAATCTGCTCTAGAGGGTTGGGGAAGGGGAACCCAGAAAATGCATGGGGAGAAGGGAAAAGTCCATTGCCGATGTGTAAACCATTGCAATAATAATAATAATAATAATAATAATAATAATAATAATAATTTTTATTTATACCCCGCCCTCCCCAGCCAAGGCCAGGCTCAGGGCAGCTAACAAGCAATAATAAAAACAAGTTGAATGAATACAACTTAAAAACAAGATTAAAATACAATTGAAATATTGAAATATTAAAATGCAGCCTCATCACAGGAGGAGAAAGGAAAAAGAAAAAAGGAAAAGAAAAAAGAAAAAGAAAGAAAAAAGAAAGAGGGGGAGGTAATCAAACTGGCTTCAAGCCAAAGGCCAGGAGGAACAACTCTGTCTTACAGGCCCTGCGGAAAGAAATCAGATCCTGCAGGGCCCTGGTCTCATGAGGCAGAGCGTTCCACCAGGCCGGAGCCAGAGTTGAAAAGGCCCTGGCTCTGGTTGAAGCCAATCTAACTTCCTTAGGGCCCGGGACCACTAGGGTGTTGCTGTTTATGGACCTTGAGGCTCTCCGTGGGGCATACCGGGAGAGGTGGTCCCATAGGTACGAGGGTCCTAGGCCGTGAAGGGCTTTAAAGGTTAAAACCAGCACCTTGAACCTGACCCTGTACTCCACTGGGAGCCAGTGCAGCTGGAAAAGCACTGGGTGAATATGCTCCCATGACAAGGACCCCGTGAGGATCCTCGCTGCAGCATTCTGCACCCGCTGGAGTTTCTGGGACAGCTTCAAGGGCAGCCCCACGTAGAGCTATGGGACGGCTACTTCCCCCTGCATTGGACACAAGCCCATGAATTTAACTTATTATTTATTTCTTAAGAAGTCACAGGCAATTTATTTACATGAATAATAAAACTGGGATTTAAGACTTTCGTAGACTCGTCTTGTGAAAACAGCAGATGCACCTGGCTATTCCATTTCAAAACTGCACTCTAGGAAAGCAACTTGGCAAGTGATTCAGGGCAGCAGTTCTATACCCACTTGCCTGTGAGGAATCCCAATTGACAGCAAAGACTTACTTCTGAGCAAACACGTAAAGGATTGTGCTGCTAGCTTCCCAGTGTATACCAAACTTTCTGGTGCCTGAACTTATTGCTAATTGGGGAAAGAACTGCAGCATTTATTTATTTAAAAAAATGAGAACAGTATTTGGACATTTGGCAGAATGCATCTAGGAACAGCACTAAAGTTGTTGAATGCTATTGTCATGACATCTTTTTTTTGTATGCCTCTGAGATTCAGCAGATGGTCATGATGCAGAAAAAGAAAACTGAATACATCTCAAAGGTCTTGCATTTGTCTGTAAAAGTTTGTAGGTGGGCTCGTATTTCCAGCAAGGCTAGACAAATCAATGATATTTCTTATGGTACAGCATTGTCTTGAGGTTGTATCCTGGCTTTGTAATGGCATTATAGTCCTATGTGCATCAGGCTTGAAAACCAGTTGTATGAACTAAGGATGCTAAATGGATGGCATAATGCTGATGGAGTGAAAAAGATGTCATTAATTTGACTAATGTACAAAGATATTTTGGCTTGAGATGGAATGTGATGTAAGGACTATTTGTTTTGTATGTCATCGCGTACTGAAGTAATAATTAGGAGCTAAAACACAGTTTTCATTGTTAAGTATTACAAGCGTACCACTCAGAGGGATCAGAGGGCAATACTACTAACCAAAGACATATAAAATGTGGAGAAAAGGTAAAGTTCATTGTAATCAGCTTTTAAAATCTGGGGCCTAATGCAGTTATATCATATGAAAATAGTGCAATAAATAATATAAAAACAGGACACTAAATTACACAAAAATGTGTCATATTAATTTAGAGATTGCAAAACAAAAGAACTACTTCACCAATAGATTCAGATAACTTGACACAAAAGAAAAATAAAGCACAACAATACATAATTATGAACTGCTTATCATCTCAGTAAGCATTAAAGCTCATCCACAACTTGGAACTTACCCAGTATACATAAATATTTCTTTTACAAAAGGAAGTACAGTAGACCTGTAACTTGTGAACATTCAGCTTTGCTCGTTTGGCAACAAAAAATAAACAAAATTTAAAAAGGGGGCAGGAAGTGGGCAGGTATCTGGGGAAGAAAAACTCTGGCAATCCCACCTGCCTTTGCAACCAATGTATTTTGACCATACACGATTTCAGCTTTATGCGCTGTCTCCAAACGTAACCCCCATGTATGTTGCAGAAGTTCCATCAAAAACAATGTAGCATTTCTTAGTAGACATATGTAAGGTTGCATTGTAAGTCAATCATACAGAACAGAACTGAGTACAGTAGTAATCTGTTTTCGAACATAATCTGTTCCGGAAGACCGTTAAACTTTTGAAACGTTCGAAAACCGAAGCACGCATTTCCAGAAGCATTTACTTACGGAAAGCTCAATACAGAAACCACGTGGCACGTTAGACTTCCGAAAAGCGTTCAAAAATCGAAGCATTTGTGTGGACAGGCAGAGTCCCCCCAATCCCAGGTGACCCCCGAGCAGAATAATGACGCAAGACAACGTGCTATGGGATTAAAATTGGCCACAACTTTATTAAGTTGCAGATGTAGGAAGACCTTGGCTCAGGCATTGGGTGTTTATCCTTCCCAGTCCCCAGCCAGGGATCTGGGGGACATCAGGGTTATCCAGAATGTGTGGGGATTGGGCTGGCTCTGGAGAACATACCGTATTTTTCGCCCTATGGGACGCACTTTTTCCCCTCCAAAAATGAAGGGGAAATGTGTGTGCGTCCTATGGGGCGAATGCAGGCTTTCCCGGGCTTCCTGCAGCTCTGCGTCACCCTCCGGATCCCGGCGCGAAGCCGCACGGGGCTCCGGAGGGTGGCGCAGAGCTGCCTGCATTCCAAAGCCTGGTGCGCGCTGAAGAGCGCGCCCGGGCTTCGCGCACCTCTCCGCAAGCCTGGGGAAACCGGCGTGGCTCCCTAGGCTTGCGGATAGCAGTCTGTTCTGGGGGCTGGGGTCGGGGGAAGCTCGGGCTTCCCCCGCGCCTGCCCCGTGCCTGGGGGGGAAATAATTTTTTTCTTTATTTCCCCCCCCCCAAAAAAAAATTAGGTGCGTCCTATGGGGAGGTGCGTCCTATGGGGCGAAAAATACGGTATGTTCAAGCAGAGAGCCCACCCCCCCCCCGTTTCGCCACTGTCACAGGGGAGAGCAATGATAACCTCTCGGCATATGGCCAGTGCCTCCCCTCAAGACCCCTTTAGCAGGGAACCCTGGGATCGCCGGCGCAAGGGGGATGTGAGTCACTGCTTCAAACACCCCCCCCCCCATTTAGGGAAGATAGACTAAAGGATTATGCCCAAGGCCTGAAACCACCAAAATTGTGATGTTTTGCTACAGGGAAGGCAAAACCTGCCAATGCAGGAAAATTCCTTTCCGGCCCTTCAACAGTGACCATGACATAGCAGTGCCCACGTACCTGTGAAGAATAGGTTAACCTGCAAAAGAAGGCTTAACTGAGGGAGGGGAGGGTGGGAGAAGCTCTGGAGCTGACTGCCACTTCGCAGGTAAGATTCACCTTCTGTTGTGTGGGCAGGGCGGTCCCTCCCCCTACCTGGCCAATCCCCTGGCAACGCCTCCCCAGGCGGGATTGGGCGATTGGCTGAAGTAGGCAGAGACCTCCAGGTATACAGCCTGGGGAAGGCGAAGCCAGCCCATACTACCAGGAGCCGCATTGGGATCCGGGGGGCTGCGTATTGATATAAGCTTTAAGTCTTTGGGACATATATGCAAGAGGCGCCCCCTATTTGATGTGGGGAGCGTTCATTACTTCTGGGTTTTCGGCATTCGAAAACAGAAACGTTCAATTTCCGAGACGTTCGAAAACCGAGGTACCACTGTATTATTAGACCACTGGGTGAATACAAGTCTCATGCCTAAGTCATGGCCTTTGGATATACTTCTCTTCTTTATTCCTCTTTACCCACAGGACTCTTTTAGATTTCTTGGCTCTTTAGCCCAAACCTCATCACATTTGGAGCTCACTGGCGTGCCCACCACTGACAACATATTTTTAGATTTCACAGAATGACTTTGAGCTTACAGCCCTGATGGCTTTTCTTTTTAAACACACCTAAATATAACCTGTACATGTCTTTAATGGTGCATTATAATGTGTTCCCATCAGTTTACAAACCTAAGTGGCGTGAGAAAATGAATTTATAGTCAACTAATAGATCTGTTTAATTATTAACGAGAGAGGGAAACCAAGAGCAAAGGAAACAAACAAATCGATAGACCATCATGCATCTTAAAGTAGAGCCTAAGAGTTATTCTGGGCGGTTGTGCTTGATTCTGAGAACTTGGGTCGGGATCTTTTAGCTTGGCAGCTATCTCAAATCCCCGACATATGCAAAAAAAAGGCAACAAGACTTGGATAGGAATCAGTGGGAGACAGTGACCACATGTTCAGTTGGCTCGCTTTCAAAGGGAAAGTCAACTACCCATTGCTTACAGCAGAAAAGGGGAAAAAAATAAAAATAAAAGTACAATGACACTTTTAAAGCTACAGCAAATGTGTTCTTATAGCTTTAGATGATATTTGGGTTTTGTATCTCTGGGATTCTGTAGTAGAAGGAATTACTGGTGAAACCACTCGCTTTGTTAAGTTCATTAATGATCCCAGCAATCCTGCTAAACATCCTTTTTACATATCCAAAGAGTTGGTCAAGTAGGTGATTGTTGCCATAGAAACAACTAGCTAGTGATGCTTCCAGAAAAAGGTGACAGGTCTACACACACACACACACACACACACACATGCTCGCGCGCACACACACACACACACACACACACACGCATGGTAGGATGCCTCCTGTGTTTCACCACCTACACGGATATGTGAAAACAAACCACATTGCCCCACTTAATCGAAACATTATATAGCCCCCTGTGGGATATCTGCAACACAATCCTTTTTTGTCTCTCACCTGAGGTCTACATATATGTAGCCAGAGACAGGTCTTCAAACACTCCATCCTCTTTCATTCTGTTGTTTGGAGCCTGACTTTAAATTTCACACCCTCCAAGTATCCCTACTTCTAGGGACGGTCCCGGAATTACAGAAGCCGTCCTGGTTTCTGATTTGGTCTTGGTTTTCCTTTTTCCTCCCCTCCATGTCTCAGAGAAAAATTAAAAGTGGTGTGTGGAGGTGCAAAAATTAAGTCAAATCTGGTGCAAAAATTCCTGCACCAAATGAAGGAAATGATGAAGCTGACTTCCTAAAATTTTGAAGAAAAATGTCACCTATGCACTTTAAATTCCTTAATTGCAATGCTTAAGCAGCCAACCATTTCTTAGGAAACACATGGAGTGTTTCCCCCCTTTTATTGTAAATGGCCTCACACTATCCACTGAGAAGTACATCCCACTGTATTCAATAGAGCTTACTCCCAGGTAACTGGGTAAAGACTGTGCAGCCTTACCCTGCAATTCTAAGCACTTCTATACAGAACTATGTCCCACTGAGTTCAGTAGGATTCACTCTGGTATATTCCTGATCATTCTCACAGTTTCCATTATTATTATTATTATTATTATTATTATTATTATTATCTGCCTGCATTTCCGCCCAACAGGCTTACAGCTAAAAACATTTTTTATTCCATTTATCTGTGGAAGTTGTACATGATCTCTTCCCTTGCACATTTTTCCTTCACAACAATCTTGTGAGGTAAGTTAGGCTAAGAGGTTGCAATTGTCTCAAGGTGACAGAGGTATATGTGCATATGATGTTTATGTGTGGGGGAGAAGCTTCCTGATGTAGAATAGGTAAAGGTAAAAATAAAGGTTCCCCCAACTGTTAAGTCCAGTCACGAACGACTCTGGGGTTGCGGCGCTCATGTCGCTTTACTGGCCGAGGGAGACGGCGTTTGTCCGCAAACAGTTTTTCCGGGTCATGTGGCCAGCATGACTAAGCCACTACTGGCGAAACCAGAGCAGCGCATGGAAACACTGTTTACCTTCCCGCTGGAACGGTACCTATTTATCTACTTGCACTTTGATGTGCTTTCGAACTGCTAGGTTGGCAGGAGCAGGGACCAAGCAACGGGAGCTCACCCAATCACAGGGATTCGAACCACCGACCTTCTGATCGGCAAGCCCTAGGCTCAGTGGTTTAGACCACAGCGCCACCCATGTCCCTTGATGTAGAATAGGATGTCCCTATTTTCATCAGAGAAATGTTGGCGGGCATGAAATTCCATACCTGCCTGAGTGGTTCCTCTTGCTTCCTCCCATTTCCACCATACCTGATTAAGATATTCTTGATCATGTGACCCCCCCCTCACCCTCGCTCCTGTTCTATCATGTTGCTCCCTAGTTTTCCCCCACCCTACATCCTCTGAGGCAAAGTGAGACTGTTGAACTGAAGGTCAACCTGCCATTCTTCCCCTTCATCCATTCCATTTGTTCAAAGGTAGGTACCATAGTTTCCTCCACATGAAGGGGTTGCTGGATCTTACATGTACTAAAGTAGAGAGCTAACTTTCAAAATGCCTTGCTCTCCTTCATATGTACTGACTTCTTCAGAAAGCGGGAAAAATCTCTTCGGCCTGTCACCAGATATCGATTCCCCATTGTAAAGTGCAATTTGTGACTGCACTGTGCGAGAGGTTCCCTCACACGTTTCAATTAAGTGGGGCAATGCGGTTGCATTTTCCATTTGCACCAGAAAAAAGAACGTACATGACTGAACAAATCATTATTACTGTCTACCAGCAGATAAAATTTCAGTAGAGTGGCTATCATGTTTCACCATCACCTTTTATTACATATTCCACACCTATCACTATACTAGGTGTCATGCAAAAAACTAAGAGATGTGGTCTTACATGCTGGTAAATCTGGTGAATTTGGTCAAATATGGTGGTTAGTTCTTTAGTAGGTGGATCTGCATTATGGTGCTGGAGGAGACTCTTGAGAGTCCCATGGACTGCAAGATGATCAAACCTATCCATTCTTAAGGAAATCAGCCCTGAGTGCTCACTGGAAGGACAGATCCTGAAGCTGAGGCTCCAATACTTTGGCCACCTCATGAGAAGAGAAGACTTCCTGGAAAAGACCCTGATGTTGGGAAAGATGGAGGGCACAAGGAGAAGGGGACGACAGAGGACGAGATGGTTGGACAGTGTTCTCGAAGCTACAAACATGAGTCTGACCAAACTGTAGGAGGCAGTGGAAGACAGGAGTGCCTGGCGTGCTCTGGTCCATGGGAGAGTCAAACACGACTAAACGACTAAGCAACAACAAGGTGGATATGCATCAGTATGTTTGCCATCACTAAAACCTGATGGAACTGGAAAACAAGGGCATGGAAGTTTGGGCCTACTGGGGTTCAGTGAATGAGTCTACAAGATCTCACGTTTTAGCAACTTTGAATATTTTTTTAATGGTTAAAGGTAAAGGGACCCCTGACCATTAGGTCCAGTCATGGCCAGCTCTGGGGTTGCAGCGCTCATCTCGCTTTATTGGCCGAGGGAGCCGGCGTACAGCTTCCGGGTCATGTGGCCAGCATGACTAAGCCGCTTCTGGCCAACCAGAGTAGTGCACGGAAATGCCGTTTACCTTCCTGCTGGAGCGGTACCAATTTATCTACTTGCACTTTGATGTGCTTTCAAACTGCTAGGTTGGCAGGAGCAGGGACCGAGGAATGGGAGCTCACCCTGTCGCGGGGATTCAAACCACTGACCTTCTGATCAGCAAGTCCTAGGCTCTGTGGTTTAACCCACAGCGCCGCCCGCTATTTCATGTTAGCCACACAGGCATTTCAGTGCAACACAGGTCTCTTGGCAGGATGGTTCGTTGTAATACACCATGGGGTTGAGGTGGGGTAACAGTTTTAGGCTTTGAAAAGCACACACGTCTCCTTGTCTGCCTGTCTGAGTCCCTGGTGCCTTATCCATCCATTTTAAATCCTTCCCTTCATTCTGAAGATTACAGGTGGGTTACAACTTTAAGCAACATCACAATGCAATAGGAGACCTTTCAAGTTGCACAGATCTTTTTCCTGCTGTCTGTATGGGTATAGCTCAAGCGCATTTGTCCCCTCATTGAGAACTATGCCAACAGTAAACATAATCTAGTCAACCCACCCACAGGCTGGGCAAAGGAGCACATCAATGTCCCTAGCAATGGGCATGAGTTGCAAACACAATAAGTTGTGGTCTCCTGGCTACTTTGGTGGGTTGATTCCCCCTCTCCGCATGACAACTCAAAACCACAAAAGAACACATTTGCAGAAGTCTTTTCTCCTCCATATTTCAAAGTGTGATTCCCAACAGCCCCACAATACCTTCATTCAGAAAGGAGAGGAAAGTTGTGTGTAAACCGTGAAGCAAATTATTTGTGAACAAACATGCGCAAATCCGCTTCATTGTAGCCATGTACCAGCTTTTGCTGTATACTCTCTGTGCACTCTGTGCATTGTTTAGATGCACATTATTTGTATTTATTTATGCACCATCCTTCAAACCAAGTACCCTGGGCAGTTTATAGAGAGAATGAAAGACAAAATGCAGTAAAAAAATCCTTAAAATCCTTAAAACAAGGGGTTCCTGAAGTAGAAATCATCCAGTTCCTAAATGCTGGAGCATTCAAGACACTCCATTGAGTTTCCATAGATTTCCAAGGTCAAAACTAAGACTATGCGGCAGGAAAGCATCTGTGTGATTAGGGCAGTATGCTACTCAAGCACTCTTGTTAGGTCTTCTTCTGCCCCAGGACTTTGTCCAATTAATGAAAACATGTTTCAGGGTTAAGCCCTGATGAATCTTGGCTCCAATTAAGCACTGGATGTTCTCACCCAGAAAATCTACTGCCAAGGTTGCATGGAGAAATCCAATGATACAGGAGTTCAATTATTTCTTTTCCAAATTTACAACACTTATTTGGAGAAGTCATAATTGCCTTCTGAGAATCAGCTATTTCATAAGTGAGTCAGCTATTTATTCTTAATAAATAAATTATTCAGATTTTTAATCATCTACAATAATGCACAATAAGAAAAACGAGGGGAATATAACTAACATGAAAACAGAAAGTCAAAAGCACTACAAAACAGACATATTGTTCCTTTGGAACAAATATTAGGAATGTAAGAGGCTTCTAGTAATTATATCACTGTTGCTGTAACCCTGGGCCTGAGACACACTATCACATTTATATTTCAGAATGAGCATAATTCAAATTGATTCTGTTTCGCCAGTCTCATTTTCTCTGGCTCACCTTGCCTATGTGTAGACATCTTTCCAAATGAATTGGTCAAGTAGAGGATCAGACATTGACCTTTAATGCATATCTAAATACTTAAATATTGGTGGGTGTCAGGGACCGTGTTGAGGTGGGCTGCCAACACGATGAGGAATGGTGGGAGCCTGCCCCTCCCCCTGCCCCTGAACCAGATCCTGACTGGTTCCCAAGAGCAGGAGGACAGTATAGATTTGGAACATTGGTTTGCAGAGGGATGTAGTTCAGAAGGCAGAAGCTGGGAAATACTGGATGGGGAACAGCTAGGAGAAGAAACACTGGAAGAGAGAGGGTTAACAGATTCACAGTCTCTGCACAGCATTTGGCCCCCTTCTCCAAAGTCACGGAGAGCTCAGAAAGTGGCAGAACAGAAAGCACAGAAGGTACAGGTGCAGATTACAAGATGTAGAAGTGACGTAGATTCACTTAATTGGGATCCTTAATTGAATTATGGTGATGGAGGAGACTCTTGAGTGTCCCAGGGACTGCAAGAAGAAAAAACCTATCCATTCTTAAGAAAATCAGCCCTGAGTGCTCACAGGAAGGACAGATCCTGAAGCTGAGGCTCCAATACTTTGGCCACCTCATGAGAAGAAAAGACTCCCTGGAAAAAACCCTGATGTTGGGAAAGATTGAGGGCACAAGGAGAAGGGGACGACAGAGGATGAGATGGTTGGACAGTGTTCTTGAAGCTACAAACATGAGTTTGACCAAACTGCGGGAGGCAGTGGAAGACAGGAGGGCCTGGTGTGCTCTGGTCCATGGGGTCACAAAGAGTTGGACATGACTAAACGACTAAACAACAACAGCTGAGTCCTGAGTCTCTGTGCTGACCCACAGGTGAATCAGCCCTGACATCAACTATTGGATAAGCTTGATTGTATCCCCCCCCCCATGTTCCCTTGTTCACTCCACCTCCCCCAGACCCTATTGCTGATTCAGATCTTCATTTACTTCTTCTTCGGGGGTGGGGGGTTGGCACCGTTTTGTGATTTGCCTCAGGTGCCAAAATGTCTTGGGCCAGCCCTGCCCTCGCTCATCGATTTGTCTCCTGCCTATTGTAACATGCACTAATCTCTTCTCATTGCTTTTAAGCTTTGAAAGTGACTTCACCCTGTGAAAGGCTCTGAGAGCACTTAATGCTGTCATCAGTGAAGCTAAACAGGCACAGGGTGGATCAATGCCTGGATAGGACACTATTGGGAACTTCAAGCAAGCTGCTATGAGCTGTCTAAACGAAGGGTACGATGCAATGGCAATAAATAGCAGCATTCGGAGTCTGAGCTTGCAGCCTGCGCCCCACATTATTCTTCTGTACTGCTTTACTCCTAATGCTTTAATTGCTTGTGTTAGAAATAGAATTTCTAAATGATCCTGCGTTCAAGAAATAAATCTTCTGTGAGGCGTTTGCATTAGCATTTCATGTTTCTCACCCAGGGTTGTGTCTGTTATTTAATCTGCCTAAAGTCAGGAGGAAGCATAGACCTATAAAGCAGTGGGGTGATGAACAGAGGCTCCTAATGGAGTTATAAATTGAGAGTAATTGGTTTACGTGATTGTTATTAAATCCCATTTCAGCTGGTTAATGGAATTTTGTTTGGCAAGGGAACAGAGACGATGTTATCAGATAATTTTCTTTTGAAATCAACTTAAATTTTAGTCTTTTCGACCCAGAGTTTCTAAATAAGTGTGAAGTGGTTGCTGCTCAAATACTGAAGCGAAAAAGGAAGCCATCAACGCTGGAAAATTATAGGGCTGTCAGTAGAGAAGCTTCAGTTTTCTCATCCTGTTTTTTTACACCATTTTGCAACCCGTGAAGTGGATTCCAAAAGGGCCAGCCAGGCCTTTCCAACCAGCCAAACGCTGCGATGGAGACATGGAGCCCACCTCGCAATTGCTTAAATGGTTTCAAATGTCGCATAATGAACAAATTAATTGGCTTTCATGAAAAACAGATTTGGCAGGAAGGCAAGAACATCTAGTTAAATAAGCAAACTGGGACGCAGTACTACTTCAACTCAATTTGCTGCTTTTCCAAGTGTAATTGTTCTTAAAATTGTCTTCTGCAAACATGGCGAAGCTGAGGCTTCAGTACAGTATGAATGTTGGTTTGAGGTTTCTTAGCTCATTGCCAAGTTTCACTTTTAAGTTATTAATTTATTCAGGCAATTGAAAATACTATGCTCCTAAACACCATGTTTTTGTAGCATATAAATAAAATGCAAAAAATGCAAAAAAAAAAAAAAAGCGCACAAGCAAACTGAACAATTTCCACATGAATGATAAGTTCTAAACAAAAATTAATATAAATAACAGCAACAATCCCCCCCCCCAAAAAAAGCAACCCTAAACAACACTTCGGCCAAGAGTCTGTTCAGCAGCCTCAGCTTTTGTAGCTGGAGTCAGTAAGGGCCCCATCATCCTGGGCAGAGGTGTACCCAGGCGTCCTTGCCAATTAAGACTTACAGTTTCCCCCACCCTTCCAGTGTGATGGCCTGGGAATCTGATTCAGAGGCTGAACCGGAGGAATCCCAGCCTGCACAGGAGTCCCCGCCTCCAGGGCCGGCTGAGCTGGGGCAGGGGCTTGAACCTGAAGGGCCCTCACCTGTGCCGGATCCTCAGGAGCAGACACCAGCTGAATCTGCTCTGGCTCCGGAGGTGATCGAGGACCCATTGCCTGCAGGTGCTCCTCTCCCAGCCCTGTCAGGGGAAGGTGAGGCTGCCTCTGGGTCCAGTGACCCTCCAGCCTCTCTGGAGCTGCAGAGGCTCAGGGCAGAGAGGAGGAGGGAACTAAGTTTTCACAGGAGGAGTGCTCGCCTAAGGCCAGGAGAGGGGAGTCACCTGTGGGCCGGGACCGCCCTATGCCTCAGAGGAGATAAAGGCCAGTCAGCCCAGTCCCAGGTTGCGGGAGCAACATCGCTGGAAACCTGTTCCTGCCAGCACCCTGTCCTGCTCTCCTGAGTTCCTGACCACGCCCGGCTCCTTGCCTTGGACCCCGCTTCGCCCTTGATGGACAGCCTCCAGACCCTCGACCCAGGACCGGACTCAAACCACACTGCACGATAACTCCCCCCGGGACCAGCACATCCAGATTCCTCCGCCAAAGCACCCAGAGGAGTCTGAGCAACTCGCCCAGCCCCCGAAGCAGCAGGGGAGTGTCCCAAAGTGCCCATGGATGGGTGGGTAGGCTCCTAGCCACTCTGAACCACAATGGAGAGGTGTGGTTTTTGTGTCTCCCTGGACCTGCACTTTGGTGAGGGACAACCTGGCCAAACCTTATATATGTCCCTAGTTCCACCACAGATGGGGAAAGGCCTGCAGGTCTACCAGGATTCACAGCTAAGGTGGTCTCTGACTGTCGGGATGCTGCCAGTGGCTCATGGCTGGTTGCCCAGGAAAATATAAAGACAATGAAAAGTTCCTCATTCCTCATTCTTTTTTTCTTCTTCTTTTTCAGGCGGATATTCATATATATATATATATATATATATATATATATATATATATATATATAATTTTTCATTAATAATACTCCAATTAATACAATGCCAAATCATGCCACATCATAATACAAATAATATAGCCAATTATACATTCCAAAATATATAATTTCAAAAGACTTCCCATGTTCTGGCCAGTCAGAGAAAATTTTTTGTTTCTAGTTCCTGCCTTTTCTCTCTTGTTTATTCCCAATATCATAGTTGCAATCTTAGCCCTTTATCTTACCTTGACAGTCACTGGTTAGAGGCTTTCCATCATATTTAGCAAATCTATATATATGTTAGCAAGCAAGAGGAATTTTGTTCTTCCTGTTTTTTGTCTGTCAATTCTTTTTGGCGCAGTCCCCCTCAGAGGGCCCTTTTTCATTCCACCATCTTATCTTCCAGGACTCTGAGCAGTCTTCCAGCTTTTCTTTGTTTAATTACAATTAAGACATACAATCCTTCAAGTCTTTTAACAACAGATGTTTTTCCAATCCTCATTCATCATTCTCATCACCTCCTCTATGGGTGCTGCTATGTGCTCTCTGTCTTTGAGCTCTTTGCTCTCCTACTTTTAAGGCTCACCGGGTTCTGGGAGATGGAGGGTCTGGAAGGCTTTCCAATGACGTGTCAGCCAAGTGTTGCTCTGGCTCTCCCATGATTTCCCAACTTGCCCTCTCATCTGCCTCTGAGCTGTGACCTCCCTCAAACCCCTGTTGTAAATCTATACTGTCCAGTTCTGGGCACCACAGTTCAAGAAGGACACTGACAAACTGGAACGTGTCCAGAGGAGGGCAACCAAAATGGTCAAAGGCTTGGAAACGATGCCTTATGAGGAACGGCTAAGGGAGCTGGGCATGTTTAGCCTGGAGAAGAGGAGGTTAAGGGGTGATATGATAGCCATGTTCAAATATATAAAAGGATGTCACATAGAGGAGGGAGAAAGATTGTTTTCT
Source organism: Podarcis cretensis (assembly GCF_951804945.1). Classification (NCBI taxonomy): domain Eukaryota; kingdom Metazoa; phylum Chordata; class Lepidosauria; order Squamata; family Lacertidae; genus Podarcis; species Podarcis cretensis. Next base: position 69,068,062 of record NC_137178.1, read on the forward strand.
GCTGCTCCAGAGAAGCGGACATGGAGCAATGGCTCCAAACTACAAGAAAGAAGATTCCACCTAAACATTAGGAAGAACTTCCTGACAGTAAGAGCTGTTTGACAGTGGAATTTGCTGCCAAGGAGTGTGGTGGAGTCTCCTTCTTTGGAGGTCTTTAAGCAGAGGCTTGACAACCATATGTCAGGAGTGCTCTGATGGTGTTTCCTGCTTGGCAGGGGGTTGGACTCGATGGCCCTTGTGGTCTCTTCCAACTCTATGATTCTATGATTCCTCCTCCCTGGAGAGATCAGGATGGAGAGGCAGTCTCCACCATTCCTCTTCTGCCCAGTCCCTGACACTGGCCTCTTCAGCAGCCTCAGCTTTTGTAGTTGGAGTCAGTCAGGCTCTCTCCCTCCCAGGCCAAGTGGAAAAAAAGGACTTCAAGGCAGGGAGCAGGTCTTCCTGGTAACATTACATGGTTCCTCTCCCTACATTCCCAGGTCATTCCTGAAGTGGTAAGGTGAGAATCTTCAGGGTCAGAAAGGCTTTTTCACCCAGAATACATGGACAACATCCAGCAGGGCATTCAAAGACATTTGAACTACTAATTTCCACCCCCACGCCCAGTCTCTTCCACATGCATTTCCACACCTTCATTTTTGCAATTTGACACTTATGAAGAATGATAGCCCGGCGGAAAAGAGAACAAATCTTATAATTGGAATTTAATATTGGTTTTCTTTTCATTTGTTCAGAGTCACTATTGGTAAAGGCTGCCTCCTATAATTCATGTTTTAATTAGATCAGATAGCTGAATCACATGCACTAGCATGTTTTTAATAATTAATAGAAATTCTTAATGGGATTTGAATGAGTACCACGTAGAGGCCCAGAATAGAGATATTTTCAAAATTCCAGTGGTTAAGTTGCTGTTCTTGTATACAGCATAAAAATGTTAATTCCATATGCTTATCGTTATTTTTAATTGGGCTACAATAAAGAGACAGAAATACCATAAGCATTTGGCTAGGATGCACTCTTAATTTTTGGTAAGGTCCCCAGAATTGTTAAACAACATTGCGGAGAGGAGTTTGTTCTGCGTGGAGCAAAATCAAAACATGTCAAATGAATCAAACTGTAATGTTACCCTGCACACAAAAATGTATTTTTAAATAGCATGAAACTGCCTGACACTGTCTGACACTGAAAATGCATATGTTCCTTTCAGGACAAACGGTTCCTGCTGTCTCTTTCAGTGAAACATTCATAGATAAGTAGAAGACAATGTACTTTACCTATGGAAGGTGGTCCCTGTTATGTTAAGTTTTCTATTTTGTTCCTCAGACTCAGCAGGCAATATGTGCTTCCAGCAGTCATGCGTCGTAGAATCACAGAATTGTAGGAGTTGTCAATGACCAGACATTGAGTAATAATAGGTACTATTGCATATTAGTCATGAAATATTACCACTTTTGATATAGCAGTGGTTTCTTTGGAAGGTTCATGAATGGCCAACAAGCTTCACCCAAAAAATAGTTGGCCCAGCACTACTGATCTTCCTCCGCAATGTGTTCCCACAGGCTAATCTTGGCTGTGCCCTAAAACATACCTTTTGTCTGAATGCACAGTGATGGGACCCGGCAGTGCCTTGAACCATCTTTAGGATTCCTGCCATATACTGTGGTTCCTGGAAGACAATATGGCGTAGAAAGTGTTCTCTCAAAGTAGAAACAGGAAACCCACGTGTTGTTGTTTAGTCATTTTGTCGTGTCCGACTCTTCGTGACCCCATGGACCAGAGCATGCCAGGCACTTCTGTCTTCCACTGCCACCCGCAGTTTGGTCAAACTCATGCTGGTAGCTTCGAGAACACTGTCCAACCATCTCGTCCTCTGTCGTCCCCTTCTCCTTGTGCCCTCCATCTTTCCCAACATCAGGGTCTTTTCCAGGGAGTCTTCTCTTCTCATGAGGTGGCCAAAGTATTGGAGCCTCAGCTTCAGGATCTGTCCTTCCAGTGAGCACTCAGGGCTGATTTCCTTCAGAATGACCGCTCCCTGATTAAAACGGGGGGCACCCTTTGCGTGGACGCGTGCAGCCCCTAGATCTGGAGCGGCTCCAACAGCATAGGCTTGGCTTTGCCTTCCCTCAGGTGGGATACCTGGAGGTCTCCGCCTACCTCAGTCAATTGTCCAATCCCACCTGGGGGAAGTGTTGCCAAGGAGACCAGGCCAGGTAGGAGAGGGATTACCTGCCCACACAATAGAGGGAGGATCTTACCTGGGAATCCTCACTTGGCTCCAGAGCTTCTCTGGGAAGGACGTCGCTGGACTTCCTCGCTCCAAAGGTAAGCTTGGGGCCTTTGGCCTCCCCCCCCCCCCATGACAGGGTTCCCAAAGGATAGCGGGGGGGGGGGGGGTAATGGATTTTCAGGATACCCTTTTAAAAGGATATCCTTTCCCCTAGGCAGGCCCTGATGCCCCAGAGTGCTGGGTGGTGGCATGGGGCCCCCTCTGGCTGCCCCCCCATGCCTGCGGGGGCATGTGGGCCACGGGGGGGGGGAAGGCAACACCACACCCTTCCCCTTCCCCCGCCAGGCCTGGCGATCCTGGGGTGCGGTGGGTGGTAGCGGAGGGGGTACCCGGTCACCCCCCAGGGCCTCGGTAGCCTCCAGTTGGCCTTTTAGGCCGCAGGGAGGCCCGCCGCATTTTGGGAGGCCTTCCTGGGCCTCGGGGGGGGGGGCTCCGCCGTGTTCCGCAGCCTAATCGGGCCTCCTGAGGCCCTGGAGCCTCCCCTGGGTGATGGGGGCCTTCCCGCTGCTCCTGCAATCGCCGGAGGGGGGCCACGGGCCACGCCGTGCGGCCTCCCCCGGCTCCAGAGGCCTAGCTGAGCCTCGGGGAAGCCTGGCTGGGCCTCGGGGGGGGGGCCTGGCTGGGCCTCGGGGAGGCCCCGCCGTGTTGTGCAGCCTAGTTGGGCCTTCGGCGGCCTTGGAGCCTCCCCTGGGTGGTGGGGGCCTTCCTACTGCCCCCACGTTCCGTGGTGGGCCGCGGGCTGTGCCACGCTGCCACCCCCCGCTTTGGCCGGCCTTTTAAGGCCGCAGGGAGGCTCTGCCGCCTCGCACGGCCTACACCAGGCCTCTGGCGACCCTGGAACCTCCCCTGGGTGGCGGGGGGACCTCTGCAGCCGGTGGGCATAACCGCCCCCCCCTGAGATGGCCCCGGGGGAAAGTGTGTGCCTCTGCTTGCCCCCCACCCCCCCTTAAACTGTGTGGTGGGGGGTGGCACCGCATCACGGGGCCCTGCCAAGCCGCTGTAGGACTGATCCCTGTTGGGGGCGTGCAGGGCCTGTTTGGTGGTGGCTCCATGTCTGCAGCCATTTCAATGGTGACCGCATGGCGGCAGTCATTGTGCCTGTGGCCACATGGCGGCGGCTATCCTGGATATCTGGCTGCATGGCGGCAGTCATGCCTCGGTGGTCCTCAGGCACACCTATGGCCTCATTAGGTACGTATTGGTTTTACATCTCACCATCATGGCTTGCCAGCAGGTGCAGCGGACAGCAGGCATCGCGCTCATTATCGACGAGGGGAGACTGCCCATGGACCTCAACTGAAATCTGTGCAGTGATTTTCTAAACTATTGCTTGTTTTATTTTGCAGCCTTCAGTAGCGATTCCTGCTGCGACTCAGTTCTTGCCTTATCTCCTCCCCTCCCATTATTTGTACCCTTACCTTTATCACTAGTGTGTGTTTGCAAATTGATAGCGGGCATTTCCTACCAATCATTGCCCCCCCCCCTTGTTTTATGGATTCCCTAGCATGCCCCACTCTATTAGCCCCACACCATGCCACCAAAGCATCAGGCTGCTTCTCCTCCCCGCACCAGAAGGGGCACCGTAAGGGGCGTGCCCACCAAGCCTGCCCAGAGACAGGCGACTGGACAGCGGAAGGCGCGTGTGACCAGGGAGGAGCAGCCCAAGCCCAAAAAGACCGCGCCCAAGAGGGCAACGGCACCTAGAGGGTCTTCTGGGTCCATAAGCCCACTAGCCTTGGCAAGCCGCGCCGGCAGGGGGTCGGCTGCCAAGCCGAGACGTACAGAGAGCTCCTCCTCTACCCGCTCCTCCCTTAGTAGCAGTCTCTCGCATGGAGACAGTAGGGACAGGACCATTGCCCGGCTGAGGCGCCGCCTGGAGCAGCGGGATTCGTGCAGAGGGCACTCTGGGTCACCTCACAGCCGCAGGCGAGGGCGCAGTAGCAGCTCTGCTGACCGCCGTGCTCAGGAAGGTGGATCACATTCATCATCCGCATCCACCAGGCGCAGAGGTAGGTCCCCCCGTTCCAGCTCCTCTGACAGGTACAAGAGTGACAAGAGCCCTGTGTCACACAGATCGCGTCATCGCGGGAGGAAACACCGCAAATCCAGGAGGAGGGGCCACAAGTCCAAGAGGGACTCTTCTGGATCATCTAGTTCCTCAGGTAGGTCCAGCTCCACGGATAGTGAACGGGGGGGAGCATCAAAGGCGATTGGGTTACAGGCCCCCATGCCCCAGGGCTGCCGCACTGGGTCTGGCGGCGCCGCAACCGGAGGCACAGGCGTGAACATGGTGCTATCGCGCCGTGCGGTGAGGAGGGCATTGACTCCAGAGGTAGCATTAGGAAATCCAACTTCAAAAGAACCGACCAGCCCCCAGGAATTCGCCTGCGTGAGAAGTTGCGGGAACGCATCCTTAATGGCCAGTTTGTGGATTTGTTTGATCTGCTATCCCCTGCCTCTTCGACATGCCTAAAATCTAAATCCGCCGAGCAGAGGAAAAAAGATAAAAAAGTGAGTGTTCAGCGTACCTTTCGTAATTGGCTCACTGCATACACCACTTACATGGGTATTATAGTCGCTAGTTACCCTGACAGGGGTTGGCACCTGACCAACTACCTACTTATCATCCTAAAGGCTGAAGCCATGTCTGGGGGGGAGGTGGCACTTGCCTATGACCAGGCATTCAGGGAGCGGGCGGCAGGGGACGACACAGCTAGATGGGATATCAAAGATGATGACGTGTGGTCTGAGTTGGTTGCCCCATTCTTCAAGAAAGGGTCCGACAATGTGAAACAGTCCAAATACCAATCCAAGACCCCCAAGAGATCTTGCTGGGAGTATAACAACGGTTCCTGCTTCAGAGAAAAATGCCAATTTGCTCATGAATGCGAGCGCTGTAGTGGATCTCACCCCACCACAAAATGTTTTCGGGGGAAGAAGCTTTTTCGAGGCTCCTGCGGATCAGGCGCAGGTACATCACAAGACAAAAGAGAGGCCGGAGCCTCTACAGGCTCCTCTGGCACACAACAAAGCAAAAACAATGCCCGCAAATAGTGTTCTCCTTTCCCTAGCCCCCTCACCCACATCTCTATCAGCAATGCTGCCTTTTTTACACCAGTACCCCAATAAAAAGGCAGCAAAATACATTGAGGAGGGCTTTAGGGAAGGTTTCCGCATCCCAGTGGTAGGCACCCCTTCATGCACCAATCCCCCCAACCAAAAGTCTGTCCGAGATATGCCACACATTGCCAAGAAGAAGATCACCAAAGAACGCTTGCTGGGGCGAGTGGCAGGTCCCTTCACAGAACCTCCATTTCCCAACCTCATAGTGTCTCCACTAGGTATCGTCCCTAAGAAGGCCCCAGGTGAGTTTCGATTAATACATAACCTTTCTTACCCAAAGGGTGGGTCAGTAAATGATGCCATTCCCCAAGAACAATGCTTAGTCAAATATGCATCTCTTGATCAGGCAATCAGTCTGGTTAGGGAGTGCGGCCCGGGCACGCTCATGGCAAAATGTGACATTGAATCGGCCTTCCGTTTGTTACCAGTCCACCCCAGGGACCTCTGGTTGCTAGGTTTCAAATTCCAGGACCAATGGTACTTTGACAAAGCTATGCCCATGGGCTGTTCCATCGCATGCGGCGCAGCATTTGAAACCTTCAGCACATTCGTGGAATGGGCCATGAAACGCAGGTCAGGGTCCCACCGCATTTCCCATTACCTAGATGACTACTTTTTGGTCCAGCCAGTGGGCTCAGACGCGTGCGCTAGGGCGTGCGCTAGGGCATGCTTCATTCAGCTGGCAGCTGAACTGGGCATCCCACTGGCAGCGGACAAGACCGAAGGTCCAGCCACTGTCATCTCATATCTGGGTATTGAACTGGATTCTGTCAGCCAAACCTCTCGCCTGCCCCTGGCCAAACTCGCCACGTTGAGGGAATTGATAACTACCATGATGGCCCAGAAAAAACCCACGTTGCATCAGGTCCAGACATTCTTAGGACACCTCAATTTTGCATGCAGGGTTATCTCGCCCGGTCGTGCCTTTTGCGCACGCCTAGCCTGTCTCACGGCTGGCGGTGTTGCCCCCCATCACCACATCAGGGTCACCCACACCATAAGGGAGGACCTCAAAATATGGCTGACCTTCCTGGAAAGTTACAATGGGGTGTCCTTCTGGCAAGATTGGCTGCTGCCTAAGGAACAGCTACAGGTGCACTCTGACGCCTCTGGTCGCTTTGGCTTCGGTGTCTACTTCAGGGGTCACTGGTGTGCGCAGCCTTGGCCGACATCTTGGCACGCGGAGGGCATTACACACGATTTAACTTTTCTTGAGTTCTTCCTAATCCTAGTGGCTCTCCGTGTTTGGGGGCACCTCCTCAAGGACACCAGGGTGTGCTTCTGGTCGGACAACCAGGCGGTTGTAAGAATCATTGCGAAGCAATCTGCAAAATCCAACAGGGTAATTCGCGTGCTCCGTCTCTTCGTGCTGGAATGTCTGAAAGGTAACATCTCCTTTTCCACACGGTTCATCCCAGGCCTCAATAACGACATTGCAGATGCCCTGTCTCACTTTCAGATGGAGCGTTTTCGCGACCCAGCACCCGAGGCCGATCAACTCCCAGAAGCCTTTCCGGAGGACCTCTGGGAACTTGGACGAGAGAAGTGACAGCAGGAGTACTGAGCGCCCTTGCACCATCAACATTGCAGTCCTACACCAGAGCATGGTCCCAATTCGAGGGGTTCAGAGATAAGTTTGGTTTATAACGCAGATGTGCGGCTAAGGAGTATGATGTTCTAAAATATTTGGTTTACCTAAAGCGTAGAGGCATGGCCCTTAAGACCATCAGCCTGCACAAGGCCGCTATCTCATACTTCAGCAACTGTTTTTGGCTCCCAGACCCCTGTAACACTTTCCACGTAAGGAAGCTTATTGCAGTGTGGCGTCGCTCCCACCCGCCCATTCCAGATAAGAGAAGGCCAGTAACCATTGAGATCCTCCGGATGATATGGGATGCGCTCCCCAGTATTTGCTGGTCCAACTATGAGGTTAGGCTCTTCAGGGCGGCCTTCTCCCTGGCCTTCTTTGGTGCGCTCTGTATCGGAGAGTGTGTTGGGGCACATTGTCACCTCATCGCAGGGGCCTGTCTGTGGCTGATATCAACCTTGACAGGCGCATGATACAAGTCAATATCCGAGCCTCCAAAACCGATCAACTAGGTAGGGGTTCCACGCTAAGTCTTGCCTCCTCCCCACACACTGGACCATGCCCTGTCATGGACACACGCAAATTCCTGAAGGTACGTCCTCCGGGACCAGGCTCTCTCCTCATTCATGCATCAGGCCGCCCCATGACCCGTTGCCAATTTGTCTCAATACTGTGTAAGGCCATCCATGCTTGTGGAGGCGACCCGGCACAATTTTCCGGGCATTCCTTTCGTATCGGTGCAGCAACCACGGCAGCTGCAAGCGGCCTCCTGGCAGAACACATAAAAACAATGGGGCGGTGGCGTTCAGCTGCCTTCAAAGGCTACATTAGATACAACCAGCAGGCACTGACAGATACCATATAATCCTTTCTTTCATGCTCAACCCCCAAACATTTGTGGATCTTCGGCCACAGCATAGTGCATTGGGCAGCTATCCATGCCACCACTGGTCCAGGCGGAGAACATCTGGGTCTGCAGCCAAAGATCTCCATTTCCTGGTTCGGACAACGTGGAATGCGGTGGGATGCCCTGCTCCCTCGGTTGCGTCACAAACTTGCATTCCGCCACCCGCCAAACGCGGTTGTGCTCCACCTCGGCGAAAATGACTTGGTCGTGCGTAAAAGCATAATTCTGATCAAAACAGCGATCACAGACCTGGAAAGCGTACACGCCACTCACCTCAGTATCACGATTTTCTGGTCCTAACTTCTGCCACGCTTGCATTGGCGTGACAACATCAAACCCGCTAGACTTAATTACACTGTGGAAAAAATCAATAGGGCAGTGCGCTCTGCAACCACTTGCATGGGAGGTCGGGTCGTGAAACACCCCAACATTAAAGTTTACATGCAGGAGCTATTTCGGCCTGATGGCGTGCACCTATCTGACCTTGGTAACGAGTGTTGGCTGAGCGACATCAGGCATGGCCTGATTGACTGGTTGGAGGATGGCAAAGGGGCTTTTCAGATGTAGGTAGTCTTGGCGGCGAGACCGCAATCTTTGCGGTCTCGGGTGGCGGTATCAGGCCTTGGGCGGAATCCTTTAGTCCATCTTCCTCTTTGCGGCGGCGATACCAGGGTTCCCCGTTAAAGGGGTTTCTGAAGGGAGGCTTTGACCGTACGCCGAAAGGTCGTCATTGCTCTCCCCTGCGGCGGCGGTGTAACGGGGGCGGCTATCTCTGCTTGAACATATGTTCTCCAGAGCCGGCCCATCCCCCCCCCACACACACTGGATAACCCTGATGCTCCCTAGGTCCCCGGCTGGGGGCTGGGGAGGGAGAATGCCCAATGCCTGAGCCAAGGTCTGCCCACATTTGAAATTTAATAAAGTTGTGGCCAATTTAATTCCATAGCACGTTGTCTTGAGTCGTTATTCCACATGATGGGGGGGACCGCGCGGGATCTGGGGACTCTGCCTGTCCACGCAATGGATAGGTTTGATCTTCTTGCAGTCCATGGGACTCTCAAGAGTCTCCTCCAGCACCAGAATTCAAAAGCAAGGAAACCCATACTAGTACTCAATTTTATACCAGCTATCAATACTGTCGCGTATTAAATACCATTCCGTGTAGAATATTGAGACTGTCAGATATCACATGCTGAGGAGATCATATATTATTGGATGCCAAATGGATGCCAAATATTTGGAGACTATTCAGCAGATATTCAAAGATCCAGTGAATATCTGGAGAGTATTCTACACCAAAATTTAAAAAGGTGATTTTTTTAAAGGAGAATTATTGGGAACAAATTTGGTTCGGTTATGTATCAGCACACAATTTCAAATCTTGGCAATCGACAGTTGAATTTAGAGTTTAGATTCAAATTCCAGAGCTTTATATCATTAGAGAATTGGCTAGAAAAACCTCTTCCCCACTCTTCCCTGCCTTAGTATAGCATAGTGCTGCTTTGTTCAAAGAGAGACAGAAGGAGCTCGATGAAAGAAAATTTCTATGAGAAAGCTTTAACTATGGCTCCGTACTTGCTTCAGTAGACATGGAATTTTTTTTTTACCTTTCAGACATCTTGTGTGACCCATAAACTTTTGACAGAAGCAAAGGGAGAGGGAGAAAGAGAGAGATATAATGTGGGAAGAGCAATTAATTCACTAGGAATAACTGGGAAAGCCAGTAACAAACCCAGATATGCAAAAACACCCTCTCCTCAGTAATTGCAGGAATCTCTGCGACTCTATGTTTTCTTATAAGAGTATGTGCATGATTATGGGGTGGGACAACTTGTATGTAAGGGGAAAGTGACTGTGTGTTCCACCTTCATAATCAAATTTCCTTTCAGTAAAGATGGAGATCTTTGCATTCCCCCATAGCATTCACAAACAGGGTAAACATCTCTAGCTGCAGACATATTGCAAAACCTTTTTTAAAAAAATCAACAAAGAGCACAGTGAGAAGATTAATATATTTCCCATGATCCCCATTGACAAAAGCAACTTTATGTTTAAAATATGATGAATGAATAATCCTAGGCTAAGCCCAGCGATGACTTGTCTACTTCCCTATTTTCCTGCTGTCATTATTTTACATGTTATTCTGTGGCAGCCATGCAAATCGATTACGAGTGGAAATAACAACTTTCCCAGCAATGCATGTCACTGTTGCTTAAAGAAGCAAACGTCATTCCCAAGATTCCATATCTCTGTGTTCATCACTGGAGTTGCTGAAAACATCAGCATGGTACAGGAAAGCAAGAAATAAGGATAAAAATGTAGTCATTGCGGGATCTCAATTACTTGATCTTCTACTCTTTTTGTAGATGTTTAGTAGCTGTTGACCTACTAGGATTATCTGTAAAGAAATGAGATATACCTGATGTTTTTTCTGCAACTGCTGTACAACCATCAGGTGTTCAAGGGAGATGTGAAAGACAAAATTTGTAGATTTGGAGAAGGAAAACCATGGGCCTTGAGGTTCTTTTGTTTTTCTAGGGGTAGGGGATTAGCAGTAATTAGGGAAGATTTATATTTTTTTACAATCCAAGAAGGTTGACCTTATCACACTAAGAGCATAATATTATTTCCATTAGAGGTTAGCAGCAGTGTTTCTCTTAAAACCCCAATGCAGAAAGGGGTCCAGGAGGGAGTGCCTGTCTTCATGCCTAGATAGGGGTTGATGGGTCATTGGCACCTCTCCTGAATGGCGATTCTCGACAGTTGCTCCAATTTGATGCACACCATAGCATGACTCGTAATCAAGGGTTGACCCAGCCAGAATAATCAACCAGCAGCCAGGCTGCCTGGTTCAGGATAAATACCCAACACCTATGCCAAAAACCTAGGTGGAATCTACACACATTAATAAACCGTTCTGAATTTTTTTAAAAAACCGTTTTTAAAATTACACTAAATTTTCCATAAGGCTCACCATCATCATCTAGTGTCACATTGTATACTGCATTTAAAAGACACTTAAAATGTTTCATCTGCAGCTGAAAGCTGAGTTCCTACTTTCATCTGTAATCAATAAAAAACCCAAGTTTGTTTTCCTGTGCCTTTTTTTACTTATCTCACTGAGAGCTTCAGTGGCCACAGACTGCAGACTCACTGGGCCTGGGCCTGCAAGTGTTTAAGAAAATGAAAACATAGTTTGTTTTAGTGGCCACAAATTAATTACGTGCAAATTATTCAGAATCTAGTTTTTTCTGGTTAGCCCTGACTACCAGAGTAAGCCTCTCCCCCTCATTTCAAGCAGCAGTGCGAGCAGCTGGTCTGTGTTTGAACATTTTTGAAAAATTAAAAAAATGAAATGAATTGAAATGCTCTCTCTTAAAATGTCAGGGAGTTTTCAAGAGCAATGACTGTTCTGCTTGGCTTTTCCTGTAGTTATGTTTGACATTTTGAAACAGTTATAATTGATTCTGTGACTGACAGACTGTCCGTCAAGGCTGAAGTGTATTCTGCTTCTAAATCTATTGATATTTGCCACTAATTCTGCTAGCACTATTTCACAAGTGCTTTGTGTTTGTAGATACTCTTATAATTAGTGATGACTAATATCCTTAAAAGGACTCCTCTTTGGTTGAGTTTGAATGAGCAGTAGAAATGTCTTAGCATTCCTGAACACATTCTGTTACACAGTCTTAACATGCATACGCAGATTTATTCCACAGAGTTCCATCAGTTCCATCAGTCCCTGCCCCAATACCATCACAAGGCCTATCATTCATGCGTGGAGTGACCATGCTTTGGTGGTTGAATGTTGCAGGTTCAATTCTAAGCATCTCCTGTGCAGTGGGTCTTTGTTGTTGTTGTTTAGTCATTTAGTCGTGTCCGACTCTTCGTGACCCCATGGACCAGAGAACGCCAGGCACTCCTGTCCTCCACTGCCCCCCGCAGCTTGGTCAGACTCATGCTGGTAACCTCGAAAACACTATCCAACCATCTCGTCCTCTGTCGCCCCCTTCTCCTTGTGCCCTCCATCTTTCCCAACATCAGGGTCTTCTCCAGGGAGTCTTCTCTTCTCATGAGGTGGCCAAAGTACTGGAGCCTCAGCTTCACAATCTGTCCTTCCAGTGAGCACTCAGGGCTGATTTCCTTCAGAATGGAGAGGTTTGATCTTCTTGCAGTCCATGGGACTCTCAAGAGTCTCCTCCAGCACCATAATTCAAAAGCATCAATTCTTCGGCGATCAGCCTTCTTTATGGTCCAGCTCTCACTTCCATACATCACTACTGGGAAAACAGTGGGTCTCTAGTGAGACCTTTATCTGAGAAGATATTGGTTTCAGTCAGATTAGGCAATATAGTCTGGATGGAACCAATGAACAGCTTCATATGTGTGGGAATGTTCAGAGTGGCAGGAGAGGATATATTGTTTATTAATATCCTTCCTGACTAGTGTTAGCAAGATCCTTTACTTAGCAGAGTTACATCCCCCCTTTTTACATGCACAGCAGATAGCTGGTTACAAGTTCGTGTGAGCTTCTCACTATTGTGCAATTCAGTCTGTCTCAGACTGAATTGTATGTTCCTGGTAAGTTCCCCTGAATCCCTCTTAAAATAATAAAGACGCCACAATCTTATTCAAAGTCAATAAAAGAAGACTCGTCCTTTTGTTACCTGGACAGGTTAGGTCACACCCACCTTCTATCTCATCCATCTATGACATATTGGGTCCTCCGTTAAAGAGCGCACGTGTTGTGGTGAGACCTGGCAACCAAACCCTGTGTTGTGGGTGGGTACATTTGGATAGCCACAACACCCAATTGGTAGGTCCCTTGATGCAGGGTTCAATCAGGCCAATGGGACGCAGGCTAAATGGATCAAGGTACCTATATATACCTATGCACGTGACCCAGAGCTTCCTCTTTTGGTGCGTGCATCAGAACACCCGCTCACCTCTCCCTATATGAAGGGCTGTGCGCTTGACCTTGCTATGCCGTTGTGTGTCATCTGTCGTTGGGACAGGGGCACGTGCCTGAATCCAGGGGGGCATTTGGGTGGTGGAGATAGCCTGTTCCCACCTTTCCGCATATCCAGGTGTTCACCCTAGGCTGACCTATGCTGGGGCCTTGGGTCAGCGCTACCTGCAACGGTGCCACAGCCTATGCAACCACTCACTTGCTGTAATCAATAAAGTTGTGGCCTAAATTCTGCCAAAAACCAACCCAAAATTTGAGTCTTGTCTGAATTTATTTAAGGGGGAGGTTTAAATGTCTGAAAATGCAAATGCTCCAGGCAGGAGGCACAGGAAATTTCGACTGGCTGGACCAAACATTCCCTCGCATGTCTTCTCTAGCATTTCAAGGAATGTTGTACTTGACTGCCTCTCATGGATCACATCCAGCAATATGACTATGTGCAATCTAAACGTCAACAGTATGAGAGACTACAAAGGTCAAAGATATGAAGGATAACAAAAGATGCATGTGGACAATTGCAGTTACTTGGACTTTGTCTCATAATGGCATGAGAACCAAAGTGTTACACTGAAGGCCTTATAGAAGAAGAAAGGCTGAGAAGAAAACGACTGAAGAACTAGCAAATTGGTTGGAGGATTTTCATTTGATTTAGCTGCCTGCATGCTAAGTAAGGCAAGGGGGGGGGGGGATGTAATTATTTTTTATGGAAATCATCTGTGTCTGTGCTTGTGTGGGGGGGAATTAATATCCTAATAGGGAAATATCCACTATTTCAGTCAATTTTCATGCACTTAAAGAGCACCAAATGACAACAGCCACAAGGAAACCAGAGCATCACAAACCATGGGGAAGCTACAGGGGGTACATTTCTCTATGTTCTGTGATGCGTCGGGTCAAGAAGAAATGGGGATTTCACAGCCTCCAACAAAGAACAGCTATCAAGGGAGCCCAAATGAGGGAGGAAGACCAAGATTGGGAACGTTTTCCCAAAAGGAGATACCACATAGCTTGGGTGGGAGAGTGAGGACATTGGTAAGGGCTCGAAAATTACTGATACCCATGAAATTTCATAAACATTTAACTAATATGTGATTTATTGTCTCTCAGAGCAATGTCCTAGGAACTAAGAAAGATGGGAGAGAGCTCATAACCTAGTAATGAAATGGCTGACGAATATGAACACCTTCTATATTAAGTTCCAGAATCAATGCAGTAATTCAGAACAGGTATTTTATGAATAACCAAACAGCCACAGATGTACAACATCAATCAACTGAACTTAACCTTCTCTAACTGAACAAGCTGACAGGCTTGCTCTTAAGAGTCTCATCATGCTAGAGAGGCAGTAACATTTATCATCACACTTTGGAAGGAGATGGTCCTTGTCCAGTAACCTTTTCATAATAACTTTTCGCCACAGTTTTCTGAAGGATCTGGGGCCACAGTAGAGGATGTTGACAACCATTTCATAACCTGCCATTCTAATTTCATCTTCAAGGACAGAGGGGAAAAACAGTGCTCAAAACAGTTTTGTGAATGGGGTGAGATTTGTTATGTATTCAGTGGTCTGTGTTTGCCTGAGCTTGAGTCTGGACTAAGGATTCTGAGGCCCTGTGTTCTGATTCGATACATGATATCCAGTCACAGAACATTTCAGAATTTGAAATGCCATTGGCCCTTAAACTCTGAGTTATGATTTGCAGCTTAGAAGTTTAGACAGCCAATCATGTTGGGAGTGGCCCAGGCCTTCAGAAATGTATATACGCAGTTGCTTTGCCCCTGTTGTCCAGTTCCGCTAGTTCAATAAAGGTTCTTGCTGTTATCACTGTGTCTTGCCTCGTGGTAACCCATCTACGCTTCAAGAGTGTTCACAAAAACTTAGCCTAGTTGATACACTGCTACTATATTGCCTTCTCCTTGCCCTGCTGCTTCTGGTAGTTCTCAGATTGCAGTCTAGACTAAGCCACTCTAACAGCAAATGTTGTATACTGATCTACCTCTCTTTTAAATCAGAACCAGTGAAAGTGGTGAGGATCCTGCGTGAGTGCGTGGAGGTGGTTGGAGGATGGATGGTGGCTAACAGATTGAGGTTGAATCCTGACAAGACAGAAGTACTGTTTTTGAGGGACATGGGGTGGGAAGGTGTGGGGGACTCCCTCATCCTGAATGGGGCAACTGTGCGCCTGAAGGACCAGGTGCACAGCCTGGAAGTCATTTTGGACTCACAGCTGTCCATGGAGGCACAGGTCAATTCTGTGTCCAGGGCGGTTGTCTACCAGCTCCACCTGGTACGCAGGCTGAGACCCTACCTGCCCGCAGACTGTCTCACAGAGTGGTGCATGTTCTGGTTATCTCCCGCTTGTACTGCAATGCACTCTACATGGAGCTACCTTTGAAGGTGACCCGGAAACTACAACTAATCCAGAATGTGGCAGCTAGAGTGGTGAGTGGGAGTGTCTGCCGAGACCATGTAACACTGGTCCTGAAAGACCTACATTGGCTAGCAGTATGTTTCCGAGCACAATTCAAAGTGTTGGTGCCGGCCTTTAAAGCCTTAAACGGTCTCTGCCCAGTATACCTGAAGGAGCGCCTCCACCCCCATCATTCAGCCCAGACACTGAGGTCCAGCTCCAAAGACCTTCCGGCGGTTCCCTCCCTGCGATAAGTGAGGTTACAGGGAACCAGGCAGAGGGCCTTCTCAGTAGTTGCGCCCGCCCTTTGGAATGTTCTCCTACCAAATGTCAAGGAAATAAACAACTATCCAACTTTTAGAAGACATCTGAAGGCAGCCCTGTTTAGGGACATCAGGGAAGTTTTTAATGTTTGAAGTTTTATACTGTTTTTAATGTTCTGTTGAAAGCCGCCCAGAATGGGTGGGCTAGAAATAATAAATTATTATTATAAATTATTATTATGATCTCAGGTTGCAGCTAACTAGGTTTTGAAGATGATAACTCTAAATAAGTCATGTTCATTATTTCAGTGCACTTGCATTGATTGCAACCCATAGTGACTAACATGTCTATATAATATGGGAATAATAGGCCAGCTTTCATGGAGAAAGTAGAAAGGACTCTTCACTCTGATGACAACTTCCAAATTGTCCTACACTTAGGGGTGTCACAGAAATTCTCCAAATTCAAATTTATCCACAAATTTGGGAGCTCTGTCCCCTCAAAGTCTTCCCTGGAACCAAATTTCCTGCCTTGTATGCTCCATCAATTTTTGTGGTGAATTACTAAGTGGTTTCTGGCACCACCAGAAGGGAATGTATAATTTGTAATGTAACAACAAAAAGTGTACCTTATGCTGATATTATTGGGCTGGGCGCTGTGGGGTGGTGAATGCTTCTCTTTGTGAGGGAGCCTTCCCAGACCCACTGAAAGAGGGGGTCATTAAACCGCTCCTTAAAAAAAACATCTTTAGACCTGGTCAATATGGCCAACTATCGCCCAGTCTCAAATCTTCCATTCTTGGGCAAGGTGATTGAGCGGGTGGTTGCTAAACAAATCCAAGCATGCCTGGCGGATGTGGACCATTTGGATCCCTGCTGTAATGGGGTTTGGGGTTGCTTGTGCGTAAGGGACAAACTGCTCCAAGCTGAGTAGTTTGGTTAAAACTTTCCCCTGGCTGGACAGTCAGTACTCCGTGACTGTCTCAATCACTGGCAGAATCCGTCAGTGGGCGTTTCCTGAATTTCTTCCAACATAAGAGTTCTTTCACACCCAATCGTCGTCTCCCTTCTCTGCGCGAAAGCTGTCTGCGCAGAGTGGGCATCCCCAGAGGAGGTCCTGTGCTCTCCCCGCTGGTTCCACTGGAAGAGTCCTGGAGCCTTCTCTCCGCAGCTCCCTCGGACTCCCCTTTCTCCCTGGTGTCACCTCTATCTCCTTCCCCAGCGGAAGCGTCCTCTCTCCCTTTGCTGGTTCCCTCTCCAGCATCATCATTAGGGAGCCTCAGAGCCACCCTTGGCTCCGATGGCAGTTCCCTGACATCTTCCAATCAGGATTCAGGCCTCATCATGCACCAAAGGGAATACTTTTTTTTCTTCTGACCTCATTTGTAAGAATCGCTTTTGCAAACTGAGCTTGCTCCAGGCAAAACAAGTTCAGCTTTTGCAACTTTAAAAGAGAAGCCTCGCAAAGAAAACACGGTCACCAGAGTTTCACCCATCTAGGAGCCTGACTTTGCAGAATCCAAATCATGGTGTGTCCATGCCATAACAAAGGCTGACATATTGGAAGTGTTGAAGATGTGGCCGTGTTCCTGCCACTCGGTTAATCTTGGCTACAAGCAAGGTTACAACTGCAGCCTAAAACAAGAGGAATAAAGTCAGGGAAACTCATGCAAGAAGACTGGGCAGCATTAAGAGAAGGTAATGAGCCGGCAGGATTTAAAATAGATTAAAGGCACATTGGTCAAACACAGCAAACAAGTAATCTTGATGTGGTGGTATGAGGAATTGCTTTGCAATTGTTTTATATGGTGTTTTCTTGATGCGTACATGCAGGCACAACCACATCTAAAATTATTGCTGTTTTGAGTCCCCCTGTATTTCCTGTTGCGCTGCTAATTTGTGTCTCCCCATTGTAATTCAAGCCTTCCATTTCCGATTGCAGCGTTCTAATGTGATATTTGGAGCTTGTATTTGGTGCTTTTGTTTTTGCTATTTATTTTGTGTTTTTTGTTTTGAGGCTTTTTCAGTTAATTTGTTTTTGTGACTGTGTGAATCCCAGTTCAGCTACTAATTGATTGATTGATTGATTGATTGATTGTGTGAATGGATAAAAGCCCCGCATCCAAACAATGACTATCATCAGTGCATGTAAGAAAATTTTTTAATTTTAATTTTTATCAACTACAATACTGTTTTATTTATTTTATAGTACAGTACATTGATCATTGCTTTCATTTTATGGATCAGTGGTTTCGTTAGATAGTAAAATTCATGTTAAATTGTTGTTTTAGGGGTTGTTTTTAAAAGTCTGGAACGGATTAATCCGTTTTGCATTACTTTCTATGGGAGAGCTCTACTTGGTTTTGGAACGCTTTGGTTTTGGAACAGACTTCCAGAATGGATTAAGTTTGAGAACCAAGGTACCACTGTAGTCTGCTGCAGCTTTCAGTTTGTTTCTTTTTACATCCCCTCCCTACAGTCACCAATGTGCAAGAGCTATATGATATTATATAGTAAAGTGTAAAGGGACCCCTGACCATTAGGTCCAGTTGCGGACGACTCTGGGGTTGCGGCGCTCATCTCACTTTATTGGCCGAGGGAGCCGGCGTACAACTTCCAGGTCATGTAGCCAGCGTGACTAAGCCGCTTCTGGTGAACCAGAGCAGCACACGGAAACGCTGTTTACCTTCCCACCAGATACTTATTTATCTACTTGCACTTTGACGTGCTTTTGAACTGCTAGGTTGACAGGAGCAGGGACCGAGCAACGGGAGCTCACCCTGTTGCGGGGATTCGAACCGCCAACCTTCCGATCGGCAAGCCCATGAGGCTCAGTGGTTTAGACCACAGCGCCACTCGCGTCCCTCTATGATATTATATAAAATCATAGAATTAAGGGACTCCGTGGGTCATCTCTAGTCCAACCTCAGCAATGCAGGAATTTGTCCCAGCATCCTGTTTCCAGGCAGGCTAAGTGTCCCTCGGATGCTCCTAAGGCACAAAGGCAAGAGCTCTCCAACACCTGACCCCAGTAGCTGGGATTTAGGGGTATACTGCTCCTGTACAAAGAAGCTCCACAGCTATCGTGCCTAACAGAGGCTGTTAGAGGTCCCATCTTGATCCACAACTTCTTCTAGCATGCAACGCCCGTTGCACTGAATTTAAATGTAGATGGAACTTTATTCATGTTATGTCTTATTTTAGTTCATTGAGTTTCTGATTCTCAGGACCAGGTGTGTGGTGACCCTCGTCCTTACAGAATATACTTCCCTGAGAAGCACACAGTTCCTTTCTTTACTATTGTTTAAGCAGGCCTTAGGGATGCGAGTGGCACTGTGGGTTAAACCACAGAGCCTAGGACTTGCCGAACAGAAGGTTGGCGGTTCGACTCCCCGCGACGAGGTGAGCTCCCGTTGCTCGGTCCCTGCTCCTGCCAACCTAGCAGTTCAAAAGCACGTCAAAGTGCAAGTAGATAAATAGGTACCGCTCCAGCAGGAAGGTAAACGGCGTTTCCGTGCACTGCTCAGGTTCGCCAGAAGTGGCTTAGTCATGCTGGTCACATGACCTAGAAGCTGTACGCCGGCTCCCTTGGCCAATAAAGTGAGATGAGCGCCGCAACCCCAGAGTCGGCCACAACTGGACCTAATGGTCAGGGGTCCCTTTACCTTTAAGCAGGCCTTAAAGATCCTTATGTTTTAGCATGCTTTTAAATCTTTTGAAAATATTTTCTTACCTTTAAATAAATAAAATCCATTCATAATACACTGAGTTCTGTTATAGGCCAAAAAAGTAAAGATGGTGTATCACACCACGAACCCTTTCTTGTTCTGTTCTGACTACTGCCATCCAGTCATTCTTGAATGCCTTAGTGGAGGAAAAAGAAATTACATAGCCACTCTTTCCCTGGGTTCCTTCTAGTACTGCTTCACTGTTAACAAACAATTTAAATGCATTACATCAGGAAGAAGTCAAATAACTAAAGGTGTCTGTCTCTGGAAAATTACATGTTATCTGAAATACAAAAGTAATGATGAAATATTACTTGCTGAATAAAAACAATCTCCTGTCATCTCTAGGCAGAAACATACTTTTTGTTTGGTACAATTCACTACCTTAAAAAGAAAGAGGAAAAGAGTGAGGCCCATCATACTTCGGTCATAAAAACTGATGAAATTGCTTGAATGTGACATTTTGTGTCTTGTGAGGATAAGGTGGGGTGAGAAGGGAAGAGGAAATCAAAGTGTTTATTATTTGTGAGGCTGCTTCAGTGGAAGAAAGGTCAAGTAAATGTCTTTTTCCACCCTTAGTTCTATCTCAAAGCATCTCATAAAAATGATAGAGGAAGCAAATGTAAATGAGGGGAATGTGTGTATGTCTTTTTTATATATACGTATATAAAAATAAATTGTAAGCTCAGGATTCATGAGCCACTTTTGCCCTCCTGACCTAAGCACGTCTCATCCGGACTAACGCCAGATTCACAGGCTCCATTTGTGGCATGGTTATTACCACAAAGCCAAACCTCCCTTGAGAAACTTCATTTATGGCTGCAATCCTATATCCACTTTCTTCAGAGCAATCACCACTGAATTTAGGAGAACTATGAATAGAATTCTTCTTTGGTTCTGTATATTCCCTGTTCCCTCCGTTTTTATGAATCACTTTTTACAGATCCCATTCTTTTTCTTTTTTGTGTGTGTGAGTGAGATTGCACGAATTTTAAGATGAGATGCATATGCACTTATTGCATGGAAATTAAAATACATACAATATCAAAAACAGAGAATGCCAGCTTTCCTTTAAACCAATTTATTTCTAGACCTTACAGCCAAAACCCCAAATTTTCTGCTAAAAGCTTAGACACAGGACAAGACACTTTTGCTATCTTGTTTTGTAGTTCTAGTATGTGCATGCATGAACTTAGTCCACTTCTTTATTTTATTTATTTCCTATCTCATGATATCTACACTGTTTAGCATGGGAAGAAATCCTTGCTGTGTTGTCTTTATTCCCTCCCAGAAAAATGCTCCGAAGTATGAGAATCCCAAAAGTGCTAAATTAGAATTGAGGGGAGACACCACAGTCTCCGAGAAGAGGGTTAAATACGGAGCGGCATTTGACCAGAGACATACGGTACTTTAAGGTTTCCTTCCCCGAAGAATAGTAGTCTTTTTGCATATGACTGGTGGGAAAATTAAAACAGGGAGGAGAGGGAAATTCTACTCACAGATAGCAAGCATGAGATTTCAAGCTATCTTGAATTTCACTCCTCAGAGCTATCAAGCTTATAAATTTTGATTCATGACATCCAGTATAGAGCCCCCAATGGTGCTGATTAGGTATAACTAGATGATAGATAGATAGATAGATAGATAGATAGGTAAAAAGGTAAAGGTAAAGGTACCCCTGCCCGTACGGGCCAGTCTTGACAGACTCTGGGGTTGTGCGCCCATCTCACTTAAGAGGCCAGGGGCCAGCACTGTCCGGAGACACTTCCGGGTCACGTGGCCAGCGTGACATCGCTGCTCTGGCCAGAGCCAGAGCCAGAGCCGCACACGGAAACGCCGTTTACCTTCCCACTAGTAAGCGGTCCCTATTTATCTACTTGCACCCGGAGGTGCTTTCGAACTGCTAGGTTGGCAGGCGCTGGGACCGAGCAGCGGGAGTTCACCCCGCCGCAGGGATTCGAACCGCCGACCTTTCGATCGGCAAGCCCTAGGCACTGAGGCTTTAACCCACAGCGCCACCTGCGTCCCGAGGTAGATAGGTAGGTAGATAGATATAGATAGATATAGATAGATAGATGATAGATGATAGATGATAGATAGAGTCCATAATGCTACCTTATCCAATGGTCCCAGACTATTCTTAGGTCTTTTCCAGCAATGGGTATACACACTCATTTAGGAATGGTCCCCTTAATATGTTCCAAAATTCTGTTTGCTTCCCATAAGAAGCAACATTTTAAAGAAATGGGGAATAACAAATCAGGGACTTGAAAATATTGCATTTGTGTGTGTGTGTGTGTGTGTGGAAAATCCTACATTATAGGGAAGCTATTAGAACAGAGCTGTGTGAACTTGGGGCAGCAGGAGACATTCGAAGGCAGGAGAATGTACAGTATATAAAATAAAACCCAGCAGACTTTTAGTAGGAATTTAGAACACAATAATGGCAATTCAAGGGGTCGCTTAAAAATAGAATAAATGAAATATGGACCCTCAGGCCTAGTCATAATGGCAAGTTCAAAGGAATGAAAGCAGAATGCAAGCATTAAGAATTCCTATCTAGCCCATGCATTTGATCCATCACATTTTCCATGTGTTCTGCACCAATGCTTTCACCATGGAGTGGTTTTGCTTGTCTTTCTTTGGAAAAGGCTAATGAATTTGGCTTATACAACTACATTTTGGGATATTGTACAAGATGTACTATACAAAAACTTAATAAGTGTTTATAAATACATCCATAATGCTTTATTTTGGCCGTAAAGAATCCATTTAGGTTGTGACATTGTTTGCTTTGTGCATTGAGCAACTTTGTTCAAGCTGGCATCACTTTCAGCTCCTCCAATTTGCTGCATAGTTAACTTGCCACCAGTGCTTTCCCAGCATCATACATTTAAAACAGTTTCATACCACTTTAAACTGTCAAAGAATCCTGTGAACTATACTTTGTTCAGGGTGCTGAAAGCCCTGTTTCCCGGAGAGAGCTACAGTTCCCAGTGTGGTTTAGCAGTCAATCCATTTTTGCAAAGAATTCCAGGAACTGTAGTGTTGTTGTTGTTGTTGTTTAGTCGTTTAGTCGTGTCCGACTCTTCGTGACCTCATGGACCAGAGCACGCCAGGCACTTCTGTCTTCCGCTGCTTCCCGCAGTTTGGTCAAACTCATGCCGGTGGCTTCAAGAACACTGTCCAACCATCTTGTCCTCTCTCGTCCCCTTCTCCTTGTGCCCTCCATCTTTCCCAACATCAGGGTCTTTTCCAGGGAGTCTTCTCTTCTCATAAGGTGGCCAAAGTATTGGAGCCTCAGCTTCACAATCTCTCCTTCCAGTGAGCACTCAGGGCTGATTTCCTTAAGAATGGAGAGGTTTGATCTTCTTGCAGTCCATGGGACTCTCAAGAGTCTCCTCCAGCACCATAATTCAAAAGCATCAATTCTTTGGCAATCAGCCTTCTTTATGGTCCAGCTTTTACTTCCATACATCACTACTGGGAAAACCATAGCTTTTATGATACGGACGTTTGTTGGCAAGGTGATGTCTCTGCTTTTTAAGAGGCTGTCTATGTTTGCCATCGCCTTTCTCCCAAGGAGCAGGCGTCTTTTAATTTCGTGGCTGCTGTCACCATCTGCAGTGATCATGGAGCCCAAGAAAGTAAAATCTCTCACTGCCTCCATTTCTTCCCCTTCTATTTGCCAGGAGGTGATGGGACCAGTGGCCATGATCTTTTTTTTTTGATGTTGCATTCCAGACCATAATAATAATAATAATAATAATAATTTATTATTTATACCCCGCCCATCTGGCTGAGTTTCCCCAGCCACTCTGGGCGGCTCCCAATCAGTGTTAAAAACAGTACAGCATTACATATTAAAAACTTCCCTGAACAGGGCTGCCTTAAGATGTCTTCTGAATGTCAGGTAATTCTTTATCTCTTTGACATCTGATGGGAGGGCGTTCCACAGGGCGGGCGCCACTACCGAGAAGGCCCTCTGTCTGGTTCCTTGTAGCCTCACTTCTCGCAATGAGGGAACCGCCATACTCAGTATGAGAGCAAAATATTTTGTGCTCATACTGAGTATTACTCCTTATTTACTTATTTGTTAAGGTTGCACCCTGCCTTTCCATCAAATGGTGCTCCCAGTGTCTAACAAAAATAAAACGCAATAAAATGCAATAAAACAGCAATAAGATATAAGAAAAAAACAAAGTACCACAAATGTCTGTCTGAAAACCATTGAATTTACCACTGACTTACTCCTTGGTAAGCATGTATAGGATTGCAGCCTAAATTCTGCTAACGATCATGGAACATCTTGACTTCTAAACCCATTATGACATTCTCTACTTAACTCGAGTTTTTTTGAGGGTTTTTTAAACTTCAAACAGATTTATTAACAAAATTTGAAGAGCCTAATCATTTTCAAAGTAAAAATGTTGCCTCTGGGAGTCAAATGCTTTTCTGTTCTAAGCCAGACCTGTCTTGTGTGTGTTCCAGATACCATAGCTCTTGACATTCTGGTGGGAATTCTTTCGCAACATGCCGTTTTTATTATAGTTAGGACTCACTGGATCAAATGTTGATGCAAACCCTCATCCTAAAAAAAATAATTAAGAATGGATTTTTTTTAAAAGGGGGAAAAAAAACATTTATTTTATTTTAGTGGAAGCATTTGTTTTTCATTTTGAATGTTTCAGGTTTCACATTGTTCTTTTTCGTAAGTCCCAGCCACCCACCCCTTTCTTTGATCATGGCAGCTTCCATGTTGTGTTCTGTGACTGGGCTTCCCTGGTGC
This sequence comes from Podarcis cretensis, assembly GCF_951804945.1. Taxonomy (NCBI): domain Eukaryota; kingdom Metazoa; phylum Chordata; class Lepidosauria; order Squamata; family Lacertidae; genus Podarcis; species Podarcis cretensis. Next base: position 69,092,127 of record NC_137178.1, read on the forward strand.
TGAGTGCCAGGATGATGGGGGAAGCATGTACTTATAGAATGATAGGAGGTGGCCCTTGAGGCTGGAGGAAATTAAATATGTTGAATACTTTGACCTGGTGCCTGTACATTATTTCTGAAAGTCTGTATTCTCTGCAGCAATTGCTGGACACACACACCCCTCCTCCATGCATGATGCAGCCACTCCACAAAGAAACACAATCGGTGTGGTTCTTCACTCACCACTCCTCAAAACAGGAGGAGAACATACAAATTAGTCCTCCTGGGCATGGTCGGCCAATTGGTGCCAAAGAAGGATAGAACTTTCTTTATGTATGCTACAACAGCAGCAAGAATACTTATTGCAAAGTACTGGAAGACACAAGATCTACCCACCCGGGAAGAATGGCAGATGAAGGTGATGGACTACATGGAACTGGCAGGAATGACTGGCAGAATCCGAGACCAGGGAGAAGAGTCGGTGGAAGAAGATTGGAAGAAATTTAAAGTTTACTTACAGAAACATTGTAAAATTAAGGAATGTTAGAAGGATGCTGGAATGAAGTTATGTGGCTTTAGCAGTAATGTTACAAAGGGGTATGTAAAAATGGATTGTTAATAGGTGAGAATGTAAAGTTATAATATATTAAGATAAATTATTAAGATAAAAGTAAAAATGGAAAGGATTTGCTGAAATAACTAATTGAACTAGAATACAAAAAAGGGAGGTGTGAGGAGGTCAGGGAAACAAGTAAATGAAAGACAAGATATGGAAAGGTTGATTTGTTTTTAATTGTTTTTACTTTTCTGTATTTTGTATTTTTTGCTTTTTTTTCTTATTCTTGTAACTTTTTTGAAACTTTAATAAATATTTTTTTTAAAAAAAAAGGGAACATACAAATTAGTCATCCATATGATCAGACATCCACATGGAAAACATGTGGTTTTCTGAATGGTGAAGAGAAGGGGGCCTGACTCCTGAAGTCATCATTGTTATCTTCAATAGTGTCACCTTCCACACATATATCTCAAGATGTGGGCAACAAAGATCTATTCTATATCATTTGTTTATAATCTCAGATTCAGGCCAGGTCTTCATTGTGCTGAAGCGAACCCTCCTCATGAGTAAAGGCCTGTTTATGAGTAAATACTTTCTTGCAAGAGACCAGGAAGTACAGTAGATGTGGCATATAAAAGGCTTCAGAAGTAAGCAAGCAGAGACATAAGATATTGTGGGACTTTGTGCTCATAAGGAGAAGGACCTGAGTTTTAATAATCTCTTTTCCTTTGCCTGAGGCCAAAGGGTCTCAAGACTTGCCTGCTGAAGGAAAGGGCTACCAAATATCATAGAAGTACTGCCCTCATTATCTTGTTCTAAAGAACATTATGCCATAATGTGACAGCAATAGCTATATTCATATACAGTGGTACCTTGGTTCTCAAACTTAATCCGTTCTGGAAGTCTGTTCCAAAACTAAAGCGTTCCAAAACCAAGGCGTGCTTTCCCATGGAAAGTAATGCAAAATGGATTAATCTGTTCCAGACTTTGAAAAGCAACCCCTAAAACAGCAATTTAACATGATTTTTACTATCTAATGAGACCATTGATCCATAAAATGAAAGCAATAAACAAGGTACTGCAGTCACACAATCAATCAATCAGTAGCTGAACTGGGATCCACACAGTCACACAAAAAAAGAGCCGCAAAAACAAAAATGCAGAATAAATAGCAAAAACAGACAGACCTCAGCATAACACTCAAAATGGAAGGGTGGCACTCAAATTGGAAGTGCAACACTCAAAACGGAGCACGTTTGGCTTCTGAAAAAAGTTCTCAAACTGGAACACTTCTGAGTTTGCAGTGTTTGGGTTCCAAGTTGTTTGAGTACCAAGGCGTTTGAGAATTCAGGTATCACTGTACAGTGTACAGTGTAACCATTGCTGTTTTTCTAGAAAAAGAGGTGCTGGATCTCACCTTGAACGCCTCCCTTATACTCTTATAATGGCAATGGCACCCACCTGTGAGGTGCCAGAACTGAGTTCCGGCAAGTTCCAGCTGAAAAAAAGCCCTGAGCATAACTAACATGCCTATTTCCGTGCTAAGATTCAAGCTGAAAGCATAGCATATAATTGTAGGAACATTTTTGCCTCTCTGTATCAAATCATAAACATGAACAAACCACAGTGTGCCATCCCTCTTATTTGAATTTTCTGGTCAGTGTACTGGACATGGTCTTTGGTTTGCCCTTTTGCAGTGTTCATAACTTCCAGGGTTTTGAGTCAGGTCCATGCTTAGGATTTTCCATGACCTTTTTTTCCCTTTCCTTTTGAAGTCTGCCAAAGTCCACGGTTTCAAAATGACTATAAACAAACCGATCGAAACCAGATATGTCAAAACAGAATAGCCTCGCCGGTTCCCACACAGAGAAACATCAGGAGTGCCAAGTGTGAGGAGTGTCTGTCAAAATGAGGAATTAGGGAGTAGATGATCTCTAAAAAACACTGGTTCCAAGAATAATGGGGGAAACACAAAAATAAAAGCAAGTTTTGGTGTGTGAGGGGGGTCTATGATGAGCCAGTCACAAAGTATACAGGAGCCGTGTCTGAAAACAATATTGGAGCAGTTCCTAACAGTTGCATGGAGCTATTTTTCATAACTTTTCTGTGCCTCCATTGGAGCACAGAATCCCTATCTCTTATCAGCATGGATCTTGTAATGTATCTCACACAGAGAGTAAGAGGGGGTATGGAAGAAGAATGTGGTCCTTATCTCAACTGGTGATAGAAAAACCAATAAATCTCGCAGCAAAAGCTGTGAGTGAATTATGAGGGCTTCACCCTTTTATTTGTACAGTGGTTTTTTCCCTTCTTTTTGCAAGAATGATGGTGTTGATTTAAAGCATGTATGTGGAAGGAGAAAAGGCAGCAGGGAGAGACAAAAATAGGGACAGCGACTCTGTTTATCTTTGGTATAGTTTTATTTTTAATTTTCCCTTTTCGGAAGAGGGGGGCAGGGGAACCACTTCAGCATTTGAGGAAATTAAAATAGCAGATTGCAACAGATAGGCATCCCATATCTCTGTGTTACAAGACATGCTTTGTATGATGAAGGCCACAGGTTCTGCCGCTGGCATCTCATTTAAGGTTAGTTTCTGGGCTGGTAAAGACCACTACTTGAGAGACCATCTAATAGTGCAGAAAGTATAGTCCTAAATTTCACCAGTATATTGGCATCCATGTTCATTTGAAAGGAAATCAATGCCCACATAGACATCAAAATGGCACCCAAAAGGTGATAGGCTAGTCAGCTAGTTGGATTCGGATGACTGGTTTGAGAAAGCCACTTCCGAGCTGGAGAGGAGGTGGGGTTACGGGCTTCATGCCCCTCCCCACACACGAGGGGGCTGGCTCTCAGCCCCTGTGATACTGGGGGAATCCTCAGATGTGTCATCCTCCTGGTCAGCCAATCGGCTGGCCCAGGAGGCATGGCCTGCCCTATTTAGGGCCGGCGCGGCCGAGGACCGCCCTCTTTCCACACTCCAGCTGATCGGGTTTTCCCACCCACCCACCCGTTAGGTCAGGCTCGCTGACATTGCTATGGACTTCGGTTGGTTGCCATTAAGGGGCCTGGTAGGAATTTTTTCCACTTGGCAAATTGGCACCAGCCATTTGGTTTTTCGCCTACCTCATAGCAACCGTCACAACTTCCTCGGCATTGGTGGTTAGGCATTGGTAGGGGTATTGTCATGCAGATGAAAAGGGGGGGGGAGAAAGCTCCATCACCTTCCCCCCAAAGCGAAGGGTAGTCCAGTAAAGGATTTCGGGGGGCGTCGCCTTGTCCCAAGCCCATGGAGGTGTGGGCCTACGGCACGCCCTGAGTGGTGACCCCGGGGGAGCTCCTAGTTGATGTGCATCAGCAGGACTCCCCCTACTGGCGATTAACCCTTGCTGGTCTTCAAGCAAGCGGGCTGAAGCTTGTTAGTTGATAGGACCAATGCCTAAGCCAATACCGCTCAATTCCTGTAATCAATAAAGTTGTGGCCTAATTTGACCCATTAACCTAAAATTCTTGTGTCTCGTGTCTTTATTTCTTTATTTCTCGCCACGCAACAGCCATATTTTTCAGGCCTATTTTGCAACATATCCAGGCTGGCCATCGCTTTCCATCTTCCCCAGTTGCAGAACTGAGACTGATGTGGTAAAACCGAAGGAATGCTGAAGAAATGATGGTGCTGTTAGACAAAATCCTTTTGTTTTAAATAAATGCAATTTTTTCCCATAAAGAAATCAGACACCTTGTTGGTGTTTTTCTTATAGTAAACACAGGGTCACTGAAAGGAAACAGGCTAGATGAAAGATCACCGTGGTTGTAAATTACTTCCATCTGCAAACACTGTAAATCGTGTAGACATAAAAAGGGAAGTTATGGTAAGAGCTCCAGAGTGTCGTGTCTTTGGATTCAAAAACGTTCATCTTCCAAGGACTTTATTCTGCTGCCAAGATTAAGAAACACGAAGTCATGACTCAGGAACTGGACCATGTCAAAGGAATTGTACCATGGAAATACGCTTCTTCCTCTCCATTATCTTTTTCATCTTATGAAGAAACTGTTTCAGGAATCTTGAAAAATCCAATATGATTTCTTTCAGATTTTGCTTGCTCAAGGAACTATTGGAAACTGCGTCTAAGGCAAACTGGGGTGTTGTCATAGATATCTGATGAAGGCACACAGGGTCTCAAAGTGGTTTTCTGGCAACCAAACCAACACACCTTCTTTACCCTTGTGCCATCCATCATGACAGCTTGCCGAAAGCTGATTGGATTTTGCCATTTGCAAAGGCGTTTCAGAGGGAGCCTTCAGTGTGAATATGCTCAATTACAAGATAGTCAAGAAGTTTGATTATAATTCATTTAGGCTTGAATCGAGACATTGGTTTCCTGTTTTATTCTGAAGGTTGCTTAACATACCCAAAATGGGATGATTGCATTGTGATTACCAATTACAGCTGTTGTGAATAATTGCTGTGCAAGGCAACTGGGGTGTTGTCACAGAGACAAGGCAAGGAAGTCCAGGCTGGTACACCAGAGAAGCCCAAACTGGATCTGTCACTGTGTGATGGCCTGGGATTCGGACTCAGAAGCTGAACCTGAGGAATCCCAGCCTGGATTCCCCGCCTCCAGAACCAGTTGAGCCGGGGCTGGGGCCTGAGCCTGAAGGGCTGTGCTGGATCCTCAGGTGCAGGCACCAGCTGAGTCTGCTCTGGCTCCGGAGGTGATGGAGGACCCATTGCCTGCAGGTGCTCCACTCTCAGCCCCGTCAGGGGAAGGTGAGATGGCCTCTGGGTCCGGTAACCCTCCAGCCTCTCCTGAGCTGCAGAGGCTCAGGGCAGAGAGGCAGAGGGAACTAAGTTCCCGCAGGAGGACTACGCGCCTCCAGGCCAGGAGAGGCGAGTCACCTGTGGACTGGGGCCACCCTATGCCTCGGGGCAGATAAAAGCCAGCCAGCCCCAGTCCCAGGTTGTGGGAGCAACATTGTTGCTAGCCTGTTCCTGCCTTGCTCTTCTGCCAGAGTTCCTGACCCCACCCGACTCCCCGCCTTGGACCCAGCTACAGCTTTGACGGACAGCCTCCATACCGCACCATCGACCTCGGACTGGACTTGGACCTTGCCTCTCGATTAGCCCTTGGGACCAGCACACACTGGCAATTGGACTAATTTTGGATTCAACAGATTCTTGCCTGGCCCAGCTCTGTCCCTTCTCCTCATCTATGAAACACCCTGTTTCGGGTGTGCCTGCTGGCTACCATGTGTAGGGATACCCAGGGGCATAGCTAGTTGCTCCAGCACCTAGAGCGGCAGGGGCGGGGCGATCCGCTCACAGGGGCGCCGTGGCCAGCTGCTCACAGAGTCCGCCTAGTGGACGCAAGCCCCACGCTGCCATTTCGGGGAGCGCAGGGCCCCAAGCCACTGTGTCACTCCCGTGTTAAGTGCTGCCCCCCGCGGTGCGCCATTTTGTCACCCCCTCAGGGATGACACCGGGGGTGGACCATACCCCCCACCCCACCCCTTCCTACACCCCTGGGGATACCACTGGCATGAACCTCTGGCCACCCAACTCCCCATGGCTGCAGTGGGCATAGTCAGTAGCTCTGCAATGGTGGAGCACCCACCCTGCAGACAGAGTCTGGCACAGCAACTGGCAGAGGGGCACCTCCACCTCATCCACCCCCCCCCATCAGCATGGTTGGATCCAGGAGTTCCAAATGCTCTGCTAAGGTACTTTTCTTCCTGCTTATTTGGGAATATTAAATCATTTTACTCATGGCGCTGCACACTACAGAATGCCACAGAGCAAGGACCTGAAAAACGGACATTTTCCACCACTCCCCACGCACCTTTCCCTCTGCCATTCATGAAGGATCACCCAACTGCTTCAAATGTCTCGTACAGACATATCTTTTTGCTCAGACTTTCTCTGGCCTGCGATAATAGGCTATGTTTTCATCTGTTTTTTATAGTACTGCTTCAACGGTTTTATGTTGCATTTTTATGTTGCACTTAGAGATATTTCAAATGTCAAGCGGTCTCACAATGCTTTCAAATAAAATAATACCTAAAAATATATATTTAATTCACATATATATATTATATAATATTAACTGGTTATGCACACTTTCTTTCCAAAATACCAGACAGTATTCTTAGTATCAGGCCATATTCTTGGTGGGTGGGGTGGGGATGAAAAGATGTAAGCTGTGTATATTTCATATATTCCATATTCTAACTCTCATGTGTTACATACAAGGATGAGAAACAGAGAATCGAAAAGATCCATAGTAAAAAAAAAAAAAGGAGAAAGGGTGATTCATATACTTCTTTAATGTAACATCTGTCTCCACTTTCCAAGTAGTAAGAAGTTTCAGGACAACCTTTTACTGGATAAATATCTTTCTGAAGTGAGAGTACTGGAGACGGATGGTGTTTATCGGAGATCCGGGTGTGGTGGTGTTTTGTTTGTTTTTTTACAAACAGGCAAGCTGAGCAGGACAGAACAGACAAGCATCCAGGCGTTCGTGAGTAAACATGAAACAGCATCAGTTCCCCCCCAAAGCCACAGAACACCCTTGCTGCTTCCCAGGTCTGTTTCTTACCACCCAGTCATGAAAACCAGGCATCTTTTGCTTTCTCTTCCCAGATCTGGGCTGAGAAGTTGTCTCCCATAACCCACACCAGAGCAAACAGAGCTCGAAACAAATGTCAGTGGTTTGGAGTAGCCACCAGGAAGGATGGGGAAGAAATGAAATTCAGTACGCATTCCACTCTCTGAAACTGTATGCTGATAAAAACACAGCCACCCTTCAAGATTCGCGCTTCTCTGAATTTTGCAATGCAGTTCTCAAACCAAGTAATGTGTACAAAAATGGATATTCGAGCGTAAAGCATACATTTAAATACATCCGTTAGTGAAAATAATTGAGTACCCTCTTATAACTTATTTTGTGTTACACCTGTAGCAGGGGACATCATAATCTTTTCAGTGTTTATGGCCTCTTAATCCAGTGCTGACTCCTCCCCCCAAAAAAATTCTGGCTACTGTAGTTCGTTATGGGTACTGGGTGCTGTTAGGAGACCCCATATTTACCACACAGAGCTGCAATTCCCAGAGCTCCCTGGGAAGAGTGATTGCTTGCTAAATCACCCTGGGAACTGTAGTTCGGTGAGGGGAATAGTGCAGATGGGGCTAAAATGAGTGGGACCCTGGTGCTCTTTATGGCTGTCCAGTTTGTACAATTCTTCCATCTTGAAAAAGAGGGAATGTTTTGATTAAATGGGCACAAGACGTAGGTCATAATATAATGTTTGAAGATTGGGAAAGATTGTGGAAAACTGATTTAAAATTTACAGATTGCTCTTTGCTGAAAGAAAACTATATGAAAATTATGTATAGATGGTATATAACACCAGTGCAGATAGGAAGAATGTATAAAACCGGTTCAAATATATGTTGGAAATGTAAGGAAAAAGAAGGGACCTTTTACCATATGTGGTGGGACTGTAGTAAAATAAAAAAAAATTGGGAAATGATATACAATGAGTTGAAGAAAATGTTCCAATTAACATTTGTAAGAAAGCCTGAAGCATTTCTGTTAGGGATTGTAGGAAAAGACCTGCTAAGGAAGTTGAAGAACATATTCATGTACGCGACAACGGTGGAAAGAGTTTTAATAGCACAAGGATGGAAGAATGAAGAAATCCCGACCAAAGAACTGTGGCAAGAGAAACTAATGGATTATGTGGAATTGGCAAAATTGACACACAAACTGTGTGATAGGGACAACTGTGACTTTAAAGAAGAATGGGAATCTTTTACAAAGTACTTAAAGAAACAACAAAATGAACTGGACTTCTTGGCAGGTTTTGAATAAACATACACAAATTTATTATTGGTAAAATATAGACAGATAAAATAAGGATCTTCACAATTTTATAATATGCAGAGAATAACATGTGCTGAAAAACCAGAGAGAGAGCTGAGGGAAGTCTGGGGTGGGGGTGGGAGGTTGGGTCCTTTCTGGGGAGGGGGGAAGGGAAAAATAGGGGGGGTGAGGATGATATGATTTTGATAAAATGTTATGTTGAAATTCTTAATAAAAATATATTCAGAAAAAGAGGGAATGTTTGTATGAATCAAACCTAGGCACACAGGAAGTGGTGCTACCAGGATAGCACCTAGGGGCAGAGTTTTAGGGCCCCAAACAGTAGAAAGAGGAGGAAGCCCCCCAAAAGCAATACACATTGCAAAGTAAACAGGGAAGTCCATCGGACAAATAAGCCCATGATATAAAACTACCGAACTGCACCTATGTTGTGTTTTACCAGGGGTGGGGGGCTGTGGGCCTCCAGGTATTATTGAACCCCAACTTTCACCAGCTCTAGCTAGTTATGGCCAATGGTCAGGGATGATGGGAGTTGTAGTCCAAGCAACATCTGGGGGAGCAAAGGTTGCCCATACCTGCCTTACATTATCTGCATGGAGAAATTTCGCATACTCCTTGATCACACTTCAGATTCTTGTTGTTGTTGTTTAGTCGTTTAGTCGTGTCTGACTCTTCGTGACCCCATGGACCAGAGCATGCCAGGCACTCCTGTCTTCCACTGCCTCCCGCAGGTTAGTCAAACTCATGCTGGTAGCTTTGAGAACACTACCCAACCATCTTGTCCTCTGTCATCCCCTTCTCCTTGTGCCCTCCATCTTTCCCAACATCAGGGTCTTTTCCAGGGAGTCTTCTCTTCTCATGAGGTGGCCAAAGTATTGGAGCCTCAGCTTCACGATCTCTCCTTCCAGTCAGCACTCAGGGCTGATTTCCTTCAGAACGGATAGGTTTGATCTTCTTGCAGTCCATGGGACTCTCAAGAGTCTCCTCCAGCACCATAATTCAAAAGCATCAATTCTTCAGCGATCAGCCTTCTTTATGGTCCAGCTCTCACTTCCATACATCACAACTTGGAAAACCATAGCTTTAACTCAGGGGCGCCGACTTATAAAAAATATTGGGGGGGGGGGCCAAGACCTCCAAACCGCTGCTGCTGGGGGAACGAAAGGGGTGAGCCCCGGGCTGCCCCGACCTTAAGTGAACCTGTGAGGGCCCGCCCTTTGCGGCAGCTGATTGGCTGCCACCGTGGGCGGTGAATATTAATGAGCTAGGGGGAATCCCCGCTTCTTGCGGGGCTGACACCAGCCCCGCGAGATTGTTGATGGGTCGAGAGCCCGCAACCCCACCCCCTCTCTAGATCGGGAGTGGCTTTGTTTTAACTCATTACTGAATGTATTTTAAAAGGTAACTATCGTCAAACAAGGAAAATAAAAAATACCAACATAATTTTGTGATTTTACAAAGCATAATATAACTAATTATTTTCTTAAATTATTGGGGGGGCAGAGCCCCCCCAAACGAATTTTTGAGGGGGCTTGGGCCCCCTCAGGCCCCATGGAGTCGGCGCCTATGCTTTAACTATACAGACCTTTGTTGGCAAGGTGATGTCTCTGCTTTTTAAGAAGCTGTCTAGGTTTGTCATTGCTTTTCTCCCACCCAAGAAGCAGGCGTCTTTTAATTTCGTGGCTGCTGTTACCATCTGCAGTGATCATGGAGCCCAAGAAAGTCAAATCTCTTACTGCCTCCATTTCTTTCCCTTTTATTTGCCAGGAGGTGATGGGACCAGCGGCCATGATCTTCATTTTTTTGATGTTGAGCTTCAGACCATATTTTGCACTCTCCTCTTTCACCCTCATTAAAAGGTTCTTGAATTCCTCCTCACTTTCTGCCATCAGGGTTGTGTCATCTGCATATCTGCGGTTGTTGATATTTCTTCCAGCAATCTTAATTCTGGCTAGGGATTCATCCAGCCCAGCCTTTCAGATTCTTACTACCAAGGAAAAGGTGACTGAACCAGGCCTCCCACACAGAGTTGGAAGAAACCCTGAGGATCATCTATGAAGTCCAACCCCCCACAATGCAGGAATATACAACTGTCCCTTATGGGGATCGAATCTGCAACCTTGGCGTTATCAGCACCAAGGCCTCTGAACAACTGAGCTATGATATCCTTTCTCCTGGCCACCTAGTTATTACATATCTATCAGGAGAAGACTATCAACAGGGACAGACATATTCTCCATCCCACTGCAGTATAACCCTGCCTCACCCAAGAATAGGCCTCTGTTATAATTTAATGGGGTTGATAAAATTGCAACTGTCTAACATATGTCGTCTGTGCAGGCACTGAGTCTTGGTTTCTAAACTGCCCCTGATTGAGTGACTTGAGTTTCCATGATCAGTCAATATTTAATCAGCTTTCCTCATTTAGGATTCTGTACAGTGCTGACCTCTGATTGTTAGTCCTTCTCTGTTTCTTATACATTGCTGCTATATTATCCCTCGCCTTTCAGACCATTTCGTTTTCTTGTCATATATTTATTCCAGCACATTTAATGTATTTTCAACCTTGGTTAATTTGGGCAGAAGGGATATTTGGTTATGGTTAATTTGATTAATCTGCTCGTGCAGATTCCTATTAACTTTGACTGAGGAGGATGGCAACGGTGGCTCACGGTTTGCAATAAGCGAGGCCAAAATGTTTTGCATCTTCCAGCAGGCCTTTGAGCAATTAAGGTGCAAGCTGTACAACCTGGTCCTATGCATATTGACACTCAATTTACCCATGTTTTACCACTATGTTCAATGGGGCTTAATTCCAAGTAAATCTGCATAGGACTGAACATTTAATTGGTAGGTTGCTTCAGCGTAATCTGTAAAAGCATATTTTAATCACTGAGGCTACAAGGTAAGATATTGGAGGCTGTTGAGTGACAGCTTTGTTACTGTACAAAGAAATGAAAATAAAATATTAAAACTGGCCTTTCCTCCTGTTAAAGGTAAAGGTAAAGGTACCCCTGCCCGTAGTAAATTTCATTTATTAATGTCTAAGTGATCAAGGAAATCCTTTCATATTTTGAAAAGGCAACTGCATTTAGGTTTTGATAATATGCAAATTATGGGCTAGTCGATCAATTAATTCAAAAGCAGATGATGAATCAATTAGAAGCTTTTAACTGATTGAGAGCTCTAATTACATTTTTTCCAGAGCAGGCTCAGGCTGCTAATACATACAAAAGAGGGGATTTTCCTTTCCTTCTTTTTAATTGCCTGCAGATCTAAAATAAAAATACTGCATTCTAATAAAGGAATAACTGTTCTGTTTGCCTTTCAACTGAAGCTTTGTCTCTATACAGAGAAAGAACAAAAAAAAAAGTCTGTTTATACATGTGGCTCCTTCCATTTGTTTCTCCAAGAGGGATGCACACACAAGCATTTAGTTTTCAGAGGATATTTTTTAGCAGAAGGAACACAACTGAAATTGCTGTGGATAATGATGATAGGTGGAATTTCTCTTTGGCACTTGTCCATGCAGACTGAAGATATTAACAGGAGGGCCATCAAGAGAAATTGCCAGGTTCCCCCCCCCCGCCCCCCCACCACCTTCAGCAATACCAACATCATTGTTTTAGAGTGGCCTGGCTCCATGTTTAAGTATTTGCTTCCAACAAAAAGGACCCCCAGGAGTTTGCTTTGATTCTGACTTTGATGGGAAATCTCCAGGCCTCCCAAGAAGGCAGTGGAAGACAGCAACAAGGCAAAACTCTAGAATGCATCAGAACTCATTTCCACTTGTCCAAGGCTAGTCAGAAAAGAGGATTTCGCTACAGGAAAGTGCCACATTGAGGCATTCAGCATGGGATGATAGTGTCTCACCTACTGTTTTACCCTGGGAAGAAGTACAACGTTTAAAGGAAGTTCTTTGTTGCTAAAATCCAGAAGTGTCTGTGGTTCATGGGCTTCATAGAATTCAGTGCTGGGAATGGCGTCAACACTCCTCATATAGCCAGGCTGCCCAAGCATTTAGGGTATGGTTCCCAAGCCTTTATAGGACCCGAAATAGGAAGTAGATGTGCCAAGCATCCTGAGTCTCAGAGTCATGTAACGTCACGGAACATCACCTGGCTACTCAGGGGAATAGACAGAGTTGTTCTTGGTGCCTCAGGATGAAGTCTAATACGTTGGTGTAAGAGAAACAAAATCACAGCTACAAAGCTCGAATCATGCATATGACTGACACTCTTCTTTGGAAATTAAACCCATGCCCAGACCTTAACATTAAAAAAACTTTACTTGCAGAAACGTACAGATGAAGGAACATAATATATATAGTCACATGCTTGTCGAAACATGGGCTAGCAGTCTCTTATTCTAACTTCCAAACAACTGTATTTCCCCCCTTTCCAGAGCTCAGCATTTAGCCTTCTGTATCCCAGTTAGGCCATGCCTTGCAGCTCCTATGAGAGATTTCTACTCTTATCTTCTCCTGCAGCTTGGCTATGTTGTTTTTTTTTCAAGCAGAGAAGAAGCATTCCAACACTCTGTTCAACTTAGCGGTGCTCACAATGGATTCTAAAACACAGTCATCTTCTTGCTTCACATAAAATGGAGTGTCTCCTTCACTAGCTACTTCTCATGTGACCAACGTTAGCAAATCACATGGGAGAGACTCTCTTAGAGTTCAGTTACCAACCAACCAAATTTAAACAAATGAGAATGCATACAAGCATTTACAAGTTCAGTGAATTAAATTACTATGCTTAACATAATAAACATGGAATGGAGTGAACAATAAAATGCTGTCAAGCTAAGCAAAAAATACAGCGCTGGCCCTCGTTTTCAGGGTCCAACCTCCATGGTGAAGAGTGGGAGGAAGAGACGAGGAGATACTGCTGCTCCTTCTTATTCCTGTCACTGCTCACACACTGAGTAGAAAGGTGATCAGGCTGTGACACCACAGAGAAGAAAGAGCAAAGTCATGGCCTTAGTACATACACAGTGGTGAAGGCCTCTGACACCAAGGCTGGCCCCCTTCAGTTCTGGTCTCTCACCCTGATATTTCTACACTTGGAGCCACCAAGAAAGGGGTAAAATCCCCAATGAGTCCCAAGGTTCTGGGAAGAGGAGAAGTCTTGTTGCTTTCTTCCAATAGTGTCATTGTGAACTTCCAGCTGTGTCTGGGTTAGCCTCTGCTGAAAACAACATGATAAATCAGACAGGAATTCTTATGTGTAGTTAACTAAGTAGACACTGCATATTTTTAACAACACAAACCTATGCATGTCTAATCAAAAGTAAGTCCTGTTGAATTCAGCGGAGCTTACAGAAATCTGTTTGATTTCCAGAAGCATGTATCTCAGTGTGGTAGACATACACCCTTTAAAAAAAAGAAAATAGACATGAACCTTGAAAAGTTGCCCGCATACGTTTTTCTTTGCCAAATATCTAACATATTCTACTAGTGATGGAATGATTGAAACTGATCTATCCTCCAAGGGTTGATGGGGGTGATGTCTCCTTGCCTTTAAAAAAGGGAGGCTGGATTCCTTCCATAAAGATGTTATCTGATTTATGGCAATACTGTGATAAACATTAGGCACCCACTTCCCACCTGACCGCCGCAAAACATCTGCAAAGGAGTAACTGAACTAGCAATTCAATTCCACCATGTGGGGAGTCAACACAAGATCTGTGTTTCTTATCTCTCAACTTATTTGCATGAATGCACTTCACTCCTTCCTCCACCGCCTTCCTGCCGCCCTTGGACGAAGATTCTCCCAAGCCTGATAAAGTCACTCCTGCTTCATTTCACTGTTGTTGTTGTTGTTTAAAGTTAACAGACTTCTGCAACTCATTTACTCTTGCCTTATTTTACAGAAGAAGCGCTTAAAGTGGGCCCAGATCTCACAGCTTATGCGCTCCCAATATAGCTTACAGTGCGTCACTTGTAATAATGATGTCACTGGGAACCAGGATTATGGAATTTACTTTTGTGGCACGACATGGGGATGCAGGCTGAGATCCAAAGAGTGACTTTAGGCATGCTCAATAGCTAGGGAGCGCCCAGCTGGATTTTCTCACTCATTTCCTTTGAGCAGCTGATTCCTATGCCATATCACAAACAGCTTTCAAAAGGACCTCCAATGGTCAAACTAGTCATAATAATAATAATAATAATAATAATAATAATAATAATAATATCTTTATTGTCATTGCCCCCTCTCGGGGACAACGAAAATTACTTGGCTGCTCCATCCACCCAGGTAGGGCACTCCACACAAAATCAGAACAACTATAAAAACACTAATTAAAACAATACAGTATAATACAGCAAGTGAGATTAGATGACTTTCAAAGTCCAAGCTGTTCTTGAGATGGCTCGTTCTTGTCTTCATCGTCCTGTATCTCCGTCCCGACGGCAGGAGCTCGAAGAGACAGTGACCAGGATGCGATGGATCTTTTACTATGTCCAGCGCCTTCCTGTGGCACCTTGTGGCATAAATCTGCTCTAAGTCATGATGCAAAAAGGCGCATGCAGGGTCCTGTGCTATTGTTTTCTTTATTGCAGCCACTGGGGTTAAATGTCCGGTGGTGGGGCAGAGATAGAATAATAGAATTGTAGTGTTGGAAAGGATTCCAAGGGCCATCTAGTCCAACCCCCTGCAACACAGGAATCTCAACTAAAAGGTAAAGGTAAAGGACCCCTGGATGGTTAAGTCCAGTCAAAGGCGACTATGTGGTTGTGGTGCTCATCTCACTTTCAGGCCAAAGGAGCCGGCGTTTGTCCACAGACAGCTTTCCGGGTCATGTGGCCACCATGACTAAACCGCTTCTGGTGCAACAGAACACCGTGATGTAAGCCAGAGTGCATGGAAACGTTGTTTACCTTCCCACCACAGTGGTACCTATTTATCTACTGGCACTGGTGTGCTTTCGAACTGCTAGGTTGGCAGGAGGTGGGACAGAGCAATGGGAGCTCACTCTATCACGGGGATTCGAACTGCCGACCTTCCAATCAGCAAGCTGTAGAGGCTTAGTGGTTTAGACCACAGTGCCACCTAAACTAAAGCATCAATGTCAGATGGCCATCTAACCTCTGCTTTAAAATCTCCAAGGAAGGAGAGATGCTTAACCTTTTCCCCATGGGATACTTTTCTGACCAAAATGTCTCTCTCCCAGCTTCCCAATATGCAGGCAAGCCAGCCAGCCAGCCAGCCAGCAGATAGATAGATAGATAGATAGATAGATAGATAGATAGATAGATAGATGATAGATAGATAGATAGATGATAGATAGATAGATAGATAGATAGATAGATAGATAGATAGATGATAGATAGATAGATGATATAGATAGAGGGTACATGTATTTTTCCCATGTAGGGAGAGAAATAGTTGGGGATACTTGTTCAATGGACAGATAGCCCACTGCATAAACTTTAAGCGGCCCCCTCCTTCTATTCTGCTCAGTATCAGATCTGGAACTCTAACCTGTGAATTCCTTACCATTTTAAGAGACAAAGAGAGAAGGTTACTCCCTTAACTCTGCATCATGCTGGGCTGGCAGTTTCAAAAGATGCTTGCGAACCCTGCAGCTCTATGATTCTGTGTGGAATAGGGCACCGCTATTCAGAAAACCTCAGTCCAAACCTCTCTTGGGTATATGGAACTAGCTGTGTGGTTCGAATGATGCAATCTCTGGTCCCTAGCTTTATGTTGATATAGACCAGTAAGGTAACCCCACTGACAACATCACTAAGAAACCAGGTCCCAAAGAAATGTAGTATGATGGTATTAAGAGTTGTCAAAAGCAATGCCATCAAATCCCTGGTTCTTATTTGTGGCCCAGAGGCTTTCAGGGTAGGAAAACAGCACGTTGCTAAACTATCTGAATCCCCTGGTTTTTATCCAATTGGTTTTAACTGAACTTAACAACAAATTACTATACATGTAATGACCAAGCTAACCTTATTGAATTCAGTCATTAAAAAATCTCAGGGTCAGGTTACACAGTTTGAAAAAGCAAGTGATATATTCCATCACGTACTGGTAGGATAAGAAACAGTAAATATTCACCCATATATTCTACTGGAAACAATTTAGCAATTTATAAAATAATTTAGTGGGCTGTTCCTGTCTGCTTATGCATATATAACTCAGTTATTTCATATTCTTTCTACATGTCTTCTCTCTTTCTTTGTTGTTAATACTAGTTATATATGTTTGCATACTCCTTTTATCCATATGTTTATAACTATCCTTTGTACTTATAAATGACTATAGCCATAAAAAATGCAATGGAATGTTATGAATCAGTGGCACCATTATGAAAGCAGTGGTTATAGATTAAAAGAAAGATTAATCCAGAGATTTAGACCCAAATTCCAGGGTGATCAAAAGATCACGGGATCTGAGACAGAATTCACCTGTCTGCCTCATTCATGAACAAATGTGTGAGGTGTCAAATATTTAAATAAAAATAAGTGTCTAGGGATTCTGAGAAATTTCAGTTCAGCTCAAAAAAACAAAACCAACAGTTTATGACTAGGGCTACATAGCTAATGCTACATATTGTTGAGTATTGAAGTTGAGCTGGGAGAAAGTTGCTGAGATGACTATTAGGAAGAAAGGTGAGGGAATGTTCAGGCAGGAATTGGGGAGGCACATGAATGAAAAACATGGCTGCCCCTCTCACTCACTTCAAATTTGGCCCTGTTTTCACAGGTGTAGGTAGCAGTGAGGGTTTGTTGCTGTGCAGTTCATCATCATCATCAAACCTTTATAGTGGTACCTCGCTTCAGGTTACATACGCTTCAGGTTACAGACTCCGCAAACCCAGAAATAGTACCTCGGGTTGAGAACTTTGCTTCAGGATGAGAACAGAAATCGTGCTCTGGCGGTGCAGCAGCAGCAGGAGGCTCCATTAGCTAAAGTGGTGCTTCAGGTTAAGAACAGTTTCAGGTTAAAAACGGACCTCCGGAATGAATTAAGTACTTAACCTGAGGTACCACTGTATTGGCATCACATACAAACATTCACAATAAATATGCCAATGCGATCTCATCGTCATTTCAACAGTACAGTCATTTGCCAAAGGGAAGAAGAGGCAAGCAATCTATTTCATCTCTGTGGGTCTCCAGCAAGGGCAGGATCCTGCAGCATACTTCGGCGACAAAAAAAATCAAATAGAGGAACTTAGCTACTGTCTTGGTGAGCTCCTGATCTCCCCCTGTAATAAGAAGCGTGTGACCTCTGTCTCTGGTTTCCATGTTGGAATACATAGATGGTCTAAAAATTGTTGGCGGAGATCATCATACATTTTACATTTAAGGGCCATGTGTGAGCTAGAGTTTCCACCAGGTGGGCATCACATGGGCAGATCCTATCTCCTTCTGCCATACCCACAAACCTACCCCAAAGGAGGTTAGAAGGATTAGAACTGAACCTAGCCAGCAAATAAAGCCCTTCTTTCTTGCGGGTTCAACAAAAATGGTAAATAATTAAGGTTAAATTCCTGCACCCAAGAGAGTCGAAAATAAAGAAGGGAACATGTTTTTTCCACAGTTGAGATTAGTTTCTGGTGATCTATGTCCCACAGCCTAGTTTTTATCATGGCCTTGGCGACTGGGAAAGCCACAGCACCCAGGAGATGCTGTGCAGTTGCTATAAAGGCATGGGAGTTTCTTCCAGGTATTGATCAGATCTTTGCCCAGATCATGCAGGGCTTACCTGCACTGAAGTGCAGGAGCACACAGCCCCCTCCAGCAGTTCCTATCAATGCACAGAGGCCCAATCCCAGACTCCCATTCATGCATACTTTTGCACACACATTTGTGCATTGGTGTTATGTACTGAAATTCTCACCCTGGGCCAGCAGGGGGATACTGTAGATAGTTATGCAAATAAGGGATCGAAAGTGATGTTTAGTGATTGGATAGTTTTAGAAAATTGTTACAGTTACGTTGTATTAGATTAGATTAGATTAGATTAGATAAATTTATTGTCATTGTCCGTATATACACAGTATACACAACAACGAAAATCAAACACCCAAGACCGGATTCACATACACATTTGCACGTATCTCCAACACTCTCATCCTATTCAGACATAATCTATTAAAACATACATAATCCAGAATATAACACAACCTATTAGAAGCATAGCATAACCTAAAACCTATCTCATTCCTTACTACTCACTGCTTGCTATTTCTTACAACTGGCCCTGAGATCATTGTTTAGTGCAATCAGAGCTCTTGGATAGAAACTATTCAGAAGGCGTGTGGTTCGTGTTTTCATTGTCCTATATCTTCTGCCCGAAGGCAACAGTTCAAAGAGGTTGTGAGCAGGATGGGTGGGATCTCTCAGGATATTGTGTGACTTCTTCAAGCTGCGAGACGTGAAGATCTCATCCAGGGTTGGTAGTTGGAGCCCAATAACATTCTGGGCAATTTTAATTATTCTCTGTAAGGCTTTTTTATCCATTCCAGAGCTGCTCCCATACCACGATAATATACTATAGGTTAAGACACTCTCAATGGTACTATGATAATAGGACAGAAGTAGGTGCTGAGATAGATTCAATCCTCTGAGCATTCTCAGGAAATACAACCTCCCCTGCACCTTCCTCACAACCATATTAATATTTGCAGTCCATGAGAGGTCCTCAGAGATGTAAGTGCCCAGGTATTTAAAACTACCAACCCTCTCCACCTACTCGCCATTTATGTGCAATGGTAAAAATACACTTTTCTTTCGCCTAAAATCAATTATGAGTTCTTTGGTTTTTTTGCTGTTAAGCATAAGATTATTTTCTTTACACCATTGAATTAACCCCTGTACTTCTTTCCTATAAGCAGCCTCATCATTCTCACTAATGAGCCCCACCACTGTTGTATCATCCGCTCTATATAAGCAGGCTGACTGAACCCTTCAGTTCAGTTCTGTTCTGGCCTGTGAATAAACAAGAGCTGTTTGAAGAATCGCTGTGTCGTCTGATATGTTCACCCACAACTTAACAATTGGGCTAGAAATTTGCCCAAGGCCACACAGCAAGCCGAGAAAAAGGTGGGATTCGAATACAGCTCTCCCAGATTCCAAGTCAGTTTAAAGTATTATATGATGATCATCTCAACTGTGCAGTCCCCCGCGATTTGGATAGGAAACGGGAGACAATAAATGAGATTGATAGTCATTGCTGTTATATCACTCTGCATTATGTTTCAGAAATTCAGAGTAACCAGAATAGCTTCCAAGAAGAGAAGGCACAGAGAAAAACATGTTCTCATCTTTTGTTCCTCTGTGCTTGCCATGCAGAAGCCAATAACAACAACAAGTGCCAAGGGAGAAGACGATAGACGCATATTATAAAAGCATAAATGTGACATAATATTTTAAAAATCCATATTAGCAATTATGACCAATGCAGCCAGTGATTTGGAGCTCATTGTATCTGTAGCTGGTAACTGATCTCACTAATTAAACTTTGGTTTCTTCATGCAAGGCTGAGCTTTTTAACTTAGCTTTTAAACACCAATGGTTTTCTGGAAATCTGAACCTTTCCAAGACAAGATTTCAGGAGGTCTAGGAAATACTAGGAGACATTTTAGAGTTAGTAAGCTTAGCTTGGCATGGCTTTCCTTAAAATATATTGTTTCATAGAATATCTTTAAAATATGGGTTAAATGCTAGTTCACTAGACTATCTGCATTGAAGATTTGCGGCATTTTATTCATTATTTATTAAAAACAATTTCTAAACAGCCTTTCATGAAAGCAATAATCCCAAGGCAGTTTGCAATACAGATAGAAACAATTCATTAAAAACAGAAAACATCAAAAATGCAATTTCCAGGAATTGTTAAAAGTGGTACCAAAAGCCAAGAAACATGTGGGCAAATAAATGTACTTTTAACAGCTGACAGATGCTCATTACAGCATCTCAGAGGAGCAATTATTACATAGATGGAGCACCACCACGGAGAAGGCCTTTTTCCCAGTCACAGCAAGAGGAACTTTCATGGACTGCAACAGAACTAATAGGGCCTCCTCCAAACAGCTTAATGAATAAGCAGGCCAGTGTGAAAGAATGTGTTCTTTCAGGCAAACTGGTCCCAAGTTGTGCAGGACTTAAAAATCAGTAGCAATTCTGGCCCAGCAGCGATCATATGTGCGTTGCCACACACTTAGCAGCCTAGACACTGCATTCTGCACCAGAATCAGGCACTGAACAAGCCTTAAGGGCAGCCCCGACATAGATGCACTATTCCCTGTCCAGGAATTGTCATTGCTGGTGTACCAGTGCAGGTGTTATTAATCATGGAGGCAGTGGCGTAGCGTGGGTTGTCAGCACCCGGGGCAAGGCAAGTAATTTGTGCCCCCTAACCCGGGGCAAGGCAAGTAATTTGCGCCCCTAACCCCTAACCTGCCACCGCTGCCAGCTTCTTCTTGCTGCTGCCTGGGCTGGGGTATTTACGGTAAGGTAGCCATGGCGGCGGCGGCGGGTCCGTGTCAGGTGATCTGAGGCGAGTTGCCGCTGGCGCTGCTGCCCAAATGATGCCGCTTGCCCGGAGGAGGAGGAGGGCAGAGAGGCGAGGAAAATGCAACATGGCCCAGCAGCTGCAGCAGCAGCGGCGGCGGCGGAGGGGCTGTGAGGAGGGGCTGCCTGGCGCACCCTCCATGGCTCTGACGCACGGGGACCACGGCGAGCGCTGAGAGCCGCTGCCTGCCGGACGCCTTCAGCCCGGACGCACGCACAGCTCGTCGGTTCCGCGAGACATGGGGCTCTGCTACAGCCTGCGCCCGAGGCTCTTTGGCGACTCCGGAGGCGGCGAGCGCCCCCCCCAGATGTTGTGCCCGGTGCGGCCGGCCCCCCCCCTGCACCCCCCACGCTACGCCACTGCATGGAGGATACTTGAGCCTCCAGCCACAATGATGGGTCCAAGAGCATCACCAAATGACAGCTGTATTCACATGGCAGTTTATTCCATTTTCATGGCTAAGTGTGGAGTTCCACATTATATTGGAGCTTTCATCGGATGTAAAAGCCACTTCTGGAACAATCGTGGAATGTAATGCCTTACTATCTTTGCGGGGCATTTAAAAGATGTCTAAATTTCACTCAGCCAAGAGTAAAACAGCTTGGGAATCATAGGTGTCAAAAAACAAAATGCAGCTGGCCTAAGAATCACTTGCTTGCTTTCTTGGTGGCTCTTTTTTTTCCCTTCAAAATTTTTATTGGGTTTTCACAAAATTAAAAGACACATGTCAGGGAACTGCCATCGGAAGGACAGGTGGTGAGAAGGCTTCAGGAGAATAGGAGAGACAATTCTTCAGCAGAAGAGGGAACCAGTAGGGGGAGTGCGGGAGCTCCAAAGGAAAGGGAGTCGGAGGGGAGGCTCTGGGATACTTCCAGTGAGAACAGTGAGGAGGTATCAGAACAGCTTTTAAGGACCCCCACCCCCCGCCGGAAACTGTCACGCAGGGAATCCAGGAGGCGCATGTCCGTGAAACAGCTTTTATGTTGGAAACGTTTCCGCAAACGCCCACTGTCAGATTCTACCAGCGACTGACGGAGCCATGCTGAAGGGCTCCGCTCAAGGCAGGGTTTCACTACACTGAGTGAGCTCTGAGGGATCCAGCTTCAACGCACAAGCAGCTCATCATCCCACCACAGCAATCTGACAGTCCCTGAAAGCAGCTTGTGCAAAGAGAGGCATCATGAGCAACCCATCCGGAGCCGGAGATGGGGGAGCAGCTGCAGCCGGTCCTAGCCTGGAAGAAAGGTACAGGATGTTGGAGGTACAGTTAGCTCTGCAAACGGCGAGGCTGGAGGAGAGGAGGGCTCATGATGCAGAAAAGGGGAAAGCCGCCCAGCTCTCGAGGAAAGTGCCAGGACTGGTGCAGAAGTTTGGGGGTGATCCCCGGAATTATCAAGCCTTCAGGACAGAGATGCAATATGCCCTCAATCTGCAGTTTGATGATTTTCCTGATGAGGATTCGAGGGTTGCTTATGTGATTGGGCATCTCGAAGGCGGGGCCAAAGATTGGGTGAGGCCACTAATGGCAGCCAATAATGAAGCCCTAAGGGACACAAGGAAGTTTTTTCGCGCCATGGATCTGATGTTTTCCAGCGAGATTGAGCAGGGAGTGGCGCGCAGGCAGTTAATGGCGTGTAAACAAGGGAACCGATCTGTCCGTGAGTACTGGACTGAGTTCACCATGTTGATCCATAAATTAGGATGGGATTTGTCAGCGGAACCGATACAAATGCTGTTCGAAGAAGGACTATCTTCGGCAGTGAAAGACGAACTTTCCCGGGGGCCCAGGGCGGAGTCTATGGACCATCTGACTAAATCAGCGCTGGCCATAGGATCACGCCAGGAGGCCAGAGCCTTGGAGAAGCGGGAAGGGAAAGGGGAGCGTTGGAGGGATTTCCGCATTCCAGAGATGCCAGAGCAGCCTTCTCTGCCAGCAGAGCCGATGGAAATCGGAACAGCGCGCGCGCGCGCAATTTCAAACCCCAGTGAAGGGCGGAAGAAGGAGGGAAAAGGCGCCAAGAAATGTTTTCTCTGCCAACAGCCAGGTCATTTTGCCAGAGTTTGTCCGCAAAGAAAGGAATGGCAAGGAATGGCGGGAGCTGTTGGGGAGGAGGGAGAAGGAGCTAAGGAGCAAGTAAAAGCCAACGCCTGGCTGCCACCGACGGGGCACAGCAGCCAGGCCAAGGAACAGTAAATGTGCCCACGCCAGAACCCCCAAGACCAGCTCTTGTAATAGAGGTATTGCTGGAGCTGGCAAACGGACACCCACTAAAAGTGAAGGCGCTATTAGACTCAGGCAGCTCCTGCAACTTTATGAGTAAGGAGTTTGCAGCCGCCCATCAGATACAGACCATTCCTTTAAAAAATCCCCTGCAGGTGACCACGATTGATGGGAGGGCGCTGTTGGGGGGAGAAGTAGACCAGCAGACTGTCCCCATGACAATGAGGGTGGCAAGACACACGGAACGGATAGCGTTTAATATAGCCACGTTGGGAGGAGCGCCCATCATTTTGGGGATGAGCTGGCTAGCGCTGCATGATCCGCTTGTGGGATGGCATCAGAGAGTGGTTTCCTTTGGGTCAGCACATTGTATGGGACACTGCACAGAAAAAGGGGGCCAAGTAGGCACTCAGGCCGCGTTAGCAAAGATAGAAGCAATGGATCAAGGTAGGGTACCACGACAATATGCAGATTTTGCCGACGTCTTCAGCGAAAGGGAAGCAGATAAACTACCCCCGCACAGACCCTTTGACTGCCAAATCAACTTACTTCCAGGAGCGCAATTGCCAGTGGGCAAGGTGTATGCAATGTCTGACAGAGAGATGCAGGAGCTAAGGGAGTTTATTGACAAAAACCTCAAGCGTGGGTTCATCAGGGAGTCACGAGCGGTGGGGGGTAGCCCAGTGTTCTTTGTAGACAAAAAAACCTCGGACAAACCGAGATTAATTGTGGATTTCAGGGCCCTAAACGCAGTGTCCGAACCCGTGACTTTCCCTATGCCCAGAATCGATGACATTCTGACCCGGGTGAGAAAAGGGAAGATTTTTACCAAGCTGGACCTGAGGGGGGCGTATAACCTGATACGTATGAGAAAGGGAGATGAGTGGAAAACCACTATGTTCACCCCCTTGGGGGCATTTGAGTACTGCGTTATGCCTTTCGGCCTCCAGGCGGGTTCAGCAGTATTTCAATCATTCATGAATCACGTACTAGGACCATTGCTGTACAAGAACTGCGCTGCGTTCTTGGACGATGTACTGGTGTACTCAGAGGATGAAGAGCAGCATGTGCGAGATGTACGAGAAGTACTGAGCAAACTGCAAGAAAACCAGCTGTGGGTGAAACTGGAGAAGTGTCAGTTTCACACCAGGGAGGTGGAATTCCTTGGGTACCGGTTGTCGGACAAGGGGCTGGCCATGGATCCTAGCAAGGTGCAAGCGGTGCTGGAATGGAGGCCACCGAAAACTAAGAAAGATGTGCAGAGGTTTTTGGGGTTCGGAAACTTCTATCGGAAGTTCATCAAGAACTTCGCCCATTTAACAGCCCCCATCACGGATTGTCTCAGCAGTAAGAAGAAATTTGTCTGGACGGAAGAAGCGCAGCGAGCTTTCGAAAGTTTAAAGAGGGCGTTTGCTTCGGAAGAACAACTCTTACACGTGGATCTGCAGCAGCCGATGAGGGTGGAAACCGACGCGTCTGACAGAGCGGTGGGCGCCGTGCTCCTGCAGCCAGGAGCGAATACGTCGGAATGGAGGCCGTGTGCCTTCTTCTCGAGGAAATTGAACAAGTCTGAGAGGAATTATACAGTGTACGACAGAGAATTACTCGCTGTCCACGAAGCGTTCAAGAGATGGAGACACCTGTTGATTGGGGCGCAACACAAGGTTCAAGTGCGGACAGACCACAAAAATCTAGAATACTGGAGAACAGCCCGAGTATTGAACCAGAGACAAGTAAGATGGGCGCAAGAGTTCTCCAAGTTCAATTTTGAAATTCGCTACGTGCCAGGGGCTGAGAATGTCAGGGCGGACGCTCTCTCCAGAAAACCTGAGTACTTGGAGGGGGAAGGAGGGGCGGAAGAAAGACATATCATCTCAGAGGACCACTGGGTTTGTGGGGCGGCATTGGTGGGGCAAAGAGAACTGGTAGAGGGTATTGAAAACAATGAATATGCCCAAGAGAAACTTAGGGAACTCAGGGAGACAGGTGAGAACGCAGGGGGGTTTGAGGAAAAGAACGGAAAACTATATTACAAAGGGGCGCTCTACATACCAGGTGGGGAACTAAGAGGGCGGGTGCTTAAACAGTTGCATGACAGCCCCACGGCGGGGCACTTCGGGCAGCACAAGACCATGTGGTTGGTTACCAGGGAGTTTTGGTGGCCCAAGGTGCGGGAAGACGTGCGGGAGTATGTCAGGGGATGCGACAGGTGCCAAAGAGCAAAGGGAGAGAGGTTGGCGCCAGCAGGGTTATTAGAACCCTTACCCACCCCAGAAAGGCCATGGGAGATGGTATCCATAGACTTCATGACCGATCTACCGAGATCCAAAGGGAAAACCGCGGTCATGGTGGTGGTAGATCTACTAACTAAGATGTGCCACTTTATAGCTTGTTCACATGCAGTCACAGCGGAAGAAACCGCAAGGTTGTTTGTGGAGCACATTTTTAGGTTGCATGGCGCCCCCTTGAGGGTTTTGAGCGACAGAGGAAAACAATTTACTTCTAGGTTCTGGAGGAAACTAATGAGCATGTTGCATGTGGAGGTAAGTTTTTCCACCGCCAGGCACCCAGAAACAAATGGGCAAGCAGAAAGGGCAAACGGGGTTTTGCAACAATATCTGAGGTGTTATGTAAAGGACAGAGAAACTGATTGGGTAGACTGGTTACCTCTGGCAGAATTTGCCTACAACAACGCGGAGAACGTGTCCACAGGGATGAGTCCCTTTCTAGCCAATTATGGGTGTCATCCTCGGGCGTTTCCAGGAGAGGGCGGGGGAAGGTGGAGTGTACCTGCAGCGGAAAATTTTGTTGAAGAGATGGAAGCGATCCACCGTCAGCTCCAACTCAACTTAGAGAAAGCCAAAGAAGAATATAAGAAGCAAGCAGACAGAAATAGGAGGGAAGGCGAAACCATAAGGGTGGGTAACCGGGTGTGGCTATCCACCCAAGGACTGCCGTTCAAGGGAGGGTGTAAGAAATTGAGACCCAAACGGTTGGGACCCTTTGAGGTCATACAGCAGGTCAACCCAGTAGCATTCAAACTCCGATTGCCCAGTCACATGAAATTGCACCCAGTATTTCACAGGTCATTACTGTCGCCATACAGAGAGGGATGTGAGTGGGGGGAACATGAGAGGGAGGTCACCCGGACACCCGTCATAGAAGAGAGAGAACGCAACATGGATGTGGCAGGGATCATTGATTCCAGGTGGAAGGGGAATCAGGTGGAATACTTGGTAGAATGGGAGGGGGAGGAAGAGTCAGAAAACACATGGGTACCGGCAGAGGAAGTCAAAGACGAGATTTTAATAGAAACGTTTCATCGGCGTTTCCCAAGGAAACCACAACCAGTGGCAAGGTTTAGGAGGGAACACTTCGGGACTACAGATGAGGAAGGGGAGTTTGAAGGGTTCCCAGAGTCGGGAGTGGAGGTGGAAACAGATTCCGACGAAGGAGAGGAAGAGGGGGAAAGAGGCGGAAGGCCGTGGTTAGAAGTGTTTGAATCCTCGGAGGATGAGGGGAGTTCCTTCCAGGGATTTCCGTCCTCGCCGCCAGTAAGAGAAGAGGCGGGAGGGGGTGAAGGGGGCCCTGGGGGGGAGGTGGATGTCAGGGAACTGCCATCGGAAGGACAGGTGGTGAGAAGGCTTCAGGAGAATAGGAGAGACAATTCTTCAGCAGAAGAGGGAACCAGTAGGGGGAGTGCGGGAGCTCCAAAGGAAAGGGAGTCGGAGGGGAGGCTCTGGGATACTTCCAGTGAGAACAGTGAGGAGGTATCAGAACAGCTTTTAAGGACCCCCACCCCCCGCCGGAAACTGTCACGCAGGGAATCCAGGAGGCGCATGTCCGTGAAACAGCTTTTATGTTGGAAACGTTTCCGCAAACGCCCACTGTCAGATTCTACCAGCGACTGACGGAGCCATGCTGAAGGGCTCCGCTCAAGGCAGGGTTTCACTACACTGAGTGAGCTCTGAGGGATCCAGCTTCAACGCACAAGCAGCTCATCATCCCACCACAACACACAAACAAATAAACAAATAAACATAAATCATATCCTTATTAAAACTAGTCTTCTTAACATTGTTAACTGACTTCCTCGTGTCCCCCTAGTTGGGTTTCCATGTAAATCATTTTAACGGTTTTCCAAATCACAGTTCTTAAAATCTTAACTTAATCCCTTAATGTCAGTCAGTCTTCCCAATTCAGCATTAAACATAATAATTCTTCACCTTGCTTATTTAAATCCTAGGCCTAATTGGTATTTGCAAGCTTTTCCCAATTATTTTAACTTAATGTATTTAGCTAAATAATCATTAAATTTCTTCCATTCTTCCTGATACTCCTCATTTTGATCGTGGACTCTTCTGGTCAGGTTGGCTAGCTCCAAAAAAGTCCATCATCTTCATCTGCCATTCTTCCACAGTTGCTAGTTCTTACATTTCCCACTTCTTACCTAATAATATTCAAGTAGCAGTTGTGGCATACAAAATTATTTAACATATTTTGGGGCAATTCCAGACCAGTTATTCCAAGAAGAAAGGCCTCTGGTTTCTTTATAAATGTATATTTCAACTTTTTTTTTCCAATTCATTATAAATCTTTTCCCAGAAGTCTTTCACCTTGGGGCAGGTCCACCACATGTGGTAAAAGCTTCCTTCTTTTTATTTACATTTCCAACATAGATTATCACAGTTATGATAAATCTTTGCTAATTTAACAGTGGTAAAATACCATCTATACATCATTTTCATTATATTCTCCTTTAACATTGTACATGCAGTGAACTTAACCCCTTTCTTCCACAATCTTTCCCAATCCTCAAACATTATGTTATGTCCTACA
Organism: Podarcis cretensis; assembly: GCF_951804945.1. Lineage (NCBI taxonomy): Eukaryota > Metazoa > Chordata > Lepidosauria > Squamata > Lacertidae > Podarcis > Podarcis cretensis. The sequence continues at coordinate 69,120,141 of NC_137178.1, forward strand.
CCACTTGCCCAGTCTATCATTACTGATTTAACTTGTTCATCCTTTGTATGCCACTCCAACAGTAACTTGGTTCGATTCCCCGCTCCTCCACATGCAGCTGCTGGGTGACCTTGGGCCAGTCACACTTCTCTGAAGTCTCTCAGCCCCACTCACCTCACGGAGTGTTTGTTGTGGGGGAGGAAGGGAAAGGAGAATGTTAGCCGCTTTGAGACTCCTTCGGGTAGTGATAAAGCGGGATATCAAATCCAAACTCTTCTTCTTCTTCTTTAACTTATACATTTTAGACAGATTTTTAACTTTAGAATCCAGCAACTCCGTCTCCAACTTAGATTTTTCAGAAGCGTTTCCTTGGTGGCTCTTTGCTGTTCTATCCAAATCATTTTCAGAACCACCTCTGCCTTCAAGAGGGTTAGAAACTTTAGAATGGAAGTTCATAGAAAAACAACCAAAGCTGTAACTCAGGAAGCCCAAGGTTGCATGCTTCTAGCCATCTCTAGGTTAACAGGCTTTTGACACATTTTCAGGTAGATAACTGAATGCATTTATACCTAACCATGATGTTACAATGCCATCACAGAATGCTTGATATTATGGCACAAACTGCCATACCTGAAAAATGATGAAAGTGCCACTCATTTGCTTTATTTATCTACCTGCTTACAAGCTTGCCAGGGTCGTGATCTGGCTGCAGTGAGAGACATCACACTGGACTTGGGCGGATATCGAATCCAACACTGGCTTTTCTGATTCGCTTGCATGATTTGATCCTCTAGAATAAATTCAATGGAGAAACGTGTGGTTCCTCTTTCACAACCCACCCCAATTATCACTCTTTTTGGAAAGCATAAAACTGCCGAGCTAAAAACAAAAGTAAAACATATGTGTTTATCTGTGAAGTTTGCTTTGAAATTAACCCAAATTCTGTTTTGCAAATGCGACGGGGTTTGTTTTTCTAAAACTGGCAACACTTTTGCAAACTTGTTTTGGAATTAATACTATAGCATATGCTTCTGTCAGAGCCACATCAACAAAACAGTATTTATACTGCATGTGATGCTTTCTTGACACACCACAGCTGAGGCCTGACGGAGATTGTAGCCTCAAGTGAATAAAAAGCAATGAAGACCAAATATGTTTCTTAATGAGTCACAACTTTAAACTCTCTTGGCAGAACAGAAAAACTTTCCTTCACTTCCCCTGGGCAATACATTGAAATATATATAGCGAAAAGGAAACTTTAAAGGAGAGACAGGGAGGGAGAGAGGGAGAGGTTGTGGGTGACCAAACTGCTATTCAAAACATCACCAGCATTTGATTGCAACTGCTTGTGTTTTTTTGCTGTTAATGTTTCCAGAATGTTTGTTTGGAAATTTGTTAGCTGGTGCATCATACACAAAAATGTGGCCGGCAAAGTATGCTGCTCTAATATCTGGCAGTGAAGTCAATGATGCTTATAGTTCAGTGCCACTTAAAACACCCCATTGTTCAAGCAACCAAGAAGAAAAATGGTATGGTATACTCTGTACTCATTTCATTTTTCTCACGAGCATGACCATGAAATGAGTTGCTGGAGTTGTTTTTGATGGCAGGTTTTGCAACTTTCTGCGAGTCCTTCTGCCTTTTCACTATGTATGAATATGGAATCGTAGAATTCCCGCGTTGAAAGGGACCCCAAGGGTCTTCGAGTATAACCCCATGCAATGCAAGAATCTCAGCTAAAGCATCCATGAAAAATGGCCATCCAACCTTTGCTTAAAATCCTGCAATGAAAGAGAGCCCACAACTTCCTGAGGGAGACCGTTCCACTGTCGAACAGTCAGAAAGTTCTTCCTGATGTTTAGTTAGAATCTCCTTTCTTGAAAGTTAAAGCCCTTGGTTTGAGTCCTACATTCTGGAGCAAGAGAAAACAAGTTTGCTCCATCTTCCATGGAACAGCCCTTGAAATATTTGAAGATGCCTATCATATCTCCTGTCTTTCTCCTCTTTTCCAGGCTCAACGTTCCCAGATCCCTCAATTATTCCTCATAAGTTGTGTGTGTGTGTGTGTGTGTGTGTGTGTGTGTGTGTGTGTGGCCTATGACCTACTACAGTCATACCTCGGGTTACAGACACTTCAAGTTGCATTTTTGGGGAGGTTACGGACACGCCCAATTCTGGAAGTACCGGAACGAGTTACTTCCGGGTTTTTGCGGTCGCAGCTGCACAGAAGTGCCGAATCACAACCTGCAAGTGCGCAGACGCAGCGCTGCGGGTTGCGAACACTGCGGGTTGCGAACGTGCCTCCCACACGGATGACATTCACAACCTGAGTGTCCACTGTATATATTAACAGGACAGGATCACATCAGGGCTGAACTAAACCACTCCTACCACCCCAGTGTATTTGCATCTACATTTTTATTGTAGTAAAGAATGTTCTAAGCAGCTTCTGGATAAAGGTCTTGTTTCAGGAAATCTTCTTCACATGGTAACACCATAAAAACGTGTTACCAGGATTATCTATCTCTCCAGAAAACTTACCTGCCCATCATTTTAGATTCTTGCAGTGCCATTATCCTCTTGGAATCAAGTAACCTCTTGGAGACACAGACATTCCTGAAGGCCTCACAGCTGTGAAAATTGCAATCAGGGCCTTGAAACGCTGAATACAATAATAACAAATTTTCTACTACTTTTTTTGTAAGCCCTGCTGAAATATACTCTTTGCAAGTGTTATGATAGTTGGCAGCAGTTTAGAGCATTTTTTAAGTCCCATGATGTATGGCTCTTTGTAACCCTTACAATTGTCATAATATTTTCTCCATTCTAATGTAACCTATTCGTATCAATATATGGTTGTTACAGTCCTGTGCCGTTTGGCCTTTTTTTTTGGTGGTTGTCGTATAGTAAAGGGACCCCTGACCATTAGGTCCAGTTGTGACCGACTCTGGGGTTGTGGCGCTCATCTTGCTTTATTGGCCGAGGGAGCCAGCGTACAGCTTCCAGGTCATGTGGCCAGCATGACTAAGCCGCTTCTGGCGAACCAGAGCAGCGCACGGAAACGCCGTTTACCTTCCCGCTGGAGTGGTACCTGTTTATCTACTTGCACTTCTGATGTGCTTTCGAACTGCTAGGTTGGCAGGAGCAGGGACCAAGCAACGGGAGCTCACCCCATCGCGGGGATTCGAACTGCCGACCTTCCGATTGGCAAGTCCTAGGCTCTGTAGTTTAACCCACAGTGCCACCCGCGTCCCCTGTCGTATAGTACCGTGCCCTTTTATGTAATTGGGCATCATAAATTGCACAGCCCATGCATTCCTAAAGCAATAATTTGGGAGCTGTTGTCCCAAGGGGATGGACCACATCTGCAGAGCAAGACTGATGGGAAATAGCTCCATCAATGACTACAGTTGGAGAGTCATGGCTCAAAAATACATACCTTAGAAGCTAGTCATGTTCACCTCAAATGCAAAGTGAGCATTATGACACATACCCCATCCCCACAATTCTTCTCTGGCTCAGATTTTAATCCAGTCTGATTCAAAACTCCTACTCACTTACTAGTCTCTGTCTACTCACTTACTAGTCACTGAATAAGTGGCTAGATTAGAGGAGGGCTTCAGGGTTTATGGAGATATGAAGTGAGGCTGGTCAAATTCAGACACACCGAGAAATAAGCTAAGCTACTTCCTTATTTGTGGGAGGGGAGTGGCAAGGAGAAATAGCTTGGCTTATTTATGAGCCTGCCTGATTCAAGATAGGGCAAAGAGCTTTCCCATCAGCAATTGCTAGCTCAGACATTCAAGGAATGTGTCCATATTGTCAAGGCAGCCTAGGTGTAAATAGCAGCCTGGGTGTAAATAAATTGCTTTGATCAATTATTCCCATAGCACAAACCAGGAGAAAGGGACACAGGATGCCTAGTAGATAATTTATGATATCATAACAAATGCCAGTGAATATACATATTATAATTATAAATTCGTATCTGGTCATTAGCCGAAACCCTGCATGTTTAGGTTCATTTGCTTGCTTCTCTTATCAAGTGCACAACAGTCTTGAGGAATCAAGCTTCCTGTGAAGTCTATATTTTAATTATGGAGAAAGCAGACTGATTTGCCTATGATTATCTCTATAATTTTGCTTATGTGGAATGTCTGAACAGACTATTTACCTCCTGCCAAAGCACCTCACTTTATAAACAATTTACTTAATGTGATTTGCATAACTTTTCAGCATATGCAAATCAATCAAGTATGTATTATTCATGATAATCTGCTTTGGAAAATATTGTTCTCAGATCGGTCCTTTGTTGATCCACCGGGTGCCACATCCATTTACAAAACATTAATCGTCCTGGAAAGAGGCACATTTTGTAGTGGATGATTCTTCATCTGATAGCAACTGAAGAATTACAGGGCCAGAAATTACATAAATTACATGATAAGCAGCACTAGTCAAAGTCATCTAGGAAACAGACATAATGTATGCTTCAACATCATGTATGCTTCCTTTGCAGTTGTATTGACCTTGTCAGTTCATCATCATCATCGTAGGCTTAAAATGTAGAGAAGAAAACAAAGCAGAACACTATGCCTGAAATAATTTTGGCAACTCAGCAAAAAATTAGAATTGATAGGTATAGGCATCTGTCATTAATATGTCACCTTCAGCCTGCTGTGCCCCAGTGGCAAACTCCAACAAATGACCTCAGGGGCCCTTGGTTGGTAAACTTATCCTGCAAGCCTAGATGTGGGCAGAGCTTGCTAGCCACAAGACTACCATGATCTACTGATAGGGCATGCATGCTGTTTTATAGGCTGCCCTTTCGCCGGAGAAATTAATTTGAAAATCGCAAAGAAGACTGTTGCTCTATGCTCTGCCAAGCACCAGGTTGGAAAAGCTACAAACACCAGGGACAAAATGATCAAACACTTGGAACCAAAGAACTGTGAGGAGTGTTCCCTGCATACATTGGAGCATCCTCAACATTCGTTTCCAAGAACAATTCAAAGTGTTGGTGCTGACCTTTAAAGCCCCAAATGGCCTTGGTCCAGTATATCTGAAGGAGCATCTCCACCCCCATCGTTCTGCCCGGACACTGAGGTCCAGCGCTGAGGGCCTTCTGGGTAGAGACGCCCGCCCTGTGGAACGCCCTCCTATCAGATGTCAAGGAAATACACAGCTATCCAACTTTTAGAAGACATCTGAAGGCAGCCCTGTTTAGGGAAGTTTTTAATGTTTAATAGACTATTGTATTTTAATATTTTGTTGGAAGCCGCCCAGATGGGTGGGATAGAAATAATAATAATAATAATATATTCCCCTTCCCATCATGCTCCTTGGGTCTTCCTCAGGGCCCTTCTTGAGTATGCTTCTAAGTCCTGGAGAGGAGAAAATAGGAAATGGCGCCTAGGAAATGGTGTCCCTGCCCAGAGAGGCCACTTTGGTGCTGCTAACACAGTAGTTTGACTTCACCCCCAGAGACCCACTTCATTGTCTCTTGAGACAGATGGATGTCAACAGCCAAGGAGGAGGAGTTGATGCACATCTAGCAAATCTCCATGACTGTGGCAACATTACCCTGGACAGGTTACCATCTGCACTCAGTGCTAGGATGCAATATAATAAATAGTAATAAAAAAGAAATTTGATATAGAAAGGATCCAGCTTACCTAGTGAAACATACTGAAGCTTGTCTGTACTCTTCATCAAAATATAGATAAACCCAGAGAAGTCACTTACAACCTTCATTTTTCCCCATCAGATCAATAAGGTGGCGTTTTTAGATGCTTAGCACAGCCCTTGACATCCGAAAATTGATTTCAGTTCTTATCACTGACAAAAACAGTTTGTCAGCAAGCAAGAGATGGGTGTAAAATTAATTAAACACTACAAGCATGGCAAGCATTGTACAAACTCGAAGCAGAAAGAAAGCAGCTTCTTGGCCTTTCAGGAAATATGGAAAATAATGCAAGGATATTTTTTTTAAGCAGAGATGGGTCTAAGTGTTTGCATTTACCATATTTTTCGCCCTATAGGACGCACTTTTTCCCCTCCAAAAATGAAGGGGAAATGTGTGTGCGTCCTATGGGGCGAACGCAGAGCTGCCTGCAGTCCCGGGGCAAGCGCAGCTCTGCGCAGCCATCCGGAGCGGGGCGCGAAGTCGCACCCGCCTCCCGATGGCTGTGCAGAGCTGCCTGCAGTCCCAGGGGGAGCGCAGCTCTGTGCAGCCATCCGGAGCGGGGCACAAAGTCGCGCCTGCCTCCCGATGGCTGCGCAGAGCTGCCTGCTGTCCTGGGGTGAGCTGCCTGCATTCCGAAGCCTGGGGAGACCGACGCGACTTACTGCTGGCCTCCCTAGGCTTGCGGATAGCAGGCTGTTCTCGGGTCTGGGATTGGGGGAAGCTCAGGCTTCCCCCGCGCCAGCCCCGCGCCTGGGGGGGGGGAAATAATATTTTTTTCTTTATTCCCCCCCCCCAAAAAACCTAGGTGCGTCCTATGGGGCGGTGCGCCCTATGGGGCGAAAAATACGGTACACTATACATTTGACAAGGAAAAGGAGAATGCTTATAAGTGAGTTGACTAGAGGACAAAGGTTTGCAAAAAGTTGTTCCAGGTATGCATGTCCATCACACCCCCCCCTCCAAATACTGGCAGCTGAATGTGCAAACTGACTCAATTTTAGGGCAGCATGCCACAGTACTTAGATGCACTGAAAAGAGGATATGTGCAGGTTGTACACTGTATTAGGATGAGATTCACAGATTTTGCTAGGCAAGTAACTACAACCTATGCATGTCCCAGTGCCGGATTTAGGGCTGTGCAGGCAGTTCCCCTGCACAGAGTGCTGAGCCAAGAAGGTGCAAAATTGAGAAGATCCATAATGGAGAAGATCCATTTGAGGGTGCCATATTACGAAAGATTACCAGTGTCTGCTCCTTGTGGCATGAAAACAATGAAAGAAGTTGCGCAAGTCTCCTTTTAGTGTTTCTTCATTCAAAGCCACCATCAAAAGTTACAGTCTTCATACATGGAGGATCTGACGTGTTTAATCAGAGAAAAGTCATTGCCAATACAGTGGACGCTCAGGTTGCGAACGTGATCCATGCGGGAGGCACAATCGCAACCCGCAGTGTTCGCAACCTGCAGCGCTGCATCTGTGCACACGCGGGTCGCGATTCGGCACTTCTGCGCATGTGCAAAGTGTGATTTAGTGCTTCTGTGCATGTCCGAGCGCTGAAACCTGGAAGTAACCGGTGCGCAACCTGAAAACACACAACCTGAAGCGTCTGTAACCCGAGGTATGACCATATGACTGTTTACTAAACACTGGAAACTCCTTATAGACTTTTTGCATGAAAAACAAAATGAACTTATGGTGTCTTTGGTTGAGGATTCAAGAAAAGATTGGTTTATAGAAAGTGGAACTGTTGAGTCTTATCTTGGAGTGGATGTTTGAAACAATTTTCTACATATAGCTGACAGACAAAGAATAAGAAATTCTCTTTCCCTTTTTTTTCTTTTCTATTCTTTAATTTTTCTCTTCTTTTTCTTCCTTTTCTTCTTTTTGGTTTGTGTTTTTATTTAGATTAGGGTTTTTTTATTTTTGATAATATATATATATATTGGATATTTAATAGTAACCTTTGTATTTTCTTTCAAACTTTAATAAAATCTATTTTTAAAAAAAGTTAAAGTTTTCATAAAGCATTCATAATGGGTAAATGTGCTTGAATATGCTCGTCAGACATATGTGAGACAGAAGAAAACATAGTGACCTTATACTTTTTTTTTTTTACTCATCCTTATACCTTAGGATACAACCTTGATGGCAGAAAGTGAGGAGGAATTAAAGAACCTTTTAATGAGGGTAAAAGAGGAGAGCGCAAAATATGGTCTGAAGCTCAACATCAAAAAAATGAAGATCATGGCCGCTGGTCCCATCACCTCCTGGCAAATAAAAGGGAAAGAAATGGAGGCAGTAAGAGATTTGACTTTCTTGGGCTCCATGATCACTGCAGATGGTAACAGCAGCCATGAAATTAAAAGACGCCTGCTTCTTGGGAGAAAAGCAATGGCAAACCTAGACAGCATCTTAAAAAGCAGAGACATCACCTTGCCAACAAAGGTCTGTATAGTTAAAGCTATGGTTTTCCCAGTTGTGATGTATGGAAGTGAGAGCTGGGCCATAAAGAAGGCTGATCGCCGAAGAATTGATGCTTTTGAATTATGGTGCTGGAGGAGACTCTTGGGAGTCCCATGGACTGCAAGAAGATCAAACCTATTCATTCTGAAGGAAATCAGCCCTGAGTGCTCACTGGAAGGACAGATCGTGAAGCTGAGGCTCCAATACTTTGGCCACCTCATGAGAAGAGAAGACTCCCTGGAAAAGACCCTTATGTTGAGAAAGATGGAGGGCACCAGGAGAAGGGGACGGCAGAGGACGAGATGGTTGGACAGTGTTCTCGAAGCTACAAACATGAGTCTGACCAAACTGCGGGAGGCAGTGGAAGACAGGAGCGCCTGGCGTGCTTTGGTCCATGGGGTCATGAAGAGTCAGACATGACTAAACGACTAAACAACAACAATACTTTAGGATTATTTTCTGTGCAGGAATGACTCAGATCCATGGTTGGGAGAATAATGCAGGTCCTGCCGCCAGACAGTGGAAGTTGGAAGTCACAATGGGACTGTGGAGAAAACAGAAAATAAACTACAATTAATGAAAAAGGAAAATGGCAGTGAGAAAACTTACAGGAGATTGATAAAAAAATACTTTGAGAGGCATGTGGGGGTGGGAAGGGAAAATATAAAAGAAAACACCTTCTCTACTCAAAGCCTTGGATCAATAAATTCAGCCTAAATTGGGGAGGCTGATTCACAATACCCTCAGAACAAATTTCTGTACTTAGCTTGAAGAAAGCTGTGGTAGGGACCTCCATACACAAGGAAAATGCTGTCTTGAAGAATAAAACTACGCATTGTCTAGTTGACTGTGGAAGTCACTCCCACAGGAGAAAGCAATGGCCTCCAAGTTGGATGGCTTTAAAAGAGGACTGGACAATGCTACTGAATACTGAAGAAGCTTCATCGTCATACAATTGAACCAGAATCAGATAAATTACAGGTCATGTCTCATCATCCCCACACATCTTGCAGTGTGTTGACTCTGAGGAACACCTTGCCTGAGTCTCTCACACACAACTAACAAGGGTTGGAGGGAATTAGTTTGATTTCTCTTCTTTGGCAGATTTACAAAAATAAAAACACACATCAATAAAACATTTTTAGAAAGGGGCAAGATTAGATTAGGGTTACCAGACATCCCCGTTTCCCAGGGACAGTCCCCAGATTTGTGAATAAGTCCCCAGACAAATTCCATCCCTGGAATGTCCCCGGATTTCATCTAATGTCCACGGGAAATGCAGTAGCGGCAGTCTCAGTAACCCGAAACAGTTGGCTCTGGGTGGCTTCAGGAGCTTCTCGGAAGTCCCCATGAGATGGTGGTGCAGGGGCTCTAAGATGCAGCTTCCGGGCTGCCTCCACCTTCCCTGACCCCAGCAACTAAGCTGTGAAGGGAGGCTTCATGCTGCCTATCAGAGCTTGCGTGCAAGCAGGCCTGCCTTCCTATTAAAAGGCTGTTGGATCCCACCCCAGGCTGCGGGAGCAACATTGCTGTATGCTAGATCCTGCCTGAGATCCTGTACCTGTCCTTGCCTGGTTTCTTACCTTGTGTCCTGCCTTGGCCCTGTCGGACTGACTCCCAGCAGAACCTTCAGATTCTGGACCGTTCCTGGACCATGTTTCACAGGTTACCCCTGGGCCCAGCAACACTATGTTGCAAACAGTCCACCTGGAAGGGGCCTTGATGTTGTCTCAGCTTGCTTTCCTTGCACTCTATTTCATCCCCACAGGGCAGTGGGTATCATTTGACCCTGTGAGACAGTTGAATGAGGCATCATCAAGTCTATAAATGATATTTCAGTGTCTAACAAATAAATAAATAGTAAAGGCAGAAAACATGTTATAGTCTGGCAAGATGTAGGCTTTGAAGCACAGTTCCAGCTAGGATCTGGCACCAAATTTCCCTGAAGTTTAGGTGTCCTGATCCAGTTTAAAGTGACTGTAATTAAACCCAACAAAAGACAACAATGCCTTGTGCATATGACTCTAATCGCTCACTTCCCTTCTCTCACTTCTTCTCTGCCTTCTGTGTTGTGGCTTTTCTTCTGCTGCAGGACAGCATTAGAAGGCATTTACTCTCCTAAGACTTTTCAATGAGAGACGGGTGGGCTTTGTGAACTGTAACCTTCCGCAGAAGTTTTAGGTTTGCTCCAGGATATGGAATTTTTTTCAGGGGCTAAAAAGATTAGGACAAAATAAAGAAGAAACTTCTCAGAACTAGGGAGCTGTGGCCGTTTGTCTTCACGGACTGGAGACTATGGGAAGAAAGAGGACCCAATAAAAAAACGAGCGTAGTGGATATTTAAAGTTCAGCCTTTATTGATATTCATTAATAAAGGCAGCAATCCTATTCACACATACCTGGAGATAAGCCCCATTGAACTCAACTGGAGTGACTTACAAGCAAGCATGGATAGGATGTCAAGAATCCTTCGATTCCGGTAAAATAACAAGATAGGTGCTCATGACAAAGTTAACCACAGCTTGGATTATTTATCTGTGGAGCACAAAAGCACACAGTTAATTATTAGAAACTGAAATATTCATGTATTGTTTCAACTTCCAAACCACCCTTCATCAGAATAGATCCCAGGGTAGTTTTTTAAAACCTTACATAACATCATCATCATCATCTATTTATATCCCGCCCTCCCCAGCCATAACCGGTCTCAGGGCAGCTAACAACAAAATATAAATCCACTCAACAGTTACGTCATCTAGCCCACATTTTACTAGCTTCTCTGCAAGAATATCATGGGGGACTTTGGCAAAAATCTCACTGAAACCAGGATACACTATATCCACAAAATTAACTTGATCCACCAAGCTTGTGGATCCACCAAGCTTGGGGACGCAGGTGGCGCTGTGGGTTAAAGCCTCAGCGCCTAGGGCTTGCCGATCGAAAGGTCGGCGGTTCGAATCCCTGCGGCGGGGTGCGCTCCCGCTGCTCGGTCCCAGCGCCTGCCAACCTAGCAGTTCGAAAGCACCTCTGGGTGCAAGTAGATAAATAGGGACCGCTTACCAGCGGGAAGGTAAACGGCGTTTCCGTGTGCGACTCTGGCTCGCCAGAGCAGCGATGTCACGCTGGCCACGTGACCCGGAAGTGTCTCCGGACAGCGCTGGCCCCTGGCCTCTTGAGTGAGATGGGCGCACAACCCCAGAGTCTGTCAAGACTGGCCCATACGGGCAGGGGTACCTTTACCTTTACCTTTTACCAAGCTTGTAACTCTATCAAAAGAAAGAAAGAAATGAGATTCATCCGGCATGAAGAAAGTGCTGTGAGTGGAGATGGTCCCTTTTCCCATCCTTTGGATTTCCCTGGAAAACTCAACAAACCTGCTGTACCTGCAACTGGGTGTGGACACTGCAGATGAATGGGACAAAGTTGTGGGCAGCCTGAGGAAGTACCATCAACCTTGGGCCTACCCATAAAAAGCAAGTCTAGAATGAGAGACTAGGGTGATGTCCACTATTTTCACAGACTCTTCTCATTGTGAGAGTTTTGTGATGAGCTAAGAGTTTGTTTGGAACCCTCCGAGGGAGGGTGTGTCAGAAGGAAAATGAATTGATATATATTTGTATGAATGTATTCATTTTTTGTACAGTATGTAACTGTGTGTTTTTGTAATATTTTGTTTAAGTTGTCTGTTGTTACTTCAGTTTTTTGTACACTGCTTAGAGGTATTTTTAATATATTAAGCAGTATGGGAGTTAAATAATCAAAACTCATCCAGTCAGGAATCACACACAAAAGGGGACGATGTCACAATACTACATAGCCAATTACATCCAGCTATGAGATAAAGTCATTTAGGGCAAGTGAGAGCAATGACTAAGTATCGAAGCAAACATTTTCACAAAGTGGTGGGAACATTGCCAACACTGGTGGGGAATGTTTTGGCACTGCTGAAAGAAATCAGAAAAGAAGAAGAAGAGGAGGAGGAGGAGGAGGAGGAGGAGGAGGAGGAGGAGTTTGAATTTGAACACGAGTAATTTCAGTTCCATCAGCTCTAATAATGAATTAATAATGTTACCTAACATAATTACAATTTTTCTAAAAATGTTTAGATTTCCCATCCCTTCTCAAATCAATAGGCTCAATAATATTTTTATTCCTCAAAAAAGAAGAAAGAATCAATGTCTCATCACAACAGCATACAAAGAAGACATCATTAGAATATCTGAAGAGTGAAAAACTGGCAAAGCACCAAAATCACATGAAAGGTATTTAAATTCATTTTTCTTATTTTAGCTGACAGCTTGGATAAAGCGTCATTCAGCAGGAAGATCTGGAGGGGAATTCAACCCAATCCCTTCTATTTTAAGTTGTCAAAATACAGATAATTTAATTCACATTGAGGCTTATCTTGATCTAAAAATATGTAAAGGAGGAAAGAATTCAGGCCGTTGGCTGATCCAAGTAATACTGACTTGTTTTAGCTGTATAACATTTCACTGCTTGACCACGAGCCTGTACTTCATTAAGATCACGTTGTCAAACATGTGGCTTCTTCCAGTAAGAGGATCACAGATGCCAGCAACAAAGGGGAAAGTGGAACAGGACCAAAGCAGAGCCCCCTGGGAAAAGCCCCTTCCAAAGTACGCCAGAAGGTAATTTCAGTGCAACTAATATATTATTGATCAGCACTGTTTCATCTTTTTCTGTTTGTTTAGTTGACAGAAAAATACCACCTACCTTGTTGCCTGCCTAAGTCAGGTATTGCAGAATAAGCGTATCGCAAGGTGCATATAGACATATATCTTTTTAAAAGCCAAGCTGTACTCACCCTATTTTGAGTGGACCTAAACATTTTGAGTTCCCAGTAGATGCTAGCTGTGTACAGCACTGGCTGGCTGGATTTTAATGTGACATTATGACCGGGGGGGGGGGGGCAGGCGGAATATGTCGTTATTTGCTTAAAACCTTACTGGTTTTTAGAAGGGGTGTGGGGATACACTATACGCACTTTCAATTGGAAAAACTCGAAAGGCAGTTGAAAAAAATTAAAAGAGGGTTGACAGTTCACATGGGGGGTGCAGGATGAAGAGGGAGAGGAAATCAGCACTGGAACTGAAAGCAAACGTGTATGCCTTTGAGAAGCAAAGATGGGGCAGAGTAGCTCATGACACCCTGGAAAATAAAAACAACAACATATCACCACATATCAGTGTGCCTTCACGTCTACACTGAACTACCAAATAATTGGGAAGTTAAAGGGCAATTGTAATGTACATGAGTGCACTAGATGCAATTGGTCCAGAAGAGTACAGGGATAATACAGTGGTACCTCGGGTTACAGATGCTTCAGGTTACAGACGCTTCAGGTTACAGACTCCGCTAACCCAGAAATAGTACCTCGGGTTAAGTACTTTGCTTCAGGATGAGAACAGAAATCGTGCGGCAGCGGGAGGCCCCATTAACTAAAGTGGTACTCAGGTTAAGAACAGACCTCCAGAACGAATTAAGTTCTTAACCCGAGGTACCACTGTATTCTATGCCAGTCCTGCTAAGAAGTGACCCATTCAAGTTAATGGCTTAGGTTCGGTAATTTCATTTCATTGGGTCTGCTCTGAGCAAGACACAACTGAATACAACCCTAGAAAGCTGGAAAGACTACAGTTTGTACAGGCAATGGGAACAACACAGCTGTCAACCAAAGTACTAAGCTGATTATTTATTTATTTATTTTAAAAAATTGCCTATGCTTTTTAATTGCCTACTAGCAGAATCTCAATATTAATACATAGATTGAAGTACGGTTCACTTACAGTTTACAGTGCAATCCTAACCTGCTAAACTTTAGTGCTGCAAAGGTTTGGGGTTTGTTTATTTATTTACTGGGGGCATTTCTACCTCACCCAGTTCCCCAGTCCTTGGGTTTGTGTCAAAAAACAATAAAGCTATATAAAAATAATAAAACCATCAAAACACAACAAATGTACAATAGCACAACATAGTCATACCAACCAGTTTGCAGGAGCATCCCACTTGACCCAGACCCTGGGATACCTCTTCTGAGCAGGAGGTTGGGGACTCTGTAGAGAGTCAGCCTGCGATAGTTTCAAGGCAGCCTGTGGTCCCCCACCTCATGAATGTGTTGCCTTATCCTCCCTCCTCAATAACCACTCTGACCATATCCCTAGACCTGCCTTGATCTCCAGCTCTCTCGCAGGGCCCCCCTCTACTTGGGAGAGCAGTATCTTAGCGGATGACCAGGATGAGGACAACCTGAGAAGCCTCTCAGATTTCTCTGGACTCTTCCCAGGTGGATCACTCTCTAATGAGCTCCTTAATGTCCAGCTCACTTTCTCAGCTTCAGAATTCTCTGGCTCCCATACTAGGCAAAGATCATAGTTGCAGTCCACAGCCTGCCTAAATGGGGAATAGGCAAAATTTGAATTGGGGTCTAAAGATATGGTGCTAATCATACCTCAGGAGGGAGGAGTTCCATAGCCATGACAGCACCATGGAGAAGACCCTATCCTGGATAACTGACAATGTAAAGGTAAAGGTAAAGGTACCCCTGCCCGTACGGGCCAGTCTTGACAGACTCTGGGGTTGTGCACCCATCTCACTTAAGAGGCCAGGGGCCAGCGCTGTCCGGAGACACTTCCGGGTCACGTGGCCAGCGTGACATCGCTGCTCTGGCCAGCACACGGAAACGCCGTTTACCTTCCCGCTGGTAAGCGGTCCCTATTTATCTACTTGCACCCGGAGGTGCTTTCGAACTGCAAGGTTGGCAGGCGCTGGGACCGAGCAGCGGGAGCGCACCCCGCTGCAGGGATTCGAACCGCCGACCTTTCGATCGGCAAGCCCTAGGCGCTGAGGCTTTAACCCACAGCGCCACCTGCGTCACCAACTATTTGCATATGAAGGGCCTCTCCTGCAGATATCATCATCATCATCATCATCATCATCATCATCTGCCCTTTAGCAGCAGGTTCCAGAGAGGGTAACAGCAATTTAAGGACATACTTAAAGGACACATTTTACTTTCCCTTCAACACCAGTGTGTTATTATTACAGGGAATGAGAAGCAAAGCCTTTCCATATAACAATGAGCAGGAGCTTTTGTTGATAGACAGAGCAATCTCTACCTCCTAGCCAAGGAGCAGTGGGGTGAATCAGGACAACCACGGCATCTGAAGTGCTGCTGGCTCCCTCCAGCCAGGCGGATATCTATATCCACATTAATTATCAACTCATAAAATGAGCTGAGGCTTGCAATTCCAGTTAACAATCAGTCCCGCTTTGTAAGGATACCAACATCACCTTCTCCTCTGTGTTCTACTTCCCTCAAGCTACTGATTGCATAAAGCCATTCCTAGCAAAATTTCCACTTCATATATTTTCCTTTAGATTGTTCCTCATTGCACTAGCCTTATAAATAATGAAGAAACAATAGCAGGACTAAAATTAGATCTTACTAGCTCTAGATTGCAAGCAATGATGTACAATCTTCAGCTCAATTGCTGTGCTCATTCTTTGGAGCAAAGCAAAAGTCCTAAATGCAGAGAACTCTTGCTCTTAAAGCTAGGCCAAATGTCATGCTAGCTTCCTGCAAACCGTGATTTGCAAATTGGAATACAGTCTTAGGAATACATGCTCCTTCCCCATATCTTCTTTCCTCTCTCAAATTATTTCTCCCCTTTCCTCCTCAGCATTAACCACAGTTAACATAAACTATCTTCCCTTGTAGCTGTGTTTGCTAAAGCCAAGCCAGATATGGTTTCTATGCCAAAGCAGATGTGATTGAAGCCATTTTGTTCATCACCTAACCTCCAACATCTCTCCAATTGAAATACGGATGACAACAACAACAACAACAACAACAACAACAACAACAACAACAACAACAACAACAAATTTTATTATTTATTCCCCATCCATCTGATTTGGTTGCCCCAGTCATTCTGGGCAGCTTCCAACATACATAAAAACATAATAAAATATTAAACAATAAAAAACTTCCCTATACAGAGTTGCCTTCAGATGTCTTCTAAAGGATGTATAGTTGGTTATCTGCTTGACTCGGGGCTCGCATAACTCCATACTCTTCAAGATTTCTCTGATGAAAAGAGGGACATCCTAAGGAAAAGCGGGACATCCCAAGATAAAATCTGAAACTGGGACAGTTTCTGTAAATGTCCCTGGAAAACTGGGACACTTGGAGGATCTGTCATCATGCATCACATATAAAACAGGCAGTGGGATTTATTTTTTTATATGAAAATGTAGGTGGGTGTGGAGAATTTTGCCCTCCTTCCTTTTTGACTTACCTTTCCATAATGCTACTTCAGGCATTTTCCTTTCCAGCAAGCGTGCTGCATGAAAGCCTCTCTCCCCCAGTTCCAATACTAGTAACGAAACGTGGTGTGATTGGGCAACAAAGAGATATCATCTCCACTTGCCCACACACTTACATTGATTGTTAAAGAATTAGACTCTCCATCCCATTTTATGTAAATGCAGTAGACTTATGAATTTAAAAAATGGCTTTCTCCATTTTGAAGAATTGATGCTTTTGAATTATGGTGCTGGAGGAGACTCTTGAGAGTCCCGTGGACTGCAAGACAATCACTTATCCATTCTGAAGGAAATCAGCCCTGAGTGCTCCCTGGAAGGACAGATCCTGAAGCTGAGGCTCCAATACTTGGACCACCTCGTGAGAAGAGAAGACTCCCTAGAAAAGACCCTGATGTTGGGAAAGATTGAGGGCACAAGGAGAAGGGGACAACAGAGGACGAGATGGTTAGACAGTGATCTCGAAGCTACCAGCATGATTTTGACCAAACTGCGGGAGGCAGTGGAAGGCAGGAGTGCCTGGCATGCTCTGGTCCAGGGGGTCACAAAGAGTTGGACACGACTAAACAACAGCAACATCTCCATTTTGTCTTGTTTTGCCCCTAATCTTTGGTTTATCAGGGATCTGGGTTGGTTTCAACCATAGCTTGTAGCAGAACTCAGTTGCAGAGCCCACGCATGCAAAAAGTCCCAGGTTCAACCCTGGCAACAACTGTTAAAAGGTTCACCAGGAACAGGACCTCTGCTTGAGACCTTGAAGAACCATTGCAGCTGCAGTAGACAGAACTGAGATGGGACAATGGCTGAATTCGGTGTAAGGTAGCATTATATGCTCAAGTGATGCACTTTAATTAAACTGTAGTTATAGCTGGAATTAGGCAGGAAAACATGCTGATTTATTTTATAGAGGCTGGACCAAATGCCTACGGTTTTCTAGCCAACAGTCTGACTGAAGATTACTTTTCAAATGTCAACCAACCATGAATTAAAAAGCCTGGGTAGGTTCAGGATGACAAAAACACAATTGAACAAATTAAATTATATTTATATTTTAAAAAAACAATGCTTCGATCTATTGCCTTGTTTCTTTTTAAATGAAATAATAATTCTGCTGGAAAAAGTTTCAGATTGGAACCTGTGAAAATTGCCCAGTATGGGCAAGTTGTCTTCAAATATTTGTTTGTTCGTTTGCTAGCTTTTTATTTATTTAATTTCTATACCACAATTCATCCAAGGGTCACAGGGCCACTTACAATATCAAAACACAAAATAGCCTGTTCTTTGGCTCTGTAGAATTCAGGTGCTTATGTTGAAAATTATCTCACCTGCTCGACTTTATATCTCCTTACAGCGTGACCTGATCCGTAAGTCCTGGAACACTGGAGATGATTATGTCAACCTATGCCTTGGGTTATATTAAAACCTTCTGTGGAAATGCCTGAGGTTATATTAAAACCTTCTGGGTTGCCGGATAACACAACAATCCAACATCTATCTGCTGCTACCTCGAGGCCTCAATCCAGCACGTGGGCAGAAAAACGCCCACTGAAATAATCAGTTGCATCCAAGGAAGCAGTGGACCAGCTCCAGGGGGCTGAGCCATTTTGGGCACCCTTAATATTTTGGGGGAGGGGTTGGGGCACCCCAATGTTGAGGGGGCAGAGGAGGCTGGGTGTGGAACTGAGCACAAAGGTGTGATTGGGAAGAGGGTGGAAGCAGTCTCTCGCCGGTGGCAGGGCCAGGAGGAGGAGTCACCGGCCATTGAAACCACACAGCCACCATGTCAGGTGATATGCAAAGCCACTAAGTTTCTCTTTCTCTTTAGTTTTTTTATTTATACTTTTCAAATTTATACATTCCGTTAGTTTGACAATCGATTTAACATTTCCAAATTTTTACTTCCTACCCCCTCTTTCTGCAGTTCCTTAAATTTATTGTTTACTATCTTCTGCATATCCAAGTCCGTTTACCTTGCTCATTCAATTATCTACTGCAAATATATACTCTTATAAAAGTGCAGGTTATTACAATAATCCTGCTAAAGTTTTTATCTGTTTACAATTTATCTGTAAATATTCAATAAACCAATTCCATTCTTTCATAATAAAAAGTTTGTTATCTTGATTTCTTGTTCTTCCAGTAAGTTTTGCCATTTTTGCAAATTGCATAAGTTTTTGTATCCATTCTTCCTTTGCTGGGACTTTTGCTTCTTTCCACTTTGGGGCAAGCAACATTCTTGCTGCTGTAGTAGCATACATGAATAAATTTCTATACAGTTTAGGTAGTTCTGTCCCTATTATTCCCCCCCCCAAAAAAAATGCCTCTGGGTTTTTTAATAACATTTATTTTGAACATCCTTTTCAATTCATTACATATCATTTCCCAGTAAGCTTTAACCTTACTACATGACCACCACATATGATAAAATGGCACCAACTCTTCAGCACATTACACTATTTTCACTGTGCTTATATTAAATGCTGAACATAATATCCAGTTCTGATTAAAACAACAGCAACAACTTTGGAATTACTTCTCATTTGAAATACCTCCTCTTATTATGGCCTGTGTGTGTAAAGGCCCATATAATAATTTTAAAGAAAATCAATGATGCCAGGCAGTGCATTTGAAATCAACCTAATATGTATCTGTTTCCCTTGGAAGTATCCGGGCCATAATAGAAGCAGCAAAACTAGAAGTATTTCAAAAGGTGGTTTAAAAAATGGCTTGACGATCTGTATAATAATAAGTTTGAAAATCCAAAATGATTCACTGTAAATTTTAGGCTATAATTTAAGCAAACTTAGCCAACCTGAAATTATTGAGGTTTTGCAAATGCGTAAATGAAAAGGGCTTGTGGTAGAAAACTTGGGCAGGCGTTTGGGAGATCCAGTTTCTATTTTTGTTTGCTCCACAAATTTCCTGTGTGACTCTGGGAAAGCAAGGCAGATCTTGACTTTCATTGGAGGCAAGCATTCTCAGCTGGCAGAGAAAGAGAGATTGAGATTTAAGAGTTCCCAAGAACAAATACTGCAATACCAAAAAGAAGAAGAAAAGAAACTAAGAGTGACTTACCGGTACTTTCTTAAGAAATGACGTTTTAAAATATAGTATGCCCCCCTACTACAATATTGGTCATGATCAGATGTATAAGCCACCTTCAGAGAGTTTTTTGAAGACTGTTATACGTGTGTGTGTATTGTTAATGTCAGGGAACTGCCATCGGAAGAACAGGTGGTGGGAGGGCTCCAGGAGGATAGAAGAGATTCAGCAGCCGAAGAGGGAACCAGTAGGGGGGGAGCAGGAGCTTCCAGGGACAGGAAGTCGGAGGGGAGGCTCTGGGACACTTCCAGCGAGAACAGTGAGGAGGTATCAAGGCTCCCTTTAGCGACCCCCACCCCTCGCCGGAAGCTGTCACGCAGGGAATCTAGGAGACGCGTTTCCGTCAAGCAGCTTTTATGCTGGAAACGTTTCCGCAAGCGCCCACTGTCGGATTCTACCAGTGACTAACGGAGCCATGTGCAAGGGCTCCGCTCAAGGGAGAGCTTTGCTACGTTAAGCAAACTCCGAGGGACTAATCCTTTTACGCACAAGTAGCTCATTGTCCCATCACAGCAATCCGACAGTCCCTGAAAGCGCTTGTGCAAGGAGAGGCATCATGAGCAACCCAACCGGAGCCGGCGAAGGGGGAGCAGCTGCAGCCGTTCCAAGCCTGGAAGAAAG
Source organism: Podarcis cretensis (assembly GCF_951804945.1). Classification (NCBI taxonomy): domain Eukaryota; kingdom Metazoa; phylum Chordata; class Lepidosauria; order Squamata; family Lacertidae; genus Podarcis; species Podarcis cretensis. Next base: position 69,140,334 of record NC_137178.1, read on the forward strand.
GTACAGGATGTTGGAGATGCAGTTAGCCCTGCAAACGGCTAGGCTGGAGGAGAGGAGGGCGCAAGATGCAGAGAAGGGAAAAGCCACCCAAGTCTCAAGGAAGGTGCCGGGACTGGTGCAGAAATTTGGGGGTGATCCCAGGAACTACCAAGCCTTTAGGACAGAAATGCAATATGCCCTTAATCTGCAGTTTGATGATTTTCCTGATGAGGAATCGAGGGTGGGATTTGTGATTGGCCATCTAGAAAAAGGGGCGAGAGACTGGGTGCGGCCCCTGATGGCAGCCAATAACGAGGTCCTAAAGGACACAAGGAAGTTTTTTCGCGCCATGGATCTGATGTTCTCCAGTGAGATTGAGCAGGGAGTGGCGCGCAGACAGTTAATGGCGTGTAAGCAAGGGAACCGATCTGTCCGTGAGTACTGGACTGAGTTCACCATGTTGATCCATAAATTAAATTGGGATTTGTCTGCGGAACCGATACAAATGCTGTTCGAAGAAGGATTATCTTCGGCAGTAAAAGATGAACTTTCCCGGGCGCCCAGGGCAGAGTCTATGGACCATTTGACTAAATCTGCACTGGCCATAGGAGCACGCCAGGAAGCCAGAGCCCTGGAGAAGCGGGAAGGGAAAGAGGAGCGTTGGAGGGATTTCCGCATTCCAGAGATTCCAGAGCAGCCTTCCCAGCCAGCAGAGCCGATGGAAATCGGAACAGCGCGCGCGCGCGCAGTTTCAAACCCCAGCGAAGGGCGGAAGAAGGAGGGGAAAGGCGCCAAGAAATGTTTTCTCTGCCAACAGCCAGGTCACTTTGCCAGGGTTTGTCCGCAGAGAAAGGAATGGCAAGGAATGGCGGGAGCTGTTGGGGAGGAGGCGGAGGGGGCTAAGGAGTCAGTAAAAGCCAACGCCTGGCTGGGACCATCAGGGCACAGCAGCCAGGCCAAGGATCAGTGAATGTGCCCATGCCGGAACCGCCAAAACCAGCGCTAGTAATAGAGGTGTTGTTAGAGCTGGCAAACGGACACCCTCTACAAGTTAAGGCGCTATTAGACTCAGGCAGCTCCTGCAACTTTATGAGTAAGGAGTTTGCAGCCGCACACCAGATACAAACCATCCCTTTAAAGAATCCCCTGCAGGTGACCACGATTGATGGTAGGGCGCTGTTGGGAGGAGAAGTTAACCAGCAGACTGTCCCCATGACAATGAGGGTGGCAAGACACACGGAACTGATAGCGTTTAATATAGCCACTTTGGGAGGAGCGCCCATCATTTTGGGGATGAGCTGGCTAGCGCTGCATGATCCGCTTGTGGGATGGCATCAGAGAGTGGTTTCCTTTGGGTCAGCACATTGTATGGGACACTGCACGGAAAAGGGGGGCCAAGTAGGTACCCAGGCCACGTTAGCAAAGATAGAAGCAACGGATCAAGGTAGGGTACCACGACAATATGCAGATTTTGCCAACGTCTTCAGCGAAAGGGAAGCAGATAAACTACCCCCGCACAGACCCTTTGACTGCCAAATCACCTTACTCCCAGGAGCACAATTGCCAGTGGGCAAGGTGTATGCAATGTCAGACAGGGAGATGCAGGAGTTAAGGGAGTTTATTGACAAAAACCTCAAGCGTGGGTTCATCAGAGAGTCACGAGCGGTGGGGGGCAGCCCAGTGTTCTTTGTGGACAAAAAAAATTCAGACAAACCAAGATTAATTGTGGACTTCCGGGCCCTAAACGCAGTGTCCGAACCCGTGACTTTCCCTATGCCCAGAATTGATGACATTCTTACCCAGGTGAGAAAAGGGAAGATTTTTACCAAGCTGGACCTGAGGGGGGCGTATAACCTGATATGTATGAGAAAGGGAGATGAGTGGAAAACCACTATGTTCACCCCCTTGGGGGCCTTTGAGTACTGCGTTATGCCTTTCGGCCTCCAGGGGGGATCGGCAGTATTTCAATCATTCATGAATCACGTCCTAGGACCATTGCTTTACAAGAACTGCGCTGCGTTCTTAGATGATGTACTGGTGTACTCAGAGGATGAAGAGCAGCATGTGCGAGATGTACGAGAGGTACTGAGCAAACTGCAAGAAAACCAGCTGTGGGTGAAACTGGAGAAGTGTCAGTTTCACACCAGGGAGGTGGAATTCCTAGGGTACCGGTTGTCAGACAAGGGGCTGGCCATGGATCCTAGCAAGGTGCAAGCGGTACTGGAATGGAGGCCTCCGAAAACTAAGAAAGATGTGCAAAGGTTTTTGGGGTTCGGAAACTTCTATCGGAAGTTCATCAAGAACTTTGCCCACTTAACAGCCCCCATCACGGATTGTCTCAGCAGTAAGAAGAAATTTGTCTGGACGGAAGAAGCGCAGCGAGCATTCGAAAGTTTAAAGAGGGCGTTTGCTTCGGAAGAACAACTCTTACACGTGGATCTGCAGCAGCCGATGAGGGTGGAAACCGACGCGTCTGACAGAGCGGTGGGCGCCGTACTCCTACAGCCGGGACAGGATACGTCAGAATGGAGACCGTGTGCCTTCTTCTCGAGGAAATTGAACAAATCTGAGAGGAACTATACCGTGTACGACAGAGAACTACTCGCCATCCATGAAGCGTTCAAGAGATGGAGACACCTGTTGATTGGGGCGCAACACAAGGTTCAAGTGCGGACAGATCACAAAAATCTAGAATACTGGAGGACAGCCCGAGTATTGAACCAGAGACAAGTAAGATGGGCGCAAGAGTTCTCCAAGTTCAATTTTGAAATTCGCTACGTGCCAGGGGCAGAGAATGTCAGAGCGGACGCTCTCTCCAGAAAACCCGAGTACTTAGAGGGGGAAGGAGCGGCGGAAGAAAGACATATCATCTCGGAGGACCACTGGGTTTGTGGGGCGGCATTGGTGGGGCAGAGAGAACTGGTAGAGGGTATTGAGAACGATGAATATGCCCAAGAAAAGCTTAGGGAACTCAGGGAGACAGGTGAGAACACAGGGGGTTTTGAGGAAAAGAACGGAAAACTATATTACAAAGGGGCACTCTACATACCAGATGGGGAACTAAGAGGGCGGGTGCTCAAACAGTTGCATGACAGCCCCACGGCGGGGCACTTCGGACAGCACAAGACCATGTGGTTGGTTACCAGGGAGTTTTGGTGGCCCAAGGTGAGGGAAGACGTGCGGGAGTATGTCAGGGGATGCGACAGGTGCCAAAGAGCAAAGGGAGAGAGGTTGGCGCCAGCAGGGTTATTAGAACCCTTACCCACCCCAGAAAGGCCATGGGAGATGGTATCCATAGATTTTATGACCGATCTACCGAGATCCAAAGGGAAAACCGCGGTCATGGTGGTAGTAGATCTACTAACTAAGATGTGCCACTTTATAGCTTGTTCACATGCAGTCACGGCGGAAGAAACCGCAAGGTTGTTTGTGAAGCATATTTTCAGGTTGCATGGCGCCCCCTTGAGGGTTTTGAGCGACAGAGGGAAACAATTTACTTCCAGGTTCTGGAGGAAACTAATGAGCTTGTTGCATGTGGAGGTATGTTTTTCCACCGCTAGGCACCCAGAAACAAATGGGCAAGCAGAAAGGGCAAACGGGGTTTTGCAACAATATCTGAGGTGTTATGTAAAAGACAGAGAAACTGATTGGGTAGATAAGTTACCTCTGGCAGAATTTGCCTACAACAACGCAGAAAACGTGTCCACAGGGATGAGTCCCTTTCTGGCCAATTATGGGTGTCATCCTCGAGCCTTCCCAGCCGAAGGGGGGGAGCACTGGAGTGTACCAGCAGCGGAACGCTTTGTGGAAGAAATGGAAGCGATCCACCGGCAGCTCCAACTCAACTTGGAGAAAGCCAAAGAAGCATATAAGAAACAAGCAGACAGAAATAGGAGGGAAGGTGAAACCATAAGGGTGGGAAACCGGGTGTGGCTATCCACCCAAGGACTGCCGTTTAAGGGAGGGTGTAAGAAATTGAGACCCAAACGGTTGGGACCCTTTGAGGTCATACAACAGGTGAACCCAGTAGCCTTCAAACTTAGATTGCCCAGTCACATGAAATTGCACCCCGTATTTCACAGATCATTACTGTCACCGTACCGAGAGGGGCGGGAATGGGGGGAAAGTGAGAGGGGGGTCACCCAAACACCTGTCATTGAAGAGAGAGAACGCAACATGGAAGTGGCAGGAATAATTGATTCCAGGTGGAAGGGGAAACGGGTGGAATACTTGGTAGAATGGGAGGGGGGGGAAGAGTCAGAAAACACGTGGGTACCAGCGGAAGAAGTCCACGACGAGGTTCTGATAGAAACGTTCCATCAGCGTTTCCCAAGAAAACCGCAGCCGATGGAGCGATTTAGGAGGGAATACTTCGGAACCACTGATGAGGAAGGGGTGTTTGAAGGGTTCCCAGAGTCAGGGAGTGAGGAGGCGGCATACTCCGACGAAGAAGAGGAAGACAGGGAAGGAAATGGGAGGCAGTGGCTAGAAGTGTTTGAATCCTCTGAGGACGAGGAGAGTTCCTTCCGAGGCTTTCCAGCCTCACCGCCTGTAGAAGGGGAGGCGGGAGGGGATAGAGGGGGGCCTGGAGGGGAGGTGGATGTCAGGGAACTGCCATCGGAAGAACAGGTGGTGGGAGGGCTCCAAGAGGATAGAAGAGATTCAGCAGCCGAAGAGGGAACCAGTAGGGGGGGAGCAGGAGCTTCCAGGGACAGGAAGTCGGAGGGGAGGCTCTGGGACACTTCCAGCGAGAACAGTGAGGAGGTATCAAGGCTCCCTTTAGCGACCCCCACCCCTCGCCGGAAGCTGTCACGCAGGGAATCTAGGAGACGCGTTTCCGTCAAGCAGCTTTTATGCTGGAAACGTTTCCGCAAGCGCCCACTGTCGGATTCTACCAGTGACTAACGGAGCCATGTGCAAGGGCTCCGCTCAAGGGAGAGCTTTGCTACGTTAAGCAAACTCCGAGGGACTAATCCTTTTACGCACAAGTAGCTCATTGTCCCATCACAGTTAAGTAAACAAATAATGCAACAACACTGGAACTACATTTACTACAAACCTTTCCTCAGTCAGAGATGGCAACTGCAGTTGGTGAATATGGACTCTTGCAAACTTCCATGATCCCCAGCTGTGAATGGCAGCTGGATGAATGAAGATCTACGAGATTGAACTCAGAAATAAGCCAAGCCATTTCCCATTTTAGGGAGGAAGTCATTACTGTAGCTTAATTCCAATCTGACATCACCTTGCCAATAAAGGTCTGTACAGTTAAAGCTATGGCTTTCCCAGTACTGCAATGAGTGGAAGCCTCATTCACTTTGCATTAATTTTAGACATTTACACAGAACTATACATTTAAAAAAGCATTTTGAGTGGGTGGTCAGGATCTTTGAGTCAGCCAGTGGGATCAAACCACTGTTGTTGCTGGGTGCCAGATTCTTGCTAACTTCTGGTTCGCCTCTGCTTTGTCCAGAATTCCCTTGTCTACTTCTGCTGCTCATTGTAATGTTGCAAAAATACAGACAGATTCATGTTCAGATTCAGAAAGGCCCTGTAGAGCTCCTCTCAGATCAAACTGTTCAGATATAAACACAGAGGAAGGTAGTGCATGAGAAAATTAATGATCCAAAGAACTCTGATAAGAGCCCTGATGGGTCAGACTAAAGGTCTATGGAGTTCAGGATTGCGTCCTCTCTGTGGGAAACCTCCAAGTTCTGGAGGACATGACAGAAATGAATTTCCAATATTTAAAACAACTCCTAAGTTGCCCTCCATGTTGTTGTTAAGTCGTTTAGTCGTGTCCGACTCTTCATGACCCCATGGACCAGAGCACGCCAGGCACTTCTGTCTTCCACTGCCTCCCACAGTTTGGTCAAACTCATGCTGGTAGCTTCGAGAACACTATCCAACCATCTCGTCCTCTGTCGTCCCCTTCTCCTTGTGCCCTCCATCTTTCCCAACATCAGGGTCTTTCCCAGGGAGTCTTCTCTTCTCATGAGGTGGCCAAATTACTGGAGCCTTAGCTTCACAGTCTGTCCTTCCAGTGAGCACTCAGGGCTGATTTCCTTCAGAATGGATAGGTTTGATCTTCTTGCAGTCCATGGGACTCCCAAGAGTCTCCTCCAGACCATAATTCAAAAGCATCAATTCTTCGGCGATCAGCCTTCTTTATGGTCCAGCTCTCACTTCCATACATCACTACTGGGAAAACCATGCCCTCCATAGACTACAATTAATAGCCAAATCATAGCTGTCAATGTTTTCCTTTTTTTAAAGGGAAATTCCCTTATTCCGAATAGGATTCCTCGCAAGAAAAGGGAAAAGTTGACAGCTATGAGCCAAATGTTCAAGACTGGGTGAGGGCAAGAAAGGAACAGGGAGGTGCTAAGAGGGAAAGAGGGGTGTGCAGACACATGGCCTGAATTTCAAATGCTAAACAGAAACCCCACAAGTGCAGAGAATATAAATCAGACCAGACAAACAAAATGTGGAAAATAAAACTCCTAAGCACAAACAGAAAGCAAGAACTGTGCTTTTAATTTGCGCACACAGACAAATAAGCACAGGACGAAAAATTCTCTGTCTGTCTCCAAAGAGCTGTGGTGTGAAATGAAAAGGAACTTTGTCGTATCTCTGTTTATTTTCCTCCACATTCTGCCTCCGGCTCCAGTTGTGAGTGTCTGGAAGTTCCTCTGCGGAAGGAAGACCCATTGCATTTGCTAGAATGTGCCTGAGTTGAAGACTGGATGGTTAAGTGTTATTTCCTCCTTTTTGCCCTATTCCTCTCTCACCTCTTTCATCAGACCTAGCTGTGCCCTGCTCCATATTTAATAAAATTAAAATTATGTGACTTGATACCCTTTGATTCTACCTTAGGCTGCAATCCTGTGCACACTCAACTCATCTGAGAGTATGATCCTTTAAACACAGTGGGATATACTCCTGAATAAACTGGCACAAGATGGCACAGTTAGCCTCTTAATATTCCACTTGGGATTAATCTGCTGAAAATGGCACACGAGATTTGAAAGCATGCCACAATCATTGCAATAACAGGGTTCAAATTTATGCACTTTCAACATTATTGAGGGACCCTTCACTTTGATGTCATTCAGCTAACTTTACTCAAAGTAGACCAACTGAAATTAATGGGCCTAAGCTACTTGTGGTCATTAATGTCAATGGGTCTACATTGAGTAAAAGTTAGTTGAACCCAAGGGTGAATAAAATATTTGGGGGGAAGCCCTACCCTCCATAATCAATCACAAGATGTCTGAACACATACCATTTGAATGGCAATGTTCATTAATTTTGGGGGGCCCTGGCCCCCTCAAATATTTTATTGGGGGGCAGATGGGACCTCAGCCCCTATGAGTTGGTTCCTGTTGTTGAACCCTATGGCGGTATTCAACACCAGTCCTACTCAGAGTAGAAGCTAATGGAGATGACTAGGTTAGGCTCATTAATTTCAATGAGTCTACTCTGAGTAAGACTTAGTTAAATTCTGCACTGTGTCTACATTTGCAACATTTTTGTTGTTTCCAAATGACATATCTTATAGTTACAGTTTCAAGGGTAAGAAACTGTCCGGTCTTACTGCTTTTTAGTGCATTTAATCCTCCTTTATATTTGCATCACAGAATCCTTATCTCTCAGGCTATCTTTGCACCCATATGTGCTTTTGTGTATTTCTCATGCACACTGACAAAACAAAAGAATTGCAACAACTGGTAATGAAGGGAGTGCCCTTGAGGGCCACTCAAATTCATGCTCAGCTGCCAATTTCATTCCAGCTAAAAGTGTCCTGGCTTTGAATCCTGTCTCACACCTTTTTCAATACAAGAACCATCTTGGCAGCTCCGGTTCACCTGGGAAATCCTTCACCAGCTGCCATTGCAACTGCTGGCCCACATCCTCCAGTGCCATTTGCTCCCATGAACGTAGCATATTTATTATGTTGACAGCTATTTGACTATGCGTTTCCTTTCTGCAAACACTTTCCAGAGATTGCTGCAGTGCGATGTGTGTGCGTGTGTGAAACTTTGGGAAGATATGTTAAAATGTGTAGCAATACTTAAAGAGTAACAAATGTTTGTTGCGTAAACAAGGGCTAAATCATTCCAGCGGGTTTGATATAAGCCTTCCGAGAAAAGTGTTATTAATAAACATAATTAATCTCAGCGAGAGAGTACACAGAGCGATGTGCCACAGCGAGCACATAAATTTATTTCCCAATGATTATTTAAAAGGTGAATAAAGTGACCTCCGTGTTTACATGGGGGAAAATGCCGCCGCCTCCTAACTGAGCCCAATTCAGGAGCTTCCTACATACATAGAAATGTCAGCTATTGTCAAGTATTACTCTGAGGCAAAAGTAAACACATGAGAAGTAAGAACAGGAATTAATGGACCATCTCTGCCACCCATCAGCAGGGGTCAGCAAACTTTTTCAGCAGGGGGCTAGTCCACTGTCCCTCAGATAATAATAATAATAATAATAATAATAATAATAATAATGTTTAGTCATTTAGTCGTGTCCGACTCCTCGTGACCCCATGGACCAGAGCACGCCAGGCCCTCCTGTCTTCCACTGCCTCCTGCAGTTTAGTCAAACTCATGTTCGTATCTTTGAGAACACTGTCCAACCATCTCGTCCTCTGCCGTCCCCTTCTCCTTGTGCCCTCCATCTTTCCCAACATCAGGGTCTTTTCCAGGGAGTCTTCTCTTCTCATGAGGTGGCCAAATTATTGGAGCCTCGGCTTCAGGATCTGTCCTTCCAGTGAGCACTCAGGGCTGATTTCCTTCAGAGTGGAGAGGTCTGATCTTCTTGCAGCCCATGGGACTCTGTCTCCTCCAGCACCAAATAATAATAATAATTTATTATTTGTACCCCGCCCATCTGGCTGAGTTTCCCCAGCCACTCTGGGCGTCTCCAAATCAATTGTTAAAAACAATACAGCATTAAATATTAAAAATTTCCCTAAACAGGGCTGCCTTCAGATGTCTTTTAAAAATAAGGTAGCTGCTTATTTCCTTGACATCTGATGGGAAGGCATTCCACAGGGCGGGCACCACTACCGAGAAGGCCCTCTGCCTGGTTCCCTGTAACCTCACTTCTCGCAGCGAGGAAACTGCCAGAAGGCCCTCGGTGCTGGATCTCAGTGTCCAGGCTGAATGATGGGGGTGGAGACACTCCTTCAGGTTTACAGGACTGAGGCCGTTTAGGGCTTTAAAGGTCTTTGGGGGGGGGCGGACTATATTTTGGTAAAAAACAATGCCCCACAAATAACCCAGAGATGCATTTTAAATAAAGGGGCACATTCTACTCATGTAAAAACATGCTGATTCCCAGACCGTCTGTGGGCCAGATTTAGAAGGTGATTGGGCCAGATCCGGCCCCCAGGCCTTAGTTTGCCTACCCACGCATCACAATTCTCATCACTTTCCATCTTCCAGGATGCTAAAACATGCTGGCCTCAGTGGAGACTGTATGGATTGAAAAAGCTCCCCAATTAAATCACTCACCTTCCATAAGTTTGAGGACAATGAAAAGAGGGATAGAGGAGGGACAGAGCCAGGTCACATCCACACCATATGCAAGGTGTGACCGGAAAGTTCAGTGAATGGTCAGAGAAATCGGACAGCGAGAAATATTCAAACATACAATCGGCATCGGAAACCCGTGAAATGCTCACAATTGTGTACGGAGATGAAGCTGTAACTCGAAAGACAGTGTTTGAGTGGTTTAAGCATTTCTTAAGTGTGGTGTAGTGGTGTAGAGCAGTAGATTCGTAATCTGGGGAACTGGGTTCGCGTCTCCGCTCCTCCACATGCAGCTGCTGGGTGACCTTGGGCCAGTCACACTTCTCTGATGTCTCTCAGCCTCACTCACCTCACAGAGTGTTTGTTGTGGGGGAGGAAGGGAAAGGAGATGGTTAGCCGCTTTGAGACTCTTTCGGGTAGTGATAAAGCGGGATATCAAATCCAAACTCTTCTTCTTCTTCTTCTTCTTCTTCTTCTTCTTCTTCTTCTTCGAAGGGCGGCAAACCATCAAAGATGACCATCCGTCTGGCAGACCATCGACGAGCAGAACGGCAGCAAATGTTGACAGAGTTCATGAGTTATTGATGCGGGATCGGCGTTTGACCATCCAAATGATGGCGTAAGAATTGCATATTCCACGTGAAATCATCACTGAGTTGTCCCACCCTCCATATTCTCCCGATCCGGCCCCACCGGATTCCTTTCTTTTTCCAAAACTTAAATCTGCACTGAAAGAGCACAGATTTCCCAACATTTCACACATCCAAGCTGCTGTGACAAGGGAACTGAAAGCAGTATGAAAAGAGGTCTTCTCTAGAAGTCTCCAACAGTTCTACAAACGTTCTCAGTGGTGCATTGTATGTTTGAATATTTCTCGCTGTCCATTTTTTGTGACCATTCACAAAAACTTTCCAGTCACACCTTGTATTTTAAAGCACATGACTTCCCCCAAAGAATTCTGGGAAGGGTGGTAGGAGCTCTTGTGAGGGGTAAAGTAAAATTTTGTGTGCTCTAAATGTGCTGTGCGGATGCAACCCTTCTCCTCTGTTCTTCTGCAATTTACATGAGCTTAATTGCAGTCCCTGAAGAGGGCTTCCATATACAGGCATCATCCAGCCAAAATTCAAAATCAGTTACCTGAATGTAGTCTACATGTAGCTTCTCCTATAAAGCAGACAGGAGTGGCTGCATTGACTGACCAGTCCCAGCTCAAGTTGTTAGTTATATACATTCATGTGACTGCAATAATTATGAAATAAAATACAGTGAATTACATCATGCTTAGAATAGCCATAAAAACTAATTCCCTGATATGATGTTGATTCCAGTAAAGAACAAAACAAGTTCATTCCCCCCCCGCTGAAAGATCACCATTGAATTTTTTCATAGTTGCTTGTATTGCGTTACAGTGGTACCTTAGGTTACATATGCTTCAGGTTACAGACGCTTCAGGTTACAGCCTCCGCTAACCCAGAAATAGTACCTTGGGTTAAAAACTTTGCTTCAGGATGAGAACAGAAATCGCATGGTGGCGGCGCGGCGGCAGCGTGAGGCCCCATTAGCTAAAGTGGTGCTTCAGGTTAAGAACAGTTTCAGGTTAAGAACTGAACTCCAGAACGAATTAAGTTCTTAACCTGAGGTACCACTGTATTTTGTTCAATATCATTAAGCGAAGCTTTAAAAGAAAGAAATCTGGGACAATCTCCTCCACAGCACTTAGAGCTTAGTTTTAGAAAAAGATTGGCATGTTTTGAAATACTTTCCCTTCTCCTGACACTTTGATGTTGTTGTGCCATGAACAATTTCATGTGAGTAATACCATTGCATAATGTATCCAGGAAAAGTTTCACTGCCTTCCTTTTTTGTTTTACTTGGAGTCCTGTGAGAAAACAAGTTGGCAGTTCTGATGACACGGGAGGTTGTGATAGTTTGGAGATGAAATGCAAAATGTTGTATTTTTATTTATTTATTTGACGTATCTATACCAATAGCCCTGGGGTAAGGTACATACATTCATGCTTCCTTCAAATCTACCAGGACGTGGGTGGTACTGTGGTCTAAACCACCGAGCCTCTTGGGCTTGCTGATAGGAAGGTCAGCAGTTCGAATCCCCGTGACGGGGTGAGCTCCCATTGCTCTATCCCAGCTCCTGCCAACCTAGCAGTTTGAGAGCACACCAGTGCAAGTAGATAAATAGGTACCACTGCAATGAGAAGGTAAACGGTGTTTCTGTGCGCTCTGGTTTCTGTCACAGTGTCCTGTTGTGCCAGAAGAAGTTTAGTCATGCTGGCCACATGACCCGGAAAACTGTCCGTGGACAAACACCGGCTCCCTCGGCCTGAAAGCAAGATGTGCGCCGCAACCCCATAGTCACCTTTGGCTGGATTTAACCATCCAGGGATCCTTTACCTTTTTACCTTACCTTCAAATCTCTCCTCAGAATCCCCCTTTTTCATGAAGCCTTTGGCATTGCCCGCTAGTGCCATCCTGGAACTGCGCCAGAGTAGAGATGCAGCAAAATTATCTGCTTCCAGCAGAAGGTGAGGGAAAGGAAACAAGAGCAGAGCAGTGAATCAAACAGAGACATCCCAGACTGCCTCCTCCCTCTGCTGCAAGTGGATTCTCTGGGCTCAAAGGAACATTTAATTATGAGAATTATTTTGCATAGTACACTAGTTTTCTTGGGAGATTTTTATATTAAGCAAAGGCTCTTGAAATAGGTTCTGTCTTCTGTTGAATGCAGTTGCATGCTGAGGTCCCCCAAGCCACCCCTAAATAATTCACACATCACACATAATTTTTGTTTAAGGTTTTTGGCATAATTTTGGCCACAACTTTATTAAAATACATAAATGTGAGTGGTTGCTTAGGCATTGGTTATGACTATCTGTCCCCACGCCCAGGGACAGAACTGACTTCCAGATTCCAGCGACAGCCAGTGAAGGAAAACAGTATTGGGGAGAGCATGGAGCTGGGCACCAGACCCTTATCCCCCCCCCGCATGCTCCCAGGGGCTTGCGGAAGCCTAAGCCCTTTTCAGGGGTACGGACGAAAGAATGGCAAGCCCCTGGATTCCTTTAACGGAAGGGTAGGCACTTACCCCTCCACCAACCAATTTTTTAACCAATGCCTAACCACAACCTTACAAGTTGTGACGATTTGCCACGCAGTAGGCAAGAACCAAATGGCACCAGCCAATCAGCCAAATGGACAAAATTCCTACCAGGCCCCTGCCCCCATGACAGGCATAGCAAGGTCAAGCCCAAAATCCCCATTTCAGGGAGGGTGGGAGTGTGATCCGGTGCACGCAGCAAGAGCCCAGTCAGTGCTGCGTGACTTGATTTATAACCTTTGGTCCATCCCCCTAAATGGCAACACCAAAATTTGCCCAGTAACCCAACGGCCCAATGACTGCAGATGGACATCCATACTAACCCGCCCAGCAACAGAGGGGTGGCCTGTTCAGACCCCACCACAACATGTGCTCTCTATGAAAGAGAACACGCTTAATGCAATCAGGGCACTACTTTAGAACAGGGATATACTCAGCAGAATGATCCAGAGAGCTTCCAAGCCCTGGGATCCAGCTTACCGCATTTTGAAGTAAGTGAAGTAATACACATTGTCATTGAAGGGATGGAGGGAGGGGCTTCACAAGACCATGAAGCCCAAAGTCTAAAATTACCTAACTGAATCACTGATTGTATTTAGCTTGATAATCCAGTTCAGCAGGGGAAGGAATGCTTGTCACTGAACAGCTTGGCACCCACAGAATTAAGAGATTTAAAGGCTGCATGTAATAAAGTGGAAGGAATAAAGTGTCCAGGACATTGATATCTGCTGATAAAAAATCTGGGATATTGCAGTCGTGAAAACAATAATACAGTGTTCAAAAGCCCAATGCAGAGATAAATCCATTTATATCAACATGCTTACGCATGCTATCCAACTTTTGTAGGATAGTCGTGTGTCAGATGCAAATATATAAAAAATTTAAAACGTTTAATGTATATTCAAGTGCCCAGTTAATATTTGAAGGTATAAAGACTTCAAAAGTGGCATAATAGCACCTTTTTTGAAGGTGTGTGTGTCATTTCAAGACTAGCCATAAAGTTCTCAGTTTGGGCAGTTTGCATAGGAACTGCAGAAACTCATATCAAAACAGCTGAATCCCTAGCAGAAAACTCTGGTAACATCAAAGGAAAACCACTACCCCACAGTCTACAGTGTGCAATCTTAAACTTTATCAGTACAATATGAGAACATGAAATTATTTTCTTGGGAAATGTGGATTCCTTTGCAGATGTAAAAAGATGGAAATGTGGATTTCTTTGCAGATGTAAAAAGTTGCTTGGTCTTAGCTGGCGTTGGACTGCTGTGGTTTATCAGGTGAGCTGTCCTCATGGGTTAAGCTAATCTGACTGAACTTTTCCTGTTCATTTCAACCGCTGTTCAGCATTTTTGATCTGACAACTTAATGCCACCCCACCAGAAAATATATGTTCTTTCCAAAAACAAATGTTTTTCATATTAACTATGTAGAGAGCTTCAAGGGGTGAGGTTATCTTGAGATAATCACACCCTTAGGGGATCACAAGGACATAGATCAGAGTAATCCAATCTCAAATGGTAACTTTCTAATTGCAAGGAGGTCACTGCCAAATGTAGATCTGCATTTTCTCTTCATTTTTTAAATTTAAAGCTGAGCAAAACAGAACACATAATGATCTTAGTATCATCCATCATCTGCCGCAAAAGCCTCACTTGTAAAACTAAACATGCATAGGGCCAATTTTCTCACAACGAGAAAAAACATTGTCACCTTCTGATTACTGCATGCAGATTTCAAAACAGTTTAGCATCAATCTGATTAACTAGCCAGTTAAATGTGAAAACACTTTATTGATATGATAGGTTTTGCACGTGTTGTAATCATTTAAGAAAAGGTGATAGCCACAAGAGTCAGACTTAAATTCAATCCTTAACAAAGTACTGTGCCCAGAATACTTTGAGGGAGGAAATGTGCTTTCAACATGCCTTAAAGGAATCGTGTAAATGCAGCCCCTGTCCCCATATTTGGTGTGAGGTTTTTTCCCTACTTACACATAGTACACACAAACTGTACTATGACGGTACAGTATCTCACTGCCTCTATTCCAACTTCTACTATCCAGAACACCACGCCATTATAAATCATTGCTAATATAATCGGAAAAGGTGTGGTTGTCGCCCCTTCTCTGCTTTCTATCCATAGGCAAACACACAAACCTGAGGCTTTTCTGCTCAGCTCCACTCTCCTAAGTGGCATTGCTAGTAGTTTGTATTTATAAAATGGGAAATGAGAGATGGGGAGGAAAGAATAGCTCTTCCCCTGGTCCAGGGGCTGCTACTGGGACATGGGTAAAGGTAAAGGGACCCCTGAGGATTAGGTCCAGTTGTGGCCAACTCTGGGGTTGCGGCGCTTGTCTTGCTTTATTGGCCGAGTGAGCCTGCATACAGCTTCTGGGTCATGTGGCCAGCATGACTAAACCACTTCTGGCGAAACCAGAGCAGCGCACGGAAATGCCGTTTACCTTCCCGCCGGAGCGGTACCTATTTATCTACTTGCACTTTGACGTGCTTTCGCACTGCTAGATTGGCAGGAGCAGGGACTAAGCAACGGGAGCTCACCCCCTCGCAGGGATTTGAACCGCCGACCTTCTGATCTGCAAGTCCTAGGCTCTGTGGTTTAACCCACAGCACCACCCGCAATAATCAATGTATTGTACAATGCCATTTACCTTTCCATTGGAGCGGTACCTATTTATCTACTTGCACTTGCGTACTTTTGAACTGCCAAGTTGGCAGGAGCTGGGACAGAGCAATGGGAGCTCACCCCATCGTGGGGATTCGAACCACCAACCTTCTGATCAGGAAGCCCTAGGCTCTGTGGTTTAGACCACAGCGCCACTCATGTCTGGGACATACAGAGGAGGAAATAGATGAAGAAAACTGTTGCTAATACTTGGGACACCTATAGTGGTAAAACAGAGGGAACGCACCTCCCATTTATCTGAGACTTGCAGAAACTGCTGCTATGCTGCCTAGTTTAACAATACATTGAGTAAACCAATGTGAATATTCATATAGTTTACAAATGGTCTTGTACTTCATATGAGGGCCATCTATGGTTGTATGTGCACAGGAATTCTAGTAGACATCTGCATCTAGCCAGCCCTGATGGTGCCTCATGTCTTAGCTAACTTTGCTAATCCTGTAGCTATGTAATCCCTCCATTCTTTGGATTATTTACTAGAAACAAGTCATCGTTTTGCTTTGCTTTTCCACACCCACTAGATATTCTTTCAATGGCGTTTCATGATGACTAACATCGGGTGTAAAAACCCTACTGATGGAATTTCACAGAAAACAAATTTACTTTGAAAAGCTGATTAGTTTCACAGTAAGGAAGTAAAAACTAGAAAATTAGGAGCAAGGAGAGGTGCAGGGAGTCCTGATGCTGGTCTGAGCTGTCAACAGAAACCATTCTAAGAAAAGGGATTTCATGTGGTTTCAGGGGGCAGGGGATATTTCTAAGAAACTACACTAGCTTGGGGTTGAGTATATCTAACCTCATAGGAAAAGGTGGCTGAAGATTTTATTTTGGTTTATGTTAACACTTTTAAAAGGCCTTGTAAGCTACCCAGTCATAACCACAGCTTCCCACAGGAAGAGGAACTCAAAAGGCTGCAATGGAGAATCTTGCTGGCCATGATGAGGGCAAGTGAAGCTTCCTTCCTTCCTTCCTTCCTTCCTTCCTTCCTTCCTTCCTTCCTTCCTTTCTTTCTTTCTTAAAGCAAACATGAAAATAGATCCAAAGAACACCCTTGGGTGAATAAAGTAAGCTAAACCTAACCTCCCACTGCAAAAATCCTTAGAAATTACCCCATCCCTCTCATAACTTGTGTGTGAGGGATTTGTTTTCTCCTCTCGCTATGAACATTCAAAAAGAGCTGAGCCAATTTGGTTGGCTGAGTTCTAGCAGAAATTGCCTGTACATCTTCAAGTACTATTTCAGTACTATAAAAGGTGACAGTTCCTTTCCCCCCTTTTTTTTACAGAAGTAAACATGGGAGGTTTTTGGTTTTGTTTTAACCTGAGCACCAGATTTGGGGTTCCTTGGAACTGGTATTTGAATTTGAGTCTTTTGGCACTTCCTACCTCTCAGTTGAGGGACGCAGGTGGCGCTGTGGGTTAAAGCCTCAGCGCCTAGGACTTGCCGATCGAAAGGTCGGCGGTTCGAATCCCTGCGGCGGGGTGCGCTCCCGCTGCTCGGTCCCAGCGCCTGCCAACCTAGCAGTTCGAAAGCACCTCCGGGTGCAAGTAGATAAATAGGGACCGCTTACCAGCGGGAAGGTAAACGGCGTTTCCGTGTGCGGCTCTGGCTCGCCAGAGCAGCGATGTCACGCTGGCCACGTGACCCGGAAGTGTCTCCGGACAGCGCTGGCCCCTGGCCTCTTAAGTGAGATGGGCGCACAACCCCAGAGTCTGTCAAGACTGGCCCGTACGGGCAGGGGTACCTTTACCTTTACCTTTTACCTCTCAGTTGGGCCTTAGTTTTACTGAGAACGAGTATAATGAAAAGGACAAAATGGGTCTACGTATGGTTGCACTAGGCATCAAAGTGGTCCACAAATGGCTATATTGTGGAAGCAATGACAGAAGAAAATGGGATCGGAAGCCATTTTAGATGTCAGTGTAAGAATGACACATTGCTGAGTGAAATTATTTATTGCACAATTCAGCCTCCATTACTCATAAAGCTTGTGGAGTTTTTTGTACACATTGTGGAGGTGAGTATCACTACCATGGCAAAGTGGTGCTGGGTCTTTGGCATTCAAGGCTGCACCAAGGAAAGTCATGGGCCCTGTGAGATATTCTTGGTAGCCTGCCCAGAAACAGAAGTCTGCCTCAGAGACAGAAGTCTGCCCAGAGACAGCCTGTTGGTTGGTTAACAGTAGGTCTAAGATAAGGATTGGCTGAGCTCAGCCAATCAGTGTTATACTGTAACAGAGCAGCTCTATATATATGCCTGCGTTCTGAGAGAGTCTGCCTCTGTCTGTGATGGTTAGAGTATGAGGGATTGGTTAATCGCAATTTGCTGAGAGAGTGTACATGCTGTTAACACTCTGTATCTGTATATAGTATACCGGGGTGGCCAACTCCCAAGAGACTGTGATCTACTCACAGAGTTAAAAACTGGCAGTGAACTACCCCCTGGGGGGGGGGTTCAGGTCAAAGTTGTTGAGTTTTTCAGGGTGGAGGTAAAATGTTGAGCTTCTTTTCAGGGGAGCCACAGTTGTTCAGCTTCTTTGGGCGGAGCCAATGATCTACCAGTGATCTACCGCAGACATCCAGTGATCTACCAGTAGATCACAATCTACCTGTTGGACATGCCTTTGTATACTACAATATATTTTTCCTTCATTGTCCAGAAGGACAGCGTTCAGACTTCAATCGGCTTCCAACAACACTGCATATTCTGCAAAACTCATGCCAGAGGAAGCATGCAGGCGCAAGATTTATTAGCATACTTCACTTGCAATAAATCTCTCAAAGGCCCAATATCCTATTGGTGGCTATAGCAGCAGCAAAGAGCCTGAAGCCCAGAGTGTAGGCCACAATGATGCTGTACCTGCAAATAAGTTTTGAAGTAGAAGCCCAAATGGACAACAACACCAACTCTCCTTTTTGCTACAGGTGACCGATGTTTGTGGCCTGCCCACTACTCTCATTGCCACCACTGAATAGATTTGGGCATCAAACTAATGTCTGGCATTGCCTCTGGTCTCCAACAGGTACGCAGAGTGTCCCTGTGTACAAAGTATACAGGAGGACCATGTTGTTTCAACGGATCTGTCTCTGTAGCTCTCACTGCACTTGAAATTTGGTGTTATGGGCTACACAGATGGGTTCTAGGTACATGCAAAATGTTAATGGAATTTAGTTATTGTGGTTTTGTTTTTCATATGGTTTCTTTTATTAAGTATTTTCATGCTGTGACCTGCTCTGAGATTGATTTTTACTGAAAAGCGGGTTATAAATTACGCACATAAATAAATACAGGCCCACATTTTTCACTTTGTGTGTCACAATTAAATCTTGTACGATTTTTTTAACCATTCTAGTAAGCTGGCAACTCTAAAAAAGCAGAAACACCATGGCCAATCTGTGTATTTGGCAATCTAGTAAGTCAATGCTTGCTTGCACCATATATACTGATAATATATTCACAATTTATTACATATAATTGGGGCATTTTTCAGCTGGAACTCTCCAAAGCGCAGTTGGGCACCATTGCCATTATAAGAGAACAAGGCAGACGTTCATGGTGAATTCTGGCACCTCTTTTTCTAGAAAAATAGCACTGCATATAATGCTTTAAAATACATTATCATTACAGTTTATAACCCCTTATCCTGTCCTACCCTTTTCATTTTGAAAAGTTGTGCTTTTAAAACCTATGCTGTTCGTATAAAAATGAATCTTGAAGCAGTTTATTCCACAACCTTGAAGATAACCATTAAGCTGAGCCTGGGAAATGTCCTGGCAACCCATAGCAAGCATAGAGCAGAAATGATATATTTCTGCCTTTGAGCATCTCTCTGTGTGTGCAAATGAGTTTGGATTACAGAGGCTGAAGCAAAGAAACAAGTTGGGGGGTTGCGAGGTGTGAAGGTCAAGTTTGAACTTTGTGATGCGGGGATTATGGACTATGACACATACTTGTGGCCTGTGTAATGGATTATGTTCCCCACGGGACGTGGGTGGTGCTGTGGTCTAAACCACTGAGCCTCTTGGGCTTGACGATCAGAAGGTTGGCAGTTCAAATCCCCGCGACGGGGTGAGCTACCGTTGCTCTGTTCCAGCTCCTGCCAACTTGGCAGTTCAAAAGCACGCAAGTGATGAACTCAAGGGCATCCTGATCAAATTTGCAGATGACACCAAACTGGGAGGGGTGGCTAACACCCCAGAGGACAGGATCACACTTCAAAACGACCTTGACAGATTAGAGAACTGGGCCAAAACAAACAAGATGAATTTTAACAGGGAGAAATGTAAAGTATTGCACTTGGGCAAAAAAAAATGAGAGGCACAAATACAAGATGGAGGACACCTGGCTTGAGAGCAGTACATGTGAAAAGGATCTAGGAGTCTTGGTTGAGCACGAACTTGACATGAGCCAACAGTGTGACGCGGCAGCTAAAAAAGCCAATGCAATTCTGGGCTGCATCAATAGGAGTATAGCATCTAGATCAAGGGAAGTAATAGTGCCACTGTATTCTGCTCTGGTCAGACCTCACCTGGAGTACTGTGTCCAGTTCTGGGCACCACAGTTCAAGAAGGACACTGACAAACTGGAACATGTCCAGAGGAGGGCAACCAAAATGGTTAAAGGCCTGGAAACGATGCCTTATGAGGAACGGCTAAGGGAGCTGGGCATGTTTAGTCTGGAGAAGAGGAGGTTAAGGGGCGATATGATAGCCATGTTCAAATATATAAAAGGTTCTCACATAGAGGAGGGAGAAAGGTTGTTTTCTGCTGCTCCAGAGAAGCGGACACGGAGCAATGGATCCAAACTACAAGAAAGAAGATTCCACCTAAACATTAGGAAGAACTTCCTGACAGTAAGAGCTGTTTGACAGTGGAATTTGCTGCCAAGGAGTGTGGTGGAGTCTCCTTCTTTGGAGGTCTTTAAGCAGAGGCTTGACAACCATATGTCAGGAGTGCTCTGATGGTGTTTCCTGCTTGGCAGGGGGTTGGACTCGATGGCCCTTGTGGTCTCTTCCAACTCTATGATTCTATGATTCTATGATTCTAAGTGCAAGTAGATAAATAGGTAGTTTCCATGTTTCCTTGGGCTGCTCTGGTGTCAGTGTTCTGTTGCACCAGAAGTGGTTTAGTCCTGCTGGCCACATGACCCAGAAAGCTGTCTGTGGACAAACGCTTACTCCCTTGGCCTGAAAGCGAAATGAGCACTGCAACCCCATAGTCACCTTTGACTGGACTTAACCATCCAAGGGTCCTTTACCATTTTTATGTGGAGAGAACAATATAGAGACATTTTTGATACCTAGAATCTGCATTTTGAGAATACTGCTTCACAACCTTATGACATTCTGGATCCTTTGGGATAGGATTTTTTTCTCCATTCCATATCTCTATATAAGCAGTTTTCTCTGTGTTCCAGTCAGGAGAAGACTACACAGCACACCCCCAAAAGGGAAATGTGTTTGTCGGAACCTCCTTCTCTCAGGTCTCACCTTTTCCCCTACTTTCGCTTGCTGGCCAGGATCCTTGGTGTGAGTATTATCCTACCCTTGGTCTGTGCGCATTAGGATTAACCTACATAACCCGTCTGTCCAATTTAGTTTATTTATTAATTAAAATGTATATACCACTTGCTTGTAAAACACAAACACACACACAGAGAGAGAGAGGGGGGGAGAGAGGGAGAGAGAGAACTCAAGGCAGAAGTCAAAAAACCTCAAAGTGGAAGTAAAAAAGACCCCTCAAAATATAATTTCTTCTTCTTTTTCTTCCCAAGGGCAGCTTTACATTAAGGAGAGGGCACCCCAGCTGTGTATAACTTGGTTAGGAAAATAAATCTTTTGAACATTCAGTTTTTCTGTGGTTATTTGTTCTTATATGCCCTTGCAAACAAAGATCCCAGGCTGGTGTCTCAGATTCGATCACCTCAACACACACATCAAGGCTGTTGTTCAAAGTGAATAATCCAGTTCTGATCCCCAAACTGTGTTTTAACACATCCTTCCTCCCTCCGGTATGATTGGAGTTTGTGTGCAAAAGGTGACACCTAAATCGGGCTCAACTCTGTAGAGAATTAACTTTAATTTGTTCCTTCTTGAAGAACAGGCATTTATAGCATCTGTGTCATGTGTGTTGTCCCTCAGTCACTATGGATTTCTGTGAGGTTGTAAAATACATGAAACATTCAGAACCAAATGGGTCGGAAACACTGCAATATTTAATGAGGACATCACCATTAAATATTCATGTAGAATGATGTAATCCAGGAGTATGTCAAAAACAGAATAGCGCTCACCAAAAGCTGAATTCATTTTCAAAAGGGAAAAGGCAACAACAGCCATTTTCAAATGCAATGTTGGGAGAATGCCTCAATCCTGGTGGGTATTTATGTGCAAGTCTTCATGATTTCTTTGCAAATTGTTTTATGCATTCATTTTCATTCTTGATCATGTAGATTAGTTTTCAACAGTACAAATGACCATGTATCTGGAGATTAGAAAAACGTGCATCCAGATCTCAACATGGAATATTGTTTCAAACTCCCTTCCCTGAGCTGTAATAGTTCCAGATGCAGCCTTTTATGAGATCACTTTCCTAGTAACAAGAGAATGCTGGTGACTTCTGGCGTTGTTGTGATACGTATTTATTTGCAAATATACAATTTGAGAAATGAGGTAGTCAGGAACCTGGACTGAAAGTGCTTATCTTTATAGCTGAATCAACTGGGAGACAGATACGTCAGTACCATGGTTCCTTCCAGTCATGAAACTTAGGACTCAGCTACCTTAGTAAAGAAACAATGGTTTGAATGAACTATAAACGTGCAACACCAGATGGCGGCAGAGAGCAGGAAAAAAATTAACACGTTTTTCCATAGGTTTTATTTTTATTTTGTTATAATGATCTAATTTCTAACTTGGTTATAGCGTTTTTTCCTGTGTTTTTCCTGTGTTTTTTCATCAGACCCATTTCAGTTGTCTGCTATTCAAATGCAGTGCTATTTTTGTAGAAAAAGATGTGCCAACACTCGCCAAAAACACCTCCCTTGTACTCTAATAATGGCAATGGCACCTACTTAAGTGGTGCCGGAAATGAGTTCTGGCGAGTTCTGACTGGAAAAAAAAGCCCTGTTCATATATAAAACCATTCAGTCATGATTAAGTGTCTTGGTCACCTAACTATGTACAGGCAAATTATGTTTTTTTTTATAATAATTTTTATTAATTTTCCAATTTTAGAACAAAACAACAACAACATAAAAACATCAACAAATACAAACAAACACACAAATATAAATTCTTAACCTCATTTTCATAAACCTCCTTTCTCGGACTTCCCCATACCTCACCCTTTTTGCATCCTTATTTTTCAATTTTTCAGCAACCCTTTTTACCAATTAAATTTAGACTTGTTATCTTTCTCAGTTTCACCTTAAATCATCAAACAATTTCAGCTGTAATTCTGCATCTTCCTTCCCCTTGACATTTTAGCACTCCTCAATTTTATAACAGTTCTTAAGATATACTTTAAACTTCTTCCAGTCTTCCTCCACCGTCTCTTTCTCTTGGTCACGGATTCTGCCAGTCATTTCTGCCAGTCCCATAAAGTCAATCACTTTCGTCTGCCATTCTTCCAGTGTGGGTAATTCTTGTGTCTTCCAATACTTTGCTAGAAGAATCCTTGCTGCTGTAGTGGCGTACATAAAAAAAATCTTGTCCCTCCTTGACACCACTTGGCCGACCATGCCCAAGAGAAATGCCTCTAGTTTCTTATGAAAAGTACATTTAAGTACCTTCTTAATTTCATTATAAATCATTTCCCAAAAGGCTTTAATCTTTGGGCAGGTCCACCAAAGGTGAAAGAAGGTGCCTTCAGTCTCATTACATTTCCAACATTTATTATTGGGCAGATGATAAATCTTCGCAAGTTTGACTGGAGTCATGTACCACCTGTAAATCATTTTCATAATATTTTCTCTTAGGGCATTACATGCCGTGAATTTAATACCGGTGGTCCATAACTGTTCCCAGTCAGCAAACATAATGTCATGACCAATGTCCTGTGCCAATTATGTACAGGCAAATTATGAATGCACGTGGCAATCTAAATGCAGGTTTCCCAACCAGATCCCAAGCACATGAGATCACAAAATATATTTGTTGCTTATTCTCAAAATCAGTACTAAACTTGCTAGGACTATCGAAACAGAAAACCTATTAAACTATGGTACGGGTTACCTATCAAGTTTTCATCTCTGCGTCTTTGAAATAATGTGGGAGAAAAATAGCTCTCCAGAAACTCACAGTTGTAGCAACTGGAATGTGGCAATTAACTCTTTCCCCCTTATTGAGAGTCTCTGGAACAAGTCATTCCAGCTCCCCAGTAGAGAACGCAAGTGCACACTTGTGTGGTATCAGTTGATCCTTTTCACACCTCACCTGATCATCACAATTCAGTTCAATGACTCCCTTGTACACCATATCGCTGGGTGTCACAGTGCGTTTCACACTGTGTCAGTCATGCACTAATTTGACAAATTATTTCAAATTAAAATAGCTAAGATTCCTTTGAGGAAATCTAAAACCAAGGCACAAAGCAGGCGTTTCTCTGGCTGCCCCAGTTCGTGTTGTTTTTTGAATCCTAGGCAATGCCATTTTCATTTCAAACGGCAATCACATCATTCAGAGACTTGAGCATGGCTTGACCTGCCTTCTAGGAGGAAAGTATACCCGCAGTTGGAGGACGTTGTGACTTTTAGAAAACTTGACAGATCTGGGCGGCTGCTGCTGCATTCAAACCTTGAAAGAACAACAGTAAAAAGAATATCCTTTCATAGGTATATATTATGCTTCCAGGAACTCTTTTTCTGATTTGCAGAATGTGGGTGGCCCACTATGTATAATGCAGTGCCCACAAACTATTTAGCTTCCCAACTTTCCTCTTAGATGTACAGTGGTACCTCGGGTTACATACGCTTCAGGTTACACACTCCGCTAACCCAGAAATAGTGCTTCAGGTTAAGAACTTTGCTTCAGGAGGAGAATAGAAATCGTGCTCCGGTGGCGCGGCAGCAGCAGGATGCCCCATTAGCTAAAGTGTTGTTTCAGGTTAAGAACAGTTTCAGGTTAAGAACGGACCTCTGGAATGAATTAAGTACTTAACCTTAGCTACCACTGTACCACCAAGCAGTGACTTTTAGAGTTGTTCAGTGGAATCCCTGATCTAGACCTTGCGTAGAAATAAATGAACTTTTGCACCCCAATAATGAGTTGCAAATCTTTACTGCAGAAAAGCCTTAAATCTAGTTACAGTAAGTCAGAGGCAAAAAAATAACAGATTGCACTCAGACACTGTGGCTCAGCCCTTTATGTAGCTCAGTAAACTCTCTGGTCCCAGAGAGAGATCCTAAGCTTGTTCATCGTTTCCAGGGGATGAGTCATCAGGTAGTTTAACTTTCTGAAATGGAAAAAAACACACCAGCCTTCCATTTAGATTTCCTTAAAATAAACTTCTGTTTACAGCGTCCCAAATGCAATACATTCAAATGCAGCATTTTATGCACATTAAAGTAAGGTTACCAGATTTTTTTCAATGAATCCGGGGACACTTTTCAACTTCAGTAGGAATGATAGGATTTTGTATGGGGACTGATTTATAAATCTGGGGACTTTCCCCAGGAAACGGGGACATCTGGTAACCTTGCATTAAACTTACAACTTCAACAGTGGCTACTAGGTAGAAGAGGGTCACATCAACATTGCCTGAATCTTAGATCCATTTGACAGGATTCTGTAGTGTTGATTCTGTGATGCTTACTGCTGACTTCTGCATTGGTTCACCAGTCATCCTCACTACGTTGAAAAAATTCATTTCTCTCCCTTCTTTCTGGACTCAGGAGACATAAAACTCAGCAGTGGGCAGCTGGTGGTGGGCAGCATTGCTCAACTAGCTTCCCAACATGGAAGTTGTTGCCCATATTTGAGAGGGGGAAAGGTGAGGCGAGGTGAAGGAGGTGCAGGCACAACAGCAAAGCCAATCAAACATTCATAATACTGCCCATGTTTCTATCAGCTGTTCAGCAGAGAGTAGTTGAGAGGGCAAAGAGCTCTGATACTGTGATGGCCTGGGAATCTGATTCAGAGGCTGAACCAGAGGAACCCCAGTCTGCACAGGAGTCCCCGCCTCCAGGGCCAGCTGAGCTGGGGCAGGGCCTTGAATCTGAAGTGCTTGCACCTGTGCCGGATCCTCAGGAGCAGACACCAGCTGAATCCGCTCTGGCTCCGGAGGTGATGGAGGACCCATTGCCTGCAGGTGCTCCTCTCCCAGCCCTGTGTCAGGGGAAGGTGAGGTTGCTTCTGGATCCAGTGACCCTCCAGCCTCTCCGGAACTGCAGAGGCTCAGGGCAGAGAGGTGGAGGGAACTAAGTTCTCTCAGGAGAAGTGCTCGCCTTAAGGCCAGGGAAGGCGAGTCACCTGTGGACCAGGACTGCCCTATACCTCAGAGGAGATAAAGGCCAGTCAGCCCAGTCCCAGGTTGCGGGAGCAACATCGTTGGTAACCTGTTCCTGCCAGACCCTGACCTGCTCTTCCGGAGTTCCTGACCACGCCCGGCTCCTTGCCTTGGACCCCGCTTCGCCCTTGACGGACAGCCTCCAGACCCTCGACCCAGGACCGGACTCTGACTATGCCTCAAGGTAACCTCCCCCCAGGACCAACACAGATACAGTGCAAAGCATGTGATTGCAGTTCCTTCCTCTGCAATAAAATCAAAGCAGAGGGGGGAAATGTCTCAGCAGAGAGGTAGACTTATGTTCCTTGCAAAATGCCTAGAACTGTGCATTTCGCATATGCACGCATGCAGTTTTTGCAGTGCAGTTGCATTTTGAAGGTTGTGGCATTGAATAACAGTGGGACAGAGCTTGCCATTCAACTGTGCATTGACACTATTTGCATATTTCTGTTGGGATTACTGAGGAGTTTTGACCTTTTCAACAGCCAGCACAAAAATGGGCGTTGAGGAGTTTTTGTTTTGTACAAACATGATTTTTAAAAGTCTATGGAGAAAATGGAAGGTACAACTTGAATAGAGTTACTAAGATAGGGTTGCCATATTTCAAACAATGAAAATCCGGACAGAAAAGTTCTTGAGCTTCTTCTTTTTCTTCAGCCAAAGTTACTGGGGGTTTGTTTAGTTTTGCCAAACTTTTGGGACATGTTCACAAAAAAGAAAAGAAAAAGAGCTATTTTTATGGAGAATTGCAAAAAATGACATTGCAGTCATGGGTTGCCATGCATCCGGATTTTACTGGACATTTTACTGATTTTAGCCCAGGCACTGCTTCTGACTGCAGTATTCAGGATATGTCCAGGAAATTCTAGACCTGTGACAACCATACACACACACACACACACACACACACACACATATGCCTTTGTTTCTATGGGTTTTCTGTGTGTGGTTGTGTGTGGGTCTGGCCCCACCCATTGATGGAGTGCTGCCTATCTCACAGCTTTCTACCAGGGTAGTCCATCCTTCAGCCTGAAAAGTACTTATCCACTCCTGCTTTAAATCTATTGGTCTTCAAAAGTGCCAGCAAACTTTTACAGCAACAGCCTATTCTGCTAACCCTCTAGGATTTATTTGCCAGGTGACTGAACCTTTACGAGATCTCCTTCTTTCATGAAGTCGTCAAGTAATAGACCTACTGCGCCTTCTTCCCCCAGTGGCAATAGTTCACACATTTGAATCATCAAGTGAAGATAAGAGATTGAGTAATGTGTGAACCAGCCTTTAATCTATTTAAACTGGGTCACACTAACGGTATGTGATGGACCACCATGCTTTGCTACAAGGAGACTCCGTATCAGCTGCCAGTTCCGCTCTCCTACATTTGATGCCCGTTCCTTAGGACTCTGCATGGAAATATAATTAACCTGCTAAATATTCTTCAATCAGTTGACAGCCCTAGTTAGAAGGAAACAGGGTGAAACTTTTAAAAACAAAGGGAGGCTGTTCATCTCAAGCATCATATGATGTTTGTTAAACTACCAGTGTCTGGTGCTCTTTGGATCAGTGCCGGATTTACGTATAAGCTAAACAAGCTATAGCTTAGGGTCCCACTCTCTTGGGGGCCACCAAAAAATTTAAAGGGAAAAAAACCTGGATGTACATTTCCAAAATAAAAGATAATTCTACAGTGGTACCTCAGGTTAAGAACTTAATTCGTTCTGGAGGTCCGTTCTTAACCTGAAACTGTTCTTAACCTGAAGCACCACTTTAGCTAATGGGGCCTCCCGCTGCCGGAGCACAATTTCTGTTCTCATCCTGAAGCAAAGTTCTTTTTTAAAAAAAATAATATTTATTAACATTTTAAAGACTGCAAAAGAAAGACAAAGAATTAAACAAAACAATACAATACAAAAACAAAAACACCACACAACACCAACCCCCAAACATTAAATTAACAAAACCAAACAAACACAATTTAAAACACATCTAATAAGTTCAGTATCTTAACTTTCATTTACTTGTTTCAGTGACCTCCTCACACCTCCCTTTTTGTATTCCACTTTAATTAACTGTTTCAGCAATTCCTTTCCATCTTCCTCTGTTTTCTGTCCTGTAATTTATCTTAACATATTCTAGCCTTATTTTCCCCTTTAATATATAATTGTCTTAACATATTTTAACTTTATTTTCCCTTTAATACTCTAATAATCTATTTGTACTTAATTCCTTGTAACATTTCTACTAAAGCCAAATAGCTCCTTTCCAACATTTTTCTAACACTCATTAATTTTACAATATTTTTATAAATAGTCTTTAAACTTTTTCCAATCTTCTTCCACCGACTCTTCTCCCTGGTCCCAGATTCTGCCAGTCATATCCGCCAATTCCCTATAGTCCATCAACCTGGTGATCTTCTGTCTGATGCTCTTAACTCTTTTCCAAGTCCCTTCTGCGAGTCTTCTTCATATTTATACATGAACTTTACTTTGTCTTTCACTGATCTTATTTTCATTTTCCTTCCTTTGAGGCTAAAGAGTAGATCTCGGGGAAACTCCCACCTAAAGATAATTTTATTCCTTCTCGACAGGGCAACCAAATCTCCGTAGTTAAATCTAAGATCCGAAAGGTATTTCAGGACGTCTTTCAAAATTTCCACTCTAGACTGTTGTTCTTCTAGTTCCTCTGGTAGTTCCAACAGTCTCTTATTTTGTTCTTCTCTTTTTTCCCTCCTCTTCCAAGTCCGAGAGCCCTCACAGTTTTAATCTCTTCTTGACCCAAGTCCCGGTCCCAAAAGTCATCAAATTCCTGAGTAAGGAAATCTATCAAACTTTCCTTCTCCAGTTCAGGTAGGGCTCTGATCCTCGAAATCTGATTTTCTTTAAATTCAATCATAGCAGGCATCAACTTATGGTCATCAAATTGCATCTGTAAGGCTGGGACTCTCTCTCTCTCTAATTGTGTTACTTTGGGTTCAACGGCAGTAACTTTCTCCCTAGCCTTCTCCGCAGTTTGCCATGTCAAAGTAGATTCTTGTGTCAGTTTCTGAATAGTTTCTATACTGGTGTTCACTTTTTGTCCCAAATTGTCAATTTTGGTAGTTACCACATCCACCTTTTTGTGAAGCTGTTCCAGTGAGTCACTTATCTTACATAATACAACCACTAAGGCCTCTTCTGTCAACATTCTTAACCGATTCAAGGTCCCCAGAATCTCACAGGTTTTTATCTTGCAGCTGGAAATTCCCCCAGCTCAACTCTTGTGACAGTTTCAAAAGCTTCCTCTAGGAGGAAACAGTTCCTCTAGAGGGAAACAGTTTCTATTTGTATTAGTCCTTTTAAACTCAATTCAAACAATAAAGTTAGTTTCAATTTTCTGTTACTTTTACTCCTTTTTAAACGCAGATGGAGTCCATGGAAACAATGTATTTCTCTTATTTAACTAACTGTCAATGAACGTTCTAATCACGGTCAGTCCTGTTAGCAGCCCGTTTCCAGGATCAGAGCGGTGGTATATTAACTCTGTTCGCTCTCTCCTGCAGGTATACTCAGTCCAAGACTTTCCCCCCTCTTCTCCTGCCACCAAGGGGGGTTTAGTATTTTTTACTGATGGAAATTTAGTCCTTTACAATAGGCTTTCCGAGACTTCAGCTTGCATCCTCATTGCTTCAATCTATTTACAAAAGGGGAAGGTGGACTTCCTGTTTTAGACCTCCCCGTTTCGGCACCAAATTAAGACGTTTAAAAATCCAATTCTCCACTCTACTCATGGGTAGTTGCTTTAAGATCAAATTGTCCACAGGAAAAAGTCAGCGCTCTCCGGCAACAGCTATGCGGCTTCACTCCGTGGAAGAAGCAGTCAATTCGAAGCACCGCGCCGCTCACCCCACGTCGCTCCGGATCCCCGAAACCGGGTTTCCCCGCGAGTAGGGGAGGCGCAAAAGGTGCCAGCCGAATCCCACGTTCACAGGTTTCACCCGCCTGTGATTTCTAGTGGGTCTCCGCCTTCGCTGTGGCGGCCAGACCCAGATTCCTACAAAGCAAATTCCTCCCGATCAGAGGAATTCCAACATTACCGGAGGCGCTAACCCGGAAGTCTGAAGCAAAGTTCTTAACCCGAGGTACTATTTCTGGGTTAGCGGAGTCTGTAACCTGAAGCATCTGTAACCCGAAGCGTCTGTAACCCGAGGTACCACTGTATTTCAGTTCAACAATTACTTTGATAAAATACATATTTTGTTATGTGCAAATGGCTTTAGGTCCATAAATTACCATATAGCATATATTCAACACAAAAAATAGCAACCATTTGTTGTTGACAAAGGACAGCTGGACATATAAAGGGCCCCATTACCTTCAGTAGCTTAGGGCCTCATCAAACCTAAATCTGGCCCTGCTTTGGATATATTTAAGGACTTAGAACAATGACCGCTCCCCACTTAAAACGGGGGGGCGCCTTTTGCGTGGACGCGTGCAGCCCTGGATCTGGAGTGGCCCCATCAGCATAGGCTTTGCCTTCCCTCAGGTGGGATACCTGGAGGTCCCCGCCTACCCCAGTGAGTTGTCCAATCCCACCTGGGGGAAGCGTTGCCAGGGAAACCAGGCCAGGTAAGGGGAGGGATTACCTGCCCACACAATAGAGGGTGGATATATTTAAGGACTTAGAACAATATGATAACTAGCGACCTTCCAATGATTTCAGTTGGCATTAACTAATGTGTGATGACCTTGATTGGCTTTCATGATTTATTTGTAACCCGTGCATATGTGCCAAGCTTTGGGTGGTATTTAACAATGCTTTCTGGGTGTCGATGCTCTCCTGAAAATACAGAGTATAAATGGGCATCGCTCTTAGCAAGCTACAGGGCGATCAAATAAACACTTCAATATATACCATGAAACCCATGTTTCTCAGCATGAGTCGTTCCTATTAAAATTGCCATTGTTAAGATTAGGAGAACACCCAACTAATTTTCTACCTGCTTTGTTTAATTTTTGTTGCTCCCATCTTGTGTGATCACCCATGATGTGTTCCATATGTCAGCTGAGATTTTAAAATCTAGGATTAAGAAGCCTAGTACTGAAGAACTTATATTTCCAATTCTTATTTTAGGTAAATAACCATATAGAAAAACTACATTAAAAACTATTCATTTCGTCAAGCAAGTTGACCCCTGAAGCACACCGTCAGATATTAACATGCAGAATTTTTTGTCGCAGAATCGTAAAAAATGGAGCCTTTTAAAACTAGCCTTTAAAATCCTGGCAAATCTTCTGTGCATTAATCCACTCTTGCCTCATGCAATACAATACAATCAAATATATTTCATGCTTCTTGTAAGGATTGTAAACACTATAAAAATGGTATAAAATCCTTTAGGATGCTATTCTTTTAGAGAAGAGGGCATTGAGGGAATAAGCTAGAGGAAGTAAGTGGTGTATATTTAGGATAAGCTCTCTGGTGTTTTAACAGCATTTTCAATGATAATTAATTTACTATTATTAATAATATTATTATTAATTTAGGTTTCTTACTGGCTCTTCACCATGAAACCTCAGGGTGGGTTTTCACAACAACAAAAATACAATCTTAAAATAACTTTAAGCAATTCAGAATAAGAAAAATAGGATAGCTCCTAAAATATACATATTTTAGGCATCAAAGACCAATGTAGAGGGTCTTCAGTGCATGCCAAAAGCTATAAAATGAAGGTGCAAGATGCAGCCATGAGAGGAGGGAATTTCCTGAACTTCTGAGGGTGGTGGACCTAGCAACAGGGACCCCCTGGTGATCTGTCGTGGTCTGTAAGGACCCTCATTAGCACAGTAAAGTTTGCTTTTTATTGAAGCTTGTACAACTGAGGATGAGATTTCAGTCCTTTGATTTGAGCAAAGGTTTTGTCTGTTTCTTCACGATCAACTCCCTGGGTTTCATATAATAACAAGTAATACTTTAGAATCACCTCCCCTATTCATCTGTTGCTTACCTTGATTGCTTTTAAGCACCTGGTAAAACTGTTGCTATTTATCCAAACGTTTAATAGAATTCGAACTGATTGATTTAATTTGCTAATCTTCTGGTAGCTTGTGTTTTAACAAGAATCCCACTATCTATTATATTTATATTTTAAATATACTGTAATAAGTTGCCTTGGGAACCATGATTGCAAGGCTGGGAATAAATGCTTTAAATAAATAAAGATAACATTTGACCGTCTTATTCAGCTCAGAGACATGAGCATAGATTTCATATTCACACACGACATGCTTTCCTTCATGGCGGGTAATTTCATGTAGGAATTTTCATTAAATCCATATGTAATTATCACATTATGACAACGTGGGCAAAAGTAAGGTTCCTTATTGCTTGTAGTATTTGTTTCAGATGACTGCATCAAAATATAATTTTAAATTGCCTCTGGGTTTTTGTCTGTTTTTTCAAGAATCATATCCTGTTTCATAACGTTAGCATTTTAGTTTTGCTTTCACATTGTTGTGGTCAAAAAGCACTGCCCTTTTCCTGAATTTTCAGCTACTCCTCAAAATTTCATCCAATTTTCAGGGCACCCTTTGGTAGTCATTGAAGGCTAGCCTGAATGAAGCCTGATTTGCAAGGCTGGGTAGTTCTTGACACTGAGTTCCTCATGCTGAGCCTTGAAAGTGGAATAGTGCAATCTTCAAACTTGTCTGACCAAGCACTCTATCCAGAATGAGCTGAAGTACAGTGGTGCCCCGCAAGACGAATGCCTCGCAAGACGAAAAACTCGCTAGACAAAAGAGTTTTCCATTTTTTGAGTCGTTCCGCAAGACGAATTTCCCTATGGGCTTGCTTCGCAAGACGAAACGTCTTGCGAGTTCTTGCGAGTTTGTTTCCTTTTTCTTAAAGCCGCTAAGCCGTTAATAGCCGTTAATAGCCGCTAAGCCGCTAAGCCGCTAATAGCTGCTAAGCCGCTAAGCTGCTAATAGCCGTGCTTCACAAGACGAAAAAACTGCAAGACGAAGAGACTCGCGGAACGGATTGATTTCGTCTTGCGAGGCACCACTGTATAGGGAGTCTCTGCTCATAGACAGGTAACTCACAGCTTACACTGAATTCACGATTGCAACTTTACATAGGTGGCCAGAAAATAGCGTATTTTTCGCTCTGTAAGACACACCAGACCATAAGACGTACCAAGTTTTTGGAGGAGGAAAACAAGAAAAAAAATTCTGAATCCCAGAAGCCAGAACAGCAAGAGGGATCGCTGCGCAGCGATCCCTCTTGCTATTCTGGCTTCTGAGATAGCTGCACAGCCTGCATTCGCTCCATAAGATGCACACACATTTCCCCTTACTTTTTAGGAGGGAAAAAGTACATCTTATAGAGCGAAAAATACACAGCTATTTCAAATAGTGTCCAGAAACAAACCAGAAGCCAGGGAAGGCTCATAGCTCAGTGCTGGAGCATCATTGCATGCAGAAGGTCCTGGACTCAACTTTGGCAACCTCATCTGAATTCCTGGAGAGCCATTGCTGGTCAGTGAAGGTATTATGGCACTAGATAAACTGTTGGCCTGAC
Organism: Podarcis cretensis; assembly: GCF_951804945.1. Taxonomy (NCBI): domain Eukaryota; kingdom Metazoa; phylum Chordata; class Lepidosauria; order Squamata; family Lacertidae; genus Podarcis; species Podarcis cretensis. The sequence continues at coordinate 69,173,730 of NC_137178.1, forward strand.
TTGGTATAACAGTGTGCTCCAATGAAGGTGTTAAGGACCCATGAAATAAACTCACTTTGTCTGGTCATATTCTGCATCAGTAAAAAAATTCTGAATGTTATGTGTATCATATATTAACATTATTGTATCCTGGCCTGTGGAAGTAGTGAAATTGCTCTGCTCAACATTTGGTGCACTCATTTGGTGCAGGCTTACAGATAAATCATGCAGTTTCAAGATGCTTTTCTACATCCTGTTAACAAGGAGAATAGTCCATGTTTGAAGAGCAAGAGTAATAGAACTGTAGAGTTGAAAGGGACCCCAAGGGCCATGTAGTCCTGCAATGCAGGAATCTCAGCTAAAGCAACCATGAAAGATGACCATCCAACCTCTGCTTTAAAGGAGGAGAGTCCACAACCTCCTGAGGGAGACTGTCCCGCTGTCTAACAGCTCTTATTGTTAAAAGTTCTTCCTGGTGTTTAGTCGGAATCTCCTTTCTGGTAATTTGAAGCCATTGGTTCGAGTCCTACCCTCCAGAGCAGGAGAAAACTGTCACTCTTCAATGTGTCAGTCCTTGAGATATTTGAAGATGGCTATCAGGTCTCCTCTTTTCCAGGCTAAACATACCCAGCATCTTCAGTCGTTCCCCATAAGTCTTGGTTTCAAAACCCTTGATCATCTTGGTTGTCCTTCTCTGCACACATTCCAGCTTGTCAACATCCTTCTTATATTGTGGTGCCCAGAACTGGATACAGTGTTCCAGGTATGGTCTGACCAAGGCAGAATAGAGCGGGATTGTTACTTCCCTTGATCTGGACACTAGACTTCTGTAGATGTCCACACTTGCTGTGGACATAGTCACTTGGGAAGGACCTTTACTCACTGCATAAACGGCCTTTTGCAGTAAGGTTTTTACTTCCCTCATAACAAGGAGGTCTACTTCCCTTTATCTGGATGCTATAGTTCTGTTGATGCAGCATAGAATAGCATTAGCTTTTTTGCTGCTGCAGAACACTGCTGACTCATGTTGAGCTTATGCTCCACCAAGACCCCTAGATCTTTTTCACATGTACTGCTAGTAAGCCACGTGTCCCCCATCTTATATTTGTGCATCTGGCTCTTCTTGCCTAAGTGCAGAACCTTACATTTGTCCTTACTGAAATTCATTTTGTTAGCTTGCACCCCTTTCTCCAATCTGTTAAGGTCATTTTGAATTCTGATTCTGTCTTCTGTGGCATTAGCTACCCCTCCAAGTTTGGTGTCATCTGCAAATTTGATGAGCATCCCCTCAATTCCTCCACCCAAGTTGTTTATAAGGTGTTGGATAACAAAGGATCCAGCACAGAATCCTGTGGCACCCCACTTGTCACTTTTTCGCAGGATGATGAGGAACCATTAATGAGTACTCTTTGGGTCTGGTCCGTCAACCAGCTACAAATTCATGTAACAGTTACACATTTTACTAGCTTCTCTGCAAGAATATCATGGGGGACTTTGTCAAAAGCCTTACTGAAATCAATATACACCATGTCCAAAGCATTCCCCTGATCCACCAAGCTTGTAACTCCATCAAAAAAAGAAATAGAGAGAGATTTGTTTGACATGACTTATTTTTGATAATAATAACTCTGAGAATGATCAGGCACATACCAGAGAATCTTCTTCTTTGGGGATCACTTGTAGCCGAGTAAGAGACTCTTAATCTCAGGGTCTTGGGTTCTAGCCCCATGTTGGGTGAAAATTTCCTGCTTGGCAGGGGGTTGGACTAGATGGCCCTTGTGGTCCCTTCCAACTCTACAGTTCTATAAATCTATAAAGATTGTCTTCCATAAAGACGGTTTTAACAATGAGTCCGTAGGTGACTGTAGAGGCCAATTCTAGATCCACACACCCTTCCACAGTGGAGACATTGGTTTCCGGGCAGTTCCCACCCCCCACCAAAGAATAAGTCCTATTGAACTCAGTGGGACTTACTGCTGAGTAGAAATACTTAGGATTGTAGTATAAGACTGTAGTCATTACCCAGTCTGGGTCTTAGTAATCACAGCATCCTTTTCTAAATGCTCACAGACCAACTGTTGAATGATCTGTTCTAGGACCTTTCCTGGCATCAATGTCAATCTTACAGATCTATAGTTACCTGGGTCTTCTTTCCCCCCTTTTTGAAGATAGGGACAACATTTGCCTGCCTCTCGTTTGCAGGGACCTCATCTGTTCTTCAAGAATTCTCAAAGATCATAGACAAATGTTCAGAAATTAAATCCGCAAGCTCCTTTAGTATCCTTGGATGCAGCTCATCAAGCCCTGGAGATATGAATTCATTTAAAGTAGCCTGGTGTTCTCTTCCTATCTTGGGCTGCAGCGCCCTCGTCAAAAAAGGAACATCTCTTCTAAAGTGGTTCTGCTGCTTGCAGCTTTTATAAATAACTGTCCTAAAAACAATTTAAAATAAAACATCTGCTGCATTGCCTAATGAGAAGCACTTTTCTAAGGAAAAGGTTTAAAATAAATTAATCAAATAACAGAATGTTATCATCATCAAAGCAATGTCCTGAATTCAACCACCCAGCAAGCTAGTAGAAGCCAGTGCAAGGTCTCCCATTAACACAAGGGAGCTTTCCTCTTCTCCCCTCAACACCTCTCCCAAATCCACGGTGTGTGTGTGTGTCAGGAGAGCCCCCAGAACAGTACATGAGGGGATGAGGAGGAGTTGTTTCGTATGGCGATCAAAAATGCTCTAGCTCTGACAGAATGCTCAGAAGAGTAGGAAATTAATTTCCTCCCATTGTATGTATGCTTTAGAATGACCAAGTGAAAAAGCAAGGCAAGCGTCACCTGAAAGTATTATTATTATTATTATTATTATTATTATTATTATTATTATCACTCCACCCATCTGGCTGGGTTTCCCCAGCGCTCTGGGCGGCTCCCAACAGAATATAAAAAATATGATAAAACATCAAACATTAAAAACTTCCCTAAACAGGACTGCCTTCAGTTGTTTTCTAAAAGTCAGATAGTTGTTTATTTCCTTGACATCTGACAGGACATCCACAGGGCGGGCGCCACTACTGAGTAGGTCCTCTGCCTGGTTCCCTGTAACCTCGCTTCTCGCAGTGAGGGAACCGCCAGAAGACCCTCGGAGCTGAACGGTGGGGGTGGAGATGCTCCTTCACTTCTACACAATTAATTAAAGGTGCATGAGCCGTCTCTTCTTTTTCACCCAGACACCTTAGTTTGCTTACACACTTCCTCTCAGAGGCTCACTAGGTTTAGAAGACAAAGCACCACAGACAGGTAGGTGGGTGGGTGGTTTCTTCAGGGCTGTTTTCAGGGCTTAGCCTAAACTGCAGAATAAAAGGTAACTTAATTTTTGAAACCTGCTTTCAGTGCCAAGTCTCAGCTGTGAAATACATGTAGTAATATTAGAGTGCTTCTGAGACTGTACTAGCTTCCTTTCCTAAGCAATAAGTAACCACAGCTCACCCCCCCCCCCACACACACACATCTAGGATTACACAACAGAAATCCCAGGTCAGAAAGCATGGTTTTATGGTTGTTCTGTATCCATTTGTTTTGACATTTTATCTTTGAGGTGCTTGGGAAAAAATAAAATGTAAGCCGTCTTAAACAACTCTCTGAGAAAAGGCAGCACGCTAGAGGCGGTATTCATTGCTAATCCTACTCAGAGTAGACCCATTGAAATTAATGGGCATAAAAAACCTAAGATCATGGCCACTGGTCCCATCACCTCCTGGCAAATAGAAGGGGAAGAAATGGAGGCAGTGAGAGAGTTTACTTTCTTGGGCTCCATGATCACTGCAGATGGTGACAGCAGTCACAAAATTAAAAGATGCCTGCTTCTTGGGAGAAAAGCAATGACAAACCTAGACAGCATCTTAAAAAGCAGAGACATCACCTTGCCAACAAAGGCCCTTATAGTTAAAGCTATGGTTTTCCCAGTAGTGATGTATGGAAGTGAGAGCTGGACCATAAAGAAGGCTGATCACCGAAGAATTGATGCTTTTGAATTATGGTGCTGGAGGAGACTCTTGAGAGTTCCATGGACTGTAAGAAGATCAAACCTATCCATTCTGAAGGAAATCAGCCCTGAGTGCTCACTGGAAGGACAGATCCTGAAGCTGAGGCTCCAATAATTTGGTTACCTCGTGAGAAGAGAATACTCCCTGGAGAAGACCCTGATGTTGGGAAAGATGGAGGGCACAAGGAGAAGGGGACAACAGAGGACGAGATGGTTGGACAGTGTTCTCAAAGCTACTAACATGAATTTGACCAAACTGCGGGAGGCAGTGGAAGACAGGAGTGCCTGGCGTGCTCTGGTCCACGGGGTCACGAAGAGTCGGACACGACTAAACAACAAAACTTAGATTCATCCGTTTCAGTGGGTCTACTCAGAGTAGATCTTAGTTGAATACAACACTATATATATTTTAAAATTGCTTTAAATAACATTGGCTTTTGCCTCCACTGTATCCCATTATAGACTTCAGAACAGAACTCCACCCATTCCTACTGATCAAGAACAATCTTGGTTTTCTGATGCCTGCCCTCATAAATCACTCCCTTTTCTTTGTACCTGTGTTTTGAGTTTGCATTTTACTTCCGGGATGCCTTGTGGGATCTGTGTTAGTGTGAGTTGCCAGGGTTCTCCATCTTTAAGGTTCAGCTTCCTCCCCAGGATCTCTAAGATTCAAATGTCTTGGCAGCGCAAATAAAACAACAGGGGTGATGGATTTGATCTCTTATGAACCTTCATGTAAATGCACACACATTAACACTCAGGCAACACAGCATGTCATTTCACACACTGTTGCTGATGAAGTATATTTTCAACTGCTAATAACGGATTGTATGACAATTACATTTTTTAAGAAAGCTTTTAACCAAACCGAAGGAATAAACACCAACTTGTCTTCTTGCAGATAAAATGAAGACATCAGGCACAGCAGTTTTCAACGATCTGTAGGAACTGGGAAGGTGAAAGATCAGGCAGTGCAGATGGGAACAAGTTACAAGTATGTCCTTTTTTAAAATCTATGAAATATTGGCAGGAATACCTTCTGAATCCTTCTCACCCAGCATATAATCCACTGTACATTTTTATCCATGGGTTGTTGTTGTTTCTTTACATGCAAAAAATATCCCTTTATGTTTTGCCTTCTTGAATATTGCCTCTTTCTTTCAGTCTCGTTATTGAAATGTCCTTCCCTGTTCATTGTGGCCTGTCACATTACCAGAGGTTATGCTTTGTCACTTTACAGCATAACTGACTGTGACAATGAAATATCATTTTATCACCCACGCTTTTGAAGACTGATGCTACCAAATTTGATTGTCCTAGACCAACAGTGAACGGTTCAACAAGCAAGAAAGCTCAGTGGGCAATTCTTTTCAAAGCCCTACATGAAACTGCTGTTGTCCATCCTCTAGGACTCCACTGTCATTCCTAGCTTGAAGGTCTTCTGGGTAATTCAGAATAATTGCCTGGAATGGATGCAAAGGAGACAGTATACATTTGAATCAGGTCCCTCAGCAAATGAATTTATTTAATGTGTTCAGCTTGCCATTCTTACATGCCTACCAAACACTTTGGGAATCACTTGCCCAAAAATTAATAATGATTTGGTATGGAAATTCCCAGGGGTCAAAAAAGGCTATTTATGTATGCTACCACTGCGGCCTGTGTTTTGTTAATGGAAAACGAGTGAGGTCCCAACTAAAGAAGAATGGCAACTTAAACTGATGGAATATGCACAGCTTGCAGACCTAACATACAGAATAAGAGAACAAGAACATTTAAAGAAGATTGGAAAATGTTTATTGAATATATGGGGAGAAATTGTATACATTTGAAAATGTTGACAGCATTAAGATAAATTCAACAGTGTAAACAAGTTTTGTTAAATGTAATAATGGAATACTGAATGGTTTAGTTTATGTGAAATATGCAGGGATTTATGATATGCAAAATGAACCATGGAAAGAGGAGAAGGGAAGTCACTGACGTTTTAAGGTTGTCTAAATGAATATTCTAAAGTGTAAAGCAGAAAAGTTAATTTAAAAAATTTAATATATTAGTATATTAATAATGATTTGGGAATTTCCATAGAAGAAGATCTAGATTGCAGATTGAATGAACTGTGGAAAAAGAGAACCTGAGTTTTGAACATAAGAAGAGCCAACTAAATCAGGCCAGTGGCCCATCTAGTCCAGCATCCCGTTTTCACACTGGCCAACCAGATGTGTGTGGGAAACTCACAAGCAGGATTCAAGCACAAGATCCCTCTTCCCCTCCCATGGTTTCCAGCAACTGGTATTCAAAGATATTGCTGCCTCCAATAGTGGAGGCAGAACAAAGTCATCATGGCCAGTAGCCATTGATAGCCGTCTCCTCCTTGAATATGTCTAATCCTCTTCTAAAGCCATCTAAGTTGTTGGCCATCACTGCCCCCTGTGAGAGCGAGTTCCGTAAATTAAATTTGTGCTGTGTGAAGAAGTACTTCAGTACTTGTCCTGAATCTTCCAACATTCAGTGCCATTGGATGTCCACAAATTCTAGTATTATGAGAGAGGGAGAAAAGGTTCTATCTACTTTCTCTCCATTCTCACTTTTAAACCTGAGCTACAAAGGCAACCTACATGTGCTTCCCCCTCATTCCACAGTCTTGGGGGAGATTCCTCTTGGGGAAGGATTCCATGAACCTTCTGTAACTTCTAATAGTAAAACAGGGGTTGAGAAACAAAGCAGGAAAGGTCTACAAGGAAGGCTCAGAAGACCAGCTGTGCCTTGAAGATATAGCTAGTACAGTGGTACCTCGGGTTAAATACTTAATTTATTCCAGAGGTCCGTTCTTAACCTGAAACTGTTCTTTTTTTTTTAAGAATAATTTTTATTAACCAACCAATCACATCAAATCAAACCAAATTACATAAATTCCAAATTACACAGCCGAATTTTAATTTTTTTGGGAGGTACCCATATTTCAAGTTCTGAAGGGATCCAATCAACTTCTTGCTTCTTACTGCTGTTTTAATGTCCACAAATCTAACCTTATGGTGTTCACAGTACTATCCAGTCCTTTCTTATTATTTTTCCATATCTCTTGTTGTTATTTTCATATATTTTTCCTTTCTCTTTGTGACCTCTGATAGTCTCCGCAAGCTGGTTAGAACAGTTTGTAATCCTGCGTGGATATTTTTTTTTTATCCAGTACCCATATCCAGACGTTTTCCATATAACATCACTTCCATACATCAAAACAGTCTTAGCGTCATTAATCTTCACCAATCTGCCTCCTTTCTCAAAACCTCTGAGGAGATTCACTAGGAATGCAGTCTGAAAACAAATCTGTTCTTCCTCCCGGCTATAAACCCTTTGGCAAGATGGCGACTCCGAATTAATTGCTGCGCCATTCCCAAAAGCTCTTATTGCTTCTCGGTCTACATAAAGCATACTTTTGGTTAAAGTTTATCTCCACACAGACCTTAATCATCCTGCTTGGCTCAGTTCAACCGACGGTTCTTGTCAGGGAACTGACATTGGAGCAAGAGGTGGAGGCAAGGCTCCCGAGCGATGCGGGAGAGGGGACCAGCAGAGGGGAAGGAATTCAGCACAACACCAGCAGAGAAGGGAGGGAGATGGAGGATCTGGAGAGGAGTCTCCAAGACTCTTCGCCCGAGACTAGTGGAGAGAGCACGGGCACACCTCTGCCCACTCCTTACTTGTGCAGAAGAGTTCTGCGCAGGAAGAGTAGGCGGAGACTTGGTGTCAAACAACTTTTATGCTGGAAGAGGTTCAAGAAACGCCCACTGACGGATTCTGCAAGTGACTGACCGGTCACGGAGTGAAGGGCTGTCAGTCAAGGCATGGTTAGCCAGGCAATCTAGCCGAAAGTAACGGCAACGTACGCACAAGTAACCCCTTATAACCATTACAGTTCTAATGAGGAGGGGTTCTTGTAAATCACATAGAAGGAAAGTAAAAAAGGTTCCCCCCCCCATTCAGCCCCGTTGTCAACATACCCCGCCTTTGGTGTATCTTCATCATAAAATATTCCTGTTTCTCCAGCCCGTCGTCTTCTTTCGCAGAGGTCACTTAAATTAGCAGACTTTACTCCCCTTCTTCACTTGAAATATGTGCATTTGCTTCTTTTGTAATTAATTATTCCAAATTGCTGCAACTAGTGCGCAATCAGAGACAGCGTCCAGGAGAGCCGAGGTCCACATGGGGGCATTCTGCCTAGGGCCCTCACCCCCTTCTTTCAAATTAGGGGGTGATTTATGGGCACAGCAGGCAAGGGCAGTGTTCCCCATTTCCTTGGGGCAACAAGGGAGGCTGCCTACTCCCATAACAGCCTCTTAATTACCCCATGTGGGTCGGAGAGATGGTATTGTCAGCCATCTTCCAATGCGCCCCCTAGTGGCCCCCCCCTAACCTGAAACTGTTCTTAACCTGAAGTACCACTTTAGCTAATGGAGCCTCCTGCTGCCGCTGCACCGCCTGAGCACAATTTCTGTTCTCATCCTGAAGCAAAGTTTTTAACCTGAAGCACTATTTCTGGGTTAGCGTAGTGTGTAACCCGAAGCGTATGTAACCTGAAGCGTATGTAACCCGAGGTACCACTGGAGTAACCACTAGGTCCACTTGTAGACGATCCTGGGGTTGCGCGCTCATCTTGCTCTATAGGCCGAGGGAGCCGGCGTTTGTCCACAGACAGCTTCTGGGTCATGTGGCCAGCATGACTAAGCCACTTCTGGCGAACCAGAGCAGTGCATGGAAACGCCATTTACCTTCCCGCCGGAGCGGTACCTTTTTATCTACTTGCACTTTGATGTGCTTTCAAACTGCTATGTGGGCAGGAGCTGGGACTGAACAACGGGAGCTTAACCCATCATGGGGATTCAAACTGCTGACCTTCTGATCGGCAAGCCCTAGGCTCTGTGGTTTAGACCACAGCACCACCCTCGTCCCAGGCTAATGATAGCCATTGTCAAAAACTGAAAGACATGGGATGGGGCAGAAACCTACAATATTAAGTGATAATATACAGAACACCCAGAAGAGGTCAGAGATGCTCCTCCCACCTTTACCAGCCATTGGCCCTGCTGGGTGGATGGGAGTTGGTATCCAGCAATATCTGGAGTACATTAGATTGGGGAAGGCTAATGTAAGGGAAAGCATACTGAGAGGTCATGAGCTATGTGACTTTGTCCTTCAAATGCTTTTGCACAGCTGGAGAACCTCTTCATAACATGCAAAAGAGTGGTGCTTTTAAACAACTTTTTTCCCTGCTCAGGAAATTTAGAACAACCTTAAGAATGACTCTTACCTTACTCGCATCACCATTTTATTAAGAAATCCACTAACAATGGCTTTGCAGCCTGGTCCAATTTCCTGTCTTGTCTTCAACTTGCTATTGGGAATAGAGGTGGTTACAGAAGACATTCAGTAATATTAAACTGATGGATCCTCTGTGATCAAACATACTTAAGCCGCCGCCTCACAACCGTTGTTCAAAGAAAAATAGTGCATTTCTTAATTCTGACCTATTTTGACTTTGCTGCCTTCAAGTAAGCAATAAATTCTACCAAACTATTGTGAGAAAAAAATATATTCATTATTATCATTATTAGGTTCTGGTAACAAAATAATGTTCTCCAGATATATGTAGAGACACTGATAATATGAAGTTCAGAATCTATTTGCACTAACTTTTGCTTTCTGTGATTAGATCATTGATTCTGGTGATTTATATGAAGATACTATTAAAGGATGGTGCATCCCTTGTAAGCACAAACAGATGTGTACAAAACTCATTATAAAAAAGAACATCCATTACAAAATAATTATAACCATATTGCATGTAGAAATTAATCGGGCAGACTTATGCTAGACTTTTGAAAAAATCATGTTTTTAAAAAGCTGCACAATTTAGTACACTTTAACATGAAGAAAACTTGCATTTGGCTAAACTCTTGTGAGGCAGTTTTGTGCTTTAGTTTTGGTGGGTTCTTAGAAACTTCTTCTTCTTCAATTCACAGGCACAACTTAGGGGGCGCCACAGAGAATGCTCTCTCTGGTCCACCAGGCCCAGAGCTTCTGATGACCATGCATGGACCAACCAAGAGGATCTTAGCACCTGAGAAGGCCTATAGGGAAGGATTATGTGTTATTGCCAGGAAGGATCGTAGCAGATCCAAGGACTGTGAATTTCTTGTCCCTACTATTTTGCAAAACTAGCTCTGAAGTTAAAAGGGACAGGACAGGATCTATATATGGGACTTGCCCAACTCAGTTACACAAAGCCACAAGGCCCAGGTGGTGCTGGTTGTGGAAGCAGACCCTTCTTGTGGCAGTTGGAACAGTGCATCAGCTTCAGCATTTAGGCACTGCCATGTTGACGGAGGCAGGGAGGGGGAAGTCTTTGTTGCTATTGGCAACAGTTCATGAAAGAGCCCTGGGCAAGGTGTGTCTTTCGGCTCAGGTGAGAGCACGGGACTAAAAGATGGGACATTCTGGGTTCCAATTAGAACCTAGGATGGCTTCTGTAATTCCAGGATGTTCTGCTCAAATTGGGAAGGTTGCAGGGTACGTGACTGGGAAGTCATGTATCAGTTCAAAAACAAAGGGTAGTGACAAAGACAGGAATTCATGATCTTTTTTCTCAGATCTTATTGAATATCAGTTAAAAATGTGATTTTCTTATGAGTTTGTACTATTTTTTTTAAAAAAAATACTCTGTTGAGGCCAGTGCAGATAAGTCCCTTATTGTTTTACCCTGATAACCCAGGTTACCAGGACTATGGCTGAGAGATGGTAGATAAAATAGTCCAATGTTGCTGTACCTATTTTGCTGAAACAAGGGGGGAGGTTGTTGTTTAGCTCGTGTATGGGTTGGGGGGAGGGGTTGAAAGAGAAATGCAGGCTGTGAAGTTGATTGTAACAGCAGTGCAATTAATTAAGCACTGGGGGAGGTGAAGGGAGCCATAGAGTAAAGAACTGGTTGTTTCAGCAGTGAGTGGAAAGACACGTGGATGGCAGTTTCATCCAATGATGGACAGACAGCAGGTTGGCCTGTTGAGCAGCAATGGAAAGGTAGGCTAGGAATACAAGTTTATCAGATGCCAAGGCCTCATCACCACTTAGCCACCTCATCTACCAGAAAAGGTTGATCTGTTACCTGACTAGCATTATGTAGGCATTTGTCAGGGCTGCCCGAGGTCCCAGCTCACAAAGGACCAACGCCAGTCCGTTGTTATATACAAGAGTCTTTATTGAAACGCAGTTTCGATTTCAAAGCCGCGGCGTGCAGCCCTACGTCTTAAACCCTAGACCGCTGAAGCTCCGTCTGAATCTCCACCCCCCAGACACCAGTTTAAGACTCTAGCCTTGCTCCACCTCCTCCTCTGCTCTTTCCTCCTCTGGGTCCGCCTGTCCGCTGGGGTGTTGCCCTTTCTGGACTCTTCTGATGCTGAGTCCCCGGATTCTTCCCCCTGCCTCCGGCGTGCTTTAGGACCTGGCTCCCAATCCGTGCTTCCTGCTGTCCCGCGCGCCTGTACATTTGAACTTGGCGCGCGCGCCCAGCCAGCAACCTTTCTCCTGACCGTTACACTGCTCCTGTCACTGCTTCCCCCCTCGGGGTGGCTACCTGGACCTGACTTCCCCTCTGTTCCCTCACTCTGCGATGGAGGCGTGGCCAGCTCTGACTCATCTTCTCTCCCTACTGGAGGAGACGCTGGCCCTGATTCATGGGACTCTTCCCCCCCCACTCTGCTCTGGTGGGGGAACTGGTCCTGATCTCCCGCTGCTGCTTTGGGAGTCCCCGCTGGCCCCTTGCTTCTGGTGTGTCCCCCCTGGGACCCCCCTTGCCCTGGCCATCGGCGCCCCCCTCTGGGAATCTTCTGAATCGCTGGAGAAGCTCATGGAATCTCTCGGGTCACTGTCATACTCCCCTACACTGCCCTCAGATTCTTCCCCTTCGCTCTCCGTTTCCTCTCTCCCCTGTGTCTCTGCTCCTGAACCCCTGACAGCATTGCAATTTTTTATTTGCAGTTTTTACTCTGTCCCACCCGTGCCCCAGAAAAATTGTTGTGAAAACCCAGAAAAGACTGAGGAAGGAGGGAAACCCTCTATTGCAGTACACTACACCTGAACTGGAGGGAGTTAAATGATGACACATTAACAGAGCCCTTTAAAGTTATTGCTTACAGTGGTGCCTCGCAAGACGAAATTAATTCGTTCCGCGAGTTTTTTCGTCATGTGATTTTTTTCGTCTTCCGAAGCACGGACTTTGGAAAAGCTTCAAAAATCACCAAAGTCTTCAAAAACCTCAAAAAAGGCTACCACACCGTGTGCTATGAGTTGCTCCTTGAAGTGAATGCACGGTTTTAAGAAAAAGGAAACAAACTTGCAAGACAAAGGAAACAAACTTGCAAGACGTTTCCGTCTTGAGAAGCAAGCCCATAGGGAAATCCGTCTTGCGAAGCAACTCAAAAAACGAAAAACTCTTTCGTTTTGTGAGTTCTTCATCTTACGAGGCGTTCGTCTTGCGAGGTACCACTGTATTCAGATCCAAAGATCAACATTCTGGAGGGGAAGAAAGAAAGAAAGAAAGAAAGAAAGAAAGAAAGAAAGAAGGAAGGAAGGAAGGAAGGAAGGAAGGAACAGCACTAGGAGCTGATGGTTTTTTAATGAAAATGTATGCTACACTACAGCTAGTGAATAATTCAGTGAGTCAAACTGTCTGTAGATAATTAAAAATAACAGATATGATGTCCTTCACCCAAGGAGACCTTCCAGTTTTAACACTCTGGTCCCACAGACAGGTGTCGTGCACTAACACAACAATTAGACTCTGTTCCCTAAACCTTCTCCAAACAGGAATTGCACCAAGTCTGGACAGAGAATTGGGAAATGGAAGAAATTAATCCCGGGCATGTCTCTTCATCCACAGAAGTGACAGGCACAATTCTTTATTCCTCTGGGTATTTTACAAAAAAGTCCTAGCAGCTAGATTGGAGAAAGGAATGCCACACAGGCCCTGTATATAGCACATGACTCCTAATCCGGTTAGGGTGGTTGCAGAAATACTTGTGGAAGCTCTCTAGCCAGATTGGGATGCTGATAAATAAAATGAATAAAATAAAAATTATGGAAGTTATCAAATTTCTATGATGTATGGAAGTGAGAGCTGGACCATAAAGAAGGCTGATCGTCAAAGATTGGATTGCTTTTGTTTTTATTTTGATTATATATTTTGTGTTTTTATCTTGTGAACCTCCCTGAGACCTGGGGGTATTGGGCGGTATATAAATTCAATTTATTGTAATGATGATTGCTACGGAAAAATCTAGGTGCGAGGCTGCTCAGTCACCCAGCTTGTCGGGCAGAGCCTGCAAGTCTCTGCAGAATAAAGGAAGGATTCCAGCCACCAACCGGAGCAAATAGCTGTAGACCAAAGTTTATTGCGCAATAGGTTCAAAGAGCAAATTTGAACCCCCGAGGATGGGGTGACAAAGACTTTTAAAACTTTCACACCATATCCCAGAATACAGTTCGTACAGCATCATTGCTACATGATTGCTACATCACTGACATGTCACAAAAGGGGAGGGGTTAACCTTGGCAAACATGTCCAGACAAGTCCTTGGTACAAGATTAGCATAAGCAAACATGGCAGGGCAAGACTCAGGTATAAGATTAGCATAGACAAATATGTCTTAAGTACCCACCACCCAAAAGTACAATAGAAGTTCTTTTGCATGTCTGGAGCCTGAGGCGAGCCAGGTGATGAGATTTGGCTTCCTTTGGCTAACAATGAGCCCAGCAATTGTCACCTCTGGGAACTTCCTGGAGTCCCTTTTCAAGGGGAAAATAGCTTTGGAATGGAGGAAACTGGGAAAGGAGATGATTATATATTATTTTTAAAGCTAGGTAACTTCCCTGAGCTGTCAATCTGAAAGAATACATTCAGGCATAATATTTGTAATAGTTAACTTTAAAGATGTGCCCCCCCCCCCGTAATTTCCGTAACAATGATAATGATCATAATAAATGTTGAACTCGTCTCAGTAGCAGATTGGTAGCCAGTGCAAATCCAGAGAGCAAGGTGTCCTATTTTGCCGCTAGTTTGCCTCTACAAGCAACCTAGCTGCTATGTTCTGCAACAGCTGCAGCCTCTGAGCCAACCTTAAGTGTAGCCCCACGTTTCCTTTCTTGTCTCTTAATTTATATTATTAATAAAAAACATTCTTTAATTTGGCTCTGTGGTTTGAAGTGCATTTGGGACGTACCCAAGGGACTGTACTCTTCTCATGTGCCTAAGAAGACTTGGCTTGCGCCTAAGAAGACATACAAGAAAAACAAGTTCCCACAGAGACAGAAAGGCACTTCTACTTGGGGTTACCACACCCTGACAGATAACTGGCGCATAGTTCTGGATTATCTGGGGCCAAGTTAGGCAGGTGGGGAGAAGGTGGTGACAGGAATACAAAGGATATTTGCAAGACTGAGCTTCCTTTCAAGGTAGTTGTGGCAAGGCAATCAGTACAGGGTGAAGTCTCCAGATACTAAAGTGTGTTGGTACCGCTGAAGGCTGACTCTCTTTTGTTAAATGTTAACTGAGTTTGTAGTCAGGAACCAAGAGGAAGCATATATGGAGTTTCATGGTCCTAAATCAGGCACCAATGGGTCATCCATTTCACCTCAGAAGTCAACAATTGATAAAATGGTCCCAGTTCAACTCAATTTCACTGCAATTTGCTGCTTATCCTATTCCCTGAGAAAAGTCCAACTGGTTTTATTGGGAATTTCTTCCATGTGTTGCAGGGAAATCCCCCCCCCCCCATCATTCAGTTTGTACAAACATATGCGACGTTTCTGTTATAAATTCATAGTAAATCAACCATACATCAGATTTACACCGGTTCACTTTTATTTTACTCCATGAAGGAAGGACTATCAAAGGGGGGTGGTTTGATACAGGACGGCCATAATCCCTTAACCATACCAGCACATACACAGGAGCCCTACCCAGTTGGCAAGACAACCTTGATGGTCCCAGACAGAAGACCATCAAGGTCACAAAGGACTTGCATATGGGAGTGGATTCAACATGGACTGGAACAAAGGACAATGATCAGATCTTCCCTCTGGGGGCAGGAAACCGCCAGCTCCCCTTTGTCTCCTGGAAGTGACTCAAGGGGAGGGGGAAAGGAGGAACCAGCCAGGTGACAAGACACTCAGGTTACCACCACAACTCCTCCCTCAACCCCTCCTTTCTGTGATGTGTCAATGATGTAGTCATGATGTAGTTGTGATGTAGTTCTAGGGGGGTAGTTTGGGGGATTAGTAACTAATAAAGGTTTGGGTGCTCTTTTGTTTGGGGCTTCCATTTTGTTTCACCTTGTGGCAGGTGGGAGTCCTGTCGCGACAGTCTTCAATAAAGACCAAGCCTACTGGCTGCTGTTTTGCTCTGGTATTCCTGGCTGGTGTCCTTGATTTTTGTCCAAGGGAGCCTTGGGATTTCTCCGTTAACACATGTAAATGGATTAGGATTACAACCTGGATTCTACTGAAACCAACAGAACAGATGTCTGGAAGCAGAACTTACTCAAATCCGATTGCCTTCAGTAGGATATGTTTAAATTTAGTGCCATTATATTGACAGCAGGTAGATATGCCACTAGGGTTTATGGAAAGGTTATTCTGTCTGAAAATGTTTTGCCACTATTAGCTGAATGCTTATTTAGAAGACAAACATGTTTTCTCCTCCTTGTCAGGGCTCACATCAACACACATCTAAGGTCTTGAGCTCATCTTGCCCTGCCACACAGCCTGAGCTTTGCCCTCTGCTGGCATTTCAGGTCAGTCCAGTTTTGCAGCTCTCTGCTAAGCAGAGAAATGGACTGAGAGATAATTCCCTTTTGAAACACAGAATGAAAGGGTCTGGCATTTTTCAGAGTTGCCAGATGCCCTTTCAGGAGAGGGGGGAAGCTGTGTACATAAACTGCTTTATTTCAGTGGGAAACACACAGTTATGTATGTCTGCAAAACAGATGCCTCGGCTCACTTAGCATTTCATTTCTTAAGGCTGGACTGAAGCAAATACCCCTTTTGCATTCCCTTTTGCATCAGGCAGTGCCTCCTGTTCATAGCAGTCTTCAGGGCTTGTTGCAAACGCATTGACCTTGTTTGCATGCTCCTCCTCTTCACAAAGTCATTTCCCTCTTTCTTTCAAAAGGCGTGGCGAGACGGGTATCTTTTTGCTAATCTTCCTGAGCTGTATCAAATACGTTACTTTCCAAGTAAATATCAAAACTGGATAATATTTAGCACAGCCGTGTCATTTTTTTGTCTGGCATACTCCTACTTCATCTTCCAGCTTCAGGTTAGTGCTATGTACTGAAGTTCTCACCCTGGGCCAGCAGGGGGATACTGTAGATAGTTTTCACTCAGGTCCACATATGCAAATAAGGGATCGAAAGTGACGTTCAGTGATTGGGTAGGTACAGAAAATGGTTACTGTTGCGTTCTAGTGGAGCTCTATATAAGCAGGCTGGCCAAACCGTTCAGTTCAGTTCTGTTCTGGCCTGTGAAGAAACAAGAGCTGTTTGAAGAATCGCTGTGTCGTCTGATATGTTCACCCACAACTTAACAGTTAGAATGTAGAGAGGCTGGAAAGACTGTGGAACAGAAGCTTGCAAGAGATGCAGAGCAGGCCGGCACAACTTGCAAGCCAGCAGATCTAAGGCAGCCAACCAGCCTCATCTGGCAGCACTTTCAGAGCACTGTCAACCCCCTTCCACTTTGTGCTGCCTGCTCAAGCACCTGGCAGGCCATGCTACAGGAGTGGAAGGCTACAACCAGTTTAAGTTAAAAGAGCTTAAGAATTCAATAGTTCCTATATTTCTAGTCTTTACTATTATGACGAGGACACAGGTCTCAAACTTGGGTCTCCAACTGTTGTTGAACTACAACTCCCATCATCCCTACCTAGCAAGTCAGGGACGATGGGAGTTGTAGTCCAACGACAACTGATGACCCAAGTTTGAGAAACACTGTAAAGAGAGCACTGTTGCAGTTTCTGCCAGGATTGAGGCACTAACCTGTCTTCCCATGGCCAGATTACGTGGGCCTAAAAGAGGCCTTCTGACAAGAAGGAGCGAGCCAGCAGTAAATCACACTGTGCATATGTTGGAGTTAACTCTTTATCAGCAAGAATGGGATCTACATGGGCTTGGTGGAATGTCAGGCCTAATGAGCACAGGAACTCCTCCCTGGTAGGTCTTGCCCCATGGATCAGTTGTCAAGACTAGGGGTCTCCTCCACTCCATGGTTTTTCCTCAAGCAACTGGAGGGTGTATCTGCATGCCTGTCTTTGCTCCTCCCGCTTCTTGCCTCTTCTGGTTCTAGGAGGGGAGCTTGTTGCAGCAGGAGGGAGAAATACCCGTGACTCATCTCTGACTCCTGGCCTCCTTCCTCTCCTTCAGCTTCTGCTACTGATTCTGGACTTCTTTCTGCCACAGACTCTCCCAGCTCCCTGTCATCTCTTCAGCTTCCTACATCTCCTCTTCCTAGTCTTCCTAGTCTTCTCCCTCTGACCACTTATTGTTGTCCCACCACCACTCCCCAGGCTCTGAGCCTTCTTCTCTTGGTGGTTCCCCTGCTGGTTCCTCCCAGTCCCTGACACCCTCTTGCTTCCACTGCTGACAGAAGCTTCTTCTCAAAATAATAAACTTCATGCCATGTGCACATGTGCACCACACTGCCAGTCAGGTGCTGGTGAGTGAGTGAGTGGGTGGCAAAAGCTGCAGCAGGAGGAGAGGTAGCAGCTGCAGACAGCAGAAAAGTGGAGCTCACCTGCTTCTTCTCACTGCTATGCTTCCTTAGGTTTGTTTGGACTTTGCTACCACCACTGCCAGGCTCAGCATCACTGGCCAGGTGACTACTAATACCTGGGACACAGTAGTAAAAATAAAAATAATGTATTCTTTATAGCTTGCCCTTCTGGTTGGGTTTCCCCAGCCACTCTGGGCAGTTTCCAACAAAATAGTAAAAACACAATAAAACATCAAACATTTAAAACTTCCCTAAACAGGGCTGCCTTCAGATGTCTTCTAAAAGTTAGATAGTTGTTTATTTCCTCGACATCTTATAGGAGGGCGTTCCACAGGGTGGGCGCCACTACTGAAAAGGTCCTCTGCTTGGTTTCCTGCAACCTCACTGTGGTGATCACACAGGGTCCCCGGACGTTTCACCGTCTATTGATCCCTGTACCACCACTTAATTTCTGGCTGCCACCACCCAGGCCCTACCTGGTACAGTACTGATTCCAGTCAGGGTTAAATTGTAACATAAACATCTGTTTATTTATTGCAGTTTAACAAGCGTGTGGTTTCATAAACAGTATCGGTCAATTACATTCATGGAGTGCCTATCCAGACTTTCGCTACCTCCTCTCACTCACTAAACCACCTCTCAGATATTTACTTGTCTGCCTAGCCCCTAACTGTTCCTGACTCAGCTTATTTCACTAACTCAACCTACCCACAGACTCTATCCCAATTCACTCCCACTCCAACCAACCACCCAACTCCCAATGAACTCCTCCTTCGCCCCTCCCAGAGCTGGTTTTATAGTCCCTCTGACTCCACCCCCCTGGGTTCTGATTGGGTAGCCTGTTTAACTATTTCACCTCCAGCACTCTCATATGTTAATGTCACACTCACTTTTCACAGTGAGGGAACCGCCAGAAGGCCTTCAGAGCTGGACCTCAGTGTCCGGGCTGAACGATAGGGGTGGAGACGCTCCTTCAGGTATACTGGGCTGAGGCCATTTAGGGCTTTAAAGGTCAGCACCAACACTTTGCATTGTGCTCAGAAAAATACTGGAAGCCAATGCAGGTCTTTCAGGACCGGTGTTATATGGTCTCGGCGGCCACTCCCAGTCACCAGTCTAGCTGCCGCATGCTGGATTAATTGTAGTTTCTGGGTCACCTTCAAAGGTAACCCCATGTAGAGCGCGTTGCAGTAGTGGGTGTCCCAGAGCAGCAGCAAAAATAGCAGATGTTCCTGCAAAACAAAAACAAAAAACCAGGAGATGTTGCCACTTAGGAGGAAGGGGAGGCTGTGCATCCATGCGGGTTCTGCATGCAGACACACATTGCACCTCCACCCTCAACGGGAGCACTGGCATTGCGGGGCTGGCCTATCATGTGCGCAAAAATCCGGACTAACAAATGCTGCAGTATTATGGAAAGATAATATATTTATCCCTTAATTGTTCTCGGCCTCCCAAGCCTCAAGCTCCTGTTGTCAAACTGTCACTCCACCCTCTGAGAGTCCCTCTCTCCAATTGTGTGAACGCACGTACTTCATTTGGAGTTGTCGGCATTGACGGGGTAGTTGTGGGTAACTAGTTCCAGCTGCCGCCTGCATATCCTGAGGTCTTCCATGGGAGGCTATGTCTATAACTGCTGTTTGCTCTTAACTCTGGCCAAGTATCCTGCCACACTTGCCTTTTGGAGGGAAAAACATGTCGTGAATTTGCCGCATTATGGCAGGTGGGTTTCTTTTATGATAGTAATTAAAACTGAACAGCCAGAGTAAGATGGAAAGTTCACACACTTCAATCAACCACAATTGCATATGCACACTCTCTGTGTGTGTCTTTGTGCACACATGTGGAGGGTGGGGTTTTACTGCACTATTTTATTTGTTTTCTGACAATCTTTGAGGAAGAATTTTTTTTCCAAAGTCAGCCACAAACCCATTGTTGCAATTCAGAATAAATGAGGGGTGTTGTGAAAGATGTGCCAAAATAGCCAAAGATAAATAGGGTAATCATCACTTAATGACCACATCTGCCACCACTTCTGACTGGTGATATTTTCAATCAGATCTCTATTAGTCAAATGTCTAGACAAGCAAGGGGGTGGGGTGAAGCGAAAGAGAGATTCATTAAACATTACCCTTATATCCTATGCTGTCTTACATGAATGTGGTTTTGCAATCACCAGTTGACAGCACAATTTATTATAATCCCCACCCACATAGCCTTACTATTAACAGAACTCCATGTTAAACTTAAACGTGTGAAACACCCCTGAGAAATTTCATCAATCTCTTAAGAATTTTTTTTTTAAAGCTTCCCATGATATTCCTCAAATGTTTTTCCTGGGAATCCCCTAAATTAGCTTTGAATTTTGCTTTAGACTAAACATGGCTATGTGACTTATCACTCAAGTTATCAAAAGAATTGTCTGGCTTCCCTCAGATAAATGTGCCACAAATTTCACTTTAGGTGAAGTTTCAGTGACAACTTCAGATAAAATGCTTCAAAAATGCACTCACTTTGACTTTCAGTCAAAATATCCCATGTGCAAGCGGTGTTTGGCTTAAAATCCTGGTTTGATGATGACACAAAGCTAAAAATGTGAAAGGAATCCACCGAAAACATTGTGCTTGAGGAAACATGTGAACATTCTGTCTTTTGATATTTATTTAGGATGGCTCATTTAGACAGGCAAGTCATCATTTGAGATTGCTGTCAAGTGAATCAGTTTTTAGAAAGATAAAATATAGATATTAATTTGTTTCAAAGAAGTACATTCTATCAAACAGGGGAGAGGAGAAGGCCTCGGTCCAGTATACCTGAAGGAGCGTCTCCACCCCCATCATTCTGCTCGGACGCTGAGGTCCAGCGCCGAGGGCCTTCTGGCGGTTCCCTCATTGCGAGAAGCAAAGCTACAGGGAACCAGGCAGAGGGCCTTCTCGGTAGTGGCGCCCGCCCTGTGGAACGCCCTCCCATCAGATGTCAAAGGGATAAATAACTACCTGACATTCAGAAGACATCATAAGGCAGCCCTGTTCAGGGAAGTTTTTAACGTGTGATATTTTACTGTATTTTTGGTTTTTATGGAAGCCGCCCAGAGTGGCTGGGGAGGCCCAGCCAGATGGGCGGGGTATAAATAATAAATTATTATTATTATTATTATTATTATTATTATTATTATTAGTGTAGATGATGGCAGCATTGTTAAGTGTGGAACAATTTCCTGATGTGTGCTCTGCAGTTAAAGTGACCTTAAAATTAAGAACATAATGTAATGGGTTTCCATGGAGCAAGGAGGGTATTCTTTAAAACAAAAATGAAAAAAGAACTTGCTGTTTTTATTTTCAAAGAAGTTCTTCTGGACATTGATTCCACAGCCCACATCGATGCAATTAAAATCTCATTGAGAATTATGAAGTATATTTTCCTGAATGCACTGGATTTTGATCTTTGCCATCTGCTGAAGTGAAAATGCAGACATGCAGAAATCCCAACTTGAGCTAATTTTCTTGTACGACTTTGAGTAGAAATGCTTTGCGAAAATCAGGAATTGGTATACATGATTGCTCACTTTTCCCCATTTTTGTGTTATGACTGGGGTGCAGCAACCAAGACATTTTAGACTGTTTGTAGCTGAATATGAGAATTTAGATGTGTAGGCTTTATCTGTGAGGCCCCCAAATATGAAATGATTTAAAAGGCATGCTTCATTCTGGGGAGATGTTAGTTTTCATTTCAAAGTGAATCTCTTCCATAGAGAAACTGTTGCAGCTGGAATGAATGATTTTGGCTACATAACCAATATTTATTGTGATCCAACTACCACCATAAGAGACAAAAGGAAGAGCATGAAATGGACATTCACACGGGGCTCTTCATTATTCTTACATCTCCAATGACAGTCCATCCATTAACAGAACCTAAGTACTGTGGTACCTCAGGTTAAGAACTTAATTCGTTCTGGAGGTCCGTTCTTAACCTGAAACTGTTCTTAACCTGAAGCACCACTTTAGCTAATGGGGCCTCCCGCTGTAGCCACGCTGCCGGAGCACAATTTCTATTCTCACCCTGAAGCAAAGTTCTTAACCCGAGGTAAGATTTCTGGGTTAGCGGAGTCTGTAACCTGAAGCATATGTAACCCGAGGTACCACTGTAATTGCTAAGTCAACTTCCCTGTGATCACATGCTTTCAGTGTTGACACACAGCATGCAAAGTGTATTGCTGAATAATAATTATTGTTATACTTCTTTCACAATCAACACAGTGCAGGCTTGGAAGTGTCTGTAACCTGAAGCATCTGTAACCCAAGGTACCACTGTACACTTAGTGTTCCGCTTTGCGCATGAGAACTGCAAAACACTAAGAAGACTATAGTATAAGTTGTTCACGTGAGATCTCAAAGCATTTGTGGTCACAGATTTGGAGTGTGGGTGGGAAACCACCTTCAGCAGGCCACATTTTCTTATGGAATTGCATGGCAGAGTCTCTCTCTCTCTCTCTCTCTCTCTCTCTCACACACACACACACACACACACACACACACACACACCCTTCATCCAGGCAAGCAAGAAAAATGATCACAAAATGGAAGGGCACGTTCTAACCAAGCCAAAGCAATCAAGAAGAGCACAGATGCAGGGTGTGGCCTGTGGGGAGTCCTGAAGGCCAGACAGATTGGCCAAGAGAGTTCCCACTTTTATCTTAGAGGAAATCTCACAGTAGGCAGTTACCATCCATAATTGTTTGGGGTTGCTCATATATCATAAATTGTGCCCATGCTTAGTAGGTGCAAAAGAGGAGTTTGTTAGACATGCAAAAACATTTCACCCAACAGACGGTAGAATCCAGCTGATCTTCTAATACGTAAAATAGTTACAATTGTATTTCTTCGTATTTCTTCGTAAGAAATGCTCCCATACTGCGTTCATTTCAGCAGCAGGTTTTTCAGGGAGGTTTCTCCTGCTCCCTCCGTCTTTTGGAATCTGAAAGCCCATGAACATCTAGAAGAATAACATCCCTATTATGTCATCGCTCACCATTTTGCTTCCAAAGCAACCTTGGAATACTTGCTTTCTGCAAGCACCATCACTTAATATTTAGGTGGTGAGTGGCTTGCCATCGTCTTCCACTTTTAAAAGCAGGCAGGCCTGTTTTTAATGCTGTTAGATGCAGTTAGAAATGTTCCTACATTTTCTCAATTGGCTGGAATCTTCTCCTAGGCCTGAGGATGATCTCATGCTAGCATGAGAGTTCACCATTGCAGCCATAGTGATAATAATCCTGGGAATCCAAAATTTCTTCAAAGGCGGCATCACAAATGGTATTTGGAGATACTTGCCATATAATGGTTCATTCTTCCCAGAATCCGCACTGGGTGGCTGGTGCACCTGAGAGTGGATGACATTTGTTGACTCTGACCATCCTGACACCTAAGAAGAAGAAGAAGAGTTTGGATTTGATATCCCGCCTTTCACTCTCTTTAAGGAGTCTCAAAGCGGCTAACGTTCTCCTTTCCCTCCTTCCCACACAACAAACGCTCTGTGAGGTGAGTGGGGCTGAGAGACTTCAAAGAAGTGTGACCGGCCCAAGGTCACCCAGCAGCTGCTTGTGGAAGAGCGGGGAAGCGAACCCGGTTCACCAGATTACGAGGCTACCGCTCTTAACCACTACACCACACTGGAAGATGCACTCTCCAAAGTTCATGGGCCACACGCCAGTCGGTATATAACCCGTCATAGTGAGGTTGTTGGCGTCAGGTTTGCCAATAATTAAGCTAAGAAGCTTCATGAGGTAGAAGTAGAACTTGCCAGGAACTTGCCATTTGGAAGATAAGATAAAATGCAGCTGCAAAACCAAGTGTTGCCCCTGCCATCAGCCTGAAGAAGTAAATAAGGTCTCCAAAGATCATACAATTCCCCAAAGATTGAAAGAATGGACCACTAATGTTAACTGTGTGGGCAGATGTTCACCATGTGATGGTAGGGAAAAGGGTTCCATTCGTGGTGGCACCTACTCTATGGCATGGAGATTAGGCAGGTACCAATTGTTTGGTGCTTCCAGCATGCTTTAATAATTTAACTGTTTGGTTTATCTCCAGGCTTTCAGTGTCAGTTTTTACATTCCGTTTAATATAACCAATGCTAATATTTCCTGATATCCATAAAACATGCTTCATTAATGTTTTATGACGTACTACTATCTTGTTTTGGTTTTGGTTGTAAAATGCTTTGGTACTGCCAGGTTTGAAAGCAAACATCCAAATTCCTGTTGCTATTAAGAATACAGTGGTACCTCGGGTTAAGAACTTAATTTGTTCTGGAGGTCCGTTCTTAACCTGAAACTGTTCTTAACCTGAGGTACCACTTTAGCTAATTAGGCCTCCCACTGCTGCTGTGCTGCCGCCGTGCGATTTCTGTTCTCATCCTGAAGCAAAGTTCTTAACCCGAGGTACTATTTCTGGGTTAGTGGAGTCTGTAAACTGAAGCGTCTGTAACCCGAGGTACCACTGTATGCTTCTTCCTGACCCAATTCTGTTCTTCCGGCTTCATGATTCTACAGTTCAAGGATGGGAGACCTGCGTTGCTGGACTGCAGCTCCCATCAACAGCCATTGACTGTTCTGGCTGAAATCACAGAATCATAGAATTGTAGAGCTGGACTGGACCCCAAGAGCCCTTTGCTCCAAACCCCTGCAATGCTGCAAAGCACGTTCTCCATTAAATGAGAGCACGTGTTGCAGTGTGGGCTGCCAGGCCAACCCTCTGTTGCCAGGCAGGTTAATGGCTATTGCCTGATGCATTGATTGGCTGACCGGGTTGCTGGGGCAAATTGCATGTAGCAAATTGGTGGGTGGGACCATAGTCTTTAAATACTGGGGCACTCTGGCTTTTGCCTTCTCTTTAGCAGAGTGCATCGAATCACCCGCCCGCCCGCCCTGTGTTCTGGTTGACCTTGCTTTGCCTGTCATGGGGTCATCTCCCTTAGTGCAGGGGCCTAGTAGGAATTTTGCCATTTGGCTGATTGGCTGGGGACATTTGGTTTTTGCTCACTACTTAGCAATTCATCACAACTTGTAAGGTTGCTGTTAGGCATTGGTTATAAAAAGCAGATGGTGGAGGGGTCAGGATAGGCTGTGCCTGCCCCTCCAATGGTGCTGGAAGGGAATTCCGTTAAAGGAATCCTGGGGCTTGCCACGATTTTGTCCAATCCCTGAAATGGGACCAGGGCCGGCAAGCCTCGGGGAGCTGGTTGGGGACAGATAGTCATAACTAATGTCTAAACAACCACTCACAGATTTTGTATTTTAATAAAGTTGTGGCCAACATAGTGCCCAAAAACGTAAAACTAAAATTACGTGTGGTGTGTGAATTATTTTGAGGGGTGGCTTGGGACCTACACACGCAATTCTGCTCACATGCCATCCCTTGGTGGGCTCGAACCACCAACCTTCTGGTTAACAAGCCAGACACACTGATCCATTGCTCCACAGAGTCTTGGAGCTGTTCAAAGTTTGAATCCAAGAACACCTGGAGAGTTAGAAGTTCCCCAACCATGTTAGTCTCAAAGAATGCAATTGGTCTTTATCCTGCTTCAAGTATGCATGGAATTGTAGGTGTCACACTCGGATTTCATACTAAAGAATGAAGAAATTACGCTAACAGCTTTTAAACTGGCATCCTGGGTTTCCTCGGAAGCTTATCTTGATTCTTCAGTTGAGAAGATTGTTCATGATGATAGCTGATAGCTTTATTTTAAATACAACTTGCTAATACTACTAATACTACTTGAAATATGAGCATGCAGGAGAGCACAGAACGTGTCCTAGGCCGTTTTTAAACATGGTTTAACTCTGAGGCTCAACAAATCTAGTGTCTGTCCTGTGTGAATTGTATGTGTGCTGTAGCATGAAAGGTAGAGATTTTGTGGCAGATGTTAAGAGCTCCTCAGCAGACAAATTGATATAGACCATGTTCACTGGTATTAGAAAATTCAAAAAACATTGTATTATTCCATATTCATCTGGGATAAGTGGGAGAGAGAGCTGATGCTTATTGTGAAGAAAGCTACATAAAAATAGCTGAAAGAGAAATGGATGTCAGAGTAAACATTAAAGGTCATTCTACATACGTGTTTGAACTGAGGAAACATAAGGAAGAAATTATTTCCTGAAATGGAAGGCCTTACATGATTTTTTAAAAAAACATTTTTTAGGAGAAAGGGGATAAAATTAAGAAAGGGAAAAGGCTGTGTCCTTCAATAAAATCTCCCTGATGGTTACATTTATTAGACTATGAAATAATCTCAGAAGCAAGAGCCCAATCCCCTGACAACTCATTTCAGTCAAGGCTGGACAAACCACTAATAAATCAGCAACAGAGAACAATCCCACATTGCCAGGGACATAGATTAGTAAAGCTTAATATATCATGTGTCTAGTCTCTACAGCTTTAGCTCTTACAGACTTCTCTGGTAAGAGATGCTTAGGGAGGGAACACAGTTTCTATAAAATTCACCGTACTGGATTATCCTTTCGCAAGATGACTCAGGAAATAATTCAGTGTCTAGGGAAGTGGGAAAGTGGGCAAGGAGTGACTTTATTTGTTGGCACTTTGTGTATGCAAATTAAGACAAGAAAACAGAGCAGCTTTTTTAATGAGTCACTGTAAAAATTACTTGTTGTACAGTCGTACCCCGGAAGTCGAACGGAAGCTCCTTCAGCCAATCAGAAGCCGTGGAAGCCACGTGGAGCCAGTGTGGTGTAGTGGCTAAGAGTGGTAGACTCGTAATCTGGGGAACCAGGTTCGCGTCTCCGCTCCTCCACATGCAGCTGCTGGGTGACCTTGGGCCAGTCACACTTCTCTGAAGTCTCTCAGCCCCACTCACCTCACAGAGTGTTTGTTGCAGGGGAGGAAGGGAAAGGAGAATGTTAGCCGCTTCGAGACTCCTTCGGGTAATGATAAAGCGGGATATCAAATCCAAACTCTTATCTTCTTCTTCGTCGTTGGACGTTCGGGTTCCAAAGAACATTCGCAAACCGGAACACTCACTTCCAGGTTTGCGGCATTCAGGAGCCAAAACGTTCATCAACCAAGATACGACTGTATTAGGAATTCATACAAAATGGCTCTGTTTCTTAGCCCTTTCCACATATTATCTTTAAGAACAAAAGGGCTTATTCTATAGACCAGCATTCCCCAACTTGGTCCCCTCCTAATGTTTTGGATGGCAACTCTAATTAGGACAGCCATCATGGCCATGCTAACTGGGACTTGTGGCAGTTGTAGTCCAAAAAACCTGGAGGGTACTAGGTTCAGGAATTGTGCTATAGCTGCAAGGAAACAGTGTTTTCCTTCTCCTAGACCAGGGGTAGGCAACCTAAGGCCCATGGGCAGAATGCTGCCCAGTTGTCTTCTCAATCTGGCCCGTGGAATCAGCATGTTTTTACATGAGTAGAATGTGTCCTTTTATTTAAAATGCATCTCTGGCTTATTTGTGGGGCATAGGAATTTGTTCATATTTTTTTTCAAAATATAGTCCGGCCCACCACATGGTCTGAGGGATGGTGAACTGGCCCATGGCTGAAAAAGGTTGCTGACCCCTGGGATAAATGGTCCAAGGAGCCAGAAATACAAGCAAAGGATTTTAAAGGCAGAGTCCTGTAGCTGGATTGGGTTGTGAGAACATCTGGCTGGGATAGAGCTTTAGATTTGCCCTGAGGGGAAGACCACTTACAGGCTAGTGTCAGCAGTGGTGTCTCTTGAGTCTTCACAAATGGTCAACAACATAGGAATTTGTTCATTCCTCCCCCCCAAAAAAAATAGTCCGGCCCACCACGTGGTCTGAGGGATGGTGGACCAGCCCATGGCTGAAAAAGGTTGCTGACTCCTGTCCTAGACGGATGAGCTTCCCAGGTTGATGAACCCCATCTTCCTCTCATTTCCTTCTACAACATGTGCAAAAACCGCCATCTTGACTGTTGGTCCCACTATTGTCTCACCCATTCAATCTGCTGGAGTCTGACTCTGCATGCAAGGGAAGTCTCTAACTCACTGAGAATCTGAAACTCATTGGGGCATATGACTAACAACATTATCTGATGTGTTTTTACTTCAAAGTAGACTGAATTTACTCCCAGGTAAATTCACAGCTTAAATTTCACTGGACTAGACTACCAACTTTTAAACAGGACCTTTATTAAGAAACATGGGCTAATTTTTTAAAAGCAGTGTTTATTGCCTTGTTTTCAGCAGTGACATATTTCATTGTTTCTGAAGATGTTTAGAGCAATATTGGAGTTTATAATTCCGTATGTATATGGGAAGTGGCATTATACCTAGTCATTCCATTAGTTCATCAAGCTCAGTATTGCCTCTACAGAGTAGAAGTACTTCTCCAGAACTTTATAGCTCTGTTTAGATGCCAAGGACTTAACCAGGGACTTGCTTTCTGCTGATCAACTTGCCTGCTTTAAGGCCTAGCTTAAAGATAATGTACACCAGCTTGCTTTACCACAGCCAGATGGTTATCAGCTTGTGTTAACATGGAGGTGGGATCTTTCACTGGTGGCGCCAGTGTTGTGGAATACCCTCGCTGCTAAACTACGAGAGGTCCCATCAGTATTGGCATTCCACCGACTCCTGAAGACACACCTGTTCAGGCCAGGATTCTCCTGAACTTCTGATCTTGCTGTTTTAACGTTAATTTTAATTGCCATGCTTTTTACCTGGCTTGTTTTATTGCATATTTTAATTATGGATGTTTTCATGCTCCCAGAGGATTTTGACTGTGTATTTTAATTATACCTGGATTTCATAATCGATTTTATGTAAACTAATTAGAAGCCGTTTTGGCATATAAGCAGTATATAAATTAAATAATGATATTAATAATATGTTTGTGTTTTCCTGTTGCAACCACCTGAGAGCTGCAGGTATGGGGCGGTATAGAAATTAATAAATCATAAATAATAATAATGTTGAAAAGCTTCAACATCCACGTCTTATTCTCTCTTGTGTAAGCATTGTAAGGGTAGATCTTGCCTCTTTCTCCACACAGTGAAAGATAGTGGGCTATATCACAAAAAAACTACTTTTTTGCAGGTAATAAATATAAGGTGTTGTCAAAGATTAAAGTCTCAGAAGAGAGGATGTTGGGAAAATGTGATAATTTAAATTTCAACAAGTTGCTAGGACCAGATGGTATTGATATCAGAGTTTGGAGGGAGCTTTGTGGCTGGGTTGCCAGTAACAGCATTTAATTTGTCACTACCAGAGAGCATTATTGATTCAGTGAGCCCAAGAGAATTCCCAAAGGAACCGAAGAGGATTCCAAAAAGGGGATTAGATGATAAGAATATTCACAGCTAAGGCTACAAAATGTAGACAGCCTGTCAACACGCATTCTTGAGGAACTAAGTCAGGCACTAGCTACATCTGGTTAGGATAGGAATTTTCCCATAGGTATGTTAAAAAAATGATTGTCCATTATTGAATGCTTTTATGTCTTCCTAAAGATCAGCCACTGACAAGCCAAGCAGGCCACTAAGTGCAGCTGCTGTGCTCCCACCTTTCCACCATAGCAAATGGAGCTTCTGCATTATTTTATCTATTTATTGAAATAATATATTAGTTGTTTTCAACATGGTTTAGCAACACAATATAAAATAATATATATAATATAAAAAAGATTCTACAACTGCAGTACTTAGTGAATTGTATGTCAAACATGGCAACCATTTTGAGTTGGTGTGTGGAAAAATCAAATTACTTTGCAATTACATCTTAAGTGCATGGAAACTTTTTGACCAGATTAAAACCCATTGAAAAAGAGTTAATGTTACATTTAATAAACTCAAACGCTCGTTTTCCACGTAGCGGATTTCCCCCCCACATTCTTATTTTGTGGAAGAAATAAGATGTGGCCAAATAAAGAGATCGTCAGTTAAGATCCAGTCGGGCATTGTCAAGGGCAGCTGTTATTTGTCCTTCTGTGAAGGAGGCAATCTCTTATATCCAGATATCTCAGACATAAGGAAATGATTCACCTTTGACATGAGAAGAAAAATATGCTTCTTGCTAATGCTGGATTTTATAATGCTAAGAAGAATTTAATATACTGGCAGGCACACTAGCCACATGGGCAAAAGAAGAGGGGATACTTTTGCCAATTACTCTAACAAATATGTATGTAAATGTTCAGATCTGAACATGTGGATTGTTTGAATTTTAAAAAGATGTTTTTCTCCATCAGCCTTTGCCAGAAACTGGGGGTGGGGAAATCCTTCAAGAAACAGGAATATAGGAATCTACTTAGACTATTGCTCAGTATTCTCTAAACAGGTTGGCAGCAGCTGTTTAGGGTTTCAAACGAGACTATTCCCAGCCCCAGGGGGCAGAATCCAAGGGGCACTTCTGCAGGTGCATTCCCTCCCCACCACCAGAGAAGTGGCTATAGCAGCTTCTGGGTCAGAGATCTCGTGAGAGCCCTGTGAAATTGCAAGGAGATCTTGTGGGGCTGTTGCACAACCTCAAGAGAAGCCGCAACAGCATGGCCCCAGAAAGCTTCAGCATGGGCAGTGGGTGGCATCCATTTAGAGTGGCACCTTCCAGGTGGTCAAATGGGCCAGGCCACCCCTGCCAAGCCCTACCTGGAGATACCAGGGACTGAACCAGGAACCCAAGGTAGATGTTTCTGCTGCTGGGATCTTGGAATCAGAGATGACATAAGCACAGTGCTGGATTTATGTATAAGCTAAACAAGCTAAACAGCATCTTAAAAAGCAGAGACATCACCTTGCCAACAAAGGTCCGTATAGTTAAAGCTATGGTTTTCCCAGTATTGATGTATGGAAGTGAGAGCTGGACCATAAAGATGGCTGATGGCCAAAGAATTGATGCTTTTAATTATGGGAGGAGACTCTTGAGAGTCCCATGAACTGCAAGAAGATCAAACCTCTCCATTCTGAAGGAAATCAGCCCTGAGTGCTCACTGGAAGGACAGATCGTGAAGCTGAGGCTGGGATTCTTCTTTATATCTATATATCTATATATAGCACCAACAGTACACCCTAAGCCTGCTTAGACGTAGGTACCCCTATATATATATAAAGCATGCTTAGGATTACAGTCTTCACATGAAATCCAAGATATGTCCATCCCAAAGCAGCATTTCTGTTGCTCTATATAATATTACAATAAGCTACAGCAGCAAGAATACTTATCGCAAAGTATTGGAAGACACAAGATCTACCCACCCTGGAAGAATGGCAGATGAAAGTGATGGACTATATGGAATTGGTGGAAATGACTGGCAGAATCTGAGACCAGGGAGAAGAGTTGGTGGAAGAAGATTGGAAGAAATTTAAAGATTATCTACAGAAACACTGTAAAATTATTGAATGTTAAAATGACGTTGGAATGAAATGAAGCAGTTTTAGTAATAAGGTTAAATAGGAATATGTAAAAATGGATTAAGAAATAAGATAAAACAAAGAGGGTAAGGATTTGCTGAATTAATTATTTGAACTGGAATACAAAAAAGGGAGGTGTGAGGAAGTCATGAAAATAAGTAAATGAATTGTAAGATATAGAAAGAGGGACTTATTTTTAACTGTTTTTATTTTTTCTGTAATTTGTACTTTTTGTTTTTTGTTTTTATTATTTTTGTAATCTTTTTCTTATTGAAATTTTAATAAATATTATTTGAAAAAATATTACAATAAGCTGCGTATTAATAATTGTTATTTTAGTTGTCTTCTTTTAGTCCCCTGAACTACACTGCTCAAAAGCTTCAATTAACTGCAATTCAGCATGTTTAACTTTTTTGTGCTGACAATAATGTTACTGCACAGAGAAACTTACTAATCGGCTTCAGAACACTGCTAGATCCCATTTATATTTTCATTATGATTTTTGAAGCATAATGTTCAGAATATGGTTGAGACACACATCATTTTCTTTTCCACCAGATGCTTAAGGGGACCATTAACCAAAGGAGATGAAATGATTTCAAATGTATTCAACAGCAATAAAAATATAGGAAATGCATTTCTGATAAAGATTAGCAAATGGGGAACAAGAAGAAAGTAGTTTCCCTTTCATTGTTTCTGTATCATAGAATTTAGGAATCAATATAAAGGAGTCATAAAAGTAGTTGTCAAGATGCAACCTGGAGATTTGTTCTGTGCCTTTAATACTACTAAGGATGCAAGAAGCACAGCATCTTCCACACATTCCTCACCTAACCCATTTATCTCTTCTCACCTACCTGCTGCGTAGCATACCTGGGTCATGATCATGGCAACAGATTTTAATATCTTCCTCATCTGCCTCTCCCATATTTTCTGCGTTCTTATGTTAAGCGATCAGATAAATTCCTTTTGAAGAGCTTGATTATCATCCCCACTATCAGGATTCTGCTTTCAGCTCACCACTCCTAATGCTTATTATTACCACTTATCATGGCAAGCAGTAGTAGAAAATCGGTGGAATATTTCAGCAGAACTCTCAAGTTAGGAGCAGGCTATGTTGCAACAGGAAGTTCTCTTCAGGTAGTGTTTCTTTGCCGTGAGAACAGACCCTGTGTGCCTTGACATTCCTTCTTTCCAGGTGTAGAGCTTTCTTTCATTTCAGCTTCCTTGCTCCTCCCTGCTCCAACTTCGGCCACACAAGGTGGAAGCAGGGCCGTCTTAACCATAGAGGCCAGGGGTGTGGGGCACCCAGGTGCCGGGCTCTCAGGGGCACCAGGCCAAGAGTCTGGGGCCTGAGAGTTGGAGTCTGGGGAATAGCCTGCTCATTGGTTGGACCGCTGCTGCTGCGGGAGGCTCTGTGTCGCGAGCTGGGGGAGAGTGAGCCAGTGAGGCTCTGAGGTGGCCAGTTGGCTCCGCCCTCCTGCACACCTGGGATTGGCATAGGGCCATGGAGAGGCCCGCCAAGTACATGCTGCTTACAGCTCCCTAAAAAAGGTCAACAACTTTGCACCCCGGGGCCACATATGCTTAAGACAAGCATGAAATGTGATGGTGGCCTCTAATATGTCTTTAAAAACAAGCAAGCAAAGAGTTAGGCAAGTTAATGAAAGATATGTCTATAGATTAAGCCATGACAAACCGAATGCAGCCTCCATGGTGTGTAGCCAGAGGTTAATGGCTCTGAAATCTGGAATAGGTAGACAAACTTCAGGGCATATTACATTTTGCCCTCCCTGTGAATTTCTCAAGTCTTCTGGCCAAACACTATTGAAGAAATAGATGTGCTAATTCTGCAAAGTTTCTAAAATTTCCGGCCTTTTGCCTCTTTTCTTTATTAGACATATTAGACATGCTTGTTCTCTGGATAGACACCGTAGTACGACTTCATAGATTCAACCACACATAACACTGCTACATACATGTGGCCATACTAACACAGCTGCATGAGGGGAGCAGCTTAGGAGCCATTTGTGTCGGTATCTCCCCATGAATCCCAGTTAGATTTTAAACATGCCAATTCAATTCCTTAGCTACTTGGTTGTAGTTTTTCTGGATCAGGCCCAAATCCTCCTTTTGTGAAACTTTCCGGAATGTTTCCCATCCCCAAGAACCTAGTGAACTTGACACAGATACCAACGGCGATGCTTTCAACTGTCATAAATGGGACTCTACCCAGTGACACACTGGTGTCAAACAGACTTGAAGGGAAAGAGTTGATGCAAAAGGACGTTAGGAATTTGCAGAAAGCTGAAACTTCTGCACTATTAAATATTTCGATTTAGCACTAGACAGAAGTGGACCACTCTTGGCACTTCTGTCAGTTAGTGTAACATCACATTTAGGACAGAATCGCTCAACAGGTCCAATACAGAGGATTTCCTAGAGCTAGATCTTGTCATGTTAGATATACTAGTCACCATGAGAACTGAAATGGAAAAGAGCACTTCCTTGCCTCCACACTTTTTATGATAATAAACACCAGAAATGCTCTCACTAAGAACAATGAAGGGAAACACCTTTGATTCATCTTAATGATGACAGTATATCAGGATCTCCAGCCAAGCGACTCATTTATCCCTTTTGGGTGTGTTTCAAGTGGCATTTGTGGTAAATGAAATTAGTCTCTATAGAACTTAATTGCTTTTTGTTCTTCCCACTCTTTTCTCTCGCTCTGCCCATATTGCCAGCAAACCCTTCAAGCTTTGATCTTCGCAAATGTGTTGTGCATGGTCTATCCCTGCTCACCACGCTGACACATTTTTGTTCTTGGCAAGTAACCACAAAGTTGATGAGGCTGGGCGTAATCCAGGCATACAATATGGCTTTGCTCTAGGCAAAAACATACAACAGAGGGCTATCCAAAGAAGGGAACACAGAAGCGGCAAATGAACCCCTCCTTTTTAAAGGGAGGCCTGAGGAATTATGGGAATAGGTGACTAGAATCCCAACTCCTACATGCCCGAAGATGAATCAGAAACAGCAGGACAATTTAGGATTCTTTCTCACATTATCAGAAATGCATGTGGTGTCACAATAAATGTCAATTTGCCATTTATTTAGGTTATTCCCACATGTGTTAATTGAAGGAAGTGTTGGTATGCTCCCAAGAACTGGTAAAACAACTTTCTGTAAGTTGGACCCAAAGGCTCCATTAGTGAAAAACTTTTCCCATAAGAGAAATGGGCCCTTGGGATTCAACACAGTGTTTATCAAAGTAGGCCTGAACCTTGAATCTCAGCACTGATTGTGAAACCTCCTACATTTGGCATCCCCTTCCTTGATGGGAGCGTTTTCATGTTACAAATCTGTAGAACCAAGAGAAGCCATTTCTAACATTGTGCAGCATTAAAATCCAGGTTTGCCATTAAGTATACACTCAATATGGAGCTGTAGCCAATTATGGCTACTGGCATGCATATTACCGTATTTTTCGCTCTATAAGACACACTTTTACCCTCCTAAAAAGTAAGGGGAAATGTGTGTGTGTCTTATGGAGCGAATGCAGGCAGGAGGCTCTGCTCAGCGCTCCCTTTAAAGAGCCGCGTGGAGCTCTTGGGGGCTTTTCACCTAGGAGCTGGATCTCAGTGTCTGGGCTGGATGATGGGGGTGAAGAAGCTTCTTCAGGTACACTGGGTTGAGGCTGTTTAGGGCTTTAAAGGTCAGCACCAACACTTTGAATTGTGCTCAGAAACATACTGGGAGCCAATGTAGGCCTTTCAAGACTGGTGTTTTGTGGTCTGTTATGCAGTTCTGCTCACCACCAAAGTCCCACCCCTGTGAGTTGCAACTCTACATGGCATGAGGCCAAAGAAATATATACCCTCATGCTGCACACCTATCATCTCAATCCCCTGTCTGGGGTTTATATATCGGTGGTAGTTTGCTGGGACTGTGCGCTGAATTATACCATATTCTACACTTGGTGGTGTGGCTGTCAGTGTATGGCATTTATTTTTAATCCCCTCCCATTGAAGTAAATGGGAAGAAAATTATTTGTATCGGGTCTAGGGTTGTGGACAAGGGCAGAGCCATGGATTGAAGGGGTAAAGAATATGGCAAAATATTTTCTGCTCCTGTGCCACCCATGACTCCATCTCATTTCATCTGATTTTCCAGAATATATTTGCTGGCAGAATATTTCCATCAGCAGCATGTTCTGCTGGTATATCTGAGGTGTTTCACCAATGTATCTGTCGTGGCAGTGGTGTATCTGATGTTCTGCCAGGGCAGTGCAGCTTCTGCCAAACCCTACAGAATCACACCCTTTGTTAAACATATCCGGCTTATTCTACAGTAGGTTCGTGGACATAAAATAGAATATAAATGTTGACTTTAAGACCTAAGAGGAATTGTGTATCCAATAAAAAGGAGAGCTCCAATCCTGATAGAATGAATTACATCAGTCAAACTGGCAAGTTTTGAATCAATTCCCACCAGGGTCACTAGGTTAAAACTGACACAGAACTAGCAGGTAAAGCAATTGTTTTACTATGTATTTATTGTCTTAATCATACAGATGGTACCTTTTCTGGCTTGTGGATGTGTGAGTGTGTGTTAGTATTTTAAAACTAAAATGCTTCCATATGCTACTTAACCTACAGTATACCTTAATTATAATATAA
Organism: Podarcis cretensis; assembly: GCF_951804945.1. Lineage (NCBI taxonomy): Eukaryota > Metazoa > Chordata > Lepidosauria > Squamata > Lacertidae > Podarcis > Podarcis cretensis. Next base: position 69,209,653 of record NC_137178.1, read on the forward strand.
GATGTGATGAGATGTTGGAGCACCACAGCTACTATTTTTAAAAAGTGTAATGACTGAACCAGAAGTGCACAGTTTAGTGTTCAGTCTCATAGATGTTGTACGGATGGAGTTCAGCAGAGATAGCCAAATGGTCCTTCTGGTCCAATCATTATGTGTTGCTCGATAATCACGTATGCTCTTTTACTTGATTAAAATGGTTTTAAACTGATTTATCTAATCAGCCCAAGTAGAAATGCTAATATTTAAAAGCTGACAATAAGGCTGCAATCCTTTACATGCTTGGTAAAGGTAAAGGGACCCCTGACCATCAGGTCCAGTCGTGACCAACTCTGGGGTTGCGGCGCTCATCTCGCTTTATTGGCCGAGGGAGCTGGCGTACAGCTTCTGGGTCATGTGGCCAGTATGACTAAGCTGTTTCTGGTGAACCAGAGCAGCGCATGGAAACATCGTTTACCTTCCCGCCGGAGTGGTACCAATTTATCTACTTGCACTTTGACATGCTTTCAAACTGCTAGGTTGGCAGGAGCAGGGACCGAGCAACGGGAGCTCACCCCATCGCGGGGATTTGAACCGCCATCCTTCTGATCAGCAAGTCCTAGGCTCTGTGGTTTAACCCACGGCGTCACCCGCTTAGCTGAGAGTAAAAACTGTTGAACTCAGCAAGACTTTACTTCCAAGTAGACATGGTTAAGCTTATACAAGAAGTCCCTTTAAAATAATGGGTGTTATTGTCAATCTTTTTTTTATTGTAAATTCTGATAAATCCACAATTATAAAATTTCCCAGTGTGTTTTTAGTTATGGTATGTGATCATTCCTCAAAGATACACAAACTAATTTTGAAGTCTTTTGTATTCTGAACTTAAGTATGTCTACCAGTCTTGAATGCTACACAAATGGATCTGGACCCCAAGCTACATGCAAGAAGACATACGGTTCTCCAAGCTTAATTTGACAGTTATGGAATAGAGTAAATATGGGACAGAATGAATGGCCTGAGATCTCTAAAAATATTCTTAGAAAGGATAGCTCAGGTAATCATGGCTACTATTTAAGAAGAGCTACTGAGACAATGAGACTAAATGCCAGACATGTAGCAGGTTGGATGGAAACTCAGTTAGCTTACAGAAAGGTAAAGGTAAAGTTACCTCTGACCATTAATCCACTTACAGACGACTCTGTGGACAAACGCTGGCTCCCTCAGCCTGAAAGTGGGATGAACGCTGCAACACCAGAGTCGTCTGACTGGACTTAATCATCCAGGGGTCTTTTATCTTTTTTACCATCCTAGTACACATGTGAATACCAAACCACCGTGTAACCAGCACAGGTTATGACATGGAAGTGGCTCCTATATCATTAACAGTATGCATTAATTGGACCTCCAAATCATCCTACCAAATCATATGAAGAACGTTACTACATTTCACATGCAGGTGTGAGGTAAAGTGCTTTTCCCTATTCATCCTGAGAGCAGACTGTCTGTGTAGATGTGAAAATGGTCTCACTAACCATGGCACTATAAAGCTATGGTTTTCCCAGTAGTGATGTATGGAAGCGAGAACTGGACCATAAAGAAGGCTGATCGCCAAAGAATTGATGCTTTTGAATTATGGTGCTGGAGGAGACTCTTGAGAGTCCCATGGGCGGCAAGAAGATCAAACCTATCCATTCTGAAGGAAATCAGCCCTGAGTGCTCACTGGAAGGACAGATCCTGAAGCTGAGTCTCCAATACTTGGGCCACCTCATGAGAAGAGAAGACTTCTGGAAAAGTCCCTGATGTTGTGAAAGATGGAGGGCACAAGGAGAAGGGGACGAGAGAGGACAAGATGGTTGGATAGTGTTCTCGAAGCTACCAGCATGAGTTTGACCAAACTGCGAGAGGCAGTGGAAGACAGAAGTGCCTGGCATGCTCTGGTCCATGGGGTCACAAAGAGTCATGACTAAATGACTAAACAAGAACAGCCATGGCACTAATTTATAGACAGATGAATAAAAGAAAATATCAGGGTTCAGTGTCAATCAAGGCAGAGGAATCTCTTTGCGTATGTATTTCATGCCACCAAACAAAAGTAAATGTTTGACCTTTCTCATCTTATAATAAAAGACAGGAAAACGTAGGGAAGAATTTGCTTGGCTAATGAAAAGACAAAATGTGCGGCAGCTCAGAGAGGAAGGGAATGACTGTGCCTAGTGGTCTGTCATAATTAGGAGGCACTTACTCATCAAACAGCACCGGAGTGATAGAAACCCAATTAAAAATATGTGTTTTCCTGTAGATTTGTATCACATTATTTTTATGATGGGTGTTTTGTCAGAATATCTAGTCATTAAAGCCAGTGTATCTCTTCTTACAATAAATAACTACCTGACATTAAGAAGACATCTTAAGGCAGCCCTGTTCAGGGAAGTTTTTAATCTGTGATATTTTAGTGTATTTTTGGTTTTTATGGAAGCCGCCCAGAGTGGCTGGGGAAATCCAGCCAGATGGGCGGGGTACAAATAATAAATTATTATTATTATTATTATTATTATTATTATTACTTAACTCGCTTCGTATTACAACGTTAATAAGAGTCAATCTTAATTTCCTGTGCAAAGAAAATCAGTCTCTTTTTCGGATTTTCCTTTCTCATTTGGAAGACATCCTGATTGTGCATTTTAATCTGCCAAAAGGAATCTGAGCTTTTAGACACCAGGAGATGATAACAACCTTTCACCTAGACAGGATCTCTGCATCATGCATTGGGATCATCGCAACCTATCCGGTGGGAGTTGGAATTCACCGCCCATGGCAGCTTTGGAAAATGGAGTTGGCAAGTGAAACCATGTACATCAACTAAAAGAACGTGTCATCTTTCTTCACATTTCCAGCCACCACTTCATCAGATAATTTCTTTGAGGAGATTCTAATTCTGGAATTTGCTTTCTTTCTTTTTTAATCAACAATGAGATAATGTAGAAGCCACGTTCAATTATTCCGAATGATTTAGTTGGCAGAGGACCCATTAGTTTAACTGTGTTTTCCCATAGTTTTCAGCACTGTTGTTCTGTCATCTGGAAATAATAGAAGCCATAGCAGTAAATTTTGCTAGCTAAGAAGAAAGGGCGCGGGGGGGGGGGAACGATGGCTCCCCCACTATTTTGTGGTATGCTAATGTTAGTCCAGCTTAACCAAAATGATTGCTTCTTGGTAAACTCGGATTAGACTTTCCTGTGAAAAGCATGCTAAATTGGTGTTAAAAGCAATTTTGCTTCATTTATATATTTATTCATGTGATGGCATGAACAGAAGCCAGACATATGGCTCCTACAATAAAGCTATATCATAAATGAATTTTTTTCCCTGACTGCAAAACATACTTGCTCACACAAGCTTTTTTCTTTTTAAGAAAAAGCCACTTATTAGAAATTTATCTGATATCCCATTTCTGTTCACACAAAAAACCATTCTCCCATTTCAAATGTAGCCACTTTTCCGCACATGCAAGTTTATGTAAGTTACATACTTATTTATAACTATTTCCGTCTGCAATGCTTAGAACAAAAAAGCTAGTTTAGCAAACTATACAAGACAGCAAAGACGGATGAAACACTGACAACACGTCTGGCCTCTGTACAGGATGCCATTTTTCACTGAGAATATTGTCTCCAAGCCCTAAAATGACATACCATTAAAATTCATAACAAGCTTCAGATGTTGAATCCTGCAGATCAGCAATGAAGCATGAATAGAACTTCCCACCCACCCCTTCGTTTGAAAGAGTTGATACAGTTATCTCTGACAGAATCATGGTTTTACCAAAGGGCAGTTCTATCTGAACTTTGGTTGTGGATAATCTAAGAGCTATGCACGAAATTCTTCCATGCGATGCTAAGAAGAAAGAAGAGGACTGAATACTGCCTGGGCATTCTGCCAGATCTGAAAGAGCGGCTTTAATAGCAATGATGGACTAACCCAAATAGTGATGTGATAATCTTGATATGTGATTCGTTGGATGTGAATGTAGATCAGATACTTGAAAGACAGTTTCAACCCAGAGCAGACAGAACATCCCCAAATCAACCTAGTGTCTGCTCTTACTAGCGGCTGTGTTGGGTAGCTTTTATATAGCTGAGGGGTAGCTTATTAACACACACACACTAAACCACTGAGCCTAGGGCTTGCCGATTGGAAGCTTGGCAGTTCAAATCCACATGATGGGGTGAGTTCCTGTTGCTCAGTCCCTGCTCCTGCCAACCTAGCAGTTCAAAAGCACGTCAGGAGGTCACAGCTCAGAGGCAGATGAGGAGGAAAGTTGGGAAATAATGGGAGAGGAGATAGGGCCAAGCAGGAACAGCTGGCTGAACGTTATCACTGCAAAGCATTCCAGACTCACCATCTCCCAGAATCCGGCGAGCCTTAAAAGTAGGGAAGCAAAGAGCTCCAAGACAGAGGGCAGGTAGCAGCACCCATAGAGGAGATGATAATAATGAGGAATGAGGAAATGGGGTGGGGGGGTGGAGATTCACTTGGGACAACGCCATTATCCAAAAGGCTGGGTTCTATAGCCTCTCTCTGTAAAGATTGAAACAAAAAAGCACGGTAAGAAATGTTTCCTTGTCTTTATACTTTTCTGGGCAACCAGCTGGGAGCTGCTGACAGCATCCTGACATCTGCGAGGCGATATATAGATAGGAAAAACAAATAATTTTCTCTTCTAATTTGACTGAATAGATGAAGGGCCCCAGTCCTGACTGAACGACCCCCTCCCCAGTTGTGCTTAACCGTTCACCTTCCATCAGCCCTGAGTAAACAGGGATTATTCAGAATATAGGAGGCCATGTGTAGCACCATATCCTGCAGTAGCCAGGGCACTCACAGTCACATCATCATCTTGGGGGACACTGTTTGGTGTGGTGACCATTCCTCACCACACCTGGACACTTTTCTCCACTTGGTTTGCCAGCAATAATATACATGAGGCTGGATCAATGAGTAGAATTGCGTGTTGAGGTCCCCAAGCCACCCCAATAACTCACACATCACACATAATTTTTGTTTAAGGTTTTGGGCATAATTTTGGCCACAACTTTATTTAAATACATAACTGTGAGTGGTTGATTAGGCATTGGTTCCGACTATCTGTCCTTGCCCCAGGGACAGAACTGACTTCCGGATTCCAGCGGAAGCCAGTCAGGGAAAACAATATCAGGGAGAAATGAAGCTGGGCACCAGACCCTCACCTCTCCCCGCATGCTCCCAGAGGCTTGCATGGTCCAAGCCCAATGCCAGGGACTTGGATGAAAGCATGGCAAACTCCTGGATCCCTTTAATGGAATTCCCTTGCCACACCAACATTGGAGGGGTAGGCACTTACCCCTCCACCAACCAATTTTTAACCAATGCCTAACCACGAACCTTACAAGTTGTGACGATTTGCTACGCAGTAGGCAAAAACCAAATGGCACCAGCCAATCAGCCAAATGGACAAAATTCCTACCAGGCCCCTGCCCCAGAAGCAGGCGACCCCATGACAGGCATAGCAAGGTCAAGCACAAAATCCCCATTTCAGGGAGGGTGGGCGGGTGATCCAATGCACGCAGCAAAAGAGGAAGCTCAAAGCTGCATGTCCAGCATTTAAAACCTTTGAGCCCAACCCACAAATTGGCAACATCAAAATCTCCCTAGAAGCCCAATCACAGCCTGTGGCCATCCAAACAGATCAGCCCAGCAACAGTGGGGTGGCCTGCTAGACCCCACCACAACACGTGCTCTCTATTAGTGAGAACACACTTTGCAGAAACAGGACACTCTTGGCTCCCACAAGCACAAGAGGGGCAATTTTGCTGATGCTCCCTGCCCTCCCTCCTGCACAACTACAGTGAAGCAGAGGGATGGCTGTGGGCAGAGGTTGGATGGGCATTCGTCTTGGATGCTTTAGTTGAGATTCCTGCACTGCAGGGAGTTGGACCACATGGCCCTTGGGGGCCCTTCCAACTCTATGACTTTATGATTCTATGAAGAAGTTCTTGGTGTTGAGCGTGGTTGGCTGCAGAAAGATCATGGGACGGCCCTCCCAGCCCTAGACTGCTTGATCCCTGTCTTATTTGAGGAGACAGAGCTGCTCTGTCTATGGGGATGTGGAGCAACCGACTGCAGGATTACAGCCAGTGTGTTTGATCTCTCACATATGTTTCGTATAAGTTCCTTGCAGTTTGGCTCGCAAGTGATAGACGACAGTCTCTAAAGTGACTTTGTAAAGAACCTGGAAATGTCCCAACACATGAAGTGCTTTGTTATTCTGTATTAAAATAAAATAAAATAAAATAAAATAAAATAAAATAAAATAAAATAAAATAAAATAAAATAAAATAAAATAAAATAAAATAAAATAGTGGTACCTCTGGTTGTGAACGGGATCTGTTCCGGAGGCCCATTCACAACATGAAAAGAGCGCAACCTGAAGCGCCATATCTGTGCAGATGCACGGCGCATTTGGGTGCTTGTGCACATGCGTGAAGCACGATTTAGCGCTGTAATGGTTCTTAGGGGGTTGCTCGTGCGTAGGTTTCTGCCACTCCTGGCCAGGTTGCCTGGTTGAACCCTTTCCTTCTGGGCAGCCTTGCACTCGTGGCTGTCTCAGTCGCTGGCAGAATCCGTCAGTGGGCGTTTCTTGAACTTCTTCCAGCAAAGAAGTTCTTTGACGCCCAGTCACCTCCTACTCTCCCTGCGCGGAAGTCTTCTGCGCAGGGAGGGTGTGGGCAGCGGAGGACCCGTGCTCTCCCCGCTTGTCTCCGGTGAGGAGTCCAGGAGCCTTTTCTCCGATTCCCCCATCCGCCCCCCTTCTCCACTGGTGCTATGCTGATTTCCTTCCCCAGCGGATGGGCTGCCTCTCTCCCTGCTGGGACCCTCCCCGGCATCCCTCTTGAGCCCTCTCTCCTCCCTTGGCTCCGATGGCAGTTCCCTGACAAGCGCTTTTGCGCATGCGCGAACGGCAAAACCCAGAAGTAACCCTTTCCAGTACTTCCAGGTCGCCATAGGACATAACCTGAAAGAATGTAACATGAGGAGGATGCGGACCATTTGGATCCCTTCCAATCGGGATTCAGGCCTCATCATGGGACTGAAACTGCCTTGGTCGCGCTGGTTGATGACCTCCGGCGAGCTAGGGACAAAGGTGAGAGTTGTTTCCTAGTTCTGCTGGATCTCTCAGCGGCCTTTGATACAATCGACCATAACATCCTTCTGGACCGTCTAGAGGGGCTGGGAGCTGGGGGCACTGTTATACAGTGGTTTCGCTCCTTCCTCCTGGGCCGTGTTCAGAAAGTGGTGGTGGGGGATGAGTGTTCAGACCCCTGGGCCCTCACTTGTGGGGTGCCTCAAGGTTCCGTCCTCTCCCCCATGCTTTTTAACATCTATATGAAGCCGCTGGGAGAGATCATCAGGGGGTTTGGACTGGGTGTTCATCAATATGCAGATGATACCCAGCTCTACCTCTCTTTCAAATCAGAACCAGTGAAGGCGGTGAAGGTCCTGTGTGAGTGCCTGGAGGCGGTTGGAGGATGGATGGCGGCTAATGGATTGAGGTTGAATCCTGACAAGACAGAAGTACTGTTTTTGGGGGACAGGGGGCGGGCTGGTGTGGAGGACTCCCTGGTCCTGAATGGGGTAACTGTGCCCCTGAAGGACCAGGTGCGCAGCCTGGGAGTCATTTTGGACTCACAGCTGTCCATGGAGGCGCAGGTCAATTCTGTATCCAGGGCAGCTGTCTACCAACTCCACCTGGTACGCAGGCTGAGACCCTACCTGCCTGCGGACTGTCTCGCCAGAGTGGTGCATGCTCTAGTTATCTCCCGCTTGGACTACTGCAATGCGCTCTACGTGGGGCTACCTTTGAAGGTGACTCGGAAACTACAACTAATCCAGAATGCGGCAGCTAGACTGGTGACTGGGGGCGGCCGCCGAGACCACATAACACCGGTCTTGAAAGACCTACATTGGCTCCCAGTACGTTTCCGAGCACAATTCAAAGTGCTGGTGTTGACCTTTAAAGCCCTAAACGGCCTCGGCCCAGTATACCTGAAGGAGCGTCTCCACCTCCATCGTTCTGCCCGGACGCTGAGGTCCAGTGCCGAGGGCCTTCTGGCGGTTCCCTCATTGCGAGAAGCAAAGCTACAGGGAACCAGGCAGAGGGCCTTCTCGGTCGTGGCGCCTGCCCTGTGGAACGCCCTCCCATCAGATGTCAAAGCAATAAATAACTACCTGACATTCAGAAGACATCTCAAGGCAGCCCTGTTCAGGGAAGTTTTTAATCTGTGATATTTTAGTGTATTTTTGGTTTTTATGGAAGCCGCCCAGAGTGGCTGGGGAGACCCAGCCAGATGGGCGGGGTACAAATAATAAATTATTATTATTATTATGAAGCAAATGTAACATGAGGTATGACTGTAAAATAAAATAAAATTGGAATACTATTCAAATATTGTGCTTGTTGTTCCAAGCATACCAAAGTTTTCTGGAGCTTCCTGCAAAATAAATTGGAAAGAAATATTCATATCCTAAAGGGGGGAAAACCCAGGTGAAGACACAAACGATGGGAAGATGATATGGCAAGATAGCTCTGTATCTATCCGCTTCTGCTGACCTTTCTTCCTCTTAAAGCTGTCAACTATAGTTAAGGAACTGGAATAATACTATGGGCAAATGGGTGGGAACAGGACATTCAGATTATTAAAAACAACATTGACATTGTGAAATATTTCTAATGGATGGCAGCGTTCAGGACCTTACCTGACCATTTCTTATATTCTTGTGGTATTTGTACATCTCCCCCCCCCCCCCGAAAATAGCAACTGAGGGGAAATTAAATGGGAGAAAAGGTTACTGGCATTGTGGCGCCAATCTAATTCAGCCCTTACCAATCCAGGGCTGCTTTTTACCTTTGGCAAAACTGGAGTGAATCCAGTCACTGATCCTTTGGCATTAAATCCAGTTCTTTTTTCCTTTTTTAAAAAATTATACATAATCTTTTAAAATTATACTTAATCTTTGTGTGCTAAGAAATATTACAGTGTTCATGGTAGCTTTCAACCCACAGCAACTGCTATTAGCAGCTACTATCAGTAACTATCTATCAGCAAAACTGCTGAAAAAAATCCATTATTTCCTCAGTGCCTGTAAACGTGTCCATTTGTGCAATTTCCATGGCTTTAATCAGCCATTCTTTGATTGCACATCTAGTTTGGACTTGGAAAGGATATCTTATGTTTAACGCACCGAATATATGTAGAATATCAGTTGTCATTTTGTTCTATATATTCCGGTTAGGTTCTTCAGCTCCCATTTCTTTTTGGAAAAACTGAATATATCACTTGCTCCTAAGCTACAGTTTGACTTTTGAATCTGGAAATTTATTGTCCCAGAAGAATCTGTGTGCCTAGCATGAAGAGCAATGCGGGATGTATATTTATGTGACCCAAAGAGGCCAATTTAAAAGAACTGGACGAAGCAAAGAGCTTAGACAGGCTTCTTGCGAATACTCCACACAAAGACAAACACTGGGAAAGGGAAAATATTTGATGCCTCCTTTTCTCGCTTTAATTCTGGCAGGGTAGCTGACCTGAACCAAAGTGAATGCTAGATTTATAGTTTGGGGATATGTGCTAGGAAGCTAATTTAGCTTGGCTACCATAACAGCTTTTGGTAAAGATTGCTATTTGTGAGAGTCGCGTTTGGGAAGGAAATGGCTCTTCTTCCTATGTATTAGTGGTCACTCCAAACAATCTTCCCTGAACTTCCCTGAACTCTTTCCATGTAAGAAAAACAAATCTTCCAGTTTCATCTTTTCTCAAATCTGCAAAGCTTTGCACATAAGCTGCCCAGATTTAAAGACCAACTGACCACAAAAGATGCATAGATGTCAGTACTTTCTGAATCATGCTCTTTGGACTCTGCATTTGAGGATCATCCGCCCTGTATATTTGACAGCAAACAGGGTGAAAAGCGGAACAGAGTTGATGTCAAATTTCTGACATGGATGTCTTATAAAATTAGGTTAAACTAAAGCAGTGACTTCATCCCTTGGTGTGTTTTGAAAATGGATCGTGACTCCAAGGAAGCAAAAAGAGTAAGAAACATGATTAGCACTTTTCTGAGATAGAAGATATACCGTATTTTTTGCACCATAACACTCACTTTTTTCCTCCTAGAAAGCAAGGGGAAATGTCTGTGCGTGTTATGGAGGAAATGCCTATGGGTGGCATGCCTACGGATTTTCCTCCTCTAAAAACCATGTGCGTGTTATGGTCGGGTGCGTGTTATAGAGCGAAAAATATGGTAACTCAAACTTGACTTTTGCCTGAACCTTTTTTCAATGGAAGGGAACTATGAAGGACTCGGCTTGAAAACGATTTAAATGCTATCATTATGCAAGTTCTTGAACTTAATGGGATGTTTAAGCATACATGTAACTTTAACAACCATAGATACTGACAGCCAACCAATTTAACACAATGATTCACTTACTATATATATAAAAGGTAACAAGGGCTTAGCCCTACCAAGTTAAATGTCAATTTTTATTTTTATTTTAAACACGTTTCTCTTAAAATCTCAAAGCCACACTCTTTCCTGTTTGTCCTTCCATAATCAGAAATGTCTCCTTCAGCCTTCTAAGTTCAATCTCATGTTCCCTGGTCAGATATCTGCACCACTCTATCAGTTCAAAAATATTGCTATGACCAGAAGCCTCCACTCACTTGTCTCCAGGTAGAAAAACAACATGACAGTAAAATTAGTAGAGCTACAGGCTCTTATCCCTGGTTGCAGAATTCCTCCTCCCTACTGTTGTCTTGATGGCAATCTAGCCATTGTTCTGAGGATGCTCAGAGCTGCTTCCTTGAAGGCCAGGCCTACCCAACAGCAAAGTTCAGGACCCAGCTGCCCTGATCAGCTTTGTGGTTTTGTTCTTTGCTACTTATTTCATTATATGTGTGAGTTCGCTTCACTGGACATTGTGTGAGTCTCTTGGATGTGAAATCAATAGGTTGGGGGGGTTTGTTGTTTTTTTACTCATTCATTTTCTTAATGGATGGGGATGATAAGTTATTTTTATTTTATTTTATTTCCACTATGTAATTGCTTAGAAGTAGAGCTGTGTGATGGCCCCTGTCCCTGCATTCAAGGGTCTTATGCTCAGGTACCTGGCTATAGGACTGGAGTGTTAAAAACCACCCCAAGTGGTTCTGTGAGCATTCAGAACAAGATTTATCAATTGTTCTCCCTGGCAGCATGACAGTAATAATGAATGACCTCATATGGTGCTTCACTTAATTTCATAAAGGTTTTTAATCTTTCCTTATATCAAGCAATAAAGAACCATAAAGAAGAACCATAAAGAAGGCTGATCGCAGAAGAATTGATGCTTTTGAATTATGGTGCTGGAGGAGACTCTTGAGAGTCTCACGGACTGCAAGAAGATCAAACCAATCCATTCTGAAGGAAATCAGCCATGAGTACTCACTGGAAGGACAGATCGTGAAGCTGAGGCTCCAATACTTTGGCCACCTCATGAGAAGAGAAGACTTCCTGGAAAAGACCCTGGTGTTGGGAAAGATGAAGGGCACAAGGAAAAGGGGACGACAGAGGACGAGATGGTTGGATAGTGTTCTCGAAGCTACCAGCATGAGTTTGACCAAACTGCGAGAGGCAGTGGAAGACAGAAGTGCCTGGCATGCTCTGGTCCATGGGGTCACAAAGAGTCATGACTAAATGACTAAACAAGAACAGCCATGGCACTAATTTATAGACAGATGAATAAAAGAAAATATCAGGGTTCAATGTCAATCAAGGCAGAGGAATCTCTTTGCGTATGTATTTCATGCCACCAAACAAAAGTAAATGTTTGACCTTTCTCATCTTATAATAAAAGACAGGAAAACGTAGGGAAGAATTTGCTTGGCTAATGAAAAGACAAAATGTGCGGCAGCTCAGAGAGGGAGGGAATGACTGTGCCTACTGGTCTGTCATAATTAGGAGGCACTTACTCATCAAACAGCACCGGAGTGATAGAAACCCAATTAAAAATATGTGTTTTCCTGTAGATTTGTATCACATTATTTTTATGATGGGTGTTTTGTCAGAATATCTAGTCATTAAAGCCAGTGTATCTCTTCTTACTTAACTCGCTTCGTATTACAACGTTAATAAGAGTCAGTCTTAATTTCCTGTGCAAAGAAAATCAGTCTCTTTTTCCCCTCCCCATGCTCTGGTCCATGGGGTCACGAAGAGTCGGACACGACTAAACAACTAAACAACAACAACATATCAAGCAAATGAGAATGGTAAATTCAAAGACGCATAGCCAATTATAGATAACATAATAATAAAAAAATCAGAAAATAATGTAGTTCTTATCCTTTTTATTTAAGTATATGAGACATATGTTTTGAAAACAAGAAGTCTTGCAGTAGGTGGTGTGTGGGGAAAGCAAAACTAGGTGAAAAAAAGACTTTCCAGCTGATGACTTAAAATGATAAAGAGATGCTAAGGAAAGAAAATAAAGAAAGGATTTATAATAAATGTAAAACAGTTAATAAACACACACTTGATATTCCAATGTGCAAGGATTTGGGAGGCAAAATTTTATGTTTTCAAAAAATGTGTAATACTAAGTGCTCCAGAAACCAGATAGAATGACTAAAAAGGAATTTAAATTTATACTTATTTTTATAACTTATAATTGTTGTACTTGGTAGCAATTTAAGGAGTAAAACACTATCTTGCAGTTCTCACTTCTCAGCCGCACTAGTTTATTTCAAAAGTGCAATGCTGGCAAAAGCAAGATCAAGATGTAAAGGTTTGTTAAAGTCAGAGCAAAAGAAATCAATAACTATAAAATGATAATAATTACTTGTATAGGTTACCAAGGGTGTCCAATAAATTGCTTGCAAATTCTTTTCATTGGTACAGAGGACGTGGACATGCTACCTAATGCCTTATATCGCTAGCCATACAAAATGGAGTAGTTGTGAAGGGTCACAGAAAAAAGGAATATGTGGGTTAATGTATTTGAGAAAGATTACACACATTAAAGGTAAAGGTAAAGGGGACCCTTGACCATTAGGTCCAGTCGTGACTGACTCTGGGGTTGCGGTGCACATCTCACTTTATTGGCCAAGGGAGCCGGCGTACAGCTTTCGGGTCATGTGGCCAGCATGACTAAGCTGCTGCTGGCGAACCAGAGCAGCGCATGGAAATGCTGTTTACCTTCCCACCAGAGCGGTACCTATTTATCTACTTGCACTTTGACGTGTTTTCGAACTGCTAGGTGGGCAGAAGCGTCGCGGGGATTCAAACTGCCGACCTTCTGATCGGCAAGCCCTAGGCTCTGTGGTTTAACCCACAGCACCACTAGCGTCCCTATTTCACACATTACAATATGCAATGTACCATAAAGTAGTTTCATGATTTAATGGTAATGATATTGCCCTGTGCGGCAATGGGTTCAGACCTCTACCTCTTTCTTCGTATGTATGTTCCCTTACAGGGAAAGGTCCTTTGGCTGATAGCTGTGTTTAAAGGCAAGCGAAAATAGGCATTCCATGAAATAAGGGCTGTGAACTGAATTTCTTGAGCCATGACAGATGGCTGCCCGTTGGTGAGGGTTCCCTCGAGAAAAGAAATAAGTGACTTAGGTAAATTTGTTCAGATTTATGTTTCATTTTGCTTTCCTCCAGGTGAGTAGAGGAAAGGCTCATTCATTATGATCCTCAGATGGGAAAAAGAAAGCCTAGATAATTTTCGGCTGGAGAGAGGTTCACCTTTGCCCTCTTTGTTGGAACTTTGTGGGGAGATGAGGCATCATATGAATTCAGAAAGTTATTAGCCACAATTCTCAAAAACTTAATTATTTGGCCTTATGAAACAACTGGTATAGAAATAGCACAATTACCTGCCATTAATGTGTATTTTGCCCACTCCTGAAGAGGATTAGAAAATGCCAGGAGTCATGAGAATAAATGGTTTAAAGCTGGGGTGGAGAATCTGTAGTCCTCCTGTGGGTGTCCCATCAGCCCCAGCCACTGTGGCCAGTGGTAGGGGATGATGGACTGTTGTAGTTCAAGAAAATCTGAAAGGTCTAGGGAAGGAACTTATGAAGGAAGTGTGCCACTACCTCTTTCAAGGTGGTAGGAATTGCCCCTTCCTGCAATGCAACCCAACTAGCCCCTTGATACAAATAAGTATCAAGCGAGCAAGCAGCTGGCAGTATTTCACCCCCAGACCACAGTAATGCAAACTGTTCCCACACAATAGGACAAGATCTCCAGATACTTCCTCTGAATCTTCAACTGTGCTGAAAAGATCAGCACTTGTCACAGAAGACTTTTGGATATTACAGACCATGGGCTTACCCACACTGCTCTTTCCAGGCATTTTCTACATTTTAAAGCTCCATGTCCAAGTGGCCTTTTTTCCTTTGCTCCAGAACCTTTCCTGTGAAAAGCCAATGTGTAGAGCTCAATCGGGGCAAATGTGAATCTGCAGAAATCCTAAACTGACATTTCCTCTGGGACATGGTGAGTTAAAGCACAGACTTCTGCCTGGAAAGAACAGGGCAAAAGATAAGTATGGATATGTTCTGAGACCAAAGCTCACTAGTCCTTCAACTACTCTGGAAACATCTGCTGGACAGCTACTCCAAGTTGCAATGGAGGCAGAAAAGTAAGATGTCCTCACTGCCACACGGTGGGCACTGTTATGCACTCTAACGTGCAACCAATTGCCTTCACTACCCTTGGACTAGAGTCTTCCAAACTTCTTCATTGTCTGGGGTTCACTGGAGTTCTTGGGTCTTTATAAGCCCACATTCCCAACATATTCGCACTCCTGTCTCAGAAAACTATGCTGGCTTGGTCATGGATAGCTCAGCAGGTTAGAGCATGGTGCTGATGATGCCCAGTTTGCATTAGCTTACAGAGTAATCGCACATCTTAAGGCACTGAAAGGATGCAATGTCCCAAAATATTAAAATATTCAAAAGCATTTACTTGCAGAACATATAGCTAAAGAAGAATATGTGCAAAGTATTTACATTCACATGCTTATCCAAACATGGGCTTATTTTTTTCTTAGTTGAAGGTTGCAGCTTCCTCCTTAAACATTCAAACAAATGGCATCTTTCTCTCTTTCCAGTACTTGCATTCAGACTTCTGTACATGACCCAGCTAGGTCATGCAGATACTTCTGAAAGGTTTCCAC
Source organism: Podarcis cretensis (assembly GCF_951804945.1). Classification (NCBI taxonomy): domain Eukaryota; kingdom Metazoa; phylum Chordata; class Lepidosauria; order Squamata; family Lacertidae; genus Podarcis; species Podarcis cretensis. The sequence goes on from NC_137178.1 coordinate 69,224,894, forward strand.
TTTCTCCTTCCAACAAACTTCTCCTTACGGCTTCTTTGAGAGAACTTCTGTACTTCTTTCTGTCACATATATTCACATAGAAATATTAGCACTCCTCTCCTGAAATGTATTTAGAGAGTTTTCTAACACTATCTCTTCTTCAGTGTTCATGGAGGTGCAGCCACTGCAGTCAAGTCACTCAAACACAAAACAAATTGGAGAATGTAATAAAAAATACTTCCCATGTGACCAGAGTTAACAAATCACACAAGAGTTACTATGGAGCATTCCGGAATTAAAAACACAGTAATGCATTTAAGCATTCCCAATTTCAGTAAATTAAATCACTATGCTTAACAATTTTGCTTCCCCTTCATCTTCCTCCAGCTCTCATGTACCCCATCAATCTGCCCCACAGGATCCCTTAACCATCTGAAGCAGATTTTAGGGATCTCTGGGAGGCTGCAGGAAGGAGGTGGGGAAAGAGAAGCCATGTTGTGCAAGCAAACAGCGTTTGGATCTCACAGTGCGCTCCTGACGCCAGCATCACTGCAGATTACTTGTTAGGTAAAAAAAAAAGGTAAAGGACCACTGGATGGTTAAGTCCAGTCAAAGGTGACTATGGGGTTGCAGCGCTCATCTCGCCTTCAGGCTGAGGGAGCCAGTGGTTGTCCACAGACAATTTTCCAGGTCATGTGGCCAGCAGGACTTAATTTTCTCTACATGGTTTGTGATGTTACGTTATACATTAAAGGTAAAGGTAAAGGAACCCCTGACCATTAGGTCCAATCGCGGACAACTCTGGGGTTGCGGCGCTCATCTCGCTTTACTGGCTGAGGGAGCCGGAATACAGCTTCCGGGTCCTGTGGCCAGCATGACTAAGCCGCTTCTGGTAAACCAGAGCAGTGCACAGAAACGCCGTTTCCCTTCCCACCAGAGCGGTACCTATTTATCTACTTGCACTTTGATGCGCTTTCAAACTGCTAGGTTGGCAGGAGCTGGGACCAAGCAATGGGAGCTCACCCCATCATGGGGATTCGAACCACCAACCTTCTGATCGGCAAGTCCTAGGCTCTGTGGTTTAGACCACAGTGCCACCCGCATCCCATGTTATACATTAGCACCTGGCTTTTCCTGCCCCCTGCTACTTTTTTGTCTTTGCAACAACACTGTAAGGTAGGTTAGACTGAGCATTGGTTCAGTTATCAGAGTTATAAAACTGCACATGTCTATAGTATTATTATTATTATTTCTTTATTGTTATTTATTCGGTGTGTATTTTGCAGTAAAATATCAGGACAGTGGGAGTTAAGGTAGTGGGGATGGGTGCCTTCTCAGCTTTGTGCATGTTTATGGAAGCAATAAAACTTGTGGCCTAATTAAACCTCCCTCCCCCTCCTCTTGCTCCCGGATAACAGGCACAGATAAGAAACTCCTTGCAACTGCTGAGACCTCAGAATTCTTCAAAAGGATAGCTCCATCCAAAAGAAAAAGAAGGCATTTGTTTTCTGATTGGGCTTCAGTCCACAAATGCAATGAGAAAAGAAAGATCAGTCCTGGAAATCACAAAAGTGTGTAGTAGCATTTTCATATTGGGGTACGTCAGAATTATATTGCAACCCAGCAATGTTTCGTTCATCCCAAGGAAAGCTTTTAAAACAAAATACAAGCTAAATCTGCAACTCCAAATTTACAGATGTAATGACTAGCAAAGAACAAATGGATCGATGAATGAACAGATGCCAGTGTTTCCAAATCAGACATAACTAAGCTGAACCCTGTGAGTTCATTTCTATCAGGCCTTCAACTCAACATTTTGTGCTTTAAACGGAGACCAGATGATATTCTCACCTGAAGTAACTCATTGTTTGAGGCAAAAAACAAAACAAAACAAATCCCTTCTGTTTCAAAACCAGTCTATACAGATCAGAAATGAAAGGTCAAAAGATACACGATATAAACAGTGGCTTCTAGTGAAATGGCCTGGGAGAATAAACAGAAGTTATCAAAATGACCACAAAGAAGGTGTTAGGTAAGCTTTCCTGGGGAGGGTATTCCACAAACATGGTGCCACCAACAAGAAGGTCTTTCCCCCCCGTTAAGTCTCCACTGTACTGCCCCACACCTGACAGGAGCAAGGCAGGACCTCTGTATTTGTGGGAAAGGCCATTTTTCTGGTACAGTGGTACCTCAGGTTACAGACACTTCCGGTTACAGACTCTGCTAACCCAGAAATAGTACCTCGGGTTAAGAAATTTGCTTCAGGATGAGAACAGAAATTGTGCTCTGGCAGCACAGCGGCAGCAGGAACTAAAGTGGTGCCTCAGGTTAAGAACAGTTTCAGGTTAAGAACGGACCTCCAGAACGAATTAAGTTCTTAACCCGAGGTACCACTGTACTCTGTGACCAGGCCATTTAAAGCTTTTAAGGATCAAAGCTGGCACTGAGAAGTGGACCCAGAAACAGACGAAGAAACTGGGCGCCTGATTAAAGCACTGGCATAAGTTGATCAAATCACCCAATCACAATATGCAGCACTCACCCCACTAACACACATCACACCACCGGTGACCGCTGTTTTGAGTGCTGACAATGTTTTAAAAACACAGGCAATACATGGTGCTTTAGTCACTGGACTGCAGTGTGATTCCATGGCCATTGAGGGGCCGAGGGAGAGAGAGAGAGTTATAACAGTAAGCCTCCTGTCACTTATTTTGCTCTGAAGCCCCTTCCCAAAATCTGCTTTGGACCATGCCACCTACAAGCATCTGCCCTTGCCCCCTCCCCCCCACACCAGGGTGACATCTTTATCCCTCCTGACCTGGGTGCCCTAATTGCATTATAACTTGGGGTGCTGACCCCTAGCCAACCAGGATACTCAGTGTTCATTTTTGAATTTTTTTTAAAACTGCCCCTACAAAACATATCACTTACTGGATCCTTAACACTAGTGGAGATTTGAGAAAACATCTGCTATTTTCCCTTTATATTCTCAAGAAAAAAGAAGAAGAAGAGTGAGCATAAAAGTCTTGCAAGAATAGAAAGATATTGATTTATGTGCCGTCAACAGCTCAAATGAACAGTGTTCTTACGCATTTTATATTATAGTCTGGATAAAACTCAAGACAAACTGAAGAATCTTTTGATCCTTTCAATATTTCTCTGAATTAGTTCCAAACTTCTAGATGTCTGCTGGTTCCTCTTAGTATAATTAATCCTTTCAAGAAGAAAGGACACACTCATAGAAGATTTGTGTGTGTCTGTGTGCCTTACAAATGGAGATGGGGGAATAATCTAAGGAGAAATCATCTTAACTTCAATTTTTCTTTCACTTTTCCATAAACAACAACAAATTGTGTTTGTTTTATTTAACTTTGGCCCTCGTTTCACAATTGATGACTTGTATGCAGTTCAAAAGATGTTTTCTCTACTTAAATCCAGATGGTTCGCGATAAGGTACATTAGAAAAAATGACAGCACATCAGGGCATTCATCTTCACTTCATGTCTTTCAAATAAACATTCATAGCATTTCTGAGTGATATTGTGGTGAACCACTGCTGTTGAAATATCCCGTTGCCTCCGTTGGGGCACATATCTAATCCTTTATTTGTGGGTGTCTGAAGGGATATGGGGAGGCTAAAACAAAGCCATCTCTTGGTTAATATGCCCATATGGAAATAGTTGAGAACACTCGAAAGCGGTGTGCAGATTACATCCATAAAATACCAGACCAATTCTACATGTCATGTGGAAGATTCGAGACCAAGCATACACTTGACAGGAATCTGTAGCCAGTCCATACAATGCATGTACTCTTATCAATTACCATGTGTAAAATGTATTTGCCATAAAATAACTTGGATGTGAGCTTTCCATAGGAGTGCTGTGTATAGGAAAAAGGAAAGTAAATAATAATAATAATAATAATAATAATAATAATAATAATAATAATTTGATATTTGTACCGCACCCATCTGGCTGGGTTTCCCCAGCCACCCTGGGCGACTTCCAACAAAGATTAAAAATACATTTAAATTTCACACATTAAAAACTTCCCTGGATAGAGCTGCCTTGTAATATCCTTACAAGGTTTCAGGGCACCTCTGCCCACTGTTTGTGTGTGTGTGTGTGTGTGTGTGTGTGTGTGTGTGATGCTAGACCAGGCTTTGTGAACCTTGTGCCCTCCTTATGTTTAGGATTACATCAACCTCAGTCAATCTGTGTTGGCTGGGGCTGATGGGACTTGGAATCCAATTATCTGGAGGGTGCCAGGTTGGACAAGATTGTACTAGACCTTTATCCTGGGTAACAGCTAGTATTGTTTCTTTTAGGAGGAAGACTAGTATGTACTTCAAGATTACTTTGATTTCTGTATTCTTCCTGCATCAGTTTTCAGCCCATTTCCATCTCTGTGTCTCTTTGTACCCACCCCTGGTCTTTTCAGATAAACAGGTCAGCTTTGACTCTAGCCAACTCTGTTTTGTACCAGTTTTCTGTTGATTATAATGATTTAATTGCACGCTGAAAGGGAGAATGCCTTATGTATATTGCTAAGGGTTTAACACTGGAAAATTCCCATGTGGTATACTAAAGCTAGAAAGAGCTCTCTGAGCTCCTAGCTGGGTTAATAATTAACTATTGATGTGCTCTGCTCTTCCACATGAGTGTTTAACCTTAGATCACATGATTAAGGTCTTCATTGCAAATCACCATTTTGAATGGAGTTGCCCTTTGGGGAGAAAGATGTGCAAATGAGTCTCTCCAGGAGAAAAAACAGGCTGATGGAGGCGGTAGGGAAAGAGACAAATTTGATTTTAGGTGTGTTTGTAATTATATTATATTTTAAGGAAATGCTGAGCCTATGCTTTGACAAGCATATGTCTTATGGATGTATTGTTGATTTGTTTTTGTACCTGTTTTGAAGAAGTTCTGTTTAATAAAGCTTTGAATCTTGACTATGGGTCTGGACAATATTTATTTCAAAAGGAATCAGTTGTTATACATCCGACTGATTCAAGCTGTGCAATTATTAATATCTGCAATATTTTCTGCACTGTCTGTCTAATGGAAGTGGATAAAGTGAGTAAGGATAAATTGTTCTTTTTCTTACATAACAGTAGAGCTCGTGGACATCCAGTGAAGCTGAATGTTGGAAGATTCAGGACATAAAAAAGGAAGGACTCCTTCACACAGCATCTGATCCCATAGGAGGTAGTGATGGCCACCAACTTGGATGGCTTTAAAGGCACTTTAGACAAATTCATGGAGGATATGACCTTATTATGTTTTTATATGTGTTGGAAGCTGCCCAGAGTGGCTGGAATAACCCAGCCAGATGGGCAGGGTATAAATGATAGAAGAAGAAGAAGAAGAAGAAGAAGAAGAAGAAGAAGAAGACTATCAGTAGCTACTAGCTGGAATGACCATGTTTTTCCTCCAAAGTCAGAGGCAACTGGCATTCAGAGTATGTCTCTGAACGCCAGTTGCTTTCAGGGGCTGGACTGAGGAGGAATGGTGGGGGGCAACCCCCACCTTCTCCTGAACCTTTCTGAGAACAGGAGAACAGTATAGATTTAGAACAGTGGTTTGCAGAAGAGAGGGGAAGCTGGGAAATATTGGAAGAGGAACAGCAGGAAGAAGAAACCCAGGAGAGAGACAGCTAACGGATTCAGTGTCTTTGAAAAGCATTCCTGCCCCCCCTCCCAGGACCCAGCATGCATTGAGAGTAGTAGAACAGAAAGCTCAGAGGCAGAAAGCGCAGATTAATCAGTGCAGGGATGGTGTAGAATAGGAGAGATGGAGGGGTGGGACTGGACTTGGAGCAACGCCATTATCTAGGGGAGACTGCATTCCTTTCTCTCTCTGTGTGAATATTGAATAAATTACTGGTAAGAACGTTGTTTGTTTGTCTGCTTCTTGACTGCCACCGTGGGAGAGATCAGATCCCCCAAAGCCTGAGAATCGCAGGTGAGCGACTTCCGGGTTAGCGTGATCTGGTTAATGGCGGATTCCCTCCGAGCTCCGGAGGGAATCGGCTCCGCTGGAGAAGGGTTCTACCGCGACGGCGACGCGGGGACCCTCAGAAACCACAGGCGCTGAAGCCTGCGGACTTGGTGACTCGGCGGGCACCTTAAGCGCCCCCCCGACCCACGAAGAGCCTTTTTAAAGGCTGCGGAGAGGGTACGGGGAGCGGCGTGGTGCTGTGAGTGGACCGCTACTGCAGTGGAGCGTAGCCGCGAGCCATGGCCGGAGACCGCTGACTTTCTTCCCTGAAATTCGGACTTTAATTAACCCGTGAGTAGAATGGAATTTGGACTTTAAAATTTTTACCTTTGAATTCGGCACGATCGGGGGATGTGCTAAAGGGAAGTCCGCACCCCCCCTACTTACAGAAGATTTAAAGCAAGGATCGGAGAACTAAGGTGGAGAGTTTTTTCTTTTCGGTGTTTTTTAAAAGATAATATTTTCATGAGTTTGACAGAAGAAGATTTGTGTTGGAGAGTAAGAGTGGAATTTTAGAAGCTTTTGTTTTAACCCCCCCCCCCAGACCCGGGAGTGTCCTGTATGTGAGCTGGAGAAAAAGGAACAAGGAGTTTGACAGCTGTCAAAGGAGCTGTCAAACGGGCAGTGAAAGTTAAAAACCTTATTATTTAACACTTCTCTGGACTAAATTTGTTACATTTGAATTAAAGAGGTTGGGAACAAAGTAGTGAAATAACAAAGTAACGGACTGTTGGGAAAGGACTATTAAGTAACCAGAATCCCCCTAGGGGAAACATTGAAACACTACAATGGCTGCAGATGGAAAATTACAGGCAGAGATAGAAAGAATGTTCTTTCTCGTGGGAATATTGCAGGAGCAGACTACGGCTATAAATAAACAACTTATAACCTTGAACTCTAAAATAAGTGACTCTGCTGAATGCACAATGGACTTGACCGGAAAAAAATCTGCAGCTGAATTAGAAGAGATAACTTTGGAACAGGAGGAGAGGGAACAAGGAGTGGAGCAAGTACAGATGGAGAGTACCAACCAGAAGCCTACATTGTTAGAACATAAAGAAGAAGACCTTTGGATTACAAATCTGCGAAAGATGCGAAAGAGGAGGGAGGAAGCCCCCGGAACACTTGGAATATTTGAATTTAAAAGAAACAAGAAATATGATTGGGGCTTCCTCTTTGAGTATGGAAGATCAGCTGACCTGTTGCAGCAGCTGTTACCAAGTATTTTGGATGGAAGAAAATTTGATGAGACTGAGCTAGAACTCCTTCGAGACCCGATAACCAACAAAGAGGGCTACCAACAAAATCGGCAGAGAGAGACTGACAGAGACTTGAAGGCCTCAGATGTGAGGAATCCAGGCTAAAAACTGTTTTTGTGGACATTCATTTGGGAAGGGACAGAAACCGGGGCGGGGGGGGAGAAAGAATTTTAAAAATGTTTATGACCTTTGTGTTTGATTATTATGACCTATTTTTAAGATAAAAGGGAAATTCGTAGAAGGAATTTGGGTCGACCTTAGAAAAGGATTTAATATTTACAAGAAAATTGGATAAGTAAAATTTGGCCAAGTAATATGAATCAAGTATTTTTTAAAAATATATATATATATATATATATATATATATATATAACAACAATATGTAAAGGATGAGAGATATGAGCTTGCTGAGCTAATTTAATTGAATTAGGATGTATGAAGGGGGGTGGGGGGAGGTCAAGAACTGGGGTTAGGAAAGTAAGGACATGAAACCTTATATGTGTTGTCTTTGTCTGTGTGTGTCTGTGTTTATAAAATGTGAAAATCCAATAAAAATTTTATAAAAAAAAAAGAGAATCACAGGTGAGACAAGTGCCCTTGCTCTCAAGTTCTGTTTGTAGGATATCCAATGGATATCTGTTTGGCCCCTGTGAGAGCAGGATGATGGACTTGATGGCCCTTGCCCTGATCCATCAGACTCTTCTTATGTTCTTATAAACAAATGGCTCTTAGAGCTCCTTGGTTTTGCCAGCCTTCAGTGCTGCAATTACTCTCCTTAAATCTGTTTTGGCTACCTGCAACCCTTCGCCGAAGAATTGATGCTTTTGAATTATGGTGCTGGAGGAGACTCTTGAGAGTCCCATGGACTGCAAGAAGATCAAACGCATCCATTCTGAAGGAAATCAGCCCTGAGTGCTGACTGGAAGGACAGATCCTGAAGCTGAGGCTCCAATACTTTGGCCACCTCATGAGAAGAGAAGACTCCCTGGAAAAGACCCTGATGTTGGGAAAGATGGAGGGCACAAGGAGAAGGGGACGTCAGAGGACGAGATGGTTGGACAGCGTTCTTGAAGCTACCAGCATGAGTTTGACTAAACTGCGGGAGGCAGTGGAAGACAGGAGTGCCTGGCGTGCTCTGGTCCATGGGGTCACGAAGAGTCGGAAATGACTAAACAACAACAACACACAACCCTTCACTGCTGCTCTTCCAACAACTGATGTCTTCGTGATAGTGGCCAAGAACTAACAGGGCAGCATTTGAATTTGGAGGTGATGGACATGTTGGGAAAGGTTCGTGATGATTGCCTGGAGAAACCATGGTGACGACTTCCAGAGTTAGGCATTGCAGTGTAATGCTAATATTTCATTTTAAGATCTCTGCAGAGCAGTTGAACTATTGATTCTCTGAAATATACAGAAGCCTGTAATAATGTCCTGTTTGGCAGTGGTGAGTTTGCCCTTTAACAACCACTTTTGCAATAGACATATCCCCCACCCTCTTTAAAATGAATCATTCATTTCTAGCTCATTAGGTTTCCGGGTATCTGCACTTGCCCTTGCTTCATCTGCTTAAAAATTATCCAGCCAGCCTGCATCTCTCCAAACACTTTCAAGTTCTTTCTTCACCCCCTTCAGCCTTCCTCTGACCCTTGCCTTTCATATGGTAAGGAAAAGCTTGCACTAATCAATGTGCCTTTAAAAAGAACCCTGTATTTCTCCTGCAAAGTACCAGTGGGGGGAAATGTCACCCAGTCAAACATACATTGCTTTAGCCAGGTAATTTGCAAAGTGGCATGAAAATGACTGAACCTGTTGTCAATTTTCTAGTGTCCTTTCTCATATCCACTCCTCTTCCAATTTGGATATACGTATCTGCTGTGTCAACATTCCATTTAACGGGTACCATTTTACTGGCCAGCTAAGATATCTCATTAGTATTATCATGACATCATCGGCTCACATTTAATACTGGACTGTTTTGAATTAAGGCTGAAGTTCTAGAAAACCTAGAGGGCTTTGTAGGCAAACGAGCGACCCATTTATTAAATAAGGAAAATATGGTGTTTACATGACCTAATAGTTGAAGGGGGGAAATTACCACAACGTGTCCTTATGTATAGCAAGGATTCCTATGGTCTTTTAATATAAATGACACAAGTAGTGAAACTTTAATGTGCTTTCAAAGCAGAGCAGATGAGAGAGCTGTTAAAAACCTCTTTTAAAATGCAGGGAAGTAATTATTGTCCCTGTTCCAGCATTAAGGTTTGTGGAAAGAGAGTTTTTCTACAAAAGCTTAGCAGTAAAAAGGGATAGTCTAGAAGGAGAAGGTGAAGATTTGTCTTCTTCATATGTGGTAAACAGGAAGTTTGGCGATAGGACTGGGAAGGAATGGAATTGATTGGTTAGACTTGCTTATTAACTTTCAGTTGCAGATTGATATCACTGAAGGTGAAGTGGCATATGTCAAAGTGGATACAGCTTTTGGAGTGAGCAGAATAGGCAGTTTCTAAAACCGAAATATTTTTTAAAAATTTAAAAAATAGTCTGGTCCTGCTAGCACTTTGATCGTTTTTGCTAGTGGGTTTGGCTGCCGTTCATCTTTCTGCCATAGGTGCAACAACTGAAATCAGAATATCTCTGGCTGCCATTAATATAAGACAAGTGTTTGCAAATTTCCTGGCATTTCCATTTGGGGTAAGCTAAGGTGGATAGATACACACAAAGCTGCAATGAAACACTATTATGTCCACATGTCTGTCTTCAAAAAAGAAAGGTGGGGGTTATAGGGTTAGCTAGCTACACACATTGTGGATGAGCTGGGTGGCACATTCTCTGTCTTAGGGTAGAAAAATTAAAAGCTTCAAATTTCCTTGAACCTGCAAACTGAGGCGAGAAGCATATGATTAACAATGGGAGTCCTGGAATTTTTTTAGTTCAAGGTAGAACTTAATGTGATAAGCTTTGTACACCAGGGAGAGAGAGACAAGCAAAGGAAGACAGGCTGCTACTCAAGAATAAGTCTCTCCTGAGTTCCTACTGAGTTAGGGATTGTGGAACTCCAGGAATAGTGGGTTGCATTTTAATCTACTTTGTTTCATCATTTTGTTCTAAAAGGAGTATTGGTTTTCTGTAACTTATAGATTGCAGATCTTTTTCTTAAACTTCATATTTTTTCACATTAGACAAGTCTTTACTTGTTTCATAAATCTGGTGTGATCGCTTCTTATATTAACACCCTGACGCCTGGAAGCCAGTAACTCATGCTGCCTTGAGGGGCTTCAGAAGATCTAAGGAAGGTTATTTAAGCTGAATGAGAAAGGGGTATGCTTGTAGTATGATTCTCTCTCTTTATCTGATGGTGGAAGAAGATTGGGACTGAGCAGCGGGGTATTCTCTGTGTTAAGAAACACTCTTCCCTCAAACAGTCCTGGACCCATGATGTCTGCGATGTGTGTTCTATGCAGTGATGGTCTACACCTACCCCATAGTTAAGTGGTTTAAGTGTTAAGTGTTTTTCATTAGCTTTTTTGGATACCTTTATTCAACACTGTGTCAACAGCAAGCATATCCAGTTGCACATAAGAGTTTTCAATAATTTAGACATCTTTGAAAGAAGGTCAAATGCAAGATTAACTAGGAAATAGTATCATTAGAATTATATGATGAACCCTATTGTAGAGTGCAATGGTTCTAGGGGTTGCTTGTGCGTAAGTTGCCGCCACTCTTAGCTTGGTTGTCTGGTTGAACCCTTTCTGTCTGGACAGCCCTTCACTTCGTGACTGTCTCAGTCACTGGCAGAATCCGTCAGTGGGCGTTTTTTGAATCTCTTCCAGCAAAGAAGTTCTTTGACGCCAAGTCTCCTCCTACTCTCCCTGCGCGGAAGTCTTCTGCGCAGGGAGGGAGTGGGCAGCGGAGTACCCGTGCTCTCCCCACTGGTTTCTGGCGAAGAGTCTTGGAGCCTCCTCTCCAAATCCCCTCTCTGCCCCCCTTCTCCACTGGTGTTACGCTGATTTCCTTCCCCAGCAGATGGGCTGCCTCTCTCCCTACTGGGACCCTCTCCGGCATCCCTCTGGAGCCTTCCCTCCGCCTCCAGCTCTGATGGCAGTTCCCTGACATAGAGGTAACACAGTTTATAGATCATCAGTTGCCTATTTTCATCCCATGTCTCTATCTCTGGCAAGTTGCTTGGTGATAATGTATAAGAAGTTATCTATCCACCTATGAAACTCTGTAAGCCTCTGTTTGTGTTGAGTTTATTGCACATATGTTTACATAAGTAACATCAGTCAATACCCTTTAATATATTGAATTTCCCATTTTATTGTATAGGCAAGAGGAGCTTCTTTTTTAAGGGAACTTTCACTACTTCTGGTGAGGCAAAACAGACTTGCCTACCATCATCTGTTAGCTTAATCTGCATTTCATTTAACTTGGAAGGAAAAGGTTTAGAAAATGTTAGAACAAATTGTTTGGGGGTTTGTAACTTTCCTTTCTACCCACAGGAATCCATGTTCTTGTTCTGAATAAATACTCAACAGTTAGCTAACAGTCCGTTCCCCCCTTTTACATAACACAAAATCTAATCTCTGCTCATCAACTTTGAAACATCTGCTGCCCAATTTACACCGGAGCTCTTTGATACAACAATGGTCTTATCTGACTATTTATAAATCTCATGGATGGGCAGAGTATACATCTGAGACCTCAGATCCTACCTCCATGTTCAACAGAAGAGATGTAGCAAGTGCAATTGGCATCCATGGAAATGGAGCTAGGCCTAGAAGTGACTGAAGATACACAATTGCCAAAATCTGATAATATCAGGACATTTCCTGTGGATACTTGAATTTACTCATTGTAGACATTTTCCAGACTCCCCGGAAAGAAGCCCAAGAAAGGTCTGGAAAGGCCCCCTGTCCCAATCTTTAAGAGACGTGTGTTAACATAAGCCCTTTACTTTCATCCATGTTGCTCTGCCAAGGGCCAATTCTACTACGGAGGAGGACAATCTGGAAACAAAGTGGCAGTCCTTTGTTTCTGGATTAAAATCAAAAGCACATAGTGTTCTGGCAAAGTAGAAACCCTACTTTTGTTTTGTTTTCTTATTTGTGAAAATGGATCATTTTGCTAAACTAACATCTTGAAAAATTCACGTGCTTCTACCATGTGAAATATTGTTGACTTCTATTCTTTGCTTCTTGAAAAGTAGACATAGTACAAATGTGACCACACTTACAATGCCATATACACTTCTGGTAGCTGTGTGTCAAAAAGGATCTGGAAAAGGTGCAGGAAAGGGCAAGCCAAATGATCAAAATGTTTTTGGTTGTTTTTTTGTTTTTTTTTTGCAGAATTGGATGAAATTTGCAGGCAGAGGATAAATCCTATGAAAATTCAGGAGTACAACTACAGTGTTTCTCCTGCAGCCATTACAGTTTTGGAGTGGTTTTTAAAAAGGAAATTGCTTAATCTCCCCTATTATGTTGTAGACAATAGCTTTGTAGACAGTAGTTTGGAAAATAGCACAGCAAGGCACAGTCTTCTCCTCATCGCTTCTCTTAACTCAGTTCCACATTAGCAATACCTACATTTCTACGAAATCCCATAAATAGAATCATAGACTGGTGGGCATCTAACCTCTGCATAAAAACCTGCAATGAAAAAGAGCCCATCACCTTCCAAGGCAATCTCTTCCAGTGCTGAACGGCCTGTACCACCAGGTAGTTCTTCCTAGCATTCAGTTTTACTTACAAGTTGAACCTGTTGATTTGGATTCTAAACAAATAAATTTGGTCCATCATCTGTGACAGCCCTTCAAATAGCTGAAGGTAGCTGACATGTCTCCACTTAATTCTCTCTTTTCAAGGCTGAACATACCCAACTCCTTCAACCTTTCCTCATAGGGCATGGTCTCCAAGCACCCTCCTTGTTGCCCTCCTTTGGACATATTCTAAGGATATTTCTCAGTATCCTTAATCTGAAGTGCTCAGAACTGTAAAGGTAAAGGTAAAGGTAAAGGGACCCCTGACCACTAGGTCCAGTTGTGGCCGACTTTGGGTTTGCGGCGCTCATCTCGTTTTATTGGCTGAGGTAGCCGGCGTACAGCTTCCGGGTCATGTGGCCAGCATGACTAAGCCACTTCTGGCGAACCTGAATAGCGTACGGAAACGCCATTTACCTTCCCGCCGGAGCAGTACCTATTTATCTACTTGCACTTTGACGTGCTTTCGAACTGCTAGGTTGGCAGGAGCAGGGACCGAGTAACAGGAGCTCACCCCGTCACGGGGATTCAAACCACCGACCTTCTGATCGGCAAGTCCTAGGCTCTGTGGTTTAACCCACCGCGCCACCCGCGTCCCATGCCCAGAACTGTACAAAGTACTCGATGTGAGGTGTGACCAAAATAGATGAGAGCAGAACCTCTGTTGACGCACGCATTAGCCTTTTCCATAAGGGTGACTGAGTATACTGAGAGCCTGGTCTTCCAATACTTAATTTTATTATGGCTGGTGGGAAGGTCTAAAACAGGGCAGTTGAGGAATATAGGGGTTTAGTGGATGTTCCCTGCTGTTTGTTTTCACAACACAACTTTCCCCCAAAGGATTAAGTCTCAGGGACAAACCAACTCTGCCAAATCTAAATCACTTTAATTCTATGCTTAATCAGAATCCTTTGCAGACTGGTGCTACTGTGTGGCATTGTTGACACAACTTGTCTTCAAAGGGTTCCCCCCAGATAGTAAGGCAAGAATTACTTACTAATAGTTACTGTGAAAGTGTTACACAGATCTTAGTTGGCTTGTAGAACACATTGGCATGCAATCTTGCAAAAATGCATAATTAGTTTGGGTTAGATAATGATGGTTCCATTGGATGGGGAATATCTCAATTAATGGTTGGCCATTAGCCAGCTTGGTCAGGAAGGAATGGTGTTTTGTCAGCCTACCTGACTGTGTTGTAATGGCTAGACTAGTGTTGAACATCGACTGGGAAAACCTAGATTCAACTCACTGCTCAGTTATGAAGTAAATGCTCCTCTCCATTGGAGGTTTTTAAGCAGAGGTTGGATGGCCATCTGTCATGAATGCTGTAGTTGAGATTCCTGCATTGCAGGGGGTTAGACCAGATGATCCTTGGGGTCTCTTCCAACTCTACGATTCTATGATTCTGTGGTTCTATGAGAAGCTTCAGCAAAAGGTGGAATAATAATGCATAGTTATGCAGTCTGAACCAGACTATGACGAAGTTCGCCATCATGGTTCACAATAGCTCATTTGCAGCCTTTGTTGTTGTTGTTTAATCGTTTAGTCATGTCCGACTCTTCGTGACCCCGTGGACCAGAGCATGCCAGGCACTCCTGTCTTCCACTGCCTCCCACAGCTTGGTCAAACTCATGCTGGTAGCTTCGACAACACTGTCCAACCATCTCGTCCTCTGTTGTCCCCTTTTCCTTGTGCCCTCCATCTTTCCCAACATCAGGGTCTTTTCCAGGGAGTCTTCTCTTCTCATGAGGTGGCCAAAGTATTGGAGCCTCAGCTCCACGATCTGTCCTTCCAGTGAGCACTCAGGGCTGATTTCCTTCAGAATGGAGAGGTTTGATCTTCTTGCAGTCCATGGGACTCTCAAGAGTCTCCTCCAGCACCATAATTCAAAAGCATCAATTCTTCTGTGATCAGCCTTCTTTATGGTCCAGCTTTCACTTCCATACATTACTACTGGGAAAACCATAGCTTTTACTATACGGACCTAACCATTTGCAGCCTAACCTACCTCAAAGGGTTGTTGGGATGATCAAACACTGGAAACCTGAACTTGGAGAAAGGAGGATGTAATAAATGGATTCAGATTTGTTTATTTGTTTCAAGTCATCAGACCATCACAAAACATGTGTTTAATAAAGGGAAGTACAAATCCATAGAAAACTTACACAATGTAACATAAATAAAATGTTCACAAAGCCAAGTAAAGTTATATGAAAGCATAACCGAGCTTAAAACTCTGAATTTACTTGGCAAGACACACAATTCTCCTTTAAAAATATCTCTAACATAAAATAAAATTTACACAAACTTGAATAAAATTACATGAAGTATAAATAAAGTGTAGCATTCTGAATCTCCCTGGCCTGATACAGAACGCACTGGTTGTTGCTGTTGTTCTTTAAAAAATTCCTAACATTAATTAGTGCAGACAGAA
The DNA here is from genome assembly GCF_951804945.1 of Podarcis cretensis. NCBI lineage: Eukaryota > Metazoa > Chordata > Lepidosauria > Squamata > Lacertidae > Podarcis > Podarcis cretensis. The sequence goes on from NC_137178.1 coordinate 69,240,332, forward strand.
AACATGCAGTCCTCACAATTACATATCTACCTTGAAGAGCAGTATGGAATTGTAATACAGTCTCATGGATGAAAACACCACAGCCTCTGCTTCCAGGCAAGGAGTCCTCAGAGCACTGGTGATGCGACTAACCAGTGGTCAGGTAAGCACCAGAACCCCACCCACTACTGCCAATTTGATTCATGGGATCAGGAGACAGGAAAGTCATCTTTCTCCATCTGGAAAACATGGAGAGATGCAACCATTTGGAGTAGGCTGCTCATCAAGATGATGATGATGATGATGATATTCATTTATTTGTACGTATGTATGTACCCCAGAGGATGCGGGTGGCGCTATAGGTTAAACCACATAGCCTAGGACTTGCCAATCAGAAGGTTGGCAGTTCGAATCCCCGTGACAGGGTGAGCTCCCGTTGCTCGGTCCCTGCTCCTGCCAACCTAGCAGTTCGAAAGCACGTCAAAGTGCAAGTAGATAAATAGGTACCGCTCCGGTAGGAATGTAAACGGTGTTTCTGTGCACTGCTCTGGTTCGCCAGAAGCGGCTTAGTCATGCTGGCCACATGACCCAGAAGCTGCACTCTGGCTCCCTCGGCCAATAAAGCGAGATGAGCGCCGCAACCCCAGAGTCGGCCACGACTGGACCTAATGGTCAGGGGTCCCTTTACCTTTATGTATGTACCCCACCCATCTGATTTCCCCAGATGAACCAATTGGCCTGGTTCAATAAAATACAGCTTCATATGTCTTTGGTTTCCGTTTCTAAACAAGACCACCTCTCTCCAACTGCCACGTTCCTCTCTCTTCCAATCTCCCATCAGTTAATTCTGAAATTTCAAGAGCAGAATAAATTATGCAGAAGAAACAGCATGATGCATATAAGTATAATCTGCATGGTATGTTTCGATCATTAAATTTGAGTGGCCTTTCATTTCTGTTGAGTGTGGAGTACACAGCCTATTCATCAAGTATTCCTATGATTCCTTCTATAATTGGATTGTCTCTTGAAACATCCCTGGAGCACTCCAGAAGTTTTAAGGAATCATAGGTGAAATAGTGTCAATTGTATCTTCCCATTTGCCTGAACGCAGCCCTGAAGCATGAAACCCAGTTATGTTCTAATATACAGAGGTACCTTGGTTCTCTAACTTAATCCGTTCTGGATGTCCATTCCAAAACCAAAGTGTTCCAAAACCAAGGTGCGCTTTCCCATAGAAAGTAATGCAAACCAGATTAATCCATTACAAGCTTTTAAAAACAACCCCTAAACAATTTAACATGAATTTTACTATCTAATGAGACCATTGATCCATCAAATGAAAGCAATCAATGTAAAAAGGTAAAGGGACCCCTGACCATTAGGTCCAGTCGTGACCAACTCTGTGGTTGCAGCGCTCATCTCGCTTTATTGGCCGAGGGAGCCGGTGTACAGCTTCCGGGTCATGTGGCCAGCATGACTAAGACACTTCTGGCAAACCAGAGCAGCACACGGAAACACCGTTTACCTTCCCGCCGGAGTGGTACCTATTTATCTACTTGCACTTCAACATGCTTTCAAACTGCTAGGTTGGCAGGAACAGGGACCAAGCAACAGGAGCTCACCCCGTTGCGGGGATTCGAATCGCCAACCTTCTGATTGGCAAGTCCTAGGCTCTGTGTTTTAACCTATAGCGCCACCCGCGTCCCAATAATCAGTGTACTGTACTATAAAATATATAATTTTGATTTTAATTCATTTTTATAATGTTTTATAATGTCACACTGTTTTAATGTTGTTAGCCGCCCTGAGCCCGGCTTCGGCTGGGGAGGGCGGGATATAAATAAAATTTATTATTATTATTATTATAAGACGGTATTGTAGATGATATTTTTTTTGAAAAAATTATTACCTGCACTGATGATAGTCATTGTTTGGATGGGGGGCTTTTATCCATTTCCGCAGTCGCACAATCAATCAGTAGCTGAACTGGGTTCCATACAGTCACAAAAACCAATAAACCGAAAAAAGCCTCAAAAACAAAAATGCAAAATAAATAGCAAAAACAAAAGTGCTGAACTTAATCCGTTACGGAAGTCCATTTGACTTCCAAAATGTTCAAAAACCAAGGCGCAGCTTGTGATTGGTGCAGGCACCCTGGAAACAATAGGACGTTTGGCTTCCGAAAAGTGTTCGAAAACCAGAACACTTACTTCTGGGTTTTCAGTGTTTGGGAACCAAGGTGTTTAAGAACCAAGGTACCACTGTAATCGAACTGCAGTGTCACTTGGATTTCTCTCTAGAATTGGGAGTGATACTTCATCCAAACCAACACCTCCAGTCTGATTTTTTTACATGATCCACTCTCTATGGTCCTTGCTACAAAAGAGAAGAGAATCAAGTCCAAACTATTTGCTTATTAGGGATCTCATCCAGCTTTCTCTGGAAGCCCACCTTGGAGATACGCTAAGGTACTGTAGGAGCAAAGTAAGATTTATGACTTCCTTAGCTTTTCATTTCTCTGCTTTAAATCACTAAGAGATTAGCACAAGATGTGTCGGAAAGTGTGTTGTCATTTAACAGGCTTAAGCAGTGTTTGAAAAGAGGTATTTTTGGCTAAACGATGGGATTAACTGGATAAGTGGGGGGAAAGAGCTTTTGGATAAGCTGAAGGACAGAAGAATTATAGCCAGCTTTACACTTGTTGTAACTTGGTAGGTTTTCATTCACAACTTAAATTGATATGTTGCTGCAACTTCAACAACTATGCCAGTTATATGGGACAAAATCCTTGCATCTAGCACCACATGTGAATTAAACAAGTTTTCATCAACATAACTCTAGGGAAATGAAAGCATGAAAACTCCAGTGGCATAGGAAGGGGGGCGGGGGGGCGGGCCGCCCCGGGTGCCACTGGGAGGGGTGACAAGATGGCCCCTACCTCCCCCCAGCTGTAGAACGGCCGAGCAGCAGCCCGTAAGGATTGCGCCACCCCAGGTGCCGGAAAGAGTTTCTCCACCACTGGAAAGCTCCTATATTTGGTCAGAGAACAGAGTAGCAGGAAAACAAGTATTACCAGTGCTTTTTTAGTTGTCGTAAAAAATGAAGTGCTGGTACTCTTATATTCAGGCATAGGCAAACTCTGGCCCTCCAGATGTTTGGGACTACAATTCCCATCATCCCTGTCCACTGGTCCTGTTAGCTAGGGATGATGGGAATTGTAGTCCCAAACATCTGGACGGCCGGAGTTTGCCTATCCCTGCATATATTGATAAAATTGTCATGGGTGCCAGCACAAAATGGCTGGAATGGGCAGAAAAGAGAGGTGATGGTACTCTGTATTGGTGAGTACACAAAAAAACTCCTGCCTATCTAGCCTCTGAACTTTAACTTCTGAGGGGGTTAAGGATAATACCAGTAGGGTTTTCCCTGATCTATAAGATTGGAGCAAAGATTGCAAATCTTAATATTCCCTCCCCCTTTCCTGGTGCTAGGACAAATTCCTTAACCACCATCATGACTGGAATTTCCAGACCCTCTTGAATATTATACTGTGTCCACACATTCTTTCACAGTCCTGAATTTGGTTTGAGATAGAGACAGACATGGCTGCCTGAGTGCCACCGTTGTTATGATGGGGCATGTATCAATATCATATCCACATGCTTTCTTAACCATGGATGAGAGCTTCTGAATCAGTGACAATTCACGTGCTTCACTGTGCCTGCTTCCTGGGCCAGTTTCCCTCCACTGAGGACAGAATCCATCACAATTTTTCTCTTTGATTTTTCTCATTTTTTTAAAAAATGACTGCAATCCATGCAACAAGACAAGGGAACTGGAGATAAACATCTGTGTGGATCAAATATTTAAGCATGATCAAATTAAAAGAATTCTAAGCCTGAAAACAAAGTGTAAAAAGCAAATTGAAAAATGAGATGAAGGCACCTGATAAAACTCAGTCCAGCATCTGGCTATTTGACAGAGGTAAGCTGTGTGCCAGTATTGTACATAAAGCAGGGCTTTAAAAATGTGAGCACTTGTGATGCCACTGAGCACACTTCCCTTGTCTGGGTTTGGGTGAGCATTTGCAAAGTACTGACAAAGACTGTCCATTGGCTATGATTGCATGGAAGCAGGCCAGCTGGATGAGGAATCTCATTCACAGATGGATCCAGTCCATCTGCCAGGGCTCTTTTGAAAGCAGCAGTTGTGTCTATCAACTTTAAATGAAGAGGTGCAAGACTTATTGTCTCCTACTTCATATCTCCTGCCCAAGAGCTGACTAGTCTGAGGGCAGCCTGGGGGCAGGGGCAGGCGGAAAGTAAAATGGACAGGAAACACCCACTTGAAAAGTCAAATTCAAGGTACTCCTCTTGTTTCAAGCCCTAAGCGACTCAGACCCCAAACACCTGAAAGACCACCTCTTTCCCTACAGCCCACTTCGGGTGCTAAGATCAGGTACTAAGTTCTGCTGCCCTCAGAAGCTTGGGGGTGTGTCAGCCCAGGAGAGGGCATCTTCCATGCAGCCCCTAAGTTGTGGAACTCCATTTCCCAGAGGGGGAGTATGGGAGTGTGTCTGGCACCCTCATTATATGACTTTCAGTGAATGCTAAAGACACACCAGGCTTTGGATAATATTGCATTATATTGTGTTTTATTATTAATGGGTTTTAATTGTTGTAATCTGCCCTAGGACATTAGGGTGAAGGGCGGCTAACAAATAGCAATAGTAACAACAACAACAACAACAACAACAAAATAAGCCAGTGTTTCCCAAACTCCCGCCTGCCCTGGACCAATCTGTCATTTAAGACTGAGAGACAATCCCTAAACGCTGTTTGCTGGCAATGTTGATGTTTCTGGAAATCTTGATAGCAGTAAGGTGGGTAGTAATAAAATGATAATAATAATAATAATAATAATAATAATAATAATAATAATAATAATAATAATATAAAAATAATAAAAATAATTGTACCCTGCCCATCTGACTGGGTTGCCTCAGCCACTCTTGGCAGTCTCCGGCATTAACAACAACAACAACAATAACATTAAAAACTTCCCTATACTGTGCTGCCTTCAGTTGCCATCTAAAAGCTGTATAGTTACTTATCTCCTTGACATCTGATGGGAGAGTGTTCCACAGGGCGGGTACCAATACCAAAAAGGCCCTCTGCCTGGTTGATGTGATATAGATGCCAGTATGTTGGCACATAGAGGGGGCATCAGTGCTTACTTTCCCTCTCCAAGGCACAGTGAGTGGTGGATACATCAAACACAGTTGCTTAACTTTTCCAAGGCCCTCTTCATGACATATGTAGGATCACAAGATAGAGCTTAAGAATCTCATATTTTAGTGCATCCAACACCTAGGGTCACCAGCTTTCGATTTGAAGAATAGCATCCCCTGGGAGGATATTGCATTTTTTCATACTCCCAAGACCGTTACTCAACAGAACAGCTTTGCTGGTCAGACAAGGGAAATAATGTACCTCAGTAGTCCTACCCTCTTTGAAACGGGGAAATGATCCTCCTCAGGATCAGGCTGCTAAAGGTGAAAGTGCAGACAAACACAGCTGGAATATGCATCCAGAGGCTGTTGTTGAACATTGGTAATCAGTTTTCAGAGATGTTTAGGGAGTCATTAATCTTGCCTTTGTGTGATGAGATGCCACCCATATTCACTTGAGAACCCTCTGGATGCCATGACAACACAAACATTACTTCACCTGTACACTATTATATAGCCATGATTTTTAAACAGGTACAGACAATGCCATCGTCATTTCTTTTAGTATTTTACCCATTAGTATTTTCATTTCGAAGGGTTTCCTTGGAAAAATAATAATACTTTAGCGGGAGATGCTAGAAAAGACAACTTGCCTATATGTTTTAAGCTCACAAAAAGAAGCACATCACTTGAATTTTCTGTACTTGATTTAGTACTTGATGACTGGTGGTTGAATATTAGAAACTTCCTTTGGACAGCTTCATGCATGTACGAAGCAATCTTCCATTCCTGCTGGAGGTGGAGCAAGGAGGAGGGAGGTGGTCTAGAGCAGGCTTCCTCAACCTTGGCCCTCCAGATGTTTTTGGCCTAGAACTCCCATGATCCCTAGCTAGCAGGACCAGTGGTCAGGGATGATGGGAATTGTAGTCTCAAAACATCTGGAGGGCTGAGGTTGAGGAAGCCTGGTCTAGAGGGCTTGAACGTCTACAGTTCTGTAGAGTCAAGCATATGTGTGTAGAAATGAATCACCGAGGAGGGAGAGAAAGTTGTGCAAGCTGGCTCTGCCCAAGATGTCATTTGCAGAGGAGACATTCCAGTGGAGGTAATAGATCAGGTGTACAAAGTCTACATGCAAATGGCGCCTTGACTCCTTGCAGACCAGTAAGCACATCCCCAATAAGAGTTCACTACCAGCTTGCCTGGGGACGCGGGTGGCGCTTTGGGTTAAACCACAGAGCCTAGGACTTGCTGATCAGAAGGTCAGTAGTTTGAATCCCCGTGACGGGGTGAGCTCCTGTTGCTTGGTCCCTGCTCCTGCCAACCTAGAAGTTCGAAAGCACGTCAAAGTGCAAGTAGATAAATAGGTACCACTCTGGCGGGAAGGTAAATGGCGTTTCCGTGTGCTGCTCTGATTCGCCAGAAGCGGCTTAGTCATGCTGGCCACATGACCCGGAAGCTGTACACCGGCCCCCTCAGCCAATAAAGCGAGATGAGCACCGCAACCCCAGAGTCGGCCACGACTAGACCTAATGGTCAGGGGTCCCTTTACCTTTTACCAGCTTGCCTAGATGATCTCTCATAGATCACTGATAGAACGGTGGAGAAGATGGATTAGAAGAAATCATGCCACCAGGTCCAGGGGTCAGGGCAGCAGGCCCTTCAAACATATGTGGACCCCAGGCAATTTTGCCAACCTATTTCTTGTCTCTGGTATCTTGGGATTTCAGAGTGGCTGTACAGAAATTGCTCAGTTTTGCAGGGCTGGAGCAAGATATTTTGCTGTCTAGGGTGAAGAACAAGATGGTGTCTCTTCATTCCATGTGCAGAAGTCAACGGGCTTGGCAGCTAAATCTTACTTCAACACTGGTGATGGGATACTAACTTCTGCCACAAATGAGGAAGCAACCAGATTGGGGGACCAATGGCAGACCATTTGGCAACAGAGGGGGCACTGAAGAACAACGTATAGGGGCTGCTGACTAAGGCAGTTGCCTCACTTTCTTGGCCCTGCAGATATACAAAGCTAAGCTACAAACCTGATGCCATCATAAGCTGACATACCAAATCAAAATATTTATTCCATATATTTAATAACTTTAGATTTATAGGCTGTTTTTCTGCCATGGGCTGCTCAGACTAGGTTTTAGAGACAAATTGGAGAAAAATATCAGAAAAGCAAATAGTTTTTCAAACAGCACATTTCTTTTAAAGGACACAACAATTACACCACAACACTTTGATGTGTAAGAAGATATATCACTCATGCTACTTAGGTCTTACAACGCCTACTCGTTATTTTATTAATCTTTACAAACTGTGTATAATTGGAATTCCTGTATAAAGCTGCAATCTTTAAGAACACCTCCTTTACCATATTTCCCTTTTTACAATGCGTAGCACAATCTGCACAACTAAGGCTAGGAACTCTGCATATTCATGAGTCAAGGATCAATGATGAAGATCAAAGTATCCCCATATTGATCACAGAACTTCCCCCTTTTCATGGCCATAATTAAGCTAAATGGCATTGCAGTATCAGAAAAGAGGAGATTGCCAAAGGCAAGTGAATTTGCCTCCAGTGCCCACTTTGATATCCCAGTCTGTCTTCAGGGCAGCAGAATATTATCCTAAAGATATATTCTCATATGTCAGTGGTGCCTGTGATGTAATAGCACCTGAAAAAAATCACCATAATGAGGACGGATATTAGAAGGGAGGCTAAAAAGAGAGAATTTTTAAAAAGAGCAGTCCAGTGGCTTCTCCCTCTGGGGGGAATAAAAGAAAGAAATCTACTATAGACCAAAAAGTAGCAGCTAAACCAGAGAAGTTCACCTGACTTCCAAAAGATAGTGATGACACTGTTTTATTTAACTTGTCAACCATTTCTTGAAAGACAAGAACACATGCTGTGTAATGTAAATCAAACACATTTCCATTTCTTTTCTTTTGCATTACTACGTCTGCATTTTTTAAATCCTGGTTTTGGTAGCCATGGGAAAGAACTATGTGTGGGAAGGGGGTCTCTGCGGGGTCTGCAGCCCTACCCCCAAATATTGTGATGCGTTTCTTTGGAGGAAGAAAAAAAATCAGGACACCGGATTTGTCATGCAATATTACACTATGTGTCCTTTCTGTGCTTCTTGTATATACAGCCTTGCACGTTTATAACCTCTAAGAGTTCCTTGATCCTAAACATGTATTTGACCACAAATGCCATTGACTGCAAATTCCCGGGTAAATATGGTTGGGTGGCAGACTAACACCACTGAGGAGAGGGAGGAAGGAAAAACAGTTTAGCTCTGTCTATTATTCAAGAATCAAATCTCTCTCAAGTGCATGAAAAATGGGCCACCCCCCTTCTGGGAGATATCCTATCCACGCTTGTGCCCACTGATACTTCTAGCCTGATTATCATGAGATACTGTCAAGAGAATCAGAGGATGAGGAAAAAACAGAATATAGCAAGGTTTCTGTGTGTTTCTCTATCATTGGCAGCACTACAGAAAGCAACCGAGGGTCAGTGCCCACCTAGAAAATGGCCTTGTCTGCCTTTTAGCACCACCCCTGGGCTGGCAGAGGTCTATGGCAAAATACACTTCTCAACCACATTTCTTGTCTGCCAGCTGGCACTCAGGCAGAATGTGCTATATGGTTTATGACAAGCAGTTCATACTCTTGGCTGATAAACTCCTTTACATTCCAACTCCCTCTCAAGTCAAGTATTATTTCCCATTCTGCTTCAGGGGCAGAACTACATGTTGTGTTAAATGTGCCATTTGGCATTGTGAAACGCAGATCAGGACCATGGTGCCAGGGAATTGAACCCATTTCCCATATGCCGGTTTTGTCAGCAAAAATTCTGTATTGAAATACTTTATTGTCACTTGTACAACTTGTATACAGTGAGATTTCACGAACACCCCCCACTCAGCTCTCTTAGTTTTAATTCACCTTGTTTACTGACACACACCCACCAAACCCAAAAGTCAGTTGCCCTGTTGTTATCTTTTCATTTAGCAGCCTAACAGCTCATGGATAGAAGCTGTTCTTTACCCGGTTGGTGCGACTAATCGTGCTTCTATATCTTCTGCCCGAGGGCAGGAGATCAAGAAAGTGCTGGCCAGGCTGTGAATCATCCCTGAGAATTTTCCTCACTCCTCACTCCTGAGGCAACGTTCTTCCGCTATTTCATCCAGTGGATTCACGGGACAGCCATAATATATTGTGCTGTATTCACCACCCTCTGTAGGCACTTCCTATCAGTTGATGTCAAACCAGCGTACCACACCGTGATGCAGTATGAAAGGACACTTTCTATTGTGGACCAGTAGAAGGAGATCATCAAATGTTGATTGACATCGTTCTTTTGCAATACTTTGAGGAGATGGAGTCTCTGTTGGGCTTTCTTAACCACCTGGGTTGTATTGATTTTCCAAGTAAGGTCTTCGCTGAGATAAACTCCTAGGATTTTAAAGGAAGAGACTCTCTCCACACAGACCTCCCTGATTTACAGCGGGGCTAGTTCTCCTCTTTTCCTCCGAAAGTCCAACACCATCTCCTTTGTCTTGCTGATATTAAGGTGCAAGTTGTTCCCTAGGCACCATGTACCCCTCCCACAACTCCATTTTGTCCTAGAAGGAAAAACATTGGTTACCACAAATGGAGGGGAGGGGTTATTGGTTTAGTTTGTTCTTGTTTTTATTATGTAGTTTGTGTTTTTATTTTGTATTTTTATAAACTGCTCTTAGATGTTATTAATTTCTCCTTTGGCAAATGGCAGCATTGGAGCGGAAAATAGGGTGCGTTAACTCTCCTATGTTGTGGCCCCAAACCAGATAAGAGAGTTCATGATTGCTATTTTTAAAAAGAAGTTCAAAACAAAGGAAATGCAATTGCAGATTTCCTGTCACATCTAGTCTGCTGTGTTTCAGAGCCAAATGGCATGTTATATGCAGTCATTTTTAAATTCCGAGTGATTTTTTTTACTTATTAAAGAAAAAAAATATCCTAGAAGGAAAAGAGATGGGAGATATATTTCTCTTCAATTACAAACAGAATCAAAGTTGTCTATTTTCCCTTTCCGAAACAATATGTGAGCCAAAACTCAGCCATTTGCCGGAAGTTCGCAGTTCTCTGAATTTTGCAATCCAGTTCTTCACCTAAGAAATGTGTGCAGAAATCCATGCTCTAATGTGTGCATACATAAGCATACAATGATGGGAAAAAATACACTAATGCATTATATATGGGGAAATTGCTCTGTGAAAATTTGGGTATTGGGCGAAACTGCACACAAAAACGTCTATATTAGGATAAGCTCACACTAAAACGCTGGTGAATTTCTACGAGGGTTTTTAAAATATCTTTCACAAACTGGTGTGGAAACATGGAAAACTGAGTTGAAGAACAGAAGAATGAGAAATGGAGGGAAACCAAAACCGAAACGTTCTTTAGCCACCCCCATGGAAGACTCTCACCTGAAGAATTAGCAATTAAAGTGAAGAGGCTGCTTAGCTCTTTTCATCTGGGGACATTTCTTTCTGCTCAGGCCTGTCCCCGGTTCCCTCAAGCTGCATTCCTCCCCACTGGGAATAAGATACACAGCAAATGTTTTTGAGTGTTAAGCAACCCAAACTCCATAGGTGCTCCTCTCAAAATTGCGGTCTCCAGGCTTTTCCTGAACAGATCCACACATACCAGGAGAAAGCTATAGCCATTGTGTGGAATGAGCAGCTTGATCCTGTAGCAAACGGTAAGAGAGGTGGAGGGGAAATTCTTCGCTGCTGCCAAGGTATTAATATCCCAAACGGAGATTTCAGGCACTATAACTGCTGCTGCAGTTCAGGACTGCTTCATTTCACTTCACCTTACGCTGCCTGAGCGGCCTCTGCTTCCTAGGCTGGGGTTTTTCGGGGCTCCTAAGTCTCCAAGTCGATCCTGGGTCTTCAAAGAGTTGGTCAAAGAAGGATTGAGAGGTAAATATGCCTTATGCATGAACTTGTGACTTGGTGGGTTCCTGTGCCCTTTCAATGTGTGTCTAATCCACATTTGCCTCTTCTACCTTTTCATTTTGTCCATGGGGACATAATTGTCTAACTGCTTATTTAACTTATATGCAGAATTCATCATGCGAAAGGCTGGACTGGATGAATCCCAAACCTGAATTAAGATTGCCGGAAGAAATATCAACAACCCCAGATATGCAGATGACACAAACTTGATGGCAGAAAGTAAGGAGGAATTAAAGAACCTTTAATGAGGGTGAAAGAGGAGAGCACAAAATATGGTCTGAAGCTCAACATCAAAAAACGAAGATCATGGCCACTGGTCTCATCACCTCCTGGCAAATAGAAGAGGAAGAAATGGAGGCAGTGAGAGGTTTTACTTTCTTGGGCTCCATGATTACTGCAGGTGGTGACAGCAGTCATGAAATTAAAAGACACCTGCTTCTTGGGAGAAAAGCAATGAGAAACCTAGACAGCATCTTAAAAAACAGAGACATTACCTTGCCAACAAAGGTCCGTATAGTTAAAGCTATGGTTTTCCCAGTAGTGATGTATGGAAGTGAGAGCTGGACCACAAAGAAGGCTGATCGCGAAAGAATTGATGCTTTTGAATTATGGTGCTGGAGGAGACTCTTTTGAGTGCAAGAAGATCAAACCTATCCATTCTGAAGGAAATCAGCCCTGAGTGCTCACTGGAAGGACAGATCGTGAAGCTGAGGCTCCAATACTTTGGCCACCTCATGAGAAGACTCCCTGGAAAAGACCCTGATGTTGGGAAAGATTGAGGGCACAAGGAGAAGGGGACGACAGAGGACGAGATGGTTGGACAGTTTTATTGAAGCTACCAGCATGAGTTTGACCAAACTGCGGGAGGCAGTGGAAGACAGGAGTGCCTGGTGTGCTCTGGTCCATGGGGTCACGAAGAGTTGGACACGACTAAACAACTAAACAACAACAACAACCTTTTCATTTCCACCTCAACACAGCCTCCCTTTCCCTTCTTCGAAAATCTTGTCCCCTTGTGATATTGTCACTTGCTCAACTGCAGCAAAGCTTGTTGCTTTGCTCACTTACTTGAGTCATCTGCTTTGTTTTATTGAGGCATTTCTCACAGTACCTCTCAGATAATTTGATATGTGGTGACAGCTGGGGCTCCTGCGTCTTTATCAGCAGCATAGCAGGCGGATGTTTAACAGGTAGGGTGTGCTGCTTCTCCATGCTGCGGAAAGATTCTCCTGTTGAATTTGCCATGCAGCTGTTGGGACAATGTGCTCCATATCCCTAGGACCTACTATTGCAAATCAGATCAAGAAGCTTTCCAATTATTCCCTATTTTTAAAAATGCATTCTTAGCACCAAGAGACTATGTCTTAATAGTTTCGAAGCCAGGCTCTGATAGCAGAATTTCAATTAAGACTGCAATTCTAAACCTCTTACATGAATGTAAATCTTATTGAAATCAGCTTCCTGCTTTTGAATAAATATGTTCAGAACTGGATTGTTAACCGTCATGTTTCCATTTAGAAAGTTTTAATATGTAAGACAGATTTCGCTCAGAATTCTCTCTGGTCCCCTTATCTCCCACCACCATTTCCCCCCGTCTTGTGCTGCCTCTTTTGTGTATTTGTGTGTGTGTGTGAATGCAGAAGCATCTTACTGCAAATGCAGCATCTTGTGCAATTAATATTTCAAATACCCTGCATTTTGTTTGCATTGCAGGAGAGCTGCAGTAAGGAAGGAGGGAGATGGTGGTAGCAGCAGAGAAGCCGCTTAACCAAGAGAATTTTAATAACTCGTGTGTGTGTGTGTGTGTGTGTGTGTGTGTGTAGTCCTGAAAGGGAAAACCAAAAAGGAAAATCAGATTTAAATCTGTGCTGTAATGTAAAACAGTATGTGTATGCTTAATGGGTTCTGTGTGCTATTCTGCAGCCAGGAAACTACACTAGGCACATCTGTATAAAATATATTTCCAATTTAACCAGTCTGGAATGACCACATTCATTTTCTAGTTCACTGCAAGGGTAAGTAATATAATAAGCACAATGTATTCACCAAATTTAATAATTTAGCATGCTTGCTTAGTTAACTTGTATTAACCAGTGATGCAGCCGAAGCAAGGCTCCCCCCACCCCCACCCCTTGTCAGGGAATATATCGAGTACATTAAAAAGAAATAGGAAGACAATTTCTGTTTTCCTGTTGAACTGGATTCATCTCCAGAATATGCTGCGGTGAATTCATCTTTTGAAAGTAATAGGTACTTGGGAAGTTAAATAAGTAGGTTTCAGTTACGGTTAGGATGTGTGGCTTTAATTCTGAAAAGAGAGCCTTACGAGGCAGTAAACCATGAAGGCAATGCTTAAAAGAGAGTTTTGAAACGTTTAAGGGACATTTCAGGGAAATCAAAATGAGAGACAAGGACCTTAATTGCGCATTCCTCGTGAAGAGGAAAACCCCATAGACTTCAATGAGAGTATCTAAGGGCAGCAAACGGGATCAGGTTCACAGCAAGCAAATATATTAAGAGATAGATCTGGCTTGTAATTAGTCTGAAATCCAGACATTATGGAGTTACTTTCTTAGCATAATGCAGGAAATGTATTCCACGGAGATGCACTATGTCATATCCATGGGGAATATTGTTAGCTGCAGCTGAAGGGCCAGAATTTTAAATTCATGAAATATGCATCTTGACCTGAAAATTAAATTAGTTAAAAACAGGTGTAACTATTTTACGGGTTTCATGTTTCTTCTTGGAGCACTTGATCGTTGCTCAAATTGCAAGGGGATAGGAGATTCAAAGGAGAAACTCGCCTAGTATATATCAGAGCCACAAAACAAGCAGAACACAACGTGGTCATTTCTGCCTCATCTGGCTCATATTTGTTTGACTCCGTTAAAATAACTAGCAAGACTTTCACACTGTAGGTCTGCAATCTGGGTCATAATAACCTGGCATGCAACTAAGTAGACTGTCAACTCAGGAGTGTTTGATGCAGTGCTGGTTCCAATCAGTACGCCGGTAAGAAAGGGCCATGGCTGACCTGGGTTCATTCCAGGTCGAGCAAATGGTGAGGACCATATTGCAGACAGCAACCTGCTCCAGAGATGCATCGTTTTGTGTGATCAGGTAGGGCTAGAGTAAATTTTCTCCGAGTCATTCCCTTCTGAGAATTTCTATATTAAATATGCCTTCACCATATATCATCTGAATACTGATGCCTGTATTTGGCATCCAGTTGTTTTCTGTATTTGACGGCTGAGATCTAATGATGTTTCAGATTTTTCATTATGTTTGATCGATAACAAATCTGATAGCGGGCAAAAATGCCTGAAAGATAAACAGATGCCAAGAAGATTTTAACTTCGTGCTTAATTTTTTCACATTTGGAAGGAGGCAAAAATCACTGGGAAATTTCATGTAATTGCAAATATTCCTTTCAGCTTCAGTTTCAAGGACTTGGAATGTTATGAGATAGCAAGGTTCAATGTGAAACATGGAAGTGCAATGATGTATTTGTGAGACCTTGCTCATTCATACCTTTATTGTTGGGAATCCAATCTGAAATCAGAGGAGCATATGAATGAGTTGTAAACAGAGTCTCTCTTCCTAGAGAGACTTTCCAACTTGCTTACTTATGGCAAAGACCTGACTTTCAAGAAAGCCCTGGAGGGTGTCTGGATCTTTTATTGACCCATAGTTTTATATTGGTTTCAACTGTCATTATTAATTAATCATTGTAAAATCTGGATTATAGATATTGCACTTTGCAGTAAGAAAGCTGTATGTTCTGATTTAGGAGAGAAATGTTGTTGCTCTTGCTACTTATAGGTTTGTAATACTCATCTAAAAGTTACAGTAAGAGGATGACAGAATAATAGTCTTAACAATGCTGGGTGGTGCTTTAACAACCTTCTAATTGGTTCAGTGAGGAAAGAGTTTGTGCAGAATGATTTTCATCATAGGAAACTGTACTGGGCCTGAGAAGCAAGTAAGTTTTTTCATAAGATTTTGGAAAAGTGGGGAAATGCTTCTGTGCATTGAAACAACTTGATTATTTTAATTAATTGTTGTATTTTGTTCTCTACATTGTATAATCCAGCTGTGGCCCCTCACTTGCATATGAACCCTTGTTTGGAGAGTCCAGTTGTAGTTGAAATGGATCCCTCTGCAATTTCATAAACTTGCCACACAATACAAATTGTCTGGAAAAGCATTTCTCACCGACCCGCTTCTCCATTTGTGATGCCAAAATGTGATTCTCCCCTTTTTGGCTGGATAAACAATCCAACACATACTGGTTAAATGTGACAGCATGATAATAAGGTTTTAAGTCTCAGCGTGTCAAAATCATAGCTGTCAACTTACAGATTTGAAAATAAGGGACCAGCAGCCTTGAAAATAAGGGACCAGCAGCCAAAATAAGGGACCTGCAGCCTCACCTGTTCCAGGCACTCCAGTCTTCCTGTCTTCCTGCAGTCTGGTCAAATTCATGCTCGTAGCTTCGAGAACCAATGTCCAACCAACTTTGTAACTAGAGGTTCAACTGAATAGAATCTGAATCACATGCACCACAAGGCCTATGCAGCCTCAACTTAAGATGGCTCCCTGGCCTGGCTTTGCACTGCAAAATTTGCAGCAGCACGTGCAACAAAATGGTGTCCAGCATTCAAAAATCCCTTCAGCTTGCATTAACTAGCCACACACACACAGCCTCCTCCCCTCGCCATGAGATCGCCAGTCACCCACCATTTTAGTCAACCAGTTCCTTTCTTTTTCCCCATAAGTCAATCGAAGGAGCCTCCAAAACAAATTCAAAAGCCCCCCTCCCACAAGATCTCCTTTCCTTTCCCCCCACCATGTGCCCCCGCTCCAGACAGACCTTTTTGCTGACAAGGGTGAGTGGGCCGTCGATGACGTATCCATCCAATTCCGATCCGAGCACTCAGCACAGGTGTGTTCAACTTCTGAGCCCCTCTGAGCCAAAGGCAGAAAGCCCAGCCAGCAGCCAAACGAAGCCTCAAGGAAAACCACCGTCACCTCTCCGCTGGGAAGCGCTGAGCAAAGGCGAGTCCCCAGGGAACGCAGCTGATTTGATCAGCACAAGGCATGCAAGCTCCACCCCCCAGTAGTTCTTAGACCTCTTATTGGGTGAACAACACAGCCAAGCAACACAGTTGGAGCCTCCCTCCTCCCTGGCCAGCAGGGAGGGAGGGAGAGGAGCTGCTTCCTTTGAAATTTAAGGGACATCATTTAAGGGACATTTAAGGGACATCCATCAATAAGGGACAGCAGCGGGATATGGCGCTGGAATAAGGGACTGTCCCTTCAAATAAGGGACACTTGACAGCTATGGTGAAAATCTGATCCAATCTGATCTGAACCAAGGGATTCCAATAAGCATCCAATTCTGAGGCTAAAATTTTTTAAAAAATCATATTCAAATTTTCACATTCGAAACTTGACAGAAATGAAATATCTATAGTTCAGTTTCCAGAATTCTGTTTATCTTCTCCATATTTCTTTATGGATACATTTCTTTTATGACTTTAACTTTCAAATTGTACAGTTTTTAACCATGGCTGTTGTCAGCCAACTGGAGAATTGTCAAAAAGGAGAGGAACCTAAAAATAAATCAAATAGAAAATCCTGCTCACATGACAAGGCTCAAGACAAGGGTATCTTTCAGAGCAGATTCTAATTTTCTCCATATTTATAGTCATTGGTTGGCTTTTTCTGGAGAAGCAAATGGCATTCATGCACTAATTTTTGTTACTGCATAATCTACATCAGGTGTGGGGAACCTTTAGCCTTCCAGATCTTGCCGAACTACAACTCTCATCAGCCCAAGCATGATGGGATTTGTAGTTCAGCAAGATCAGGAAAGCCAAAGGTTTCCCAAAGACTAATGCTTCAGGATTTAAAAAGAGGGTAGCAAGAAGCAGCACACAATGCCTATATATTTTTAAGAAGGCTCCTTCAATCTCTTCCTTTTATTGGTTGAATCGTTAACCGTGCGCTTCTCAGATAATATGAGCTGCTGGAGGAACCATCCGACAACTTTGAAAAAGTGTGTGTTTCTCTGCAGTCCACAGTAATGGTGGGCCCCAGTGAACAGCAAAGGAGGCAGCCATTTTTTTAACAGTGGCAGTCATTAAAATTTTCCCCAAATTCAAAATACACTTCAGAACAGGGCTTTCTGGGGGGACAAAATGGCAGCTGCACTGGCTGGTTCTCCTTTTTCCAAAGGAATGTCATCTCAGTCCTGAGATATTGCTGAATTTCACTCCTGAAGGAGAAACCTTAGCTACAGTTCTTGGTTAGCTAATGGAGAGTTTAACTACAAGCCCTGGGTTGGATGACACATTCAGCCAAACCTTGGTTTAGCTAAGCAGCATGCCAGTAAAAAGGAATGGAGGAAAAACAAAGGGGCTGAGAGCTACTTTCCAGGAATGTGCATGTCTGTGTGGTCTCACTAAGTCATGGTTTGGCTTACAGTGTTTTGTAAAAACAGGTGTATATGTCTCTATGTTTGTCCTAGCAGCACTCTTGAGTTGGTAGAGGGCGCTAGTCCCAGGAGCAGAGGAAGGGTGTGTGGTGGGGGTGGCCCACCCTGGGTGTCACCGCTGAGGGGTGTGTGCTGGGCCTGGGGGTAACCCGTGTTACGCGGTCCAGGTCCAGTCCCAAATCCAAGAATCCCACAAGGAGTCGGTCCGACAGGGCCAAATCAGGACACGAGGCAGGAAACCACGCAAGGTCAGGCACAGGATCACAGGCAGGTTCTGGCAAACAGCAACGTTGCTCCCACAACCTGGGGCAGGGTCCAGCAGCCTTTTATATCTGTCGGGGTAATGGCTGGTCCTGATGCCCCGGTGACTCACCTCCCTGTCTCGCCCATAGGTGAGCACTCCTCCTGTGAGTACTCAGGTTTCTCCTTCTCTCAGACCTCAATCTCTGCAGCTCGGGAGATGTCGATGGGTTACTAGACCCAGGGGCCGCCTCAGCCTTCCCTGACCAAACCGGTAGTGGAGCAGCTGTAAGTGATGGCCCAGCTGAAGGCAACAAGGTCATCCCCGCATCTGGAGCCAGGGCAGGCTCAGGCCCCTGACTGGGCCCAGCTGGTGCTTGTTGCAGGGCAACCTGTGCAGACTGGGGCTCTTCAGAATCAGGCCCCAGGCTTGGTTCAGATGCCATCTGGGGCAAAGGATCTGGTACGGACTGAGACTCCTCTGGCTCCGAGTCCCAGGCCATCACAAAATGCCAGGCAGCACTCACCGCGAGGCCGGCAGCACACCCAAGCCACGCATCTCTCCTGGGAGTGACATGGTGGCTTGGGCACCCGCAGGCTCCATGCTGCCAAAACAGTACTCCCGCCGCCTCCCCCTCAGATGTAGGGCAGCTGAGTGGGAGGAGGCAGGCAGACCCCTTGGAGGCCTGCGGAGTGTCCTGCCCCAGCTCGCCCTGCCCCATGGGCAGCTGACCCCGCCCCTGGACACAGGGCATGCGCATCGCCCCAGGCACCCGATCTGCTTCCTCCGCCACTGGCTAGTTCCCCCCACCTCTTCTTATCCCCTAGTTTCTTGTCATACTTTTAGCTTTTTCTCCAGATCCAAAGTTCCTTTATTTTGCTTTTTCCACTGGTAAGGCAAAGGTTTCACTGAAGGAGCTAACCAACCAAAGCATTTTGATATCTCCTAGCTTTTGTATAAACAGGACCCAGCAGGGTAGCTAAATTCAAATCCACAGTTTCCCAGTCTAATCTTGCGCTGTGGAAGCTGGAAATAGATTTCTCCCCAAATGCTCAGAAGAGGGTAAGATTACATAAGACATACATTGGTCACATGCTAGTTTCAGGGGTTTGGGGGTTATGTGATGTCAAAATACATGTAAACTTCAGGGACACCCTCACCTCTACATTTATGGAAAAATATTGAGAAATGTGTAGAGCATAAAATATAGGGGATGCATGATTAGGAAATGTTTCTTAATACTTAGAAAGTCTTAAGAAATACATTTGTAATTCAAGGCTTCAGGGTATGTGGAGACACATTTGGAAAATTTTGGTAGACAAAACGTGCATGTATTTAATAACACAAAACTGACCCTGTGGGCTTCATTCAACAGCCATATCCAATCATGTAAACATTTGTAAAGTCTCCTTCCCAATCATTCATCTACATATTTAACCCCTCTCAATAAATAAACTGAGCTAGATGTGAAAACACGGAGTGTATTTAATAAAAACATTGGATTATTTGTATTCATGTCTCACATTCAGGGAGTCTAATTCAGTCTTTCCTAGATACAACAATATGCTGTTGCTTTCTTTTTATATGAACACATAAGACATTTAAAAATAGACAAACTGCATAAAAGGCTTGTCTGTGTTTTGCTCACAGCTTAGGATACAAAAGGAATGCAGACCTTAAAGTCCTGTTCATCTCTCATATTGTCTATACAATAATGCACTAAGGAACAAATACGTCCCATTGAGTTTGATGGGGTTTTTTCTCAGGTAAATGTGCATAGGATTGCAGCCTATTGTTATTAAACGTATATACTGCTTCCATGCCAAAATAGCTTCTACGCTGTTTAAAAGTATAAAATAAGTTATACAATAGTAAAGGTAAAGGTACCCCTGCCCATACGGGCCAGTCTTGACAGACTCTGGGGTTGTGCGCCCATCTCACTCAAGAGGCCGGGGGCCAGCACTGTCCGAAGACACTTCCGGGTCACGTGGCCAGCGTGACATCGCTGCTCTGGCAAGCCAGAGCCGCACACGGAAACGTCGTTTACCTTCCCGCTAGTAAGCGGTCCCTATTTATCTACTTGCACCCGGGGGTGCTTTCGAACTGCTAGGTTGGCAGGCGCTGGGACCGAGCAGCGGGAGCGCACCCCGCCGCGGGGATTCGAACCGCCGACCTTTCGATCAGCAAGCCCTAGGCGCTGAGGCTTTTACCCACAGCGCCACCCGTGTCCCCAAATTATACAATATCATCACATAATTAAAATACTCAATAAAATGTTTTTTCCCCAAATATTAGAAGCATTCATAATTAAAATATACAAAAAACCCCAAGGCTATTAAAAAGCATAACAATTAATACAATTAAAAGAGTAATGAAGACAATGAGATACAGTAGTTCATGTTCAGGGGAATGCTTGCTGAAACATGAGTGTCTTCAAGGGTCGGTAGAATGGCAGTACTGATGGGACCTTGTATTTCAGTGGAAAGGGCATTCTAGAACACTGGAACCACCAGTGGAAAATCAAAATATCATTGGAAAATATCATTATTGGTAGTGATAGGGAGGGGGAAAGTTCCAATGTGCCACTGCATGTCATAGAATAGCAAGTAGATTTAATGCAGTCTCTTTGACTTGGGCATTACAATGATGGTGATGAAACCCATCTTCTTTCAAAAATTGATGTTTAGTCGTCTCTGACTCTTCATGACCCATGGACCATAGCACACCAGGCACTCCTGTCTTCTACTGCCTCCTGCAGTTTGGTCAAACTCATGCTGGTAGCTTCGAGAACACGTTCCAACCATCTTGTCTTCTGTCGTCCCTTTCTCCTTGTGCCCTCAGTCTTTCCCAACATCAGGGTCTTTTCCAGGGAGTCTTCTCTTCTCATGAGGTGGCCAAAGTATTGGAGCCTCAGCTTCACGATCTGTCCTTCCAGTGAGCACTCAGGGCTGATTTCCTTCAGAATGGATAGGTTTGATCTTCTTGCAGTCCATGGGACTCTCAAGAGTCTCCTCCAGCACCATAATTCAAAAGCATCAATTCTTTGGTGATCAGCCTTCTTTATGGTTCAGCTCTCACTTCCATACATCACTACTAGGAAAACCATAGCTTTCATTATACGGACCTTTTTAAGATGCTGTCTAGGTTTGTCATTACTTTTCTCCCAAGAAGCAAGCGTCTTAATTTCATAAGTGCTGTCACCATGTGCAGTGATCATGGAGCCCAAGAAAGTAAAATTTCTCACTGCCTCCATTTCTTCACCTTCTATTTGCCAGGAGGTGATGAGACCAGTGGCCATGATCACATTCAAAAATACTTGCCCTGAATTATCAATAGTTTTTTGAATGGTGTAGTTTAATAAGCTAAAAGTGGAATCCCATGTACTGTTACTCAAAAGAAAGTCAAATTAAGTTTAATGGTGATTACCCTCAAATATATGTGCATAAGGTAGTGGCCTAAGCAACTAAATTACGAGGCAGGAAACCTGTTTGAATTTCAACTCTGCAGTGTAATTACTTGGTGGTCGTCAGTTAGCATGGAGGGAACCAGGCTGGGCACCAGGTTGCCAAAGGCTTCTGTAAAACTTGTAATAAGATAATGTATTTGGCGCACTTTGAGCTCTCTAAAGTAGAATACAAATGCTAAGTATTTAGTTGTACCATCTCGGCAAGAGGGAGTGTTTTCTATAAAAGTTCCGTTTCTGTAGGAATATTTGGAGATTTTCATTGTAATGCAATTTCAATTTGTGTTAATGTCAAAATAAATTATTTCTCCAAAACCACGTTTTACAAGTTGCCCATAAATAATACCAAAGGGAGCAGAGGAAAGTTATTGCTTGATACATTTCTTACATGCTAATTGCTGAGTTCTACACTCTTTGCATCTTCTGACATTGCCCACTTACTTATTTTCTTTACTTGTGGTTTTTGCCAAATCCAAACTTTTGCTGCCCACAAAGTGCCTGTTTAATCCAGAAGTCCAGTGATGTGTATAATGTTGGAAGAATCCGTCTTGCCCGCTCTCTGTGTGTGAGAGAGAGTGATGCAAAACTAGGCAATCCCAAATACCGCAAGTATGAGGGAGGTTTCCTGTTCTGATAGCATGGCTGTATATAATAGGACTCCAGGGTACTCCTGTACCTCACATTTTAATTTAGAGCTTGTTTATGCCAACAGTAAATTTGGAGGTAAACCACATAAATGTAGGACTAAAAATGACTGCAAGGGCACTTCATCCAACCTATTGCACTGTGGTACACTTTTAGCAGATTTGGCTAGAGAATTTGGGGAAAACAGGAGTGGCCAAGGTAGAAGCGAGCAGATGCTGCAATCCCAAATAGTGACACCCTTTGTGTTAAAGCAAAACCCACCAGCAAAGCCTGCCCAAGTTCAACATAAACCTATTTTCTTTTTAAAGGGACGCGGGTGGCACTGTGGGTTAAACCACAGAGCCTAGGACTTGCTGATCAGAAGGATGGCGGTTCAAATCCCCGCGACGGGGTGAGCTCCCGTTGCTCAGTCCCAGCTCCTGCCAACCTAGCAGTTCGAAAGCACGTCAAAGTGCAAGTAGATAAATAGGTACCACTCCGGCGGGAAGGTAAACGGCGTTTCTGTGCGCTGCTCTGGTTCGCCAGAAGCAGATTAGTCATGATGGCCACATGACCCGGAAGCTGTATGCCGGCTCCCTCGGCCAATAAGGCGAGATGAGCACCGTAACACCAGAGTCTGTCACGACTGGACCTAATGGTCAGGGGTCCCTTTACTATTCTCTTTTTGATTAGCCTCATAAAACCAAGGACAAGACCCTTTATAACCAGCACATCTTAAGAAATTAGCTTTCAAAAAGCTGTTCCATGTCAGGAAAATCTTTACTTATCATGGTGTTTATCAAGGAGCTCAGAGGCAGTTCCTAACTCCCTCCTGCCCTTGAAGTTGGCTTGAAGTTATCCAATCAGTTTCATGGCTGAGTGGGTATTTCAGCCTGGGATGCGCCACTCTAGGAAGTCATCTTTTCCTTTCCTTGCTTCTTAAAAGCAGGAGTAGTGGTGATGGAAGCAGTGGTGAGAGGCAAAACTGTTGGAGGTGGGGGTTTCCCCTCACTCTACCTCTCGTTCCTTTCCTCTCCACCATTGTCCAGGGTCAGAAATGCTTGGTGTGGTGAATTCTGGGAAAGTAGCTGGTTTAAAGGCTTCAGCATATCCGGACATATCCGGAGGTGAGTGACCTTTGACTCAATGCTGCATGCAGACCCTAAACTAAATTCATGGGACCCTTTATTTCCTGCTGCCTCACTTCTTGGAATTGCTGTGAGTGTGTGTGTGTGTGTGTGTGTGTGTGTGCGAGAGAGAGAGAGAGAGAGAGAGAGCATACAATGCAAAGTTACAAACTGACCAATGTCACCATTGACATGTAAAGATAAAGGGTAAAGGACTTCAGGACAGTTAAGTCCAGTCAAAGGTGACTATGGGGTTGCTGTGCTCATCTCGCTTTCAGGCTGAGAGAGCTGCTGTTTGTCCACAGACAGCTTTCTGGGTCATGTGGCCAGCAAGACTAAACAGCTTCTGGCGCAACAGAAGCCAGACGGAAGCCAGAGCACACGGAAATGCCATTTACCTTCTTGCCACAGCGGTTCCTATTTATCTACTTGCACTGGCGTGCTTTCGAACTGCTAGGTTGGCAGGAGCTGGGACAGAGCAACGGGAGCTCACCCCATCATGGGGATTCGAACCACTGACCTTCCGATCAGCAAGCCCCAGAGGCTCAGTGGTTTAGACCACAGCACCACCCGCGTCCCATCATTGGCATATGATCCTTAAGCAAAACACAGTTCACTGAAGAACCCACTGCACTGTTCTTAGAACATGCAAGGCAAAGGATCTATCAAAACACCTCATGAGACACAAATAACTTTCACCCAAATTGTATGTTCTTCGGAGCTTTGTTCAGGTTTGCTTGTCCAAGTATCTGTTAAAACTGTGGGAATAATATAACCTCTCTCTTCCATCATCCAAGTATTGAGTAATTTATATAAACTCTGATACGATTCTAAGGATGTAAACCACACAGTTGGATAGTTTTATCTGCACTGAAGAACTTTCTAGGCCACTTTGGTTCATTAGGACATCTCTAAAATGGGCTCCAAAGGAAAGAAGTGAAGAATAGAAATTTAATAAGTAAATAATGTAAAGTCCCTGTGTATTTATCTAAGAACAGATTACCTAGAAGTCAACACCTCTTGTGTTGACATGGAAATTTTGAAGTTGTACTTTGTGTGAGCAAGCATGTTTATATTTTGTGCTTTTAAAAATTCTTATAGATATGTTTCTCCTCAGTTGAAGAGAGATAAGCATTTTCCCTCCTGGACCTTCAGTAACTTGCTGGTGTCATATTTTATCAGCTGACAGGAAAAGTGTAGTACCTGCTATGAAAAGGAATAGTAGTACTATAGAGGGGCCAAGCCAGCTCAATAAGATAATTTAGAAGCTGAGAGAAAAGACAGTTAATGTGTGTGTGGATAATAATGGCAAAGAAAATGTATCTGTGGCTTTGTAGATAAAAGTTGAGACATTCCATGTACGGAAGCTGATCAGCCCAGCAGCTGAATCTGGAGACTGTGGGAAAGAAGACGCAACGTGTTTTAAGAAAAGCAGTTTCCATATGGGAAAAGACAAGATAGAAGGAAATGGACTGTAGATAAGATTTATTAACACAAAAATGTGTATGCAAGGATGGTAAGAAGACAAAAATAGTGAGAAAGCCTGTTGGAGAGTTATGTTCTCTTGAAAAGAAGGGAACTCTGGAGAACAATGGGGTGGAAAGCCCTCCAAGAGCTGATTGATCTGTTAGATTATGGGGAGAAGTAGCAGAAATATTAAAGACAAGAATCAACCATTGCTTTCCACTTACCTGCTAATAAAATAAAATCCAAGTCACTGACAGAAATGTAATCAATTTCTCCATGTAATCAGTTTCTCAAGCCTGGAAATCTGACCTTGGGTCAAATTCTTTTCCACAGCTAATTGGCGTAAGAGTCCTTCAAATGGTTTTCAGCTATTGGTAGCTTCCTCTGCCGTCTTTCATAGAATCAAAAATATATATGGAATTGTAGAGTTGGAAGTCGCTTCCGAGAATTGGTGTGGTCTGGCCAAGGCAGAATAGATTGGTACTACGACTTCCATTGAGAGGAACACTATACTTCTGTTGATGTAGCCTAGGAGAAGGGCAATGACAGGCCTAGACAGCATCTTGAGAAGTAGAGACATCACCTTGCCAACAAAGGTCCGTATAGTTAAAGCTATGGTTTTCCCAGTAGTGATGTATGGAAGTGAGAGCTGGACCATAAAGAAGGCTGATCGCCGAAGAATTGATGCTTTTGAATCATGGTGCTGGAGGAGACTCTTGAGTGTCCCATGGACTGCAAGAAGATCAAACCTCTCCATTCTGAAGGAAATCAGCCCTGAGTGCTCACTGGAAGGACAGATTGTGAAGCTGAGGCTCCAGTACTTTGGCCACCTCATGAGAAGAGAAGACTCCCTGGAGAAGACCCTGATGTTGGGAAAGATGGAGGGCACAAGGAGAAGGGGGCGACAGAGGACGAGATGGTTGGATAGTGTTTTCGAGGTTACCAGCATGAGTCTGACCAAGCTGCGGGGGGCAGTGGAGGACAGGAGTGCCTGGCGTTCTCTGGTCCATGGGGTCACGAAGAGTCGGACACGACTAAACGACTAAACAACAACAACAACAACACAGGATATTATTAGTTTTTTTGTTGCTGCATCACACTGTGGACTCATGATAAGCTTGTGGTTTACAAAGGCCCCTAGATCCTTCTCACATATACAGGTGTCCTCCATCATATAGTTGTGGTTATTCCTGTCTAGGTGCAGAACCTGACATTTGTCCCCACTGAAATTCATTTTGTTTGTTTTGGCTCAGTTCTCCAATCTGTTAAGGTCATCTTTAGGCCTGACTACCTGCTTCATGAAAAAGGCAATGGTCCTTTAGGATTCAGGGGGGAGGGGAGAGAAATCAAATAAGAAATAAAAATAAAAGGGGAGAGAATTACTAATTCACCTGTAGTTTTCATGCCCCATTGCATCTCAGCCTTCGAAGAAGCCACAGCACCTATAAATGAAATCATAGCACACTCTTGTGTCGGTTTACCCATCAACAGACAGTCACCAACCCTATTCTTCTTATCTTTCTCTGGGAATACAGAACATTTTGAAGATACTTTATATTTTGAATTAAAATGTAATTGAATAAATACTTTGAATGTTGTTGCAATTGTTTATTTATTTGTTTTGTATACCACCCTCCATCTGTAGATCTCAGGGTGGTTCACAATATCATTGGTGATCGACAGCTGCCTCTCCCATTTCCAGATAGTGAACACATGTTCAACACCTCTAAATTGAGGGTTATGTGAACTTGAATTGTTTACTACAATAGCTTCCACATACTGGTCAGACACACAGTGATGTGTTATATAAAAAAATTGTTACTCTAGTTTCGTTATAATTCTTTCTAATGCTTTTAATTATTTGTTTTTGACTGTTTTTATTTATAATTTTAATATTATAATATTATAGTGGCGCCCTCCCTGTGGAACGACCTCCCACCAGATGTCAAAGAGAACAGCAACTACTAGATTTTTAGAAGACATCTGAAGGCAGCCCTGTTTAGGGAAGCTTTTAATGTTTGATGCATTACTGTATTTTAATATTTTGTTGGAAGCCACCCAGAGTGGCTGGGGAAGCCCAGCCAGATGGGCAGGGTATAAATAATATATCATCATCATCATCATCATCATCATCATCATCATCATCATCATTTCTTATAAATCACACTTAGAGGTTTTGTTACAATCAAGCAGTGTATAAATCTTACCGAGTAAATAGATAAATAATAGAGATGGGGAGAAATGTGATTTGGTTTCCATTTAAAGGCACACCTGTCTAGCTGACACTTTCCAAAACAATGCACAAACCAAAACACAGCCATCTTTCAAAGATCACACTTCTTTGAATTTTGCAGTCCAGTTGTGCAGCCACGTAAGGTATATGAAAATGAGTATACTAAGGTAGGGTGGACTTAAAATACATATATTATATACAAAACATGCAAAAATGTGTTCTGTTAAGGGAAATACGCTTTGCAAAAATGTGTATTTTAGGCAAAATTGTGTATATTGGGAGAAATTTACAAAAAAATTGATGAGGACTTTCATGTAGACTTTTTTTGTTTTTTAATGCAAACTAACGTGGAATTGTGGAGAACTGAATTTAAGGTTGGAAAAAATAAGAAAGTGAAAGAAACGCAACCTGGCAGATTCACTTATTCCTCCATTGGAAAATGGAGAGCCAGTGTGGTGTAGTGGTTAAGAGAGGTAGTCTCGTAATCTGGTGAACCGGGTTCGCGTCCCCGCTCCTCGACATGCAGCTGCTGGGTGACCTTGGGCCAGTCACACTCCTTTGAAGTCTCTCAGCCCCACTCACCTCACATAGTGTTTGTTGTGAGGGAGGAAGGGAAAGGAGAATGTTAGCCGCTTTGAGACTCCTGAAGGGGAGTGAAAGGCTGGATATCAAATCCAAACTCTTCTTCTCTTCTTCATCTCCATTGAGCTGGGAAACTCAGGCCCTATGTGTGCTATACATTTACTGCAGCTTCATACCACTTTAAACAGACATGGCTTCCCTCAAAGAATTCTGGGAACTGTAGTTTGTTAAGCGTGCTGGGAGTTGTTAGGGGATTGGTATTGTGCTCCAAGCCCCAAAACCCATCCCTCATGGAAATAAAGACACAGTGGAGACAGAATTTAGTTTAAATGTTAATGGGCAAATTTTGGCCACAACTTTATTGAATACACAAATGTGACTGGTATTGACTTAGGCATTGGTATCAAAACTATAATTGGCTCCTGCCCCACCTTGCAGGAAGCCTGTAAGGGTAAACAGCCAGCAGGGGGAGCTCCATCAGTGTATATTGACTGGTGCTCACCCCGGGGGTTCCCGGGGGTCCTTGCATGGCCCTAGCCCTCTCCGGGCTTCGGACGAGATCCAGACCCCCAGATTCCTTTAACAGAATACCCTATTCATTGGAAGGGCAGGTGATGGCCGCACCTCCCCTCCCACATTCCCCTAAACCAATGCCTAACCGCCAAACCTTACAAAGTTGTGACGAAAACCAAGTGGCCACTGCCAATCTGCCACATTGGGAAAAATTCCTGCCCGGCCCCCGATCCAAAACAGGCAACCAACCAAAGTCCAAAGCAAGGCCAAACATTACCTAATTAACAGGTGGGTGGGCGGGTATTTGCCAGCGCGAAGCAAAAGGAGATCCCTATGTCACGCTGCCAAATAGATACCCCCAACCCCCAACCTTTGCCACAATGCTGATTGGCTAAAGGCCAGTGGCATAACTGTGGCACCACTAGCTTGGGGTGGGGCAAGCCCCACCCACAAGCTGGTTGGGTAAGAGTTTCAGGGACCAAGCATGACATGGACCCTCTGTTAGGAGGATCCAACTTACCCGCACAGAGCCACAATTCTCAGAGTTTCTTGAGAAGACAGATTAACTGTTACACTATTCTGAGAATTGCAGCTTTGGAGGCGAACCCTGGTGTGTTTAGTAGAACCTAAGACCAGTGCTGATCAGAAACAGGGAAACCTGTTTCACAAAATCATTGATCTTGAATGAAAAGGGGTTCCCATTTGAGCAATCTTTATGGGCATGTTAAAACAGAGCGAAAATGTCCGCTTCCTCTGCAGTGAAGCTGGTGTACCACATAACCCACATCCTTCCTTGGCTTTTTGGCAAAACATCTGCCAAGAGAAGAAGAGTGTCCAGCCCAAAAAGGCTTTTTAATTTTTATTGTGGTGGGGAGTGGCTTGTATTTTGTCTGAATTTTTTACTTCCCGTGTGCCAGCAGGCCTTCTCTGTCATGGCAGCTGTCGCTCTCAGAATCAAATGCCACCAAATTTGATGCAATCCGTCTTAAGATAACCTAAAAATGTTACACAGCAATGTTACACAGCATAACTAGAAAAACCCAGTCCTTTCAAAGATGCCAAATGAATGAGAAAAAGCCACAGAGAATCCTAATTTCCCCAAAACGCCTCTTTAAAAATGAATAAAGGAAGCCAGATACATAAAGAAATTCATGGCACTTGCAAAGTTCCTACTAAAATAACATGGCTAGACAGTTGCTGAATGAAATGCTAGGTAAATAATTATAGGAAAGTTTCGCCATCTCTAGGTCTGAATGACATGCTCAACCTGGCTTATAAAGGCAGCAGTGTTATTAAGTAGGGATTCTATATTGCTCTGACATTTTCAAATATAATAGCACTGAACCCAACAAAGAATTCTAACAAGTATATTGTGATATAAGCTTTTGTGTGCTGGAGCTCACTTCATCACCTGCATGCAATGGGCTCATACCAACCCATTTGTTAGTCTGTAAACCGCCACAGGAGTCTGTTGTTTTTCCTGCAAAAGACCAACAGTGCTTCCCTTTGGGAATTTGTCTTCACATCAGATACCTTTTATTAGTGTATCTAGACTAGAGATGTGGATGCTCATTAACAAATGGGGAAAGACTCCCACTCCTATTTTTTGTTTCCTGTTTTTCTAGCTTCCCACATGGCCTTCACATCTATCCCAAATGCTTTGATGCAATTGATGAGATGAAAAGCTGCAATATATACTTCAAGAAGGCAAGCCAAATGTATAAGTGAATCTGTTGTTGCACAACGCAAGAAGAGGGAAGAATATAGGATATTTACAAAAGGAATAACTTCACATCATTAATGACTTGGAAATGGTTACAGTGACTTGGAAATGGTTACCGTTAATTTAAACTGAGGGAAAATGGAGATAAGCTTGAACCCCCAAAATTTTGGAATTAGCAGTTTCTGAAAGCAAGTGCAAAATTTGTATTCACGTAATGCAAAGAACCAAATCAAAGTGTAAGAGTTTAATATCAGGATGCATGCCAGTACTCTGGAAACTGGGCAGCTGGGGGCAAAAAAATGTTGCACACTTTGCAAGATATTTCATGCATCCAAAATGGATGGGACCCATTCTACAAACGTTCAGTCCTTCGGTTTCAGAAATACTTGTCCAGAGTCAAACTAGCTGCAACGTTGAATGAATATTTGCATTTAATGTGCCCTTTAAAAAGAAAAAGAAAAGCAAAACAAATATTGGCCATTGAGATGGAAGGAGGAATCATTATTGAGATCACAGCAAGCCAGGTGGCAAAGATGAAGAGTATAACCTTTGCTTCCTCTGTTGCTGTCCTGATGAAAATTGATCCTCTGAAACCCATCACTTGCCTTAGGAGGAAAGCACTGGCTGACACCGCTAAAGCGTTCAATGGGGCTTAGTCCTAGTTATGTTGCAAGATTATGGTCTACGACACCAGAACATCTCCCTACAGAGATAGCTGCATTCAGGGTGAGGGTTGCCATCCCAGTCATGATCCTACAGGCTGTGGGGGATGGGGGTTCATAGACATTTTGGGTGATTGCAGGTTGCTTGAATGTGGCAGTGCATTGCTCTCACACAACACATTACTGCAAAGATCATCACATATCATACCACTGGCAGAGGAAGAGGAGTGCGGGGGGAGCGCACCGCCCCCAGCAGCGCGATCCCGGCAGGGTGCCATCGCAGCTGTTCCCCCCACCCGCGCTGGGCACCCCGCCCCCGCAGGCAGCGTGCCACGCCCCCAGGATGTGCACCAGCCCACCCCCACCTGCTCTCCACCCCCCAGTGCCAGAGCATGAAGCTCCACCACAGTATCACACCCACCAATGAGCTAAGTGGGGGTTCATGGCTATTAATGCCTGCAATAAAAAAAAATCCACAATTTTACCCTCTGAAAATTAAAATACAAACACCTTCCATTCACAGTTATTATTTGAAGATAGTGGGGAATTAATAAAAGGGTCTATATTGTGTAGCTTAAATCTTCTATTCAATGCATATGTGCTATGGGAGACTGGCATGCATTCTGTTGCTTATAGTTTGACTGTTACGCCATTCATCCAGTCTTCAGCAGCACAAATGGAGAAAAATAGTAAAAGTAAATGAAGGAGTCTAGCAGCCCTGCAACTAGCACTCCAGTCCACTGCTGCTATCTTCACCTGTGGCTCCATGCCAATCTACTCCTCACTGAAAACAAAGCTGCTGTTACACACAGGGTAGAAAAAGAATGCCATGCTACACCTTCCATATTCCCAAGGTGTGCTTTGGGGACATCTGTGTGCAAAGACTTTGAAAGACTGTAACACGGGGGAGCTTTTGTCCAAGTTAATAACACTAGATTTGTAACTCAGCTGTCAGATTCCAAATTGCAACAAGATCAGTACACTCATAACTAGTAGTGGATTGGATGAGGGTCAATAAATTAATGGCGAACGCTGACAAAGTGGAGATGTGAATGGTACAAACATCTCATATGTAGTCGTGCCATTGGTCCATCTTGCTCAGTATTCTCTATAGCAGGTTTTCCCCAACTTGGGCCTCCAACTGTTTTTGGACTACAATTCCCATCATCCTTGACTACTGGTCCTGTTAGCAAGTGATGATGGGAGTTGTAGTCCAAAAACAACTGGAAACCCAAGTTTGGGAAACCCTGGTCTATACTGACTGGCAGAGGCACTCCAAGGTTTCGGGCAGCATTGAATCTGGGCCTAGGACTTTTTTCATGCAAAGTTCTACCACTGAGCTGCCTCTGTTTTCGGTAGATAGTTAATGTGTTCAAGGAACTGGTGTTCAGCTGCAACATCCTCAAAGGATCAGGGACTACAAAGCTTAGTCCAACAACTGAAGCTGATACAACTGTGACCCCTCCTGGACAGTGATGGGGTCTGGTAATTTTCAGGTTTGATTAGTGCAATTTGTTGTATGGGGGCTGCCTTTGAAGACATTATCCTGGCCCCCACTAGCAATCTAGCCACCATATTTTGTACTTCGTTCCAGAGTACAAAATATAGTGGCGAGATGTCTAATGGAGGCCAGGCAACGGGAAATTATCTTAACAGTATTCAAACAATGCCATTGATTCCTAGTTCCCATCTGGGCTCAATTTTAATCAGAAAACCCTACCTTTAAAACCCTAACTTACATCCAATTGATTCTAATAGGCCTACACTGAGTCTGGACCCAACCCTATGGTGCTTTCTTAGGGTTTGTTGTTGAATTTTTTTTGCTGCTGTTTTTATAGGTTCACTTCACAATATTGTGTTTTTCTGTTTTGTTTTTTTCTGTTTTGTTTGTATTTTAGTTTTTTTTTTAACTTGTAAGCCACCTTTGGAATATTGTAGTACTGGAGATGTTGCGTAGATGCATTCCAGAAACAAAACAAAATGAAATAACTGAATTGGAGATAGCATTGTTTGACACTGTGAAATAACAAAACAAACTGAGTACAATGTTAACTTAAAATATAAAGGTAAAGGTAAAGGTAACCCTGCTCGTACGGGCCAGTCGTGACTGACTCTGGGGTTGCGCGCCCATCTTGCTTAAGAGGCCGGGGGCCAGCGCTGTCCGGAGACACTTCCGGGTCACGTGGCCAGCGTGACAAAGCTGCTCTGGTGAGCCTGCACCAGCGCAGCACACAGAAACGCCGTTTACCTTCCCGCTATAAAGCGGTACCTATTTATCTATTTGCACTTGAGGGTGCTTTCGAACTGCTAGGTGGGCAGGAACTGGGAACGAACGACAGGAGCTCACCCCGTCGCGGGGATTCGACCATACGATCAGCAAGTCCTAGGCGCTGAGGTTTTCCCCAACTTAAAATATAGCAACCACTTAATTCTCATATTTGCTAAATAAGATCAATTTATTGCTAGTAAATATAAGAGGGAGAACAAATAGGTTTAGGATGGGTTTGACTTAAATCTCAATAATTCCTTGATGTATGTCATTTTGACAATGAAACATAATGTCCGAGAACTGGGAATCTTCTACACTGCAGGTTTCAAAGGAGGCAGATATGGGGTTAATACACAGGGAATCTTTATTTTGAGGTAAAAATTTTGACTACAAGGATCTTTGAAATATCTTCCATGTCCCACATGCTCTGGATTAGGGGTCAGCAAACTTTTTCAGCAGGGGGCCGGTCCACTGTCCCTCAGACCTTGTGGGGGGCCAGATTATATTTTTTGGGGGAAATGAATGAATTCCTATGCCCCACAAATAACCCAGAGATGCATTTTAAATAAAAGGACACATTCTACTCATGTAAAAACACACTGATTCCTGGACCATCCGCGGGCCGGATTTAGAAGGCGATTGGGCTGGATCCGGGCCCCAGGCCTTAATTTGCCTACCAATGCTCTGGATAATGAATTTCAAAAAAAGCCCAGCATTATTGTGGGACACTCCCATGCTAGGTGAATCCTATCAGGGTCAGATTTCTAAATGTATTTCACTGGCACCAACACAACTGTCTCTCTGTAGTCACTGTGGACCGCAGCCATATAGTTTGTTTTGTAATAGCAATTCTGTTGATGATCTAATCTTCAAGGTATGTTGCACTTCAGAGCACAAGGCACTGAAGAATTCCTGGGTTGTTGGGTTTTTTTGTTGGGTTTTTTTGTTTTTAACAGCTATCCCCATTAATCAGTAAGTGGAATGTTGCTCTCATCCATTGCTGGTGAGATTCAATTCCTCTGTCTTTGCTGCAACAAAGAATTAAGCCACTTAACATTCTTATTTCTTACGCTATTACCAACAGCTTGTAAAGACCTGCGTACCAGAACAAGATACTTGTTTGCAAAATATTACCTGGCATTGCTTCTACAAAACCCACTGCTGAACATATTTCAGTATTGCACACCTTCTCTAATGCAGGGTGGAAATGATAGCATGATTCTTTGCGTCATCCAGGTCAGCTCCCTCTTTCCTTTTGGCCTTTGCATCTTTTGTCCATTTTGCCAACAACATTCATACCTCTGGTTGTCACCAACATTCTTGAATCCTCCCCAAGGAGAACCTTCATTTTCTTCAAAGCCTACCATGTAGTTCACTATCTAGCATTCATTCCCTGTACAAAGCTCTTCCTTTAAACCTAGCCAACTCACATGAGTCATGCCTGAACCCTAGTTCTGAAAACAGAAGTGAGTCCTGGTTCAGATAGATAGGTAGCTGGGTAGATAATTTCACAGAGCAACACAGCCTTATATAGTCAGACCATTGATCTGTCATGCTCAGTCTTGTCTATAGTAACTGACAGTAGTTCTTGAGGATTTCAGATAGGAGTCTTTTCCAGCCCACTCCACAGATGCCAGGGATTGAATCTGGAGCCATTTGGTGCAAAGTGTGTTGCTTCACTACTAACCAGTGTCCAATTTATGTATAAGCTAAACAAGTTATAGCTTAGGGCCCCACTCTCTTGGGGCCCCCCAAAAAAATTAAAGGAAAAAAATAACCCTGGATGTACATTTCCAAAATATAAGATAAAAAACAAATAAAATAAAACTTACATACAGTGGTACCTTGGGTTACAGACGCTTTAGGTTACAGCTGCTTTAGGTTACAGACTCCGCTAAGCCAGAAATAGTACCTCGGGTTAAGAACTTTGCTTCAGGATGAGAACAGAAATTGTGTGGCGGCAGCGGAAGGCCCCATTAGCTAAAGTGGTACCTCAGGTTAAGAACAGTTTCAGGTTAAGAACGGACCTCTGGAATGAATTAAGTTCCTTAACCCGAGGTACCACTGTACAGCAACAGTGTTTTGTGTTGTGTAGGCTCCTTTGATGTAAATAATGGGCCCCGCCTGCTAGCCTGCTCCCTAAAATATCACTGGTTTGCTCATTTCTATATATAAGGTGCCTACATTCTTCATCTCCTTCATGGATCACTGCTTTGTCATGGCGAAGGGGCTTGAATAACTCAGAGAAGCTATGAGCTACGCTGTACAGGGCCACCGAAGACGGACAAGTCATAGTGGAGAGTTTCGACTAAACGTGATCCACCTGGAGCAGGAACCAGCAAGCCACTCCAGTATCCCTGCCAAGAAAACTCCATGGACAAAGACAACAACAACATTCTTCATGGACTGGTTGCAGGGCAACATGGGCAAATGGCTTTAGATACCTATTAGGTCCATAAATTACCATAGAGCATATATTCAACACAAAAAACAGCAACAATTTGTCTGGACATATAAAGGCCCCATTACCTTCAGTAGCTTAGGGCCTCATCAAACCTAAATCTGGCCCTGCCACTGACTGTGGGTCTCTCCCAGATCAAGCACTGTACATTCTATGTACATGACCTGGCTTATACTATTAAGCAGAGAGATGAATCCTTGTTCACGCTGGACAAAGTGAAACCCTGAGATGAAAAACTGTTGTTATTCTCCTTGATGATGTAGAATATGAGGGGGTGATTTATGCTTCAAGCAGCTATAGCAGTGTTTCCCAAACTTGTGTCTCCAGCTGTTTTTGGACCACAGTTCCCATCATCTCTAGCTAGCAGGCCAAATGGTCAGGGATGGTGGGAATTGTAGTTCAAAAACAGCTGGAGGCCCATTCTGGGAAACACTGAGCTATAGTATAACAGATTATTTTTATTTCAAGCCATGTGAGTACCACCTTTATTCATCATGCAGCCATTGTATTTAGGACGGTCTGGAAGAAAAATAAATGCACATATCCATACAACATATAGGATAATTTATTCTGCTTAATTTTATAGATAAGAGCACACTATAGATGCATAGATAGTCTAGGTAAAATATGTATTTACATTTTTTTCTTTCTTCAAAAAAGTATGCTTAATATAGGATTCAGTATCCAATGTGGCAGACGGGAAAGGCCTTCCATATCTCTGGTTGCTTATGCCAAGGTCTAAAAGCCAGGATTCCTGAAAACTGATTAAGGTAGCTTTATATTTACTTTAATGAGTGAAGCAATGTATTTTCAATTACTATACCACAGATGGGATACCATCTGTTAGCATACGGCATTGGCTCTTAAAGGAGTGTTTACAAGTGGGAGAACATGACTTCCTATTAGAGAGAACAAGCAGATTAATATAATTTTCAAAAGTGTGAGTGGTAGATTTTTATTGACATTAAGGATACATCCACTCTGTAGTACAGGAACACGTCAATACAGTGAAGAGGAAGCCACTTCATTCAAGGGAAAATATTCTTGATGCCATCCATCCATTCTTTGCTTTAATCATGACCAAAGAAAAGACAGTATAAATCCCTTCAAGGGTAGAGGTTCTTTCACATGCACCATGATGGATCTCTCATGGCTAAGCCAGTGTTAGTTAGCCATATCATTTTAGACAGTGGAGATGAGCATTTGTTCAGTAATACCAGAAGCCATTATGTGTAGCATCCTCAAAGTCATGGAGGTCATACTATTTGTATGAGTAAGAGCTATTTCTTAGGCTTCCCAGGTATTGTGGGAAACCTGCCTTGCCCCACCCTCCGGCCCTAGGAGGAGTCCTCATAAGGGACCTGGTCCTGGGGGAAGAACTGTGAGGGGAGAGACTCCATTAGGCAAGGCCTCCTTCCACCTGCTTTGCTCTACCTTCTGCTTCTCAACATGTATTGTATTGTTTTATGTACTGTGGCTTGCCATTGTTTTATTGATTATAGTTTAGATATTATTGTAACTGTTGAGTGGATTTCTGTTTAACTTTTATATGTCGATATTATTATTTTATACTATTCTAATTGATTGTTGAATGTTACTTTTTTGATGTTGGCTGCCTATTTTAAAGTTATGTTTTATTATCACATTTTTGTATTGCATTAGATTGTTATAAGATGTACATTTTTTGTTTCTTCAGCTTGTAAACCGCCTTGACTATTGTAAGATAGAAAGGCGGTATACAAATTAAAAATGATGATAATGATGATTCCTTAGGTTTACCGGGTATTGTGGGAACTGTATTTTGGTGCCTTTCCACAGCACTGGGGTAACAGGAGAAGTCCAGGACATCTATAGAAGCAGTTCACCATGTGGCATTGCTCTAATGTCTGGAGGGTTGATGCTGACATAAGGAGATGCCGCAGGGTGGAAGCTTTCCACAAGACATAAGAAGAAGAGGCACTACAGTGGCCAACTCTAGCAACACAGAAGTGAATCACAGTTCTTCTGCCAGTTTCCGATTCTCTGTTCCCATTGCATCTTGCTGGAGATAATTTTGACCTATGCCTGCATCAGAATAGGAATTTGAGGAAGCAGGGGAGTGGTATATTCCTGTCACACCAGTTCATTTTGAAGACATTACCCAGTTGGCTTACCCAATTGGTTGAATGCAAGAAATTACCACTTCATAAATGGTTGTCTCTATTCATTCCCTCTCTCTTGGTGGCATTCAACTAAGCTTTACTCAGAACACACCCACTGAAAATAATGGTCACAACATAGCTATGTCCATTTATTTCAATGGATCTACTCTGAGGAATACTTAGCTGACTAACACCCTCTCTTTAAATTAATCAAGCTGTTATTTTTCTATTTCTCAGTCATTAATGTCGCTGTGAACTAGATCATAGTTGCAAAGAGAAACAATAAATGAATAGCTAAAGTGTTTTGATACTCAAGTTTAAACATAAATCCCCCTGCAAATGAACAGCATATATTCAGATCTTTTATTAGGCAGATGGATAGTTTTGTGCTGCCAATGTATTAGCTAGGGACTAGCACAATTTATTTTTAAATCCTCTCTAGCTGGTATATTGCTAGTGTATACATGCTTAAAGGCCTACGGGATTGAGAAATCTATTTGTCTGTTTTGCTATTAAAACAAACATAATCATAGCCTCAACTGGTTCCCATGGAGGGTTGTTTCATAAACTGATGGCATGATAGTGTCCCAAGAGTTGTGGTATTAGTGGCTGGCACAGAAAATGTAAATTAAGATGTGCTCAACAGAAATGAAATAGAAAACATTTGAATTTCATTGGTGAACAGCATTCCAAATGCACTCAAAAAGCTGCACATACAGGCTGCAGTCTGAAAGTGAAGTTTGTGGTGTCTCAACAGTTTTTGCTTGCTATACACTCCAACAGTCTTATTTTCTGGTACCTCTTACTGATTTTAGTCACTGTTCTTATTCTGCCCATTGGGGATGTGCTTTTAAAACTCTGTTAATGGGCTTCCTGATCCTGAAAGTCTCTGTGTTAAATCGACACTGGGCAGCCAATGCATTTTTACTCTGGTGCAAGTGGACCCCAAACTGCTTAGTTTGATAATAAGCTAACCTTAGAGTTTGGTTTTTTAAAAAAGAAAGAAAGAAAGAAAGAAAGAAAGAAAGAAAATGTTTTACACTCACAACTGATCTGGAGGTATTTTTTTTTATAGAATAGCTGCTATCCAGACACCTTCTACAACATCTCCTAACAACCTTGCTTCAGAAGCTAATACAGGGGAGCATCTGGCAAACTTGTTCTGTCAGTTTTCTGTTGTGCAAGGGGACTCCCCCCTTTCCAATCCCCACGTCCCCTCTGCCGCAGAGGGTTGGGGGAACCCTCAGAACAGATTTAGGGGGAGATAGGAGGGTAAATTCTATTGTGCAAGAAGTCCTTGGATAGAACCATGGTTACATGAGAGCCTCACAGTGTCCATGGAAAGGTTAAAAAAACGAGTGTGACAGGCAGTAGTCAAACCGGAAAAATGTGTATGGTTGGTAGCAGGTGGGAGATAGAACCAGAATTGTTTACAGTGCAAATGTAGAAATTCCATAGCGATAAGATATTATCACAAATAATACAAAAACAGCAGCATAAAACAGCGGAAGGGAAATTGCTTCAGAAAGCAGATCAGCAGCAGATGAAAGAAAGAGTAGGATTTCAGCGTTTGGAAGAAGACTGGTTCCTAGATCTTCTAAGACTCAGAAGGTGGAGCCTGGGAGATAAAGATGTCTGGCAGATCCAGGAGTGGAGCCTGTTAGGATAAGGGCAGACCATGGCAATATCAGGACTGGGTTAGAAATGGCACCTGATAGACATGGGAGATGCTGGTTCATAGGTAGACCCTGGTGAAGCCAGAGGGGAGGCTAATGTCAAAAACTCTTGGGCCTTGGTTCTGGGACTCACCCTAGGACTTATCTCCTTCCCCAATCCCTGGGGATCACGAGGAGGTGCCTAAAAGCCTGTAATCCAACAGTGGCAGCCACAAAAGTAGTAGTAGTAGTAGTAGTAATAATAATAATAATAATAATAATAATAATAATAATAATTTATCATTTATACCCTGCCCATCTGGCTGAGTCTCCCCAGCCACTCTGGGCAGCTCCCAATCAAGTATTAAAAACAATACAGCGTTAAATATTAAAAACTTCCCTGAAAACGGCTGCCTTCAGATGTCTTTTAAAAATAGGATAGCTACTTATTTCCTTCACATTTGAAGGGAGGGTGTTCCACTGGGCGGGTGCCACTACCGAGATGGCCCTCTGTCTGGTTCCCTGTAACCTTACTTCTCACAATGAGGGAACCGCCAGAAGGCCCTCGGCGCTGGATCTCAGTGTCCGGGCTGAACGATGGGGGTGGAGACGCTCCTTGAGGTATACTGGACCGAGGCCGTTTAGGGCTTTAAAGGTCAGCACCAATACTTTGAATTGTGCCCAGAAAGGTACTGGGAGCCAATGCAGATCTCTCAGAACCGGTGTTATGTGGTCCCGGCGGCCACTCCCAGTCACCAGTCTAGCTGCCGCGTTCTGCATTAATTACAGTTTCCGGGTCACCTTCAAAGGTAGCCCCACTTAGAGCACGTTGCAGTAGTCCAAGCGGGAGATAACTAGAGCATGCACCACTCTGGCGAGACAGTCCGCGGGCAGGTAGGGTCTCAGCCTGCGTACCAGGTGGAGTTGGTAGACAGCTGCCCTGGATACAGAATTGACCTGCGCCTCCATGGACAGCTGTGAGTCCAAAATGACTCCCAGGCTGCGCACCTGGTCCTTCAGGGGCACAGTTACCCCATTCAGGACCAGGGAGTCCCCCACACCCACCCACCCCCTGTCCCCAAGAACACTACTTCTGTCTTGGCAGGATTCAACCTCAATCTGTTAGCCACCATCCATTTTGCTCAAGTGGGATGGCTTCTGCAGAGTGTTTATATATCCTATCTCTCTATTAATTTTAGTGCTGCTGTTTTCTCTCAGACTCCACGACGATGAATCCTCCACTGTGAAAATGAACAAGTCTCAGTGTAGACCCCCCCCCATCTACTTTAATGGATTTGAGGTTATGTTTCCAAGGGCACCATTCAACAAGTGGTGCACTTTGATGGAAACACTGATTAGGTTAGAAAACATTTACACGATGCTACCTGAAGTCTAAAGGTGAATCTGAGCATTTATCAAAGTCAAGAAATAGTGCCAGTGCACCTAGGAATAAATTAAAAGCCGGTACATCCAGGGATATATTAAAAATAAAGCAAAATCACACTATGTTCAGGATCCCTGATGCCAGAACAGGAAGAAACAAACAATCCATTTCCTCTTGTAGAATTACTGTATTGTTTGGGGGGGGGGGGAGAGACACACAATTGGCTAATGAGACTGAAATACTTGGCAACTAAGGGGAATTATTACAGTGGTACCTCGGGTTAAATACTTAATTCGTTCCGGAGGTCTGTTCTTAACCTGAAGCACCACTTTAGCTAATGAGGCTTCCCGCTGCTGCTGCGCCGCTGGAGCACGATTTCTGTTCTCATCCTGAAGCAAAGTTCTTAACCTAAAGCACTATTTCTGGGTTAGCGGAGTCTGTAACCTGAAGCGTATGTAACCTGAAGCGTATGTAACCCAAGGTACCACTGTATAGCTAAAACTACATATGCCACAGAGTTAGTTCACTTGGCATTAAATCTGCCTGTTCTGTGGTTATCCAACTGTTTCATCTTAAGGTCAGATTCATCTTCTGCCCATGGTGAGGTGTATGGGGGGGGGGGAACCATCTCACACCGAATGTTCTTCCAGCTTCCCAGTGCAGCCATTTGGAGACCAGTGCATTCACCTGCAATGCACACTGAGCTTGTCAGGGTCAGTTTCTGCAGCATGTATTTGCCTTCAGCCTCTATAGCATCTAGCTTACTATCCTGAGTGTTTATAAAATAAGCCTAATATTACAATACCAGTTCAGGGAAAACAATAAATGCTTAGTACATCCATCCCAAAGCTTGCAATACCTCTTGTCCCATATGCTTCCTTAGACCATGGGTAGCCAAACTAAGGCCCGGAGGCCAGATCCGGCCCAATCGCTTCTAAATCTGGCCCACGGACGGTCTGGGAATCAGCGTGTTTTTACATGAGTAGAATGTGTCCTTTTATTTAAAATGCATCTCTGGGTTATTTGTGGGGCATAGGAATTTGTTCATTTTTCCCCCAAAAATATAGTCTGGCCCCCCACAAGGTCTGAGGGACAGTGGACTGGCCCCCTGCTGAAAAAGTTTGCTGACCCACTGCAGCAAACAGCAATAAAAAATATAATATGCTAATAAGACTACTCAAAATTTTTTTGAGAGGATATTGTATGGTTCAGAGCAGGGGTCAGCAACCTTTTTCACCCATGGGCCGGTCCACCGGTCAAAGATTGATACTGAAACCCGGCAAAGGAACAAACAGGTGTGGGCTACTTAAATGGGCAAGGGGTGGATCCGAGGGAAGCCTAACTCCTCCATCAGCTCCGCCCTCTGACACAGCCCAAGTCCCCAGCCTGCAT
The DNA here is from genome assembly GCF_951804945.1 of Podarcis cretensis. Taxonomy (NCBI): domain Eukaryota; kingdom Metazoa; phylum Chordata; class Lepidosauria; order Squamata; family Lacertidae; genus Podarcis; species Podarcis cretensis. Next base: position 69,281,991 of record NC_137178.1, read on the forward strand.
CCCCATTAGCCAAAGCTGGGTGCAGGCTAGGATCCAGTTCCTGATAGGTGGAGGGGGCTTAAGCCTATCAGGAAGGGCACCACTGTTCCAGTTCCCTTGTCAGGGCCCCGGGGAAGCCTTTGCCATCCTGCAATGCTGTGGCACCAAAAGGGGCGAGCGGACTTGTGGCTCCAATCTGTCTTGGACTTTGCCATCATTATGACTTGCCCAAAACAAACAATGACCATGCACATTAAATGCTGTGACATGTTTAATATCGCACCTAGTTTGGACCGTAGGCTCACGAAAAGAGAGATGTATTTCTCCTGAAGTGGGGCATTGAAAAATAAAGCCAGAATAAAAAAGGCATTTGTGAATTATCCCTATTAATTTTTAGCACAGCAGATGATAAAAGAACTGGAGGGGAATTTGCAGCAGTCATGCCATTGTTGCACTGCAACAGAGACACAGTTACCGGAGCATTGATATTTTGCAGAAATCCATCTCTACTTTTGTCAGATAAGGCCACAGTTTTAAAACAATTCTTTGAAGGCAGCTGAGGCTCAAATGAGATTGTGCGCTTATCTGACTGAAGGTAGAGGGTGCTTAGTTCTTGGAAGATAACAAATTGCAGTAAGACCTTTGGAAGCCAATGTTATCTGATAATTGACCTTAGCCCTCTATCAAGTGCCCTCTATTTGCCTTGTCTAGTATAAGGTAGAAGTGTGTGAACTCTGTGAAGCTGTTTCCTCTTCAGAGTGAAAAGAAGTGAAAGCAAAAAGATTATTCAGGGGGAAATGAATTGGTGATATTTCAGAAAAGGTTTCTACATTAACATTCCTCTCTTGCCAGTTTTTAATGTCTAATAACATTAACATTTGTTCAAAAGGGAACGGAGTCTTTTCAGCTGATAAATAGATGACATTCCGCATGGAACCTATGTTAGTGTTTTGCTTTGCCCAAATTCTTCTGTTCTGTTCCGTTTCATGCATCACATTTTTCACAGATAGCTGCAAAAGATGCAATGTGAAAAGTGTAAGCAGTGCATGTGGCAAATGTTCTCTTTCCAGTTGTGCGTATCTCATAAAATATGCACATGGTGAACAAATTTCAGGAGTTGAGCACTGTGTGGCCCTTGATCCGAAGGCTAGCAGACTGGGATTTGATCTGTGCCCCAGCAATTAGAATTCATCCCCACTTCCACATGTTCCACCAATTTCCCCTGCAGCACCTGCTGTTTATCACTGAATCAGAAAAAAATGGCAATTGTTTTTTTCCCCTGAGGATTGAGATTTGTTCCAATTCAGTGGTAAACAATGGGTTTTCCTGCAGAAAGTGGCGGGACAAACATAAAACTGCCATCCAATACCTATACCCAAGTGGTTCAGTGTGGTGCTCGTGTCAGGAATGTTATGTTTGTTGCTCCTAATTTCAAGACTAGGGTGGCGCTGTGGTCTAAACCACAGAGCCTAGGGCTTGCTGATCAGAAGGTTGGCGGTTCAAATCCCCATGACAGGGTGAGCTCTCGTTGCTCGGTCCCTGCTCCTGCCAACCTAGCAGTTCGAAAGCACGTCAAAGTGCAAGTAGATAAATAGGTACCACTCCAACGGGAAGGTAAATGGCGTTTCTGTGCGCTGCTCTGGTTCGCCAGAAGCGGCTTAGTCATGCTAGCTGCATGACCCGGAATCTGTCTGCGGACAAACGCCGGCTCCCTCGGCCTATAGAGCGAGATGAGTGCCGCAACCCCGGAGTCATCTGCGACTTGACCTAATGATCAGGGGTACCTCTACCTTTATAGCCCTGAAAGTTCTGCCTCATTTCTGCATGTCCCATGGAATTATACCTATTCTGAATTCCCCTCTGACACACTTCCCTGGGACGCAGTAACCTCCCTGACCATGCACATCCCATGGCTTGCATATAATCCCCTTTTAAGATGAAAAATAATCTTAACCGCTAAACTCAGAGGATCTTTCCACTTTCCAGGATGTGGTGACAGAGAAAGCTCGAATGGTTTCTGCTGTAACATGCAAAAGGGAAAGTTGTTCATCTCACCTGCAGAAAAAAGCAAATTCTTTGTGCATTTAGAATTCATGCATCTCCACATGAATGGAAAATATATGTTGCTCTTTTGTACACTATAATGGAAGTGTATAAAGCATAAAACATGTGTGCTTTCTTTTTCACTAATGCATGAAATGGCTTGACTGAAGAATGCCCTTTTCTCAGAGTGTTTTCACATGTGACCCTATATGTGTGTCCAGACCTATATAATTTGAATGGTAAGCCTGATGTGGAACACACTTAAATTTTGTTCAAGCCTACAGTCTTCTCTTAAGGACTCAGTGCAGGGAAAAGCTATAATTCCTGTCTGAAGCTGGACACTCCTTCACTGAAGCACTATATATATTCTTAAGGTGAGGAACAAACGATTGAATGAATATTTATCTATTTATTCAGAATATTTATTTCCCACCTTTCCAGCAGAATATTGTTCAAGGTGGCTAACAATAAAAAAAATCATCAACCTAGAGACTAATACATACTGAAAATAAATTATAAAAATCACATACCAAAGAAATTAGCAGCACTAAATACAAGTCATATATGTAAGCAGCAGAAAGTTTTCCAAAGGTCACCAGCTTTTCTTTTCTTTTAAGGATTTTGGCGTTAAGTGGTACAATCACATGGGCTTCTTCTGCAGTATAGTTGAAGGTTACCATGATTAATAAAAGAGCCAAGCCACATTCTCTTCGATTGCTCTCTACACAGTAGACCTTGCCAACTGAGGCTGAGCAAAATGTTGGACCTATAACTCTGAGAAGAAGTCAAATGAGGTTTTTCCTGGCAGTTTGGGACAAAGATATCACTGTTTTAGTAGCTTCCTTTTTAGCCACAATTTTACCCGAAAGGGTTCCCAATGAACCATCCTTTCGGGGAACAGACAGAGCAAAGCAGAATATCTAAGTGCACACAATCACAGTGTGACCTTTGACAGCTTCACCCTTGTCCTTTTAATTATCCCACTGGCCTGAAATGTTTTATACTGTGATGCCAATAAAGGTACAGTGGTACCTCAGGTTACATACACCTCAGGTTACAGACGCTTCAGGTTACAGACTCTGCTAGCCCAGAAATAGTACCTCGGGTTAAGAACTTTGCTTCAGGATAAGAGCAGAAATTGTGCTCTGGCAGCGCGGCGGCAGCGGGAGGCCCCATTTGCTAAAGTGGTGCTTCAGGTTAAGAACAGTTTCAGGTTAAGAACGGACCTCTGGAATGAATTAAGTACTTAACCCAAGGTACCACTGTACAGTACTTGATTTTTTAAAAAATAAAAGAGCCAAGGATACTGTTAACTGGTTCAGAAGCATGGTTTATTAGCTAAAGGACCTCCTAGTAATAGGGATACAAACCACTCAGGCTGGTAACTTTTTTGGTTGCTGCATTCTTCCCAATAGTAATCATCAGTGCTGTTACTGAATGTTGTAACCATTTTACAGTCAGTTATATTACAGCGTAGTGTTCAAATTTTAGAGATAAGTTAACACAATTCCCAATTATTGCATATTGTTATAAGAAAAAACTGCTCCCTTTCCCTTATCGGGTATTCCAGAGCCTGTATAGAGACCTTAAGTTGGTTCCCTATCAGTAGGAGAAAGTAACAGAGGCCAACCAGAGGATATTGAGAAGCAAAGTGGCTAGTAAGCCTGATCTTTATCAAAGCAAAAAACCTATTGCAACAGGGTCCCCACTCACCACACACAGGAGGGAGGAGAAAAAGACTTTTGAAATTTCCTACCCTGTAGCCCAAGACCACCCCCCAAAACATCATACATACATCACAGAAGGAGGCAGTCTCTGGCAGAAATTTGAGAGTGTTGCTTCTCTCCTGTCTTCCAGGACACCTGATAAATGCCTTACTTGATTGCATTTTCTGGGTAACCCGGTCATTCCTTTGAGATGGAAAATACTTCGTTCCTGAATCTCTTACGCATATTGATAGTGTGCTCAGCTTAACAGATATTTGCAGGACTTCATTTGAAAAAGGAGGTGTAAGCCCCTACAGTCAAAAGACAATTGGAAAGCTTTTCCCATTTCCTTCCTCCTTGCAGAGAAATATTTGAGGTCAATTGGGGAGTCAAAATGGCTTCAGGATTGTTCCCCTGTACCAGGGGTAGGGAACCTATGGCCCGTGGGCCAATTCCAGCCCATGAACCTCCTGGAACCAGCCCATGGCCATTCCATGGATTGGCGTGGGGATTCCGTTCTCTTTTTTTCGTGGCGCCATTTTTTTCCACCGCCATTTCCCCCCCCCTCACTTCAGCGGAACCTTCCCGCTCCTCCCTCCCTCCTCCTGGTGCAAGCAAAGGAGGGGGCCAGTAGCGGCCAATCGCCTGCAAAGGTTTGAGGCCCTGCCCATGGGGGGGCAGCGACTGCGCTTCACCTAGAGGAGGAAGGGGGCTGGGCTGGGTTGGCTGAGCACCACTTCAAGCTGCCCCTCACTGGAGCGAGCCATTTGCCGCTGCCGCTCAAACCTCTGCCGCTGCCGCTCGTGCCTCTGTCACCGTGGGTGCTAGTGCCTCCGTTGCTGCCGCCACCAGCCCCTGCCACCAGCCCAGCACAGGCTGGAAAAGCTGGAGGGTGAGCACTGCAGCTCCTCGCCAGAGTTTCCTCATTTGCCTCTGTTCATCCCTCTCCAAAAAAAAATAGTCCAGCCCACCACATGGTCTGAGGGATGGTGGACCAGCCCATGGCTGAAAAAGGTTGCTGACCCCTGTTCTGTACTATTTCAGACACTTAGTTTATATACTTGTGTATGTGTTTGCCGTGTACTTTTATGAACATTTACTTTATATTTGAGATCTTAGACTTCTTATAGCACATATCAAACGTCAAACTTCAGACTGTAGGACAGGTTTTGACTACAGAATGACTACAGCAACAACCACCACTATCTATTAAGAAATGTGAAAACAGTAATGGCTGCATCGGGGGAAGCACATTCAACAGATGAGCATGTCAGCTTTGTTTCTCCATTTCCAGTTTTCTCCTGCTGTCATTCACCTCCTTAGGGACTTGGACTGGCGAACCATGCAACCACTTCTTAATATGCACATGGCAACCTAGATGAGACATGTCAGTAAGTCTGTACTTCTGGTCCAGCATGTCCAGTTCTTCATCACTGACGACGTCCATTTGTCAGAATGCATTGTCCTTGAAGATGAGATGGCAAGTGGAGTAAGCCAGTGCATCTTCAGGGACCCTGAAGCCAGCAAGGCTGACATTTTGATTCATGACCACCTCCAACAAGCTTTCTCTTTCTTCAGCTGTTGCAACATCACTTTGACAGTAGAACCCATGTTGCCACGGACATCCTTAAGACTGTGCATGTAACAGAAGCATCTCCCTAAATGCAGGCTTCCTCTGCCTGGCTATGATCTGTGATCTGAAAGAAATATGTTGCCTGAGCTGTTCTGTACATGGGCAGCTCAAGACAGAGAAGCCCACAAATGCACCAGGCCATCTTTATGTTTCTTGTTTTTTCCAAAAAAAATACACTTGCTGAGTTTAAAACTTTTGGGGGGGGGCAGACATTTCACCTTAAGCATTTGATGCACTATTGTTGTTTAGTCATTTAGTCGTGTCCGATTCTTTGTGACCCCATGGACCAGAGCACGCCAGGCACTCCTGTCTTCCACTGCCTCACGCAGTTTGGTCAAACTCATGCTGGTAGCTTTGAGAACACTGTCCAACCATCTCGTCCTCTGTCGTCCCCTTCTCCATCTTTCCCAACATCAGGGTCTTTTCCAGGGAGTCTTCTCTTCTCATGAGGTGGCCCAAGTATTGGAGCCTCAGCTTCAGGATCTGTCCTTCCAGTGAGCACTCAGAGCTGATTTCCTTCAGAATGGATAGGTTTGATCTTCTTGAAGTCCATGGGACTCTCAAGAGCCTCCTCCAGCACCATAATTCAAAAGCATCAATTCTTCGGTGATCAACCTTCTTTATGGTCCCCCTCTCACTTCCATACATCACTACTGGGAAAACCATAGCTTTAACTATACGGACCTTTGTTGGCAAGGTGGTGTCTCTGCTTTTTAAGATGCTGTCTAGGTTTGTCATTGCTTTTCTCCCAAGAAGCAGGTGTCTTTTAATTTCGCCATCTGTCACCATCTGCTGTCACCATCTGCAGTGATCATGGAGCCCAAGAAAGTTAGCACATCTGTAACTGGCATTCCAAGTGCAGGAGGAAGCTGGGCTCACAGCATTGACTACATATGAACTCTGAATCCTGTTGTTTTGGTACATTTGAATCTACTGAAGACTACAAACCAGGGATAGGCAACCTAAGGCCTGGGGGCCGGATGTGGCGCAATCGCCTTCTGGCCCGTGGACGGTCTGGGAATCAGCATGTTTTTACATGAGTAGAATGTATCCTTTCATTTAAAATGCATCTCTGGGTTATTTGTGGGGCATAGGAATTAGTTTTTTTTTTTTTTTCAAAATATAGTCCAGCCCCCCTCATGCTCTGAGGGACGGTGGACCAGCCCATGGCTGAAGAAGGTTGCGGCATCAGCATAGAAGTCGACAAGAACCCGGCACAAGAATCTTTCTTAACTGAACAAATTGATGAATTAGAGAAGGAGAAAGTTGCTGTTGTTGAATATAAAGCAAAACATGGGGGAGCCTTAACCCTAAAGAGGCAAATGGAGGATTACAACTTGAGGCCTTATATGACTGTAATTAGGAGAAGCCAGTTTTTGAAGATGGGTGCCTGGCCTGATCTTGAAAAGGAAAAGTGGAGAGATCCCTTTATGCAGGGATCAAATGACTTTTGGAATATGAATTTGAGCCAGGAGGAGATTGGAGCTTTGGGGGCCTTTGGACTTGGAAGAATTGTGAAACAAGGTTTGGAATACTTTATGGGCCCTAGCTTTAATTATGGAAACCTGGCAGACTTATCAAGAAGGAATATAAGCATCGTTGGGTTGGAGCCCCCCCCCCCCCAAGATCTGCTTTTTAGCACCAAAAATTATCAAGAAGATCGGCAGAAGGGAAATGAAGAAGAGTTAAGAGCCTCGGATATCAGATCTCCAGGTTGATGGACGCTGGGAGGTTGATGGAACTGACGGCAGGGGCCGGGGCCGGGGAGGGGAGACGGTGGAAAGAAATTGGGAATTTAAAGTGTATATATGGAGATTTAAAAAATTTTTTTAATGAGAAATGGAAAAATCGTGGAATGAAATTTTTATGACCTTAGGGGAAATGTCTTAAGAGATTAAGTTCAATATATTAGTTTCAATGAGAAATAAGATTAAACAAAGTAAAAATGGATGATTAATTGGTGAAAGAAGAGAATGTTAAATTACAGTATATTAAGATAAATTATTAGGATAAAAACAAAGATGAAGGATTTGCTGAAATATCTAACTGAACCAGAATACAAAGAGGGGAGGTGTGAGGAGGTCAAGGAAATAAGTTAAAGAAAGAAAGTCATGTAAAGGTTTGATTTGTTCTTTTTTTTTCTTGATTGTATGCATCTTTTTTTTTTTGTTTCTTGTCTGTTTTCCATTTTTTATCTTTTTTCTTTGATGTGACTTGTTTTTATGTTTTGCTTTCTTTTTTGGTTTAATTGGGTGTTTTTCTGTTGTTATTTTTTTTATTACTTATGTAACCTTTAAAATTTTAATAAAAATCTTTTTTAAAAAAATGGCTGAAGAAGGTTGCTTACCCCTGCTACAAACCTGTGCACAGTTACATGCAAGTAAGTCTCACTGAAATCAATGGAATATACATCTGAGGAAACATCATAGGATCAGGCTAAACAAGTTACTTTGCTTCTCAACCCTTTTTGGTTAAACTCAAACCTTTCAGTAATGTGGCCTTCAACATGGAAAATGTCAATATTTAATTTGAATTAGTTGAAGTGTGTTGATTTCAATTTGAATTTTCGAATCCCCCCCCCCATGAACAGATGCAGCCATAAAGGTATGCATTATCAGATGCTGATTCATAGAGCAACATCCCTTCTGGAGTTCATATTTTGGAGGCTTGGCCTTGCCACCGCTAGAAATATATGGGCCTGATCTATTTCTAAGAGCATCTAACACACACTTGCATAGCATTTGGGTATCCATAATAGGAATTGGTCTGGTGTTACCATTCAGACCCAAAATCAATTTATTGAAATGGCCAAAGGCACACTTGAGATTGGGTTTCGAAGAGATAAACTGCTCCTGTAGGGAGGATATTATTGTAGAAAATCTAGCTCACCAATTAGTTCACATTTCTGGTGTTCATATGGCCAAAGCTCTTACTTTTCATTATTAATGTTGAAAAGTAGACTCATCCTATTCTAGTCTATGAAAATAATGATGCTGATGAGCTTCCCAGCCAGTTCAATGACCTCTGACCAAGAAGCCTTCTCAAAGTATTTTTCAGGTTAACAGAGAGTTGTGACAAAATTAGAACTATATGACTGTCAGTTACAATCCATTTTAGGTTGCACCTCCATTCATTGTATGGGCCATGCATTTTAATTAAATGTCTGTCCTCACACTATGTTGCCACATAAAAGAAAACAACACACTAGGAAGCAATATGGGTGCAGGGACATATGCTGTTCAACCCGAGGCACAGAAGCAATTAACGAGGCATTTTGCTGAAAAGGAGATGTGATCCAGTCTGAAGAGCTCCAGATCAGAATCTTTTTAGTATTAATGTTATGTGAGCATTATAAAAAGTAGCTTATCAAAAGAGAAGAAGCAGCAAATAATGCCCTTTTCCTATGGCTTTCTCGGAGGAAAGCCAAAACGGCTCTGAATTTTCTTAAAGGGCAGATTCAGACCTCCCCAAAAAGAGGAATGTGTCTAGGCGATGGAAGCTACCTTGAGACCATGTGAGACTTCTGACCTTTCAAGGTAGACTGACTCACAGTCTCAGTCCTATTAGGTAGCCATGAAGGAGGAGAATTTGGATGGGCTGACATGAAAGTTGGAATGATCAACATTCTGACATGTTAAGGGACCTCGTCTTCTCTCTTGTGTTTTCCTGCATGGTGTTGCTTAGGAACATGAGCTGTTGAATATGGTAATGATTGGCAAACAGAACTGCAACTATATTGTAAATATACAATGGAGAACATGAAGAAATCTTGCAAGTAGAAGATAACATAGTTATTGTCATGGGGGGAAACAAAGCAGTTATGAGGATTATAAGAGTGCTCAATTCACTGAGCTGAAATAGGTTTAGGTCAGTGGAGAACTGGAGTATCTGTTGGATTGTCTGTGTTTAGGATGATTTGTTGTGCATAGAATATCACCATCGCAATAGCACAGAGAGTGGTGCAAATGATTGTGCTAGATGATTTACTCCTTCCTCTGAGATGCATGCAATATTTTACTGATTACCACAAAGGAGGCTTAAATTGCACGGATCCCAAAGTGCAAATACTGGGAGACCGGGTTGGTGTATCTGAAAGTACTCCCAATATTTTATTTACTTATATACATTGTTTGTATTCTGCCCAATTAACAATGTCCTCTGGGTGGTTAAAAGTAACAGTTAAAAACCATGAAAACAATTTACAATGGTTCTAAGAATTATGTAGTTTAAAATTAACCACAACGCATAACTAACTAATTCAAAGCAGCAATAGCAAAACAAACATCAACCCAGCAGAGCTAAAAGCAATAAAATTCTTAAAACGTCTTGGTTTTTTTTTAAGGTATTCAACTGGCACCAAAAAGACTTTGGTGTAGATGCCAGACAAGCCTCTCTGAAGAAGTCCACTACTGGGTGCTAATGCCCCAAAGGCGATATTCTAGGGTATCATATCAGAGTTTGAATATTCCTTAAAGAATCTACCCTATTTGGGCAAACTGGTGAGGTTTTTGTGTGTGTGCACATTTTCTTGTGTACATTTCATGGGGACAAATTCTTGGACAGTAGCCGAGTCATCCTGTTTGAGCAAGAGCAACATGGATTCTTAGTGGCATTTTAAAGAATAACAGATTTATTGTGGCATGACCTTTGTCTGGGGTGAAACATTTCCCAAACAATTTCCCCTCTCTCTCAACTTTCCAGTGGCATTTCTGCTGCTTTTGCTGGCAAAGGAGCTTAGGAAGACAAAGCAGACACGCCCAGAGATCTTGGATTTCATTAAAGAACATCCTTCCCAACAAGATGTTTTGGGCAACAACTCCCCCCCCCACACACACACACATCATCCTGTCTATTGGCCATGCTAACTGGTGCTGATGGGACTTGGGAATCCAAAAGATCTGGAGGACATCAGGTTGGGAGAGGCTGTTATAGAAAATAATGTGTTTGTGAACAAAACATAAATCAAGTGAAACAACCCACTTGTGTGTGCCAATCTAGAAAATGTTGCCACAGCTTAAGCGTTTTAAACCCATGGAAGAACTATAGGACTTGAAAGCTTGAATATTGCACTCCAGTTGCAAAATAGTTACTATACCAGTACATACAGTTGTTGTTCAAAATACATTGTGCTCACTTCACATGAAAGGAGTTCAAAACAGTCTTAACAAGATGGCAGATAAATTTCTGGTGTCATTAAATGGTGCAACAATATTTTGGAAGGTCTAGCAATCTTTATATACATTTTTATTATCTTAATTTCTCTAATCTCAAAGTCCAATTTAGTGATAAGATTCTAATTCATGTTTAATGGCACAACAAAGAAACACATCTTTCTTTTCATTATGTAGCTTTTTACAACTTAGCAGAACCCTTTTTTCTGTTTCTTCTTGTATGGGCGTGGGGGAGAAACTTATTTACTCCAAAATCAGAAACATGCTTCTTTATGGGTGTTCCAGTATCTTTCTGTGAGCTCCAAGTTTCGGAAATATTTTGGCTGAGGATGCTGCTATGTGACCTTTATAACTTCTGAAATTATTAAAACATTTTAGAACACAGCGCTATGCTAAAACTATGTTGCTAGAAGGGGTTCAGAGTTAGGGCCACTTTCTTCCAACACAGAGCTTGCCATGTGCCAATCTAATAAGGTGGTGTGGCCTGATCCATTTTTCTTACCTATCTTCCCACCCAACTTGGGCTGTGGTGGAGTTGCCATGGAGCAGAGCCAATGGCTCACAGAATGACACTGGTCAGCAGACCACCACTTAGAGTAGCATTGCTTTAGAGCACCTATGGATAGACTTGGGACTTTTTTGACAGGGAGTGTGTGTGTGTCAAACTAAGGTCCAAAGTAAATGGTACAGGATATGTGTAACAGTTTTTCTTCATTAAATAGCAGTCCTAGAACTCTCCATTGGAAAGAGGATTGCAGTGTGCAATGGGCTTAAACCCTTTTAAGGGTAATGTAAAGAGCCCGTGAAATGGTAAAAGAGAGAGAGAGAGGAGGAGGAGGAGGAGGAGGAGGAGAAAGGAATGAGAGGAATTCATTAAAGAATATTGGGAAGCTCAGTGTTATATACATACCATAATAAATTACCTTTAAGTAGAGGGTGGGTTTGTATCCATAAATGTCTTAATTAGTAACATATTATATTTATGTAATGTTGAGAGTTCAGTACTGAATTCTCTTCTTTCTTTCTTTCTTTCTTTCTCTTTCTTTCTTTCTTTCTTTGTTAAAAAATAAAACAATCATTCAGCACCAATCACTCAATGTTTTCAGAGGAAGAACCAGAATCTCTTTCTCTTTCCCTTTGGCTAGTACTATAATAATAAAAATAACATTTTTTTATTTATACCCCGCCCTTCCTGGTTCAAAAACCGGGCTCAGGGCAGCTAACAACAAATTTAAAACACTTAATTGTAAAAGTAGCATAAAATACAGTATAAAAACATGAATAACAATAAAATTCAGAAATCAGAAATCAGTTTAGGGGAATTAAGCATTAGATAATCCCCAGGGCTATCTGGCTGAATTGGTCCTACTTGGGCCAGCGAGGAGGTCAGGGGAGAATTAGCTGTGGGGTGTCAGAGTGGGTAATCTTCATAAAAGGGGAGGGGGAGGGAAGAAAAGGGAAATAAAAGATCAGGCTGAATTCAAATTAAAGGCCAGGCAGAATAGCTCTGTCTTACAGGCCTGACGGAAGGAGGTTAAACCCTGAAGGGCCCTAGTCTCATGGGACAGAGCATTCCACCAGGTCGGAGCCATCACTGAGAAGGCCCTGGCCCTGGTGGAGGATAGTCTGACTTCCTTAGGGCCTGAGAACTCTAAACTATGGTTATTCATGGACCTTAAGGTCATCTGCGGGACATACCAGGAGAGGTGGTCCCGTGATATAGTACTAGTAGCTATATCACAGATCCCTTAACTTCAGAGTTGCCCATTTCATCTGAAACCACTGCTGCCTAAAATAAAGAGATTTTCTGTAGTGCTTCAAAAACCTACAATACGTGTTTGACCATAAGCAACTAGGGGACAAAAGAAATGAATTTATTCTCTGTAGGCATGTGCCTCTGACATGCCAATTTCAACTCATTGAATTAAAAATCCTATTGCATGACTCTTTCCCACCTTAGTGCAATTCCTCTATAATGCTGCTAATGTTAATACAAGAATGTGCATCTATCTATACTGAGCAGAAAAATTAAGGATTGGGAGAGAGGTCAGGCATCTACCAACATTCAAATATAGCTACATGAATTCAGAAGAAGTCATTCTACTCTCACTTTCTATTCCTGCAACACACCTGCAGCAGGTTTTTTTGCAGCCTGGGTGGAGTGCATGTAGCATACAGAATAAATTCAGTCAGAACTTATTACTTGAACTTTGTAACTGGTTATTCTCATTTCTCTTTGAATTAGTGGCAGCGGACACTAGGGAGTTATAGCAGAAATCTAATTACGGATTCAGCATATCCTTTGTTCTTTCCTAGCATATAGTAAAGAAGCTATTTTGGTGGTATTGCCCTCCTGAAATTAACTTTACCTAACATTTAGATGAGTGGCTCATTTTAAAGAAGGAATAACGCTTTGAATATGTAAGCCTTCCATGTCACAACAAATATTTGTACATCAGAACACTGGGGGAGGGGAGGAGTTAATGGCAAATTACTGAGTGGCAGTGGGGATGCCAGCAAACCTCATTATTAAGCACCATATCACAATATTTTGAATGATCTAACTTTATGTCTGTTCTAAAAAAATTTTTTTTAATGCTCTGGTGAACACATGTATGCAATGCTACCCACATACCTGAAAAATGAGTAAAGTTAAAAGCAGTTCATTGAGTTTTGCTTTGCTATTTTGTTTCTTTGCTTGGCTTTTATTTAGGTTAGTGTTTTCTTAACTGCATACTGCAAATGCTTTAGCTTTCTCAAATAGACTGAGTGAGGAACAACATTAAAATATTGTCCTTCAGCAACACCTCAGGAGTTTAGTCTCTGGAGTCAACTGTGATTTTCCTCTTAATAAAAGTAAAAGTTTCTGTTTATCCACTAGAGTGATTATGAAGGCTGGATTAGACATTGTGCCGCCTGGGAGCTCAGCTGGTGGCAAGAGAATGAAGTACAATCACATTGAGAAGCTGCTGTCTCCATGGCCAGCTAAGGTAAGGAGAAACAGAATGCAAGCAAGAATAATCTCAATTAATTATCAAGTAGATTATTTTTGTTCTGTATTCAGGAAAGGGAATTAGTAAAATGATTTATTAACTTTCCATTTTTACCTATACTAGCAAAAAAAAAAGTGAGAGTTCCCTTGTGTTAAAATAATGTGGGAAGTTAAAGATATGAACTACTATATTTAGAGCTTAATCTCTATGTTGTATACTTTGAAAACCTATCTGCAGAAAATTCATAGCAATTAAAACGCATGACCTTGTCCCCCATTACTACCTGGCCTTTTGAAATAGCTGCTTCTAGAGTTTTCTAACAGATCATGGGAAACTGCATTAGACCATTGATCACTGTAGTCCAAGACTGTCTACTTTGGCGGTGATTTGCCAAGATCTCATAGAGAGGGAGGTCTTTCCCCAACAATGCTATCTGAATTTCTTTAAGATGGACTTGCCAGAAAATGTATAAAGCATGTGCTGTCACTAAGTTAACAAGAAGGTTTTATAACAGTTGCATGATTATACTATTCTGAAACAATGTCCCACACGACTGGAAAATTGTCTGAGACTTCCTTGTCCTCTTTAACTATTTTGCCACAATGGGTATGAGAGGCACTGTAAGAAACTTGAGAAGGTGAGATATGTAAATACAGGACTTGGGAAAGCTGAATCCTCCACATGGAAGACAGAATCCCCTTTCCCTAAGAACTGTATGTGGGAATGCCATTGGTTCCTCTTTTTATGGAGCCCAACAGCAGCCATTACACAACTCCCCACCCCATCTCAGTGTGCTGGGCCCAGAGGTAACCCAAGTAATGTGGTCCAGGTCCGGTCCCGAATCCAAGAGTTCTGCGAGGAGTCAGTTGACAGGGCCAAAGCAGGACACAGGGCAGGAAACCAGGTGAAGCGAGGTCAGGCACAGGATCACAGGCAGGTTCTAGCAAACAGCAACATTGCTCCCACAACCTGGGGTGGGGTCTAGCAGCCTTTTATCTCTGATGGGTTAACGGCCGGTCCTGATCCCCCGGTGACTCACCTCCCTGTCTTGCCTGAAGGCAAGCACTCCTCCTGTGAGTACTCAGGTCTCTCCTCTCAGACCTCAGTCTCTGAGGCTAGGGAGATGTCTGTGGGTTACTAGACCCAGAAGCCACCTCAGCCTCTCCTGACCCAACTGGTAGTGGAGCAGCTGTGATTGTCCAGCTGAAGGCAATGAGGTAATCCCTGCATCTGGAGCCAGGGCAGGCTCAGGCCCTTGACTGGGCCCAGCTGGTGCTTGTTGCAGGGGAACCTGTGCAGACTGGGGCTCTTCAGAATCAGGTCCCAGATAAGTTTAGCTGCCACCTGGGGCAAAGGATCCAGTGCAGACTGAGACTCCTCAGGCTCCGAGTCTGAGCCCGAGTCCCAGGCCATGACACTCAGATTGATTTGCATGTGTAGCAACAAGGACATCGGTTGTCATTCTAAACATCTCATATAATCATAAAATTGTAGAGTTGGAAGGGACCACTGAAAGCAAAAAATCAAAAAGGAGCATGGGCATACTGAGGTGACCAACATATAACATAGCTGCTCCATACATATTCCCATGGTTCAGTGGTAATTCCTCCAGTGTCACTAGTTTTCTGGGAACTCAGAAAGTCTGAGCAGTCAGACTTAAAGTGAAGGCTGAGATGCATCTTGATCTCATGATTCATTAGAAAAATGGAGTCAGCAAATAATATTGTGGGCAAAGAGTATTGTGCCCCCAACAAGACCTTCTGTGATCCTTGACGTTCAAAAGCCATCAGCTTTCTTGAACTCCTTTTATAGTTATTGCTTCCTGTCATGCAGAAACTTAGTCATTACTATATGTGGATAATTATTAACCGGTTTTGTCCAGTGTTAGTAGCTGCCCACACTACAAAAATGTGCCATGTAACATTTAGGTCCATTTGACAAAAGAAACCTTCTTAAGGTTTCTGACCTGTACATTATTACGCCAAGCCAGTTCTGTTGGATTTAGTGACACTTAAGTATGACTAACTGCCCCCAGGATTATAGTTAGTTGCCTGGATAAGTCTTGCATTTACTTGGTTGCAAATCCCATTTATTTCAGCTGAATTTGAATCCAGGGGTATGTAGAATATCCACTCAAACTCCTGTGAGTACAGTTAAGATTCATTTGCAAACTAGTCCCATGCCTTACTTTAATATGATGATTTACAAATGTAAAAGAAATGGTTGTCATTGATCAAAATAAGAAAAGGTTAAGAATGGAAATCTTTGCATGACTCCATCCACGTGATGAACTTAATCCAAATGCAAGACTCAGCCCATTTAGAGGGCATGGGTGTTATCATGCATGCCTAGACCTCTTCAGAAGTTTAGGAAATATAGCTCTCATGTGCCAAAAGGCACCCAGGTTTTCCAAAATTGGGCCATCCCTGCTCTCCTCCACAGATGATACCATTGAGCATGAAGCGGGATGCTTAAAGCCTTTAGGTCCTTGTACTTCTCAGTAATTGGGAAATTGGGAAAGGAGTATGACAAGGCTGTATATTGTCTCCCTGCTTATTTAACATATATGCAGAATTCATCATGCGAAAGGCTGGGCTGGATGAATCCCAATCTGGAATTAAGATTGCTGGAAGAAATATCAGCAACCTCAGATATGCAGATGACACAACCTTGATGGCAGAAAGTGAGGAGGAATTAAAGAACCTTTTAATGAGGGTGAAAGAGGAGGAAGAAATGGAGGCAGTGAGAGATTTTACTTTCTTGGGCTCCATGATTACTGCAGATGGTGACAGCAGTCACAAAATTAAAAGACGCCTGCTCCTTGGGAGAAAGGCAATGACAAACCTAGACAGCATCTTAAAAAGCAGAGACATCACCTTGCCAACAAAAGACCATATAGTTAAAGCCATGGTTTTCCTAGTTGTGATGTATGGAGGTGAGAGCTGGACCATAAAGAAGGCTGATCGCCAAAGAATTGATGCTTTTGAATTCTGGTGATGGAGGAGACTCTTGAGAGACCCATGGACTGCAAGAAGATCAAACCTATCCATTCTTAAGGAAATCAGCCCTGAGTGCTCACTGGAAGGACAGATCCTGAAGCTGAAGCTCCAGTACTTTGGCCACTTCATGAGAAGAGAAGACTCTCTGGAAAAGACCCTGATGTTGGGAAAGATGGAGGGCACAAGGAGAAGAGGACAACAGAGGACGAGATGGTTGGATAGTGTTCTCGAAGCTACCAGTATGAGTTTGACCAAACTGCGCGAGGCAGTGGAAGACAGGAGTGCCTGGCGTGCTCTGGTCCAGGGGGTCACGAAGAGTCGTACACGACTAAACGACTAAACAACAACAACAACTTCTCAGTAATGAATTCAGACACTGAGATAGAGTCAGGCACAACCCATTACTAGTCATGATTATGACATGGTTTGATTTGTGTGATGTTTGGTTTCCCCTCAGTTAGCATACATATCTTACAGATGACAGAAGAGGAAGATAGGTGAAGGAGCAGGAAGGACAGAGTGTATTCTAGAGGTTTTCTATACATAACAGAAAAAGCCTAATCTGGAAAGCTACTGGCCACATGTAGATTTGGCAACGGAAGATACAAGCACCTAACTGCACAGACATATTTTTATATGTCTGACCCAAGCACACACAGCCATACAGTGGTTGCAGGTATTTTGTGTCCTTTCCTTTCCTTCATGTTCGGCTTTTTTCTTTCCTTGTGTGGCATTGCGTCTCCACCACCACTGCTCAGCCCAGACACTGAGATCCAGCACCGAGGGCCTTCTGGTGATTCCCACACTGTGAGAAGTGAATCATAGAATCATAGAATCATAGAATCATAGAGTTGGAAGAGACCACAAGGGCCATCGAGTCCAACCCCCTGCCAAGCAGGAAACACCATCAGAGCACTCCTGACATATGGTTGTCAAGCCTCTGCTTAAAGACCTCCAAAGAAGGAGACTCCACCACACTCCTTGGCAGCAAATTCCACTGTCAAACAGCTCTTACTGTCAGGAAGTTCTTCCTAATGTTTAGGTAGAATCTTCTTTCTTGTAGTTTGGAACCATTGCTCCGTGTCCGCTTCTCTGGAGCAGCAGAAAACAACCTTTCTCCCTCCTCTATGTGACATCCTTTTATATATTTGAACATGGCTATCATATCACCCCTTAACCTCCTCTTCTCCAGACTAAACATGCCCAGCTCCCTTAGCCATTCCTCATAAGGCATCGTTTCCAGGCCTTTGACCATTTTGGTTGCCCTCCTCTGGACACGTTCCAGTTTGTCAGTGTCCTTCTTGAACTGTGGTGCCCAGAACTGGACACAGTACTCCAGGTGAGGTCTGACCAGAGCAGAATACAGTGGCACTATTACTTCCCTTGATCTAGATGCAATACTCCTAGAGGATACTCCTACAGGGAACCAGACACAGGGCCTTCTCGGTAGTGGCGCCCACCCTGTGGAACACCCTCCCATCAGATGTCAAGGAGATGAATAAATATTACCTTCAAGAGACATCTGAAGGCAGCCCTGTATAGAGAAGCTTTTTAAGTTTTAATGTTTTACCTTTTTATGTTTATATATATGCTAGAAGCCACCAAGAGTGGCTGGGGCAACCCAGTCAGATGAGCAGGGTACAAATAAATTGTTGTTGTTGTTGCTGCTGCTGTTACTCCCCTCTTGGGTCACTTTCAGCATTAGAAATCAGGGAAATGCTATGGAATAGCTGAGAGTTGAACTTGTCCTACTGGACAAGAATATAAAACCCACAGCTGGATTGTTCTTTAGTGACACACTGGACTGTGAGCGCTCCAGTTGGAGAACAGCCTTTACCAAAGGTGTCATGGGCTTTGAAGCTACAGGGCTTTGAAGACACTCAAACTCAGGACGCAAGGGAGAAACGTGCTAAGAGGAAGGCACGCTTGACAAATCCACACTGTGATCAACTCCTGTCCGGGAACCAATGTCCCACTGTGGATCCAGAATTGGCTGTTTATGGAAGACAATTTTACTCAGCTACAAGTGATTGCCAAAGAAGAAGAAGAAGAACAGGGTGAAGTGCGGTAAAGGTAAAGGTAAAGGTACCCCTGCCCGTACGGGACAGTCTTGACAGACTCTAGGGTTGTGCGCTCATCTCACTCTAGAGGCTGGGGGCCAGCGCTGTCCGGAGACACTTCCGGGTCACGTGGCCAGCATGACGAAGCTGCTCTGGCGAACCGGCACCAGAGCAACACACGGAAACACCGTTTACCTTCCCGCTATAAAGCGGTACCTATTTATCTACTTGCAGTTAAGGGTGCTTTCGAACTGCTAGGTGGGCAGGAGCTGGGACTGAACAATGGGAACTCACCCCGCCGTGGGGATTTGAACCGCTGACCATGTGATCGGCAAGTCCTAGGCGCTGAGGTTTTACCCCCAGCGCCACCCGCGTCCCTCAGCTGGACCCAGTCCTATGGAAGTAGTGGTAGTGACCATGAAATTGCCCCAAATGACACACTGCTAAGAGCACAGGCTTCTATTTTTATCCACATACAGTGTTGTTGTTGTTTAGTCGTTTAGTCGTGTCCGACTCTTCATGACCCCATGGACCAGAGCACGCCAGGCACTTCTGTCTTCCACTGACTCTCGCAGTTTGGTCAAACTCATGCTGGTAGCTTCGAGAACACTGTCCAACTATCTTGTCCTCTGTCATCCCCTTTTACTTGTGCCCTCCATCTTTCCCAAGATCAGGGTCTTTTCCAGGGAGTCTTCTCTTCTCATGAGGTGGCCAAAGTACTGGAGCCTCAGCTTTAAGATCTGCCCTTCCAGTGAGCACTCAGGGATGATTTCCTTAAGAATGGATAGGTTTGATCTTCTTGCAGTCCATGGGACTCTCAAGAGTCTCCTCCAGCACCAGAATTCAAAAGCATCCACATACAGTACCAGCATCAAATGAAAGAATGACCTATTACTTTCAGTTGCCTTTATATATCTTTTAGGCAGTGGTGGGGAACGCTGTGGCTCAGCAGACGTGTTGGGCTCCAACTCCCAGCAAACCCCAGTCTACATGGCCATTGGCCAGGAATTATGGGAGTTGGACAACATCTGGAGAGCCACAGGTTCACCATCCCTGCTTTAAGATATCATGACCTTGTACTGCAGATAAGAAAAAAAGAACACATTTATACCCAAGGTATGAAAGTTGCAATTCTCCAGTTGTACATGCATATCAAACCACAAACCACAGTGAAATGAAACACTAGAATGAGGTGTTGCTAAGTACATTGTGAGCCTTATCATCTCCTGCAAGAACACATTGACATTCCTGTGCTGCCCTGACTTCCTTAACAGTTGAATACTTAGTACCACAAAAAGGCAGTTTTCTTATCTACAGCCTACATTTTTAATATTTGAAATATATGTTTAATAAAAGATTTTGTGCTATTAGTGAATGAAATAGGCTCAGTTACTCAGTCTTCTTCTTTAAAGATATGTGCTGGAAAACTGAGGAAATAGCTGAAGGTGAGCTTACCTTTCACCACTGCCAAGCTGAAATAGAGTAGATTAGGAAACCTCTTCAGCAGTCTGTGTAGATGTGAATCTTTTAATATTTTAAATTGCACAGGTTGTACAATTGTACATCACCCAAGGAACCTTGATTTGAGGCAACGAACAGCTGTAATAAATAATAAATTGAATCTCCTCTACCCAGGAACAAGGGCCTTCTCGGTAGTGGTGCCCTCCCTGTAGAACACCCTCCCTACAGATGTGAAGGAGATAAAGAATTACACAACTTTTAGAAGACCTCTGAAGGCATCCCTGTGTTGGGAGGTTTTTAATGATTGATGTTTTTATTATGTTTTTAGATATGTTGCAAGCCACCCAGGCTGGCTAGGAAAACCCAACCAGATGGGCGAGGTATAAATTATAAAATTATTATTATTATTATTATTATTATTATTATTATTATTATTATTATTGAGGTGGTGGCACAACTGCCCTGCAAGTACTGTGCAAACTAGGGATTCAAGGATCTTGTCTGCAGTCGGAACCATGAACTTGAGCTGATCTCACACAGATCATATATTGGGGAGTCTGGGGGGAAAAGCCCCTACCTTTGAAATTCATGAGACCTTTGAAAGAGTTGGGCCTCATATAGGCTGCAGCAAAAGACATCCAGGGCCTGAACTTTTCCTTCATATTACTTGTATTTGATATATATGTGTGTCTTCTTGACAGGAATGCAAACATTTTGGACATTTGAAAGGCTTGATATTTGAAAAACATGCACTTCCACAATAATGTCATTTACCAAAGGCTAGCCAGAATCTCTTATTGCAGGGAACATTTATCCATTTTAAATAATATTTAATTCTAAAGAAACTGGGTCCATTTTTAAAGGAAATGTTAGGAACTTTGGGACTGTACTCTTATTCCATTGGGTATTGATATTATTGTTGTTGTTGTTGTTGTTATTTATTATTGTTGTTGTTGTTGTTGTTGTTGTTGTTATTTTATATGCTGCCCATCTTTGGATGCCTTCCAACAAATTATAAAACTACAGTAAAACATCAAGCTTCCCTATACATGGCTGCCTTCTGATGTCTTCTAAAAGTTGTATAATTGTTTATTTCCTTGACATCTGATGGGAGGGTGTTCCACAGGGCAGGCGCCACTACTGAGAAGGCCCTCTGCCTGGTTCCCTGTAACTTTAGTTCTTGCAGTGAGAACTGCCAGAAGGCCCTTGGAGCTGGATCTCTGTGTCCGGGCTAAACGATAGGGGTGGAGACGCTCCTTCAGAGTGTTCCCTATGGCATGTTGATAATCCAAAACTGTTTTCAGAATAGAAAATGTTGCCTTCTACAGCACGTGTTTCTCATCTCTTCTTCAATGGAATTTACCAGTGGTTATGCTGTCATAGTGAGTAGTTTATCAAGCTGCGTATGGCCAAGCCTTTCAACCCTCCAAGGAGTAAAGATGCAGCTGAAACAATTAACCTCTCCTCTAGCCAAGGATATGTTTTATTCAATTATGCTTTCTTGCTTGTATTTCTACACAGCTATGTGAGCTGAAGCCTACGTGGTTTTGTGCAACTCTGGTGACATTCAAACTCATTCTCTGGCAGCAAAAATAAGATTAAAAGCCTACAGGAGAGGTCATTCACTGGAAAGATAACAGCTTTATACTCATTACGCATCTTTTCTAGGGGCTGGATTTCCCTTTCCCAGGAAATAGGAAGGAAAATGATGGCAATCATTTGCAGTGGCAGTCTCTTTTGAAGGAGGGAACACTGCAGACATATGCCATTGTGTGTTTGAAAAAGTATTTGCTTACAAATGCACTTGCTGAGCAAGTATGGGTATACCAGGAAAGAATATACAGCATCACTCCAGGTTTGTAAAACCTAGCTCTAAGCACACGGGCTTGTTTCCTTAATTCTCTTTGTCTTACCTCTGAGTGGCATTTTCACATTAATATTATTATGAATTTCCTCATTATCAATTAGATTTATATAGTATATAGTAAATTTATATAGTAAATCTAATAAAGATGGCATACAAAAAAACATAAAAAATGCAATGTATAATACAGTGGTACCTCGGGTTAAGTACTTAATTCGTTCCAGAGGTCCGTTCTTAACCTGAAACTGTTCTTAACCTGAAGCATCGCTTTAGCTAATGGGGCCTCCTGCTGCAGCCGCGCCACCGGAGCACGATTTCTGTTCTCATCCTGAAGCAAAGTTCTTAACCCGAGGTACTACTTCTGGGTTAGCGGAGTCTGTAACCTGAAGCATATGCAACCTGAAGCCTATGCAACCCGAGGTACCACTGTAATTAAACAAAGAAGACAACAAAAACATCCTTTTATGGAGGCAAGTCAGGTATAGTCAACTTGACTAGTCTCACTTTTGATCAGAGTTGCAGAACACTGTTGGCCTCGTGGGCCAGATTGTTATCTCCTACTACCAGCCAACTTTGACCAATCATTGGAAATAATGACACCAGGTTCTATGCACCAGCCAATGTTGATGCATGGGGGTGGTGGAGGGGAAGGGGGTCTGCTTCATCAACACATTGCCCACAGGGACTGCACTGGCAAAGCAGCACCAAGCAGGTGTGAAGTCTCTGCTCATCAGCTGAAAAACAAAGAGTTCAGAGGTCAGAGGAAGATTCAGCACTCACACCCCGCTCATCACCTAACAAGTGGAGAGTTAAATCCTGATGCTTTGGTGGCATAAACCAGTTCCCTGTGGGCACGGCCAGTGCAGAATTGAACCCTGCCCATCTGCTGGCATCATCTACCCACTGGTGTGTCATCAGCTGATTGACTCATAGGCATGATTATGAGGAGACGGCCTCATGGGCCAAATTGGATCCCCTGGTGGGAGAAGAATGGCTCTCCCTGCCTTATCTGGCTAGTCATGGCAGCAGGGATGGGGAATGGGTGGCCCTACAGATGGGGTTGGACTCAACTTCCATCACCCAGCAATCAGGACAGCCAATAGTTAGGGATGAAGGACTTTGCAATCTGACCACATCCAGAGCACTACAGATTCCCCACCTCTACTTTTTAGTATTTTTTTTTAAAAATGCACCTAATTGTGAATATAGAACAGATGGTTTCTTCTGTGGTTATTTGTTGTTGTTTAGTTGTTTAGTTGTGTCTGACTCTTCGTGACCCCATGGACCAGAGCAAACCAGGCACTCCTGTCTTCTACTGTCTCCCACAGTTTGGTCAAACTCATGCTGGTAGCTTTGAGAACACTATCCAACCATCTCGTCCTCTGTCGTCCCCTTCTCCTTGTGCCCTCTATCTTTCCCAACATCAGGGTCTTTTCCAGGGAGTCTTCTCTTCTCATGAGGTGGCCAAAGTATTGGAGCCTCAGCTTCAGGATCTGTCCTTCCAGTGAGCACTCAGGGCTGATTTCCTTCAGAATGGACAGGTTTGATCTTCTTTTGCAGTCCATGGGACTCTCAAGAGTCTCCTCCAGCACCAGAATTCAAAAGCATGGACTGTGGTTATACTTCCAAACAAGTCCTTATGCACAGAAACTTCCTCTTATTGTGTACCTTCTTTGGTCAGTAGGAGATACAGACACAAAATACCATATTTCAGGGGATTTTGTGAGACGGATGAACTGCGAGTATGGATTTCTAGAATTAAAAGTCCCTATAACGTTCCCAACCACTAGAAAATGGTGCAGGCTACATTAGCAAATATGCACTAGTCCTACTTGCAGTTATTTTCATTCTGAAAGGTGCAAGGAAACTTTCAGAAACTCTTTCACTGTTAGCATTCTAATATTCCTACACAACATAGCAATAATGATGGCAGTAACAATAATAACAATATTTTTATTTATAGTGTGCTAATCTAAACTTTTTGTCCACGGCGTTGTCTTGGCGGGATACTGGAGTGGCTTGCTGGTTCCTGCTCCATGATCACTGCAGATGGTGACAGCAGTCACGAATTTAAAAGACGCCTGCTTCCTGGGAGAAAAGCGATGACAAATCTAGACAGCATCTTAAAAAGCAGAGACATCACCTTGCCAACAAAGGTCCGTATAGTGATGTATGGAAGTAAGAGCTGGACCATAACGAAGGCTGATCACCGAAGAATTGATGCTTTTGAATTATGGTGCTGGAGGAGACTCTTGAGAGTCCCATGGACTGCAAGAAGATCAAACCTATCCATTCTGAAGGAAATCAGCTCTGAGTGCTTACTGGAAGGACAGATCCTGAAGCTGAGGCTCCAATACTTAGGCCACCTCATGAGAAGAGAAGACTCCCTGGACAAGACCCTGATGTTGGGAAAGATTGAGGGCACAAGGAGAAGGGGACGACAGAGGACGAGATGGTTGGACCGTGTTCTCGAAGCTACTAACATGAGTTTGACCAAACTGCGGCAGTGGAAGACAGGAGTGCCTGGGGTCACAAACTTTAAACACTCTGTGTGTTGAATGGTTAAGGATTAGGAAGTGGACTTTAATACCTGTTAACATTGGTTTCTCCCTCCTGTGAATGTTTCATCTCTTCCACCTTCCACCAAAGATGGACTGTGACACTCACAGTCACCACCACCATGCAGAACAGGACGTCTGCACAGCTATCTGCCCTGTTTTATTTGCTAGAAGGATTTGTCCTATTAGTGGAAGTTGGCTGGAGACACTAAGGATGTCTCAATAAAAGATCTAATCAGTTCACAGAACAAGAATTACAGTGCTCTTTTTTTAAAAACAGAAAATTTACTAATTGGAGAAGAAACGGAGCCCCAGCATGGCTGTGTGTGTGTGTGTGTGTGTGTGTGTGTGTGTACACATATCCTGCCTTTCCATATTAAAATGTAATGCAATGAAGCTTTAAAGTTTAAAACATTCCAGTTGGTTTTCCTCTGCTCATCCAGTGAAGGCTTCTATAGCAAGATGGAGGGAATTTTTGACAGCTTCTCCCCTCACCACTCCAAACTGCTCCAGAGGGCTAGAAGGCTCTTCGGAATAGCGGAGTGTGCCTTCATCGGTGTTCCTAGGTGGAAGTCATCACTTTTTATCTCTTCAGAGGGGCATCAACTGGATACCAACCCTCAGACAAAAACCCTTAAAAGGATACTACTGCGACAAATCAACTGCAGTATAAAAATACAGGAAATGGAACAGCAAATTCGGGTATTGGCTAGGTTAGGACAAAGGCCTTCTGGGATGAAAAATTCTTCAAGTTAGGGTGGAATATTGACAGGGAGGAAGCAACCTGATGAGACAGCAAGACTGAGCAAAGGTCCTCCCTCCTGCCCCTCTCTGAGAAGATAGTAAACACTGTGGAAGCTGACTGCACAGCACATGTGTCGGATGGGGAGATCTTGCATGCAGCATAAATTCTGTACGATAAAACTTCAAAGGATTATCTAGACTATTTTCCTTATCAGTAGCTGAAATAATAATTTCTAAATTAAGCAAGGGAACTTTGATGTACAAGGCATCATGGAAACCTCTTGCGATTTTCTTCCTTTCCATTACTGTAGAAAAGAAAAGCTAATGGCAGAAAAGGGAAGCGAACTAAAAAATTGTATTTTGCAATACTAAAGTTGAAAGGCAGTTGTCACCCATGTTGTGTCATGTGAGCAAATCACTGGCAAATCCTGTTTCAGAGGTGGCTCTTGCCTATTTTCAAACAACTTCCTTGCTCTATGATGATGAAATGTTCTGGTGAACATTACACTTCTTGCATCTGATTATGCTGACTCTATTTTATGAAAGTTTATGCAGTAATAAATTTGTTAAGGCTTTAAGGTATTACAAGACATTGTCCTTGCATGCGTGAATGTTCTGCTATTGATCAAAACTTGAATCTGTAGGTTTTTGTGTGAAAGCAATGACAGTGTTGCACACAAAGAGTTCTGTTTGAGCACTCGGACTTCCACTTTCTCTTCCTATGCAACCTCAAAATCTTCTCCAGAGGGTCCTCCAACTCTCTGGATATTTTGAGAGTGTGTGTGTGTAGAGGGAACTGAAGGAAAGATGGAATGAAAGTTCTATTGTACAGGCAGAAGTCTGCTGTTATAGAATATGACCGACTGACATCATTTACCTATGGCAAGAAGTCTATAGGTAACTTTATGGGGCTTATTTTTCTTTCAGTGCAGAGTACTGACTTAGAGTGTTTCTGCAATCTTTGTTTTATTTACAGATGCATTAGCAAGACATGCTAAAGTCAATAAATACTCCTGCAAAAGCCAACAAATCTGCCACCCCCTACACTAGACTGCAAGAGACAGCCCTACACCCCAATATGATTCAGCTTCTGCAAACTCGCAATTCCCTCCCTCTCCCAATTCAAGACAGCCAAACTTTTTCTCTGCTTTCTTCAAATAGCTGAAAGGTGGGTATGCCGTCATTCGTCAAGCGAGTAATGAAGCATTACAAAAACCTGTTTAACAGAGAGGACAGTGATTAATCAGCTAAGTTTATCTTATCCCCCACCACCCACCAGAGATTAAAGGTAGAGTAAGTTCCAGTTCTGAGGTCACTCCCTGTGCTACAGATATGTTATTTAATACAAATAGCTAATTAAGAAAGAAAAATGAACTTGAATGCAATGGCCCACATAAAAGTTTCTGGCTTTGATGCACATGCTTCTACTTGCTTACATCTTTCATATGTGTTACCTTTTTTTGCAAATGGATGCAACCTGAATAGTACACTTGTGACACTGGAATTTCCTGGACTTGGGTCAGACATCCTTACTGTAGCAGAGTGGGAGTATTTTGGGACCAGAAATTGTGCAAAGATCCATCAGATGACTTTGTTTAGTCATTTAGTCGTGTCTGACTCTTCATGACTCCATGCCAGGCACTCCTATCTTCCACAGTTTGGTCAAACTCATGTTAGTAGTTTCGAGAACACTGTCCAATCATCTCGTCCTCTGTCATCCCCTTCTCCTTGTGCCCTCCATCTTTCCCAGCATCAGGGTCTTTTCCAGGGAGTCTTCTCTTCTCATGAGGTGGCCAAAGTATTGGAGCCTCAGCTTCAGGATCTGTCCTTCCAGTGAGCACTCAGGGCTGATTTCCTTCAGAATGGATAGGTTTGATCTTCTTGCAGTCCATGGGACTCTCAAGTCTCCTCCAGCACCATAATTCAAAAATATCAGTTCTTCAATGACCAGTCTTCTTTATGGTCCCGCTCTCACTTCCATACATCACAACTGGGAAAACCATAGCTTTAACTATACAGACCTTTGTTGGCAAGGTGATGTCTCTGCTTTTAAAGATGCTGTCTAGGTTTGTCATCGCTTTTCTCCCAAGAAGCAGGCGTCTTTTAATTTTGTGACTGCTGTCACCATCTGCAGTGATCATGGAGCCCAAGAAAGTAAAATCTCTCACTGCCTCCATTTCTTCCCCTTCTGTTGCCAGGAGGTGATGACAACTGTACCATAAATTTAATCGATAATAAAAATAATAGAAACCCATTTGGATGTTATCCCATCCAGTGGCGTAGAGTGGGTTGTCAGCACCCGGGGCAAGGCAAGTAATTTGCGCCCCCTAACCCTGGATTTGCGCCCCCTAACCCTATCCCTAACCCTAACCCCCAGATGTTGCGCCCAGTGCGGCCGGCACCCCCTGCACCCCCCACGCTATGCCACTGATCCCATCTTCCCCAAATTATCCCTAGGTATTCTGAGGATCCCAATTTCCACACTGAATTGTTTGTGCCATGAGCCCACAAATTCATAAGATTCTTTACATTCTTCTCTTTACAATAATAATTAAGTTAGGTCCTTAGTGCCCCTTTCCTTCAAGCACTAATGACCAAGTGTGACACCCCCTTCCAAACAGAGTCAAGAGCTAAAGAAAAATTACTTTTCTTCTCCTTTCTGTTGTCAGAAATGTTAAGTGACGTCAACAATGTTATAATCTCATTCATAGGTATGCTGCACACGTTGGAATCAATGAGTGGCTACAGAAATGCCGCCCCTGGAAATGATGGGATGATAATACCAACAATACGATCCTGATGACGTTTTAAGATTGGGCCATTGGTTAATAAATTTTGATGGAAGCTGAAGAGAGGAGAGAAATTTAGCTTGTATCTTCCTAATGAGCTTCTAAGTACATGCTCTGTAGGATTAAAACATTTTTGTTACAAAGAGGAATTATGATAGTTTCCTTCAGCACAATTTCCAAAATCAAACATGATGCAGTCTCTCAAAAAAAAACACAGTGCCTTGTGGGGCAAACAAAAGAGGAGGAAGGACAAAACCAAAATGGTGAGAGCCACCTTGAAACAACCTTGGATTAGACCATTTACAATATGGAATAACTGTTTGTCAGTTTCATAAATTATGTAAGGTTGTGGCTTCTGATTCATTGGAAGGTCAGCAGTTTGAATCCCCATGACAGGGTGAGCTCCTGTTGCTCAGTTCCTGCCAACCTAGCAGTTCGAAAGCACCTCAAAGTGCAAGTAGATAAATAGGCACCACTCCGGCGGGAAGGTAAATGGTGTTTATGTGCGCTGCTCTGGTTCGCCAGAAGTGGCTTAGTCATGCTGGCCACATGACCCGGAAAAACTGTCTGCGGACAAACGCTGGCTCCCTCAGCCAGTAAAGCAAGATGAGCACCACAACCCCAGAGTCGTTTGTGACTAGACTTAATGGTCAGGGGTCCTTTACCTTTACCTTTTAGTGAGATATTTACAAAAGCAGTAGAATGTACTATATGGGGAAAGGCTGTAGCATGTAGCTTTGTGTACAAAAGGTTCCAAATTTAATCTCTGGTATCTACAGGCAAGGCTGGGAAAGACTCCTCCCTAAAACATTAGAGAGCCATTGCCAGTTGCTGTCTATAGTACCAGTTGGACCAGTGGTTGCTATGTGCCAACTTCCTAAGTTTCTATTAAGGATTTTGGAGCAAACTACCTAATTTTTTCACATTAAACTTCAGATCTATATAGATCTAGCTCCTCTAGTGCCACAGAATCCTAGAATTGTAGAGATAGAAGGAACACCGAGGGTCATCTAATGCAACTCCCTGCAATGCAGGAATATCAACTAACGTATCCATGACAGGTGGCCATCCAACCTCTGCTTAAAAACCTCCAAGGAAGGAGAGTCTACCACCTCTTGTGGGAGTCTGTTCTACTTAAGCTTTTTGAAACCTGCCTTCTTAATGTCCCGAGTGCATGTCTGACTACACTCAGCTTCCCTTTGCCTTGGTATCATGAAACCCAGGAGGACATGATCACTTCCTCCAAAGGTTCCTTGAACTTTCACTTGGTGATCAGTTGGTGAGGATCTTTTAGTGAGGACCAGCTCCAAGAGAGATGAGCCCCTTGTTGCTTCTTCAACCTTCTGGGAAATGAAATTTTCTGTGAAGCACTTGTGGAATTTTTGGACCTTACATTCTTGACAGAGTTTGAGTTCCAAGAGATATTGGGGGTAGTTAAAGTCTCCCATGACAACCAAACATTCAAAGGGGAGCTACAGTAATCTGCTCAATAAAGGCACCATCTACATCTTCAGATTGGGTTGGATGTCTATAGCAGATACCCACATTAGGGTCACTGCTGTTTCCTTCTCTTACAATTTTTTCCCATATATTCTGAATCTTCCTTCCATGCTGCAAGTCATGGATCTCTTTAAAAGTGTACACACACTTGATGTATAATGCTACTCCGCCTCCATTCCTGTTTGATCCATTCCTTTTGGTCATGAGTCTCATCCTACCGCATTTGAGAAATGCCTGTTAGGTCATATTTGTCACCCTCAAGAGCTCAAGTTCTCTTTGCTTGTTTCCCATACTCTATGCATTAGTATAGAGACAACTGAAATCATGGATCATTCCTCCACAAACTGCTACCTCTGTTTCCCTCTGTAGGGAGTTACCTGCCGCTGCCACCACATCTCTTCCTTCTCAGGAGAGTGGCAGTAAATAGAAATGTAGTAAAAAATAATATATATTTATGAAATCAAAAGTCAGTAGATCTACTGACTAGACCAGGCATAGGCAAACTCCACCCTCCAGATGTTTTGGGACTACAATTCCCATCATCCGTGACCACTGGTCCTGTTAGCTAGGGATCATGGGTGTTGTAGTCCCAAAACATCTGGAGGGCTGAGTTTGCCTATGCCTGCTCGAGACACGTGCCCTGATCTAACCCATTAAGCATATGGGTTAAAGAACTCATCTGCCTCCCATGAATCAATTAAAAATATAGTGCAGGTCAAAATTTGGTCTGATGCTGGATGTATGATTTTTGTGGGATATGGAAAGCTATGTGTAGCATTTTTTATTTGTATTGTCTCAGATAAAATCCAGAACAATAACTATAAGGTTGGAATTGCAGAGTGAAGTGGCTGTCAATGTTTAGATGTCCACATATAAAAATACAATTAAGATTTTTCAGAATCAATGTATTGATGTTGTGGGAGGTGCTGTCATTACTTTTTCATGATGCTTCAGTTAAATCTCTGTAAATGTAAATGCTGGTCAAAAATCTATGATCCAGCATCCTCAGCCTCAGTAGTGCTTGAGCCTCTAGGCTTTAAAGCATTGCCATGTATTCAGGCCTGACACTCTGTTGTAGCCGTAATGAAAAATGCATCAGGATGCAGACCAGTCCACATTCACCCTATCGATCAGCAGATATGTCTTATTTAAGAATATGGTCTTTATGAATCTTGGGGTTATTGAATGTGCACACACGCAAATAATTCAGCTTTAATTCTAAAACCCAGATATGGAATTCTTATTTTTGTTAAAATGTGTATTTTTTTTTAAAAAAAATCATCTGTGGTGAAGCCAAAGTACACATATGCAATTATGATATGGTTACCAGACGTCCCCATTTCCCGGGGACAGTCCCCGGATTTACAAATCTGTCCCCAGACAAAATCCGTCCCCGGAATGTCCCCAGATTTCATTTAATGTCCCCAGATTTATATTTTAAGTGTTGTAGATTTATTAGTAGGGAATGAATGTTGCGTGATTGGTTCAACGGCACAAGACACATCATATGGGGACTTCCGCTGAGGCAAAATGGTGGGCAGTGAACAGCTCCTGAAGCCAACCAGAGCCAACTGCGCCACCAGGCTGGCTCCGGGCTGCTAAGACTGCCGCTGCCGCCGCCACTACCAAAGGGGAACCAGGGACGCCTGGCACGTCAACTGGGGGAACTGCTGACCCCCCCCATTGACCCAAATTGAGCCGAGAGCAAGAGCGCCTGGCCTCCTGCCCGACTGCCTAGCGGCACTCTGGGGCCAGGAAAACTCCGGAGCTGATGCAGGGAGAAGGAGAAGGAAGAGAGAGAAAGAGGAAGGAGAAAAAAGAGGGGAGCCCCAACCTTGCCGCATCGCCACCACTGAGGAGAGGTAGGAGAGCACCGGGAGGGCAAGGACATGTAGCCGAGCCCAGGCCTGATCCAAGCCTACTCCACGGTGGCTAGCACTCCAAGAGAGCAGGCTGGGAGCCAGAGAAAGGCAGCGTGACAGAAACCACAGAAGAAAAGATACAGTGGTACCTCAGTATGCGAACGGGATCCGTTCCGGAGCGCTGTTCGCATCCCGAATGGAACGCAAGACACGACGGCATGTCTGCGCATGCGCAGGTCACGTTTCGCCGCTTCCGCGCATGCGTGTGACGTCATTTTGAGCGTCTGCGCATGCGCGAGCGGCAAAACCCGGAAGTATTGCGCTCGGTTACTTCCAGGTTTCTGCGGAGCGCAACTCGAACGCACTCAACCTGAAGCGCATTCAACTCGAAATATGACTGTATTGCTTCTTCTTTTTTAAAAAAAAATAAATCTTTTTTTAATAACCATTTTTTTCTCTTTTCCAAAAAAAAAAAAAAAAGTGTCCCCAGATTCAGTGAGAAGATTTGAAGTCTGTCCACTGCCTTCCTTCCGCCCTGTTTGGAGACAATTGAGAATTCTTTGCAAAGTCACACATGCTGCCAGTGGCGTAGCGTGGGGGGTGCAGGGGGGGGCGGCCGCACCGGGCGCAACATCTAGGGGGGGGCACGCTTGCCGCCTCCGGAGTCGCCGAAGAGCCTCGGGCGCAGGCTGTAGCAGAGCCCCATGTCTCGCGGAACCGACGAGCTGTGCGCGCGTCCAGGCTGAAGGCGTCCGGCAGGCAGCGGCTCTCAGCACTTGCCGCGGTCCCCGCACGTCAGGGCCGCAGAGGACGCACCAGGCAGCCCCTCCTCACAGCCCCGCCGCCGCCACCGCTGCTGCTGCAGCTGCTGGGCCACATTGCATTTTCCTTGCCTCTCTGCCCTCCTCCTCCTCCGGGCAAGCGGCGTCGTTTGGGCGGCAGCGCCAGCGGCAACTTGCCTCAGATCACCTGACACAGACCCGCCGCCGCCGCCGTGGCTACCTTACCGTAAATACCCCAGCCCAGGCAGCAGCAAGAAGAAGCTGGCAGCGGTGGCAGGTTAGGGGTTAGGGGCGCAAATTACTTGCCTTGCCCCGGGTTAGGGGGCGCAAATTACTTGCCTTGCCCCGGGTTAGGGGGCGCAAATTACACCTGACACAGACCCCCCGCCGCCGCCGTGGCTACCTTACCGTAAATACCCGAGCCCAGGCAGCAGCAAGAAGAAGCTGGCAGCGGTGGCAGGTTAGGGGTTAGGGGCCCAAATTACTTGCCTTGCCCCGGGTTAGGGGGCGCAAATTACTTGCCTTGCCCCGGGTTAGGGGGCGCAAATTACACCTGACACAGACCCGCCGCCGCCGCCGTAGCTACCTTACCGTAAATACCCGAGCCCAGGCAGCAGCAAGAAGAAGCTGGCAGCGGTGGCAGGTTAGGGGTTAGGGGCGCAAATTACTTGCCTTGCCCCGGGTTAGGGGGAGCAAATTACTTGCCTTGCCCCGGGTGCTGACAACCGACGCTACGCCGCTGCATGCTGCCACTCTCTGGCAAGCTCAGCTCCCCTTCCCCTTCCCGTGCGCCTCTCTTGTCAGCCTGGCTCCCCCCCTCCCCAAGCTCTCCAATAGTACCGCCAATCAGCAGGGGCCCTTGTGGACACAGGGGCGTGGCCAGGGAAGACGCGGCTCCAGGGCTGTATAAAAGGGCGCGCGGGGCGACGGACTTTCTGTGGCGAGAAGAACTCGCGGGTTGGGCTCGAAGTACCCAGCGTCTACTGCGAAGTTGGGTTAAAAAAAAGCACATAGTACATTAAAATGGCAGGAGGGAGGCAGTGATGTTCCTTCATAAGGGCCGGAAACTTGGCTTGCACACTTGTTCAACCCTGAGAAACTTCGTCTTAAGGGGAGTTGCCTTGCGGAAAGCGCACTTTCTGAGGGAAGTCTGCGTCTGGCGCGGGATTCTTGAGAAAGGCGCGCGTGGACGGAGAGCCAGCAGCTCTATTGACCTTGCTCCCGAAAAAAAGGGCTTGGGGAGAAGGGAAACCTGAGGGCCCGGCGCCCAGCACCTGGTTTCCCCGCCTCCGCCAGCCCTTGGCGGCAGCAGCTGCCCCCTTGCCGCCGCCGCCGCTCACCTCTCCCCTCAGGTGCAGCCGCCGCGAAGCGCCACTGTCTCCGGGCGCCGGGCGCGAGGAGGAGGCAGCGGCGGCGGCGCGCGTTCCCGCCCCTTTCCCCTCCCCCCCGGCTCCTGAGCTGCGCCAGGAGGGAGAGCTGCCGAGGGGGCTTCGATTCCACGCTCGCCTCCGCCCCAGGATCGGGCTCCGGAGCGACCTCGGCGCCTGCGGCGCGCTCCCTTGCCCCTGCAGCGGCTCCTCTTCGCCCTTGCGCTTCGTCGGGTGGCTTGCGCGCCCACCGACCCGAACTTGTCCGCGAAGGGCGGGAGAGCAAGCGCTGGAGTTGCGTGTGAGGGAGAGAGAGAGAGCGCGCGCGCGTGTGTCTCCTCCTCCTCCCCCCCTCCCGCCTCTTTGCCTGCGATTCTTAACCTCGACCGGCGTCCATCCTCCTCAGTGCAGCGCAGCCCGCCGACGACGACGTTGGGGGAGCCGCTGTGTGTGTGTGTGTGTGTGTGTGTGTGTGGAGCTGCTCCTGCCCGCCCTCGCCTGCCTCTCTCTCGGTCCCTCTCCCGGCGAGGACGAAGCATGCAGCCGGCGCTGGCGCTCTAGGGGCTCGCCGGCGGTCGCAATGCAGCTCGGCGCAGGCGGCGGCGGCGGGGAGAGCGAGCTTTTCTCCAAGGCGGCGCGGCGCGA
This sequence comes from Podarcis cretensis, assembly GCF_951804945.1. Classification (NCBI taxonomy): domain Eukaryota; kingdom Metazoa; phylum Chordata; class Lepidosauria; order Squamata; family Lacertidae; genus Podarcis; species Podarcis cretensis. The sequence continues at coordinate 69,316,147 of NC_137178.1, forward strand.
GGCTGGGGGCGGCGGCGGCGGCTGCTGCGGCGGCGGCGACGGCGACGGCGGCTGCTGCTTCTTCTTGACGGGCTTCTAGCCTGGACGGAGCGGGATTCCAACATGCCGTGCTGAGCAGGACCAGGAGGCGCCAGAAACAGGGGCTGGGCTCGCGCGTCGTCCGCTCGCTCGCTCGCTTGGCCAGCGGACTTCCGAGGGGCTCGCCTTGCCTTCGCGGCCGGCGGGACTCACACCTCCGCTGCTTCGGAGGGGGACTCTGCCTGGGGATCCGCCTCGACGTCGCCTCCCTGCCCTGACTTCGCTCGGGGATTTGGATTCTGCCTTGGGACCTTGGAACTTAGGAGGAGGAGGAGGAGGAGGGGGGGGCTTTATTTATATATATTTTTAAGGGGGTCTCTATTTTTTAGGGGGGGTCTCTCTTTTTTTGAGGGGGTCTCTATCCCCACCCCCGAAAGGGAAAGCGATCGGGTCCCCCCCAGCGCCGGATCCGCGTCTCTCCGTGGGGATCCGACGGTGACCTCGAGGAGACGATGAAGCTGCTGGTGGCGCTGGCTTGGCTCTGCCCGGGCGCGCTGCTGCTGCTGCTCCGCCTGGGCGAGGTGGCGCCGCAGCCTTGCCCGGCTCCGTGCTCCTGTTCCGGGAGCACCGTGGACTGTCACGGGCTGGCGCTGCGGAGCGTCCCCAGGAACGTCCCTCGCAACACCGAGAGGCTGTAAGTCGCCTTCCTCCCCGCAGATTTCCCACACCCACCTCCCCAGAAACACACCTGCCGCCCTCCCCTCCCCTCCCCCCCCCCCCGTGCCCAGGTCCCAACATCCTTACCACCCCCTTCCCTCTCATCCAGCCAACATGTCAAGCAACCCATTGCTGTTGCCAGAGGATGGAAGACATTTCCTTCCCCCCATTTAAAAAAAGCAAAGCTAAGTGGAAATGGAATTCGTGCTTTCAATTCTCCCAACACTTTCCCTGGTTCCTTTCTAGGGTGCCTCAGTCTCCCCCTGCCCCCAGCTTTGTTATTCCCCCCCCCAATTTTTTTTATTTGTTTTCACAACATTATAAACAAACAAACACATAAGACAAACAAACATAAATCATAGCCTTATTGAAAATTACACTTGTTAACATTGTTAAGGGACTTCCTCGCTTCCCCTTGGTTGAATTTCGTTGCATGTCCTTTTAACGGTTTTCCCAATCACAGTTCTTATAAAATTTAACTTAAACATTAACGTCCTTAGATTTTCACATTATGAAACTAAACGTATTAATTCGACGCTTAACATAAATAAAATCCTAAGGCAATTAAGTATCTGCAAGTTGTTTTCTGTTAATTTAACTTAACATATTTAACTAAGTAATCATTAAATTTAATCCACTCTTCCTGATACTCCTCCCCTGCTCCCAGCTTTGAAGCAGCCATTCTCCAGTGCATAGTTGCATTATAGGTACCATGCGCAGCAGCAGGCTTTCAGAGTAGTTCACAGTTGAAGTTTCAGAGCTTTATTTCCTTCTGAAGAGCCACCTTTATACTGTATGCTTTTGTTTAGTTCTTAATGCAGTTCTTTATTATGGGTGTACAAAGCTATACCCCACTTTGGCTGCTTTGCAAAGGAGTTGCTAAAAGTGGCTTACAAGTGTGGAAACAAATAAGAATCCAGCCATTAAAAGGCAAGTCTGTCAAATTAAACAGCAGGAGAAATGCAAAAAAGCAGCACCAGCGATCAATACACGGAGTTCCTTATGGGCCTCCCCCCCCCTTAAAAAAAAAAATCAATGTATGTTGCAGATGGCTTGTGTTGTGGTTAGTGCTGGTGGTTACCAATCTCTTTAGGACTTCCGCTATTTCATATTTTTTTTAGTGTTGTACCAATACCAGATGTCCTTTATCACTTTCTCTGCTGCCTTAGAACACGTATGCACACACAGATCAATGTATCTTATTTTAGAACACCACAGCCTCAAATTAGCTGCTCCTTATTTCGGAATACTTCAAGTTCCTTGAACAAATACCCAGTTATTCCTTTATTTCTAAATTATTGATTTGGTAAACCCAGCTTACCTTCCCCCCTCCCTTTCCTGCAATTCTCATTATGGGGTTTGGGTAATGTAAGGAGACATGAAAGAACCAGGCCATTAGTTCCACTGCTTTGCTCCCCCCCCCCTTACTCAGCAGTAATAAGCAAAATACACTGCTGTTAATTTGGGTCGGGAAGAGACTATGTGTGAGATGGCCCTTTCCATGCTTCCCTCCATATTTATCTTCTTCCCCCTGCCCTTTAAACGGATTGAAATACACCTATTCTTCTGATCTGCGGAAATGACTTGTAGAAAACAGCTTGTAGAATACACTTCAGGCCAACTTCAGTGCAGACTTAAAATGGGAAGAGTAATTTGCAAAAGCCCTCTGCCTGAAATTTCACCAGCTCAAAGTGGAGTCACCAAGACAAACTTTACCAGCCCATTTCAATCCACCTTTGTTTCACTTAGGTTTGTTTTTATAAAAAAAAGAAAAAGACTATTATTTATTTTATTTCTGAATCTCTTACCCTGAGGCATCCAGAAGCAATTTACAAAACCTACTCTGACTTTTCAAGAAGGCACTTTAAAAATCAAGACAGAGGATTTCCTGCTACTAGGAAACCCTGCTTTTAACAATACTCCTTTGCCCCAAAGGTGGAATTCTGAATTCTTCCCCCAACAAAATATTTATATCATTTGTACAGACTGCTGAATAATTTGGGGCTGGAGGCAGAGAGATACTACTAAAAGGAACATGACACTTGTTTGCCACACAGTTAGTTCCTTGTTACCTGCTTTCTCAAAATAGAATTGCATTTACTACTTGAAGTTTATTGTTCCAAAGATACAAAAAGTATTGAAGAGGTACCTAGTACCCACTTTGTAGATTTAAGTAAATCTGCCATATAATTCTTAGCCATTATGATCTTTCCTGACTGATCAGTTAGGTTTAAGAGTGTTCTTCAAAACACATCCTGATTGTCTTTGTAGCTATTAATGTAAGCAGCTTTGGGAGGAAAAAATGGAGAGTCATTAGCATTTTTCCTTTAAACTCAGAGAAAAATATCAGTGACTCATTAGTCTTAAGGGCAGGTGGGGGAAAATCTGTAGATCACTTGAGATTCCTGCTACTTTTCTTCAGTGGAATGTGCTAAATCTCTTCCCCAAATATAATGCATGTGGACTTAAGGTTAGTTTCCATATCAAGCTTTTCCTCCATAACTTTACTCTCAAGTAGTGAATCCAAGCTGAAGTCATGGAAATATAGCTGTCCCTTACTTAACTAATCATGACCAAATTGGAGTGAATTGAGATTCTGAGCTTTTCCATTATTTGTAAATATGTTGTACCTTTTACAATTACAGGACTAAATGAGATTTAATAAAATAAAATAAATTTAAACCCAGACATAGGGTTAAAAGAGATGAACACTTGGATCACATTGTTTGTAAGTTGACAAATATTTGCTTGGGTAAGCTTGGCTGTGTAAGTTTTAGGAATGCTGAGTTTTTCAGGAATGTTGCAGAGATGATGATGCCTTCCAGAAAAATCCTGGGCCCCAGGAAAGCTGTCAGATGTTTACTGTCCATTTCCTCCTTGCTTCACCATTCATTTGACTATTTGATGCCAGTGTTCCTGTCTGTTGTGGACTTTGTAATGGTCTTCAGGGGTTGTCTCTGAGTACCTGACTGAAGAAGTGGGCCAATGATTTTTCCCCTGTTCTCTGTAGGTCCAGGAAGTAACATACTAAGCATATCATTAAGTAAACACGTTTTGATTTCATCTGTGTTTCTCTCATTCATCCATTAAAAACAGCGAATGGACTTGTCCAGAGGCAGTGGTAGCAGTCATTAATCATAACTGTTCCTATCGCGAGAAAGTCAAATTTGTGAATGGCACACCACAAATCTCACTATTTCATGATAGGAACAGTCTAGAAACAATATATCCAAATGCTTTTTCAGTAAACTGGAAATTAAAACAAGTGCAAATGAAAGGAGAATTACTTTTACATAAACTTTTCAGGAATTTGCACCAACCTACAGTTAGATACTAATCCTCAAACTCTTTGTTGGAAATTCTTATTGTTTATTTGATTTTAATAAATAGCCACCAGTTCTGGAATGTTTTAACTTTACTACTTCTTCTTAGGGATCTTAATGGGAATAATATCACAAGGATCACAAAGACTGATTTTGCTGGCCTAAGACACCTTCGAGTTCTGTAAGTTGCCTTTTGTTGTATTTTATCCGTTACTATTGTATGCTGTATATGTGCAGTTCTGTGGAAAAAGACTTATTTTATCAACAAGGCTAATTCTTTACTTAACCTCTAAAATAACGACAACCAAACTTACACTGTATGAGAAAAAGCAGTTGGGAGATGACATAAAAATTTGGAAGACTGCCACAGTAGCAATTTTGTATTGTAGCCACTTGTGATTTTATTCTTTTCCTTGACTCTATAAATACAGCAAATTATTGACTTTCTGAAAACGAAATGCTTTTTAGCAAGCTGTAAAGAGAAATATCTTTTTTTTTAAAGGCTAACTGAATTAATTTGTTTGAATGCACTTTGAGTTTAGGATTGTCAGAAGTTATTCTAGTTAGCAGTAAAGGGAAATTCGGGAAAGAAAAGCTATCAATGCAACTTGCTTTTACACCAAATTCTGCAAAAATTGATACAAACTTTTAAATAGGTTTACCATATATAAAGCCTAGTTACTTAATAACTCATAAGTCCTTCTCAGGGCCTGTAGATTAAAAAAAATATCACTATACAGTAATGACTGCTCTTTCAGTGAAGACAAAATCTTCTTTGAGACATGCTAGTAACAAAATTGTTTTAAATTAGGGAATAATTGCAAACAATTAGATTGGTTTTGATATTTCATCCTAAAGATGAAAAGTTGCAAACTTTTCCTTTTGTGGAAAAAACAATCACATTATCTCTTTTTCAGTTGAAAACAACTTGATTTATAATTGTAAAGTGTGGCTTTCATTTCTTTTTTTAAAAAAGAAACTTTTATACATCACGTACATGTTTTTAACATTCTGTAATTGAGCAGCAGCTTTGACTTTTTCCTTAAGCAAGGCATATATTTTTATCACCTTTGACCCTTCAAGTTCTTGAGCAGGTTTAAGGTCTCTGAAAAACGGAGAGGGTATTTTCTCTCTTCCTTGGAAAAAAAAAGTCATAGTGGAGTTTAAGGTGACAAGTCTTAAACACATTAAATTGGATGGGAAGTCTAAGAATAGGGTGAGAATTGTGAAGTTAATAAAGAGGAGCCGATTGCAAGTTTCCCCATTGCTAAAGTGCTGTAATAACAGGTGTTAATCATCGTTTGATTACTAGCTGTTTTAAAACTCATACTCTGCATTTCAGTCAGCTCATGGAAAACAAGATTAGTACAATAGAAAGAGGAGCATTCCAGGACCTGAAAGAACTGGAGAGACTGTAAGTAACTTTTTATTGATTTGAAATACCACAAAGCAAGTTGTTGTAATTCCCCCCCCCCCACTGCCCTCCCTGTTTCTACTTTGAGTTAAACTGCTGGGATTTGTTTGCCCTCTTGGAATTCTTATTGGACAGAATCAAATGTAGCAGTAGATTCTTGTAGAATAGAGGGAACAATTCTATGTGGGATAGAGGGGAAAACTGAAATGTAATTTTCATTTTTTGAAAGACAAGTTTTATTTGCAATCTAATGTGAAGAGTTCTAGGGACATAAACAATTTTTCTGGAGGGAATGAATTATAACTCCTAACTTGGTACAATTTAATGATGATAAAACTTGCTCCTTCACTAAGAATACAATTTAAGCATTTGGTTTCCTGTACGTTGTATACTGTGTTGTGGGAAAGCAAAACATTTGTGTAAGGGAGAAAATTAGTTGTAAAACGCTCTAAAATTTAATGCACTGTACAGAAAATTGTGAAGTGTTTGAATGGATCTAAGAATGTGAATAGAGAAATGGGTTGTATTCTACTAAGTACTGCTCAGAGTAGACACAGTGAAATGAATGGAATTATTTCCATTTACTTCTATGGGTCTGCTTCAAGTAGGACCAGTGTTGAATACCACTCATATCAGCCTGTGTTTATAGTACTGTAGTAAAGTATTTGGAGATTTGAAAGGCCATCCTGTTGAACGATAAAGGCTAGTTAGTTGCTCTCGCATTCCACCTATGCAGTTTCTTTGAAAGCTGCATTTCTGTTGTGTGTATACTGTATTGCATTTTGACAGCACTCAAGTCTGCAGTAATTCAGTTTGGGACATGAGTTCATGTATGTTGCATTCTTCTGTCCTGTTTAGCTCTTGCATAGGATTGTTCATTGCTTATAGGGAACAAGGCCATCTCCGAACTATACTGTTTTTATGAGCACTGTTTTTAGTTCTCTGGGGCTGACTTGTGTTTTATTTTTTTTAAAAAAACCACAACAACAGAATGTAACAACGGCTTCTGTCTTTCTCCACCCTTTTTGCCATTCCCTCTGTGTAGCAAGGATGTTTTCAGGACATCACTGGAAAGTCAGACAGTTTAAAATCTTGAAAAACAGCAGACTAACTTTCTGTTTCAACTTGTATGGGAAGAGAGTATCTGTGTCTTGCATGCTTTAACAATATGCCAGTGCAGATTTTCTTGAATGGTGACGGTTCTATACAGTTTTGAAATATGGCATAAATTTGTTTTGGAAAAGGAACATTTTTGCTTGTTTTTGCTAGGTGGTGTTTTGCATTGATACCGTAGCTTGCAAAAGCTTTTTATTGATAATATGGAATCAGAAAAATAGGGAAGGGGCGTGCACTGGTGAAGTGGTTTGTGTTTGAGCATAGGAACTGAAGTTTGCCCAGGTCTGCTGCTAGTTGAAGTTTTTCTTAAAAATACTAGCAATATCCCTTTTAAAAAATCATTGTGTTTCTGTAAATAGAGAGTGATGTGCAATTTATGCACACATACTATTGCCAGTTTTCATTTCTGGAAATTAGTTTACAGAAAATTATTTCCTAAGTGTTTGTCCAAGATCAACAATTATTCTTGATGAACTGTTAAGTCCCGGATCACATACTGGTGGAAGGTGCTCGTAAGATATTGGCGTGAACATAACTTGTCAGCACATTATGGCTAATTTCATCCTCAGAATGTTATTGAGGTATGTGGATTGTGGCCTAAATCCCTAACACTTTTATGAAACTGAATTAGCCAACTAAGTTTTTACTCAGAGCAGACCTCTTGGAATTAGCAGACTGAATTTAGTCATGCTCATGAATTTCAATGTGCTTTGAGTATCACTAGCACTGGATATAATCCCATGTATATTTCAAATATGAATACTGTACCTCTGAAGAATGCCCCCCCCAGCAAAGTTGTACCTATTCATAAATAAACAGTGATGACAGACTTAACACCTTTTAAGCACAGCTCTACCCATGTCACATTCAAAGGTTTAATTCAGTGTTTCCCAAACTTGGGTCTCCATCTGTTTTGGACTACAGTTCCCATCATCCCTGACCACTGGTCCTGCTAGGTAGGGATGATGGGAGTTGTAGTCCAAAAATAGCTGGCGACCCAAGTTTGGGAAACACTGATTTAATTGGAAACTACAAAAGAACTCCAAAGGTGGAAGATACCCCTCTCTCCACCTGCCTCAGTTGTTTTCTAGCTGGGCTCCAATACTACAAGCGAGCCCATCAAGGATAAAGCAGTAGGGTTTCAGCACACAAACCTCTTGTGCACTTAATTTCACCCTTTCCTTTTCCTCTTTTACATGTGACTGTATATAGCTCGATGCTTAGGGGTTACCTTGCATTTTGGTTAATTAGCTGAAACAAGTAATTGTATATTTTTTGAAAACCACTGCTTTTTTGTGGAAAGAAATAACAGTCATGTGGTTAAAATGTATTGGAACTTGTTCAAAAATCAGAATTCGTCTTCTAAGTTTAAGGTTTTTGTTTCCACCCACATTATGGTAATAGTGTCACAGTTTTCTGCTCTGTTCAAGGCTCAAATCACATGTTTTGGAGTAGAATGAATTTGGAGCCAGAATCCTTTGAAATCATCTCAGCTGCTGGGCTATGAACAAGTGTTCAATATCTGTGAGGAAAATATGAAAATTCATTTTGTTGACAATTACCACATCCACCTGAGAGATAGATGTTGTTGTCTTGAGCCAATTCATCCCTTTGAGATTTTGGAATTCAAACATATTTCCCAGGAAATTCACTGATAACTCTCTTCAAATAGTTCCTTTATGTACATGGCGCAGCAGGGACTTGGTTAACATGCATGATATTTAAATATCAAACAAACTACATTGCTGTGGCAGTCTTTTTGATGTATTAAGTGGTTACCATATAGTGAATGCAAAACCCATCAAAGCTGCTGGCTGGGTTGTGTTCTGTGATTTTGATTGCTATTTAACCACCATACAGTTTCTAGATTAATCCTTGCTTTCTGTTGTGACACACGGTCTGGCAGACTGATACCGTGGTTTTCATAGCTCTGCAATTTCATCGGTGAAACACATGCCTGTGCTTGTCCCAAGGGCAGCGAACCTTCTGCCTATGGGCTGACCTCAACCTGCTAGGGTGTCCAGTTTGGTTCATGAGGTCATTTCCACCAAACCATTCTCATCTGATCACTGTTGGCATCATAGGGGGCAGTAGCAGGGTGGGAGAGAAGAGTCTTCTGCTGTGCTTCCCTCTGCCACCACTTTCATGAGAAGCTGCTTTTGAGAAGTGTTTGAAGGCAACCTCCACACCTGTGTTACAGCTGGAACGGGCTGTGGATGCTGTCGTAAAGCCTTTTCAAGTCTCCCCTCCACTCTTAAGCTTCCAAGATTTGGAAACTGAAAGAAAGGGGCGGGAGACTTGGAAAGTTGTGATTGACAGGTGTGTTGGCCCACCCAGATGTCAAATTTGGCCCATGAGGCTCATCCAGATAAGGATCTGCTGATAAAGATCTGGCCCTTGGAGCCAAAATGGCTCTCCACCCCTGGTTCACCCTCACCCCATGTTTGCATTAAGCAAAGAATATCCCTATGGAAAATTCCACCTTTGAAAAACCCATAATACCTCTAGCAACTCTGCTCTTCCTCACCAGTCATTGAGGTGATTGTTGATAACGTAGGAGGAACAGAAGACACCAAGCGACATTATAGGAATGTCATGTTGGATCGCATTCTATAGCCTCTCCTGGTATACAGTATACAAGCTCAGAAAGAGTCCACAGTGCCATCCAGGGGGGTAGGAGAACAGCAACTGACAGCTGCAGGGCTTCCCTAAGGCAGGAGTTCAAATTCCCCAGAAGTCCAAATGCCGTAGCCAGAAAATAACCCTTTGACAGGGAAGGGCCTGGAGAGAGAGCCGCTCCTGTCGCAACAGCTAGCTATCTCCATAGTCAAAAGGGTAAAAGGCCTGCATTTGGTACTAATTTGTAACCACACCCTGCCCCTTGAGATAAGGGTACTTAAGAGTCCAAATGGAAATCATTTTGAATACTGTACTGCAGAAAACAGCAGTGCCTGGGTGAGCAAAACAGGGGGTTTTTTTTTTACAGCATGCTACAAGAACAAGTCTATTAGATCCCATTTAGTCATCTCAAATCAAATTCGCAGTAAAAACAATTCCATGTATCAAAATCCAACATAAAGAAATAAAGATCTCCACTTAAACGGCTTGTTGAAATAGGGAACTTCTTCAGTGGGTGTTAAAAAGACAATAGAGGCTGTCTTATGTGTAATGGGAAGGAATTTCTACAGTTAGGTGCACCCACAGTAGGAGCCTGATTCCTGTATTGTATGGACAGATGATAAGATGATATCTCCAGGATACCGTCTCTTTCAGTGACTGATTGGCGGGTGGCGCTGTGGTCTAAATCAGTGAGCCTCTTGGGTTTGCCGATCATAAGGTCGGCAGTTCGAATCCCCACAACAAAGTGAGCTCCCGTTGCTCTGTCTCAGCTCCTGCCAACCTAGCAGTTCAAAAGCATACCAGTGCAAGTAGATAAACAGGTACCGCTGTGGTGGGAAGGTAAACAGTGTTTCTGTGTGCTCTGGTTTCCTTCACGGTGTCCCGTTGCGCCAGAAGTGGTTTAGTCATGCTGGCCACATGACCCAGAAAGCTTTCTGTGAACAAGCACTGGCTTCCTCGGCCTGAAAGCGAAGACTCAACCATCCAGGGGTCCTTTATCTTTACCTATACCTATAACAGGTGGAGCAACCTTTTTAGTGTTATGGAGGGCAGCACTGTGAATTGGTAGATAGCTCAGTGGCAAAGCATCGCAGTAGGACTAGAGATGTGGGTTCAGTTCTCATCCAAAAGAAAGAAATGTGGCTTTCGCAAGGCAAAATTGATTTGTATTTTTTAAGTGACAACTTCAAATTGAGAAGGGGAGAGTAAAGGACTTCTGCTCTAGTGAGCAACAATTTAATTGCACAGCCACAGACCAATCCATTCACATGACCTAACCTATCACATTTCTCCTTTCATTTCTCCTCAGTCCCACGTGTAAGATCTTGGGCTTCCAGTGATATGCACCAGTACCAATTGGGGCATGAGTGCAGTGTTACAGCACTGGATTGGCATACAAAAGATCCAGGTTAAATTCCTAACCACAGGTTCCCACAAGAAAGAAGAAACCCCCCTCCCCAAATTCCCAACAGCTAAGAAGCAAGAGTAACTGACACATGGACTAATACATCTCTCAGGTGGTTGTAGGGCTTGTTCACACCCAGGTTGCATTTCATATTGTCCAGCCCAATTCATCTTGTCCAGTCATGCCACCCCCTTGTTAATTTATATGAATGCCAATATCTGCTAGATATTTCCTAGCATGCCTTACCTTTTGACCAAGGCTCCCCCCGCCAATGGCAACTGCTGGACTCATCCCTACTGTAATTGGGACAATGAGCTATTTGGCCTCTCCCAGTCCCCTTGCAGGTGCACTAGTAGCAGGGACAAGCAGAAAACCCAACCCCTTGCTTCTGAGTATTTGAAGTCTGCCTGGTTGCTGTGGAGAGCAGAGAGACAAGGGGATAGTGATAAACGGTGGGTAGCAGCTGCATACATAACCTGTGACTGAGTGTTCATTAACTCTGTAATTTGAGAAAAGGCACAATGGCTATAGATGCTCTTCCAAGCCTGCATGCCTCATTCAGGCTCCCTGCTCTTTATGTGGGACTGTGTATAGTTGGGGGCGCCTGATGTGTGTATTTGGGGTGTCCTCTGTTGGGGGTGGTGGCATTGTCATTGAGATAGTGCTTCTCCATCCACCGCAGGGAATTGCACCAGAACTGCTTTTAGTTACTGATTTTGCTGCCTCTCCTCTAATCCTGAATGGAAGAATATGTCACATGTAGTTGGCATCACTAGCTGTATGTAGAGTGTAGGCTTTTTGTGTTAATAAAGTTGTCTGTGCTCCTTGTCGCCTTTCCCAGTATATGGGAGAACTCAGCAGGGTTTGGGGGTGGAATGGGGGTGTCCAGTGCGACTTCAAGCTGCATGTTTACCCTGTTCCTCATTTATGCTGTTGCTGTTGTGTGTCTTGATGTGGTGGTGATGGTTAGGTTAGTACATATAATGTCACCATATTGTATTAGAGAGGCAGACAACGATGTTCTGTAGCTGTGGATGACTACTCTGCACATCTTAATGCTTTTTGATGTCTGATGTTTTTAGAGGTTTCCCCTCTTCCTCCCAGGTGGCCCCCAACTCTTCTTACCTGTGAGGGTGCCTTGTTCTTGTAGGCCCAATTGCAGCAGTTGGAGTGTTGAGTGTTAGGATTCAATTCCCGTGCTGCAGTCATGGGATTGTTTATATCACATGACGGTGTATGTTTTCATTCCACATAGTGGGAAGTGACGGACACAGGATGTTTGTATTACTGTGTTCCCGTGATGTAGGACGTTTGTTCCTTTGTCTCTTTCTCTTTGCTGTTTGATGCTGATGAGGAAGGAGCTGAGTTAGAATGCTCCAAGCGTATTATATGTACCGTAAATAAAGTATTTTATCCAAAATGCTGCGCTACTGAGTCTGTTACGCTGACTGCCAATACTCTGCTGATCCTGAAGTGTGCTGATGCCTGCAAGGCATCAGTTGCTGTGATGTTTGTGCTGGACAAAGACCGTTGTGCTTGGAGTCTCCCGACCGACCAGGAGGGAGAGAACATGCCAGCCGGGCATGTGTCTCTGCTGGATTCCTACTCATATGTAGGACCTCCTTACATTGAGATGGGAGTGATGTTCCCTTGCCCTGGATATAAGGGTGTTGTACTCCAGTTGACTATGGAGGTATAGGAGTCCTGTTCTCTGATGTTGTCCTCCATTATTGCACTCTAGTGCTGCTTTATATTGGCAGTGTCTTGCCATTGTGAGGATTATGCTGGTGGAAGGAAGGGATGGAATACAATTTTTTTTTAAATGCCACCACCAGATTAACTATACAAGACATATCATTTTGCTTCACTGACATGAGGGGATTTAGTAGCAGTTTCATCACACTCAGCAGGTGTTGAGATGAGGCAATGATCACACTCTTGGTCATTTTTAATACAGTTCACAAATCGACAGCAGAGGATCCTTTATCTCTCACAAGTAAATGAAATGGAGGTGTAAATAATACAAGTGGCATGTTCCGTTATTAAATCAGACTGTGCTTTTGGAAGGGGCGCATGTAAATTGCAATGACCTCTGATAACATGTCAGGCACTTGGCTTACTGTTATAGATGCTGAGATCAAGCCACTGAGAGCAAACTTTGTTTTAATCTGTGTAATCTCACTTTGCATTCTGTGGTCATTCCTATCAGAGGTGTTTGGAGACAAAGCCTGCTGCAATATTAGACCCTGTTCACACAAAGAGCTGTTGTGGAAAGCAGGTAGAATCTTAAGTTTGATGTACATGCAGCAGCCCATGGCTGCATCCTTTAGTCCATTATATTGTAAAATATTGCAGCATAAAGCTGCACAAGAAGTCCACATAAAAATACAAATCTCATTCCTAAATACTTACATTAGCTTGACTTTCAGCATGGATCCTGTTCCTTCAGAGTCCATGGGAACAGGTCTAAAACTAGGGGTCACCAGTTGGACCTTTGGGTGACAATTTAGCTTGGTGAATCCTCTGAAGTCCATATACCGCTCATGTGTGCATATATGTATTTGCCTTGATGTTGCATATACAGGCAGTGCTATTTTTCTAGAAAAAGAGGTACTGGATCCTTGTGAAATTCACAAAAATAATATAATAGAAGCCCAACTTCTGTCTCCCCAAAAAAATCAGCAGGAAAAAGAAAAGGCAAAGATTGCATTAAAAAAGACCCGACTCAGATGAATCAACTTGTTGAATTGGTTAGAAGTGGCAAAAAACTTTTTGGAACTAAAAAGTTACTGAGAGAGTGATTAGAGAGTGTCCTCAACACTAGGAAGTGCTGTCATGCAATGGCTTTGGTGGCATTCAGATGCCATGTTTGCCAGTCCTAAACATTTCTTCATCCCTCTCTGTGTGCTTGCTCCCTCTTAAAGGTAAAGGAACCCCTGACCATTAGGTCCAGTCATGACCGACTCTGGGGTTGCAGTGCTCATCTCGCTTTATTGGCCGAAGGAGCCGGCATACAGCTTCCAGGTCATGTGGCCAGCATAACTAAGCCGCTTCTGGCGAACCAGAGCAGTGCACGGAAATGCCGTTTACCTTCCCGCTGGAGCGGTACCTATTTATCTACTTTCACTTTGACGTGATTTCGAACTGCTAGGATGGCAGGAGCAGGGACCAAACAACGGGAGCTCACCCCGTCGTGGGGATTCAAACCACCAACCTTCTGATCAGCATGTCTTAGGCTCTGTGGTTTCACCCACAGCGCCACCCGCATCCCTGTTCTCTTACTTCCCTCCTTTTAACCCAGCTTTATAAAACATTTCTTGATTTGTCAGATCATGATCCTGGTTTGGGAATACTTCTTGAATGGTATGTGACAAAGTAGTTTGGCAAATCTAGTTTTCACACAATGCTGTCAATGACTCAGGGATGATGGGAATCGGAGTGCAGCAATATCTGGAGAGCCCCAGATTCTCTACGCTTGCTGGAGTGCAGGATTTTGCTCCTACAAAACCTACATTTACTTTTGCAGATGTACCTGCTCAATTCTTTTATCTGTTGAAAAACCACCCGTAAAGTTTTTTTATTTCTTGTAATAAATATGCAAGAGATTGCAAACCTGTTTCCTGTTTAGTATCCTCCCTTGTCTAAATGGCTTCACTGCACAGAGTTGGGTTTCCAACCCTTAGGCTAGACACTGGATCAGGTGCTGTTGTGCAACATGTGCTTGTTCCATTTTCAAGTATAACTGCAAGGACGTAGGTTGGCACTAGGAGGCAGCTGTTGATGGTGTAATTTAGCAAGGTCAAATATTGAGCAGCTATAACTCTGTCATGTGTCCAGTTTGACGCTTCCTGCTTTGGTGTCTTGGACGAAAAGATTTAACACAAATTTTGCCTGCAATATATTTTGACTTCCCAGCCGTACTGTTTGAATTCTTGTGTGCGCTATTCCATTAAAAGGCCTGAAAACCCGGTTTCCTTACAACGCTCTGTTCTACCCAGTCCATAAGTACAGGGGTTTTGTCCCTTACAAAATCCACAAATCCACAAAACAAAACATTAGTCTTTCAGAGCACAGTCTAAAAGAATATTAAAGTGCTGCTTGATTAGGTACCCAAAGAAACAGCAGTTTTACCAGCTATGGTATAACTTTGACAATATAAACATTTAACTATGACAAAGCTATTCAGTTCTAAGCATGTTTTTGAATATTCTCAGAATTCTAGTTAACATACTCTTGTTAGTATATTTGTTAACATACTCTTGTTAGTATATAGTATAGTGTATTTAAAGAATCATGCATCAGTGGCTCACTACAAGCAGTTGTTTGTATGAATTTGTTTCCATGTCGGTGGGAAAGGAAAGAGAAGCAAAAGGTGTAAGAATCGTTTGTTGTGGACTTTTAATGAGCATTAGAGTACCACAACCAAAGTGAGATGGAAATCTGAGTTTGGCTGCAGCCAGCATCAATTGATATTCTTTAATGATGATAAAAGAGATTATTTCCACTTCTTTTCAGCCGTCTCATCTTCCACACGCTCCTCTATATGTGAGCATTGTATAGAATGCTGATTCAGGTCACTGCACCAGGGAAATTAATGTAGTGAATTTTCTTAGTAACGGTCATGACCCTACCAGTGGTAACTAGTATTACATTTCAAACCATAAAAATGGGCACTGACTAAAGATTGATTAAAACAGAACTTTAGTCTAACTTTCATTATGTATTGATGTGCAATGCCCATTTTTGCAGACTTCACCCATAGATATTTGGATTAGATGTCTGTGAAAAATATATATCGCAAATGGCCTTTCAAAAGAGCAGTCGTACTCAGTTACAGTTCTATAACTGAAAATATTAATGTCTGACTGCAATCTGCCACCCACTTATTACCGTATTGTTGACCTTTGTCTGAGGAAGCTAATTGGGGAGCTTGGGCAGATAAGCAGAAACTTTTCAGAGTGCAAACAATCTCTCTCAAGTCCTGCAGAATCCGAAGTGGTTACCAGCCTGTTTTGGCAAAAGTGTTGCATAGAGTGGACATGTGCCCTACTTTACAGAGGACAGTTTTCTGTTTGAAAGCATCATCCATTGTGAGAGCTGTCTGGCTGAAGATAAGGAACCATTAGAAGGGAGAGCAAATGTCCTGTAGCTGCCCATCAACACTTAGAACTTGGACTAAGTGCAACATAGCAGTCACCTGGTCACAGTCTTATCCTTTACAATGCGATAACTGTATTTCTGTTTAAATTATAGTAATTATTTCTAAATCTGCACCTATACCTAAAAATTAGCAGTGTAGCACCTATATGTTTTATGACAACTAGTGTTGTGTTTTGGAGTGATGCTTTTTAGGGATACTTCAGTGACCATCCTGGATGCGGGTGGTGCTGTGGTCTAAACCACTGAGCCTCTTGGGCTTGCCAATCAGGAGGTCTGCGGTTTGAATCCCTGTGACTGGGTGAGCTCCTGTTCCTCGGTCCCAGCTCCTCCCAACCTAGCAGTTCAAAAGCACACCAAAAAGTGCAAGTAGAGAAATAGGTACCGCTCTGGCAGGAAGGTAAATGGCGTTCCGTGCGCTGCTCTGGTTTCGGTGTTCTGTTGCGCCAGAAGTGGCTTAGTCATGCTGGCCACATGACCCGGAAAAACTGTCTGCAGACAAATGCCAGCTCCCTCGGCCTGTAAAGTGAGATGAGCTCCGTAACACTAGAGTCGTTTGTGACTGGACTTAACTGTCAGGGGTCCTTTACCTTTACCTTTTTTAACTGACCATCCTAGCATTGTAAAGTCCAAAGTGGGGGAAAGTGTCAGTCTAATGTGTACACTTGCTCATAAGTTTGCATTTGGCTAAGTGAGCTTGGCAGCATGGCAGTAAACCAAGGAAGCAGCAGGCAGAAGAGTAGACCTCAGGTTGATGTTAGTGGTAGATTGGCAAACATTGGCACAGAAAAGGGGAGCGAATGAAAACGTTTCCTCTGACTTTTCCCTGTCCCTTGATAAAAAGTGGTGGATAAAGGGATAGGGAAGAGATGGAGGAAACATTTTCATTTGGTCCCCTTTCCTGTGCCAGCATTTGGTGTTTACAGTGGTGCCCCGCAAGACGAATGCCTCGCAAGACAGAAAACCCGCTAGACGAAAGGGTTTTCCGTTTTGGAGGTGCTTCGCAAAACAAATTTCCTATGGGCTTGCTTCGCAAGACGAAAATGTCTTGTGAGTTCCTGCGTTGTTTTTTTTTTCCTTTCCCCCCCATTTTTCTAAGCCGCTAAGCCGCTTAACAGCTGATCCGCTAAGCCGCTAATAGCGCTAATCCGCTAATCCGCTAATGGGCTTGCTTTGCAAGACGAAAAAACCGCAAGACGAAGAGACTCGCGGAACGGATTCTTTTTGTCTTGCGAGGCACCACTGTATAAAGACACTCCCAGGGGGATGTGTGGGGACAACCCAAAGCAAATTTCAATATTTGTAGCATTGGTTATATTGCTCCAATGGCAGTCATTCGAACTTACAAAAACAAAACCTTACACATGAGATACTCAAGGGAAAAGTAGAGATTTTTGAAAGCCTCTCCGGCTGTTGATTTCAATGGAGGAACAGTGCTGAAGCAGAGAGATTGGGTGGGATCCCATTGAACAATTATCTGCACAGGACCTTCTTCTTCCCAACCCTTTCCCCTTTTTCGATTCTGTACAAAAAGGTGGGTCAGCAGGACCATCACTGGCATCATATCCTTTCTCCTTCCTCCAGCTGTTCCTCACTGAAACTTGCCATTTTAGAGGCTATTTGCTGGTTTGTGCTTGTGTTTCATTGTTATTGTTGTTTAAAAATATATATATATACACAGCTATAATATAGCTATAATGGAGAAAACTACACAAGGCCTAGAACCTTCAGGCACTCTTTATATTAAACTGGCATTATTTTATTACACATACAGTGGAACAATCGTTTTCACAACAACCCTCCGTACAAGCCTGGAAAATATGGAATTATAATTGATAAAATTATTTACTTTCACCTTGTTATTTTAGCCCATGTGCAACTGCACATATTCCTTGTGCCTATTTTGTAGTTTGCTTATCTGTTTTAACTTTCACCTGCTGCTGTAATTGTTCTCTCTGTTTTATAAACTTTATAAAGGGGGGGGGGACCTTTAGATCCACATAGAGACTACACATGTGTAAAGTGTAGACTGGCTCCTAGACAGCTATTAGAAATGTTATCTAGAGTGTTGGTGCAATATGGCTTAGATGCCACTGCCTCATGAATATTTTACTTGTGTCTACATACCCAGAGGGGTGTATCCAGCATCAGTAGTTGGCTTAGGCAAGTGCCATTATCCCAGAATGGCCACCTTCTGATCTTGACCCACCATTGCTGATGTGGAGGATCTGCCATCACTGCCACCTGCCTTCAACAAAAGTTATAGGGCTTTATTTTGGTGGCTTTATCCTGGTGGTTACCGTCTGCTTGGCACTGCATTGGCCCTCCTCCTCTGCCATGTCTGTTGCAAATGGTGTTCCTTGCCACTGCTGCTTGCCTTTGTGATTGGTGTTGGCTAGGAGTAGCAGCTGCCCAGGACCCACGTACCTATGGGACCGCCTCTCCTGGTATGCCCTGCGGAGGGCCTTAAGGTCCACAAATAACAACGCTTTGGAGGTCCCGAGTCTCAAGGAGGTTAGATTGGTTTCAACTAGGGCCCACCCAGGGGCTTTTCAGCACTGGCCCTGACGTGGTGGAACGTTCTGTCACAAGAATCTAGGGCCCTGCGAGATTTGACATCTTTCTGCAGGGCCTGCAAGACAGAGCTGTTCCATCTGGCCTTTGGTTTGGACTCGGTCAGACCCTTATGTTTCCCTCCCCTTATGGTCTTGATTTATTGGCTATTTTAAAATGAGGCTGCATTTTAACCTGTATTTTAAATTGGGTCCCCCCCCCCTCTTTTTCCTCTATTATGTTTTTACTATGATTTTATTAGTGTTAGCTGCCCTGAGCCTGGCTTTGGCCGGGGAGGGTGGGGTATAAATAATAATAACAATAATAATAATAATAATAATAATAATTTATTATTTTATTAAATTTATTATTATTTTGCCTCTGTATGGCAGCAGCTGCTGCTTCTGGCCACCCTCTTATACTCTGTCCCACCTGGACAAGTATATGGTGGTGGCCCACAGCTTCACATGTCCTGCCTACCCTATTCATTTATGTGTCATATGTGGAATAGGGACTGCTGCCGCTTGTGGAGACAGCATCTTCTGTGGAAGGTGGATGGAGTTAGTGGGTGGAAACTGGAGGGAACAATGTTGTTGGAATGTCTCTGTAGCAATTTCATGTGTGGAATTTCAGGGCTGTGTGTGAACTTTCAGGGTTTTGTTTTAGCATCAGGTAGAAATGTGGAGCTAGGAGAAGTCAGGATCTAATTGAAGTTGCTTTTAAGCTGAGTATGGGAGAACCCAAAAAGAATCTTGCACTTACTATAATGAACATGCTCTCTGTTATCATTGTAAGAAGTAAGGAATAGGATTGCTTTTAATAATAGTTGTAGCAAATTATTTGTAAATGACTATTTGTAGTCATTTTAGCAAATGAGTAGTATTCACAGCAAATGTTTTTACTACTGCTTGCAGCAAATGTTTACCATTTTTTGTTCACTATGAATTGCTGCTTGGCACCAAGTCCTAAAATATGATGTGACTGCACTGTGCTGCACTCTTCCCACATGGATGTAGTATTGATCTTCAGGTCCCTGCTGTGCTACCAAAGCTTGAGTATTCAGGAGGACTCTGAAAATGCTTGGCCTCATTTTTGACAGCTGGGGTCAATATCTTAGGGCAGGTTGTTCTGACATTTTTTTTTTCTGGATATGTGTGTTCATTTGATAACTTCCCTCAAGCAATTTGGAGGGGGCAGGTTTAATACAAAAATGAATAAACATCAATGGCAATCACCCACTGCTACTTACTGCTTTCACTGCACTGCTTTTATACTGACAAATACTGATTTGCCCCAAGCACTTTTCAGAGTAAGAGCAGTGCTACAAGCAGAACTCTCTTTCAATATCTGCGTTCTGTAATTCTGCAGTGAAACAGAGGAACTGTAAATATTTGCAAAGCTATGCACATTCTAAAATTCCATCTTTTAAAAGAGGCATGGATGTATGTTGTTTATAGGTACAGATCCTCTTGATGTCTAGGAATATATAAACTTAAGGGTTAATGCTGCCCAGCTTTCCCTCTGAAGGTAGATAATGAGCAAAAGCAGAGAATATGCTTTTGAGCAGTCCTGGAGGGGGAAAGCAGAAAGCAGTTGCTCCTTGTTAATCAGTGTTGAGACAAACCCTCCTTTCTAACATACATGGTTTTAGGTACGGTACACAGTGCACACTATCCCTTAGCAAGGATGGTGGCACGTTAGTGTTTATCAGTTAATAAAAGACTGTGTGATTTGTGTCTTGAAAATTATAGGGTTTTGTACTCCCACACCTGTGCTTGCTTATTTTTCCTAAATATTAAGTAATTACTCTGTGTTTGGATTTATCAGTATCTAAATACCACACCAAAGGTTCCATTTTGCTGCAAATTACAGAAGCTACAGAAAGGTGGTTAAGGGACTGAAATAAATTCAAGTGTAACTTACTCTTAGCCAGATGTAGTGTTGCTGTTTGTAAATTAGAAGGAATAATTTTGTCACCAACAAAAAATAGTGTATTACTGACAATTGCATGCACTTGCACTTGCATGTTAGGTTTTGTGGCAGTTTAAACAGTGGCTAAAGTTATCAAAGTTCTCTGAGTGTTGATGTGTCAACGTACCAGGATTTTTCTTGTGATCGTGTTTCTATGCCACATAAGCTTTGCCTTTCATTATATACTGTTTACATTTTAAAAATTCATCATAAAGTACTTGCTGTCTCTAAATTCTCAGAAATAGTTGGCAAATCATGCAGAACGTCACAGCATTAAAACTAGGCTGTCCAGAAAAATTCATATGGTTTCAGACTTACACCTGCAACCTACCTGCCATAGGATCTTAGTATAAAACACCAGCATTTCATTTTGTTTCTTTTTTAGTAGGCATGTTTCAAGCAAATGAAATTCTGAGAAGGAAAGGAAATACTGTAACTTTCCCCCCACTCTTGGGTAAGAGTGTGTAAGCTGTGTAACTGAAGAGCTTGTGTACTTTTTCCTAACTGTAGTAGTTTCTAGCACTATACTTAATTAATCTGAGTCTAGTTCTCATGGGACTGTCTTTAACAGGTCTAGAAGTCAAATTGCAGTGAGAAGTCCTGTTTGCTCTTTGCAGACCTTTTTAGAAATTCCAAGACAGGAGGGCTGTTTATTTTTCCCACATCTGTTTTGTGCTCATTCTTTGAGACACTGTTTGCTGGATGCTCTTTTCTTTTAACCACTTAAATTAGTTGCAGTGTTGCAAAATGTCAAAATAAGCATTAGTGGGTACCTTTTGTAAAGAATCAAGTTTTTATTGAATTGTTCTTTACAGAATTTAAAGTTGCCTTAGCTTTTCCATTTACTCAATTCTCTTGCAGACCATCACTGAATCAATAATTTTTACATTCCTTATGGGAACTATTTATACACACAAGGTTGGTCTTAACAGAAAATTCAGTTCTGAAATGGAAAATGTAGTCCATTAACATTTATGAAGTGGTTAGTATTGGTTAGCTTAACATAGCTCAGGGTTTAAAGTTGACTTGTTTTGGAACTAACAAGATTTTGTTGCAAACCAGAATTCCTGGTTTGCACCCAAGAAGAAGCTGAGATTCAGCAACAACAAAAGTAGATGTATTATTTATTTATTGCATTTATTTTCCATCCCTCTCCCCAAGGAGCTCAATGTGGCATAAGTGGTTCTCCCTATTCTCACTTAATTCCCCACAACAATCCTGTGAGGTAGGTTAGGCTGAGAGGGAGTGACTGGCCCAAGGACACCCAGTGAGCTTCATGAGGATTTGAACTCTGGTCTCCCAGGTCAGTCTCTGCCCCATATAGTGGTACCTCAGGTTAAGAACCTAATTCGTTCTGGAGGTCCATTCTTAACCTGAAACTGTTCTTAACCTGAAGCACCACTTTAGCTAATGGGGCCTCCAGCTGCTGCCGTGCTGCCAGAGCATGATTTCTCTTCTCATTCTGAAGCAAAGTTCTTAACCCGAGGTACTTTTCTGGGTTAGCAGAGTGTGTAACCTGAAGCATATGTAACCCGAGGTACCACTGTACAGTGGTACCTCGCAAGACGAATGCCTCGCAAGACGAGAAACGCGCAAGACGAAAGAGTTTTCCGTTTTTTGAGTCGTTCCGCAAGACGAATTTCCCTATGGGCTTGCTTCGCAAGACGAACCGTCTTGCGAGTTCTTGCGAGTTTGTTTCCTTTTTCTTAAAGCCGCTAAGCCGTTAATAGCCACTAAGCCACTAAGCCGTTAATAGCCACTAAGCCGCTAATAGCCGCTAAGCCGCTAATAGCCGTGCTTCGCAAGACGAAAAAACCGCAAGACGAAGAGACTCGCGGAACAGATTAATTTCGTCTTGCGAGGCACCACTGTACTGACTCTGAATGGCAGCCAAAATAGTCATCATGGCTGCAGGAAAAGGGGAGTACCTAAGCTCTGTTCAAATTTGTCCCAGCTTTTGCACAACATTCTAAACCGTGGTTTAGTGTGACATGTCAACCTGGCTAGTTTCTGTAAATCTTGTTTAAGCAAGTGCTTACTGTATTTTTCACTCTATAAGACGCACCAGACCATAAGACGCATCTAGTTTTTGGAGGAGGAAAACAAGAAAAAAATATTCTGAATCCCAGAAGCCAGAACAGCAAGAGGGATCTGGCTTCTAGGATAGCCTCTTGCTGTTCTGGCCTATGGGATAGCCGCATGCAGCCTCTCCCTGGCAGTGGGATGCCAGGACAGTAAGTGGGACAGCCACATGGCTCTTTAAAGGGAGCGCTGAGCAGAGCCTCTCGCCTGCGTTTGCTCCTTAAGACGCACACACATTTCCCCTTACTTCTTAGGAGGGGGAAAGTGCGTCTTATAGAGCGAAAAATACGGTAATTTCAGCAGTATTCTTGTATAATGTTTCAAGGAATAATTTATTCAACATACTGTGTTTAAAAATCACCTTCCATTGTCTTATATAGCAATTTATAGAACAAATCCTGTCTCCAGTAATAATTGGTACAGTGGTCACATCTTAGTTCCTCTGCACTATGTGGAAAAGTCTTAGTTTCTACATGATCCAGTTGGATCCACTGCTTTAAAGTGGCTTAAGCTATTAATTTGCTGTTGGAGCCTGCTTAGTGTTACTTACACATGAAACCCATAGATAGCTTTGGCTTTATCACATTTATCATAGCAGTCATCGGGAAGGATTCCAACTGACCAGACATTTGGCGAGGGAGGTGCTTGTTTACCCTTTTCTCTCTACGTACTTATGATTGACAGTACAATTGGTTGAAATATGAGGTGCTCCCAGCTTATTTGGAACACTCCATACTTTGAGGTAAGGGACGCAGGTGGCGCTGTGGGTTAAAGCCTCAGCGCCTAGGACTTGCCGATCGAAAGGTCAGCGGTTCGAATCCCTGCGGCGGGGTGCGCTCCCGCTGCTCGGTCCCAGCGCCTGCCAACCTAGCAGTTTGAAAGCACCTCCGGGTGCAAGTAGATAAATAGGGACCGCTTACCAGCGGGAAGGTAAACGGCGTTTCCGTGTGCGGCTCTGGCTTGCCAGAGCAGCGATGTCACGCTGGCCACGTGACCCGGAAGTGTCTCCGGACAGCGCTGGCCCCTGGCCTCTTAAGTGAGATGGGCGCACAACCCCAGAGTCTGTCAAGACTGGCCCGTACGGGCAGGGGTACCTTTACTTTATAATCTATATATAATCTGTATATAATCTGAATATAATCTGTACCTGTACCACCCCTACCAAATAACTGCCACAGAGCTAATACTTCTGGTGGGGGCCATTTATGTTGGATAAACACTGTTTCTGCTTTTCTCAGACCTTTGATGGGTTGCTCGATCTTGTTCCTACTGGCTCGTGAGGGGTTGTCATGAGTATAGCCACGATTTTCATCATTCATCCACATGCTCCTCTCTCCCTCTTTCTGTTCCATCTTTCAAACCCTGAAAGGCTGTATAGAGCTTCCTAAACTGCATTTGGTGCCATTTGTGCACGTGGATGGACAAACTGAAACTTAATCCATATAGAATGGCAGTATTACTGTTGGTTGGAGGTTCCAGTAATCTGAAATTAGGTACATAGCCTTTTGTTTTTGTAGAGTTATATCCTCTCCTCCAGGAGACTGGGAGTGCTCCTAGACCTGACCTTTTCAGTTCTTCTTTTTTTTTTAATGATATTTTATTAGATTTTAACAAGAAAAAAGCCACAGAACGGCAACCAAAAAAACAAAACAAAAAAAACAACACAAAAAATACAAAAGCCAAAAATTTAACACAGAAAAAGAAAAAGAAAAAGAAAAAATAAAAATCTCTCTTTTCAGTTTCTTACCATTCATTTACTTATTTTCCTGACTTCCTCTCACCTCCCTTTTTGTATTCCATTTAAAAGTTGGTTCAGCAAATTCATATCCTCTTAATTTACCCTTAACTGTTTATCCTCATATGTAATAACTTCAGATTTTCATTTAATATCAGTCCATTCTTACAAGTTCTTATTTTACCTTATAACTAGAACCACTTCATTTCATTTCAACATCATTAACCTTTGAAAATTTTACAATTCAATTTACCATTAATTTCTATAACCTTATCATACCTTCAAAACATTAAAGTTTCAAAATTTAAACCGTATTTAAACTTAACTCCTTCAAACCTTTTTGCTAAAGCCAATTAATTCCTTTCCAGCACATTTTAAAATTTCATTAGTATTACACTAATTCCCCCCCCCCCAAAAAAAAAGATTTATAAAAAAGAAATTCTCGTTCTGGTTTTATCCAATGTCCCTTCTTCCTGGTTTCGGATGATGTCAGTCCTTACACCACTGACCTTTTCAGTTCTAAGTAACTGACACTTCTGAACTGTCTTCAAAAGTCTGAAATACATTCATTCATTTAAAAATCCATCCTGCCTTATTATAAGAATTTTCAAAGTGACAGTATAAAATATAAAACAAATGCAAAGATACAACATTTAAATATTTATTTAAAGCATACTAATGTTCAATTTAAACTATACTTAAATTGTCAATTATATTTAGATATAGATATCTAAAATTTGAAGCCCAAATCAGGCTGGAATGCAAGGGTTTAAACTTGCTTCAAAACATGTTTTCCTCTTCTGGCTTATTGTATATTGTGGTTTGTAAATTCAACTACAGTGGTACCTCTTGTTACGAACTTAATTCGTTTCGGAAGTAGGTTCTTAACCTGAAACTGTTATTAACTAGAGGCGTGCTTTCGCTAATGGCGCCTCTTGCTGCCTCTGTGCCGCCGGCACACGATTTCCGTTCTCATCCTGGGGCAAAGTTCTCAACTTGAGGTAACTCTTCCAGGTTAGTGGAGTTTGTAACCTGAAGTGTTTGTAACCTGAGGCGTTTGTAACTCGAGATACCACTGTATTGTACTAGTTCATAATTATGTCTTCAAGACCATAGGTTGATATGGTGTTTGAACTGAGCCCATATCTAAAATGAGGTCTAATAAAACAGCTATTCTGGAATTGACTTGCTACCACTAAACAGATATTAAAAATAGCAAAGAGTACAATCTTATGCATCTTCCGAATACCCTTTGGACCACTTATTCAAAACTGATCGCGTGTCTGTCTCTTCTGACAGAGGAAGATTTGACTGGTCCCATCTAGGCTCACCCTTCGGCAATAAATATACATCCATTGAGGGTTACATTTGGCACATTTATTAGCTAATGAGAGCCGAAAGGCTGTGTAGAGCTTCCAAAACTGCATTTGGTGCCATTTGTGCACATGGATGGGCAAACTGAAACTTAATCCATATTAGCTAATGCAGCCTGCTTCTGCCTTCCCTGCTGCCATTCTGTTGAGGTGGTGGCTAGTACACAATCTCCACTGAGGGGGACTCCGTAGGGAGGTGCAATATGTTCCTCCAAGTTCTTGATACTATGCACTCCCTCTTTATACTCATTCCCCGACGATCATAACGATGGGGATTTTGCTAGCGTTTTATAACACCACCTGAAAGGTTTGATTTGTTATAGCTCATGTCAGTTTATTTGGCAGTGCTCCTTGAAGGATGAATCAGTGTAACATGTCTGATGGTTCTCTTTTTTACAATGACTTTCCACAAGGGGAAAATGATTGCTTAAGCCTGGCAGTAGGGTGGTCTCTCTGCTCACTCCTCATGCTGTCATCATGGAGTAAAAAAGCTGGAATTTAAAACACTCATGCATACTTTATCCTAATACATATAGATAAAATGTTAAACTCATCACGGTATTTTGGCTTATGTTTTCTGCATAGCCCCTGGCACTCACGTTGGCCTGCTTTTCCTGCATGGGCCACTTAGTCTCAGGTTGTCGAGTTATGACACATCATGATAGAGTTGCTATTTATTTTGATTTGTAACTCTCTCTTTTTCTTTTCTATTTCAGGCGTCTAAACAGAAATAATCTTCAACTCCTCTCAGAGTTGCTGTTTCTTGGGACTCCAAAACTCTACAGGCTGTAAGTCGAAGCTGTATTCTGTATTCATTGTGGAAGGCTTTGATATGCTTTGAGTGCTTTTAAGTTGTAAACGAAATAAGCCATTGAGTAAGTGTTTTGTCTGCTCCTGGACTCAGTGCACCTTCAGTTCTTGTTTTCTTTTGCTTTTTTCATAATTTGTGTGCTGTCCTCTGAATTGTTTCTGTTCCATATTTTTTAACTCCTATAGTTGACTGATTTAACTTTTCAAACCAGATTAGTATAAATCCTTTTCTTTTTAGTTTGCTACTGGTTTCTGATGACAACATCGACTACATTCTGGGTGGAAACTGTCTTGGAATATCTCCCCTCCCCCTCTTTGTTTATAACAATATTGAAATGAAATGGCTTAAAGAACCCAAAACTAAAGTAATGATTTGAAGAGTGTTGGCATTATTGTGGTCTGTAATTTTGATTCCTGACTTGTGGGATTTTATTGTTCTCTAGTCGTCTTCTTCTTTGGTGATCACTCATAGCTGAGTAAGATTGTCCATCTGTGACGGTGGAGGCCTATTCTGGATCCACACATCCTTTCACAGGGGGGTCATTGGTTTCCGGGCAGGAGTTGATCACGGTGTGGATTTTCCAAGCATGCCTTCCTCTTAGCACATTTCTCCCTTGCGTCCTGAGTTCGAGTGTCTTCAAAGCCCATGACACCTTTGGTAAAGGCTGTTCTCCAACTGGAGCGCTTGCAGGCCAGTGTTTCCCAGTTGTCAGTGTCTATACTACATTTTTTTAGATTTGCCTTGAGACAGTCTTTAAACCTCTTTTGTTCACCACCAGCATAATGCTTTCCATTTTTAAGTTCAGAATAGAGTAGTTGCTTTGGAAGACGATAATCATGACCAGTCCAACGAAGTTGATGTTGAAGAATCATTGCTTCAACAATGGTGGTCTTTGCTTCTTCCAGTTTGCTTTCTTCCTCTTCTACAGCAGTATGGCACACGCTGGAAGAATTTTAAAATCAGAGTAGTGAGCTGTTAAAGACCAAGTGTGTTGTGTTTTGTCATATTCTCTCCCTTAATTACAAAGACTGGGACCCAAATAGATACACAATTAGTGCTTTGGGCTTGGAATCTCATTTGAGATCCAAGTATCGCAGAGTGGTAAATCATTTTTGAAAATGAAGGACTTCTCAAAAGCAGTTTGTGATGATGGCATGGGCTCTTCTGTTCAAAGAAAATGAGCAAAACAAAGCGAGACAGAAAGAATCACACTGGGATATGCTTGCCCAAAGAATCCTTGTATCCTAGCTAGTCTCTTGGCAGAATAAATTATTAACATTGTAAACCTTAGGGGCAAACCTGTAAAAAGGTTTACAAACAGTCAACCTATACATTAGATACATTTTGATGTTTTGATAGATATTATCTCAATATTAATGTGGAGTAGATACTATGTTAAAAAGTACCTACATGTTCTAACAGTATTTTAAAGGGAAACCTGATAAATTTAAAAAATCAAATAGATGCTTCAGTATGAGCACAAAATACAGAAAAGGGCTGAAATCATTACTGATAATGTGTATTTTTAAAAATTATTTTGCTCAGGCCTTGGAGTTTTCTCAAAAATGTATTGTGATCTATAGGTACAAGCAGGGAATGCAGGTGGTGCTGTGGTCTAAACCACTAAGCCTAGGGCTTGCTGATCAGAAGGTCGGCGGTTCGAATCCCCTCGATGGGTTGAGCTCCCGTTGTTCAGTCCCTGTTCCTGCCAACCTAGCAGTTTGAAAGCACGTCAAAGTGCAAGTAGATAAATAGGTAGCACTCCGGCAGGAAGGTAAACAGCGTTTCTGTGTGCTGCTCTGGTTCGCCAGAAGCGGCTTAGTCATGCTGGCCACATGACCCGGAAAAACTGCCTGCGGACAAACATCGGCTGCCTCGGCCAGTAAAGTGAGATGAGCGCTGCAACCCCAGAGTCATTCGCGACTCGGCTTAACTGTCAGGGGTCCTTAACCTTTCCTTCAACTGCTAATACACATAAAAAAAAAGGTAAAGCCCATCAGCTGCTTTCAAGGAGTGGAGTTGAAGTGGGCTATGTAAATCTCAATAAAATAATGTTTGCTTTGAGAGCCTGGTATGCGCCACATCACAACATCTTGCTTTCCACTTCCTTTTGCAAAGATTGTTTCAGGTTTTTGTGTTAAGGATCTAAAGCTTAAAAGTTTATACTAAATTATTGCTTCTGTTTCTTTCTGGTTGGTTCTTGTACTTCCGACAACTTTGTTATCAGGTTGTTGAATGTGGCATTTGAATAGTGTACACTGATCCATGGTAATTGAAGTCAATGGAATTTGTTTGGTGTAAGCATTCATTTAGTCTCTTCTGTGGGAGGCTTACATAAAACCTGTGGTTCCACCCACATTGAATTCCAGTAGTATGATTATTTTCACTGGCAATGCTAGTGTAACATACATGCTTCTGATTATACTCTGAAATAGGCACAGAGGTATTGTAAGGTAACAATTTGTGCCACTTATGTATAGATCTTTCTGCTTATGTAAAATAATCTTTAAGTAAATCTCTATTGGAACAGTAGAGAGGGATGCTATAACTACTAATTATATTTCACAATTCAGAGAACCTTTGGGTAGTATCAAATAATCATAAATAGCGGGGCGGGGGGGAAATAGCTTGATTGGGGTGCAAGTGTGTGAGAAAGTAATACATAATTACAGTCTCATAAATGTGGGGTGCCACAACAGTGTACTGCAACAGATAGTATAACGTTCCTGATGTTTTGAGATCATTGTTGATCAAACAATGTGTGTTTGTGTGACAGTGTGTTTGTGTCTAGTTATAATGTGTATTAGAACAGCTTGGTAAATATAATGGGGTGCTTTACCTATAGCTCGAATCACATGTTTCTTCAGGTTAAATGCTGTAACTAGAACGCCTTTTTAATATTTTAGCTCATGTGCAGATTGCCACAGTGGTGCCAGCGTTAGTTAGTTAGTTAGTACTTAGCTCCTGTTGTATTACGTTTACAGTGGTACCTTCAGGTTACATACGCTTCAGGTTACAGACTCCACTAACCCAGAAATAGTGCTTCAGGTTAAGAACTTTGCTTCAGGTTGAGAACAGAAATCATGCTCCGACGGCACAGCAGCAGCGGGAGGCCCCATTAGCTAAAGTGGTGCTTCAGGTTAAGAACAGTTTCAGGTTAAGTACAGACCTCCAGAACAAACTAAGTACTTAACCTGAGGTACCACTGTACTTCTTAAACTTTTAAAACATGTCAATGCACTTCTAATGATCACCTGACACCCAAAGTTAAGTGAATCATGTGATAGGTAAGGAAGCATATATGCTTGTTGCATGAAATGCAACACAAAGAGGGCGCACTCCATATATGAAATATTAGACATGGTTGGATGCCGCCAGCGGCCAGCTTTCCTTTCCTTTGCTGTCTGCTCCAATTTCTCTTTGGCTGAGTTGAGAGCGAGCGGCGTGTTCAGGTCAAGATGTTTGTTCAGAAATAGAAGTACAGTTGCAGCTGTGTTTGGAGCAGGAGGCTAGTTTAAATAGCATTACCATTTATCCAGTCCATTAACAGAACTCTGTAAAATAATATCAACTCTACAATAAGCTACAGGGCAGCATCGTAAAATTACAAGCACTTGATGACAGATGGGATGTGTAAGTAACGAAAAGTGATAGGCTGAATATTCAAGAGACAATACCTGATATTTTTTTTCTGCCCAAATACTTTGTCTCATTGGTTGTAGAACGTTTCTTTGTGTTTTTCACCTAGCTTAAGTATGAAAAATCATGTTCCCCATAAAGTCTGCAGCAGGTCAGCTACTGGTGGCAGTATTTTTTAAAAAATACTGTTGAGATGTCAGATTGTTAGGTGTTTCTTAAGGGAACTGTAGTTAGTAAACCAGCCATTTTAGGACCAGTTAGGTAATGATTTTGATGTTTGTCTGTATCTCTGGTTCAACAAGTATTTTTCTTTCTTGGAATGACCTACATTGTCTCTAGTGACCCACATCCTAATACACAGAGCATTAACTATAGCACCTTTTATGCAGAAAACCATTACAGCCTAGTGAGTGCTTATCTGAGACAAATAGATTTTGACTGATTAATTTGATGAGTTAGGCTATAGTTCATTGATTGCCATTAGCTGCAGGGTACTGATTTAGGACCCAAAGCTCAGTGGTTTTCCAAGATACTTATATAGGTACTGTATTTCTAAACATGCAAAAGTTAGTGCTTTGATGTAATCCTCCTGGTAGGTAAATTGTAGCTAATCAAGAAAACCTACACTGGAAGAACTTGCAATTTATACGTGGATTAATATGGAAAAAGCATACAAGAATGTACTTAAATATTATCAGGGTTTCCTGAAGCTGAAATTTACTTAATACTTTTCTTTTCTTTTTTTAAATGATGGAAGGAAAAGGTTTTCTACGTAATCTGACTTGTTGCCCTGGACTATTCATTTAGTGCATTGGTTCTTGCAGCCCCTAACAAAAGCACAAAGCTTCATGAGGAACCCTTGAAAAAATTTCTCCTGAATTAATTTCTGCCAGCTATGATTAAAGTGTGTGGTACTAGATGTGTCAGACACCATAGTTCTTTGCTTCATTTTACTCCTGGCCTCTTTGGCCCCTGCCACAATGAATCCAAGAATGGTTACGCAGGAATTGCAGGTTACAGTTGCTACGGTTACCGTTGTCCAGTCGTATCGACATCATTACTCATCTAGTGAGTTACCATGATAGCTACCGCTGACTCCTATTCCTGGGAACAGTAAAGCCGTTTGAGGCAAAAGAGATGAAAGTTCTTCTGACGGCTCTTATGTTTTGTAGATGAGACATTTTTCTGTTTGCACGGTCAGCATTAATATCTGTTTCATAGTAGTACCTTGAAGGGAGGTGAGAATAAAAATTGTACTGCATTCAAATAGCACGGATCGCATGTTATTACTACAAAATGCATAGTATAGAGGAAAAATTTGACACATTCCTGTTGCTGTCTTTTTTCTTCTTCTTAACCCACGTATGGGCAGAAAGGGAATATTAGAGATTTGGCTTCATAAAATAGTTATATCCAACACTGTTTCAGTGAGACTAAATGAGCATGCTGTTTAAACCACTCCTAAGTTTAAATCTGAGTAAACTTATTAAGCACTTTCAGAGTTCAGGCAGGTGGCTTGGACAGTTAAAACATAGACAAGGAATGCCCAGTTGTGGGTTTTCATGTTCCTTTCTCCTTTCAAAAATGATTGGAGGATCGACAAAGGTCATTAATTGGCGGATTAGGGCATCTGTATATAATAAGACTGCTGCCTGTAAATTGTGATAAACTTTATCACTATATGGGTGATAAATGGGTTAAAAGACGGATGAGCATTAGAAAAAAATAATGTAAATAAGGCAGTGCTTTTTTCTGGGGGGGGGGACACAGGGGGACGCATACCCCTAAACATTTTGTGAATCTAAGTTTGGCCTCATTGAGGGACAGTATTTCAATATGAGTCGGAAAATGAGAGTACCCCTAAACATTTTTTTTAAAAAAAAGAAGAAAAAAGCACTGGGATAAGGCAACAGATTTTAATTAGAAGAGCCTTGACAACATTGTAACTTTATGTTCTGCTTGTCAGATGGTGTGTGGAAATTGATAAATACTTGAAGCAGTGTCTACTTAATTTTGATTTTGCTTGCTTTTAGAAGCCTGTATTGTTGTGTTTTGAAACGTCACTGTAATAAAAACTGATATTTAATTGAGCAACAGTATGATTGGTTGGACCATATTTGCCAAGAAAATGAACAGCATTGCGGAATGTGATTGTTTGGTGATCGCTGCCGTTGGAAAAAGTGTTAACTCTTTTTGTAATGCACTTAAAGACTACTTGTTGCCTTCATTGCCTGGTTGGTAACTGTTGGTAATAGGATGCTGAACTAGGTAGGCCTTGGCTGTCACTCAGCAGAGCTGAAGTGTGCTGTTCAGTTTTTGCTGATATTAGTATATTATTAGTAATATTAGTATGAATCTCTAAACCTCCTTAAATTGGCATTCTATATAAACTTTGGCCTGGGAAGATTTTTATTTTCTCACTTTTAAAATTAACACTGCAGTTTTGCTTATTGTGAATTAAAGGTGGGTGGGTTTTTTATTTTATTTTGGTAGAATGGAAACCATAATGTGTGATCATTTTCTACAGGCTGCAGCGCAGGTACTAACATTTTCATAATGCCAGCAATAAGGTACAAGTCTTCTTCTCTGTAGTGAAATGGTAGAAAAGTCTCAAAGACAAGTCCTTTTATCCCATCATAAGCACTTATTTTCTGGCAAAAGAAGACTTTTGGGGCCTTTATTCTACACATGTAATGATTTGATTTCAACATAATAGTGTATAATGGTGTCAACTGTGCAGATGATTTATTAAGGTCTTAGGTTCTGATTTTTATCTTGCTCATAGCATTTTTCCCCCAAAAAATAGTTTTAAACATTAGCCATGCACCTATATAATAATACATTTTTGCACAAATGAGCACGCAAGTTCTATGAAGTGCAAGTGTGCTTCACATGGTATCTAAAACAACATGGACTCTGCTGCGTTTTCAAAAGGACTTTTATTGGGATCATTATTTTGAAATTTTGATTGAATTGCCCTCCTAAACTTGATAGTCCTAGCTGCTACAGTAGAATTTCACATGTTAGTACAAATTAAATAATTGGAATTGGATAACCTTTGTAGTGTGTATGGTTATTCATAGCAACAAATAAAGTTTTAAGCCAACTGTTTTGGATGCAGTATTTGCCTCAAGTGAGCTTTGTCACACGTTACTGTACATTTTGTCCTCCTTTAGATCATATTTCAATTTATTTATGCTTCCCCATTCAAGAACAAAAACAGTCTAAGTCTAGTATTTTCTTAAATCATGCAATGCAGTTTCCTTGCTTAAAGGAATTGTGCTCTACTGCTTGAAACTGTAAGTTTGCATTAAGAATGTTTAATACTAAATTCTAACTTTGAGGTTGCAGATTTTATTCAAATTGTTCTTCCACCCAGTTATACAGGATTATTTAAAACCTACCCATGATTGCAACATATCTGTAGACCTGAGTAAACCTGAGTAAAGTGTGTGTGTAACAGAGAAAGAGAGAGAGAGAGAGATGGGTTTTCCAAAGCAAAATACCACATACTGCAAACTTTGCTGTGAAGTTTGCAGTATGTGGTATTTTGCTTTGGAAAATGGTCTGCTGCCCATTCTGTCCAGATATAATGAAATAGATGTCACTCCAATTCACCAAGTCCTTTTTGTAGGTTTAAGTTTGAAAGTTTTGATAAATTTGATATCCCAGTGAAGGAAGTAATTAAAAATGCCAAAAGGTCAGGAAATGCCATTATCATATGGCACAGAAAGGGGGCAAGAAATGTTATAAACTGAGCACCATGACTCTCAGCTCATGCTATGTGTGCATCTATTTGTACCCATGTAATCTTCATTAACTAATTCAGAAAGGGGGAAGAAGGAATGAAAACAGGATAATGACGGAAGGACATACAAGTGCAAGCCATGATCGTAGTGAAAGATTAAAGTTCGCAGTAACTGAATAGCTGAGAGACGCTCAAAGGAAAGTTGATTGCTTCCCCTCCAACTGTTCCAACTGATTGAAAAAACCTCTAATTTAAAGTTCTGTTTGTTCTCTGTCTTAAACTATCAGAATTTCCTTTTAGAACTGGGGGAATACTCTGAAAGAATCCAAGGATAAGAAGTCATTGCTGGCCAACAATTGTTCTTAATCCTCACAAAATGCTGAAGAAATTAAATTTATTCTTTATGGCTCGAAGTGTTACCTAGGTCACTGGGCGATGGGAAAATTGAACTGGAAGTTGAGTGGTGCAATCTTTGTTTTGTGTCTAGCTGCTTAACCTTAGACACGACAAGGCATCTTAGAGTGTTGTGGGAACGAGGTTCAGAGTATTAAGACCAAGACTTTTATTACCCTGGATTTATAATGGGATGTGCTGTCAGGAGATGAAAATGTTGTGTTTACATTTGACTATTAAATGATCATTTAATTAACACCTAAGTGTGGGTGGGTGGGGGAAGGACTTGTAAAATTCTTTACAGCATTTATTTTTTCTGTGGAGGCTTAAGCATTCGTGCTGCCTAAAAGTACATCTGCAAAAAGCATTTATGAACTTCTTCAAGACAGATGGACAGTTTTAACCTGGATCTTTCACCACAGGGTGCTTCAAATATAGTACAGTATATTCCTAAAAATATTTTTCACTTTAATGTCAAGAAATGTATGTGCAAAAGTTACAAATACTTGCAAAAATTGGAATAACCTTTAACAGTTTTTATGAAAACAACTGTCCTGTTAATCACCCAACCTATATATATTCTTATGTAAAACATGTTTACTTGGGTAAGAGTTCTGTGGTGGAAATCCATGTGAAACTGAACGGCTTATGATAAGTAAGATTTTAAATCGTTGTATTTACCCTCTGTTGTGATCTCAAAGAATAAAATGAAATTGGCAATAAAATGCAACTCTACTTTGCATCATATAAGCCAATTTCTGTTTGGGAGAAATTGGTAGCTGTCCAAACATGCTGCTTTTATTGTAGACATCCAAAAAGTCTTTCTGAACAAAAGCTCAATTCAGAGATTATTCCAAAACATTGTTTGCACTGACCATATTTCAGAACTTAAGCCACACTTGGAGCTTGCAAACATATACAAACTGTGGTTTAGAGTTGCTTGTCTCCTCCTATGGTGGTGAAGTTGGAGGGAAAGCTGTAATTACAGTATGTCACTTTGCACAAACCCTGGGCTGCAGATCCAATTCAAACAACGGCAAGTCCTAGGCTCTGTGGTTTAACCCACAGTGCCACCCGCAATAATCAATGTATTGTACAATGCCATTTACCTTTCCGTTGGAGTAGTACCTATTTATCTACTTGCACTTGCACTTGAGTACTTTTGAACTGGGTAAGGTAAAGGTAAAGGGACCCCTGACCATTAGGTCCAGTTGTGGCCAACTCTGGGGTTGCGGCGCTCATCTCGCTTTATTGGCTGAGGGAGCCGGTGTACAGCTTCCGGGTCATGTGGCCAGCATGACCAAGCCACTTCTGGCGAAACCAGAGCAGCGCACAGAAACGTCGTTTACCTTCCCGCCGGAGCGGTACCTCCCTGCACATGTGAAACTAGCAGGGAGACCTTAAAGAGAGGTGTCTTCATGAAAGCAATGTCATATGAGCATCCTATATGTCTTGAATATCTGTGTTAAAAGGCAATATAAGAATTGTAGTAACGAAACTGTTCTGTGTTTCTGTTCTCAAAAACTGCATGTGTACCTTTTAAAAATGCTCGTCAATACAGAATATTGATCAGTGTCGCTTTACTCTATTTTACATTCTGGAATATATATGTAGTGGATGTGTTTTGAACACTAAACCATGGTTTAGCCTTATGAAAATGAGACTTGGAAATGAGACTTGGAAAGATTTCCATTCTCCTCCCCAAGTGTGGCTCCAATGAGATCGATAGCTTCCTGTTCCGTTAAATGCTGTTTAGGGTGCTTTCCAAAACAGGTCGTGCTAGTAGGTGGCACACCGGACTGCTTTAGTTGTATCAGTGGGGTTGAAGGTGCCTAATCAGATATCTTCCCTTGAGCAGCAGACCTGTATGCTGTGCGGGAGGAGGCTAGCTAGGTTTGCTTTAGGTAAAAGATATTGTATTTTTGAAAACTAACATTTTTGCCCAGGGATTAGAAGTTGAGATGAGAACTGATTTTCTCTCTTTCTCTTTTAGATTTGTGGTGGCTTTAATCTCATTTGTGTATTACCCTTCCAGCAGTGATCAATTATCTATTAACAGATGGCTTGATTAACTGATTTGGCTTCGATTAGTAAGCCTTGGTCAGGTCCGCTGTAAAAACGGAAGTACTAGGACTAAACATTTCTCCCAAGTTTACAGAAAAAGCAGAAAATAAAATACAGAAAGACCAATGCAAAAACACATTTCATTTTATGGAACCATGAAACATGGCAGCTACTGCCTTTTCTGCTTTAAATAAATAAATAAATAAATATATCTACTCTTGATTGAAGCGCATCCACTTGCAAAAACAACTGGTACCAGATGGGTTCTGATGGGGATGTGATTCCATAGTGTGAGTGTTAGAGAGAACACTATCCACCTGTTTTGCCTAGTGGTTGCTACCATTACTTTCCAAGTGCCTTGCACAAGGAACATTCCAGCGGGACAGTTTGTTGGGATTTTTGACTACGTGCAATTTGATGTAGTTTCCCACAGAGGCAATCAAGGAGTTGGCCAAAGGCCAAGAAGACTGAGCAGAGGGAGTTATTATGCCTAGAGATATGGGACCTTGGATACAACTCTGCTATTGGTCGAGGTCTCCATGATGACTCATGACCTTCCTGGTTGGTTGGTTAATTGGTTGGTCAGAGTACAGTGGTACCTTGGGTTACATACGCTTCAGGTTACATATGCTTCAGGTTACAGTCTCTGCTAACCCAGAAATAGTGCTTCAGGTTAAGAACTTTGCTTCAGGGTGAGAACAGAAATCGCATGACAGCGGTGCAGCAGCAGCAAGAGGCCCCATTAGCTAAAGTGGTGCTTCAGGTTAAGAACAGTTTCAGGTTAAATACGGACCTCCAGAATGAATTAAGTACTCAGGTTGAGTACTGTATGTGTGTTTGAGAGTTTGTTTGGATTTCTGTCAGAGAGTTTTGTGTCTGTATCCTGTATATAGTGAGTCTGCTGTAAATAATAAACCTATAAGTAACCAAGTTACTGGTAGCAGCGTCTTGTTCCTGCATCATCCTGCCTGCAACTGACTGTTTCTGGACAGTCTGTGTATGCTTTGCTATATTCAGTAGGTTCTGGCTAAGATCCTTCAACACAGCTTGTCAGCATTCTATGCAAATTGATGCCCACGAGTGGCCCCCAGTTTCATCAGCTGAAATAAAAACGTTAATGGGTCAGTTAAAGCAAGGGAAAAGCCCCTTGCCCAGATGGGATAGTTCCCAATGTTCTTACACTAGACCCGACTGATGGGCTCCCTAGCCGGCCGACCTGCTCACAAGGGTACAGTGGTGCCCCGCAAGACGAATGCCTCGCAAGACGAAAAACCCGCTAGACGAAAGGGTTTTCCGTTTTTCGAGGTGCTGCACAAGACGAATTTCCCTATGGGCTTGCTTCGCAAGACGAAAACGTCTTGCGAGTTTTTTCCCTCCCCCCCTTTTCCTAAGCCGCTAAGCCGCTAATAGCCGCTAAGTCGCTAAGCCGCTAATAGCCGCTAAGCCGCTAATAGCGCTAATCCGCTAATAGGGATGCTTTGCAAGACGAAAAAACCGCTAGACGAAGAGACTCGCGGAATGGATTATTTTCGTCTTGCGAGGCACCACTGTACGACTGGACTAATGCCAGAGGCATGGGCAAGCGCAATCATCGTTCTAATATAGAAAAAGGTAGGGCACAGATCACCACCCAACTACAGACTAGTAATCTTCTTCTCCATAAGTGGGGAAGCTATCTACCAAACATCTTCTGGGAAACCTTACCCAGTGGATGTTCTAATTTGCATTACCAGGCCCTGAGGAGGTGGGCTTTTGCCAGGGAAAAACTACATTGGGTCATTGTGTCATACTTTCTCACCTAGTGAGCAAATATTCTAGTGCTCCTACTTTAAAATTGTACTGCAATAAAAGACATTCACCTTGCACATTCCTTCAGGCAGGTTGAATAAATACAGTGGTGCCTCGCAAGACAAAAAGAATCCGTTCCGCAATTCTCTTCATCTAGTGGTTTTTTTGTCTTGCGAAGCAAGCCCATTGACGGCTTAGCGGATTAGCGCTATTAGCGGTTTAGCGGCTTTTAGTGGCTTATCGACTTAGCGGATAAGCAGATAAGCGGCTTAGCGGCTTACAAAAAGGGGGGGGGGGAAAGGGGGAAAAAACCACAGGAACTCGCAAGACATTTTCATCTTGCGAAGCAAGCCCATAGGAAATTCGTTTTGCGAAGCACCTCCAAAACGGAAAACTCTTTCGTCTAGCGAGTTTTCCGTCTTGCGAGGCATTCATCTTGCGGGGCACCACTGTAGTGGACCATTTTTAAGGCTAGTAATGTATTTTCAATGAAAAAAGCGATCAATACACAATGCACAATGCAGAAGCTCTCTCTCACTCACTCACACACACACACACACACACACACACACACTACCTACATAAGTGGGAAAGGATTGCCTGCAACCTAGTTTTATCTGTCACTCAAATCCAGGTATCGCATTAAGGTCTTCACTCATTTTGAGTGAAAATTTCCTGCCATATCCTCATGTTAGTTTGCATAAGCTTAGTGTGTATCAGTCTTTCTGCCTGTGGAGGCACGGCGTATAAAAGCTCTGTGGGGGTATTCATAAAAGTATTCAAAAATCCGATTGTGGTCATCCTCAAACAGACCTATTGATTTTAATGGATCTGCTTTGAACATGATCCATGAATGTCACACATATGAATAAATGTGAGGATGGGAATGGGATCTTGCCCATTCATTCCGCCTTTCAACCACCATATGTTCTGTGTTGTGTTTGCACAGATGCCTGTGCATACACACCCATGCCTGCCCCCCCCTCCCCAAGGGATGTAGCTCAGTGGTAGAGTTCAATTCCTTGCACTACCTTGTTAAAGTGACCAGACTGCAGGGATGTGAAATATTTCTTCCTGAGAGCTGTTGTCTGCCAGAGTAGACAGTACTGGGGTGAGAGACTATCTTTGTGTAAGCTCCTTATATTCTTGCACCTGCTGTTTTTGTAAGCTACAGCTTCTGGGGCCCGAGCAAAGAATATCTTGGAGGTCAGGGTGGGGCCAGTAGACATCATCCTGGACTCCTCCCTCCGCACATTTGTA
Organism: Podarcis cretensis; assembly: GCF_951804945.1. Taxonomy (NCBI): domain Eukaryota; kingdom Metazoa; phylum Chordata; class Lepidosauria; order Squamata; family Lacertidae; genus Podarcis; species Podarcis cretensis. The sequence goes on from NC_137178.1 coordinate 69,355,333, forward strand.
TGTTCATTTATGTAATTCATTAAAGTCTCTGCAAAGCTAGTTTTGGTAATCTTTATGATGACACTGTAGCCTAGTGCTCTTTGTTTTTTCCGTGTACAGTGGTACCTCAGGTTACAGATGCTTCAGGTTACAGACGCTTCAGGTTACAGACTCCGCTAACCCAGAAATAGTACCTCGGGTTAAGAACTTGGCTTCAGGATGAGAACAGAAATCGCGTGGTGGCGGCATGGCGGCAGCGGGAGGCCCCATTAGCTAAAGTGGTACCTCAGGTTAAGAACAGTTTCAGGTTAAGTACGGACCTCCAGAATGAAGTAGAACTGTATAGCATATTGAGATAGTAGTGGAGGCTTTCTGGAGCTATCCAGAGAACTTGGGGCATGCCAGATTATTTTAATCACTATAAATGCCATACCATTTTAGAAGGTGTACCCCTCAACTGTCTCAGGAAAACAGGAACATCCTGGTTTTTGGCATGAGAGCACACCACCCATTTTGTGCGCTGTGATCTCAAGCAAGCTCGCCTTGGAAAAAAGCACTTTTTCTTGGGCCATGATCAAATCCAGGTCATGTGACTCACAGGGAGCGTGACCCCAGAAGACGTGTAACCCAGTTTTAAGGTCATTTGTTCCTCGCTTTCTACTTTCTTACCTTTACATTGCCAGGTTTTGTAACTGGGAACACTAGTTCTCATCTACATCTCATTCTTGTTATGTTGTGTCATACCAGGAGCTGGTCATTGGTCATCAAGGGGAGTTGCAAAACAAGCAGACTGGAATATCTGCTAGCTTCAATAAGCTTTTAAAATCTTATAGAGAACATTCAGTTTACTCAGAATAGTGAAATTGCATGCAGAATTAAGTGAGGAACATTTATTTCTCTGAAGCCATGACATCAGTATCAGTGCTGCGCTTGCTTTTAGATAGAGAGAAGAAGAGGGGAAGCAATTGTGGAACTGTTGCCAAAGGCATTACTGTGTTGTTGCTGTGTGTAAGTTCAATTACTGAAGTGAGATTTGAATAAATGAAATGTTGCCTTAGAGGGAGGAAAACTATACAGTGTTGTAATCCTGTGTGTTATGCCTTATGTGTTAAGTGCTGGTAGGGAAGTGACAGTATGCTCCCTCTAATGCCAAATTTCTGAGCAGTGATATTCTGTGTGAATTAAACTTGGCATTTCATCTTCTGCAGTTTACTTTGTTCATGCCAAATCTAGTCACTCTTCTCTTGTGCCTTCAGCACCGTTTTCAGTGTTCATGCCTTCTGTTTGGTTTCTCAAGTGTTTTTTCTCTCCACATGAATTCATATTTCAGCATTAAAGGATAGGCGATCAAAGCCTTTTAATTGGAAGAGCCGTGGGGCCGATTGACATAGATATGGTATCACTTGAAGATGGTAAGGCTTTTGTGCGATAGTCCTTGCATTGTCAATTCCCCCACCCCCCATATTGTAGTTGGTTATCATGTCGTAAACCTGATTGTGTGATATGACCTTTATGATTTTTCTTCTCAACCTCTAAAATAACTTACTTGGCCTTAGAACCTTGGGTCTTTTTTTCAGCCTCTTTCCTGCATATTATCAGTTCTCTTTTCTTAATACAGTACAGTATTAAGATCACCTATTTAAATTAGATTATAATTCTGTTGCCATAGCTTTACTTTCATGATTTTTGTTCTCAGTTTTTAATTATTTTATATTTTGTTCTGTTTATATTTAAATTGCAAGCATTTTGATGACAGGGCCCAACTTTCTAGCTATGTTGGGAAGGATTATTATTGGTAATAAATGTGAACTTTAATATACACTTTTCCTATGCCTTCTGCATAGTGCACACGCAAACTGGCATAGTAAAACATTGGTGAACAAATTTCACAGTTACATGATTTAGATCACTACATGCAAGAATTGAGCTGCACCTTTTTTTTTTGTTCCCTCCGTCTTACATACTGTACTTCTTATTCCCAAACTTTATAAACCAGAATGTTCCAACCCTTAAAGTTTGTGGTGTTCTGAGATTGCATGTTTTTAAAGAGATGTTGAGCAGTGTTGGTAAAAGTGTTTCTGAGCAAATAATTTTGCCGGGGTGTTTCAAGTTACAAAATTATTAAGGGTCCTAAATGTAAAGGGACTCCTGACTGTTAAGTCAGGACGACTCTGGGGTTGCGACGCTCATCTCACTTTACTGGCTGATGAAGCCGGCGTTTGTCCGCAGACAGCTTTCAGGTGATGTGGCCAGCATGACTAAGCCACTTCTGGTGAACCAGAGCAGCTCATGGAAACACTGTTTATCTTCCCGCCGGAGTGGTACCTATTTATCTACTTGCACTTTGATGTGCTTTCGAACTGCTAGGTTGGCAGGAGCAAGGACCGAACAACAGGAGCTCACCCCGTCGCAGGGATTCAAACCGCTGACCTTCTGATCGGCAAGCCCTAGGCTCTGTGGTTTAGACCACAGGCACTGGTTCTAAGTCTGCATTAAATGGTAGTTTGGAGGAGGGAAGGATCCCATGTGTTTCTGAAGTTCACAGGCTGGCCAGAAATTTTAGGATTCAGTTCTAAAGCGATACAAATAATACTTAAGAGAAGAAAAATACAATATGAGACAAACACCAAAGGCTGATTCACACATCAACAGCTTGTTTTCTCCAAGCAATCCTCCTTACATGTGGGAATACACTGAGAAACATCAGAGTGAGTTGGGCGGCATGTGGATACAAAGCAGCCATTTGTTTGCAATTCCCCCCACAGTTTATGCTTGTGCAAACGATCACCCAGATTCTGCATACAGAATGAATTGTTTGGTGAAAGCAAGCAACAAATTTATCATGCATGAACTGTCCATGTGTTATAAGCTAGTTGAATTCAGCAGAAGCAGAAATTGGAGGTTGTATATAGGATTTTGGTGTTTGTTCTTACAGACACCATGTTTTCGTTTCATTTGCACCTCTTCATTTTAGGATACCCAACCCAACTCCTGTATAATGGAGGAAACTGAAGAAGGAACATTCTACTTGAGTATAAGCTGGGGAGGTATCAAAAGTATATACAGTTCTTTTTGGGGGTACTAAAGGCTACACAGTACAGGCACCTCCTCTCAATAGTTTATAAGTGTGGTACAACTTCATGGTGAGTTCCGGCACCTTCCCCCTCCCTCTAAAAATAAATTTAAAAAGTACTGAGTACACGTGTGTCTAAAAGTCCAATGTTCCATTCGAAAAACTAAAATTTCAGGAATGCAATAGGCCTAAACCAAGTAGTTGCTAATAATTTGAATTTTCGTGCTTAAGTAAGGAAAGAATTGCAAAGCCCAAATTCTCATGCTCATGCTGCAGTATCCTATGTGGCCAGTTTCCATTGCAGCTTGCTGACATTTGGATAACACAGGCTTTTGTAAAGACTTTTAAAATGTGTAATCTGTAGAATGTTTTATTAATCCAGTGGTTTATGTTTTGTATGGAAGATGGAAAATAAGCAGTGCTTCGATCACGAAAATGCCAGCTAATTTCACCAAGTGTGAACTGTACAAAGATGTATGGGACTGATGCTACTGCCTGGAACAGAAATATATAAATAACTATTTACTCTAATGTTTTATGCATAATTGATACTGTGAAATAAAGCCTAGTTGGTATTTGAACACAGGGGAATTTCTTAATACACAGTGCTATGAAGGGGAAAATGGAATAATGACTTGATGTTGATGAGTGTCTGCTGTTACTGGTCCAGAGGGAGTTATGATAATGGCAGCAACCCAAGCTCTATGCTACAATCACAGTGAAGGGAGAGAACTTAAGAGGTTTTGTATTTGTCATTGTTAGCTTTCTAGAAAAAAATATTTTTAGAGGTGAACTGGAATGCTGCTGAATAAGGCAAAAATCCTATTGAAATATTCAAAGGATATTCACAGTGGCCACAAACCATTTTAAATAATATTGAACTTGCAAATTGATTTTAGTCTGTTGAATTGACCAAATAGGTATCAATTTCAGAAGCAGCAGTGTTAGGGCCATAAATTTAGTGCGTTGGCTCTTCGATTAACACCTGCTTAGACAAGAACAGCAACCTATAAATTTTGAAATTGCTGGTTGAGATGAGAACAATGGTGACGCACATTTCAATACTGCATTTGCTAATTGTAGTTCACATTAACATAGATTTTTGTTGTTCTAAGCTGTTCTATGGTAGAAGGTGTATGTGGTTTTAGGTCTTGTAAGACATGATCGGGGAAAGTAACTAGTGAAAAATGATGAAAGAAACTGAAGACTATCAGAAACATGGCTAGCGTGCCTTAAAGTCAGTTATGCACTTTTGAATGTCTGTATAATCCTCAGTCATCATATATCTTGAATGAAAATCTTGATCTGACTGCCACAGAGTTTAGGGAATGGGGCAATTGAAAATCACTGCTTTCTTGAAACTGTGGCCTTCTTTTAGCTTTTCAGTTCTATGGTTGAATTCAATACAAAACTATAGTTTAGTGTTACAATAATAAGATTTAGTGAGCTTTGTATCACAAAAGTTACTTTGCCCTCCAGAGACAAGACCCAAGCTAACAGAACATTTCAATGTAGGCCTCACTGGGTCAACATATTGATTGTGCTATCTATTATGACCTCAAAGTCTCGTTTCTGGTCGTTTTTGCTCCAACCTGCATCACTTTACACTTATTTACAGGGAATTACATTTGCCATTTTACTGCCCGTTGACTCAGTTTGGAGCGTTCGTTTTGGAGTGTTTTGCAGTCTTTTTGTTTTAACATCTCTGAACAATTTAGTATCAGCAGCCAGCTTGACCACATTACTACTCACTCCTAATACTAGATCATTTAAAGTTTAAAAGCAAAGGTCCCAATAATGATCTTTGAGGGACTCTACTTTCTAGTTCTCTCCATTTGGAGAGTTGTCCATTCATTCCTACTCTACTTAACCAATTACTCATCCACAAGAGGACCTCTCTTTTTATTCCTTAACTGCTAAGTTTACTCAGGAGTCTTTGGTGAGCTACTTTGTCAAAAGCTTTTTGAAAGTCCAAATATGTTGCATCAATTAGAGTCTTTGTTGTTGTTGTTTAGTCGTGACCCCATGGACCAGAGAACGCCAGGCACTCCTGTCCTCCACTGCCCCCCGCAGCTTGGTCAGACTCATGCTGGTAACCTCGAAAACACTATCCAACCATCTCGTCCTCTGTCGCCCCCTTCTCCTTGTGCCCTCCATCTTTCCCAACATCAGGGTCTTCTCCAGGGAGTCTTCTCTTCTCATGAAGTGGCCAAAGTACTGGAGCCTCAGCTTCACAATCTGTCCTTCCAGTGAGCACTCAGGGCTGATTTCCTTCAGAATGGAGAGGTTTGATCTTCTTGCAGTCCATGGGACTCTCAAGAGTCTCCTCCAGCACCATAATTCAAAAGCATCAATTCTTCGGCGATCAGCCTTCTTTATGGTCCAGCTCTCACTTCCATACATCACTACTGGGAAAACCATAGCTTTAACTATACAGACCTTTGTTGGCAAGGTGAGTCTACATATATGCTTTTGACACTCTCAAATAATTCTAATAGGTTTGTGAGAAAGGACTTTCCTTATCAGAAGCTATGCTGACTTCTGCTTGTTTTATGTGCTTGGTTATTTCATATTTAATAATACTTTCCACCAATTTTCCAAGGACGGACATTAAGCCAACTGGCCTGCCATTTACAGGATCTCCTCTGGATCCCTTTTTGAAAATTGGTGCAACGTTGGCTCCCTTCCAGTCCTGAGGTGTGGAGGCTGATCCAAGGGGAAAGTTACAAATTTCTGTTAGAATAGCAAGAGATTTCACATTTAATCCTAGGGTGGATGCTATCTGGGCCTGGCAGTTTCTCAGGGTTTTTCTTCTTCTTTAGTCTCTATTAGTCCTAGAACTTCATCTTTCTCTACTGCTTTCAGCCTTAGCTCCCCATACTTCCTGCAAAGGTTAGTTCAGGCACTGCGATCTACCCTATGTCTCCCATCATGAAAGATAGATGCAAATAATTCATCCAGCTTCTCCACAGTCTCCTTATCATCCTTTAGCACTCATTTGACTGCCAATGAAGAGGAGTGCCACTGTCTGGTACAGGCGTGGCATGTGGCAGAAGCCCGATCTCTGTGCAAGTGATCCACGGTATGAAGAGGCAGCAGGAGAATTTCACTTAGAAAACACAGGCACAACAAAGCATATGCAGGTGGCGCTGTGGTCTAAACCACTGAACCTCTTGGGCTTGCCGATCGGAAGGTCAGCAGTTTGAATCCCCACGACGGGGTGAGCTCTCGTCACTCTGTCCCAGCTCCTGCCAACCTAGCAGTTCAAAGCACGCCAGTGCAAGTAGATAAATAGGTACCGCTGTGGCAGGAAGGGAAATGATGTTTCAGTGCGCTCTGGCTTCCATCACAGTGTTCTGTTGTGCCAGAAGCAGTTTAGTCCTGCTGACCACATGACCCGGAAAGCTGTGGCCAGGGGTCCTTTACCTTTTTACCCAGGTGTCAGAGAACTCAGTGCCTCCACTGTACCTTTGCCAAGTCTTTTTATGGAAAATGAGTGCTTTATGTCGACATGACATTGTGGAGGACTGGAGGAGGTAAAATAGTTTCCAGGATACATACTGATTCTCTTTCTTTTACTACAATATTGATGGTTCTTTCTGTTTTTGTTTTAATTGCCTGCTCCTCAGAAACTGGCAAAATGAAATAGGTGCTTGAAACCCTACAGTATAGAAGCTTGCAGCTCTGTTTGTAACAAGATAAAATTAAAATGTAAATTCAGTTTGTAGTAATTGTCTGAATAAACTGAACTTTTAATATATGAAATGTTATAATTGTATTATAATTTTTTTATGACAAAGCAAGTTATACACAATAAGCTATTTTGTTCCTAAGGCAACAAAGTGACTTTCAATCTGTAAAAGGCACTAAATAAAATAAATATTGCTTATTTTTCAGTCTTCCCAAAAATATTTTGGTTTAGCGTTATATTTGAAGCAGGCCATTGTGAACAGTTTGGAAGTGATATTCTCATTCCTGAATTCTCCTTCAGAACCTGAACATCCAATGCGACTTCTGGATGTTTTAGAAGTCGAATGGACTTATAGAATGGATTCTGTTCGACTTCCGAGGTACCACTGTACTTTAGTGTTATAGCCTAAAGAGAATAAAGATACCGTATTTTTCTGTGTATAAGACTGTTTCCCCCCCCCCTACAAAATAATGTCAAAAATTAGGGGGCATCTTATACACGGGGCCATCTCCCCCCATTTTCTTAAATCCGAGTCCCCCAAAATAGGGGCGTCTTATACATGGGGGGGCGTCTTATAGACGGAAGAATACGGTAATCATTGTTGAAACTCTGGGCTGCTAATCCAGAGTTTGGGGATGTTGTGTGATTCATTCCCTCTAGTTACATGTGGAACTCAAACAGACGTAGACTGTATTTAAAAGCCTTGCTTAACCGTAACGTGTCAAAGCTGGAAGTACTTTGAGAGCAGATTTCCATTTTACTAGTTAATGACATTAGAGCTGTCTTAGAGCCAGCGTTAAGATGACTGAATGAAATGGTGGAATGGGAATAGGGTTTATTTGGAGGGTGGCAGTGGGGTCAAGGAATCTGGAAGTAGTTCTACAACTTCTTGACATACACTCCTGTGTACATTCTCATTCAGAAATTCCATCTTCAGATTTACTCCTGATAATGCATCTATATTATAAAAGTGGTAGTTAAGATGGATTTACTTTTTCAAACAGGTGTTTATTATCCTCTCTTTCTGAACGGTAGTTTGCATGATTTCTGTGTGATATTTTCATGCATTTTTCTCTCTCAGCATAACAATCCAGTGTGTAGATTAATGAATTCAAAAATTGGTCTCGAGGGAAGGCTCCATCTTGTGGATGACTGTGGAAAACAGTTCCTGCTGATTTACCATCTAAACATAATGAAATATTGAGAAGAATAGGTCTCTCAGAGCTTAATGTACAAAGCCTATGTTTTCTATGGGTGGTTTAGAATTTCTTACCTTTCATATTTAGTCCTGGGATAAGTTTAAAACAAGCTAAGTATATGAGTACAAAATAATATTCTTTTTGTGTAACAAATCCAGGCTAATACAGTTTTTAATTAGTTTTGTCAAATTTAATGTGAAGAAATAGTTGGAAGATGTTAGGTCAGTTCCTCATTGGGTCTGAATATTCTGCTTTTAATGCCAATCATATATTCCTTCCACTGGCATTATCCAATGGCTTACATCACAGAGACCTGAGTAGATGAGTGTGACGGTGTTTTCCTCAGCCTCGTCTGCCAGGTTACTTGGTGGTGAAGCAGCTCAGACCCAGAGAGTGGGGGAATAGGGTTATCATTGCCTATTGATTGCGACAATAACATAAGTGGGGAAGTGGCAGGAGGCACAGTGGAGGAAGACTTGAATTCCACTGCATATAGCTTAGAGCTCATAATCGAGCCTGTTCTGTGGCGGTAAGAAAAAAGACTTGCTCATATGCAGTCACGGAATCTGCTCAGTGCTATCTAGTGGAGCTGATCCTTCCAATAAGTTGCATGAGACCATGGAAGCCTGTTGTTGTTGTTTAGTCATTTAGTTGTGTCCGACTCTTCATGACCCCATGGACCACAGCACGCCAGGCACTCCTGTCTTCCACTGCCTCCTGCAATTTGGTCAAACTCATGTTGGTAGCTTCGAGAACACTGCCCAACCATATCGTCCTCCATCATCCCCTTCTCCTTGTGCCCTCAATCTTTCCCAACATCAGGGTCTTCTCCAGGGAATCTTCTCTTCTCGTGAGGTGGCCAAAGTACTGGAGCCTCAGCTTCAGGATCTGTCCTTGCAGTGAGCACTCAGGGCTGATTTCCTTCAGAATGGATAAGTTTGATCTTCTTGCAGTCCATGGGACTCTCAAGAGTCTCCTCCAGCACCATAATTCAAAAGCACTGATTCTTCGGCAACCAGCCTTCTTTATGGTCCAGCTCACACTTCCATACATTACTACTGGGAAACCATAGCTTTAACTAGACGGACCTTTGTTGGCAAGGTGGTGTCTCAGCTTTTTGGAAGCCTGCTCTCACTTATTTGCCAAGCACTTCGTGGTTTTGCTGTGGCATGGGTTCCTAGTTTATCATAAAAGTTTCTAGAGGAGGTATACTGTGTTTTATTGGCAATGCAACTCCAGAGGTCTTTGAGCAAAACTGGTTATCTAGATCCCCCTTCATTCTGGATTTTGGCTGGATTTGGACACAGGAACTGTCTGGTGTTCTTGGGTTTTATATACATGAGGCTTTGGTGCTGCATATAGGGTGTCTTTTGCCAGCTTTTGACTGGTATACTGGCTGTGGTCCTTCCTGACAAAGTGAACCCTGCTACACAGTTATTCCTGCTATAGTGACATGAAAATTAGACTACTATTATGTGCTCTAAATGGGGCTGCCCTTGAAAAGCACTCAGAAACATCTGTTAGTGCAAAATGCTACAGCCAGATTGCTGCAGGTAATAGGTAATCCATTATATATGTTATTAAATCCCATCAATTCCTTATGATATGCACTGGCTAGTAATTTAGCTTCTCGGATTAATTCAGGATGATACCCTTAACATTTTAATCTTTTAATGATGTGAGACCTCAGTTCCTTAAGAAATGGGTTTGGTTTTTTTCATATGGAGTGGACTGCATGCTCTGATCATCCTCTGGGATTCTGTTTCAAATTGGTGAACGTCTGAAGGTGAGTCTGCTGTCATCTATGGATAGTCATCTTTTGTGCTGTGGTACCTCGACCTCCCCTATGAAATTGTCTTGTCAAAGCAATACTGCTTCAGGTGGTTGGTGAAGACATTTTTAAAAGAGGTCTTTTATTAATCATTCTTCTGGCTCATTTCTATTAGTGGAACTTGTTAAAGCAGGCTGATATTAAGATAGTAATTCAAGTGTATATTAGGTTTGTTATAGGCATTATGTTTTATTCAGTCTTTATTACTCTTTCTTAGCTGCTTTGAGTCTCTTTGGAGAAAGACACAATTTTTAAAAAATACCAAAAGCACCGTATTTTTTGCTCTGTAAGACGCACCAGACCATAAGACGCACCTAGTTTTTGGAGGAGGAAAACAAGAGGAAAAAAAATTCTGAATCTCAGAACCCAGAACAACAAGAGGGACTGCTGCGCAATGAAAGCAGCGATTCCTCTTGCTCTTCTGGCTTCTGGGATACTTGTGCAGCCTGCATTCGCTCCATAAGACGCACACACATTTCCCCTTACTTTTTAGGAGGGAAAAAGTGAGTCTTATAGAGCGAAAAATACGGTTAGTTATTAATGAATAGGATATTAAAGACCTAGTTGAATACGACAGCAATTATGGCTTGTATCCAATGCTAGCTCTACTCAGTGTAGGCTCACTGTAGTTAATGATCATCACTAACTTTAGAGCAGGCATAGGCAAACTCCAGCCCTCCAGATGTTTGGGACTACAATTCCCATCATCCCTGACCACTGGTCCTGTTCACCTGCAGCCCCAAACATCTGTAGGACTAGAGTTTGCCTATGCCTGCTTTAGAGTCATTAATTCCAGTGGGTCTTCTTGCTTCTTACATTATTTCTCATGAAACATATATGCTCTTTTAATTACAGCCATCATTATGATTATTAAATTACCACTACAGATTGCTTTTAACATTATATCCACCCCCACTCAAAAAAATTTTGGGATGCGGGTGGCGCTGTGGGTAAAACCTCAGTGCCTAGGACTTGCCGATCGTCAGGTCGGCGGTTCGAATCCCCGCGGTGGGGTGCGCTCCCGTTGCTCGGTCCCAGTGCCTGCTAACCTAGCAGTTTGAAAGCACCCCCGGGTGCAAGTAGATAAATAGGGACCGCTTACTAGCGGGAAGGTAAACGGCGTTTCCGTGTGCTGCGCTGGCTCGCCAGATGCAGCTTGTCACGCTGGCCACGTGACCCGGAAGTGTCTGCGGACAGCGCTGGCCCCCGGCCTCTTAAGCGAGATGGGTGCGCAACCCCAGAGTCGGACACAACTGGCCCATACGGGCAGGGGTACCTTTACCTTTACCTTTACTCAAAATTTTAAACATACAAAGATGAAGTAGCTGCAAATGCACATTTGTGCAACCTGGGAATGGCTGAGTGTAAGTTGTAAAATTTATCAGTCAAATCATGCCCAAATGACTTGTCTGCAAGACCCTTTTCAGTGTCAATAGCCTGGTGTCTGCAGGGCATATAACTGAGGTGTGATGGTGCATGATAAAAATGGCTAAGTTGCTTTCTCCAACATTTACAAAATAAATCTGGATGGAGATACACCAGCATAAGAAAGGAAATTTATAGAGCTGCCCAAGAACAATAATATATGCATCAGCAACAAAAAGGAAGAAGGGCAAGAGACAGAAGTGGATTTTGTTTCATAGCTATGGTAGTTGCTATAAACAAAGATATTTTAATAAACATTTCAATACTCCAGTTGTACAGTAGGGTCAGGTAGAGGCTGGATCAGCTATCTAGGCAAAGTATCATCTTTGTAGAGAAAAAAATTGAATATTGTCATTGGCATTTTAGGAAAATATATTCCGCAACATAAAAACAGCCTCAAAGGGAGCTGTTTACAGTATGTGGACTTAAGACAAGCAAATTAGATCTTCTCTGGAACTTAAGAATCTGTCCTCCATATTACCCATTATTGCAATAATAAGTTGCCAAATCGGTCTCATAAATACACCTCCATGCAACTGTTTTTTAAAAGGGTAAAATAGAGAAACAAGCTGTAGATTTGCAAGGATCTTCAGAAAGCTTGATGTTCATGTTTGTTCTTTTTCTTAAATCTCTCACACAAGTTCTCATATTAGTTCTTTATGAACTCTTCCCAGCTGTGTGGATGCTGGTGATGGGTATTTCAGAAATAACCACTATGGCAGCAGGCAACAGCAACATATTGCCACAGTGCTTGAGGAGTAGTCCCTGGATCATAGCTTGAATCACTGTGGCATGAGGGGGGACATTACTATAATCTTTTCATTTGGTATTTTAAAACTTTGGTTCCTATGCACTCAGCAGGCCTGGTATTAACGCGTGTGGTACTAACAGGTATAAATGTAAATCTTGTTGCACAAAGTACTTCCAGGTGATATTTCTGCATTTCTAAGGCATTCCTTTTAGGCATTTTGCTGTGGGCATTCCTTTCCAAGAACAGAACAGATTTTATCTCTGATTGCATGCGGAACTTAAATGGCAGAATTCAAAAAGTTTCGACCATTCACGGACAAAGTTAAGACTTCTGATGCAAATTTGGGTTAAGACTGTAAATATCACTTAGATACAGAATGCTGGGATGTGGGTGGTGCTGTGGGTTAAACCATAGAGCCTAGGACTTGTTGATCAGGAGGTTGGCGGTTCGAATCCTTGCGACGGGGTGAGCTCCCGTTGCTCGGTCCCTGCTCCTGCCAACCTAGCAGTTCGAAAGCACGTCAAAGTGCAAGTAGATAAATAGGTAGCACTCCGGCAGGAAGGTAAACAGTGCTTCCGTGCATTGCTCTGGTTCACCAGAAGTGGCTTAGTCCTGCTGGCCACATGATCCGGAAGCTGTACGCCGGCTCCCTCGGCCAATAAAGCAAGACGAGCGCCGCAACCCCAGAGTCAGTCACAACTGGACCTAATGGTCAGGGGTCCCTTTACCTTTACCTTTACAGAAAGTTAGAGAAAAATGTTTTCTGAACAGTCTCTCAAGTGTTTGGTGTGTGCCTGCCTGCCTGCTTTCAGTTGGCACGTTGTATCGCACAGTGTCAAATACTTTTCATGTAACTTCATGTTACTTTTCATGTAACAAAGCAATTTCACCTTGTTTGGAATAGGAGAGGTTTCATTCATAAGACATTGTACTGTTTTTATCCTCTCTCCCGGCATCCAGGTTTGTAATTCTCTGGCTCTTTATTATGAAGCTTTAATGCAGTGGGCTATGAAAGGGAAATAATAAAGTACTTACAACAATCAGAGGAAATCAAGATAACCCAAGGAATTTTTTGTGTGTGTTTTATGAATTGATACTTTTAATCATGCCTCACCAGAGGTGGTAGTTTATTTGGTTTACATGAGTAGTTTTTAAACAAGTTAGTTTTAAGTTCCACAAATTCCTTGCTCAGTGGATTTACATTTTGAGTTTTGCAGAATGTTTCTTTTTAAATGTGCTTTTAAAAAAATCTCCATTGTTGCAGTTGGCAAAACAAGCTTTGAATGCAGGAGTCATTTGAACAAAAGCTGGCTAGATTGACAGGTTAAATAGTCTTGCTGTTGTCTGACTCTGTGCTGTGATATAGTGCTGAAGTTACCATATAAGTAAAATAGCTACCGTCCAATTTTTATTAAACATGGTGCCAGTGATGGTGATGGCTGTTTTAATTAATAGACAAAATATACTACTGTCTCCCCTCTCCCATCTATGTTTCTCCTTTTGAACTTTGCACATTTTGATTGCTGCTTTGTAGCATTTCTGTAGTAGTGGGCACACTAAAACGAGGGGCATGTCCTTTTGAACATCTTTGTCAAATACAAAGTTCCTCAATAAATAGTCACGACTATGAATTGTCTAAAGCAGGGCTCACCAACGTTTAAAGGCTCATAGGCACATATTTAAACCAGATAAACTGTCATGGGCACCACACACAAAGCACAACCTATTCTATTCCCTACAATATAATTCTTATTTCAAACCTAATTTCAGTAGTGTTGGAGACCTTGCAGGGTCCAGCAAAGGCTTCTACTCATGTACATGTGCCCTTGGGCATCATATTGTCATTTTAAAATAAATGAACAAATAAAGCAAGCGATTAACTTATTTGCAATCATTATGTTTTCCATAATGAATTAGATACATGTGTGCAAACGTTCAAAGCAAATTGTATGTTCCATTAAGAAAAAAGCCAACTTAGCCAAAGGAGTGGGTGGGAAACACAGGGGTCGTTTTGTGCTGGAGAAACATTCGAAACATGCCGCTCCTTCATCTACGCTTAGAAGTGCAACAGACAGGACTTTTTTCAGCTAAAACTCACCAGAACTCAGTTCTGGCACCTCTCAGGTGGGCACCATTGCCATTATAAGAGAACAAGGGAGGCGTTCATAGTGAGTTCCAACACCTCTTTTTCTAGAAAAACAGCACTGGGAACAGTCTAGAAAAAGCTTCACCTAATGAGGACCAGCTCCTCATTATCACTAAAATAAGCAGATATTGAGCACTTCATTGTGGCTTTTGTAGGTTGTCTTTATACACATACAGTCAGTCATTTTAAACTTTCTATGCTAAATAATGATTCATAAATTTATTGTTTCTGTCTGGAATAATTAAGAAGACAAGACTCTCTCCATGGTTTTCAGTGTCCCATAATTACCTTTGTCCAGTTTTGTAGCTTGCATATATTGTCAGAAGTTCATGATGAGCCTTTTGGAACAGACTTCCATTTGCATGCATAATGCATAACTGTGGAAATGTGAGTCTGTATGAAAAGCATGTAGTTGTTTGCCTTCTTCTTGCATCAGAATCATTTTTTCTTTTGTTCATTTTATGCTTGTTTCCAGAGGCTTAAAATGAGAGCTTTGTTTCTGACATAATGGCTTAGTGTAAGCTTACATTGTTGATCCCTTTAGTAGATGCAACGTAATCCACTTTGGTAATGTGAATTTTTAAACAATCACCAGCCTTTGCCATTAACCCTTCAATACTAATGGTAATACCCTAGAAAAAAAAACTACAAAGGAATTCATTTCCCTGGACTTGCAGGAGACTTCACAACATTAGTATTCCTTCAAGTGGCCTGTTTCCAACTTGTCCAGTGCTAAGTGTAAGAAGTAACTTGTAAGCCACAGGAGTTGAAGTTCTAATATTGTTTTCCTTAAAGAGATATATGGAAACCATTTTTAGGGAATCCAAAATGCCTTTGCTGCCGCTTCTCTTTTGTACTGACTTGTGCATGCTCTTAATTTGTCTTTTAGTGAACTGCACCCTGTATACTTGTATGGCACATACCAAAGCACCAACTTTATAAAATATTTGCCTTTAGTTGATCGGTTAGATCAGTCAGTTACGATCTTTTTAACTGAATAAAAAAGGCATCCCTATTTGATTTCGCAACAATATTTTGTAGAAAAATATTTAATATAAGTACTTATTGAAAACTGTAGATGATTTGGAGCATCTTGGAAGAAGCACCACCTGCCACAGTCTCCCATAATGCAATGCATTTTCTTAGATGTTACCCACTGCAATACATACATAAACCATCAAAAAAGTAGAAAGTTGGTTCCTCAAAACTATGTTAAATGCACATTTATGCATCTCATTTCATTATGTGGCTCAGATTTTTTTATTTTTCTTCACCCAACTAACCTCAGGTTTCTGTCCATCTTACTGCATACATGATTAAGTAGGGGTCCCTTTGTGCTTTGAAAAGGCAAAGACAATGAACCTTCTTTAACATGTGATGGACCTGTAGGAAAGTGAGGGCATTCTGGGAAATGATATATGATGAAATAAAAAAGATGTTTAAAGTGATTATGCAAAACAAAACAAAAATCCTAGAAGCCTTTCTCTCAGGGGTTATTGGGACAGAAGTTCCAAAAAAGATGATTAAGTTGTTTATGTATGTCACAACAGTGGCTAGGATTCTTTATGCACAAAAGAAGAAGAATAGATGAAGATGATGATGGACTATGCTGAATTGGCAAAGTTAACAGCCAGAATAAGAGAATCTAACGTTGATTGCTTTGTGCAAGAATTGAAGCACTTTTAGACTAAGGAAATACTACAGTTTGATGAACTCACGTGTAGCATTTGAAAAATGAGCAACAGAAGGAATTAGAGAATGCAATATTGATGTTATGGTGTTAGAGATAGAGGGGGAGAAATAAAAAGCACCATGGAATAAAATGTTTGAAAATCTAAAAAAAAAAAAAATTATAAAAACAACACTGAAACAGCTGACTTTTTGAAGGAATCACAAACCCTGAATGTTCTAGGTGGCTCATGTAATAATGGGCTTCCAAAGAGAGATTCTTTCTTCATGAATCAAAGAAGTTACAAACAGCAAGAAATACTGGTCAACCCTTACCAGTTCTCACTATGAGTTACCTCATAGAGCAAAACTGCAAATTAAGACTCTTCAAAGGAAAGCCAATAATGCAGAAAACAGCTGAATTTAGAATTGATATTATGCTGTCTGAAACACAGAGGGGCAGACAGAAAGTTACAGCTTAGCACCTGCTACTGGTGTTTCTCAAATCCCTAAAGTGTTTTGTGAAAAAAAGGAAAAGGCAATGTAATTCCACACAGTAATTAAGTTAAAAGGCAAAACTACTTGCACTTCTGATATGCCTGCTGTAATAAAAATAGCAATCAAAGTTACTTTTGCCATTAGCATATGCCTTGCTTCCACGGTAGCGAGAACGTCCTGTGACATGCTCCCAGAAAATCAATTTCAGCAGTTATGCTACTGAAAGATGTGTTCATTCTTAGTATTTCTAAAATTTTATTTTCCTGGGAAAACTGGAAACACTTTTTTGGCCATTAAAAATGTATTTAGAGGCGGAGCTGTAAAGGGGAGGGGGTGCTAGTTTGTACAGCCCCCCCCCCAAACAACATTCAAATATGCTGGTCAAATTGGGGTATCTGGAAATGATTTCCATCTTTTTGTAGAATGAGAGACCAGCGACGACCCAGGCCCATGCCATTTTTTTAATCGCTTCATTATAATTGCATTTTTTCTGTGTACAATGGTACCTCGGGTTAAGAACTTAATTTGTTCTGGAGATCCGTTCTTAACCTGAAACTGTTCTTAACCTGAAACACCACTTTAGCTAATGGGGCCTGCTGCTGCTGCTGCTGCGCTGCCAGAGCACAATTTCTGTTCTCATCCCAAAGCAAAGTTCTTAACCCGAGGTACTCTTTCTGGGTTAGCAGAGTCTGTAACCTGAAGCGTCTGTAACCCGAGGTATCACTGTATTCTCCAGCAACAATGGTATTGCTAGGTATGTGAAAGATGCAGAACACATGGCCATGTCACTGATTTGCATAAAAAATTGCACACAGTCATGTAATTTACAGATAGAAATTTAGGCCAACTTTCATGGGGGGGGGGAGAATACAAACTCTTGACTGTTGCTGTCAGAGCTGACTAATAGTTGTGGGGGTGCCACAGTCTGTTGGTAAGAACTTCTGTGCATATTAAAACCGAAACAAGCCTCTTCTCTTTTGCTCATCCACACTGACCTGCAAGCTAAGTTAAAAAATAAATAAAAAGCTTAACAGAGCAGTAGGTCTGTGGTAAGATAAACCTGAGACTTGGGTTCCCTAATTTCCTTCCGCCCTTGGTCAGTACCTCACAATCAGCAGCGTTGAGCCATTGGAGAGGAATTGTAGCACTCATCTGTCTCCCCTGCTGAACCATTAACCCTCCTTTTGCAAGCAACCTTTAAACCTAAGGCTTAAATAAGTAAAAGGGAATTTCTTAATCATGATCAATATCCTATCCTAAATCTACTAAATATTGTCACAACAATCTTGAGACCCCACTGTTCCTAGGGAAGGTGTTAGTATTTTTGTTCATTATACGATAACTTGCTCTTCCTTTTGCCCAACTTTTTGCTTTGCTTGGAGAGGGCAAATAACAGCCTTTGGCTAGTGCTTTACTTTCTATTGTCTTCTTTCAGTTCAGAAAGAAAACTGGTCAGTGGAACCCAGTGGGGATCCTCCCTTTGCTCCAGATGGTTGTGACATTTGAGTAAACCTTGGAGGATTAAGAGCACTTTGGTGAGCAGTCACTGTAAACTCCTGACACAACCTGACAGTCTAAGCTGAGTTCCTGACCGATTTAACGTGACCATGGGTGCAGGATAAAAATCAATTGCCATGTGGATTTGTGAAAATACATGGTAATATGAGTTGTGTGTAATGCTAAAGAAAATTGATTTGTGAGGAGGGCAGGCTAAACACATTATTCAAATGAAATGATTTACATGCCTTCCAACTCATTAATTTTAGCTTGTCTACTGCCTTTTGGCTGAATGAGCACAGCGTGGTGCAAATGTCCTTACTCTTAAATCTGGTTTGCAAACAACCGCAGTAGTTGAAGAATGGAAGAAACTATTGGAGCTCCTCAGACCTCAAACAGGTTGACTAAATGTAATTATGCGTCAGCACCATCTGCTCCAATGTGATAAAAGAGTAAACATCAACACCTTTTATTTTGGGCCTATTGGATCAGAATTCCCTGTTATTCCTCTCTGATTAAACTGAAATAGTTCCTCGTTGATGAATCGTCAGAAATTAGTGTGATGGGAAAATTTAAAAGTCTCAACAGGCAATGGGAGATATAGAATTTTGTTACATGCCAAAACAAATTCTTAGATAACGTAGCTTTCATGTTCATGTAAGGGGATAGTCTGTGTCTTAGATTCCAAGATTGAGCCATTCAAAAGCCATATGGCAACAGGTACACAATTATCAGTGTTATACATGTCTTGAAAGCAATGCTTTTATTCTGGATGAATAAATATTTAAATCATACTGTTTAACACCGTCTCTGCTGGTAAACAGACAATGCTTCAGCCCTAGCCTGTAAATTGATCTATGTTATCTATAGATTGCTTTTACTGCACAGCAATTGACTGGAGTAATTTTGTGACTTTCAGTGTTTTCTCTGTTTATCAGAGCATGACAGAAAGTCTGGTTTTGTTCCATAATGGGAGATGACGGGAAAGCTCTGATGTATTTAATTATTACTTTGCAGCTCCCACCAGTTCGTTCTCTCTCTCTCTCTCTCTCTCTCTCTCTCTCTCTTTGTCTATCTGAGAAGGTATGCTATGAAGGCACTGGGAAATCATTGTCCTTACAAGAAAGGACTAAACCTTATAAATTGGCATCTTTGATTTTGCTGGATGTATTACGTGTGACGTATTATTTCAATTTTTTTTTTCAGAGTATACTATACAATTTTTCATGTGTGGCTATCAAAAGTAACACTTTCAATAATTCTTATTCTGCAATGTACTAACTTTAAAGGTAGATGGTAATAGCAAACCTTTTTTGTTAAATAGCTCATTGAAACCTATTGTTGTTGTTGTTATCAGTTACAGAGATATTTTTCCTCTTTATTTCAAACATCAATTGATTCCCCCCTTTGATCTAAGTTCCCTGTGTACACTCAGTCTTGCATATCAAGAACTTTATTTGCTTATTTGCAAATTTAAAAGAAGTAAAAATAACACTGTTAAAGTGAAATAAACAAGTTGGTGTACACAGACATGGATCACATTCGTGCACAGGAAACACAAGAGTAAAAGTCCAAATTAGTTAGCTTAGAGCAAATTTTCTACTCTTACAGATAGAAGTCAGCAGTTCAGAAGGATTCAGCAGTTCAGACTACATTCACTGTACACTTGGTAGAAAATTGTTTGGTTTTGTCCTGTGATTCTTACTCAGCGTAGTAATCTATCTCATCTGCCACAGTGTTGTCTCTGATATGTATTTCAGAGTATATTAATGACAGGCAAATTTGCTTTGGCCCACTAAAGTGGATTTGATTCCTTTATTGACCGCTTGTGATATACCAGACAAACTTGTTGCTTATCTTCTTGAAATAACTTTCATAGGTTAGGTAGACATTGAACTAAATTGAAAGTCACACACCCCCGCTTTTTTTGCAAATCATATCCACATTTTTTTTAATAAAATAATGTGTTGCATTGGCATATTGCTAATTTTTTTAAATGAAAAGTCGACTGGTAAAGCAAGTAATAGTTTACGCAGAAGAATAAGCCATTTCCACAAAACAAAAAGCTCTATACCTGTTCTGGCATATTACTTATATTGTATTTGTGGAACAACAGTTTAAAATGGCACCGCCAAATTATGAAGTCTCTGTATCTCTAAGCTCATTTGTCTTTCATTTCTGATCCTATTTTATGCATCCCGTATTTTAGCCACTGGTGGTAGGCCTTCAATGGTGTTAGCGCAGTTTTCCTTTAATGGAGCTCTGCCAGTGTTAGCTATTTTTCAAGCCTCTTGAGGCTGCTTAACTCTGCAAGGTTGCTTGGAAACCCTCCTTTTCCAGTCAGTTCCCCCTGCCTCTCAACTCACACTAGCTTAATGTTTAAAGCTTCTGAGAACAGAGGTCTATGTGTGGTTGTTCTGTTGTGACCCTTGTGGTACTGAACCAGTGACCTCTTAAACACAGACGTGAAGTTGCCCATTGTCGTTTGCATGTCTGTCTAGTTAAAACAAACACCATACCAGCTGCTCAACAATTGTAGTCGACGCCTTTTAAAGTCATTTGCATGATTACTTCAGAAAGGAGAAATATCACAATGATTTAAGAGCAGAAATTATAAGTTGATTATTTGAAATGGATCTAAACACCCTGACATTTTGAAAGGTTGCAATGCAGAATCCACAGTCTGCAAACCTTAATTCTTCCTTTGATTAATGCTTATAGTGAACCGGTTTTGAAAAGAAAGCCAGAAGGTTGAAAGCAACAAAGTGAGCATGAGTGTGGCTGGGTTTTTGGTTTTGTTTGTTTTTTAAAAAGATATTTGTTCTCATCTCTAGATGGTTGGTTTACATTCCTTTATCTTGTTCGCTTTCCCTAAATGTAACTTCATCCCAGAATGCATCCAGTTTTAACAGGCAATATGTGGATTTTTCCTTTCAACCTGAGCCTTTTTAGCAACAATGCTGAGGGAAATAATTTTGAGCCCTTCTGACTGGCATTATAAACAAATGTCTAGCTAGGTGTGCAAACCCAAGTTTTTCATCCATGTGCCCTAAGCATTTGAAATTAGAAAGAGTATCCAACATGATTTTAGACATTTACCACACTGCAATATTGCCTACTGCACCATAGCTAAGTTTTCTCAAATCATCAGACCCTTTAATCTGGTACTTCCATTTGCATTCATTTCAAAACCATTAGTATTTCATTATACTTAATTCTTAGTGGTTGCTTAAGAAAAATGCTGATAATTTTATGCTTACGGTACTCAAAGTTTCCAAAAGCAGAAGTAACACGATGCTGAAGATTTAGATGTTTTGACTTGCCATATTAGTTTTTCTGTTAACTTGGTGAGTTGTCAACATATGTACTTCAGGCACGTTGTGGTAATTGTGCCTCTTCTATCTCCTGTGCTACATTCTACGTAGAGTTCAATATATCCAGTTAAATGATTCTTTTAGTACATCTGCTTTGAAGTGTTTACTGAATCCATTCATCGGTGGGCAACCGCCACTAACCTGTATGCATATTAGATATTGTATAACAAACATATTGTATAACAATAGCCCCGAAGTGGCTTTTCCTAGGCACAAGCAGCTTTCGAAAGGAGCAGTTTGGAGTGGAGAAGTGGCAGGTAGGTAAAGAGTTAAGCCCTCCTACCTACCATTTCTACTCTGTTCCAGATTGCCTCCTCCTAGGCTTTTGTCTTAGAAAAGCAGCTGTCAAGCTTTTGTACACTAACACATGATAATATGCATCAGGGCTCTTGCCCTTTTGAGAATCAAATGTTCCAGCATCTCGTGGTGGACAGGAGCAGCAGCAAATGTAAGGAATTTCCCAATCTTCCCAGTTACAAAATTGCACTGTTAGGAAATACAATCATTGTTTGCCACTGAATTTTTGACATGAGTCTTGACCCAAAGGGCTAAGTGGTCACATGTGGCAGGACTTAACTGTATCCCAGCCCTCCGTGTTTCCAAACGTGCCAGACTCTTAAATCTGAAATACATAAATGATTCAAACAGCCAAACATTCTGCACTTGCAGTTCCTTGCACACCTAGTATTTCTGTAGTTGATAGAATTTGAAAGTTTGTTTTGCATGCAAGGCCCATAATGCAAGACCTGCGCTGCTTCACTTTCCCTCCCTTATACAGTGGTACCTCGGGTTACATACGTTTCAGGTTACAGACTCCGCTAACCCAGAAATAGTGCTTCAGGTTAAGCACTTTGCTTCAGGATGAGAACAGAAATCGTGCTCCGGCGGTGCGGGAGCAGCGGGAGGCCCCATGAGCTAAAGTGGTGCTCCAGGTTAAGAATAGTTTCAGGTTAAGTACGGACCTCTGGAACGAATTAAGTACAGTGGTGCCCCGCAAGACGAATGCCTCGCTAGACGAAAAACGCGCAAGACGAAAGGGTTTTTCGTTTCTTGAGTTGCTTCGCAAGACGAATTTCCCTATGTGCTTGCTTTGCAAGACGAAAACATCTTGCGGGTTTGCTTCCTTTTTCTTAAAGCCGTTAATACCCGGAAATCCGCGCTCCGCAAGACGGAAAAATCGCAAGACAAAGCAACTTGCGGAACGAATTAATTTCGTCTTGCGAGGCACCACTGTTCTTAACCCAAGGTACCACTGTAGTTGCTTTCAGCCGCTTGTCTTTTGTCTCTATCTGCTTTAAGTTTATTTGAGTTATAACCACTTTTTTAAAAAAATGCTGATTTTATTTATTTTCATAAATTTTGAGAAAATTACCTTTTATCCCTCTCCTCTAAGTCTTCTGTGCTTTATTTTATTTGCATGTTTGTATCTTATGCTGGTCTGCGACCGTAATAAAGTTTGTACACGAAGCCAAACAGAACGCACACAAACACCAACCGCATCACCAGAAAAATATGGAAATGAGACATTTTTACCACTATACCTTGAAACTTAGGATAGGAAATCTTCCTCAGGCAACATAAAATCAAAACACTGAACATCTTAGAGGTATTTTCTGAGTCCTACACGTGGGGTGGGGGTGGGGCAGGGCAAGTGGATTCATAGAGAGCACTTTCTATCTCATTTTAGTACTCTTCCTAAATGGAAGCATCTCTATTTCCCATGATTGCTCTATTACTAAACTTACTTGCTCAGAAATTTCCATTGATTTTAAATAAGGTTTGCATCCAAGTAATTATCTTTAGGTCAGCAGCCTTAATTACATCTCTAATTTGAGAATCTATTTAGTTTTGCTTTTAATTAGAATCTCTCTCCAGGCTTCAAGTATTTTCTTCTGAATAGAGAACACTGGTAGGAAGCCTTCCTTACGTCCAATAGCAGCGTGACAGACAAAAACTCAACAGGTGAGGTTTCTCCCAGTGTGGAGATGCCAAGATTCAAAACATATGTTGTATGAATCTGTTCATCACACATGAAGAAGAAGAGGAGGAGTTTGGATTTGATATCCCTCTTTATCACTACCTTGTTGTTGTTTAGTTGTGTCCGACTCTTTGTGACCCCATGGACCAGAGCACGCCAGGCACTCCTGTCTTCCACTGCCTCCCGCAGTTTGGTCAAATATCACTACCCCAAGGAGTCTCAAAGCGGCTAACAATCTCCTTTCCCCTCCTTCCCCACAAAAAAACACTCTGTGAGGTGAGTGAGGCTGAGAGACTTCAAACAAGTATGACTAGCCCAAGGTCACCCAGCAGCTGCATGCGGAGGAGTGGAGACGCGAACCTGGTTCACCAGATTACGAGTCCACTGCTCTTAACCACTACACCACATTGGTTCTCACAGTTGTTAGATGCACAGAAAACCTACCAGGAAGCAAGACAGGAACACTTATTGAGTTCAGTTGTGTTATTTGAAAAAATGGTTTAGTTCACTTATTCAGGTGGCTGAAGTGAGTGAGTTAAGGTATCCAAACTGAAAGGGCAGTTAAAGAGGCACTGTTGAGATGGAGAAAAAGTTAGAACTCATATGAGACTTGGACATCTTCATGTATGTGAATGTCCAGGTCCACCATTCACAACTTCTTATTTTTTTTTTATTTGCTTTTAAAACATTTATAAACTGCTTAATATTTTAGGAATCTCTTCTATGTGATATTTTCTGTTTTAAATATTGTATACCTGCCTACCAGTTAGTGCAAAACACTCCCCTCAGTTTTCTATGCACTCCCCAGTTCTTTACCTCAAATGTTGTTGTTGGCATCTGTCTGTCTTGAGAGACCATGGAGTGTGCTTTTCTTCTACAGCACTTGCAGAAACCGCCTTCTTGACCGTTGGATCCACTCTGGTTCTCGTCTGTTCAACCCTCTGTAGCCTGTCCTCACATATAGGGGAATTCCCTAACTCACTGAGGGTTTGAAACCCATTGGTTACCCTCACCTAGTATAGCTGGCCAGTTGAAGCCATTCCCGGGTGGTGGCCGCTGTCACATGCTGACATTTTGTAGGGCAGTAATATCCAAGGCAACACGATGACCAAATACAATGATAGGATATCAATACAGTGGTACTTCTGGATGTGAATGGGATCTGTTCCAGAGCCCCTTTTGCATCCTGAGTAGAACGTAAAACACGACTGCACGTCTGCGCATGCGTGGGTCGCGTTTTGCCACTTCCATGCATGCGCATGGCATCATTTTAAGCGTCTGTGCATGCGCAAGCGCGAAACCCGGAAGTAACGCACTCCGTTACTTCCGGGTCGCTGCGGAGCGCAACCCAAAAATGCTCAACTTGAAGCACATTTAACTGGAGGTATGACTGTATATAATATGAAATATATGAAATCACATAAACAGAAAACTTATGAATCTCTGAAAATCACAAAATATGTACTCTTAATGGATTCTCTTGAAAACATAAAACCAAATAAACATAAGTCTTATAAGTCTTGTGATTTTCAGAGATTCATAAGTTTTCTTTTTATGTGATTTCATATATTTCATATTATATAGAGAGTGTATATTGATATCGTATCATTGTATTTGGTAATCGTGTTTCCTTGGATATTACTGACTAGTGTTTGCAACACAGGGGTTAAATTGTTTAGTTACTGACAGTTTCTAGGAGCCACAGGTGAGAGCTGAGTGCAGGGTGGGGACCAAAGGTGGACAAACTACCTTAGAAGGAGCACAACGTCTCTGCCACCAGAGGTACTACCCTTCCCTTAACATTCTGTACACCCATATGCCTTGCAACTAAAATAGGTTGCCATCCCACAATACAGTGTGTGTACTGCTTTTCTGAATTACATGCCCTCCATCGACTTTGTCCCTACCAGTGCAAAGTAATTGACCTGAATGTATGGCAAGAATTACAGTGGTACCTCGGTTTACGAACTTAATCCGTTCCGGAAGTCCGTTCTTAAACTGAAACCGTTCTTAAACCGAGGTGTGTTTTCCCTAATGAGGCCTCCCGCCGCCGGTGCCCTTCCACCTTCCATTTGTAAACTGAGGTAAAGTTCACTAACCAGAACACTACTTCCGGTTTTGTATACCGAATAGTTCGTAAACAGGGCTGTTCTTAAACTGAGGTACCGCTGTATTTCACTTTCCCTTCAAGAGTCCCCCCCCCCTCCGCTGCCACACTTTCTCTCTATTTTTTGAACTATAATATTATTATGTGCTGCAGCCCATGGCTTTGCGAAGTGTTTGAAAGTTAAACACATGGAGAGAGTAGGATAAAAACAACCGGTGGTAAGTTTTCAGTTACATGATTGCAGGCAGAGGTAGAAATGACAATATTGTTTGCACTCCCTTTTTAAAGTTGTATATATTTGTTTTGTGGGGCTGTGGATAAGTTTGGGAAATATTTTCAGGAAGGCAAACAAGTCCTGACTTCTGTTGATGTGCTCCTTCTTTGCTTAAAATGTTACAAAATTTAAAAGGACAGCAATATAAAGATGTAACAGATATGGTTGAAATCTTCTTAGCTACAAAAGTAAAAACTTTTTGTGAAATGTAACATTCCATTGAGCCATAAGTAAACTTACTTTTTTGTAAGTTTGCATTGTTTAAGGCCTTCTTTGACTTTGTTTGTTTGTTTGTTTGATTTATATCCTGTCCTTCATCCAAAGATCTCAGGATGGTTCACAAGATAAAAACATGAGATTAAAAGCAGAAATAGATCGTTAGAAAGAGCAAAACAAAATACCGCCCTTCTTAAACTGTACAGTGTAGTTAGGAAATCTACTACCTAATTTTTATCAGCCCATTATAGATGGAGGATTTGTGACTTGAAAGGATATTGTTTTGAAGCAAGATTTTGATTTCCATAAAAAATAACATTGCCTTTATGTGGAAGCTATTTCTTTTAGTAAGTATGCAGTTGCTTACCCCATCCCTTTCCCCCTTCTCTATCACGCCACCTTGTAAGAATCTGAAAATGGTTTAGTTCAATATTCTTTCACCATAGAGATGTTTCTGCCCCATCTCTATTCCTCCTTACTGAGTTCAGCAGTCAAAGCTTTTGGAGTCTTGGATACAGGTGTCCCATGCAGCATGATCGAACGGCTGCAACAGGCTAGGAAAACTAGCAACAACTTTCCCACTTTCCTCAAATCCAGACAGGAAGAGCAAGAAATCAGTGGAAATAGGTTGGAAACAATTGATGTTCTGAATTTCCCCCAGAAAGCAGCCATTTGTCTGCATTACTTGGCATGCAAGCTTTATATTCTGACAAATTGATCTAACACCATGTTAGCGTAGATTGTTGTTGTTTAGTCATTTAGTCGGGTCCAACTCTTCATGACCTCATGGACCAGAGCACGCCAGGCACTCCTGTCTTCCACTGTCTCCCTCAATTTGGACAAACTCATGTTAGTAGCTTCGAGAACACTGTCCAACCATCTCGTCCTCTGTCGTCCCCTTTGCCTTGTGCCCTCCATCTTTCCCAGCATCAGGGTCTTTTCCAGGGAGTCTTCTCTTCTCATGAGGTGGCCCAAGTATTGGAGCCTCAGCTTCAGGATCTGTCCTTCCAGTGAGCACTCAGGGCTGATTTCCTTCAGAATGGATAGGTTTGATCTTCTTGCAGTCCATGGGACTCTCAAGAGTCTCCTCCAACTCCATAATTCAAAAGCATCAATTCTTCGGCGATCAGCCATCTTTATGGTCCAGCTCTCACTTCCATACATCACTACTGGGAAAACCATAGCTTTAACTATACGGACCTTTGTTGGCAAGGTGATGTCTTCTTTGTTAGCATAGATACTGCATGCTAATGAAGATTTAGGACTCAGCTACATCGTCAAAGAAAAAGTGCTTTATATGTGTTGTATATGCATTATAACACTGTGACACCCGATGGTGCTGTGGAGTTCCGTTTTTGCCAACCCGGTTTCTCTCATAAAGTTTACAACGCAGTTAACTGAAACGCTTATTTGATGTGTCTAGATCCAGCCCCAGTGACTGTTGCTACTCGTGTTCTTTAGCCTTTTGAGTCTGCTGATACATGTCCTTCAAGAGCTAGGCTGAAGAAGCTTACCTAAATCTTGAATGTTTTCTCACTTCTAAAATCCTGCCGAAATGATGGGTCTCCTGAACACCTGCCATTGTTCTTGCTACATTAGTTACTGTGTTAGATAACCAAAAAGGAGTGCAACAAAGGCCAAGACAGATGTGTTATTAAAACACATAGTGATTTTTTAAAAAATCAAATAGCAGCCAGGATGACACCCCCCCCCCCCAAAGCAGATTGTGACCTTGGTGGAAGAACACACCTTGGAGTAGAACATACCTTCTACAGCCTTGATCTAGATCAGGGCCCCAGACAGCTGCTATTTGCATCAGGAGGGAATTTCCCCTCTTGAAAGAAGCAGCTGTTGTGTGGTAGGATGAATTGGATCAGAACTGCTGCAGGGCAAAAGATAAAAGTAAGTTGATTGATCAGACATTGTCAAATATCCATTATGCCAGTGGCATCCAACCACTTCACAAGGTCATCTGAGAACACTGACAGGAGTGAGAGGCCCCAGAGTCAGGATCACACATTCCTCAGGTAGGCGTAAGCACTCTCTGTTCTGCAACTCTTGCCAGAGAGCTTCTGCTCTCACCCCAATTAAGCATCATGACGTAACTTCTTCCATCTATCTTCTGATTCGGTTGACAAAACAGTATTTTGTCTTCTTGTTCTGAGAGCATGAAACCCAGGCAAGTTGTAATGAAACTGGTTGGGTTCCTATGAAAAAGAAGTCCTCATATTTGGTAATAAAACTACAGATGTTGTGCAGGTACTTTCTCTAAAGTTTGATTTCTTAGCACAAAAAAGTTGTGGGAAGCTGCAATCAGAAATTGAGGTATATCTATTCTCTGTCGATTCTCAACATGATCACTCCTAGACATTTTCTCTGGTCTTGCAGAGCCAAGGCAGCTCCTTGGTTTTCTGAGGAGCAAAGGGTATTGATCAGTAGTGGCTAGAGCACAAATGATAGAAAGCCTTGGAGCCTCAGCTTCAGGATCTGTCGTTCCAGTGAGCACTCAGGGCTGATTTCCTTCAGAATGGATAGGTTTGATCTTCTTGCAGTCCATGGGACTTTCAAGAGTCTCCTACAGGACCATAATTCAAAAGCATCAATTCTTCAGTGATCTGCCTTCTTTATGGTCCAGCTCTCACTTCCATACATTACTACTGGGAAACTATAGCTTTAGCAATACGGACCTTTGTCGGCAAGGTGATGAAAAATAGATGCTGCCTAGGGCTTGCTGATCGGAAGGTCAGCGGTTCGAATCCCCATGACGGGGTGATCTCCTATTGCTCGGTCCCTGCTCCTGCCAACCTAGCAGTTCGAAAGCACGTCAAGTGCAAGTAGATAAATAGGTACTGCTCCGGCAGGAAGGTAAACGGCATTTCCGTGCGCTGCTCTGGTTCGCCAGAAGTGGCTTAGTCATGCTGGCCACATGACCCGGAAGCTGTACGCTGGCTCCCTTGGCCAATAAAGCGAGATGAGTGCAGCAACCCCAGAGTCGGTTACGACTGGACCTAATGGTCAGGGGTCCCTTTACCTTATGAAAATCCTATGCCATGACACTTGGCATTTCTGCATCTTACCTGCAGTTCTAGAGTCTGGGTCCCCAGAAACTCCTTTAGACATAACTTAGGGTGTGTGTATGTCCCGCTATATTTATTTATTTTATTTTGTCATGACGTATGGCATGGTAGTCTACAGTTCAACCTGCCTTTGACGTCTCCAAAGTTTTGTAAATTTAAGAAAAAATCTGAAACCTTCCTCCTAGGCATAATGTCACCAGAAATCAAAAAAGATGTTATACCACTTTTTATGTACACGACAGCAGCAGCCAGGATCTTAATTTCAAGAAACTGGAAGAGTGATAAAACACCTACAATAAATGAGTGGCAGGTCCAAATGATAGAATATCTGCAGTTGGCTATGATGACAGGAGAGTCAGAGGATATCCAAAATAGAAAGTACAGAAAGAATGGAAAATCTTTAAAGAATACCTGGAAAACTATTATAATAATAAACATCTCCTGGCAGAACTAGAATGATTCTTGTAAAAGAAGAAACATAATGTTTTTGTTATCTGATAAAAACAAAGAAAGCAATACAGTAATTTGGAACTGTGTGGGAAAGAACAATAGAAACAATAATACAATGAGTCTAAGCGGAAGTTAAATGTATTTATTTCCCCTTTTTATTTTTTTCTTTATTAATTTCTTTCTTATTCTTTTCTTCGTTTCTTATTTTTTTTTCTCTTCTCACTTTTTTCTTTTAGTCTCTTTTTCCCCGATCTGCTAAGAATGAGATAAAGTTAAATATGAAGACTCACTCGAAATGATGTTTTGTAGTTAACTATTGTTAAAGATGGTCAACTGTAGCAAATAGTGAATTGATGTATTAGTTATTGTTGATTTATTGTTATTGTCGAATCTTAAATAAATTTACTAATATAAAAACAACAACAACAAAGTTTTGCAAAGAAGTTTGCTAAGCAGTAAGGAGGTTTGCTTTTCTTGATATGCAAGCAGAGGCATGTATTAATAATCTCTGCTTTTATGTGTATGGGGATCTGAAGGTATAAGGATATGTTCAAGGTTGTAACAGGCACCAGCCATTTCCATTTTTTTCTTAGGGATTTTAATCAGCAACTGCAGCAGATAATTTCCACCCATATTAAAATAAATCAGGGAATGGGGAAAAGGTTATGCTGTTTGCAGAGTGATGCCATGTGTCCCGTTCCCTGGAGTCTGAGCATTTTAACTCAACCAGCATTGTTATGATAGCTGGGTCCCTAGTCTAATTTCTAAAGGTTAGTTTCTGTTATCTTTATCTCTCTTGAGACTTCCTAGGAAGAATTATTATATGGTTCGGTGATCATAGTGTGGCCTTTTCTTTTGCAATCTGTAATATTAAAAAATACCAGAAGATTACTCTATAGACTCAATATATGTCCTTCAGCAAGTATAAAGAATAGCACAATTGTGGTTGTGCACTGGTGTGCAGTGATATGAAACATTAGTAGTGTTTGAAAAAGTAAGACTTGCCATAATGAATTTTATAAAGGGGAAAAATAGGCATATGCCCACTCCAGTTTTCATTTGTGTGTATGCAGTAATTAATTAAGAAATAACTGTGAAAATCTCCGTTAATAATTTCATTCTATTTGTTAACTGTGCTGGGACCTCAGGCTAGAGAAATACAGATTGTCAGGTTCTTCCTTGAATAACGATTCTTTGGTTCTATAATGACTGCCTTTCAATAGGCTTAGCATTGCACCGCTTCGGGAAGGTAGGTCTTCAAATGACCAAAAACATTATAGTGAAACTTCAGAAAATATTCTATGGAATTGAAAAAGTATGCATTGCTTTTTTTGTTTGGAATAAATACCTTGTGACACTGCTTGGAGTAGAGATGTAATTGCAATAGAAGCATATAAAGAAGTGTTGTAACTAAATGACAACCTAATCCTATGAATCCTTTCTTGAATGTAAGTACCACTGTGTCCAATGTCTAGTAAGTATGCATAGGATTGTAACAGTCTCAATATTGTTCTTGAATATTTTTCAGTGTAGATTTTTTAAAAAGTGCTAATAGTCTTAGAAATAACCTCTAAGAATCGCTCAATGATCCAACTCTTGCCCAAAGCCTAAGCATATTTATTTGTAAGTTCCACTGATACCTGTGGATTTTAATTGAAGACTCTGCTCCAAGCTTCTTGTTTACAGTGGTACCTCTGGTTACATACGCTTCAGGTTACAGGTTAAAATACACCAGAAAGTTTCCATTGAGCTGTAGGGCTGCTACACTGAAGTTGAGAGGGGCTGTTTATTTCTGCATTTGCTCACATTGCAAGAAGTATGCCAAGGCATTGTTGACACTCATTATCAACTCATGATAATAAATGGAAATATAAATAATTTTGATTTTGTTGTAGAACTTTGAACATCATTTGTGGTATGCTCCAAAGCTGCAGGGTATATACACTAAATGTGAATGAAATAGGGGGGGAAACACTGTGGCATGCTTGAGACACTTCACACATAATTTTTATGTGTATGCTTAAAGGATGATACATATACACACCTAAAATCATGAAAAAAAGTGGCTCTTATCAGTTGTACACAGGTTCCCTTTACCTTTATAGCATTAAACGTTCTGAGAGATGTCCCAAAGTCCTTTAGGGAGACTGTCATTATTGTAGAGAACAGCTCATCTCTTGTGTCTCTTCTAGTCTCACTCTAAAAACTATGCAGTTGGATCACAACATTCCTAAGCGGGAAGGGGGAAGGCGCCCCATATTTTTGGGCCATTAAGGGCCATCAGCCTGCCAATTTACTGAAGGATAGATGTGCCTTGGCAAAACCTGTCAGGCAGGTTACTGGACCAATAATCCCCTTTCTCAGAATCAAGAACCACTGAGTTGGAAGTGATGCCAAGATGTCAATCAGGCCAATTTATGATCTAAAATATATATGGATAAATGCATTGGCTTAGTTAATAGAAATCATGTGCTCTGGTCCCCCCCCCCCCCAATCCAAACATCATAGCTCTACTTGTGCTTTCATTTTTTATTAATTTGCATGGCCAACTGGTGAAATATTAATTCCATGTATTGTTTGTTTCTTTGTTTCCATGTATTGTATCTGTTTGTTATAATGCACTTTATTTACTTCACCTATTATTAGCAAGACATTTTCTTTAGGTTGCTACTAACTTGCCTTTCGTTTGGGGATCGAGAGAAATCTGCAGCTTGGTTCCTTTGGCTTTGCTCTCAGTTGATCTGCATAATGGTATTCTGGCTTGCCTGAGTCCCAGCTGACTCTGCTGCTAACAGCTGACATCATATGTGTGGGCTCCAGGAATGTAGAACAAATAGAAGATTGTTAAGCCGTGTAAGCTAAGAGCTAACCTTGCTACCTCAGTCAGGTTTGTATCCTATTCATCATGCTCCTTGTGCTTTCACATCTTCACTTCTGTGAGATCACAGTGCCAGAATTTTTTCTCTCTACTTCCAAAGTTCTTGGTTTGTTAGAAATAACTTCCTCTAGTGTTAATACGTGACTTTGTGTTTCCTGGATTTTATACACTAAAAATTGTTTATGTTAAGCTACCACTTTATTGTATTAAAAGGTTCATTCTGTCTGAATTGGTTACATCTGTATGGTAATATTACTGTTGTGTCTGACTTTAAATTCTATCTATTTATTTAGGCATTTCTATATTACCCAATCAAAATGTGCCTTCTTGGGGGTTCACCATTTAAAATAAATAAAATGTAATCAACAGTACTAAAAACCAATTACAGAAGCAACACCACCACCAAAATTAAGGAAAAACACACACAAATAGAATTGTCCAGCAGCATTAGGTCAGTAAGCAATGCTTAACAATTAGCAAGGGGGAGACAATTAGTTCTAATAACTATAAAAAGCCAGGGAGAAGCTGTAAAAAACCCTCATAATATGGATACCATGTAGGCGTCTCTGCGATGAGAATTCCATAACTGGGACACCACCACAGGAAAGACCTTCTGACAACTACCCACCTCACTTCATTAGGTAGGAGAATGTAGAGGAGGGACTCCAATTAATATTTTAAGATCCAGGCAGGTATATAAGAAATTTATAAGCTGCATTTTCACAATGGCATATTGTGAAATAGTATAGGACAGCAGCAATCATTTGTGTAACAGCTTTCTGGTGTCATCCCTGTCAGTCAAGTATCACCACACACGTTTCTGGTGTTTGCTGATCGGACAAGTTGCTACTGTAACCCTACTCTCTCAAGTTGTGGTGTATGCATTTCCACACTATGTATTTATAAGTTGGCTCACCATTATGGGTCACCTAACTACATTCACAGTGTCGCGGGTGGCACTGTGGTCTAAACCACTGAGTCTAGGACTTGCCAATCGGAAGGTCAGTGGTTCGAATCCGCGCGGCGGGGTGAGCTCCCGTTGCTCGGTCCCTGCTCCTGCCAACCTAGCAGTTCAAAAGCACATCAAAGTGCAAGTAGATAAATAGGTACTGCTCCAGCAGGAAGGTAAACCGTGTTTCCGTGCACTGCTCTGGTTTCGCCAGAAGCAGCTTTGTCATGCTGGCCACATGACCGGGAAGCTGTCTGCGGACAAACGCCAGCTCCCTCGGCCTACAGAGCAAGATGAGCGCCGCAACCCCAGAGTTGTTTGCAACTGGACTTAACTGTCAGGGGTCCTTTACCTTTTAACTACATTCACACATGCAACACACACACACACACACACACACACACACACATGTCCTGCAAAGAAAACCAGGTGTGAATAAATGTGAGACTGGTCCTTGCGTGGATACATAAGGACCCATTCCCCCTGCAGCTGAGAATTCTGATTTTGCCAGGTTCCTGATTTTGTGAAATTCCCAATGCATGCTCAGCTGAATGTGCATAGAGGTTCTTTTACAGATGTTCAGGTGAAAGAGTGTTGCTTGTGGGCATGGCCCGAGGACATTCTGACATCAAGGATGTGATCTACATGAATGACTCCTCTTTCCTCTCCATGCATTCACTGAACATGTGGGGTGAATTAGTTAAAGGGCTTAAAGTTTAGCCCCATGAAAATACAAAAAGTAATTGACATTAATAGCCCTGCTGTTGGTGCTTTTCATAATAAGGGTATATGAGCATCCCATTGCTTGGACCAAAATATCTGAGCCTTCTTAAAAAGAGTTATGCTTCTTTAGAGTGGTTGGTGCAAGCTTCTCTGCGACTGCTTCTTGTTTTTCCTTCCAAACCTTGAGGCGAGGGTAGAAGACACACTCTAGGGCCTGGCAGAGCATATTTCCATGTTGGGGAACTTGGACAGGCAGTCCTAGAAAACCCAAAAGGAAACTGATACTAAACTCATCATTTGTGCCAGGGAGATCAGTCTTTGCAGACACAAATGGTGGGCAAAGCATAAATGTCCCAGCAGTGATTCTGGAACTAGAACTCATTCCACAACATAGGTTTCTGGGGGATTTGGGGAAGGGCAACTGTTTGCAGGCATCTTTATTTCAGAGTGTTGTGCATAGTTATTAAATATGTAATAGCCACACAGAACTGAAACAGTCTGTGGATACCTAAAATATTTCAATAACATTTATCTGGATGACACAATTATTTTTATTTACATGTTGGAACCACCATTGATTCCCTCCCTCTCCCACAAACTACTTTCCAAAGGGTAGCTGAATTACTCTGTTGTGGATGGCCCTGATCAAACTAGGAAGACTTTTGTTCACCTTTCTTGGTATGTCCAGTAATAAAGCCACACCAATACAGAGAATTTTACTTTCTTTTACGAATGCTGATAGTTGCAATAGTTTGAGAGAGCCTTTCTAAGAAGAAACTCTGTATTTTGCTTTGGAATCTCTGCATTCTTAAGTCTTGGCAACATATTTTAAGGGATGTTGTTATGTTTTTATACACAATACAGCTGTCTGTCCTCTATACAGTTGTTTCCCAAGCTCCATGTGATCATTAATCTCCAAAACCTCTGGGGGTAGGTAAATAAACGTATTCTCCACCGCTGAAAGACAAAGTGGATAATAGTATCTTTGTATGGATTGGTTCCTCCCAAAGAGGCAGGGCTTTGCAAAGCTGCTTTTCCTGTGATGGGAGAAGTGCTATCTATAATAGGGACTACCTCACAAAGAAAACTCTTCCCCACTTGAGTTAGGATGGGAAAGGAGGAATTTAATGTTCATTCAAGAGCAGAAGGATCCTTTTTAAAGGTCCTTGCTGAAGCAAGCCATATACAGTGGTACCTCAGATTACAGATGCTTCAGGTTACAGACTCCGCTAACCCAGAAATAGTACCTCGGGTTAAGAACTTTGCTTCAGGATGAGAACAGAAATCGTGCTCCGGCGGCGCAGTGGCAGCGGGAGCTCCCATTAGCTAAAGTGGTGCTTCAGTTTCAGGTTAAGAATGGACCTCCAGAACGAATTAAGTTCTTAGCCGGAGGTACCACTGTACTGCAACAAGCTGGTAGAATCACTTTTTAACAACCACTAGGACTTTTAGGATATGGCATTCCTCCAGTTCAGCAACAACCATAAGGCATAAAAACACACTGGAAGGTGGTGAATCTACTCAATGTCTTCCCTAAGCTTCCTTTGCTTACTCAACTTCTTCTGAAGGATGTGGGATGTGGGCAGTGCTTTCCCCCCTAGAAAAACAGATGCTGCCTAGGGCTTGCCAATCGGAAGGTCAGCGGTTCGAATCCCCATGACGGGGTGATCTCCCATTGCTCGGTCCCTGCTCGTGCCAACCTAGCAGTTCGAAAGCATGTCAAGTGCAAGTAGATAAATAGTGGGAAGATAAACGACATTTCTGTGCACTGCTCTGGTTCACCAGAAGCAGCTTAGTCATGCTGGCCACATGACCCAGAAAAACTGTCTGCAGGCAAACGGCTCCCTCGGCCAGTAAAGCGAGATGAGTGCCACAACCCCAGAGTCATCCGCGACTGGCCTTAACTGCCAAGGGTCATTTACCTTTACTCACCATGAAGTTGTTACAGTAAGTGCCACACTTTTTAACAACAACAACAACGAGGTACCAGTGCTGCTTATCCTTGAGTACCCCCTGAAAAACAACAACAATACTGTATGTGGGTATACAGCCATCGTGGTCTAAAGACACTGACAGTTGTATCCTCCAATGAGTTCTGCCTACCTTTAAAGCTGTCTGCATCAGTGGCCACCAATCTGTTGGCAATGAATTTCACAGTTTGACTATGTGCTGCATTAAGAAGCTCTGAACATTTAGCCGTTGGGCATCCCCTGTTCCAATATTATGAGAGAGGAAGGAGAATTTCCTATTTAGACACTTGTTCCACACCATTCATAGTTTACACTCCTTTTTCATACTGTCCCCGCTTGCCTGCATTCCCTTCATTCTGCTATATGTGGCATGGTTTGCTCTTCATGGTTTGAGGGGGAGAGAGACTCTGTGTTGGCCAGCAGGTAATGGCTTTTCCCACCTGCCTTGCCCCACTCTCCAGCCCTAGGAGGCTACATAATAGAGCTGTTTCCAGAGGAAGAACTGTGAGGGGAGAGGCAGACTCTGCTTGCCATCAGGGTGGGTGTTATGTACTGAGCTGAATCCTAGAACAATAGGATCCAGAATTCAGTCTGATTGGTCTGCAGGAGCCACCCAATCCAGCTTCAGGTGGAAGTGAATCAGCGACCTGATTGGCCTGCAGGAGCAGCCAATTAGGCTCCTGGATGAAGTGAATCAGCAACCTGATTGGCCTGCAGGAGCAGCCAATCAGGCTCCTGGATGAAGTGAATCAGCAACCTGATTGGCCTGCAGGAGCAGCCCGGAATTAGCCAATCATGCGGGGCCCATTGTCTAAATAATGTGTATATACAGCTAGACACTTTGGGGAAAGTTTCATTCATTGCTACCATGAGCTGAATAAAGAGCATGAAATTCACACTCGACTCCAAGTATATTTCAGTGCAGTCGGTATCACCAATGCTGCCCCACTTCCAGCCCGAGGAACCCTGAGAAGAGAGTTGCTGCTACGGGTATCATGTGGATGGGCATTTTAATAAGCTCAATAGAGGGAAAGATTATTAGTCATGGGGGTGTGGAAACTATGTGTATGAACTTAACTTAGATTATCTTTTGGGTGAGCTTTTGCTGATGCTGTAAACATTGATTTATAGATTATAAATTCTGTACGGATTTGTTAATCTTATATTATACCCTTTGCTCTAATTGTGATGTTTAGCTTATTCTTTAGTTGTTGCTTTGTTAACAGTGTTTCACAGATTGCAAAACATGTAGTGGTATCTGATACAGACCATATTCTTCAAATTAGACACATCATTTGTAGCTGCCATTGCAAACCCCCTTTCCCTCAGTTTGACAACAATTCAAGGATGTGGAGATGAGATATCTTATTACTGACTCAGTAATATGCCAGAGATATGGTTTGGTTGTCATCTTCTGAAGAGAGCTCTGTTATTGTTAGGTATACTTCATGTTGTTTCAGGTTAGAGACAAAACATTTCTACTAATACATGTGTCTTGGATTTATGGATTTGATTTTTTGTGCGTGTGCAGAGGTATTAAAGGCAAGAGCTGTTCTGACAGTGGAATAGACTCCCTTGGAAGATGATGGAGTTTTTCAAATGACCATTTGCCATGTATTCTTTAGTTGAGATTGCTGCATTGTGGGAGCTCGGCTTGGTGGCTTTGGGTCCGTTCTATAATTCTCTGGTTTCATGTCTGGCAACTCACGTGAATAGATTCAGTTAACATTTTCCACCCGTTTCTCTATTTTGTATACTGTTTCAGTCTGCTTTTGCCAAACCAAATGCCAGTTTTAAACAATAACAACTGCAGAAAAACTTTGGTATAGCTCTTGAACTTCACCTTTCAATAGCTTTGGTTTCTGGATTGCTATTCTGTTAGCATGATGAACTAATTGACCTAGGAGGGACTCCCTGTGGAATAGCAGCTTCTGCTTAGATCATCAGGAGCACAATTTGTTGTTTCATTTCCTCTTTGGATCCCATCAGGGAAATTGAATTGTGAAAAGACTGCCTAGTGGGAGCATTCAGCCTTCATGACTGAATAAGTAACTTCTTTTTGGGTACTGTCTTAATTAACAACAAAAAAAGAGACCATAGCATTAAGAAGTCGGCTGCAATTCTGACACAGATCACTAACTTCAGTAATACAATCGCTTGAACTGCATGGCCTTCTGAAAGTTGGGGGCCCAGTGCAGGTGCAAAACACAAAGCTGCAATATGCCATTTAGGACATCTTATTCAGGGTAACTCAGCAAAGCCCTAGCCAACCATTACTGAGATTTCAGGGTTTTTTTGGGGGGGAGGATGGGGAGAGTTAATCTTGTACAACGAGGTTTAGTGTGCTAGTTTATAAATTAAATGGATGCTTCATCCAAATGTATCAGTGATGCTAGTTTATAAATGAAATTAAATGATTCATTCAACTGTATCAGTGATGGAATTAGATCTTAGTATTTTATTAATTGCTTAAACTTGTTAGAAAGGAGCTAGTTCATATTTATTGTGAGCCACTATGGTCAATTGAAGGAATGGGCAGCAATCCAAAAGAGGAATCCCAACTAATGAATGAAACTGCCATCCAGGAAATACATGTATCCTCTCACAATTACACTCAAGAGATTTACTGTTCTGTACAGATGAAGGGAAACTTCAGTTGCTGTGCTCACTATGTGCGCTTTACAAAGGTGCATGATTCATGTGAAAAACAGCTGGTGCACTAATAGCTTAAGAGTCTCAAAAGGGCAAGGGGCACAGTGCATGCCATGTGAACACTGAAGCATTCCCATTGTGCAGCTGAATTTATTTTTAAGGACTTTATGTTTGCAAATTCCGCATGTAGTGAACATAACCTTGCATGTTTCAAAAGAAAATTACTCCACTCCCTCAATATATGAATTCTAGGTGAATGTCAAAAGTTAAAAGTAGACTATGTTCCTGCCATACCCTGTGACTGGCCACTTTACATGGCTACAAGGTGCTAAATCATAGTTTACAATAGGTGTGGACATTTGACTGGTGGAATATTGTCAAATAAAGCTAAATTATTTTCAAAGCATTGACTTACATTAGAACAACAAACAATTAATCAACAGATTGGTGTGAGCCTTACATAAATTGCAAAGAGAAATTAGTTAACAAAAAAGTACATTATAAAGATTGTAATTAATTATAACTTTTACAGTGCTGTTTGTTTTCATTTTTAATATTTACGGACTGTTCTATACATAAATCCCTTGGCAACTTATGGCATAAAAACAAAGAAATTCAAAACAACAGCAGTGATAAGTATAATGAAATAAAATGAAGCATTAAAAACACAGCATTAAAAACAAACCTGAAATTAAGAACTAAAGCAACAGCAAGATGATGGTGGTGATGATCTGAAGAACTGTGCATGCATACGGAAGCTCATACCAATACCAAACTTAGTTGGTCTCTAAGGTGCTACTGGAAGGATTTTTTAAATTTTGTTTCGTTTTGTTTCGACTACGGCAGACCAACACGGCTACCTACTTGTAACTAGATGGTGGTGGTGGTGATGATGATATTACAAAACAACAAGAAACAGTATTAGAG
Source organism: Podarcis cretensis (assembly GCF_951804945.1). NCBI lineage: Eukaryota > Metazoa > Chordata > Lepidosauria > Squamata > Lacertidae > Podarcis > Podarcis cretensis. The sequence goes on from NC_137178.1 coordinate 69,394,666, forward strand.
CAAAGCACGTCCTTCCTTCCTTTCAGACAAGAGGTCCAATTACATTGGAGCTTACCTTCAGTTGCCACATTCCAGTTGTATGGCAGTTCCAGTTACCACATGCAATCATAACAACCAAAATTTTTTACAACGTGGAGGAAATCTCATGTTCTCCTCTTTGGCTCTGTAAATAACAAAGGTATGCCAATCCACCCAAAATGTGTCTTTGTTTCATCCAGCTTGCTATTTTTAGTTTAGTGGTTCATTCTTATAACAGCAGTACTTGCCAGGCTTGTTTACACCATTTGGTCAATGTCATACCCTCCAAGAATTTCCAAAATCTAGCTATTACTACCCACAGGACACCTGTAGCAGCAAAACTGGATTCCTTCATCTGTTCAGCTGCAACAAAACATGTCTCTCCCATATTGGTCTCTAAGCCACAGCAGATGCTGTAACTCTGATGATTTTACTTATGCACCCTGAAGGTGCATTATTCCATTTCTTCCATGACAGACGGATACCAACAACATTAGCCTTGCCTCTAATAAAAGCTGACCAATGAGATGCTTAAAATGCAGGTTCATGTTGTCCCCTAGGTAAAGGTTAAAGGTAAAGGTTAAGTCCAGTCGTGGACGACTCTGGGGTTGAGGCGCTCATCTCGCTTTACTGGCCAAGGGAGCTGGCGTTTGTCTGCAGACAGCTCACGGGTCATGTGGCCAGCATAACTAAGCCGCTTCTGGCAAACCAGAGCAGTGCACGGAAACGCCGTTTACCTTCCCGCCGGAGCAGTACCTATTTATCTACTTGCACTTTGACGTGCTTTCGAACTGCTAGGTTGGCAGGAGCTGGGACTGAGCAACGGGAGCTCACCCCGCCGCAGGGATTCGGACCACCAACCTTCTCATCAGCAAGCCCTAGGCTCTGTGGTTTAGACCACAGCGTCACCCTTAGGTAAAGGTTAAGTAAAGCCAAATCAGGGGCTGTGACTATATTTTGTCCAGTTATCTCTAATTTCTTTCAATACTTCCTCCCAGAATGTTGCCACCTTATCACAGGTCCACCACATGTGCAGTCATGAACCCAACATCATGCACCCCCTTCAACGTGAGTCAGACAGACTGGAGTGAGGTGCAACCTATGCAGAATTTTTAATACCATTTGTTTTGTTGAGGCTGGCACTGGTTTGAAGGCAAATTTGCCCAATCTGGCCCAATCTGCTTATTCCATATTTCCCCCCTCCCCCATCACTTGAAAATTGACATCACTTGTGCTGCTGGCCAAAAGTTCTGAGTAATTTCTTTTGGATAAATTTAATATTTAGAAGACAATTTTATTTGTAAATAAATTAGGTGATGCTTCGTACAGGCACAGTCTGCCTTTATCCTTTTCCCCAGTTACTTTTTGCAGAGATTCAGGTGGAGCCAGTAGTGTGAACAGGCCAACATATGTTTGAATCCCAGCTGGCGTATTCCTAGCAAACCTTGTTTATCTTGAGGATTTTATGCTAGGTGTGGGATGGTGGCAGAAACAACAGCATGTTCAGAATGGATCACATGAGATATGAAGATCACATGAAAATAAATTGGTGGAGAATAGAAAGCAGTCCTGAATCAACCCCAATTTAAGTCATATCTTATCTCTACTCGTGTCAAAAAGAGTCAAGAGAATGTCACTGAGTTGATCACTCTTCTCTTTGACTTCACGGACACTCTCTACAGTTATGTGGCTCCCTGCAACATTTGCAGTAGCTAATGCAGCTATCACTTTCAGTCAAAGCAGAACTGGATGTTTGATCTAATCTAATTCTGATTTCTTCTTGATCATGTTAAGGGGCGTGTCTGTACATATAAGCTGCTGTCCTTTGTTGACATTTTAGAATGCAATACATAGATAATTTAATTGGTGGGTGCTGATTATGTGCCAAACAATGCAGTTGTGTGTGTAGAGTATGACAGGCTATGGTTTGAATTCAGAACAGGTTTTAGTGTTTTTCAATCTGTTCCATTTATACATCTCTTATCCCTACCTCGATATGTGCCATAGCTATTCAGTTCTGAGTAAATCCTATTTGTTTGATCTGCAAGAAGCTGTCACCATCAGCTGCTTAACCCCCAGCAGTGATATCAGATTTCTGCAGAATCCACACTTTCCTACTGTGAAATAGCTTGTACCCTGTAAGTCCCATGACCTTTCCTTGGTAGAGTTTTATTAACTCATAAAACCAAACAATGATACCCTAAAATAATAACAGCCAGATTCTGTGGAGTTGTGCCAGCTGGAGAAGAAGCCCTCTTTCCCCCTCTCCTGTGCTACAAGTGTGCCTGCCTTTTTATTGGGGCAACAGATGCTGCTGCTGCAGCAGCAGAGAACCCTGTACTCCCAATTCTGACCCATACTTTGGGGTGAATGGGAGAGAGCCCTGCTCATTTCTTATACTGCTTCAGCCCAGAGATTAGGGACAGTAAGACCTCGTCATTCAGAGTCACCAAATTCAACAGCAGCTTTAAGAATGTGATTTTGGCATGAATTGCCACCCTATCCATTTTTCATGTACAATCCCGGTTTCTTATGACCCTTGGCTAGAACAATAAACTTACTGAAAATATATAATCACTACTTTCCAATGCTTCTCCCTAGTAAAAAGATGGCGCCGTTTGTCCCTTTTGCCTTTTGGGAAGTCTTAATGCCTTTTTTAAAATTAGGATTTTTGTTTGTTTGTTTTAACTGATTGTATGGGACACAGGTGGCACTGCGGTCTAAACCACTGAGCCTAGGACTTGCCGATCAGAAGGGTGGCAGTTCGAATCACAGATTAGAGAACTGGGCCAAAACAAGCAAGATGAATTTTAACAGGGAGAAATGTAAAGTATTGCACTTGGGCAAAAAAAATGAGAGGCACAAATACAAGATGGGGGACACCTGGCTTGAGAGCAGTACATGTGAAAAGGATCTAGGAGTCTTGGTTGACCACAAACTTGACATGAGCCAACAGTGTGACGCGGCAGCTAAAAAAGCCAATGCAATTCTGGGCTGCATCAATAGGAGTATAGCATCTAGATCAAGGGAAGTAATAGTGCCACTGTATTCTGCTCTGGTCTGACCTCACCTGGAGTACTGTGTCCAGTTCTGGGCACCACAGTTCAAGAAGGACACTGACAAACTGGAACGTGTCCAGAGGAGGGCAACCAAAATGGTCAAAGGCCTGGAAATGATGCCTTATGAGGAACGGCTAAGGGAGCTGGGCATGTTTAGCCTGGAGAAGAGGAGGTTAAGGGGTGATATGATAGTCATGTTCAAATATATAAAAGGAGGTCACATAGAGGAGGGAGAAAGGTTGTTTTCTGCTGCTCCAGAGAAGCGGACACGGAGCAATGGCTCCAAACTACAAGAAAGAAGATTCCACCTAAACATTAGGAAGAACTTCCTGACAGTAAGAGCTGTTCGACAGTGGAATTTGCTGCCAAGGAGTGTGGTGGAGTCTCCTTCTTTGGAGGTCTTTAGGCAGAGCCTCGACAACCATATGTCAGGAGTGCTCTGATGGTGTTTCCTGCTTGGCAGGGGGTTGGACTCGATGGCCCTTGTGGTCTCTTCCAACTCTATGATTCTATGATTCTATGAATCCCCGCAATGGAGTGAGCTCCCGTTGCTCAGTCCCAGCTCCTGCCAACGTAGCACGTCAAAGTGCAAGTTGATAAATAGGTACTGCTCCGGCGGGAAGTTAAACGGTGTTTCCGTGTGCTGCTCTGGTTCACCAGAAGTGGCTTAGTGATGCTGGCCACATGACCTGGCAAAACTGTGGACAAACATCGGCTCCCTCGGCCAGTAAAGTGAGATGGGTGCCGCAACCCCAGAATCGACTGGACTTAACTGTCAGGGGTCCTTTACCTTTACCTTTTATGCCCCTAAGAGGCTTCGTTCCCTTTCCATTGCATCTTCTTTCCAAACTGCCTATACAGTTTGGAGAACGTGTTAACTGCAGCTAGATTGGTTTTTCTTATTGAATGTTCTCTAACCGTGAATAAGAGATCAGGAAATGGACAGTTTAAGCTAAGGCTCCTCTTCCCATTGTCTTCTCATTATGTTAGTTATTTATTTAAAAGCATTTGTAAAATAATTAAAGGTAAGTATTATTAATGGTCCATTCTGCTATAAGTTCTGGAGTATATTGAAATCATTGTCTCAGCAAGTGTCTTTCTGGATGCAATTTATTTATACTCCATAGGGCACAGTGTGATCTGGAGTGCCTTATATGGGGGCTGCCCCACTTTGTATCTACGAACCAAAGTATTGGATTTGTTTGCCTTTTCTTCTTTCCAGTTTAAATATTTTATTATAAGCTACAAAACACAAGTTGCATTTTTCTGTCACTTTTAACATAACAGCTCTTGACATTTATACAAAGAATTTTAAGGTGATTTAAGAGAGCGTCACATTCTTTTTCTTTGCAAGCATCGTTCACCACAACATTTTGTTGCTTTCCTCTTACTTACTGTGCCTTTTCATATGACAACATTGACACGTGACTTAAAAAACAAACGAACATTTATCTAGTTACAAATCCTAGTTCTATTAGTAGCTACTCTGGTGCTTCACAAATGTTAGCTCTTATATCAAAACAATACCCCACAAGTTGCTACATGGCTGATTGAATTCTCCATAGTCCTGTAAATGGATGAATGACATAACCATTCTTTCATCCTTCTTTTTATAATGAAATACTTCTCGCTCTCCTTACTCCCCCCTCCCCCCGCCCCCCGCAAGTTTCAGGTCTCGAATCTAATTATGATTCAGTTTTGTCTCTTTATCAATAATTCACTTCCTTTAATTGTTGTGTTGTACCTCCCCAGGGGTCTGTTATAAATCCTAAGGTGTTTATTCTACTGTTTGCATTGTTTAGCTCCTTTCTGTCCTACGCAAAGGCACTCAGTCTTAATTAGTCTTTGTCAGCTGCCTTGTCAGGCTTGCGCATTACGCAGTTTTTCAGATTTCAAAAATGCTAATTTAAGTCGGCGTGTTAAGTTTTATAAGTTTCCTATACATCTGCCGTATTATATGTTATACCAAATTCTACTTACAGTTTATGAAATATCTAAAATAATAATAAATTGATACCAATAATAAATTGGTACTTTGATCCATATTGATGGCCTTCGTGTGGCAGCAGAGGATAAGCCTTAAGGATAGAGAAATCAAGTACTTTGTGAATGGTATTTTGTGAGAGTTCAGTGACTCAAATAGTGGCTTTTCATGTAGACCCCCCCCCCCGCCCCACCACAAAGTACCTTCCTCTCACTCTATCTTGCTGTCACTTCTTTTCATGTAGATTTTGCCCCTCGCAGAATTGCCCATAAAAGGCAGTTTCTATGCAATGGGTTGCATCTAGTGTTAGTCATACCCCATACAGAACCATTGAAATTAATGAACCTGACTTGTGTCTATTAATTTCGGTGGGTCCACTGTGAGTATGACAATTCTGGAGTACAACCTGTGAATATCGCACAGATCTGCATCTTCATATGATAAAGCCATTTGTGTAATTTTCCCCATGTAATTTTTTAAGTGGTTGAATCGACCATAGATTTATGCTTGATCCTCTAGGAATGTCCCATGTGGTAGCTGCTCTGGTTTGCATCCAATCCGCATTGCCATTTACTCTTTACTTAATGTGGTGTCTATTGCTTGTCCTCCAGGCTAAAACGTTTTCAAGAGAGAGTGCCTCATTGATGTTCACTGCTGTTGTTAGGTTGCCACTTCATGTTTGTCGTCATTGAGGCTGTGGATTAGATAACGCACAGCATCTTGTTTAAGTTATGAGAACTGTGCGTACAAAGAGCAACAGTCTGGGGTGTGAAACTGAGAAGACTTCAGCTTCACTCCACAGTGAGCAAAAACATATGAATTCAAAACCTAGCAAATGGACTTTTTTCATACAGTGTCTCATCTTTTATGTCAACAGACTGAATTCTAGACAATGTTGACTCTCTTGTTATATAATTATTAAACTTATTTGTCACTTTTTCCCATGGTAACTCAAAGCGACTTACAATATTTGTTCTTATGAATTTAATCAGATAAGAGCACACATTCCCCCTACATACAAAAAAATGTTAGTGCACTTTCATTTATACATATTTAAGGGGCCAGCATAGGTTGTCTTCTAATGTGTTTCAGCCAGACTAATGTGATGGAGGGTGGTATATAAACAGCAGCAGCAGCAGCAACAACAACAGCTTTAATAACATTGAATCTTGGGTGAGATTATTTGACCTTGGTTGAACTCCAGTTCACTGGGTGCAATTTATAAAGTAAAGGTAAAGGTACCCCTGCCCGTACGGGCCAGTCGTGGCCGACTCTAGGGTTGCGTGCTCATCTTGCTCTAGAGGCCGTGAGCCGGCGCCGTCTGAAGACACTTTATGTGTGACAAAGTTATGCGTGACAAAGCTGCAGCTGGTGAGCCAGCAGCAGCGCAGCACACGGAAACGCCGTTTACCTTCCCGCTATAAAGTGATACCTATTTATCTACTTGTACTTAATAGTGCTTTCGAACTGCTAGGTGGGCAGGAGCTGGGACTGAATGACGGGAGCTCACCCCGCCGTGGGGATACGAACTGCCGACCATATGATCAGCAAGTCCTAGGCACTGAGGTTTTACCCACAGCGCCACCCACGTCCCCAGTGCAATTTATACCTAAGGTAAAAAAATATGGAAAATAATCTGTGTTTTCTTCATGAGACAAATCTAAATTTGGTCATGGTATACTGCCTAATCTCAGGGAAGAGGGAACTGAAGTTCTGATGTAATTTCACCTTCCAAAAAATGTGTGGAATATTTCTCCTGGTTTTTTTAGCTTGCAAAGTGATGCAGTCATAGCCGGTTGTAATTGTAAAAGATGATAATTGCACAGTGCCAGAAGTCCACAATTCTACTTTCCACTACCCTCTTGGAGCTGGGGAGGTTACAGGGTTCCTGATCTTGCTCTGAGTTTGAGGCAACACCCTCAATCCTTGGGGAAGGGTGAGGTTTCTGGAGGGCAACATATTTTGGGTTGGGTACCAAGACCAGCCAGCATTTGTAGACATCTTCAAATAAGAACACTTCTGTAATATCGCATCAAGTATCACTGTTTGAGCCTCCCACTCCTTTTATATACTGATGAAATCTTTTCTCCACCTACCTATAAATTGTAGCCATTTATACTGTCTTATCTGTGCTGTCTTCTGCAAGGATAGCATGTTAGTAAAGTGGTATATTATTAAACCACCCATAACTTACTTTTTTCTTTTTTTTTAGGAATGATTCATGACATAACTAGTCTTCAATAGGCTTAATAAAGTTCGGCAAACTGTAATGCAGCACAAGTTCTTACATTTAGTACAGCATTTGTTATGATTTTAATTTATTAATTGCCTTCCACATATGTCCTCAGCAATTTGTTGTTGTTGTTGTTTAGTCGTTTAGTCGTGTCCGACTCTTCGTGATCCCCTGGACCAGAGCATGCCAGGCACTTCTGTCTTCCACTGCCTCCCGCAGTTTGGTCAAACTCATGCTGGTAGCTTCTAGAACACTGTTCAACCATCTCGTCCTCTGTCATCCCCTTCTCCTTGTGCCCTCCATCTTTCCCAACATCAGGTCTTTTCCAGGAAGCCTTCTCTTCTCATGAGGTGGCCAAAGTATTGGAGCCTCAGCTTCACAATCTGTCCTTCCAGTGAGCACTCAGGGCTGATTTCCTTAAGAACGGATAGGTTTGATCTTCTTGCAGTCCATGGGACTCTCAAGAGTCTCCTCCAGCACCATAATTCAAAAGCATCAATTCTTCAGTGATCAGCCTTCTTGATGGTCCAGCTCTCACTTCCATACATCACTACTGGGAAAAGCATAGCTTTTACTAATGGACAGCTTTTAAAAGCGTAAATTGAGTGGATGAGATTAGAAATAAATACAGAGTTGGGCACCTATGGCAGAGATGTATTCATTCAGCAGGGAAAGCCTGTTGGGACAAAAATGTCTTCAATTATTTCCAGAAAATGCAAATAGGGGTTGCCTGTCGTATCTTGACAAGAATGCTGTTCAATAGCCACACTGGAAAGCCTGCCCTTAGCTAACAGTGGGGTGGACATCTAATGTCTTGGGAAGAAAGATATCTAATGTCTTCCCATCAAAGGAGAAGCTGTCTTGCAGACTGCAATGACCTTCTGGGTACATAAGTGGCAAGCCTTATTATTGTGCACTGCTCTTTATCATTATTATTATTATTTTCTGAAATGGGGGAATACAGTATAAACTTTTCCCGCATGATAATAGACTGTCGACTGTTTCCTCTCTGTTTTTCTTTTTCTTTTTTGCAGAGAACTGGTCATTTTGCTCTTTGAGCTATTCCCTTTCCCTTACTTTCTTCTTTTTTCATAGTGAAGTGAAGTGAAAGAGAAATGTGATTTCCTTGGACGCATTTCAAGGGCACATTATTAGAACGGCACAGAACTGTAAACGGTTAACTCAGAAGTGGCGTTTTATTCAGTGTTCAACAGTGGGGAGGGTACCAGCATCCAAGTTATGGCCAGTGGCCAGGCACTAGAAGGAGGTGGGACTGAATAGCCAGCCCAGACTCTGGCAGCTGACTTCAAAAAATTTCTCGCCACCTACGTACAATTCTTTGTTGTTGCTGGCTACCAGCAGGAGCTTAAATACAGGTCTGTCTTAAATTTCTACTTAATTGACAAGTGGTGGGGGTTCTGACTTGCATTTCCATGTTACTCTCTTTAATTTCAGCTGTAGGAAGAAACAAAAGAGACATTTACTCCCTGCAGCTTGGTCCTGCTTCCCATCTTAGGAAAGTATATAAAATTGGCTCAGTTTCAGATGTACACAAATGTAGCAAAATGTGAAAATAAAGGATTTCAGTACACTTGCGAGGTGCATGCATGTACACTCTCTCTCTCTGCATTTGGGACCTAGATTTGGCACATGGAGAAGACTTCTGGAGTACCTTTAGGCTACAGTAGTTGGGCTATTTAATCTGATGCAGGACAATTTGCAAATAAGTAATTAATCATAAGATGAAGACTGTTAACAATAGTAATGTTGAGTTCATGGGGATCCAAAACTAGTTAGAGGTTAGCATTGTCAACTACAGTGGTACCTCTAGTTACGAACTTAATTCGTTCCGGAGGTCCGTTCTTAACCTGAAACTGTTCTTAACTAGAGTTGTGCTTTTGCTAATGGGGCCTCTTGCTGCTACTGCGCCGCCGGCATGTGATTTCCGTTTTCATCCTAGGGCAAAGTTTTTAACTCGAGGTGACTCTTCCAGGTTAGCGGAGTTTGTAACCTGAAGCGTTTATAACCTGAGGCCTTTGTAACTCGAGGTACCATATAGGAAAGTGTTGGTTGTGCACCTATAGACATTTGCTTGCTTGTTTATTTTATGTATCCCAGCTAGCAACAACAAAAATAATAAAAGAAGTTATTAAGGAAGCAGCACATTGTGCATCAACAAAGAATCATGTGCAGAAAACAATAAAAAATTTAACTATCCTGTTTCAGACTACAGTGGTGCCTCGCAAGACGAAATTAATCCGTTCCGTGAGGCTCTTCGTATAGCGGTTTTTTCGTCTTGCGAAGCAAGCCCATTGACAGCTTAGCGCTATTAGCGGTTTAGCGGCTTTTAGCGATCAGCTGTTAAGTGGCTTATCAGCGGATCAGCTGATAAGCGGCTTAGCGGCTTAGGAAAAGGGAAAAAAAGGGAAAAAAACCCGCAGGAACTCGCAAGACATTTTCGTCTTGCGAAGCAAGCCCATAGGGAAATTTGTTTTGCGAAGCGCCTCCAAAACGGAAAACCCTTTCATCTAGCAGGTTTTCCATCTTGCGAGGCGTTCGTCTTGCGGGGCACCACTGTACTTAAGTTCCTAAGTGTATGCTTTTCATGTTTTGGATGGTTGGGTATATGGAAACAAGAACAACAACAACTTTATTACTTATAACCCGCCCATTTGGCTGGGCCTCCCCAGCCACTCTGGATGGCTGCCAACAGAATATTAAAAACTCGATAAAACATCAAACATTGCAAACTTCCCTAAACAGGACTGCCTTCAGATGTCTTCTAAAAGTCAGATAGTTGTTTATTTCCTTGACATCTGAAGGGAGGGCGTTCCACAGGGAAGGCGCCACTACCGAGAAGGCCCTCTGCCTGGTTCCCTGTAACCTCACTTCTCGCTGTGAGGGAACCGCAAGAAGGCCCTTGGCGCTGGATCTCGGTGTCTGGGCTGAACAATGGGGCAGGAGGGTCAGATTTTAGAGCTTTTTGGTCTTTTTGTTGTTTTTGACATAGTTTGGTAATGGTCTCCTTAGCTTATAATATTCCGGGAATTTTACTAAAGCAAAATAGGTGCTTGAAAACTGTGGATGAAAGTGATTTATTTCTACAAAGAGGTTCGTTATTTTCAACAAAATGTTTGCAATTGGCATTTCTAGTATTTTTTTTTTTTTAAAAAAAAAGAACATTTCCATTGTGTACAGGAAAGAAGGCAACCAACCTAGTTGCTACGTTTCCTTTGATTTGACAGCATGGCATATCAAATCCACCACAGATAAAAAGGTTTTTATGTATTAAGACATGGAAATATATGGCACGACTTTGCTTTGGTTTCAGAGGTAATGATTGTGTCTTTTTCAGATATAGGCCAGATGACTCTTATCAGAGACAAGCAGGAATTGTTTTTCAGCTATTAAACATTGTTTCCCACAGTCTCCATTCAAGGTTGTCACTGGAAAGCTGTGGCATGCTAGGAAATAGGCACAGATATGGTTTATGTCCTTAAATTATTTGCTTTTGCACCTTTAGACCAGTGCTATACACAATTTATGTAACAAATAGAAACACTGTTTTCTTCTACTATATATGCTCCAAGTTAATTCATATTCACAGTTTATGTGACTCTTAGTCTTATCAAATTTTTTAAAAATTCCTTCCAGTAGCACCTTAAAGGTAAAGATAAAGGGACCCGTGACCATAGGTCCAGTCGTGACAGACTCTTGGGTTGCGGCGCTCATCTCGCTTTATTGGCCGAGGGAGCCAGCGTACAGCTTCTGGGTCATGTGGCCAGCATGACTAAGCCACTTCTGGCGAACCAGAGCAGCACACGGAAACGTCGTTTACCTTCCCACCGGAGTGTTACCTATTTATCTACTTGCACTTTGACATGCTTTCGGACTGCTAGGTGGGCAGGAGCAGGGACCGAGCAATGGGAGCTCACCCCGTTGCGGGGATTCAAACCGCCAACCTACTGACCAACAAGTCCTAGGCTCTGTGGTTTAACCCACAGAGCCACCCGCATCCCTCTAGTAGCACCTTAGAGACCAACTAAATTTGTTATTGTTATGAGCTTTTGTGTGCATGCACACTTCTTCAGATAGTCTTATGTTACCCACTGCCTTGCGGAACGTATTTGGGATAAGAAAGGGTTAAGGAGTAAACTCTTATGGAGTCCATAAGATGGTTGGATGATGTTTTGTATGCCTCCTTCTGGCAACTCCAAGCTGGTGCCAAATGTATGGCTCTGCATTCCTTTGGACCATACCAGTGAAGCCAAGAAGTGGGTCTTCTCATCTGGGCAACCCAGGGCATCCACACACACTGCCCAGGCTTGTGCCCCAGAGAGGTCGCTTTAGTGCTGCTAACACATCAAAAAACAGCAGTTATGAGTTACTGGTCTCTGCAGCCCCAGCAGTTGATTTTCCAGCAGTTTGAATTTGTTCCTGGAGGCACACTCCATTGTTTCTTGAGACAGAAGGATGCCAAGAAAAGTCTCATGTAATCTCATATATATCCACACTTGAATATATTTAGATAAAAACTACCACTCCTTGAAACTATTATTCTTTTTCACTTTGCGTGAATTCTCACATTACATCAAGAAAGGGCTCGCTCTGTAAGTGTTCTCAAGAAATGCATGGCAAACATTAAACAGAAAGTGCTATGATATATCTGAATGTCTTAAGTGTTAGTTGTTGTAAACGCCTGTACTTGTGTGAAGGGCTACTTCCGAGTAACAGTAATTTAGAAGTTACAAACCACCCTATGCTGCAAAGTGAGAGTGTTGTTACTTGTTCAAAAGAGGAAACATTTTGGTATAATTAAACCATAACCTCGATATTCATTAGTGATAGTTGAACTTCCCTCAGCTCAATTTGGAATTGGAATAGGCTAATGCAAGTTATTAAAAGAACAACTGGGGAATAGCTTGCTTTTTAGAAAGTCACTTTTGAAATTTGAGAACCCTATTTGCATTCCCAGTTAGAGCGTGAGGAGGAAGCTGGGCCCTGAACACATCCCTCCATAATCTACCAAAACTCCTGCCCATCACTGACTCTCTGAGCTTATCTCTGGGAATGTGTTTCCCTTCACCCAGCGTGTACCAACAGGGAGACCTCTCTGAAAAGGGACAAAGTACCCAAATATTCTGTTTGGATGTTGGGTGTCCTGGAAACTGCATGTCTCAGGTGCAATGTACCCTTGTTAGACTTTAAAGAGGGGTAGCATCAGAGATTGGCACTGTCTGACATTTGCCAAAGTCCTTGCTCCAATAGGGGACCCACTCATGCCTCTTGGATCTGCTGCCATTGCTCTCTGCTTGTCTGAGTTGAGAAGCAAGCAGTGACAAGAAGCAGCAATGTCTACATGTTTTGTCTTCTCCCTCTCCTTCTGAGAAGTGGGGCTGATTGTGCCTAGATCAGGGGTCAGGAAACTTTTTCAGCAGGGGGTCGGTCCACTGTCCCTCAGACCTTGTGAGGGGTTGGACTATATTTTGGGGGGAAAAGGAAAATAATGATTTTGCCCGCCTGCAAAGAGGCCTGAAGATGCTTCACTTTACCTGGCCCAGTTGTTATCCCAATAGCCACAGTTGGGCATCTCCAGCCAGCCATGGCGGGGTAGGAGCATTGGCTGGCAGAAGACAGAAGCAGCAGCCCTGGCGGAGGAGCTGCAGATGGAGGTAGAGGAACCGGGGTGTTGTTGGAGCTTTTACCCACCACCATCTGTTGTTGCTGCTGCTGCTTCCTAAGAGGCACAGTGGAGAAGACGACAGAGCCACCCACAAGCGATGGTTGCGGCCACCGCAACAACCCATCTGAACACCATGGGAGGAATGAGGGAGGGAGGCAGGCAGGCAGGCAGGGGCGAAGAAAGTGCGTGAGGAAGTGGTGTGGAAAAGGGGTGCGGAGAAGGAAGGAAGGGCGGACCGAGGGAGAAAGAGGAGGAGCAGGTGTGGGACAAGATTGCTCCATCCCTGAGGAGAAAAGTGCCACAGTGTGAGGGAGAGGGAAAGAATGCACAAGCTGGCGATCCACGCGGCGATTTCCAAACTGCCCATGGGCCAGATCTAGAAGGCAATTGGGTCTGATCCAGCCTGCGGGCCTTAGTGTGCCGACCCATGGCCTAGATGAAGGGGAAACAACTAAGCAGCAGAAACAGCAGCAAGGGGAACCCTCAGGGAGTGTGGCCTGCTGAGATGATATTGCCAAAGGACCCTACGAAACCCAGAACCAGCACCATTAGTAAGAACGCCCAAATTGTTTTAACTGAGCAACTGAGGTGTCCAAGACATTTCCGCATTTCAATCTCAAGACTGCCCTCCATATGTTCAGAGGATCTGCTTACGTTTCAAGCCAGAGAAAATGTTCTTGCAGAAATAGCACTGGATTTCTAAAGCAGCCAAGCATTAAACGTTGGGAAGTTCACGTTCAGAACCATATAAATATGAAATTGTTCTAACAGATGTTGATTTGAGGGGGCATGAGTCATCTATGATTTTTGTTTTGCTTGCTCTTTCCTAAATACCAAATCAGCAGAATACAGGACCGTGGGAGTTTTTTTTTCTATAGAAATGATTATACACAAACTACTACCAACCACTCAGGAATTGAGCTTTTGTGACAAAGCTGAACTGAGTTTAAACCATCATATAGTGTTTGATACTTCATGTGAAATGCAGGGGCAATTAGTGTAACATTGAACAGATCCAAGGTATAATTATCACTTGCAGTAATGGAGGGACGACTGCTAAAGTCTCCTAGGATTTTCTTTATGCCTGAATCTACTGCAACGTTTATTTTTAACATATAGCAAGAATGGCTGGCAGCATCATTACCCTGAAAGTTTTTTTAAAAAATCAGCAAATAACAATCACTTGGTGTGTGGTTTTTTTCTTGTTTCTTAACATCCTGGAGGACAAAATAAAATCAAAAGGGCTGAAGTGGGGCGATCTGAATAGCTAACAGTAGCATTTTGGGTCAGTGAGGATGTCTAAATGCATAATGTTTTCATGGGTGACAATAAAACAGTAATGGCTGAGTCCCAGGTTAACTGGTTTGTTGGATAACACCTCTTGCTTTAATAGAAAAAAGACCTCTACGTGGCCCACTCACTGAGGTGGTAAACCTGTCTCTGTGCTGTTCTGTACCAGGGAGCTCATATGATGGAATGTTCCTCAGTTATCGTCATCATCATCATCAATATAAATTCCTCCACATAGGAAACTAAGCAGGAAAGAAGCTTAGTGAGGAGAAAGGTATCTCAGTACCTAGACTGTCAGCATCGCCCTTGAGCCAGTGTCACCAACTGGACTCATGCACTTCAACCCCGACAGGGCTAGGCAAGCTGGGTAGCACTTCCAGAGACCACCAGGTCAAAGTGCTGTGGACTCACAGCTTAAAGTTGTGAGCACCGGATTCACTTCCACAATACAGTCGGCGCACAGCAGAGTATAGCAGAGTCTGGCAGTGTATACACGACTCGGAGAGCAGCTCTGTAGAATATCTTCTTTTATTCTATAACTACAACTATGATACAAAACTATATACAGAGCTAAATAGGTCTAAGCATAAATGAATGCTACACTGAGTGTCTGCAGCTGCTCTTAGCAGCAACCTTATCTCTACACATGATCTCTAACAGTCTCTCTCTCTCTCCGACACACTGACTGACTGACTGACTGACTTGGTGCTGGAGCTGAATAAGTAGAAAGCAGAACACTGCTCCTCCTCTCTGGAGAATCAGCAGACTCGTCAGGAGATTCTTGGATATGGGAGGGGTGAAATCTCCTGGTTTGTTGGATAACACCTCTTGCTTTAATAGAAAAAAGACCTCTACGTGGCCCACTCACTGAGGTGGTAAACCTGTCTCTGTGCTGTTCTGTACCAGGGAGCTCATATGATGGAATGTTCCTCAGTTATCGTCATCATCATCATCAATATAAATTCCTCCACATAGGAAACTAAGCAGGAAAGAAGCTTAGTGAGGAGAAAGGTATCTCAGTACCTAGACATGCTAGTTTCTTGATGATAGGATTCAGTTTGTTTGACTGTTATATGAAAGAACATTTCATCATCCGATCTTCCAAATGGTACAGTCTTATCAAATGGTACAGTCCCAGCATAGGTTCACCACATCATTGCATTTGATAAGACATTGCCAAGATAAAGACTGATTGCACAAAACATTTCCAGCATCTGTGTAAGAAGGGCAGAACTTGTGCTGTTTACAAATGCTGTGGCTTTCATGTGCAGAAGCATGCTTTGTTGTCATTCATGTTGGTCAGTACCCCAGTGTGGTGTAGTGCTTAGGAGCGGTAGACTCGTAATCTGGTGAACCGGGTTTGCTTCCCCGCTCCTCCACATGCAGCTGCTGGGTGACCTTGGGCTAGTCACACTTCTCTGAAGTCTCTCAGCCTCACTCACCTCACAAAGTGTTTGTTGTGGCGGAGGAAGGGAAAGGAGAATGTTAGCCGCTTTGAAACTCCTTCGGGTAGTGATAAAGCGGGATATCAAATCCAAACTCTTCTTCTTCTCCTCA
This sequence comes from Podarcis cretensis, assembly GCF_951804945.1. Classification (NCBI taxonomy): domain Eukaryota; kingdom Metazoa; phylum Chordata; class Lepidosauria; order Squamata; family Lacertidae; genus Podarcis; species Podarcis cretensis. The sequence goes on from NC_137178.1 coordinate 69,410,490, forward strand.
GAACCCGCTTCAGGACTTCAGTGTTAAGGGTTTTTACCAAAGCTGTTGTCTATTATTTATATAAGTTAGCTGCAGTCTTATTTTTAATTTTGTTTCATCACACGTGCTGTTTATCTAAGTTGAACAAAATGCACATTTTAAGTAGGCCATTGACATTTTCAGAAGGGAGTGTCACAGTTACAGGCATTAAAGCCTTCCAGGAGCTGGGCTTGAATCAATGCTCATCTTGAGCCTGTCACTTTATGGATTGTTTGCATTGCTTCACCTCTCCCCATTGTGACTGGCCTCTGCTCTTTCCTTGTCTTGCTTCCCTGCCTGGTATCTTAGCCCCACTAGGACCACTTTTTCACAAGCATTGCTTGTTCTGAATGGAAATCGAGCTCAGTTTGCCTCTGAGCAATCATTTCCTCTTGCCTTCTGGTTTCATGCCTCAGTCCACTAATGGAGGGAATTCACAGACATTTGTATTCTGAATTCTCTTCCAATAATCCTTTTTCTTGTGAGCGTGAATTCAGGTTACTTTCATCTTCTCTTTAGATTTTCAGCCCTGCTATTTGACTTTCCCATAGTAACTTTCCTTCCCTCTTAGTTGGGAGGTTGCGGGCTCTCCTTCCTTGGAAGTTTCTAAGCAGAGGTTGGGTGGCCATCTGTCATGGATGATTTAGTTGAGATTCCAGCATTACAGGGGGTTGGACTAGATGACACTTGGGGTCCCTTCCAACTCTGTGTGTTATGTACTGAAGTTCTTACCCTGCCCCCCCCCCCATCCCAAAGAACAAGACGGACTTGCAGGCATTCCTGGGACCATTTGGAATAGGCATCCACCACTACCATAAAGCTCCAGCTGTGAAAGGGGCCGGCAACATCGATGTGCACCCTTGACCAGGGTGTCTTGGGTGTCTCCCAGGTGTGTCCCTTAGCTGCCGGTGGCGCAGGCCTCGATTCTTGGCATGCTTGACAGGTGGAAACCCAGGGAGTGATGGCATCGTCCATGTTAGGCCACCACCTATGCCTCTCGCAAACTGCGGGCGTGGAGCCAAACCAAGCCGCTTCAGAGGGTCTGCCGGACTTCCCACAGACTCAGACCACTGTTGTGCCTGACATTCGGCCAACTCCACTCGCAGAGGTTCCACCCACAGCAGCGGATCCAGGGGACTTGGTTTCAATGCCACCTAGGGTTGCGCCACAGCCTCAGCAAGAATCAGGTGGGCCCCCGGACCTGGGTAGCGGTCCCCGGCGGTCTGGAAGAGTTTCCAAGTGCCCAACTTATTTAAAGGACTATGTTGTTGGACATGTAACACTGTTGGTCTAATGGAAGTACAGTGGTGCCTCACAAGACGAAATTAATCCGTTCTGTGAGGCTCTTCGTATAGCGTTTTTTTCGTCTTGCGAAGCAAGCCCATTGACAGTTTAGCGGATTAGCGCTATTAGTGGTTTAGCGGCTTTTAGCGGATCAGCTGATAAGCGGTTTAGCGGCTTAGGAAAAGGGGGGGGGAGGGGGAAAAACCCGCAGGAACTCGCAAGACATTTCGTCTTGCGAAGCAAGCCCATAGGGAAATTCATTTTGCGAAGCACCTCCAAAACGGAAAACCCTTTCGTCTAGCGGGTTTTCCGTCTTGCGAGGCGTTCGTCTTGCGGGGCACCACTGTATGTGAAATGTAATCGATATGCTTTTGTGCCTAATTGAACCATTACGTGTAGTGCTGTATATAAGGAAACCATTACGATTGTAACTAACGCCTTATCTCGGTGGGGAGGGGTGTTATGTACTGAAGTTCTCACCCTGGGCCAGCAGGGGGATACTGTAGATAGTTTTCACTCAGGTCCACATATGCAAATAAGGGATTGAAAGTGACGTTCAGTGATTGGATAGTTAAAGAAAGTTGTTACAGTTGTGTTGTACTGGAGCTCTATATAAGCAGGCTGGCTGAACCCTTCAGTTCAGTTCTGTTCTGGCCTGTGAATAAACAAGAGCTGTTTGAAGAATCGCTGTGTTGTCTGATATGTTCACCCACAACTTAACACTATGATTCTATATTGATAGAATGAGGCTGTTCCTTTAAGTCCTATCTGGGCATATGCCATGTTTGAAAGGGGCTATTCTACCTGTGATGGAGCGCTGGCGGGAGCAAACTTTTCAATTTTCCCAGATCTTGCAGTTTCTATGCTGGTACCAGGAGAATGAGGATTGTAGCATACAGCAACTAATGGGGCAAGAAAAAAAGGGGGGTGCATTTTTTCAATAAATTGTGTATTTCTTGTTTTTACTCTTCCTTCCTTCTCAATCTCAGGCACTGGGAAACTGACATTCTTCTGCAGCAGAAATGCTATCCAAAAAATATGGTTCCTTTGCTACAAAAGTGTAAAATTTTGCTTTTCAGAGCTAAAAAAAGGAATCATCCAAAAAGCACCTAATGCTTGTTAAGCTATGGCAATGAATTAAAGATTATGTGCAACTAGTTTAGCACATGTGAAGTAGAATAAGATATGAAAGCATTTCCATTGCAACTTAAAAAGCTGAAAGCATATGGTAGCAATTTTTAACTTCGATACATGAGGTGCTTGTCACTGAAGGTCTATACATCCAAAGCTAGTTACTAACAGCTGCAGGGCAAAGTTCTTTAAAAAGCTATTAGAGCATTTCTGGGTTCTCTGAGACTTTGAACAAGTGAAGTTGGACACATGGGAATTGCAGTGCAGCTAGTTAAGTAACCAACATATGAAGGAGACGAATGGAACTGTACTGGAGGACACACATTAACTAGGGTGTAATTTTTTTTATTTTCTTGTGAATTCTATAGTTAGCATTTAAAGCTGATTGATGCAATATTTGCATTAAGCGTAACTGGGATTAGAGAGAAGGGGATTGATTATCTCAGAAAACAAGACAGTTGTGGCATAAGCAACTTGCTCTTCAAACACTAGCACACACTATAAGAACTGTTGAACTCCAGACAGGCAAATAACTTTGGCAGCTGGGCCTGCCAGATTGCCCTGATACATGGAATGTGCATCTTTTAAAATGTTGGAAAAGCGGTGTTTCACTGTTGTCAGTATTCAAGACGTAATTCTGTGGCAGGAGCTAAAAAATTCAAAGCAATGGGTGTCTCTAATGCTTCCGTTTGTGCAACAGAACTCCCTCACCTCTTTCCAGCTGCCCACCCCTATACGTCCTCAAAATCTGCTCCACAGTGTAGGGGGCTCTTTGAAAGCAGATTTTGCAGTTGTGTGGGGAGGAGAGAGAATGGGGAAATTGCACAAACAGAATTTCAGTCACACAGTGTTGGATATAACCAAAGACCTAACCCAGGCATAGGCAAACTCAGCCCTCCAGATGTTTTGGGACTATAACTCCCATCATTCCTTACCACTGGTCCTGTTAGCTAGGGATGATGGGAGTTGTAGTCCCAAAACATCTGGAGGGCCGTGTTTGCCTATGCCTGACATAACCTATTTCCTGAATGAGTAATTTATACTCATCAACTGGCATATCGTGCTAGTGTTTTAAACTTCCAGTATGAAGCATGATTCTGATATGGTGATGTTTTCACATGCTTGTTTATGCGCGCATGCACGTGCGTGTTGAAATTGCAGTATCCCAAGCACAGCGGAATGATGAGGAGTACGTGCCACATACTCTATATTACTTTATTTACACTTCAAAGCTGGTAGATTACAGAAAAACATCTTGCCTCTGCCGGAGCAGAGAAAGCATCCTCTCTCCTCTAAAGCACGGAGAGAACCACAGTGTGAACAGTGAAAAACAGGAAACCAGTGTACGTCACATCCAGTCTCCTTTCCCGTGGGAAAACCCAACAGCAACTCTGACTGTAATGTAAACATTGTCTTGTGACAAGCATTTCGCTGCACAGTGAAGAGAGCAGAAACCAACAGTGCGCGCACACACACACAAAAGCAGCAGGGCTGGTACAATCATGCTGAGAGAAGACTCTGCACCACATCAGAAATGTAACTGAACTACCGTTGTGAGGGGGAAGAACAATTCATTTGACTGAACAGTTTCTGAAATCACTTTTTGTTTGAAGACTAGAGCAGGTAGTTTCTTACAAACTGGCTAGAAGATAAACATTTGAAAGAGAGAAATAATGTAGTGCTAGATCCAAGAGTGCAAATAGCTAATAAAGTATGTGACTTTATTGATTAAATAATCTAACACCATGTTGGTTGGGAAGCATTCCTTGCCAGTGATGAATGAACACATGAATTTTTAAAGCATTTCTAAGCCTTTGAGTGCCCCTAGGTGGTGAAAATAAAAAACGCAGTGTTAGCAGCTTTCCTTATATTTATCTATGTCTTTCTAACAAAGTTCCATGCTAATCTTTGTTGTTGAGGAGTCACAGTTCTTAGGCTCCATGCCACATTTTCGGGAAGCAGCGTGACTAAAACAAGTCCTCTCATTGCTTTTGTGTGGTATTAATTCTAATCTGGAAATTGCTGACATTCTGAAGTGGCGCTCTATCATTACTCCCACTTAGGACTCCAATTTAGCCCTTGTCATTGCAGTTGTCGGTGTCAGTTGGGGATTAGATGCGAGCGGATGGTCATTGAACCACTTTTCATTCTGTATTATGATTTCCTTTATCTTTTATTAGAAAGTCTCTCTGGTACCATTCTGTTCTGGCCTGTGTTCCTGTGTTTTAATTAGTCGCTATAAATAATGCTTAGGTTTTCTGATGTGCAGTCAAATGTTTGTTTGCGTTTGTTTAACTTTTGCATCAAAAGGAATAATAATAATAATAATAAAATTTTATTTATATCCCGCCTTCCCCAGCCGAAGCCGGGCTCAGAGCGGCTAACACAGTAAAAGTAACACAGTTTACATAAAATCGCAATCAATTAATTGAAATACATTCTAAAATCAATTCATTCTAATATCAATTCAGAATCAAATTAATGGCAAACATTGGGCTAGAGTTCTATGAGGATTACCAAAGGAGGGGGTCAAAGGCCTGGTGGAACAGCTCTGTCTTGCAGGCCCTGCGGAAAGATGTCAAGTCACAAGAATGTGTGATCTGAACCCACAGTGCTCCCATTCGTTCATGTTCCTTCTCCCTTTCCCAGCCCCTTCAGGTATGGAATGGGCTGGGAGAAAAATGCCTGAAATGTATGAGTACAGCAGTCTTAAGGCGGTTTTGGTTTAATTCATGTCAATCCTGTGAATATTTTTATATAAATGTTATACACAGTCACACACTTCATACATAAACAGGACAAAACATAATACAGTGGTACCTCGGGTTAAGTACTTAATTCGTTCCGGAGGTCTGTTCTTAACCTGAAACTGTTCTTAACCTGAAGCACCATTTTAGCTAATGGGGCTTCCTGCTGCCGCTGTGCCGCTGAAGCACAATTTCTGTTCTCATCCTGAAGCAAAGTTCTTAACCTGAAGCACTATTTCTGGGTTAGCAGAGTCTGTAACCTGAAGCGTATGTAACCCGAGGTACCACTGTAGAACCACAAGTAAATAAATATAGCTGTCCAGATCACGTATAATTTGGCTTTAAGTACTGTTTGCAACTACTGTTTCTAAATATATTTCTAAATACAGTAAATTCTAAATATTTACTGTTTGTAAATATGATTTAAGATTATGAGAAAGCTCTCTCTCTCTCGTTTCAACCTGTATGAGCTTGAGGAAAAACTAAGAGAAGGAATAGAAGAAGTAATGATTACTTTTTACACTTGGAGTCAAGTCTGATTTTTACATTCCATATATTTTTTTTAAGTCTGAGGGGTAAAACTCTCCGTTCCGACAGAATAATTCCAAAGAATTTGCCTCTATGGTAACAAGTGTACAATTGTAATAGTTTACCTTGGTAAAACCTTTATTTTGCGAAACATTCCGTCTAAATGATAAAGTTAACTTTCTTTCCAAAGACTGCAAAAAAAAAAAAAAAAGTAGGTGGAAGCAACTAGGCTTTACAATTTTAGAAGGAGAACGAATGCTCCTAGGAAGCTGCATTCATCCATGCTGCTAAAAGCAAATATTTGTTTTTGTAGAAGAGAATAGCTGTCCCCCAAGCAGCCGCCTTAGTCAAAGTGGGAATTGAAGGGCCAAACCCATCTTTTATGAAAGTCAGATAAATTTCATGCTCTTTAACATCGGCTGTGACTGCCGGCTCTTTTTTCTTTTCCCTTTAACTGGAGCCTAGCTGCTTCCCTAGTGTGAATAAAATAGGGAAAGTGATTAAAGTTCACTCAGCGTTGGACAGCAGGAGGCAACAGCTTCCAGTAGCTTCAGCAGATGGGAGAGAGTGCAAGGGGCTTTTAATAAGGCTTGTGAAGATTCTTTGAAGAAAAGAGACAGGGCTCTCGAAGGGCCTATAGAATTCTGTTGCAACATTAGTTCATTTCCTGCACTTGGTGTAGCTTCTTTGAGACATTGTAGTATTATCATCCACTTCATTAAAACGCTGATTATGAAAGAGGGTGGACAGCAAGACAAAATTCCTCTCGAAAATAACAGTGCTCAGTAATATCTGCTATGGCCCAATTTTTGCTGGGTGGTATTAGTATGGCCGGAGTGAAATAACATATTAACATGGACCACAAATCATTTATTCTTTTTGATATATAGTAGAGTTGGTAGGGGCTGCGCATTTCCATGCAAGTGCTGGTCAGATAAATTATCCAGAAGCACTCCACGATTATGACTCTTCCCTTCATCCAGCCCTACTCTTTTTAAAATAAATAAATAAATTTGTGCAATCAGCATTCACGTATTCTTATAACTAATAGGATTAGGAGCCTTGCAAAGGGGTTTGAACAAGATAATTAGTTGACTACTTATCCCCACAATATAGCGGACAAAACCTTTCGGAGAAAAGAAACACAAAATGGGTCAGAAAATGTGTGGGGAATTAGATAAGACCTCTCAAACAGGCCTCAATGAACTATAACATTATGAAAATGTCCAGAACGTTCATTCACTCATTACTTCAGATATTTGACTTTTTTGGTCTGGCCGCCAGAGGTGTCAAGAGAAGAAACTTAATTGAGCAGTTGGAAGTGTTTCTGGACTCTGAGAAATCTGTTTCAAGTGTTTAAATGCGGCTTTCTAGTCTTTGTCATCAAGTGGCATGGAATAATTATGCAATGGGGGCATGAAGCAATTGGTTTCAGAGTTTTAAGAACAGAAATCAAGGCACAGAATGTCGGGTGTCAAATTTTCAACTGGAATATAATTAGATGCATTTAAAAATTAAGCTAATACTGCATTGGGGGGGGCAGTGTTTTTACATTTTACCTTTTGCAGTGTGTATTTGGCTCATGGGTTGAAGAAGTTACCCTAAGGTCCTTTTTTCCCTTTGCAAAATTCATTATAATTTGTGAAAGTGTAATAGTTGGAATTGAGCTATGAATCAGGATGTCCATAGTTTGAATTTTGCTTCGGTCGTGAACTCACCATGAGGCCTTAGGCAAACCACATTTTCACAGCCCCAGCAATATGGAGATGATGATACTGAGTTACCAGGCAGAGTGTTGCTGCAAGGACTTCAATAATATAAATGTACCTGAAACACCTCTAACGCATTAAAGTGCTATATAAATGCTATGTTGTAGTAGCAGTGTTGTTTGAGTTCACATACTCAGAATATTTATTTCTTATGGATTGTCATCAACTAACATTTTTTCTCTTGGATATTTTGGTGACATCATAATTATAATTTCATTATTTATATGCCACCAATCTAACTGGGTTGCCCAAGCCACTCTGGGCTGCTTCCAACAAAAATATTGAAACACAAAAAACCCTCAAGCATTAAAAACCTTCCTTTACAGGGCTGCCTTTAGATGTCTTCTGAAAGTCAGATAGATGTTTATTTCCTTGACATCTGATGAGAGGGCGTTCCACAGGGTGGGCATGACTACTGAGAAGGCCCTCTGCCTGGTTCCCTGTAACCTCACTTCTCACAAGTAGGGAACTGCCGGAAGGCCCTTGGAGCTGGACCTCAGTGTCCAGGCTGCACAATGGGTTGAAGACACTCCTTCAGGTATACAGGACCAAAGCCATTTAGAAAATATTCTGGGATAGACATCCGTAGACATGAAGAAAGAATTTAAACAGCATTTGACTTGCAATGTCACATTGACCCCATAATACGTGCATGGATCTTCAGTTTTCTTAGTACAGTGGTGTCAGAGCTGCCCCTAGGTCCCAGCTCACAGAGGACCAACGCTAGGCTGGCGTAATGTACAAAAGTCTTTATTGAAGTTCAATTTCCATTTCAAAGCCACAGCCCTACATCTTAAACCCTAGATCGGCGAAGTCCCGTCTGAATCTCCTCCCCTCTTACACCAGTTTAAGATCCTAGCCCTGCTCCACCTTTTCCGCTGCTCTCTTCTCCTCTGGGTCCTCCTGCCCGCTGGGGCATTCCCCTTTCTGGACTCCTCAGACGCTGAGTCGCTTAGCTCCTCCCCCTGCCTCCGGCAGGCTTTAGGACCCGGTTCCCAAACCTCATTCTCTGCTGTCCCACGCTCCTGTACATTTGAACTTGCCTCTCACGCAAACCCAGTGACCTTCCTCCTGACCGTTACACTACTTCTGTCACTGCTTCCCTCTTCCGGGATACTGGCCGGATCTGACCTCCCCTCCGTTGTCTGACTCTCCGATGGAGGCATGGTCAGCCCTGACTCCTCTCCTCTCCCTGCTGGGGGAGACGCTACTCCCGATACCTGTGACTCTTCCCCCCCACTATGCTCTAGTGGGGAAGCTGGTCCTGATTTCCAACTGCTGCTCTGGGAGTCCCCGCTGGCCCCTTGCTTCTGGGGTGTCCCCCTTGGGACCCCCCTTGCCCTGGCCACCGGCGCCCCCTTCTGTGAATCCTCCGATTCGCTGGAGAGGCTCATGGAATCTCTCGGGCCACTGTCATCTTCTCCTACGCTGCCCTCAGATTCTTCCCCTTCGCTCTCCATCTCCCCTCTTCCCTGTGCTTCTGCTCCTGAACCCCTGACAAGTGGTACCCCGGTTTACAAACTTAATCCATTCCAGAAGTCTGTTCTTAAACCAAAACCATTCTTAAACTGAGGCCCACTTTCCCCAATGAGGCCTCCCGCCGCCGGTGCCCTTCCACCGTTTGGATTCTGTTCTTAGACCGAGGTAAAGTTCTCAAACCAATACACTGTTTCTGGCTTTGCGGAGTTTGTAAACCAAATCGTTCTTAAACTGAGGTACCACTGTAATTCCATTAGGGATATAATTGACCCCCAAAAGCTGCAAAAAAAGAAGAAGCATTGATTCCCCACCCTGGCTAGATTTAGAAGGTGTGAGTTGGAATGCCATGTTGCAATTTACACCTCATCATAGTTGAACATGCAGTTCAGGAAGACTGACGCAAGTTTTATTATGTGATTTACATGAAATGTACATAAAAAGTAGGATTATTGGATTGATTGATTGATTGATTGATTGATTATTGGATCTTTGTATTGTGTCTTAACTGAATGTATGATACTTTGAATAAAATGTGAGTTAAGACAGAGATTAAGTGTGAGGAAAACTAAGAACTGGGCAGATTTCAAATTCTGTATTTTATTGATTTCTATTTTAAACTGCCCTTCCTCCTGAAACACCCCAGGGTGTTTTATAGCATTAACAAGTAAAATAAAATAACCACAAAATATAAATGAAACAAAAATATAAAATAGTATTGACAAAAAATTATCAGTGAGCATAGAGTTTGAACCCAAATTAAAGTGTTTTGTTATGAAAGTGCATAAAAGAGTGATGGATCCTTTATAAATTGGATGGCTGGTGATATTACAGTAATTGTTAGGTTTAGTTTTTGCTTCCTTAGATGGTGGGAGTTGGGAAATAATGGAAAGTCTGGATTTCTCTTTTTTAAATAAAGATTAAGAGTATGATCCAGCCACAGTTAAGCACTTTTAAGTCCAACAAAGAAAGACTGAAGCTCGTATTTAGCCGTTGCTTTGTAATTAATGGAAATTTAAAGCCACTTTAACTTGGAATGAGTACTTCTGAGTACACATATATAGAATTGCATGTAAAAATGCTTAGCTTTGACATTTTCGAGCTTTGTGCCATGTTTTAGCAAAAATTGCAACTATCTGTGAAGCGTTCTGCATCCCAGATTATGCTGCAATGACACTGTACTGCAGAAGACAACCTCGCACCATAATTTGGAATGCGGTATGTCCTAGTACAAAGCTTTTATTACAGTTATTAGTATTCAAGTGTGAGATGCACAGTTGGCTTTAGCTGGGGGTCATTTTCTCCCGTTGTATTTATTTCTGCATTCCTTGCTGTGATGTTTCAGCAGCTTCTGGAGTGCAATAGATGTCTAACTGACAACCTGTAGGTCAAATCTGGATCCCTGAATTTTGTCAAAGTTCATTAAATACTGACATACCTACATAGCACAAGTGTCTCAAGAACAAGATTTACATTCTTTTATTAATGTGTTTTTTCTTAATGGGAAATACCACACATATCTTGCCTCCAGTCCACTGTCTGGATAGTTACAGGTGCTTGAAATGCAGAAGTTAGGTGTCACTTTAAAATAAGTTATATATGATGTCTAGGAATGGCTGTTCCCCATTGGAGTTAGAATGTTCTCAGGGATTTTGTGTTCAGTTTTGTTTTTACATTTAGCTGGGAGGCCTCACAGCAAATTGTCCTATGTGACTACAGCTCAGATTCTTAGTCAGCCACTGTTAGACAAGCCTTCCAAGAAATCATTGTCTTTTGGTTCCCTTGTGTAAAATGGCAGTTTTTTGTTGTTTAGTCGTTTAGTGACTCTTTGTGACCCCATGGACCAGAGCACGCCAGGCGCTTCTGTCTTCCACTGCCTCCCGCAGTTTGGTTAAATTCATGCTGGTAGCTTTGCGAACACTATCCAACCATCTCGTCCTCTGTCGTCCCCTTCTCCTTGTGCCCTCCATCTTTCCCAACATCAGGGTCTTTTCTAGGGAGTCTTCTCTTCTCATGAGGTGGCCAAAGTATTGGAGCCTCAGCTTCACGATCTGTCCTTCCAGTGAGCACTCAGGGCTGATTTCCTTCAGAATGGATAGGTTTGATCTTCTTGCAGTCCATGGGACTCTCAAGAGTCTCCTTCAGCACCATAATTCAAAAGCATCAATTCTTCGGCGATCAGCCTTCTTTATGATCCAGCTCTCACTTCCATACACCACTACTGGGAAAACCATAGCTTTTACTATACGGACCTTTGTTGGCAAGGTGATGTCTCTACTTTTTAAGATGCTGTCTTAAAAATGGCGGTAGCAGATACCTGAAGGTTGGTGGAATGTTACTGCCAGGTGTTTTGATATTAACTATGAAAACTTCTGTGGGGTTGTTGTTGTTTTTTAATTATTTATTTTTACACCTCACTGTTTGTAAACTGCTGCGGGAACTTGGTGAAAGGGTGGGATAAAAATGTTCATAATCAATAATAAAATAAATTACAAGGTGGATCCCAAAATTCTTTGGTGCTTTCACTCTTGCCACCAACTTTGTGAAGATATGCTCTTACTTCCTTTCTCATCTTTCCCCCTTTTCATTCTACACATATCAAACTGAGCATGAAACAATGAATTTGTGCAAGTATGATGAGCAGTTATTTTGCAGAATAAATTGGAACAGAAGTTGGGGTGGAAACTGTGTTCTGCTGGTTTTTTGTGTTTCTTCTTTCTTTACTGATTTTCAGCATGCATGAATATTTTCACCTGGCATGGTTGCAACCTAGGCACTGAAAAATTCCATATCCTGGTATCAACATACACTGCAAATGAAGTAGTTGCATCTAAAACTTTGCTTTTATTCAGTAGGCCTCTTAGGACTTTTACCAAAACTATTTTGCCTCATATTTTATTAGGTTCATTACAAAATAGTTGGATCTTCTGGGGATTCTCAGTTCCACTCTTGTAAAGTAATTTATGTAGGTTTTTTGGAACTCCACAGTTAATATAGTTGTTGCTAATAAACTTGCAATTATGACTTCACCTGGTGAAATAAATAGCTGCATTTGGAGCCTGTTGCAATACATTCTGAATAGGGCTGGCCTTGAAGAGTGTTAAGAATCTGTAACATTACAGCCCACCCACCAGTATGAGTGGCCTCCTAGAGGCACATATATGGCCCAAACTGGATTTAATCTTGTACATTTCAACATACCCACTTCTGACTAATCCCTGGACAACCTGGCTCTCACTTAGCTTAGACTTCCTTCCCTTAACATCCTCTTTATTATTACACCCCAAAAACCCAACCTTAACGGTGGTGCCATCTCCAGGATTTTTGTAGACCCCAGGGCTGTCCTCTAAACTCCAAAAGGTGGGGCCCACAAAGCCGAGTGTTCCCTCCTGCCACACCTTCTAAATGTGCTCCGTTCGTTTTAAGAACAGCAGCACTGTTGTCGTTATGGGTCCTTTGCCAGTTAGGTGACCTCACCAGATGTCCTTAAACTGCTTCCCCCTGTGCTGACCATTTGGTTGTACTCGTCTCACCTTGAATGCAGATTACGAAACTGGACAGAGAGTGCTCTCAAAAATTTACTCCTATGCTTTTCTTACAGTAGCTTTGGGTGGCCTTGGGAAGGAGATTGTGGGGAGAACAGAATGTTGTCCCTGTTCCTTTGGGATAGGGCTACACATAGTAGATGAAATTAAATAAATATTGCATGATTGGCTTTCCATGATGGTTGTTCCTCATCCTTGTGGGTGATGGTATCACTTTTGCTGGCGATGGAATGACTGCTTTGTTTCAATCTGCGGTGGATGGATACAATCTTAGATTCTCCAAAATGTGCTGCTCAGGTGAGAACATCTGGGGTTCCCGAGTTGTGGCAGATGCCTGCAGCAGTGTCAGGTGAGGGCCCTTATAGTGGGAGGTATAAATTTGTATACCACCTTTCATTCATAGATCTCAGGGCAGTTCACAGCAAGACCAGAAACACAAAATACAAAATAAAAACAAACCAATAAGAAACCAATAACTCCCCTGTCTACCACCCCTCCCACAAACACATTTAAAAGTATATAGGATGTTAGTCATCCAAAGGCCTGGTTGAAGAGCAATGTTTTCATCTGACACCAGGCACATCTCCCCGGTGAGAGCATTCCACAAGCAGGGAGCCATTGCAGAAAAGGCCTGTTCTTGTGTTGATGCCCTCTAGACATCTCATGGAAGAGGCACAGGAAGAAGGGCCTCAGAGGTTGGTTTTAGAGCAGGCATAGGCAAACTTGGCCCTCCAGATGTTTTGGGACTACAACTCCCATCATCCCTAGCTAACAGGACTAGTGGTCACGGATGAATAGAATTGTAGTCTCAAAACATCTGGAGGGCCGAGTTTGCCTATGCCTGTTTTAGAGTCTGGGTAGACTCATATGGACAGAAGCTGGCCTTGAGGTCTTGTAATGGTTCTAGGGGTTGCTTGTGCGTAAGCCGGTGCTTATCTCCCCGGCTGGGTGCAAACACCTGGCTGGGTTGCCAAAGTGAACCTTTTCTGTCCGGACAGCCACTCATCCGTGGCTGACTCAATCGCTGGCAGAATCCATCAGTGGGCGTTTCTTAAACTTCTTCCAGCAAAGAAACTCTTTGACACCTAGTCTCCTCCTACTCTCTCTGCACAAAAGCCTTCTGCGCAAAGAGGGTGTGGGCAGCGGAGGACCCCTACTCTCCCCGCTTGTCCCAGGCAAGGAGTCATGGGACCGCCTCGCCGCTTCCCCCATCTGCCCCCCTTCTCCACTGGTGCTACGCTGATTCTCTTCCCCAGAAGATGGGCTGCTTCTCCCGATCCCTGGACGCTCTCTGGAATGCCGCTACCGAACTGTCCTTCAGGAGGGGGAGGGGTTGCGGGCTCACGTCCCCACCCACACTCCCGCGGGGCTGACGCCAGCCTCGCGGGAAGCAGGGGATTCCCTTAATTAGCATTCCCCGCAGCGTCAGCCAATCGGGTGGTGGCGGGGGCGGGCCGATCTAAGGCCACTTAAGGTTGGGGCGACCCTGGCTCGCCCCTTTTCTCCGCTTCAGCAGCTGCGGTTTCCCACCCACCCGCCCTTTTAGGTTTGCCCTTGACTTTGCTATGGGCTTCGGCTGGTCGCCGCAAGGGGCCTGGTCGGAGTTTTTCCATTTGGCTAATTGGCCGGAATTTTGAAGCCACTTGGTTTTTTCGCCTACCTCGTAGCGACGTCACAACTCCTTGGTTTTGGCGGTTAGGCATTGGCCGGGGTATTGTCATGCAAATGAGGTTGGGGGGGGAGGAATGCCATCACCTCCCCCAAGGCTTGAAGGGTAGTTCGTTAAAGGACTCCGAGGGGCGTCGCCTCGTCCGAAACCTACGGAGGCTAGGGCCTAAAGCGCGCCCCCGAGCGGTAACCCCTTGGGGAGCGCCCAGGGATATGCATCTCGGGTGGCTCCCCCTGTTGGTGCTTAACCCTTCCCGGTTAGACCGGATAGTCTTTTAGGGGCCAATGCCTAAAGCCAATACCCCTCTTACCTGTAATCAATAAAGTTGTGGCCATTTTCACCCATTAACCTAAATTCTTGTGTCTGGTGTCTTTATTTATTCCACCTGTGGGGGGGGGGGGGAATAGCCACGCAATCCCTCTGGCTTTTGCTCTCTCCCTCCGGCACTGATGGCAGTTCCCTGACAGGTCTTGTGGTCCTGAGCCGTTTAAGGCTTTATAGTTCAAAACCAGCACTCTGAATTGGGCCCAGAAACTAATTGTCAGCCAGTACTGTTGGGCCAAAAGGGACGCGGGTGGCGCTGTGGGTTAAACCACAGAGCCTAGGACTTGCCGATTAGAAGGTCGGCGGTTCGAATCCCCGTGACAGGGTGAGCTCCTGTTGCTTGGTCCCTGCTCCTGCCAACCTAGCAGTTCGAAAGCACACCAGTGCAAGTAGATAAATAGGTAAATGGTGGGAAGGTAAATGGTGTTTCCGTGCGCTGCTCTGGTTTGCCAGAAGTGGCTTAGTCATGCTGGCCACATGACCCAGAAGCTGTACGCCAGCTCCCTCAGCCAGTAAAGCGAGATGAGCGCCGCAACCCCAGAGTCGGTCACGACTGGACCTAATGGTCAGGGGCCCTTTACCTTTACCTTACTGTTGGGCCAGGATCGGTGCAATGTGCTCAAACCGTCTTGTGAACATGGGGCAAGTTCTCATACTGGGCTTGATAGGTCAGTTCAGTGGTTAATTATGCTGAACATCCGCTTTGAAAATACAGAATGCACAGCTGGTGACATTAAAACACAACTGTACAGCAAAGATTTGCTTAAAATGATGAGTCAAAAGCAGCTGCTCCAATTGGGGGGTTGGTTAAACGTTTAAGTAGGAAGTTACGCTGACAAATGAAGTGTGAGGAATGGAGCACAAGTACCTTGTAATGTAATATATTTTCTTAGGCACATTTTAAAGTGACTCTTTAGAAAATGTAGCCATTTGAGACAGTAGTTTTATGGCAGCATTTTTATGAATTAAATAATATTTCAGTAAGTTGCTTCATGGGAGCTGAGTAAATTGGGAAGAGTTTTAACAAATGTACTTCACTAAGTCTTTTGACAGATCGTGCTTATTGATGTGATTTAAGGGCTTAGGGAAAGCAGGGCACCTGCCACATGTGATTGTGGAAAGCATTCCATCTTTTTCCACTTTATTTTTTCCAAATTCGCCTCTGAATGAGAGAGTTCCAATGTATAATTTAATTTTCTTTTTGCTTTGCCAGAAGATCAATTAATTTTTGAAACTTTTTAACCACCAGAAGTTGTACATCAGAAAGTACGTGTGCCCAAGCTTTCGGTATCATTAAATCTCACTGTATTATTGTCTTAGTTCTGCAGCATCTTGGCATCCTTCAGCAAATGATGCCAAAGGATCATTAGGGAGATGCAAAAAATATTGCCTTCTGCAGTACAATGCAATTACAGACATGAGTTGGAGTCCTCCAACATCAGACAGTATTTCCCTGGGGCTAAATCTGTATATCTCTCCTAGGCAGGTTAGTGCAGCCACAAATACAGGTGGAGACCACAGACAGTCTTTAAAAATAATGGAAAACAGATCTGGATAGAGTTGTATTGCATCCTCTAAGTTATTGAGCCTATCTATCACATGTTTCCAGGTGTATATCTGGAAAAAATAGCATGCAACAGTGTACAATGCATCCAGTTGACTAGCCTTTGGATAGGACAGATGGGATGCAGGTGGCGCTGTGGTCTCAACCACTGAGCCTCTTGGGCTTGCCGATCAGAAGGTTGGTGGTTTGAATCTCCACGACGGGGTGAGCTCTCGTTGCTCAGTCCCAGCTCCTGCCAACCTAGCAGTTCAAAAACATGCCAGTGCAAGTAGAAAAATAGGTACCTCTCTGGAGGGAAGGTAAATGGTGTTTCCGTGCGCTGCTCTGGTGTCGGTGTTCTGTTGCGCCAGAAGGGGTTTAGTTAGTCCTGCTGGCCACATGACCCGGAAAGCTGTGGACAAACACTGGCTCCCTCGGCCTGAAAGCGAGATAAGCGGCACAACTCCATAGTGGCCTTTGACTGGACTTAACCGTCCAGGGGTCCTTTACCTTTACCTAAAGGACAGATATCATAGTAGGGACCTTAGCAGGAGGGAATGGGAATGGGAGCAATCTTGTTTATATATGCCACCATTATACGGAGATACATGTTATTTTTATGGTAGTGCTTTTATGGTATTGTGAACCATCCAGGAGAAGTTTTGCCCCCAAAAGGTGACATATAGTTTCATAAACATGTCCCACAAGTGTGTCTTCACTATATACCCAACAAAGGCCTACTTATAATAGGACCCAATCCTGTTCAGGGTATGGCATGCTAATCGTCTTCCCCACATAAGCCCTGGCATAGTAGCTTCCAACTAAATACTTGAAGGGTTGGAGGAATGAAACAGACTTAAGTACAGCCCTCCCCCAGCTCACTGCCCAAGATGACTCCACTCAAACATTTCACTTAAGTTTTCCTTCACCAAAGTGTTACAATAAGCTTAGTGAACAGCTTTGTGTTACAGCTACGGTAGCTACTTGTTCATCAGACAAGGCCTAGGAGAATTTATGTGCCTGCAATATTTACTCTTGGAGGCATGTTAAGGAAATAGTCCCATACGTTACCTGTTGAAAGACTTAACGTTACCTGTTGAAAGACTTACTGTACGGTGGTCAGGAAGGACATCTGCAAACATTGACATATATTTATTTAAAGTGTTGTTACAGGATTTTGTACCTGTTTTGCTTCTCAGTGCTGCTGATAATCAGTTAGCCCCACTCCATCTCTAGGACATTTACCTGCTTATGAGCCTGATCTAGTGCTCTAGCAAAGAATATTTTCTTTTGTGAGCCACAAATTGTCCAGAGCAAAACTCATGGCATGAGCTGACATGGACCCTGAGTTTTCTGCGCCACCTTCAGTAATCAGGGCCCCTGAAGATAACCCAGACCATTCTCAGTTCATTTCTCACCACGGTCCTGCACATGAACTCTTTTACAGTGTGTGAGCTCAAGGGAGACTGAGGAGGTGGGAAGTGTTGCTTAGGTGAATGCAGAATGTTTAGAGGAAGGGATTTGTGGCCCTTGCTACCCTAGAGCAGTGGTCTTCACCTGGGGTGCCTTGAGTGATGGTCAGAGTGCCATGGGCAACATTGGCCTCTGTTCTTCTTTCCTTCCCTCTCTCCTCTGATGCCCTCTCACATCTCTGCATCCCAAAGGCTTGCAGAGCTGTTTGTTGCAGCAGTCCTGGCTACAAGCTCCACAGATGAATGGTGCCTCTGGGGCTGGTCAGGGGGTGCTATTTATCAGGAGCTGAGGCGGCCTCGGAGTAAGGGAGCAAGTGGGTGAGGGAGCAAAGCCATCCAGTCCTCCAGCCCTTGCTGTTGAGAATGGGCAGTGTGAGGAGGCACCTCTCTTTGGAGCAGGGGGGCACCTCGGAGACCTGGGGTGGCAGCAGTGGCTGCCCAAGGAGAGGCTGCCAGCTCTGCAGACATGGGTTGATATAACAGGGCTCCTGAGCCCCACAGGGGTGCTGCAGAAAGAATGTCATTGGTCAAGGAAGCCGTGGACTCAAAAAGGTTGAAAACCTTTTCCTTGGAGGCATAAATGTGTAAAGAAAACAGTGGCCCCTTCATGCCTAGAGCGTCATTTCAGGCTCCTTGAACCATAAAGGAAAATTTTTGTTCGCCTGCCTTCCCGTCTTGCCCAAGGAATTCCTTACTGAAATCCATATTTGCAATGTTTAGTATGGGTGAATGTGTTAGTGAGACTAGTTACATATTTTTAAGCCACGCAGCATTCCAGGCTTAACTTCTACAGTGGTACCTTGGGTTAAGAACTTGATTCGTTCTGGACTGGGAAAGGTTGTGGACCACTGGGTTGAACTTCACTGCATGTAATGCTTTGAAGGAAAATGTAATGAAAATGATATATAGATGGTACATGACCCCAGTCAAGCTTGCAAAGATATACCATGTGTCTGATAATAAATGTTGGAAGTGTAAAGAAGCTGAAGGAACATTCTTTCACCTCTGGTGGACTTGCCCTAGAGTGAAGGTTTTCTGGGAAATGATTTATAATGAACTGAAAAAGGTATTTAAGTATACTTTCCCCAAGAAACTAGAGGCCTTCCTCCTGGGTATTGTCGGCCAGAGGGTGATAAAGAAGGACAGAACTTTTTTCCTGTATGCAACAACGGCAGCAAGGATACTCATCACTAAGCACTGGAAAACCCAAGATCTACCCACACTGGAAGAATGGCAGATGCAACTGATAGACTATATGGAATTGGCTGAGATGACCAGCAGAATCCGAGACCTGGGAGAGGAGAGGGTTGAAGAAGACTGGAAGAAATTTAGGATTTATCTACAAAAACACTGTAATTTAATTGGATGTTAAGAAGGATGTCAGATCATAAACAACTGAGCACCACTAAATTAGACGTAATCTGGATGATAAATGAGATTGAGGAAAATATATTTTTTTTGGAGAATTATTAGACTAAATTAAATGAATGAGACTTAAGAATGTAAACAAGTCGATAAATTGCTGGAAAAAGTTTTACAATGATGCAAGTGGGAGCGGGGGACGTGAGGGAGTCCAAAGAAGCTTTGAAAATATGTTATGATACATGTCATATTGTTTATTATTTTTGCACTTTTGTATTTTAAAAATCTCAATAAATATTTTTTTTTTTTTAAAAAAAAGAACTTGATTCGTTCTGGAGGTCCGTTCTTAACCTGAAACTGTTCTTAACCTGAAACACCACTTTAGCTAATGGGGGACTCCCACTGCCGCTGTGCCGCCGCCGCACAATTTCTGTTCCCATCCTGAAGCAAAGTTCTTAACCCGAGGTACTATTTCTAGGTTAGCGGAGTCTGTAACCTGAAGCGTCTGTAACCCGAGGTACCACTGTATTCCACTCCTTATAGAAAGTGTCACCGTTTGAATATCTGCTTTAAGCATATCTTTTAAGACTTGTCTTAACTTGTGTGTTCTCTTGACTTGCAAGGGTTTGAAAAACATATCTGCAGTGAACAAATAGTTCAGAAACAAGATGCATACAAAATCCTACTTCAATAACTATGCAAAGCTAGCAAGAAAAGGGGGAGCCTTAAAAAATGTGCTCCTGAATATAGGGTGGGAGAGAGAGAGCTCTCCCAACTGCCCTAAACTGATTTTATTGAATCTGAACTTGGTTCTCAATGTTTGCTCCAACCCCAATTGTACTGACCCAAGGTTTATTTTGAGATAACCCCCCCCCCCCCCAATTTCAGGCTCTTCTCTGCTGCTGTTTGTTCGTGTTGCTATGGCAATGGTTTGCAAGGAGAGTGTTAAATTTCCAAACCCTGTGCATTCCTGACGGGAGCCCTGGGATATTTAACTGCCGCTCATTAGTTGCTGGGGGCTGTGTTTTTGGTTAGAGAGATACAGGAGCCACTCATTCACTAATTGATTTTAATATATGAAAATTAAAACTTTCTGCTGTCCATTACTGAAGTTGAAATAAAAGAAAAATGGTTGCAAAGAGCCTCTTCCTTCAGTGGGTAAAGATGAGAAAGAGTGGGATCTGGTACTGTTGGGACAGAAATGAGGGACAGTATGATTAAAGCCGCAAGAGAGGGAGGACCCAAACTAATGGCTTCAAGTTACAAGAAAGGAGATTCTGACTAAATATCAGGAAGAACTTTCTGACAGGTAGAGCTGTTTGACAGTGGGTCTCCCATGGAAGGTGGTGGACTCTCCTTCCTTGGAGGTTTTTAAGCAGATGTTTGGTAGCCATCTATAGTGGAGACTTCAGTTGAGATCCCTGCATTGCAGCTCTTTGATTCCTTGAGAACAGAATGACACAGTTCCAGAGTGCTGGAGTTGGATTGTGCTAAGGAGCCTTAGCTTCATCTTTGGTACAGATGCACTTTTTGACCTGAAAGGGGCTGAAATTTTGTGCATGCTCTGGACACTTGGAAAAGCTTGAGCGCATTTGTGAAAAAGGTAAAGAAGTGCTCACAAAGCACCTACTTCTCCTTCTGCTGCAATCCATCTTTTCCTAAGCACAAGAGTTTACCTTTGGGGCAAGAGAAGGTCTTGAGCACCTCCCAGCAAAGTATATTTCTCCATAAGGGATTAGACTGAGACTACACGCAGGTGGCGCTGTGGGTTAAAAGCCTCAGCGCCTAGGGCTTGCCGATCGAAAGGTTGGCGGTTCGAATCCCTGCGGCGGGGTGCGCTCCCGCTGCTCGGTCCCAGCGCCTGCCAACCTAGCAGTTCGAAAGCACCTCCGGGTGCAAGTAGATAAATAGGGACCGCTTACCAGCGGGAAGGTAAACGGCGTTTCCGTGTGCGGCTCTGGCTCTGGCTCTGGCCAGAGCAGCGATGTCACGCTGGCCACGTGACCCGGAAGTGTCTCCGGACAGCGCTGGCCCCTGGCCTCTTGAGTGAGATGGGCGCACAACCCCAGAGTCTGTCAAGACTGGCCCATACGGGCAGGGGTACCTTTACCTTTACCTTTACTACCACTACCAGGGATGCGGGTGGCGCTGTGAGTTAAACCACAGAGCGTAGGACTTGCCGATCATAAGGTCGGAGGTTCGAATCCCCGCAACGGGGTGAGCTCCAGTTGCTCGGTCCCTGCTGCTGCCAACCTAGCAGTTCAAAAGCACGTCAAAGTGCAAGTAGATAAATAGGTACCACTCCAACGGGAAGGTAAACGGCATTTCCGTGCGCTGCTCTGGTTTGCCAGAAGCGGCTTAGTCATGCTGGCCACATGACCCGGAAGCTGTACGCCGGTTCCCTCGGCCAATAAAGCGAGATGAGCGCTGCAACCCCAGAGTCGGTCACGACTGGACCTACTGGTCAGGGGTCCCTTTACCTTTACCACTACTAGAGCCCCCAGTGGAAGAATGGTGTTGAATAGTCTCATTATCCCACTGGGGATTATGGGACTGATCACATCCCCAGAAGCAAAAGACTTTCTCCCAGGGCCTGGAGGAGACATAGCTCCCCATCTGCTTTCTTCTCTTGCCTCAAGATAGATTACCAAGCCTTGGGAAAAGGTACAGGAAGGTAGGATCTGCTCTCCTTACTGGGCAAAAAAGGTAAAGGTAAAGGACCCCTGACAGTTAAGTCCAGTTGCGAATGACTCTGGGGTTGCAGCGCTCATCTCACTTTACAGGTCGAGGAAGCCGACGTTTGTCCACAGTTTTTCCAGGTCCTGTGGCCAGCATGACTGAGCCGCTTCTGACGAAACCAGAGCAGTGCACGGAAACGCCATTTACCTTCCCACTGGATTGGTACCTATTTATCTACTTGCACTTTGATGTGCTTTCAAACTGCTAGGT
Organism: Podarcis cretensis; assembly: GCF_951804945.1. Lineage (NCBI taxonomy): Eukaryota > Metazoa > Chordata > Lepidosauria > Squamata > Lacertidae > Podarcis > Podarcis cretensis. The sequence goes on from NC_137178.1 coordinate 69,432,307, forward strand.
TGGCAGGAGCTGGGACCGAGCAACGGGAGCTCACCCCCTTGTGGGGATTCGAACCGCCAACCTTCTGATTGGCAAACTCAAGACGCTCAGTGGTTTAGACCATAGCGCCACCCATGGCCCTTCGCCTTACTGGGCACAGGCTCACCTCAAAGCTTTCTGCAAGGAAATGAAATGCTTGTGGCAGCCATAATTTAGGAACAGTCATTTCTCAGTCTGCACCAGTGTTCGCCTCATGAAAGAACCTGTGGTAGCCACTGACAACGCTACTAGTATCCTGCCCCAAGTGGCTACTTGCTGCTTGCCACCAGCCATTCTCAACTTTCTGCTGCTGCTGCTTCTCACTGCTTCACTAAGCCATTAGCTCTGGCCTTGTTGATCTGTGAGACATTGCAAAGGTCCATATACCAGCAATAGCAGCTGCAGAACTTAGGCTAGCTTGCCTTGTTCATCTGCACTGTTACACCCACCAGGGATCCTCAGTGCTTCCTGATAAAACAATGCTTCCTACTTTAAAAAATGCTACCCAAACACCACCCAAATACCCACTGATCTTTGTGAACTGTTAATGAAGCAACCTGCTTCTTTAGCCATAGAAAATGTTAGGAAAAGTGATGGACATTCCTGAGTCTCTAGCCAGCAAGCCTCACCATGTGCTTGACCACCCCAAGCGTGGCTCACTGCTTTTGTGTTGTTTTGTTTTTGTGAGGAGAAAAGAGGCAAAGTCACTGTATATACCAATGTGAACCCCTTTGAAGAAAGGTAGAGTACAAATGCAATAACTGATAAAACTAAATACAGGTCGGAAAGTGCAATCCTAAAACTGTTTACTTGGAAATAGGAATCTTGGGTTTTAATGGCTTAGTAGGATCACAGCCTTTGAAATGCCATTAAATGTCAAATGGGTTTGTCATTTCATCCCATTGCAATGCTGCTGAACTAGGTTCATTTACTTAAGATTTTATGTTTCATGGTAGTGTTTATCAAATTTGTTGTGACACAACTGAATAATGCGTAGTTCAATTTCCACTTCACATTTAAACATTATTTTAGGATTTGACCTTTCTAAGCAGTGATGGAATTTCTCCTTTTCTGAAAGTAGGAAAGGATACACACAAGAATACGTTGATGGTTCCCGTTTGAGCTGCCCAGAGTGGCTGGGGTGCTTCTATTATTGTTGTTGTTGTTGTTGTTGTTGTTGTTGTTGTTGTTGTTGTTGTTATATTCCTAAACTTAGTGTCATGTCTGAAACCTGGAGTGTGGTCTGCTTTGCCAGTGTGGTATAGTGGTTAAGAATGGTGGACTCGTAATCTGGTGAACCAGGTTCGCTTCCCCACTCCTCCACATGCAGCTGCTGGGTGACCTTGGGCTAGTCACACTTCTCTGACATCTCTCAGCCCCACTCACCTCACAGATTGTTTGTTGTAGGGGAGGAAGGGAAAGGAGAATGTTACCCGCTTTGAGACTCCTTGGTGTAGTGATAAAGCGGGATATCAAATCCAAACCCTTCTTCTTCTTTGCTCAAAAAACAACAACCCCACAATGCAAAGCCAAGACTGATCTTCACTTGGTAGTCATGGTTCCTTTGAGTGAAAGAAACTTCAATCCCTGGTTTGGACATAATACTTAGCCAGGGGTTGTGGCTTGTTGCTTCTGCTCACACTAGTAGAGGACTGAAGCAAAAGCATGATAATCATGGTTAACCATGATAATGTTGGCAATTCAAACATAACCTGCAACAGCTGTTGTAATTATTAACCAAGTTTTGACATCACCTTCAGGTAATGCAAAGACAAGTAATCAGTCATGACAAAATTTAACTCCTCAACAATTCTGTTGTTAGAATAATGTTAACACACCTAGACTGAGGCCCGTGAACATCCAAATATTGTGACTGGAATAGATATTTAATGACATGTTTCAGCCAATGGGGCTCAAAGTTAGTTCATGTGGCCATTCTTATATCTAGAGATGTGGGTCAATGGTGTTTCATACTTTTATATTATATTGCTCATCATTCAGCGACCTGTTAAAATGTTTTGACAAGTCAATGGGCGTCACTCAGCTTCCTCTGTTGGCTTTGCCAGTGGGACTTTTTGTGTCTAAAAACCAAGGGAGGGAACCTGGAATATCCCTAAGAGGGCTTAGGTATCTTAGGTATGCCCACAGCTAAGCCCTGCATTGATAGCTATTTTTTAATTACACATTATGTAAGATGGAATGATAGCTGATTAAGGTGCCATACCCTCTCAAAGCGTTTTTGGATCTCAAGAAAAGTATAGGTGAGGCTCTGGTGTACTTCCTTTTTATTTTTATAATTACCCTTCATTAATGCTAAGCCATTGTAGCCTTCCATAATTTGAGTGGTGAATCTGCTCAGGAAATTAATTTCCTTTAATGAATAATATTTACTGTCTGCTTAATTTTATGCTGTGCCTTTGTAACAAATTACTGTAAGTGCATTTTTGGATGCATTGCATGATGGAATTGATTCTTGCTTTGAGAATTGCTAATTTGATGCTTTAGTTTATTTCCAAGGTTGAATGTGAACCTTTATAATAAGTAATGGAAAGGATATGAATTCTACTCACTTTGTTCCATGAAGATTGCAAAAATAAAACAAAAACTTGGAAAGTGTTTAGGATTTATTTCAGTTGTCCACACAGAACACCACGCTTCTGGGTAGTAGCTTGGGGCAAAGGTTGGGCAGTAGCCACTGGAATTTCCACTTGATGCTGGAAGAAGCCCACCCGTAACGTTTTATGAATGTCTTGAACTCTGGCACCCTCCTAAACTTACGTTACTTTTTGAGCCCTCAACTCTTGGCAGCTATGTTTTTCTCAGGCACAGCTGCATGTATTATGCAATGTGCAAAGGGATCTATAAGTTGAGGTACTAATCCAACATTGAGAAGTCTAGAGCAGAACATCTCCTGAAACCAGTTAGCCAGAGAATAATTCACAAGGACAGAAGTAAATATGGCCCAAAAACCCTTGTGTTCCCTGTCTATCCGTCCACGGTTAGCATAACTGTTTGGGTGCTGCTACTTCAGCACACTTTCCAATTCTTTTTCTTCCTCCTGAGGCCCATCCCATAGGTTTTTTATTATTATTATTCAGAAAGATACAAGGACAGCTTAAACTCTTATAAGGTAAATGGACCCCTGACCATTAGGCCCAGTCGTGACCTACTCTGGGGTTGCAGGGCTCATCTCACTTTATTGGCTGAGGGAGCCGGAAACACCGTTTACCTTCCCGCTGGAGTGGTACCTGTTTATCTACTTGCACTTTGATGTGCTTTCGAACTGGTAGGTGGGCAGGAGCAGGGACCGAGCAACGGGAGCTCACTCCGTCACGGGGATTCGAACCACTGACCTTCTGATCGGCAAGCCCTAGCCTCTGTGGTTTAACCCACAGCGCCACCCGCGTCCCAAACTCTTATAGTGTGTACGTAATAACACTGATAAACACACAGCTATATACACAAAACTGTTTTAAAAGGAAGATGTGTGATAATCATAAATAAAATCAGTTAAGCTTGTAAAGTAAACATAGATTTTTTTAGTCATGGTGTGCTTGCTAAAACAAAGTTTTTCACAGGTGTGTGAAAAGTACAGCAATGCTCAGGTAGGTAGGAAGGTCATTCCAAAACACACTAAAAGGTGTTGCCAGATCCGACGAAAACCAGCAGCGGAATGAAAGGGACGTGCTGCCGTGGCTGCCTTTGAGCTGCTAAACCCCGCCCCCAAGCCTCCACCTGATTGGTTGGCTACCTGGGGGCGTGGCGCGGCAGCCAGGCCAGCTGGGCAGGGGCTGGAACGCCCCCTGCCAACACTGGGAATGGCTCCTGCTCACAACTCCTCCCCTCTGTAAGGAAGAGAGGCTTTGCCAGATGCCAACCAACCAACTATCCATTGCCAACCTAAGCACACCTACCCACCTGAAAGAAGAGTAACCATCCTGACTGACCCTATACCTTTCTTTTTTCTATCTCCCAGAACTGTCTGATGTAGTAGATAAAACAAGAGGTGGGGCCCTGTCCGCTTCTGTCCTTGGGACAGAATACATGCTCATCACAGGAATGGGTGATGTGCATGATAGTTATTGCACATAGCAATTTCCACTTATACAATTAAAATAATAGCACTGTGCTTTATAAAGCAAATGGCATATTCAACTGGAAGTCTTCGGTGAGTAATAAAATATCTGCAATGCAGAACTGACTTCATTTGCAACAAACGGGTGCATTATGTGTGATTCACTAATCTGTTCCATGTACATTTTTTAATTTAAAAAATACATACAGAAATACCAATGGTGGAGGTGGGTGGGTGGGTGTAGTGCTTTGTTTCTAAAAAAAAGTTTAGGGGTGCACTCATTTTCCTACTCATATTGAAATACTGCCCCCCAAAGAGACCAAATTTAGATTCACAAAATGTTTTGGGGTATGCGTCCCCCTGCGTCCCCCCAGAATCATAGAATCATAGAGTTGGAAGAGACCACAAGGGCCATTGAGTCCAACCCCCTGCCAAGCAGGAAACACCATCAGAGCACTCCTGACATATGGTTGTCAAGCCTCTGCTTAAAGACCTCCAAAGAAGAAGACTCCAGCACACTCCTTGGCAGCAAATTCCACTGTCGAACAGCTCTTACTGTCAGGAAGTTCTTCCTAATGTTTAGGTGGAATCTTCCTTCTTGTAGTTTGGATCCATTTCTCCGTGTCCGCTTCTCTGGAGCAGCAGAAAACAACCTTTCTCCCTCCTCTATGTGACATCCTTTTATATATTTGAACATGGCTATAATATCACCCCTTAACCTCCTCTTTTCCAGGCTAAACATGCCCAGCTCCCTTAGCCGTTCCTCATAAGGCATCGTTTCCAGGCCTTTGACCATTTTGGTTGCCATCCTCTGGACACATTCCAGTTTGTCAGTGTCCTTCTTGAACTGTGGTGCCCAGAACTGGACACAGTACTCCAGGTGAGGTCTGACCAGAGCAGAATACAGTGGCACTATTACTTCCTTTGATCTAGATGCTATACTCCCATTGATGCAGCCCAGAATTGCATTGGCTTTTTTAGCTGCCGCGTCACACTTTTGGCTCATGTCAAGTTTGTGGTCAACCAAGACTCCTAGATCCTTTTCATATGTACTGCTCTCAAGCCAGGTGTCCCCCATCTTGTATTTGTGCCTCTCATTTTTTTTGCCCAAGTGCAATACTTTACATTTCTCCCTGTTAAAATTCATCGTGTTTGTTTTGGCCCAGTTCTCTAATCTGTCAAGGTCGTTTTGAAGTGTGATCCTGTCCTCTGGGGTGTTAGCCACCCCTCCCAGTTTGGTGTCATCTGCAAATTTGATCAGGATGCCCTTGAGTCCATCATCCAAGTCGTTGATAAAGATGTTGAATAAGACCGGGCCCAAGACAGAACCCTGTGGCACCCCACTAGTCACTCTTCTCCAGGATGAAGAGGAACCATTGATGAGCACCCTTTGGGTTCGGTCAGTCAGCCAGTTACAAATCCACTGAGTGGTAGCATAGTCAAGTCCGCATTTTACCAGCTTCTTTACAAGAATATCATGGGGCACCTTGTCAAAAAAGCACTAGGTGGGTAGATAGGGAAAGGTAATGCCTGCTTTTCCAGAATTCACTCTTCTTCCCAACCATGGCCCCAGAGCAGCATGTGCATTAACGTCCTTCAACGTCAACTTTAAGTGGTGCAAACTGAAGTCAAACTGTTGGAGGAGTTACAGTGCGTGCTGTGGCTGTAGAGACTAATACAGGAGAGACATGACTTTTCTTCTCTCTGCGCTCCTCCCAGTGGCCATTCCTTAGCCTGCAAGGGATTCCCACATGGTGGGGTTGATGTTGCCAGCCTTCATGTCATGTTGTAACACAGAGTTGGCCTACCAACAGGCCTGGTGCCTGAAGACGGCTCATCATAGAGCACATCCTTCGGATCCTGCCATTTTCTATTCTGTAGACATGACCAGGCCAGTGTAGACGTCGCTGAGACAGGAGTGCAAACATGCTGGGAATGTGGGCATAGGAGAGCACATCTTTGTTTGAGACTCTGCCCTGTGATGTCCAAAACAGCTCTGATGCAGTGCATGTAGAAGACATTGAGGCAGGTGTAAGTTGCCCATGTCTCGTGGTAGTAGTGAGGTTGGCAAAAACGGTGGGACTTGACATGCTTTCTCCAGTAATCAAAGTTGTTAGGCCTTCAGCTAGTGATAGTTTAATGGTGATAGTTTAGTTTAGTGGTGATAGTTTGTTAAACTGACCTGAAAGTTTGTGTGCCACTGTACCTAAAAGTGCAAATTATTTTGTTTATTTGTCTTGTATTGGATGTTGCACATGGAAGGATATAAATTTAACCAACAAATATGCATGTTTGTATCGCCCAGTTTAGAACCTTGTGCCCTCCAAATGTTTTAAACTACAATTTTCATCTTCCACAGCCAGCTTGGCTATGCATATTGATACCTGTTTTCCCCTAGCTGCAATTTTCTTTTATTGGGTCAGTTTATACTGGAATTGCTTGTGTTTTTTGGGAATTTGTATGCTCTTGTCAGGGCACAAGTGCTCAAATTGTGTAGTTCTGGATGACATGTTTCCCTCCATATTTTCATTTCATAGCTCTGAAAATAAGGACACGTTATTCCTTGCTCAGCAGTTTCTCTAAAGTATTGGATGCCATTATAGATTTATGATACAACTGATCAGAATCTGAAGAGAGGTTAAACCATGGAGGAAAAATAAAATGACCGGTAATTAAATTTGGAGAAATGTTTTCTTCGGAAAATTTATTGCCTTTAAGTAAATGTTGGTTTAGCTAATGGGGCCCGTGTAGGAAGAGGGAGAACACTGAACCAACCTTAGATGTGCATGATAGTTATTGCACATAGCAATTTCCATTTATTCAATTAAAATAATAGCACTCTGTGCTTTATAAAGCAAATGGCATATTCAACTGGAAGTCTTCGGTGAGTTATAAAATAGCTGCAATGCAGAACTGGCTTCATTTGCAACGAACGGGTGCATTATGTGTGATTCACTAATCTGATCCGTGTACATTTTTTAATTTAAAAAATACATACAGAAATGTGCAGTGTGTGTTCACTTAGAACTTTTCTGTACTGATATAGACTATAGCATCCTGATTTAAAATACAACTATTAATTTCACAACAAAATCACCCTAATGTATAAGTTCAACCAATCTTATATAAATCCAGTAATTCTCTCTCTTTTTTCTATACATGTTGCTATAACAAGCACTTGTTTGTAAGCTGTCAGTTCTTCTACAAAGCAATGCATGCTACATTATCCAGTAACCTGTGCAGTTGAACTGTAAATTCAGGTTATTAAATAATTCATTAATCCAAAATGCTTTCTGTTCCAGAGTTATTTACCTTTGTGTTATCTATAACTAATCACAAATTTGCTAATACATTTTATAAAATCTTTCATGATACATGTTCTCAAAAGAAGCAAAAATGATAGTCTTTGCAAAACAGTTTGTCTGGTTTAATTACAAAACCAAACCAATCATATTTCATCGTTTTTGTCAGATTGGGTAGATTTTTACTCTGGTCTCGCTTGTGAAGTAAGATTTGATGCTGACTTTTCCTGTCAGTGACTTGCAATCATAGCACCCAAAAGCTTATTTGCCACCCTCACCCTGTCTAATTGCATCCCTCTGGGAAAATTCCAAGTACAATGCTTCAGGTTACAGACTCTGCTAACCCAGAAATAGTACCTCGGGTTAAGAACTTTGCTTCAGGATGGGAACAGAAATCGTGTGGCGGCGGCACAGTGGCAGGCCCCATTAGCTAAAGTGGTGTCTCAGGTTAAGAACAGTTTCAGGTTAAGAACAAACCTCGAGAACGAATTAAGCTCTCAACCCGAGGTACCACTGTACTCCTTGTTTGTGGCATTTGCCTTGCCTATTTTTGGAGCATGTAGCCCTCTTCTTCTGTTATGCTGGTAGTTTGGGTAGTTTGAGGTGCCCCGAGAGTGATGTAGGAGCAATGAGGCACTAGAAAAATCTAAATGATCTTTGGCTTCTTCCATTAGCCCATTGTTGTTGTACCATTCATTTCATTATTAATAATACATATGTATATATATTTATAATAAACAACACACAAAAGCTTATACCCAGAACAAACTTACTTGGTCTCTAAGGTGCTACTGGACAATGTTTTAATTTTTAAAATTTATTTTGACTGTGTCAGACCAACATGGCTACCTACCTGAATCTCTACTTTTGTGTTCACCTTAAATCAACTTTTGGTGTTATATCAATACTGTGGGACCCAGGACAGTGTTGTTTATTGTCAGGGAACTGCCATCGGAAGGACAGGTGGTGAGAAGGCTTCAGGAGAATAGGAGAGCCTCTTCTTCAGGAGAAGAGGGAACCAGTAGGGGGAGTGCGAGAGTTCCAAAGGAAAGGGAGTCGGAGGGGAGGCTCTGGGATACTTCCAGTGGGAACAGCGAGGAGGTATCAGAACAGCCCTTAAGAACTCCCACCCCCCGCCGGAAACTGTCACGCAGGGAATCCAGGAGGCGCATGTCTGTGAAACAGCTTTTATGTTGGAAACGCTTCCGCAAACGCCCACTGTCAGATTCTACCAGCGACTGAGGGAGCCATGCTCAAGGGCTCCTCTCAAGGCAGGGTTTCACTACACTGAGTGAGCTCTGAGGGATCGAGTTTCAACGCACAAGCAGCTCATTATCCCACCACAGCAATCTGACAGTCCCTGAAAGCAGCTTGTGCAAAGAGAGGCATCATGAGCAACCCAGCCGGAGCCGGAGATGGGGGAGCAGCTGCAGCCGGTCCTAGCCTGGAAGAAAGGTACAGGATGTTGGAGGTACAGTTAGCTCTGCAAACGGCGAGGTTGGAAGAGAGGAGGGCTCATGATGCAGAAAAGGGGAAAGCCGCCCAGCTCTCGAGGAAAGTGCCAGGACTGGTGCAGAAGTTTGGGGGTGATCCCAGGAATTATCAAGCCTTCAGGACTGAGATGCAATATGCCCTCAATCTGCAGTTTGATGATTTTCCTGATGAGGATTCGAGGGTTGCTTTTGTGATTGGGCATCTCGAAGGCCCGGCCAGAGATTGGGTGAGACCACTAATGGCAGCCAATAATGAAGCCCTAAGGGACACAAGGAAGTTTTTTCGCGCCATGGATCTGATGTTTTCCAGCGAGATTGAGCAGGGAGTGGCGCGCAGGCAGTTAATGGCGTGTAAACAAGGGAACCGATCTGTCCGTGAGTACTGGACTGAGTTCACCATGTTGATCCATAAATTAGGATGGGATTTGTCAGCGGAACCGATACAAATGCTGTTCGAAGAAGGACTATCTTCGGCAGTGAAAGACGAACTTTCCCGGGGGCCCAGGGCGGAGTCTATGGACCTTCTGACTAAATCAGCGCTGGCCATAGGCTCACGCCAGGAGGCCAGAGCCTTGGAGAAGCGGGAAGGGAAAGGGGAGCGTTGGAGGGATTTCCGCATTCCAGAGATGCCAGAGCAGCCTTCTCTGCCAGCAGAGCCGATGGAAATCGGAACAGCGCGCGCGCGCGCAATTTCAAACCCCAGTGAAGGGCGGAAGAAGGAGGGAAAAGGCGCCAAGAAATGTTTTCTCTGCCAACAGCCAGGTCATTTTGCCAGAGTTTGTCCGCAAAGAAAGGAATGGCAAGGAATGGCGGGAGCTGTTGGGGAGGAGGGAGAAGGAGCTAAGGAGCAAGTAAAAGCCAACGCCTGGCTGCCACCGACGGGGCACAGCAGCCAGGCCAAGGAACAGTAAATGTGCCCACGCCAGAACCCCCAAGACCAGCTCTTGTAATAGAGGTATTGCTGGAGCTGGCAAACGGACACCCACTAAAAGTGAAGGCGTTACTAGACTCAGGCAGCTCCTGCAACTTTATGAGTAAGGAGTTTGCAGCCGCCCATCAGATACAAACCATTCCTTTAAAAAATCCCCTGCAGGTGACCACGATTGATGGGAGGGCGCTGTTGGGGGGAGAAGTAGACCAGCAAACTGTCCCCATGACAATGAGGGTGGCAAGACACACAGAACGGATAGCGTTTAATATAGCCACGTTGGGAGGAGCGCCCATCATTTTGGGGATGAGCTGGCTAGCGCTGCATGATCCGCTTGTGGGATGGCACCAGAGAGTGGTTTCCTTTGGGTCAGCACATTGTATGGGACACTGCACAGAAAGAGGGGGCCAAGTAGGGACTCAGGCCACGTTAGCAAAGATAGAAGCAATGGAACAAGGTAGGGTACCACGACAATATGCAGATTTTGCCGACGTCTTCAGCGAAAGGGAAGCAGATAAACTACCCCCGCACAGACCCTTTGACTGCCAAATCAACTTACTTCCAGGGGCGCAATTGCCAGTGGGCAAGGTGTATGCAATGTCTGACAGAGAAATGCAGGAGCTAAGGGAGTTTATTGACAAAAACCTCAAGCGTGGGTTCATCAGGGAGTCACGAGCGGTGGGGGGTAGTCCAGTGTTCTTTGTAGACAAAAAAAACTCGGACAAACCGAGATTAATTGTGGATTTCAGGGCCCTAAACGCAGTGTCCGAACCCGTGAGCTTCCCTATGCCCAGAATCGATGACATTCTGACCCGGGTGAGAAAAGGGAAGATTTTTACCAAGCTGGACCTGAGGGGGGCGTATAACCTGATACGTATGAGAAAGGGAGATGAGTGGAAAACCACTATGTTCACCCCCTTGGGGGCATTTGAGTACTGCGTTATGCCCTTCGGCCTCCAGGCGGGTTCCGCAGTATTTCAATCATTCATGAATCACGTACTAGGACCATTGCTGTACAAGAACTGCGCTGCGTTCTTGGACGATGTACTGGTGTACTCGGAGGATGAAGAGCAGCATGTGCGAGATGTGCGAGAAGTACTGAGCAAACTGCAAGAAAACCAGCTGTGGGTGAAACTGGAGAAGTGTCAGTTCCACACCAGGGAGGTGGAATTCCTTGGGTACCGGTTGTCGGACAAGGGGCTGGCCATGGATCCTAGCAAGGTGCAAGCGGTGCTGGAATGGAGGCCACCGAAAACTAAGAAAGATGTGCAGAGGTTTTTGGGGTTCGGAAACTTCTATCGGAAGTTCATCAAGAACTTCGCCCATTTAACAGCCCCCATCACGGATTGTCTCAGCAGTAAGAAGAAATTTGTCTGGACGGAAGAAGCGCAGCGAGCTTTCGAAAGTTTAAAGAGGGCGTTTGCTTCGGAAGAACAACTCTTACACGTGGATCTGCAGCAGCCGATGAGGGTGGAAACCGACGCGTCTGACAGAGCGGTGGGGGCCGTGCTTCTGCAGCCAGGAGCGAATACGTCGGAATGGAGGCCGTGTGCCTTCTTCTCGAGGAAATTGAACAAGTCTGAGAGGAATTATACAGTTACGACAGAGAATTACTCGCTGTCCACGAAGCGTTCAAGAGATGGAGACACCTGTTGATTGGAGCGCAACACAAGGTTCAAGTGCGGACAGACCACAAAAATCTAGAATACTGGAGGACAGCCCGAGTGTTGAACCAGAGACAAGTAAGATGGGCGCAAGAGTTCTCCAAGTTCAATTTTGAGATTCGCTACGTGCCAGGGGCTGAGAATGTCAGGGCGGACGCTCTCTCCAGAAAACCTGAGTACTTGGAGGGGGAAGGAGGGGCGGAAGAAAGACATATCATCTCAGAGGACCACTGGGTTTGTGGGGCGGCATTGGTGGGGCAAAGAGAACTGGTAGAGGGTATTGAAAACGATGAATATGCCCAAGAGAAACTTAGGGAACTCAGGGAGACAGGTGAGAACGCAGGGGGGTTTGAGGAAAAGAACGGAAAACTATATTTCAAAGGGGCGCTCTACATACCAGGTGGGGAACTAAGAGGGCGGGTGCTTAAGCAGTTGCATGACAGCCCCACGGCGGGGCACTTCGGGCAGCACAAAACCATGTGGTTGGTTACCAGGGAGTTTTGGTGGCCCAAGGTGCGGGAGGACGTGCGGGAGTATGTCAGGGGATGCGACAGGTGCCAAAGAGCAAAGGGAGAGAGGTTGGCGCCAGCGGGGTTATTAGAACCCTTACCCACCCCAGAAAGGCCATGGGAGATGGTATCCATAGACTTCATGACCGATCTACCGAGATCCAAAGGGAAAACCGCGGTCATGGTGGTGGTAGATCTACTAACTAAGATGTGCCACTTTATAGCTTGTTCACATGCAGTGACAGCGGAAGAAACCGCAAGGTTGTTTGTGGAGCACATTTTTAGGTTGCATGGCGCCCCCTTGAGGGTTTTGAGCGACAGAGGAAAACAATTTACTTCTAGGTTCTGGAGGAAACTAATGAGCATGTTGCATGTGGAGGTAAGTTTTTCCACCGCCAGACACCCAGAAACAAATGGGCAAGCAGAAAGGGCAAACGGGGTTTTGCAACAATATCTGAGGTGTTATGTAAAGGACAGAGAAACGGATTGGGTGGACTGGTTACCTCTGGCAGAATTTGCCTACAACAACGCGGAGAACGTGTCCACAGGGATGAGTCCCTTTCTAGCCAATTATGGGTGTCATCCTCGGGCGTTTCCAGGAGAGGGCGGGGGAAGGTGGAGTGTACCTGCAGCGGAAAATTTTGTTGAAGAGATGGAAGCGATCCACCGTCAGCTCCAACTCAACTTAGAGAAAGCCAAAGAAGAATATAAGAAGCAAGCTGACAGAAATAGGAGGGAAGGCGAAACCATAAGGGTGGGTAACCGGGTGTGGCTATCCACCCAAGGACTGCCGTTCAAGGGAGGGTGTAAGAAATTGAGACCCAAACGGTTGGGACCCTTTGAGGTCATACAGCAGGTGAACCCAGTAGCATTCAAACTCCGATTGCCCAGTCACATGAAATTGCATCCAGTATTTCACAGGTCATTACTGTCGCCATACAGAGAGGGGTGTGAGTGGGGGGAACATGAGAGGGAGGTCACCCGGACACCCGTCATAGAAGAGAGAGAACGCAACATGGATGTGGCAGGGATCATTGATTCCAGGTGGAAGGGGAATCAGGTGGAATACTTGGTAGAATGGGAGGGGGAGGAAGAGTCAGAAAACGCATGGGTACCGGCAGAGGAAGTCAAAGACGAGATTTTAATAGAAACGTTTCATCGGCGTTTCCCAAGTAAACCACAACCAGTGGCAAGGTTTAGGAGGGAACACTTCGGGACTACAGATGAGGAAGGGGAATTTGAAGGGTTCCCAGAGTCAGAAGTGGAGGTGGAAACAGATTCCGACGAAGAAGAGGAAGAGGGGGAAAGAGGCGGTAGGCCGTGGTTAGAAGTGTTTGAATCCTCGGAGGATGAGGGGAGTTCCTTCCAGGGATTTCCGTCCTCGCCGCCAGTAAGAAAAGAGGCGGGAGGGGGTGAAGGGGGCCCTGGGGGGGAGGTGGATGTCAGGGAACTGCCATCGGAAGGACAGGTGGTGAGAAGGCTTCAGGAGAATAGGAGAGCCTCTTCTTCAGGAGAAGAGGGAACCAGTAGGGGGAGTGCGAGAGTTCCAAAGGAAAGGGAGTCGGAGGGGAGGCTCTGGGATACTTCCAGTGGGAACAGCGAGGAGGTATCAGAACAGCCCTTAAGAACTCCCACCCCCCGCCGGAAACTGTCACGCAGGGAATCCAGGAGGCGCATGTCTGTGAAACAGCTTTTATGTTGGAAACGCTTCCGCAAACGCCCACTGTCAGATTCTACCAGCGACTGAGGGAGCCATGCTCAAGGGCTCCTCTCAAGGCAGGGTTTCACTACACTGAGTGAGCTCTGAGGGATCGAGTTTCAACGCACAAGCAGCTCATTATCCCACCACATTTATATTGCACAATTTTTTATTTTTTTAATTCATTACATTTTTAAAATTAATTTATTTTGATAAAAGTAGAGATGGGAGAGTTCTCTGGATCCCAAATTGCTACCCAATCTCCTAAAAGTAAAGGTAAAGGGACCCCTGACCATTAGGTCCAGTCATGACTGACTCTGGGGTTGCAGCACTCATCTCGCTTTATTGGCCGAGGGAGCCGGCGTACAGCTTCTGGGTCATGTGGCCAGCATGACTAAGCTGCTTCTGGTGAACCAGAGCAGCGCACGGAAATGCCATTTACCTTCCCGCCAGAGCGGTACCTATTTATCTACTTGCACTTTGACGTGCTTTTGAACTGCTAGGTTGGCAGGAGCAGGAACCGAGCAACGGGAGCTCACCCCGTCAGTAGAATACAATGGAGCTGGACACAAACATAGCTTTCCCTGGACAGAAAGACTCATCCTGTCCAGAGAAGGTTTTTGACCAAGTGGAGTTGATTCCCCCCTCTCCCTATAGCCCCCAGCACCCCTCTCCCCTGCTCCACTTTTCCAGGGGGGGGGGGTCCCTGGACCCTCCAGAAGAGAGTGGGTGGTGGTGCTGGGGACTACAAAGAGAGAGGAAAGCAGAAGAAAGATTCTTTACTCTGCTATGAGGATCTCCCCTGAATAAAATTAGCAGTAGTGAAGTCTCGATCCAGCCCATTATAAACTCTGAGTAAATATTTTAATACAAATATTGAGAGTCTGGGGGAAAAAAGTTGCTCTTCCTTTCAAACTGCAAGTCTGGCTAAGGGTTATCTGAAACGGTGTGTGTACATTTTTTCAAAAATGAGTTCTTCATTGCTACATTTTTGAAAAGTGATTGTTTCTTTGTTGTTGATAGCAAGTCATTCATTCTAAGGTAATGTGCATAATTCAGATCTATATTGGTCCGGATCAGCTTGAAATACCTGTTCTTAAACAGAAGTTCTTTGTATGATATATGAATCTACCTAAGTATTTCTCTCTTTTTTTCCTCCTTAGGGACCTTAGTGAAAACCAGATTCATGCCATTCCTAGAAAGGCTTTCCGTGGAGCTGTAGACATTAAAAACCTGTAAGTATTTTTTAATTCCTTCATAATAAAAAGTTAACACCATTTCATTTATTTTATACATAAATCTATATTTGTCTATGCACTTCATTAAGTAATATATGGTGATGCCATATTACTTAAATTGGATTTAGTGACGAAAATTAAAGAATATCGCATGCTAATTTTACATCTGTGTTAATGTCTGAAATGGTCTATGTCTTTCCCTGATCAAAAGTGCACTTAGTGTTTATACTCTTAGTTGAAAATTATTTTAATTGTAAGTATTTTTAAACATTTCAACTCAACAGCATATATATTCCTTACATTAGATTTTTATTTTAAAAATAAAGGCAATGAAATTTTTAGCATTCCTGAAGAATAAAAACATGTTGCCTCAGAGTTTCCCAAACTTGGACCTCCAATTGTCTTTGGACTACGCTTCCCATCATCCCTGATCACTGGCCTTTCTAGCTAGGGATGATGGGAGTTGTAGTAAGTAAGTAAGAAAGAAACCCTGGCCTAGGGTAACCATCTCAAAAAAGGCCACACACTGTTTTTGCAGACTTTCAAAATATAGAGAGATACATTATAGAGTTGATACTTTATTAACCAGTTACCACATTTCAAGTATTATCTCAGTTCTCCAAGCAGTTGGGCTACAACCAATCCAAGGATTTTAATATTTATTTTCTTACTGTTATTTTCTTATTTACATATATTAATGGCCTCATTTACATGATCGTATCTTGGATTTGTAAACCAAGTTATGAATGATCCTGGTGGTGCTATGGGATGCACACAACCATTTCCATTCCTTCCCTTCTCAGCACACCATAATTAAATTTTGATGTCTTCTAGCAAGCACAGTTTCCCATTAGGTCCAGATCAGAAAATTATGGTTACCAGGTTCAGAACAAGCCAAGATATTAAATCATCCTAAAATTGTGGTTTTAGACCCCATATAGTTCCAAACATGGAACAGGAACTATATTTTCCTGTTTTAGATACAATGGGAAACGACATTTAATTGAAGACTTTCTTGCTCAACTGCAGAAGGGAAAGAGCGGCCCAGCTTGGCTTACTAAGACAAGAGATTCTCACCCATTCCAGGCGAATGTTCAAGCATTTCTCTGGGCTTGTTGATTTCTTAATTAATATGAGGCATGATAATTATTCACTCCCAAGGTTCTGAATTAAAAAGTGTGTGATTGAGTTACAGAAACACTTCCCTCCATTTTCTCTTAATTGGATGTAATGTGCTTTGAATATGTCAACCCTTCATCAAAACCAGTAAGACCCTTCTGGTCTTCTGAATGATGATGATGATGATGATGCTGTAGTTGTAATTGTTCTTCTTCTTATTGTTATTATTCAAAAGATCTTCATTTTTTGTTTGGGTCTCATTTTTTCCACCTTCTTAACTACCAGCAATTGCAAAGATGCATTACATGTTTTATGCAACAATTACTTAAGCGTATATGCATGGTTAGTGATATATATGTATACTAGAAATTCAAGTGGCAGCATTTTAAACACCTGATAGATGTATAATAGATAAATAGGTACCACTCCAGCGGGAAGGTAGTTTCTGTGCGCTGCTCTGGTTCGCCAGAAGCGGCTTAGTCATGTTGGCCACATGACCTGGAAGCTGTCTGCAGACAAACGCCAGCTCCCTCAGCCAGTAAAGCGAGATGAGCAGTCAACCCCAGAGTCCTCTGCAAGTGGACCTAATGGTCAGGGGTCCCTTTACCTTTTCAGGTAGATGATGCCTCCATTAAAAGCAAACGCGAATCTATTCCAGTCAATTACTGGCTGCATTGTGCTATTTTCCTTTTGCCCATTATGTCTTTGAACTTACATGCCAAATGTTAAGCTATCTCCCCTACCCTCAATTATGCAAAACCACCAGTTCAAACTGTTGCATGATGAGTAGTTGCCCTTGAACTAGAGAGTAGTTCAGTTTATGTCTATGAAGATGCAGTTGAAGATCTTTCTGAATGCCTGCTATACTGCCACTATTATTTCCTGGATTGCTACTTAAGGGTCCGAGAAATTGACTGGCTGGAACACCAACCTGACTATTTTTGAACAGAACCTTTAATTCTCTCTTTACTGTGACTATCAAAGTGTGTCTTGAAATGATTCATAGTTGATACTAAAATCTATGTGAAACTTCATGAAACCAGTACCTCTGAAACTTATCAATTCTGGGTTTTTATAAAAGCGGTTAGTTGTAAATAAGTATGCAGTTAACTGTAGTCGATATGAATTGACTTTAAAATACTTGAGAAAATTTGGTAGATGCAAACGCAAATCAAAAAGGTCCAAGTTAGAGCCAGTAACGAAGTTGGTGACCATATGCTCAAATGCTCTTGAGTGAAAAAGACTTGAAGAGAAAAGTGGTGAGCTTGTTAGAATAGCCATTCCACAGAAACTGTGTGTGCACGTACTTATGTGAGCACAAAGAAAAGTTGTTTCTAACATTGATCTATACAAGTTAAATTAAACTCCCGTAGCACTTCTGTTAGTGATTAAAGGAAGATCTACATCTGCTTCACGAATGTGTGCATTATCTATCTATCTGTTTATCTATCTATATAATGTATGTTTTATTACATGTATGAAATAAACAAAGTAGTTACAGAATAATCAAAACACAGCAGATTGGTTTTATCTGCCTTTGAAATCTTTGAGAGCTGCATTTACCATTTAGATATCAAAGAGATGAACCATTTCTTTTTTTATACAGTGCAAAATTGTGGGGAACAGACAATTATAAAATTATAAAAAGAAAATTAAAGAGAACAAACCAATGGCCTGACCACCACTGATAACTAATAAGTTCATTAGGTAAAAGAAAAACCCCAAGGATGATAAGTAAATCTTAGATTTTTCCTTTCAACCTTAGCTTGACTTTGGACAGAAATGGTAATAACATTTTGTCTGCAGTATGTAGCTACAACTGGAGCGCAGAAGTATTTCTAAACACCACCCATTGATTTGAATATATAACTCTAGCAGGAGAAAGAAGTGTGAGACAGCAGGGAGTTACATGATTGAAGTGCTAATGCTTTCAGAAGAACTTAATAAAGAACCCCTGTGGTGTTTTGTGCACTCTCAACTGGGGGTGAAAAAGAGATAATATGTGTCAATATATGTGATCAGTAGTATATGTGTTTGGAAAGGGTAAATAAAGTTATTGCTTGCAGAATCCTTGAGGAAAGCTGTCACAGGTATTCTTGATAATTTCTAAACTCTAAGGACAATTCTCTGATGCACATATATTTGAAATGAAATACTGAAGAAGCTTAATATGTTTAGATAATGAAAAATATTTACAGTAATGTTTCATAAATGAACAGAAACATTACTGTATTGCTTTGTGTTACGTAATGAAAATGAGACTCGGAGGAGGATGACACCCACAAGGTGGGCAGACTTTATGCAGCAGTTATTTTTTAAAAAGGGCACAGACAATTGCTAGCCTCAAACCCCTTATGTGGATTTAGGATTTATTGGGAGGCAGGGCTATAAACATTTAACGGATCGTCACAATAGTTCAAAAAGGTACATGAAACCCATATAACCAGACTTTATGCACTTTGTGAAATGAATAAACCCCACACACTGTGATTTGCATGTGAAGATTTTCATGCATTTTAGACTGCTCCCTATGGCAATTCAGGTTTCTGTAGAGAAGATGTATGCACAAGGCTTTTTAAAAAAAGAACAAGTAGAGTTTCCCCAAGCTGGCAAATTAGAAGTAAGACTTTATTATGAACAGTTGCTGTAGTCCAAGATCTCCTCTGGTGTCCATACTGCAGAAACAGTGTGTGGTACCCCTGGAGATTTCTTGAATAAGGCTTCCTGGCCCTTCATCGCACTTGTTTTTCCCTTGGTACCAAGTTCTTTCTCTCTGCTTCTATTCATTATAATACAACACTTTGCGTCTTCTTCTTCTTCTCCTCTTGGGATAGGAGGATCTTTGCGTTCAGAGAGCCAGCTATGGGCTCTGAGAGGCTCAACAACTGCTTTACAAGTGGTGCTATGGTAAGCCTCCGAGCCTCTTGGGCTTGCTGATCATAAGATTGGCAGTTCGAATCTGCACAATCGCTCCCGTTGCTCTGTCCCAGATCCTGCCAACCTAGCATGGTTTAGTCATGCTGACCGCATAACATGGAAAGCTGCCTGCAGACAAAGACTGGTTCCCTCAGCCTGAAAGTCAATTTTGACTGAACTTAACCATCCAGGGGTCCTTTACATGAGAATTCCATATATCCATAATTCAGATATGGTCTGAAGCTCAACATAAAAAAAAAAAAACAAAGATCATGGCCACTGGTCCCATCACCTCCTGGCTAACAGAAGGGGAAGAAATGGAGACAGTGAGAGATTTTACTTTCTTGGGCTCCATGATCACTGCAGATGGTGACAGCAGTCACGAAATTAAAAGACACCTGCTTCTTGGGAAGAAAGCAATGACAAACCTAGATAGCATCCTAAAAAGCAGAGACATCACCTTGCCGACAAAGGTCCGTATAGTTAAAGCTATGATTTTCCCAGTAGTGATGTATGGAAGTGAGAGCTGGACCATAAAGACGCCTGATCGCCGAAGAATTGATGCTTTTGAATTATGGCACTGGAGGAGATTCTTGAGAGTCCCATGGACTGCAAGAAGATCAAACCTCTCCATTCTTAAGGAAATCAGCCCTGAGTGCTCACTGGAAGGACAGATCGTGGAGCTGAGGCTCCAATACTTTGGCCACCTCATGAGAAGAGAAGACTCCCTAGAAAAGACCCTGATGTTGGGAAAGGTGGAGGGCACAAGGAGAAGGGGACGACAGAGGACGAGATGGTTGGACAGTGTTCTCGAGGCTACCAGCATGAGTTTGACCAAACTGTGGGAGGCAGTGGAAGACAGGAGTGCCTGGCGGGCTCTGGTCCATGGGGTCATGAAGAGTTGGACATGACTAAACAACTAAACAACAACAAAAAATAATTTTAACAACCTCACAATAGCTTCATTTTTAATTTTTTTTAAAGTATTTGCATTTTTGGATAGAGAAAACATTATTTAACTGGCAGGGATCTTAAAAACACAGTCAGAAAGACATACACTACTTTCCAATAGGCCTACTAGGGTCACTAAACATATTAGGAGGAAAGAGTTTGATTCTTACACCTCAGCTGTTACCATGTTATTCAATCAGACTAGTATTTTGCCTAATTTTTATTTAGTATTTGGGTTTGTTGACACTCTTAAGAATACCTTCCCTGCTGAGTAAAGGATAAGATTTGGCGATAGAAGGGGGAGGGTTTCTTCAGCCAGTGGCAACTTCTTAAATAACTTTTGCATTGATATTTTTCTCTCTGACCAGTATACTCTCAATAGCCTTTTCAAAATCAGTTGCCGCTATTCCACGCTACCTCAAAGAACATGAAACAAAGAGAAAAAACACTACATTTTAATCAGCAGTCTTGCTGCCAAGAAAATGGTTTGTGCCAAGTTTTATCCCAGAGTGAACAGGAAAAAAATGTGGGAAAGCAGCAAGTTTGAAAACTGTTATCCAGCCTCGGCTACAGCAGTGTTTGGAAGACATCATTAAAAGAAGGACCCCCAACTTCTTCTTTTTTTCAGATGCACCTGAACTCATGCCAATTTAGGAGAAGAAATCTGCCTTTCAGCTCTTGTAGGACAAGATTTGCTCGAGTGCTTTCTGTGCCGTTAAATCTTTCCCTTTGTGTATAATATGGATGATTTAGGAGCAGCTGTGTCAGTGCTGATTTATACATTGACAGCTAAGGATAATAAGATATGGGGCCAACATACTGCTCACCCTTTTACAGATTAACCTGCAGACTGCATTAGGCAAATTTGATGGCATTAAAAGATTTTACCAATTTGTCTGGAAACAATTTCTCTTTTGTGTTGTGTCAGGGGATAACATTTCATGCCATTGTACTAATTTAAATGGCTTAGATAAATTACTCTGGAGGTTAGAGAACTGTACTGGATATATTATTTTGGCCCTTTAAAATAAAAAGCCTATTAACTAAATTGTTAAATGCCCTTAATTAGTTAAAATGAAAAGTGCCTGGGAATTTAAAAAAAAATACTCTGCAACACAAACATTGCACCAAAATGATTAACTGCAGTGTCTAGAAAATGATTGTTCTAGCAGACAAGTAACATACTGCAGTGAAGAATACAGGAAAAATAGGGAACAATACAGTGTGAAATTTTATTGTGCAAGCTGAATGAGAACAGTGTAAGAGCAACACTGCACCCTTGTACTTCTTCCATTAATCCCAATGGACTGAACTCCTAGTGAGTATATTTCTGAGGGTATACAGTCCTTGATCATGCCTGCAAATACTCTTGCTTCCAGTCCCACTGCCTCTCAAGTTACAATGAAGCCTTGTAGTAAACGTAAAGGTACCCCTGACCGTTAAATCCAGTCGCAGACATCTCTGGGGTTGCAGTGCTCACCTCGCTCTATAGGCTGAGGAAGCCGGCGTACAGCTTCCAGGTCATGTGGCCAGCAGGACTAAGCCACTTCTGGTGAACCAGAGCAGTGCACAGAAACACCGTTTACCTTCCCGCCTATTTATCTACTTGCACTTTGACGTGCTTTCGAACTGCTAGGTGGGCAGGAGCTGGAACCGAACAATGGGAGCTCACCCTGTCTTGGGGATTCAAACCACTGACCTTCTGATTGGCAAGCCCTTGGCTCTGTGGTTTAGACCACAGCGCCACCCGCGTCCCTAAGCCATGTAGAGGTAATCCCAAATTCAAGGGCTTCTTACGTACTGTAGCTCTTTAGCACTCCTGGCATGCAGCTTTCCTGCAGTCAGTTAGAAACAGGTGTTGTTCCATACAGCACTTCATATATATCTTTATTCCTCTTTGGAGGGGTGACATGCACGCTGCACCTGGCCCACCAAGCTGCTGCAGATCTGAGCAGGGGATAAAGTGCCCTGCCTGCTGTTTATAAGAGTGAAAGGCAGCATTTCCACCTTTCACAGAACAAAGTTGTAGTGGGGAAAGAAGCAGTGGCTTTTACTTTGCACAGAATGATCTGTGTGAAGTTAAAAGGCAGCATTTTCAGCCAGCCACAACACCAGTACTAGAATGGGGAAGCCCAGAAACACTGAGTGTGCAGAGAAAGGCGGGGGGCAGGAAAGATGGAGGAAGAGTATGCTGAGTGCCTGGATGCCTGTGTATGTGTGGTGTGTTCAGGTACACACTAGCCATTCCCACTGCTTGTGTGTGGCCCAATTCAGCCCTTGAACCAGAAAAGGGTTGCCACCCCTGCTGTACAGCACTGTATTATTCATTGTTACGGTTCCATAACACAAATGCACACATTGCTGCATGAAATGTAGAAATAAAAAGCAAACAAAAAAAAATGTTTGTACACATTGTGTGATAAAAATAATATTTGCATTAGCTCATTTGCGGTTCCATGAAAGTGAAATGGGTTTTTAAAAGAAGTATAGGACAGAAACTGGCTGTTGGAAAATAGCGGGGGACAGGACTGTATGGTGTGGCATCGATACAAGCAGCCAATGTAGGTTAAAGCCCCAACACTCAAATTTTGTGTAGAGAAATGAGGGCACTGAATCTAGATCCCTGCTGCCTCTCACAATAGCTGTTCTTCAGATCTTAGTAATTTTGCAAGGACATAATGAGTGAAGTATTCAGTAAGTGTAGGCAGGAAAGGGAGGGTGCAAAAAGGCACAGGTGAGTCAATAGTGATTCCAACATCCCATTCCTGCTAAGTCATCCACCTGTTGAGACCCTATGAGCGTATATGTAAAATTAAGATTTGCACCTGTTTACCTCGAATTGCATTTTTCATTTTACCACCCATTCACCTAGTTTGGAGAGTTCCTTTTGGAACAATTTACCATTCTTCTTTGTTTTAACAACCCTGAACAATTACAGTTATGAGCAAACTTGCTCACCTCGCTGCTCACTCCTAACTCTGGATCATTTATGAGCAAGTTAAAAGGCGCAGATCCCAGTATCAAAGTAATACAGGAAAACTATTGTTCTATCAAGAGGGTTGACATACAAATTTGCTTTGGAATATAATTCTTTTAAGCAAAGTGTGTTCTTCCTCATGGAGAGCACAGGTTGCGGGCGGGGCTGACAAGAAACCTCACTGTTACTAGGCAAATGGTTTGGCCATCCTTTAAGCAGGGGTGGGCTGTTACTGGGGAAATCTAGATGTTGCCATTTTTTGATTGACAGTTCTAAAAGCAGGATGCTGCCTAAAATATTGTAACAGTGTTACTTCAGAAGATGTAGCTTTGCCAGTGCAGATCTTGCCTCAGTGAAGCAAGTCAGTAGAAACTGCACCTCTTTGCCAAAGAGTTTTGCTTAGAAGCAAATCTCACAGGTTTTACTGCACACTATTTGGAAGTAAGTGTGTTTAGAATCGGATCTTAAACCAGTGGAAATCAAAGCATTTACTTTAGTGGCAGAGTAGACTGGAACTGTTAGAGCATGGGTAGGGAAACTAAGGCCCAGGGGCCAGATCCAGCCCAATCGCCTTCTAAATCCGACCCGCGAACAGTCCGGGAATCAGCGTGTTTTTACATGAATAGAATGTGCCCTTTTATTTAAAATGCATCTCTTGGTTATTTGTGGGGCCTGCCTGGTGTTTTTACATGAGTAGAATGTGTGCTTTTATTTAAAATCCATCTCTGGGTTATTTGTGGGGCATAGGAATTCATTCATTATTCTTTTTCAAAATATAGTCCAGCCCCCCACAAGGTCTGAGGGACAGTGGACCGGCCCCCTTCTGAAAAAGTTTGCCTCATATTAAGCACTCCCCTTAAAAGTAACTGATACTTGCTTCCAATGCTTAAAATCAAACAGCTCAGCTGCAGTCAAAATACAAGCCCTATTCAGGCATTCAAATTGCTTGAGAATGAGGGAAAGTTGTGACATAGGAAGCCTATTCTGCATGGGTACGCTTCCTGCACAAGTTAAACTCCTCCTTGCATATGGCTCCTACATTCCTAGAACAGGCCCTCCACTTCAGAACCCACCCCCCATGTGTGGGGAGCAGGGGGCAGGGACAACAATCATTCAATCGTATGGCTATTGACTGTAGCTCTACTATTTCTCCCAAGCATTTACCAGTGTGTGGGCTTTCCTTATGGCTGTTTTCAAACTTTATCATAATTGTTGGCGGGTTTATCATTAAATGGATAGGTGTAAAGATTTCCATACTCACTGAATCCGTTTCAGACAACCTGCTTTAGTTGCTTGGGATGGATGGATAGATTAAAAAGTGTGTGTGGGGGGGGTGCATCTTTGTTGAAACAAGAAAATGTTGCATAATTTTAAATAAGGTTAGCAATTTAGGGGGGAAAAAACCTTATAAATTGATCACCCCAGTCCTATTCACGTTTATCTGGAAATAAGCCATGTGGAACTTAATTCATGAATGTATGCACTTCAATATTGTATTTTAATTTTCATTGTTATGTTTACAGAAATGGTGCTCTGGGTTATTTCAACCAGAGATTTGGGTTTTGCTCTTTGTATGAAAATGTATCAATCCGCCATTCAATACCACACCCCAAATGAGGCAGTTGCCAATATAGTAATGATCTGAACCGGGGAAGGTAATAATCTTCAGAAAACTGAGTCTAAATTTTTCATACCTTAATACTTGAAGATTAATAATGTATGGGCAGCCCTGGTGATTTTTATGCCTAGAATTTCTGTGCTCCTTTATTGCATCTTATCTACATAGCTTCATGAAGAATATAAACTGTAGGAGTCATACACTATGGATTGCTTTCACGAACAAGAATATGAATTGGTTTTATTCAGAAGGGAACTGGGGGAATGCTATGAGCATCATATGCATGCCTAAGGATGTGGAATTCTGCCTTTACGGAACTAAGGGTGGTCTCTCTCCTGTTCGCCAAGGATAGTGAAATTAACATGCAGCTGGGCTTCTCTGATAAATGGATTCTGTTAGGTCACTGAGGGGATGTGTGTGACATTAAGTGATTTACAGCCCTTTACCTTAATGAAATTGTTTCAGCGAGATGACGTTGAGAGCTTTTAATGGATAGCTTTTCTTGATGTAATGAAATTGCATTCCTTTGGCATTTAATATAAGGTGCAGTTATTATTTACTGGAGCTTTCCCAAGGCTGTCGTGTTTTTGCACACGCAGTTCGGAACAAAAAGAGACTTCGGTGGCAGCATCAAGACCAGAATGGTGTGTGACATTCTTAAGCAGATGAGTGTATTTGGGGAGTGCATTTCAGTTAGTGTGGCCCACCTTTCAGCCTTATCTCTTAAGGAGGCTTTCTTATCCACAGCGCTGCCAGCCTTCATCTCTTTCACATATCGCCTCCTAATCTATTTAACAGGCAACTGGATTACAACCAGATCAGCTGCATTGAAGATGGGGCATTTAGGGCTCTCCGTGATCTAGAAGTGCTGTAAGTAAACTGCTTGTCTCTCTTACTTTTTAAAACAGAGAAGTCCAAATGCAGACGCTCATCTCGTGTCAAAACGTTTGAATGAAATGATGTATTAGAATAAAAATGATGCATTAGAATATTGCTTGATAAAATATTATAAGCACATGGAAAGAGTGGAGATAATCCCACCTCCTTTTTTTTTTTTTTACAAAATCATCACATTTGTCAGGTAGAACCATGTAAGGGCAAAGTAACTTCCTTATGGAAATAAATAAAGGGTTTTACGATTCAATGTATTCTTGTAAGC
The DNA here is from genome assembly GCF_951804945.1 of Podarcis cretensis. Classification (NCBI taxonomy): domain Eukaryota; kingdom Metazoa; phylum Chordata; class Lepidosauria; order Squamata; family Lacertidae; genus Podarcis; species Podarcis cretensis. Next base: position 69,457,973 of record NC_137178.1, read on the forward strand.
CCATTTTCCATAGTGCAGATCCACACAATTATTCCCCTCTTTTCAATCATAATCTTTGTGTAATGAACACATTCCAAAGCCTTGAATACACATTAGCAGCTTTCACAAAGCAAATTTTCTGGGAGATGGGTGTGTGATGTTTTCAAGAGCTGTGGCTTTCCATACTCAGTTTTTCTTGCAATTGATTTTTGTTCCTGACCTGCTGCCTGCAAGCTGTTCACTGTGGAATAGCTTCATAGAAGTCAATAGGAGTTTTGTAGAAATAAGCAGGTAGGTAAGATAGGACCTTAAGTTCCTTTTATATTGTCATACCAGTGATGTATAGCTTATCTTCATTTAACTGAAAGTGGATACAGCCTAGTACCCTAACAGTTTCCCTCTTCCTGCATTTTAAATGTAATCATTATTACATTAATGATGATTAAATAAAAACCTTACTGCCTCTGAAATAAGACAGTAAATGTAAGGAATAAAATGTCTATTATTTTTTTTTTAAATGGCACATAATCGTGAAATATGCCGTCAGTCAGGATTGCGTGTTCCTTGGTGACACATTTTAAATAACTTATTTTCTCTGTCAGTATACAATGCCCTATGCAAATGTGCCGCTCGTTGTTTTGATTTAATCGTTTTAAAAACAACCAGAAGGCACAATGCTAAATTAGTTCTAAAGGAGATTCTTGTTAGTAGATTTCAAAATCAGAAAGTCGTTTTCAGATTTTATTTTATTTTTAAATAAAAGGAACCCAGAAGCCCAGATGGAGAGCAATAAATATTATCATTATTTGGCAAATTCAGAGCTTGTCCCTTCTGTCCAGCTACAATAGTAAATCACAGTTAATGCTAGTTTGCATGTAAAAACAATTGTACCACTCCTTGCATTTTATTCAAGATGAGGTATTACAATGTTATAAGAATTTTTAGGTCTTCTATATATATCATAGAGCGAATAATATTGTAAAGTGAAAACACTTTTTAATGTAAAAACATTTGGATTATTTAAGTTTTCAGATGGGTCGTATGCCATTCACACATGATCTACATTATTTTATCAGCTGCCAAAGAATTTCTAATCCTGGATGAAGTAGTATATTACACTGTCCACTGTTCATATAAAACTTTAATCTCCCAGTAAGCTATGGAACCTGTCCCATGTAAAATCTTATGCAATGAAAGTCAGGCCAGGCCTTCCAAATGTGCTTTCATAGTACTCTTTTAAGTTAGTGCATCATGTATATCCAATCTCTTAATTGGATACTATCCATACTCATGCCCATTTGTGGCAAAAGCTCTGTTTGTTGCTGGATCAGTTCACCATAAAACAGTATGGCATCCCATAAGAAGGTAATGAGCCTAAATGTGAACATCGTTATAGGAACAGCTACACATGACTGGTAGCTGGGCATGGCTATCTACATAGCAAAGAACAATTAAGAAAATTCATTAAAAAAAACACGTTCTAATATTCTGTAGATTTTGTTACTTTTGAAATTGTGTATATTGACGTTTAATAATGTGTGTGCGGGATGAGCGGAAGCGAAGGACCAAATTCCTAAATCTGTTAACAGCTTGAAGTTAACCACTTATGCTTTCTATTTGACTAATCACATTTGCTTTTAATAGAGCAAAGTTCATGGAATGCATTATATATATGTATGTGTAGCAGGCTTGTGCGATATATATATATATATATATATATATATATATATATATATATATGCTTTATGGACAGGTTTTCCTCAAAGTTTTAACTGTAGACTTGGTATATTTCTAATAACTATTTCTAATAAAATTTCTAATAACAACAAAAAGATGTGAGGAAGGAGGAAATGCTTCCTGTGAATGGCAATACAGTTTATGTCTTATTAAAACAGCCAAATTGAAATTCAGACCATTCAAAAAGAACACTTGGAAGGGTTTTAGGTAGCACTTCTGCCAGTGAATTCGTCCTGTGCCTGCTACTGTGGTTTTGAAATCACAACCTCCTGTTTTTAATTTTCCCCTGCTGCTGGCGGTGTGTGTGTGAATGGGGATCAGTCAAATAGTATGGAAATGGCAGAGGAAAACAATGGCTCTGGGAACTGTCACAATGTGGTCAAATTCAGGAGCCAAATTGCAAAAAAGAAAAAAGGAAAGGGGAAACATTTTTCTGTACTGATAACTGTGGGGTTACTTGAACCCAGGAAAGAAGAAAGAGTAAACAGATTACAGGAACATTTTGTGACGTCGGGAGGTTGGAGATGGAGGTGAACCGACTGTGAAATGTCATAGGTCATTGATGTCATGTGTTCTGGCAGCTGGTCCATGGACCCATGAAATAACTTCTTGTTCTGGGGAATACCATAGACTTCAACAAGACTAGTTTTGCAACACAAATCCCTGTAGGTCTTACAAGTGCACACCTGTTTTGATAGCAAAATTGCATGCTTTTTCAGAGTACATATATAGTTATTTGCTTATTAGCTTCATACGGGTTTGTTGCATTACTCAGGATGCGCATAGCGGCTAGAAATATTTTGGCAGATACAGGATAGCATCCAGCCTATTGTACCAACAATTTGTAGAACAATCAGCGCTAAAATTAATTGAAAGGTACATCAGAACACTGTTCCATCCATGGAGCTATTAAATGATTCTTGAGCATGTCAGGATCACTTGGTTCCTTTTTACTAAGAATGCACTTATTTATCTTTTCTACACAGTAAGGAAATAATAAGAGTTTGGATTTTCACAGACTTGCAGGGCGGTTTTCATTAGACTGGTGACACTGATAAGGGCAAACTCAATATTTTGAAGCAGTTCTCCACACCCTCCACAACAAGAGTTGTTTCACAAGTCTTGACAATGGCATAAACCCTGTCATCTTTCACTTAAGCCATGTTCATAGGCATTTGATATTAGTTGACAAAAACACCTTCCATGTTATTGAGTAAAGATTGCAGGTGTTCGTCGATTGCAGGTGTCTGTCTGTTTTGGTGTTATTAATATTACAAGTAGAACCTGCCGCAGAACACTTCAGAGCAGAGTGGTCCCAGTTAGCTATGTCTTCTTCCCAGGTACTCAGTTTAATTTCCTCCTTCCCTACTTACAGTTTTCTGTTCCCCACAATGGTCAGTCTGCATTCCTTATCCATTGAAGATGCTCAGGCCTTGGCTTTCCCCCTATTAAAAAAAATGTAAACAATTCTGACACTTTTAATAGCATGTGAAACTTCTGCTGCTGTTGTTGTTATTAAATGTACTTCCTTTTGAAATTATTATTATTTAGTATTGTTATTATTAATTTCATTTTTCAGTTGCCTAGGGTTGGATCCAAAGACATTTCCTCTATCAAAGCTTTCTTAGTTGCCGGAAGAGAGTGTCAGCCCAATACCTCTCTCTACCGGAAGCAGAGCCTAAGTCCCTTTCCTTTCCCTTTCCCTTACAAACATACAAAAACCCCACCCTAGGACCAAAACTGCACTATTCTGACACCACTTCCTGACTTTACCTCCAGAAGCAGGTCACTGCATGCTGCTATATAGCAAGACCAGCTCCACTGGATCCAAACCATATTGCATCTTTCCCCTAAGAAAACCATATTACTCTCCTTGAAGGTGCCAGTCACTTGTCTTGTCAACATCTTTTCTTAAAGTCCATGCTTTGGAAATGCAATGTTAGGATCACATAGTTCATATAATGGATATTGTCAGGGAACTGCCATCAGTGCTGGAGGGAGAGAGCTAAAGCCAGAGGGATTCCAGAGAGCGTCCAGGGATCGGGAGAAGCAGCCCATCTTCTGGGGAAGAGAATCAGCGTAGCACCAGTGGAGAAGGGGGGCAGATGGGGGAAGCGGCGAGGCGGTCCCATGACTCCTCGCCGGGGACCAGCGGGGAGAGCACGGGTCCTCCGCTGCCCATGCCCTCCTTACGCAGAAGGCTTTCGCGCAGAGAGAGTAGGCGGAGACTAGGCGTCAAAGAGCTTATTTTCTGGAAGAAGTTTAAGAAACGCCCACTGACGGATTCTGCCAGCGATTGAGTCAGCCACGAGTGAGTGGCTGTCCAGACAGAAAAGGTTCACTTAGGCAACCCAGCCAGGTGTTTGCACCCAGACGGGGAAATAAGCACCGGCTTACGCACGAGCAACCCCTAGAACCATTACAGATATCTTGCTCTGTTGTGATTCTGCTCACCTTTGGGGTAGCCATCTTTCTGCCATCTTTCTGCCCCAGCTTCCGTTTACGACTGCCATTTTACAGTATTATAAATAAATAAGCTTTTCAGATTACAGCTTCCTTCAGAGTGATATGAAAAGCTATATATATATTGAAAGAAAAATGCATTATTTTAGGTTTAGGACACATACACCTGCCACACACTGTTCTTATAGCATCCTCCTTTGTTGGCTCATAGCATAATAGATTTATGCAGGTGTTTATGAATTTTGACTTGGCTAACTAGTGCTAGGTCACTGACCTATTCTCTTGTTCATGCTGAGCTTTTGTAGGATGTTCTGGCAGCTCCTGGATGCTGCTGGAAACTTCTGCCAAAGCTGCAGAAGGGAGAGAAACTATGGTACCTTTCATTTCCTCTTCCCCTCTTTTCCATAGGGGAAAAGATTGTTTCTCTCGCTTACATTAGGCATTTTTTCAGGAGATGCTTTTTTTGAGGCCAGCAAAACTCCTGCAGGATGAGGGTGCTTGAAAAATATTTTTTTAAAAAAACCCTAACATTTCCATAAAGGCAGATCATGCAACTCAGCACTTAGTTGTTCATCTTCCCTTATCATTTTTACTGAATGTTAACTATTTAGACACTGTCCCAATCCACCAAATGCCTTGTACATGCAAACTTACTCATACACATTCATTTATGTGTCAAGATCTTCTTAACTGGATCAGGGCAATTGATTTAACTTACTTTCAAATGCATTTGCTTAGTGCTAATATTGTATTGAGTACAAATTTCAGTTTTCCTCTTTTACATCCGATGAGCATTTCCATCTCAAAATAACATCAGCCATGAGAAGTTTTTCATGATCAGAGTTTTCATCCTGATCCTAAACATAGTTAAATCATAAACACAGTGATATAGTTCCATGTCTGTTTAAGGTTAGTGTTGGTATGCATAAGCGAAGTCTCTTTAGCACCTGTTGATACAATAACAGAGACATACTTAGTACTGAATGTCAAAAACATAATTTAACTTCCATTAAAGTTTAAGAAATTAGAGACTTGGCAGTGGTGGCTAATGTGTTAGTATACCTACCCAAGGCTGCCTTTGAAGACTGCTGGAAACAATAGCCACGGTGAGACTTCTGACCACCACTATATTTTTTAGAAGTCAGTCTGTTTCAGATGTTTCTTCAAATATTCTTAAAATTGTTGTGTCATGTGAAAATGTGTACCTGTCCTTAATGTTTTACAGCACTCTCAACAATAACAACATCACACGTCTCTCAGTGGCAAGTTTCAACCATATGCCCAAACTCAGAACCTTGTAAGTAGTTAACGTGTTTTACTTAAAATGTGATAAAATGTAATTCCTATTGTTAGTTTTTCACAATAACCAGTGTTGGGAACTATATTTTAGAGGTTTGACCATTTAGTACTACCCTGAAGGTGTGACTCACTGACCTGAATACTTCCCTTTGCGCAAGCAAGCCTTTCCGCCTTTGCCGTAGTGTAAGTGTTGGGTTGTGTACAGACGTGCAGTTTGTAAATAGCAGGGCAACTGCAGAAAAATGTGATTTCAAGAAAGGCTTGATAATATTTGAAAGTTGAGAAGGTGGGTGACACATCACACCCCATAAAAGATCAGAAATGCAGGGCATGACCATGCCACAAAACTTGCTTTTAATATTTTGGACCCATATGTGTTATATCTGTCTTGTGTCTTGAGCAGGCTGATTATTGGCTAAGCTATAACTATTTAAGACTCTTAAAGGTAAAGGTAAAGGTACCCCTGCCCGTACGGGCCAGTCTTGACAGACTCTGGGGTTGTGCGCTCATCTCACTCAAGAGGCCAGGGGCCAGCGCTGTCCGGAGACACTTCCGGGTCACGTGGCCAGCGTGACATCGCTGCTCTGGCGAGCCAGAGCCGCACACGGAAACGCCGTTTACCTTCCCGCTGGTAAGCGGTCCCTATTTATCTACTTGCACCCGGAGGTGCTTTCGAACTGCTAGGTTGGCAGGCGCTGGGACCGAGCAGCGGGAGCGCACCCCGCCGCAGGGATTCGAACCGCCGACCTTTCGATCGGCAAGTCCTAGGCGCTGAGGCTTTAACCCACAGCGCCACCTGCGTCCCTATTTAAGACTCTTAGACCAGTAGAATTTTCAGAGAGCACAACTTCTTCACCTGATTCCTTGTGCCTTGCATGTCAGTGTGAAGAAAACATTTGAAGGTGTGATAGATTGAAATTTTACATAGTCAAAACATATTTAAAAAATAGCTTCTCTGGAACAAAACCTGAGAGGTATTTTGAGGAACTGGTCAGGTTTCACTTAAGATCGCAGTAGAATCTGTGATTGGCTGTCAGATATGACAAATGTGAAATCTTTAAGATTTTATTGCAGTAATGCTAGCAGGCCTAATTCAATTAAAATGGCTCTCCCAGATTTTTTTTTTAAAAAAATATAAATAATACATGTTCCAATAGTGCAATAATTAAGGTTGTGGCAGCAGTTGCTTCAAGAACCTAATATTTAATGATGGGTCTTACATGTAAAATATGCATAAGGCTATTAAGAAAAATAATTGAACAAATTCTAGTTAGTGCTGATTTTTTTAAAAAAGAACACCAGTGTTTGATATGTTATCAACAGTAGATAAGTAAAACTGCATGAAGCTCATTCTCATATGCATTTAAATCAGGACTGAGCCCCAGATGTTTATCCTCCTCATGGCACCACAGTTCAGGCATTTGATGAAACCTTCTCTTCCCTATATGGAAAAAAACAAGTTGCACAAAGCGTGGCCCAGAATTTGAGAAGCTTTTGCCTCCTCAGGGTTGTAGTAGTTGCGGCTGCAGCAGCTCTTTTCCCATTCCTTAAACAGCCAGCCATGCCTAATCAATGGGGGTTATTAATTCCGTTGAGTATGGCTTTGCTAGGTGGCTCAGGATGGAATCCAATAGAGATGGATGATGATGATGATGATGATGATGATGATGATGATGATGATAATTTATTATTTATACCCCGCCCATCTGGCTGAGTTTCCCCAGCCACTCTGGGCGGCTCCCAATCAAGTGTTAAAAACCATACAGCGTTAAATATTAAAAACTTCCCTGAACAGGGCTGCCTTAAGATGTCTTCTGAATGTCAGGTAGTTGTTTATCTCTTTGACATCTGATGGGAGGGTGTTCCACAGGGCGGGTGCCACTACCGAGAAGGCCCTCTGTCTGGTTCCCTGTAGCCTCACTTCTTGCAATGAGGGAACTGCCAGAAGGCCCTCAGTGCTGGATCTCAGTGTCTGGGCTGAACGATGGGGGTGGAGACACTCCTTCAGGTATACAGGACCGAGGCCGTTTAGGGCTTTAAAGGTCAGCACCAACACTTTAAATTGTGCTCGGAAACGTACTGGAAGCAAATGCAGATCTCTCAGAACCAGTGTTATGTGGTCCCGGCAGCCACTCCCAGTCACCAGTCTAGCTGCCGCATTCTGGATTAATTGCAGTTTCCGGGTCACCTTCAAAGGTAGCCCCACAATGGAGCAAAAGCTCTCAAGCAATGTAACCTGTACACTTGGCTCTGTTTCCTCCATCTGAGAATGGGCTAAAACGCCACAACTTCAGCTGAGATCCTGCGACCTGACAAATCTACTGATCAATTGGGGGGGGGGGTGTTTGTGTAAAACTAGGAGAGATTTTCAGATGGGTCTCCTCTAGTTTAAAAAATGGCCAAATTAAGGCATGTAGCACCGAGAAAGGAGGACTTCAACCCCGATCCGTTTTCTTTATGCCAATTCTCTCTCATACACATGCACCAACTGAAGGATCTGTTTCAGCCTTGCATAATAATAATAATTATGTATGTATTTATTTTTGAATTATTTTTATTAATTTTACAAATTATTACAAATCAAATCAAATGAAATCAATTTAATATAATTTCCTAAAATCAGGTTTCCCGCTCCTGTTCCAAATGTATGATCATCATCATTTGCCGCATTATTTCTTATTTAGAGTCCAGGTGACATCCTTCACTTGCCATTAAACCATTCTTCCAGCTGACTGCTTTTTTCACCTTACAAACAGCACCTCCGTTACATCTTATAAATAAGTAATCAATTTCATGTGTGTAGTCCTTCATATACATTGTTGTTCCAGACCTGGTGTACTGGGAGAGTTAATTACTATCTTCCACTGTTCAGCTCTTTGCAGTCTTTATCTGGATGGTACAAGGTCACATTCTATTCCTTCCGCTGTTTACCAACTAGCATACGAGCTAACACCATAAATAACTCACGGAATGCATATCCAAACTCCCCCATTAAAATTCTGCTCTGGAGTTCTTCCTCGGCACACAGCTAAAAACAAAATCTTTTTTTCAAATTCAGCCTCGTTTCCAGATCTTTTCAGCAGCAGTTCGTTCTTTTTTCACTGCATTCTTCCAACAGCACTCCTAGTTCAGTCCAGGAATAATTTTAAATAAAGTCCATGCAGCCTTGGTTGAGCGGGGAAGGCATGATAAAACCTTGTTAAATTCTTTGTTGAGCATAAATCAAAAGCCTCTCCCCTCTTTTCCGAAGTAACAAACAGAATAACATAGCAGTGGCTACACGCGTCCTTTTCGTTATGCAGAAAAAAGGACCATTTGAAAAGCATAAGAGTGCTCAAAGCACCTGGCCCTCCCTTTCCTGGCTGTTGTAAGGATTCTCAAGCTTCGAAGAAAATATTCAGATAACTTCAAAGAGCAAAGGACCATTTGAAATTAATAATAATAATAATAATAATAATAATTTATTATTTATACCCCGCCCATCTGGCTGAGCCTCCCCAGCCACTCTGGGCGGCTTCCATAGAAACCAAAAATACAGTAAAATATCACATGTTAAAAACTTCCCTGAACAGGGCTGCCTTAAGATGTCTTCTGAATGTCAGGTAGTTGTTTATCGCTTTGACATCTGCTGGAAGGGCGTTCCACAGGGCGGGCGCCACTGCCGAAAAGGCCCTCTGCCTGGTTCCCTGTAGCTTTGCTTCTCGCAATGAGGGAACCGCCAGAAGGCCCTCGGCGCTGCACCTCAGTGTCCAGGCAGAACGATGGGGGTGGAGATGCTCCTTCAGGTATACTGGACCCGAGGCCGTTTAGGGCTTTAAAGGTCAGCACCAATACTTTGAATTGTGCTCGGAAACGTACTGGGAGCCACGTACTTGAAAGCATAAGACTGCTCAAAGCAGCTTGCCCTCCCTTTCCTGGCTGTTATAAGGATTCTTAAGCTTGAAAGAAAACATTCAGATAACTTCAAAGAGCCAAGCCCAGTCCTTTCGGCAGCTGACTGATTGCAGCCCATTAACATATGTTGGTCCAGAAACACCTCTTGATTAATGCCAATTGTCTGAATTATGGAGGACTCAATCACAAATCATGCCGGAGACAGGGGCTCATCTATGGCAGGGACATACTCCCAGTTGCACCCACTCTGCCTTTCAAGTTGGCAGACACAGGCTTGAGTGGCACAGCGGGATGCAGTGAGCTCCCCATACCCCACTGGGGAACATTGCCAGTATTTTTGGCTCATAAATCCTGCCTTTCCCCTGCCTGAACCTCCTTGCTGCCCACAGAGGGCAGCAAGGAGCTACCACCATTGAATTCGTGACGTAGCTGGAAACCTATTGTTATTATTATTTATATGCTGCCGATGTGACTGGGTTTCCCCAGTCACTATTTATGGTTTCCAACAAATTAATCCCTTGTGGTCTCTTCCAACTCTATGATTCTGTGATTCTATAGGAGTGCTCTGATGGTGTTTCCTGCTTGGCAGGGGGTTGGACTCGATGGCCCTTGTGGTCTCTTCCAACTCTATGATTCTATGATTCTATTCTATGATTCTAAAACACAGTGAGACATCAAACAGTAAAAACTTCCCTAAATAGGGCTGCCTTCAGATGTCTTTTAAAAGTCAGATGGTTGTTTATTTACTTGACATCTGATGGGAAGGTGCTCCACAGGGTGGGCTCTGCCTGGTTTCCTGTAACCTCCCCCCCCCTCCTCCTCCTCCTCCTCCATAATACAATAAAAATGATGGGTATGGCAAATAAAAATAAATATGAAAGTAGAAAAATAAAACGGGCAAAACACCACTACTAAAAAACACAATGCCACATTCAATTGTAACATATGAGAAGTACTGTCAGATGGAGATGGATCTCAGCATCCAGGTTGAATGATGGGGGTGGAGATGCTCCTTCAGGTATGCAGGGCCAAAGCTGTTTAGGTCCTTAAAGGCCAGCACCAACACTTTGAATTGTGCTTACTGGGAGCCAATGTAGATCCTTTAAGACCAGTGTTATATGGTCCTGGCTGCTATGTCCAGCCACCAACCTTAGGAATAAATAATCAACTTTTAACAGTTCAGGAGCCCTATCCTCTTTTTTTACTGGACAACCTTAACCTATGCTATCAACCTTAACCCCCTGCTATCAATGCAACATCTTTCCACCAACAGCTGAAAAGCTCAAATCCTTCCTTGGCTCTTTTTACTCCCTCCAGCCTTTAATTAACTGCACTGCTGCTATGATCAACTTCACAATCCAATACTTCGTTTCCCCAAATAGAGCCCACATGCCAAGATGAAAACACTTACGGGTTTGGTATCTTAATATTAAGCATTGTTTTGACCATGGGTCTCTAGGTGTCAATGCACCTAATCCCCTCTACTGTAATTAAACCAAAAGAGATGGAAGAGACGATTCAGCAGAAAATGTGCTAACGAAAGGATTTCTGCAAGCAGTTATGCTGGTGGCTAATAATACCTCAAAATGTTCATTAGAGATTGTTCTTAAAACTCAGGTTTTAGCATGGAACATCAGTTCCCTAATCAAACGGCAGTCTTACAGTACAGGAAAGACCAAGGTTTGAGATCAGTATACAGTGGTGCCTCGCAAGACGAAATTAATCCGTTCCGTGAGGCTCTTCGTATAGCGGTTTTTTCGTCTTGCGAAGCAAGCCCATTGACAGCTTAGCGGATTAGCGCTATTAGTGGTTTAGTGGCTTTTAGCGATCATTTACCTATCTTCTCCTACTCACAAGCTACCCACAAATTCCTAGGATCCATAGGGAAAAGTTTCTCAGTGCCGCCCTCCAATCTTTCACAGACCTAAAGGCTGCAGCATTCTTAAAGGCCTACTGTGTCTCAGTCAGATTTTGCAGGCACAGAAATGTTCATCTCTCAAGAGAGGCAGTGAGAACCCAGTACAGAGTTCCCATCTTTCATTTCCCCAGAGTGGTAAAGAGCGGGGCCTCAAAAGTGATAGCAGACCTATCACTGTCACGTTGGAATGGACCACAAATAGTCCAACTCCCTGCAGGAATCCTTTGCCCAACATGGGACTTGAACTCAGTGACCCTGAGGTTAAGAGCTCCATGCTCTATCAACTGAGCTACGTATGTAGCCACAGTCAAGGCAGCAAGGAAAGAGAGTTAAATGTCAGCTCAGTAGCAATGGTCTTATTAGTAGTAGTGGGGACAATAGATTAATGATGTCATAATTGTGAGAAGATGGGGCAGGGAGAGTTTTTAGCAAACTGTGGGGAAAGGGGCAGTTTGGGGCAAACTCTGGGGGATGAGGATTGGCAGCAAAGTAGGAATGGTGTATACTATATTTTTCACCCTATAAGACGCACCCAACCATAAGACGCACCTAGTTTTTAGAGGGGGAATGAATGAAAGAAAAAATATATTCTTTAAAGGGAGCACTGAGCAGAGCCTGTATGCATCCCAGGCTCTGCTCAATGCTCCCTTTCACGAGCCGCGTGGAGCGTGTGTGCGGCGCTTGCAGGCTTTTCCGCGAGGAGGGAGAAGGGCAGCCCGTCACTGATGGGTTGCCCTTCTCCCTCCTCGGGGAAAAGCCTCCAAGAGCTGCACACACGCTCCGTGCGACTCTTTAAAGGGAGCGCGGCTCTTGCTGGCTTTTGCGGGAGGTGGGGGAAGGGACAGAGTGCGGCTAAGCCAGAAGCTAGAACAGCGAGAGGGAGCACAGCGATCCCTCTTGCTGTTCTGGCTTCTGGGATAGCTGCGCAGCCTGCATTCGCTCCATACGACGCACACACATTTTCCCTTACTTTTTAGGAGGGGAAACGTGCGTCTTATAGAGCAAAAAATACAGTAGGTGGGGATGGGGGTGTTGAAGGAGATGTGGAGGAATGGGAGCTTGGTAGCAGGTGTGGTTACTGAGCAACTCAAGCAGGGGCAACAGCCCCTAATAACCTCATATAAACCAATCATAAGTGAATGCTCAGCAAGCAGTTAACACATTATAACCTCTCTGGAAACTTGTGGGGTCTTCTAGACTAAGTGCGTAACGTTGCAACTGCAGGCTTTAATCATGTTTCATCGTTTGCTTTGTACTTACTAGACTATATTGCCTTTATGTACTTTTTGGTTTTATTTTGCTGTGTTTTATCCAGCCGACTACACTCCAACAACCTTTACTGTGATTGCCATCTAGCTTGGCTCTCCGATTGGCTACGCCAGCGACCTCGGGTTGGACTATACACTCAGTGCATGGGCCCCTCACATTTAAGGGGTCACAATGTAGCTGAGGTTCAAAAACGGGAATTCGTCTGCAGCGGTAAGACACTCAATATTATTACAGCAGTACCTTGATGTGTAATGCATGACAAAACAGCCTGAAAGAAGGCATGGGTAACACAAGCTTCACTAACTGTGCACAAAACATAGTGCGTTCAATCTACTTAAAGTCAGGTTGCATATGTCTCAACCCCTTCCCTTGGCTATATAGATGCAGGCAGCTCAGCTCAAAGTTGGGAGCCTGGGAGGCATGCATGTACCGACTGAATCCTTATCTAGTCATCCCCATATGCCTGAAGCAGATTTCACACTCTCCAGAACCATGTGCACCTTCTACTGGAAAAGAGGGGGGGCTAGCTGGGGATACTGGAGGTAGGGGGACACGGGTGGCACTGTGGTCTAAACCACTGAGCCTCTTGCTGATTGGAAGGTCAGCAGTTCGAATCCACACAACGGGCTGAGCTCCCGTTGCTCTGTCCCAGCTTCTGCCAACCTAACAGTTCGAAATAACACCAGTGCAAGTAGATAAATAAGTACCACTGTGGCAGGAAGGTAAACAGTGTTTCTGTGTGCTCTGGTTTCCGTCATGGTGTTCCATTGCACCAGAAGCGGTTTAGTCATGCTGGCTACATGACCTGGAAAGCTGTCTGTGGACAAACGCCAGCTCCCTTGGCCTGAAAGCAAGATGAGCGCCACAACCCCATAGTCACCTTTGACTGGACTTAACTGTCCAGGGGTCATTTACTTCCCCCCCCCCTTTACTGGAGGTAAAAGGTAAAGGTGAAGGGATCCCTGACAATTAAGTTCAGTCATGAATGACTCTGGGGTTGCAGCGCTTACCTCGCTTTACAGACTGAGGGAGCCGGCATTTGTCCGCTCCTCAGACAGTTTTTCCGGGTCATGTGGCCAGCATGACTAAGCCGCTTCTGGCACAACGGAACACCGACACCAGAGCAGCGCACGGAATCACTGTTTACCTTCCCACTGGAGCAGTACCTATTAATCTACTTGCACTTTTGGGCATGCTTTCAAACTGCTAGGTTGGCAGGAGCTGGGACTGAGCAATGGGAGCTCACCCCATCATGGGGATTCGAACCGCTGACCTTTTGATTGGTAAGCCCAAGGCTCAGTGGTTTAGACCACAGCGCCACCCGTGTCCCTCAAGTTATTGGAGGTAGAAAAAGGCTAAATATTTCCCCTATCAAGCAGTTGTACCCTGCATGTGCATAGGTGTGGGATGGGTTGAAGCCAGCTTCTTCTGAGTCCTGTGGGAATCACTCACACTGCACCTTTGCTATGATTAGAGTCAACCTAGAGTGTCTCAGGTTACACATCTAGTGTCATAGTTAGAGGATGGGTGAAAAGTGTGGGCCCAGGATATTAAATCCAGATGGGTTTTTAACATAAAATAAGCATTGTATTCGAAGTGTACTTCTCGTTTATGCTCTTGCCATTTTTACAGCCTTAAAACCTCTTATGAATTGAAAACCCAAGGGTTTGGAAAACAGAATTCCTTCTGTACATTTTACCATGTCCGTGGCTTTTTCGATTGCTTGTAATGACATATTAAAATAACTAATGATATACCACTAACATTTGTCTCTATTTTTCCTCTGTTCATACTCCCCTAGATGAGGAAGAAGGCAAGTTCATTTAAATAAAACCAATCTTTTAATGACAGATTAAATCATTAGTCAGCATTGCTTTATCACGTTTCCTCTAAATGTGTATACAACAGTTGTACCTCCCCATTTTCTCTTTTACTCACCAAAAGGCTCGCTGAAAAGAGGGGTTTTCAGCAGTGAAGAAATTTTCTCAAGTAGTATTTAAAAAATGAGATAATTCAGTATTTTTGAAAGTTGCAACAGGGGGTTGCCTTCGTTCTGCGAAGCAGGAGTGGCTCACCTGTGTATTGGTCCCCAAGAGATTTCCACCCATTTTTAAAAAATGTATTTAAAAATACTGTTCATGTGGGTTTCCCACTGTGATACAATTGTGCTAAAAGCTTTACTGTGCCCTCTATTTTTTTATTTTATTTTACTAACTGCTGCCATCATTTGCTGTGATACTGTATGTCTTTACATTTTTTTAAAAAAATACTTCATTTATTGCTGACTCAGTCCACTGCTGTGATTCTGTGATGTCAAAAGCTTTTTTGCCCAATAACTCCAAATGCAGAAAACAAAAACCCCCAAGAGGGTCAGTGCACACCAAAGCCCACAGAAGTCACCCCTGCCGTTGACTTCAGCAACCTTGGGTGCTCCATAAATGCTTTAAATTAAGGGAGCAATTTATTAACTTATTTTTGCTTGTTTGCGCCACTGAAGAATGAACTGACTGCCAAATATATACAATGTTAATCAATGTTGGTAAGTTAAAGACTGCACATTGGCAATTATAAATTATTTGGTTAGCATATAAGGCTGAAGAAGGTTCCCTATGAAAGCTATGAAAGACGTTGATATGGTGGACTTATGGTGGATCTCTGGACTTAGCCACATTTCCTCACATCCTGCTGCTTTTCCTTCCTGGGAAAACTGCTCTTTAGTGCTCAGTCAGAGCAAATGGCAATTGGGTTTTCTGTGGTTTGTGATTTGGAGCTGAAGAGCAGGTTTCCCCTGGTAAAGGAGCAGGGCAAGTGGAAAGCTGCTTGGACCCATCCTTTCTAGCATAGGAGCTCAGTCCTAGCAGCTGAGGTCCATTTGGCCCCTCAAATAAAATATTTGATGGTTCGTCCATCCCACCCAGGTTGATGGGCATTGCCATTCAAATGGTGCATGTGCTTGTGATTGATTGTGCAGGGAGGGGCTTACCTGGGACCCCCCAATATTTCCTTCAAGTTGGCACCTCTGCTTTCTAGGCACTGGGCAATGGAAATGTGGGTGCTTTAATCCAGGCTTCCGCCATACAATATGTGAAAGCGTTTTCCAAGCATCTACTTCTGCATATTTCGTTTTAAGGCAGTTTTGGAATCTGTATTCTGGAGCAGATTAGGGGAGGGTTAGAAAAAGCGTTGCTTTTCGCTGCCTTGTGTAGTGAGGTGTTTCATTAATAGCATTCTTGCAGTTTTAGAAGTAGCAATCTGTTACTGTTTCCAGGTCATCAGTCTTTTATGGCTCCCTCCTGCAGCGTCTTGCACTGTCCTTCTGCATGTACCTGTAGTAACAACATTGTGGACTGCCGAGGGAAGGGCCTTTCGGAGATCCCAACTAATCTGCCGGAGACCATCACAGAAATGTACGTAATTCCCCCTACTTTTACTAATTTAATTTGTTTCTTGTTTTGTTTTTTAATTGTTTATCACAAGCTCGAACTGTGCTAAAATGGGGCATACAGAAATATAACTTCATAATGGCATCATTTCCTGAATGGATATTTCACATAATCTTGTATTTGCTTTTGTGGGCTAAATATAGCAGCACAGAATATATTTCCCCCCCAAAATGGATTCAAATGGATATGTTTGTGTAAATGTTTTTGAGACATCATGAGAAGGGCTATAATTTTAAATAAGTATATGTGAAATATTTAGAAGTTTTCTCCCATCGATGACGTCAGCCACCTTGGGTGCTCAATAAGTTCAGAATTATGTGCTGAAAATGAATGCTTGGATACCTTTGTCCTAATGGCCACAGCCATAAAACAGTTGACTATGTACTCAAACAGATTCTGTTTGAAGATATCTATGGAGTGTTCCGGACACTTAGTGGATTTTTGTTACCATCATGGTGTGGCCTTTCCTAGCGACTCACCAAGTCCAAACATGAGCACTGGGATTTAGCATTGTGTTGGAAGTTTCAGCAGTGACAACATCGGAAACCTAGCCCTCACGTTTTCTGCATCTAGGACAGGCTTCCTCAAATTCAGCCCTCCAGATGTCTTGAGACCACAATTCCCATCATCCCTGACCACTAGGGTCCTGCTAGCTAGGGATCCTGGGAGTTGTAGGCCAAAAACATCTGGAGGGCCGAGTTTGAGGAAGCCTGATCTAGGAGGTGTTAAAACTCTGAGTGCAGAGAAAACTTGCACATCTCCAAAGCAGATTTGGGGGTTTCGACTAGATGAAGGTGAACAAAGTCAGACAGGGCAGGGTATAAGACAATGATTGGTTTGTCCATCCAAACTCTTCTAGAAGGGGCTTCGCTCCCCATAAAGGGTCAGTTTTGCAATTTGGAGGGTGCTTTTGGATCCAACATTGTCACAGTCTGTTGTGTTGCTCGAAGTGCCTTTTTCATCTCTGGCTGATACTCCAGCTACAACCGTATCTGGAGAAGACAAGTGTCGCCACAATTTACTCATGCTTTGGTAACCTCCCATGTAGCCTGTTTACCGGTACTTACGCTTTTTCTTATTTCTTATTGTTTATTTTAATTACTATATATATTGTATTTTGAATGTTGTCTTTTTCATCAGCTGCCCAAAGAGATGGGTAGTGGTGCTGATGAAGTGTAGGCAAGACTTAAACTTTGGAACTGCCTGCTTATTGACACCAGGCAAGCGACTTCAACGAACACTTTTCAGTGCCTGTTTAAAATATATTTGTTTAGGCAAGCCTATCCAGACACGTATAAGTTGAGATGTTTTAATTTATTTTACTGTTAATCTTTATTACCTTTAAATGTTTTGATAGTTTTAAATTGTTTTTAATTTTAATACTTCTTGTAAACTACTTAGAGGTTTTTACTAGGGTCAGTAAAGAGAATGGCCTTCAGTTCTGCCTAAGGTGTTCCCTGACTAGATTTTCCTTCCCCAACCCTTTTCCTCATTGATTTCCAATTGGTTTCTCAGTTAAGTTCAGTTGGTTCAGGCTGTAGCCTGCCCTTTCTTTATGGTTTCTGACACGTGTTATCCAAAAGCAAGAGTACTGAAAGACGTCACAGAAATCCACTGCCTAATGGCAGAAAATGAGCTGCATCTTCCATGTTAGAGCAAAACATTCTTCTGAATACAGATGATTTATTGTTGTGTTACTCCATGATGACAGTGTTCATCGCTTTTGCTGATAAAATGCAACTGGAGGCATTTTTGTCATTAACAACCAGTCCCTTGAGGTACTGCTTGATAGAACAATTTGTGTAGATATTAAATACTAGTCAAGCTGTAGGACAATGTTTAAAGATTCACTAACATAGATATTGAGTAGACTGTCAGACAGGCTTGTTTAACGGTCAAGGGGCAAGTATATAGAACAGCGGTTATGAACAGCACTTTGAGGATGTAAGTAGAAAATTCATGATATTATTTTACAAGTAACATCATAAGCAATATTTAGTTGATGCAAATGCTTTGGAGTAGATTTGTATAATAGCCTGAAGGCTTCGGAAAGCATACGAAGAACATGAGATCTCTTCCTTTGTCAAAAGACAGTCATTAGGCATAGTAAGAAATTGTGTCAGTATCTGTCATAACGTTTTAGATTCAGGAGCTACAGTGATTTCCTTTGCTAAGATCTATTTCGTTTGCTGACATCTGTTTTTTGCCATTTACACTAACAGCAGATGGGAAATATGCTAAGATGTGAGGCATTTTTATTGCCATATATAATACCACCTGTGATTATATTGCTTATATTTGTTTTCTGTGTTAAGGAAGTTTGATTTCTTCTTGTGAATATAAAAAGCAAAGCTACTTCAGTGCAATGCAATTGAGTTTGTCTGCACTTCCAGTAGCATAGTAGAAACCAAGAGTATACTAGTGTCATCCCTTAGCTGGAGTCTGCATCAGAGAATGACCAGGAGCCCCAGTCTTAAGCCAAGCCCAGGGTCAGGTTCCATAGGGAGTGAGGAGCCAAGATCCTGCAACAAGGACCTGTAGCTGGGCGTTCGCATCCAGGATGTGGCTGCTGACATGGAGGCAAACAGGTCCCAAGCCTGAGGTCATCTGGTGAAGAGACTGAGTACATGCAATAACTTCTTGGGAATAAAGGTCTCTCTGGAACAGGGACAGGCAACGTGCAGCCCAAGGGCAGGATGCGGCCCACGAAGATCGTTTTACTGGCCCATGAGCCCCCCCCCCGAACTGAGCTGCCCGCTCAATGAGTCCCCAGTGCACTGCGCTAAACCAGCGCAGCGTGGTGCGGGGACTTGCCGAGAGGCGCCGGAAATCACGTCTGTGCATGCACAGATACCAGAAATTGCGTCTGCACATGTCCAGATGTCAAAAATTGCTTCTACGCAGGTGCAATTTTTGGCATCTGTGTCGCAAATTCTTCGCAGCACTTATATATCACCAGACCCTTATATATAGTGAGAGGGTGGGGAGGGGTATTACTCAGAAGGGTGGTGGGAATGGCCGATAGGTGTGGTAAATGACTGTTAAGGACTGCAGTTGGTCTTACAGGAAAAAGCAAGGGGTGAGATGGCTAAAAATAGCTTTATCATGTATAATGAGATAAGAATCCAATGTCTCTATTCAGACCAGGTCTCTCCAGTTTGGTGATAAGTTACAATTCAGCAACTTCTCTCTCCAGTCTGTTTCTGAAATTCTTTTGTAATAAGACAGATACTTTGAGATCTTATATAGAATGTCCTGGGAGATTGAAGCATTCTCCTAGTTTCCCAAGAATGGTAGCTGTGATCTCCAATGCATTCACCTGTGCATGTTGGGAAATTACCTTCATTTGAGGATTCATGGGCTATTGCTCCTCTCTCCAGAATATACAATGTTACTCTGTGAGAGAGAGAGAGAGAGAGAGAGAGAGAGAGGGAGGGAGAGATTGCATGTGTTTGTCGAGTAGAATATTTGCCCAACACAGTTTTTCCTGTGGAAGTGGATGGGATGTGCAGGAGTCATGTTTGCAGAACGGATCCCCCCTTCCTTGCTTGAGTGGGGTGTCTTGTATTCCCAGCTGTAGAAGTGGAGTTGAGGTTCCTGTTGTATTTGAAACCTGCGTATGCCATTACCCAGGAATTAGCTAAGAAAAACCTGACTTTTCTCACAGAGTTTCTTGCCCATGAATCCAGCATTTTTGGTTTTCAATAGTTTTGGGGGGTTGGGGAGAGTTAGATGCCAAGGAGAGGAAGCCCAGCGTTCCTTGTTTCTTCAGTGCATAACAATGCAGCAAAGTGATGTGGATACCTGTAAGTAGATAGTCTCCACATTTGCTTTGAAGCACATGATCAAACATTGTTTTATTGGGTTTTGTACCCTGCATTGACATATGTGCAGCTATATTATTTTATCGAGAAAGGAAATTCTCAATGGTGAGGGGGAAAAATACTTGAAAATTCTATCATGCATAATACCTTCCGTCCAGTAATTTTTCTGAATCACTTTCTTGGGTTACGTTTGACTCTGGTACCAGATTAGTACAGTCAAAGCATATTGCTTTGGGATTAAGAAGTTGAGGGATTGCTTCTGCTCTCCAGTCTGAGAGGGCTGGTCTCCCACTCCCTGGATTTCTGTGTCCAGAAAAGCCAACATGCTGCCTTCCATGGTCCATTACAACTCCCATCACCTCTGACCATTGGCCATGTTGATGCAGGTGAAGAGAGTTGTAGTCCCACAACAGCCTGAAGGCATCAATTTAGGGAAGCACTATTTAACTCTTTGGGATTCCCTGCCTAGGAAAGACCATCTTACAAAATGCTTGTCTTTTTGCCAGTTAAAGCTTGTCTGTTAAACGTTTTCCATTCGGTTATCTAGCTGGTTTATTCTTTGTATTGCTGTTTCTGGTTATTTTAAGTTACATTTCTCTTACATTTGGATTACTCGGTTTTACTTTTGCGCTGGTTTTCATTTGATTTGATTTTGTAGCACTTGGGCCTTTTAAACAGAACAGGATTTCACATATACGCTATAGTAATAATAATAATAATAATGGCCCCATATAAGCGTAGACAGTTGTTAAGATATTTTTAATTTAAAACATTTTTATGTGGCGTTACACAGCTCAAGGCAGCTTACATAAAATTAAAAACAAACATTTCATGAGAGTATAAGAAGAACCTCTGCTGGATCAGATCTAGTCTGGCATGCTGTTCCCTCCATGGATTTCCAAATGCCTATGCGAAGCCCCAAAGTGGGAGATGAACGCAATAGCATTTTCCTGCTGATGATCCCTAGCAACTGGTATTCAGAGACATACTATTCAATGTTGTTCTTTATTTATTTATTACCCACCCTCCAGCATAAGGTCCCAGGACGGGTTGCAACGTTATAATACAACACTAACTGTTAAGTTGTGGGTGAACATATCAGACGATACAGTGATTCTTCAAAACAGCTCTTGTTTATTCACAGGCCAGGATAGAACTGAACTGAAGGGTTTAGTCAGCCTGCTTATATAGAGCTCCAGTACAATGTTACTGTAACAACTTTCTAAATCTATCCAATCGCTGAACGTCACTTTCAATCCCTTATTTGCATAACTATCTACAGTATCCCCCTGCTGGCCCAGGGTGAGAACTTCAGTACATAACACTAACATCAGTCTAAAACAGCTAGCAATCACTAAAATATTCATCTCAAGTGTCAAAAGCTAGGGTAAGGTGGTGGATCTTCAGCATTCTCTGGAATATAGCCGTCATGGCTTATATAACCTTACCTAGGGCCGGCTCACCCATTAGGCAAGGTGATACAAATGCCTTGGATGGAGGAATCCATAGGAGCTGCAGATCTGTCCTCCAAGGAATGCATCACCTGCTGTTGCTGCCAGTGTGGTGCAGTCTTTGGAGGCTGAATCCACCAGCCTCTTGGCGTGTACAAGCTGCTGCTGGTCTCCAACCACACTTGTTCCCAATGTAGATCTTTATTACCCCCTTGTTTCTGATGTAGATCTTCACTCACCCCTTTCATACTGCACCACGGTGTGGTACGCTGGTTTGACATCAATGGATAGGAAGTGCCTACAGAGGGTGGTGAATACAGCACAAGATATTATGGACTATCCATTGAATCCGCTGGATGACATCACGGAAGAATGTTGCCTCAGGAGAGTGAGGAAAATTCTCAGGGATGATTCACACCCTGGCCGGCACTTCCTTGATCTCCTGCCCTCAGGCAGAAGATATAGAAGCATGATTAGTCGCACCAACAGGGTGAAGAACAGCTTCCATCCGTGGGCTGTTAGGCTGCTGAATGAAAAGATAACAACAGGGAAACTGACTTTTGGGTTTGGTGGGTGTGCATCAGTAAACGAGGTGAATTAAGACTAAGAGAGCTGAGTGGGGGGTGCTTGTATAACCTCACTGTATACAAGTTGTACAAGTGACAATAAAGTATTTCAATTTCAATTCTTCCCTGGCAGGAACCACTTTGTGGTTTGCCTCAGTTGCCAAAATGTCTTGCACCAGCCCTGGATTTACTCCCACCCACAATTAATCTGCATAATCCTCACTACATTTTGTAGCTAATTCCGTAGTTTAACTTTGCACAGAGTCAAGTCCTTCCTATTTGAATGTTTTGAATCTCCCAACCTACATCTTCATTGGATTTCCTATGGTTCTAGAATTTTGAGAGGGAGAAAAACATCTCTCTAACCCCATTCACTACACAATGTTTTCTGAATCTGTCATGTTCATATACAAGCAAAACTTTCAAACTTAGAAAGCCCAGAATTTTGTAACTTTTCACCATAAAGGAAAACCCAACCATCATTTGAGTTTCCTTTTCTGAACCTTTTCCTTTGAACGTCAGTCACATCATAGATTTGCATAAGGGCTTTAAGATACTGACACTTATCAATCCCTTTTCTAAAGATTCCTAATATGGAAGTTGCTTTTTTCACATCTGCCACCACACACTGGGTCAACATTTTCATTGAGCTGTACACTGTGACTCCAAGATCTCTAGTCAGCCATCATCAGTTCAGACCATATGTATATATGAAGTTAAATAACATTTTGCTACTTTGCACTTGCTTGCACTGAATTTCATTTTCCATTTGAGTGACCATTGCCCCAGTTTGGAGAGATCCTTTTGGAACTCCTTGAAATCTCCTTTTTGTTCTTTTCAATAATTTGGTGTCATCAGCAAATTTGGTGACCTCATTGCTCACCTTTAACTCCCACCTTTCCTGAGAAAGTTCAAGCTCAGTGATCTACATCTTCCTCAGTGAGGAAAGGTGATGAATTAATTCAGTTCATCTGCAATCTCCTTTCCCATATTTAGCTTACTTTTGACTCCCATGTCACCCAAAGGTCCAACTGTCTTCCTAGCTAGTTTACTGCTTCTAATGTATCTAAACTGTGTCTACTGGAGTACTGTGTCCAGTTCTGGGCACCACAGTTCAAGAAGGACACTGACAAACTGGAACGTGTCCAGAGGAGCGCAACCAAAATGGTCAAAGGCCTGGAAACGATGCCTTATGAGGAACAGCTAAGGGAGCTGGGCATGTTTAGCCTGGAGAAGAGGAGGTTAAGGGGTGATATGATAGCCATGTTCAAATATATAAAAGGATGTCACATAGAGGAGGGAGAAAGGTTGTTTTCTGCTGCTCCAGAGAAGCGGGCACTGAGCAATGGTTCCAAACTACAAGAAAAAAGATTCCACCTAAACATTAGGAAGAACTTCCTGACAGTAAGAGCTGTTCGACAGTGGAATTTGCTGCCAAGGTGTGTGGTGGAGTCTCCTTCTTTGGAGGTCTTTAAGCAGAGGCTTGACAACCATATGTCAGGAGTGCTCTGATGGTGTTTCCTGCTTGGCAGGGGGTTGGACTCGATGGCCCTTGTGGTCTCTTCCAACTCTATGATTCTATGATTCTATGATTCTAAACCTTTTTCTATTATTATCTTAATATTTTTTGGAATAAACTCTTCAGTTGTTAGAAGAATCCAGTCTCTTTCAAGAAAGAAATTCTCTTTCAAGAAGGTATTCTCCATTAACTAAAGCCAACTTTGCCAAAGAATTATGCACCCTCATCTCTGGTGATGGACATTTTTGGCCATGTAACTAGAAGTTACCTTATGAACTGTCCATCAGTCAGTTATGTTGTTCAATAGATTGATTCCATCTAAACAAGCACATTTGCCATGTTCTTAAAGGCAAACTGTTCCAAGCACGGCTCCAATTTTGCAGTTAGACCATTCTGCATCTCATCTAGGAATCGATGATATTTTGCATCTGGGAAAGTATTCTAACTTAATTAAATTTAAAAAGGTAAAGGTAAAGGTACCCCTGCCCGTACGGGCCAGTCGTGTCCGACTCTAGGGTTGTGTGCCCATCTCACTTAAGAGGCCAGGGGCCAGCGCTGTCTGGAGACACTTCCGGGTCACATGGCCAGCGTGACGAAGCTGCACTGGTGAGCCAGCACCAGCGCAGCGCACGGAAACGCCGTTTACCTTCCCGCTATAGAGCGGTACCTATTTATCTACTTGCACTTAGGGGTGCTTTCGAACTGCTAGGTGGGCAGGAGCTGGGACCGAAGACGGGAGCTCACCCCGCTGCGGGGATTCGAACCGCCAACCATGCGATCGGCAAGTCCTAGGCACTGCAGTTTTACCCACAGCGCCACCCGCGTCCCTAATTAAATTTAAATGGGTTTAAATTAGGAGTGTTGGGTGTGGGATGGGAAACTCTTGTAGGCATCTTAACTTAGCAAGACCGAGCAAAGAGCAGCCATGAAGGAGAGTGCTGCCACCTAGATGCCTTTGTCTCTGCCCCACAGTGTGTACTTACCCTGTGAGGGAGATAGTTGTTGTGTTCAGGTGTCATGCTAAACCATAGCTTAGCACCATCTCACTGAACCGGAGTGAGGCTCATGTGTACCCCCACCTTGTCCCGCACGGCCAGGAGGAAAGGTTTGGAAGCTATTGCTTAATCACAGTTTGTCATTTCATCTGAAGAGTTTGGATTTGATATCCCGCTTTATCACTCCCCTTCAGGAGTCTCAAAGCGGCTAACATTCTCCTTTCCCTTCCTCCCCCACAACAAACACTCTGTGAGGTGAGTGGGGCTGAGAGACTTCAAAGAAGTGTGAGTAGCCCAAGGTCACCCAGCAGCTGCATGTGGAGGAGCGGGGACGCGAACCCGGTTCCCCAGATTACGAGACTAATCTTAACCACTACACCACACTGGCTCTGAACCAGAGAACTGTGATCAACGTTATCTATTGCGTGTTTGCAATTGTTCCAAGGTGGCTTGTTTCAACCAAATCAATGTCAATGTTAAGCACAGTTTGTTAGCCTAGGCAAAATGTGATTAAGCAAAAGCTTTTGGTGGTTCCCTCCTCTCAGCCATGTGAGAGGGGCAGCAGACGAGACTTGATGTGGCTCCTTTTGGCTTGCTCCCATTGCTTTGTTCATGACATCTGAACATTGGCACTGTCAGCTGGATGGAAAGATTCCCCACTTACACAGGAGTTACATTCCAGGCCCCTGTGTGCATAAGTGAAATCGCATAAAGTGGGAGAGCACCCTTTAAATGCCCTCTCTGCTGCTTTCTCTTCAACCCATACAAAAAAATATCCACAACCAGCATTGACGCTTTGGGGCTGGCAGGAAGCTGGATAATGCTCTAGAAAGCGGCTGCTGCGCTACCCTACACATCAGCTATTAGGCAGGAGAGAGTCTTTTCAGGACTTCCTCTACCCTTAGGAGCAACTTTAAGGGCATTTCTCATCTCTGATTCTGTAGAAAGAAATTGCAATCCTATTATTTGGGAGGAAAAGTTTCAGTTTTGTTTCAAATTTCATTATTCATAAATATAGGTTTAATGCATATAAGGAATTTAAGAAATGTTAGTTGGAAAATGACTTTTTAAAGAGTGTTTGACTTGCTTCTTGCTTGAACCTTTTACTCCAGTCTTCTATGAAAAACTGAACCCCCATGGTAAGCAACTGTAAGCTCTTTAGATTCCTTCTACTGGATATAACATAAAGTATTTCAGATATGCAGCACATGTAAAATTAGATTAGTGCTTAATTTAAATTGTCACTACGCTGCATGTCAAAGTGACAGAAGGTGGGGTTCTTAATTTTTTTAAAAAAATGAAAACAATTGCTGACCCTTGATTCCCATGGCATTATCTTTCACTATAGTAGAAATAAAAATTACCTATGTTTTTAAAAGGCATTCCTTCTCATTGATATGAACATAAATTGTACATATTTTGGATTGCCCTCTTGTGTCGTTTTTAGGGTCTTCAATAGCATTCTTTGTTGTTTTTCTTTGCTAGACGGCTGGAACAAAATTCAATCAAGGTCATTCCCCCTGGAGCTTTCTCGCCATATAAAAAACTTAGAAGAATGTAAGTGAGAAATATTTTGGAACTTACATAAAAAACATATGGATGAAAAACAGGTCATGGTTTATACAAAATACCTTCCATCAGTTTATGGGTGCTTAAAAAATGTCTGACAGCTGACAGATTAGTTGATATGGCTGTGTCTGATTGTTGAGTCTACGTAGCTCCTTTGTCATGCTAATAACTGACACTTATGCCAACTTATTCATACAAATTGACATGAATATATAAATTGTGCTTGCCGTTAACAGAACAATTTTTGAAGCAGAGCATGGCAGCGCCATGTCATTGATAGCATAATATTCAGTGCCTATGCTAATCTAATTGCCCCCTCCCCAAATATACAAAATGCATTAAAGCTTCAGGTTATTGCCAGAATTAAAGTGAGGGATGAGGGATTTTCAGAATTTTCTGGACTACAACTTCTACCATTTCTGGTTGAATATTGATGATTCTGGCCAAGGCTGATGGGAGTTAAAGCCACAGATTCCCATCCCTGATTTAAGCCACTATTTCTGGATGATGGGAACTGAACTTTGTGTTGTTGTTCTTAAAAAACATATTAAAAGTTAATTGCAAAAAGTGTTTTCAGATTAAATTTGTTAACTGCGCCTTACAGAATTGAAATAAATCGCTGTTTGTCCCTTTCACGGATCATAACACGTCATAGCAATCTCGTTTCTCATTGCAGTGATCTGAGCAACAATCAGATCTCAGAGGCTGCACCAGATTCATTTCAGGGTCTACGCTCACTCAATTCACTGTAAGTACCACCACAAAATCCCCCGAATTGCAGTGAGGGAACAAAACGTTATTCTTGTGTCAGGGAATTAGACTCTAAACAGGATTGCACTCCTCTTGAAGGAACAGGTGTGTACTTTTGGCAGCATTGTTTGGCTTGCCAGCTGCAGTTGTTTCTGGGCAAAGTTCGCCTGGCCACAGTTAAGACATGGTTGGATAACCTTGCCATTAGATTACTATACCCTGCTGTCTCTGGGACTGCCCTTGAAGATGATGGAAAAGCTACTGCTAGTTCAGAACATGGCAGCAAGGCTGCTGTGCATAGGAACCTACAGGAACTGTACAAGTGGTTTGAAAGGATCTTAACTGGCTACCAATATGCTTGCAGTCTGAATTCATGATATAATAATAATTTATTACTTATATGATCCCCATCTGACCGGGTTTCTCCAGCCATTCTGGGCGGCTTCCAACAATTTACAAAACCACAGCAAAACATCAAACTTTAAAAATTTCCCTATACCAGCTGCCTTCAGATGACTTCTGAAAGTAAGATATTTGTTTATTTCCTTGACATCTGACGGAAGGGTGTTCCACAGGGCAGGCGCCACTACCGAGAAGGCCCTCTACCTGGTTCCCTGCAACTTCACTTCTCGCAGTGCGGGAACCACCAGAAGGCCCTCAGAGGAGGACCTCAGTGTCAGGGCAGAACAATGGGGCTGGCGTTGTTTTGATGAATTTATTTCTGTTGTTTGCTTTATCTATATGCTGCTGTGTTTAATATTATAATGATTGCAATGTTTGGGGTTTTTAATGCTGTTGTGAGCTGCTTTGAACTCAACATTTACTGTTGAAAAAGGGGAATACAAATTATTAAATCAAATCAAATTGAACAGTCGAATGCTACTGATTTTAGACAGCTGGCAGCTATTGTAGTGTTGTTCATTCAACAGAGCTTCCTCTTCCTTTACTGTCCCCTCTAGCTCCCTGTGCAACCTCAAAATCAGTTTGGGAGGGTTGGGGGGACCCTCCAGAGCACATTGGGGAGGGGGAAATTGAAGTCATGTTGCACCATTGTAACAAGGCAGACTGGATGCAACCCATTGCCATTTGATTTGATTTGATAGAGCTAGCAGGTATTCTAATGCTATCTAAAATATAATTCAGTATTCCAGCACTGGATCCTTTGATGTGCTTTTGTCAGGGGCATACAATTTTAAAGAAATTCTAGATGAATACATTGTTGTTCAACTTCCGATCAGTCACCTTTTGAATTATTTGTTACAGTGTTCTCTATGGAAACAAAATCACAGAACTTCCCAAAGGCCTGTTTGAAGGACTTTTCTCTCTACAGTTGTTGTGAGTATTTATCAGCTGAAATTTGGTTTTATTTTATCCACTGAGAAGGGTTTTGTTTTGTAATTTTGCATTAAAAGTGGTTTGCTCACTGGGATGGATTATTATTATTATTATTAGGAACATATCTACCTTTTCAAACTGCTCTGTGCAAGGGAATACCAACCTTTTGAAGATGAAGAGCTTTTATTACTTTCATGCACTGTATTCCCTCTGCTGCTGCTTCACAAACAAAGGGAGAGCCTTTATTTTATTATTTCTTCCAGTAGCTTTCTGGCCGCCTCTTTTGTTTTTGTTTTTCGAATGTTAACCATGAATCTTCACCTGCTTTGATTAGTAGCATTTAATAAATATATGTGTGTGTGCTTTAGAAATTCAAATTAAGACAATTCCATTCTGTTTACTTTTTGCTGTTATGATACTAATATTCAGCCTGTCTAGTCTATTTTAAATGGATTTGCTTAATTGACTATAAAATCATTTATTTATTTTTCCAATTTTTTTATTAGTTTCCACAATATTATAAACAAACAAACAAACACACAAGACAAACATACATAAATCATAGCCTTATAGAAAATTACAGTTATTAACTTTGTTAAGTGACTTCCTCGCTTCCCTTTGGTTGAATTTCATTGCATGTCCTTTTAACGGTTTTCCAAATCCCAATTTTTATAAAATTTAACTTAAGCATTAACATCCTTAGATCTTCACCTTATGGAATTAAACATATTAATTCATCACTTAACATAAATAAAATCCTTAGCCCATTAAGTATCTGCAAGCTATTTTCAGTTAGTTTAATTTAACAAATTTAACTAAATAATAATTAAATTTATTCCATTCTTCCTGATACTCCTCCTCCTTCTGGTCGCGGACTCTTCCGGTTAGGTCAGCTAGCTCTGAAAAATCCATCAGACTATAGAATCATTTAATCTGCCTGAGTTGAATGGCGTACAGTAATACCTCAGCTTACGAACCGTCCTCCTTGCGAACGCTTCAGGTTACGAGCTCCACTAACCCGGAAGCAGGTCTCCTGGTTGCGAACTTTGCCCCGGGATGCGAGGCTCACGCAGCGGGAGGCCCCATTAGCGAAAGCGCGCCTTAGGTTAAGAACGGTTTCGAGAATTAAAATCGAGATGTGGAAACATGGAAATATCGATGAGAGGCAGGACTGAGATTTGGGCATGCATTAAGGTTCAGACTATGGGAAGTCGTAAAATTAATAATTACAATTCGGAAGATAATTAGACTTTTTTAATTTTAGCTTTTTATTGGATTATGATTTGATATGTTAATTGGATGTATTTTATTGGAAAATTAATAAAAATGATCTAACACAAGAACAGTTTTGAGTTGAGAACTGATCTTCGGAACGGATTAAGTTCGTAACCAGAGGTACCACTGTAATTCTTTCATTCATTCCAAGCCAGCTAAAATGGGTCCATTGAGTTGGAAAGTATTTGGGTTCAGCTGAAAATATTTACTTAGTTTTCTGTGGTGTGAGAGAGACAAAGTGTATACAATTTTCAGCACTTGTTGCAAAAACATTGATGTAGTTTCCATAAGATCCTCATTGCCTTTTTTGTTCTTCTTTGCGCTCATGGCCTTTGGTTTCGTTTGACCACACGTGACCAGTGTGGCAGCAGCCAGCAAAACAAAAGGTTTCAAGCAGCAATGACATTTGAGAAAATAGTTATGTGTCTAGTTATCGCTTCAAATTTACTGAATGCACTAGTTTCAAAGCAAATATAAAAATTAGGTGAAGCCCTAGTTGGAAGCAGTTATAAATACTTGACCCCTTTTGGACTCCCATTTTGTACTTTAAATGTGTAATTTGGAAAAGGAGAAAGTTGCTATCTATCCTACAGAACTAAAATAAATAAAATTACTAAATTAACATATTTTATATTAATTTGCATATGCCAATTCCATGTTAAAGTATTTCAGTGTATGCAAGTTAAAATTACCCATTAGTAATGAACCAAGACTTAAAATTTGTACAACTGGAGATTAAGAAACACTGACAACATTCAAAGCAGAAGAAACCCCATCATAGAGTTGTATTTAAACCACCTCAACATTTAACAATGCAATCCTACATATGGCTACTTTATAAGTAAGTGCCACTGAGGTCAATGAGACTTATTCCCAGGAAATTAGGCATAAGATTTCAGTTGAAGAGTAGTTAATCAGTCAAATTTCATTAGGGAATCATGTAATTTAAAATGGAAAATGGTGGTTCAAACACAGAGATAAAGCCTGTTACCACTGCTGTTGCTTCCATCCTTCTTCCCGTGTAAACACCAAGGTTTATAGAAGCTTCTGTGTCCATTTGTCATTAACTCTGTAGCTTGGCATGTTGTCTGAACCCTAAATTGCAGTTAATCCCATGTCTGGTTGAAACAAGCCAACTTCAGTTTATGAAACTGACTTTATTTCAACTAACCATAGTTAAAATTAACCATAATTTAGGGTTTGGATCACACTGCAATTTGTGGTTAATCTAAAATGGAAGCAGGAGTTATCTGATTTCCTCCTTTCAGCTATTCCAGAAAGGAGGACACTAGCTTGACACTTGTTTTCATAATACTAACCAAGGTCAAACACATCCAACAGCTTTCTTCTTTCCTTTGCCCATATATTCACTTTAAGTTTAAACCTAACTGTGTACATTCAGTGCAACACTTGATGCTGAAATAATATCTTAAGGAACTAGGTAGTTCACTGAATGCACTGTATACAGGTGGCAAAAGTAATTTTGACATGCAATTTTATTTTATTATGTATTGGCTTAAAACTGCTGATTTTATATTGGGGGTGGAATGGTCAACTTCTAAACTTTCTAAATCTGATTTATTTATTTTGGTATTTTAATGTATATTGTATATTGTTTTGTGTAAACTGCGTGAAGGATTTGATGACTAAGCAGTATATAAATCCTCTTAAATAAATAAAGAAGTTGCATGAAATTCAAGAAAGTAAAGTTACAAAAATAAAGTAATAAACAGTAAACTCTTAACCCTGTTTTCCAATTGCCTTTTGTTTCACAGATTATTAAATGCTAACAAGATAAATTGCCTGCGAGTGGATGCTTTCCAAGACCTGCACAACTTGAACCTCCTCTCTTTGTACGATAACAAACTTCAAACCATTGCAAAGGGCACCTTTTCTCCACTCCGGGCAATTCAGACCCTGTATGTATTGCAATTGTCCATTTGTTGTTATGTGCTTCAAGCTTTTTTTGGTTTCTGTTCCCAAATAGACCTGGAAAACTTTGGGAACTGCAGAGACCAACCACAAACATGTAAAAACGCTCTTTTCTTTTTATTTGTGAAAGGCATTTGGCTCAGAACCCCTTTATTTGTGACTGCCATCTGAAGTGGCTGGCGGATTATCTCCATACAAACCCTATTGAAACCAGTGGTGCTCGCTGCACCAGCCCCCGCCGTCTGGCAAACAAAAGGATTGGCCAAATCAAAAGCAAGAAATTTCGCTGTTCAGGTAATTTCCTTAGTTCAGCTGCTACTTTCCTTTCACTTCCAAAAAAACCACCGCCCCACCACCCTCTCCCCCCCATCACAACTCCCACAAACCAGCAGTTGCAGACATCCTTAACGACAACAACAAAAAACCCACAGCCTCGTGCCCAACTGAATAATCAGCAATCATAGCAACTCTGGACTGAAGTTGTTTGATCAGAAAACATTCCTACAGTTAACACACTTGTTACTACCTCCGCAAGGCATTAAAAAAAAAAGTGAAGGAATTGTGCTTTTTGATTAAATAATAAGAGTTCTGAGGTATCCTTTCTGTCAGTTGCGTTAAAAAAAAAGGCAAATCAAAAATGAAACAGATCTGGAATACCAGTTAAATCTTAAAAAACAGAATCTACTCACGGAATATGAAAACATGACATTCATATTACACAGGGAAGCTTATATCGTGCTGAAATGTACTGTTTGCTTTTTCTAATCTTATTCCATTTCCTACTTACATGTTTCCAAAGCCTAACCTCTGTCATCTGGTTTCCAGCTGTTCCAGGTGCATTTCGTATTCTGCAGTTAATTCACAGTCTACAGCTAGCGTAAATATCAGAAGAGTGCTGCTGATATTGGCTGCAAATACATTTATATCTAATCATACTAGTATCCAAACTTCATTCGAATACCACTACCCTGCACAGTTAGCTTTAATTACCTGTAGTCCATCCTCAGTCTAATAGAATTAATTTTTTGCTTGCTGACATTCAGGTGCATATTCTATTTTTTTTCTCTTTTTTTATTTAGCTAAAGAACAGTATTTCATTCCAGGTAGGTTTGGCTCTGCAGTAAAACTGACTAACTGCAGGTACCACTCCCTCCTCCCTCACCAAAAGCAAAGTTTCATTTTAACATTTAAAGAACTGGTGCATGCATTTTAACCCTGCTGAAAACCTCTTAGAATAGTAATAGTTTCGTAGTTTTGTCTTCCCACTACATGAGCTTTGCATGCAGCTCTTTGCTGTCCAACTCACAAATAAGCACAGAATTTATTCAGTACCATCTGATTTTAGAAAGAGATATCTTCCCCCGTTTTGCCTCTCCTGTTTACTGTTAGCTACTGTGTAGCTACTGTGCTGCTTTTAAATGAAGAGAGTCCTGCTATGATCAAAGAGCTAATAGAAGTCTAAAAATCCTTTTAGAATCAATACTTTCCTGCTTTTTATGCACTAAACTACTGCTTTCCTGCTGACTATCTGAACTGTTGCTTGCTCACCTATGACCTTTGATCCCTGTGTTTGTGAAATCACAAAAAATGCCAAGGAAAAGTATGTTTATTGTCTTTGCAAAGGCATCCAAAGGCTGTATATGTCTTCTGTTAAAATACTTTTGACAGAAGAAAAAATAATTTAATAGTTGGCACATTTATACTACACTTTAAACCAAATGCTGATTCTCTTGATGTATTCCACATGAATGATTGAGATTGGCTTTAGTTATATGAAACACGTTTTCCCCCAACCACCCCTTGCAGCTGACAAACGAGTGCGGTGCTTTCTTAACAGGGGAAAGAACAAAATCAACTATGTCATGTGTTTACAATATAATGTCCCTTACAGGTGATATATAATTGATTAGCAAAAGTGCTCAAAGGTCTAATGAAGCTTTTGATTGAACTGCAGGTGCATGAACTGCCAGAAAAAAAAAACAACAACCCAATTATAGTTTACTTTCTAGAGGAAGGAAAAAACGTTGTTGT
The DNA here is from genome assembly GCF_951804945.1 of Podarcis cretensis. NCBI lineage: Eukaryota > Metazoa > Chordata > Lepidosauria > Squamata > Lacertidae > Podarcis > Podarcis cretensis. The sequence goes on from NC_137178.1 coordinate 69,491,222, forward strand.
AATTGAGTATGCAATCAATGACACTTGTTCTTTGAAGCACTTACAGGTATATGGTCAGCCCACAATGTTCAGCAGACTAACATATTGATTGGTTTGGGCTCTTATCCACTTAAGCTTGCTTATTTTACACTTGCTGCTTTTACTGTCATGTACTACATTATCTTCTAGCTGGAGAGATGATGTGAAGAGTATTATGGCCTTTAGTAGTGCACTGGCTAAATGCAGAGGGAAGAAAATGCACACGGGCTGGTCTTTGCCATTCTTAGCTTGAAAGGACCAGTTGGAGTCAGGTTTGAGAAGTGATTCACACACTATATGTTTTAAATGGCATGGCAGTCATTTCCACATTTGCATACACTGGGAATGGGAAAATTATGTAAAAAGCACACTACATAGCCAAAGTCCCACGCATCAGGGAGAGAACTTGAAGAATGTAAATTGGCAGTTACTTGATAAACCTACTGGATTATCTGAATTCCAAAATCAAAAGCGATTAAGGCTTTTTCTCTAGCAAAGACAAAGTGTTTGGTGTTGTTCTAAATATATAATAACAAATCTCACCTTTTTACCTGATGGGACTCAAGGATGTTGAGCATCATTAGCAACCCGTTTACAGTGTAGGCATATTCCGGCCCATCCTATATAAAAAGCACAGCTTTCTGCACACTGTGTCCAGATTTTCCTTTGAACCAGCAGCATGGAATACTTCAAACATGCTTGCACCTGGGCGAGGTGCCCTAAATCTCCCCTAGTGCCTCTCAGCAGCTGCTTGATAAGGGCTAGAATCTCTCTCCCACCTCCTCAGTTGTTCCATAGTGGTGGTGACTGGTAGTTCCTGCCTGAATACCATTTCACTAACAGTGGTGTGATGTTGTTGCAACACTTCCACAACATCCCACTGCAAGCCCAGTGTATTTTAGTAGTCAACTAAAATTGAGATTAAAAGGGATGCGGGTGGCGCTATGGGTTAAATCACAGAGCCTAGGACTTGCCGATCAGAAGGTCGGCGGTTCGAATCCCCACAACGGGGTGAGCTCCCGTTGCTCGGTCCCAGCTCCTGCCAACCTAGCAGTTCGAAAGCACTTCAAAGTGCAAGTAGATAAATAGGTACCGCTCCGGCAGGAAGGTAAACAGCGTTTCCGTGTGCTGCTCTGGTTCTCCAGAAGCGGCTTAGTCCTGCTGGCCACATGACCTGGAAGCTGTACACCGGCTCTCTCGGCCAATAAAGCGAGATGAGCGCCGCAACCCCAGAGTCGGTCATGACTGGACCTAATGCTCAGGGGTCCCTTTACCTTTACCTAAAATTGAGATTTGTGGCTTTATGACTTTATCAAGGGAGACAATTGTTGCTGTTGGCATCCGCCTGTCTCAAGAGACAACAGAATACGCCTCCAGGGGTGAAGTCAAACTTGGCAGCACTGAAGTGATCTCTCTGGGACACAAGCCTGGAAAGTGTGTATGGAGGTGCTGGGCTGCTGATGTGAGCAATATGTTTGGCACAGCTTGGCTGCAGGAGTTGCCGGAAGGAGAGACTTCACTCCAGATTTGTGTAGGGTTTATTCTTTAGCCTTTTCCTCCTGAATATATCACACAAGGCACCAGAGGCTTAGGTTCCATGTTTTCCTTCTCTTATATGGGCTGCCTTCCCAGGTTGACAAGCCCCTAAGAGAGAGAGAGTGCTTTTCTTGGAAATAAAGAAAAAGCATAAGTGTTCCTGTTAATTAGCTTTCAATCTTCTTTTTTAAAAATCCGTACAGAATCAAACATACTTCTGTGGCACTTGATGAAGACATTCAGAAGCAATGCTCTCCCTGTGGATTATAATTATTAATCATATAATTCAAATCTGCACAAAAATTACTTCATCCTTAAATAATATTTGAAAACTGTAGACCATTGAGCTAGAAAATGAATAAGCCAGGAGTAAGTTTTTCATAGTTCTTATGTGACACTGAGCCAAACCATTGTTTGGTGAATTGAGCAAAAATGCAGGCTCTCGGGGAGTAGATTGCAGCCTCTCTGCTTCTCCCCCTGCTGCTGTGAGCTAACCCATGATTTAGCTTAGTTTTACAGTGGACACTCGGGTTGCGAATGTGAGCCGTGCGGGATGCACATTTGCAATCCACAGCATTCGCAACCTGCAGCGGTGTATCTGCTCACATGCGGGTTGTGATTTGACACTTCTGCGCATGCGCAAAGCACGATTTAATACTTCTGCACATGCGCAACCGCTGAAACCTGGAAATAACCCGTTCCGGTACTTCTGGGTTTTGGCAGTCCATAACCCAAAAAAACGCAACCTGTATCCCAAGGTATGACTCTACTGCTAAACTGGGGCTCATGGTTTATCTTGCTCCAAACAAACCACAAGGTGTAGCCCAAGGTCTGTTCTATAGCTTACTGTTTGTAGTTTGTCTGAGGGAGATAACCAGGATCCTGCGTCTGAATGTAACAGTAAACCATGGCTTAACTCCGTGCTGCATGGCAACACCAAATCCATACGAGCAAATCAGCCACAATCTTGTCTCTGGGAGCCTGCATGTTTGTTCGCACTAAACCATGGTACGGCTGAGCAAACTGGGGAGGTTTTTTTTTTCTTAAAAAACTTAACAAATGTGTATGAAAGTGCCCTCAAACAACCGTATCTTTCAGTAAATATATTTTAGGAATTTTAATGCTTTCGCCTATGAAAATGAACGTATTATATAATTGTTCAATAGATAGTCTGCTGTATCTTTTTGCTATACTGTACCACTTCAGATTAATTATACTCTGACTCTTTTTGATATAGTACAGTGCCGAAGTATCATATAATCAAAGAAGTGTAGAATAAAATCCAACTTCTTTAAATAGAGAATTTCAGGTGGACCTTGATGAAGGCAGGATATTACCCAAACCCTAGCTGAGAAAAGCAAGATGAGCTTTGTTTTTGTTGGGGTTTTTCCTCCCATTGGGATCACTCTTGTCTTTCTTTCTTCCTTCGCTGTCTTTCCTGTTTCAGGAGTTCACCATTTGGGCTGTAAGTAAAGTTCAGTGTGTGGACCAAACCACAGTACACTTCCCAGTCCTGATGCACTTTCCACTTCTAGTCTCAGTCTTTTGACCTTTTGTCCAAGAAGAGCTCACCGGTCATTTAAGTTTCTTTGTCCCACCCCCCCCTCCACCCACATCACTTACCCTCAACTTCTTAATAGATGTTTCTTCCTGACTTGTGAAGGATGCTATCTCCATTCTGTAACACAGAGAATGGCAAAGAGATCTTCCTCCCTGCAGTCTACTTTATGTCTTTTCCAGTTTAGCAATGTTGCAGTGACCGTGGGCATTCTGTACGAAGGATGTCCTGTCATGTTGAGCGGTTTCCCACTGCAACACTTTTTCCTGCTCTTTCCTCTTTCTCCCATTGCTTCTGCTCCTTGGTCTAAGCGGATGAAGTTGTGATAACTTAGCGAGATTTTCTGTTGTGCTTGATCTAACCATGTGGTTGCGAGGTATGAGTAAAACATGGTTCTGTCAAGCACCATGGAACGTCACGCAGCTTTCTACAGCATAGCAGGCTGCTGAGGCTTAAATCAGGATTACACACTTTTTAAAAATTGAAGAAGAAAAACAGGGCTTTAAATTTTATGGTTCTGAGATTACGTAGGCGGGCTGTGGCCAGTGAAATAGAAGAATAAAGGAGGGTAATGAAATGGAATACAAAGATTTACTTAATCCTGAAACTGTGGGAATAAGATATATTTAACAAGAATTAGCACTGCTTTATGTTTTTAACTGTAAAATGGAATGGATTGGCTGACAACTTAATCAGCAGAAACTACAGCTGTGAAAAGCTCAAGCAGTTAATGTTATCCTACCACATGTCCCGTCCCCCCCAGCAAATTTCAAGCCCTCTGAAATTTAACCCACTCTTAAACCTTACTGTTTCTTCATTACCATAAAACTTACCCCAAATTACCCATTTGTCTGTACTGCAGGTCTGTCCCTTTTCTCTCTCTTATTTTTTCCCTACGAGAAAATAATCCCAGCACCTTGATGAACTTAGTACCTGTATTTTTATTCTGCTTATCCTCAGGCACCGAAGATTACAGATCCAAACTAAGCGGAGATTGCTTTGCAGACCTGGCTTGTCCTGAAAAATGCCGTTGTGAAGGAACAACTGTTGACTGCTCCAATCAAAAGCTCAGCAAGATTCCTGACCATATTCCTCAGTATACAGCAGAACTGTAAGTTTGAGCTCACAACAGTGTGCTGGATGAATATCAGTGGTGATAATATCAATTCATAACTGCGCTTCCTTTATCCCTTTTTGGAATGTCGCAGATCCTTCCAGTTCATGAATTTTCAATTGTATTAAGTTTTACTTGCTTTACAACATTTAGCAAAGGCAAAGAAAAAGAAATTCAAATATCAGTGTAGAAAACCATACAAAATGTTGGCACATTATTGCTTTACAGTTCTCTCCACAGCAAAAGCAGTCTCTGTTTACCTACTTTGAACTAAGTACACCCGCCTCTCAACTATGACACAGTATTGTGCAAAATATAATTAGTTCAAGCGCAGTGAGTAATCAGAATGTCCAGTATATACGCCCTTCGTTGATGATGATTGAAGGATCACAGGACAGTTTACAATATAAAAGCACAAAGATACACAGCATAGTAACAAAACAACAACAACAACCAGTAACCCCACCAACAGGTTTAAAAGGCCATAGTTTGTTTACCTAGCCAAAGGCCTGGGAGAAGAGCAATGTTTTTGACTGGCACCTGAAGATATATAATGAAGGCGCCAGGTGAGCCTTCATTATTGCTATGTCTTCAACAATAATTGCAGATTCTTAGACAGAACGCCCCTTGTGTTGGGTACTCTGTTGTCTGTGATCTATGTACCGTACAACAGGTGACTCCTAGATGAGATAATCAATCACTTCCTTGTTCCACTGTCTTTCATTTGGAGCTACCTAGATAAATATTTCCTCCACTTCCCACTGATTCTAAGAATATTGATGATTCTTACTCTGAAAAATAGGGATGGTGGAAAAATGCAGTTGAAAGGGACCTAAAGTCCCTTCCACAAATAGAAAGACAAGCTATCAGCTTGTCTGATGGATTGCACTATGCAATTCAGACTGCAATAAAGCAGGGAGCTATGTGCCAAATATAATATCAGCCTGAACAGGTACTAATGCCTTTGTGTAACTTCACATCTGCAACTGAAAAACAGCCTATTGCTAAAGCTCTGAATTACAGCTGCTTGCATCCATGCCCCCCGCACATTTACATTTATTGTAATTATTTTTTCCTAGTGTGCAATCCTGCTTGCTTCTAACTCTAAATGAGGTTAATGGAGCCTTTCATGCTTGAGTTAGAGATTTAGAAATGGATGCTTATAGATTACACCAAAAATTAGTGCTGTTATGCCGCAGCTTGTGTGCTGCTGCGATTTATTCTAATTATGCTGAAACAGACTGTGCGTTAAGGAAATAGACCTGCTGAGAACATGCGGGAATGGATAGATATATAATCTGTACGTTTATAACTGCTGGTTGTTTTATATGTTAACATAAATGCAAGAAGGACGGTACTAGCTTCACGTATTGCCAGGGTGATATGCGTCATCTCCAAGTGATGTTCACAGGGACGCGGGTGGCGCTGTGGGTAAAGCCTCAGTGCCTAGGACTTGCCGATCGTATGGTCGGCAGTTCGAATCCCCGCGGCGGGGTGAGCTCCCATCGTTCGGTCCCAGCTCCTGCCCACCCAGCAGTTCGAAAGCACTCTTAAGTGCAAGTAGTGCAAGTGCAAGTAGATAAATAGGTACCACTTTATAGCGTTTCCGTGTGCTGCACTGGTGCTGGCTCGCCAGCTGCAGCTTCGTCACGCTGGCCACGTGACCCAGAAGTGTCTTAGACGGCGCCGGCTCACGGCCTCTAGAGCGAGATGAGCACGCAACCCTAGAGTCGGACACGACTGGCCTGTACGGGCAGGGGTACCTTTACCTTTTTACCAAGTGATGTTTGGCAATATGCACAAGGCCAATGTTGATTGGTCCATGCACACAATAGCCTATCAATGTATATATTTTTCACTTTTTCACCGTATATATTCTGTAAGAGTACATATTCTTGTACTATGTATGAAATTTTATGGGTTGACAACATGTGTTAGAATTTGTAGGCCTTTCCTCATATAAACTTGCAGCGTTTATTATTGTTAACTACACTTAATGCACGAAGCATCTGCAACTGATCCATATTTTCCAACAACTACTGGTGACTGTTCTTTTTGACTGGACAGTGCACAAAATTCCCCTTATCCTGCAGTCAAGTGGTGCTCCTCTTCCATTCCTGCCTGTGAATTGGTGTCGTTGCTGGCACTTACACACCTTCACCAAACAAGTCACAATAACCTAAATTTATATCTTGCTACTCCTTCTACAGGCGACTCAACAACAATGAATTTACAGTGTTGGAGGCTACAGGGATCTTTAAGAAGCTTCCTCAACTACGTAAAATGTAAGCTTATCTGCCAACCTGCCTTATATAGGTGGCCTTGGTGCAATAATATAAGAAAAAGTGTAAAGTATTCTTGAAGGAGCCCAAAGCAGAATGTAGAATGTAGAATGTCCCAGTCTGTGATATTCATTGCGGAATGTGAGTGCTCATTTTTGCCAGTGTTTCAGTCATACTCTCTTTCTCTTCTTTTATCCCTGCCAGTTTATTTGCACAGTCAAAAGGGGAAGGGGAAGCCATTGCCTACATTTTCATGTGCAAGGCTCCAAGTTCGGCCTCTGGCTTTTACAACTGAAAGGATCTCAGGTAGCAGACTGAGATTATTATAGCCACTGTCCATCAGAATAGACAAAACAGGACTAGATAGGACCAGTGATCTGGCTTGGTATAAGGCAGCTTAGTACAGTACGTTGAAGATAACAAAAATCCTACTGTCATACTGAAGGAAGGCTCGTTGAATTTTGCCCATTTCATATAGTTGCTAAAGTATTTTGTATCCTTGATTCCAAAATTTCCATATGCTAGGGAGAAAAAAGGGAGAATCGCTTAATGCTCATATGATGCCAGGTTTGTCCCATGTGCAAGAACCCACAACCCACGCTAATTTATTTTGTGTTGCGTACCTAAACCACAAACAGTAAGCTAGCAGAGACCACAGGATTTGCCAAAGTCTCTATCTGATTTGTTCAGTAGCACTGATACGTCAAACCACCTCCATGTCTTTTCTAGAGTCACCTGACTCTTTATTTGGGATAGATATTGGCACTGGCTGCTTGAAGCTAAGTTAATGAAATCTATTCTGCTTAGAGTGACCTCAATCCAAGTATGTGTGTGTATCAGGCAACATTCCTGCAGGATAAAAGTGGAATAAGCATCCAAAATGCTGATAATACGATCTATTATAGTGAATCAGTTATTTTAAAATTGAAGCTGTTAATAGAAGACGCCGTGATTTATTTATTTTTAATGTTGTCACTATATTCCTGCATTTTTATTTTGTGAAGAAAATATATTTCTGTTTCCTTTCTGGAATCCTTTGTTTTCTCAATTCTGAATGAATCCCAAACAGTGTTTAGACTGGCTGCCCACCTCTCAGTCACCTAAAGTCACAGTGCCCTCAGGTGATGATCGTTGGGATCTCAAAGCACCATGCGGGGCTTTTGAAGGGCTTTTAAAGAAACCTGTGGAGTGCTTTGAAGCACTCCTGTCACTTCCTGTCAGCTGATGAGTGGTGACTTCAAGCTTGATTTCTGCAGGTATCAGCTGCACAATTGAGTTCCTCACAGACAACACAGTTCTGTAGCTGATTCAGTCACATATATCACATGGCATGGTATTGGGGGAAACAGCCCTGTGGGTCAAATTGTGACTCGTACCAGGCCAAATCTGGCCTGTGGGCTAGAGGGTCTCTATCCCCAGATTAGAGCTTTCTTGAAATCATGTTGCTAGACCATAATTCAGTCGCTGCTTTTTGTATTCTTCATTATATGGATGATTTGCTCCAAAACACTTTCCCTATTAATTTGCTTTGCCATGAAACAATAGAAATCTGAGCAATAATAAAATCACAGATATTGAAGAAGGAGCATTTGAAGGAGGATCGGGTGTAAATGAGCTGTTGCTCACCAGTAACCGGCTGGAGAATGTACGCCACAAAATGTTCAAAGGACTTGAAAGTCTCAAAACTTTGTAAGTATGTTCTTCTCTCTACTTTGCTTGCTCTCTTTGCTTAAACTTCTCTTCTGTCTTGTTTTCTGGGTATGGATGTATGCTCACTTTGACTCACATTTTTTATAATGTAAAATGCATTAATCATATATGCTGCCTAATTGCAATCAATATCTTTTGGATAGGTATATGGCTGCACAGAGGGCATGAAGTAAATTCTGGTCAAAGATAAGGAAGTATTATGTAGGAAGCAGATGTAGGCACATGTATTTTCATCTGTGTGGAACAGCATTTTTGTAATGTGCTTATAACTGTCACCCCTCCATCACTTCCTTACAATGTGTTTTTGGATCAACCTTGATTATGACTGGTATTGCATAGAAACCGAGCTGTTAGGACCATTCCTCTGGCTATTACTCTGGCATCCTTTGGGTGGGAAGAAGAAGCAGTACCCAGCAACAGCAAGGAGCATGAATGCTGCTCTTGGTTAGAGTGATGTTGTGCTCATGTCCCACTTGTAGGGTTCCTATTTCACCACTGTGGGAAACGGTCTTAAATGTACCTTTGCTCTATTCCAGCAGGGCTCTTCTAATGCCCTCAAGTGCTTTATAAATACTACATATTATTTCTCAGCATCCATGTCTAGTAAGTTAATAACTCAGGGGGAAAATGCAATACAACATCTCATAAAATGTTTAGTAAACTCTAGGAATGGTTTTCCCCAGAAGTGGTGTATGGAAGTGAGAGCTGGACCATAAAGAAGGCTAATCGCTGAAGAATTAATGCTTTTGAATTGTGGTGCTGGAGGAGACTCTTGAGAGTCCCATGGACTGCAAGAAGATCAAACCTATCCATTCTGAAGGAAATCAGCCCTGAGTGCTCACTGCAAGGACAGATCCTGAAGCTGAGGCTCCAGTACTTTGGCCACCTCACGAGAAGAGAAGATTCCCTGGAGAAGACCCTGATGTTGGGAAAGATGGAGGGCACAAGGAGAAGGGGACGACAGAGGACGAGATGGTTGGACAGTGTTCTCGAAGCTACCAGCATGAGTTTGACCAAACTGTGGGAGGCAGTGGAAGACAGGAGTGCCTGGTGTGCTCTGGTCCATGGGGTCACGAAGAGTCGGACACGACTAAGCAACGAAACAACAACAGAGAAATGTACACAGATGAGATGTGCAATACATTCTCTATGGCATTGTTCCCCAACTTCACGCCCTCCAGATGTTCTGATTAGGGATGATGGTGTGACTACCCTTTGGAGTAACAAACTGATTTGTTTCATTTTTCCTCAGGATGCTAAGGAGCAATCGCATCAGCTGCGTGAGTAATGACAGTTTCACAGGCCTGAGCTCTGTGCGATTGCTATCCTTATATGATAACCAAATAACCACAATTGCTCCTGGTGCATTTGACACTCTTCATTCCTTGTCTACACTGTAAGTTGTTCTTGCATTCATAGCCAGTCCTTGCCATTTATACATGTGTGATATATCTAAATTAGGGGTAGCTAGCCTGTGACCCTCCAGATGAACTCCATATCCCATCATCCTTGGCTATTGGCCATCCTGGCTGGGGCTGGTGGGAGTTGGAGTCAAATAACATTTGGAGGGCCACAGTTCAGTCAACAAACAAGTCAAGAGTGCTTGCAAAGTCAAGTATGTGAAAGTTTTCAGAGAATGCTAAAATTCAAATAGAGAGTTGTGTGACAAAATGTGAAAATACATTGGTAATCTCTGCTATTTGTTTTTTTTTAATATAATTTTTATTAATTTTCCAACATATTAAAACAAAATAACATACACACATAGACATACAAATCTCTGCTATTTGTTTGGTGGCTCATACTGTTTCTAAATAACCCCATGCATATTGTGTCTGACTCTGGCTTCCTAGCAATGATTTCCCTTGGTTCAGGGTACCAGTGCAGCTGAATCAGCCAGAAGGGTTGTTTAATACAAAATGCAGCTCTCTCTGATAATGAGGGACACTCAGAGGGTGTATTGAGACCCTGAGGCTTTTGTCCAAAGATGTGCAGTTGTTCAGAAAGACCCATAAAACTCCCTTCTTCTCATGCTACCCTGTTTTTTTCCAAAGGGGAGAGCGACAGAGCATGAACAGCTGGGTGGAGGCTCTGAACTGTTCCTGTTATTCGGGTGATCGAAACATTCATAAATGTATTCATTTACTTAGCTCAAATAAACATGTGCAACAGGGCGCAATTCTTTAGATATTAGCCTCAGTAACTTAAGAGGGCCCAGTCAGAAATGGCAAGCATTTCACTCACGTTATTTCTACACATTGCAATCAACTCACAAGTAGGGAAATGTCTCTTTTTCGTGAACCGCTTTGAGTTTTTGTGAACCGCTTTGAGAAATAATGTGGGAAACCCACACACAAAGGAAGTGTTCTTTCTTCCCCCTTATATTGCTATAATAAGCTATTTGATAATTTGTTTTGATTCTGTATCTGGTTACCCCTGAGATAACTTGTGTAATACAGGCAACTACTGATTTGTTGGTGGGGGGTGTTGCATTCCAGTTCATTGCATGTGATAGCAGGGTGTGTATAAGCCCCCCTGTTACCCATCTGCCCCCTTTCTCTGCCACTTCCAGATTTGTGGTGATGTGTGTGCGCATAGTCATGCATGCTTTGAACACACGCAAAATGGTTACTACCTGTATAAAGGAGTTTGGTTAAAGCTGAGCACCTGATACACACGCACAGCTCTGAGGAGTAATATTTGCCATAGAACAACACAGAGCTGTTGCCATTTTACTGACCATATTCCTGTGTTTCAACTGTAGCTAGGCATGGAGGAAATTGGCAGGTAATCTAGAGAGAGAAAATAGCAGAAAATGTGTCCTCTGTAAGGGTGCTATTAAAGGTTCAAAAGGAGCTCTACTGTTAATCAAAAAGTTGGGAATTGTAGCAAGCAATCATAGATCAGTCATTGTATGCATGTTTACTCAGAAGTATGTTCCATTGTATTCAATGGAGCTTATACCTAGGCAGCTGTGCAAAGAATTGCAGGCTAAATGAGATACATTTGAAACAATCCCCCCGTGAGTCAACTGTACGTAAAAGGAAATATGAATATTCAGTGAAAGGAAATATGAATATTGGAGCGGGGAGTAAGGCATGTGGTGTGTCTAACAATTGGGTTTTATGTGGTAGGAATTTCTGAGGGAAGAACGTAATTACCGGCATACTTAATCCTCTGCCCTCTCACAATGTGACAAGTTACACCTAATGACTAATTCGTGCATATTAAAGATGGCGTATTTATAAATAATGAAATTGTCAATAGGCCTTTGTTGAAATGTGGAGGTGCCAAAAGCACTGAGACTTGTGGAACTAAATCCATTTTTATAACTGACATGTAATCAACTTAGCTGTCAGTTTATATGGAAAACCTATTCTCTGGAGCAAATAAAAGATGGAAATCTTGAAGAGGCAAATTAATGAAAGAGCTGTTGTCAGGTTAAAGCTAATAATATAAAGTAATCAGCCTACATTTTGACATTAAATTACTGTATTATTGTGTGTAGATAGCTTGACAGCAAGTCAGATTTGTGATACATCTTATTTAGAAATCATTTTAAGGTATCGGGATTACTCAGCTCAGGCTCTGAAATTGCTATCCTGATATTTGGTGGGGGCAAGAGGGTGTTTTTTTGTGGGTGGAATTTCGTCTGCATCGCTATCGCATAAAATGCAAAGGGTGGATGGAGTGAAAAGAGCTAGTAAAACGAATCCTACTTTTTTTGCAGTGCGAACAGGGGGTTTTAATTTTTGTGTGCGCGTTTTCATCGCTTGAAACTGAGCCCTGTGTTGTTCACATGTGTTTATCAGAAACCTCTTAGCCAACCCTTTCAACTGCAACTGTCACTTAGCATGGCTGGGAGAATGGCTGCGGAAAAAACGCATTGTGACGGGCAACCCCCGCTGCCAGAAACCCTACTTCCTGAAAGAAATTCCTATACAGGATGTTGCCATTCAGGACTTCACTTGTGACGACGGTAAGAAACAGAGCTGTCATGCTGTATGTCTCCTGTGGCAGATTCATCATTGTAATTATTATTATTATTATTATTATTATTATTATTATTATTATTATTTATACCCCGCCCTCACCAGCCAAGGCCGGGCTCAGGGCGGCTAACAAGCAATAATAAAAACAAGTTGAATGAATACAACTTAAAAACAAGATTAAAATACAACAATTAAAATTGTAGTATGAAAAATAGGAGTGGAGGATAAATAAATCCAGTTCCATTCAAATTTAAAGCCGAATCTATCAAATAAGCACCTTTAAAAACAACATGCAGATGGAAACAAACCCATTATTCAAAATTCAAACTTATCCGAATTTTGCGATGCAGTTCTTTAACCAAGAAAAAAAAAGGAATGCATTAGGGGGACGTGTGCGTAAAAATTAATATTCAGAATTCAAAAAAAAATGCATTATATAAGGGGAATTGTCTGCAAAAAATGTGTACATTAGTCAAAACTACGTATAAAAATGTGTTTATTTGAAGCTGGCACTAAAATGTTGAATTTTTATGACTTTTTAAAAAAAAGAATCACGAATTGTTGCAAAATGCAGAGAGATGAATTTAAAACTGGAAAAATGAGAAACCGAGGGAACTGAAATTGACAGATCCTTCTATCCCTAACACAGAAGGTTGTGTGGGAAAATCTAGCAATAGGATTGCCCCTGGAACTGGAGCAGCACTGGCATGGATTCCTTCTGAATAATAATAATAATAATAATAATAATAATAATAATAATAATAATAATAAAAACTCAGTATTATGTGTGGGCTTGTTCAGACATTATTTTCTCCCTAGGATTGTTCCTTAAGTGAGATAGATGGTGGCCTCATGCCTGCCTGTTCTCACTCATCACAAGGAAAATGTCTAAACTGGGAATTTTGTGGTGTCTTCACTGAGCCTCTCAAGAGAATTTACTCCATCAAGAGCTGGAGAAGATTCGTGCATGCCCAAGATCTGCTTCCAGTCTCTAAATAAGCCAGTTTTGTGACTTCCACCTGAATATCTTTGTTGCTCTGCATATATGTCAAAATAGCTTCTAAGCTGTTTACAACTATAGAATCAATACACAGTAACAATTCCATTCCCATTCCCATACTGCATGTTATCAAGAGCAGTTTGTGACCTGACACTGTTCAAAGTGAGGGAAATGTCAAGGAATCCACTAGGCTTGTGGAAGTCTAAGCAGCTACAGTGGTACCTCGGGCTACATACGCTTCAGGTTACATACACTTCAGGTTACAGACTCCGCTAACCCAGAAACAGTACCTCTGGTTAAGAACTTTGCTTCAGGATGAGAACAGAAATCGTGCTCCGGCAGCGCGGCGGCAGCAGCAGGAGGCCCCATTAGCTAAAGTGGTGCTTCAGGTTAAGAACAGTTTCAGGTTAAGAACGGACCTCCGGAACGAATTAAGTACTTAACCCGAGGTACCACTGTATTTGGATCCTGCTTGTGGTCAGTTAAGCCTGTGCCATTCAAGTTGAGACATCTCATAGAATGGTAGAGTTGGAAGGGACAAAGAGGATCATCTGGTCCGACCCCCTGCAATGCAGAAATATTTTGCCCAACATGGGACTCGGACTCTGAGATTAAGAGCCCATTGCACAACCAACTGAGCTATTTCTTCAGTAGCTATGGCACCAAGTGCCTTTTCCCTAAAAATGCAGGTACCCATATAAAGGTAAAGGTAAAGGGACCCCTGACCATTAGGTCCAGTCACAAATGACTCTGGGGTTGCGGCGCTCATCTCGCTCTATAGGCCGAGGGAGCCGGCGTTTTTCCACAGACAGCTTCCGAGTCACGTGGCAATCATGAGTAAGCCACTTCTGGCGAACCAGAGCAGCACACGGAAACGCCGTTTACCTTCCAACCAGAGTGGTACCTATTTATCTACTTGGACTTGGACTTGCTTTCGAACTGCTAGGTTGGCAGGAGCAGGGACCAAACAAACAACAGGATCTCACCCCGTCGCGGGGATTCGAACCACCCACCTTCTGATAGGCAAGCCCTAGGCTCAGTGGTTTAGACCACAGTGCCACCCGCATCCCGTCAGGCACCCATGTAGTGGAAGTTAAAATACATCATGTCCCCGGTGATTGAAGATAATATTATATTTTCTGTATACAGAGCTACCTGAAAGCAGAAACTTCCTATATATCTAGAACAGATTAAAATGATTGTGCTGCTGCCATGCTTAGGTCCTGTTAGCTGAGCATGGCTTATCTTTATATGTTTCTCTTTATGAACTAGGAAATGACGACAACAGCTGCTCTCCACTCTCCCGCTGCCCCGCAGAATGTACTTGCCTAGATACTGTGGTTCGTTGTAGCAACAAAGGTCTAAAGACTTTGCCAAAAGGCATCCCCAAAGATGTAACTGAACTGTAAGTAGTACAAAAATTAAAATTAAAATTAAATGTCAGCAACAATGTTTCTTTCAAGAGTGATGGGGATGCTTTTGGCAGGTAACTTAACATTATCAGACTGCCCATTGGTCAAGACCGTAGTCTGCCTTTGCAAAATATTTTTCACAGGACCTCAGGTATGGTATTTCAATGCTTTGCCTTTTCAACGCTCATTTCAGAAGCTATCCAAACATTGGAAATCTATTTCTCCTGGAGTTATTTTCTGGATACTGATTGGAACCAATAATGGTAAAAACTCGATCTACTAACTTTTTAAACCTTTTTTTGAGAATAACTCTGTGTTTCCATGCACACCAACAAAATCTGCTGTTCTTGTGGATTACCTTTATTGTGCCTTCAGATTTTTCTCAACTGTAAAATGTATCCTTTTGTATTACAGTGTTATAACATCAATCGTTTAAAAATAGTATATTTGTGGGGCACTACAGTGCTTTGTATCACTTACAAAAGCAAAAGTTGGAGGTCCATCTGAACTGGAAAGAGGTGCTCAGCGTCTTCAGAACAGGGTTATATTCCTCTGAAGGTTCAGGCTGGTGGTCTCTGAGAGCTCTTCATGGTCTTGTCTTCAGATGCTCATGTTGTCTTTGTAACATGGAGCGAGTTTTATCACATGAGATTCACTTATCGGCTACTGCCCCTCTTTAATGGAAATGGTCTGGCCAGAGTTCCCATTCCTGCATTCTGCTTTCCCACTTCTTCTAGATGTGATTATTACTCAAGGAAGAGTTCCAAATTCTTTGTAAGCTGCTTTGGGAGCCTTGCTGGCTGAAGAGTAGAGTGTTTAACTTTAAAAAGTAAAATAGGTAATGAATGCTCTGGTTATCTCCAGCTTGGACTACTGCAATGCACTCTACATGAGGCTACCTTTGAAGGTGACTCGGAAACTACAACTCATCCAGAATGCGGCAGCTAGACTGGTGACTGGGGGTGGCCGCTGAGACTGCATAACACCTGTCTTGAAAAGACCTACATTGGTTCCCAGTACATTTCTGAGCACAATTCGAAGTGTTGGTGCTGACCTTTAAAGTCCAAAATGGCCTCAGCCCAGTACACTTGAAGGAGCGTCTCCATCCCCATTGTTCAGCCCAGACACTGAGGTCCGGCTCTGAGGGCTTCTAGCAGTTCCCTCACCGCGAGAAATGAAGAGTGCCTTCTTGGTTGTGGCACCCACTCAGTGGAATGCCCTCTCATCAGATGTGAAGGAAATAAAATCTGACTTTTAAAAGACATCTGAAGGCAGCCCTCTTTAGGGAAGTTTTTAATGGCTGATTTTTTAATGTATTTTAAATATGTTGTTGGGAGCCGCCCAGAGTGGCTGGGGAAACCCAGCCAGATGGGCAGGGTATAAATAAAATAATAATAATAATAATAATAATAATAATAATAATAATAATAATAATAATAATAAATAAATAAATAAATAAATCACATGACTGAAGGGTTTGATGAACAAATTCTCTCAAGATCCCTTCGTGCACCTTGAAGTTTTGACCTCCACTGAAAGACTGCTTGTGTGCTTAGTTTATCTGGCCCAGTACATGATAGGACATATTCTGTTACCTTGGACAGTTCTGAGCATTCTCAGAACTGTGATCGTGGGTGCTTCAGAAGATTCTGATAAGACCCATACCCAGCCTCCAAAAAACATCTGTCGTTTTACAGAGAGGATGGAGGTTTGCACGACTAACACTGCTGTGAGAGGAACCTAGGCATGCCTGGAGAATTTCAAAAAGCAGATGAACCAAAGGTCTATATGGTCTTCAGCCAAATTCCTACTGTCAATCACGTTTGGCATAACCTCTAGCAAAGCTCTGCTGGATTCCATGGGTTCACATAGCCCAAGTATGGGGATGTTTATTCCCGCTGAAGGAATGGGTTTCTGTGCAGTCAGTTTAAAACTGACTCAACCCCCCCCCCTTTTCTTGTTTCTCCAAGAGAGCACTCTAAAATGCATAAAACTTGAGCTGTTGAGCAAATGCATAACAAGAACACAGCCACATAAACAAGGCTCTCTCCTTTATCAGTCTGTGACGATAAGGATGGCCTTGTCCACTCTAAAGCGGAACAGGGATGACACTCTAGGTCTTATCTTACCACAACCCTGACGCACAGACCTAAGTCTGGGAACAAAGCCAGAGTGTGTTCTCGGAGATGATGACCTCTTCCTCCAAGATAAGAATAGGAAGAGGAAGATCTTTTATGGTCAGAAGTACAGGAAGGAATACCCTTTTATGGTTAAGAATACCAGAGCAAGAACATATGTGATGTCAACTTGCATACAAAGGCTGACGTGGTTGAATTCCTGGGGAAGGTGGGAGAGGGTGCCTGGAGGATATATATACTGCATGAAACTTCTCATTTCTTTGGATTTGCTGTGGACTCACCACGCAAGTGACTTCTGCTATCCGGAGAGCAGAATGAACTCTTTTTTTGAACCAACCTCGGTGTCATTTGACTTCCTTCCCCCTGTCCCGGAGCAACGCAGACCCAATCGGTGAACTCCAATAAGGGTACACCCCCATATCTGGACATCAGGACCACTCACAGGTGGCACAGGTGGAACCCATTTTGCCATCATCCCTCTGGCCTGAGGTCGCACTGTCGCGCACTCAGACTCTGTGCGCTCCAGCCCGGACGCTCCAATGGAACCACGATCTCTTGCATGCAATAGGATCAAAATGTTGTCCAGACAGGCAAGGCCCCTTTTATTAAAAAGGTGGGAGGTGGGAGCTGCAACAATATTTAGAGTTTGCCTGTTACAGAAACAACAACTTGCTCCAGCTCTGTATGGATTCGGCAGTGCTGAATCTCACCTTGCTGGAACCTTGTACCTGCTCTTCCTGGCTTGGATTGGCACTGCCTTGCATCACTTGATTCTGCCTGCCAGGCCGACCCCCCCCCCCAACTTGGATCAGATCCCTCTTTCTCCTGGAATCATTACCTGGAGCAGAACGCTGCCTGAGTGTTACTAGCTACTTTTGATAGCAGTTGTAACACCGCCCTTCATTTTTTACCACACTATTGCTAATCCAAAACTCCACTTTTTACAAAGAAGTACCGATATACAATGAAACAGCCTTTTCTGACAATCCAGATGTGTTTGCGTCAAATAGAAAATATTGGTTCACTGTAGTCAAATTATTTCTGTTAGTGTGCAGGTGTGCATCTGGCTATTAAACTGATGGTTGCTCTCATCTATTCCCCAGTTGTCATATTATTATTTAAAAGGTGCGAGGTATTAGAGTCATGGAATGAACTATTGGTGATTTCAATTAAATAATATTGCGTTCTGTCTTCCCTTTTGTAGCTATTTGGATGGAAACCAGTTTACCCTTGTCCCCAAAGAACTTTCAAACTACAAGCACTTAACTCTTATGTGAGTAATCCTCTCTCTATGCTAATGTTATTTAAAATCTGCTCTTCCATTAAATGAAGTACTTCCAGACCTCTTCGCAATTAAAATTCTATTGCACATTTTAGAAATAGTTTATATTTAGTCCACTAATCACAGCACGATTCATTAGAAAGAATGCAGACTGAATACAGTCGTACCTTGGAAGTCGAATGGAATCTGTTCCAGAGGTCCGTTTGACTTCCAAAACATTCAGAAACCAAAGCACGGCTTCTGAATGGCTGCAGGAAGGCACGGAAGCCCCGTCAGATGTTTGGGTTTGCAAACCAGAACACTCACTTCTGGGTTTGCGGCATTCGGGAGGCAAAACATCCGAATACCAAGGCGTTCGGATACAAGGTATGACATTCCACTCTAAAAAATGCACCATGGAGTATGCTGGATGTAGTTGTTTATTATATGGATAGCACACAGTATTAAAGAGTGTAAAGGCATTACACAAGTATATTTAGTTGCAGAGAGAAATTGGATAAGTTTGCTTGGAACAGAGTTATACAGCAGTAGATGGCATTACATTGAAAGAACAGGAGGAAATAGCGGCAGCTCTTACCATCTTTAGTGGAGCAATTTCTGAGCCACTTGCTGGATTTTTTAGAAGGTAAATTCAGTTTTAAGGGTGACTTCAAAGTTAATCTTCAGGAGAATATCAAACTTTACTAAATTTCAGCATGTATAAATACAATCAAAATGTGTTTGCATTTTTCAAAAGTATGTTTTCTAGTAGCACATTTTTTATGAAACAAAAGTGGTTAATACTTTAAATATAAAGCACACCAGTTAAGAAATGTTGCACCCTTACCTGTTTTGCTCCAAAAGGGTGCGTTTATTATCACTCAGGAAATCACTTGTTCAGATACGCCATGTAGTTCCAAGTTTTATTTCACAAAGGGAAATATTAGCAATACGTTCATATCTGAAGGGTCTAGTTCTGGTTATTATTTGGGTTTCTTCTTTTTGTAATATTGGCATTCTCATTTTGTTGTCTTTAGTCCTACTTGTTAAAATGCTTGCTGGGTTCATACATTGCATGTGGCAGTATAAACTGACATTTTAAATAAGAATTAATAATACTACATTTACTAATAGGATTTGGTGTTTGAACATCTGTGTTATGACTTTAAGAATTTCTGGATTTTTATTGTTATTTTTTTAGAGATTTAAGTAACAACAGAATCAGCACCCTTTCTAACCAGAGCTTCAGCAACATGACTCAGCTGCTTACTTTGTAAGTGTATTTGTGTAGCAAAAAAAGAAATTTTAAGTACAGTATAATCTTTATTAATAAAGCTGATGGTTGATCTGGATTTTGGCTGTGTGTTTATGGTGAAGAAATCAACATGTAAACTGGAGCTTACAGCTCTGCGTTTATAGTATCTAGTTTGAAAATTAATTACTTGGTATACTTTCAGAATTCTGAGCTATAATCGTCTCAGATGTATCCCAGCACGGACGTTTGATGGCTTGAAATCGCTTAGGCTGCTGTAAGTAGTAATGTTCCATTACTCATTTTCTTGTGTGTACCAGCTGGAGGATGAGACCTGAATCAAGCTGTGTGGCTGCTCCTTCCCCATGGCTCTGGTAGTATGAATGGCCAAATATGGCAATAGATATTCCCCTATCAGTGCTATTTAAGCTAGGGGATGTGGTTTGACCCACCACCACTCATGTCCACCAATGATTTCATTATTTCATACATTACCAGAGAAGTGTGGGATTCTGCCATGGGAAACATCACCTAAACTGCTCAGTTGGGTCTTAAAGGTCCAGTCGTGGCCGACTCTGGGGTTGTGGCGCTCCTCTCGCTTTATTGGCTGAGGGAGCTGGCGTACAGCTTCCGGGTCATGTGGCCAGCATGACTAAGCCGCTTCTGGCGAACCAGAGCAGCGCATGGAAACGCCGTTTACCGCCGGAGCGGTACCTATTTATCTACTTGCACTTTGACGTGCTTTCGAACTGCTAGGTTGGCAGGAGCTGGGACCGAGCAGCGGGAGCTCACCCCGTCGCGGGGATTCGAACTGCCAACCTTCTGATTGGCAAGCCCTATGCTCTGTGGTTTAATCCACAGCACCACCTGCGTCCCTCCCAGTTGAGTCTTAGTGGTTTGTAATTAGGATAATTCCCTAAGAAGTCACTTGCCCTGGTACCTTGATGGAATCAACCTAAAGCAACTTTTGATGTAGTAATTAAACTACAGTTATTCCATAAATAAATAATCCGCAGTGCCCCATGTAGACATATTATAAGGCATGAACTCTAGTGCACAGTAAAATAATCATGTGAGGTAGACTGCTAGGATTGTTGGCTCCTAGGTAGACTGCTAGGATTGTTGGACGTGGGTGATGCTGTGGTCTAAACCACTGAGCCTCTCGGGCTTGCCGATCAGGAGGTCTGCGGTTCGAATCCCCGCAAAAGTTCTAAAGCACCCCAAAAAGTGCAAGTAGATAAATAGGTACCACTCTAGCAGGAAGGTAAACAGTGTTTCCGTGCCAGAAGTGGCTTAGTCATGCTGGCCACATGACCCAGAAAAACTGTCTGTGGACAAACGCTGGCTCCCTCAGCCTGAAAGTGAGATGAGCGCCGCAACCCCAGAGTTGTTCACGACTGGACCTAATGGTCAGGGGTATCTTTACCTTTTTTTTAACCTGTACACAGCAATTTTTGCTTTGACATCTCCGGGGCAGCAAGAAGACATGATATGGGAACTATTGCATCCTAATGCCGCAGTGGTCCCTTCTCTCCCCACTCTTGGTTGTAGCAAGCAGGAGAAGAGGATGGATTTCTGTGGCATTAGATTGAGAGGTATGGTCCCCATATCATGTTGTCCTGAACTTGGCTTCATGCAAGTAAGAGTGTAAGCATCCTCTTAAGTTGGAACATTGGTAGAATTTTGACACTATTATGTTATGCAAAGTCGTTGTCCATTATATCTCAGAATAGATATCGCTAAAGGTTAAAAACAACACATATTCAGAGAAGTCAAGCTTCTTCTGTCTGACAGGAGTCTTGTTGCGTCCTGTTGACGAAGCCTAGTTAGGGAAGGAAATACGGCTTCAGTCCCGTACTTCTTGGGACAGCGAGTGGCCATGTTACCCTGCCAGAATACTACCCTTCGTCTTGCTATTGGTGCAAGGGATGGTTGACCTGAGGTGGGACAGAGTTTGAGTGGACCATTACAGATTGCCCCATGCTATATCTAGTAAATTACTCAAAAGAATGAAAAGTTGACATGTATGTGTTTTGAACAAAATTTGTTTTACTGTGATAAATCCCTAACAGTATGTAATTAGGAACATACGTTTTCATGTGTTTGCTGTCGGTTTGACTGGAAAGCTATTGAACATTTTGGAATGATTTGCATGGCCAAATGCATGGCCACCACATCTCCCTTGGCAAAAGGTGTGACATGAAACTACATTGCTAATTTCCCAGTCTCTTCCATTTCCTTTGGGTGCTGCTTGGAGGAGTGAAGAAATACTCAAAGGGGTGATATTGTGTCACACATTTTGCCATACATTATGAGAGATGGGGAATGATGAGGTGCAGGGCTGCTTATTATAGTAGTGATGTGGCAGGTGTAACATGTTCACATCCCTGAGAGTAAGGCTATATTCTGCTCAGATTCCATTTTTTTTATTGATTTATCATATTTTTCTGTGTATAAGACACCCACATGTATAAGACGCACCTTACTTTGGGGACCCCAAATTTAGAAACATCCGTGTATAAGACACCCCCAGATTTTTAACCTTATTTTAAAGTAAAAAAACACGCCCTAGTCTTATACATGGAAAAGTATGGTATTTTCCAAAACATACATGCTGCTTTTCCAGGCAAATCTCATCCAAAGTGGCTTACAAGTGTGTGTGTGTGTGTGAGAGAGAGAGAGAGAGAGAGAGAGAGAACAGCCTTGGTTGACTGTGAATTTTGGGATGGATTTCAAGCTTACAAGGAACTGATACTGATAATATATGCAGATGTCTGGAAATATATTGCATTATGCCATTTATTAAGTTCCTCACCATCTATTTCCAAGCACATAATTTTTTCTCGTTTGCATAGGTCTCTACACGGCAATGATATTTCTGTTGTACCTGAAGGTGCTTTTAATGATCTTTCAGCGTTATCCCATCTGTAAGTATCCTGTCTATAAGTTAATATTTACAGTCATGTGCTGATTGGGCAGTTCACTGTTAGAGTGACTAACAGCCTCATCCTAAACATTTGTATACACTAGTTCAGGGAAGCACAGGCTGTCATGTACCTGGGATATACACAGATAACACTTTTAGCAGTGCACTTATACAGTGGTTGGATGTGCTTATTGTAAGAATGTATTTGCTGGTGTGATTGACTGGAAGGATACATAAGCAATGGAAGATGGGTTGTAGGTAAACATATGTCTACCTTCTGTTCTTTTACCGTTTTAATGAACTTCAATATTCTTGCAGCTATGTATATATAGTCCATAAACAAATATTTATATTAGTTTCCTAGCCAGGGAATTCATATTTTGGGATGCACAAAAAACCATGTAAAAATTGGCAGTGAAATGAATCAGCATCTCAATGTTTCCCCAGCCTGCCACAACAGCTTAGTGAATGTCATGTTGCATGTGTCAGGCCTTGTATATTATGCTTATAAGGGGAAACTATTGCTAAATTCTTGATTGCTTCCTTTGCCTTCTTGCAAAATTATTCACTATTACAGCTTAAAGCCTGCACTGTTGCATGCATTGATCTGGGCCTCTTCTTTCAGTGTTAACAAATTGTTACTGGGCTAAGAGTATAAATGTTTGGGTTGAAAACCTCCCCACTCCCTTGAGTAGGAGTCTTGATTATTTTCTCTCTGTGATGACACTAAGTCACATCCATAATATACATTTAAAGCACCTTTATACCACTTTAACCACCATGCCTTCCCTAAAGAATCCTGGAAACTGTGGTTTGTTAAGGGTGCTGAAAGTTAAAATAAATAAATAAGTGGAAAGCATTTGTTTGCAATACAGAGGAAACTTGCAAACACAAGAGCCCTTAAGCAGCCCCTCTCAGTTGCCGATTATCTCTTGTAGATGCCCACTTCCTTCACGTTAGTATTGTGAGAAAAACTTGGAGCCCCATGTTTGCCTTTTAATGTTTAGTTCCACCTTTTACAGTTAACCCTTTGGTGATGAATTGTTTATAATGGGCTTATAATTTTATAATAGGGATGCGGGTGGTGCTGTGGGTTAAACCACAGAGCCTAGGACTTGCCGATCAGAAGGTCAGTGGTTCGAATCCCCGCAACGGGGTGAGCTCCCGTTGCTCGGTCCCTGCTCCTGCCAACCTAGCAGTTTGAAAGCACGTCAAAGTACAAGTAGATAATCCAGTGGGAAGGTAAACGGCATTTCCGTGCGCTGCTCTGGTTTGCCAGAAGCGGCTTAGTCATGCTGGCCACATGACCCAGAAGCTGTACGCCGGCTCCCTCGGCCAATAAAGCGAGATGAGCGCTGCAACCCCAGAGTCAGCCGTGACTGGACCTAATGGTCAGGGGTCCCTTTACCTTTTTAATTTTATAATACATTTCTTCCCAATGTTTCCCTTCGGCGCCATTATGAAGCTGAAGCTTCATGCTCTCTTTTCTGTAACTTTTTAGTAAGTTGATTCAGCAACATACGGAGTATTTTCCACTACGTTTTCATGATAAGAAAAGCTCTGTGAGAGAGATCATGTGAAATGGTGTTGTTGTTGTTTTGGTTCTACAGTGCAATTGGAGCAAATCCACTTCACTGTGACTGTAATATGCAGTGGCTGTCTGATTGGGTAAAGTCGGAATACAAAGAGCCAGGCATAGCCCGGTGTGCTGGACCTGGGGAAATGGCAGACAAACTACTTCTCACCACTCCATCTAAAAAATTCACCTGCCAAGGTATGTTCCCCCCTCCCCAAAATGCTTATATTTCAGCATCCTAGAATAGAAAAATAATTGCCTTATGTAATATGCTCTCAGTTTCATATAACCATAAGAGAGACATTTCCTGCTCTTATCCAATGTGTTAAAAATACTCCATGTCATGGAACACATTTGAAAAATTATTGCTGTCATTCTCCCTGAATGACTTAGGACCATTTCATGTATAACGGGGATGCAAATCTGGGTTTGCCAATGTGTACACTCAACAAAAAGCTGCAGTCAATCACAGTTATCTGTTGAGTGTACCTGGATTACACATGTAGCTACAAACGTTTGTTTATAGCATTATAGAATACACTAAGAACTTAATGTGTCCAGTAGTACTTTCAAGATGTCTGGAGAGTCACCATTCTGAAGGTTGTCTCAGTTGTATTGGTTTCATTTTTGCTTGTTTGTTTGTTTAAAAACCTTTTAAAGCCAGTGGCTAATAGAATCACTGTCTTTAGGAAAATAAAACTTTTAATCGTCTGATGTAGTGCAACATGTTTCTTGCTATGAGTACAAGTGCTAGAACTCATTGGGGTATGGGGGGAACTATTTCTTCTTTGGGCTTGTGTACAAGCCCAGTACAGTGGTACCTCGGGTTACATACGCTTCAGGTTACAGCCTCCACTAACCCAGAAATACTATCTCGGGTTAAGAACGTTGCTTCAGGATGAGAACAGAAATCGTGCTCCGGTGGCGTGGCGGCAGCAGGAGGCCCCATTAGCTAAAGTGGTGCTTCAGGTTAAGAACGGATCTCTGGGACAAATTAAGTACTTAACCCAAGGTACCACTGTATTAACAATGAGAAAACGTGTGCTCAAAGATAGCAATGTACAGCAATGTAGAATTAAAAATAAAATAACCAATGTAAAGAACATTTGCTAATTCCCTTCTGAATTATGCAGTTCTACTTCATTAGAAAGACTGTTAGCAAAGAGCTTATTTCCGTAGATAATGTCCCCTACAGCATTCGCCCCATTCCCATATACATTATTCCTCTGGGGGTGTTGCATCTAATAGATTTTCCATGTTTTACTTTTGGCATTTCACAATCCACACCCTGCTTCTAGAGATACCAGGGCCTTGTGGTTTTCTGATACCAGGTAAGACTGTAAAGTGCCCTGGATTGAATTTCTGTTTAAGCCAGGACCTTCAGACCTTCCCTACATGTTTCTCAAGCAAACATTTTCCCCAAAGACATGCATGTTGTCCGTTTCTTCCCACTTTGCTTGGATGACATTTGTGAGTGATTCCTTTTTACATGCTATGGGATAATGACATTCTGGCATCCTAAACAACCTTTTGGTATTTTAAATCATGATGCTGATTTATTTATCATAGAATCGTAGAGTTGGAAGGGACCCCCAGGGGTCATCTAGTCCAACCCCTGCACTGCAGGAATCTCAGCTAAAGCATCCATGACAGGGGGCCATTAAACCTCTGCTTAATTTATATGCCGTCCATCTGACTAGGTTGCCCCAACCACTCTGGGCAGCTTCCAACAAATTATAAAACCACAATAAAACATCAAACATTTAAAACTTCCCTATACAGGACTGCATTAAGATGTCTTCTAAAAGTCAGATAGTTGTTTCTTTCCTTGACTTTTTTTTTGGGGGGGGGGGATATTGCAGATATTAATATTGCACAGTTTGAAGTGACTGGAAGCAAAAAGAACTGATTCCTTTTGGAATAAATCATTGTCCAGGTCCATAATAATACTGCTCAAAGTTTTACTGGCCGAACACTTCAAAAACAGAATACAGTGGTGCCTTGCAAGATGAAAAGAATCCGTTCCGCGAGTCTCTTCATCTTGCGGTTTTTTCGTCTTGCGAAGCAAGCCCATTAGCGGCTTAGCGGATTAGCGCTATTAGCGGCTTAGCGGATCAGCTGATAAGCGGCTTAGCGGCTTAGCGGATCAGCTGTTTAGCGGTTTAGCGGATCAGCTGATAAGTGGCTTAGCGGCTTAGAAAAAGGGGGGAGGGGAAAAACCCCGCAGGAACTCGCAAGACATTTTCATCTTGCGAAGCAAGTCCATAGGAAATTCGTTTTGCGAAGCACCTCCAAAACGGAAAACCCTTTCGTCTAGCGGGTTTTCCGTCTTGCGAGGCATTCGTCATGTGGGGCACCACTGTATAAGCATTAAAGATGCAATCAAAATATCCATATGATGTATTGTGCTGTCCAGCACAGGCTCAGAATCTTAGAAAATATGAAATAATTCAAACAGACCTAGAAGCAGAGCTCTGTCTCTCCTCCATTGGCCTTAGGCTGTTTCTCTCCCTTCAGGAGAGC
Source organism: Podarcis cretensis (assembly GCF_951804945.1). Classification (NCBI taxonomy): domain Eukaryota; kingdom Metazoa; phylum Chordata; class Lepidosauria; order Squamata; family Lacertidae; genus Podarcis; species Podarcis cretensis. Next base: position 69,517,520 of record NC_137178.1, read on the forward strand.
TGCATTTTCATCCTCACTCCATGGAGTTTGAAAGACAAGGACTAAAGGCAACTCTCTAACAAAGTGAAGATTTGCAATTCAATACCTTCATCACATGATCAAATGCTCACTCTCAGCACAGAGTAAAACACAATCAACAGTTATTCATTAACCCAGAGTCCTTTAGAAAACAACTGTAGAAAACCCCCAATGTTAAACCAATATATATTTAGGCATTCTCATTTCAGTGTCAGTTAAGCCATTATACTTCCACAAGTTTTATATACCATGTTAGAATTGTAATTGTTACCATCTTGTTGTATCCTTCAATATCCTCTGTGAGCATCAGTATTGATATTGACAAGCCTTCCCATTACTTGACTTCTGTTTTCTGATCTTCTGTTTTCTTGGTATCTTCCTCTACTGCACCTACCCTTAAATATGGCTATGGCCTTGATATCATCTTCCTTCTGTTGAGTCCTCCATCTTCTGATGTTTTTCTTCTTCATTTGTGGCAATAAGGACTAGAGCCTGGATCAAAAACCTACCAGGTTCAAAAACTGAATTCCTGTAGTGGAAGGGTGGATGCTTGTAGCAAATGAAGTCACACAATCTCCTTCCTTTGAGTGGGAAGAGCCACATAAATTGGGCTTCTGGAGGTAATAGAACCAAAAAGACTAGTGGCCATTGATAGCCTTGTCCTCCACAAGTCCAGTCTCAATGAACCATTTTGTGCATTGTGCAGCTTTTTCTTGGTAAGGTTGTTCAGCTAGCAGCTGAGAGTAGCCTGGGCATCACATAAAAGCTACATGTCCACAGCCAGCGTATTGCATAAAAGTGTTGAATGATTGGCTAGTACAGATCTAGCTGAAGATCTAGCTATACATCTAGCTGTTAGTACAGATCTAACCCACCCTAGCTGAAAAGGTATTTGATAACAACAATGGCAGGCTTGTATCTGACTGTGAATTTGTGTTCCCTTGAAGGTCCTGTGGATGTCAGTATTATGGCCAAATGTAGTCCCTGCTTATCAAACCCATGCAAAAATGATGGAACTTGTAATAACGACCCTGTCGATTTCTACAGATGCTCCTGTCCCTATGGCTTCAAGGTATGGAGAACATATGAAGGTCATTTTTTCTTTTATTATATTGGGAACCCATCTTTCAGGCTAAGCCATGCCATTGGTCCATGTAGCCTAGTACTTTGGGATCACAGACTGAGCTTCCATCCTATAGGCCAAGCACATGCTCTGCCATTGGGTTTTGGAGAGTGGGAGAAGCAAGATTAACAGCAGGGTGGAGAAATGTATAAGGTAAAGGACCCCTGGACAGTTAAGTCCAGTCAAAGGCGACTATGGGTATGTGGTGCTCATCTCGCTTTCAGACCAAGGGAGCTGGCATTTGTCCACAGACAGCTTTCCAGGTCATGTGGCCAGCATGACTAAACTGCTACTGGCACATGGAGGACCATGACGAGTGCCAGAGCACATAGAAACACTGTTTACCCACCCACCTCAGTAGTACCTCTTTATTTACTTGCACTGGTGTGCTTTTGAACTGCTAGGTTGGCAGAAACTGGGACAGAGCAACAGGAGTTCACCCCATTTGGTGGATTCGAACAGTCAATATTCTGATTGGCAAGCTGTATATAACTGTGTTATTTTAAAAGAATAAACCAATTTGCCTTCCCTCTGTGCAATCTCACAACTTTGCTGTTTTATTCCTAGGGCCAGGACTGTGATGTTCCAATTCATGCCTGCATTAGCAACCCTTGTAAACAAGGAGGGACTTGTCACCTAAAAGAAGGTGAAAAGGATGGTTTTTGGTAGGTGTTTATCTGGAAACACAGAAGAGAAGCCTGTTGCTTTTGAAAGACTAGTCAGACTAGCAGAACCCAAGCACTCCCACACAAAAGTCTATGTGTGCTATTAGTAATCTTTGATCCCACAAAGTAATGAGAAGCGAGGACTATTAATAAGCACAAAAGCACAAACCCACAATGGTGGTTCTTCTAAAGCTTCAGGAAACAAAGTAACATCAATGAGCTTAATGTTCCCTGTTAAGTTTTTCTTTTAAATACGTTGTTATTAGTCAAGGCATAACAGGGCAAGACAACATGGTGTTGACTCTGTTATGCTAATTAATTGCTAGCTAGATCCCTGCTGGAAAGACTCTCAATTCAGCTGTTGTTCTGTGCATTATATCAACAGACAGCCTGTAAATGATCAGATGTAAATCCCAGTGAAACAGAAAATTAATGATTCATTGCCAAATCAGCACGCCAGTGGATAAACATGCTGTGAGCATTTTTAATCTAGAGTTATTTAATCACACACTACAATTACCCGAGATGTATTCCATGAATTATGAAATAGAGTTCTTTAATAAATGGATCCAATAATTTCAAATAAGAATGCTGATCCATTCTTCTATCTAGTTTAAAACCTTCTTGATTCCTGCTTTTCATTAAGAAATTATCCTTAATTTTACATCTAAATTTTGGGCAAAGGTTAGAGTGCTTTCTGTTTGAAATTAATCTGATGCATTTTAATACCATGGTAAATTAACATTTAATCACAGCTTCAAAGGACTAAAATGAGCAAGAAGCACTTCAGAACACGTTAGTTTGGTGGACTTACGTAGGGAAAGTTAGCAAATGTATCCAGAGTATCAGCTTACCATATTGTTCACCATGAATGCATATTGTCACCAGTACCCAATACAAACCAGGAGTAAATAAATTTAAATACAATTTATTCCTCAAAGAAGCTAAATTCCTTAAGTAGTGAGGTTTCAGCTCTCCTCTCTCTGTGTGTTTATATATATTCATTCCATAACATGCTAACATGTTTGAAATACATCCACACATGAATAAAGTACAAGTTCAGAACCAATTCTAGTATTGCTTCTGCAATAAATAAAACAAAACTTCCATTTAACTTAGTGTTCCCTAGTTACCTTCACTTCACCTTGCCGACAAAGGTCCATATATAAAGCTATGGTTTTCCCAGTAGTGATTTATGGAAGTGAGAGCTGGACCATAAAGAAGGCTGATCGCTGGAGAATTGATGCTTTTGAATCACGGTGCTGGAGGAAACTCTTGAGAGTCCCATGGACTGCAAGAAGATCAAACCTATCCATTCTGAAGGAAATCAGCCCTGAGTGCTCACTGGAAGAAAAGATCCTGAAGCTGAGGCTCCAATACTTGGGCCACCTCGTGAGAAGAGAAGACTCCCTGGGAAAGACCCTGGTGTTGGGAAAGATTGAGGGCAGAAGGAGAAGGGGACGACAGAGAACGAGATGGGTGGACAGTGTTCTCAAAGCTACGAACATGAGTTTGACCAAACTGCGGGAGGCAGTGGAAGACAAGAGTGCCTGGCGTGCTCTGGTCCATGGGGTCACGAAGAGTCGGACATGACTAAACGACTAAACAACAACAAAGTTACCTTCCTATTTTCAGTAATTCCCCATATTTTAACTATACACTTTGTGCTATGTTTTATGTTTGACAAATTTCTGGCATGGGTTTGTTGGCACAAAAACAGGTCAGTGGTATAAAAAGCAGCATAAATGATGCTGAGAGACATCAAAAGGCAATAAGAAGTACAGTTTAGATTCTCACGGCATGAATAGGGAATCTTTTTATTTATGTAAGAACATATCAGTCCTGGGGGATTAGGTCAAAGGTCCATTAGCTCAGCATCGTCTTCTCTCATGAACACTTCTCTGAAAAGGTTTCTCATTTACAGGTGTGCCTGTGCAGATGGATTTGAAGGTGAAAACTGCGAAGTGAACGTTGATGATTGTGAAGATAATGATTGTGAAAATAACTCAACCTGTGTTGATGGAATTAACAACTACACTTGCCTGTGTCCTCCCGAGTACACAGGTAGGAAAAAGGGAAATGATACTCTTAACAGCATTTAGCATGCTAATGCATTTGAATCACTTTTATTCTAGTTTGCTTGACTTTGCAATACCTTTTAGGAGGATTTAGCCTTTTGTTTAGCTGCTCTTGGCATTCTTACAAGCATTGCTATTATAATGGAAAATGTAGAACCTGGAAAAGCAAAAAACTGAAATAAGGAGCATTCCATTTTTCATTATTCCCTGATTGAACACACTGCAATTGATACTGCACTAAAATTGCTAAATAATTATGTCCCAGAAATTATTGGAATCCAGAAGAACCATTTTTCTGTATTCTGTCTGTCGCATAACTGCACCTCCATAGTTTTCCTTTCAGCCATGCAATTCTCTTTCACCAAACTGCAAATGCTTTTTGAAACTTGCACAAGTTATCGTTTGAAGGTGGGAAGAGGATGCTATTTTGAAGGTGGAAATGAAAGTCATATATGTGGGTCTGGTGTATTGGGGGAGATAGATGTTTATTTGCCTTTCTAAGAATACACACACACATCCTGCTATATCTTCCTGATTTAACCTAGCAAGCTATTGCTCCAACCTAACTAAAACATATTATATTAATTTATCAAGGCTGTAGAAGTCCAATTTGAAACAGGAATCATTTAGAAATGAATTCTCAGGTCTTGGAACTAATTTTGCCCCCTGTGTGTGGGTAACCATATACCTCCCCTCACATGTACATATTAAAAATAATAATTCTGTACTAGATTGTGTGCTTGTGTATCAGGGTGGGGGCTATGAAAAGAGGCAAATGTCATTTTTCATTTCAATATGCACCGTACTTGACAGTGATTGAAATAGCAAAGCATGGATAACTAGGTCAGTACTGAAACAAAGCCTGTCATTTTCTCAATAAGCATGAATGCCGGAGATCAGTTTTCTCATGCATAGTAAGAACGTTCTGGTATTTTATGTGAGTGGCAGATTAACCACATCTGCACAGGTCACGATGGCTAGAAATGGCTCCAAGTCTATAGAGTCTTCATAGAAGGAAGATTTGAGAAAGCGTTGGTAATGTTTTAATTGCCCTGTCCTTCAGTAGTTCCAGGATGGATCCTGATTTCATGGCTGGGCTCAGACACTCCTAAGTGTGTCCACCTGAACATGCTTAGGTGCTCCTCCAATTTCCTTGCTTTCAATGCAACAAGATTTGGGCAGCTCTCATGGGATGGTGACATTTGAGATAGGACCTGCACACTCACTCGTACCCCTACTACAATCCCCACAAACATGTTGCTTGAATGCCAAAATAGGATTATATAGTATCATGAAGCAGAAGTAGCTAGGCACAGCTCTGAAAGGCATGGATTATTGTTGTTATTATTATTTATTTATGCTACTGATAAGAAGGGAGAGATAATAAAATCAGCACTGAGCCACAGAGGTCTCTTGACTAGAAACTCACTTGAATTGCCAGCTCACGTAAAAATGGGTTATACAAACTGATATTTGGGCATGTTTTTGCTGACGTACTTGCAGCGGCTCAGAGCAAAAATGTTTTAAAGATTCAAACCAAAGGTCAGTTTTCAATTATAGCATTTCACAGATTTCAGAGACATGGATAATCTGGTTAGTTTTATATTGAAATGAAGCACTGAGGTTTTGCTCGTCATGGTGATTTAAAAGTGGATTTTGTGTTTGTTTTGGTGACTTCTCTTTTTTTGAGTTTCTCTCTGTATGTACAGTATATGGAAAATCAATGGGGCACAAGGAATGGAAAGATATATATTTTAAAAATCAGCAATTAGTCAAAATGGAAGGATTTGTAACTCAGCAATATATGAAGTTATTAAACTGCTTGCTTTGCATAAGTGCATATTCTGAGATCTAGTTTGGGTAGAAGATTGTTAGGTCTAGGGCCTTATCTCTGGTCATTATGGGCGTAGCCAGGATTGGGGAGGGGGCAGAACCGAAGTGGTTGGTCAGTTAGTTAAGTATTTCTATTTTTTTAACTTGTTCAGGGGAGCAAGCTGCCTCCCATTCCCCCCCCCCCCCGGCTATGCCCATGCTGGTCATTCTTTTCTGCTAGAATTTTCCTTTCAGTAGTGTCTGCAAGGCAGGCAGAATCCTAGGAATTAATTCCTGGTCTTGATCCGCACATACACTCTCAGCTCAGAGCAACAAAGCAAACTGATGCTTCACCTAGTTAGGCTGGTTATTGACTTAGATATCTTTTTTCTTCTTTAATGTTGTCATTGGTTCATTTCAGAGATAGGGGTCAGATTTTCAATTGGACATTTATTTATTTTTATTTAAAATATTTTTTATACCTTATTTGAAATAAAAATTATCAAAATGGTATACAAAGGCTAAAACATCAAATAAAGGCAAAAACCCGCCAGACATATAAACATAAAAGCAACTATGGTTATATATCACCTGAAAGGGCAAAACAGAAAAAATTTAACAAAGAGGGAATCATTCAAATCTCACATAGACCGGGGTTTCAACATTCTGGGGCCGCAGCAGAAAAGGCCTTGCTTCTTGTGAAAGATAATCCAGCCCTCATATGTGATGCAGTCTTTAACAGGGTCTCATTAAGACTTCTTAGTGGGAAGGGAACTCATATGGGAGAAGGTGTCCTCTGGGATAATAAAATAAATTCTGAGCCCAGAAATGTATTAGTTGGCAGTGTAGCTGTTTTGAAATAGGTACAGGTGACAACCATTTTGCGTGGGTGTTCCGTTCCCAGCCCCCACATGCATTGACGAAGCACCCCCCCCACACACACTCTGTTCCGCCCGTATCCTTCCCTCTTCTGGGTCCAAACGGATCCACACATCGGTGATTGCACATCCTTTGGATGTGCCTAAAATGTTAATCACTGACAAAAATGGTTTGAGCTAATCAGTAACTGAACTGTTGCATTTTTCAGCAGCTGAAGTGTGTGAATTATCTTAAAGGGCAGCCCAATGTATACTGTATCACTGTAACTCAGTATGGAGGCAAGCAAAACAGAAATAAAAGTGGCCAGGTCTCTTGTCTTCTAGTAGCAAGTGCAGGTGCAATGTGAGCCAATGTCAGTCTGGGCATATACCGTATTTTTTGCTCCATAAGATGCACTTTTTTCCTCCTAAAAAGTAAGGGGAAATGTTTGTGTGTCTTATGGAGCAAATGCGTAGTCCCTGGAGCTGAATTGCCCTGGGGCAAAAAGCAGATCGTGCTCTTTTTTTTTTTTTTTAGAAAGAGGGAAGGGGGTGTTGAAACTAAGCCGCTGAGCAAGCGATCAGCAAGCGATTGGGAGGGACATAAGGGACTCTAGAGACAAAGGAGGCTGCCTGGGAGGGGGGGAGGTAAAAGCACATGGATACTCAGGATTTTTGCATTGGGTCACCCCGAATTCACCATCAGATCACACAGCATGTCCATGGCTATAGCCTGCACCCAAAAAATCACACATTCACTGTTTTGTGGGGCCGCAATGGCGCAAAAACGTGGTTAGAAAGCACGGATCCACATGGATTCTCAGGATTTTTGCACTGGGCTACCCCAAACTCACCGTCAAATCACATATCATGTCTGTGGCCACAGCATGAACCACAAAAAAATCATACATCCACTGTTTTGTTCAGAATATTTTTTTTCTTGTTTTCCTCCTCTAAAAACTAGGTGCGTCTTATTGTCAGGTGCGTCTCATGGAGTGAAAAATACGGTACCTGCAAACCTGGACCTCCAGGAGCAGTGCTAGCTCCATTTTGTTAGAGTGTGATCCCATATAGAATAAGTGTTCCCCAACCAAGATGGTCAAGGGTCTGGAAAACAAGCTTTATGAGGAGCATTTGAAGGAGCTGGGTATGTTTAGCCTGGAAAAGAGGGGACTAAGAGGAGATATGATGGTCGTCTTCAAATATCTAAAGGGCTGTCACATGGAAGATAGAGCAAACTTGTTTTCTCCTACTCTGGAGAGTAGGACCCAAACCAATGGCTTAAAGTTACAAGAAAGGAGATTCCGACTAAACATGTTTAGAACCATGGTGGGGTTTTTTTTTACATTTGCTGTGTTTTAAAAGCTGCACTTTCTCTTTTCTTAATAGATTCAGGATTACCTACTTCTCTTTTAAACCTGTGTAACAGAGACTCTTAGCATTCTGCACGATAAACCGTAGCTGGAAATAAAGTGCTGTGACTTTAGGGACCTAGCAAGTGAGGCTGGAAGCACCTAATGCTATTGTGTTGCCGAATCTAGTCAGACCCTTCAATGGAGGGTCATTGGAGCTCCACATGGGATGAGATATTAGTGTAATAAATAACCATTTAAACAAATTATCAGCGGATCCTTGTATTCCTATTTCAGCTGGCTAGATTTGGCAGGCTCCAGTTTTGTTTGAGGAAAACACCAGTGCCCTCTAGAGGGGAATGTACAAAGCTTTGACAAAATGTTCCAAATGAAACTTCAAATAAAATGTTATGTGTGTCCTAAAAGGTTAAAAAAACACAACACCCCCCCAAACCCCCATCATCTTTAACTAGCAGATGAAACTCTTGTCTGGCTTTCTTAATGTATTCACATTTGTGCTCCACAATCTTTTGAATGTTGGGATCATTAAGTGTGCATTCTGTAGAATAGATTATCTAGTCATTTTTCTTGCTGCTCATTATCATCTGCCATTAAGGTCATATGTATCTTTGGTCAAGCAAAGCTCTTTCTATGCTGGTAGTGGCACATACCTCTTTTGTGTGTTTTGTTGTGTAGCTGATAAAAATGAAAAGCTGTCTTCACTTTTGCTACATCAGTTTAGCTTTTCCGCTGCTGTTAGTTGTGCATTATTTTATTTGTGCTATGCTGTTTCAGTACAATGTAAAAGTCTCTTTGTCTCTTCTGTCTTTGTTACCACAAGCTGCTAATCTGAATGAAGTGGAAAAAGGTTAGTTGCCTTTTAAGCCTATTTCATTACCTTGGTTTCTCTTTTCCCTTTTACTTCAGTCTCCTTATATGGGTTTCAGCTACTGAAACAGCCATCAAAAGATATTTAGCACACTCATCCAAAAAATGCTTTCATTAAGTTTAATCATATCTTGGTCAAAGGTCCCTCTGCAGATCTTTATATTCCAGAACAAACTCTTTAAAAGTGAACAGTTTTGTGTTCATCCTACTGAAAAGATGTATTGAAAATTGCCACTTTGACAATGCAACTTAAATTATTAATTCTGAGTTTATTAATATTTTATCATTCATAGGATTCTAATATCAAGAGAAGTAGGGTGGCTTTTTTTTTGGTCTAAATTTCACTTCAGTTTCCTCTACTGAAACAATTTCTAGGACTTTTCACAAGTTTGACCAAAAGGCTGTTTTCTGTCCGAGAATGTGTAGCGAGTGTGTGCGTGCATGTCTCCTTTCCTAAGTAATGTATTAACGGATTGTTAAACTAAATACCCAGCCAGGGATTATATTCCCTGACAAAAGAAAATGTGATGGAGAAAAGTTTTAAGAAAGCCCCTATCTCTCTCAGTCTCAGTACTGCAACTTGATTGTGGAGATCAGCCTTTTAGATCATTTAGGAAACAAACTTGACTTGATTTGATATGCGGAAATAATTCCTACCTTACAGGCATATTGTAAAGATTACTGATATAACATATGGGAAATCTTTAGTTGTCTTAAAGTGCTATATGAATGCTAAATATTGTATCAGATATCATTTCTTATGGCCATCTTTAATAAACTAATATATGAATATTTACATACTGTCTTTCCAGGGCAAGGTAGATTTCATTAATATAGCAGTGAAAATGTAAAAAAGCCCCACATATTTAAGTACTGTGTAAGAGGTTACAGCAGTCATTTTATGGAGATTACCACTTCCCCATGGTAATTCCCACAAGAGCAATTCGGATTACTCATCAGATTGCCATTTCCATGTTGTTTAGATTCAACTTGCTGGTTTAATATCACTCTTTTGCCCACATCTTCCAGTTGCTGATTTGGGGCCAAGGAAAGATTGACGCTTTAAAAACATGTAGATCAGGGTGTTCATTAATGACACCGGTCTCCAAAGTTCAAGTTGATATCTTCTGGCAGATTCATTCTCTCTCCTTTCCACACTCTTTTCTCGCACACTCCTATCTGCGTGTGTAAGGAGTGGAGATAGATTACTGAAAATTGTCTTTCTTCCAAACCATTGCAAGCTGGCTGGGCTGCTGTGAGCAGTGTAACAAAACACAATTCCCATGAATTTGTTTTTGCTTCACTGATCTATCTGCCTATACCAAGGCAAAACCACACTCATGCTGCTGCTGCCTAAAATGTAATTTAGATCAGTGGCTGAGGACCACAGACAAGATTTCAGGAGCTGCTTTAAGTGCTTCAAAGACCTTCTGCGCGTGTTCTTACTTACCCCGCTTTGAACAGCAGACATGTCACACCAGAAGCTCAAGATGAAACACCCTCATTTTCAAAATAGGATGAGAACTGTTTAGAGAGACCCACAGTGTCCTTAACAATAGTGTTTGTGGTAATGCAGAAGATTACAACTAGAAGAGTTAATTGGTTTTTGGGATGTATGAAATTTTATTTTTTTTAAATTTTTTTTGGGGGGGTCAAAGTTTACTCCAGTGGAAATATACTCAAGTATGATTGGTTCATTGTAACCATGTAGAGCAATATTCCTTAAGTGTAGTCATAAGGTAAAGGTAAAGGGACCCCTGACCATTAGGTTCAGTCGTGACCGACTCTGGAGTTGCGGTGCTCATCTCGCTTTATTGGCCGAGGGAGCCAGCGTACAGCTTCCGGGTCATGTGGCCAGCATGACTAAGCTGCTTCTGGTGAACCAGAGCAGCTCACGGAAACGCCGTTTACCTTCCTGCCGGAGCGGTACCTATTTATCTACTTGCACTTTGACATGCTTTCAAACTGCTAGGTTGGCAGGAGCTGGGACCAAGCAACAGGAGCTCACCCCGTTGCGGGGATTCGAACTGCCGACCTTCTGATCAGCAAGTCCTAGGCTCTGTGGTTTAACCCACAGCGACACCCGCATCCCAAGTGTAGTCATAGTGGCTGCATATGGCTATCAGGTGGACACCAAGGCATAAAGATTGGAGTTGGAAAGGCAGTTTGGAAGAAAAAATAGCAGCAAAGAGGAAGGAACAATGAAGGATGATTATAAGAAGATGGAACAGAAACCATTGATTGGAGAGCATGCTTGCCCCAGGCCCTTGGAGGCAATAGTTGAGGGCCAGAGGCAAATGTTCATTTCTTTTTCTTTTTTTAAAAATAATATTTATTAAGAGTTTAAAGATTACAAAAAGAAAGAAAGAAAATTAAAACAAATCAATATAATACAATACAAAAACAAAAACAAAAACACTACGTAAAATATTGAATTAACAAAACAAAACAAAAACAATTAAAAACACTTCCACTGTTTTCAATCTTAGCTTTCATTCACTTGTTTCATTGACTTCCTCATGCCTCCCTTTTTGTATTCCACTTCAATTAACTGTTTCAGCAATTCCTCTCCATCTTCCTCTGTTTTCTGTCCTGTAATTAATCTTAACATATTCTAACCTTATTTTTTTCCCTTTAATACATTAACAATCTATCTGTACCTAGTTCCTTATAACATTTCTGCCAAAGCCATATAACTTCATTCCACCATTTTCCTAAAGCTCATTAATTTTACAATATTTCTGTAAATAATCTTTACATTTTTTTCAATCTTCTTCCACCGACTCTTCTCCCTGGCAAATGTTCATTTCTTACTCATTACTAACCCTTACCTCCCCCCCCCCCCGTACAAGTCAATAGTTTGGCCGAAAGGGAGAAGCAAAAGCAGTGGAGGGAACTGTTGATAGACCATATCTTGGTTGCACAAAGCGCAAATTAAGACCCACTGAAAGAGCCATGGCCATAGCCTAATTTATGCTTCACCTTTGTATTATGGAAACTGCTCCCCCCATGGCTGCTTACTATGGTCATATGTATCTTGGAAAAGTGTATGTGGAGCCAATATTAACATTTCTACCTAGCTAAGCATCATATCCCCTTGTAGTTCGAAATTAGTCTGTTGCTGGTTGCACAATAAATGCATGTGAGAGTTGCATGACACCGGTGTGGTATGGGAACAAGCTATGGAGAAGAACTAAGCACAGGGTGAATGGTCTGTGTGAGCTCCCATGTAGTCTGCCCAAAGAAGAGAAGACAAATCTTTATAAAAAGCTTGGAACTTTTCATAGAGTCCAATTTCTATATATTCAATTTTTCAAGGATATTGGTTGGGGAAACATCTTTGTCTCATTAAAATGTGCTTGCTGCTCCCTTTGTTAAACTGTCTTAAAACCTCAGCTGTGTTATAATATAATGATATTTTAGTCAGTTGATTAGTCTATTAGTAGGATGACCGATCTGCTGTCGTCTCTGCGCCACAGGGAACGTTTATTGTCAAACTGTTAATCAACCTCTTTGGGGCAGTTATGCGTGTCTGCCTGAATTTGCTGGCCTGATTTTTATCGATTGCCCAGAGCAAATCCAACTGTATAAGCAAACGAGTTAAATGGCAGTTTTGCAGACAAAGAGATGTTGCCGAAGAAAAGTCATGAGAAGCGAGATTACAGCGGGAGAAAAAGAGATTATCATTTGCCAAGTATTTTAGCAGCTTATGCGACTGGAGCTGCTTGGCTGTACTAAAAGTTGCTATAGAAATAAATAGTTTTTACACTTTGCTTCCCATGTCCCGTGGTGGTCTCGTAATGGTGATTGGATATACTTTGTTACAGGTGAGCTATGTGAAGAGAAGCTGGATTTCTGTGCCCAAGACCTGAACCCCTGTCAGCATGACTCCAAGTGCATCTTAACACCCAAAGGATACAAGTAAGCCCTGTATCTTTATAGTCCACTCTGTTTGTGTTTTTAATCGCTGCTTTGTCCTCCTCAATGGCTGTGGGCTTTGTTTTTCCATGGGGGTGAATTGTGCTGTCAATCCTCATTCACGGGAGTTGTGATCACAAAATAATGGCTCAATAGATTTTTCCTTTGGTTTGCATGGAGCCCTGTGTAATAACATGAAGATTCTCTGTCGAGTGACCAGTTTCCTAGCAGTGTGGATTAAGTACTGACAATGAAGAATTGAGAGTTTTTATGCTCTGTGACAATCCACACAAAATCCTTTTGGTTACTTGGACTAGGAAGTGAATAATTATGCTAAATTAAAGCTGGATTATGAAGCTGTAATTACATGATGGGTTATTAGCAAGACACATTGGAAACCATTATACAATAAGGAGGTTCATCACCAGGAAGGCTAATCTTTAATTAAATGACATCCTTATTATCATTAATTAGTATGCACACTTGAAAAGTGGTTTTTAATGGACTTTAGATGAGTAGATTTCAGGAACCTGTTGTTCTGATCTGCACCTGTTTTATGTACTATGTTGTGTTGTGCCAAAACAGCAGTGGGCCCATTGTGAGTTGTCATTCTAAGCACATTTAGACACCAGTTTCCATTCTACAGTGCCAACTTTAGTTAATTCAAGCATTTGTGTGAACATAACACCCACCTAGTGGAACTGGTATTTTGATCATCGTGGTTTGGTCACGTTTATTTGTTCCCTTTCTTTGACCCTTGAGAGGTGGAAGTGGGAAATAAGAAGTCAAGAGACCAGGACAGGCCTGCAAAACTAAGAAACCACCAAGCCAACAAAAGCCCAACAGTCATGTGTGTTAGTTCATATGGGCTTGGCAAGCCTCTTGTTTGAGTTGATTGCCTGGGACTGTAAAAATGAGGAAAGTTAGCCATGCATTGTAGTTTGCCAATTGATTGACAACAGTCTGCATCTGACTTGGTGAGTCGCCAGGTGTGCAGATTTGCACCACTGAGAGAATGGAGGAAAGGTGTGTACAAGGTGGTTGCTTTTCTTATTGGGTGGGTAATATTTAGCACAGCTGATAAAACATAGAAGGGTTTTCATTGAAGAGCAGATAAGTCATTCAACATTGTTGAAAGCATATTGGTGACTTATTGCGTTGCGATTTTTATTCATGATGAATGCAGCCACAGGTTGTGCCAACCAGTATTAGAAACTGAGATATGAAAGCTAGGAGTTAAATAGCACCTTAATCCTAGGTTATGGGCGCAACAACAAAATGTCTAGACATTTTTATAACAAGAATACAAAGCTGAAAATGAATGAACTGCAGCCAAAATATTATGTTCATTTTTCACATAGGCTAGTCCTTCCCCTGCCCACCCCCCTAATATTCTTATTGTTAAGTTGTGGGTGAACATATCAGACGACACAGCGATTCTTCAAATAGCTCTTGTTTATTCAGAGGCCAGAACAGAACTGAACTTAAGGGGTCAGTCAACCTGCTTATATAGAGCTCCAGTACAACGTTACTGTAGCAACTTTCTAAAACTATCCAATCACTGAACGTCACTTTCGATCCTTCATTTGCATAACTATCTACAGTATCCCCCTGCTGGCCCAGGGTGAGAATGTCAGTACATAACACCTATAGGGGTCTCTTCTCCAGTCTTCAGAGTAGCTGGAAGTGGGGAGGCAGGAAAAGGCCCTCCTTTCCTTCCACTCTGCAGTTTTAATCTGAAATCTTAGGCGCAGTACTGCGCCCAGAGCTCAGAAACTGCTCACGCTAATGAAATTCCCTGTTGCAAAATGCGCCTAGAACAATGGGAGTTTTGAACACTGGTTCCAACACTGAAATGCTTACGGTAACTCATGAAGGATCTGTGCCAGACTGCAATTCTAACTCCACTTACCTGGGAATAAAGGTAAAGGGACCCCTGACCATTAGGTCCAGTCGTGACCGACTCTGGGGTTGCGGCGCTCATCACACTTTACTGGCCAAGGGAGCTGGCGTACAGCTTCTGGGTCATGTGGCCAGCATGACTAAGCCGCTTCTGGCGAACCAGAGCAGCGCACGGAAACGCCGTTTACCTTCCCGCCGGAGTGGTACCTATTTATCTACTTGCACTTTGACGTGCTTTCGAACTGCTAGGTTGGCAGGAGCAGGAACCGAACAACGGGAGCTCACCCCGTTGCAGGGATTTGTACCTGGGAATAAGCCCCACTAAATTCAGCTGGACTTATTTCTGAGTGGACATGGTTAGGATTGTGGCCTACGTCGCTGAAATGCTGAGCCAATCCTGGCCATTGTAATTCACAAGTAACTTATAACAGCTTCATGTACTACAGTATGTGCTATTTGAGTAGTGTTACAAATGACGAACAAAAAGCAGTATTCCTAAGAATTGATAAATATTGTAAGTTAATTTACCAAACAGGTTCAAATGAAAACTTGCTTTTCCTAGGCATTGTACGTTGTTGCTAGGAATTATGTGCAATTGATTAGCCAATATTCACTAGAAATGTAAGACAAGTAACAAAATTAAGAAATATTCTCTATTATTTGGGATAACATTAAATATTACTTTAAGAAGAAAATAGCAATTTATTTGTAATGACTACTGAACCAAATCCACATGCATGAATTGTAGTGCCTTTGTAATCTACAAACCATCTTAGCAGAATTATTCAACTGTACAATATAGTTAATTTTAATATTATTTTTACAACATGTCAAACTTGAGTGGCACTTAGATACACACAGAATATTATTTTTGACATTTTAAATTAAATAAACTGGGTGAAAGGTATTTTATGAAATGCCTAGGCAATGTTTGGAACGATAGATATTTAGTACTTGGTTTGGTTGTTGGAGTGGTAAAGATATCCTAGGTATTTTTAGATGACCTGTATGAAAATTTTGCCTGTAACGAACACTTTTCCAGGCAAAAGCAGGAACCTTAATGTGGAATCTAGTCCTACGTAAGAATGCACAAGCTGTTGCAAAGAGAAGTGCAAAATACTTCTTTTAACCCTTCTACCCCGCCCAGTAATTTAGATTTATTGATAATAGACGTGGATTCCCGACCCAATATATTATTCCCATTGTTGCAATAAATTAGTGCCAACATCTCTTCTCTTGCTATACTGTTGGATAGTGCTTTGAGCCAACATAGAATTGACAGACTGATCTTTTGGAAACATAGGTCAGAATGATTTTTATAGTCCAACATTTTCTTCTCCGACAGCTTTTTGTGGTCTGAAGCGGAAGCCTTTCACACCACCTATAATCCCTGGTACCAGGGATTCAGTCTGGGCAGTGCTATTTTTCTAGAAAAAGGGGTTCCAGAACTCACCTTCTCCAAGTGTCAGTCCAAAAATTGCCACCTTTCATTGTTGCCTTCAGTGCTTGCCTGAACAGGTCTCATCTTCCAAGCAGAAATCTCTTCTAAACATCTCTGAGCCAAGAATGTGGCATAGATCAGCTGAAACTCATGCAAGCCACTTGATGCGGTTAAGTTGTTCATAAATTCTATTGGACAGAAGCCAGGTACAGCATCAGAAACATGAGTAAGCCACATCCTGGGAAGTAATTTGACCTGTGCCTTTGGAGGGGAAAAAAATGTCTGGAGGATGCAAGCTGTCTGTAGCAGATCTAATTGTTACATCCTGTTTGTCAGCTGACCAGCAGAATGTGGGGCTCTCCTTTTTTAAAATTCTCCAAAGCTGTGCTGCCTCTGCCTAAGTTAGGCTTTCTCAACCTCAGCCCTCCAGATGTTTTTGGTCTACAACTCCCATGATCCCTAGCTAGCAGGACCAGTGGTCAGGGATGCTGGCAATTGTAGTCTCAAAACATCTGGAGGGCTGAGGTTGAGGAAGCCTGGCCTAAGTCTTTGAGAAAGGTCAGACTTATTATTTGAAAATCCATGAAACTGCTTGGGAAACAACATGTTTCTATGTAACACACCTTCACAAGGTTTCTAAAGTAAAGGTAAAGGTAAAGGGACCCCTGACCATTAGGTCCAGTCGTGACCGACTCTGGGGTTGCGACGCTCATCTCACTTTACTAGCCGAGGGAGCCAGCGTACAGCTTCCGGGTCATGTGGCGAGCATGACTGAGCCGCTTCTGGCGAACCAGAGCAGCACATGGAAACGCCGTTTACCTTCCCACCGGAGCAGTACCTATTTATTTACTTGCATTTTGACGTGCTTTCGAACTGCTAGGTTGGCAGGAGCAGGGACCGAGCAACGGAAGCTCACCCTGTCATGAGTAGGTTCCAAGAAATTTGAAAGGGACCCTCACCTCCTGGGCTCACCTGATTGCTTACATCCGGCATCTCCTATCTACTTAGTCAACCTTGATCAGCACATTTGGAAATCTTTGGATGCAGTGAAATGAAGGCAGGGCCTTAGGCAAGCCCTGCTGCCTAGTGGCCAGGTAGTTGCTGAACTCTTTTCCATCCTTCCAGAGGAAAGGAATAAAAATCTCAGCAGTTTTTCTCCCTAAACATTTTCTGAAGATCCCATAACCTATGACCTTGATAAAATAAACTTGACGTTACTCATTAAAAAGTGGAGTCAAAACTTTGTAGGTAACAGCTAAATCTAGCATCTCATTTTTCATCTTTGTTAGGTGAAAAAAATGCATTTCTATTCATGCTAATTTGACATGAAGTATAATATTAGTTCAGTCGATGTTTTCAAGTTAACATGTATAAGCTCTGAGCAAAAATATTTGTCTAGATCTCTCCAACTAAGGTTCGTGTATTTGCTAATTTTGAAAAAGTATGTGTGCGGCTCCAGTTGCAAAGAGAGCTGTCAGAATGATTCATGAGAGCCCTCAAGATGTACATTCTGAATATTTGATGTAATGTCAGATAATCAGACAAAACAGAAAACAAGGCAAAGCTGACAAACATTAAATTGTGGTCTCTCATGCAAAGCAAGGTCTTCAATCAATATACCAGCTTTCACCACCAAGCTCTAAAATACTTTCTTCAAAGTACAGTACAATGCATCTTGAAAACTGAAGACATTTTTTTTTAACAATCATTGTCTTTCCCTCTTCCCACCCTGAAACCTCCAGCTTCCTGCTTAGCAGTTAGGAATTGCAATTACCCATGTATTTTCCACTCTGCAGATGCAACTGCACACCAGGCTACATAGGAGATCACTGTGATGTTGACTATGACGACTGCCAGGACAACAAGTGTAAAAATGGAGCGCAGTGTACTGATGCAGTGAATGGTTATACATGCATATGCCCTGAAGGGTACAGGTAAGGGCAATTCAGAAGAGCATGACAAAATATTTGCTATCACTTCCAAAGAATAACTTGTTGGACATGATTGTGTCTTTGTTTGCATATAGTGGACTCTTCTGTGAGTTTTCACCACCAATGGTCTTGCCTCGCACCAGCCCATGTGATAATTATGAGTGTCAAAATGGAGCCCAGTGCATCATCAAGGCCAATGAGCCAAACTGCCAATGTCTGTCAGGTTACCAGGGTGATAAATGCGAAAAGCTGGTCAGCATAAATTTTGTAAATAAAGAATCCTACCTGCAGATTCCTTCAACAAAGATTCACCCCCAGACCAATATCACTCTTCAGGTAAGGCAAGGTGCTATTAAATCCACCGATCATAAAATTCCTAGTATGGCTGGTGGTGGTGGGAATTATGGAACCCATCCCATGTTTCTGACATTTAGGACAAGGGTGGGGAAACTGTGGCTTTCTAGATGTTACTAGACTGTAACTCCCATCATACCTGACGATGGGCTATGACAGCTGGGGGTTATTGGAGCTGGAATCCAAAAGCATGTGCCAGGACATGGATTCCTCACCCCTCATTTAAGGCATGTAAAGGTAAAAGACCCCTGACAACTAAGTCCAACGAACGACTCTGGGGTTGCGGCACTCATCTTGTTTTACTGGCCGAGGGAGCCGACGTTTGTCCGCAGACAGTTTTTCCGGGTCATGTGGCCAGCATGACTAAGCCACTTCTGGCGAAACCAGAGCAGCGCATGGAAGCGTCATTTACCTTCCCACCGGAGTGGTACCTATTTATCTACTTGCACTTTTTTGCATGCTTTTGAACTGCTAGGTTGGCAGGAGCTGGGACCAAGCAACAGGAGCAACAGCGGGGATTCAAACCGCTGACCTTCCGATCGGCAAGCCCTAGGCTCAGTGGTTTAGACCACAGCGCCACCCGCGTTCCTATTTAAGGCATGTGGTTTGCATCATTTGCCACAATGCTGCATTACCATTGTGGGTTAATGAATCCAAGCCACTTCCTTTTCACTGCGTAAGAATGGCAGTGAAAGGTGGGGAAAGGAGCATTTTTGGGAAAGTAGAGACCAGGGAAAGGGGTGTAACCTTTCCCCCATTGATTGTTTTCTCCTTGCGAGTACCTCTCTCCAAGCTGCTTTTCCCTAGTTGTGTTTGCCACATCAAGTGCAGTTAACCACCTAGTTTGGGGAGGTTTAGGAGAAAAGCAGCATGATGCGAGGAAGAGCTATGCTTTTTTAAATGCCATGATTGAATATACCATGAGTCTGTCTCATGACACCAGTGTGGTGTAGTGGTTAAGAGCGGTGAACTTGTAATCTGGTGAACCGGGTTCGCGTCTCCGCTCCTCCACATGCAGCTGCTGGGTGACCTTGGGCCAGTCACACTTCTCTGAAGTCTCTCAGCCTCATTCACCTCACAGAGTGTTTGTTGTGGGGGAGGAAGGGAAAGGAGAATGTTAGCCGCTTTGAGATTCCTTTGGGTAGTGATAAAGCAGGATTTCAAATCCAGACTCCTCTTCTTCTTCTCAATGTGATGCATAAAATGCCTCCAAGCAGAACAGCACTAATGGCTCTGGCTCTCAAATGTTACACAAAACTGCTATTTCAATAATAATTGATTACATTAGTGAAAATAAATGTTTGATTTTGTTACCTGGGCAACCCGATATGATTTTTTTTAAATAATACTTTTTTTTCATTTGAAGTAAATATATATATATTGAAATGTCTTTCTTTCATGGTCTTCTAATGGAAACTTTGGTTTGCCACAAGATTGCCACGGATGAGGATAGTGGAATCTTACTGTATAAAGGTGACAGAGACCATATAGCTGTGGAACTGTACCGTGGACGAGTGAGGGTCAGTTATGATACAGGATCATACCCAGCCTCTGCCATTTACAGGTTGGTCTATAAATAATAATTCATTTTTTTATATAGTCTTCATATCTTTCTATTTTTTGAGGTGCCTGGATTCCCACCCACCCAATAGCTACTGACATTAGGGCTGGGCGATACCTGGTTTTCAACATCACAATACATCACCAGCTAAACATCGTGATATACCAATATATCACAATGTCTGAAATAAGGATGGAACTACGTAGAGGTGAACAGGGTAACATCTGGGCAACCGCTGCTACTTAGGGGTTTAAAACTGCTAAATGATGATATTATCAAATCACCTCATGGTCACTTTCATCAGGCAAGCCAAAATGTACCCCAAGAGGACTTTTGGTTTTGGGCTTGGCTACCAAATGGTGGTCATTCAGAACAATCCAGAGTACAGCAATGAGTCATAATGAATACAAATAATCTGGGAGAATATTGAAGAAAAATAATGAATACAAATAATCTGGGAGAATATTTAAGAAAAATTACAATTTGATGCATACCATTATATCATAGAATCATAGAATTGTAGTCCAGCCCTCTGCGATTCAGGAAATTCAGCTAAAGCATCAATCAATCAATAGACTTTATTTGCGTAGCCGACAGGCTATAGCATCAAAGGACAAACACCGACAAAAAATACATTACAAATATAATTACCATAAAATCTTATGACCTATTAAAACCCTAGGTAGAAGCTGGATTATCATTCAGCTAAAGCATCCATGGCAGATTGGCCTGATGGCCAATGTGAAATTTAACTCAGAGACAGCATGCTTTTAAAGATTTCTGGAGAATATATTAATGTTCCATCCAGTTTTAAGGTCAAATTTAAAATTTATGAAAGCATTAGGTTTATTTTTTATTTTAAAAAAAACCATTATGTCTTTGCATATGATTAACAATTTAATCTATTTTCAACTAATTTAAGCAATTTACTAGTGTCAAGTTGCACCTGCTTCCCTACTCAGGGCCAAAAGCAATTCTACATATGTGTAAGCCCCACTGAGCTCAACTAAAACCTGCTACTAGTCCCTGTTTTTCAGGGAGGGAAAGAGCATAAGTGGTGGGGCAAAAGAAACTGGCTGAAGAAGAATTCTCTGTGTTCACTTCCATGGCTCTGTCATTCCTCTCTCACATACACACAACTCCTGAGGATAATAAAGAACCCAGGGCAATGTGTGCTCTTTCTGGGGATGAGGGTTGGGTAGAGGACAGGGTACGGCAGGGGCTAAAGCTAGTTGTGATTCGAGGACCGACCCCCGCTTGGGAATAAAGACATGTGGACACAGTATATTAGGTTAATGGGCTGGAAAAAGGCCACAACTTTAATGATTACAGCATGTGAGAAGGTATTGGCTTAGGCATTGGACCACAGAAAATTTGACTCCACCCACTCGGAGAGGGGTGAGTCTGCTGAGGGGTTAACCACCAGTAGGGGGAGCCTGTTGATGCTCATACAACAATAAGCTCTCCCCTGATGTCAACAAGGGTCGTGCCATGCCCCCCCCCCCTTCCACACAGGGCATTGGACAGGATCCACGACCGCCGGATTCCTTTAACGGAATACCCAAAAGTGAAGGGGTAGGCGATGGCCACACCTTGCCCCTCCATACACCAACAACGCATTTGAGCGGCTAAACCACGCCCCTGCAGTGTCACCCGATTGGGTGCTCAACTGGGAGGCGTGGCGCGCCAGCGATGATGACAGGGCGGGGGGCAGGACGCCCCCTGCGTGACGCGAGAATTGGCTCCTGCTCACAATCCCTCCCCTCCGGAAGGAGGAGAGGCTTTGCAGCAAAAGGTTATGGAGGCATACATACTCAGTCTGGATCCAGGGGCTAAAGCTAGTTTTCTACCACCACCAATGCCTGTCGAATAATTCCTCTCAAATGGAAAACTGGAATTAAAAGACTAAAGCCGTTCAGTACAGTTGTTTTGCAATAATATCAAAGGACCCAGATGCCAGTCGATTGCTAAGAAATTTATATGTAGTCCAAAGAAAAGTTATCCCTGTAAAATTTTGCATTTTCTATATAATAAAAGCTGGCTTTTAATATTCCTTGAAAGGATTTTGAAATATTCTGTTCCTTTTTACCATGCTTTTCTTATAGTACCATAATTTGTGTAACCAATATGTTCTTTTTCCACATGCGTACATTTAATCATGTTGAATAAAAACAGGATTACTGTGGACAAAAGTACTGACATTAAACATTAAAGCACAAAAGGGAATAAAGATATACTTAAGTGTATTTTCCCCCCTTGTTTGAAAACTTAGAAGAGATTGAAACTAGATCCTTGTATTTGAGGAACTGGAAAGACTCGGGGATTATTGCTCTTGGATTTATATTTTAGTTTCTGCCTTTGCCAGCTATTTTCTGGGAAGCAACGTGCAACCAAAGCTCTGCATTATTTCCATCTTGATGCATTCCAGCTTCCTTAATCCATCACAGCCATCTATAGTCTTTTTCTCCTCCTAGTCAACTTTGAAAGACAAATGTGATGCTCCTCAAGCCTTATTATCCGTCTTCCATAGAAGAGCTAGGATCCATAGTCAGAGGTTCCCATGTGAGCAATGGAACTCCTTTAGTCCACCTACCGTCCCCATGCTGCTCTCAAAATAATTAAAAATACTGCACTGGGAAGCAGCCTTTGATGCAGCACAGAAGTCTGCAGTTGGAGACAGATGCTGGGCAAAACCCCTCTGTGTGCATCAATGTGTTTGACTTTGTGTGCAGGTTTGTTTTGGATCCCACTCCAATATTTTAGCGCTTCCAAAAGATTTTAAGGTGCTTACGGCACTGAGTGATGATAGCCTCTACAGTCTCTTCCATAAATTGGGTATTTATTCACACAAGCACCGTGACATGAAATGGTTCTGTCTATGGAGGAGAGCAGCAGCCCCTGCATGACGTTGCCAGATGTGACAATTTGGTTCAGAGGAGCAGCAGGGGGGAGACGCTAGAGCAGGGGTCAGCAACCTTTTTCAGCCATGGGCTGGTCCACCATCCCTCAGGGCATGTGGTGGGCTGGACTATATTTTTTTTGGGGGGGGGGGGGAATAATGAACAAATTCCTATTCCCCACAAATAACCCAGAGATGCATTTTAAATAAAAGGACACATTCTACTCATGTAAAAACATGCTGATTCCTGGACCATCCGCGGGCCGGATTGAGAAGGGGATTGGGCTGCATCCGGCCCCCGGGCCTTAGGTTGCCTACCCCTGTGCTAGAGGGAAAATGAAGTAAAAGCTGTCAGGGAACTGCCATTGGAGCCAAGGGTGGCACTGAGGCTCCCTAATGATGATGCTGGAGAGGGAACCAGCAGAGGGAGGGAGGACGCTTCCGCTGGGGAAGGAGATAGAGGTGACACCAGGGAGAAAGGGGAGTCCGAGGGAGCTGCGGAGAGAAGGCTCCAGGACTCTTCCAGTGAAACCAGTGGGGAGAGCACAGGACCTCCTCTGGGGACGCCCACTCTGCGCAGACAGCTTTCGCGCAGAGAAGGGAGACGACGATTGGGTGTGAAAGAACTCTTATGTTGGAAGAAATTCAGGAAACGCCCACTGACGGATTCTTCCAGTGATTGAGACAGTCATGGTGTACTGACTGTCCAGGCTGGGGGGAAAGTTTTGTCCAAACTACTCAGCCTGGAGCAGTTTGCGCTTTACGCACAAGCAACCCCATACCCCATTACAAAAGCCAACCCCAGGTAACCAAACGAATGGCAAAATAAACACAGCAAAAGTCTGAGGGCCAAATTAGACGGGGCATTTGATGTATAATTGCAATTAAGGTATAATTTTCGAAATTTAAATAGCCATGTGGAGAGGAGAATATCAGCTGTGATATGCAGGAAGGGATTGTATTTACAATGAAAACACACTTACACACCCTGCCACTTTTGTTATTTTCCATGGAGGGAAGGTTCCATTGGTTGCAATAGCTCAAAGGTGAAGGTGCAAACACACTTGTTTACAAACACCTGGTCTTTTCTCAAAATGCCTGGAGCTCTGCCCTTTTATTCTTGTCTCTACTGAGACTCTCGTCCTCTCTTGTGGTAATTGGGAGGGGCAAGGCATGGTCTGCCAGGGGAATTCTGAAGATTTATATTGGCCCAGTGACGACCGAGTATCAGCTAGGCCTGTATTTAAACGTAGTCTTTAAGAATTTCAGGCCTGCATACAAGAAGGTGCCATGCTCTGAATGTGGTGGAAGAAAGGTGTAAAGCAAGAATTATTAGTTTCTGGGTTGCCCTATAATATGTCTGTCTTTGAAGTAACATGGCGTTGGCATATTCCTTTAAACAATAAAAAGGTCAAGGGTTAGGGCTGCCAACAGTCTGTTTTTGGTGACTTTAATTGCCTGTTGACTTTTTCGTCTGTATGTTCAAGTCAGCCAGGAAAGTGCAATTCTCTGGGAAGCCACACCTCATGATACCTGAACGTTTAGAGAATCTTGCCTAGAATCTACAACTGTTCTCTGCAAAAACTGTAGCACACAACTGAAGACAGCCGACAGCTCGAAGTTGTTTGAGTTCACATAACCAAGAAAATTGTCTTGGTCTATTCCTTGTAATTTTCTGAATACTGAATGTCTGGCTATTCATCTATACTGTGCTAAGAAAGAACATTCAATGTCTCGGATATTTAAAATATCCTTTATTCTTCTTCCAGTGTTGAGACAATCAATGATGGAAACTTCCATATAGTTGAGTTACTGGCCATGGATCAGATTCTGTCTTTGTCTGTTGATGGAGGAAGTCCCAAAATCATCAGCAACTTATCTAAACAATCCACTTTGAATTTTGACTCCCCGCTCTATGTAGGAGGTAAGAAAACAGTGTGTACAGTGTTTCTATTGTGAGTATAAATAGCATATATAGTCTGGGGAAATGCAAATTATATATATTAGTTAATACAGTGGTACCTTGGGTTAAGTACTTAATTCATTCCGGAGGTCCGTTCTTAACCTGAAACTGTTCTTAACCTGAAGCACCACTTTAGCTAATGGAGCCTCCTGTTGCTGCCGCACCGCTGGAGCTCGATTTCTGTTCTCATCCTGAAGCAAAGTTCTTAACCTGAGGTACTATTTCTGGGTTAGCGGAGTCTGTAACCTGAAACATATGTAACCTGAAGCGTATGTAACCCAAGGTACCACTGTACACCAATTGAAGCAATATTTATGACAATTTCTGGTTTTACAGGTGTGCATTTTCTAAGCCAGTCTCATAGCAGAAATGTTAGCTGTGCCCTGGGACAAATCAGACCCTGCTGAATCAAACAGTGGCTGTGTATACATTACTGACTTAAAACACAGTGAGGTCTGTGGCGATCACACAGGGTCCCCAGACATTTCACCGTCTATTGATCCCCGTGTCACCACTTTATTTCTCGCTGCCACCACCCAGGCCCTACCTGGTACAGTACTGAGTCCAGTCAGGGTTAAATTGGGACATAAACTTCTGTTTCTTTATTGCAGTTTGACAAGCATGTGGTTTCATAAACAGTATCAGTCAATTACATTCATGGGGTGCCTATCCAGACCTATAACTTCCTCTACCTGCTCTCACTCACTAAACCACCTCTCAGATATTTACTTGTCTTCCTAGCCCCTAACTGTTCCTGACTCAGCCTATTTCGTTACACTAACTCAACCTACCCACAAACTCTATCCCAATTCACTTCCACTCCAACCAACCACCCAACTCCCAACGAATTCCTCAACGAACTCCTCCCAGAGCTGGTTTTATAGTCCCTCTGACTCCAGCCCCTGGGTCCTGACTATGCAACCTGTTTAACTATTTCACCTCCAGCACTCTCTCCTATGTTAACGTCACAAGGTCATTTCCCCCTGCTGCGTTTCAAATCACATTTTCATGTCACTGTACACATCAGTTCAGTTGGATGTTTTTCCACCCAGGTGACTTTCCACACCAGTGTGCAAAGAGTATGCCCTGCAATTCTCAAATTGGATTGATTCTGGTTTTGTGGAGAATGCATCATAATGTAGTATTTCTCAAGAACCTACAAGATAGATGTGGATTATAGCTAACACCACATGTATACAGCTTCAAAAACCAAATGTGGGTGTGCATAGGATGCAGTGTAAACAGGAATGTGTACATAGCCTGTGAGTCTGGCTGCATTCAGATCCACATGGCACTACCTTCGGGTGAAAATGTTATCCCATCTACATTGCAGGCATTTAACTGCAGTATCTACTTGAGACTAGAACATCTAAGTCTGCCTCCACATTATTCATTCAGTCAACATAGCTCTGTAGAGATGTGGTGACTGAAAATGTTGTTTTGTAACGGTGAGGAAATTATCTGGATATCTCAATGTACCCATAGCTAATCACAGTTAGGTTTTTAAATCAGCAGTGGTGATCTTCAAGTAATTATGAGAATTCATTTCATAGGTAACAAGTTGATGGCTTATTTGTTTTCCAGGCATGCCTATGAAGAACAATGTTGCTGCCCTGCGCCAGTCTCCAGGTCAAAATGGCACCAGTTTTCATGGCTGCATCCGTAATCTATACATCAATAGTGAACTGCAGGACTTTAGGAATGTCCCACTGCAAGTTGGAATTTTGCCAGGCTGCGAACCCTGTCATAAGAAATTGTGTGTCCATGGGACTTGCCACGTGACTAGCCAGTCAGGCTTTGCTTGTGAGTGTGATGGAGGATGGACTGGCCTACTCTGTGATCAGCAAGCCAATGACCCTTGCTTAGGAAATAAGTAAGTCCTTGTTCAAGTCCCTTTCTAATATTTTACATGTGCATATACACAGTGGAGTAGGGTTGGCTTTAAAAAGTAGTAGCACACTTGAAAGTCTCCATTTCTGGGGTGGGGAGTGGGTGGGTGTGCAGAATATAATTGCCCATCTTTTCGACCACACCTTACCTAGTTTGCTGATTAGCAAATTAATACACTAATCAGAAGTTGTTGAACGGCATCATTCAACAACCACTGCTACTGGATCACATGACATCTTTAGACCACCTTTCTATATTCTTCCCTTGCAAATTTAGTTTCCTCATTATTTCTAGACAACATTACAAGAGGAGATTGTAGCTTAAAAAATAAGTAAAATGCCATCATTCCATTCTCTTGGGTTTTTAACACCTCTCTAAATCTTATTTTGGTGATTGAAAAAGGACCATTGGTTTGCAATTGCTTTTTTTTAACTATGACTATGAACAGCTCTCAAGCATTGCTCCCAATGAAAATAGCAGCTTCAAGAGATCAATTTTCATTCATATCGCAGCAGGGGAGGAAAGAGCTAGTTGCTCCTCCCCATCTTCTATGATCTTGATAATTATCAGCCCCACCCCAAAGCAGTGCTCTCTGCACTTTTCAGAACATGCACATTAAATGTGAAGGTGCATTTAACATCCCATCCAGTTTGGCTCAGGGATTTTATACAGTCGTACCTTGTTTTGTGACCGGGATCCATTCCGGAGCCCCAGCCACTAGCCAAAAAGGGCGCAGGGCAAAGCGCCACATCTGCGCTCGCACACAGAGCGGTTTGCGCTTCTGTGCATGCGCGAGCGGCAAACCCAGAAGTAACCCATTCCGGTACTTCCGGGTTTGCCGCGGACATTCGCCAGAATGGACACTAGACAAGACGGACTTTTATGGAGGTATTACTGTATCATGCAAGAATTCAAGTAGCAATTAACTCATCAGTGCTAAAGAAAAGAAAAACGACTTTGTTATGTCTACCTTCTGATTCCTAAGTTTTATCTCAATGCCATGTTCTCTTTGGTCAAAGTCCAAAAGGGCTTTCTCAAGGGGTATCTGTTGGGGTGAAAAGAGCCCAACAGGCAGGGCTGGCTCAAGACATGCTGGCACCCGAGGCAGACCACAAAACGCCTCCCTCCCACCAGGGAAGAAGGGCTGAGTGAAGATCTACATTGGGATCAAGGGTGGGAGTGGACCAGCAGTGTCTCCCATTCACCAAGAGGCTGCTATAGAGGTGGTTGGGTGGCACTGCCAAGGTGGAGGCAGATCCAGCCTTCAAGGAGCATAGCACTGTGGAAGCAGCGGGCAATTCATTCCTTGGGGGGCGGATTTGCTGCCCCTGTGGATCAGGCTGCCTGAGGCGGTTGCCTCACCTTGCCTTATGGGTGGGCCAGCCCTGATTACAGGTAAGCCATGCCTTCTTCTTCTTCTTTTTCCTCTTCCTCTTCTTCTTGTTGTTCATTAATAGCTCGTATCAACCTCAGTCATTTTAAGCCAGATTATGCATTCCTTGCCCACACAGTCTCTAACACTTAAATGGGGAGAGGGCAGGAATCTTGAGGAATGCAGAATTTGGCACCTGTGACACCTTGCTCAGGTCTTCCATAACACATCTACAGCGGCAATATTCCAGTACTAACAAAACAAACGGGCTACCTTCTTCCGTATCGTTGCACTAACCTTGCGTACCAATTAGCGCGGGCCAAACGGCTTCGCTCCATGTCGTACTGACATGGAGCGCGTTCTAAAAGGGAAGGGGAAGTAAAAACCCTATGAACCATTTCCTTTTTGAGCACAGTCCAAAGTTTTTTGTTTTGTTTTACAGTTAATGTCGCTTAGCCTTGGATTGGAATGAATACAGTAATTTATTTTTATTCTCTTGGGCTTGTCTCCCCCTGTAGATGTGTGCATGGTAGCTGCTTGCCAATCAATGCGTTTTCATACAGTTGTAAATGCCTGCAGGGACGTGCCGGTGTCCTCTGTGATGAGGATGAAGAACTGCCTAACCCCTGCCAGTCCATCCGATGTAAACACGGTAAATGCAGGCTTTCAGGCCATGGGAAACCGTATTGCGAGTGCAGCAGCGGATACACTGGGGACAGCTGCGATAAAGGTAGATAACCAGTTTGTCACAGTTTCACGTAAGAGGGAAAATATTCATTTTATTGTTGAAACATAATAAAGATGGAGAAAAACAAACAAACCCCATTCTTGCACACATGGCAGTACATTTTTCTTTGGGCTTCTTTTTTATTATTTCTTTCCCCCTTTATCCCACCCTAAGCTCTACAGAGCTTCTCTCAGTGAAAAAGGAATATTTTTTTAAAATATAATAATGAAGAGGATTTTTTTTTAATATAAAAAATGATCTTTGAATTTAATATTAGCACTTGGAAGATTTTTCCCCCATCAAGTATTTTGCTGTGAAAACTTTTTTCTTTGTTCAGAAGCGACTTTTTACTATATTTGAACTGCCACCTTTTACCTGCTATATCTTTCTGTATTTATTGTTTCTCTGCCTTCTGCAACTGCGAAGCCAAATCCAATGATTCTGCTCCTAGTTTTATCACAAACTCTACTTTTGACCTCTCATCTTCAACTGATTTATCACAGCGAATTATACAGGTGAGATGGATAAAAACAGGATATTTTCCCCTCCACTGTCATCTTGTTCTTTTCTTTCCTTGTCTATCAAGGCTCTTTCACTTTTCTCTCTCTCCACCCCCCCCCAAACTTTTTTTCTTCAGCTGACATATATTTATTTTGTACTTTGCATCAATGTGACTAGAATAGAATATGGGGTTTGGGTTTTTAACCCAGATGTCTCCTATTTAAACTGTTTTTATGTCCCAGTAATTTATGAAGTTAGTGGAATGTAGCTTCTATTAAATAACAGATTGAATAATATTTAACTCAAGGTCTAATAAATGAAATTGCATGCCGTCTCAAGTACTTCCCAACAGTAAAAGAAACCAGCTGGTCGTGCTGTTAGGAATAGATGATGTGTATTTTTGTAATAAAGGAAAAAGAATTAAATTTCCAATTTTCTTGTCATTGTAATAGCAGCGTATTTATGGGTTTAGGAATAAATCACCACTAAAGAATAAGCGAATCTGAAAAAAAAGCGCAATCTGCTTTTTTAATCCTGTGTACCAGAACCTTTATTTTCCCAAGCTAAAAATAATGTAAACAAGAGTCTATATTTAGACGCATTTCATCTTCTTAGTAGATGCCAACGATTGATATCATTGCATGGTGTGTCATCTGGGGGCTGCTCTTTTTTACATTGCAGAAATCTCTTGTCGAGGGGAACGAGTCCGAGATTACTTCCAAAAGCAGCAAGGTTATGCCGCGTGCCAGACGACCAAGAAGGTATCGAGACTAGAATGCAGAGGAGGCTGTTCGAATGGGCAGTGCTGCGGACCCTTGAGGAGCAAGAGGCGGAAATATTCTTTTGAATGCACTGACGGGTCCTCATTTGTGGATGAGGTCGAGAAGGTTGTGAAGTGCAGCTGTACAGCGTGCCCCTCCTAAACATGCCCTATTTTGCTCCACTTTTGTCTTTTTTTTAAATGTTGTATACTTATTGACCGTGTCTTGGGACTAATTAATGCTTCATAGTGGAAATATTTGAAATATATTGTAAAATACAGAACAGACTTATTTTTATTATGAGAATAAAGACTTTTTTCTTCAACTGCAACAAAACAAAAATAAAGTGCTTGAACTGAGACTTCTTGTACCCAAGAGGAGTTTTGAAGGAAAAGGGGGAAAAAAACACCAATAAAAATACCTGGTAACATTTCAACAGTGATGGAAAAACTTAACAACTTTTAACATCAGGCCTTCTTTGTAACATTCTGAAGATAAACAGGCACTTTGCTCAAGTGACTTTCAACCCTACAATCTTATTGATGAAAAATCAACCCCAGAGTCTGAGGCTTTGCTTTCTTTTTTTACTTCCTTAACTAGTTTTTCGTTGTCATCGTTTTTGGTTTTACTCTCTCCACAAGATCATATCAAACTCTTCCAGGGCGTGCAATGAAAAGGCACAAGGTGAACAGAAATCCTTTTGCGCAAATTTATGTTACGCGTTTTGTACGGCATAAAATAATCAAGTCGGGAAAATGAAACATCTTGCCTCCTTAACAGAAGAGAATTCACCATAACCCTAAAATCTCCTGGTATATTCTTTTATGTCGGCATGTTAGCAAAAGAAGAAACTGAATGAGTGTTTATCTACCCTCTTCCAGTATTAATTTTTTTTGTAATATAAATGTTAAGGGGAGGATAAAAAATAGATTATTGTTGGGAAAATTAGGTATAATATGGAGTTTTGTTTTTATGAGTTCTGAGCAACTCTATACAGTATTCGGTTTATTGAGAAATATTTATTGTATCAAAGTACACTGTACTTAACATTTAGGCCACCCCTTTTACTGTTTTTTTTCCCCAATGCTTTAATATATATTAATTTATATTTGTCCTGATATTTTTGTACTTCCTGTTGTTGTTGGGGTTTTGTTTTGTTTTGTTTTAAAAAAGAAGACTTAATCAGGATAGTTGCAATAGGACTAACATGGCATGTTCTCACGGGGTAAATAGATTTGGTCTGGGTTTGTTTTTTTCTCCTTGGCAACCTATCATCTGCCTGGTGTCACTGAAAGAACTGGATACCAGAAGCAACAACAGGTTGTAGTTTTCACGATAGCAGGGGCATCTCTCAAATCCTTGTAATGAGTGAGGGGTGAAAGAGTCTTTACAGTAGATGGCAAATGTATGGAACTGAGCATTTCCCTGCTATACATTGCTTTGCAGAAAATGAAATGATGTGTAGAAACTTGACACTAGAAAAGTAGACCTTTACAAACTAATATTCCCTTGGAGTATCCTTCCCTTTAAAATTAAAAAAAAAGAGGCTGTATTACCAAGAACTGTGACTTTTCCCAAATATTAAAACTACTTTACTTGTCCTAATGTTTCCCTTTGTTAACATTTTTTGCTGCTAAATCACAATATAGAATTGGTAATAATTCTTCATAGTTGGTTGTGTTCTTTTTTTCCAGTAAATCTCGGGGTACCCCGTAATGGGGGTGTTTTTTTCAATTTTTTAAAAAGAAAAAGTTAGATGTACATGTGTAATACGGTGTTTCTTTGTCTTATTTGGACTGATATCAGTACCTTTACTGATGTTTGTAAATTAAACAGATATTTACTTCAGTGCTAGCTTTTGCTTGTATTCTTCTAAGAAGTTTAACTTGCTCAGCGGCCTATAATTAAACTCCAGTAGCATAACAAGAGTCAGTTTAAAAAGCTATCCCAATCAAAAAAAATAACCCAGGGAATATATTGCTGTCAAGCTAAAGGAGGAACCTCCGTGCCTGTCTTGTAGCTTCAGAACTATTTTACAGTGTTATCTTCACAGTCAAATAGTTGATTCTCGGGATCATACATACAGCGGTACCTTGGGTTAAGAAATTAATTCGTTCCGGAGGTCCGTTCTTAACGTGAAACTATTCTTAACCTGAAGCACCACTTTAGCTAATGGGGCCTCCCACTGCCGCCGCGCCGCCAGAGCACGATTTCTGTTCTCATCCTGAAGCAAAGTTCTTAACCCAAGGTACAATTTCTGGATTAGCGGAGTCTGTAACCTGAAGTGTCTGTAACTTAAGCGTCTGTAACCCGAGGTACCACTGTACTTTTCTAAATATTAATCTAAATTTCTCCTGAGAAAGAACTGCATACACCATGCATTGAAATTTCATATTTGACTAGTTCTATTCACATGTTCTGGACGCGGGTGGTGCTGTGGCTAAACCACAGAGCCTAGGGCTTGACGATCAGAAGGTCGGCGGTTCGAAACCCCACAACAGGGTGAGCTCCCATTGCTCAGTCCCTGCTCCTGCCAACTTAGCAGTTCAAAAGCACGTCCAAGTGCAAATAGATAAATAGGTATTGCTCCTGTGGGAAGGTAAATGGTGTTTCCATGTGCTGCTTTGGTTCGCTAGAAGCAGCTTTGTCATGCTGGCCACATGACCCGGAAAAACTGTCTGCGGAAAAACCCCGGCTCCCTCGGCCAGTAAAGTGAGATGAGCGCCACAACCCCAGAGTCATTCATGACTGGACTTAACGGTCAGGGGTCCCTTTACCTTTATACATGTTGCTTGCTCACCTGTGCATCTATCATCTCCATTCATTGTCCCAGTTTTCATTGTCCTTTCAGCCCTTATTGTCTCGTCTTTTCATTTTTTGGGCTCACACCCGCTCAAAGTGCAAACAGTTATTTTTCTAGTCCCTACCCCACCCTGCTTCCCATGCATTTGACTCTCAGGCCACTGTATCCTACTTTCCTATGTCCTTCTGCCTGCCCTACCTCTCTGGTATTGGGGGAGCTCATCCTCAACAACCGCCACCATGAAGTCTGTTGATGTTTACACCAGTTAAGAGTATAAAAACACCCCTCTCTCCTTAGCAAGAAACTATAGCTGAAACGGGGGATCATGAAATCATATCATGGTGTCATATGAACAAAGTCTGATTAAAAAATATCAACTGAAGAACAATTCATGAATGCAAACAAAGCAGATTTAACCCTTTACGGCAGCTCCCCACCAAGTTACTGGGCAAAACACACAGGTGCCATACTTGCAACACAGGGTAAATACAGTACAAGGGAGGCAGGTGGTTTTCATCAGGAAAGCTACTAAAAGTGGTTCTGGGGGCTAATTCCTGCTCAGTTGCTAAGCCTGTCTCAGGTGGACCATTTCAGCTCTCCCTGTGCTTTAAAACACGTGTGTTGGAGACATTTGAGGAGAGAGAGACTGTATATGGGGGTTGATAAGCTATGGTAGTCTTCAGTGCCAAGATGAGTGAGCTGGAATGCTTGGGGTTAATCACAAGGAAACATAGATGTAGTGGTCAGAATGGAACTCTGGTAGAATGGAGGGAACCAATAGAATATGGTCAGGGCCAAATTTAGGTTTGACGAGGCCCTAAGCTACTGAAGGTAATGGGGCCCTTTATATGTCCAGCTGTCCTTTGTCAACAACAAATTGCTGCTGTTTTCTGTGTTGAATATATGCCATATGATAATTTACAGACTTAATAGGTAAATAAAGCCATTTCCACATGTTGCAATACTACCAGTCCATGCAGAATGTAGGCACCCCATATATAGAAATGAGCAAACCAGTGTTATTTTAGGGAGCAGGCTAGCATTACTTACACCATAGGAGCATACACAACACAAAACACTGTTGCTGTATGTAGGTTTTATTTTATTTGTTTTTTATCTTATATTTTGGAAATGTACAACCAGGTTTTTTCCTTTAAATTTTTTTGGGGGCCCCCCAAGAGAGTGGGGCCCTAAGCTATAGCTTGTTTAGCTTATACGTAAATCCAGCACTGGATATGGTTGTCTACAGGAAAGGGTGTACTGTAAGTATTGTCACTCTGTACATCAAAGAGAACAATTGATAAATTCCAAAAGGGGCAGACTCTTGTGTGGGATCGATGTGAGTGTCAATACCAGACCTCAAAGAACAATTTAGTACTGGGGATGCAGTACCCCCCCCCCAAGCGATCTTAAGGTGGAAAATGAAATCAAGGAGAGCGTGAAATGGGATAGTAATGGGTGACTTCTTGCCCTCACAGAGGCAGTGGAAGGCAGGAGTGCCTGGCGTGCTCTGGGCCAGGGGGTCACGAAGAGTTGGACACAACAACTAAACAGCAACAACAAAATGCATTGAACTACAACTCCCATCAGCCCCAGCAAGAATGACCAATGGCCAGGGATGATAGAACTTGTAGTTCAGCAACATCTGCAGTGCCAAAGTTTCCCCACACCTGACCTATAGGAAGTGAACATGTAGAGTGGGTGGATTTGGGTTACTTCTGAGGTGACACTGACATGAGATGGAACCACATCCGTTGCCCAGCCCACGTGATCGATTCCAATGTGTTTGAAATTGGTATGCATGTGGAATTGGAATGTATGTAACCACTCTAAATCTAAAAATGACACATGATAGCCCTGGCCCACTAAATCCACAAGAGCCACTTTACAACATTTGCTTAATGTAAAAGTTAGGAGGGTATGTATTTCCAAACCTCTCAGGATGTTCCTGAAGTTAAAAAGGTAAAGGGACCCCTGACCATTAGGTCCAATTGTGGCTGACTCTGGGGTTGCGGCACTCATCTCTCTTTACTGGCTGAGGGAGCCGGTGGACAGCTTCCGGGTCATGTGACTAGCATGACTAAGCCACTTCTGGCAAACCAGAGCAGTGCACGGAAATGCCGTTTACCTTCCCACCGGAGTGGTACCTATTTATCTACTTGCACTTTGACGTGCTTTCGAACTGCTAGGTTGGCAGGAGCAGGGACCGAGCAACGGGAGCTCAACCCATCACAGGGATTCGAACCGCTGACCTTCTAATCGGCAAGTCCTAGGCTCTGGTTTAACCCACAGCGCCACCCGTGTCCTGGAGTTAGTTAGTGGCAAATATGCTTCTTACCTATTATTCTGCATGTACGTGTAATATCTGGGACCATACTAGAAGTCTGTATCAAAGGACTCTGGGAAAAACGGGTGAGGAGGGAGCAGGGGCGAAGCAAGCTCGGGTACCAGTTCTTAATACTGCAACAAGATAGAAACCATTCAGGTAACCTGGTAGAAGGGCCATTGCCAGGTAACAGGTGAGGCAGAAGAGCTGAAGGCAGGTGGCCTCTCACGAGAGCTGAAGAAACAGCCCTGCTTCC
Organism: Podarcis cretensis; assembly: GCF_951804945.1. Taxonomy (NCBI): domain Eukaryota; kingdom Metazoa; phylum Chordata; class Lepidosauria; order Squamata; family Lacertidae; genus Podarcis; species Podarcis cretensis. Next base: position 69,552,918 of record NC_137178.1, read on the forward strand.
CTTCTTTGCCTGATAAAATGGGATTTAGCACTGGTGCAAGAACATAAAGCATCACTGTTCTTAAAGAACACTAAGTGAAGGTGCTCTCAATGGGAATTTCTAGTAGCAAGCAGAAGGAAAATTGGATGTGGGAGCCTTGTGGCTATATGAATTTTCCGCTCCACCTTCATGTTTATTTTTGCTCTGGCCCAGCTCACTTTCCTGCTCCCATCAACCTCTTCTATTTTATTTCTCTAATCCTCAACCCCTCTCCTCATCCACCCAATTGCATCTTCTCCTCAAATCTCTCTCTTTGAACCTATTACCTAAGCATGGACCTTGGGTTTACATACACAAACAGTGGAACAGTAGAAAAGAGAATCAGAGGCTAAACTGAATGTGAGAATGAATTTGGGCGAAGCCTGCCTACTGGAATGTGAAGATCATTCAGCTTTAATTCATAATTTGGAGAAATTATAGTGAATATTGGTTAAAATGAATATTATCATGGAGTCTGGAGAGGAAGGGTGTTCCTTAAATAGTCTCCACACAAAATGGAGAAGTCCATTCTGGGTTTCACCAGAAACCAATGCCATGTCTTTAGTAAGATTATATTCTTCAATTTAGCCAATTCTACAGCAAGCATTGAGGGTTAAACCACAGAGCCTAGGACTTGCCAATCAGAAGGTCGGAGGTTCGAATCCCTGTGACGGGTTGAGCTCCCATTGCTCGGTCCCTGTTCCTGCCAACCTAGCAGTTCGAAAGCACGTCAAAGTGCAAGTAGATAAATAAATACCTTCTCTGGCGGGAAGGTAAACGGCATTTCCGTGTGCTGCTCTGGTTCGCCAGAAGCGGCTTAGTCATGCTGGCCACATGACCCAGAAGCTGTACACCGGCTCCCTCGGCCAATAAAGTGAGATGAGCACCGCAACCCCAAAGTCTGCTACGACTGGACCTAATGGTCAGGAGTCCTTTTACCTTTACAGCAAGCATAGAGCTTTTTTCTCACAAAAGAGTGAACAAGCTTTGGAGCAAGGAAGCACAATACCAAAGCTTGTTGGAAGACATGAGAGGGGGTAGACTGGAATATCAGGTAACTTGGAAGCAGGGGGGTGAGGGGTGGAGAAAAGATGATACAAACATGTTTGGATCTTTCTGATTCCATTCACTAAAGGCATTTGAACCAAAGAAGCAGAGCTGAACGTAAGAATTCACACTTGACCTTTCTCTGGCAGTTGCAGTAGAGCTTGATTTTCATAAAGGGCTCTTAAAAGATCCCATGCCAGCATCCTTCCTATCTCCCGTGCTCCATCGTGTATTTATTCTTATTCATTAATAAGGATGCGACAGTGCTTGAACCTGCCTATCTTATCAAGAGAAGTCTACTGGAACATATTCACATGAGCCATCCCTCTCTCTTATAGAAACATTTATGCAAGGGGTTGTTTTTCCAACTGCTTTAAAAACCCTTGAAGTAGCAATAACTAAACACACTGGCTGCTAATCAAAGGCCTTGGCTGCTTGGTTAACATGAATAGAGAAATAAAATAGTTAACATGAATTAGAGAAATAAAATAGAAGAGGTTGACGGAAGCAGGAAAGTGAGCTGGGCCAGAGCAAAAATAAACATGAAGGTGGAGCGGAAAATTCATATAGCCACAAGGCTCCCACATCCAATTTTCCTTCTGCTTGCTACTAGAAATTCCCATTGAGAGCACCTTCACTTAGTGTTCTTTAAGAACAGTGATGCTTTATGTTCTTGCACCAGTGCTAAATCCCATTTTATCAGGCACAGAAGGGAAGCAGGGCTGTTTCTTCAGCTCTGGTGAGAGGCCACCTGTCTTCAGCTCTTCTGCCTCACCTGTTACCTGGCAATGGCCCTTCCACCAGGTTACCTGAATGGCTTCCATCTTGTTGCAATATTAAGAACTGGTACCCGAGCTTGCTCCCCGCCCCCTGCTCCTTCCTCACCCCTTTCCCCCAGAGTCCTTTGATACAGACTTCTATCATGGTCCCAGATATTACACATATGGGCAGAATAATAGGTAAGAAGCATATTTGGCACTAACTCCAGGAAGAATAGAAATAAATTAAAACAATTCTTTAAAAAGATAGTTAAAAAGACTCTTCTTAAAAACCTAAAAACTCCCCGAAAAGAATCAAGTCTTCAAAAAAGTTATATGATCTAAGAAAGTCTTTAAAGGAATCCTTCCAAAAGAATTTAAAAATTATAATGTAGCACCTAATGTAGCACCTAAAACTGAGTAGTTTTAGGTATAAGCTTTCGTGTGCATGCACACTTCTTCAGATACACTGAAACAGAAGTCATCAGACCCTTATATATAATGAGGGGGGCGGGGAGGGAATGGTACATGAATAGAATGTTACCTTTTCTTGAACTAGTACATACTACATTTACTAAAGTTTCCACTACTTCCTCTGCTTCCGTCAGAGCCATATTAATGCAATGTCAACCACATTAAACTGCCAACCATTTTTGTTGATTAAGAACCTAGTGTTTTTTAAAAATTTGTGTTAGTCAATTAACTTAGATTTGCAAATTACCTAATCCTTAATATAGAAATATTTTTGAAACATAAAGGAAATAACTTACACTTTTAAATAAAGAATATCACTTCTTTTTGTGAAACTTTGAATTGTTGATTTCATAAATTTTACATATATTTCTTTAATAGGCTCCAAACAGCAATACAGTGGTACCTCGGGTTGCATATGCTTCAGGTTACAGACTCCGCTAACCCAGAAATAGTACCTTGGGTTAAGAACTTTGCTTCAGGATGAGAACAGAAATCGTGCGGCGGCAGCAGGAGGCCCCATTAGCTAAAGTAGTACCTCAGGTTAAGAACAGTTTCAGGTTAAGAACGGACCTCAGAACAAATTAAGTTCTTAACCCGAGGTATCACTGTATAACCTTGGAACATGTAACAGAAGATAGAAAACAATTTTATTTTCATTCCATGCTATAACCATATAAAACCAAAATGACCTAAAGATTCATGATCTAAAGGTATACCTTTATTCCAGTTCCATTTCTACATACATTATATATGGCAAATAATTCTGTCTAATACAGTGGTACCTCGGGTTACATATGCTTCAGGTTACATACGCTTCAGGTTACAGACTCCGCTAACCCAGAAATAGTGCTTCAGGTTAAGAACTTTGCTTCAGGATGAAAACAGAAATCGTGCTCAGGTGGCACGGCGGCAGCGGGAGGCCCCATTAGCTAAAGTGGTGCTTCAGGTTAAGAATGGACCTCCAGAATGAATTAAGTACTTAACCTGAGGTACCACTGTATTCACCATAGTCGGGTGGTAAACAGCTGTTCAAATAAAGTGTTGCATTCCAGTGGCTGAAATATTCTTGTAAGAGACAAGTCCAGCTACACACACACACACACACACACACACACACAACATCAATAATAATGATGACCATTTTGCTAACAGTATAATAAAATCTGCCACATGGAACAGATGCAATAGTATTACAGGGAGAAGTACGTATGTCCTATGCCTGTATTTAATGGATGCGCAAATAAAATCTGAGCAAGAACAACTGATTTGGTGAAAGAATCACTGTTAACTAATTGCCCAAGCTCAGCCTCCTCATATAAGTGGACTGACAGATATGAAGAGTAGCATAAAACCATTAAGCTTCTCTTTGATCTCACAGCTCCTGTAGAACCTTTAAATCAATGAACCATGAAGCTACTCAGCTTTTCCTATTTACAGCACATAAAACTACTTTGGGGTGCCTGACACATTGCTACATTATAGATCAAAGCTAGGAAGATGCTCCAGATCCAAGCAAGATATTTGTGAGGTTTATTCTCTCCCCCCCCCCAAAAAAAAAAACTTCTTGCATACATTTGAATACCAAGAGTGGACATTTTTATCTAGAAAAATCTCATAAGTATTTAGTAGGAACTCAAAAAATAAATAGGGGGAGCTAAAGGAGCTCAGAGTAACTGCATGATGCCCAACATTTTTAATGTTAGTAAAATTTTACACAATATTACACCATGCCTTGTAAAAACCCAGTGTATCATTTCTGGAAATAGATCGCTAAGCTCCTGTTCTTGTAGCTGCATATTGTGCAGAGTTGGAAAGAGAAGCATGCGGATAATCCAATATTTAAAATCTATGGCATTTGTGAGAGCCACAGCACGTTACATTTTCCCTACATGTGCATATATGCACACAAACAGGAACACAATAATTTCCCATGAAAGTTGCATCTGATAATGATTAATGTGTTCAGCTTAATGTTTGCCACTTTTGTGACACCAACTTTTGGAAATGTAACAGAATACAATTATTTTTAAAATGTAGTTCAATACATTTTGCTTATTTGCAAAAAAAAAACCCCACCAGAAATCACGGCTGCAATTTCAATTGGGGAATAGTCAAGCACGTGCAGAGGATTTTGGATAACTTCTTGCTTGTAAGTTCTGCTTATTTCCTCTTTATTTTTAGAATTACTTTCAGGCATTAACTTCTTAAAGCCAACAGAACTTGTCCCTTTGGTATGAAGACCTAGGACGTGGGTCGTTCGTTTATTTAGAACACGTCATTCAGCCTGCAGAACTAGTGATCAGAAATGCAGGTGCTCCTGATAATTTATTATTGTTTAAAATTGAAAGTAACCAGTACCAGTACTGCAAAAATTAAGTGTTCAGGGTATTCTCATGTAAAATGGACCTGGTAAAAGGCATTGCTTGAACCTCTGAAGAATACAAATTAGTTGGAGAAACACATAAATGATTTTAAAGGAGGAAACATCTTTCACCAATTTCCCCCTCCCCCAACATTTCCGTAATATTTGCTGTTAATATTCTATGTGCCTTTCTTCTAAGCTGGGATGGAATGTGCAAAACACACGGCACTTTATCTAGCATTTATATATTCCCATTTCCTCTTGCAATTAACCAGCCTGACAGTAAATAACTCCGCAACACCATCAAGTGGACAAAGTATAAAACTGAATAAAAGCCAAAGAACATTGTTCGCTGTGCTAGGTGGTTATAAAGTGAACATAAGGCAACAGCAGTGGCTGGGCTACACATCCATTTCCCCTCATGTTCACATTACAGTAACATCATTCACAGATGACGCAAAAAGACAAACCACTGAAAGCACATAATCTTAAGTGAAGAACTTTTCAGGTCCCCTTGTTTTTAAATGAGAGCTTTAAACAAGGGTTTATTCTTGTTGAGATCAAAGAAGCTTCAAAGTGCTTCAGTTCGGATAGATTCTACTCTCAACTCAAAAACTGTATTCCTGGCTGTTATACGGATGGGAGGGAGGTTTGGGGTTTGGTGTTATTAATTTTTGGTTCTTTTAAGAAGTTTAAAAAAAGGCTCTATGTAATTTTGCAAAATATACTCATTAAACGCATGAAATATACTGCCTGATGCTGATTTTCCATTTAACTTCCTGGTTTTCAAACGACTGAAGGTTTTGGCAGATTTTTTTTCTGAACACTTGGGGGTCAAAAGAAAGAAATTTAAAACAACTGTTGCTGAGACATTTCATTCCGAATCTGCTAAGACAGAGGATGATAACAGGTGGAGAGTCCTTTGTGTTGGGGATAATTCAGAAGGAAATTCCCAGGTGTTATTTATGTATGCTATTACTGTGGCCTGTGTTTAGTTAGCCCAAAAAATTGAAAACTGAAGAATGGCAACTTAAGTTGACAAAACATGCACAACTTGCACAATTTCAGCAAAAATCAGACTTTTGCCAATTCACTCAAAAATGATGCCAAACGCTTGCAAATGCTCCCCTGAAAGTTTTGGCAGTCAAAGGAGAAGGTTTTTTATCACAGGACAAGAAATCAGCCCTAGACAACTTAACCGGCGGAAAAAGATTTTTTTGAAAAAATCCCTAAGGCCCGGGGTCACAATTTCAGCAAAAATCTGACTTTTGCCAATTCACTCAAAAATGGTGCCAAATGCTTGCAAATGCTCCCCTGAAAGTTTTGGCAGTCAAAAGAGAAGGTTTTTTATCACAGGACAAGAAATCAGCCCTCGACAACCTAAGCGGTGGAAAAAGATTTTTTTGAAAAAATCCCTAAGCCCCGGGGTCACAATTTCAGCAAAAATCTGACTTTTGCCAATTCACACAAAAATGGTGCCAAGCGCTTGCAAATGCTCCCCTGAAAGTTTTGGCAGTCGAAACAGAAGCCTTTTTATCACAGGAGAAGAAATCAGCGGTAAACAACTTAACCGGCGGAAAAAGATTTTTTTGAAAAAATCATAGAATCATAGAATCATAGAGTTGGAAGAGACCACAAGGGCCATCGAGTCCAACCCCCTGCCAAGCAGGAAACACCATCAGAGCACTCCTGACATATGGTTGTCAAGCCTCTGCTTAAAGACCTCCAAAGAAGGAGACTCCACCACACACCTTGGCAGCAAATTCCACTGTCGAACAGCTCTTACTGTCAGGAAGTTCTTCCTAATGTTTAGGTGGAATCTTTTTTCTTGTAGTTTGGAACCATTGCTCCGTGTCCGCTTCTCTGGAGCAGCAGAAAACAACCTTTCTCCCTCCTCTATGTGAGAACCTTTTATATATTTGAACATGGCTATCATATCACCCCTTAACCTCCTCTTCTCCAGGCTAAACATGCCCAGCTCCCTTAGCCGTTCTTCATAAGGCATCGTTTCCAGGCCTTTGACCATTTTGGTTGCCCTCCTCTGGACACGTTCCAGTTTGTCAGTGTCCTTCTTGAACTGTGGTGCCCAGAACTGGACACAGTACTCCAGGTGAGGTCTGACCAGAGCAGAATACAGTGGCACTATTACTTCCCTTGATCTAGATGCAATGCTCCTATTGATGCAGGCCAGAATTGCATTGGCTTTTTTAGCTGCCGCGTCACACTGTTGGCTCATGTCAAGTTTGTGGTCAACCAAGACTCCTAGATCCTTTTCACATGTACTGCTCTCAAGCCAGGTGTCACCCATCTTGTATTTGTGCCTCTCATTTTTTTTTGCCCAGGTGCAATACTTTACATTTCTCCCTATTAAAATTCATCTTGTTTGTTTTGGCCCAGTTCTCTAATCTGTCAAGGTCGTTTTGAAGTGTGATCCTGTCCTCTGGGGTGTTAGCCACCCCTCCCAGTTTGGTGTCATCTGCAAATTTGATCAGGATGCCCTTGAGTCCATCATCCAAGTCGTTGATAAAGATGTTGAATAAGACCGGGCCCAAGACAGAACCCTGTGGCACCCCACTAGTCACTCTTCTCCAGGATGAAGAGGAACCATTGATGAGCACCCTTTGGGTTCGGTCAGTCAGCCAGTTACAAATCCACTGAGTGGTAGCATAGTCAAGACCACATTTTACCAGCTTCTTTACAAGAATATCATGGGGCACCTTGTCAAATGCCTTGCTGAAATCAAGGTAGGCTACATCCACTGCGTTCCCTTCATCTACCAGGCTTGTAATTCTGTCAAAAAACGAGATCAGGTTAGTCTGACATGACTTATTTTTCAGAAATCCATGCTGACTATTGGTGATCACAGCATTCCTTTCTAGGTGCTCACAGACTGTTTGCTTAATGATCTGCTCCAGAATCTTCCCAGGTATTGATGTCAGACTGACTGGGCGGTAATTATTTGGGTCCTCTCTTTTCCCCTTTTTGAAAATAGGGACAACATTTGCCCTCCTCCAGTCTGCCGGGACTTCGCCTGTTCTCCAGGAATTCTCAAAGATGACTGCCAGTGGTTCTGAGATCACATCTGCCAGTTCTTTTAATACTCTTGGATGCAGTTCATCTGGCCCTGGAGACTTGAATACATCTAAACTAGCCAAGTATTCTTGTACTATCTCCTTAGTTATTCTGGGCTGTGTTTCCTCTGCTGAATCATTTGCTCCAAATTCTTCAGGTCGGGCATTGTTTTCTTTATCGGAGAAGACTGAGGCAAAGAAGGCATTGAGGAGTTCAGCCCTTTCTGTGTCCCCTGTTTGCATTTCACCATCTTCTCCTCTGAGTGACCCCACTGTTTCTTTGTTCTTCCTTTTGCTACGAACATACCCATAAAAGCCTTTTTTGTTGCTTTTAACCTCTCTAGCAAGCCTGAGTTCATTCTGTGCTTTAGCTTTTCTGACTTTGTGTCTACACGTGCTGGCTATTTGTTTGAATTCCTCTTTGGTGGTTTCCCCCCTTTTCCATTTTTTGTACACATCCTTTTTTAATCTTAACTCAGTTAAAAGTTCTTTAGATAGCCACCCCGGCTTCTTTAGGCACCTTCCATGTTTCCGTCTCATTGGTATTGCCTGAAGTTGTGCTTTTACTATCTCTCTCTTAACAAACTCCCAGCCATCATGAACTCCCTTTCCTTTTAATATTACTGTCCATGGGATCTCACCCAGCACTTCCCTAAGTTTTATGAAGTCGGCTTTCCTAAAGTCAAGAAATTGAGTCCTAGTATGCTTGGCTGCTCCTTTCCGCTGTATAGTAAACTTTAGAAGAGCATGATCACTCGCGCCTAATGATCCTTCCACTTCTACCCCACTAACCAGGTCATCAACATTGGTTAGGACCAGATCTAGAATGGCTGTTCCTCTTGTTGCTTCTCCCACTTTCTGGACAATGAAGTTATCTGCAAGGCCAGTGAGGAATCTGTTTGACCTTATGCTCTTGGCTGAGTTTGACATCCAGCAAATATCCGGGTAATTGAAGTCCCCCATTACTACTATCTCCCTTCCTTTTGCATGCTTGGCCATCTGTTCCAGGAAGGCATCATCTATGTCCTCCGTTTGGCTTGGGGATCTATAGTAAACTCCCACAATGAGGTCCCTGTTATTCATCTCTCCCTTAATTTTGACCCAAATGCTCTCACTTTGGCTTTGAGGTTCTAAATCTTGGATCTCTTCACAGGTATACACATCCCTGACATATAACGCCACTCCTCCTCCTTTCTTGTCTGGTCTGTTTCTCTGAAATAGATTGTAACCCTCCATTATTACATTCCAGTCGTGGGACTTATCCCACCAGGTTTCAGTGATGCCTATTATGTCATATTTAGTTTGCTGTACCAAGAGCTCAAGCTCATCTTGTTTATTACCCATGCTTTGCGCATTAGTGTACAGACATTGAAGTCCATTAATCATTCCCCCGTGTCTCTTATTTAAGGATTTTTTCCTCCCACCACTAGGTCTGCGTACTGTTTGCTCCATTTGGTCTATGACATTTGGATGATCATCTTCATCAATTGGTAGACTCCTACCTTCAGGAGCACTGTCTTCCTCCCCCACATTAGTCAGTTTAAAGCCCTCCTGATGAGGTTTCTGAGATTTTTGGCAAAAACATTCCTCCCAACCGTTGTGAGGTGCAGCCCATCTCTTGCCAGAAGTCCATCTTCAAGAAACTGCAGTCCGTGATCTAAGAATCCAAACCATTCCTGTTTACACCATTTGCAAAGCCAGCTGTTCACTTCCACTATTTTTCTCTCTCTCCCTGGGCCACGTCGTTCAACTGAGAGGACAGATGAGATGACAATTTGTGCATTTAATTGCTTCAATTTCCTGCCCAGAGCCTCATAGTCTCTTTTGATCTTCTGGAGGCTATTGCTTGCAGTGTCATTGGTTCCCACATGAACCAAGAGGAAGGGGTATTTGTCAGTGGGTTTTATGATTCCTTGCAGTCGTTCAGTTACATCTTGGATCTTAGCCCCGGGGAGACAGCACACTTCCCGAGACATCTTGTCAGGCCCACAGATCACTGCTTCTGTTCCCCTCAGTAGGGAATCCCCTATCACCACTACACGCCTCCTCTTAGGTTTGGTCGGGGTTCTTCCATGATCTGTCGGTTCCAAGGTCGCCTGCACATTCCCTGAGGACTTACTTTGCTGCTCTTCTTCATATACCTGATCGACTGTAAAGAGGGAGAGATCCTCAAATGGAGTCTGCTCTTCGTCTTCCATTCTAGGGGAGAGGACCTCAAAGCGATTGTGTATTTCTAAACAATCAGAGCGAACCCTGGGCCTCCTACTTCTTTGAGTCACGTTTCTCCATATATCCGGCTCCTGTGTTGGTGAACTAGCCTCCTTCTCAGGGGAGTCCCCTGTCTCCTCCTTGGTGGAGACGGTGTGCTCTGTTGCTTCAGAGAAGAGCTCCAGCTCTCTAATTCTTTGGAGCGTAGCCACACGTTCCTCCAGTTGCTGGACTTTGTCTTTTAAGAGGGCAATCAACATGCAATTGCTGCAGGTAAAGCTGCCTGCAACCTTTGGCAAGATGGAAAACATTGTGCAGGAACCGCAGGCGACTGCAGCTGTTCCCTCACTCTCCATCTTGAGAACGTGTCGTTGGGGCCGGCTACAGTGGTCCTCCATCATAAGAAGCGTGCAGACAGGACAAGTAACTCCCCCCCAAAAAAACCTAGGTCTCCCCCAACAAACGTTTGAGACTAGCTCCCCTAAATCTAAAAAAAAGATCAAATTGCGCGCGCGGCAAGGCGCGCGCCGCTGCCCTACAAGCTCTGATAAGCTCCTCCCTAAGCCCCAGAGTCACACTTTCAGCAAAAATCTGACTTTTGCCAATTCACTCAAAAATGGTGCCAAGCGCTTGCAGATGCTCCCCTGAAAGTTTTGGCAGTCGAAACAGAAGTGTTTTTATCACAGGGCAAGAAATCAGCCCTCGACAACTTAACCGACGGAAAAAGATTTTCTTGAAAAAATCCCTAAGCCCCGGGGTCACACTTTCAGCAAAAATCTGACATTTGCCAATTCACTCAAAAATGGTGCCGATCGGTTGCAAATGCACCCCTGAAAATTATGGCACCCTAAGGTCACAATTTCAGCAAAAATCTGACTTTCAGGAATTCAGTCAAATATGGTGCCGAACGGTTACAAATGATCCCCTGAAAGTTTTGGCAGTCAAAACAGAAAGCTTTTTATCACAGGACAAGAAATCAGCCGTAAACAACTAAACCGGCGGAAAAAGATTTTTTTGAAAAAATCCCTAAGCCCCAGGGTAACAATTTCAGCAAAAATCTGACTTTCGTGAATTCAGTCAAATATGGTGCCGAACTGTTGCAAATGATCCCCTGAAAGGTTTGGCAGTCGAAAGAGAAGCCTTTTTATCACAGGACAAGAAATCAGCCGTAAAAAACTTAACCGGCAGAAGAAATTTTTTTTGAAAAAATCCGTAATCTGACATTTGCCAATTCACTCAAAAATGGTGCCGATCGGTTGCAAATGCACCCCTGAAAATTATGGCACCCTAAGGTCACGATTTCAGCAAAAATCTGACTTTCGGGAATTCAGTCAAATATGGTGCTGAAAGGTTGCAAATGCTAACCTGAAAGGGTTGGCAGTCGAAACAGAAGCCCTTTTATCACAGGAAAAGAAATCAGCCCTGTAATGGGGAAAAACAGAAGGCTTTTTATCACTGGACAAGAAAGCAGCCCTCAACAACTTAAACAGCGGAAATTTTTTTTTTGAAAAAATCCCTAAGCCCCGGGGTCACACTTTCAGCAAAAATCTGACTTTTGCCAATTCACTCAAAAATGGTGCCAAACGCTTCCAAATGCTCCGCTGAAAGTTTTGGCAGTCGAAACAGAAGCCTTTTTATCACAGGAGAAGAAATCAGCCGTAAAAAACTTAACCGGCGGAAAAAGATTTTTTTTGAAAAAATCCCTAAGCCCCGGGATCACAATTTCAGCAAAAATCTGACTTTTGCCAATTCACTCAAAAATGGTGCCAAACGGTTGCAAATGATCCCCTGAAAGGTTTGGCAGTCGAAACAGAAGGCTTTTTATCACAGGACAAGAAATCAGCCGTGAAAAACTTAACCGGCGGAAAAAGATTTTTTTGAAAAAATCCCACAGCAAATTTCAACCGAACGGTTGCAAATGATCCCCTAAAAGTTTTGGCAGTCAAAACGGAAGGCTTTTTATCACAGGACAAGACATCAGCCCTCAACCACTTAACAGGCGGAAAAAGATTTCTTTGAAAAAATCCCTAAGCCCCGGGGTCACAATTTCAGCAAAAATCTGACATTCGTGAATTCAGTTAAATATGGTGCCGAACAGTTGCAAATGATCCCCTGAAGGGTTTGGCAGTCAAAACAGAAGGCTTTTGATCACAGGACAAGACATCAGCCCTCGACCACTTAACAGGCGGAAAAAGATTTTTTTGAAAAAATCCCTAAGCCCCGGGGTCACAATTTCAGCAAAAATCTGACGTTCAGGAATTCAGTCAAATATCGTGCCTAACGGTTGCAAATGATCCCCTGAAAGGTTTAGCTGGCGAAACAGAAGCCTTTTTATCACTGGAGAAGAAATCAGCCGTAAAAAACTTAACCGGTGGAAAAAGATTTTTTTGAAAAAATCCCTATGCCCCAGGGTCACAATTTCAGCAAAAATCTGACTTTTACCAATTCACTCAAAAATGCTGCCAAATGCTTGCAAATGCTCACCTTTAAGTTTTGGCAGTCGAAACAGAAGGCTTTTTATCAAAGGACAAGACATCAGCCCTCGACCACTTAACCGGCGGAAAAAGATTTTTTTGAAAAAATCCCTAAGCCCCGGGGTCACAATTTCAGCAAAAATCTGACTTTTGCAAATTTCCTCAAAAATGCTGTCAAACGCTTGCAAATGCTCCTCTGAAACTTTTGGCAGTCGAAACAGAAGCCTTTTTATCACAGGACAAGAAATCAGCCGTAAAAAACTTAAACGGCGGAAAAAGATTTTTTAAAAAAAAATCCCTAAGCCCCGGGGTCACAATTTCAGCAAAAATCTGACTTTCGTGAATTCAGTCAAATATGGTGCCAAACGCTTGCAAATACTCCCCTGAAAGTTTTGGCAGTCGAAACAGAAGCCTTTTTATCACAGGACAAGAAATCAGCCGTAAAAAACTTAACCGGCAGAAAAAGATTTTTTTGAAAAAATCCGTAAGCCCTTTGGTCACAATTTCAGCAAAAATCTGACTTTCAGGAATTCAGTCAAATATGGTGCCGAACGGTTGCAAATGATCCACTGAAAGGTTTGGCAGTCGAAACAAAAGGCTTTTTATCATAGGACAAGAAATCAGCCGTAAACAACTTAACCGGTGGAAAAAGATTTTTTGAAAAAATCCCTAAGCCCCGGGGTCAAAATTTCAGCAGAAATCTGACTTTTGTCAATTTACTAAAAAATGTTGCCGAACGGTTGCAAATGCTCCCCCAAAAGTTTTGGCAGTCAAAACAAAAGGCTTTTTATCACAGGACAAGACATCAGCCCTCGACCACTTAACCGGCGGAAAAAGATTCTTTTTGAAAAAATCCCACAGCAAATTTGTACCGAACGGTTGCAAATAATCCCCTAAAAGTTTTGGCAGTCAAAACGGAAGGCTTTTTATCACAGGACAAGAAATCAGCCCTCGACCACTTAACCGGCGGAAAAAGATTTTTTTGAAAAAATCCCTAAGCCCCGGGGTCACAATTTCAGCAAAAATCTGAAATTCGTGAATTCAGTTAAATATGGTGCCGAACGGTTGCAAATGATCGCCTGAAAGGTTTGGCAGTCGAAACAGAAGGCTTTTTTATAACAGGACAAGAAATCAGCCGTAAAAAACTTAACCGGGGGGAAAAGATTTTTTGAAAAAATCCCTAAGCCCCAGGGTCACAATTTCAGCAAAAATCTGACTTTTGCCAATTTATTCAAAAATGCTGCCAAACGCTTCCAAATGCTCCGCTGAATGTTTTGGCAGTCGAAACAGAAGGCTTTTTATCACAGGACAAGAAACCAACCCTCAACAACTTAACCGGCGGAAAAAGATTTTTTTGAAAAAAATCTCTAAGCCCCGGGGTCACAATTTCAGCAAAAATCTGACTTTCGGGAATTCAGTCACATATGGTGCCGAACGGTTGCGAATGATCCCCTGAAAGGTTTGGCAGTCGAAACAGAAGGCTTTTTATCACAGGACAAGACATCAGCCCTCGACCACTTAACAGGCGGAAAAAGATTTTTTTGAAAAAATCCCACAGCAAATTTCAACCGAACGGTTGCAAATGATCCCCTAAAATTTTTGGCAGTCAAAACGGAAGGCTTTTTATCACAGGACAAGACATCAGCCCTCAACCACTTAACAGGCGGAAAAAGATTTTTTTGAAAAAAATCCCTAAGCCCCGGGGTCACAATTTCAGCAAAAATCTGACATTCGTGAATTCAGTTAAATATGGTGCCGAACGGTTGCAAATGATCCCCTGAAGGGTTTGGCAGTCGAAACAGAAGGCTTTTGATCACAGGACAAGACATCAGCCCTCGACCACTTAACAGGCGGAAAAAGAATTTTTTGAAAAAATCCCTAAGCCCCGGGGTCACAATTTCAGCAAAAATCTGACGTTCAGGAATTCAGTCAAATATCGTGCCTAAAGGTTGCAAATGATCCCCTGAAAGGTTTAGCTGGCGAAACAGAAGCCTTTTTATCACAGGACAAGAAATCAGCTGTAAACAACTTAACCGGCGGAAAAAGATTTTTTGAAAAAATCCCTAAGCCCCGGGGTCACAATTTCAGCAAAAATCTGACTTTTACCAATTCACTCAAAAATGCTGCCAAACGCTTGCAAATGCTCACCTTTAAGTTTTGGCAGTCGAAACAGAAGGCTTTTTATCACAGAACAAGACATCAGCCCTCGACCACTTAACCGGCGGAAAAAGATTTTTTTGAAAAAATCCCTAAGCCCCGGGGTCACAATTTCAGCAAAAATCTGACTTTTGCAAATTTCCTCAAAAATGCTGTCAAACGCTTGCAAATGCTCCTCTGAAACTTTTGGCAGTCGAAACAGAAGCCTTTTTATCACAGGACAAGAAATCAGCCGTAAAAAACTTAACCGGCAGAAAAAGATTTTTTTGAAAAAATCCGTAAGCCCTTTGGTCACAATTTCAGCAAAAATCTGACTTTCAGGAATTCAGTCAAATATGGTGCCGAACAGTTGCAAATGATCCCCTGAAAGGTTTGGCAGTCGAAACAAAAGGCTTTTTATCATAGGACAAGAAATCAGCCGTAAACAACTTAACCGGTGGAAAAAGATTTTTTGAAAAAATCCCTAAGCCCCGGGGTCAAAATTTCAGCAGAAATCTGACTTTTGTCAATTTACTCAAAAATGCTGCCAAACGCTTGCAAATACTCCCCTGAATGTTTTGGCAGTCGAAACAGAAGCCTTTTTATCACAGGACAAGAAATCAGCCCTCGATCACTTAACCGGCGGAAAAAGATTTTCTTGAAAAAATCCCTAAGCCCCGGGGTCACAATTTCAGCAAAAATCTCACCTTTGCCAATTTACTCAAAAATGCTGCCAAACGCTTGCAAGTGCTCCCCTGAAAGTTTTGGCAGTCGAAACAGAAGCCTTTTTATCACAGGAGAAGACATCAGCCCTCGACCACTTAAGTGGCTGAAAAAGATTTTTTTGAAAAAATCTCTAAGCCCCGGGGTCACAGCAAATTTCAACCGAACGGTTGCAAATGATCCCCTGAAAGGTTTGGCAGTCAAAACAGAAGGCTTTTTATCACTGGACAAGAAATCAGCCCTCAACAACTTAAACGGTGGAAAAAGATTCTTTTTGAAAAAATCCCACAGCAAATTTCAACCGAATGGTTGCAAATGATCCCCTAAAAGGTTTGGCAGTTAAAACGGAAGGCTTTTTATCACAGGACAAGAAATCAGCCGTAAAAAACTTAACCGGCAGAAAAAAATTTTTTTGAAAAAATCCGTAAGCCCTTTGGTCACAATTTCAGCAAAAATCTGATTTCAGGAATTCAGTCAACTATGGTGCCGAACGGTTGCAAATGATCCCCTGAAAGTTTTGGCAGTCGAAACAAAAGGCTTTTTATCATAGGACAAGAAATCAGCCGTAAACAATTTAACCGTTGGAAAAAGATTTTTTGAAAAAATCCCTAAGCCCCGGGGTCAAAATTTCAGCAGAAATCTGACTTTTGTCAATTTACTCTAAAATGCTGCCGAACGGTTGCAAATGCTCCCCTGAAAGTTTTGGCAGTCAAAACAAAAGGCTTTTTATCACAGGACAAGACATCAGCCCTCGACCACTTAACCGGAGGAAAAAGATTTTTTTGAAAAAATCCCTAAGCCCCGGGGTCACAATTTCACCAAAAATCTCACTTTTGCCAATTTACTCAAAAATGCTGCCAAACGCTTGCAAATGCTCCCCTGAAAGTTTTGGCAGTCGAAACAGAAGCCTTTTTATCACAGGACAAGACATCAGCCCTCGACCACTTAACCGGCGGAAAAAGATTTTTTTGAAAAAATCTCTAAGCCCCGGGGTCACAGCAAATTTCAACCGAACGGTTGCAAATGACCCCCTGAAAGGTTTGGCAGTCAAAACGGAAGCCTTTTTAGCACAGGACAAGAAATCAGCCGTAAAAAACTTAACCGGCGGAAAAAGATTTTTTTGAAAAAATCCCTAAGCACCAGGGTCACAATTTCAGCAAAAATCTCACCTTCAGGAATTCAGTCAAATATGGTGCCGTACGGTTGCAAATGATCCCCTGAAAGGTTTAGCTGGCGAAACAGAAGCCTTTTTATCACTGGAGGAGAAATCAGCCGTAAACAACATAACCGGCGGAAAAAGATTTTTTGAAAAAATCCCTAAGCCCCGGTGTCACAATTTCAGCCAAAATCTGACTTTCGGGAATTCAGTCAAATATGGTGCCGAACGGTTGCAAATGATCCCCTGAAAGGTTTGGCATTCGAAACAGAAGGCTTTTTATCACTGGACAACAAATCAGCCCTCGACCACTTAACCGGCGGAAAAAGATTTTCTTGAAAAAATCCCTAAGCCCCGGGGTCACAATTTCAGCAAAAATCTCACCTTTGCCAATTTACTCAAAAATGCTGCCAAACGCTTGCAAGTGCTCCCCTGAAAGTTTTGGCAGTCGAAACAGGAGCCTTTTTATCACAGGAGAAAACATCAGCCCTCGACCACTTAAGTGGCTGAAAAAGATTTTTTTGAAAAAATCTCTAAGCCCCGGTGTCACAATTTCAGCAAAAATCTGACTTTCGTGAATTCAGTCAAATATGGTGCTGAACGGTTGCAAATGATCCCCTGAAAGGTTTGGCAGTCGAAACAGAAGGCTTTTTATCACTGGACAAGAAATCAGCCCTCGACAACTTAAACGGTGGAAAAAGATTCTTTTTGAAAAAATCCCACAGCAAATTTCAACCGAATGGTTGCAAATGATCCCCCAAAAGGTTTGGCAGTTAAAACGGAAGGCTTTTTATCACAGGACAAGAAATCAGCCGTAAAAAACTTAAACGGCGGAAAAAGATTTTTTTGAAAAAATCCCTAAGCCCCAGGGTCACAATTTCAGCAAAAATCTGACTTTTACTAATTCACTCAAAAATGCTGCCGAACGCTTGCAAATGCTCCCCTTTAAGTTTTGGCATTCGAAACAGAAGGCTTTTTATCACAGGACAAGACATCAGCCCTCGACCACTTAACCGGCGGAAAAAGATATTTTTGAAAAAATCCCTAAGCCCCGGTGTCAGAGCTGCCTCCAGGTCCCAGCTCACAGAGGACCAACGCTAGGCTGTAGTTATGTACAAAAGTCTTTATTGAGGTTCAGTTTCCATTTTAAAGCCGCAGCGCGCAGCTCTACGTCTCAACCCTAGACCGGCGAAGTCCCGTCTGAGTCTCCGCCCCTTCCACACCAGTTTAAGACTCTCGCCTTGCTCCACCTCTTCCTAAGTTCCTTTCTCCTCTGGGCCCTCCTGCCCGCTAGGGTTTCATCCTTCCTGGACTCCTCTGACGCTGACCCTGATGATTCTTCCCCCTCCTTCCGGCGGGCTTTAGACCTGGTTCCCTATCTGGGCTACCTTCTGTGCCGCTCGCCTGTACCTTTGAACTTGGCGCGCGCGCCCAGCCTGCAACTTTCCTCTTGACCGTTCCCTCGCTCTCCGATGGAGGCGTGGCCACCCCTGACTCCTCTTCTCTCGCTGGTGGTGAATATGTGGGCTCTGATACCTGGGACTCCTCCCCCCCACTACGCTCTGGTGGGGAAGCTGGTCCTGATTTCCAACTGCTGCTCTGGGAGTCCCCGCTGGCCCCTTGTTTCTGGGGTGTCCCCCTTGGGTCACCCCTTGCCCTGCCCATCGGCGCCCCCTTCTGTGAATCTTCCGATTTGCTGGAGAGGCTCACGGAATCTATTGGGCTGCTGTCATCCTCTCCTACGCTGCCCTCGGATTGCTCCCCCTCGCTCTCCATCTCCTCTCCTCCCTGCGCTCCCGCTGAGTCCCTGACATCCATCCCCCCTCGAAGCCCCCCCTTCCCCCCTCCCCCTCTTCTGGCGTGGGTTCCGGGTGCTCCAATGCTGTGGGGGTGCATGTCGGATACAGTTCTTCCCCCCTGGCATGCTGCCAGTCCGTGATGGGTACATCGACGTCGCTCTCCTCCGCTTCCATCTCGTTGCCGGTGTGCTCGAACCCAGGGTCCTCCCCCAACCCATCCATGCCCCCTTGTCCCCCCATTTCCTCTGGGGAGTCTGCGTGCCAGGGCCCTCTGAGCAGTCTCCTGTGCCACTCCTCCTCGGGTTGAGTGTCCCACCAATAAGAGCGTTCCGCACCCAAGTCTGAGATCGACCCCTCCGGCGAGGTAGTCTCTGCAGCCGTCTCCTCAGCCGAGGAGAACCCCTGAAATGTACTGGCTGAGAGTGTGGGGGTGAAAAGATATTCGTCAAAATAATCCTCCGGCAGGGGCCTGTGCGGGAAGAGTGCGTGGAACTCGTCTTTGAGGTAGTGCTCCTCCACCGCATAGTACGGCACCCAGCTGTTGGCGCTGGCCAGGGCACCTTCCCTTGCGATGAGATATTCGACCCCCTCTTCCCCCCATCTTGAGTCCAAAATCTCTGTTACCTCATTGAGTGGCTCCGCCCTCGGCGACCCCCCTGTCGTGGGTGCGTCTCTAAGCGGACTGGGAGCTGTCCCTGGCTCCTGAAACCTGTGAGGTGCCTTGTAGGGCGTTAGCACCGATCTATGAAAGACCGGGTGCATTCTGGAACCCTCCGGTAGTGTCAAACGGAAGGCCACTGGGTTTATCTGTGCCTCGACTAGGTAAGGGCCTAGCTGCTTGTGTCCTAGCTTCTTCTTAGCTAAGGATCTGGCCGGCACTGCCTGGGCTGCTAACCAGACCCAGTCCCCTACCCGTATGTCCTCCCCCACTCTTCTGTGTTTGTCTGCCTGCATCTTGTATACGTGTTTTGCTAGGTCTAACTGCCTACGGAGCTGTTCATGGACCTCCTGTAACTCCTCTGCCAATGCCTCTGCTCCCTGTGGCTCCCCCTCCCCCTCTTTCTCTAAGCCCGGGAAGGTCCTGGGATGTCGCCCGTTGTTGGCGAAAAACGGTGTCACCCCCGTGGACACGTGTTGTGTGTTGTTGTAGGCAAACTCGGCCAGGGGCAGGTAGTCCACCCAGGTCGAGGGCTGCTGGTTGGCGTAGCATCTCAGGTACTGCTGCATGATGGCGTTGACCCTCTCCGCTTGTCCGTTGGTCTGCGGGTGTCTTGCCAACGCTAGGTTGACCTTGACGTTCAGGATCCCCATCAGCTTCTGCCAGAAACTCGAGATGAACTGGCGCCCCCGGTCGGACAGGATAGACCGTGGCAGGCCGTGCACCTTGAACACGTGGTCTATGAACAGCTTGGCTGTCTGTTCCGCTGTGGCCACCTTCGCGCAAGGAATTAAGTGCGCCATCTTGGTGAACATGTCGACTACCACGAGTACTGCTGTTTTGCCCCTCGAGCTGGGCAGATCAGTGACAAAGTCCAAGGCCACGCTCTCCCACGGTTCGGACGGGGTCTGTAGCGGTTCCAACAGTCCCGCCGGCGGTCTGTGTACTGGCTTGGCCCTTTGGCACCTCGTGACGTAATCCGCGACTTCTCCTCGCATCTTGGGCCACCAAAAGTCTCTGGCTACTAATTCCACCGTCTTGTCCTTGCCGAAATGTCCGGCGCTGGGTGCGTCGTGTAGCTGTTGCAGTACTGTCGCGCGGAGTTCATCTCCCGGCACGTAGATGGCCCCCTTGCGGAGGAGCAGACCGTCACGTATCTGGAACTCGTCGTTCTTCGCCGTGCCGCTGCGCACCTCCTCCATCTTGGATCGTGCGAAGGAATCTGTTCGCAGCTCGCGCCGTATTGCTTCCAGGTCTACGGTGGCCGAAGCGCATGCCCACGCCTTAGGTGCGAAAATGTGTTTGGCCGCCACCGGTGCTGCTTCCTCCAGATACTGCGGCTTCCTGGATAGCGCATCAGCCATGATGTTGTTGTCTCCGGGGATATATTCTATCCTGAAGTCGAAATCCGCAAAGAACTCCGCCCAGCGGATGTGTCTCTGGTTCAGGAACCGCGCCGTGCGCCAGTATTCCAGGTTCTTATGGTCCGTGCGAACTTGCACTGTGTGTTTGGCTCCGATGAGGAAGTGCCGCCACGCCTTGAAGGCTGCATGAATGGCCAGCAACTCTCTGTCCCAGATGGTGTAGTTCTGCTCCGACTTGCTGAGTTTCCTGGAGTAGAAAGCACACGGCCTCCAATCCCCTTGCGGGTCTTGCTGCAATAGGACTGCCCCCACGGCTCTGTCGGAGGCATCCGTCTCCACCCTCATGGGTCTGCTGGGGTTCACATGCAGCAGTTGTTCCTCGGAAGCGAAAAGACGCTTGAGTTTTTGAAAGGACTGCTCCGCCTGCTCCGTCCAGATGAACTTCTTCTTCTTGGAGCTGAGGGTGTCCGTGATGGCCGCCGTCTGCATAGCGAAACCCTTGATGAACTTGCGATAAAAGTTAGCAAAGCCGACAAACCTCTGGACCTCCTTCCGATTGCGCGGGCTTTTCCAGTCCAGTACTGATCGTACCTTGGCGCTGTCCATGGCGATGCCCTTGTCGGACAGCTTGTAGCCCAGGAAATCCACCTCCGTCATGTCAAACTGGCACTTCTCCAGTTTGGCGTAAAGCCTGTGCTCCCGTAGTCTTTGCAGAACTTCCTTGACATCTCTCTCGTGATCCTCCTGCGATTCCGAGAAGATCAGAATGTCGTCCAGGAAGCAGACGCACTTCTTGTAGAGGAGCCCCGCTAACACGTGATGCATGAAGGCTTGGAAGCAGTGGGAGCCATTTTGTAAACCGAAGGGCATAACCCTATACTCATAGGTGCCCAAGGGCGTAAACATGGCCGTCTTCCACTCGTCGCCCTCCCGCATGCGTATAAGATTGTACGCCCCTCGTAGATCCAACTTGGTGAAGATGCGGCCCTTCCTCACCGTCGCTAGCAAGTCGTCGATCTTGGGCATCGGGAAAGCCGTGGGCTTGGTTTTCGAGTTTAAGATTCTGAAATCAACTACCAGCCTCTTTTGGGGCGTGTCTTTTTTCTTCACAAAGAACACAGGACTGCCCCCCACTGCTTTGGATTCTCGGATGAATCCCCGCTGCAAATTGTGATCTATGAACTCCCTGAGCTCTTGCAGTTCATCTTCAGACATGGAATACAGTTTTCCGGTCGGCAGCGTTGCCCCTGGCAGGAGGTCAATCTTGCAGTCGTAGGGTCTGTGGGGAGGCAGCTTGTCCGCTTCCTTCTCGCAGAAGACCTCCAAAAACGCCTTGTACTTGTCGGGTACCGCTTGCAGCATGCTCAGTTGTAGCTGTGGGTCATCCTCCTGCCCCTCGTCCTCCTGGTTAGTCATGATGCAATGTTCTGCGAAGTAGGAGGAGCAGAAGGTCAATTTACGCTGGTACCATGCCAATGCCGGGCTGTGCCTGTCCAACCAGCTCATGCCCAACACTATGGGCGTGTCTGACAGTTGGGTGACATTGAAGCTGATGACTTCGCGGTGATTTCCAATTCGCATCACCATGGGCGGCGTTTGCTGTACCACCTGTCCCCCCAGCAATTCTCTTCCATCGACTGTCACTACTTTCAGGGGCATCGTGGCAGGCAGGAGCGCTATGCTATGTTGCTTGATGAAATCCACTCCTATAAAGTCTGCATTGCTACCAGAGTCAATGGTAATAGGGACTTCCATGGTGAGCCCATTGGGAAGCTGGAGTGTTGCGGTGAGCTGCACCACTGGTTTGGGCGGGAGGGGGTCTGTGGGCTGTAAGATTCCTGGGGACTGCTTCACTGATTCGTCTGGCTGGGCCCCAGTGGCTCTGCTTCCAGCCAGACTTCGTCGTTTCCCTGCTGTGGTTCTCTCTGCTGAACTGCTTCTGTTACTTTTGCTGAGGCTGCATTGTGCTTGTGCAGCCTCTGGGGGCACTCTTTTGCCATATGCTGAGCACTTTCGCAGATGTAACACTTCCTGTTCCCTCTAGGAGGCTTCACTTTGGCTGCTCCTGGTGCTAGGGCTCTGGTTGCTGACTGAGCCTTGGCACCACCTATCTCCATCGGCTCCTCTCCCCCTCCCAGTGGAGGCGTGGATTGAGCGCGCGCTGAGTCTCTGGGAAAGAAAGGAGGTGCCCTTGCTGGCGTGCGTCCCCAACGCCCTTCATCTTTGCTCCAGGGACGTTCTTCCAGCCGCACACCAATCGTCAGCGCTATTTGGACCGCTTTTTGAGTGCTCCGTGGTCTCTCCCCCCTTGCGATTTCGTCTTTCACAGCCCCGTTCAGCCCCTCCCAGAACAGGTCCCTGACGGACGCTGAGTCTTTTTCCCATCCCAGCGCGTTGACCAATGCAAAAAAGCGGGAATGATATTGCCTTACAGTGGCTCTGCCTTGTTTCAAACCGTGAATCTCTTTTCTAGCGACATCCACATCTATCTCCGATAAAAAACCTTCGTCCATTGCCTTAATGAAGGCTTTTGCGTTTTGGAGGGCTGGATCATTATCTCTCCACAGATTGCGCAACCACGCTTTAGCTTCTCCATGGAGATGCGTTAGTATGAAGCCTACTTTCTCCTGCTCATCTCTAAAGTCCTTCTCCAGCAACTTTAGCGCAAAAACTACGTCTGCTCTGAAGTTAGGATATTGCTGCAGACTCCCATCGAAATGCGACACAAGGCTCCCTCCTCTCTTCCCGAGCCCAATCCCCTCTGATTTGGCTCCTGGTGGCCCCTGTTTAGTCAACATTTCCAACCTGATTTCCAGATCCTTGCAGACAGCATCTGATTCCTCTTCTCTCCTCCTTGCCGCTAGTATTTCTGCGTTAAGTTGTGCCACGGTGTCTTGCAAAGCTGCCAGTCGTTCTTCGGTAGTCATCTTGTGCTGCTTTTGTGAGCTCGCGAAGCACCAATCTTCGCCCCTCGTTGCGTCCTCTCACGTTGCGAGGTTCTTTGAAAGAGACGGGACTTACTGTCAGAGCTGCCTCCAGGTCCCAGCTCACAGAGGACCAATGCTAGGCTGTAGTTATGTACAAAAGTCTTTATTGAGATTCAGTTTCCATTTTAAAGGCGCAGCGCGCAGCTCTACGTCTCAACCCTAGACCGGCGAAGTCCCGTCTGAGTCTCCGCCCCTTCCACACCAGTTTAAGACTCTCGCCTTGCTCCACCTCTTCCTAAGTTCCTTTCTCCTCTGGGCCCTCCTGCCCGCTAGGGTTTCATCCTTCCTGGACTCCTCTGACGCTGACCCTGATGATTCTTCCCCCTCCTTCCGGCGGGCTTTAGGACCTGGTTCCCTATCCGGGCTACCTTCTGTGCCGCTCGCCTGTAGATTTGAACTTAGCGCGCGCGCCCAGCCTGCAACTTTCCTCTTGACCGTTCCCTCGCTCTCCGAGGAAGGCGTGGCCACACCTGACTCCTCTTCTCTCGCTGGTGGTGAATATGTGGGCTCTGATACCTGGGACTCCTCCCCCCCACTACGCTCTGGTGGGGAAGCTGGTCCTGATTTCCAACTGCTGCTCTGGGAGTCCCCGCTGGCCCCTTGTTTCTGGGGTGTCCCCCTTGGGTCCCCCCCTTACCCTGCCCATCGGCGCCCCCTTCTGTGAATCTTCCGATTCGCTGGAGAGGCTCACGGAATCTATTGGGCTGCTGTCATCCTCTCCTACGCTGCCCTCTGATTGCTCCCTCTCGCTCTCCATCTCATCTCCTCCCTGCGCTCCCGCTGAGTCCCTGACACCCGGGGTCACAATTTCAGCAAAAATCTGACTTTTGCCAATTTTCTCAAAAATGCTGTCAAACGCTTGCAAATGCTCCTCTGAAAGTATTGACAGTCAAAACAGAAGCCTTTTTTATCAAAGGACAAGAAATCAGCCGTAAAAAACTTAACCAGCGGAAAAAGATTTTTTTGAAAAAATCCCTAAGCCCCGGGTTCACAATTTCAGCAAAAATCTGACTTTCGTGAGTTCAGTCAAATATGGTGCCGAACGGTTGCAAATGATCCCCTGAAAGGTTTGGCAGTCGAAACAGAAAGCTTTTTATCACAGGACAAGACATCAGCCCTGGACCACTTAACCGGCGGAAAAGATTTTTTGAAAAAATCCCTAAGCCCCGGGGTCACAATTTCAGCAGAAACCTGACTTTTGTCAATTTACTCAAAAATGCTGCCAAACGGTTGCAAATGCTCCCCTGAAAGTTTTGGCAGTCAAAACAAAAGGCTTTTTATCACAGGACAAGAAATCAGCCGTAAAAAACTTAACCAGCGAAAAAGATTTTTTTGAAAAAATCCCTTAGCCCCGGGGTCACAATTTCAGCAAAAATAAGGACTTTCAGGTATTCAGTCAAATATGGTGCCGAACGGTTGCAAATGATCCCCTGAAAGATTTGGCAGTCGAAACAGAAGTCTTTTTATCACAGGACAAGACATCAGCCCTCGAACACTTAACCGGCGGAAAAAGATTTTTTTGAAAAAATCCCTAAGCCCCGGGGTCACAATTTCAGCAAAACTCTGACTTTTGCCAATTTACTCAAAAATGCTGCCAAACGCTTGCAAATGCTCCTCTGAAAGTTTTCGCAGTCGAAACAGAAGCCTTTTTATCACAGGGAAAGAAATCAGCCGTAAAAAACTTAACCAGCGAAAAAGATTTTTTTGAAAAAATCCCTTAGCCCCGGGGTCACAATTTCAGCAAAAATAAGGACTTTCATGAATTCAGTCAAATATGGTGCCGAACTGTTGCAAATGATCCCCTGAAAGGTTTGGCAGTCGAAAGAGAAGCCTTTTTATCACAGGACAAGACATCAGCCCTCGATTTTTTTGAAAACCTCCCTAAGCCCCGGGGTCACAATTTCAGCTAAAATCTGACTTTTGCCAATTTCCTCAAAAATGCTGTTAAACGCTTGCAAATGCTGCTCTGAAAGTTTTGGCAGTCGAAACAGAAGGCTTTTTATCACAGGACAAGAAATCAGCCGTAAACAACATAACCGGCGGAAAAAGATTTTTTGAAAAAAATCCCTAAGCCCCAGGGTCACAATTTTAGCAAAAATCTGACTTTCAGGAATTCAGTCAGATATGGTGCCGAACGCTTGCAAATGCTCTGCTGAAAGTTTTGGCAGTCGAAACAGAAGGCTTTTTATCACAGGACAAGAAATCAACCGTAAACAACATAACCGGCGGAAAAAGATTTTTTGAAAAAATCCCTAAGCCCCGGGGTCACAATTTCAGCAAAAATCTGACTTTTGCCAATTTACTCAAAAATGCTGCCAAACGCTTGCAAATGCTAATCTGAAAGTTTTGGCAGTCGAAACAGAAGCCTTTTTATCACAGGACAAGAAATCAGCCGGAAAAAATTAACCGGCGGAAAAAGAATTTTTTGAAAAAATCCCTAAGCCCCAGGGTCACAATTTTAGCAAAAATCTGACTTTCAGGAATTCAGTCAGATATGGTGCCGAACGCATGCAAATGCTCTGCTGAAAGTTTTGGCAGTCGAAACAGAAGGCTTTTTATCACAGGACAAGAAATCAACCGTAAACAACATAACCGGCGGAAAAAGATTTTTTGAAAAAATCCCTAAGCCCCAGGGTCACAATTTCAGCAAAAATCTGACTTTTGCCAATTTACTCAAAAATGCTGCCAAACGCTTGCAAATGCTAATCTGAAAGTTTTGGCAGTCGAAACAGAAGCCTTTTTATCACAGGACAAGAAATCAGCCGGAAAAAATTAACCGGCGGAAAAAGAATTTTTTGAAAAAATCCCTAAGCCCCAGGATCGCAATTTTAGCAAAAATCTGACTTTCAGGAATTCAGTCAAATATGGTGCCGAACGCTTGCAAATGATCCCCTGAAAGGTTTGGCTGTCGAAACAGAAGGCTTTTTATCACAGGACAAGACATCAGCCCTGGACCACTTAACCGGCGGAAAAAGATTTTTTTGAAAAAATCCCTAAGCCCCGGGGTCACAATTTCAGCAAAAATCTGACTCGTGACTTCTTTCAAATATGGTGCCGAACTGTTGCAAATGATCCCCTGAAAGGTTTGGCCGTCGATACAAAAGGCTTTTTATCACAGGACAAGAAATCAGCCGTAAAAAACATAACCGGCGGAAAAAGATTTTTTGAAAAAATCCCTAAGCCCTAAGGGGTCACAATTTCAGCAAAAATCTGACTCGTGAATTCTTTCAAATATGGTGCCGAACGGTTGCAAATGATCCCCTGAAAGGTTTGGCCTTCGAAACAGAAGGCTTTTTATCACAGGACAAGACATCAGCCCTCGACCACATAACCGGCGGAAAAAGATTTTTTTGAAAAAATCCCTAAGCCCCGGAGTCACAATTTCAGCAAAAATCTGACTTTCAGGAATTCAGTCAAATATGGTGCCGAACGGTTTCAAATGCTCCTCTGAAAGGTTTAGCTGGCGAAACAGAAGGCTTTTTATCACAGGACAAGACATCAGGCCTCGACCACCTAACCGGCGCAAAAAGCTGTTTTTGAAAAAATCCCTAAGCCCAGGGGTCACAATTTCGCCAAAAATCAGACTTTTGCCAATTTACTCGAAAATGCTGCCAAACGCTTGCAAATGCTCCTCTGAAAGTTTTGGCAGTCGAAACAGAAGCCTTTTTATCACAGGACAAGAAATCAGCCGGAAAAACTTAACCGGTGGAAAAAGATTTTTTTGAAAAAATCCCTAAGCCCCAGGGTCACAATTTCAGCAAAAATCTGACTTTCGTGAATTCAGTCAAATATGTTGCCGAACGTTTGCAAATGATCCCCTGAAAGGTTTGGCAGTGGAAACAGAAGGCTTTTTATCACAGGACAAGAAGTCAGCCGTAAACAACATAACCGGCGGAAAAAGATTTTTTGAAAAGATCCCTAAGCCCCAGGGTCACAATTTTAGCAAAAATCTGACTTTCAGGAATTCAGTCAGATATGGTGCCGAACGCTTGCAAATGCTCTGCTGAAAGTTTTGGCAGTCGAAACAGAAGGCTTTTTATCACAGGACAAGAAATCAGCCGTAAACAACATAACCGGCGGAAAAAGATTTTTTGAAAAAATCCCTAAGCCCCGGGGTCACAATTTCAGCAAAAATCTGACTTTTGCCAATTTGCTCAAAAATGCTGCCAAACGCTTGCAAATGCTCCTCTGAAAGTTTTGGCAGTCGAAACAGAAGCCTTTTTATCACAGGACAAGAAATCAGCCGGAAAAACTTAACCGGCGGAAAAAGAATTTTTTGAAAAAATCCCTAAGCCCCAGGGTCACAATTTTAGCAAAAATCTGACTTTCAGGAATTCAGTCAAATATGGTGCCGAACGCTTGCACATGATCCCCTGAAAGGTTTGGCTGTCGAAACAGAAGGCTTTTCATCACAGGACAAGAAATCAGCCGGAAAAAATTAACCGGCGGAAAAAGAATATTTTGAAAAAATCCCTAAGCCCCGGGGTCACAATTTCAGCAAAAATCTGACTCGTGAATTCTTTCAAATATGGTGCCGAACGTTTGCAAATGATCCCCTGAAAGGTTTGGCAGTCGAAACAGAAGGCTTTTTATCACAGGACAAGACATCAGGCCTCGACCACCTAACCGGCGCAAAAAGCTGTTTTTGAAAAAATCCCTAAGCCCCGGGGTCACAATTTCACCAAAAATCAGACTTTTGCCAATTTACTCAAAAATCCTGCCAAACGCTTGCAAATGCTCCCCTGAAAGTTTTGGCAGTCGAAACAGAAGCCTTTTTATCACAGGACAAGAAATCAGCCGTGAAAAACTTAACTGGCGGAAAAAGATTTTTTTGAAAAAATCCCTAAGCCCCGGGGTCACAATTTCAGCAAAAATCTGACTTTCGTGAATTCAGTCAAATATGGTGCCGAACGTTTGCAAATGATCCCCTGAAAGGTTTGGAAGTCGAAACAGAAGGCTTTTTATCACAGGACAAGACATCAGCCCTGGACCACTTAACCGGCGGAAAAAGATTTTTTTGAAAAAATCCCTAAGCCCCGGGGTCACAATTTCAGCAAAAATCTGACTTTTGCCAATTTACTCGAAAATGCTGCCAAACGCTTGCAAATGCTCCTCTGAAAGTTTTGGCAGTCGAAACAGAAGCCTTTTTATCACAGGACAAGAAATCAGCCGGAAAAACTTAACCGGCGGAAAAAGAATTTTTTGAAAAAATCCCTAAGCCCCAGGGTCACAATTTTAGCAAAAATCTGACTTTCAGGAATTCAGTCAGATATGGTGTCGAACGCTTGCAAATGCTCTGCTGAAAGTTTTGGCAGTCGAAACAGAAGGCTTTTTATCACAGGACAAGAAATCAGCCGTAAACAACATAACCGTCGCAAAAAGATTTTTTGAAAAAATCCCTAAGCCCCGGGGTCACAATTTCAGCAAAAATCTGACTTTCGTGAATTCAGTCAAATATGGTGCCGGACGGTTGCAAATGATCCCCTGAAAGGTTTGGCAGTCGAAACAGAAGGCTTTTTATCACAGGACAAGATATCAGCCCTCGACCACTTAACCGGCGGAAAAAGATTTTTTTGAAAAAATCCCTAAGCCCCAGGGTCACAATTTCAGCAAAATTCTGACTCGTGAATTCTTTCAAATATGGTGCCGAGCGGTTGCAAATGATCCCCTGAAAGGTTTAGCTGGCGAAACAGAAGGCTTTTTTATCACTGGACAAGAAATCAGCCGTAAACAACATAACCGGCGGAAAAAGATTTTTTGAAAAAATCCCTAAGCCCCGGGGTCACAATTTCAGCAAAAATCTGACTTTTGCCAATTTGCTCAAAAATGCTGCCAAACGCTGGCAAATGCTCCTCTGAAAGTTTTGGCAGTCGAAACAGAAGCCTTTTTATCACAGGACAAGAAATCAGGCGGAAAAACTTAACCGGCGGAAAAAGAATTTTTTGAAAAAATCCCTAAGCCCCAGGGTCACAATTTTAGCAAAAATCTGACTTTCAGGAATTCAGTCAGATATGGTGCCGAACGCATGCAAATGCTCTGCTGAAAGTTTTGGCAGTCGAAACAGAAGGCTTTTTATCACAGGACAAGAAATCAACCGTAAACAACATAACCGGCGGAAAAAGATTTTTTGAAAAAATCCCTAAGCCCCGGGGTCACAATTTCAGCAAAAATCTGACTTTTTGCCAATTTACTCAAAAATGCTGCCAAACGCTTGCAAATGCTAATCTGAAAGTTTTGGCAGTCGAAACAGAAGCCTTTTTATCACAGGACAAGAAATCAGCCGGAAAAAATTAACCGGCGGAAAAAGAATTTTTTGAAAAAATCCCTAAGCCCCAGGGTCGCAATTTTAGCAAAAATCTGACTTTCAGGAATTCAGTCAAATATGGTGCCGAACGCTTGCAAATGATCCCCTGAAAGGTTTGGCTGTCGAAACAGAAGGCTTTTTATCACAGGACAAGACATCAGCCCTGGACCACTTAACCGGCGGAAAAAGATTTTTTTGAAAAAATCCCTAAGCCCCGGGGTCACAATTTCAGCAAAAATCTGACTCGTGAATTCTTTCAAATATGGTGCCGAACTGTTGCAAATGATCCCCTGAAAGGTTTGGCCGTCGATACAAAAGGCTTTTTATCACAGGACAAGAAATCAGCCGTAAAAAACATAACCGGCGGAAAAAGATTTTTTGAAAAAATCCCTAAGCCCCAGGGTCACAATTTCAGCAAAAATCTGACTTTCAGGAATTCAGTCAAATATGGTGCCGAACGCTTGCACATGATCCCCTGAAAGGTTTGGCTGTCGAAATAGAAGGCTTTTCATCACAGGACAAGAAATCAGCCGGAAAAAATTAACCGGCGGAAAAAGAATTTTTTGAAAAAATCCCTAAGCCCCGGGGTCACAATTTCAGCAAAAATCTGACTCGTGAATTCTTTCAAATATGGTGCCGAACGGTTGCAAATGATCCCCTGAAAGGTTTGGCCTTCGAAACAGAAGGCTTTTTATCACAGGACAAGACATCAGCCCTCGACCACATAACCGGCGGAAAAAGATTTTTTTGAAAAAATCCCTAAGCCCCGGGGTCACAATTTCAGCAAAAATCTGACTTTCAGGAATTCAGTCAAATATGGTGCCGAACGGTTTCAAATGCTCCTCTGAAAGGTTTAGCTGGCGAAACAGAAGGCTTTTTATCACAGGACAAGACATCAGGCCTCGACCACCTAACCGGCGCAAAAAGCTGTTTTTGAAAAAATCCCTAAGCCCAGGGGTCACAATTTCGCCAAAAATCAGACTTTTGCCAATTTACTCGAAAATGCTGCCAAACGCTTGCAAATGCTCCTCTGAAAGTTTTGGCAGTCGAAACAGAAGCCTTTTTATCACAGGACAAGAAATCAGCCGGAAAAACTTAACCGGTGGAAAAAGATTTTTTTGAAAAAATCCCTAAGCCCCAGGGTCACACTTTCAGCAAAAATCTGACTTTCGTGAATTCAGTCAAATATGTTGCCGAACGTTTGCAAATGATCCCCTGAAATGTTTGGCAGTGGAAACAGAAGGCTTTTTATCACAGGACAAGAAATCAGCCGTAAACAACATAACCGGCGGAAAAAGATTTTTTGAAAAGATCCCTAAGCCCCAGGGTCACAATTTTAGCAAAAATCTGACTTTCAGGAATTCAGTCAGATATGGTGCCGAACGCTTGCAAATGCTCTGCTGAAAGTTTTGGCAGTCGAAACAGAAGGCTTTTTATCACAGGACAAGAAATCAGCCGTAAACAACATAACCGGCGGAAAAAGATTTTTTGAAAAAATCCCTAAGCCCCGGGGTCACAATTTCAGCAAAAATCTGACTTTTGCCAATTTGCTCAAAAATGCTGCCAAACGCTTGCAAATGCTCCTCTGAAAGTTTTGGCAGTCGAAACAGAAGCCTTTTTATCACAGGACAAGAAATCAGGCGGAAAAACTTAACCGGCGGAAAAAGAATTTTTTGAAAATATCCCTAAGCCCCAGGGTCACAATTTTAGCAAAAATCTGACTTTCAGGAATTCAGTCAAATATGGTGCCGAACGCTTGCACATGATCCCCTGAAAGGTTTGGCTGTCGAAACAGAAGGCTTTTCATCACAGGACAAGAAATCAGCCGGAAAAAATTAACCGGCGGAAAAAGAATATTTTGAAAAAATCCCTAAGCCCCGGGGTCACAATTTCAGCAAAAATCTGACTCGTGAATTCTTTCAAATATGGTGCCGAACGTTTGCAAATGATCCCCTGAAAGGTTTGGCAGTCGAAACAGAAGGCTTTTTATCACAGGACAAGACATCAGGCCTCGACCACCTAACCGGCGCAAAAAGCTGTTTTTGAAAACATCCCTAAGCCCCGGGGTCACAATTTCACCAAAAATCAGACTTTTGCCAATTTACTCAAAAATCCTGCCAAACGCTTGCAAATGCTCCCCTGAAAGTTTTGGCAGTCGAAACAGAAGCCTTTTTATCACAGGACAAGAAATCAGCCGTGAAAAACTTAACCGGCGGAAAAAGATTTTTTTGAAAAAATCCCTAAGCCCCGGGGTCACAATTTCAGCAAAAATCTGACTTTCGTGAATTCAGTCAAATATGATGCCGAACGTTTGCAAATGATCCCCTGAAAGGTTTGGAAGTCGAAACAGAAGGCTTTTTATCACAGGACAAGACATCAGCCCTGGACCACTTAACCGGCGGAAAAAGATTTTTTTGAAAAAATCCCTAAGCCCCGGGGTCACAATTTCAGCAAAAATCTGACTTTTGCCAATTTACTCGAAAATGCTGCCAAACGCTTGCAAATGCTCCTCTGAAAGTTTTGGCAGTCGAAACAGAAGCCTTTTTATCACAGGACAAGAAATCAGCCGGAAAAACTTAACCGGCGGAAAAAGAATTTTTTGAAAAAATCCCTAAGCCCCAGGGTCACAATTTTAGCAAAAATCTGACTTTCAGGAATTCAGTCAGATATGGTGTCGAACGCTTGCAAATGCTCTGCTGAAAGTTTTGGCAGTCGAAACAGAAGGCTTTTTATCACAGGACAAGAAATCAGCCGTAAACAACATAACCGTCGCAAAAAGATTTTTTGAAAAAATCCCTAAGCCCCGGGGTCAGAATTTCAGCAAAAATCTGACTTTTGCCAATTTACTCGAAAATGCTGCCAAACGCTTGCAAATGCTCCTCTGAAAGTTTTGGCAGTCGAAACAGAAGGCTTTTTATCACAGGACAAGAAATCAGCCGGAAAAAACATAACCGGCGGAAAAAGATTTTTTGAAAAAAATCCCTAAGCCCC
This sequence comes from Podarcis cretensis, assembly GCF_951804945.1. Taxonomy (NCBI): domain Eukaryota; kingdom Metazoa; phylum Chordata; class Lepidosauria; order Squamata; family Lacertidae; genus Podarcis; species Podarcis cretensis. The sequence continues at coordinate 69,585,448 of NC_137178.1, forward strand.
GGGGTCACAATTTCAGCAAAAATCTGACTTTCGTGAATTCAGTCAAATATGGTGCCGGACGGTTGCAAATGATCCCCTGAAAGGTTTGGCAGTCGAAACAGAAGGCTTTTTATCACAGGACAAGATATCAGCCCTCGACCACTTAACCGGCGGAAAAAGATTTTTTTGAAAAAATCCCTAAGCCCCAGGGTCACAATTTCAGCAAAATTCTGACTCGTGAATTCTTTCAAATATGGTGCCGAGCGGTTGCAAATGATCCCCTGAAAGGTTTGGCCGTCGAAACAGAAGGCTTTTTATCACAGGACAAGACATCAGCCCTCGACCACTTAACCGGCGCAAAAAGATTTTTTTGAAAAAATCCCTAAGCCCCGGGGTCACAATTTCAGCAAAAATCTTACTTTCAGGAATAAAGTCAAATATGCTGCCGAACGGTTTCAAATGATCCCCTGAAAGGTTTAGCTGGCGAAACAGAAGGCTTTTTTATCACTGGACAAGAAATCAGCCGTAAACAACATAACCGGCGGAAAAAGATTTTTTGAAAAAATCCCTAAGCCCCGGGGTCACAATTTCAGCAAAAATCTGACTTTTGCCAATTTGCTCAAAAATGCTGCCAAACGCTTGCAAATGCTCCTCTGAAAGTTTTGGCAGTCGAAACAGAAGCCTTTTTATCACAGGACAAGAAATCAGGCGGAAAAACTTAACCGGCGGAAAAAGAATTTTTTGAAAAAATCCCTAAGCCCCGGGGTCACAATTTCACCAAAAATCAGACTTTTGCCAATTTACTCAAAAATCCTGCCAAACGCTTGCAAATGCTCCCCTGAAAGTTTTGGCAGTCGAAACAGAAGCCTTTTTATCACAGGACAAGAAATCAGCCGTGAAAAACTTAACCGGCGGAAAAAGATTTTTTTGAAAAAATCCCTAAGCCCCGGGGTCACAATTTCAGCAAAAATCTGACTTTCGTGAATTCAGTCAAATATGGTGCCGAACGTTTGCAAATGATCCCCTGAAAGGTTTGGAAGTCGAAACAGAAGGCTTTTTATCACAGGACAAGACATCAGCCCTGGACCACTTAACCGGCGGAAAAAGATTTTTTTGAAAAAATCCCTAAGCCCCGGGGTCACAATTTCAGCAAAAATCTGACTTTTGCCAATTTACTCGAAAATGCTGCCAAACGCTTGCAAATGCTCCTCTGAAAGTTTTGGCAGTCGAAACAGAAGCCTTTTTATCACAGGACAAGAAATCAGCCGGAAAAACTTAACCGGCGGAAAAAGAATTTTTTGAAAAAATCCCTAAGCCCCAGGGTCACAATTTTAGCAAAAATCTGACTTTCAGGAATTCAGTCAGATATGGTGTCGAACGCTTGCAAATGCTCTGCTGAAAGTTTTGGCAGTCGAAACAGAAGGCTTTTTATCACAGGACAAGAAATCAGCCGTAAACAACATAACCGTCGCAAAAAGATTTTTTGAAAAAATCCCTAAGCCCCGGGGTCAGAATTTCAGCAAAAATCTGACTTTTGCCAATTTACTCGAAAATGCTGCCAAACGCTTGCAAATGCTCCTCTGAAAGTTTTGGCAGTCGAAACAGAAGGCTTTTTATCACAGGACAAGAAATCAGCCGGAAAAAACATAACCGGCGGAAAAAGATTTTTTGAAAAAAATCCCTAAGCCCCGGGGTCACAATTTCAGCAAAAATCTGACTTTCGTGAATTCAGTCAAATATGGTGCCGGACGGTTGCAAATGATCCCCTGAAAGGTTTGGCAGTCGAAACAGAAGGCTTTTTATCACAGGACAAGATATCAGCCCTCGACCACTTAACCGGCGGAAAAAGATTTTTTTGAAAAAATCCCTAAGCCCCAGGGTCACAATTTCAGCAAAATTCTGACTCGTGAATTCTTTCAAATATGGTGCCGAGCGGTTGCAAATGATCCCCTGAAAGGTTTGGCCGTCGAAACAGAAGGCTTTTTATCACAGGACAAGACATCAGCCCTCGACCACTTAACCGGCGCAAAAAGATTTTTTTGAAAAAATCCCTAAGCCCCGGGGTCACAATTTCAGCAAAAATCTTACTTTCAGGAATAAAGTCAAATATGCTGCCGAACGGTTTCAAATGATCCCCTGAAAGGTTTAGCTGGCGAAACAGAAGGCTTTTTTATCACTGGACAAGAAATCAGCCGTAAACAACATAACCGGCGGAAAAAGATTTTTTGAAAAAATCCCTAAGCCCCGGGGTCACAATTTCAGCAAAAATCTGACTTTTGCCAATTTGCTCAAAAATGCTGCCAAACGCTTGCAAATGCTCCTCTGAAAGTTTTGGCAGTCGAAACAGAAGCCTTTTTATCACAGGACAAGAAATCAGGCGGAAAAACTTAACCGGCGGAAAAAGAATTTTTTGAAAAAATCCCTAAGCCCCAGGGTCACAATTTTAGCAAAAATCTGACTTTCAGGAATTCAGTCAAATATGGTGCCGAACGCTTGCACATGATCCCCTGAAAGGTTTGGCTGTCGAAACAGAAGGCTTTTCATCACAGGACAAGAAATCAGCCGGAAAAAATTAACCGGCGGAAAAAGAATATTTTGAAAAAATCCCTAAGCCCCGGGGTCACAATTTCAGCAAAAATCTGACTCGTGAATTCTTTCAAATATGGTGCCGAACGTTTGCAAATGATCCCCTGAAAGGTTTGGCAGTCGAAACAGAAGGCTTTTTATCACAGGACAAGACATCAGGCCTCGACCACCTAACCGGCGCAAAAAGCTGTTTTTGAAAAAATCCCTAAGCCCCGGGGTCACAATTTCACCAAAAATCAGACTTTTGCCAATTTACTCAAAAATCCTGCCAAACGCTTGCAAATGCTCCCCTGAAAGTTTTGGCAGTCGAAACAGAAGCCTTTTTATCACAGGACAAGAAATCAGCCGTGAAAAACTTAACCTGCGGAAAAAGATTTTTTTGAAAAAATCCCTAAGCCCCGGGGTCACAATTTCAGCAAAAATCTGACTTTCGTGAATTCAGTCAAATATGGTGCCGAACGTTTGCAAATGATCCCCTGAAAGGTTTGGAAGTCGAAACAGAAGGCTTTTTATCACAGGACAAGACATCAGCCCTGGACCACTTAACCGGCGGAAAAAGATTTTTTTGAAAAAATCCCTAAGCCCCGGGGTCACAATTTCAGCAAAAATCTGACTTTTGCCAATTTACTCGAAAATGCTGCTAAACGCTTGCAAATGCTCCTCTGAAAGTTTTGGCAGTCGAAACAGAAGCCTTTTTATCACAGGAAAAGAAATCAGCCGGAAAAACTTAACCGGCGGAAAAAGAATTTTTTGAAAAAATCCCTAAGCCCCAGGGTCACAATTTTAGCAAAAATCTGACTTTCAGGAATTCAGTCAGATATGGTGTCGAACGCTTGCAAATGCTCTGCTGAAAGTTTTGGCAGTCGAAACAGAAGGCTTTTTATCACAGGACAAGAAATCAGCCGTAAACAACATAACCGTCGCAAAAAGATTTTTTGAAAAAATCCCTAAGCCCCGGGGTCACAATTTCAGCAAAAATCTGACTTTTGCCAATTTACTCGAAAATGCTGCCAAACGCTTGCAAATGCTCCTCTGAAAGTTTTGGCAGTCGAAACAGAAGCCTTTTTATCACAGGACAAGAAATCAGCCGGAAAAAACATAACCGGCGGAAAAAGATTTTTTGAAAAAAATCCCTAAGCCCTGGGGTCACAATTTCAGCAAAAATCTGACTTTCGTGAATTCAGTCAAATATGGTGCCGGACGGTTGCAAATGATCCCCTGAAAGGTTTGGCAGTCGAAACAGAAGGCTTTTTATCACAGGACAAGATATCAGCCCTCGACCACTTAACCGGCGGAAAAAGATTTTTTTGAAAAAATCCCTAAGCCCCAGGGTCACAATTTCAGCAAAATTCTGACTCGTGAATTCTTTCAAATATGGTGCCGAGCGGTTGCAAATGATCCCCTGAAAGGTTTGGCCGTCGAAACAGAAGGCTTTTTATCACAGGACAAGACATCAGCCCTCGACCACTTAACCGGCGCAAAAAGATTTTTTTGAAAAAATCCCTAAGCCCCGGGGTCACAATTTCAGCAAAAATCTTACTTTCAGGAATAAAGTCAAATATGCTGCCGAACGGTTTCAAATGATCCCCTGAAAGGTTTAGCTGGCGAAACAGAAGGCTTTTTTATCACTGGACAAGAAATCAGCCGTAAACAACATAACCGGCGGAAAAAGATTTTTTGAAAAAATCCCTAAGCCCCGGGGTCACAATTTCAGCAAAAATCTGACTTTCGTGAATTCAGTCAAATATGGTGCCGAACGTTTGCAAATGATCCCCTGAAAGGTTTGGCAGTCGAAACAGAACGCTTTTTATCACAGGACAAGAAATCAGCCGTAAACAACATAACCGGCGGAAAAAGATTTTTTGAAAAAATCCCTAAGCCCCAGGGTCACAATTTTAGCAAAAATCTGACTTTCAGGAATTCAGTCAGATATGGTGCCGAACGCTTGCAAATGCTCTGCTGAAAGTTTTGGCAGTCGAAACAGAAGGCTTTTTATCACAGGACAAGAAATCAGCCGTAAACAACATAACCGGCGGAAAAAGATTTTTTGAAAAAATCCCTAAGCCCCGGGGTCACAATTTCAGCAAAAATCTGACTTTTGCCAATTTACTCAAAAATGCTGCCAAACGCTTGCAAATGCTCCTCTGAAAGTTTTGACAGTCGAAACAGAAGCCTTTTTATCACAGGACAAGAAATCAGCCGGAAAAACTTAACCGGCGGAAAAAGAATTTTTTGAAAAAATCCCTAAGCCCCAGGGTCACAATTTTAGCAAAAATCTGACTTTCAGGAATTCAGTCAAATATGGTGCCGAACGCTTGCACATGATCCCCTGAAAGGTTTGGCTGTCGAAACAGAAGGCTTTTCATCACAGGACAAGAAATCAGCCGGAAATAATTAAACGGCGGAAAAAGAATTTTTTGAAAAAATCCCTAAGCCCCGGGGTCACAATTTCAGCAAAAATCTGACTCGTGAATTCTTTCAAATATGGTGCCGAACGGTTGCAAATGATCCCCTGAAAGGTTTGGCCTTCGAAACAGAAGGCTTTTTATCACAGGACAAGACATCAGCCCTCAACCACTTAACCGGCGGAAAAAGATTTTTTTGAAAAAATCCCTAAGCCCCGGGGTCACAATTTCAGCAAAAATCTGACTTTCAGGAATTCAGTCAAATATGGTGCCGAACGGTTTCAAATGCTCCTCTGAAAGGTTTAGCTGGCGAAACAGAAAGCTTTTTATCACTGGACAAGAAATCAGCCGTAAACAACATAACCGGCGGAAAAAGATTTTTTGAAAAAATCCCTAAGCCCCGGGGTCACAATTTCAGCAAAAATCTGACTTTCGTGAATTCAGTCAAATATGGTGCCGAACGTTTGCAAATGATCCCCTGAAAGGTTTGGCAGTCGAAACAGAAGGCTTTTTATCACAGGACAAGACATCAGGCCTCGACCACCTAACCGGCGCAAAAAGATGTTTTTGAAAAAATCCCTAAGCCCCGGGGTCACAATTTCACCAAAATTCAGACTTTTGCCAATTTACTCAAAAATCCTGCCAAACGCTTGCAAATGCTCCCCTGAAAGTTTTGGCAGTCGAAACAGAAGCCTTTTTATCACAGGACAAGAAATTAGCCGTGAAAAACTTAACTGGCGGAAAAAGATTTTTTTGAAAAAATCCCTAAGCCCCGGGGTCACAATTTCAGCAAAAATCTGACTTTCGTGAATTCAGTCAAATATGGTGCCGAACGTTTGCAAATGATCCCCTGAAAGGTTTGGAAGTCGAAACAGAAGGCTTTTTATCACAGAACAAGACATCAGCCCTGTACCACTTAACCGGCGGAAAAAGAATTTTTTGAAAAAATCCCTAAGCCCCGGGGTCACAATTTCAGCAAAAATCTGACTCGTGAATTCTTTCAAATATGGTGCCGAACGGTTGCAAATGATCCCCTGAAAGGTTTGGCCTTCGAAACAGAAGGCTTTTTATCACAGGACAAGACATCAGCCCTCAACCACTTAACCGGCGGAAAAAGATTTTTTTGAAAAAATCCCTAAGCCCCGGGGTCACAATTTCAGCAAAAATCTGACTTTCAGGAATTCAGTCAAATATGGTGCCGAACGGTTTCAAATGCTCCTCTGAAAGGTTTAGCTGGCGAAACAGAAAGCTTTTTATCACTGGACAAGAAATCAGCCGTAAACAACATAACCGGCGGAAAAAGATTTTTTGAAAAAATCCCTAAGCCCCGGGGTCACAATTTCAGCAAAAATCTGACTTTCGTGAATTCAGTCAAATATGGTGCCGAACGTTTGCAAATGATCCCCTGAAAGGTTTGGCAGTCGAAACAGAAGGCTTTTTATCACAGGACAAGACATCAGGCCTCGACCACCTAACCGGCGCAAAAAGATGTTTTTGAAAAAATCCCTAAGCCCCGGGGTCACAATTTCACCAAAATTCAGACTTTTGCCAATTTACTCAAAAATCCTGCCAAACGCTTGCAAATGCTCCCCTGAAAGTTTTGGCAGTCGAAACAGAAGCCTTTTTATCACAGGACAAGAAATCAGCCGTGAAAAACTTAACTGGCGGAAAAAGATTTTTTTGAAAAAATCCCTAAGCCCCGGGGTCACAATTTCAGCAAAAATCTGACTTTCGTGAATTCAGTCAAATATGGTGCCGAACGTTTGCAAATGATCCCCTGAAAGGTTTGGAAGTCGAAACAGAAGGCTTTTTATCACAGAACAAGACATCAGCCCTGTACCACTTAACCGGCGGAAAAAGATTTTTTTGAAAAAATCCCTAAGCCCCGGGGTCACAATTTCAGCAAAAATCTGACTTTTGCCAATTTACTCGAAAATGCTGCCAAACGCTTGCAAATGCTCCTCTGAAAGTTTTGGCAGTCGAAACAGAAGCGTTTTTATCACAGGACAAGAAATCAGCCGGAAAAACTTAACCGGCGGAAAAAGATTTTTTTGAAAAAATCCCTAAGCCCCGGGGTCACAATTTCAGCAAAAATCTGACTTTCAGGAATTCAGTCAAATATGGTGCCGAACGGTTTCAAATGCTCCTCTGAAAGGTTTAGCTGGCGAAACAGAAAGCTTTTTATCACTGGACAAGAAATCAGCCGTAAACAACATAACCGGCGGAAAAAGATTTTTTGAAAAAATCCCTAAGCCCCGGGGTCACAATTTCAGCAAAAATCTGACTTTCGTGAATTCAGTCAAATATGGTGCCGAACGTTTGCAAATGATCCCCTGAAAGGTTTGGCCGTCGAAACAGAAGGCTTTTTATCACAGGACAAGACATCAGCCCTCGACCACTTAACCGGCGCAAAAAGATTTTTTTGAAAAAATCCCTAAGCCCCAGGGTCACAATTTCAGCAAAATTCTGACTCGTGAATTCTTTCAAATATGGTGTCGAGCGGTTGCAAATGATCCCCTGAAAGGTTTGGCCGTCGAAACAGAAGGCTTTTTATCACAGGACAAGACATCAGCCCTCGACCACTTAACCGGCGCAAAAAGATTTTTTTGAAAAAATCCCTAAGCCCCGGGGTCAAAATTTCAGCAAAAATCTTACTTTCAGGAATAAAGTCAAAGATGGTGCAGAACGGTTTCAAATGATCCCCTGAAAGGTTTAGCTGGCGAAACAGAAGGCTTTTTTATAACTGGACAAGAAATCAGCCGTAAACAACATAACCGGCGGAAAAAGATTTTTGGAAAAATCCCTAAGCCCCGGGGTCACAATTTCAGCAAAAATCTGACTTTCGTGAATTCAGTCAAATATGGTGCCGAACGTTTGCAAATGATCCCCTGAAAGGTTTGGCAGTCGAAACAGAAGGCTTTTTATCACAGGACAAGACATCAGGCCTCGACCACCTAACCGGCACAAAAAGATGTTTTTGAAAAAATCCCTAAGCCCCGGGGTCACAATTTCACCAAAAATCAGACTTTTGCCAATTTACTCAAAAATGCTGCCAAACGCTTGCAAATGCTCCTCTGAAAGTTTTGGCAGTCGAAACAGAAGGCTTTTTATCACAGGACAAGAAATCAGCCGGAAAAACTTAACCGGCGGAAAAAGAATTTTTTGAAAAAATCCCTAAACCCCAGGGACACAATTTTAGCAAAAATCTGACTTTCAGGAATTCAGTCAGATATGGTGTCGAACGCTTGCAAATGCTCTGCTGAAAGTTTTGGCAGTCGAAACAGAAGGCTTTTTATCACAGGACAAGAAATCAGCCGTAAACAACATAACCGGCGGAAAAAGATTTTTTGAAAAAATCCCTAAGCCCCGGGGTCACAATTTCAGCAAAAATCTCACTTTTGCCAATTTACTCGAAAATGCTGCCAAACGCTTGCAAATGCTCCTCTGAAAGTTTTGGCAGTCGAAACAGAAGCCTTTTTATCACAGGACAAGAAATCAGCCGGAAAAACTTAACCGGAGGAAAAAGAATTTTTTGAAAAAATCTCTAAGCCCCAGGGTCACAATTTTAGCAAAAATCTGACTTTCAGGAATTCAGTCAGATATGGTGCCGAACATTTGCAAATGATCCCCTGAAAGGTTTGGCAGTCGAAACAGAAGGCTTTTTATCACAGGACAAGAATTCAGCCGTAAACAACATTACCGGCGGAAAAAGATTTTTTGAAAAAATCCCTAAGCCCCGGGGTCACAATTTCAGCAAAAATCTCACTTTTGCCAATTTACTCAAAAATGCTGCCAAACGCTTGCAAATGCTCCTCTGAAAGTTTTGGCAGTCGAAACAGAAGCCTTCTTATCACAGGACAAGAAATCAGCCGGAAAAACTTAACCGGCGGAAAAAGATTTTTTTGAAAAAATCCCTAAGCCCCGGGGTCACAATTTCACCAAAAATCAGACTTTTGCCAATTTACTCAAAAATCCTGCCAAACGCTTGCAAATGCTCCCCTGAAAGTTTTGGCAGTCGAAACAGAAGCCTTTTTATGACAGGACAAGAAATCAGCCGTTAAAAACTTAACCGGCGGAAAAAGATTTTTTTGAAAAAGTCCCTAACCCCCGGGGTCACAATTTCAGCAAAAATCTGACTTTTGCCAATTTACTCGAAAATGCTTCCAAACGCTTGCAAATGCTCCTCTGAAAGTTTTGGCAGTCGAAACAGAAGCCTTTTTATCACAGGACAAGAAATCAACCGGAAAAACTTAACCGGCGGAAAAAGAATTTTTTGAAAAAATCCCTAAGCCCCAGGGTCACAATTTTAGCAAAAATCTGACTTTCAGGAATTCAGTCAGATATGGTGCCGAATGTTTGCAAATGATACCCTGAAAGGTTTGGCAGTCGAAACAGAAGCCTTTTTATCACAGGACAAGAAATCAGCTGTAAAAAAGATAATCGGCGGAAAAAGATTTTTTTGAAAAAATCCCTAAGCCCCGGGGTCACAATTTCAGCAAAAATCTGACTTTCGTGAATTCAGTCAAATATGGTGCCGAACGTTTGCAAATGATCCCCTGAAAGGTTTGGCAGTCAAAACAGAAGGCTTTTTATCACAGGACAAGACATGAGGCCTCGACCACCTAACCGGCGCAAAAATATGTTTTTGAAAAAATCCCTAAGCCCCGGAGTCACAATTTCAGCAAAAATCTGACTTTTGCCAATTTACTCGAAAATGCTGCCAAACGCTCGCAAATGCTCCTCTGAAAGTTTTGGCAGTCGAAACAGAAGCCTTTTTATGACAGGACAAGAAATCAGCCGTTAAAAACTTAACCGGCGGAAAAAGATTTTTTTGAAAAAATCCCTAACCCCCGGGGTCACAATTTCAGCAAAAATCTGACTTTCAGGAATTCAGTCAGATATGGTCCGAACGTTTGCAAATGATACCCTGAAAGGTTTGGCAGTCGAAACAGAAGGCTTCTTATCACAGGACAAGACATCAGCCCTCGACCACTTAACCGGCGGAAAAAGATTTTTTTGAAAAAATCCCTAAGCCCCGGGGTCACAATTTCAGCAAAAATCTGACTTTCGTGAATTCAGTCAAATATGGTGCCGAACGTTTGCAAATGATCCCCTGAAAGGTTTGGCAGTCAAAACAGAAGGCTTTTTATCACAGGACAAGACATGAGGCCTCGACCATCTAACCGGCGCAAAAATATGTTTTTGAAAAAATCCCTAAGCCCCGGGGTCACAATTTCAGCAAAAATCTGACTTTTGCCAATTTACTCGAAAATGCTGCCAAACGCTCGCAAATGCTCCTCTGAAAGTTTTGGCAGTCGAAACAGAAGCCGTTTTATCACAGGACAAGAAATCAACCGGAAAAACTTTACCGGCGGAAAAAGAATTTTTTGAAAAAATCCCTAAGCCCCGGGGTCACAATTTTAGCAAAAATCTGACTTTCAGGAATTCAGTCAAATATGGTGCCGAACGCTTGCAAATGATCCCCTGAAAGGTTTGGCAGTCGAAACAGAAGGCTTTTTATCACAGGACAAGACATCAGCCCTTGACCACTTAACCGGCAGAAAAAGATTTTTTTGAAAAAATCTCTAAGCCCCGGGGTCACAATTTCAGCAAAAATCTCACTTTTGCCAATTTACTCGAAAATGCTGCCAAACGCTTGCAAATGCTTCTCTGAAAGTTTTGGCAGTCGAAACAGAAGCCTTTTTATCACAGGACAAGAAATCAGCCGGAAAAACTTAACGGGCGGAAAAAGAATTTTTTGAAAAAATCCCTAAGCCCCAGGGTCACAATTTTAGGAAAAAAACTGACTTTCAGGAATTCAGTCAGATATGGTGCCGAACGCTTGCAAATGCTCTGCTGAAAGTTTTGGCAGACGAAACAGAATGCTTTTTATCACAGGACAAGAAATCAGCCGTAAACAACATAACCGGCGCAAAAAGATTTTTTGAAAAAATCCCTAAGCCCCGGGGTCACAATTTCAGCAAAAATCTGACTTTCGTGAATTCAGTCAAATATGGTGCCGAAAGTTTGCAAATGATCCCCTGAAAGGTTTGGCAGTCGAAACAGAAGGCTTTTTATCACAGGACAAGACATCAGCCCTCGACCACTTAACCGGCGGAAAAAGATTTTTTTGAAAAAATCCCTAAGCCCTGGGTTCACAATTTCAGCAAAAATCTGACTTTTGCCAATTTACTCGAAAATGCTGCCAAACGCGTGCAAATGCTCCTCTGAAAGTTTTGGCAGTCGAAACAGAAGCCTTTTTATCACTGGACAAGGTATTAGCTGTAAACAACATAACCGTCGGGAAAAGATTTTTTGAAAAAATCCCTAAGCCCCGGGGTCACAATTTCAGCAAAAATCTGACTTTCGTGAATTCAGTCAAATATGGTGCCGAACATTTGCAAATGATCCCCTGAAAGGTTTAGCTGGTGAAACAGAAGGCTTTTTATCACTGGACAAGAAATCAGCCATAAACAACATAACCGGCGGAAAAAGATTTTTTGAAAAAATCCCTAAGCCCAGGGGTCACAATTTCAGCAAAAATCAGACTTTTGCCAATTTACTCGAAAATGCTGCCAAACGCTTGCAAATGCTCCTCTGAAAGTTTTGGCAGTCGAAACAGAAGCCTTTTTATCACAGGACAATAAATCAGCCGGAAAAACTTAACCGGCGGAAAAAGATTTTCTTGAAAAAATCCCTAAGCCCCGGGGTCACAATTTCAGTAAAAATCTGACTTTTGCCAATTTACTCAAAAATCCTGCCAAACGCTTGCAAATGCTCCCCTGAAAGTTTTGGCAGTCGAAGCAGAAGCCTTTTTATCACAGGACAAGAAATCAGCCGTAAACAACATAACCGGCGGAAAAAGATTTTTTTTAAAAAAATCCCTAAGCCCCGGGGTCACAATTACAGCAAAAATCTGGCTTTCGTGAATTCAGTCAAATATGGTGCCGAATGGTTGCAAAGTCGAAACAGAAGGCTTTTTATCACAGGACAAGAAATCAGCCGTAAACAACATAACCGTCGCAAAAAGATTTTTTGAAAAAATCCCTAAGCCCCGGGGTCACAATTTCAGCAAAAATCTGACTTTTGCCAATTTACTCGAAAATGCTGCCAAACGCTTGCAAATGCTCCTCTGAAAGTTTTGGCAGTCGAAACAGAAGCCTTTTTATCACAGGACAAGAAATCAGCCGTAAACAACATAACCGGCGGAAAAAGATTTTTTTGAAAAAAATCCCTAAGCCCCGGGGTCACCATTTCAGCAAAAATCTGACTTTCGGGAATTCAGTCAAATATGGTGCCGAACGGTTGCAAATGATCCCCTGAAAGGTTTGGCAGTCGAAACAGAAGGCTTTTTATCACAGGACAAGACATCAGCCCTCGACCACTTAACCGGCGGAAAAAGATTTTTTAGATGTAAATCCCTAAGCCCCGAGGTCACAATTTCAGCAAAAATCTGACTTTCAGGAATTCACTCAAATATGGTGCCGAACGGTTGCAAATGATCCCCTGAAAGGTTTAGCTGGCGAAACAGAAGGCTTTTTATCACAGGACAAGAAATCAGCCGTAAACAACATAACCGGCGGAAAAAGATTTTTTGAAAAAATCCCTAAGCCCCGGGGTCACAATTTCAGCAAAAATCTCACTTTTGCCAATTTACTCAAAAATGCTGCCAAACGCTTGCAAATGCTCCTCTGAAAGTTTTAGCAGTCGAAACAGAAGCCTTTTTATCACAGGACAAGAAATCAGCCGGAAAAACTTAACCAGCGGAAAAAGATTTTTTTGAAAAAATCCCTAAGCCCAGGGGTCACAATTTCAGCAAAAATCTGACTTTCGTGAATTCAGTCAAATATGGTGCCGAACGTTGGCAAATGATCCCCTGAAAGGTTTGGCAGTCGAAACAGAAGGCTTTTTATCACAGGACAAGACATCAGCCCTCGACCACTTAACCGGCGGAAAAAGATTTTTTTGAAAAAAATTCCTAAGCCCCGGGGTCACAATTTCAGCAAAAATCTGACTTTCAGGAATTCACTCAAATATGGTGCCGAACGGTTGCAAATGATCCCCTGAAAGGTTTAGCTGGCGAAACAGAAGGCTTTTGATCACAGGACAAGACATCAGCCCTCGACCACTTAACTGGCGGAAAAAGATTTTTTTGAAAGAATCCCTAAGCCCCGGGGTCACAATTTCAGCAAAAATCTGACTTTTGCCAATTTACTCGAAAATGCTGCCAAACGCTTGAAATGCTCCTCTGAAAGTTTTGGCAGTCGAAACAGAAGCCTTTTTATCACAGGACAAGAAATCAACCGGAAAAACTTAACCGGCGGAAAAAGAATTTTTTGAAAAAATCCCTAAGCCCCGGGGGTCACAATTTTAGCAAAAATCTGACTTTCAGGAATTCAGTCAAATATGGTGCCGAACCGTTTCAAATGCTCCTCTGAAAGGTTTAGCTGGCGAAACAGAAAGCTTTTTATCACTGGACAAGAAATCAGCCGTAAACAACATAACCGGCGGAAAAAGATTTTTTGAAAAAATCCCTAAGCCCCGGGGTCACAATTTCAGCAAAAATCTGACTTTCGTGAATTCAGTCAAATATGGTGCCGAACGTTTGCAAATGATCCCCTGAAAGGTTTGGCAGTCGAAACAGAAGGCTTTTTATCACAGGACAAGACATCAGGCCTCGACCACCTAACCGGCGCAAAAAGATGTTTTTGAAAAAATCCCTAAGCCCCGGGGTCACAATTTCAGCAAAAATCTGACTTTTGCCAATTTACTCGAAAATGCTGCCAAACGCTTGCAAATGCTCCTCTGAAAGTTTTGGCAGTCGAAACAGAAGCCTTTTTATCACAGGACAAGAAATCAGCCGGAAAAACTTAACCGGCGGAAAAAGAATTTTTTGAAAAAATCCCTAAGCCCCAGGGTCACAATTTTAGCAAAAATCTGACTTTCAGGAATTCAGTCAGATATGGTGTCGAACGCTTGCAAATGCTCTGCTGAAAGTTTTGGCAGTCGAAACAGAAGGCTTTTTATCACAGGACAAGAAATCAGCCGTAAACAACATAACCGTCGCAAAAAGATTTTTTGAAAAAATCCCTAAGCCCCGGGGTCAGAATTTCAGCAAAAATCTGACTTTTGCCAATTTACTCGAAAATGCTGCCAAACGCTTGCAAATGCTCCTCTGAAAGTTTTGGCAGTCGAAACAGAAGCCTTTTTATCACAGGACAAGAAATCAGCCGGAAAAAACATAACCGGCGGAAAAAGATTTTTTGAAAAAAATCCCTAAGCCCCGGGGTCACAATTTCAGCAAAAATCTGACTTTCGTGAATTCAGTCAAATATGGTGCCGGACGGTTGCAAATGATCCCCTGAAAGGTTTGGCAGTCGAAACAGAAGGCTTTTTATCACAGGACAAGACATCAGCCCTCGACCACTTAACCGGCGGAAAAAGATTTTTTTGAAAAAATCCCTAAGCCCCAGGGTCACAATTTCAGCAAAATTCTGACTCGTGAATTCTTTCAAATATGGTGCCGAGCGGTTGCAAATGATCCCCTGAAAGGTTTGGCCGTCGAAACAGAAGGCTTTTTATCATAGGACAAGACATCAGCCCTCGACCACTTAACCGGCGCAAAAAGATTTTTTTGAAAAAATCCCTAAGCCCCGGGGTCAAAATATCAGCAAAAATCTTACTTTCAGGAATAAAGTCAAATATGGTGCCGAACGGTTTCAAATGATCCCCTGAAAGGTTTAGCTGGCGAAACAGAAGGCTTTTTTATCACTGGACAAGAAATCAGCCGTAAACAACATAACCGGCGGAAAAAGATTTTTGGAAAAATCCCTAAGCCCCGGGGTCACAATTTCAGCAAAAATCTGACTTTCGTGAATTCAGTCAAATATGGTGCCGAACGTTTGCAAATGATCCCCTGAAAGGTTTGGCAGTCGAAACAGAAGGCTTTTTATCACAGGACAAGACATCAGGCCTCGACCACCTAACCGGCACAAAAAGATGTTTTTGAAAAAATCCCTAAGCCCCGGGGTCACAATTTCACCAAAAATCAGACTTTTGCCAATTTACTCAAAAATGCTGCCAAACGCGTGCAAATGCTCCTCTGAAAGTTTTGGCAGTCGAAACAGAAGCCTTTTTATCACAGGACAAGAAATCAGCCGGAAAAACTTAACCGGCGGAAAAAGAATTTTTTGAAAAAATCCCTAAACCCCAGGGTCACAATTTTAGCAAAAATCTGACTTTCTGGAATTCAGTCAGATATGGTGTCGAACGCTTGCAAATGCTCTGCTGAATGTTTTGGCAGTCGAAACAGAAGGCTTTTTATCACAGGACAAGAAATCAGCCGTAAACAACATAACCGGCGGAAAAAGATTTTTTGAAAAAATCCCTAAGCCCCGGGGTCACAATTTCAGCAAAAATCTCACTTTTGCCAATTTACTCAAAAATGCTGCCAAACGCTTGCAAATGCTCCTCTGAAAGTTTTGGCAGTCGAAACAGAAGCCTTCTTATCACAGGACAAGAAATCAGCCGGAAAAACTTAACCGGCGGAAAAAGATTTTTTTGAAAAAATCCCTAAGCCCCGGGGTCACTATTTCACCAAAAATCAGACTTTTGCCAATTTACTCGAAAATGCTGCCAAACGCTCGCAAATGCTCCTCTGAAAGTTTTGGCAGTCGAAACAGAAGCCTTTTTATGACAGGACAAGAAATCAGCCGTTAAAAACTTAACCGGCGGAAAAAGATTTTTTTGAAAAAATCCCTAACCCCCGGGGTCACAATTTCAGCAAAAATCTGACTTTCAGGAATTGAGTCAAATATGGTCCGAACGTTTGCAAATGATCCCCTGAAAGGTTTGGCAGTCGAAACAGAAGGCTTCTTATCACAGGACAAGACATCAGCCCTCGACCACTTAACCGGCGGAAAAAGATTTTTTTGAAAAAATCCCTAAGCCCCGGGGTCACAATTTCAGCAAAAATCTGACTTTTGCCAATTTACTCGAAAATGCTGCCAAACGCTTGCAAATGCTCCTCTGAAAGTTTTGGCAGTCGAAACAGAAGCCTTTTTATCACAGGACAAGAAATCAGCCAGAAAAACTTAACCGGAGGAAAAAGAATTTTTTGAAAAAATCCCTAAGCCCCAGGGTCACAATTTTAGCAAAAATCTGACTTTCAGGAATTCAGTCAGATATGGTGCCGAACATTTGCAAATGATCCCCTGAAAGGTTTGGCAGTCGAAACAGAAGGCTTTTTATCACAAGACAAGAATTCAGCCGTAAACAACATAACCGGCGGAAAAAGATTTTTTGAAAAAATCCCTAAGCCCCGGGGTCACAATTTCAGGAAAAATCTCACATTTGCCAATTTACTCAAAAATGCTGCCAAACGCTTGCAAATGCTCCTCTGAAAGTTTTGGCAGTCGAAACAGAAGCCTTCTTATCACAGGACAAGAAATCAGCCGGAAAAACTGAACCGGCGGAAAAAGATTTTTTTGAAAAAATCCCTAAGCCCCGGGGTCACTATTTCACCAAAAATCTGGCTTTTGCCAATTTACTCGAAAATGCTGCCAAACGCTCGCAAATGCTCCTCTGAAAGTTTTGGCAGTCGAAACAGAAGCCTTTTTATGACAGGACAAGAAATCAGCCGTTAAAAACTTAACCGGCGGAAAAAGATTTTTTTGAAAAAATCCCTAACCCCCGGGGTCACAATTTCAGCAAAAATCTGACTTTCAGGAATTGAGTCAAATATGGTCCGAACGTTTGCAAATGATCCCCTGAAAGGTTTGGCAGTCGAAACAGAAGGCTTCTTATCACAGGACAAGACATCAGCCCTCGACCACTTAACCGGCGGAAAAAGATTTTTTTAAAAAAATCCCTAAGCCCCGGGGTCACAATTTCAGCAAAAATCTGACTTTTGCCAATTTACTCGAAAATGCTTCCAAACGCTTGCAAATGCTCCTCTGAAAGTTTTGGCAGTCGAAACAGAAGCCTTTTTATCACAGGACAAGAAATCAACCGGAAAAACTTAACCGGCGGAAAAAGAATTTTTTGAAAAAATCCCTAAGCCCCAGGGTCACAATTTTAGCAAAAATCTGACTTTCAGGAATTCAGTCAGATATGGTGCCGAATGTTTGCAAATGATACCCTGAAAGTTTTGGCAGTCGAAACAGAAGCCTTTTTATCACAGGACAAGAAATCAGCCGTAAAAAAGATAATCGGCGGAAAAAGATTTTTTTGAAAAAATCCCTAAGCCCCGGGGTCACAATTTCAGCAAAAATCTGACTTTCGTGAATTCAGTCAAATATGGTGCCGAATGTTTGCAAATGATCCCCTGAAAGGTTTGGCAGTCAAAACAGAAGGCTTTTTATCACAGGACAAGACATGAGGCCTCGACCATCTAACCGGCGCAAAAATATGTTTTTGAAAAAATCCCTAAGCCCCGGGGTCACAATTTCAGCAAAAATCTGACTTTTGCCAATTTACTCGAAAATGCTGCCAAACGCTCGCAAATGCTCCTCTGAAAGTTTTGGCAGTCGAAACAGAAGCCTTTTTATCACAGGACAAGAAATCAACCGGAAAAACTTAACCGGCGGAAAAAGAATTTTTTGAAAAAATCCCTAAGCCCCGGGGTCACAATTTTAGCAAAAATCTGACTTTCAGGAATTCAGTCAAATATGGTGCCGAACGCTTGCAAATGATCCCCTGAAAGGTTTGGCAGTCGAAACAGAAGGCTTTTTATCACAGGACAAGACATCAGGCCTCGACCACTTAACCGGCAGAAAAAGATTTTTTTGAAAAAATCTCTAAGCCCCGGGGTCACAATTTCAGCAAAAATCTCACTTTTGCCAATTTACTCGAAAATGCTGCCAAACGCTTGCAAATGCTTCTCTGAAAGTTTTGGCAGTCGAAACAGAAGCCTTTTTATCACAGGACAAGAAATCAGCCGGAAAAACTTAACCGGCGGAAAAAGAATTTTTTGAAAAAATCCCTAAGCCCCAGGGTCACAATTTTAGGAAAAAAACTGACTTTCAGGAATTCAGTCAGATATGGTGCCGAACGCTTGCAAATGCTCTGCTGAAAGTTTTGGCAGACGAAACAGAATGCTTTTTATCACAGGACAAGAAATCAGCCGTAAACAACATAACCGGCGCAAAAAGATTTTTTGAAAAAATCCCTAAGCCCCGGGGTCACAATTTCAGCAAAAATCTGACTTTCGTGAATTCAGTCAAATATGGTGCCGAAAGTTTGCAAATGATCCCCTGAAAGGTTTGGCAGTCGAAACAGAAGGCTTTTTATCACAGGACAAGACATCAGCCCTTGACCACTTAACCGGCGCAAAAAGATTTTTTGGAAAAAATCCCTAAGCCCTGGGGTCACAATTTCAGCAAAAATCTGACTTGTGCCAATTTACTCGAAAATGCTGCCAAACGCGTGCAAATGCTCCTCTGAAAGTTTTGGCAGTCGAAGCAGAAGGCTTTTTATCACAGGACAAGACATCAGCCCTCGACCACTTAACCGGCGGAAAAAGATTTTTTTAAAAAAATCCCTAACCCCGGGGTCACAATTACAGCAAAAATCTGATTTTCGTGAATTCAGTCAAATATGGTGCCGAACGGTTGCCAATGTTCCCCTGAAAGGTTTGGCTGTCGAAACAGAAGGCTTTTTATCACAGGACAAGACATCAGCCCTCGAACACTTAACCGGCGGAAAAAGATTTTTTTAAAAAAATCTCTAAGCCCCGGGGTCACATTTTCAGCAAAAATCTGACTTTTGCCAATTTACTCGAAAATTCTGCCAATCGCTTGCAAATGATCCCCTGAAAGGTTTAGCTGGCGAAACAGAAGCCTTTTTATCACAGGACAAGAAATCAGCCGTAAACAACATAACCGGCGGAAAAAGATTTTTTTGAAAAAATCGCTTAGCCCCGGGGTCAAAATTTCAGCAAAAATCTGACTTTTGTAAATTCAGTCAAATATGGTGCCGAACGGTTCCAAATGCTCCTCTGAAAGTTTTGGCAGTTGAAACAGAAGCCTTTTTATCACAGGACAAGAAATCAGCCGTAAACAACATAACCGGCGGAAAAAGATTTTTTTGAAAAAATCACTTAGGCCCTGGGTAACAATTTCAGCAAAAATCTGACATACAGGAATTCACTCAAATATGGTGCCGAACGGTTGCAAATGATCCCCTGAAAGGTTTAGCTGGCGAAACAGAAGGCTTTTTATCACTGGACAAGGTATCAGCAGTAAACAACATAACCGTCGGAAAAAGATTTTTTGAAAAAATCCCTAAGCCCCGGGGTCACAATTTCAGGAAAAATCTGACTTTCGTGAATTCAGTCAAATATGGTGCCGAACATTTGCAAATGATCCCCTGAAAGGTTTGGCAGTCGAAACAGAAGCCTTTTTACCACAGGACAAGACATCAGCCCTCGACCACTTAACCGGCGGAAAAAGATTTTTTTTGAAAAAATCCCTAAGCCCCGGGGTCACAATTTCAGCAAAAATCTGACTTTCGTGAATTCAGTCAAATATGGTGCCGAACGGTTGCCAATGATCCCCTGAAAGGTTTAGCTGGCGAAACAGAAGGCTTTTTATCACAGGACAAGAATTCAGCCGTAAACAACATAACCGGCGGAAAAAGATTTTTTGAAAAAATCCCTAACCCCGGGGTCACAATTTCAGCAAAAATCTGACTTTCATGAATTCAGTCAAATATGGTGCCGAACGGTTGCCAATGTTCCCCTGAAAGGTTTGGCAGTCGAAACAGAAGGCTTTTTATCACAGGACAAGACATCAGCCCTCGAACACTTAACCGGCGGAAAAAGATTTTTTTGAAAAAATCTCTAAGCCCCGGGGTCACATTTTCAGCAAAAATCTGACTTTTGCCAATTTACTCGAAAATTCTGCCAATCGCTTGCAAATGATCCCCTGAAAGGTTTAGCTGGCGAAACAGAAGCCTTTTTATCACAGGACAAGAAATCAGCCGTAAACAACATAACCGGCGGAAAAAGATTTTTTTGAAAAAATCGCTTAGCCCCGGGGTCACCATTTCAGCAAAAATCTGACTTTCGGGAATTCAGTCAAATATGGTGCCGAACGGTTGCAAATGATCCCCTGAAAGGTTTGGCAGTCGAAACAGAAGGCTGTTTATCACAGGACAAGACATCAGCCCTCGACCACTTAACCGGCGGAAAAAGATTTTTTAGATGTAAATCCCTAAGCCCCGAGGTCACAATTTCAGCAAAAATCTGACTTTCAGGAATTCACTCAAATATGGTGCCGAACGGTTGCAAATGATCCCCTGAAAGGTTTAGCTGGCGAAACAGAAGGCTTTTTATCACAGGACAAGAAATCAGCCGTAAACAACATAACCGGCGGAAAAAGATTTTTTGAAAAAATCCCTAAGCCCCGGGGTCACAATTTCAGCAAAAATCTCACTTTTGCCAATTTACTCAAAAATGCTGCCAAACGCTTGCAAATGCTCCTCTGAAAGTTTTAGCAGTCGAAACAGAAGCCTTTTTATCACAGGACAAGAAATCAGCCGGAAAAACTTAACCAGCGGAAAAAGATTTTTTTGAAAAAATCCATAAGCCCAGGGGTCACAATTTCAGCAAAAATCTGACTTTCGTGAATTCAGTCAAATATGGTGCCGAACGTTGGCAAATGATCCCCTGAAAAGTTTGGCAGTCGAAACAGAAGGCTTTTTATCACAGGACAAGACATCAGCCCTCGACCACTTAACCGGCGGAAAAAGATTTTTTTGAAAAAATTCCTAAGCCCCGGGGTCACAATTTCAGCAGAAATCTGACTTTCGTGAATTCAGTCAAGTATGGTGCCGAACGGTGGCAAATGATCCCCTGAAAGGGTTAGCTGGCGAAACAGAAGGCTTTTGATCACAGGACAAGACATCAGCCCTCGACCACTTAACTGGCGGAAAAAGATTTTTTTGAAAAAATCCCTAAGCCCCGGGGTCACAATTTCAGCAAAAATCTGACTTTTGCCAATTTACTCGAAAATGCTACCAAACGCTTGCAAATGTTCCTCTGAAAGTTTTGGCAGTCGAAACAGAAGCCTTTTTATCACAGGACAAGAAATCAACCGGAAAAACTTAACCGGCGGAAAAAGATTTTTTTGAAAAAATCCCTAAGCCCCGGGGTCACAATTTCAGCAAAAATCTGACTTTCGTGAATTCAGTCAAACATGGTGCCGAACGGTTGCAAATGATCCCCTGAAGGGATTGGCAGTCGAAACAGAAGCCTTTTTATCACAGGACAAGAAATCAGCCGTAAAAAACTTAACCGGCGGAAAAAGATTTTTTTAAAAAATCCCTAAGCCCCGGGGTCACAATTTCAGCAAAAATCTGACTTTCAGGAATTCAGTCAGATATGGTGCGGAACGCTTGCAAATGCTCTGCTGAAAGTTTTGGCAGTCGAAACAGAAGCCTTTTTATCACAGGACAAGAAATCAGCCATAAACAACTTAATGGGCGGAAAAAGATTTTTTTAAAAAATCCCTAAGCCCCGGGGTCACAATTTCAGAAAAATCTGACTTTTGCCAATTTACTCAAAAATGCCAACGCTTGCAAATGCTCTGCTGAAAGTTTTGGCAGTCGAAACAGAAGACTTTTTATCACAGGACAAGAAATCAGCCGGAAAAACTTAACAGGCGGAAAAAGATTTTTTTGAAACAATCCCTAAGCCCCGGGGTCACAATTTCAGCAAAAATCTGACTTTTGGGAATTCAGTCAAGTATGGTGCCGAACGGTGGCAAATGATCCCCTGAAAGGGTTAGCTGGCGAAAAAGAAGGCTTTTTATCCCTGGACAAGAATAAAGCCGTAAAAAACATAACGGGCGGAAAAAGATTTTTTGAAAAAATCCCTAAGCCCCGGGGTCACAATTTCAGCAGAAATCTGACTTTCGTGAATTCAGTCAAGTATGGTGCCGAACGGTGGCAAATGATCCCCTGAAAGGGTTAGCTGGCGAAACAGAAGCCTTTTTATCAGAAGACAAGAAATCAGCCATAAAAAACTTAACCGGTGGAAAAAGATTTTTTTGAAAAAATCCCTAAGCCCCGGGGTCACAATTTCAGCAAAAATCTGACTTTCAGGAATTCAGTCAAATATGGTGCCGAATGGTTGCAAATGATCCCCTGAAAGGTTTAGCTGGCGAAACAGAAGGCATTTTATCAATGGACTAGAAATCAGCCGTAAACAACATAACCGGCGGAAAAATATTTTTTGAAAAAATCCCTAAGTCACAATTTCAGTAAAAATCTGACTTTTGCCAATTTACTCAAAAATGCTGCCAAGCGCTTGCAAATGCTCCTCTGAAAGCTTTGGCAGTCGAAACAGAAGCCTTTTTATCACAGGACAAGAAATCAGCCGGAAAAACTTAACCGGCGGAAAAAGATTTTTTTTAAAAAAATCCGTAAGCCCTGGGGTCACAATTTCAGCAAAAATCTGACTTTCAAGAATTCAGTCAAATATGGTGCCGAATGGTTGCAAATGATCCCCTGAAAGGTTTAGCTGGCGAAACAGAAGGCTTTTTATCACTGGACAAGAAATCAGCCGTAAACAACATAACCGGCGGAAAAAGATTTTTTGAAAAAATCCCTAAGCCCCGGGGTCACAATTTCAGCAAAAATCTGACTTTTGCCAATTTACTCAAAAATGCTGCCAAACGCTTGCAAATGCTCCCCTGAACATTTTGGCAGTCGAAACAGAAGCCTTTTTATCACAGGACAAGAAATCAGCCATAAAAAACTTAACCGGCGGAAAAAGATTTTTTTGAAAAAATCCGTAAGCCCTTGGGTCACAATTAAAGCAAAAATCTGACTTTCAGGAATTCAGTCAAATATGGTGCCGAATGGTTGCAAATGATCCCCTGAAAGGTTTAGCTGGCGAAACAGAAGGCTTTTTATCACTGGACAAAAAATCAGCCGTAAACAACATAACCGGCGGAAAAAGATTTTTTGAAAAAATCCCTAAGCTCCGGGGTCAGAATTTCAGCAAAAATCTGACTTTCGTGAATTCAGTCAAATATGGTGCCGAACGGTTGCAAATGATCCGCTGAAGTAATTGGCAGTCGAAACAGAAGGCTTTTTATCACAGGACAAGACATCAGCCCTCGACAACCTAACCAGCGGAAAAAGATTTTTTGAAAAAATTCCTAAGCCCCGAGGTCACAATTTCAGCAAAAATCTGACTATTGCCAATTTACTCAAAAATGCTGCCAAGCGCTTGCAAATGCTCCTCTGAAAGCTTTGGCAGGCGAAACAGAAGCCTTTTTATCACAAAACAAGAAATCAGCAGGAAAAACTTAACCGGCGGAAAAAGATTTTTTTGAAAAAATCCCTAAGCCCCGGGGTCACAATTTCAGCAAAACTCTGACTTTCAGGAATTCAGTCAAATATGGTGCCGAATGGTTGCAAATGATCCCCTGAAAGGTTTAGCTGGCGAAACATAAGGCTTTTTATCACTGGAGTAGAAATCAGCCGTAAACAACATAACCGGCGGAAAAAGATTTTTTGAAAAAATCCCTAAGCCCCGGGGTCACATTTTCAGTAAAAATCTGACTTTCGTGAATTCAGTCAAATATGGTGCCGAACGGTTGCAAATGATCCCCTGAAGGAATTGGCAGTCGAAACAGAAGGCTTTTTATCACAGGACAAGACATCAGCCCTCGACCTCCTAACCGGCGGAAAAATATTTTTTTGAAAAAATCCATAAGCCCCGGGGTCACAATTTCAGCAAAAATCTGACTTTTGCCAATTTACTCAAAAATGCTGCCAAACGCTTGCAAATGCTCCCCTGAACATTTTGGCAGTCGAAACAGAAGCCTTTTTATCACAGGACAAGAAATCAGCCAAAAAAAAGCTTAACCGGCGGAAAAAGATTTTTTTGAAAAAATCCCTAAGCCCCGGGGACACAATTTCAGCAAAAATCTGACTTTCAGGAATTCAGTCAAATATGGTGCCGAATGGTTGCAAATGATCCCCTGAAAGGTTTAGCTTGCGAAACAGAAGGCTTTTTATCACTGGACAAGAAATCAGCCGTAAACAACATAACCGGCGGAAAAAGATTTTTTGAAAAAATCCCTAAGCCCCGGGGTCACAATTTCAGCAAAAATCTGACTTTCGTGAATTCAGTCAAATATGGTGCCGAACTGTTGCAAATGATCCCCTGAAAGGTTTGGCAGTCGAAACAGAAGGCTTTTTATCACAGGACAAGACATCAACCCTCGACCACTTAACCGGCGGAAAAAGATTTTTTTGAAAAAATCCCTAAGCCCCGGGGTCACAATTTCAGCAAAAATCTGACTTTCGGGAATTCAGTCAAGTATGGTGCCGAACGGTGGCAAATGATCCCCTGAAAGGGTTAGCTGGCGAAAAAGAAGGCTTTTTATCACTGGACAAGAATTCAGCCGTAAAAAACATAACGGGCGCAAAAAGATTTTTTGAAAAAATCCCTAAGCCCCAGGGTCACAATTTCAGCAGAAATCTGACTTTTGCCAATTTACTCAAAAATGCTGCCAAACACTTGCAAATGCTCCCCTGAACATTTTGGCAGTCGAAACAGAAGCCTTTTCATCACAGGACAAGAAATCAGCCATAAAAAACTTAACCGGCGGAAAAAGATTTTTTTGAAAAAATCCCTAAGCCCCGGGGTCAGAATTTCAGCAAAAATCTGACTTTCGTGAATTCAGTCAAATATGGTGCCGAACGGTTGCAAATGATCCCCTGAAGGGTTTGGCAATCGAAACAGAAGGCTTTTTACCACTGGACAAGAAATCAGCCGTAAACAACATAACCGGCGGAAAAAGATTTTTTGAAAAAATCCCTAAGCCCCGGGGTCACAATTTTAGCAAAAATCTGACTTTTGCCAATTTACTCAAAAATGCTGCCAAGCGCTTGCAAATGCTCCTCTGAAAGTTTTGGCAGTCGAAACAGAAGCCTTTTTATCACAGGACAAGACATCAGCCCTCGACCACCTAACCGGCGGAAAAAGATTTTTTTGAAAAAATCCCTAAGCCCCGGGGTCACAATTTCAGCAAAAATCTGACTTTCGTGAATTCAGTCAAGTATGGTGCCGAACGGTGGCAAATGATCACCTGAAGAAATTGGCAGTCGAAACAGAAGGCTTTTTATCACAGGACAAGACATCAGCCCTCGACCACCTAACCGGCGGAAAAAGATTTTTTTGAAAAAATCCCTAAGCCCCGGGGTCACAATTTCAGCAAAAATCTGACTTTCGGGAATTCAGTCAAGTATGGTGCCGAACGGTGGCAAATGATCCCCTGAAAGGGTTAGCTGGCGAAAAAGAAGGCTTTTTATCACTGGACAAGAATTCAGCCGTAAAAAACATAACGGGCGCAAAAAGATTTTTTGAAAAAATCCCTAAGCCCCAGGGTCACAATTTCAGCAGAAATCTGACTTTTGCCAATTTACTCAAAAATGCTGCCAAACACTTGCAAATGCTCCCCTGAACATTTTGGCAGTCGAAACAGAAGCCTTTTCATCACAGGACAAGAAATCAGCCATAAAAAACTTAACCGGCGGAAAAAGATTTTTTTGAAAAAATCCCTAAGCCCCGGGGTCAGAATTTCAGCAAAAATCTGACTTTCGTGAATTCAGTCAAATATGGTGCCGAACGGTTGCAAATGATCCCCTGAAGGGTTTGGCAATCGAAACAGAAGGCTTTTTACCACTGGACAAGAAATCAGCCGTAAACAACATAACCGGCGGAAAAAGATTTTTTGAAAAAATCCCTAAGCCCCGGGGTCACAATTTTAGCAAAAATCTGACTTTTGCCAATTTACTCAAAAATGCTGCCAAGCGCTTGCAAATGCTCCTCTGAAAGTTTTGGCAGTCGAAACAGAAGCCTTTTTATCACAGGACAAGACATCAGCCCTCGACCACCTAACCGGCGGAAAAAGATTTTTTTGAAAAAATCCCTAAGCCCCGGGGTCACAATTTCAGCAAAAATCTGACTTTCGTGAATTCAGTCAAGTATGGTGCCGAACGGTGGCAAATGATCACCTGAAGAAATTGGCAGTCGAAACAGAAGGCTTTTTATCACAGGACAAGACATCAGCCCTCGACCACCTAACCAGCGGAAAAAGATTTTTTTCAAAAAATCCCTAAGCCCCGGGGTCACAATTTCAGCAAAAATCTGACTTTTGCTAATTTACTCAAAAATGCTGCCAAGCGCTTGCAAATGCTCCTCTTAAAGTTTTGGCAGTCGAAACAGAAGCCATTTTATCACAGGACAAGACATCAACCCTCGACCACTTAACCGGCGGAAAAAGATTTTTTTGAAAAAATCCCTAAGCCCCGGGGTCACAATTTCAGCAAAAATCTGACTTTCGGGAATTCAGTCAAGTATGGTGCCGAACGGTGGCAAATGATCCCCTGAAAGGGTTAGCTGGCGAAAAAGAAGGCTTTTTATCACTGGACAAGAATTCAGCCGTAAAAAACATAACGGGCGCAAAAAGATTTTTTTGAGAAAATCCCTAAGCCCCAGGGTCACAATTTCAGCAGAAATTTGACTTTTGCCAATTTACTCAAAAATGCTGCCAAACACTTGCAAATGCTCCCCTGAACATTTTGGCAGTCGAAACAGAAGCCTTTTCATCACAGGACAAGAAATCAGCCATAAAAAACTTAACCGGCGGAAAAAGATTTTTTTGAAAAAATCCCTAAGCCCCGGGGTCACAATTTCAGCAAAAATCTGACTTTCGTGAATTCAGTCAAATATGGTGCCGAACGGTTGCAAATGATCCCCTGAAGGGTTTGGCAATCGAAACAGAAGGCTTTTTACCACTGGACAAGAAATCAGCCGTAAACAACATAACCGGCGGAAAAAGATTTTTTGAAAAAATCCCTAACCCCCGGGGTCACAATTTCAGCAAAAATCTGACTTTTGCCAATTTACTCAAAAATGCTGCCAAGCGCTTGCAAATGCTCCCCTGAACATATTGGCAGTCGAAACAGAAGCCTTTTTATCACAGGACAAGAAATCAGCCATAAAAATCTTAACCGGCGGAAAAAGATTTTTTTGAAAAAATCCCTAAGCCCCGGGGTCACAATTTCAGCAAAAATCGGACTTTCGTGAATTCAGTCAAGTATGGTGCCGAACGGTTGCAAATGATCCCCTGAAAGGGTTAGCTGGCAAAAAAGAAGGCTTTTTATCCCTGGACAAGAATTCAGCCGTAAAAAACATAACGGGCGCTAAAAGATTTTTTGAAAAAATCCCTAACCCGGGGTCACAATTTCAGCAAAAACCTGACTTTCGTGAATTCAGTCAAATATGGTACCGAACGGTTGCAAATGATCCCCTGAAAGCTTTGACAGTCGAAATAGAAGGCTTTTTATCACAGGACAAGAAATAAGCCATAAAAAACTTAACAGTTGGAAAAAGATTTTTTTGAAAAAATCCCTAAGCCCCGGGGTCACAATTTCAGCAAAAATCTGACTTTCGTGAATTCAGTCAAATATGGTGCCAAACGCTTGCAAATACTCCCCTGAAAGTTTTGGCAGTCGAAACAGAAGCCTTTTTATCACAGGACAAGAAATCAGCCGTAAAAAACTTAACCGGCGGAAAAAGATTTTTTTGAAAAAATCCCTAAGCCCCGGGGTCACAATTTCAGCAAATATCGGACTTTCGTGAATTCAGTCAAGTATGGTGCCGAACGGTTGCAAATGATCCCCTGAAAGGGTTAGCTGGCAAAAAAGAAGGCTTTTTATCCCTGGACAAGAATTCAGCCATAAAAAACTTAACCGGCGGAAAAAGATTTTTTTGAAAAAACCCCTAAGCCCCGGGGTCACAATTTCAGCAGAAACCTGACTTTCATGAATTCCGTCAAATATGGTGCCGAACGGTTGCAAATGATCCCCTGAAAGGTTTGGCAGTCGAAACAGAAGGCTTTTTATCACAGGACAAGACATCAGCCCTCGACCACCTAACCGGCGGAGAAAGATTTTTTTGAAAAAATCCCGAAGCCCCGGGGTCACAATTTCAGCAAAAATCTGACTCTCGTGAATTCATTCAAGAAAGGTGCCGAACGGTGGCAAATGATCCCCTGAAAGGGTTAGGTTGCGAAAAAGAAGGCTTTTTATCACTGGACAAGAATTCAGCCGTAAAAAACATAACGGGCGATAAAAGATTTTTTGAAAAAATCCCTAAGCCCCGGGGTCACAATTTCAGCAGAAATCTGACTTTTGCCAATTTACTCAAAAATGCGGACAAACGCTTGCAAATGCTCCCCTGAACATTTTGGCAGTCGAAACAGAAGCCTTTTTATCACAGGACAAGAAATCAGCCATAAAAAACTTAACCGGCGGAAAAAGATTTTTTTGAAAAAATCCCTAAGCCCCGGGGTCACAATTTCAGCAAAAATCGGACTTTCGTGAATTCAGTCAAGTATGGTGCCGAACGGTTGCAAATGATCCCCTGAAAAAGGTTAGCTGGCAAAAAAGAAGGCTTTTTATCCCTGGACAAGAATTCAGCCGTAAAAAACATAACGGGCGCAAAAAGATTTTTTGAAAGAATCCCTAAGCCCCGGGGTCACAATTTCAGCAGAAATCTGACTTTCAGGAATTCAGTCAAATATGGTGCCGAACGGTTGCAAATGCTCCCCTCAAAGTTTTGGCAGTCGAAACAGAAGTCTTTTCATCACAGGACAAGAAATCAGCCATAAAAAACTTAACCGGCGGAAAAAGATTTTTTTGAAAAAATCCCTAAGCCCCGGGGTCACAATTTCAGCAGAAATCTGACTTTTGCCAATTTACTCAAAAATGCTAACAAACGCTTGCAAATGCTCCCCTGAACTTTTTGGCAGTCGAAACAGAAGCCTTTTCATCACAGGACAAGAAATCAGCCATAAAAAACTTAACCGGCGGAAAAAGATTTTTTTGAAAAAATCCCTAAGCCCCGGGGTCACAATTTTAGCAAAAATCTGACTTTCGTGAATTCAGTCAAATATGGTGCCGAACGGTTGCAAATGATCCCCTGAAAGGTTTGGCTGGCGAAACAGAAGGCATTTTATCACTGGACAAGAAATCAGCCGTAAACAATTTAATGAGCGGGAAAAGATTTTTTGAAAAATTCTCTAAGCCCCGGGGTCAAAATTTCAGCAAAAATCTGACTTTTGCCAAATTACTCAAAAATGCTGCGAAACGCTTGCAAATGCTCCCCTCAAAGTTTTGGCAGTCGAAACAGAAGACTTTTTATCACAGGACAAGAAATCAGAGGGAAAAACTTAACCGGCGGAAAAAGATTTTTTTGAAAAAATCCCTAAGCCCCGGGGTCACAATTTCAGCAAAAATCTGACTTTTGCCAATTTACTCAAAAATGCTGCCAAGCGCTTGCAAATGCGCCTCTGAAAGTTTTGGCAGTCGAAACAGAAGCCTTTTTATCACAGGACAAGACATCAGCCCTCGACCACTTAACCGGCGGAAAAAGATTTTTTTGAAAAAATCCCTAAGCCCCGGGGTCACAATTTCAGCAAAAATCTGACTTTCGGGAATTCAGTCAAATATGGTGCCGAACGGTTGCAAATGATCCCCTGAAGGGTTTGGCAGTCGAAACAGAAGGCTTTTTATCATTGGACAAGAAATCAGCCGTAAACAACATAACCGGCGGAAAAAGATTTTTTGAAAAAATCCCTAAGCCCCGGGGTCACAATTTCAGCAGAAATCTGACTTTTGCCAATTTGCCCAAAAATGCTGCCAAACGTTTGCAAGTGCTCCCTTGAACATTTTGGCAGCCGAAACAGAAGCCTTTTTATCACAGGACAAGAAATCAGCCGTAAAAAACTTAACCGGCGGAAAAAGATTTTTTTGAAAAAATCCCTAAGCCCCGGGGTCACAATTTCAGCAAAAATCTGACTTTCGTGAATTCAGTCAAATATGGTGCCGAACGGTTGCCAATGATCCCCTGAAAGGTTTGGCAGTCAAAACAGAAGGCTTTTTATCAAAGGACAAGAAATCAGCCGTAAAAAACTTAACCGGCGGAAAAAGATTTTTTTGAAAAAATCCCTAAGCCCCGGGGACACAATTTCAGCAAAAATCTGACTTTCAGGAATTCAGTCAAATATGGTGCCGAATGGTTGCAAATGATCCCCTGAAAGGTTTAGCTTGCGAAACAGAAGGCTTTTTATCACTGGACAAGAAATCAGCCGTAAACAACATAACCGGCGGAAAAAGATTTTTTGAAAAAATCCCTAAGCCCCGGGGTCACAATTTCAGCAAAAATCTGACTTTCGTGAATTCAGTCAAATATGGTGCCGAACTGTTGCAAATGATCCCCTGAAAGGTTTGGCAGTCGAAACAGAAGGCTTTTTATCACAGGACAAGACATCAACCCTCGACCACTTAACCGGCGGAAAAAGATTTTTTTGAAAAAATCCCTAAGCCCCGGGGTCACAATTTCAGCAAAAATCTGACTTTCGGGAATTCAGTCAAGTATGGTGCCGAACGGTGGCAAATGATCCCCTGAAAGGGTTAGCTGGCGAAAAAGAAGGCTTTTTATCACTGGACAAGAATTCAGCCGTAAAAAACATAACGGGCGCAAAAAGATTTTTTGAAAAAATCCCTAAGCCCCAGGGTCACAATTTCAGCAGAAATCTGACTTTTGCCAATTTACTCAAAAATGCTGCCAAACACTTGCAAATGCTCCCCTGAACATTTTGGCAGTCGAAACAGAAGCCTTTTCATCACAGGACAAGAAATCAGCCATAAAAAACTTAACCGGCGGAAAAAGATTTTTTTGAAAAAATCCCTAAGCCCCGGGGTCAGAATTTCAGCAAAAATCTGACTTTCGTGAATTCAGTCAAATATGGTGCCGAACGGTTGCAAATGATCCCCTGAAGGGTTTGGCAATCGAAACAGAAGGCTTTTTACCACTGGACAAGAAATCAGCCGTAAACAACATAACCGGCGGAAAAAGATTTTTTGAAAAAATCCCTAAGCCCCGGGGTCACAATTTTAGCAAAAATCTGACTTTTGCCAATTTACTCAAAAATGCTGCCAAGCGCTTGCAAATGCTCCTCTGAAAGTTTTGGCAGTCGAAACAGAAGCCTTTTTATCACAGGACAAGACATCAGCCCTCGACCACCTAACCGGCGGAAAAAGATTTTTTTGAAAAAATCCCTAAGCCCCGGGGTCACAATTTCAGCAAAAATCTGACTTTCGTGAATTCAGTCAAGTATGGTGCCGAACGGTGGCAAATGATCACCTGAAGAAATTGGCAGTCGAAACAGAAGGCTTTTTATCACAGGACAAGACATCAGCCCTCGACCACCTAACCAGCGGAAAAAGATTTTTTTCAAAAAATCCCTAAGCCCCGGGGTCACAATTTCAGCAAAAATCTGACTTTTGCTAATTTACTCAAAAATGCTGCCAAGCGCTTGCAAATGCTCCTCTTAAAGTTTTGGCAGTCGAAACAGAAGCCATTTTATCACAGGACAAGACATCAACCCTCGACCACTTAACCGGCGGAAAAAGATTTTTTTGAAAAAATCCCTAAGCCCCGGGGTCACAATTTCAGCAAAAATCTGACTTTCGGGAATTCAGTCAAGTATGGTGCCGAACGGTGGCAAATGATCCCCTGAAAGGGTTAGCTGGCGAAAAAGAAGGCTTTTTATCACTGGACAAGAATTCAGCCGTAAAAAACATAACGGGCGCAAAAAGATTTTTTTGAGAAAATCCCTAAGCCCCAGGGTCACAATTTCAGCAGAAATTTGACTTTTGCCAATTTACTCAAAAATGCTGCCAAACACTTGCAAATGCTCCCCTGAACATTTTGGCAGTCGAAACAGAAGCCTTTTCATCACAGGACAAGAAATCAGCCATAAAAAACTTAACCGGCGGAAAAAGATTTTTTTGAAAAAATCCCTAAGCCCCGGGGTCACAATTTCAGCAAAAATCTGACTTTCGTGAATTCAGTCAAATATGGTGCCGAACGGTTGCAAATGATCCCCTGAAGGGTTTGGCAATCGAAACAGAAGGCTTTTTACCACTGGACAAGAAATCAGCCGTAAACAACATAACCGGCGGAAAAAGATTTTTTGAAAAAATCCCTAACCCCCGGGGTCACAATTTCAGCAAAAATCTGACTTTTGCCAATTTACTCAAAAATGCTGCCAAGCGCTTGCAAATGCTCCCCTGAACATATTGGCAGTCGAAACAGAAGCCTTTTTATCACAGGACAAGAAATCAGCCATAAAAATCTTAACCGGCGGAAAAAGATTTTTTTGAAAAAATCCCTAAGCCCCGGGGTCACAATTTCAGCAAAAATCGGACTTTCGTGAATTCAGTCAAGTATGGTGCCGAACGGTTGCAAATGATCCCCTGAAAGGGTTAGCTGGCAAAAAAGAAGGCTTTTTATCCCTGGACAAGAATTCAGCCGTAAAAAACATAACGGGCGCTAAAAGATTTTTTGAAAAAATCCCTAACCCGGGGTCACAATTTCAGCAAAAACCTGACTTTCGTGAATTCAGTCAAATATGGTACCGAACGGTTGCAAATGATCCCCTGAAAGCTTTGACAGTCGAAATAGAAGGCTTTTTATCACAGGACAAGAAATAAGCCATAAAAAACTTAACAGTTGGAAAAAGATTTTTTTGAAAAAATCCCTAAGCCCCGGGGTCACAATTTCAGCAAAAATCTGACTTTCGTGAATTCAGTCAAATATGGTGCCAAACGCTTGCAAATACTCCCCTGAAAGTTTTGGCAGTCGAAACAGAAGCCTTTTTATCACAGGACAAGAAATCAGCCGTAAAAAACTTAACCGGCGGAAAAAGATTTTTTTGAAAAAATCCCTAAGCCCCGGGGTCACAATTTCAGCAAATATCGGACTTTCGTGAATTCAGTCAAGTATGGTGCCGAACGGTTGCAAATGATCCCCTGAAAGGGTTAGCTGGCAAAAAAGAAGGCTTTTTATCCCTGGACAAGAATTCAGCCATAAAAAACTTAACCGGCGGAAAAAGATTTTTTTGAAAAAACCCCTAAGCCCCGGGGTCACAATTTCAGCAGAAACCTGACTTTCATGAATTCCGTCAAATATGGTGCCGAACGGTTGCAAATGATCCCCTGAAAGGTTTGGCAGTCGAAACAGAAGGCTTTTTATCACAGGACAAGACATCAGCCCTCGACCACCTAACCGGCGGAGAAAGATTTTTTTGAAAAAATCCCTAAGCCCCGGGGTCACAATTTCAGCAAAAATCTGACTCTCGTGAATTCATTCAAGAAAGGTGCCGAACGGTGGCAAATGATCCCCTGAAAGGGTTAGGTTGCGAAAAAGAAGGCTTTTTATCACTGGACAAGAATTCAGCCGTAAAAAACATAACGGGCGATAAAAGATTTTTTGAAAAAATCCCTAAGCCCCGGGGTCACAATTTCAGCAGAAATCTGACTTTTGCCAATTTACTCAAAAATGCGGACAAACGCTTGCAAATGCTCCCCTGAACATTTTGGCAGTCGAAACAGAAGCCTTTTTATCACAGGACAAGAAATCAGCCATAAAAAACTTAACCGGCGGAAAAAGATTTTTTTGAAAAAATCCCTAAGCCCCGGGGTCACAATTTCAGCAAAAATCGGACTTTCGTGAATTCAGTCAAGTATGGTGCCGAACGGTTGCAAATGATCCCCTGAAAAAGGTTAGCTGGCAAAAAAGAAGGCTTTTTATCCCTGGACAAGAATTCAGCCGTAAAAAACATAACGGGCGCAAAAAGATTTTTTGAAAAAATCCCTAAGCCCCGGGGTCACAATTTCAGCAGAAATCTGACTTTCAGGAATTCAGTCAAATATGGTGCCGAACGGTTGCAAATGCTCCCCTCAAAGTTTTGGCAGTCGAAACAGAAGTCTTTTCATCACAGGACAAGAAATCAGCCATAAAAAACTTAACCGGCGGAAAAAGATTTTTTTGAAAAAATCCCTAAGCCCCGGGGTCACAATTTCAGCAGAAATCTGACTTTTGCCAATTTACTCAAAAATGCTAACAAACGCTTGCAAATGCTCCCCTGAACTTTTTGGCAGTCGAAACAGAAGCCTTTTCATCACAGGACAAGAAATCAGCCATAAAAAACTTAACCGGCGGAAAAAGATTTTTTTGAAAAAATCCCTAAGCCCCGGGGTCACAATTTTAGCAAAAATCTGACTTTCGTGAATTCAGTCAAATATGGTGCCGAACGGTTGCAAATGATCCCCTGAAAGGTTTGGCTGGCGAAACAGAAGGCATTTTATCACTGGACAAGAAATCAGCCGTAAACAATTTAATGAGCGGGAAAAGATTTTTTGAAAAATTCTCTAAGCCCCGGGGTCAAAATTTCAGCAAAAATCTGACTTTTGCCAAATTACTCAAAAATGCTGCGAAACGCTTGCAAATGCTCCCCTCAAAGTTTTGGCAGTCGAAACAGAAGACTTTTTATCACAGGACAAGAAATCAGAGGGAAAAACTTAACCGGCGGAAAAAGATTTTTTTGAAAAAATCCCTAAGCCCCGGGGTCACAATTTCAGCAAAAATCTGACTTTTGCCAATTTACTCAAAAATGCTGCCAAGCGCTTGCAAATGCGCCTCTGAAAGTTTTGGCAGTCGAAACAGAAGCCTTTTTATCACAGGACAAGACATCAGCCCTCGACCACTTAACCGGCGGAAAAAGATTTTTTTGAAAAAATCCCTAAGCCCCGGGGTCACAATTTCAGCAAAAATCTGACTTTCGGGAATTCAGTCAAATATGGTGCCGAACGGTTGCAAATGATCCCCTGAAGGGTTTGGCAGTCGAAACAGAAGGCTTTTTATCATTGGACAAGAAATCAGCCGTAAACAACATAACCGGCGGAAAAAGATTTTTTGAAAAAATCCCTAAGCCCCGGGGTCACAATTTCAGCAGAAATCTGACTTTTGCCAATTTGCCCAAAAATGCTGCCAAACGTTTGCAAGTGCTCCCTTGAACATTTTGGCAGCCGAAACAGAAGCCTTTTTATCACAGGACAAGAAATCAGCCGTAAAAAACTTAACCGGCGGAAAAAGATTTTTTTGAAAAAATCCCTAAGCCCCGGGGTCACAATTTCAGCAAAAATCTGACTTTCGTGAATTCAGTCAAATATGGTGCCGAACGGTTGCCAATGATCCCCTGAAAGGTTTGGCAGTCAAAACAGAAGGCTTTTTATCAAAGGACAAGAAATCAGCCGTAAAAAACTTAACCGGCGGAAAAAGATTTTTTTGAAAAAATCCCTAAGCCCCGGGGTCACAATTTCAGCAGAAATCTGACTTTTGCCAATTTACTCAAAAATGCTGCCAAACGGTTGCAAATGATCCCTTGAAAGGTTTGGCAGTCAAAACAGAAGGCTTTTTATCACAGGACAAGACATCAGCCCTCGACGACTTAACCGGCGGAAAAAGATTTTTTTGAAAAAATCCCTAAGCCCCGGGGTCACAATTTCAGCAAAAATCTGACTTTCGTGAATACAGTCAAATATGGTGCCGAACGGTTGCAAATGATCCCCTGAAAGGTTTGGCAGTCAAAACAGAAGGCTTTTTATCACAGGACAAGACATCAGCCCTCGACGACTTAACCGGCGGAAAAAGATTTTTTTGAAAAAATCCCTAAACCCCGGGGTCACAATTTCAGCAAAAATCGGACTTTCGTGAATTCAGTCAAGTATGGTGCCGAACGGTTGCAAATGATCCCCTGAAAGGGTTAGCTGGCAAAAAAGAAGGCTTTTTATCCCTGGACAAGAATTCAGCCGTAAAAAACATAACGGGAGCAAAAAGATTTTTTGAGAAAATCCCTAAGCCCCGGGGTCACAATTTCAGCAGAAATCTTACTTTTGCCAATTTACTCAAAAATGCTGCCAAACGCTTGCAAATGCTCCCCTGAACATTTTGGCAGTCGAAACAGAAGCCTTTTTATCACAGGACAAGAAATCAGCCATAAAAAACTTAACCGGCGGAAAAAGATTTTTTTGAAAAAATCCCTAAGCCCCGGGGTCACAATTTCAGCAAAAATCGGACTTTCGTGAATTCAGTCAAGTATGGTGCCGAACGGTTGCAAATGATCCCCTGAAAAAGGTTAGCTGGCAAAAAAGAAGGCTTTTTATCCCTGGACAAGAATTCAGCCGTAAAAAACATAACGGGCGCAAAAAGATTTTTTGAAAAAATCCCTAAGCCCCGGGGTCACAATTTCAGCAGAAATCTGACTTTCAGGAATTCAGTCAAATATGGTGCCGAACGGTTGCAAATGCTCCCCTCAAAGTTTTGGCAGTCGAAACAGAAGTCTTTTCATCACAGGACAAGAAATCAGCCATAAAAAACTTAACCGGCGGAAAAAGATTTTTTTGAAAAAATCCCTAAGCCCCGGGGTCACAATTTCAGCAGAAATCTGACTTTTGCCAATTTACTCAAAAATGCTAACAAACGCTTGCAAATGCTCCCCTGAACTTTTTGGCAGTCGAAACAGAAGCCTTTTCATCACAGGACAAGAAATCAGCCATAAAAAACTTAACCGGCGGAAAAAGATTTTTTTGAAAAAATCCCTAAGCCCCGGGGTCACAATTTTAGCAAAAATCTGACTTTCGTGAATTCAGTCAAATATGGTGCCGAACGGTTGCAAATGATCCCCTGAAAGGTTTGGCTGGCGAAACAGAAGGCATTTTATCACTGGACAAGAAATCAGCCGTAAACAATTTAATGAGCGGGAAAAGATTTTTTGAAAAATTCTCTAAGCCCCGGGGTCAAAATTTCAGCAAAAATCTGACTTTTGCCAAATTACTCAAAAATGCTGCGAAACGCTTGCAAATGCTCCCCTCAAAGTTTTGGCAGTCGAAACAGAAGACTTTTTATCACAGGACAAGAAATCAGAGGGAAAAACTTAACCGGCGGAAAAAGATTTTTTTGAAAAAATCCCTAAGCCCCGGGGTCACAATTTCAGCAAAAATCTGACTTTTGCCAATTTACTCAAAAATGCTGCCAAGCGCTTGCAAATGCGCCTCTGAAAGTTTTGGCAGTCGAAACAGAAGCCTTTTTATCACAGGACAAGACATCAGCCCTCGACCACTTAACCGGCGGAAAAAGATTTTTTTGAAAAAATCCCTAAGCCCCGGGGTCACAATTTCAGCAAAAATCTGACTTTCGGGAATTCAGTCAAATATGGTGCCGAACGGTTGCAAATGATCCCCTGAAGGGTTTGGCAGTCGAAACAGAAGGCTTTTTATCATTGGACAAGAAATCAGCCGTAAACAACATAACCGGCGGAAAAAGATTTTTTGAAAAAATCCCTAAGCCCCGGGGTCACAATTTCAGCAGAAATCTGACTTTTGCCAATTTGCCCAAAAATGCTGCCAAACGTTTGCAAGTGCTCCCTTGAACATTTTGGCAGCCGAAACAGAAGCCTTTTTATCACAGGACAAGAAATCAGCCGTAAAAAACTTAACCGGCGGAAAAAGATTTTTTTGAAAAAATCCCTAAGCCCCGGGGTCACAATTTCAGCAAAAATCTGACTTTCGTGAATTCAGTCAAATATGGTGCCGAACGGTTGCCAATGATCCCCTGAAAGGTTTGGCAGTCAAAACAGAAGGCTTTTTATCAAAGGACAAGAAATCAGCCGTAAAAAACTTAACCGGCGGAAAAAGATTTTTTTGAAAAAATCCCTAAGCCCCGGGGTCACAATTTCAGCAGAAATCTGACTTTTGCCAATTTACTCAAAAATGCTGCCAAACGGTTGCAAATGATCCCTTGAAAGGTTTGGCAGTCAAAACAGAAGGCTTTTTATCACAGGACAAGACATCAGCCCTCGACGACTTAACCGGCGGAAAAAGATTTTTTTGAAAAAATCCCTAAGCCCCGGGGTCACAATTTCAGCAAAAATCTGACTTTCGTGAATACAGTCAAATATGGTGCCGAACGGTTGCAAATGATCCCCTGAAAGGTTTGGCAGTCAAAACAGAAGGCTTTTTATCACAGGACAAGACATCAGCCCTCGACGACTTAACCGGCGGAAAAAGATTTTTTTGAAAAAATCCCTAAACCCCGGGGTCACAATTTCAGCAAAAATCGGACTTTCGTGAATTCAGTCAAGTATGGTGCCGAACGGTTGCAAATGATCCCCTGAAAGGGTTAGCTGGCAAAAAAGAAGGCTTTTTATCCCTGGACAAGAATTCAGCCGTAAAAAACATAACGGGAGCAAAAAGATTTTTTGAGAAAATCCCTAAGCCCCGGGGTCACAATTTCAGCAGAAATCTTACTTTTGCCAATTTACTCAAAAATGCTGCCAAACGCTTGCAAATGCTCCCCTGAACATTTTGGCAGTCGAAACAGAAGCCTTTTTATCACAGGACAAGAAATCAGCCATAAAAAACTTAACCGGCGGAAAAAGATTTTTTTGAAAAAATCCCTAAGCCCCGGGGTCACAATTTCAGCAGAAATCTGACTTTCGTGAATTCAGTCAAATATGGTGCCGAACGGTTGCAAATGATCCCCTGAAAGGTTTGGCAGTCAAAACAGAAGGCTTTTTATCACAGGACAAGACATCAGCCCTCGACGACTTAACCGGCGGAAAAAGATTTTTTTGAAAAAATCCCTAAGCCCCGGGGTCACAATTTCAGCAAAAATCTGACTTTCGGGAATTCAGTCAAGTATGGTGCCGAACGGTTGCAAATGATCCCCTGAAAGGGTTAGCTGGCAAAAAAGAAGGCTTTTTATCCCTGGACAAGAATTCAGCCGTAAAAAACATAACGGCCGCAAAAAGATTTTTTGAAAAAATCCCTAAGCCCCGGGGTCACAATTTCATCAGAAATCTGACTTTTGCCAATTTACTCAAAAATGCTGCCAAACGCCTGCAAATGCTCCCCTGAACATTTTGGCAGTCGAAACAGATGCCTTTTTATCACAGGACAAGAAATCAGCCATAAAAAACTTAACCGGCGGAAAAATATTTTTTTGAAAAAATCCCTAAGCCCCGGGGTCACAATTTCAGCAAAAATCTGACTTTCGTGAATTCAGTCAAATATGGTGCCGAACGGTTGCAAATGATCCCCTGAAAGGTTTGGCAGTCAAAACAGAAGGCTTTTTATCACAGGACAAGACATCAGCCCTCGACGACTTAACCAGCGGAAAAAGATTTTTTTGAAAAAAATCCCTAAGCCCCGGGGTCACAATTTCAGCAAAAATCTGACTTTTGTGAATTCAGTCAAATATGGTGCCGAACGGGTTGCAAATGATCCCCTGAAGGGTTTGGCAGTCGAAACAGAAGGCTTTTTATCACTGCAGAAGAAATCAGCCGTAAACAACATAACCGGCGGAAAAAGATTTTTTGAAAAAATCCCTAAGCCCCGGGGTCACAATTTCAGCAAAAATCTGACTTTTGCCAATTTACTCAAAAATGCTGCCAAGCGCTTGCAAATGCTCCTCTGAAAATTTTGGCAGTCGAAACAGAAGCCTTTTTATCACAGGACAAGACATCAGTCCTCGACCACTTAAGCGGCGGAAAAAGATTTTTTTGAAAAAATCCCTAACCCCGGGGTCACAATTTCAGCAAAAATCTGACTTTTGCCAATGTACTCAAAAATGCTGCCAAGCGCTTGCAAATGCTCCTCTGAAAGTTTTGGCAGTCGAAAAAGAAGCCTTTTTATCACAGGACAAGACATCAGCCCTCGACCACTTAACCGGCGGAAAAAGATTTTTTTGAA
This sequence comes from Podarcis cretensis, assembly GCF_951804945.1. NCBI lineage: Eukaryota > Metazoa > Chordata > Lepidosauria > Squamata > Lacertidae > Podarcis > Podarcis cretensis. Next base: position 69,625,098 of record NC_137178.1, read on the forward strand.
ACAAGCCCTAAGCCCCGGGGTCACAATTTCAGCAAAAATCTGACTTTCGTGAATTCAGTCAAATATGGTGCTGAAGGGTTGCAAATGATCCCCTGAAGGGTTTGGCAGTCGAAACAGAAGGCTTTTTATCACTGGAGAAGAAATCAGCCGTAAACAACAAAACCGGCGGAAAAAGATTTTTTGAAAAAATCCCTAAGCCCCGGGGTCACAATTTCAGCAAAAATCTGACTTTTGCCAATTTACTCAAATATGCTGCCAAGCGCTTGCAAATGCTCCTCTGAAAGTTTTGGCAGTCGAAACAGAAGCCTTTTTATCACAGGACAAGAAATCAGCCCTCGACCACTTAACCGGCGGAAAAAGATTTTTTTGAAAAAATCCCTAAGCCCCGGGGTCACAATTTCAGCAAAAATCTGACTTTCGTGAATTCAGTCAAATATGGTGCCGAACGGTTGCAAATGATCCCCTGAAAGGTTTGGCAGTTGAAACAGATGGCTTTTTATCACAGGACAAGAATTCAGCCATAAAAAACTTAACCGGCGGAAAAAGATTTTTTTGAAAAAATCCCTAAGCCCCGGCGTCACAATTTCAGCAAAAATCTGACTTTCGTGAATTCAGTCAAATATGGTGCCGAACAATTGCAAATGATCCCCTGAAGGGTTTGGCAGTCGAAACAGAAGGCTTTTTATCACTGGACAAGAAATCAGCCGTAAACAACATAACCGGCGGAAAAAGATTTTTTGAAAAGTTCCCTAAGCCCCGGGGTCACAATTTCAGCAGAAATCTGACTTTTGCCAATTTACTCAAAAATGCTGCCAAACGCTTGCAAATGCTCCCCTGAAAAATTTGGCAGTCGAAACAGAAGCCTTTTTATCACAGGACAAGAAATCAGCCATAAAAAACTTAACCGGCGGAAAAAGATTTTTTTGAAAAAATCCCTAAGCCCCGGGGTCACAATTTCAGCAAAAATCTGACTTTCGGGAATTCAGTCAAGTATGGTGCCGAACGGTTGCAAATGATCCCCTGAAAGGGTTAGCTGGCAAAAAAGAAGGCTTTTTATCCCTGGACAAGAATTCAGCCGTAAAAAAGATAACGGCCGCAAAAAGATTTTTTGAAACAAGCCCTAAGCCCCGGGGTCACAATTTCAGCAGAAATCTGACTTTTGCCTATTTATTCAAAAATGCTGCCAAACGCTTGGAAATGCTCCCCTGAACATTTTGGCAGTCAAAACAGAAGCCTTTTTATCACAGGACAAGAAATCAGCCGGAAAAACTTAACCGGCGGAAAAAGATTTTTTGAAAAAAACCCTAAGCCCCGGGGTCACAATTTCAGCAGAAATCTGACTTTTGCCAATTTACTCAAAAATGCTGCCAAACGCTTGCAAATGATCCCCTGAAAGGTTTGGCAGTTGAAACAGATGGCTTTTTATCACAGGACAAGAAATCAGCCATAAAAAACTTAAGCGGCGGAAAAAGATTTTTTGAAAAAATCCCTAAGCCCCGGGGTCACAATTTCAGCAAAAATCTCACTTTTGCCAATTTACATAAAATGCTGCAAAACGCTTGCAAATGCTCCCCTGAACATTTTGGCAGTCGAAACAGAAGCCTTTTCATCACAGGACAAGACATCAGCCCTCGACCACTTAACCGGCGGAAAAAGATTTTTTTGAAAAAATCCCTAAGCCCTGCGGTCACAATTTCAGCAAAAATCTGACTTTCGTGAATTCAGTCAAATATGGTGCCGAACGGTTGCAGATGATCCCCTGAAAGGTTTGGCAGTCAAAACAGAAGGCTTTTTATCACAGGACAAGACATCAGCCCTCGACGACTTAACCGGCGGAAAAAGATTTTTTTGAAAAAATCCCAAAGCCCCGGGGTCACAATTTCAGCAGAAATCTGACTTTTGCCAATTTACTCAAAAATGCTGCCAAACGCTTGCAAATGATCCCCTGAAAGGTTTCGCAGTTGAAACAGATGGCTTTTTATCACAGGACAAGAAATAAGCCATAAAAAACTTAACCGGTGGGAAAAGATTTTTTTGAAAAAATCCCTAAGCCCCGGGGTCACAATTTCAGCAAAAATCTGACTTTCGGGAATTCAGTCAAATATGGTGCCGAACGGTTGCAAATGATCCCCTGAAGGGTTTGGCAGTCGAAACAGAAGGCTTTTTATCACTGGACAAGAAATCAGCCGTAAACAACATAACCGGCGGAAAAAGATTTTTTGAAAAAATCCCGAAGCCCCGGGGTCACAATTTCAGCAGAAATCTGACTTTTGCCAATTTACTCAAAAATGCTGCCAAACGCTTGTAAATGCTCCCCTGGACATTTTGGCAGTCGAAACAGAAGGCTTTTTATCACAGGACAAGAAATCAGCCATAAAATACTTAACCGGCGGAAAAAGATTTTTTTTGAAAAAATCCCTAAGCCCCGGGGTCACAATTTCAGCAAAAATCGGACTTTCGTGAATTCAGTCAAGTATGGTGCCGAACGGTTGCAAATGATGCCCTGAAAGCGTTAGCTGGCAAAAAAGAAGGCTTTTTATCCCTGGACAAGAATTCAGCCGTAAAAAACATAACGGGCGCAAAAAGATTTTTTGAAAAAATCCCTAAGCCCCGGGGTCACAATTTCAGCAGAAATCTGACTTTTGCCAATTTACTCAAAAATGCTGCCAAACGCTTGCAAATGATCCCCTGAAAGGTTTCGCAGTTGAAACAGATGGCTTTTTATCACAGGACAAGAAATAAGCCATAAAAAACTTAACCGGTGGAAGAAGATTTTTTTGTAAAAATCCCTAAGCCCCGGGGTCACAATTTCAGCAAAAATCTGACTTTCGGGAATTCAGTCAAGTATGGTGCCGAATGGTTGCAAATGATCCCCTGAAAGGGTTAGCTGGCTAAAAAGAAGGCTTTTTATCCCTGGACAAGAATTCAGCCGTAAAAAACATAACGGGCGCAAAAAGATTTTTTGAAAAAATCCCTAAGCCCCGGGGTCACAATTTCAGCAGAAATCTGACTTTTGCCAATTTACTCAAATATGCTGCCAGACGATTGCAAATGATCCCCTGAAAGGTTTGGCAGTTGAAACAGATGGCTTTTTATCACAGGACAAGACATCAGCCCTCGACCACTTAACCGGCGGAAAAAGATTTTTTTGAAAAAATCCCAAAGCCCCGGGGTCACAATTTCAGCAAAAATCTGACTTTCGTGAATTCAGTCAAATATGGTGCCGAACGGTTGCAAATGATCCCCTGAAGGGTTTGGCAGTCAAAACAGAAGGCTTTTTATCACTGCAGAAGAAATCAGCCGTAAACAGCATAGCCGGCGGAAAAAGATTTTTTGAAAAAATCCCTAAGCCCCGGGGTCACAATTTCAGCAAAACTCTGACTTTCAGGAATTCAGTCAAATATGGTGCCGAACTGTTGCAAATGATCCCCTGAAGGAATTGGCAGTCGAAACAGAAGGCTTTTTATCACAGGACAAGACATCAGCCCTCGACCTCCTAACCGGCGGAAAAATATTTTTTTGAAAAAATCCCTAAGCCCCGGGGTCACAATTTCAGCAAAAATCTGACTTTTGCCAATTTACTCAAAAATGCTGCCAAACGCTTGCAAATGCTCCCCTGAACATTTTGGCAGTCGAAACAGAAGCCTTTTTATCACAGGACAAGAAATCAGCCAAAAAAAAGCTTAACCGGCGGAAAAAGATTTTTTTGAAAAAATCCCTAAGCCCCGGGGACACAATTTCAGCAAAAATCTGACTTTCAGGAATTCAGTCAAATATGGTGCCGAACTGTTGCAAATGATCCCCTGAAAGGTTTGGCAGTCGAAACAGAAGGCTTTTTATCACAGGACAAGAAATCAGCCCTCGACCACTTAACCGGCGGAAAAAGATTTTTTTGAAAAAATCCCTAAGCCCCGGGGTCACAATTTCAGCTAAAATCTGACTTTCGGGAATTCAGTCACATATGGTGCCGAACGGTTGCAAATGATCCCCTGAAGGGTTTGGCAGTCGAAACAGAAGGCTTTTTATCACTGGAGAAGAAATCAGCCGTAAACAACATAACCGGCGGAAAAAGATTTTTTTAAAAAATCCCTAAGCCCCGGGGTCACAATTTCAGAAGAAATCTGACTTTTGCCAAATTACTCAAAAATGCTGCCAAACGCTTGCAAATGATCCCCTGAAAGGTTTGGCAGTCGAAACAGAAGGCTTTTTATCACAGAACAAGAAATCAGCCCTCGACCACTTAACCGGCGGAAAAAGATTTTTTTGAAACAGTCCCTAAGCCCCGGGGTCACAATTTCAGCAAAAATCTGACTTTTGGGAATTCAGTCAAGTATGGTGCCGAACGGTGGCAAATGATCCCCTGAAAGGGTTAGCTGGCGAAAAAGAAGGCTTTTTATCCCTGGACAAGAATAAAGCCGTAAAAAACATAACGGGCGGAAAAAGATTTTTTGAAAAAATCCCTAAGCCCCGGGGTCACAATTTGAGCAGAAATCTGACTTTCGTGAATTCAGTCAAGTATGGTGCCGAACGGTGGCAAATGATCCCCTGAAAGGGTTAGCTGGCGAAACAGAAGCCTTTTTATCAGAGGACAAGACATCAGCCCTCAACCACCTAACCGGCGGAAAAATATTTTTTGAAAAAATCCCTAAGCCCCGGGGTCACAATTTCAGCAGAAATCTTACTTTCGTGAATTCAGTCAAATATGGTGCCGAACGGTTGCAAATGATCCCCTGAAGGAATTGGCAGTCGAAACAGAAGGCTTTTTATCACAGGACAAGACATCAGCCCTCGACAACCTAACCAGCGGAAAAAGATTTTTTGAAAAAATTCCTAAGCCCCGGGGTCACAATTTCAGCAAAAATCTGACTTTTGCCAATTTACTCAAAAATGCTGCCAAATGCATGCAAATGCTCCTCTGAAAGTTTTGGCAGTCGAAACAGAAGCCTTTTTATCACAGGAAAAGAAATCAGCCGGAAAAAACTTAACCGGTGGAAAAAGATTTTTTTGAAAAAATCCCTAAGCCCCAGGGTCACAATTTCAGCAAAAACCTGACTTGCGTGAATTCAGTCAAATATGGTGCCGAACGGTTGCAAATGATCCCCTGAAAGGTTTGGCAGTCGAAACAGAAGGCTTTTTATCACAGGACAAGACATCAGCCCTCGACCACCTAACCGGCGGAAAAATATTTTTTTGAAAAAATCCCTAAGCCCCGGGGTGACGACTTCAGCAAAAAACTGACTTTCGTGAATTCAGTCAAATATGGTGCCGAAAGGTTGCAAATGATCCCCTGAAGGAATTGGCAGTCGAAACAGAAGGCTTTTTATCACAGAACAAGACATCAGCCCTCGACCACCTAACCGGCGGAAAAATATTTTTTTGAAAAAATCCCTAAGCCCCGGGGTCCCAATTTCAGCAAAAATCTGACTTTTGCCAATTTACTCAAAAATGCTGCCAAGCGCTTGCAAATGCTCCTCTGAAAGCTTTGGCAGTCGAAACAGAAGCCTTTTTATCACAGGACAAGAAATCAGCCGGAAAAACTTAACCGGTGGAAAAAGATTTTTTTGAAAAAATCCCTAAGACCCGGGGTCGCAATTTCAGCAAAAATCTGACTTTCAAGAATTCAGTCAAATATGGTGCCGAATGGTTGCAAATGATCCCCTGAAAGGTTTAGCTGGCGAAACAGAAGGCTTTTTTTCACTGGACAAGAAATCAGCCGTAGACAACATAACCGGCGGAAAAAGATTTTTTGAAAAAATCCCTAAGCCCCGGGGTCACAATTTCAGCAAAAATCTGACTTTTGCCAATTTACTCAAAAATGCTGCCAAACGCTTGCAAATGCTCCCCTGAACATTTTGGCAGTCGAAACAGAAGCCTTTTTATCACATGACAAGAAATCAGCCATAAAAAGCTTAACCGGCGGAAAAAGATTTTTTTGAAAAAATCCCTAAGCCCCAGGGTCACAATTTCAGCAAAAATCTGACTTTCAGGAATTCAGTCAAATATGGTGCCGAATGGTTGCAAATGATCCCCTGAAAGGTTTAGCTTGCGAAACAGAAGCCTTTTTATCACTGGACAAGAAATCAGCCGTAAACAACATAACCGGCGGAAAAAGATTTTTTGAAAAAATCCCTAAGCCCCGGGGTCACAATTTCAGCAAAAATCTGACTTTCAGGAATTCAGTCAAATATGGTGCCGAATGGTTGCAAATGATCCCCTGAAAGGTTAACTTGCGAAACAGAAGGCTTTTTATCACTGGACAAGAAATCAGCCGTAAACAACATAACCGGCGGAAAAAGATTTTCTGAAAAAATCCCTAAGCCCCGGGGTCACAATTTCAGCAAAAATCTGACTTTCAGGAATTCAGTCAAATATGGTGCCGAATGGTTGCAAATGATCACCTGAAGGTATTGGCAGTCGAAACAGAAGGCTTTTTATCACAGGACAAGACATCAGCCCTCGACCACCTAACCAGCGGAAAAAGATTTTTTTGAAAAAATCCCTAAGCCCCGGGGTCACAATTTCAGCAAAAATCTGACTTTCGGGAATTCAGTCAAGTATGGTGCCGAACGGTGGCAAATGATCCCCTGAAAGGGTTAGCTGGCGAAAAAGAAGGCTTTTTATCACTGGACAAGAATTCAGCCGTAAAAAACATAACGGGCGCAAAAAGATTTTTTGAAAAAATCCCTAAGCCCCAGGGTCACAATTTCAGCAGAAATCTGAATTTTGCCAATTTACTCAAAAATGCTGCCAAACACTTGCAAATGCTCCCCTGAACATTTTGGCAGTCGAAACAGAAGCCTTTTCATCACAGGACAAGAAATCAGCCATAAAAAACTTAACCGGCGGAAAAAGATTTTTTTGAAAAAATCCCTAAGCCCCGGGGTCAGAATTTCAGCAAAAATCTGACTTTCGTGAATTCAGTCAAATATGGTGCCGAACGGTTGCAAATGATCCCCTGAAGGGTTTGGCAATCGAAAGAGAAGGCTTTTTACCACTGGACAAGAAATCAGCCGTAAACAACATAACCGGCGGAAAAAGATTTTTTGAAAAAATCCCTAAGCCCCGGGGTCACAATTTCAGCAAAAATCTGACTTTTGCCAATTTACTCAAAAATGCTGCCAAGCGCTTGCAAATGCTCCTCTGAAAGTTTTGGCAGTCGAAACAGAAGCCTTTTTATCACAGGAGAAGACATCAGCCCTCGACCACCTAACCGGCGGAAAAAGATTTTTTTGAAAAAATCCCTAAGCCCCGGGGTCACAATTTCAGCAAAAATCTGACTTTCGTGAATTCAGTCAAGTATGGTGCCGAACGGTGGCAAATGATCACCTGAAGAAATTGGCAGTCGAAACAGAAGGCTTTTTATCACAGGACAAGACATCAGCCCTCGACCACCTAACCAGCGGAAAAAGATTTTTTTCAAAAAATCCCTAAGCCCCGGGGTCACAATTTCAGCAAAAATCTGACTTTTGCTAATTTACTCAAAAATGCTGCCAAGCGCTAGGAAATGCTCCTCTTAAAGTTTTGGCAGTCGAAACAGAAGCCATTTTATCACAGGACAAGACATCAACCCTCGACCACTTAACCGGCGGAAAAAGATTTTTTTGAAAAAATCCCTAAGCCCCGTGGTCACAATTTCAGCAAAAATCTGACTTTCGGGAATTCAGTCAAGTATGGTGCCGAACGGTGGCAAATGATCCCCTGAAAGGGTAAGCTGGCGAAAAAGAAGGCTTTTTATCACTGGACAAGAATTCAGCCGTAAAAAACATAACGGGCGCAAAAAGATTTTTTGAAAAAATCCCTAAGCCCCAGGGTCACAATTTCAGCAGAAATCTGACTTTTGCCAATTTACTCAAAAATGCTGCCAAACACTTGCAAATGCTCCCCTGAACATTTTGGCAGTCGAAACAGAAGCCTTTTCATCACAGGACAAGAAATCAGCCATAAAAAACTTAACCGGCGGAAAAAGATTTTTTTGAAAAAATCCCTAAGCCCCGGGGTCACAATTTCAGCAAAAATCTGACTTTCGTGAATTCAGTCAAATATGGTGCTGAACGGTTGCAAATGATCCCCTGAAGGGTTTGGCAATCGAAACAGAAGGCTTTTTACCACTGGACAAGAAATCAGCCGTAAACAACATAACCGGCGGAAAAAGATTTTTTGAAAAAATCCCTAAGCCCCGGGGTCACAATTTCAGCAAAAATCTGACTTTTGCCAATTTACTCAAAAATGCTGCCAAGCGCTTGCAAATGCTCCCCTGAACATTTTGGCAGTCGAAACAGAAGCCTTTTTATCACAGGACAAGAAATCAGCCATAAAAATCTTAACCGGCGGAAAAAGATTTTTTTGAAAAAATCCCTAAGCCCCGGGGTCACAATTTCAGCAAAAATCGGACTTTCGTGAATTCAGTCAAGTATGGTGCCGAACGGTTGCAAATGATCCCCTGAAAGGGTTAGCTGGCAAAAAAGAAGGCTTTTTATCCCTGGACAAGAATTCAGCGTAAAAAACATAACGGGTGCAAAAAGATTTTTTGAAAAAATCCCTAACCCCCGGGGTCACAATTTCAGCAAAAATCTGACTTTTGCCAATTTACTCAAAAATGCGGCCAAGCGCTTGCAAATGCTCCTCTGAAAGTTTTGGCAGTCGAAACAGAAGCCCTTTTATCACAGGACAAGACATCAGCCCTCGACCACCTAACCGGCGGAAAAAGATTTTTTTGAAAAAATCCCTAAGCCCCGGGGTCACAATTTCAGCAAAAATCTGACTTTTGCCAACTTACTCAAAAATGCGGCCAAGCGCTTGCAAATGCTCCTCTGAAAGTTTTGGCTGTCGAAAAGGAAGCCTTTTTATCACAAGACAAGACATCAGCCCTTGACCACTTAACCGGCGGAAAAAGATTTTTTTGAAAAAACCCCTACGCCCCGGGGTCACAATTTCAGCAGAAACCTGACTTTCATGAATTCCGTCAAATATGGTGCCGAACGGTTGCAAATGATCCCCTGAAAGGGTTAGGTTGCGAAAAAGAAGGCTTTTTATCACTGGACAAGAAATCAGCCGTAAAAAACATAACGGGCGATAAAAGATTTTTTGAAAAAATCCCTAAGCCCCGGGGTCACAATTTCAGCAGAAATCTGACTTTTGCCAATTTACTCAAAAATGCTGACAAACGCTTGCAAATGCTCCCCTGAACATTTTGGCAGTCGAAACAGAAGCCTTTTTATCACAGGACAAGAAATCAGCCATAAAAAACTTAACCGGCGGAAAAAGATTTTTTTGAAAAAATCCCTAAGCCCCGGGGTCACAATTTCAGCAAAAATCGGACTTTCGGGAATTCAGTCAAGTATGGTGCCGAACGGTTGCAAATGATCCCCTGAAAGGGTTAGCTGGCAAAAAAGAAGGCTTTTTATCCCTGGACAAGAATTCAGCCGTAAAAAACATAACGGGCGCAAAAAGATTTTTTGAAAAAATCCCTAAGCCCCGGGGTCACAATTTCAGCAGAAATCTGACTTTCGGGAATTCAGTCAAATATGGTGCCGAACGGTTGCAAATGCTCCCCTCAAAGTTTTGGCAGTCGAAACAGAAGCCTTTTCATCACAGGACAAGAAATCAGCCATAAAAAACTTAACCGGCGGAAAAAGATTTTTTTGAAAAAATCCCTAAGCCCCGGGGTCACAATTTCAGCAGAAATCTGACTTTTGCCAATTTACTCAAAAATGCTAACAAACGCTTGCAAATGCTCCCCTGAACTTTTTGGCAGTCGAAACAGAAGCCTTTTCATCACAGGACAAGAAATCAGCCATAAAAAACTTAACCGGCGGAAAAAGATTTTTTTGAAAAAATCCCTAAGCCCCGGGGTCACAATTTCAGCAAAAATCTGACTTTCGTGAATTCAGTCAAATATGGTGCCGAACGGTTGCAAATGATCCCCTGAAAGGTTTGGCTGGCGAAACAGAAGGCATTTTATCACTGGACAAGAAATCAGCCGTAAACAATTTAATGGGCGGGAAAAGATTTTTTAAAAAATTCTCTAAGCCCCGGGGTCACAATTTCAGCAAAAATCTGACTTTTGCCAAATTACTCAAAAATGCTGCGAAACGCTTGCAAATGCTCCCCTCAAAGTTTTGGCAGTCGAAACAGAAGACTTTTTATCACAGGACAAGAAATCAGAGGGAAAAACTTAACCGGCGGAAAAAGATTTTTTTGAAAAAATCCCTAAGCCCCGGGGTCACAATTTCAGCAAAAATCTGACTTTTGCCAATTTACTCAAAAATGCTGCCAAGCGCTTGCAAATGCGCCTCTGAAAGTTTTGGCAGTCGAAACAGAAGCCTTTTTATCACAGGACAAGACATCAGCCCTCGACCACTTAACCGGCGGAAAAAGATTTTTTTGAAAAAATTCCTAAGCCCCGGGGTCACAATTTCAGCAAAAATCTGACTTTCGGGAATTCAGTCAAATATGGTGCCGAACGGTTGCAAATGATCCCCTGAAGGGTTTGGCAGTCGAAACAGAAGGCTTTTTATCATTGGACAAGAAATCAGCCGTAAACAACATAACCGGCGGAGAAAGATTTTTTTGAAAAAATCCCTAAGCCCCGGGGTCACAATTTCAGCAGAAATCTGACTTTTGCCAATTTACTCAAAAATGCTGCCAAACGGTTGCAAATGATCCCTTGAACATTTTGGCAGCCGAAACAGAAGCCTTTTTATCACAGGACAAGAAATCAGCCGTAAAAAACTTAACCGGCGGAAAAAGATTTTTTTGAAAAAATCCCTAAGCCCCGGGGTCACAATTTCAGCAAAAATCTGACTTTCGTGAATTCAGTCAAATATGGTGCCGAACGGTTGCCAATGATCCCCTGAAAGGTTTGGCAGTTGAAAAAGATGGCTTTTTATCAAAGGACAAGAAATCAGCCGTAAAAAACTTAACCGGCGGAAAAAGATTTTTTTGAAAAAATCCCTAAGCCCCGGGGTCACAATTTCAGCAGAAATCTGACTTTTGCCAATTTACTCAAAAATGCTGCCAAACGGTTGCAAATGATCCCTTGAAAGGTTTGGCAGTCAAAACAGAAGGCTTTTTATCACAGGACAAGACATCAGCCCTCGACGACTTAACCGGCGGAAAAAGATTTTTTTGAAAAAATCCCTAAGCCCCGGGGTCACAATTTCAGAAAAAATCTGACTTTCGTGAATTCAGTCAAATATGGTGCCGAACGGTTGCAAATGATCACCTGAAAGGTTTGGCAGGTGAAACAGATGGCTTTTTATCACAGGACAAGAAATCAGCCATAAAAAACTTAACCGGCGGAAAAATATTTTTTTGAAAAAATCCCTAAGCCTCGGGGTCACAATTTCAGCAAAAATCTGACTTTCGTGAATTCAGTCAAATATGGTGCCGAACGGTTGCAAATGATCACCTGAAAGGTTTGGCAGGTGAAACAGATGGCTTTTTATCACAGGACAAGAAATCAGCCATAAAAAACTTAACCGGCGGAAAAAGATTTTTTTGAAAAAATCCCTAAGCCCCGGGGTCACAATTTCAGCAGAAATCTGACTTTTGCCAATTTACTCAAAAATGCTGCCAAGCGCTTGCAAATGCTCCTCTGAAGGGTTTGGCAGTCGAAACAGAAGGCTTTTTATCACTGGACAAGAAATCAGCCGTAAACAACATAACCGGCGGAAAAAGACTTTTTTGAAAAAAATCCCTAAGCCCCGGGGTCACAATTTCAGCAAAAATCTGACTTTCGTGAATTCAGTCAAATATGGTGCCGAACGGTTGCAAATGATCCCCTGAAAGGTTTGGCAGTCAAAACAGAAGGCTTTTTATCACAGGACAAGACATCAGCCCTCGACGACTTAACCGGCGGAAAAAGATTTTTTTGAAAAAATCCCTAAGCCCCGGGGTCACAATTTCAGCAAAAATTGGACTTTCGTGAATTCAGTCAAGTATGGTGCCGAACGGTTGCAAATGATCCCCTGAAAGGGTTAGCTGGCAAAAAAGAAGGCTTTTTATCCCTGGACAAGAATTCAGCCGTAAAAAACATAACGGGCGCAAAACGATTTTTTGAGAAAATCCCTAAGCCCCGGGGTCACAATTTCAGCAGAAATCTTACTTTTGCCAATTTACTCAAAAATGCTGCCAAACGCTTGCAAATGCTCCCCTGAACATTTTGGCAGTCGAAACAGAAGCCTTTTTATCACAGGACAAGAAATCAGCCATAAAAAACTTAACCGGCGGAAAAAGATTTTTTTGAAAAAATCCCTAAGCCCCGGGGTCAGAATTTCAGCAAAAATCTGACTTTCGTGAATTCAGTCAAATATGGTGCCGAACGGTTGCAAATGATCCCCTGAAGGGTTTGGCAATCGAAACAGAAGGCTTTTTACCACTGGACAAGAAATCAGCCGTAAACAACATAACCGGCGGAAAAAGATTTTTTGAAAAAATCCCTAAGCCCCGGGGTCACAATTTCAGCAAAAATCTGACTTTTGCCAATTTACTCAAAAATGCTGCCAAGCGCTTGCAAATGCTCCTCTGAAAGTTTTGGCAGTCGAAACAGAAGCCTTTTTATCACAGGACAAGACATCAGCCCTCGACCACCTAACCGGCGGA